>NC_054473.1:168092106-170492106 GCF_017639515.1 Carcharodon carcharias
GCATTGAGGATGCTCCATAGATCTTCACAAAGCCTCTGAGAATATCTGACTCCTGTCTGGTCGAGGGTAGCTCATTTGTGCTCTGTGATCAGGGTCATATCAGCGTGAAGCTTTAAATGCACCTGATCCTTTGTCAGCCTTCAGCACCAGAGCCCTTCAGGCGCACAGCATGACTGGTCAGAGATGCTGACGAGATGGGGGCTTCCCCATCTCAAAGGTGCTGAGAGCACACAGAGAGTACCCTTTCCTTCCTGTGTCTCACTGTCCTTTCCCCCCTCTCCCTCCTCTCCTCTCTGTTCTTGTCATCCCGGAGAGGGAGTTTACACCATCCTTTCCCCTCTCCCCAGGTGGGACATTCTCGAATGTAGAGTTCGGGGTGGGTGTTGCTCTCCCCCTGGCAGGGTCGCCCATAGCCGGGCCTTCCCGAGCAACTGTGGAGGCGGTACTGTCACTGGTGGCGGGGCCACGTAAGAAAACATATGTAGGTGCAGCTGCTTTTGCAGCCCTATCACCTTCCCTTCGCCTTACTGAGACCCTTGGTGCTAAGAGCTACACCCACCCCATAATGGCAATTGATGTCAGGGCTTTGGCTGAGGTCATTGGCCCCGTTCAGCCGTAGTTGTTGTAGTTATACGGCAAAGCCATAATTTTCTTGAGGTTGGAGTGGGCGGTGCACCTGGCTCTTGAAAAGGAGCTCACTGTGGGCGGGACATTTCTGACGGTGGGACCCCCTTGGAGACCACCACCCACAGGATCATGATTTCCAACGCCCCGCCCTTTGTCCCCTGTGAGCTCCTCCTCCCCCCTTCATCAACTGGGGGAGGTTAGGTCAGGGATTGCATCGATCCCGCTCGGCCTCAAGGATGCAGCCGCCCCCCATTGTCACGCGTACTCCTTCCGGCACCAGGATTTCGTCTGCCTGGTCCGGGAGGAGTGCACAGCGATTTGAGGGGGGGGGCGGGTTTCACTGTGAAATACGAGGAGAAGCCTACAGACTCTTCTAGTCTGCGGACGGCATGTGGTGCCATGCCTGCAAGGAGGTGGGGCATGTTAGTAAGAACTGCCCTGCATCCAGAGCCGCCAACAGCATCCAGGTGGCCGCAGCTGGCACTGCCACCCCTCCCCCCCACCCCCGCCACCACTCCACCTTCCTCGCCCACAAAGCGAGGTGCTGCCGGCAGCCATTGCCATCATGTCCACTGTAAGAAGGCGCAGGGGAAGACCTGCAACCTGGAGGCGGCGCCCCCCCAGACACGCCAAACCTGCCCTGAACCCCAGAAACATGAAAACGCCAGCTCGGGGGCAAAAACATCACCCGGCCCCCGGCGAGGTGTCTGTGCGTGCTCCCATGAGCTGGAGCCGGTGTCGTACCTGCGCAGTTTCCTGGGTCCGGTGGCGATGGGGGTGTGCGTCCCCGAGCCAGCGGTTGTCCGAAGAAGGATAGACCAGCCGAAACCCCAGAGGGCAGAGTGTTCAGAGGGGCTGGACGAGGCGGCAGGGGCCTCGCAGATGGAGGTTTCCCCAGCCTCCAGTCTATCCTGGGAGAGACGCCACCCCTCGCTCTGCTCTGGGGGGAGCCCAAATCCCTGACTCCTTGCTTCAGCCCCCTAAGCAGGGCTCCTTGGGTGTCAGGGAGGGTATCAGCCTTGCGATGGTGCCCCACCCCATCCCACCTTGCACCCCTGAGATGTCATCTGGGCCGCCAGGGGACTGTGGCAGTCCATTCATAGCCCCAAATGCTGCATCACCAGGTGGCGAGAAGGGCTTCTCCACTCCCTCCCAACTTTTAACTCCGGGTGCCTCCTTCCTGGGTCTGGAACATTTTCCGGATTCACTAGGCGACGCAGTGCCTGGGACGGAGTGGGGTTTTGAGCTGCTGTTACCCTGTGGCCCAGAAGCATGAATGGAGACCAGAGAGGACCCCTTTGACCTTGATCTTGGGGGTGGGATCGAGGCAGGGGTAGAGCCAGCTGGCAGCTTCAAATCGGCCCTGCAGTCAATGCAGGGGAGGGGTCGGAAGCCAGAGGTGACGACCTGGAGGAGGAGGTGGCTTCAATTGCGAGCACCACCGATTGCTTTGAGTCGTTGGAGCCACGTAAGGTGATGGGGGCTTTGGTGTCCCCTGTCAACTCCCCCATCGTCCCCATTGGGGAACTCCGGGATATTTTGGTGAGCAATCACGGTCGCTGAGACAGGGTCCAGTTGGCCTTGGACTGGTGTCATTCTTATCCACTGGTGTTCTGGTCCATCAAGAAGGCCATGTAAGCCCTGAGTTGGACCAGAACACACAGTGGAGGGTCGGTATGTTTCTCACTGGGCTCCTGAAAGAAAGGAAGGCTTTAAAAAGTCCTCTCCTTCTTGCACTTTGCACTAGGTGATGGTAGCACTTACCTCTGGCAACGAGGACTACCATAGGCACGCACAACACCCAGGGCAGCAGGGACATACAGCGCAGCTTCCAGAACATCTCAGACCTCAGGGACGGGAAGCATGCAGTGTGCTTCCTGCAGGAAACCCATTCCATTCCAGGAGACAAAGCTACTTGGCTCCTGGAGTGGTGGTGGGGGAGGTCCGGGGGGGGTCTACATGAGTCACCTAGCCTCCAATTCTGACAGGGTGGCTATCTTGTTGGCCCCACATTTCAGCTGGAGATCTTGGGGGTTAAGGATCCGATGCCAAGCCATTTGCGGCACCTTACTATGCGCCTAGGGGGCGCGGCGCTTCACTTTGCGAACATGTACAAGTGAGCTTTTTTGAGGAAGTGTCCACTCATCTCGGCTCCATCAACACAGGTGAGTCCATCATCCTCGGGGCGGGGTGGGGGGGGGGTTGGATTTCAACTGTACCCTTGAGGCCCGGGATTGTCTTGGTGCCTAGCACCACACGCTAGGCCTGAGTAGGTTATGGGTCCTGATTGGTCCTTGACTTGGTGGACGTCTGGCAACATCTCCATCCTGACTCCAGCGTTTTCACTTTTATGTCACCTGGAGTTTGAGCATCCAGCCTCGATCGCCTTTATGTTTCCAAGGCGTTTGTGTCCTGCGTTCTGTCAGCTTCTGTGCGGCAGGTGCCGTGCAAGGACCACCGTCTGGTGTGGACAGAACTCGTTCCATTTGGCGCTCAGAAGGGGTCTGTGTACTGGGACTTTAACAACCTGCTGCTGGAGGATGAGTGGTTCCTGGACTTGTTTTGTCGTTTCTGGGCCGGCTGGAGAAGGAAGCGGGGAGGCTTCCCTTCCTTGAGGTTATGGTGGGATGTGGGCAAGGCTCACGTCTGTGTCTTTTGTCAGGAGTACGCGAGGGGATTGACAAAGAGGCAGAATCCAGGGTTGTGGAGTTGGAGAAGGAGGTGCTCAGCCTGGAGGCACATCTCCGTCAGCCCGATGCAGACCCAGCCCTGTGGCTGGCGTACAAAGAGATGAAGGGCGCACTGCGGGACCTGCAACAGGTCGGGTCTGCGCCTCCGCCCTTTTCAGTGGCTGGCGGAGAGGAGGACTGTGGCTGCCGGGCTGACCAGGATCAGGGATGTGCTTGGTGGCAGAGAAGTGGGCTGAATGGTTCCCCAGGAGCTGGCGCAACGCAGCCAGTGCCATCCAAGATCTTAGGGTGGTCATGCTCAGCCCCAACGTCATCCTGGGACTTGAGGTAGTGCAGGTGCACGGTGGTGTTCCGTCTGAGCATACCCCTGTTCGGATGGAATTCCACATTGGCCCCAAGCCCCTAACCCTCCCTCGGGAGCCACTGCCCTGCAACCTGAGTCGCCTTGCGGAAATGCCATCTGTGCCTTTTGGCACGGCGCAGAGGAGTTTCCTGTATGGCCTGCTGCTGCACACCCTTCACTTCCTTGCCCTTGCCTGGCATCCGGACACACCCTGGCGTGCCTTGCTGCTGTCCGGCGGTGGAGGACCCCAGTGGGGAGCCCTCTACGGAGGTGCCCTCCCACTTTCCATCGGGGATCTGGGGTGGAGGGAGTTGCATGCAGCAGTCCCCTATAATCATAGGTTGTGTCGATTCATGGACACCCAAGATGGCTTCGTCTTTTGCGGCCTTGTGAAGTCCATGGACCATGTAGGGTATCTTAGGCTGCACTCCATTTTCAGTTATTTGAAGAACCTTTTACTGTTTTTTTTTTCTTTGCAGTTCAGTCCCGTGCTTCTGATCTACAGGCACCCGGTGTGGAGAGGGGCCAGGAAGGAGGAGGACTTCGTCGTGAACCTGCTTCTGGGCCTGGCCAAGTTGGCCATTAACAGGTCCAGGCAGAGGCTGATCAAGCTGGTCGTCTGACCCGACTGTCTGCCCCTCTTCCATGGCTATGTTTGCAGCTAGGTGTCCCTGGAGAGGGAGCACGTGGTGTCTACCACTACTGTCAAGGCCTTCCATGCTCGGTGGGCACCGCAGGCACTGGGGTGTTTTATTGACCCCTTTTAATCACATTTTGATTTATTGTTTGTAAGTTTCCTTTAAACTTTGTCTTTATTTTTGTAGTTTCCCTTTAATTGGCTGATTTTTAATTTGTCCCTAATTTTGCTAATTTAGTTTAATTGGTTTGCAACAAAAGAATTACATCTTCTTAACCTTCCTAAACCTGCCGCTATGTCTTGGTGATCCTCGGACATCCATAGCGGAGGTGGAGGCAGCCTTCTGACTACTGACCCCTGTCTGTGATGACCTTGGAGGGCATCCTTTGGAGGACCAACACTTGGAGCGCTCTGGCCTGCTTTCGGGGTCCTGCTGTGTGGTAGTGGCACCCTCCTCAGGCCTGTGGAGCTGGAAGCTGAAGAGGGGATTCGGATGTGCTGGACACTCCTGGAGTCACCTTGGTGGCTGGCCCCGGGGTGTGCACCTGCTGATCCTCCTCCCAATGGGTGCCCGAGAGCCCCTGGCTGACTCCTTGAGGAGAAGGGGACGCTGGAGTAAGATCAAGCTGCCCCGCATCCCTCTTGCATTGGCACTGCTGAAGGCGAACTATGGCATCACTGATGGAGTTGGTGGTGCTGAAGCAATGTCCTGGACCAAGGTCCTCATGGCGGCTGCCATTCTACCAGGAGCAGAGGAGGTTGAGGGGGGATGTGATCGAGGTGTATAAAATTATGAGGGGCATAGATAGGGTAGACAGGAAGGAACTTTTCCCCTTGGTGGAGGGATCAATAACCAGGGGGCATAGATTTAAAGTAATGGGCAGGAGGTTTAGAGGGGATGTGAGGAAGAATTTTTTTCACCCAGAGGGTGGTAGGAATCTGGAACTAACTGCCTGGGAGGGTGGTAAAGGCAGAAACCCTCAAAACACTTCAGAAGTATTTGGATGTGCACTTGCAATGCCATGGCATACAAGGCCAAGGGCGTAGTGTTGGAAAATGGGATTAGAATAGTTAGGTACTTGTTTGACCGGCGCAGGCTCGATGGGCTGAAGGACCTTTTTCTGTGCTGTAGACCTGTATGACTCTGTAACTCTATGTTGACCTCAGTGCGTTGGCATGCCAGCGCTATCACCCCAGACTGAAGGTGAACGGACTCCTCCTTGCAATCTGAAGAGTGCAGCGGACATTCCTTCCTGATGTTCCCAAGCTTGCCTTTGCAGTTTCAGCAACTGAGGTATGACCGGGTCCAGAGGTAAATCATCTGACTCAGACACAGCAGATTTCTGGCCTCCAGCAGTCCTCTGAGTGCCGGAAACTTGGTAAGTTCCTGCCTTCACCTGCTGTGAATCAGACAGTGTGATGTGCTCTGTGACCCCGAGGCTACCCTAGAACTTGGTCCCACTGAGGTGTGTGTCTCTGCGCTGGTGGAGGGTGTGGGTGAGCTCTGTGACAGGACCTCAATGAGAGTCCCTTCAAATTCCTCTTCAGAGGTTTCTTCGGGGCTTGATTGGAGGCCCTGGGTCATGGACTTTGTCAGCTGTATCCCAGATTTGCTGTGAACGCAAGGAGAGATAATTAGTTGCCCGTGAAAGAGGACACCTCACTCATGGCATGGTTGTCTAATGGATGTTGCATTGTTGGATCCTCACTTGGTAGAGCAACGCTGACCTCACCGTCAGTAACAGGAATGGTCCAGATCTCCCCTGGCCTGCTGGATGATTCGATTTTCAAAGTCTGTTAGGACTTCGATGTCGGGCATTCCTCCACCAGTCTACGCCCTCTCCCTCTTGTGTGCCAGCTTGTCCTGCATGAATACAGATGGGGAGAGTGTAAGTGGGGCGCTTGTCAGGCCAGATGATAAATGGACGGGATGAGGGCAAGGAAGGCGTGTGTGAGAGAGTGAATGGCAGTGAGTGAGGGCCCTGTGGATGAGTGATAGGTTTTTGGGTGTGCGAGTTGAGAGTGATGAGAAGAGTGACCTACCCTGGCAGAATGGACGAGATCATTCATCCCTTGCAGCACCAGGTATTGGTGGCTATCTTCTTTTGATGGGCGTTGGCACTGACCACCGCTGCCACCACCTCCCATGCTGGATTGGTGATTTTGCTGCCCCCACCCCCACCCTCGTGGCCAGGGCCAGGATAGGCAACATCATAGCGAGCCTCCACTGCATCTAAAAGGTGCCCGAGGGACACGTCACTAAACTGGGGTCTGCAGTTTTCTTGACTTTCATTGCCATGTTTTCTTTCCAGCAGTCCTGGGCTGGAAACACTGAGAGGTGTGTGCGCAGCTGCACTTTAAATATAGTGCCTGGCGCGAGGAAGCAGCGAGATGAAGGCATGGCAGCCCAATAAGACCCTGCCAGCCATCGAAACGGTGTGTTTCCCAGGAATGCGTGATTAACGAAGGGATCGGCACAAAACAACGTGAAAAGAGCCTTTACTCTTTTCCCAGCGGGTAAAGCATTCTTTTTCCTGTTTGCACTTAGGGTGGAATCGTCCCAGGTTTGCATCATTTGCTTTCTTTTCTGATGCTTACAATTCTATTAGCTGCCTCTCAGGCCGTCTATTTTTATTGTGTTGGTGAAAAAAATCCACAAGTCTCCAGTTGGCTGCACTAGAAAATTGTGGGGAAAAAAACAATACCTTTAAATAATTCTTAATGCTGCTGCTCTCAGCCATCAAGTCCTATCATCAAACTCTGATAAAATACCGTTGCTTTAGATCAATACTTAAAAAAAAAGAAAGGAACACTTTGTTCAAACCCGATGGTGCGGCAGGAGAATAATATTGCTTTAGGCTACAGTCTCGTTGGATTTTCTCAATATTTTCTCTTTAGGATCTCTATTAATCTCATGGGAAATTAAGCAACTGAGTGCTTTCCAAAGGTGGTGGGGATTATGGTAGGAGGGATTGCATAAAGACTGGAGTTAGGAATGGGATGTTTGGTGGAGATACAGGGCAGAAGGTGATTAGAGAGATAAGGTGGAGTAGAGCCATGGAAGGATTTAAAAATGATAAATTTAATGAGGGGCAGGGAGCTGATGTAGATTGTGAGGGCAGGAGTGATGGCTGAGTAGGATTCGATTTTGGACAGGATACATGCAGCAAAGTTAATGAATAATAGCTCACCTGCTAAGAGAGCAAGTGAACAGTTTAACTGGAGGTGATAAAGGCCTGTAGAACAGCTGATGAAGGGAGTGAGGAAGGGTGGGGCCACTCAATGCTGTGGATGTGAAAGTAGGCAGTTGGTTGGATAGATAGGCGATGGAAAGATGTAGGAAGAAAGAGATTCAAAAGGATATGGGAGCAGGGAGGTTAAATGTGATTAGGACTTAAGTTCCATAAGATTAAGCTCCACAAACTTAAGCTAATTGAAAACCCTGCTACCAGCACCCTAATTCATGCACCCATCATCCCTGTGCTCGCTGACCTACATTTGCTTTTTGTTAAGCAACACCACGATTTTAAAATTGTCATCCTGCGTGGCTTTGCCCCTTCCTGTCCCGATAACCTCCTCCATTCTCTACAACCTTTTGAGGTAGCTGCGTTCCTGCAATTCTGGCCTATTGCACATCACTGAAGGTACAGCCTTCAGCTGCCTTGGCCCT
Organism: Carcharodon carcharias; assembly: GCF_017639515.1. Taxonomy (NCBI): domain Eukaryota; kingdom Metazoa; phylum Chordata; class Chondrichthyes; order Lamniformes; family Lamnidae; genus Carcharodon; species Carcharodon carcharias. The sequence goes on from NC_054473.1 coordinate 168,100,074, forward strand.
GAGCTCTGGAATTTCCTCTCTAAACCTCTCCATTTCTGTATGTCTTTTTTTCCCTCCTTGAAAAAGGAAAAAGCTCCTTGTAACCTACCTCTTTGACAAAACGTTTGGTCACCTGCCCTAAAATCTTAGGTTGCTCTGTGTCAAATTTTATGTGATAATGCTCCTCTATGTGCCTTGGGGTGTTCTACAATGTTAAATGTACAGGTGCAGGTTGTTATTGTTGACCATGTACTCATGCTGGCAGAGTAGTGGGGAGGGGTGGCAAATACAAACACTGATTGGTTGGGCTGCATATCCTGTTTCCATGTTATAACTTCCATTCATGTCTTTGTCTCTGTGCTGGAAAAGATATGGATGTTAAAACTAATCTCTGGATGGACTTGGACATAAAAGTTTCAGGAATACAGTTCAGCCTGAGAGAATGGAAGGCAGTTGCAATTTATGGTAAGGAGTGAAGTTTGTGGTGGGGCCAGTGGATGATGACTTTGGTCTTCTACATGTTGAACTGGAAAAAAAATTGATTTGTCTGATATTGGACACCAGTTAAGCAATCTATTGGCACAGAGATGGCCAGTGAAAATCAGGAGCAGTGACAAAAGATGGGTAGACTTGATACAAACAGGTATGCAGATGTTATCTATGGGTAGCATGTTTTTTTGATTTCATTTATGGGATGTGGGCTTCGCTGGTCAATCATACTTATAGGATAAATTGATAAAATATTTCAAGTACTCATAATATTCAGGTGTGAGTCCTTTCCAATCTCCTCCCAAATTGGTGGAATCACGGCCGAAATAGCAGGAAGGTAGGGCAGTGAGATACCACTGCCTCACCGTCTGATATGGATTTCCCCACCTTCAGGACAACATGCTTCATACAAGTGATTGTGAAGTGGTGGATGGAGGAAGGGCTGGAGTACTCTCCTAATCTCCAGTCACCTCTGAATCCCAGAGCTCCCTGGTAGAAAGTGGCAATGGACCTGGGACTTTGGAAAATCTCAAAACTCTTCAAATAAAGGGGGCAAGGCTTAATAGAGCCCTCCCTTTCCTCCATCTTTGCCTAACGCTTCTTCTGTTTAGGCTTCAGTCTTATTTGAGACCTACAAAGAAATTTGCCATTTTCTTTTCAGGGTTTTCCTGTCCCTTTAAAATCTCTTGCTCATACTTGTGGTGCTGCATATTATCTGAACTGCTGCGTCACAGGATTTGCTTACCTTTTCCGTGGCTGGCTCCCTCTGGGTGGAAAGAAATCCAATCAGGAGATTGCCATGCATTTCAAATAACCCCCAAGCCAAGAAAATAAGTGGCCTGGATGGATTAAGAGGGGCAGGCAGAAATCCTGTCACGTTGGAACTCAAAAAGACGAATCAAACTCTTGGAAGCTTAAGTTTACTCACAAAGACTTTTGCCTTTAATTATATCATGGGAGCATTTACTTAATGTTATTCAGCAGCACCATATATCTTACTGACCCGCATCGAACACTTCTCTCATAAATTTAACTTCCATCGTGACATAGCTGCTGCTGACCTATCAATTTCATAACATCCATTCAACCTTCTCATTTTAATATATCATGGAACTTGAATGTCACATAAGACGAAGCAACTTGAACAACATCAAGGTCCAATGTCAAGCTTCATCCCAGAACATTAACACTGATATATGCTCACTTATATTTTATTGGCTGGGTCAGTCACGCTGCCTTACATACAACATTGCAGACTAGCAGCCCAAGATTAGAAAAGGCAGTAAATTGAGTTACATAGAAAACATTTTACATTTACATTCTACCTGTAAAGATTAATGATGAAAAGAAACTGTACTCCTCAGCATGTGCAAGAAGTATTGAAAATGAAAATGTACTTTGGTGTATTGCCAATGTTATATCTCAGATGAAGTAACAAGTACTGGGCTAGATTACATTCCTGTGAAGCACCTTTGGAATATTTTACTACATTACGCGGTATATAAATGCAAATTGCTGTAAAATTCTAAATTTTATAGCCTCCTCCCCTTATAATCTGTCCTTTATTCGCTTATGGAATGTGGGCATCATTGACTAGGCCAGCATTTATTGCCCATCCCGAATTGCCCTTGTTCAGAGAGCATTTAAGAGTCAACCACATTGCTGTGGGTCTGGAGTCATATGTAGGCCAGACCAGGTAAGGATGGCAGATATCCTGTCCTAAAGGACATTAGTGAACCAGGAGTGAGAGAAAATACTTTGGATTACAGATAATAGTTTTATTTTTACAAAAAAAACGTTTTAAAAGTGTCTTTTGTTAATTCTGAAATTCATAATTTATGTTAATATATTCTACTGTATGAAACTAGTTGTGCATTTGATTGGTTGTGTTCTGTAGCTACTGAAGTGTGGCGTTGAATGTAATTGATGCCAGCCTGATGAAATTTAGTTCCATGCTGCAGATCAGGATGGTCAAAAGTGGTCCCATTAGAAAACAATACTACATGGAGTTATTGTACTGTTTTAAAGGCCACTGGCATTGTAGAAAATGGACATAAATTACCAATTGAAGTTGCGCAAATGATGAGGCTGGTTCTGACACTTTTTGCTACTGGGGTTATAATTTAATTTAAACTGATGAGCTGAAGTTATTTCTTTCTCTTTGTTCCCTTCTCCCTCGGCAGGATTTTCAATGGCCCACGGCTACAAAGTTGAGTGCGGGCATGCTTTGAAAATAGCGCTCTTGGATGGTGTGTCAGTCACCCAAAGACACCGTGACGCGCTGCAGTTTTCAAAGGGAGGGTGGGGTGGGGGCAGGTTGCCAGCAACTTGTTCACATCCAATTAACTGGGGCTTAAGTTCAATGAAGAGCTTGTTAATGAGTTGGAGAGAGACGGAAGGAAATTTTCAAAGTTAAGAACGGGAAGAGCGGACAGTTTGTGGCATGTTAGTGCACAGCTGTCAGGAGCACAGCGGGGAGTCATTATTTATTGTTGCTGCTGACATTAAAACCTTGAACAAACGAGGAACGTAACTGAGGTGCTAATGCGGTGGCACAAAGTTACCTCTGCTTGAGCAGGGTGGGTTTGTTTAGACTGCTGGCTGGGCCTCTGATCTCCTGCCTGCTCCAATCCCCAAGACAACAGCTGCCATTTGCCTTTGAGAAATGAGTTTCAGTATCTTCAAGAGTTTCAAGTGTAAATGATCAGAGCACTAATTGACTTCTTTTGCCATTAATTATAAAACCTTAGAGATTTATAACTTTAGATAAAGCGGGGAATTCAAATAGCTGGATAGTTAGATGCCTTTACTGCAATAATTCTAATTATGTTTTTTTGTGGGGAGTGTGGAAAAAATTTTTCATCTTAACACTGCACTAGAATTGGGAAGAATTGGCAGTGACACTGGTAATTCATTGCATGGAAACAACATTCTTGATGCTAATGATTGGAAAATGCAATCAATATTCTTTACCTAAAGATGGTCCTTTCATTATCCACTGAGAATTCCCAAATAAAACAGAAAATGCTGCAAGTAGCCAGCAGGTCTGGCAGAGTTAACATTTCAGGTTAGTGACCCAGTCCTGATAAAAGGTCATGGGCCTGAACTGTTGGGCAGACTGTTTTTGGGAGCCAAAAGCGAGAGTTGACCCCGTTCCAGAGAGAGGCGAGACCATTGGGGTGGGGGGCGAGGGGGGGCATTTTGCATGTACAGCCAATTAACAGTCTGCCGCCAGGGCAACCATCCAATTGAAGATGACAAAAGAGCCAGCTGGTCACCTCGGCAGCTCCACTGCTGGCAGTGTCCAGTGTTGAGGCCGCATCATGAAAGAAAGGGCGTCTCAATCCCAGGGACTATTGAGAAGGCTGGTGAGCTAATTTGGAGAAGCCAGGGTGAGGAAGGCAGGCCTCAGTGATTGGTAGGGCAGGGTGGGGGCTAGCTGTTGTTCCAGAGGCAATGTTGGGTGCAGGGGCAGTCATTGCTACAGGAATGCCCCTCTGTGGGCCATGGAATGCCCATCAAGGAGGGCACCACCCGGGAACCCGCTGCGATATTTACTTGGCTTTCTCTCCATGTGAAGATGGGCCCTCCTGTTGCAAGCAGAATGTCTGTGTGGTGTCAAATGCCCTTAATTGGACCATTAAGCATTTTCTGTTTAAATTTCAGATTTCCAGTATCTGCAGATTTGTTCTATTAATTCCTGAGATTTGCTAATACTTGAATTCATCTTTGTGTTATAATTGACCATTGAGACTGACACTCATCTTAGCTTTTGAAACTGCTGTAATGCATCTCACTGTACAGCCTTGTATAAGGCTTGCCAATTTCGGCTTTGAAGCCTATTGATCATAGAGTGATTTATCGGTCAAAATTTTATGAAGCTTGGCATTCCTGAAGAGAAAAATGTAAATATGTGATGGGAGAGGCCGGTGAGTAATTTCAAAAATAGATTTTGACAGTTTCAATCCTGTCCTCAGTGTACACAGGGTCACAATATAGACTAATTCTTCACTCACTATTAAATCAGAATTACAACGACAATCAGGAATGATGCATGGAAGATGGAAAAGTCATACTAGTGCATTAGCATGGAGTAATGGAATTGCCAAAGAACAAAAACATCCATTCATTTGTACTGGCATCACTCATTTGGTGAAGTCAGTGTCCTACACACACAAAAATAAAAAAATTAGAATGCACCAACATCACTTCTGCTTCATACAGCAACTAAAAATTATACTCTATATCATGCATGTTGCCAAAATAAATGGGATGTAGCTTCCGAGATCCAGGACGTTGTGCTGGGTGGTGGGGGGTGGGTGGTTCCCCAAAGATGCACTGGGAAACCCCTTTGGAAGTTCCCAGGTAAGGTTTGCATGGCAATTGCCTGGAAATGCAAACTTCCCCAGGGCAATTGCCCCCTGACTGGGAACCATTCCAAATGCGATTAAAATCACAAAAATTGGATGGCTCCGACTGGGTTGCACCAATAGTTACTCAGAGAAAGTTAGAAGGATTAAAACCCCTTCTAACTTCTGGGTAACTATTGTACACTGCAGGGGACACCCCATACACCCTCGATGACTCCCCTCCCTAACGGGACTCCCCCAACTCTCCAGCAGTCTACCCCAACCCCCTCCATCTCCAACAACACCCCCCTCTATAGGATTCCCCCAACACCCAAAGGACTACAACCCCCAACAGGATCCCCTTTACCCACTAATTCCCCCACCCCCGCCAGGTCCGACTCTTACCCCACCAGCCCCTAGGACCAACACAACCTGGCCTGATAGCCCTCACCCCAAGGCCTAAAACCTTCCCCTGCCCTCCGGCCCCCTTGAAATCTGACCCCCCTGAACCCTGACTTCTGACACCCCCAACCTCCCCCTTGATCTCTGACTCTACTGACTCCGCCCTCCCCCGCCCACTGAGTCCCCCCCCTTTGGTTCCTCCACCTGCGGCCCCTGCCACCTCTGACCCCCACCCTGCCTCTAGTCCTCCCCACCTCCGACCTCCAATTTCCCCCCCCCCACCCCACCCCCGGACCTCCGATCCCCGCCAATCCCCCCAAATCCTATCCATTTACTTTGACATTTACCTTCTCCCTGGCCTGCCAAGATCTTTAAACGTCATTGGACTCTTCACTTACCTGCTTTATAACAGCTAACGCCTCCTTCCCTTCGACTCAGCTGCACTTCGACACTTGGCCCCCCATCGTGTCCTGCAGTGCCTGGATCTCACTCAGCCTGAGTTGGAAGGTTGGGCGAGACAGGCTGGGAAAAAAAACTTATGGCAAAAAGCTGGGAATAGAATGGCAGTTCAATGCTCATTGCCACTCCGAGGAATTTTAGGCCCAAGCTCATTTTTTTAAACTTATTTACAGAATGTGGGCACCACTGGTTAAGCCAGCATTTGTTGCCCATCCCTAATTGCCCTTGAGAAGGTGGTGGTGAGCTGCCTTCTTGAACCGCTACTCTCCCTGTGGTGTAGGTACACCCACAGTGCTGTTAGGGAGGGAGTCCCAGGATTTTGACCCAGCGACAGTGAAAGAACGGCGATATATTTCCAAGTGAAGATGATGAGTGGCTTGGAAGGAAATTTCCAGCTGGTAGTGTTCCCATGTGCCTGTTGCCCTTGTCCTTCTAGATGCTAGTGGTCATGGGTTTGGAAGGTGCTGTCGAAGGAGCCTTGGTGAGTTTCTGCAATGTATCTTTTAGATGGTACACACTGTTGCTACTGTTTGTCGGTGGTGGAGGGAGTGAATGTTTGTGGAAGGGATGCCATTATTTATGTATATCTCACCTACTCTTAATTTTGTCATTTTAAGATATTTTTGATGTTTGTAATGGAAACAAGCTCTCACATCAAGCATTAATTAACTTGTTGTTTGATTTGTTAGAAGGGACTACACCTTTAGTCAAAGATCTGTGAATATGTAAAGAGTTATCAAACAATATTGTAGATCATGCACTATCATTCTAGCCAATTGCTATGAAGTCTACGCGTATAAAGTACTGAGTGAAGCGATTAGCTTCTACATGGATTTGAATTATTGTCATCAATTTCTTAATTTGTCTGCACATTGACCTGAAATTCATAATTGAAGGCATAATGAAGAGTGGTAGCGTTTAAACAATGTGGTGATCTGTTTCCATGTAAATCATCACAAGTATTTCAGGAAAAATTGAATCCAACAACAGATGTGCATGAAGTGATAATTTAAATGTTCAATGCAACAATAAATGAAAAAGAACTTGCTATTTTTAAAGATAAATTGCATTGTTGCATTCCAAACTGCACCCAAATTGATTTAGTCTTGCATTTTAATTCAAATTCAGAGCTTGTCAACTCCCTATCAAAAAAGGATATTGAGACACAGAAATTTAATGGCACTACATCCATTTTATAGACTTAAAATGAGCTCCTAAGTGTCCAATGCAGCCAATACTGTCCATCTGTGCTGGAAGTGTGCCCTCTGCCCTATTGGTAAAGCCTCCTGTATGATGCCCAGAGCCTGCACTTGAAACAAACATTAGGCTCATATGTCTACAAATAGATGGCTTATTTAAGGCTCTCCTTGCCAAATTTGTGTGTGACTGCACTGTACATGCTGTCGTCAGTATTCTCAGGCATTTAGCAAGTAAACCAACGGTCCTTAAAAGGACCGCTGATGGCTGCCTCTGGGAGTATACATTCTAATTATTTCATATACTTTTAATGAAGAGCTCGAATGTTCCTCCCAGCTCCACATTAAATTCTCAGCCTGTTGCTGACCAGTATTCTCCCTCTCCTGGTCCCTGCAACATAGAAACAATGAAAGATTTACAGCACAGAAGGAAGCCATTCAGTCTATCGTGTCCCTTTGGTTGAGAAAGGTATATCCAGCCTAATCCCACCTTCCAACTCTTGAACAGTAACCCCCTAAATTACGGCACCTCAAATGCAGATCAAAGTGATTTTTAAACGTGATAAAGGTTTCTGTCTCTTCCCTCATTTCAGGCAGAGATTTCCAGCTTCTGGATGAAAACTTTACTCCTCAAATCCCCTCTAATCGTCTTGCCAATTACTTTAAATCCATGTCCCCAATTATTGACCTCTCTGCTAACAGAAATGATTCCTTTCTATCCACTCTATCTAGGCCCCTCATAATGTTATCCGCCTCAGTTATTAGCTTATGTAAGAAATAGGGATCTATTGTAGGAAAGGGTATTATTTTAGAATTGTGTAGAACTCTCATGGAACTAGCTGGCACAGCATTTAATGCTTGCTCTCTCTCTCTCTCTCTCTCGCTCTCACTCTCGCTCTCTTTCTCTCACGGTCTCTCTCTCTCAAAAGAATAAATCATTCTAAGGAGTCAGGGACCAAAACAAGATAGAGATAAAGGTGACAAAGGTTTCTCTCCCTGCATCGAGGTCACTAGACGCTACAAACATTCCTGAAACTGATGGCAGGAAGCCTTCTAGTGCCTGCCTACTGCCTTTATCTAGCAAATAACCCTCAACATAAGGCAAACTAAAAAGTGACCCCATGGCAGGATGATGGACAGATGGGGAGGTGATAGAGAAGAAGGCTGCCACTGGCAAACAGTGGAAGACTGAGAGAGACTGACACTGAAGGACTTGGGTAAACTAGCAGTCCCCAGAAATAAAGTATATTAATGAGGGCTCGGAGACAGGGGGCTGTCCTCATCAGGCAGCCTGCTGCCTTCAGATGGAAGCCAGGCCAGGGAAGATGGAGAAAGACCGGGGGAAGAGTTCCCGAACAGTTTGACCAGAGGGCAGAATGCTGCTATCACAAGATATTGGGATCAACATACTCTGTGCCAACCATCTATCTGTGTGTCCTCTGTGATCAGTGAAATGCTTTCAACTGCCACAGGTTATATACTTTTCCTGTCTGTTTACCTAATGCATCATATCTAAACTGTTAATTCTTAATAAACCACCTTAAAATTATTTACGAATACATGACTACTTATCTTAGGTATCTGTGGCTCCCGAACCCAAAATCTTAAGCTTATCTGGTGTCTGAGCTGGACACTCGCGGTGCCTCCCAGGATTGATGAGTTAGCTCTGGGCCATGACTGCCATCTACAGCTCACTGATAATAAAGAAATGAGGTCTGCGGATCAATTTTTCTGAAGTCCTACCATTGGTCTCATGAGATGCGTGCAGCACTGGAAGTGTGCACCTGGTCAGGCATGATCCAACTCCTAAGCCGGAGTCGCAAGGTTTGATTCTTCAAAATCTGCTACACCATTGAGAAAGAACACAAGAAATAGGAGCCTGCTCCGCCATTTAATACAATCATGGCTGATCTTGGGGCTTCAACTCCATTTTCTCACCCACTCCCCATATCAATTAATTCCCTGTGAGACCAAAAATCTGCCTATCCCAGCCTTAAATGTATTCAAAAATGGAGCATCCACAATCTTCTGGAGTAGACAATTCCAAAGATTCACAAACCCTTGAGTGGAGTAATTTCTCCTCATCTCAGTGCTAAATGATCGGGCCCTTATCCTGAGACTGTGCCCCCGAGTATTAGACTTTCTGATCAACGGAAACACTCTCTCAGTGTTTACCCTATCAAGACCTTTCATAATATTGTAGGTTTCAATGTGATCGTCTCTCACTTGTGTACACTCCAGAGAATATAAGCCCAATATCCTCAGCCTCTCATTATAGGACAACCCCCTCATCCCAGGGACCAATTTAGTGAACCCTCTCTGTGTCACCTCCAATGAAAATATATCCTTTCTTAAAAGAAATAATGATTGTTCTTCCTGACAGCAGGACTTCATTGCTCAGCTGGCATTAAGAATGAAACCGGATGGACCACTTGGCATCGACCCAGGCACCAGAAACGAAAACAGCAATCCCAGACCTGTCGATCCTGCAAGTTCCTTCTTCCTAACATCTGGGGGCTTGTGCTAAAATTGGGAAAGCTGTCCCACAGACTAGCCAAGCAACAGCCTGACATAGTTATACTCATGGAATCATACCTTACAGATAATACCCCATACACCACCATCCCATCCCTGGGTATGTCCTGTCCCACAGGCAGGACATACCCAGTAGAGGTGGCAACACAGTGGTATACAGTTGGTATGAAGCAGCCCTGGGAGTCCTTGAGATTGACCCTGGACCCCATGAAGTCTCATGGCATCATATTAGACATGGGCAAGGAAACCTCCTGCTGATTACCACGTATCACCCCATGCACCCCTCAGCTGATGAGTCTGTACTCCTTATTGAACACCACTTGGAGGAAGCACTGAGGGCGGCCAAGGCACAGAGTATACTCTGGGTGGGAGACTTCAATATCCATCAATTAGAGTGGCTCGGTAGCAGCACTACTGACCAAGCTGGCCGAATCCTCAAGGACATAACTGCGAGACTGGGTTTGTGGCAGGTAGTGAGGGAACGGACAAGAGAGAAAAACCTACTTTAACTCATTGTCACCAATCTGCCTGCTGCAGATGCATCTGTCCATGACAATATTGGTAGGAGTGACCACTGCACAGTCCTTGTGGAGACGAAGAGCCATCTTCACATTGAGGATACCCTCCATCGTGTCGTGTAGCACTAGCATCATGCTAGATGGAATAGATTTTGAACAGATCTAGCAACTGAAAACTGGGCATCCATGAGGTACTGTGAGCCATCGGCATCTGCAGAATTATACTTCACCACAATCTGTAACCTCATGGCTCAGCATATCCTCCACTCTTCCATTGCCATCAAGCCAGGGGATCAACCAGGGTTCAATGAAGTGCGCAGGAGGGAATGTCAGGAGCAGCACCAGGCATACCTTAAAATGAGGTGTCAAACTGGTGAAGCTACAACACAGGACCATTTGCATGCCAAACCGTCGGAGCAGCATGTGATTGATAAGTTGAAATGATCCCACAATGAACAGATCAGATCTAAGCTCTGTAGCCCTGCCACATCCAGTCGTGAATGGTGGTGGACAATTAACAACCAACAGGAGGAGGTGGTTCCACAAATATCCCCATCCTCAAAGATGGGGGAGTCCAGCACATCAGTGGAAAAGACAAGGCTGAAGCATTTGCTACAATCTTCAGCCAGAAGTGCCAAGTGGATGGCCTCTCTGGGCCTCAGCATCACAGATGCCAGTCTTCAGCCAATTCGATTCACTCCATGTGATATCAAGAAATGTTGAGGGCACTAGATACTGAAATGTCTATGGGCCCTGGCAACATTCCAGCAATAGCATTGAAGACTTGTGCTCCAGAACGCCCCTAGACAAGCTGTTCCAGTACAGTGGCATCTACCTGGAAAGGTGAAAAATTGCCCAGACATGTCCTATACACAAAAAGCAGGATAAACCCAACCAGGCCAATTACTGCCCCATCAATCTACTCTCCATCATCAGCAGTGATGGAATATGTCATCAACAGTGCTACCAAGCAGCACTTGCTTAGCAATAACCTGCAACTGATGCTCAGTTTGGGTTCCACAGGGGTCAGTCAGCTCATTACAGCTTTGGTCCAAATATGACAAAAGAGCTGAACTCCCAAGGTGAGGTGAGAGTCACTGCCCTTGACATCAAGACAGCATTTGACCAAGTGTGGCATCAAGAAGTCCTAGTAACACTGGAGTCAGTGGGAATAAGAGAAAATCTCTCCACTGTTTGGAGTCATACCTAAAACAAAGGAAGATGGTTGTGATTGTTGGATACCAATCATCTCAGTTCCAGGACATCACTGCATGAGTTCCTCAGGGTAATGTCCTAGGCCCAACCATTTTCAGCCGCTTCATCAATGACCTTCCCTCCATCAAACATTCAGAAGTGGGCGGTTTTCCACCCACGGTTGTTGACAGGGCCCTCAACTGTGTCCAGCCCATCTCCCGCACATCCGCCCTCACGCCTTCTCCTTCCTCCCAGAAACATGATAGAGTCCCCCTTGTCATCACTTTTCACCCCACCAGCCTCCGCATTCAAAGGATCATCCTCTGCCATTTCCGCCAACTCCAGCATGATGCCACCACTAAACACATCTTCCCTTCACCCCCCCGGCGGCATTCTGTAGGGAACGTTCCCTCCGGGACACCCTGCTCCACTCCTCCATCACCCCCTACTCCTCAACCCCCAACTATGGCACCTCCCCATGCCCACGCCAAAGATGCAACACCTGCCCCTTCACTTCCTCTCTCCTCACCGTCAAAGGACCCAAACACTCCTTTCAAGTGAAGCAGCATTTCACTTGCATTTCCCCCAACTTAGTCTACTGCATTCGTTGCTCCCAATGTGGTCTCCTCTACATCGGAGAGACCAAACGTAAACTAGGTGACCACTTTGCAGAACACCTGCGGTCTGTCCGCAAGAAAGACCCAAACCTCCCTTTCGCTTGCCATTCTAACACTCCACCCTGCTCTCTTGCCCACATGTCTGTCCTTGGCTTGCTGCATTGTTCCAGTGAAGCCCAATGCAAACTGGAGGAACAGCACCTCATCTTCCGACTAGGCACTTTACAGCCATCCGGATTGAATATTGAATTCAACAACTTTAGGTCTTGAGCTCCCTCCTCCATCCCCACCCCCTTTCCGTTTCTTCCCCCTTCCTTTTGTTTTTTCCAATAATTTATATAGATTTTTCTTTTCCCACCTATTTCCATTATTTTTAAATCTTGTATGCCCTGCTAGTCTTTCCACCCCACCCCCACTAGAGCTGTACCTTGAGTGCCCTGCCATCCTTTCTTAATTAGCACATTCGTTTAGATAATATCACCACCTTCAACACCTCTTTGTTTCTTTGTCTGTGACATCTTTTGATTATCTGCTCCTATCACTGCTTGCTTGTCCCTACAACCACACCACCACCACCCCCCCCTCCCCACCTTAAACCAGCTTATATTTCACCCCTCTCCTAATATTCACTTAGTTCTGTTGAAGGGTCATGGGGAATCGAAACGTCAACTCTATTCTTCTCCGCCGATGCTGCCAGACCTGCTGAGTTTTTCCAGGTAATTCTGTTTTTGATTCAAAAGTGGGGATGTTCGAGGATGATTGTGCAATTCGTGACTGCTTAGATACTGAAGCAGTCCATGCCCAAATTCATCAAGACCTGGACAATATTCAGGTTTGGGATGATAAATAGTAGATAACATTTGCACCACACAAGTGCCAGGCAATGACCATCTCCAACAAGAGAGAATCTAACCATTGTCCCTTGACATTCAATGGCACTACCATCGCTGAATCCCCCACTATCAACATCCTGGGGTAACCATTGACCAGAAACTGAACTGGTCCAGCCAGATAAATACTGTGGCTCAAGAGCAGCTCAGATGCTAGGAATTCTGTGGTGAATAATTCACCTCTTGACTCCCCATAGCATGTCCACCATCTACAAGGCTCAAGTCAGGAGTGCGAAGGAATACTCTCCACTTGCCTGGATAATTGCTGCTCCAACAAAACTCGAGAAGCTCGACACTATCCAGGACAAAGCAGCCCGGTTGATTGGCACCCCATTCACTATCTTCAACATTCATTCCCTCCACCACCGATACACAGTGGCAGCAGCATATACCATCTACAAGATGCACTGCAGCAATTCACCAAGGCTTCTCCAAAAGCAGCTTCCATACCTGCCACCTCTACCTCCTAGAAGGACAAGGTCAGCCGATGTACGAGTGCACCACCACCCCTCCAAGTCACACACCATCCTGACTTAGATCTAAATCGCCATTCCTTCACTGACCCTGGTCAGCACCCGCTCTAACAGCACTGTGAGTATTCCTACAACATAAGAGCTACAGCAGTTCAAGCAGGCAGCTCGTCAGCACCTTCTCAAGGGCAATTAGGGATGGGCAATAAATGCTGGCCTAGCCAGCGATGCCCACATCCCATGAACAAGTTTTTTAAATTACATTGAGGCATGAGGAAGATTTATCTTGGAAATCTGCTAATATGTTATCTCTGCTGCCCAAAATGTGATATTTGACTCTCAGAAGGCTACTGATTGCACATATCAATATATTATGTTCCTGTGGGAGACCATTTATTTGTTGGAACAGTGAAGGAAATCTAATATTTCCTGTGGTTACGAACGGTTTTCAGCAGAATTGCATCTTTCAGTTTTGTTAGCTTTGCCTTTGCCTGCCAAGGCAGATGTCCAACGGTGCAGCTGATGGCTCTCTCAATGGCTGGCTTTTAGAGTTCCTTAACATCTGACCATTTGTAGCGGGTGATTCCTGAAACGATGGATACCATATGTTTCAATCTCCAAGCACAGCACATAAGCCATTTTGTAGCCTGATTCAGAATGCCCCCTGTGAGTTAAAAGCCATATTTTTCTCCATATTCCAGAACAGGGAAGTATCAGTTCTTTCACACAGTAGGGTATCAACCAATGAAACCAGGGATTTAGTTGTTCTGTCTTACCACCCCTGCACTTCAGTTGACGGGATGCAAAAGTTGGCTGCTGGCCAACTGTTTATTGTAAATCTGCTAGAGGAGTGAGGAGTAAGTTCTTGCATGCCACACGTTTATTGCTTGCTGCAGGCCTAATGATGTTGAATATAAAAGAGTCAAAGAGATTTTGTTCAACAGCATTTGCACACAACCAACGGCACATGAGACAGTTTTACAATAGAAACATAGAAAAGAGGCGCAGGATTAGGTCATTCGGTCCTTCGAGCCTGTTCCACCACTCAATATGATCATGGCTGATCCTCTATCTCAATGCCATACTCCTGCACTCTCTCCATACCCCTTGACGCCTTTAGAGTCCAGAAATCTATCTATTTCCTTCTTAAATATATTCAGTGACTTGGCCTCCATGGCCGTCTGTGGTAGAGAATTCCACAGGTTCACCACGTTCTGAGTGAAGAAGTTTGTCCTCATCTCTGTTCTAACGATCCTGGGACTGTGACCCCTTGTTCTAGATCTCCCAGCCAGAAGAAACATCATCCCTACATCCAGTCTATCCACCCCTGTCAGAATTTTATATATTTAAATGAGATCCCTTCCCATTCTTCTAAATTCCAGTGAATACAGGCCTAGTTGGCCCAATCTCTTCTCATATGACAATCCTGCCATCACAGGAATCAGTCTGGTGAACCTTCACTGCACTCCCTCTATGGCGATTATATCCTTTCTTAACTCAGGAGGCCGAAACTGTACACAATATTCCAGGTGCAGCATCACCAAGGCCCTGTATAGCTGCAGTAAGACATCGTTGTTCCTGTACTCAAGTCCACTCGCAATGAAAGCCAACATTCCATTTGTCTTCTTAACTGTTTGCAATACTGGTCGCCTGTCATAGAATCCACATTGTGGAAAGATAAATTCGTCTCTTAAGGCTTATGAGGTTGGTAATGTGACTCTTTAAAACAAAAGTACTGATTTAATTCATTGTAATGAGAAAGATACAAGTGTACATAGATGTGGCGTTGCTTTGTTCAACCATCGTTTTACCTGAGATAGATATTTTGTGGAAACAGTTCTGCAGCACACTGAATAAATCCGGTAAATACATCATATTGGCCTGAAATTTTGCCTGTGCTGATGTCATCATGCTCATATTTCCTGCAAACCCAGCTGAATCTGCTCCAAAGTGAAGTGGGTTGAAATCAGTGGAAACAATCAGGACCCAAGGAATGTGCAGACCTCACACCATATGTTCTGTAAACAGGAAAATTAAAATTTTTAACTCATAGCCATTATTCATGCACATTAGGCACAGCATGTTCAAGTACCTGCAACTGGAGAAGCTTTTCAATTTTAAATGTGACATATTTATGCCACCAAACTGTAATCAAAGAAATAGAGAATACAGACACTGAGCTCAGTGAGGATAAATTATAGAAAATAAATGTTCAATTTGAATAGAACACTAGTGGCTGGATCTTAATTCCCCCAAAATGGAGGATTGGGGTTGGATCAGAGATAAAAATTCAAAAAGATCTGAACCAGGAACCCAACAGGCTTTGAATCTGCTCACTTCCTGTTTGAATGAAGGCAGGATAAGGAATGGCTAATCAATTCGCTCACTATGGCAAGATGGTCAATTATATATTATAATGAGGCAGAATGCCTTCATGTTAATAGTCATTGGTCAGAAATTGTAGGCAACAGGGGTCTCACTCACCGGTTGGAGAACCTGTGGGAACCTCAAATTATTTCAATGGTGCCTGCCAGGCACTTAACTGGCCAGCCTGAAGCTTTCCATGGGACCCTGGGCTCAATTCCACCAAGATCCACCGGCCGTTCAGAGGCCAGCAGCTACCTAGTGTTAGGGAATAGTGGCTGCTGCCGGTAATACAGCACGGGCTTCACCAGGGATTGTTGCTGGATCCTTGGACGCCAATGAGTGAGGGCAGGATCGGGGACGTGGGAGTGGGGGGAAGCAGGGTGTTCAGAGCCAAGGGCAGACTGGCAGCTTTCAGAAATCCTCATCTTCCTGCAGCCACCGTTTTCCCCACTGCAATGGGCTGGATTAAATTCTGCCCATTGAATCTTTAATTCAGGTCGGCCGCATTTCTCAGCCCCCTGGAAACGCAAAGTGGGTGAGAAGGACTGAATTCATGAGGTAAGTGCCTTTACAGCACTGCTTGTGGGCCAGGAGGAGCAGGAGTGTTTCCTCCAGCATTAACATGCTACCCATGTTAAAACCTTACCATGATCTATCTGTTTCTATCCAACCATCTGCCTGTCCCCCACCCCTGATTTCGATTTGATAAATCTCAATACCATTGACTAACCCTCCCCCATCCTTGCTCCCCAACTATGTTTGGAACTTTCCCGTTCTCGGTCACCTGTCTCCCAATTGGAATTCCCCACCTGCGCGCGTACCCCCCCACCCCCCCCCCCCCACCCCCCAAACCCACCCCATCACCTTTCCCATAATCCTCCGACTAGAAATATCTGCTCTGTCGCTGTGGTCCTGTATTGCTGGTTCCCCTGCCTCACAGGCCTCCAGCACATTACTGAGGCTACCTGTATTAGGGAAGCAAGAGGAAATAAAATGAAATACATGGGAAACCCATTCTCCTGATTTCCCAACCACAAACCAGCTCCCTGCGTGGAACACACCTCCAGGCTAAAATCCAGACTCAAAGAAATTACTTTGTTTCCCGCTGTTCCTGAAATTCTGGCCTTGAATTGAACAAAGCCTTTGATTGACGGGCTTGGCCTTCAGTCGAGTAGGGAGCCAGTTGATGAGGGCCACAGGAGCAGGTAAGTAGAATGAGTGAGATCATAACAAATAAGTTAAACCTTTACTGGCACTCTGAAACATTTTAGGCATAACATGGAACTGAATATCAAAGCTACTTTCTATATTTGATAATTTTTTCTGCATTAAAGAGTCTTTGTACAATAAACATTAACTCAAAATAGTGGGGCTTTTCTGTGGGCCAATTCAATTCTTTTCAGTTGATAATCTTATCTGGGAATCCTTTAAAAATCACTTTTGCAGGCATTTATTAGTTCCTTTTCCTATGCTGCGGTAATTGCATACTAATAAGGAATGAGGATGTTCCCAGACTTCTGCTGTACAACATTAAAGCACGCACCGCTTCATGAAGTGAAACTACTGTGAATGCTAGCACTCTACTTAATAATGCTGAATTAGATATTGGGATTTGTTTTATGTGTATGCGAAAGTTCATTTTTTTTTTGCTTTTAAACTTAAACATGATCATTTGGCATGACAATCAGAACAAAGGTGCAGTTAATGTGGTGAGGGGTAATGCCAAATGGCTAATATTGGTTTTAGTCAAATTCCCTGCACATCAGCATTTTGGATATAATCCTTAATACATAAAGAAGACTACACAATAATTTTATCACAATAACAGGGCCGCTAAAGCTCTGCAGAGACTGCAATGTATTATTGAGTTCTGAATCAGCACTCTGCCAGTGAAAAGTCCTAAGCGTACAATATCCCAAATCTTTTTAGATGTCCATAATTTATTGTTATTGTACGTATTGTTACAGTTCACAGCAGATGTATGGTACACTCAGACCAACAAGCTTAGATACAAAGCCAAAACCAATGCTGGGCCTTTAGCATAAATTGGGTATGAAGGCCAAAACTGACTGCAGAATGAAGATGAGTGAGCCTTCCTTGGTCAGGGGCTCTCAGACAATTTCTTTCTGGCGCCGGTTTGGACTGTACCTCCAGATGCAGGCTGCACCAATGCCGCAGTTGTAGAACTCAATTGGCTGGATGGCTGGTTTGTGATGCAGAGTGCCGCCAACAGCGCAGTTCAATTCCCATACTGGCTGAGGTCACCCATGAAGGTTCCGCCTTTTCAACCTTGCCCCTTGCCTAAGGTGTGTTAACCCTCAGATAAAACTCACCATCAATTGCTCCCCCATTCTGATAAGAGAGCATTTCCGGGACTACGGTGACATTCATTCATTATTCATTCATTCACACTTCAAAAGAAAACAGAAAGCTGGTTACTTCAAATGTGTTGTACTGGTTTAGCCCTTTCCTTATTGCTTCAATTTTCTCTTGAACATGAAGGAAGGATATGGTAGAGCTTTTAAGCTCTGTGAACTACATTACTATCAGCTGAAAAACTCAAGGTTAAACCTCTTTGACACAAACAAATATATAATGATATGTTATTCATATGCAATGTAGTATGTGGTATCATGTTTCTGTTTTATTTATCTTCAGTTTCTAAGTATTTTCTCCTAGATGCTTAATTGTCGTGAGATCCAAATTGAATTGAAAACCTCATAAGGTCCTTCAAAGTCCACTATGAAATTAGAAAAATAATTGAATTTCTGCCATTAATTCTTAAGTGTCTGCTTAAATCTATGCATCATTCACAACTGAGAGGACCTACATAAAATATGTTGTCAATTCATTGCATTAGCAATGTTCAACCATTTCCAAGAGGTGCACAAAAGTACAGCAGGATTTATTTATAGTCTGTTTTTGTGTCCCTCTCATTAGCAGTCACTCTCCAGCTCTACCCATTCCTCCCCCTATCACCCTGTTTCAGAAATGAGACAAAGAACTTGTAAGTAGTGAGGGCTGGTGAACATCCTACATCTTCCCCTTCCTTGGACCATTACATGTTGAGACAGTCTCATCTGAAAATCATGCACTGCCTTTTTAACATGCCAGTTATAACTTGAGTTATCCAGAGCGTAAACCTTGACTTTTATATAGTAATGCTGAGAAGACCTGACCTTCCCCGATGTTCGCAGTCAAGGAGTTATACTCTGTAGACATTTGTTTTTTGATACTTTTTAAAAAATTAACAGGGATTTGGTAAACAGATCTTTTTTTTAAATTTTCACTGAAATTATAAAAAATGAGCATTATATGGTTGTATTGGGCCTTAACAATAAAAAAAAGCACAACCAAGTCTAAATAGTTGATGAAGATCAGAGGACAATTCTGTGATTTAAAACAAGAGCAGAAGGGATACATAATCCCCTTTGAGAACAAATTTGGAAGACATGGATTCAACAATCTTAACCACCACCCCCATCCCACTCCTCCACCCTATTGCCACTACCACTCCCACCTCCAAATAACTCCAGTGACTTTGGTCTCTTAAAATATTCTTTGTGCCGTTCAGTACAATATTATATTCTATCCAGTGTTGGTAGCGTGATCATATGAAATAACATAACCTAACCCAATATCTTTTTAATCTTGCTTTCGTCTACTGTTAAATTATAACTCTGCTGAAGTCACGATTGAATTGCATTTAGTTTGTTTATACCATTGCTGCAGCATATGATAGTTACATTGATTATAGTCAAGAAGACAACTGTGCAAACAGAAATATGATTTAACACTGCTCAGGGAGGAATTTAATAAAAGCCTAGCAGTAGGTTTATTTCAATTGATAGAATTAATAAGGATTATTATCGTAATGTAGTAATTAAGTTGTCACCCAGGGAAATTATGCGGAATGTAAAACAGCTTGCATAAGTAGAAAATATTTTGCTGTCAAACATATTTCCAAATTAATTATTTATAAATTCTGTGAGCTAGTTGCTTCCATTATTGGAGTAAAGATCGGTGGGTAGAAATTGTTAGCAACATGAGGCTGGCGTAAACCAAAGAGGTGGGTCCAAGGTCCACTTGGTATTGGTCCTCAGGGAGCGCGCTGCTGAAGCTGGGGTCAAGTTCAGCCAGGGCTGGCAGAAACCCTGTGGAGTTGGGAGGAGTACTCCTACTCCTCCTGACTACACAAGAATGTTCTTTATGGAAAAATAAATGCTTCCCTTTTTACTGGCAGTCGCTCGTTAGGCGACATCTACTTATGGACAGTCCTGTCTCAGGAAGAAGTTCTTAGATATGTATTAGCCCTCTTATTAGCATATGCCAGGAGCCTATATGCTTGTTCTAGGTTGACACCAAAGACACCTCTAGAGCTACCAAAATACAATTGAATTAGACATCTTCCTGACACTGTTCAAGCACAGGAGATTGATCCTCTAAATTAGACCTTGGTACCCACTTTGTCTCCCCAGAAAATGGATTCAACAAAGTCTGATTTAAGCCCTTGAAGCACCTTATTTACTCAAGGTATATCAATTGCTATTTTAATTCCATCAGAAGAATGAGCAGATATATAACACATTCTCTTCTCCTATGTAACTTAACTTTACTACTGACCTCTTACAATCACTTGCATTTATATTGGTCTTGCAATCCGTAGCAATCTGGAGCCTCAAACTGTGTCATTGCTCATCCAACAGCACGAGGTTAGAGAAGATAAGATTGATTGGTTGTTGTCAGCTTGTTGCATTTAGGCTGGAGGGGTCCGGGCTAATGAGCTATGAGCAGCATAGCTCTACAGGTTAAATTCTTTAAGAGACAGGACATTGTCCAGAACTACAGTGACTAAGAAAAACTGGTCAACCGTAAACAGTTTAGCTTAATGATGCATTATTACTAAACTATTTTAAAGATATTACTTCTCACCACAGTAGCTAGTGTACTTCAGTAACTGTTTCTTTGCCAGGCAGCAAAACTAAATAATGCATGCACCAATGTTTTATTTATTCATTGATGGGATGTGGGCATCACTGGCTAGGCCAACATTTATTGCTCATCCCTAGTTGCCCTTGATAAGACGGTGGTGAGCTGCCTTCTTGAACTGCTGCAGTCCATGTGGCGTAGGAACACTCACAAGTGCTGTTACGGAGTCATGGATTCTTCCTTGAACTTCATCCTGTCCATTCTTACACCAGCCAGGCCTCTAGCCACATCTTAATCTGTTCCAAATGTTACTATGAGCCCACCAGCTGGCTACCCTGGTATGCTTCTGGCCACTCCTGTTCAATCCTCACTGTGGCCAGGAGCATGGACAGTTAAATCTTAATTGCTTTCACACAGCATTCTTGCTGGACAAGGGTAGTTAAAATCCCAACGTATACCTTAGGAAGTAGTCATGATACTAGTCATCACATTTTACCTGATATATGACATATACACTTAGCTTGGAACTGGATGATAGGATACCTGAATGGCCCAATACTTGAGTGGAACTATAGCATATATTTGAAATAGGAGATGAGTTGTGAGAGTTAAGCAGTGAGGTAGAACTATGGTAAATCATTGTATTCATATCTCCATGCCTTGAATTTGAATCCTTCCCATTGTGATTAAAAAGTCTCCTCTATAAGAATTAAATTAAATGAGTTTGGGTTAGTCTCAAAGCGATTGTTTTGGCTCCGAGTCAAAAACGGGAAATCTGCTGTAATTTGATGCTGCTTAGCATTGCATCGGTATTATCGCTTGGAGTCTGCACAAGGATGGCTGGTGTAGGGAATGGAAATGTCACGTTGGTATAATAATGAGTGCTTATTTGAGGCTGAGATAAAAGCACGATATCTAAACAATGTGGAAACAGATTTACTCTGCCTCTGCCCTGGAATTATGTGATACTGACACTGGATATAAAAGTGAATAATGTTTCCCAAAACTAACTTCACCTTGTTGAGCTGATTTAATCAATTTTCTTGAGCCAACAGAAATTATTAATGGAGTTTATTGGCACACAGTTGTGCAGATAACCATCTAGTTCAAATCTACAATCAGACTGAGTTCTTATCTGAAATTGTCAGTTGTATTTTATAGCAATTAGCTTTTCAGCAGTGAAACTCATTTATGCAAAGAAAAATTATGTACATATTCATATTTGCCAACAACTGCAGAGAAAATGTATCATGTTCAAAAACCATTTTGAGAATGAGATTTTTTTAAATAACAATTATTAATCAAGCCAATTTTTGCTTTGTCCATTGACTTTTTAGACTAAAATTACTTCAATTCATGTATTAAATTATTCAACAAAGATTTACCGATGTAATATTGACCCGTACGTAGGGCATTGTCAGGGCAGAAAATCAGGCTGTCTGGTTCAATTAGAGATATCAGCCTCGATATTATCTCCCCATGAGGAGTGGGAGACTGCAGAGCAGCGAGGGGGGATCAGTCCAAGACTGAAATAGGGCAGCATGTCCCCAACACATGCCACACATGTGCCTGCCACTCCTTTACAACAGTGGAACATGTGCTGTCCAAGTATCCTGCAATGGTTTAAAATTCTGTGATGCTGCACATGCTTTCTAGAGGTCAGGGAAACCTAGCAGTGAAAGAGAAGCAGGATCTACTGACTCTATGAAGTAATTCTTTTTCCAGCACTCATTGTAGGCTGGAAGGAGCAAGAGTGCTTGCCCTTCATCCCTCAAGAAAGCATTCGGCCTCCCCTCTGCTGATTGCAATCTCTTTCTTCTTCCCTGTCACATTTGCTATCCTTCCCAAAACCATCCAGGCTTCAGTTGCCAGGTTCCTTCCCTCAGGTTTCTCAGCTGCAGCTTCAATTCTGCTACTGGCTTTCCCCCAAGCCAGACTCCAGCTAGGCGGCCGATTAGGCCACCTTCCAGCATGAAGTAAATCAAAAAAATGCGAATGAGGTCCTGTTGATAAGGTCATGAGGAGCTCCATGTCCCTGGCATTGTTGGGTTTTAGACACAGTTTCACCCTCCCAGCACCACTCCCCCATCCCCACCCCCAAAAGCCTCCCCACTTCCCTGTAAACATTCGGGGCCATTTGTAGGATACAAGTGATGTTGGTGTTGATGAATGGTGTAAAGCTGGGACAATATGTTTTCTGATTGTTCCCTTGAAGGTTCCTCCAAATTTAGGAAGGGCCACATGAGGTTGACTATGGAAAGTTTTTCAACACACTAATCACAGCTTGAAGTGGATAGTTACTTGTGTTGGTTATCCCAGTGAGGAAAGCAGTGCTGCTTCCATCTGGCAGAATGAAAATTAGCTGATTGTTTTGTTTCAAGGATGAGGTCTTAGGGTGGGTTCCAGTCCAAAAGGTCAACACCATTTTGCTCTGACTCTGTGTAGGGGTAGTGTTGATTGAAGGGGTTTGGATCTCATGAAGTACATCTGGCACAGGCCAGAGTTGGCTAAAAGGCTTATATGCATTTGCTACTCTGAAATGATCAATTCTCTGAATATCACTGAAATCCAATGCTCCATTTAGACAATTTCTCTAAGTAACCTAAATTTCACCTCCAGATAGCATGTTAGATGGCAAGAAATGCTGCAAATATGACCAGTATATTTTGGTAACAGGTTCCACCGACCGGCCTCCTGGTATTAACCTTCAGAGCCATGTGAGGGTAGCCATCATCACTTTCGATATGGAATGATTAAACGTGCTGCAAATGAGGGAGGCAATTAAGAATCTCCACTTTGAGGCTGAGGCCATTCGAAGTTGTAAGCTGCATAATTGAAGGCTCTTCCCATCAACAAGGGCTACCTGGTTCTCCAGTACACTTGCACCAATTGTACACTTAGACAAACAGGCTTGAATTCACAGCCTGCAGATGCAATCACAACAAACAAAAAGTTTTTCAAGTAATGTGTGTGGTTCACAGATTAATATAAATTTTTACAGAATGTGGAATAATACTTGAATTATCTGGTGATAGGAAATGTAACTGAATGTTAGAAATCAAAGCAAGATTACAAAGCACATAGAAAATGAGGTAGAGCACTTGAATAACTTATTTCGTCTTATGTCTGTGATAATTGAAGCCTTGCAGCTGCTTAATGTAAACAATTTGCCATTTTTCTATCAGTTTCAAGCTACAGTGAATGAGGGATTTACTGGAATTATTGTGAATCTTACTGTGGAGGACAATGATGACCCAGCTACTGGAGCTTGGAGAGCTGTCTACACCATTATCAATGGAAACCCTGACATGAACTTCAAAATTGAGACCAATCCAAAGAACAATGAGGGGATGTTATTTGTTGACAAAGTAAGTATGCTTTCAGTGCTCAATCTTTAAAATTCTTTGGGGAACAAGAGGCCATTGGTTTCCTCATAGTCAAATATGAGAGATGCAGGACTGCAAAATTATTTGAGGTACACAAAGCCAGACATATCTTAAGGATGCCTCATTTTAAAAATATTTTATTACAAATTCCTATTCTCTGCATCCATCATTGCAGTCGCTGAATAAAGTTATTTTCAATCAACTCAAGTAAGAAAGGTCAGTCTTTGAATTTATTCATTGATTGATACCATTCTCACCCAATACCTAACATAATTTAGGAAGGTTGCCTAATCTAAAGACATTAGTATGCTGGCCTATTATCTTACCATAAAGCAATTCTATGGTGCAGTCACTTCTCAAGCTGCATAGGGTGCACCTCCTTATCTTAGATGTATGGGTCTGCAAAGTACCTAACAAAAATGCTTCTTTTTCAGGCAGTCTTCAAATGTTCTGGCTAGTGAAATGCAGCATAGAGAACTTCTGCCAAAATTCCACTTCTAAAATGCTAACATGATTTCTCTCCTGGGCCCTGGCTATGACCTTGATCCATCTGCTGGAAGTGTGCTGAATTGCATTTAAATAAATTGGGGGACATGGTGAAGTATCTGCGACAATTTCCCAAAACTTCTGCCCACTTATGCCTGTCTGAAAATTACTAACAATGTAAAGGTGGCAGTGCTGAGCTTCTACAGTACTCCACAAACAGGAAAATATTGGGGCCTGAATTTTCGCAATGACAGAGCGGGTTTCTGGCGTAGTCAAAATGACCAAAATGAACCCAGCATATACACCATTTTTGCTGGGGCTGGGAGTGGAGGGGGTGAGGAATTGGGCAGTTGCAGTTTGCACATGCTTCAAACAGATCTAATTTTCATTAGTGGGAACATGATCTGTAGGCTTTAAACATTTTAAGAGCAGGTCTAAACCTACCAGAGTTCTTTAGAGAATCAGAGTACCCTTTTGGAGACATAAGGTACCCTTTTGTGGTTGCTAAAAGCAGAAATGAATGTGCGTAAGAAGTGGATAAACTCATTGGAACTGCCAAGCTATCAAGGCATTTAAATGTCATGGCCTTTAAATTTAAAAGAGTATGTAGTTTAATAAAAAAAACAGTGCTTGCTATTTCATTCTGTGGACAGGATTCTCCAGTTCTGCTAAAGTCAGTAGACTTTTGGCTGGCTCACTGCATCTGCTGTGGCAGGACCTGCCACCTCAGGGTGTCCAGCCTATCTGTTGATAAAAACTTGACGTTTTTTATTACTCATTGATGGGATATGAGCATTGCTGGCTCATGCAGCTTTTATTGCTCACATCTCAATGGCCTTGAGAAGGTGGTGGTGAAATGCCTTCCTGAGTCGCTGCAGTCCATGTGGTGTAGGTACATGCACTGTGATGTTAGGGAGGGAATTACAGGATTTTGACCTAGCGACAGTGAAGGAATGACAATATATTTCCAAGTCAGGATGGTGAATAGCTTGGAGGAGAATTGTAGGTGTTGGTCTTCCCACATGTCTGCTGCCCTTGTCCTCTAGATAGTAGTAATTGTGGGGTTAGAAGGTCATGTGTAAATAGCCTTGGTGAATCCCTGCAGTGCATCTTGTAGATGGTGTACACTGCTGTCTCTGTGCATTGGTGATGGAGGGAGTGATTGTTTGTGGATGGGGTGGCAATCAAGCGGGCTGCTTTGTCCTGAACGATGTCAAGCTTCTAGAATGTTGTTGGAGCTGCACTCTTCCAGACAAGTGGAGAGTATTATAACACACTCCTGATGTGTGCCTTGTAGATGGTCGACAGGTTTTGAGGAGTTTTACTCACTGCAGGATTTCTAGCCTTTGACTTGCTCTTGTAGATGCAGTATTTATATGGCTAGTCCAGTTCCGTTTCTGGTCAATGGTAATCTCCTGGATGTTGTTTCTGAGAGATTCAGTGATGGTAATGCCATTGAATGTCATGGTGATGGTTAGATTCACTCTTGTTGGAGATGGTCATTGCCTGGCACTTGTGTGGTGTAAATGTTAGCTACCACTTAATAGCCCATTTCTGAATATTGTCCAGGTCTTGCTGCATTTGTGGACATGGACTCCTTCAGTATCTGAGGAGTCATGAATGGTGCTGGACATTGTGCAATCATCAACGAACATCCCCACTTCTGACCTTCTGATGGAAGGAAGGTCATAGATGAAGCAGCTGAAAACGGTGGACCGATGACACTACCCCGAGGAACTCCTGCAGTGATGTCCTGGAATTGAGATGATTGATCTCCAACAACCACAACCACCTTCCTTTGTATTAGATAATATTACAACCAGCAGAGAATTTCCCCTGATTCCCATTGACCTCAGTTTTGCTCAGGTTCCTTGATGCCACACTCGGTCAAATGCTGCCTTGATATCAAGCGCAGTCACTCTCACCTCACCTCGGGAGCTCAGTTCTTCTGTCCATGTTTGAACCAAAGCTATAATGAGCTCAGGAGCTGAGTAGCCCTGGCGGAACCCAAACTGAGAGTCAGTGAGCAGGTTATTGCTGAGCAAGTGCTGCCTGATGTCCCCTTCCGTCACTTCACTAACAGTTGGGAGTATACTGATGGGATGGTAATTGGCTGGATTGGATTTGTCCTTTTCGTGTACAAGTCATACCCGGGCAATTTTCCATATTGGCCAGTATTGTAGCTGTAGATGCCAGTGTTGCAGCTGTACTGGAACAGCTTGGCTAGGCCAGCGGCAAGTTCTGGAGCACAAGACTTCAGTACTATTGTCAGGGCCAATAGCCTTTGCAGCTTCCAGTGCCCTCATCCATTTATTGATCTCACGTAGATTGCATCGAATTGGCTGAAGACTGACATTTTTGATGCTGGGGACCTCAGGAGGAGGCCAAGATGGATCATCCACTCAGCACTTCCGGCTGAAGGTTGTTGCAAATGCTTCAGTCTTATATTTTGCACTGATAGGCTAGTTTCCCCTATCATTGAGGATGGTGATATTTGTATAGCCTCCTCCTCCAGTGAGTTGTTTAATTGTCCATCACCATTCATGACTGAATGTGGCAGGACTGCAGAGTTTAGACCTGATCTGTTGTTTGTGGAATTGCTTATGTTGTTTGGCACTCAGGCAGTCCTGTGTTGTAGCTTCACTAGGTTGAAACTTCATTTTTAGCTATGCCTGGTGCTACTCCTGGCATGCCCTCCTATGCACATCAATGAACCAGGGTTGATCCCCCAGCTTGGTGGCAATGGTAGAGTGGAGGATATGCCAGGCCATGACATTATAGATGGCCTACAGCACCTCATGGTTGCCCAGTCTTGAGTTGCTAGGTCTGTTCGAAGCCTATTCCATTTAGCATGGTGGTGGTAACACACAACACGATGGAGGGTATCCTCAAGTAAAGACGGGATTTCGTCTCCACAAGGGCTATGTGGTAGTCACTCCTACCGATACTGTCATGGAAAGCTGCATCTACAGCAGGCAGGTTGATGGGGATGGGTTCATGTATGTTTTTCCCTCTTGCTGATTCCTTCACCACCTACTGCAGAGACCCAGCCTAGCAGTTATGTCATTTAGGACTCGGCTAGCTCAGTCTGCAGTGGGCCACTCTTGATGATGGATGTTATAGTTCCCCAACCAGAGTACATTTTACACCCTTGCCACCTTCAGTGCTTCCTCCAATTGGTGTTCAACATGGAGGAGTGCTGATTCATCAGCTGAGGAGCGGGGGTGGTGGGGAGTTCGGGGGGAGGTGCAGTACATGGTAATCAGCAGGAGGTTGCCTTGCCAATGTCTGACCTGATGCCATGAGACTTCATGGGGTCCAGGGTTGACGTTGAGAATCCCAATGCAGCTCCCACAACAATCAAGAAGCATGACACCGCCCAGGACAAAGCAGCCCTCTTGATTGTCACAATATTGACTCCCTACACCACCAACTCACAATAGCAGCAGTGTGTACCATCTACAAGATGCACTGCAGGAATTCACTAAGGCTCCTTCAACACACCTTCCAAACCCACAATCACTACCATCTAGAAGGAAAAGGGCAGCAGGTAGATGGGAACATCACCACCTAGAAGTTCCCCTCCAAGTCACTCATCATTCTGACTTAGAAATATATCACTGTCCCTTCACTGTGGCTAGGTCAAAATCCTGGAACTCCCTCCTTAACAGCATTGTGGGTGTACCTACACCACATGGACTGCAGTGGTTCAAGAAGGCAGCTCACCACCATCTTCTCAAGTGCAACTGGTGATGGGCAATAAATGCTGGCCCAGCCGGCGAAGTCCACGTCCCGTGAATGAATAAAAAAAAATTCTCAATCCATACTAGTATATTTCGCCCAATCCCATGCGCTCTAATTTTACTTACTGACCATTTTTGTGGGACCTTATCAAAAGCCTTCTGAAAATCCAAATATATCATATCCACTGGTTCTCCTCTATCAATGCTAAAAGTAATGTCCTCAAAAAACTTCAGGCTTGTCAAATATGATTTCTCGTTCATAAATCCATGTTGACTCTGCCCAATTTTACCATTCTTTTCTAAATGTCCAGTTATTCATCCTCGCATTCTAACATTATCCCTACTAAGGAAGTCAAACTAACAGGTCTGTAGTTCTCCATTCTCCTCTTCCTCCCTTCTTAAAAAGTGGGGTTACATTTATTACGATCTCAGCTGATGTTAATACTGGACAAGTATTAACACAGAGTGAAACCTGGCTTGATAAGAACCTAACTTTTATTTTTTTTAGAAAACGTGGAGAAACGTTACTGAACAAATTCACAGGAGTCTGCTGATGAACTTTTAACATAAAGACTAAAACAGTTTTACAAGAAAAATGAACTATATTACACCAGACAAAAAGGCTGGAAAGATCTCAATACAAACACAAAATAATTATTGAATTATTCACTATTTCTTCACACCAGCTTTATCTTTACAGACACATACAAATTCAAAAAGATAAAACAATTTTGCATATCTATCTTATGCTCTAATGTTCGGGGAAGTATGCGGTACATGTGAATTAACAGGCAAACTGTGGTCAGACAGCACACGCCAAAGTAAATGACAGCTGTGACCAAAGCAGATTTTATGGATTTCTCAACATCCCTCCCAGATGTTTGTTACATTGTGAGTCAACCAGCCTCACTGAACTGTCTTTCTCACGAGAGTTTCCAATCTCCACATTTGAAGAACTCACCTTGGAATTCTCTTCATAAATCACTCCCATTCAGAAGGCTCCAGCAAGGATCCACCTCCAGGGTTTCAATCTCACCTTCTGAGATTCCTTTCCTCTGTATCTCCATGTATGTTCAAGCTTCACCTTCTAAGCACACTTTCAGATCTTCAGCCGTGCTAACCAGAAGCCCCCTGCTCCAAAAGACCCGCAATAAGAGTCACCAACCTTCGACTGCCTCCTCAGATCTTCAGGGCTTCTCTCAAGCCCACTTCTTTTCAAGTCTGCTCCCCACAGCTCTTTCTTTAGATTGGAGCCTTTTACTCTGCTCCTGTCATTTGTCTTGACCCAGTCCGATCTGTCTTTGATCTCTTTCTTTGCCCTTGCCTGGGACCTTCTCCTGGGACCTCATTCTGCTCCGCTCCCTGGTTTGGCACATTCTCCCTGCCCCCCTCCCTGTGTCCTGCTCCCTGGGACATCTTCTCTGTAATGATGCTTTGGTTCCAGGTCACCTGACCTGCTTTTTGCGCCATTTCACTTTTTCCATTCATTTCCCTCTGGACATGGCCAGTTCCTGGACTGAAGGCTGTGAAATCAATGATTTGCATTTGTGCAGCCATTTCCCAGCCAGTACATGCACAGAAGTCCTGGGGACCGCTGGGAACTGTAGTTCCTGAACCCAGGGGTAAATATTCGAGATTTGCAAAATATTTGCTGCTTTCCAGTCTTCAGGAATCTATAGAATTCTGAAATATAACCACCAATGCATCCACTATCTCTCTGGCCACCTCCTTCATCACTCTCGGAAGAAGCTCATCTGATCCAGGGGATTTAGCATCCTTCAATCTAGTTAACTTTTCAAGTACTACCTCTTTACTAATACTAATTTCTTGTAGTTCCTCAGTTTTGCAAGTCCCTTGGTCACCTAATATTTCTAGGAGATTTTCTATATCTTCTTCTATGAAGATAGATGCAAAGTAACTGTTTAGATTCTGTGTCATTTCCCTGTTCACCACTATCAATTCTCCTGTCTCCACCTGTAATGGGCCCACATTTGTCCTAGCTAATCTTTTCCTTTCACATACCTAAAGAAATTTTTACAGTCCACCTTTATGTTGCTCAGTAGTTTGCATTCATATTCTCTTTTTCCTTTCTTAATAAGTTCCTCCTTTGCTGTGCTCTAAATTTTTCCCAATCCCCAGGCTTACCACGTTTCCTGGTATCCTTATAAACCACTTGCTTTGATTTAATGTGATCTTTAACTTCCTTCGTTAGCCATGGTTCATTTACCTTGGGTGTTTTTGCTTTAGAGGGATGTATATTTGTTGTAGACCATGTAGTATTTCTTTAAATACTAACCCTTGCCTGACTACCATCAAATCTTCTAGCATGTTTTCCCAATCCGCCATAGCCAACTTGCCCCTCGTACCTTCATAATTTCCTTTCTTCAGATTTAAGACGTTAGTTTCATAATGAACTACATTGCATTCAAACTTAATGCAAAGCTCTATCATTGGTGGGCAGGTGGGTGAGTGCATTAGTGGGTAGGTGAGTGAGGTAATAGGGTGGGTTTTGGGTGAGTGGGTAGGTGAGTGATGTGGGTGGGTGTATGAGGTGGGTAAGTTGATGAGGTGGGTAACTGAGAAGATGGATAGGTGGGTGAGTGGATAGTTGGGTTGGGGGGTGTTAGTCGGGTCAGGTTGTTCAGGGGCTTAGTCGGGTTTGGTCAGGACGGTAGTCGGATGGTCGGGAGTTACTCGATGGGAGGGTTTGGAAGGGTAGTCATTGGATAGTCGGGTCGGGAGTAGTCGGGTTGGCAGGGTAATTGGGTGATGGGGGAATATTTGGGTCAGGTTGAAGAGTGGTCGGGTGTTTAGTTGGGTCAGGTTGAAGGGTGGTCAGGAGGGTAGTTGGGTTGGCAGGGTAGTCAGGTTGTTCAGGGGTAGTCGGTTTAGGTTGAAGACTGGAGTGTAGTTGGCACATGTCAAGAGGATAGTCAGATGGTCAGCTTGGGGGTATAGTCTGGTTGGGACTGTTGGGTTGTTGATTCAGGTCGGGATGGCAGTCGGGTTGTTACGGCTGGTAGTTGGATTGGGGAGAGTAGTTAGTTTGGGGTGGGGAGTTTGTCAGGTGGTCAGGGGTCGGTAGTTAGTGAGGCCAGGGAGTGATCAGGATTTTGGTTGTGCAGTGGCCCATGCGTTAGACTAGGTTTTAATGTGTCTAACATTTCCTGGGTAACTATTCGGGTAAGTACCGCAAAACGGACCGAACTCTCCAACTCTAACTCAGATTCAGAGACACTCTTGCAGGGTCCCAAGCAGCAGGGAAATTGCTCTTTGAAAGTTGAAACTTGCTGGGCATTTCCAACATTGGTCCACCCGACGGGACTCCTGCGGGGTCCCAACATACATCTTCAGTCAAATGTCCGGCCTCCGATGATCCGGGGTGCGGAGGATTTGGCCCCACATATTCACAGTGACATATGTAAATTAAAATAATTACAAGAAAAGAAGGATAACCAGAAGATGCCATTTAAAAAAAAAATCAAGTTGCCAGAAATGTTCCCTACCGTCTTGTTATTGCTTCATAGCCTCACACTGGTGTCTCTGTTGCTTATCTCCATGCCAGTCCATATCTAAAACTCTTTTTGCTGCATGGTTCTACCTGAGTGTCTGGAGATTATGAAACTCATGACTAGAACTTTATATGCTGCTCATCCTAGTGAAGCTGGCAGTCTTGAAGGATCAGCTTTCAGTGCATCTTACTTGCACGTCCAATGCCTTACAGACCTCCTACCCTGGTTTTGGAAGGAGCTGTATTGATGTAGTTAAATTGTCACTGTCATGAGAAGCAGCAATATTCACCATCACAAGTTCAGTTGAATTAGTGGTCTGTATGAGAACAGGATGCACAGTGCCAATTAAGTCCTGAAAGCCCTGAGCTAGCGTGTTTTTCAAGCCATTTATAGAAATAATCAATTGTGCTAATTCAGATGTGATAGCTGCTTTTAAAGCATCTTTCTGAAGTCTTGGCACTGCATGCTGATCTGCATTGATTACCACACTCTCCAGGGTGTCCCTCACTTCATGCCATTAAATTGGAGATGAGGGTTGTGTACTCCGCCAGTATTTCGACTGTCAGCACCACAAAAGGAGATTGTCTCCACAGCCTGCATGAGTTTGTCACTGAGATCAATATCACCTCAGTCCTCAAGGACTTCATGGGCTTAATCCCAGGCAGTAACTTCGTAATTTCCTGACATTCAGATAGCACCACATAGGAGAAAGAGATTAAGATCACAAGTGAATTGAGTTTTAGATGTGGAGCAGGTGGTGAGTAAAGGATGGAGGGCCCCTGAGTCATAGAAAATTTAAAGAATTGAACTAGGAAATCTTGGTCCTTGAGCTCCCCAGCTGAAGGCAGCCATTTCTTTATCCTCCAAGGAGAGACAATTGTTTCCTCATTCCTTCCTAGCTTGTTAACTTGGTGAAATCCTCACTAACTAAGCCATGTCATTGGTTAAATATGCATATCTAGGCTGCTACTTGAATAGTAAAGGTGACATGCAAGATTGGGTGAATCAGGTGGAGGATGGGGTGGTTCCTCTGGTGGGGTGGATTGGTCTCCAGATGTTTCTTTCTGTAAGCATTCAGCACCTGTGAGAGCCATAAAGCATGTACATTTTAAAAAGATAAAAACAAAAAAACTGCGGATGCTGGAAATCCAAAACAAAAACAGAATTACCTGGAAAAACTCAGCAGGTCTGGCAGCATCGGCGGAGAAGAAAAGAGTTGACGTTTCGAGTCCTCATGACCCTTCGACAGAACTAGTTCTGTCGAAGGGTCATGAGGACTCGAAACGTCAACTCTTTTCTTCTCCGCCGATGCTGCCAGACCTGCTGAGTTTTTCCAGGTAATTCTGTTTTTGTTTTACATTTTAAAAAGGTTCTCTCTGATTTGGGAATCAGAAGCAATAAGAAAACAACAAACCCCACAGTTCTGTAAGTGCTCTATTCATTATTAACCTGAACCTGTCAGCTCTCCTCCAACATTTTCATCTCACAACAGCTGCCCAGTGTGTCTGCCCATGCATTGCAGAGCTTCCTCCTTATGCCTACTAAAGCGCCTAAAGCGACCATTATTCTAATTGTAGCAATCCTTTGCCTCTGGTTGTCCGCATGTTTCTTCTTTGAACAGATAACAAAATATTAGTCATGGTACAAACCAATTAGCATTGTCTTTTGACTCAGACATCTCCAGGCATCCTTGTGTGAACATTCTCTTAGAGGCAAGAATCCAGCAGTGTTTTTCACTTCTCAGTCAAACATTCAGGAACTGTGAAATGCAACAGTAGAATGGTAGGTGAGAAGGTGTACCAAATAGCCCTGTCAGCCATGGCTCGGATGTAGCACTCTCTCCTTGAGACAGAAGGTTGCGGGTTCAGTCCCACTCTAGGACTTGAGCACAAAAATCAAGACTGACACTCCAGTGCATTGAGGAAGTACTGCACTGTCAGAGGTGCTGTCTTTTGGATGAGATGTTAAACCGAGACACTGTCTGCCCTCTCAAATAGATCTAAATGATGCCATGACACTAGAAGGGCAATGAACTTTCCCACTGTGCCCTGCCCAATATTTATCCCTCACTAAACATTACCAGTGCAAATTATTTAGTGATTATCGTGATGCTGCTTGTGGCAGCATGCTTGTGAAAATTAGCTGCCACGTTTCCACATTGCAAAAGTGACTATTATCATACTTCATCACTGAAAAGCACTTTGAGGCACCCGTGGTTGTGGAAGGCATTGTATAAATGCAAATGTCTTTTTTTTCTTTCTTTATGGTATCCTTCCTTATGCCCTCACTTTTCTATGTTTAAGGTACCTCCAGCACACACTTTCTCTCTCTGTCCCTCCTGAGTTCTCTGCTGTGCTTCAGACCTACCTTCGCACACTCCCAGCTTTAGAGGCACAACGAAGGGCAGGATTCTCACTGTGATGCTGTTCTGCATGTTAAATAAGGCCTCCCAGCTAAAATGCAGCGGTGAGCAGATGGAATCATCGAGTGAGGAGTCGGATGAAAGACCAGACCCATAATTTGTTCAACTATCTGAGGAAACTCCAAATCAAAAGTCTGACCTTGGAGCCATAGTGACCTTGATGGCCCCTGGTTGAATTACTGCCTGCATTGAATTAGCTGATCTTAGCCATGGTAGTCAGGCAGTAATAATTAGTCTGAATGTCAATGAATTAAGAAAAGGAAAAATCAGTCATCATCTAGGGACACTGCAGAAAGTGCGAGAATGGGGAAATCGGATGAGAACAATATTGGTTTTGGCACCAAACTCCAATAGGCTGTTAACATTAATCATTAAAAACCCCAATATAAATAATAGCAAAGCCCCAGGAAGAAGCTAGAACTCCAGCCAGAGAGGGAGTCAGTGCCTCGAGCAAAGGGAAAGAAGACAAAGGAATGTTGAGTAGACTTTTACTCAATACCTAAATGTCCATGAAGTATTACAAGAACTATTTTCACTTTTTAAGAATCAAAGCGTTCGATGATAAAGATTGATTCAAACAAACAAGCAGTTATATTTTAAAATATTGATCCGCTATTTGTGGAGATTAATTTCAAATCAATAAAACTGTTCCAGGAAGTTGTTTTGCATCTGTAATTGCTGTTTTGACTTTGAATTCACTTAACAATTTGAGTAACTCCAAGATTTTTAATTGATTTTGTTTCAGTCTTTGGATTATGAAAGATCTGCATTTCACACACTGCTGATTAAGGTGGAGAATGAAGACCCAATCATGCCCGAGATCAGTTATGGTTCAAGCTCTACCACCACTGTGCAAGTTACAGTTCTTGATGCGAATGAACCACCTGTTTTCAATCCAGATCCAACAATAGTGGTCAAACCGGAAAACATCCCAGTTGGCAGTGTTGTTGTGACGTTGAATGCAACTGACCAGGATATTCTTCAGAAACAAACAATTAAGTAAGTGTTCTATATAAGGTTAGAATGTACAAAGTTTACACAGGCCAAGGAGCAAACGTGGTTGTTGTGTGGAGGTTAAGTTGTTAAATGGTTCTGCAGTCATGCACTCAAAATGTACAGAATCAAGCGTCATGCATGAATTTGATGGACTTCATCTGTTCACGGCTTTAAGGAAGACGAGAGTTGGGTTCCATAGTGGAATTACACATGTAACACGCTGCGCTTTGACATAGAACCACACACCATGTATGCAGTCTAAGATGCAGTTATTGGACTAGATGCTGAGAAATCTATAGGTTGCTTCCCTAGTCCTCTGTCCCCAGCCGGATATAATACAGGAACCTGACTAAGTGAAAAGTGAAAACAAACCAGGGAGATACCGTATATGATAGGTTGTTATCAATGAGATGAATTAAATACGGTTTAAATATCCCATATAAAAATGATTTTAGTCATTTGGCAGCACAGAATTTGAATATTGCTGAAAAAATACATTTTGTTGCAACTTTTGTCTTGCACTCATCAGAACAATCGCAAGAATACCAATTTCAGGGGAAGCAACAACTCTATACAGTATGAGGAGAAAATGCCGATTGGTTGGCAAATGGACTCTGATCGGCAGAGGTGCTGCCATGGAGAATACACAGGTTAATGGTGACTAACAGTTAACTGCCAAGGTTTGTTTGAAATTTAAACCAGGCAGCTTGATTCTAATTGGTCAAGGCATTCCCTAAGGAATTTTTAAGATATCCTCTCTTCCAGGGTAATTCGAGTTGGACTAGGCACTTTTCAGGGCCGAAAGTAATGGCCTTAAGCCTGTTCATGAGTTTGCGTGATATACAGCAGGAAATTATCTGACCTGTGAAAAGTGCCCAGTCTACTTCCGATTACCATGGTATCTCAAAAATTTGAGCACCAGGTGAAGCTGGCTGTTTCACACTGCTGCTGTGCAATAGCAACATGAGTGGTATTCACTACTAACAGGATGCTGTTGTCAAGCCAAAAAGACGTTCTGCTTATCACACAAATGAGTAATACGGTATATGACTTTCAGGGCCAGTGTGATGTTAGGCATACAATGGGCAAGGTACAGACTGTACCCATCCAGCTCATGCTTGCAAAACTGAAAACTCAGTGTCCAAAATTAGATGTATTTCCACAATTGGAAAACATTTGTTAAATAATCCTCAATGTGCTAAGATTTATGCTGACAACTAATTTAAGTTTGTCATTTGGGTTCACAGTGTGGCTCATTTGCTTGTACAGGAAGCTACATATATTAATACACATGGCTTTGTTCTTTGCAGACAGAAAGAACATATACACACATTGCGTCTATTTCAGCTAAACAAAATAAATAATGGCCATTCGCTGGTTCATTCTTCAGGGAATGCCTTGACCAATTAGAGTCAAGCTTCCTGGTTTAAATTTCTAAACAACACTTGGCAGTTGACTGTCAGTCACCATTAAATGGTGTATCCTCCATGGCAATGCCTCAACCAACACAGTCCTCTTGTCTTTTTGCCAACCAATCAGCACTCTCTTCTTATGCAGTTGTTGCTTCCTCTGACATTGGTATTCTTGCGGTTTTCCTGATGAGTGCAAGATGAAAAATTTCGACAAAATGTCTTATTTCAGCAATTCTCAAAAAATGATTTTACAAAACAAAGGTATCCTCAGCTAGTACACACTTGTTTTTAGCTAACAAAAATTAAATCAAGAATAGGAACTAAGGAATGCATTGAAACAAAGTGTGAATTCCTCACAGTTGTAGGTTGTAGATCAGTACAGGAATTAGTGGAGGTTGCTCATTTCCTCTCAATGTTAAATGTAAGTTAAATGTAATTCATTAAATGGGTTTTGACAATTTAATCCTAATGCACTGGGGAAATATTTTTACAATATATTATTGTCCCGTGGGTATTTTGCTCCGAAATAGAATTTGTTCCACAAGCAGTTCTGATGGAAGGAGGGCTTTATATCTTGGACTTGTCTGGTCAGTCAGTATCCTTCACCATGATTCTGTTGTTGAGCTGCAGAAAGCAGGGCACCCATGGTGTTTGCTGTCATTACTCCTCTGAAACTGACAGCAACTTCTGGAGCCCACACATGTGCAGTTAAACATGGAATTCCAGAGGTTGCTGTGAAGGATGATATGCTTCTCCACAGGGTGTGCTGTTGAAACCGCAACAGATCGCAATCAAGTAGAAATCATTGAACTGACAACTTCTGCTTTTAAGCTATGAATCTTGCAGCAAAAACATCTTATTCACTGAGTGTGACTGAATGCCTGAATTTTTAATAGTGTGTTCAGTTTATAACTACTGCTGAACAACCATTCTGGCACTGAAAAATTAATCTTATATTTATGAAATTATGACAACTTTAAAAATATGTGGATTTTTTTCCTAAATTTTTGAATGATATTTCAGGTTTTATATTAATCCCATGCTTGGGCCCAAATTTTGATTTTGACCCATGTAAAATTATATTTAAAAGATAAGGGGTAATCAGTGCATTTTACTTCCTAGTTTGCTGTCTGTGAGAAAATTTCGATATTTTTGGCTAATTGATCACATCACTGTTAATCGACATCTGGAGAACCCCTTGCCAGATTCAAACTAACATTAAGAAAGGGGTAATCTAAAGCACAGAGATTGCTAAATATTGTGGGCAACTTCCTTCGGGGTTAACGATGAGCGCCATTACTTTGCTGTTCTGCTCGCTAACTCTGGGCCCACACTTACATCACGGCGCTTAGCCATCATGGAGCCACAACTCTTGAATGTTGAGTAGACTGATACCTGTCTGTAGCGGGAGCCTCAGCCAATTAGAAAGTTGATGAGGATAAGGTGGCACCAGGTGGAAACAGAACAGCCTCGGGTTATTCAATTGACTCAGCCAAATTTTAGCTCCCTTCCCCAGATAATTCTTTCTAGGCACCTGGAGTTATCAAATTAAATCCAGGTGCACTTTACACTCTTTAACGTTAATGTCCCCTCTTTGACATGTGCTAGGGTGGGTTGAATAGTATTTCTGAGGATTTGGGGAGATGCAACAGTAAGAAATGGTTAGCCCTCCTAGTACGATTGGAGCAGTGCATTCCACCTAAACCTGCTCCATTCTAAATTGAAATTTGGGCTTTTTACCTCTCTTAAATAAAATGTTTTTAATAAAACTTCAGTGCATTTACTTTAAGGTTCTTTGACTGTTTCACTTGTTTTAAAGGGATGGAGGAGAATGCTGCCCTCCATCACTTTTCTAATTCCCAGTTATGTTATACCAAGTGATGTATCTTTGTTCAGGGAAATGTGAGAGACTAGCTGTGACCCTGTCTTTGTTTTCTGGCATGAGTAATTAGAGCCTTACATATCTTTACTTGGCACA
This sequence comes from Carcharodon carcharias, assembly GCF_017639515.1. Classification (NCBI taxonomy): domain Eukaryota; kingdom Metazoa; phylum Chordata; class Chondrichthyes; order Lamniformes; family Lamnidae; genus Carcharodon; species Carcharodon carcharias. The sequence goes on from NC_054473.1 coordinate 168,138,403, forward strand.
AGCGCAGATTGTTACTCATTTGACTCTGGCTGCCAGCACTCTTCTATGCTGAAACTGTAAAGATGGTGTAAGAAGATGCCTGATAAAAATGCATAGCACTAGGGGTGTAAGATAACTTGCTTCTGGTGAGTACCATACTGATATCATACCACTTAATTCTGTAATGTCAGTGTCGTTAGCCACCATATTTGGTACTGGTGTGCCACAGTGTTTTGCACCACACAGATTTGCAATTTGTGTTAAAGCTTCATGTATGCACATCACCTCAGATTGATGTTGCATTTCCTGTAATGATCAGCCTAAAATTTATTGCATATTTGGAGTTATTGAAATTTTTAATTTTCTACATTCAGTAGAGCACTTTGTTTAATCTCCCAGAGAACTTCTTCCCTCTGTGATCTGGTATGGCCCGATGATGCATCTAAGCTATGAAACAGAGTTTAGTTTGATTGAAGAAGTCTGAAAGGGGCATAATCCACTTTGTTAAAATGCTGAGAAGCAACACAATATAGGTTATTCGACTTGGACTGAGTGTGCGGAAATAGAAAACACAGGTTTAAAATTAACAAGCCTCAAGTGAGACAGGAGAGTAGACAATTTCATTTGTTCCCACAGAGTATTCAATACATGGGGTAGTTTACAAGCAAGAAAAGTAGCTGTTGCTGTATCGATTGACTCCATCCAATAGATTCTGACCATATTTTTTACCGCAGTGGTGAATTAAAAAAAAGAAACAGGATAAACTAATTAAAACCTTGCATATCCTGTCACAGGAATCAGTGGCTTATTGATGAGGTAAAGCCAGAAGCAATTAAGAGTACTGTTTGTATTCTAGTAGGACTTAACCATATCACATATAGCTAAAGAAGTTGCCCTTACTTGACCAGTAAATCAAATAGAGTAAACACAAACATGTAAGTGTGAAGCAAAGTTGAGTCAGATAAACTGGGGAATTATATTCTGACAAATGCATTCATTAAGCCTTGAATTTTAGAGCTGAGGTGAGAGTGATTGCCTTTGAAATCAAGGCAGCATTTGACCAAGTGTGGCATTATGGAGCCTGTAGTAATTATAGTTCCGATAAACGTAGAATCCTAGCTTTAAGAATAACCGTGTTGTAAGATCACATGATCTGTGTAAACTAGTGGGTTAGCAGAGCGAGAAATCTCTAGGAGAACAGTTCTCCTTCAGTTATGGAGTTGGATGCACGCATGTAGTTGCTGTTGCTGTCTTGCAAATAAAGTTAAGTGTGTCCACCAAAAAAATTGCCTGGAAAATCAGATCCCATGCTGTTCCTAGCCCAGCGATCGTATCTATGATAATCAAAAAGAAAGGAAAATATACTCACCAGGTATACTGTCGCTTTAAGTTAAAGAAACAATGGGCCCCGATCCAAACGGCTAAGAAATCTCCCAGAGCACTCCTAACATTTTAAAATATGCCAAGATTGGAAGACCACTTGAATGAGAATCCACAAGGTGGGTGAGCAAAACATTAAAAGAAAGAGAATCTGTACTTACATCATGAAATAGGCTGCAGCCCCACATGCTCAGTAGGTTAGAGAAGCTGGCACATAGCTTTCAAGTAAAAACAAAGGGGCAATCAGAGCAGAAGGCAGTACTGCAGTTTTAAATTTAAACAAAACCAAATGGCCCTGATTGGACCACGAGGCCACTGGGTGTCCCGAAGTGTGGGATGTCCAACATCAAAAGAACCTATGGAACTTAAAAAAAGAAAAAAACCCTGCAGAGTTGCCCAGAAAAGGGAGAAGAAATCGCTGCTGTTTTTTTTTTCCAAACAGGAACAAAGTTTTACAAAGGTAAAAGAGAAGAAGACCCACGATCATGGGGATCCTGCCAAAAACTTGAAAAGCGTGGGAAACACAGCACAGAAAAGCTGACAGCCCGAGAAAGAAAAAATGGTGACTGCTGGTAAAGCAGCAATAAATTTAAAGTGGTAAATCCAAGAAAAATGGCTATGGACAGAAAATTAGAAGAGACCCCAGAGAGAGGGAAACTCTACGGAAGGCAACAAGAGGTCCCAGAGAGGGGGCAACTCTGTGGAAGGCAACAAGAGACTCCAGAGGGAGGGCAACTGTGCAGAAGGCAATGGGAGACCCCAGAGGGAGGGCAACTCTGTGGAAGGCAACAGGACACCCCAGAGGGAGGGCAATAAGAAATTAAACAGTTGAAAGAACAATTGATTGTCCTTCAAGATCAAATGCAAAAGGAATGTGTAACCATTCAGCAACATGAAGAAATGAAGACTGTCTTAAACAGTAGAATGGAAGCACAGCAGAAGAAACTCAAAGAGGGCTCAGATAAAGCCCTGGTGATGGAAGAGTGCTCAGGGGAAAGCCTGGTATTTGGAGAGGGCTCAGGGGAAGTCCTGGTGATCGGAGAGGGCTCACAGGAAATTGTATATAGCTGGATACAGCCAGGAGACAGGAGTTTGGAGAAACTCCAAGGCTGTGCCAGCTCAGTGAAGGTTGCTGTCCAGCAAAGAGCTGAAGAATCAGCTGAATGAAGCTAAAGAGGCATTGAAAGGAAAAGTCATAGAACTTTCCAAGATACGAGTAGATAATGAAGCCATTGGCAGCTTAACTATCGATTTCACTTGAGAGAAGTCTGACCGTCTGTGAAGTCAAAATGAAGGATGGGACTAAACTCTGTGGTAGAAGGAAGCTGACAAGAAGGAACAAGGTTCCAAAATGACATTGAAAAAAATTAACAGACTGATCATTGGAAACTAAACTTGCTCATTTCCTGTTTCACTGCAGAACAGCTCCCCACACTACTAAAGTGCAACACCTGCAGAATTACTGATGAGGTGCTATCTTTGAACAAGGCTAAGCCTGATACTTCCCAATTTAGAGGGGAAGATGGAGAAAAGTCAAGGGAACCAAAATGCGATTCATGATTTGCATAGTCGTGAGTGACAAATTTACTGTTGGTGAAGCAGTATATGTAAAGATATTCGGTGGAGGACTGAAGTGGTTACCTGGTAGAGTAAGCTCTGTGATCAGATCATTGTTGTACCATGTGGAAGTGGAGGACTGCAATAATGTGGATCACTTAAGAAAAAGGGAACTACCCCAACAAAATGATGTTGCACCTTAACTATTGCTGAACCTATGGTTTCTGTTGAAATTGCTTAATCAAGAATAGACATGCATGATGTCTGTCGAAACGGAAGATACTGAACTGCCTGTACCTATTAAGGTACCTGATTTTAACACAGTTCCATAGAATGTGGTTCCCACAAAAGAATCGGAAGTCACGGAGCTATGACGTTCCACACGGATCAAGAAACTACCTGAAGGATTGAACTTGTAACTTCATGACCTGTGTAAAATATTGTAATGTCTTGAGATAAATATCCTTGTAAATACAAAATGTACAGAAAAGTTAAATGGGGAGGAATGTTGTAATTTAGTTCTGATAAATGTAGGACTGTAGCTTTAAGAATAATCCTGTGTTGTAAGATCACATGATCTGTGTGGACCAATGGGTAAGCAGTGCAGGGAGCCTCCAGGAGAGAGTTCTTCTTTAGCTATGGAGTTTGATGCACACATGTAGTTGCTGCTGCTGCCTTGTAAATAAAGTTAAATCTGTCCACCAAGAAAAGTTGCCTGGAAAATCAACTCCATAACAGAGCGCTAGTAAAAGTGAACTCAGTGGGAAGGTGGAAAACTCCCCACTGGAATGAGTCACACCTAGTGCAAAGGAGGACAGGTGGCTATGTTTGTTGGAGGCTAAACATCTCATCTCCAGGGCATCACTGCAGGAGTCCCTTAAGGCAGAGTCCTTTAAGGCTCAATCATCATCATCTGCTTCATCAATAACCTTTAGGCCATCATAACATTCTATCAGAAGTTGAAATGCTCGCTGATGCTTGCACAGTGTCCAGTGTAGTGATCTTAATCTTCAAAAAATAGTTGATGTTATCACCATCTAATCAACCAAGATCGGCTGCAACCAACGTGATGGGATGTCGAGTTTACTCAGTTGAAGATGGAATATAACACACCAGTATAGAGCAAATATATATGACTGCGACAAGTAGTGAGTCCAGTGTGGCCAAGGTGTCTGCTATGAGTGAACAGCTCTTTCTTCTTCCTTCCTTTTTCTTCTCAGCACCTCATATCTTCATGACTTCTCCAATTACCCAAGAGTGTTAGCATGGAAAATACATTTAGGAGTTTCTCTGCACTGCCCACTGCACTGAGTTCTACAAAAATCTCTTATTTTTACTCTTTTTCCAGGATGGACTTGGATGACTTATTGACAAGGCCTTTCGCCCTGTAAAAATTTACTTTATTACAAAATACACTATAAAATGTCAAGTTCTTTGTTCTAGACCTTGGGTTGAAAAGCTCAATTTTAATGTCATTCACCTTCCATAAGCTTCTTGAGCCCTATTCCTGATCAATAACTCTTATCTTCACTCTTTCCTTATCTCACTCTGAGGCATTACCCTTGACCGATTTCATCCCCCCAAGAAACTTTCCAATCTTCTTCTAAGCTAAGTTTCAGAGGCTTATTTAATTTGTGTCTGTCCTATCACCATTTATTTATAGCCAAAGCTGTTCATAAGGCCTGTTAATGAACTGTATATAACAGCTATCCAGTGTGTCTATTATAATTTCTTATCAGCCTGTTGAATAATAGTGTTGTTCACTAAAGTGACTTCTATTCTGCTTCCATACATTAATTAATTTATGATCCAACAAGGTTGAATGCAAAGCCCAGCACAGTTTTGTAATATGGTTATTTGTTTCAAGTATTTACCATTGCTCTTCCACAATTGCAGATGCCTTGTTTGACCATGGGCTCCTTTTGAAGCTAGATAGAGCCATCACCCCCTTTTATTCCAAGAATCCTCCACCATCAACAACCTGGTGGTTCCATTGACCAGAAATTTTACTAGACCAGTCACATAAGTAATTGGGCTATAAGAGCAGGTCAGAGACTGGATATTCTGTGGCAAATGCATCACCTCCTGACTTCCCAAAGTCTGTCCACTACCCATAAGGCACAAGTCAGGAGTGTGATGGAATACAAACCACTTACCTGATGAGTGCAGCTCCAACAACAGCTCAAGAAGCTCAACACCATCCAGGGCAAAGTAGCCCACTTGGTTAGAACTCCAACCATCACCTTAATCATTCAGTCCCTCCACCACCAGTGCACAGTGACAACAGTGTGTACCATTTACAAGATGCACTGCAGCCATTTGTCAAGACTCCTTCAACAGCACCTTCCAAACCCGTGATCTCTCCCACCAAAAAGCGCAAAGACCACCGCCTCTAAATTCCCCTCCAGGTCAATTTGGAACTGTATTGTCATTTCTTCATTGAGGGCTCAAAATCCTGGAACCTCCTCCCTAACAACACTGTGGGTGTACCTTCACCAGTTGGGCTGCAGGAATTCAAGGCGGTTGCTCATTGCCATCTTCTCAAGGGTATTTAGAGATGGGCAATAAATGCTGGCCTTGCCAGTGATGCCCGTGTTCCATGAATGAATAAAAAGTTCAGTTAATCCTAACCATTAATCCCTCGTTATATATTTTTGCTTTAGTGTACATGGTTTCAGCTTTCATAATTATTTACAATTTACTGTTTCTTGTTTTTTATAATAAAGTTCCTAGGGCATAGGATTCGGATCCATATGCCCATTTTTTGGATGCTGTGAGTGCCCTTACAGCCCATAATCACAAAACTGGTGTCTGCAATGTGCAGGTACTCTTCTGATGCAAGTTGTGCCAGGCGCCTTGTTGGTGACTGTGCAAGCGCACATGCAATGAATGTCCACCTGAAGTATGCAGAAGAGGAGGATTATGACATCAATCAACGTGTAGTGTGGATCTGATGCCAGCACCGCCATTTCCGAGCTCAACGCTAATACAGCTAATGCCATCCTTTACTTGGGCATGACTGTACCTGCATTCCGCGGCAGGAAGGACTCCATGCCCACTAGCTACTTACAGGTCAGTTGCTGGTTGGTTTACTGGCTCTTGCTATGATTGCAGAAGTTTCTGGCGGTTTCGTGAGTTATTTAAAGTTGCTAAAGTCTACAGGGTGTGGTGTGGCAGGCGGTGAGGCAATTTTGCCTGATTTCACACCTTATTTTCCCTCCATCTCTGGTCATCACAATGCCCAAATGACCAAATTGCAAACAATAAAAGCAAATGCAAATCAATCACCTCAACAAACCAAATTTATAAACTGAAGCCGGCCATAATAGATACAAAAGTAAATTAATCAACCTTGTCCAATCCCTTAGTGTCTGTCTTCTGAGTGTCTTCACCTGTCCTACTGCTGTTATGCAATGTCACCCCAGGGACTGCAGCATAGCTGGTGGAAGGCAGCTTTCAGTCAGGCAGATGGCCTTGGAGGACAGATTTGAGCAACTCTGGATCTAGAAAAACTTTCAGTGTGCATCATCTCAGCATGAGCTGTCTAGATTGGTTTGCTTACAGGCAGCAGCAAGGGCACTGGCAGATTGGAAGGGATAAGAGGATGAATATTGTTTTCCTGAGAGAGAACAGCAGGTTCATGTTCCATTGACCCACGGCCACTCCACTGTGGTGGTGTCTCAGCAATCCTGGTGTCTGTGGGAAGACAGATTACTGCACTCCCGTGACACCCTGCAAGCCGCTTTGAACACTGCTCTCTGTATCCATGATGACAGCAGTTTGAGCTTGCATGACTGAAATCTGAGCTTTCTCTGCAGCTCCCAGGCATTGGGTGACTTCTGCTTTTCCTGCAATGGAAGTTGGTACATCAACTGTCAGAAGCTGCCTCATCGTTGGGTTCACAAGTGTGCTAATGGAGATGGTCCCAAATCTGTGCTGGAAAGGATCAGAGAATTTTTACTGTGTAGAAGGAAGCCATTTGGTCCATCATGTCTACACCAGCTCTCTGAACATTTTAACTTAGTGCCAATCTCCTTGTATGGTCACCAAGCTCTGCACAAAGTCCTGTGCTACATTGGTGCTTGATGTTTCATGCAGGATCTCTGACAGGCGTGCCAGTGCATCAAATGTTTCACTGCCTTCTTCTGTAGCTAGCTTTCTGATTTCTCTGCTGCAGAACTTGTGTCAGACCTCATCTTCTGATGAACTGCATTATCCTTATCTTAGCTGCAGTCACTCATGTCTGATGTCTCAGCACATGCAGATCCCACCTCTCTCTTTATTTTTCTTCACACATGGAATGTAGGCCACCTGGACAAGATCTGCATTTATTGTCCATCCCTAATTGCTCTTGAGAAGGTAATGGTGAGTCGCTTTCTTGAACTGCTGCTATATTTAAAATACACGCTGTGTCAGTATCTAAACTGTTGGGTGTAAATGTTAAATTGAGTAAAGAAAGGAAAGAAAGACTTGCATTATCTAATATTTTTCATGATCACAGAATGTCTCAGAGTTCTTTACAGCCAATGAAGTACTTTTGAAGTGTATTTACTGTTGTAATGTAGGAAACGTGGCAGCCAATTTGCGCACAGCAAGCTCTCGCAAACAGTGTAATGAGCAGAGAAGCTGTTTTTTGTGATGTTGATTGAGGAATAAATATTTGCCAGCACCCTGGGGATAACTCAACTGCTCTTCTTCAATATAGTGCTATGGGATCTTTTACATCCACCTAAAAGGACAGATGGGGCCTCAGGTTTAGCATATCATCCGAGAAGCAGCACTTCTAACAGTACAGCATTCCCTCAGTACTGCACTGGATTGTCAGCCTAGATTTTTGAGTAATGCTGTTTCTTCATCAACAGTCTTGTTGATTTTTCACCACTACCTGGTCAGATTCAGTTCTTGGGCATTGGAAAAAGAGAAAAGCACAAGGCTAAAGTCATGGTGATGGGAGAGGGGGATACTAAAATATATGTGCTTAGACCAGTACCATCTTGTAACCAGGAGATATCTTGTGTTAGTGGAAAACGAGGAGGAAAATTAGGTGTGATCATTTTCTCCCAGTCCTGCCACTTGTCCCTGCCTCAGCAGTGTTAGCTCCAGTGATGAGCACAGTCTCCTCCATTGGGATAAAGGCACGCCTTTATAAAGGAGCACCTAAACCCCGTTGGTTATTCCCTGCTGCCCTCAGTTGTGAACCACCCTGTCCTGCAAGAGGGAGAGAAGTGTACCAGTGCTATAGTGAAATCTGATTGTGTGATGTGGTTGCCATCGTTGAATAGCTGGCAGTGTATGCAAGCTGTGATATATGGCTGTGAGTTTGTGCGGCAATGCTAATTGTATTAGGGCAGTTGTAATGCTAGGTAAGTGCCCTGATTGCTGGAGATGGTTGATAGGTGAGTGATGGAGGTATAGTGCATTAAGCAGTGTTTGAAGTTGGTGGTACAGTTGATGGATTACAACTTTTGAAGATGCAGTTTACCACTGAATTTGTGCAGCCACTCAGCAGAGTGATTAATCCGACTGCATGCTACAATCATGGCAATGAGCAGACAGCACAAAGTTGTCATGTTGCCTGTATCACGTTGAATCATTGCAGTGCACGATTTCAAGAATTGCCCAATTTCGCCTCCTTAGATTTTTTTTCAATTACTGTACACTCAGTGGGGGAGGTCTTGACGTAGTGCTATTGTTGCTGGACTAGTAATCCTGCGAGCCAGGGTAATGCCCCAGGGATCCAGGTTCGAATCCCACCACAGCAGATGGCGGAATTGGAATTAAAAAAAAAATCTAGAATTAAAAGCCTAATGACGACCATGAAACCATTGTCAATTGTTGTAAAAGCCCATCTGGTTCACTAGTGTCCTTTTAGGGGAAGGAGATCTGCTGTCCTTAGCTGGTCTGGACTCCAGACCCACAGCAATGTGGTTGGCTCTTAACTGCCCTCTGAAATGGCCTAGCAAGCCACTCAGTTGTATCTGTAACCGTGACAAAGTCTCAAAAAAGAAATTAAACCAGATGGACCACCCAGCATCAACCTAGGCACCGGAAATGACAACAGCAAACTCAGCCCTGCCGCCCCTGGAAAATCCTCCTTCCTAACACCTGGGGGCTAAAATTGGGAGAGCTGTCTCACAGACTAGTTAAGCAACAGCCTGACATAGCCATCCTCACGGAATCATATCTTCCAGGTAATGTCCCAGACAATACCATCACCATCCCACCAGCAGGACAGACCCAGCAGAGATGGCAGCACAGTGGTATAGAGTTGGGAGGGAGTTGCCCTGGGAATCCTCAACATCGAGTCTGGACCCCATGAAGTCTCATGGCATCAGGTCAAACATGGACAAGGAAACCTGCTGATTACTACGTGCCGCCCTCCATCAGCTGATGAATCAGTGCTCCTCCATGTTGAGCACCACATGGAGGAAACACTGAGGGTTGCAAGGGCGCAGAATGTACTCTGGGTGGTGGACTTCAATGCCCATCACCAAGAGTGGCTTGCCAACATCACTACTAACCGAGCTGGCCAAGGCCTAAAGGACATAGCTGCTAGACTGGGTCTGTGGCAGGTGGTGAGGGAACCAACAAGAGTGAAAACATACTTGTCCTCACCCTCACCAATTTTCAAACATACTTTTCCTTGCCTGCTGTAGATGCATCTGTCCATGACAGTATCGGTATGATGACCACCGCACAGTTGTTGTGGGGATGAAGTCCTGCCTTCACATTGTGGATACCCACCATTGTGTTGTGTGGCACTACCACCATGCTAAATGGATAGATTTCAAACAGATCTAGCAACTGAAGCCTGAAGCATCCATGAGGCACTGTGGGCCATCAGCAACAGCAGCATTGTACTCAAACACAATCTGTAGCCTCATGACCCGGCATAGCCCCAACTCTACCATTACCCCTAAGCCAGGGGATCAACACTGGTTCAATGAAGAGTGCAGGTGGGCATGCCAGGAGCAGCACCAGGCATACCTAAAAATGAAGTGTCGACCTGGTGAAGCTATAACACAGGACTACTTATGTGCCAAACAGCATAAGTAGCAAGCGATAGACAGAACTAAGTGATCCCACAACCAGTGGGTCACATCTAAGCTCTGCAGTCCTGCCACATCCAGCCATGAATGGGGGTGTACAATTAAACAACTCACTGGAGGGGGAGGCTCCACAAATATCCCCATCCTCAATGATGGGGGAGCCCAGCACATCAGTGCAAAAGATAAGGCTGAAGTATTTGCCACAATCTTCAGCCAGAAGTGCCAAGTAGATGATCCATCTCAGCCTCCTTTGGAGGTCCCCAGCATCACAGATGCCAGTCTTCAGCCAATTTGATTCACTCCATGTGATATCAAGAAATGGCTGAAGGCACTGGATACTGCAAAGGCTATGGGCCCTGACGACATTCCGGCAACAGTGCTGAAAACTTGTGTTCCAGAACTTGCCATGCCCCTTGCCAAGCTGTTGCAGTGCAGCTACAACACTGGCTTCTACTCGGCTATGTGGAAAATTGCCCAGGTATGTTCTGTACACAAAAAGCAGGACAAATCCAACCTGGTCAATTACCGTCCCATCAGTCTACTCTCCATCATTAGTAAAGTAATGGGAGGGGTCATCAATAGTGCTATCAAGCGGTACTTGCTTAGCAATAACCTGCTCACTGATACCCACTTTGGAGTGACCCACCAGGGCCACTCGACTCCTGATCTCATTACAGCCTTAGTTCAAACATGGATAAAAGAGCTGAATTCCTGAGGTGAGGTGAGAGTGACTGCCCTTGACATCCAGGCCACATTTGACCAAGTGTGGCATCAAAGAGCCCTAGCAAAACTGGAGACAATGGCTATCAGTGGGAAAACTCTTCATTAGCTGGAGTCATAGGAAGATGGTTGTGGTTGTTGGAAGTCAGCCATCTGAGCTCCAGGACATCACTGCAGGAGTTCCTCAGAGTAGTCTCCTCAGTCCAACCATCTTTAGCTGCTTCATCAATGACTTTCCTTACATCATAAGATCAGAAGTGGGGATGTTCGCTGATGATTGCACAATGTTCAGCACCATTTGCGACTCCTCAGATATTGAAGCAGTCCATATCCAAATGCAGCAAGACCTGGACAATATCCAGGCTTGAGCCGACAAGTGGGAAGTAGCATTTGCATCACACAAGTGCCAGGAAATGACCATCTCCAACAAGAGAGAATCTAACCATCGGCCCTTGATGTTCAATGGCATTACCATCACTGAATCCCCCACAATCAACATCCTGAGGGTTACCATTGACCAGAAACTGAACTGGACTAGCCGTATAAATACTGTGGCTACAAGAGCCGGTCAGAGGTTAGGAATCCTGCAATGAGAAACTCACCTCCTGACTCCCCAAAGCCTGTCCACCTACCTGTCTACAAGACACAAGTCAGGAGTGTGATGGAATACTCCATTTGCCTGGATGAGGGCAGCTCCCACAACACTCAAGAAGCTTGACACCGTCCAGGACCAAGCAGCCCACTTGATTGGCACCACATCCACAAATGTTCACTCCCTCCACCACTGACGCACAGTAGCAGCAGTGTGTACCATCTACAAGATGCATTGCAGGAATTCACCAAGGCTCCTTAGATAGCATCTTCCAAACTCAGGACCACTACCATCTAGAAAGACAAGGGCATCAAACACCACTTCCCTGAGGTTCATCTCCAACTCACTCACCATCCTGACTTGGCAATATATCGCCGTTCCTTCACTGTCACTACTTCAAAATCCTGGAACTCCCTTCCTAACAGCACTGAGGGTGTACCTACACCACATGCACTGCAGCAGTTCAAGAAGGCAGCTCACTACCACCTTCTCAAGGGCAACTAGGGATGGACAATAAATGCTGGCCCAGCCAGTGAAGCCCACACCCCGTGAATGAATGAATACACAAAAGATAAATAAAAACGGAGAATGCTGGAATGCAGGTCTGACAGCATCTGTGGAGGGAGAAACAGAGTTAACGTTTTGAATCTGCACAACTCTTCTTCAGAGCTGTCAAACCTGCTGAGTTTTTCCAGCATATTCTGTTTTTATTTCATATTCCCAGCATCCGCAGTATTTTGCTTTTATCTTACTGTACACTCATGTTCACTATGGTCCTGTGAATTTTATTTACCAGATAAAATTGATTGCAAAATGTAACCACTTGCCTCAAATGCATTTGTGTCAACTTAATATTAACTTTTCTATGCTAAATAAAAAAAAGGTTGACATTGTTTGCACACCAATCTCTATGATGTGGACTTCAACCTAACAACTACCTGGACAATTTGCTATGGTGATTGCTAACTGCTCGAGGCTAGAATCACAAACACTTTGATTAAGTATAGAGGGATTTATCACCATGATCAACTGCACACAGCCAATAAAAAGTCACATTACTCTGAAATAAATAAGAAAACAAAACATCAATGTGGTGCTGGCATTTGCATGCAATTTATGACCATGTACATTCTAATTCAAATAGTTTATCCCACTGTTTTGTATTCATCTCCATTCCTTGTTTGTAAAGATAATCTCATTATATACAGGGATCAAAACTGTTGACGGTTTAACTGTTCAGGATAGATAAAAAGTACAATGGGACTGTGACAAATGGGGACTCCCATCTTTATTTTGAAGTACTATGAGATAAATACATTAGATTTGCATTTATCTTACTAGCAAGCTTGGCCATTAACACCTCATCAAAAATTAAAAATAGAAAATCTATTTTAAAAAAAAATCCTGCTTGTTTAATAGCTTAGTTCAAGCAGTGGAATCACTGAGGGAACTAACTGGGAGAAGTACTGAATATGAGGGAACTGGATTAAAAGATATAGAATCTTGAGTTCCTAAACAATAATGATAGTCTCCACCGTCCCTGTACCTTAATTTCATCAGTACTTACAGGTAAAATAAAATATTGAAAAATAAATTTAAAAAGGAATGGAATTATATCAATGTTTATTATTATCTTCATGATTTGATTTTTGAAAATATCATATTTGAAAATAGCATTACCTTGAATTTCCTGCAACAGGCTAGATTGATGACAAACACCCTTTAATTTCACCATTTTTCATCCAGAATTTCCTGGTTTTCTAGTCAGAATACACCACAGCAAACATAGGAACTGGAACTGAAAGAGCCAACAGATGAACAATTCATTTTGATTATCGATTTCTACAGGGATTTCAAACAAATGCATTTATTTACTTATTTATGTGGCAGAAAATTACTAAAAGGTATAAAGAGGAATAAAATATTGGGCTGCATCTTTCGGTCGGAGAGCAGGGGGCAGGTCCCATTCGCTGACGAGTAAAATGACGCAGGGTGATGTCGGGCGGGTGTCCTGATGTCACCCCGCGTCATTTACATTTTCAGGTCAGCGGGTGCACAGCCGACTCGGCTGCATACATGCCGACCTGTCAACAGCCTATAAAGGCCATTAAAAAAAGTAATTGAAATCATTAGTGGACCAGGGGCCCCAGCAGGCTTCTGAAAAAACATGGAACCTCATCCACAGGCGGGATGAGGTTTCATGAGGGATTTAAAAATTTCAGAATGTTTTAAAATAAAAGTTATGGAGATGTCCCAACTCATGTGACAGTGCCACATGAGGGGACAGGTCAGCAAAAATTTTTTTCTCATCTTTATTTAATGTTTCAAACCTGAGCTGGTCTCCCTGAGGCAGCGCTTAGCCTCAGGGAGATGAGTGCATTCTCTCACGTGTATGCGTGAAAGAGCACACTCCCGGCTCAGGGAACTCCCCCCCACCCCCCACTCCCACCCACACAGGGAGCGCATTGCGCTTCCTGGCGGACGTCATGCTGGGCGTCCCTTAATTGGCCCACCCACATAAGGCAGCGCACCCCCAAGCGGGGATGCCAATCGGGAATCCACCAGTGCCTGCTCCCGCACATTCCCCACCCCCCAGTGGAGGGAAAATGTTGCCCATTGTCAATTGAGTATTCGGAAAATAAGAAGAAAGTTTGTTAGAGCAAAAGAAGAGTTCTCACTCGAGACTATGGCAGCAAGCTGTCAATTTTTGTGAGTGTGCTTTACTTTGTCCACAATTTCCATTAAAAAGAAGCTTCAGAAACAATGTAGAAAATAACCAGACCCTGAGGCAATATCACAGTCGTTCAAGGATTGCTCCTATATTTTTGATTACAGTATTTAACAGTGGGAGACATCATTTTACATTGATAACATTTACATTCTATTGCATTGGCCTTCAAAAATGGGGGCTCTGCTTTGATTGATCTGATCAAGGAAATGTTGTCTGCCATAGGTAAAGGAAGAATTTGTAGAATTTCAGAAACCACAGTATTGTGATGCTCAGAAATGCTGTTTCATATCAATGTATGAATGTGCATTTGTAAGAATAATTATAGTTTAATCATGGACACGTAACATTGAGCAAACCAATAATTACAGGATGCAAAATTCAGAGGAGAACTTGGCTTCTCAACTGGAAATGAAAAGGAATATGAAATGAGGGAGGAAAGAGAATACAATAGGATAATGATGTGACACATGATGTTCTTAGGCAAAGAGAAGATCCAGAGGGAGAAACGTTTGAAGTTAATTTTATCATGCAAGTAATACTGAGCTATTTGGCTCCAAGTTCTAGCCCAAATTCCCACCAGATTTGTTGCAGTCAAGCACTTTATTGTTTGACTCTTTTTATTCTGTTGTGTTGTGACATGTTGTTACACAATAGTTAAATAGATAAGTTCCACTTATTAAGGTAGTATTTGGATGCATAAGAGCATTTTACTGATAAACTACAAAAAATATTCAGTTGAACACAATGTATTGCAGCCAACAGTAACAGCTATAAAATTGCCCAATCCTAATTAAAAGTGGGGAAAAAGGAAAGTTTGAAATAATTATGAATTTTTTTGAGCGCCGAATCAAAAACACCTTTAAACAGTAAATTAAAATTTTCTGTAATTATACCAAACCTACTGAGCCCGCCAGTGCCATTCTGTAATGGTCTCAGTGGCAATCAAAAAGTGGCTTTCATTCAGCAAATTTACCATCACTAGCTGATTTGAATAGGGACAAAGCCATGATAAATTAACTGTTCATTATTCCAGTAAGGGGAACAGTGGAGCAACATGAAAATCCCAGAAGTAACTTGAGCCAATTATTTTTTATGCCTTGAAATGAGCATCATTCTATGAATGCACTCTTAATGAAGATGGAGGTCTCGATAAATTCTGTGCCAATGTTTTAGTGCAGTTCCTCTACATTGGCCCGAAATTCTATGTTCCAACGTATGTGAAAAACCTGGTCTAATATATTTAAAAATTTACCTTTGTGTGCATTTCTTCCCTATAAAACCTACTTACAGTTGTCATTTTCTCGTCACGCTTAGGTGTAATTTCTTTTTCATTTTAAATTACAATATCGACATTTATAATGGAAGTTGCCCATATAAATATCAAACTGTAATTCTGTAATTATGCCCTCCCATTGTCATGCTGCAAGTTTAATCTCTCCATTTCTCAGGCTGTACCACAAAGGAACTCTTTATACTCCAACAAACTAAATTCCCTCTTTCACAAACTGGCACAAATTGCTTTTTAATTATACATAATATAAAATTAAAATAAGGACAGAATGTATGACTTATTTTCCATGATTCTGTAACAAGAGGGCAGAGATTTAAATCAATTGGCAAAGAAGCAAAAGCAACATGAAAAAAGACATTTTCACACAATGAGTGGTTAAGATCTGGAATACATTGCCTGAGTGAGGCAGGTTCGATCAAAGCATTCAAAAGTGAATTAGGCTGTTGTCTGAAAAGGATGAGTGTGTGCAGGGTTGCGAGGGGAAGATGGGAAAGTGGCAGTGGGTGGGTTGCTCATTCAGAGAGCTAGTGCAGACATGTTGGGCTGAATGACCACCTCCTGCTCTGTAGTGATTCCATCACTCAATTAGGATGTACAACATATCCCTGCTCTGACTAAAGATTCAACTTGTTTTGTACTCCCCTTGCAAGATTGTTTGTAATTCAGTGGAAAATTTGGGATTTAAAATAGAACAACAAGAAAACCAGAAAAAATATTATTTTTGAAGTTTGCTGCTTCTGTTTTATCTTGCCTGACTTTCAAACCGGTTGTATGTCTGTCCCCGACTGTCCAGAGCAGGTATCGATAAGGCCTGTGCTGACTCCTCCCTACTTTTTCTTCTTACTCTCTTTCTAGAATCTAACTCTTTGCCAGGTCTCCTCATAATCATTGCCCTTCTTGGCCTATGTGTGATTCCTATTACTTTCCCTCCATTGATTCTCACTTGCTTTGTAGACTAATGCTGAATACTTGGTCATTCAGTCTGAAGCTGGGAATGAATCTTCCATTTTAAATCTCTCTTGCGACCTATCACTTGCCAGGGAAGGAGAGTTACAGTTATGCGATTTCACTTACAGTAAAGATAATGAGTTATTTTCACTTTAAGACTTAAACATTTGAAAATCTAGAGTGCGTACAGGGAGTTTGCAGGGCGAATAATAGTGTTCAGTATCCCAGCCAAACAATTTTCTGTCACAGCATAATGGGTAAGAATTTTTGCCCCTTATTGCTTGACACCACATTGATGCAGGCATTAGAGCGCATGTACTGAACATCCACTGGGCGTATGCAGAGCAGGCAGATTATGACAACAATTGGCCTGCTGGTTTGACACCAGGAGCTCAAAGCTCTAATCAATGAGTTCCCTTAACCTCAAATAGCTGTCACACCTACAGCAGTAGGAAGGAGCCTTCACTTATTTAAAGGGATCATTAGCAACTTGCAGGTTACTTACTGGTTGATTTCTTCTGGCTGTTGCTATAATTCTGGAACAGTTATAGTGTTTTGTATAGTTTTTTCAAGGGAGTGGTGTAGCAGATGTTTTGCAGACTTTCAAGGCTTCTGCACAAACCAGTTGTTCCCAAACATTGGTTAACCAATATGCATGCCACTTGAAATACAGTATGACTGAGATAATGAAGCCACACAGAGTGGGTGAAGCTGCTGAAAGAGAGAGGAGGGGAAAAGGACTCCCAGCAGGAAGCTATATCCACACCAGGAGTTCAGAGAACAGTCCTCCTACCTGAATCTCAATGAGGAATAGTGTGTGCAACATCTGTGCTTCAGGAAGGATATCCTTCTGAAATATACCACCTGTTGCAGCTACAACTGCACCTCAGAGTGGGATGAGATCAGCATGGCTAGTTGCTGTGAAGGTGACCAAGGTCATGAACCTTTGAGATTGGAATGAAAATTTTTGCAGCAGGTCACAGTTTGTTATCTATTGTTGTTTTGGAAGGTCATTGAGGCTCTCTATTTAAAGAGAGCAAACAGCATTTAATTTTCTCTTGCCAGAGCCAAGGAAGAGGAGCAAACACGTCTCTTCCCTAGGGCTACAGGCTTCCTCATGGTGCCAAATCTTCACAATACCAGAACCAAAAAGATTCCACTCTCTCAATGTGCAGCTGGTCTCAGATCAAAGTATGGCTACCGGGAAATAAGGGCGACATGTGCAACCCAAGAATACCATGCACAGCACATAGATAATGAAAGTAATTCTGCCACACAAACTATGATGGGACAAACCATTGACAATGCGTTTTTCCTGGACCATTCTGGAGAACCCCTAAAATACTTGTCAGAACCAATGTCAAATGGTCTGTTGCATATTGCACAATGTCGCTAACATGAGGTTCAGCACTTGCCACCAGCTATACAGTGAGCAGCTGAAAACTATAGAAACAAAAGCAGTTATGACAGATGACCAGTATCTGTTTTTGAGATGACCTCATTATGAATGTTTGGCTGAGCTCCAAGAATGGCTATGCATTTAGCTGAGCAGGTAGTGTTTTCACAGCTTGCATGGAAATGATAGCTTTGTTTGACATCTTTATAACCTTGTAATAACCTGATCTTTCTTTCAGGAGTTTTTTTTTCAAAGCCCATGTGTTTATTTATTTAAGATCAAGAGGTATGAAATGGATAAAAGTTTTTTTTTGTCGTTAATACTATGAATGGCTGTAGTTGATTGGTACTTTTTTCAAGTTATAAGCTAAGCAGTTCCTTTCACAGTAGATTTTGAAAGCCTCATTGTTTATTGTCTGTTTCATGAGTTTGTGAAAGACTTATCAGGCTTGTCAATGCCTCAGTGGTTCTGTAGATAGTGGTCTGCTATGCCATACTAACCTGGCACTCCAGAGAGGGGAGGCTGTAGCAGAGGATAATCCACTAGAGTAGGCTGCATTCTTTGACAATGAGTCTCAGGATTCTGAGAACAAGCAGGAGGAGCCAGGCCAGCAAGAAGTGGAACCCACATTACAACAGATTTTGGATGCCAGAGAGATCCGGGACTCTCTTATAATGCTATGTTTAACCTAGGCATGTGGAATTCGTCAAACAAAAACACCTTTGCCTCAATTACCTCACTTTTGCCAATGTTGAGGGGCACCATGAAGCTGTGCAAAGGGACCCACATGAATGATAACTCCCTTGAGGACCCATGTGTGACCAAAGTATTTTCTTAATTTGCACATGGGTGCCAAAACTTGGTGCTAGCTCTGCTGCCATCTTTGCTGTAAGCGGGCTGCTAACCCTGATGCCTCTTTGCCTGGGATGACCTTGGCGGGCGTCTTCTGGTTGCCTGAGGCAGAATGTTTCCTTCTGTCACATTCTTGAGGCATTGGTCTTGTTGGCAGGGGGGCTGAGGAGTGACCGTCCCCATCAGGAGAACCCTGAGAGGTACGCCCCAATGGTGACAGCATCTGTCATCTGAGGTCCATTTGCCCCCACCCCCCCCCCCACCCCCACCACCACCACCTGCAAGGAACCAGGACCTGGTAGCGACTCCAGTCCCCCTTTCTCCTTGGCTCTGGCTGGCTGATCTCAGAAATAAGGCGATGTACTGCCGGTCAGGATGCACACCCAGCAGCCCATGAATGAACTGTTGGGTCTAGTCCTCTATAAGAGTCACCATTCTCTTGATGGAGAAAGCCACATGTTCTGAGGAGAGGGTGGTTGCAGCACTCATAGATGGCATCTTCCAGTGTCCGTCGCAGGGTGTGCAAACATCCTGGAAGCTTTGCCAGGTCTCCACGTACCTCCTGCATATCCAACATCTGCCACCGGACAGATAACTCTCGAGGCTCATCATCAGCCTGGGGCTCAGCATCTAGTTCATCTCCAACGCTTCTCCACTCCTCTGAATTTCAGGGTCCTGGACTATCTTAGCTTCCAGCAGCTGTTCTTGCAGTTGTGACATGCTCGCACCAGTATGTGTTGCTCTTTCAGCTACACGTACAGACCCACCAAGGTGTGAGGATCTGAACTGGTGCTAGTTGCTGTGCGAGGGTGGCATATTGCACCCTCTGAGACACGCTCCTCCTTCTCAGATGTTGACAGCGGTTCCTCCATGGCTAGTGACTGCAGTTGCCACTCACTTATAGCCTGGAGGAGGACTTGCAGGGAGACATCATCAAACTGTGGGGACATCTGGACTTTGAGATCCTCCATTCTGACTGGCAGCAGCAAGAGGCAGAATGGGATAGGCTTGCAGAAGTGTTATTTCCTCTTTGGCAAGGGGGCTTGACTGAAACACTGCTGGCACAATAGCCACCAGAATGGAACAAACTGCTCTGACCCGCTGCTACTCCACTGCTTCAGTATCAGTCCTGGATGCTGTCTTTTCCAAAATTCTACACAAGCAAACGTTGATGACCCCTCTGGCTGCCAACAACCCGATTACAGCCCTGTAAATTGGTGACTGGGACTGACTTCCAGTTCACGGTCTGACCCCTCTCCTACTGGACGTCCACCCTAGGCCCACGATTTGTCAAGGAGCCCACCTGCCCAATGCTAATTGGCCGGCATTCCCATCGGTCACCCACTAAATAGCCAGCTGATGCATGATTTGGTGTGATGTAGGGATGGGAGTGAGTGGATCGTGCACTTCCTCTTCTGCACTTCTGACCCACACCAGTCAGCATTAAATCCAGCCCTCTGAATCTATACATAGAATGTGTAGTAAAATCTACATATTACTTTAAGAAATATTGCATTTGCATTAAACAAAATTACAATTTTATGATGTTTTCAGTTCTTTCCTTTCCCATCATAACATGCTTGTTAACTAAGGAAGTTACAATGAGTTATAATGTGTGATGCATTAAATCGTTCATTGCATTAAGAATAAAATGAAAAGTCTAAGGGTGAAGGTCCAGCAACTTTATAGTCATGATTGTATAATAACTAAAAGCCTTACAATAAAACTGGCAACTTACTTTAAGTTTGATGTAGTATAATTGTTTACATATCTTTGGGAAGTTAGTCAAAGGGGTTAATTAACAGTATAATTATGAACATTATTATCTTTATAAAGGAGAACGTTTGAATGATACAAATTACTTGCAAAGCAAAAACGTCTTCTATCTTATCACCTTTTAAAAGCACCATAACTTGTGCTGAGTGATTGTTCTTTGCCAAAGGGAGGTCACATTGGTCAGCCAATGGCAAGTAGCAGATGTCTGCCAACAGACATTAAGCTGACTTTTCTATCAATAAACCTATAAAAGTGCTTCAGTTTCCAAAGTGACACTCAGTGAGCTTTGCTGAAGGCCGGTAAGAATAAGGCATCTTAGTAATGTAACTATTGATTGAGATGGAGTAATTTTACCTCCATTCTCCCTGCCAATGGCCTCTTTTACTTGACATCAGGTTTTCAACTCTAATTTTCAAAAAATGATTTCCCATTGGCTACTTCATTTATAATATACTCCACTATAATGAAGAGTCTCCCCAAATAGTTGGATCTAGAGATGGGGGGGGGGGGGGGGGGGGGGGGGCGCATGTCCCCATCCAAGGAGCTGCAGCCAGGACCTCCATTCAGCTACCATACCTCAGGGTTATTTTCAGAATGTTCCTGAGACTCCACAAACCAGAAGTAGAGGTGTATATTTTCAGATGTTTTCAGGTACTCAGGTTACTGCCTAAAGCTGGTTGCTTGGCCAGGCCTCTGTGAGAGGGTTTAATGGTGGGGTATAATCTGTAATATTCATGTGATTCCTTCCACACTGATCCTCCCCATTTAAATATCAAATGTTTGTTACTTGTTCTATTAACATGATATCTATGGGTATTTTTTGTAATATAGTTCCGATAACTAAGAAATAAGTGTTTGAGGTAATCGTCTTTAACAGATTCCTACGGTGTTTCTTCTCTGTTATTCTACTGGAAGCATTGACCAATTTATAGCAATAACAGTTACCAACCTTTGCTTCTTTATCTCATCATGATTCCATGGAAGCTGACTCCCCTCTGGATTTTACTTCATTTCATTTAATTACTCTTGATTATTCATTTTGCTGTAAACAAGTTCAAAAGCAACCATTTCTATCAATTCCCAGCTTCACACATTTCTACAACAGAGCGAATTATTTTTGTAACAAATACATATAAAATAATGCCTAGCTGAGAGTGGGTTATGGGACTGTAACCTAATTGAAAGATTTAGGCAATGCCATTGAGCATCTGAAAGATAGTTATTAGATGCAGATCAAGTCAGTGAGGTTTTAGACAACAATGGAGTAGATCACTTTGGAAGTGAAGAGCTGACATTCAGGGAAGATGCTGTGTGCAAATTGTGAAATAATTTTGCCAGAAATCCAAATGTTGGAAGCAAGATGGAGAGGAACAGCTTAAAGTAGAAAGGAATAGTTAGATATGTTGAAATAATTGCAAATTATCTGGGTGGACCAGAACAAATTGTCACATATGTGAACTTCAGGGTATTTGAATGCAGAGAACTTGTTACATTATTATGAAGTTGTTGGAAAGGGTAATATTTCCGAGCTCAGTGAAGAAAATTACCATGGATTTAGAATCTTCGTTAATATCAGCAATCTGTTATTCACTGTCCACTGTGAATTAGAGTTATTGTCCATTTGAAACAGGCTTTGCTCCATGAATGATTATGGTTTAAAGTGGAGGAGGAATATTTTATCCCTACAGACAAGAAGCTCTGATTCTGTTGAAAGGAAGAGATTTTGTATATTATTCATAGTGGTGCAAAATATTAGAAATTATTCTGTGGCATGCAGAAGTTTTCAGATGTTGTAGACATTTGAGTTTTTACAGAAGTTACGAAACAGCTTTTTATTACACAGCAATAGAATCAGTGAAATAGTTGTGAAGGAAGTCAAGCAGCCACTGTCAAGCCATGGTTTCATGGTCAATTAAAAAATAGTAGAGGAGCATTATTATGGACAGGTTCGGGAGAGAACAGAAACACTTGTACCCTTTCCCTTACTGCCCGTAATCACTGTGGTTTTGGAAAGGAAGATGTGTGTGTTTCTTAGCCCCTGGAGTATATGCGGTCAATTTGAATAGCAGCAGTAAGCTTTTGAAGGTTTAAGTAAAGAGGATTATTTATTCATGCATTCACCTTGAAAGTCTAAACGCTACGTCACTCTCTCACACACACGCATACGCCCCCCACACACACACACACACACCACACACACACACACACACACACAGGTTCAAAGTAGTGCAATTTTACAAGTTGCATAAAAAGAATAGTTCATAGTTAACAGCTGTGATCCTATATTTAAGCCAAGCACGTGGTGGGCCCATTGAAGGGGGAATTTTCACTCTGAAAGGGTAGTTCAGTTGGTTTTAATAACAGTAATCATATCTCAGGCATTATTGTAAGATTCCCTTGAAGAGATGGCAGCTCAGAGGGTCACAAAGTTAGTCACTTGTAGTTTGCTCTTACTAGGAGGTCGAGTTTCTTTACAGGTGGACTTGGAATAGGAATCAGGCTGGGAGATTTTATATGTAACACTCCCCAGGTTTAAAAAAAGTATGGGCCTGCTGCCTCTTCTGCTGCTGATGTTCTGCAGCTGATGATCGGTGTAGTCTAAATGAGTTTTTTTTCTGTATCTTAGGATAAGTACAGTTCTTCACATTTACTCAGGATGAGTTGATTTCTGCCCAGCTATCATTGTTAAGGTTCAAACTCAGAAACATGGGCAGAATTTTGCCCTTGATGGGCGGGCGGGCTCCACCAATTCGGCAGCAGGCAGGCAGCCGATCGCCGCCACCGAAACGGGCCCTGCCACCATTTTAAGCGGGCTGGCCAATTAAGGCCCGCCCAGCGGGCTGCCCAACGGGAAGTGCTATGTGCTTCCTGTGCGGGTGGGGGGAGGGATTCCCCAATTGTCAATGTGCGCTCTTTCACACGTGTGTGCAAAAGAGCGCACATCTCCCTAAGACTAAGTGCGGTCTTATGGAGATTGGTGAAAGTTTTATAAACATCAAAAATAGAAAAATAATAATATTATTAACATGCCCACCTCGTTTGACAATGTCACACGAGGTGGGACATGTTAATAAAAAGCACAGAAACTTTATTAAACTTTTTAAAAACAGACATGAAACCTCATCCCGCCAGCGGATGAGGTTTCATGTTTTTTCAGAAGCCCGCTGGGGCTCCTGGCCTGCCCGCCAGCCTTAAGGTTAGACAGGCAGGGCCTTTAATTGGGTTAACTACCCTGTCAATGGCCTCAATTGGCCATTGACAGGTCGGCAGGCAGACAGCTGATTTTGCTGTCCCCCCACCTTCCTGAATATTTAAATGGGGCAGGATGACATCGGGGGTTCCTCCCGACATCGTCCCGTGTCATTTTTGCATTGGCAAGCAGGCCCCGCCCCCCCCCAGCTCGCCATCAGAAAAATTGGGGCCATGGAGTCTGGACTTGTCTTTTTGATAAATCCACAAACAATAGCAAGTGTAATTTCCACAGATTATATTTGTCTTGGTATGTACATTCAATGGCGAGCACTCCGCCATTAGGCATTAAAATAGGAAGTTTCTGCAAACTTGAAGTAGTCTGTGCAGCAATTTCAGAAGTCACCTGATCACCAGCAGCCATCTTAACTGTCTTATTAGTGTTCATTTAAAAGAAGACACAGTTGAGAAAATTATATACTTTTTTTATTCATTCATGGAATGTGGATGTCGCTGGCTAGTCCAGCATTTATTGCCCATCCTTAATTGCCCTTGAAAAGGTGGTGGTAAGCTGCCTTCATGAACTGCTGCAGTCCATGTGGTGTACTTATTCCCACAGTGCTGTTAGGGAGGGAGTTCCAGGATTTTGACCCAGCGACAGTGAAGGAACGGCGATATATTTCCAAGTGAGGATGGTGAGTGGCTTGGAGGGGAACTCCCAGGTGGTGGTGTTCCCATATATCTGCTGCCCTTGTCCATCTAGATGGTAGTGGTTGTAGGTTTGGAAGGTGCTGATAGTGGTCGTGGGTTTGGAAGGTGCTGTCTAAGGAGACTTGGTGAATTCCTGCAGTACATCTTGTAGATGGTACACACTGCTGCTACTGTGCATTGGTGGTGGAGGGAGTGAATGTTTGTGGATGGGGTGCCAATCAAGCCCGTTGTTTTGTCTTGGATCATGTCCAGCTTCTTGAGTGTTGTTGGAGTTGCACTCATCCCGGCAAGTGGCGAGTATTCTATCACAATTCTGACTTGTGCCTTGTAGATGGTGGCCAGGCTTTAGGGAGTCAGGAGGTGAGTTACTCACTGCAGAATTCCTAGTCTCTGACCTGCTCTTGTAGCCACAGTATTTATCTGGCTAGCCAGTTCAGTTTCTGGTCAGCGATAACCCCCAGGATGTTGATTGTGGGGGCTTCAGCGATGGTAATGCCATTGAATATCAAGGGCCAATGTTTAGATTCTCTCTTTTTGCAGATGGTCATTACCTGGTACTTGTGTCATACAAATGTTACTTTCCACTTGTCAGCCCAAAGCTGGACATTGTCCAGGTCTGCATTTGGACATGGACTGCTTCAGTTTCTGAGGAGTCACGAATGGTGCTGAACATTGTGCAATCATCAGCAAACATCCCCACTTCTGACCTTATGATAGAAGCAAGATCATTGATGAAGCAGCTGAAGATGGTTGGGCCCAGGACACTACCCTGAGAAATTCCTGCAGTGATGTCCTGGAACTGAGATGATTGACCTCCAACCACCATAACCGTCCTCCTTTGTGCTAGGTTTGACTACAACCAGCAGAGAGTTTTCCCCCAATTCCCATTGAGTCCAGTTTGCTAGGGGTCCTTGATACCACTCTCATCAAATGCTGCCTTGATGTCAAGGGCAGACACTCTCACCTCACCTCAGGAATTCAGCACTTTTGTCCATGGTCTAACCAAGGCTGCAACGAGGTTATGAGCTGAGTTACCCTGGTGGAACCAAACTGAATGTCATTGAGCAGGTTATTGCCAAGCAAGTGACATTTGTTAGCACTGTTGATGACCTCTTCCATCACTTTACTGATGATCGAGAGTAGTGTGATGGGGCAGTAATTGGTCAGGTTGGATTTGTCCTGTTTTCTGTCTACAGGGCACACCTGGACAAATTTCCACGTTTCTGGGTAGATGTCAGTGTTGTAGCTTGGGGCACGGAAAGTCCTGGAGCACAAGTCTTCAGTATTGTTGACTAAATATTGTCAGAGCACATACACTTTGCAGTATCCAGTGCCTTCAGCCATTTTTGATATCACTGGAGTGACTCGAATTGACTGAAGACTGGCATCTTTGATGCTGGTGACCTCAGGAGAAGGCCGAGATGGATCATCCACTTGGTACTTCTGGCTGAAGATTGTTGTGAAGCTTCAGCCCTATCTTTCACACTGATGCGCAGGGCTCCCCATCATTGAGGATGGGGATATTTGGGGAGCCTCCTCCTCCAGTGAGCTGTTGAATTGGCCACCACCATTCACAACTGGATGCTGCAGGACTGCAGAGTGTAGATCTGATCCATTGGTTGGGGAATCACTTTGTTCTGTCTATCACTTGCTGCTTATGCTGTTTGGCACGCAAGTAGTCCTGCATTGTAGCTTCACCAGATTGACACCTCATTTTCAGGTATGCCTGGTGCTGCTCCTGGCATGCCCTCCTGCACTCTTCATTGAACTAGGGTTGATCCCCTGGCTTGGTGGTAATGGTAGAGTGGGGGATATGTCAGGCCATGGGATTACAGATTGTGCTTGAGTAGAACTCTGCTGCTGCTGATGGCCCACAGTTCCTCATGATTGCAGTCCATGTTTAAAGATATGAATAGGATATGCCTTCACTGAGCATGACAATCATCTATATTAAAAAATCCTAGAGGAAATCCACCTTGATGCTTTAGAGGAAATTATTGATTTCAGGATAATTGTGAAAGTTTGAAATGTGAATTTGATGGATTTAGCCATATGAAGTACAGGATGGCATAGGTTGCTAGATCATGGTTTTAAATCTGATGTATACAGTAGGATGATTCATTTTACGTTCCATCTGTTTTTAATATAGTTACACCAAATGTACGAGATGGGTGAATTCAATGAACAGTAGGATTTATCATGACATGTGTCATCTGTGAGCAGGAATTCCCCTAACTTAACATTTCAGTCATCAAAAGTTGTTACCAGAGTCCTAAAAAACTTTGACACATTTGGTTTAGATTAAGAGTTAATCTAAAAATACTGCAGTATAGAAGGTGGAAAAGTAACACTACAGGGAGGAAGATGAAGTGACATGTGTTCAGAGTATCTTTGGTTTTCAGGCTATTTATTTCTCAGACTACCAGAGAGGGGCTGTAACAACTCCAGTGGTAAATGTAATTGTGTATTCTTTCAGGAACAAGGATCGGTCACTTAGGACTGAAATGAAGAGAAATTTCTTCACTCAGAGGGTTGTAAGTCTTTGGAATTTTTGACTCCTGAGGACTGTAGATGCTTAATAATTGCAGATATTCAAGACAAAGATTGCTAAATTTTTGGGCACTCAAGGAATTGAGTGATATGGCAGAAAAGTGGAATTAGGTAAAAGGTCAGCCATGATCATATTCAATGGTGGGGCTGGGTAACCCACGCATGCTTCTACTTCATATGTTCTTATGTCTTCTCAGATTTCAGATTACATAGTTTAATTACTAGACATATGTACGCAAGAGAACCTTTCTATTTAGTTTTTCCCACCAAAAATTAAACAATAAAATACAATATTAATTCTCTTGCTTTCTAGCTATTCCCATACATGTCCCTAGAAGAAATAAAAGAAAAGATGAAATATGAAAACCATCTAAAATACAAACATGAAAAAGCCACAGGCAAAACATTATATTATAGTAAATAGCAATTTTATATTGAATCAATGTGAAATCTATGGCTCATTATTTCTTTTTTGGAAAATGGATATTCTTGATCAATACTTCATGTTAGCAGAATAATGTTTCTTTTAGAGAAAAAAAAATCTTGGGCAGGAATTGCATGCTGCATAACCTAAAAATGCCTAATTATTATGAGTTAACTTTGAGATGGTAATGTATTAAGTGAAACCAGGTGTAAGTAAGTGTAATGAAACTTTGAACTGAATTATGGAGAGAAACTTATAAAGTGATGTAACGTAAGTTTCAGGAAGAAAGGAAAAACACCCTCAACTGCCAGCCTTGTTTTTAAATCACAAGTTCTAATCTGCCCAATATGGTAAATATAAAATATTGAGCTAAGCGGTTATAGTGTGGATTTATGGCCACTGGGGAGTTTGGAGAAAGGTGTCAGACAGGGATCATTAATCAGGTAGTGAGAGTCATTAATCCAACCAACAGCCATGCTAAGCAAACTTTACAGTCATTTTTATACATCCTGCAATAACTCAACAAGTTCTAAATCACATATTTATGGAGATTTGTAATGAGCATTATAAATGTGTAATTTATGGATAACTGGATACATTCAGCTGAACATCTCCAACTGTCAGTAGACTACCTCCATTTGCAAGTGAATGTTGCTGTACAAAGACGTGGCAGAGAACATTTATCATGTCACTGAGGAAAAATTTGCAGTGGTCACAGATAATTTTTTCAGTGTGGTATCTTGAAGTGCAAAGGAGCTGGTTAGCTCAGTTGGCTAGATGGCTTGCATGTGGGTTCAGAATAACAGCAAAGTGCGGGTTCAGTTCCCATTCCAGCTGATGTAAACTTGGGGCCTGCCTCCTCACCCTGCCCCTGAGAGTGGAGGGCAATGGCAAACCATCACCGACCCAAACTGTCGAGAAAATGGCTCTGGATGAAGCTTCAGCAGGCACTGAGCCAAGGAACTACCTTTCAGGCAGAGCAAACATTTCTTGATATATCAGACATGATCTGCTGAAGAGTCATACGGACTCGAAACGTTAACTGTATTCCTCTCCGCAGATGCTGTCAGACCTGCTGAGTTTTTCCAGGTATTTTTGTTTTTGTTTTGGATTTCCAGCATCTGCAGTTTTTTGCTTTTATGATCTTGAAGCATATTGAAAAACAGCTGGATAGACCTGAGTTTTGTGTGTTAGGAATGATTCCTTAGTCAGCAAACTCCTGATCTCGGCCTGAGATCTATGCGGGGCTACACAAAATGCGATACTTACACCCCAGAGAGCACATTCTACTCCTAATGACTATATGACAACAACAATTATTTCCACAATGCCTTTAACATAATAAAATGTCCCTTAACAGGAAAACAGAAATGACAGCAAGCCACTTAAAGACATTTTAGATCATTTGGCCAAATACTTAAACAAAGAGGTAGCTTTAAAAGGAATATCTTAATGGAGGAAGGTGAGGTTGAAAAGTGAAGAAATATTAGGAGGAATTCCAGAGCTTGGGGTCCAGGCAGATGAAGGCATAGCCACTAATAGTGAAACAATTAAAATCGAGAACGCTTGAGAGTGCAGAATTAGGTGACAGTTGATATCTTGGGTTGTGGGGGAGGTAGAGATTACATAGTTCGAGAGGGGTGAGGACATGGAGGGATTTGAAAACAACAGCCAGAATTTAAAAATCAAAAATTTGCTTGACTGCGAACTAGTGTAATTCAGCGAACAGAGGTATGAGGGTGAAGTGGACTTGGTGCGAGTTAAGGCACATGCAGCAAAGTTTTGGATGGTCGCAAGTTTACGGAACACAGAATGTGGGAGACCAGGCAAGAGTGCATTGGGATAGCCAAGTCGAAAGGTAACAAAGGCATGAATGAAGGTTTCAGCAGCAGAAGAACTTAGACAGAGGTGGAAGCAGTTGGTCTTACGAAGGTGAAAATTGGCATTGTTAGTGAAAGCATAAATAAATGGTTGGAATCTCATCTCAGGGTTAAATATGACACAAGATTGTGACAGCCTGGTTTAGTCTCAGACCATTACCAGGAGCGGGATAGAGTCAGTAGCAAGGGAAAGGAGTTTGGAGTGGGGACCAAAGATGATGGCTTCAGTCTTCCCAATATTTAATTGGTGGAAGTTTCTTCTCATCCAGGACTGAGTGAGAAAAGCAGCTTGATAATTTAGCAACAGTGGAGAAGTTAAGAGAGAGAGTGGTGAGGTAGAGCTGAGTGTCATCAGTGTACATGTAAAAGTGCACATGTGTCCATGCACTGTGTTTCTGGATGATATCGCCAAAGGGCGCCATGAGGATGACAAGTATGAGGGGCCAAGGATTGTTCCTTGGGGGAAGCCATTACAAATGATCCTGTGATTCTGTAGCTATGACTGGTAGATAACAATGGAATCACGCAAGAGCAGTCCCAACCAGCCAGACAACGTTGAAGGAATGTTGGAGGAGGATGGTTTGATCAATGGTGTGAAAGGCTGCAGACATGTAGAAAAGGATAAGGAGGGATAGTTTACCTTTGTAACAGTTACACAGGATGTCATTTGTGACTTTGCTAGCTATTTCAGTAACATGGCAGGAATGGAAACCTGATTGGAGGGGTTCCATATCATGGAGTTCTGTGAAAGATGGGCCCAAATTTGGACAACAAAAACACATTCAGAGACTTTGGAGAGGAAAGGAATGTTGATGATGGGATGACAGGTTGAAAGAACGGTGGAGCCAGAGGTTAATTTTTTTGAGAATAAGGGTGATTATGGCAGATTTAAAGGCGAGAGGAACATTTCCTGAGGAGATTTAATGGTTACCAATGTCAGCCAACATGGGGTTTGGGGTGGGGAAATTGGATGATCAGTAGCTTAGTGGGAATAGGTTCGGGGGCGCAGGAGGTGGGTCTCAAGGCCAAACTGAGCTTGGAGAGGGCATGAGGAGAGATAATGGAGAAACTAGAAGAAATAACATGAGTTCAGGGCTCGTGCAGGGGAAACTCCTAGAAGAAGTTTGGCCTGTTGGTCTAGGGGAAGGGAAGGACTATAAGACAATAAGATGTAGGAGCAGAAGTAGGCCATTTGTCCCGTTGAGTCTGCTCCATCATTCAATAATATCATGGTTGATCTGATAATCCTCAAACCCACTTTCCTGCCTTTTCCCCATAACCATTGATTCCCGTACTGATTAAAAATCTGTCTATCTTAGCCTTGAGTATACTTAATGACCCAGCCTCTACAGCCCTCTGCGGTAAAGAATTCCACAGATTCACTACCCGCTGAGAGAAGAAATTCCTCCTCATCTCTGTCTTAAATGGGCGACCCTTTACTCTGAGATTATGCCCTCTGGTCCTAGACTCTCCCACAAGGGGAAACAACCTCTCAGCATTTACCCTGCCAAGCCCCCTAAGCATCTCATATGTTTCAATAAGGTCACCTCTCATTCTTCTAAATTCCAGTGAGTACAGGCCTAACCTACTCAACTTCTCCTCATAAGAAAATCCCGTCATACCCGGGATTAACCTAGTGAACCTTCACTGAACTGCCTCCAATGCCAGTATATCTTTCCTTAGATAAAGGAACCAAAACTATTCACAATATTCTAGGTGTGGTCTAACTAGTGCCTTGTATAGTTTTAGCAAGACTTTCCTATTTTTATACTCCATACCCTTCGAAATAAAGGCCAACGTTCCATTTGCCTTCCCTATACCCTGAACTTGTATGCTAGCTTTTTGAGGTTCATGCATGAGGACCCCCAAATCCCTCTTGCTGCAGCTTTCTGCAGTCTTTTTCCATTTAAGTAATATTCAGCTCCTCTATTCTTCCTGCCAAAGTGCAAAACCTCACATTTTCCCAGCTTATATACCCTCTGCCAAGTTTTTGCCCACTCACTTAACCTTTCTATATCCCTCCCTAGACTCTTTGTGACATCCTCACCACTTGCCTTCCCACCTACTTTTGTGTCATCCGCAAACTTGGTGATAGTACATTCACTTCCCTCATCCAAGTCATTAATGTATATTGTAAATAATTGTGGCCCTAGCACTGATCTATGTGGCACTTCACTAGTTACAGGCTGCCATCCTGAAAATGCCCACTTTATCCCAACTCTCTGTCTTCTATTAGTTAGCCAATCCCCTATCCATGCTAATATACTACCCCCAATATCATGGGCTGTTATCTTATTAAGTAGCCTTATGTGTGGAATCTTATTGAACGCCTTTTAGAAATCCAAATATATTATGTCTACTGGTTCCCCTTTATCTATCCTGCTTGTTACCTCCTCAAAGAATTCTAATAAATTTGTCAGCACAATTTCCCCTTCATGAAGCCATGCTGACTCTGCTTGATTAGATTATGCATTTCTAAATGCTTTGCTATTACATCCCTTATAATAGACTCCAACATTTTCCCAATTGCAGATGTTAATCTAACTGGCCTGCTTTTGTCTCCATTTTTGAATAAGGGTGTTACATTGGCAGTTTTCCAATCCTCTGGGACTTTTTCAAAATCTAAGGATTCTTGGAAGATTACGATCAGTGCATCCACTATCTCTGGAGCCACTTCCTTTAATATCCTATGATGCAACCCATCAGGTCCAGGGGACTTATCGGTCTTTAGCCCCTCTCACTTTCCTTGTACTTTTTCTTTAGTGATAGTTATTGTATTTATTTCCTCCCTTAACCACTTTTGCCCCTTGATTATTTAGTATTTTTGGAATGCTATTAGTGTCTTCCACCATGAAGACTGATGCAAAGTGTTTATTCAACTCATCTACCATTTCCTGGTTCCCCATTATTTTTTTCCCTAGCCTCTAAGGGGCCTCTGTTCACTTTGGCTTCTCTCTTTCTTTTTATATATTTAAAAAAGCTCTTACTGTCCATTTTTATATTACTTTCTAGTTTACCCTCAAAGTTTATTTTTTCCCTCTTTATTTTTTTTTTGCTCATCTTTTGTTGGTTTTTAAAACTTCCCCAATCCCCTGGCTTACCACTAATCTTTGCCACATAGTATCAAACTGAAAGAAAAACATACAATTCTTAACTTCCTTGATTAACCATGGTTGGTTTATCCCTTCCTAGAATCCTTCTTCTTCACTGGGATATATCTTTGTTGTGAGTCCTGAACTATTTTCTCAAACGTATGTTATTGTTCATCAACCATCTTTTCTGTTAAACTCCTTTCCCAGTCCATTCCAGCCGACTATGCAGTCATTCCTTTGTAATTACCCTTATTTCAGTTTAGCACAGTTGTTTCTGACCCAAGTTTTTCACTCTCAAACTGAATGCTAAATTCTACCATGTTATGGTCACTGTTTCCGAGGGATTTTTTACTCCGAGATCATTTATTAAACCTGACTCATTACTATTGTGGTCACTTTGACAAACGGACCACAGGAGTCTCAGGTACAGGTCATGATCGTTTATTCAAGCAATTGCAAGAAGAGAACCATCTCAATGCAGTTTGAGATAGCACTCTGCTAAATTACAAGTGTTCAACATATTTATACATTATTGGTCATGTACAAGAACAGTTTCCAGATTCCGATCTCGTCAACATATAGGTTTACATTAAACAGACATCTCTGGTAACATGTACTTGCATCGTGCATCTCTATTTTTCACCCAGGCAGAGAACTTCCCTCCTAAGACCATCTATTCTTCCCCTATCTGTTGAACAGCACACTGAATCTTAGTTGTTATTGCCAATGCTCTGACTGCAGTCCGGCTCCCAAGGCCTTTCTGTTGTTTGCAGGCCCTAAGGCTGTGCAAGGTTCATCTGGTAACCTTTAACGGCCAATGTGCTTGGTAGCCCTGGTTGCCTGGAGACTTTAAGTAATTCATTCCTTTTCAATAAATTCTCCCTTACCATAAATTCTCATTTACTTTCTTCCCCCTAACATTACACGTTATCAGATCCAAAATAGTCTGATCCCTGGCTGGATCTACAACATATTGTTCCGGGAAGCTGTCCCGAATACACGCTATGGGCAGAATTTTCGGGTTGGCGAGCGGGGGCTGGGGCCCACTTCCCAACGAGCGGTGACGTTGGGCGTGCGCCCCAACATCATCGCACGTGATTTAGATTGTCAGTTCGGCTGGGCACCCACTGAACTGTCAAAGGCCTATTAAGGCCTGTTAAAATGTAATTAATGTAATTAACTGAGTTGCCCGCCCAACCTTAAGGTTAGCGGGCAGGCGAACAGCTCAGGCGGCCTTCGTATTTTTCATGAAACCTCATCCACAGACGGGACAAGGTTTCATGAAGGGTTTATTATTTAAATGAAAATTTTTGAAATAAATAATGGACATTTCCCAGCTCATGTGACAGTTTCACATGAGGGGACATGTCCTTAAATTTTCTTCTCACTTTTATTCAAATTTCCATAACTTAAACAAATCTCCCTGAGGCATGGAGGTGCCTCAGGGAGATCTCTGTGCCCTTTCGTGTGCATGCATGAAAGAGCACAGGGAACACCCCACCCAACAGGGAGCGCTCAGCGCTTCCAGGTGCATGCCCATGTAAAATGGCAGCGCAGCCCCAATTGGGGGCACTGATTGGGTTTGTGCCCACCCCCGCACAACCCCCCCGATGGGGGGAACTTTGTGCCCTATGAATTCTTGCTCATGGCTACCTCTGCTAATTGGATTTTTCCAATCTACATGAAGAATAAAGTCTCCAGTGATTAATGTATTGCCTTTTTTACATGCCCTCGTTATCTCCTGATATATTCACTGTCCTACAGGTTAGCTACTGTTAGAGGGCCTGTTGACACTCCCACCCAGTGTCTTCTTCCTCTTGTTATTTCTTATCTTCCCCCATTTGGATTCTACATTTTCCAACCCAAGATCATTTCTTGCTATCGTACTTATTCCATCTCATAGTAACAAAGATACCCCACCACCCTTTCTTTCCTGCCTGTTCTTTCAAAAAGTCACATACCCCTGAATATTTAGTTCCGAGCCTTGGCTTCCTTATAACCATGTTTCCATAATGGCTATAAGATCATACCGATTAATCTCTATTTGTGCCGTTAATAAATTTATTTTGTTCCTATCCTACGTGCATTTAAGTAAAGAGCCATTAATTTTGCCTTTTTACCATTTTTCCCCTTTGATCCTATTTGCTGCTTTTTTAAATGTTTTTACACTCTGTCCTTTCCTGTCACACTCTGGGTATCATTACCTAAATAGCTGCCTTGCGATGCTGTCATATCCTTTTGCTTTGTAAGCCAATGTATCCCCTCCCCAGAACCCTTCCCCCCCATCTATTTAGTGTAAAGCCCTCGATATTCGATTCACTAGAACACTGGTCCCGGCACAGTTCAAGTGAAGCCCGTCCCACCGGGACAGCTCCCTTCTACCCCAGTACTGGTTCCAGTGCCCCATGAACTGGAACCCATTATTCCCACACTAATCTTTGAGCCATACATTTAACTCCTTGACTTTATTTACCCTATGCCAGTTTGCCTGAGATTATTACCTTGGAGGTTCTGCTTTTTAATTTAGCTCTGAATTGTTCAAAATCTTTCACAGAACCTCATTTCTAGTCCTATCAAAGTCGTTGGTACCAACGTGGACAACAATAACTGGATTGCTCCCGTCCCACTCCTAGTTCCTCTCCGGCCCTGAGGAGATGTCCTTACCCCTGGCACTGGACAGGTAACACAGCCTTCAGGACTCATGCTGATGGCTGCAGAGAACAGTAGCTAACCCCTAATTATACTGTCCCCTACCACGTGTATGTTCCCATTTCCTCCTCCCACTTGATGCCATGGTCAATTTGCTCATCCTCCGTGCAATCCCTGCTCTCGTCCACACAGCTTGCAAGAACCTCATAACTGTTGGACAATTGCAGGGGCTGAGACTCCTTGAACACTACCCTCTGGGTCCCCGAACCTGCCTCACCTGCAGTTACACCCTCCTTTCCCTGATCACAGACAAAATTTGAGTTACCTTATTTGAGGGGTGTGACTGCCTCCTGGAGCAAAGTGTCTAGGTAACTTTCCTCCTCCCTGGTGTGCAACAACGTCTGCAGCTCGATCTCCAGCTCCTCAAGTCGGATCCAAAGTTCCTAAAGCTGCAAAAACTTGCTGTAGATGTGTTCGCTCTGGATCACCTAGGTATCCAGCAGCTCCCATTGCTGCAGCAGCAACACATCACCAGTCTGACCATCAGTATCATATTTTATTTAATTTGTTTATTAATTAATTATTCTAGTATCCTTGCTCTTTACACTTGAAGAATCCGTCGCTCTTTGCACTTTATTGTAATTAATTTTTTTTTACACCAGTATCAATTTTATACTTAAGCAATTTTTAAGAGAGAAAAAAAGACTAGAGACCTTACTTTTACTTTAAAGACTAGAAATACTCACCAATCCCACTCACCAGTCAGCTGCTTTCCCTGCACTTGCATCACATTGTGGTTCATGATGTCTCTCCACTGCTGGTCTCACTGTAGGTAGACCTCTCGATCCACACCATTTTATCTTCTCCTGCTCACCTCTCACTCAAAATATACTACTTTGAGCCATAGAAATAGAATAAACCTTAATCACTTACCTGAAACCCACCAATTAATCAGCTTCTCCTGCAGCAGATCAAGAATCAATTCCTGGAGGCAAAAGCAGCCAAACACCTCTTTACGTTCCTCTGCTTAACTCCCTGAAATGCTGAACTCCAGCACACGATTATAAGTTGCACTCAACTCTCCGAAGCACTCAACTGCGGCACTCTATTGTAAGTCGCACTCAGTTGGCTACTTATATATGCTCCTAACACAAAAGGCCTATCTGAGTCACCTAATGAGGAAACAGTTTCAGCTGGTTTTTAATTGAGCTGCTCTTTCACTGGAATCCCTGAAAAACCCTGCTTAAGACTGGCAACTGCAGAATTTAAACTGTATATTTAAATTTAATGGCAACTACAAATTAAATTAGGTTTGTACAAAATAAGAATTTAGATTTTCATACGCAACAACTGCATGCACTCAGTCCTCAGGATGCAGCAGAGGCAGCCGATTGAATGGTCTTGATCTTAGTGACAACGAAGTCCATGATCTCCTTTTACTCATTGGTGGAAGTGAGGATGGATGATACAGGGGAGAAGGATTTACGAGGACCGTTTTCAACAGAGAAAACAACTTGGGCATTATTTTTGCCTTTCCAGGAAAATCCTGGATTCGTGAACAGTTTTAGCAGACGAGAGCAAAATTGCAATTGCGCAGGTTCAACCCAGTGAAATATAAAATTAGGACTGATATCAGGAAATTTTTCTTCACATGATAAATGGTCACTGAATAGAACAGGCTTCCACAAGAATTATGGAGACAAAACCATGGAATCTTTTAAGAAACTGAACGCTGAAAAGAAGAGACTTAATTATCTCTCTGAATAGATGACTTATGACCCGCTAAATGGCTATCCTTATCGATAATTATCTTGTGAACTCAAAAATGGCAAAGACAAAACAAGTGAACTACTTGACCTCCCATTGAAGCAATGGCAAAAAGAAAATGAAAGAAACTTGCATTTACATAGTGCTTTCATGATCCCAGGACATCCCAAGGTGCTTTATAGCCAGTGAAGTGACTCAGTATGGTATCCTGGGAAATGTGGCAGGCAATTTGTGTACAGCAAGGTCCCAGAAACTGCAATGTGATAAAGATCAGGTTATCTGTTTTAGTGATGCTGATTGAGAGATAAATATTGGGCAAAATATCAGGGAAAACATAAGGGAGTGAGAGAATAGCGCTGTTAAAATATGAGGAAGGAGAGATTTGCAAAAATGATTAATTGACCATGCTGATCCTAGAAATCTCCATGAGGTCTTATGGAAATTTGAATAAATTACTTGGCCTCTTTTAGTCATCCTCAATAAGTAGGATCTAGGAAGCAGAGTTCTGTCTGCGAATATTGGTCATTGCATTCAAATCAATTGCACTTTGTTCTTTAAATGTACTTCTCAAAAATATTGATGAAACTCAACACATTTGTGGCAGCCAAGCTAGTGAATTACAGTCTCCTGAAACTAAAAAGGGATACCTTCATTTTTAAAAAAGTTTTTCAGTTCCTAGATAAGCAGAAACAGCCTGATTCACAATATTTGCCATTTTCTGGCCTTCAAATCATATTGGAACAGAATCTATTGGCTGGTCTAATAATTCTTCTTTTTTCCTTTGTGGATTTTCCTATAATATGCTAAACTGTATCTACATTTTAAAAGAAAGATTGCAAAATGTTGAATCAATGAATCAATAACAAGGTGTCAGATTTCCTGTGTGCACATACTAACAATGTCATCTTGCATAATAATAGGGGAATACATTGTTGAAGCCTTAGAAAAAGGGGTAGGGGGTAAGTA
The DNA here is from genome assembly GCF_017639515.1 of Carcharodon carcharias. Lineage (NCBI taxonomy): Eukaryota > Metazoa > Chordata > Chondrichthyes > Lamniformes > Lamnidae > Carcharodon > Carcharodon carcharias. Next base: position 168,175,902 of record NC_054473.1, read on the forward strand.
TGAAGTTGCAAATCATTACAATTTAAACTGTTGCTATAGTGATGACATTGACTTAGCGGAGATGCAGTTCTAACTGAATTGTACAATCCTGATTCTCTTGACAGATTCAAAAGTGTAATCTTCATACAATGACTTTCATTTGAAGATTATCCTTATGAAACTATTCAAAACATATTTATTATCAGAACAGCAGTAACCTTGCATTTCTGTTGCCATCTTTGATTATTCAAATAACTATTCGCTTGAAAGATTGCGAAATTGAGGTTTCATTCTTTAGCCAAGAATTCGCCATTGTATGCTAGAATGGTGATTTTTACCAGAGCAAGCATTAATTCAATTATGCAAGACCAATCCTATGCAACTTATCTCCAACCATGACTTAGACAAGTCACTTTGTTTCAAGTGTTAAAATTAATTAATTCCATTAATGCAATGGTCCAGATTTTTCTGTTAAAATAATGGTGAATTCAACAGTGCTCACTGGTATTTATGTGCAAATTGCACAGCAACTTCAGGTGAGGGAAGATCCACAGTTAAGTACAGAAATCCAGAAGTTCCTGATTAAGCTGCACGGCTTCACTATTAGCTTTGCGAGAAAGGCATGTAACCATCTGCTCACCACTGAACTATTTTGAATAGCATAATGCTCCTGTAGATATGAACTAAATTTGGCACAGGAAGTTAGGACTTGTCCCTTTCAATCTAAGTATCCTTTTTTTTAAATCGGTGTGATAATTGTTAATTACTGCCAAACAATCTCTGGAAATGAAAATTAGCTATTAGCAATGTCAAGTCTCATTTGTCAGCTTTTAATGGTTGGAGATTTAAAAAGTGTATATATACTTTATCTTTTTCTTTCTTTTTTGTTCTCTCTGTCTTAATCCAATCTTTCTTTTTCTCTCTTTATTTCACTTTCTGTAACTGATTTGACATTGAATTCACTGTTCTGACACTTACTGATTCAGACCCTGTGCTATTCATTTTGTGATCCTTCAGTCTAGTTGGCTAAAGAGAAACATAGTTTCTTGCCCTGTTGCACAGATCCCAGATGCTCTGTTCAGGGTTCCTTATTGTTTCCATCTCCTTCCAAAGAAGGTTTCCTGAAAAGTAAATAGGCAAGAGCAAGTTTAACTTACAGCAGATGTCATTTGTTGACCAGCTACAACAAATTCTTGGCTCATAAATATCTTTATATATATTAGCTCTATATATTAGTTAAGGAACATTTTGATTAAAATTTGAAGTACATTGCAAATCATATTTCATTATGCATATACAAATAATTAGAACATCATTAGGAATTTCATCAAAACAGTTCCATTCCCATTATTGTGTGTTTTAAGTTATCTTTACAAGTGTTAGGGTCAAAAATTTATGGAGAGGCAATTTGTACCTGAAGCAAGAAGCCTGAGGGTCAATAGAACTTTGTCCACAAGCTTTATGTAAGTAAATTGAAGTGAGCTTCCACTACTGACCATGTCGTTGTAGGCAGCTCGCCTAATGGGCAATGTCGATTTTGAGTTATCTGTCTCGCCAGCAGCATTCCTAAGAGGGGCACATTGGAGCAGACTGAGAGATGCCTAAAAATTGGGTCTCATGAATTTGATAGTGGGACCAATGTCTGCACAGATTGGGCACAGGCAGTCCTACTGCGAAATTGGCACTCTTTGTGCAAAAAAAAATGGGGAAAAGAATACTAATTTCAACTTTTGCTATACTGTATTTTTACCTTGTTGTTGGTAAAGTTGGACCTCATTGTGCCTGTTCTCCAGGGATAAAACAAATACAAAGTTAAAGGCCAAACCTGGCACACTGGAATAACATCAGAAGTATTTCTTTCTCCATATTGGTTTGAGCACTATTAAAGTGGCCCAAATGCAATGGAGGATGCTGTTCCAGTTTTAAATCTTCCACACCCTATTCTTGTTGAGCACTGGGAGTTAAAATTGAGGTTGTAGTTTTAGATTAAGTTAATTTATACAAAGATAGATCTTATCTTTTAAGTAAACAAAAACTTCCATCAGAAAGAAAGAATGACTTACATTTATAGACCACATGTCACAATCATTGAACATCCTTAAGCACTTTACAGCCAGTGAGGTACTTTTGAAGTATAGCCGCTATTGTAATGTAGGAAATTGAACAGCCAATTTGTGCACAGCAGGATCCCACAAACAGCAGTGTAATGACCAGAAAATCTGTTATTTTTTGGTGAGGTTGATTGAGGGATAAATATTTCCAGATAACCTATCCCTGTTCTTCTTTTAAATACCTCCATTGGGTCTTTTACCTCCATCTGAGAGAAATGAGGTCTCAGTTTAACGTCTTATCCAAAAAGCAGCATCTCCAACAGTGCAACACTCCCTCTCCACTCTGTATTGGAGTGTCAGCTTTGATTATTGTGCTCATGTCCTGGAGTGGGACTTGTACCACGAACCTTGTGACTCAGAAGTGAGTGTGCTACCAACTGATTGTAATCTGTTTAAATAGTTGCTTGGTAGTACAGAACCTGAGTATTACTGAAAAAATGACATGCTGTTGAAGTTCATCTTGCACTCATCAGGACAGACAAAAAAGTACCAAATTTCAAAGGTAACAACAATTTATACTGTGTCATGCTAAGTGAAGGTATGACCTGTTTATAACTTTAAACATGGAATGCATTCAGTATATAATTTTCTAGAACTGTCTTTAAAAATGGACACTATCACGACAATTAAAATGGCTGCTGATGCCAGATGACTTTTGCAATTTCTGCCTCAATTCCCCAGAACATTCCTGATTGAATAACCATGGGTGGGAACACCGCACCCCCCCCCCCCCCCCCCCCCCACCCCCCCCCGCAACACACACTTCTGGAATGGGCATACCAGATGAAACCCATCTGTGAGATTCACACTAGCCATTGTTTGTGGGCTTAACTGAAACTCAAATTATATAGACCCTGAAACTCCCTGCCCCCGAGCTTGATACTCAGCAAAAAGCTGCAGAAGCCAGATTACAATAATTAGATGTAAACAGCACCCACAAATCCATCCATTTTCCATTGTAGAACAATGGTTGTTAGCTATAAACCATTCTGGGTGGACAAAAGAAGTATTTAATCAGGTGATCACCTGATTGAAACTGGCTTCAAATAACAAATCTATCAACCCAAGAACCAGAGAGAAACTGGTCAGTCCGTAGAGAACCTAGTAAGAAACAGCAGCTGCAGAAAAAAGTAGTAACACCTATGTATTTTAAAACCTGAAGACAGCCACATCTTAAGGTCTCCCAGCCATTCATTTTCAAAGTCCACCAGTAGAAAAACTTGATCTCCTGGTAAGAAAACCACAATCAACCAAAAAGCCATCTCTTTAAGGAAATACTGCAACAATGATAAATGACTCCAGTTATTGAAACCACCAAGATGACCCTTTTGGAGTTAAAGCACCTTCTCCAATGGGCCCACAATGACTACGTCTTCCTAAAGCAAGCCAAACACATGCCTTACAAACGGTTCCTTCATTTGTAATTGGTAAAAGTGCACTATCTTCTTAAATTGTATCTTTCTCGGGCACAAGTATGCGTGAGTGCTGAGTGATTGATATAGTGTTATGGTTTTGGGGTGAATGTGTGAATAAATAATCCTCTTTATATAAACCCACAAAATCTTGCTGTTAATTATTCAAAATTGACCACACACTCAGGAGTTGAGAAATACACACTGCTTCTCCAAAAACACACTGATTACTGACGGTAAGAGAAAGGACTTGAGAACTCAGTACTTTCTCATCCCTGCCCATAACAACTATATGAGAAGAGGGTGCTGATTAGTTGCAAATGGACTCTGACTGTTGAGGTGTGGTGAATGCACCAGGGAATAGTTATACCCCAAATATTTGTTTAAACTGAGAAAGGCAAGTTGACTCTGTTTGAGGCATTGACATGGGGAATGATCCAGGAGACTATTATTCCCCCTATGCTTCTGTTTGATTGAAAAGACGCATGCCAAGCCATTTTGTTTCATTTTGTGGAAGACAGGGCCTTGTGTATGAATAACTGTATTTTCTAGCAAGTGTAAGTAAGCCACATTGAAATCCTGACTGATGATCTTAAATTGGTTGTTAGTTTAATTCTTATCACACACAGGATTATTCAGTAAGTGCTGAACAATTTTGGAATCACATCTAATGCTGGACAATATTTTGAGTTTTGCAAGCACAGGCTGGTTGAATACTGTCAGTATGACCCATCAGCTGCTACAATGCAGTAGCAATATGAGTCAGTACTCTGCCTGTTGTGAACAGCAAAAGGGAAAATGCTGTTTGATACGATCCATCAGTTGTTGGAACATACGGCCTACAAACCTGGCATCACATCAGCATTCAAAATCAAATACAAAATTACTCATTTGTGTGGTAGGCAGAATGTCTTGTTGGCTTGGCAGCAGCATCCTGTTGGTGGAGAATACCACTCATGTGAGGACTCAATTCTTTCTCATCCCTGCGCATAACAACTATATGAGAAGAGAGTGCTGGTTAGTTGACAAATGGACTTTGACTGGTCGAGGTGTTGCTATGGTAGCAGCGTGAAGAGGCTAGCTTCACCTGTTGCTCAAATCTTTATGACACTTTGCCCTTCCAGGGTAATTTGTGGTAGATTGGGCACTTTTTGGGACTGAAGGTCATGGTCTTAGGTGCATTCATGAGTTTGTGCGATGTACAGTTGGCAATGATCTGATCTGGGTATAATCACATAAAATAGCTTTGATGCACCCTATATTGGCATCAAGCTTGCATGGTGAGCAAATTGCTCGGGCCCCATTTTGTGAGGTTGCTGATAAGGTCAATCTTATAGTGCATGGAGCTGTAGTAATCCTAACGCATATATTGACCTGTGTAGTTAGGCTTGCAATAGACAGTAATAGAGAACCCAGTAGCAGATTCCTCAACTGGCACGTCTAGGAAAAGTGGCTCATCAGACTGCTCCATTTCAATGGTGAATTTGAGCACAGGATGGAACCCATTAAGATGTGTAAGGAAATTTGTATATGCAGCTGCAGATTCAAATATAGGAAACGTATCATGGACGTATTAGAAATAATTCAAGGGTAGGAGGTTAGGGTCATTCCATTGAAAACACATTTCTCATGGAAATGTTAGAAAGAGCTGGGCCTGGAGGATATCCCAGGGCAACACCATCTATTTGGGAATACATAGTGTTATTAAAGCTGAACTGAACAGCATGAGTTGCTAACTTCAAAAGTTCAATTAATACAGATTCAGACAATGACAGCGTGTCTAGATTGCCATGATACAGTGATGAAGTGTGAATGTCTATGGCTTCCTTGAGCAGCACATTAATGGATAGGCTTGCAATGTCGAACAAGCACACAGACGTGGCATTGTTATCGACAAGTCTGCCTTGGGTAGACTTTGCTGAAGTAAAGGGATCCTCCACCATGTATGTGGAAAACCAGCTCAGATCTGGTTGTAGAAACTCAGTCCAATATTTGGCCAATTCATGTTGTGCAGAACCAGTCATTTTTGAATTTAAATTTTTGAATTAAAAAATGCTTGGGGGATGACTGTTCTCTAGTGCATTCTCCATGGTAATGTCTCAACCATTCAGAGTTTTCCTGCCAACCAATTAGCACCCTTTTCTCATACAAAAAAAGTGTTCCCTTTGAAATTTGATATTCTTGCACCTGTCCTGATGAGTGCAAGATAAAAAATCTTCAACAGAGCGCCTCTTTTTTCAAATATTTAACAACATTTTATTGAATATTAAAGAAAAAAGTTTTTCGCTCACACAGAATACGGCCATTATGTTGGCCACGTTTGGAGATTTATTTGCATTTCATACTAATTTATGGTGAGAATTACCTTTGCTTTTGTGATGCCAGCATTTTTGCACCTTCTGAGGATCTTCTGGGCAACAGACCCAATTGTAATATGAAGTGAAAAGCAAAGACCCAGTTCCACTCAAAAGCCAAACAACAGCATCTACAAATGCCAACAATGATTTTTATGCACCGACAAGCATAGCAATTCATTAGAACGGAACACAGTTTATCCCATTTGCCTTAATTCACTTCTCATTGGAACCTACTGAACAAAACCTGGGCAGCAGTGTGTTGGAAGTAAGTTATCCTTCATTGTTCAAAGCTGAATTTGTTTTGCTAATTATTTCATGATTACTGTCAGACAATGGGAACACTTGAAGCATTGTTTTCTGTGGTTAGTTATTTAATTTCAACTCAATTCTAGATTGTTTATATCAACATGGATTTATGCAAATAGCATGATAGCAACTGGCTGGGGAACTAACCCTAAGAATATATTAAATTAATACAAATTGCTCAGGTGTAATCAATCAAGGCCTATCTAGCTTTCCACAAATCATTCCAACTTTATATACAAAAGCACAATATACATTTTAATGTTAATTAGAAACAGCTTTGATTTCCCTCATCAGTGGGATTTACCATGGGAAGCAGTGTATGGCTGTCGCATTTTGTTGGGTCAAATTTTCTATGTATTCAGGGTTGCCTACAGCATCATGAATGCTCTTCACTAGAAGGTGGCTTATCCCATGCAGTGCCATGCTTTATTTGCTGCAACTGTTTAAAGAGACAGACAAACCAAAAAAAGAATTAAATTGAGGACGTCTCCCAAATATTGCCCTGCTTTAAATGATAAAGAAGCAGCAGAAGAACTCCCATAAATATGCTAAGGAGGAGAATTATTTTGGGAGGTGGATTGAGAGAAAAGGCAGGCAGGATTAGACTCTGACTTCCGACTTCATTTGCATATGGTGGTTAGGTCAGCGCTGAGTCGAGTGCTCCATGTCAAGGGGAAAAGTGGGAGAAAATTCCAGAGGTCATTTTAGGTGGTGGGCTTGCAGCAGAAGTTATCCCCATTCTATTTTCCTCCCTTTCCCACCCCTGTACCACCAAGCATTTAGGAAGAAAAACCAGACCAGTTTTCCATGAAGAATAAATATATGCATATCTTAATATAAAATGTCTTAATTTAATATTTTCAGAGAAGTATAATTACAATAGAATGTTACCCGCATTGCATTATGTGGTCCTTCCAGCATTGTTGGAACTGTACTACCATAAATTATATGACCTACCTCTGTGTTCACACCTAATAATTCGATATCTGCGTTTTCAGATGACTAAAGTTCAACAAGTGAATGAAGCAAAATTCAAGAAATGTGACACATACATATGTGATTTAACAATTTCACTGAGAAAGTGGGGGCAGAGGGAGAATGCAAATGTAGACTTTTTTAGTGGTCTGTTCTTTTAAGGCTAGTATTAAAGTATATTATGAAAATTGAATTGAATCAATAGTGTGTTATTTGTTTACATTAGCTTCTTTACCAGGGGAAACTGATGTCCAGCTGAAGGCACACCAGTGTTGCCCATAGATAGAAGAGTGAAATTATCAATTTTTCATGGTGTTACACTCAGGCAATGTGTGCCAAGTGCAGTCTTTGGATAATCTGAGGTTCGAGTCCAAGGGATAATTGGGCCTGGCATGTGTAAGGAACATATATTTTTATTTCTGTTGCACTGTTGTAAAGGACATATCTTTTTATTTTCTGTTGGACTGTGAATTAAAATTATAATGGCTGCAGTTTGAAAAACATGTCCACTGGAGCAGTGTGAGAGATATATACAATGTTGCAGTCCTGGAACAGAGTATGCCATGAAGGACAGGATTGTGCCAGAAAGGAGTCCTGGACCGAGGGAGCTGCCTGGCAACAATGGTTTAATTGGCTCCTGAGCAGATAACCAGGTTTTGTATGAGAACAGTGCAGAAGTATAGCTCCTAGCCTGAAAGGAACAAGACCTAAAACCTCTGTCTCCTGTGTGTGGAAGATTCCAGTAATTCCACAATAATATCTGGCTGGCTTTTTCTCCTCATCTCTCTATAACCTGCTCTCTCTCTCTCTCTGATAATCCTTGTTAAGAAGCAAAAGGGAAAAATCACTGTTAGAGACATTGAAAGGCAAGTGCTCAACCAGTGAACTAAATACTGAAAGTGCTGGAAGACCACCTCATGTCATCAAACAGAGCTGAAAGGAATTTGGAAGACATTGATCAAAATCAACCCATTAAATCCTGTACTCCGGAATTGGTGCTACTGACCTGTGTTAATCCACCCTTAAAATCCATGTGTTTGTGTGTCTTATGTGTCTTGTATGTGTATGTATAGGGAATTAAAAAAGGAGTAGGGTGTAAGTTATAGTGTTAGAAATTAGCAGTTCATATTTCTTTCTTTTGTCACTGGTTAACGACAGTTTGTTTAATAAACAGTTATTTACTTATTAAGTTTACAAACCTGGTGCTCGTATTTTGTTAACATAAAACAGTTAGGTAGAATTGGGGCAATCTGATGGTTTTGTCAAACTTTTCACATTTGTCGCAGCTTGGGGAACAGTGGAGCTTGATATTACAGCGCACTATCCCCAGCGAGTTGTGCCACATGCAAGCATGAAATCTTTAATATGATAGTCCTCAGCCAGAGAGGCTTAAGGGGCTAGGAGGCATAAACTAAGCCATTTCTTGAAGGGTATAATTACAGCATTGGTTTATATCAGCAATTTCTATTGTAATGTGGATAGCAGTCTTTATAGTCGTGATGTTGACACAAAAACATGAGAAAGATATAACAACAGCTTCTGAGAGGGAGATATTCATTTTTTAAAAGCCTATCCAAGTAATGTTTGCTTATTTTGACAGTTTTGTGAGCTTTTCAAAGACTTTCATGTGTTATTATAGGGCTCATGAGTTCTGATCCTAATGGATACTGGGTGAATGGATTGGAGGCTAGGGTCATGAGGGGAGTAAGGGGGGTTGAGATGGGTAGTAAGGGGGTAGGTGGTCAGGACTAGGAAGACTTATTCTGATCAACAGAATTGGGCCGATGTCTCTATGAATGGAGGCGGACCTTTTAACCTGACTCCAGGCTGTTCCCACGTCCTCTGGATGAAAAATCTGCTGACTGGCACTGCAAAGATGGAGGCAGAATTGCAATGTTGGGAAGATTTCCGACTTAGGGTTCTCCCCTCCGTGATGAAAATCCGGCCCAAAGTGTCTACAAAATCAAAATACCAAAGATGCTGGAAATCTGAAAAAAAACCCAGAAAATGTGTGGAAGTAGTCAATGGGTTGGACAGTATCTATGGAGAAAGAAACAGAGTTAACTTTGAAGTTGATATCTTTTCTTCAAAATGTATTCATTTGGACTGTCCATAGCTTCAGATTGCAGAAGTAACAAAGAAAATTGCAATTGTAAAAGAGAAATTTTAAAACATGAAGAAATTATGTACAAACATAAAATCTACACCGCTATATCAATGTGAAAATTAGACTTTGAGTGCTGAAGTTAGAAGAATAAATGTTTTGAGTTTAGATGCGACAGCCATGCTAAAAATTAGTTGGACGAAAAATGACAAGTGAGAGGACCCTATCCTTGAGCTAGTATGCAGAAAACGTAGATGATTATGATGGTAGATTACGAAAAGCAAAATACCATACAGTGGGCATATTATTAAAAAAATTCATAAGAAAAATTGTTGGGGTTGTTACCATCAGAAAATGTTGAGGGCAATAGATTAAGAGACAGGAAAAAAATAGTTGATGCCATGGAACAGACACATGTAATATCTGATGCTGCTGTGCCTGAACAAAAATCAGATAGCGTAGAATGCACTCATCAATAATCTCCAAATGAAGAAACCATTTGGTGGGTGCAATGACCATGCTGGTTTCTAGTCTTGGGACTAAAGGCTGACAAGTTCCCTGGACCTTATGGCCTGCAACTTAGGGTCTTAAAGGAAGTGGCTGCAGAGATAGTGGATGCATTGGTTGTAATTTTCCAAAATTGCCTAGATTCTGGAAAGGATCGAGCCTTTGGAAAGTCACAAATGTAACACTACTATTCATGAAAGGAGAGAGACAGAAAGCAGGAAATTATAGGCCAGTTAACCTAGCAACTGTCTTTGGGAAAATACTGGAATTCATTCCTAAGGAGGTCGTAGCAGGACATTTAGAAAATCATAATGCACTCAGGCAGAGTCAACAGTTGTAAAAGGGAAATTGTGCTGGACAAATTTATTAGAGTTCTTTGATGATGCAATGAGTGGGGTGATAAAGAGGAACCAGTTGATGAAGTGTATTTGGATTTTCAAAAGGCATTTAATAAGGCACATAATAGGTTACTGCAGAAGATAAGAGCACAATCTTTTGCGGGGGTGATAGAATAGTGTAGCTAGAGGATTGGCTAATTAACAGGAAACAGAGTCGCGATAAATAGGTTATTTTCAGCTTGGCAAACTGCAATGGTTGGAGTGCCTCAAGGATCAGTGCTGGGACCTCAACTATTTATGATCTGTGTTAATGACTTAGATGAAGGGACTGAGTTTATTTTAGACAAATTTCCTGATGTTATAAACATAGGTAGGAAAGCAAGTAGTGAGGAGGATACAGTAGATAGGTTAAGTGAGTGGGCAAAAATTTGGCAGATGGAGTATAAGGTGGGAAAATGTGAGGTTGTCCACTTTAGCTGAGAGAACAGGAAAGCAGAATATTATTTACATGGAGAAAGACTTCAGATTGCTGCAGTATAGAGGGATCTGGGTGTCCTTGTATATGAGTCACAAATTTATAGTATGCAGGTACAGAAAGTAAGTAGAAATTCAAATGGACTATTGACCTTTATTTCAAGGTGATTGAAGTAGAAAAGAAGGGAATTCATGCTACAGCTGTACATAGGTGAGACGGCACCTGGAATACTGTGTACAGTTTTGGTCTCCTTACTTGAGGAAGATATGCGTGCTTTGGAAGCAGTTCAGAGAAGGTTCACTAGGCTGATTTCTGGGATTAAGGGATTGTTTTATGAGGAAAGGTTCAGCAGGCTGGGCCTACATTCATCGGAGTATAGATGGATAGAGGCGATGTTATTGAAACATATAAGATTCTGTGAGGACTTGACAAGGTAGATGCTAGAGGATGTTCCCTCTCTTGGGTAAATCTAGCACTAGGAGGCATAGTATAAAAAATAAGAGATCTCCCATTTAAGATGGAGTTAAGGAGGAATTTCCCCTCTCAGAGGATCATTAGCCTTTGGAATTCACTTCCATAGAGAGAAGTAGAGTCTGGGTCATTGAATATCTTCAAGGCTCAGTTTGACAGGTTTTTGATTAACAAGGGAGTCAAGGGTTATGGAGGACAGGCAGTAAAGTGAAGTTAAGGCCACAATCAGATCATGATCTAATTGAATGGCAGAGCAGGTTCAATGGGCTGAATGGCCCACTCTTGCTCCTATTTCTTATGATCTCATGATCTTTCCCAAAGCTTAAAACAGTACTTTATTCCCAATCATCGACAATCCTTACCTTGATAAACACAAAACTAAGACCAAAAATATGAATTCTGTAGAAAAGTATCGGAACACAAAGTAAATAGTGCTTGTATTTTTTTCAGCAATAATAATGTATGGGTTATAAGCTTTTCAGAGCAACCTCTCTAAATTTATTCATGTTTTGAGCTTTCAAAGTTTGTCATTGTAAACTAACAGAAATGATGATTTCTATAACCACTGAAGCATATTTCTTGTTTTTCAGCTCCGTTTCTCTTTTTATGAAAAAAATTGGCTAAATATTATTTTTTTGTGTGTGTGGCTGTAAAGTACCAAAAGGCTTTTGGCCCATTATGGGTTTTTAGTCACATGATGCACACAGCTTTAAGGCATACACAGGACCCTTAAATCACACCAGTGACAGCTCTAATTTATCAAGCACAGCTTGACTAGAACCGCCACATATTGACCTTCCAGTAATGCAGTGTGTACTGCCGAACGAACTGCTTTGGAGAAAATAACATCAAATTGGCAACAGGAAAGATTTTTTTCTCATTCTGTATACATTGAAGATATATCATAACCTGTTTATGGTAACTGAGCAGCAATTGGTTTATTAATCCAAATTTAATTCCCTTAAGAGAAATCTTACTTGTACTGAATATCCTATTGTAAATAATTCTAAAATCTTCTTAAATCATGGAGGGCTAGGCATCGTTTCTTCCAAATTTTTCTTTCTCCTCCCCGTGATCTCCTTACATTCCAAATATTTACCAAAAAGCTTACTTATCCTGGCATAATGGCAGTTCCAAAGCCCTTTTGCAATATTGGCTGAAACTCCCATGCCTGTTTTGGGGCTATCATATATCTAAACAAGTTGGACCATTTACGATCAGTGAAGGTGCTCTTAACCATTCATGTGCCACAGTAAGAAAGAAATATTTGCATTTATATAGCACTATTGACCTCAGGATGTCTCAAAGCATTTTACGCATAATGAACTGTTACCTCCGCTATTGAAGGTGGATGCACGTAATATTTCCACCCCTTTTTGTCAGTCTCTTTGTAAACAATGTATCTCAAAAACTAATGGCAGAATTTCAACGAAACATGGTACACAGGATATGGCAGAACTGATTAGTTTATTGGCAATGATGTGGATCTGGTTCCTGAAATTTTTTAAAGGATCAGTTAACATTGGGAGATAAGGCAAATTGACTTGTTTTTGACTAGAATGTTGTGGATTGTTTTATTTAGAATGTTGTGGATCGTCACTACTGCTGTGGTGAAATTTTCACAGCTGTCAAAAATGTGAGCAGAGTTTTCAGAGCAGGTTGTTGGATGAGGATTGACATGAAGTCTCCTGAGTAAGATGGAAGCTCTTAATAATAAAGGTTTCTTTTTTTCAGCTTTGTAGTTACAGAGCATCAACCAGGCAGGGAAAAGTCTCAAGGAAGAGCTGGGTAATTTTAATAATGTTGAGTTAACACAGTGTGGTGGAGGTAATCACTATACTGAGTGCCCTCTTCACTTGTTTTGAAGTGTGGACAATATTGTAAGAATAGCCAATATGCCCTCAGCAAGTTCCCATAAACAGTAATAAGATGATGACAAGATAACCTGTTTGTGATGGAATACATAGTGGCCAGGGAGAATTCCCCTGCTCTTCCATGAATAGTGCCATGGAACATTTTACATCCACCTGAGAGGGAAGACAGGAGCAAATTTAAGATCTCATCCACAAGACAGCACCTTTGACAATGCAGCACTTGTTCAGTATTACACTGAAATGTCAACCTAGATTATATGCCCAAGCCACTGGAGCAGGATTTGAACCCATAACTTTTTTTAACTCAAAAGAAGCTAATAACATGATAGTCAAAAATGTTGCATTTTTGTCACAACAATGTAAGCTGTTTAGCCTGTTCAGAATTTGTGACATCTTTGTATCTTTGGTGCTCATCAGCAGAACAATATTGCTTTAGAACGCTGGATTAATATCTACTTAACTTGAAATATGATAACAATGAGGGCATATTTATTGAGCTATTTCTTGAATTCCACAACCAGGATAAGTCGGTTTATAAATGTCAATAGGTTATTAGAAGTTGAAGACTGTTATATTAACAGTCAAGTGATATGGTTCTAAGCATTTACATAATTTAAAAACACAACAAAAAATGACCTTGTCCTCACTCTTGAAAGAATGCATCTGAGAAGTTACTCTACTGCACAGACCATCATGATTATGTTGTGTGAGGGAGCCTGAGTGCAAACCAAGTTACCCAATGACATAGTCAAGGTCATAAATTGCTGCACTGTGCTATGTAGTAATTCTAGTGCATACCAATAGCATGCTGATAATTTAGATAAATTATTGGCGATTTGCAGCTGTTGCAACTCCAGTGGCAAAAGAGCTCAGTTTCAGTTGGATTAAATTTTCTGAACATAAAATGTTCAGACTTGACTGTTAGCTGGTTTCTGTTTCTGTTCACTGTTCCTTTTTGAGTTTCAAGTTCAAATATAATTACTTTGGATACCAGAAGTAGCTAAAAGGTTAGAGATATGATTTAACATGCATTGCATGGTTTAGATAACCCTGTACATTAATAGCACAAAAATAAGTAGAGATAAGAATGATGGTGGAGGATACTTGAAACTCACAAGATAAATTTCAACCATTGTCACTTAGCTTAAGTATTTAATGCATATCTCTGACATTTTTTTAAAAATTAATCTGTAAGATAATAGAATGGACATGTTGCCTTTTTCAGGTTTGCGCCGTTTCAGGATCCTGCTGGCTGGCTGATGATCAATCCTGCAAATGGCACAGTTACAACCAGAGCAGCCTTGGATCGAGAATCTACTTACGTTCAAGACAGTCAATACACAGCCTTATTTCTTGCAACTGATAATGGTATGTAAAATAAAAACTAACAAAATACTATTTCTTTTTTGAGCACTCTGGGTATATATCAGTGTTGGAAGTCATCTCATGCCAATTCCAGTTGCGAAACAAGTATATACCATTGTGAAAATGCACTGCTTGCACAGAGAACATTAAATAAAATCCATCACTTTTCATGTATCTAATGCTTCCTTATGTTATATTGCTTCCATTGAGTACTCAATAACATCACCCTGATGAGTGCACAACATGCACTAGACAAGAATGGCAACTTTGTTGTATAATATTTCTTGCATTTTTCCAAGAAGGAAGGGGCTGAGTGCAATGGATATAGGAAAGGCTATTATCTCTGACTACATACTGGCTGTAGAGTTGAAGCCATATGCTCCAAATCTAGCCACGGCTCTAACGCAGGCTGTTCCAGTACAGCTTCAACATGGCACCTAACTGACACAGTAGAAAATTGCCTAAGTATATCCTGTCCACAAAAAAAGCAGGAGAAATCCAAATTAGCAGATTACCGCACCATCAGTCCATCCTTAATTGCATCAGCAATGTGATGGACCATGCCATCGATAGTGCTATCAAGCAGCACTTACTCACCAATAACCTGATCACTGATGCTCAGTTTAGCTTCTGCCAGGACCACTCAGCTCCAGACCTCATTACAGCCTTGCTCCAAACATTGAAAAAAGAGCTGAGTTATAGAGGTGAGGTGCGAGTGACTGCACTTGACATCAAGGCAGCATTTGACCGAGTGTGGCATCAAATACAGTCATACCTAGCACAAAAGAAGATAGTTGTGGTTGTTGGAGGCCAATGATCTCAGTCCCAGGAAGGTGCTACAGGGATTCCTCAGGGTAGTTTCCTAGGCCTAACCATCCTCAGCTGCTTCATCAATGACCTGAAGCAGTCTGTGCACACACGCAGCAAAACCTGAGCAGCTTTCAGACTTGGGCCGATAAGTGACATGCTATCCAAAGACCCAGGTGCTGTTTAAGAATCACAAGTGGGGAGATTGTACTTCCAGTTTATGGGGTTCATTCAGTACCCTTATGAACATTTTAATCAGAACTATCAGAATATTCCTCAATACAGTTTTTAAATAGTGACATGGTATACACCACCATTTTTAGCCATACAGTATTGGAATAAAATATCAAGTTGGTCATCTTGTTTATTGTTAACTAAGGAATCTCTTGGCATGAATTTATTTATTTATGTCTGTGTATGTTTTTGAAAGGCATACATAGGAGCAAGGGTAGTTCATTTGGCCTCTTGAGTTTTTTCTGTCATTCAATAAGATCAGATTGTGGCCTCAACTCCACTTTCTATCCTATCCCCTATACAATTGACTCCCTCAAAATCAAGAATCTTTCCAATACAGCCTTAAAAATATTCAATGACCCTGTCTCCACTCTCTGGGGAAGACTTTTACAGACTCACAACTCTCCGACAGAAAAAAATTCTCATTGTTACAGACAGGAGGGGGGGTTAATTTACCACCCATCCATAAACAGAAAGGTGTTTTGCTTTGCTTCCTCCTTTATAAGTGGTGGCGTATTTCCTAACCCTTCAGTTTTGGTGTGATCCAATTTTAATGCATTAATAATCTCACAGCAAACTTGAGATAGTATGAACGCAAAAGGATCCTATTTGCACACAAACGCAGGATGAGGGCAGCAATGTTGCCTCCTTTTCATTCATACAATAAAAGAGACATAGAGGAAGAAAGATTTACAGGACAAAGACCTCAGAGAAAAGAATTATTGTTTCACATGAGTCTGGCATCCAAAATCAAAGCCCAATGGTGTATTCCTTTCCAGGCTGATATGTTGCTGGATAATTCACTTTTCTAGTAGAGTTGACTTCCACGATGCAATAGTTACACAGAGATGATTCAGTCTTGTAGGCGATGGTACAGATGTTCAGAAGTTCCAGTAGAAACAGTGTAGATGGGGCCAAGCATTCAAACCTGGACAGAGCCCCTTTTCTGTGCTGCTGCTTGGTAGATGGTAAAGATGGCAGACTGAGGTTTGCAGCTCCACAAGGCAATATTGCTGGTTCCACCAGCTAGAAGTTCATGCCACTTAACTCTCATCTCTACACATCACCTTTGACAAAGGACAAGTATTCTTTGTCTAGGCCCCTGAGATGGTTAAATGTCCCAGCCATTAAAAATTGAAAGGAAGTTTGCAGGGCTATTTTTCCTAGAAGACTAGTAGACTCCAGTTGGCTAGCCTGGGATCTGGAATGCAGATGGCCTTTGTATAGTTCTCTTTGAATTTGGTCTGTGCAACCCACAGGGAGTGCAGTGGGAGAGGGATGGTGTTTGGGGTGTCTTCAGAGATAACAAGGTGTAAACTTCTTTGAAACTGCCAAATAGCTCAATTTTTTCAGGGTCACATACAGACCTAGCTTTGGCCATTTTAAGGACTATGTCCAATTTTTTAAATTTTAGAAATTAACCCTGACAACATCTCTATCTTAAATGGGAGACCCCTTATTTTTAAACTGTGTCCACTGGTTCTAGTCTCTCCCACAAGGGGAAACATGCTTTCAGCATATACCCTATCAAGTCCCTTAAGGATCTTAAGTATTACAATAAGATCACCTCTCATTCTTTTAAACTCCAATGGTTATAGGCCCAACCTGTCCAACCTTTCCTCATAGGATAACCCCCTCATTCCAAGAATCAGTCAAGTGAACCTTCTCTGAACTGCTTCAAATGCAATTATGTCCTTTCTTAATTAAGGAGACTAAAACTGTACACAGAACTCTCAATGTGGTCACACCAATGCCCTATACAACCGTAGGAAAACAGCCCTACTTTAATATTTCATTCCCCTTGCAATAAATGACAACATTTCATTTGTCTTCCTAATCACTTGTACTTGCATACTAACGTTTTGTGATTCATGTACCAGGATACCCAAATCCCTGTGTACCACAGTGTTCTGCAATCTCGCTCCATTTAAATAGTATACTGCCATTCTATTCTTCCTGCCAAGTGGACAAGTTCACATTTTCCCACATTATACCGCATCTGCCAGTTTTTTCCCACTGACAACCTATCTACATCCCTTTGTGGACTCCTTATGTCCTCTTCACAACTTACGTTCCTTCCTACCTTTATGTCATTGGCAAATTTAGCAACCTTATATTCAAACCCGTCATCTGTCATGAAGCTATTAATGTATATTGGAAAATATTTTTCTTTTAAAATAGAGGTTTAATCTGTGGATATGTCTTAATTGGATTAAAGTCAGCTAGTCTGGGTGCTTTGATGGGTACTGGTTTTGATATAGAAGAAAGATAGCTTGCATTTGCATTTTTTGAATAGAGCATTCAAGAAGTGGGGCGAAAACTTGATGCCTTTCTAACAGCTACCAAACAATGTATTTATATTACTAATAACATTGGTACAATGAGAGGGGTTTCATTGTTAAAATGTAAGGTTCAAAGAGACTGGTGAGACAATGAGAATTTGAATTCAATCAGTGTTGGTAAGTATAATTTCAGTAGTTTTCGGGTGTGCAGAGCAGAGGCAACGTAAGATAAAAAGGCAGCTGCAAGCCTCCAACTGACTCCACAGTGAAAAGACCCTTGTTTTGAATTTGTAAGATGAAAATGCTTTGCCTGGTGTTTGGTTAAGTCTATGGGTTGCTGTTGGCTTAATGGAGATTAGTTTGGGAATTTGTTGAAAGTTATGATAATAGTAATTTGTAGTCATGTGTACATATATTTTAACCTGTGTAAATTAATAAAATGCTTCATTTAGTTTAATGTAAAACCTCAACCACTGATGGTCTGATTCCTGAGTTTAGAGTCACATCTCAAACATAGCACTTAAAGTTATTGGTTATGACAGTTGTTTAAAGTTTTCCTCTGGGATTTTTTAAATACCTCCGCTTTACCAACTGCATTGGTCACATCATCATCCAAGTCATTAATATAGATTGTAAATAATTAAGGACCCAGCACTGATCCCTGTGGCACTCCACTCGTTACATCTTGCCAATCGAAAATGATCCATTCATGTCTACTCTGTCTTTCCTGTTAGCTAACCAATCCTCTATTCATGCTAATACATTATCCCAAATGCCATGAGCTCTTATTTTGTATAATAACCTTTGATGTGGCATCTTGTCAAATTGTAATGTCCTGGACTTCAGAGTTAGGGTACTGAGGGAGGCAATGGTGTAGTGGTATTGTCACTGGACTAGCAATTCAGAGGCTAATGCTCTAAGGACAGCTGGTGGAATTTAAATTCAGTTAATAAATATGGAATTAAAAACTAGTCTCGGTAATTGTGACCATGAAATGATTGTCAATTGTTGTAAAAACCCACCTGGCTTTAATGCCCACTAATGCCCTTTAGGGAAGGAAATCTGCCATCCTTACCTGGTCTGGCCTTCATGTGGCTCCAGACCCACAGCTATGCAGTTGACTCTTAACTGCCGTCTGAGATGGCCTAGCAAGACACCCAGTTGTAATAAATCTCTACAACGTATTAAAGGAATGAAACTTGTCGGACCACCCAGTATCGAACTAGGCACTGAAAATGACACTGATGCACCCAGCCCCATCAACCCTGCAAAGTCCTCCTTGCTAACATCTGGAAGCTTATGCCAAAATTGAGAGAACTGTCCCACAGACTAGTCAAGCAACAGCCTGACAACATTCCATAGACATACTTATGGGATTATACCTTACAGAAAATGTCCCAGGCACTACCATCGCCATCCCTGGGTATGTCCTATCCCACCAGCAAGATGGACTCACCAGAGGTAGTGGCACAGTGATATATAGTTGGAAGGGAGTTGCCCTGGGAGTCCTCATCATCGATTCTGGACCCCATGAAATCTCATGTCATCAGGTCACTTGGAGGAAGCACTGAGGGTGGCAAGGGCTCGGAATATATTCTAGATGGGGGATTTCAATGCGCACCACCAAGAGTGGCTTGGTAGCACCACTACTGTCTGAGCTGGCCAAATCCTAACTGACAAAGCTGCTAGACTAGGTCTGCAGCAGGTAGTAAGGGAACCACTTTGAAGGGAGAATAAAGGAAAAACCTACTTGATCTCATCGTCACCAACCAAACTGTCGCAGATGCATCCGTCCATGACAGTATTGGTTGACATGATCACTGCACGGTCCATGTGGAGACAAAGTCGTGTCTTAACATTGAGGATACCCTCCATTGTGTTATGTGACACTACCACCGTGCTAAAAGGGATAGATCATCCAGATCCAGCAACTCAAAATTGGACATCCATGAGGCGCTGGGGGCCATCAGCAACAGAATTACATACAACTGCAATTTGTAACCTCATGGCCTGGCATATACTCCACTCTAACATTACCATCAAGCCAGGGGATCAACCCTGGTTCAATAAAGAGTGCAGGAGAGCATGCCAAGTACAGCACCAGGCATACCTAAAAATGAGGGGTCAGTCTGGTGAAGCTACAACACTACTTGCCTGCCAAACAGCGGAAGCACCATGCAATATACTGAGCTGAGCGATTCCACAACCAACAGATCAGATCTAAGCTCTGCGGTACTGCCACATCCAGTCATAAACGGCGGTGGACAATTAAACAACTCACTGGAGGAGCAGGCATCACAAGCACCCACCTTCTTGGTGACCAGGGAGCCTAGCATATCAGTGCAAAACACGAGGCTGAATCATTAACAACAATCTTCAGCCAGAAGTGCTGAGTGGATGATCCATCTCGTCCTCCTGCAGAGGTCCCCAGCATCACGGGTGCCAGTCTTCAGCCAATTCGACTCACTCCATGTGACATCAAGAAATGGCTGGAAGCACTGGATAGTGCAAAAACTGTGAGCCCTGACAACGTTCCGGTAATAGTACTGGTGACTTATGCTCCAGAACAATGAGCGCCCCAACCCTAGTTGTTCCAGTACAGCTACAACATTGTTATCTACCTGAAAATGTGAAAAATTGCCAAGGTGTGTCCAGTCCACAAAAAGCAGGATATACCCAGTCCATCAGTCTGCTCTCGATCATCAGTAAAGTATTGGAAGGTGCTTTTGAGAATGCTGTCAAGTGGCACTCACTCAGCAATAACCTGCACTATGATGCTCAGTTTATGTTCCTCCAGGACCACGACAACTCAGCTTCTAACCCCATTACAGTATTGGTCCAAACGTGGGCAAAAGAACTGAGCTCAAGTGGTGGGATGAAAGTGAC
This sequence comes from Carcharodon carcharias, assembly GCF_017639515.1. NCBI lineage: Eukaryota > Metazoa > Chordata > Chondrichthyes > Lamniformes > Lamnidae > Carcharodon > Carcharodon carcharias. Next base: position 168,196,385 of record NC_054473.1, read on the forward strand.
TGCCTTTGACATCAAGGCAGCATTGACCAAGTGTGCCATCAAGGAGCCCTAGCAAAACTGGAGTCAATGGGACTCAGGGAGGACATTCTCCACTGGTTGGAGTCATACCAAGCACAAAGGAAGACGGTTGTGGTTGTTGGAGATCAATTATCTTGGTCCCAGGACATCACTGCAGGAGTTCTTCAAGGTGGGGTTCTGGGCCCAACCATCTTCAGCTGCTTCATCAGTGACCTTCCTTCCATCATAAGGTCAGAAGTGAGGATGTTTTCTGATGATTGCACAATGTTCAGCACCTTTTGCAATCCCTCAGCTACTGAAGCAGCTCTTGTCCATATGCAGCAAAACTTAGGTAATATTCAGGCTTAGGCTGATAAGTGGCAAGTAACGTTCGCACCACACAAGTATCAGGCAATTTAATCATCTCCCTTTGACACTCAATGACATTACCATCACTGAATCCCCCGCTATCAACATCCTGGGAATTACCATTAACCAGAAAATTAACTGGACCAGCCATATAAATACTGTGGCTACAACAACAGGTCAGGAGCTGGGAATTCTGCAGCAAATAACTCACCTCCTGACTCCCCAAAGCCTGTCCACCAACTGCAAGGCAAAAGTCAGGAGTGTGATGGAATACTGTCCACTTGCCTGGATGAGTCCAACTCCAACAAGACTAAAGAAGCTTGACACCATCCAGGAAAAAAGCAGCCCGCTTGATTGGCACTCCATCCACAAACATTCCTTCGCTCCACCAACGATGCACGTGGCAGCATTGTGTACCATCTGCAAGATGCATTGCAGGAATTCACCAAGGTGTAGTCTTTTGACTGCACCTCCCAAACCTGCAACCTCCGCAATCCTGAAGTGCAAGGGCAGTACTATGGGTGTACCTACACCACATGGACTGCAGTGGTTCAAGAACACAAGTCATCACCACCTTCTCAAGGACAATTAAGAATGGGAAATAAATGCTGGCCTAGGAGGTCAGGGGGGTAGGGGGTGTCAGAGGTTGGGTGGGGTGGTTGGGGTCAGCGGGCAGGGGAATCAGAGGTGGGGGGTCAGAGGTCGGGGAGGTGTGGAAGTGGTTAGGAGGTCAAGGGTGTGTGTGGTTCAGAGGTCGGAGGGGTTGGCGGGTCAGAGATCGGGGGGTGGGTCGGGGGTTGGGTTTTGGAGGTCATGTTGTCGGGGGCTGGGTTGGAGGTAGGACCTGAGGACAGTCAGTTGTGGGGGCATTGGAGGTCATGGGCGGGAGTTTGAAGGTTGTGGGGTTGGGGAAGTTGGAGATCCATGGTTGGAGGGTCTGGAGGTCAGGGATGAGGGAGTTGGCGGTGGGGGTTGGGGCTGGAGGTTGTTGGAGGTTGGGGGAGCGGGTCAAGGCTGCGGGGGATGGAGGTTGGGTGTGTAGGAGTTGGAAGGCGAAAGCTGGGGGGGCGGAGTTCGGGGTGGGTGGGCCGGGGTCAGAGGTCAAGGGCTTGGAGGTTGTGGTCGGGGGAGTCAGAGATTGGGGGGAGGTGGGTCTAGGGTGTTGGGGGAAACGCATGGGGGTCATTCTGAGTGTTAACAAAAGCTACCCAGAAGTTAGAAGAGGTTTTAATTCTTCTAACTTTCTCTTTGTAACTATTGGTGTAACCCTGGACCCGTTGGAAAACCTGAACTGTTGGATGGTAAGGGCTTTGTTCATTGGTGGATGGATGGTCTGGAAGGAGATCTAGAAAAGGTGGTAATAGTTGATCCACTGGCAGAGTTCATAGGATCTGAACTGTGAGGGATGAGTTAGAGGGGAAGGAGATTGGTAAGGTTATGTGGACATGTTGTGTGGGAATGTCAGCGAGAGTCAGATGGGCAATTTGTGTTGCTGCTTGTTAGGAGGCAGTGCAAGTGCCCTTGATCACCCCTTTGGAGGCTACCAGCGACACTGAGGGAAGCTGTAGGCTTTTCTAAGAGGGAGTCAAGCCTGGGGTGGTGGTGGAACAGCAGGAAGGTAGAGGATTTGGGAGTGTAGACTACCTGACTAAAAGTTGCTACATAACGATATCTTAACTAGGAAAGAAGAAATTTTGGAATACGGAAAAGCTGCTTATGCCCAACAATTATGTCTCTTACTAGGTAATAGCAGTACCTACCTGACTTTCCCCTGTGCAATTGTACCACATTTGCCTGTTTATCTCAATGACATTGCTCATTTCAATGGTGTTTCCTTAATAACCTATGCCACAAATCTATTATCCTCTGTATAAACCTTGTTCCTTCTAACTTCTTGCTACTAACTTCCTAATATTCAAATTGTGTCACTGGATATTTTGGGCCTTTTCATCAATGAACAATTTAACCACATCAACTGAAATGGCACTGCTCACATAATAGAAAACATTTCCTGTATACTTAGGAAGCTAGTAAAGGGTTTACATTGTAGGGAAGTGGAAGAAAATGTTCATGGTTTTTATCACTGCCGCCATAATCTTGAAATTTCAAATAAATTGCCTTGTAATCCCCTGTTCACCAAAGAAGAAGAGCCTCGTTTCTTAATCTTGCCTCTTTACATAAATTCCAGTTATCAGAAATCACTGCCTTGCCTCTGAAACTGCACTCTTGAATCACTTCTAAAAATGCAGCATTCCACAATTAGAATGTTTTGTTGTATTCTGTTATGGTTGAATATGGAATCAGCTGACACATTCCATGTGCAGCACACACCCCACCTAACTATCTTATCGAACAAATTGTAGAATTAGTAATAGCTTATCGCTAAATGTGTGGTTTCTATGGAGACGCACAAACTAAAATTTCACAATGTTGGAATCAGCAGAGAATTTGCAACCTTTTGTGTCTTTGCGAAAATATTCTTCACACAGTACTTATACATTTTACAATTCCAAAACAGATATTTAAGAAATGAAAATTTAAGAATTGGTTATGTATTCAGTATTAATATCTCTGATGAAGCTTATAAAATGAATGTAACAGAACTGTATAAGTTCTTTAAAGATTGGCAGCTTTTATAAAATGGGGTTGAAAAGATCACATTTTAATTCTCTGGTACCTTGAAGCACTTTACAGTAAATATCATGTAATTATCTTTGATTTAGTGTGCTATTAAACACTTGTGTAGAACAAAATAGACAGCGAGATTGAATGGTAAATTGAAAATGCATTGTACTTTCTACAGCAGTCACACTGCATGTGGCCAATAGAAATGAAAGGACTAGACTTAGAAAAGAAATCACAGGAAAATCATCTTCTGACATTGTGCCCTATCATTCTTTATAAGAGTCCTTTAATGGTTATTTAAATCAAATGGATTTCTTTCCATTTCTACCCAAACTACTGACCCTTGTTGCTTCACAAACTGTCTCTCCTGAATCCTTCTTTTAGGCAGTCCCTCAGGGTCGAGAATGATTTCCATTTGATGGGTTCTGAAATGGCTGATAAGTGGCATGATCTACAGATTCTGCCACATGTGGGATGGGTGGTGCCTGAAGAGTTGGATAGATGGGTCGTTTAGAGGCTGGTGCACTCCCTCCGATGCCTCGACTTCACCTCTGCAAATTTCCGATGAAACCTTTCAAAGTGCTCAGTGCCTTCCCAAACAAAACTTCTCCATTTTGGTTGGTCACAAGCCAGGAACTCCCATGAGTCAGCAGGGACGTTTGACCTCTTCATGGATGCTTTGAAGACATCCTTAAAGCGTTTCCAAGTGACCTCCTGGGAGTCTCCTGCTGTGACTGAGCTCCGAGTAAACAATTGCTTCAAGGTTTGATGGCAGGCAAATGACATGGTCCGCCCAGCAGAATTGTTTTGAGTGATTAGCACCTCGATTCTGAGCAGGTTGACTTGGGAAAGCACGCTACTGTTGAACCACCTTTCTTGCCAACAGATTTGGAGGATCTTGTGAAGGCACTGCTGGTGGTACATCTCCAATGCTTTAAGGTGCCTGCTGTAGGTTTTCCAAGTTTCCGAAACACGTAGGAGCATGGGGATCACTGCTGCCCAGTAAACCATGACTTTAGTCTTAGGCTTGAGATCCTGGTCCTCAAATACTCTTTTCCTCACTTGACTAAGGGCTGAGCTGACACATTGGAGACGATGATGAATTTTGTTGTCCACGCCTGCCTTCATTGAGAGGAGGCTCCCAAAATACGGGAAATGGTTCATGTTTTCCAGGATCTTGCCGTTGATCTTAATTAATGGTACAGGTGTTTTACTGTGAGAGCTGGCTGGAAGAGGACCTTAGTTTGCTGGATGTTTAGTGAAAGGCCCATTTTCGGATATACTTCAGAGGATTCAACAATGATATGGAGTTCAGTTTCTGAGTGAGCACGCACACTAGCGTCATCTGCATATTGAAGCTGTAGGTTGTCAGAGGCTAGGAATCCTGTGACGGGTAACTCACCTTCTGACTCCACAAAACCTGTCCACCATCTGCAAAACACAAGTCAGAAGTGTGATGGAATACTCCCCACTTGCCAGGATAAGTGCAGCTCCCACAACACTCAAGAAGCTTGAAACCATCCAGAACAAAGCAGCCCACTTAATTGGCACTACATCCACAAACATTCACTCCTTCCACCACCGACACACAGTAACATCAGTGTGTACCATCTACAAGATGCACTGCAGGAATTCACCAAGGCTCCTTAGACAGCACCTTCCAAACCCACGACCAGTACCATCTAGAAGGACAAGGGCAGCAGATAGATGGGAACATCACCACCTGGTGGTTCCCCTCCAAGTCACTCACCATCCCGATTTGGAAATATATCGCCGTTCCTTCACTGTCACTGGGTCAAAATCCTGGAACTCCCTTCCTAACAGCACTGTGGGTGTACCTACACCACATGGATTGCAGTGGTTCAAGAAGGCAGCTCACCACCGCCTTCTCAAGGGCAATGAGGATGGGCAATAAATGCCGATCCAGCCAGCGAAGCCCACGTCCCATGAATGAATAATAAAAAAAAAATGATTGAGATTGGAGTTATTTTTGTTTTGGATTGAAGGGAGCATAGATTGAACAGTTTCCCATCTGTCTGTACATTATCTCCATGGTTGTGAGTAATTTGCTGGAGATAAGGTATTGCAGCAAGGAAAATTGAGAAGAGGGTCAGTTCAATGACAGTCTTGTTTGACCCCAGTTTTCAGTGAGATGGGGCTTGTGACAGATCCGTTGATGAGGATCACAGTTCGCATGTCATTGTGGAGTAGGCAGAGAATGTTGACAAGTTCCTGACTGCAGCCAAAATTAAGGAGGATAAGCCCTCATAGTCAATAGAGTCAAGGGCTTTTGTGAGTTTTAAAAAGGCCATCTACAGCAGTTAGATTTGTTTCTTGAATATGCGGTGCAATGACGATCATAACTGTGGTGCCTCTCAAAAGGGCAAAACCCACACTGTGATACTGGAATGAGTTCCTTGGCCACTTGCAGGAGGTAGTTCAGGAATATCCTTGTACTGATCCTCCCTGAATCTTAAATAATGTTGGTACAATAAATTTGCCACTGAGGTTGCAAAGATCACAGATTGTATTAGCGCAAAATTCAGACCAGTTGTTTGGATGCTAAGGGTGCCATTTTGTGTCCACAGTGACGTTGATAGTATGAGTATGCACTTTTGTGGCAAGTAAAGCAGACCCTATTTTGGTGAGTGTTTGCTCAGGTGCAGTGATTGGCCACCAGAAATGTGCAGAACAGGCAGATCATGACACCAGCAATGCCATTTTGTAGCTTAACGCTTTACCTAATGCCCTCTCAAACTTGCACAGCTGAAAATGCAGCAGCAGGAAGGAGCCTTTACTAGTGCTATTTAAAGGGATTATCAATCCATGTCTTCTGACTGTTGCTTCAATTCTACAGCTGCTTGGTTCTTTCTATAGTTGTTTCAAGTTGTGAAAACCTGTGCAAAGTGGTGTGGCAGGTGCCTGAGGGACTTTTGCTGACTTCAAGGCTTCTGCACAGACCACTTGCTCTCAGACAGGGAATACAGAATGTCCTGGAGAATGAACAGAGGGCACCCAGAGAAAGACAAACTGCTGGAAGAGGGAGGAGGAGGTCGAGGGAGAAGGGCTGTCAGCAGGAGACTAAATCCACACCAGGTGTTCAGGGAGCAATTCTCCTACCTGAGCCTCATAAGAAAAAGTGTGTGAGACATTTGCACTTCAGTAAGGATGGCCTCACTGAAATCAGCTATTTGCTGCAGCTACAATTTCTACCTTGGAACAGGGCTGTGATTGCATTGCCAGTGGCGATGACCGTGTGACTGTGGTAATTAACTTGTATGTACCAGGCTCCTTCCAGGCTGGAAAGGGCAATTTTTGCGACAGCTCACAATTTGCCCTCCATTGTTATATGAGTGTGGTCATTCCCTCTTCCAGACAGCAACAGCAGAGGGACTTCATAGCTGTGTTAGGAACTGCAAGCATCCTCATGTTTAAGGTGCCATTGAATGCAAGAACATCACTTCGTGATGCTGCATGTCACCTCTAACCAGTAAAGCAACCAAAAGGGATTCCACTTCCTCACCTGATGTGTGGACATGAGCAGAGAATAACTGGTATCCTAGCAGCAGTTACGATGCCTTCAAAATATCGCAGTCTGCTGTGCCACCTCCATTTAAGCCACCACAGCAAACCAAAGGCTGGCTAGGGGGTGACAACAGCTATCTGCTGACAACATGGTGAATGACTTCCATTTGCAACTTATGAACACATGTACAGCATGCGTACAATGAAAACCATGCTGATACATGAGATATGATAGTGCAAACCATGGGGGTGCTTAAAACAATGCCTGGAGGAGCCCTGTGGCATTTGACAAGAGCAAGTGTCAAGATTCTGAATACTGTACAACCTAGCCATCATGAGAGGATAGCCTCACCACCAACAATATGGTGAATAACTAAGCAGGAGAAAGAGGGTGAGAGCAGGCAGCCTATCCCCTTTACAGCCAGGCTGCCCAAGAAGAGCTCAACTGAGCAAGCTAACAACCCCAATTCCCCATTCACCAACAGGACAGTAAGGTCCTGTACCTTACTTTCCCTCTGTCACTGACCATCACAGTGTTGACTTGGCCACAATACAAAAGTAAAAGCCACCACAAAAATAAACATTTTAAATCAAATTTATAAATTAGGCCATTCCATATCACAAACAAAGATCAACAATCAACCTTGTGCCTTCCCTTAGTGCTTTTCTTCCATGCGTCTTTTCCTGCCCTAGTGCCTCTATGCAATGCCATCCCAATTGCTGCAGCATGTCTGATGGAGGGCTGCTGTCTTTCAGTAGAGGAGACTGCAGATGGACTTTGAGGACTCCTGCAAGCAACTTTGGACCTACCAGGCACAGCTGTGGACTGCACAATCATGCATAGGTGGCAGCAGTCTGGTTAGCAACAGCAAGGTTATTGGCTAAGTGATAGTGATGGGAGGACAAATGCTGTCTTCTTGAAAGAGGACAGCAGATAAAAATGCTCCATGGAGTCACTACATATCTTGGGTAGCACTTCAGCAATCCCAGTAATTTGTTGTGACGCCCTGTAAGTCCGTTTGAATACTGGTATTCACAGCCATGATGGCAGCAGTCTGATCTTCCACTGCAGTGTTCAGACTTCTTGTGGGAGTTGCTTTTGCTGCAATGGAAGCTGAGGTGTCAGCCATCAGGCACTCCATCACGATCGGGTTCATAAGGGTGCAGGTGGAGATGGTCACTATTTCCATGATGGAAAGGGTGGGCTCCAAGGTCTGAGCAAAACCCTGTGCCAAGTTGGTGCCGGACTCCTCCATGGTTCTTGACTTTGACTACAGATTTTCTGGCAGGTTTTACAATGCATCAAGCATTTTGTTGTGTGTAACCATCATATTTCTTCTATAGACTGCCCCATCAAAGTCCTCATCTGCGTCCTCTGCAGCACAATTCATGTGCGACCTTACCCTCTGGAAGGTTAATCTGCATTATCCTTGCCCCCTCTCCTAGCTGCCAGCTCTCAGGCCCATTGTTGCACCACAAGTCAGGAGTGTGATGGAATACTCTCCACTTGCCTGGATGAATACAGTTCCAACACTCAAGCAGCTTGACTCCATCCAGGACAAAGCAGCCCATTAGATTGGCACCCCATCCACATAACACCCCCCCCCTCCACCGCCAATGCACAATAGCAGCAATGTGCACGATCCACAAGATGCACTACAGAAACTCACTGAGGCATCTTAGACAGCACCTTCCAACACACGGCCGCTACTATCTAGAAGGACAAAGGCAGTAGATGCATGGGAACATCACCACCTGGAAGTTCCTCTCCAAGCCATTCACCACCCTGGCTTGGAAATATATTACCGTTCCTTCACTGTCACTGAGTAAAAGTCCTGGAACTCCCTCCCCAATGGCACTGTGGGTATGCCCACACTGCATGGACTATAGCTGTTCAAGAAGGCAGCTCACTATCATCTTCTCAAGGGCAATTCAGGATGGGCAATAAATACTTAGCCAGCGAAATCCACATCCCATGAATATTTTTTTAAAAATCTGCTAACTATGTGAGGATGCAGTATGAATATCAAATATGAGTCCTCATTGATGGAGATTGTTGGTAGGTGAGTGAAGAAGGCGTGGTGAATTGAGCAGTGTCTGAGGCTAGTGGTACAGTTGGTGGGATATAGTATTTGAAGATGTATTCATGGACCTTGACCACTTTTGTGAGATCTTTGAATATCTTGCAGCATGGCTATCTGCTTCCCTGCCTTCTGAGTGTGTGTCTGGGGAACTCCTGGCCCTCTGTGGATGCAGGACATCTCAGTTGCGCCTCTTCCACCAAGATATGCAGAGCAATATACAAAAAGTTTGTTCCATCCCATGTTGTGCCATTCATCTGTTTTTGCATGACCAGATAACAAAGGAATTCTAGCATCCACTTTAGCCACAATGCACCTCCCCAGTAAGAGGTGCAGGCTAACTTTAGCTGGTGCTAGCCATTCCAGCCAATCAACAGCACAATTAGCACTGGGTGGACAGTGCAATGATGTCAAATAGCAGGTGGGTTCACATGCTGTCTGTGCTGCATTTAACAGACATGGTTAATCACACTTCGCGATCCTCATGCCTGATTTCGGAGACTATCAAATTTTGCCCCACTTGAATTTACAACTTACAAGTTTGTTTTTCCACCATTCTGCCTTTTTCTATCTTGCCTCAGCCTCCATTTACAGTTTCTTGACTCTTGTGTCTTATTTTTAATTCCCCAAAGTGTCTCTGAGTTTCTCAATGTTTTGCCTCCTAATCTATTATTATCTTCATGTCTTTCACCTCTCCATGGTGCTTTCAGATTTCTGATTCCAGACTTCACAGAAGGTAAATACCTAGTCCCATGTAGCACTCTGTTCTTGCCCTGATCATCTGTGGTATAAGTGCAGTGTGGAAAACCTGTACCTGCTGTCGGTGATTCACAAGGACATTCCTTCTGCAATTGACTTGATCCTTTCTCAGCTGAATGGAGAGATGAAAATCCTTTTACTAGTTGCAAAGTAAAGCACATCCATTTATTTTATAACCTTGCCTACAACTGTTCCAGGATTATGTTTAAAGAAAATCTTAGCGATGAGATTGCATCCCTGCCGTTTTTTGTTAATTGATACAAATCTCATTAGGCAACAGTTCCAAACAGTTATTTATATTATTTACATTGGATAACAAAAAGTGCCAGAAGAACTGAATTCTATTTGTCCCCAGCTATTTATAGAATGAAAACTATGATTTTTCAAAAAATTCTATGTCAACAGGAATAACATCCTGACCAGTTTTTTTCTTAAAAAGGACTTGCATTAAATAACTTGTTACACCTCAGAAACATCTCAAAAAATGGGGAGAGTTGAGGTACAAATTAGTCATGGTCTAATCGAATGGCACAGGAGACTTGAGGGGCTGAATGACCTACCCCTGCTCTTACGTTCTGAATTTAATGAATTATGTGGAAGATCTAGTAAATATTAAGGTAGGCAGGTGTGTTAACCATTTTGCACACAGCAAGATACTACAAGTACTTCTGAGACATTGCTTTAGAAAGGATTATTGACCTGGTCACCGACAGAAAGTCCTGCTTTTCCTTCCGAGAAGGGCCGGAGGCCACCAAAAATGGTGGATTGATCGTCTGGGACTTTGATTTAATGACTCATCTAAAGGACAACATTTCTGACAACAGAAGTTTGTCAGTGCGGGGAGTTCTGGGGTGGGATCTGGGCATGCTATCAACACACCCAAGCCAACATCAAACACACAAATGGGTCTAACAAGTTTCGTTATTTCTGGGCCTGAATTTGGCATTCATCAAGCGCGCGCGATCAGGCCAATTAACAGCCAGCCAGCTTGAAATGCGTCCTGAGAAAGTGCTCAGCACTGCCGCTGGGGGTAGGAAGAGGGCGGGCGCTGACGTCACTATGGCCGCTAGTGAGAGCTTCCACTGAGCTCCCTGAAGGCAGACAGGTACCTCAGGGAGCTGCAGACCTACAAGTAATAAAAGAGAGCCCAAAAATGCTGCAAAAAATATCCATGCAGCATAATCAAGCACCTGAAAGCAGACCTCATTAAAAAAAACAGCCCTCAGATGTTTCTTGTTTATTTTATATCCTGATGGAGATTTCATCCCGCCCTTGGGTGAGGTTTTATCAAAAACGTAAAGCCCGCTTGGCCGATTCGTGTCTGCCAACTGTGAGGTTGGAAGGGCCATAAAAAATCGCTTACAATTGGGCCATTAATGAGCTTAATTGCCTGCTTAATTGTCGGCGGAAGCTCTTCCAACTTTTGCGCGTGCCCACCGAACGAAATATTGCGCTAGTGTGCGATGACATTGGGATGGTCACCTGACAGCATCTCGCGTCTGTTTGGATCGGGAACACGCCTGTCGGCAGGATGTAAAATTCTGGCCCAGAACTTTATATGAATACTCCTTTAAAATTAATCTGCTGATTTTCTGATGGCCAGTTGCAATGTTCCCACTAATTTTCTTTTGGAGTGCTTGAGTGATTTCTTTAAATGTCCAGCCCCTGTAAATCTCTTGGTGTATTCTGGCACACACAGCAGCTTAAAGGGGGTGACTAGTGTGTGTGACATGCACAAGAACCTGCAAGGTTTTTTTATTCATTTGTGGGATGTGGGCATCACTGGCTAGGCCAGCATTTATTGCCCAGCCCTAATTGCCCTTGAGAAGGTGGTGGTGAGCTGCCTTCTTGAACCGCTGCAGTCCATGTGGTGTAGGTACACCCACAGTGCTGTTAGGGGGAGTTCCAGGATTTTGACCCAGCAACAGTGAGGGAACAGCAATATATTTCCAAATCAGGATGTTGAGTAACTTGGAGGGAAACTTCCAGGTGGTGGTGTTCCTATCTACCTGCTGCCCTTGTCCTTCTAGGTAGTAGTGGATGTGGGTTTGGAAGGTGCTGTCTAAGGAGCCTCGGTGAATTCCTGCGATGCACTGCTGCTACTGTGCATTGGTGATTGAGGGAGTGGATGTGGTGCCAGTCAAATGCGTTGCATTGTACTGAATGGTGTCAACCTTCTTCAGTGTTGTTGGAGCTGCACTCCTCCAGGCAAGTGGAGAGTATTCCATCACATTGCTGACTTATGCCTTGTAGATGGTGGACAACCTTTGAAGGAGGTCAGGAGGTGAGTTACCCACTGCACGATTACTAGCCTCTGATCTGCTGTTGTAGCCACAGTATTTATATGGCTGGTCCAGTTCAGTTTCTGGTCAATGGTAACTCCCAGGATGTTGATAGTGGGGAATTTGGCAATGGTAGTGCCATTGAATGTCAAGGGATGATGGTTAGATTCTCTCTCATTGGAGATGGTCATTGCCTGACGTTTGTGTGGCATGAATGTGACTCACCAATTGTCAGCCCAGGCCTGGATATTGTCCAGGTCTTGCTGCATTTGGAAATGTTTGGGCCTAGGACATTTTTTTTTTAATTCATTTACAGGATATGGACGTCGCTGGCTAGGCCAGCATTTATTGCCCATCCCTAAATGCCCTTGAGAAGTGATATCCTGGAACTGAGATGATTGACTTCCAATAACCACAACCATCTTCGTTTTTGCTAAGTATGACTCCAACCAGCAGAGAACTTTCCCCTAATTCCTGTTGACTCTAGTTTTGCTAGGGCTCCTTGATGCTACACTCGATCAAACGTGGCCTTGATATCAAGGACAATCACTCTCTCCTCACCTCTTGAGTTCAGCTCTTTTACCTGTCTTTGAATCAAGGCCGTAATGAGGTCAGGACCTGAGTAGCCCTGGTGGAACCCAAACGGTGCTTCAGTGATCAGGTTATTGGTAAGCAAGTGCTGTTTGATAGCACTGTTGATTACCCCTTTCATCACTTTATTGATGATTAAGAATAGACTGATGGGGCAGTAATTGGCCAGGTTGGATTTGTCCTACTTTTTGTGGACAGAACATATCCGAGCAATCTTCCACATTGCTGGGTATATGCCAACCTTATAGCTGTATGGAACAACCTGGCTTACAGGGAACATTGGTCAGTGGTATCACAGGAATTTTTTTAACTTATCTATGAAGCAAAGAGTTACAATTATACACTGTTTAAAAATGTTTTATTCAACATACAATATATATGCATGAACCTTCTGTAACATTAAGTATAAATAATCACCATCCACAATTAATTGGGACCTGAAATAGAACACAATTGGGTAGAAAACAGTTATGGCTCATTTTGGGGCTGATACCAATGATGCTCAGATAGCAGCATGGGACACCTGAAGTAAAAGATGTCGTGGTATCATCCTGTTTATGTGAAAGAGAAGGTTTAGGGCTGTGCTTGCAAGTAACTGTGTTAAGGGAGATACGTAGTCATACTGTAAGATCCTGCGTTAGTATCCCCCTTACCCAGAGTGAATTATGAAGAGGCAGTTGTAATGTTAATAGGGTGAAGTTTGTGCGATGCCAAGGATGAGCAAGGAAGAAAGGGAAGAGTGTCTGGCTTGTTAACTTGTTCAATGCCCTAACCACAGAAGACTTTTTTTTAACAGAGACCTGCATTCTGAGGGTGAGAGGGTTGGCTTTCAGTATCAGCGTCACGTTTGTCCATTTGACATAGGGGACCTAACTGGCAGGTTTTCTGCCATGAACATGCACCAACCTGTGTCTCCTGAGCTGTTTCTTTCGAGAGGGTTAGCAGGTCCACATCAGAGGAAGGGTTCCTCTCTGCCTCTGTGCTTTGCCCTAGCTCCTTTGTCAGCTGCTCCTGTGTTGAGCATTCTTAAGACACATAGATCAGCTAGCAGAAAATCAACTGAGCGAGGCTATCATTGTTCCTTGCTGCTGCAAACTTCAGCCAGAACTGGCTTTTTAAAAGCTGCACCCTAATTTCCACACACCCCAACAGATTTCGTTCAATTAACACATGAATCTCACTTCCAGTGGAGATGTAAATTAGGTGACCCAGGAAATTCTTGTGTAAATATCATTCCCTAAAATCATAGAAGAATGAAGAGTTTTCATCATGAAGAAGGACTGGAACAAAATTTCAGTGAAAGAGTGCAAGTTAAAAAGGAGCTAGAACATATGCAATGATTTAGGATTGTTAATGTTGCTAGTTGGAAAATTAGAACAATGGCATATATAGCACCTTTAACATAATGAAACGTCCAATGACTCTTCACAGGAACATTATAAAACAAAGTTTGACACCGAGCCACATATATTAGGTCAAGTTTTTAAAGAGTGCCTTAAAGGAGGAAAACCAGACAGGGAGGCGGAGAGGTGTAGGGACGGTATTCCAGAGCTTGGGGCCCAATCATTTGAAGGCACAGCTACCATTGGTGAAATAGTTATAATTGAGAATACAGAAGAGGCCAGAATTAGACGAGCATGGATTTTTCAGAGGGCTGGAAGAGATTACAGAGTTGGGGAGGATCAAGTCAATGGGAGGATTTGAAAACAAATGGATTGGGGGATTACCATCAGCAGAGTGATGAGGGAATTGGAAGTAACTATTTCACACAGAGGGATTTTTTTCACCGCAGGTGCAATTGAAGGGGAAACAATAACATAATTCAGAAGGGAATTGGATAAATATTTGAAAAGAAAGCTTGTGAAACAAAAGAGGGAAATGGACAGAAAATAGGATTGAAGCAGGTAGCTCCAATGCAGAGCTGGCACCAACACACATACAATGGGCTAATCGGTTTCCATTTGTGCAATAAATTCTATGATCCTATCAGTACATATTTCAATTATTCATAGGTAGCCAGAAAGTGGACCAGGCCACAGCTAATCAAACCATCCTAATAATATGTGCATTCCTTTATTTGCATTGCTTCACTTGAGTTTTTATTGCTGATGGGCAGTAGGTGAGTTCTGATTACTTATTTCTTCTCACTGCTCTGCTTTAATCATAGCTTAATTGTTAAGTTTGTCCTAGAGCTACTATAACTTTTGTAAAGAGTTGTTCGTACATCCTAAACACCTGCTTGTTTTAGTCAATAAGAACCCTGATTATGATATTGCAAGAATTTTCCATGACAAGGAGCAACTAGAAAACAATAATTAATGAATCTTTTAAACTCTGTCTGTGCTCCTATTGTATGCTGTAACTAATTGCAGTAATATATAAAATGGTAAGACTGAGGTACTGTTTTTACACAGATAATATAATAGGAACAGAATACCACAAGTAAGAGTAAACTGCACATAAAGGGAAAAGAAGCATCAAGGCTATAAAATAACAAGATCATTTTCAGTACTGAAGATTAAAAAGGAGATCCTATTGTTTAATTATCAGTGCAGAGTTAAAAGAGAAGCAAGATAGAAACACTAGATCGAAACAACTTTAATTTGAAACTTGCTTCCTTCTTGCTTAGTGTGCTGTCTTATTTTGAATGAGTTAAACATTGAACGACACTTCCAGCTCAACTATGTATTCATTATAGTGATTGACTCCACTTGCAGCTTTTCCCTTCATTGCGCAGTCAATTAATTACCATAGTAATCCAATTAAAAATAATTAGGCACATCATGTACATTATTTGCTAACAATTCAGAGCAAAAATTAAGAAAGACCCGCCACCTGTGTTATAGGAAAATTACTAGTAGTGCCAAAATATTTCTTTGTTATGATGAATTATTAGTATCTTGTATAACAGAAACAGTTTTTTGAAGAAAAAAGTTTGGCCATTTATATAGTGCCAAGCATATCTAGTATAAGAGTGGGTAAGTGCAAATATAAATTTTGTCTCCAGGTAATTTGGGCCTAGTTTGTAAGAGGATCGCAAACACTTAATACATAATATTCTAAACATTATTGGCAATCCCCATGAGATAGTAGAATTCAGGTTGTAACATGGAGTAGTATTAGTTTTGACTTGTATGCTGCTAAATAAGATTATAGTATCCCACTGCTCGATCAAAATTACCCACTGTGTAAAGAAAGGCCAAGCTATTTTGCAAATTCCTACTTTAGTGTTACTGCAGGAATTCCTCAGGATAGTACCCTCAGCCCAACCATCTTCAGCTGCTTCATCAGTGACCTTCCTTCCATCATAAGGTCAGAAGTGGGGATGTTTGTTGCTGATTGTGCAATGTTCAGCACTGTTCGTGGCTCCTCAGATACTGAAGCAGCCTATGTCCAAATGCAACAAGCCCTGGACAATATTCAGGTGTGGCCTGACAAGTGGCAAGTAACATTCACGCAGGTGTGAGGCAATGACCATGTCCAACAGAGAGAATTTAACCATCGCCCCTTGACGTTCAATGGCATTGCCATCACTGAATCCCCCAGTATCAACATCCTGGGGGTTACCATTGACCAGAAATTGAACTGGACTAGCCATATAAATACTGTGGCTACAAGAGCAGGTCAGAGGCTAGGAATCCTACAATATGTAACTCACCTCCTGACTCCCCAAAGCCTGTCCGCCATCTACAAGGCACAAGACAGAAGTGTGATGGAATACTCCCCACTTGCCTGGATGAGTGCAGCTCCCACAACATTCAAGAAGCTTGACACCACCCAGGACAAGGCAGCCTGCTTGATTGGCACCCCATCCACAAAACATTCACTCCCTCCACCAGCGATGGAGCAGCTGTGTGTACCATCTACAAAATGCGGTGCAGGAATTCACCAAGGCTCTTTAGACAGCACCTTCCAAACCCACAACCATTACCATCTAGAAGGAGAAGGACAGCAGATAGATGGGAAAATCACCACCTGGAAGTTCCCCTCCAAGTCAATCACCGTCCTGACTTGGAAATATATCGTCATTCCTTCACTGACGCTGGGTCAAAATACTGGAACTCCCTAACAGCTCTGTGGGTGTACCTACACCACATGTACTGCAGTGATTCAAGAAGGCAACTCACTACCACCTTCTTAAGGGCAACTAGGGATGGGAAATAAATGCTGGCCCAGCCAGCGAAGCCCTCATCCTGTGAATGAATTTTTAAAGAAAATTTCAGCAACCAACATTGACAGGATAGTTCAGATAAGCAAATGTTTGAGGATTTGTTTGATTCTTATCTGAAGAGAGCTTGATGTACTTATACAAGTATGTGTGGTGGGCTGATCTGGACTTAAGAACACCAAAAGTAGCACATAAATGTTCAAACATCTTGTTCAATTATGTCTATAATATGCCTTTTGAACTGGGGAGTTAAAAATGTTGTAAGAGTTTGTGGCATTAGCAAAATAAATGTCACTTTTAATGACATATACCAGATTGCTAATGAAGATGAGAAGCAAGCTGGCATGAGCCATCCTTTATGAGAGATGCCTGTGTAGGTGTTGCAACAAAAAAGCAGATGCCTATTTACCATGTCTGCACCCTGTCATAATCTAATTCAGCAGTTCATCAAATGCACTGCAGGACTCCAGCTTTTTCATTAGTTTGGGTATTGTACCACACTGAATGTTTCAGAAGTATTAATGGCCACTGCTGTGCTGGACATTGAAAGAATGTCTCCATTTCTTCAGCATGAGACCAAGAGCGTTTCAAGTTAGCCAGTGTGCTCCAAAGACCAATGAATAGCCTGGATAGCAGCAGTTGGGATTGAGATGGAGCTCATTTGTTATAATTCCACATGGCTGGGCACTTGGATACTGTTTATTTAGCAGCCAGAGCCTGACTGATTTCTTCACATGAATAGCAATTCATTGAATCTACTCTACTGGTACATAGCCTTGTTCAACAGAAATGTACACTGGAGAAACCCAGAGGTTAACGTGTCCATTTCATGTTAGGTACAACATATTGGACTTAGCAGAAAACTTACTGAGTAAAGTTTAAACCCGTTAGGCAGGCAGAAATGGAGGTGTGCGGGTCCCGCAAGCAGAGGCCCTGCCCCATTCATGTCGCTGGCTATATTGATTGGTGTAGGAAAGGAAGTGGATCATAAACGCACGTGCAGCAGTCCCGTTCTTTCCAGCCCCATTGCAAGTGGGCACTTTAGAGTCTGATTTCTGCCTCAAAGGGAAAATCTGGCCCATCTCAATCTTAAAACTCTTACCCTTGTTTTAAAATCCCTCCATGACCTTGCCCCCTCTGTAACCTCCTGCAGCACCCCCCCCCCCACAAAACTCAATATTCTTCTAATTCTGGCATGTTGCACACTCTCCAGTTTTAATTATTCTACCTTTGGCAGCCATGCCTTCAGCTGTTCAGGCTCTAGGCTCTGGCCCCCTCCTCAGCCTCTCTGTTGCATTCTCTCTCTATCACCTTAAAACCTATCTCTTTGACCAAAACTTTAGTTTGCCTATCCTAAAATCAGCCTTAATGTAGCTCAGTGCCAAACTTTTTCCGATACCGCTCAGGTGAAGTGCCTTAGGACGTTTTGCTAAGTGAAATGTGCTATATAAATGCAAGTTGTTGTTGTAGCACACTTGCAATTTACCTCAACAGTGTTGGTAGCATGTTCAAGGTCAGGTACAACCTGGCCAACACAGGCAATGTTTTTCTATCCGGCTTCAATAGTGTTTATTCTACCCAGCCTCAGAAGATCATCCTAACCCCACCAATGTGAGACTTGTTCTGCTTTCCACATCAGTCATCCTTCAAGCCTGTCTGAGTAAGATTGCTAGTTCAAAGCTTTTTCCTTATGATTTCTCAGTGGCATCTTTAATTAACAACAGTGATGGTTATTGTGTTTAAACATGTAAGTTTTCAATTTATCACATTATGATCAAGATATTTGCTGCTGAATCTTATTTGGTGTTGATATAAATATGCCCAGATCTTTCTACTGTGTACCAACTATGAAAATATAAATTAAATTAAATGTGGCATTGTGAATAGTAAGTAAAATCTGAATGGAATCACATACTGTATTTTTTTTCTTAAACCCAATTGCATTCCAGTCAAAATAATGACTGAGCCAATTTTACAGTGCAATAATCCAAACTCTTCTCTGCTGCATTACAAACAGGTGGCTGGTTCCTGACAAGAGTAAATATAATGCATCAATATCATAGTAACGGAACAAATATTGGCATAGTAGCTCTGGCTGTGATTGCTTATGCAAAGAGAGGAACCATTACTGCTTCAAAGTACAATAAATACAGCAGACACTGACTATTCAGTGCTGAAAATCATTTCTTGGAATCAGAGACTGATCAAGCAGCTAGTTTCTTAATTATTTTTTAAATATTCTATGATTTGTCATTCTACTGTTACATCACAGTTCAAGATGAATATTTTCATATAAATATGTTCATGTGCTCATTATCTCAATTCATTTATATTATAGTTATTTTAAATGGGTTAAATTTCAGAGTAGAGAATTTCAGCTGAATGTGTTAAGCATTCATTTGCTACAATCTCATAACGTAATGTTAAATATTGCTGATTCTCTTATTAAATACTGGAGGCTACTTTTTGGTATGTTAATACGGTTGAACAGTGATATTAGATCTGACCAAATCAAATTAATATGTTCAAGGCTTGATTTAGAATCATCACAATCTATTTGCATAGTGCTTTGATCAACAAATTATTGTGCTGAGAAGATTGGAGAGCTGTGTAATCTTAGATGACCAAGGAAGTTATGTGAGACTGTGATCGTGTATGTTAACCTTATTTTCAATTACAGTGAATGTAATGTGGATGTGCAGATAGAGCTTTAAAAATTAGAATTCATATCAATCTCAAATAATCTGATGAACTCCAATGCAACTATTTTCTTACATGGTAAAACATAATTACTGTCTTTACTATGTGTCCAGAATGTCTGACTGCATCTATAGTTATTCCATGAACTGTATGCTAGAATGAATAGAGTAATTGTACATTAACCTATCTGCTTCTCATATCCTGGTTTATTTAATATCTATTACTGCCAATAGGCTTGCTTTGATTTGAGGGATATTTTGCCTTCACATGAGTTTAATTGTAATGCGCGTTTTAGATAAAATTGAACTGGTTCAGCCTTTAGAATAAGTATGTCTTTGGAGGGCGTAGTCTTCATACAGAAACCTTTATTTGGAGCTTGATAGTTTAAAATATTCCACTTGTTTTTGTGCATTTATAAAGGGAAATGTGGAAAACCTAAGGAGAAGACCATTGAGTTTAAAATACAGTTACTTGTTCTTATCATAAAGCAGTTTAAATCTATAAGGCATGAGTGTAAGGTAACTTGCAGTGTTTTGAAATTGATAGTCATTCTAAAGCGGACGAAAGATTGAAGCAGAAGCTGAGAACAAACATGCATTTTATTGATACTTAATTGCATTTTCTTAAGTGCAGAATTCAATTTGCTGCAAGAGTTTAGTTCTGAATTTGTGATGATGTTACATAACTTTGTGGTGATGTCATTGGTATACTGGAGGTATACTGTATCAATCTGTACATTTATGCAAATTGGACACATCAGATTTGTACAAAATGTTTAATTCAAGTTGCACTAACTGACCACATGAACTAATACATGAAAAATATATTCTTAATTTGAATGAAATTAAGGGAATATTAATGTCATGCCTTTAAGGAAGTATCCTGGTCAATTTCCAACATAACTCTCAGTATCCTAACTCAGAGCTTTGCCTTTGTGCCCAGCAATGAAGCTGATTACCACTCAGTGCATTAAACTGATCCTGAGTAACCTTGCCACACAGAATGTTGTCACAGCTGTCTCTCTGGCCACGATAAACGGAACATACTGTGATGATTGACGTTTTTCTTTTATAAGACCCTAATCCCAAAATGTTCACACTTTGCTATCCTTCAAGGTTGAATCCAGCATCTTCAGGGCATGCAAAGATCAGAAAAATTAGACTTTCCAAAACAGAGAAGTTAATTTCTCTAATATTATTATGTGGTGCAAATGGACAATTGAATGAGAAATAAATAATCTTGCCAAAATCAGTACCTGTGTCTAGGGAACTGTTCACAATGTTTCCACGTTATTTGTTTTTTTTAACAAAGTATGATATTGATAATTGAAAATTGAACGTTCCTGCCTTGTACTGAATGGATTTGGATAACGATGTATGTTTGGCAAGACAAAGGATGACTTGTTCCTCCATTGTTTAAAAAATAGACTATTCTATGAAGGATGAAGATTTTTAATTAAATGGATATTGAACTTTAAAAAAAAATTACTCAGTATATAGCACTCCTTTAAGTTGTTCCTGGTTACTAAAAAAAAAAGAAATAATTTCCATAGATCATGTTCTCAGCAAGGAGCCAGTCTAGGAAAGTATGTTTTAGAGAATTGAAGCTACTTTGCACTCCCATATTTGCACTGGGGGAAGATATTGTAGAAAGTACCCTATAATTCACACCCTACACTAAATTTAAACACAGGGTTTGAATGTTGATATTGATTACTGTGGGAACAGTAGCCAAGCAGTTATAGCACTGGATTAGCAACCCTTTGAGGCCATGACAGCTTGTGTAGATGAATTCAATAAATCTGGCAGTGTGTGGGCTAGCATGTAAAATCCCATGTGGCTTATGAATGTTCTTCGGGGAAGGAAACCTGCTATCCCTATCTTGTCTGGCTTACATATGATTCTAACCTCACATTATGTGATTGAGTCTTAGTCAGGGCTCAACCTTGGGAAGGTCAGTCATGCCTTACCAGTCTTGTCCACATTCCAAAAACAAATAAAAGTGCTATTAATTTAAATTATGTTAATAACATTCTTAAAGCATTTTAACTGTTAAAACAGAAATGTTAACCCTTGAATTAGTGATTGTGCTCTTGTCTGAGTCAGCAGGTTGCTGGTTCAAATTCCACTCCAGAGCCTTTAACACAATCTAGGCTGATACCTCAGTGCAGTGCCAAGGGAGTGCTACACTGATGGAATTGCCATTCTTTGAATCAAATGTTAAATGTTGTCATCTCAGGTAAACAAAAACAACTTATAAAGCACCTTTCACATGGCACAATGTCCCAAGGCTTCAAAGGAACATTATCAGGCCAAATTTGACATCTATACACGGCAGGAGCTTTTAGGGCAGGTGAAAACTTATTCAGAAATGTGGGTTTTAAGGAGCATCTAAAAGGAGGAAGGAGAGAGGTAGGTTTCAGGAAAGGATTACTGAGCTTGGGGGCAAAGGAGCTGAAGACATGGACATCAATGTAGAGTGACTAAAGTCCAGGATGCACTAGAGGCCATAATTGGAAGAGCACTGAGATTTGGGAGAGTTGTAGGGCTGGGTGAGGTGAGAGGGAGTGAGGAGGGCATTGCAGGAGTTTGAAAACAATAATAAATATTTTAAAAATGAGGCACAAGATGTTACTCATAGAAGAACAGAGAAGAGAGTTTTCCCAGCATCCTAATCAACATTTATTCCTCAACAAATATTATTTAAAAGAGACAATGCATCTCCCTGTGATTTTATCAACATCAGTTTTTAGTGGTCAGAGAAATCTCTGCTTTGTCTTAACATTGGAATCATGCTAAGTTCCAGGACTTCCAATGGAACCATCTGGACACAATTAAATTTGGTTTCTCACTGGACTATAGTTATGCTGCCATCAGTATAATCTCCAAGTAGTATAAAATGGCATCTTGGAAGGGACCTGATACTGCTGACCTTTGCACTTCAGCAGCAGATTGGGTACTGACCTTTGAACTATGTTGTCATTGTCTCATTGAAGCACTCCCAAACTACTTTACTTCAATGCAGAATGCAATGTGAAGGTACAATGGCTCAGCAGTTCCTAATTTGATCATAAGAACTGATTAATGACAATATTTGAGGTGCTCAACTTTTGTAACCAGAATTTTGTCTTTTTTAAAAAAAGGTGCAATTAATAAATAAAATAAGTAAAATTGCAAAAAAGGAGAAAACAGACAACCCATATTACAAATAATGCTATACATTTGCCGCTTCAGTTATACATGCATAGGCTCCTTTATCAGCACCTGCTTAAGAGAGTATGGATTAGGCCCATTTTTGAGCCTGGGAGCAGGTCCCAGAATCAAAGGGCCCAAAGCTTATCACAGACTAAGCCCTGGACCCCATCAACATGCTTCCAATGAGGTGTGGATCCCATTTGGGCATCCCAAGACAGTTTATAGGTTTGAAAATGACTAATTTGAACCATCTTTTCGCACTAGCAATAACCCTCAGGTAAATGCTGAGAAGGAAAAGGAGAATGTGAAGGGGCTAACTGGACCCAACAGCAGCCTATATAAGCGATGTGGAACTGGGATGAGCATTCCTGAATTCCTCTCTGAAATAACCTGAAACTCTCTACCCCCAACTCCAGCTCCACAAATGGGTGATTTTAAAAGTAAATATTTAACTTTTTTGTGGTGGACTCCAACTATCCCTTCAAGGTTAGTCTGCTAAAGAGCTGGAAACTTGAGTGGCCTATTTTCAGACTTAAACCAAAAAAGATCAGACTAGCTGAATGACAGTACCGAACATCAATCATTTTTTTCATTTGAGGATCCTATTTATACACATTCGGAAGACTTCTGTGTTACAGTATAACTGGCAAATATTTGTGCTCTATCCCTTAGGTGTTCCTGCTGCCACTGGCACCGGTACCTTGATCATCACTATGCTGGATGTGAATGACAACCCGCCCTCAGTTTTTCCAACCGTAGCAAAGTTCTGTGAGGATTCGAAAGATCTCAACGTAGCTATCTTGGGGGCAACAGACAAAGATCTCCACCCTAATGCAGATCCATTCAAGTTTCAGTTGGGAAAGCAACTTGGAATTGAAAAAACCTGGAAGGTCACTCAAGTAAACAGTAAGAGACTTTTGTTTTGATTTCTGAACAGGTTGTTGAGTAATCTGTCATAATGGTGGAGTGTGTTGTATTGTTAGAATGATATAAAGGCACCAATCACTCATAAGGGATCGGGTAAACATGTTGTAGGTTCATTTATTTAGACTCGGCACAAGGGAATATTTATACATAGGTTGAAAGCTTGAAGAGATCAGCAGCAGAGTGTGCTCTACTCAGAACAAAAGCAAAACTAAGACTGGGTCAAATGACATACTTCCCTTCTAGTGATGTCATGCTCCTATCCCGTAAAGGCTTTTGACAACAGTGTGATGTTCCAATCCTCTGATGTGCAGTACCGATTAATAGGATGTAGGTTGGTGCTTGCAAGGCTTGACGTACTTTCCTATTTTTCTGACAATTTCATGTGGAGCCAGAGACCAGGCAGCTCACCACAAAGATGGAAGAAATCAATAGCTTGGCTACCCTCATCCACTCTCGATTTGATCAAGCACTGCTGACCTGTACTTGTTAGGCCAAAGATGAGCAAACCTAGCATAAGGATACAAAACTTGTTGTTAAGCTACATATATGACTTGCATAAAACATTCATCATCATTGTAGTGGTGACAAGGGATACTTCTGTTTTTCCATCCTCAAGCATGAAGAGATTTTCCAAACTGTGCTCAAGGCAGCATTTGTTCACGTGATGTGGCATGGTAATGGGGAATGGAGATTGTTTTTTTTTTCTGCCCAGTGAATACAGCATGAAGTGTACTATTACCTGGGCCATTGGTCAGATGCAGTGTACCAATTCATTGCTTTCCTGATGTTTTTCTGACAATCTGTGGAAAACATCCAGTTGTAGAATTTTGGGGGTAAATTTAATCCCCAGAAACGATGGGTCCAGCTCAGGTGGGGAGTTTAAAAACTTTTAACTTTCAAGCCCTGAGCCTAACCTGCCTTAACCCCGTCCACTGCTGGCTTTGATGGAGGGAGAATCGGTGACAAATCTGCTCACAGGAGGCAGGCCAGTCATTGAAAGCTTTTGAAAAGGCTGCATGCCTCCATTTTAACAGCCTTTCTATTTTTTGCCTAATATCGGCTAGGTTTTGATGTCCAGGAAACCTGGCAGATAAACGGAGGCAAGAATGGCCGGATCCTTTACAATACTGCTTATGGGCTTGAATGTTTCCTTTATGGCCGAGCAAGCTACCCTGCAAATAGGAATATAGGAAAACGAGAAGGTCATTCAGCCCATCGAGCCTGCTCCGCCATTCAATACATTCATGGCTGATCAAACACTCAATGCCTTTTACCCACACTATCCCCATAACCCTTTACGTTATTGTTAATCAGAAATCCATCAATCTCTACCTTAAACATACTCAATGACTGAGCTTCCATGGCCCTCTGGGGTAGAGAATTCCAAAGATTCACAACCCTCTGAGTAAAGAAATTTCTCCTCATCTTGGTCCTAAGTGGCTTCCCCCTTATTTTGAAATTGTGTCCCCTGGTTCTATACTCCATGACCAGGGGAAACATCTTTCCTGCATCCACCCTGTCCATCCTTTTAAGCATTTTGTAGGTTTCAATGGGATCACCTCTCATTCTTAGAAACTCTAGAGAATGCAGGCCTAGTTTGCCCAATCTCTCTTCATAAGACAGCCCTGCCATCCCTGGAACAAGTCTGGTGAACCTTTGTTGCACTCCCTCTATGGCAATAACATCCTTTACGAGGTAAAGGGACCAAAACTGCACACAGTACTCCAGGTGTGGTCTAACCAAGCTTCCATACAATTGAAGCGAGACTGCACTACTCTATGACTTCATTACTCATCTCCCCACCAAAAGGTGATCTCTCCAATCCTCATAACTCCACGTTCTCTCACTAACCTCTTCGCGCCTAACCCCAATCGTCAATTTCCACCCATAATCTGTCTGAGCTCACACCCCAGCAGTGTCCTCCCATGGTCTCATCCCATAAGCTGCACCCCACCCCCACCTCCCCACCCCCACCTCCCCACCACCACCTCCCTACCACCACCTCCCCACCACATTCGCCCATCAAATGCACTACGCCAATCTGTCAATCAGGTTGACATTTGGCTGGGAAATCTGGAGAAGTAAATACTGCAGGGTGTTGGGGTAGGTGGGGGAGCCCAAGTTTCCAGCTTTCCCATCCATACCTTCTCCACACCACTCCGAATGCACGGCTGGGTAAATATCAGGGCCATTATTTCAGATATGGATTTTCACAGGTCAATTGTCAAAATAAAGCCAAATCCTGATAATTGATGACTAGTTTGCCAAAGCAATGCCACACCAAAATTAATTTTGTACTTGATTGGAGTTTTTGGAAAAAGAGTAAATTTAAAAAAATTTACAAATAAAACATGTCAAAAACTGAACAGAAAACCATTACAAAATTATTCAGAATTCTAAAATAATATTGATGTTTCTAGACAAATTTCAGTAGCTTATGTTATTGTTTAGTGCTGAGTAGTAAAAAAATGAATAGTTAAACAGGCTGTGCTTGATTCGGAGAGTAAATGCTAAGTAATTTAGTACGTTAAGTTTTTTTGCCTTATTCAGGATTGTCCTAGATTCAAGAATTCCCATTCTAAACAAACCAATAAGGAGACAATGGCTTGGATTTTCACAATGATGGAGAGCCTCTCAATCATTGCAAAAATAGCTGAAGGGGCTAAAGTTCAGAAGTCCCGCCCCCTGTTTTTGCAGGGCAGGAATGGGCCCGGGTTGTGAGGTGCACATGTGCATTTCACAGAGGCAGCTGCCCATATAAAACAGCAGCTGCCTCCAGTAATGTTGGATTTTCATTAGCCAGGAGTGGGAAACATGAATAGGCGGACCTGATTCATGCTCATTGAAAGGCCGGCTCGCTGGAATTAAGGTCGCTCATCAAATTAGGTTTCCTATAAGTGAGAAATGCGTATAGCACTTTTAGGACTGTAAATAAGTGACGTGCACCAGGCGAGGCTGACTTATTCCTTGGCCAGAATATTACGCTGGGCATGTGCCCGACACGCCCAAGCGTGAAATGATATGCGATGAGGCTGGGCGTGTGTCCCAACATCATCGCGCACTCACGTGATATTTCGTTCGATGGGCGTGCGCCAGAGTCAGCTGCGCACCCGCCGATAATTAAAAGACCTATTAAGGCCATTAACAAGCTGATTAAATTCAATTCTACGCTGCCCGTCCAACCTTACGGCTGGTGGGCAGGCGCAAAGGCCAAGCGGCCTTTACATTTATTAGGAAACCTCATCCACGAGTGGGATGAGGTTTCCTAAAGCAAATAAACATTAAATAAAAACTTTATTTTTGATTTGAAAATGTGTCCCAGCTCATGTGACAGACGAGGGGACATTTTAAAAAAATTTTTACTGTCTTTATTAGTGTTTTTTTTAAAAGTGCTTTAATCTCCCTGAGGCAGCTCCGTGCCTCGGAGTTTGAAGTGCTCTTTGGTGCGCCTGTGCGAACTGCACACCAGGCCCGCTCTCCCTCCTCCCCCCGCCCGCACAGGTAGTGCTCAGCGCTGCCACTCACAAACCACACAGGGCGGGCCTTAATTGCCCCGCTCTCGTGAAATAGCGGTGCGGAGCCGATCGCGGGCGGTGGCTAGCTTCCCAATCGCCCCCCCCCCTCCCCCCGAGCCTGTCTGAAAAGATGAAAATTCTGGCCCATGATTAATGGTGAGCTGCCGCTCCATTGCCCTCTTCGGGGAGTGTCTGGAAATGGAAGCTTATGCTTGAGACCAGGTGGTGGCAGTGCAAGTTGGGTGGAGGATGACCAAGGAAGGGAGGAAAAGAGGCGGGCTTAGTGGGGAAGGGTGGATTAGTGGCTGGGCAAAGGTGGAAAGGATAATGGAGGTTGTTTAGGTGCCCTTTAAATGTGGCGCCCATGGGGTAATGGCAGGGACAGTGACTTCCTGCCTGCCCCCACTACAAAAATAGGTGAGCTCCTGCATATTTGATGAGCTGAACAGTGCATTATTGTGCATAGTCAGCTGTCCCAGCACCCTCACCCCACCACCACTCCCACCCCAGCAGACATCACTGCCATTTCTGCACTCGCCACTGAACTTAGATTCCAGAAGGGAAGATGCCTGCCGCTGTGTGTGGATTAGACCTAGTATGAGCTAGTATAAACATTGCAGAGTTCTTTGGTGAAGCGGGGTACCCTTTTGGAGAGGTAGGGTACCCCTTTGGATTTGGCCGTGGGAAACCTTTTGGAGAGATAAGGGGCAGAATTTTTCAGTCGACATGGGGGTGTGGACCCGACACGCCAACGCTTAAAATAACGCACGTAGATGTCCCGGGTCATTGTGCAGTCGCGGGGTATTTCACTCTGCAGGCGCCCACCAGAGTCGGCTGTGCGCCCACCAAAATGTAAACAGCCTATTAAGCCCATTGAGAAATCAACTGAAGAACTTGTGAATGTTGCCCATCCAACCTTAAGGTTGATGGGCAGAGGAAAAGCCCTAGAGGCCTTTGTGTTTCTTAGGAAACCTCATCCATGAGCGGGATGAGGTTTCCTAAAGCTTTTATTAAATAAATAAATAACTTTTCATAAATATAAAAACATGTCCCAACTTATGTGACTGTGTCACATGAGGGGATATGTTTAAATAAATTTTTACACCTTTGATTTAATAATTTTAATATCGGTTCAATCTCCCTGAGGCAGCTCCGTGCCTCTGGGAGATTGAAGCGCTCTTTCACACGCATGCGCGAAAGAACGCTAACCCCGACTCTCTGTCCTTCCCCTGTCCACACAGGTAGCACTGACTGGTCACGTCTTATGCTGGGTGGGCCTTAATTGGCCCACCCACGTAAAATGGCAGCGTGGAGCCGATCACAGAGCGGCGATCCAGTTCTGCGCCTGCCCCTGCTCAGTTCCACCAAGCCCGCCCACCATATGAAAAATTATGCCCAAGGTGTCCTTTGGGAGAGGTTAGGTGTCCTTCTGGATTGTTAAAAGTGGACATGAATGTGCATAATAAGTGCATGAACTCATTGGAACTGGCGAGAGAGCTGTTAAGAGGAGCTGTCAAAAGCCATTGTCAAGCTATAAACCATTTAAACCTCCTGCCCTTTAAGTCTTTGAAAATCTTTATATGGAGTATTTAAAAAAAAAATCATTCCTTGTTACTTCTCTCTGTCCGTTGACATAAGCCTTGAGAGCTATCATTATTGTATTTGTGCTGCATAACTAATTTCACAACCTTCCATTAACACAGTGGAATGCCTTCCATTTCACAGTTTGATTGACAGTCTTAAGTGGTTATAGACTTTTTGAAGTGGAACTATAAATTCCAATGCTTGTTTTTGTAAGGGATAGTCCAATGAAATGTTTATTATTATAAGGGATTGCGTAGTTGAAGGAATATAAATGTAGTGAATGTTTTTTTTATGACAGTGTTTTTTTTTAAAAAATAAAGTCTGCAATAGACACATAGAACTTTACTTTATTTAATGTCAACATGGCTCCTGAGGTCTGCTGATGGTGGATATTGGGTGAGTTGGCTTGGTAGGTGTAAAGGTAAAGGGTGGTGAATGGGGACATGGGTTGGCATTAAGATGGAACTAAATTGGTATAGGGGCTATAAAGGGCCATGGGGTGGTAGAAGGGGCATAGGTCGGCATGAATGGTAAAAGGGGTTGTAGGAGGTAGGTAGAGGGGCAATGGTTGGCGTGGGAAGTATGAGAGATTATGGGGTGAGTAGAAGGGCATACGTTGACATAGAGGGTATGAGGGGTTCAGGGGGTCGATAAAGGGCCAGGGGTTGCTTTGGAAGGTATGAGGTACCTTGTGGGATGTGTAGAAGGCCATAGGTTGGCATAGCATCAGATGTAATCTTACTTAATGGCAGAGCAGGCTTGAAGGGCTGAATGGCCTACCCATGGTCCTAAGTGGATAGAGAGGCATAGGTTGGCATGGTGGATATGGGAAGTGTGTGGGGGATGAGGGGTGTGAGGGGTGAGGGCTGGAGGGCTGTTTTTCGATTTAATGCTTTTAAAAAAATATATTTGACAAATTGTCAGAAAACCAAGGCAGGCCTTCCACCAAGCCTGCATCTGCACCTGGCAGCCTCCGCACTTGTTCCTGGAGAACCCTGCCAACCTGGCACAAAAATCTCTACTTCCTGGGCACTTTCTCTTGGGGCAGTTTGCAGAACCAGAAATTGACCTCTGCACTCCTGACCCAGGAACGAAAACTCAACCCATTGTCTTGCCTCAGGCCAAAAGACAGATTTTGGCTTGTCAGGGAATCAAGGGACATGTGGGTGGGAAAGCAGAGTTGAGGTAGAAGATCAGCCAGGACTGTGTTGAGTGACAAAGCAGGTTTGCGGGGTCATATGATCTAGTATCCAGTTCCTATTTCTTATGTTATATGCGCTTATTAAACAAAAAACAAGCACAAATGTCCCTCTCTTTCAGGGGGCACACTAATAAAAAGCTAAGAAGCAAAGGAGACTGACAAATTTAAATAATATTCCTATTACTGATAATGACTAAGCATTCCAGTCTCTGCCAAATGCACTGGTCATAGAAGGCCTCAAGCATACTGTGCGTTCCTTCTCCAGAGCCACCCAGCTGTGGACAATACCTCAAAAGAGAGCAGGCAGCCTGAGCAACCACCCTTATAGGCCACATCCATTCTGGATCTATAGATGGCCAGCTTGGTTAACTGTGGAGAAGACCCATAAGGTCTCAAGTGTGTGTTTATTTGGAGTTGACTATATTGCCAATTGATAACCAATCAGAACCAATTTTCCCAAGCTGGAAAGTGGAAGAGCTCCACTAAGGGAAGCAAGACAAAATTAAATACTGAAAATATGATAAAAAGCTATGAATAGATCAGAAGTCATGTTCAATGATCTTGATGACACTTCCTCCATCTAGGCAATCATATAAAGTATCTCAGGATCACTTTTAAACATCTTACCTATAACTGGTGAAACTAATGGGCCTATTATGCTGCCTTGTCACTCTTCCAAAAAAATCAAACAATATGAGCATTCTTCCAATCCAGACAGTCTCTGTCTGTAACAAGCTGTTTGAGATATAGGCCAGGAGTTCATAAAGCACAAAACCTATTTCTTTTAAGGATCCTTGTTTGGATATTAGCAGCCTGATCTATTTTGAGAATCCCTATTCTATCTTAAGATGATACCTTTATCTATTTTACTATTTTCTATTTTGTTGTCAATGATATAAGGTATTACTGATAGTTGAGCATCGTCTTCACGAGTAAAGGCTCATATGAAGTAATCATGTAATACCACTATTATGAGCTGTGAGTCCATTCAAATCTATCCTTGAGAATCTTTCACTTTTGACACCCACTGGCAAACTTTGAGGAGTTTGGGGATAGGTACACTGCCCTAACTCTCTTCTCTCCCAATGTTCTCAATGGTGCTAGGTGGCATGGCTTCTGTCACAGCCAGCCCCATGATGCTGAAAGCCATCTCTTCCATAAGCCTTAGCGATATAGGTGCCCTTGTCCTCAACTGTTTCTACACTACCCTTCTATTGTGTGTTAACTTGTCCTGTAAGGGAGAGGGAAGAATGTTAGTGGATTTGTAGCAATGTGTTTAGATGATGTGTCTGCCATAGTTGAATAACTGGAGGTATGTGGAAGCAGAAAAGAAGTGGGTGTGTGGCTTGCCGGATTGGTAAGCATGTGGGTGCGGTGGAATTTCTGGGTGTTAGATGTAAGTGCTGAGTGCCAGGTAGTGCTGCTGGGTGAGCGATGGGGCGACAATAGGGTAAAATGCATAATTGCCTCTATCACACGTTAAACATATC
This sequence comes from Carcharodon carcharias, assembly GCF_017639515.1. Classification (NCBI taxonomy): domain Eukaryota; kingdom Metazoa; phylum Chordata; class Chondrichthyes; order Lamniformes; family Lamnidae; genus Carcharodon; species Carcharodon carcharias. The sequence continues at coordinate 168,227,393 of NC_054473.1, forward strand.
CAGTAATAAAGTGTTCCATGTACTGGCATTGATAGCTCTTGCCTTGATGATAAAAGAAAAGCTACAGTTCTATAATAGGAACAAAGTTCACCTTTTGTTTTGCTCTTTTAGGCACCCATGCTCAGCTCAGACTCCTGCATACGCTGAAAAGAGCAAACTACATTTTGCCAATTGTAGTGACAGATGGGGGAAAGCCCCCACTGACCAACAGTACAGATGTTCTAGTACAAATCTGCTCCTGCAAGAAGAACAAAATGGACTGCAGCACAGCCAACTCTCTCCACATCAGCATCACGCTCCTCCTGGTCTCTATCATCACATTGTTCTGTGAGTTTATCTATAGTTTTGTTCTCACGGTGCTATCTGTGAAATGGCATCATTTATTTTAACTTCCACTTATTTAGGTTGCATTTTGGATTTGTTTATCAATTAGTCCTATACTCTAATCATTTATAATGTATCACAGGCTAAGAATTCTGGAGGCATTCCCTGTAGCTCAATTAATAATTTAAAACCTGAAACTGATAGAATTTTGCTAAACAAGGGTAGAAATAAATATGGAGAAAAATACAGGTGGATGGAGTTAGGATACAGTCCAGCCAGTATCACACTGAATGATGAAACTGACTCAAGGAGCTGAATGGCCTCCTCCTGTTTATGTTCCACATAAATTTGTTTTAACATTATAGCTGTTATCTTTGTAGAAGCTTACTTCAGTGATATGTCAGCCAAATTATGGTAGTTATTAGATTTGAACATGCATGTGTAATTGTGAAATTTCATAAATTAGACATATATAAGTGTAAAACGAACAACAAGTCATATATTTATGTATGAATTTTCAGTATGTAATTCAAATCTCTACAAAGATAGAGCATCTTAGCTTTCAAATTGCTGCATGCCATATATAATGAATGCTTTATCTCATGGTCCTCTATCTGATAGAGGTGTCAGCTTTTTTATTTTAAACAAACTGATGCCTCTGTTAAAAAATGAACAGAGAAATACAGTATGAATGACATTCTTCATCTGCTTATATTCCAATAGAAAGTTCTTGATTCAGGTTGTATTATATGTCTAATATGTCATCTTTCTGAGACTTGTCCAGTTGCAAAAGGGGAAACATTTTCTGTTTGTAAGCAATTATGGTTAATAACAATCAAACTTTTATAGCCATTCATTTTGTGAATGTTGCATCTTTCCTGAGTGTTCTGCAATGGGAGATGATAACTGAAGCATTGGAGTAATTGCAAAAGATGCCAAATTCCTCCATTCACGCTGTTTGTGCCAAACGTTTGATGGAGTTACAGTGGGAAATCAAGAGAACCCGATATAAATTCTTGTCCTTTGTGTCTACAATAATGTGTTTGTAATGTATGCCATTTTGGCTGTAATACTGTGTTGGGCCTGTAATATTGTCTATTCTAACCACATGACACCATTGACTCTCAAATCTCCACAAGAAAACATGACAGACATGTTTTTGTTATTTTTTATTTATGGCCAATGTCAGGAAGTTACATGTCAGCCACTTCAGTTCCTACCCCCCCATTTGACCGCCAACATCTTCCCCCCCAATAGTCATGCCATCCCAGAGTTACACAGTTATGCTCTGTACAAAAGTATGACTATTCTGAAGGAGACACTCTTAAACACAAGCAAAGTGCGATTGCTTCCTCCAGGATATTTGCATCACTCTCCCCAAGAGCATGATTGAGACTCAACTCCAGACTTTTAATGCAATGACAATGTCCCTGCAGGATAAATGCATATTAAAGCTACTTCTAGTTTGAGATCATTGGACCTTACCCTTGCAGATTGTTATGATCTTAGTAGATAGAGCTTCCAATAATTTTCTTTTATATGCCCTGTCTTACAGCAATGAAAACATACTTTACATCACTTTTACTCACTCTACTATCACTTATATTGACTGGAACAACTTCTGCCTTCTACATAAAGCTAGAATTTTTTCAGTTCTTCCAATTTCTCTGTGGGTTTACAAACAGAGATCTACTGCTTCCTAGCTGCCTATATGACATAACCATCTTTCAGAACCACCATTTCCCATAATTTAGAAATCTTGCTGTCTTTCAAGTGTGACCATGGCTACTGGAATTCTGTTTCAAAATTCTTCCATTATTATTACCTCCCTCACATTCTCAAAAATCTGCTCTAATTTCCTTGATCAAAACCACCTGCCAAACAATGTTGCTTTCTTCCTGGTAAATTCTAAAATTGAAGACAAGCTCATAAGCATCAAATACCACAGTTTTAATTGTCTCATAGCCTGAGACTGTTCTTCTGAAAGACTAGGATAAATATCCATTGCTTTCTCCGCCAAAACACTCTGCAAAATAAGAGTCCACGTGTCCTTTGATTACCCTAGCTTTGTAGCCACTTTTTCAAATGAGATAAAATATCCCTCAAGTCTGCAATCAGTGAATTTAGGCACTATTCAAAGATCCTTTGTTAAATTAAAGCTTGGAGTGGAATGTGACTCCTCATTTGAACTATTAGCCTCTCTTTCATCCCTTAATCTAAACCTTTACTTAGCCTGTTCATGATGTATGATTTTTTTCTCTCTCTCCATAAAGCTCTCTTTCTTATCTCCTTCCTCCCTCGCTAACTTACCTCTCTGGACCTCAAGTTCAAGCCTTCGCATTTCTCTTTTTCGATCTCAAGTTGCTACATCCGCAACTGAATTCTAGCCAACTCAAGATATGTTCTACCTGGTCAAGCTTTTCTTCTTCCAGTCACAAACGAGATTACTCCAATAGAACTCTGTGCTATTGCCTCAAATATGTCTGCATTTTAGCTCCTGCTTTTACCTCTAACATAAATTTTTCTGCTAATGCTCTGGGCTGAACCTCGGTTGATTGTTGCAAATCATTCAAGGATAAATCTTCCCTCTCAAGAAATGTTGTAGCGATTGACAAATCCATCCTGCTTTTCAATAAATTTCACTGTAAAATATTGTTAGCCTTAACCTTAGCAAGTTCTAGCACAGTATCCATCAGTGGATTCGAAATCCCCCAAAGAGCCTCCACTTTTGGTTCAATCTTGGTAGAGACTAGTAAATTTTTAAAATATAGATGAAATTGGAAATCCTAGTTATTAACTAAAGGAATAAAGCCACAGATTCCAGGGTTAAAAAAAAACAGAAAAAAATAACTATACAAGAAACAACAAAGCAAACACTGAATACGAGCTTATACTATAACATCCAGAATTAACATGAGTTAAATATGAATTAAAAAACAAATTTTGGTTGAATATAAACTATAGATTTCACTTTAGATAGCAGATACAATTAAGGCAGATCTTATGAATTGGCTGAGCAGTCTACTCAGTGGTGATCACATTCAGTCACAAAAATCTTTCAAACTCTATCTTCCTCACAAAGAATTTCTGCTCCTCTACTTCTAGGACTCTGCAACTGTTACTGCTCAGCTTGGACTGATCTGTGTCCTTATATTAGGGGGAGGTGGTGGCGTAGTGGTGTTGTCACTGGACCAGTAATCCAGGATAATGCTCTGGGGATCCAGGTTTGAATTTCACCATGGCAGATGGTGAAATCTGAATTCAATAAAAAAACTGGATTATGGCCATGAAACCATTGCTGATTGTTGTAAAAACCCACCTGGCTCACTAATGTCCTTTAGTGAAGGAAATCTGCCATCCTTACCTGGTCTGGCCTGCTTGTGACTCCAGACCAACGGCAATGTTGTTGACTCTTAAATACCCTCTGAAAGGCACTCAGTTCTCAAGGCTAATTAAGGATGGACAATAAATGCTGGCCTAGCTGGTGACACCCACACCCCATGAGTGAATAAAAAAAATATACCCAATTTGCCCAGAATGTTTGGTTTCCACATCTCAGTTTGTTTTTAGTTTTGTTTTCTTAGATACTGGGGAGGGACAGTTTCCTTTCTATCTTTACCTGTTCTGTTTCCCTTCCTGTTTCAGTTGCGTTTCTGTTTTAGCTGGGGTCTCCCTCAAAAAATACAAATTAAATTTAAAGACACAGATTCCCTCACAGGATTTTCAAATAAAATCCAAAAAATACTAAGCTGGAGGCAGATCATGACTCATAGTAAGTATAAGACAATAATTTTTTAATTCTTTCATGGGATGTGAGCGTTACTGGCAAGGCCAGTATTTGTTGCCCAGCCCTAATGGCCTTTGAACTGAGTGGATTACTAAGCTAATCCAGAGGACAGTTAAAAAGTCAACCACGTTGCTATGGGTCTGAAGTCATATGTAGGCCAGATCAGGTAAGGATGGCAGATTTCCTTCCCTAAAGGACATTAGTGAACAAAATGGGTTTTAAAACAGTCACCGATGGTTCCATGGCCACCATTGCTGAGAGTAGCTTTCAATTCCAGCTTTATTAGTTGAATTTAAATTCCACCAGCTGCCAGGGTGGGATTTGAACCCATGTACCCAGACCATTAGCCTGGGACTCTGGACTACCAGTCTAGTGACATTATCACTACACCATTGTCTCCCCTCTAAGGATAAAAGCAGGAATTATTGGTCTCTGTATGTAAATGGAAATCATTTTTGAAAGCAGGGATAAGGTTAATTCAAAGCACACACCACCAAGGATTTGTTGGCATTAAAATACATTAAAGGTTCACCAAAGGGACATAAAGTACTGATAAAAACAAAAGTGGAAAAAGGCGAGGTTGGGTAAAACTGATAGGTAGTGTATCAGTAATTCCTCAAGTGACATGTTTTTTCTCCACCTGGGAATACATTTGAAATGCAAATCACTGCCCTCACCCTCTGTGTCACTCTGTTTGTCTCTCTAGCATTTATTGGATTGATGGCAATAACACATTAGAAATTTTGCCCAGAAGATAACCATGACATTTGTAGCTACCTACACTGCACTGTGGAGGAAATGCATGTGTCATATTAATAAGTTGGAAATGGTATTAAGTGAGTTATCATGGTGATGCAGTTGAGAAGTCCATTATGGATATACTAATCCATGATAACTGGCATGACATTGTCTGCAGCACAATCATATTTTACCTCGACTGACCAATGTAAACATTATGTAGAATAAGGGGACTTTTACAGTCTTGATGTTTTAGCTCTTTTCCAGAGATAGTTTTAAGAAAGCATCTTAGGATGGTCTGACAGCTTGAATCGGCTACCAGGAATGGTCCCTGTGTATAATGGGCCTCAGGCCACATTTACAAGTTCAGCAAGCTGCAGCCAGCTGCTGATTATCCCCAGTTAGACGCCAGCAAGGAAAATTTCAATTTCAGGCTGTTGCTTCGCCAGCAGCAAGCCTCAACAAACCTCCTGAGTGGGACGGGGGCAACGATCAAAAGATGGAGGAGGCACTGATTGGGGAAGGAGGTCAGCAATTAGGAGGGAAAGGAGAGGGTTCAAAATGGAGGTCACTTATGGGGCTAGATTTTATTGGGGGGAGGGCAAACTTCAAAAAAGGCCACCTCTCAGCAATAACATGCTCTAGGTGGCCTTAACAAGCTGAGGGTCAGACTTCTACCCCTCAGTCGGGGGAAGTCCATCCATCCTCAAGAGCTGCCAGCCGATTTGGGCTAGCCACCTGACATGTTTTGTGTGTTCCCCTCCACTGAAAACATGCCCAGCAGGGACCTAAAATCCAGCCCATGGTCTTTGGTGCTGTGTGGGAGTTAGGAGAAGCACTTGCACCTTCTTGCTACACAGTCAGTTTAGTTTGTATTGGTGTTGGTCTCAAGCTAGACATGTAAAACTGAATCCTTCATTCATATAGTTTGTGCTGAACTTTTCAAGAAGTTACAGTGGGAAATCAAGAAACCCCAATAGAAATTGTTGTCCTTTGTGACTACAATAATATATTTGTATACCAGTGTGTCTGTAATATTGTAGTGAACATGTAATATATGACACCATTGAATCTCAAATCCCCCAAGAACACATGACAGACATTTTTTTTAAACTTCATATTTATGGCTGGGGTCAGGAAATTACATGTCCACCCTGATTCCCTTCAAAGTAGTTGGTTAGGCTGCATATTGACCAAACTCAGTTATCCAACAGTCACTGGTCCTTCAACTAAATTGACACCCATGCTTCCATATTCACTTTCATAACATGTGCCGTAATTTTATCAACATGCCTCTTATGCAGCTTTCAACCTAATTAAATGATAGCATAGTCTCAAGGGACCGAATGGCCCATACCGTTCCTATCTTCTTACATGAACGATTGCTTTTTATATGTTCTCATACATAGCATCAACTTTACATTGTTCATTGGTACACTCCATTATGTCATCAAAGAGCTCAAATAAATTCACTAGACATTACCTCTCTTTTACAGATCTATTCTGGTTATCCTTAATGAAGCCATTTCTTTTTAAATCCATATTAATTTTATTCTTTATTATGGTGTCTACAAGTTACCCACTGATGTCAGGATGACTGGTCTACAGTTAGCTGGTTTATCTCTTTCCCCCTTTTTGATCAGAGGTGTCCCATTGGCCACTTTCCTGTGGTGATTATTGGATTGTATTCAGAAGCAGGAACCTTGGATGGTTTTTTTCATTCTCATTCTTGCCCAAAGCACTTTAGATATTTGTAGTGTCTGCTGCATCAGCAGATATCAGCACAAAATCAACACATGAAAGATCTTTTTCAAGCTTTCATTTTGCCAAATCCGAGGAAAAGATTAGCAAATATGACAGATTTGACCTCTATTTATTGATGTAATGTTTATATCTGATACATTTCAATACTCATATAGCACCTCCCTTATAGAAGTTTGATTTTATTGATTTATTTTACTTGCAGGTACCTTTTAAAATTATCGTGAATGCATTAAGATTTTATCTATCGTCCATACGTATTGATGAGATTCTCAACACAACTTTAAAACTGAAAATTAAACTCACGCACTTTTCCAGAACCACTTCTTCCAATTCAGGGTCATTGGGAGTCAGAGCCTATCCCGACAGGCAGTGGGTGAAAGACGGGGTACACCCAGGACAGGACGACAGTCCTTCATAGGGCACATGCTCACACACACTGAGGGCCGATCTACCACAGCTAATCTACCTAACCAACATGTCTTTGGAGGGTGGGAGGAAATCAGAACACCCAGAGGAAACCCACCCAGACACTGGAAGAACGTGCAAACTCCACGCAGATAGACACCCGAGGTCAGGATCGAACCCAGGTCCCTGGAGCTGTGAGGCAGTAGCACTAATCGCTGCACCACCATGCCGCCTGAAAATTAAACTATGACTTGAAAATTAATTTGTGCCGCTTTACATATATTTTGCTGTTATACCCTAGGGTCCTACGTCTTTATTTTTATGAGAAAATAATAATTAATTTTAACCTTTAAAATGACCTAATGTTGAAATGTAGCACAAAACAAAAACAGAATTACCTGGAAAAACTCAGCAGGTCTGGCAGCATTGGTGGAGAAAAAAAGAGTTGACGTTTCCAGTCCTCATGACGCTTCAACAGAACTTGAAATGTAACATATGGTTTTAAACATTTACACGACATCAGTTCGCATTTTTTTAAGTGTAAGTAATTAAATAGGTGTGGAATCCCCTCCCTGAAGCCCTCTGCCTCTCTACCTATTTTCCTCCTTTAATACACTCCTTAAAACCAGCCACTTGGACCAAGTTTTTTACTATCCACCCTAATATCACCTTATGGGACTTGGTGTCAAAGCTTGTCATATAAGTGGTAGGTTTTAAGGAGTGTCTTAAAGGAGGGCAAGGAAGAGAGGCAGATGGGTGTTGAGAAGCACTTTGTTTTGAGGTGTAAACTTGAGGTTATCAAGAACTCTACTGCACAGCACGTCGTAACTCACAGCAAGCCATGTTCCTTATCACCCCTGTGCTCACTGACCTAGAATGCATGAATTAGGAGCAGAAGTAGGCCATTTGGTCCATTGTGCCTGCTCCGCTATTCGGACAGGATCATGGCTGATCTGATTGTGACCTCAACTCCATTTTTCCTGTCGGCCCCCTGACCTCCCATAACCCTTGACTCCCTTATCGATCAAAATTCTTTCTAACTCAGCCTTGCATATATTCAATGACAGATGCTGCCTCCACTGCTCTCTGGGATAGAGAATTCCACACACTAATGACCTTCTGAGAAAAAAAAATCACCTCATCTCAGTGTTAAATGGGAGATCCCTAATTTTTAAACCGTGCCCCCTAGTTCTATACTCCCCCATAAGGGGAAACAGTCTCTCAGCATCCACCCTGTCAAGCCCCTTCCAAATCTTACGCATTTCAATAAGATCAACTCTCATTCTGCTAAACTCCAATTGGTATAGGCTCAACCTGTCCTCATAAGAGTGAATCCTCTTGGCTCCCGGTCAAACAATGCCTTGTATTCAAATCCCTCCAATGCGTTTCCCCCTCCCTTTCTCTGTAATTTTCTCCCACAACCCTCTGAGGTATCTGTATCCCTCTAATTCTGACTTCTTGTGAATTCCCAATTATAATTGCTCTATCTTTGGTGGTTGTGTCTTCAGTTGCCTCGGGCCCAAGATCTGGAATACCCTCTCAATACCTCTCTGCCTCTCTTCCTTGCCCTCTTTCTTTAAGACACTCCTTAAAACCTATCTCTTTGACTAAGTTTTGGTCACAGAACCTAATGTTGCCTTACGTGACTAGGTCACTTTGTTTTATAATGCCGCCTTGTATCGCAGAGCGAATATATGTGCACACTTACTTCCCATAATCAGTATGTTCCGTTATGGAAAGAGATGTGTCTTTTCTTACCCTTGGAGTCTGTATTCCAATTAAATAATTTAGCAGCAAGCTTTTGTGAGTTTAAAAATAAAGACGGTTATTTATCCTCTCACACTTATCCAGAATTAATGCAACATCTCTCACACAGTCTCACTCAAACACACACAAAGATTGGATGTAGATAAAGATAATGCCACTTTTACAGATTACAGTTAGCTCAGTCTCTGATTTAGGATTTTCAGTCTTCCATTTGCTTTCTTGACTGGATTTGATGATTTGAAGTTGAAGTGAGAGCAAAGTGAAAGACTCACAGCAGATTGTAAGGTTTTTTGTAGTCACACATCGAGGAGGTTGGTTCTCATATGAACTTTGAAACAGGTTAAATACTTTGACTGCTTGATGATTCTCAGCTCGTCACAGAGTATGGTTCTCAGACTGGCTGATGAGTGATGGTACTGATGGACCTGGTACGTCATGGGGTAATAAGGGCAGAGTTCCATAACCAGTTTTAATCACATAACCGCTAGGTTAACATTTCTGAGGCCCACCCAGTCTGGTTTGGAAGAGGGAGGCCATTCTGATACAATGGGAAGTTGATAGTGGCCATTGAATTTCAATCTTTATTTTTGTTCAGTATGGGATATGGAGATAGGCAGTCTGGGAATTCCATAGTCTTTAGGTGTTGGCCCAGCCTTAAATAATGTGATGTGTGAATTCTCCAGATGGTGGTGAGGTACCCTCACCCATGCCCATATTTGGTTGGGTATTCAATGGAGACTTGATACAGTGTGTAGTCCAAATGCAAAAAGTCACATGAATTGCAGCAGCACAGCTTGTTTGTGTCCAAATTTTAAAAGTTATCTGAAATCAATTTTTTTCGTACCTGTGTGCTTTGTAATTTAGCAACTGTAGTGATTGTAACATTCAGGGCATTATATTTGACCCTGCCTAGTAACAAAGATGGGGCCCTCTTGAAGTGTTTTGACATATCACTAAGATCAGTTCAAAGGTCAGTGAAAAGCAGTTTAAGGGTCAATAAATTTTAGTCAGTCAGCTTTATTTAGTCAGAGTCAGGAGCAGAGAAAGAAACTTCATGCAGCTCAAGTGCTGCTGTTAGCTCTAACGAACTGGGTCGGGGGCTCATTGCAGCCCCATGAGCCATTTGGTAGCTCCGTGCAGTTGATGCTGAGAAGAATCCCCAGGAGCCGTTTGCTGATTCCATGCTGCTGAGCAAATTTGGGCTTATAAGAAGCTTCTGGAGCCATTGATAGCTCAGTGTAACCGCAAGTTGGAACTCAAGAAAGTCCACGTGACTGGGTGTTTAGCAGAGCAGAAAAGGTTTCAGGCATGATATGTGTTGCTGGTAGCAGACTTCAGGCAGTTAGGGCTTGGAGAAGTCCAGGTGGGCTGAGAAGATGGAAGAAGGTCTATGACTCTGTGCTGAAAGTTTTAGGGCTCAGGAAAAGCCCTGGCAGCCATTTATAGCTGGGTACAGCCAGGAGACCAGAGCTTGGAGGAACCCAAGAGGAGTGCCAGCTCAATTAAGCTTGCTGTTTAGCAAAGAGCTGAAATTACACCAGTTAGTAGAGGTTGAAGTGCAGACTTGGGAATCCTGGGGAACATAATCTCAGGAGACAAGACTGAAACCCTGGGAGGTGAGGAATCGTTGAGGCGGGGCAAGTCAGAGTGGCTCTTGAGGGAATTCAGAGACTAGATCTTCAGAAGTGAAGAGTTTGGAACCTTCGTGGGGGAGACATAAGATTGATTGACTCTCAGTTTTCACTGACATCTGGGTGGGTTGATTAGAAATCTGTGGGATATGACTTGGTTGCATCAATGATTAGTTGTGCAGTGTGGCGTATTTGACTACAGTTTGACTACATTCACATGTTAATTCTGAATGCTGGAGTATAAGATAGATATTGTAAATTGTTTTACTTTTCTGACCTTGTATACTATAGTTAATTTTGTTTGTTCATAATGTGGAAGCTTGTGACTTTATTCTCTTAGTAAGTACCTGGGATTACAAACTTTGTCTACTTTAAACAAAATGTTACTGGTCCCTAAATTGATCGTACCAAACATATTGGGCTCTGGTTCAGGATCATAACGTATTGACTGAATGTTCATAGTGGGACATGCCTGTGCTGGGCATGACACTTGGGATGTTTCAGTATATTAAAGATGCAATATAAATGTAAGTTGTTGTTATTACATTAAAGGTACTATATAAATATGTTGTTATCCTCAATACATGGAATATAACTTAGAATTATCTGTAACGTTGTTAAGTTAGTATAGCTGGACTTAAGTCGCTTTACCATTCACACCATTTTTGCTTTGTAGCTTTCATCTTCAGATTAAGATGTTCAACAGTGCACTGTGGCACTCCTTTATGCTTCTGCCCACATTTATTTCACAAATGTTCTGTTGTTCCTTTATAATTTAAGAACCATGATAGGCAGCAGATCATAAGAAATAGGAGCAGGAGAGGCCATTGCCCCTTTGAGCCAGCCCTGCCATTCAATAATATCATGGCTGATCTTATTGTGGCCTAAACTCTGCTTTCTTGCCTAACCCCAACCTCCATCCCCACCTCCACCCCTCTGCCCCCATAACCCTTGACTCCCTTGTCAATCAAAAAAATTTTTTAACCAAACCTTGAATATATTCAATGACCCAGCCTCCACTGCTCTCTGGGGAAGAGAGTTCCAAAGTCTAACAATCCTCTGAGAGAAAAGAATTCCTCCTCATCTCCATTTCAAATGGGAGATCTCTTATTTATAAACTATGCCCCTTAGTTCTAGACTCCCCGACAAGGGGAAACATCCTCTCAGCATCCACCCTGTCAAGTCCCCTCTGAATCTTATATGTTTCAATAAGATCATCTCTCATTCTTCTAAACTCCAATGAGTATCAGCCAATCTTCTCAACCTCTTCACCCCAGGAATTAGATGAGTGAACCTTCTCTGAACTTCTTCAATTCTAACCCTCCTTAAGTAAGGAGAACAAAACTGCACAGTACTCCAGAGTACTGCAGTCTCTGTAAGGCCCTGTACAGCTGTAGCAACACTTCCCTACTTTTATACTCCATTCTGCTTGCAATAAATGACCAGATTTTATTCAGTCACTATAATCTACTTATCAATTGAATAGGGTATCCTCCAGTTAAAATCAACTTCAACCCTAGTAAGATGTTACAAAGCATAATTCACAAATGAACAGTGTGGTGGGAGTGAGTGTATTTGTTTTTCAGTTGCATGCTATTATGCATCAGTATAATCAACAACTTTTCTTATTTCCCAGGCCTGTAACAAGTGCTGATGTTGGTGCTGCCTACTGAGTTGCTGTGGCAACAAGAGGAAAAATAAAGCCAAATCCGAAGAGTTTACAGGATTTACAGTTGCTCAAGTTCTAGACCTCCTTGCTCCAAGCACGCTTTAATTTGTACCTTCACTAGTCTATCAAACTGTGCTACGGTCAGCGACAGCCTCTGACCTTACTAGCTTCCACTAATGGGTTCCACCTCTATGAGCAAGTGTTACATTGCTTTTCTTTGAAGTTAGACTGAACATCTATGCAGAGGACTTGAGGACAGAATACTCAATTAACCCAATGCTCTGCTGCACAATATTTTAATTGTAATGGCATTGAAAGGAAGGATATTTTGTCAAAGCAAAACATTTTCTACAGGAGACACTATTTGGAAGCTAAGTAAGACATGCTGTTGGTTCTTGTAAGGCAAATTGTGTGTGTGTCAAGGAAGTTTTAAGACAAATTGTTCTCTCTGTGTGTCAAGGAAGTTAAACATAGATTGTGCGTAAGTGGTAAATATTGCTGTACATGCTTTTGTTTCCCTTTTCTTTTCTTTTCAAGCAGTATTTTTAGGCAGAATTAGATTCAGTAACCTCTATACTGCCACATACAGGATGGTACCACATATTGTGTTAAGATTATGAGCCTCTGCCATCACTAGCCACGTTTAATCAAAAAAGAAGTTTGCACGGCTTCAAATCAATGATAGTAAGTGCCAAGTGATGGGTGAGTAAAGGATAATATGCTTTATTCTAGAATAACTCCAGACAAACAACAGCTACATATCCAGATATCGTAAATATAGGTCTGCTGGGAAAAGAAATGTGGGCAATTTTGTCAAAACCATTGCAATGTTGCATGCTAATTTGTGATTTGGATTTTTTGCTACAAATTAAGCGTATTTGGCTCAGTGCTATCTTAAACAGGCTTGGTTCTGCATCACTATGAGGTTTGTGATATATTCCAGATGGAAGCCACAATGCAAGAAATTCTCACATTAAAATATCTTGTAGCTTTACAGTCTAAGTAATGACAATGAGCTCTTTCTTACATTCAATATTTGTTGAGGAAAATTACATGCATTTGCCTATTTCCTCGATTTGCCATCCCATGAGCACTGGCGGAGGGACTGCAGGGCTCTCTTAGAGGACCATTGGCCGTTAGTCTCTATGTTGCAGGTTTTTTTGCAATCAACATTTTGGAAGTCTGCAATTCACTGCAACTTTCCCAATGGTCTCCCATGTGCTTTCCCTGTTTGTGTTTTAATGATGTTACCTTTCAAGGTCCTGTTATACTCACATCATTATTATGCATACTGTCCAGCAAAACTCAACTCATAGGCCTGCAAAATGTTTACCAGCTTTTCTTAACCACAGGTTTGCACAATAACCACATCTCAAGTGAAAGATATATAGCTGTAATGCAATTCTCCAGTGAACTTAAACAAAAAATCTGCTGCTGGTAAAGCCCTTTTCAAATTGCATGGTCCAAAGAAACAAAGGGATTTTAGATTCATGGTAAGTTATAGATAAATTTCTTAGATGTTTGTGGCTTTCTTTTCTTTCCCTTATGCCACATTTTTATGTCAAGATTTAGCCTCTCCAAGAGATATTTGCAACTACACTAAAGGTAAATTATTTATCATTTTAGGCTGAAAGAAGCCTTATTTTACATTTTAGAAATGGAGTGTGTATGGATGCCTGCTTTTGTTATAATTGCTCTACATTTCAAAGGTTTTTGGGAGATGAAGACTATCAAATTCCTTCAAATTTTTTGAGACCTCCTTACAACAAATACCCCAAATTTATGCTATCTTATATTCCATGGTGTTCTACAGGAATGAACTGAGAGTCCCAATCTTTAGGATAATTACAGTACAGTGTCTTAAATCTGACTGTCCAAAAACCAGAGTTGGCTGAAAACTAGACATTTTTAGAATGTGCCATGTGCCAATTTTAATTGAGTAAAATTTTAAAAAGTAACTTGGACAATATGACTAGGCGCTGCATTGGTGTGATGTGGCACCAAACTGATTAGTTAACCCCTTTGCTGCTTGCACACCAGTCTATTCCTGCATTCTAAGTGACCCTTGACCCCACCTGACCCCGGCTTGACCTGAACCGCCCATGGCCCAAACTGCCCAACTGCGAATCCAGGAGGATCTGAAATTTGGCATGGCCTCGGTGCTAAGGTTGCCGGTTTTGAGACACAGTACCTGCTAGCAAATTAAACAATATCAAACATTAGATTGAACAAGTAAACCACGACATCACCTTCAGCCTTTCAAGGTCAGAGTTTCATTGTGGTCTAAGGAACAGTATTGAAAGATTCTTGTCATTGACAGCTATCAAGGTCACTAATAAGTTTAGTTTAATTTGTAGCTGGTTAAATGCACAGCATAAAATTCCTCTTCATTTGGTAAATTTAAATGTGGAATTTCCTCTACTTGTAATCACCTAGTGGAGCTCAGGTTAGTTCTTGGATTCTGACCTTGTGGTACAAGTAGTTAAAAAGACAATTTTGACTATGCATAACAATCTGAAATGGCAGCCTGTTTTACAGCTCTCCTGACTTTTATTTCCATTCCTGTCAGTGGAAATAAAAATGAGGAGAGATAGAACAGGGACCGCTGACTCACCATCACCCATTTCACGCTGTCAAACATGGCCGAAAGCTACCCTGCAGTGTGTTAAATTGCTACTAAACTCCACATACCTGAGAGCAAAACAGAAATGGTACATTTCTAACTCTTTCCTACATGGTACAAAATAAGTAAAAAAAAATCAAGTAATCTGACAGTGTCATTTGGGAACTCAAAGGGACAACAATAAATTACTAAATTTAGTTATCTCAGAAAATGTAAAATTAATAAATGAACCTCCATAGGGGTTGTCTCAGACATTTTAACCTTGGATAAAAACAAAAAACTGCGGATGCTGGAAATCCAAAACAAAAACAGAAATATCTGGAAAAACTCAGCAGGTTTGGCAGCATCGGCGGCGAAGAACAAAATTGACGTATCGAGTCCTCATGACCCTTCAACAGAACTAAGTAAAAATAGGAGAGGGGTGAAATATAAGCTGGTTTAAGGTGGTGGTGGTGGCGGGGGGCGGGGTGGGGGGGGGGGCGGGTGGTGGTGGTGTTCTACCCCCACCCCCCACCTTATTCCAGCTTATATTTCACCCCTTTCCTATTTTTACTTATTTCTGTTGAAGGGTCATGAGGACTCGAAACGTCAACTTTGTTCTTCTCCGCCGATGCTGCCAGACCTGCTGAGTTTTTCCAGGTATTTCTGTTTTTGTTTTAACCTTAGATACTTGGAGTAGCAAGTATACAGTTAAGAACTCATTTATTTGTGATTTTTTTTTTGTTGAAAATGGGGCTATCCATTATTGGTAGCATCTGTCTGACCTGCAAGTTTATTGATTGAACTTTGCCAACTTCATGGAGAAGGGGTTGGAGGTGTTTTTGGGGAGGATGGGGGTGGCTCTCTGCAGGCCCCGCTTTCCTAATGCCTGGTCACTCAGTCAGGCACTGAATACCTTTGAACAAGGGACCCTCCCGTCACCTCCCAGAGCCTGCAAGCAACCCCACACAGGTTTGCTTGTCACACCACCTGCAGGGCTTAATAAGTTCATACTAATAGCGCCGGGATGAGACCCTTAAGTGGGCATTAATGCCTTGGGTTAATTGCTTAATTAATTGGATTCATTGGGCCTCAATTGACGGCAGAGCAGGAAGCCACCTATTAGCCTTCCCGCCACAGACTTAATTGGGGTGGAGGTGGGAAGGTGGTGGGTTCCCCAACCGCCATCCTCCTGCCTGATTTAATGCTGCCGCCCGTCACCTAACCCGCCACGGGGGAGAACACTAAATTCTGCCCTGTGGATGAGAATTTAACTCACTCAAAACTCATCCACTTACACAGAAGTAAAATCAGGCCCCGCATGTCGAACTTTTAACGATATATTAGTCATATATTTATGCAGTTAGACTTAGGCTTTAATTTCTGAGACCTAAGTTCAATTTACACCAGACAGATGGGATAAAAGTTCTCCTATTGTCCTGATGCCAAGGGTCCGACCTGTAGTAGGTTTGGACGGTCTTAGTGCAGCTTCCAGCTGGCATAAGCGCATATTGCAAAACTTTGACTAGTTTGACACAAGTTAGCAAAAAACTTACAACCTCACTCAGGAAGACCACAAGGATGACTGATACAGGAAAGGAAAAAAAATGGTGCACTGCTATAGTTGAAGCAGATGTCTATTATCAGGCTATCAAACGTAGGCCTGGATTTTCGCTCCTGAGGCGAGTGAGCAGACTTGCGCAGAGTTGGGGAATTTTCCGGTTCGCCACATCCACCTCTGGGAAATAGTGTCCCAAGTGACGGGATCTTTGCTCAGGGAGGGTGGGTGCCTGCTCTTGTTGTGCTTGCCAACCACAGATGCAGATTGGAGGTGGCCACAGCAGCTGCCGAGTGCTGAGGTGGGCTGGTTTAAAGGTCCACATTGGTTCTCTGGGACTTGTCACAGTTGTTTTGGTCAATATTAGGCCCTCTAGCCCTCACCCCTCACCCACCCACCAATTACCCATGCACCATCAATGTCAACACATGCCAGCCCATGCTCCCACGCAGTCCCAATGGGCCCCTCGTATCCTCCATGCCAACGCATGCCCCTCCACCCACCCCATGGCCCCTTATTGCCCCAATACCAACTTATTGCCAATTCATGACCCTCCACTCATCCCCATGGCCCCATACAGCCCCATGCCAACTTAATGCCAGCCATGCCCCCACCCATCACCCTTTCCCCTTACACCCCCCCCCATGCCAATTCACCCAGTATCCACCATGGGCAGAGCTTAGGAGCCATGCTGAGATGGAATAAAATAAAGTTCTAAATATCTATTACACATTTCACTCTAAAGCCCTTCAAGCACTTAATCTTTGTATTTGTATTCATAACCCCACATCAAATCCTTTAATAAGCTCTTGAAGCTGTCAGTCAAACTGTGAACTTACAGCCTCCCACTGTGATATTGACAGGTTGTTAAAGCAGTCAAACAGTAATAATACTATAATGATAGCATTTAGGATTATGTCAACAAACATCTGTTGAAACTGCAAGCATAGATTATTTTCAACTCAGACATAGGCAGGCTGTTTATTTTTCACCAAAATTTAAAGGGCAGGCATTTTAAATAACTTAAGAGCTTGACAGTTCTCCAGATCTTATCTGCCCTTGATGAGCATTTACATCAGCTCTTTTAAAAAAAAATCGTAAGTCACACATTGCAGAATAAGGCCCTTGCTCCAACGAAAATGGGGCCTCATTGAAAATGAGTTCAAGTGACCATGCTGAGTTAAGATTTTCCCACATGTAAAAGTCACATCCTGTTGTCGCTCCCCAATCTGTTGGAAATGGGGGCAGGACTTAGGGGTCCGGGTTCCCAGGGTCATTTTGGATGAGCCGTGGAGTCTCCACAGCTCCCCGAAAATCTAGGCCTTTATATCTGATCAAACTGTAGCTTACTTGGTGATGATTGTTGCTGATCTGAGAGGCTCAAATGAGAAACGTGCTCAAAGTGGAAGAAATACATTTTTAAAACAATATTCCCTGATTTTTTAAAAAACCTGTCTCCTATGTTTTCCTTTATACTGTACAATTTATTTAAAATACTGTTTATTAGCCTCCATTGAGAATTAGGACCACCAAAAAGAAAATAAAAAAGATTGAATGTTCCTGAATTTAATTTTCCACGCAGGCTGGTAATGGAAGGTATAATATGGCTTATTACTGAGAATGATATACAATATCATGCTTTTAACTGCCTTAAACCTGCAGTATATTAAACCCTAAGCATTAGGGGGAAGCAAAAAATTGAGACAATCCCTTGGAGAGTATTTTAGCAAACTGTAGTGATGTTTTAAAAGGACATGCGCTAACTGTTTAAAGTTAACAATGAAAACAATCAGGACATAACATGATGTGGCACTCTAGGAGTTCAAAATACTGTAGTACTTTATCGATTATATTTCCTCTTATTAAATGTTTCATGTGAAATGGATCTCAGTATCTTTATTAGTGAATGTACAAATGCAAACTGATGCACATTATGTTTCAGATGCACATATTAAATGAAATTTTGTTATTGAAAAATTATATATATATTTTTCTCTCAGTTGTAAGGGTTAAACACAGCTGCCCTAAACCAAGCATACTGACACTAACCACTTTGTTTTTACTGCTTTGAACTTCACAAAAAGGTTCTGTTGCCAAATTGATTCATTTGGATAGAGGTGCTGTTGATTACTTAATTAAAACATATTTGCTGAAATGCTTGCTGTTACTTAGCTGTAATAAATGTTACATTCATGAACATGATGTGATTACAAAAAGAAACTTGTATTTATTTGTGCGATGCTGAAATAAAGGAAGTCTGGGATTTTAAGCTTCTGGGAATCATTGAATTTATTTCCTCAAAGCAGTTTTCCCCTCTTGCCACCTGAGTCACATGGATTTAGAATCCCTTGGGTAACTGGTAAAAACATGACTTATTAGTCATTGGCAGCTATTGTAAAACAGCTCACTTGTTACCCTTTGGATTCTTTATTTTCCAGACAATTACATTAATTACACATCCCAGCGAGCTCCGGGGTTGGGGGGAAGGTGGATAGGCCTCCTTTTATTGGGCACTTGTTGGTCCATGGAATGGTTCCCCCCTTCCCACCCACCCCTCACCCCCATGACAATGATGCTACCTGCCTTCAATTGGTCACCTTGCACTTCTCAATAGGGCCTGCCTGACTGGTCCCAGCACCCCCAGACCCCACTTACCAGACATTGAGGGCCCTGAGACCTACTGCCCGACAAAGCAGCGTGGGATCCCCACCACCGCCACCCACCAACATGAAAATTAACCCTTCGTTTGTTCCTCTGATTGTCTCATTACCACTCCCTTTGACCTTGCACCATGAAATCTTTTGTCTTTTAATCCCTCCTGCACCCCACTCTATGATAGACTTTCCTTTTTCTTCTTCTTCCCACCCAGTCCCTTTTCACTTGGTTAAAGCCTATTATATTTCCAACTTTTCCCAGTTGTGGTGAAAGGTCACAGACCTGAAATGTTGGGCAGAATTTGCATTTGCCTGAGGAGGGAGGCTGCTGCTGTGGCCCTGCCTCGTGGCCTTTCTCGTACAGAGAGGTTTGTGGGTGATGGTTACCCACCCGCAAGCAACGGTAACCCGTTTGGCCAATTTAAGGGCCTATTAAGGAAGAAATCAACTGGAATTTTGCAGTTGGCATGAGGATACCCACCATGTTGAGGCCAAAACACAGCTGAGAGATGGAGATGGCCTTCTGGTGGCAGACAGGGGTGGTGGGGTGGGATGGGGCAGTGGGGAGAGGGCACTCTGTCCTAGGAAACTACCCACCACCCCACCAACCTCTCACAAACCATAGCCATCGGGCCCCAACTACAGGCATTTTCAGTGAAGGGGATTCCTGTGAGTTGTAGCTTTTAAAAAAATATTTAAACATTTATAAAAGCTCTTCAGAAGGCACCTCCATCTTGAGATGTCCTATCCATCTTGGCAGCTCCCACCTCTGACGATGGGTCTGCCAAGCTTTCAGAGCTGGGTGCCTCCCATTGACCCTCCAACCTCGGGAGACCACCCACCATTCTTAATCGGACGGCGATTGCACACCCTGGCAACTAATTGACCTGCTCATTAAAAATCACATGGACTGGTAATCCAGAGACTCAGGGTAACGCTCTGGGGACCCGGGTTCGAATCCCGCCATGGCAGATGGTGGAATTTGAATTCAGTAAAGATCTGGAATTAAAAGTCCAATGATGACCATGAAACCATTGCCAATTATCATAAAAAAACCCATCTGGTTCACTAATGTCCTTCAGGGAAGGAAATCTGCCATCATTACCTGGCCTGGCCTAAATGTGACTCCAGGCCCACAGCAATGTGGTTGACTCTTAAATGCCCTCTGAACAAGAGCAATTAGGAAGGGCAATAAATGCTGGCCTAGCCAGCAATGCCCACATCCCATGAATGAATTTAAAAAATCACATCAGGCGTCAGGCAGGAAGCAGAAGTGCACCCAATGTCAGGGTCACGACCCCAGAACAAATAGTAAGCCTGCTAACTTTGTTTCTCTCCCATATGTGCTGTCATACCTGCTGTGTAGTTTATTTTCTGTTTTTGTTTCAGATTTCCTGCATCCGTGGTATTTTGCTTTTCTAAGTAAAATGTGCGTTATAAGTTACAGGTGGCTTTGCGGGGGGGAAGAGAAAATTAATCTAAGAGAATGGGGAGGTAAATATCTTAGCAAATGAAAGGAAGGTAGTGAATTAATTTTTAAAAGAAATGTGGAATTCAAAATCTATAAAAGGAAAAATGCCCCTAGGTGTTTTGTTCTCATTAGGGACATCAAATTGATTC
Organism: Carcharodon carcharias; assembly: GCF_017639515.1. NCBI lineage: Eukaryota > Metazoa > Chordata > Chondrichthyes > Lamniformes > Lamnidae > Carcharodon > Carcharodon carcharias. The sequence continues at coordinate 168,247,912 of NC_054473.1, forward strand.
ATTATAAATAACTTGGACACAAGTGGGAACCATTCAGCCAAATCTGTGAAGTTCTTACAGTGAGTCCAAACCTTGGTTATGGGTGAATAGATACCTCACCACTTGTAAGCACTGGGTCTTTAGATAGGCCTTGGGGAATTCTACAACTCGTGACTCCTTATTCATGGATTAGCAAAGAAAAAATGCTTCAACTAAAAATGCCGGTTTCCTAAAATATCGAAAGATCAGAATGCTCTTTATTGAAAAAAATAGCAGACATTACTTTCTTCAATATCAGGTTAAAGGATTCACACTCGCTAAGCAGCCAGAAAATATGTGGATAAGACTTTAATCTTGTACTTGTGATTCAGCCGCCTGGAGATGTATAATATCAGCATCAAACTCACACTCTCAATGGGTGATAAATCATTCAAACTCCAATACGAGCCTACTATCTCCAGCCCAATTCTCCTTTACATGTTCCACACAGATGATCCCTTGTCCCCAAAGTACAAGAGAAGAAATATCTGCCCTTGGGCGCACTATACAAATTGTGGGCTTGTGTAGGATGAGGAAGATGGGAGAAATGGACAGGTATCAAGGCTGTTTCAGAATTCTAAACCCCAAAGCACAGTCTAAAATATTCCAGTCAGCATCATTGAGAGAATCTAGAAATCATGGAGTTAATTTTAACCCGCAAGAAGAGGTGGGTTTGGCTCAAGTGAGAAAAATGTACCAATAAGTTCGAACCCAAACCCAACCCTTCGTAAACCTGCCCACATCAAGTTTGAATAGGCAGGGCAGCATAATTTGAAGAAGAACCATGAGAAACACCTTTTCCTTCAAGCAAGACTGAATGAATCAATTATCGCAGAATCAAAGAATTGTTACAGCGCAGAAGGAGGCCATTTGGCCCATCATGTCTGCACTAGCTCTCTGAATGAGCAAATCGCCTAGCACCATTTTCGCGGCTTCTCCCTGTAACCCTGCACATTCTTCCTTTTCAGATAAACAGTCTAATTCCCTTCTGAATGCTTCAACTGAACCTGCCTCCACCACACTCAGGCACTGATCTCCAAACCCTAACCACTTGCTGCTGCATAAAAAGATCACTTTTGCTTCTTTTACTAATTATTTTAAATCTGTGTCCTCTCATTCTTGATTCTTTCACAAGTGAGAACAGTTTCTCCTTATCTATTCTGTCCAGACCCCCTCTTATTTTGATTACTTCTATCAAATCTGCTCTCTGTCTTCTCTTCTGTCAGGAAGATATAATAATTTTCATAACGTTATCTGGAATTTATTGTAAACTAGAGTAAGAGTGGGGTCTGTGTCTATGTATGTGTGGGACTTAATTGAATTAGAGACATCTGGTCTGAAGGCTTTGATATAAAAAAAGAAGCTAGGTTTGAAATGTTTAATAGGTAAACATGGGTAAAGTTTTAGAATGTGAGGTGTAAAGGGAACATTTGCATTTTTAAATAAACCAGAGCAGCTTGAATTCAAAAGAGGGGGTGAAATGTTACACCTAGCCAGGAGAAGTTAAGAAACAGTGTGTTTATTTTTCCCAAAGATTACTGGTAAAATTGATACTATGATAGATTTTTATTATTAGAGAGGTAAAGTCCAAAGACATAGTGAAAAAATGGGAATTTGCATTCAAAGGGGAAAATGATTATAAAGGAGCGAAAGCAGTGTGCAAGGGAAGGCATTTTTAAGACCTAACACAAGTGTGAAAAGCCTCCAGCATCTAAGCCTCATGCCGCTGTCTACAAGTAACTGAAGCTGAGAAAAACTCACTGTGAATTCAGCTGTCCAGGGTGTGTGCCTTGCCTGGGTCTGTTTAAATCTATGGGCAGAATTTTCCATGCCCGCTGGCGGTGGGAGGTGGCATGAGCAGACAATATGGCTTGATCTGTTTCACGATGGCAGGAAGGCAGGTCGCGATTGTATGCTCAGCCTGCCAACAGTGGGTCACGTTCCCGCTATTGGTCATCAGGAATCTCATTGTAATACATCAGCATTTCATTATCAGGCTATCCCACCAGGCTCTTGCACCCCTGCTGGATCGTCCCTCCATGTTGGTGGGAAAGCACACCAACATGTTTCACAACAGCACAGAGGCAATGTGCACTTGGCAGCCTACACTTTGGGTGAACTGGAGGTGAGTGCACAGCAACGTTCTTCAGAGCCCACCAGGGTCACCTGTTGCTTTGCAGGCTTCAGGGGTATTGGGGATCGGGGTTAATTGCCACCCTGCCGGACTGGTGGTGGTGTGGGTATCAGGGGGCAAATGCAGCCCTGCCTCTGAGGTGACATTTGAGTGTGAGGGGGAGAGAGGAGGGCAAGTGCAGCCTTGCTTTTGAAGCGACTTGTGAGGTGGGGGGGTGTGGCAAGTGCAGCCTTGCCATTGAATATAGTGCACAAGCATTTGGGGTGGGGAGGTAGGTTGGGCGAGGGAAGTGGCCACGCATTAGGGAAACCTGTAGAAATTGACCATTCCTCTGCAACTGAGACAGTTCAGGTGCAGCCACATTGCTGTGATTAGGTGGGCTCCTGGCCTATCTGCCCACTCAAGCAACGCAGAGGCATCAAACTGCCACAGGTTCTGCAGACTATCCCCCCACACCCGGCACCGACTGCAGACTCATGAGCACTTTAGTGGGCTGCATAACAGTTGGACGACCTCACACATTGTACAATCTCCTTGCTAAAGCGGGCCATGTAGCAGCCACTGCTGGAGGCGCTCCCAGGTTCTTACAATGTCAGCATCCTGGTTTGGATCAGTCTCCCCATTGATCAAGCTAAAAGGGCAGTCATGCAGTGCACTAATCCCTCGCCATCCAAGTGGCGAACAGCACTCTCCGGGAAGCGTTAAGGGGCCTTCACACTTAAGCAGGACAGGTTCTTAGCACACCCATGCTAACCACTTGTCTCTCTCTTTCATTCTGAAGGAGGAGTACGTCAGGATCATGGGGCCTGGTGAGCTAGCTGTATGCCTGATGGTCTACAGAGCATGAAGAAGATGGAGGAGAGAGTGACTGATGCTCCTGGCAGTGCAGAGGCAGGAGCAGCAACCTCAGGAAGAAGGGGTGCCAGGGACTCCTAAAAAGGCAGAGCCACAGCGAGACGTCACTGTTCGGAGCATATTGACACCCAGGGTCTACTGATGCCGCCCTTCACTCCTGCAGGTGACCGAGAACCACTGTCACCAAAGGCCATGCATGTCCAGGGAACTGGTTGAGCACATCTGCCATTTACTGCAGGATTTGGTGCCATGGAGACATGGAGCGCACCCACTACCAGTGGCTGTGAAAGTGATCACGATGCTCACTTTCTACACCAGTGGCTCCTTTCAGGGCTCCACAGGTGATCTCTTTGGGATCCCATAAGCCTCCACCCACAAATACAGCCATGAAGTCACAGATGCCATTTTCATGAGGGCATTTTGCCCAGGACCAGAACAACCAGGATGCAAGAGTGATTGGAATTGCCCTGATCTTGGGTTTCCCACAGTTGTAGGGTGCGATTGACTGCACTCGTGGTGCTCAGATCTCTGTTGCAACAAAGGTGAACTACATCAGCTGCAAGGGATTCCATTCACTAAATGTGCAGCTGGTGTGTGACCAGCAGAAACACATCCTGCAGGTCTGCGCAAGGTTTCCAGGGAGTGTGCACAACTCCTACATCCTCAGTCGGTCACAGATCCCTGGAGTCTTCCAGGGTCCACAGAAGCTGCAGGGATGTCTCCTCGGGGACAAGGGCTACCCACAGAGGCTGTAGCTGATGACATCCGTGTGGCAGCCTCAGACAGCAGCAGAGCAACGCCAAAATGAGGCTCATGCTGCAGCTCACACCTTGGTGGCACAGACCATTGGGATGCTGCAGATGAGGTTCTGGTGCCTGCACTGGTCTGTTGGAGCCCTGCAAACCAGTCCACAGAGGGTGTCACACATCTTTGTCATCTGCTGTGCCCATTATAACCTGGCACTGCAACAAGGAGATGAACTGGCTGAGGAGGAGGTGGAGGAGCTGCATGTCTCCTCCAATGAAGAGGATGCCGATGGGGATGAGGCTGAGGAGGTCCTCGGAGGCGATGATGATGGGGATGAGGCCCTAACACTGGCTAGAGGAGGCAGGCATGCTCAGCAAGCTTTCATAGCTGCTAGATTTGTGGAAGAGGATGACATGCAGTGAGGTGACCCCATAGTTCCTCACATCGCATTTATGAACGTTTGACTCCAGTTTAACTTATGGCGGCGTGAACACCCTCTGTGAGAATGCTCCTGTCATGGAGATGCAGTGGAGGCCCTATTGTCACTCATTTGTAGGAAGATGATGATGATATGCATTGAAGACATTCCATAACTCTTCACACAGCCTCTGAGAATGTCTGACTCCTGTCTGGCTGAGGGCAGCTCGCTTGTGCTCTGTGATCAGGGTCGTATCATAGCCATGAAACTTTAAGGGCATCTGCTGCTTTGTCCACCTTCAGCACAAGAGCCCTTCAGGAGCTGGAGCACAGCATCATTGATCACAGATGCTGAAGAGATGGGGTCCAGCCCCTCCATAAAGGTGCTGAGAGCACACCGAGAGAATGAGAGAACTCTGTGGTGCTAGCCCACTACATTCTGGCAGCAATGACCAACAACGCCGAGGTGCAGGCATCAGTAATGTTTCCAAGGAGGCTCGACCATCACTTAGCACAGAGCACAGGGAAGAGGCCTTGGACTGAGACACCTGCCTTTATCTTGTGCAGAAAGGTTTCCGATTTGAGTGACAAGAACACTGCTCATCAGAACAAGGAGCCACAAGCAGGGAGACATTCTTGGGAATTTATTGACAATAGTGAACAGTGTGTACAAATGATTAACACCTGTGCCCAGACTGTGCAACTAATTCTTCTTAACTCTCCTAACCCTGCTGCTACGTCTCGGTGCTCCCCAGACATCCACAGCGGAGATGGAGGCAGCCTGCTGACTGTAACGCCCTGTGTGTGATGACTTTGACGGGCATGCTCTAGAGGGCCCCAGCCTGATTTCAGGGTCCTGCTGTGTGGCAGTGACACCCCCCTCGGCCTGTGGAGCTGGAGCTGCTGAGGACACAGGAAGATGGGAGCCGGATGGGCCGGACACTCTCAGAGTCACCTGGGTGGATGAGCCTGGAGTGTGCACCTGCTGATCCTCCTCCCAAGGGCCCCAGGCTGACTCCTTGAGGGGCAAGGCTAGCTGGAGTGAGATCGAGCTGCCCAGTACCCCTCTCATGTACACACTGTTGTAGGCCAACTATGGCATCAGCAATGGAGTTGAGCCCATGCAGCAGCACAAGAGTGAAGTCCTGGATCAAGGTCTTCATGGCAGCCACCATCCTACCAGTGTTGACCTCGGTGCATTGATATGCTGGCGCTATCACCTCGGACTGAAGGCGGACGGGCTCCTCCATTGCGTCTTGCAATCTGAGGAATGCAGCGGACATCCCTTCCTGATGTTCCCGAGTTTGCCTTTGCAGCTCCAGCAACTGTGCCATGACCGAGCCCAAAGGCTCCCATCTGACTCAGACATAGCAATGTTCTGGCCTCCAGCAGTCCTCTGAGTGCTGGACACCTGGGAAGTCCCTGCTGCCACCTGCTGTGGATCAGACAGTGCGATGTGCTCACCAGATTGTGATCCCAGGGCTACTCTAAAGCTAGGTCCCATCGAGGTCTGTTTCTGCGCTGGTGGAGGGTGTGGATGAGCGCTGTGATGGGACTTCAGGGAAGGGTACCTTCAGATTCTTCTTCAGAGGTTTCTTCGGGACTTGATTAGAGTCCCTGGGTCATGGACTCCATCGGCTGTTTGGCAGATGTGCCTGCGAAAGGAGAGATAATTAGTGCATGTCAGTGGCCTGTGAAAGAGGACACATCACATCACTCATTGATGGATGTTGCTCTGCTGGATCCTCACTTGGTAGAGCAGCGCCGACCTCACCGTCTGCACAGGACCGGTCCTGATCCTTGCCGGCCAGCTGGATCAAATTTCATGAGGACCTTGCTTTCGGGCATTCCGCCACTGGTTTGCGACCTCCCTCTCTTCTTGTGTGCCAGCTTGTCCTGCATGGATAGAGATGGAGAGAATGTAAGCAGGACGCCTGCCCGGCAGATGACAAATATGCCTGGCCTGTGTGGGTGTTGAGTGGTTCCATGGGCAGGATCAGAACAATGAATGTGTGTGCGAGAGAGTGAATGGTGATGTCCCTTGAACCAGCAGTGAGGGAGGGCCTGGTGGATGTGTGATGGGTTTGTGAGTGTGTGAGTTGAGAGTGACGAGATGAGTGACTTACCCTGGCAGAATGGAGGAGATCATTTGTCCTCTTGCAGCACTGGATGGCTGTCCTCTTTTGCAGGGCATTGGCACTGACCACCGCTGTCACCGCCTCCCAAGCTGGGTTAGTGCTGTTGCTGCCCATCCTGTGGCCAGACCGGGTGTTGAGGACATCTTGGTGTGACTCCATAGCATCCAAAAGGTGCTTGAGGGACGTGTCACTGAACCTGGGGGCTGCAGCCTTCTTCTGTTTCAGGGCCATGTCTTCCGTGCAGCAATGGTGACCTGCAAGCACTGAGATATGTGCTTGTGGCTGGACTTTAAACATGGTTCAAAGTGTGATTCAGCAGTGGGCTGATGGTGTGCGGGCGAATGAGAGCCAGCCCGCCATGGAAATGACGTGTTTCCCAGGAGTGCATAAATATGAGATGGACTCACGATGATACAGTGTGAAAACCCACCATCACAGCCGGCAGGTTAAACGTCGTTTTACCTGCCCGCTACGGTGCTTTGGGAAAATTTACCCCCATGTGTTTTACTTTTGCCCTAACAGAGGTGTAACTGGGAGCTAGATTAATCAGGGGAGCTGGGAGTTATCATAGTAGTAATTTGCAGACCTATGTACGTGCTTAAAATCATTTCTTCTATTAATAAATGTTTAATTTAGTTTTGTAAAAAAAAACTCTAAGCCTCAGTGTCCTTTTTACTGAATTCAAAGTTCACATCTCAAAATAAATGCAAATTGCAAATAGTTGTGGCAGCTCCTTCAAGTTTGCCTCTGGGATTTGAGCAGCTTGGCTTTTATCATCCGCTGTGCCATAACACGTATATAAGGAAAACAGTCCTAACTTCTCAAATATACCTTCAAAACTGAAGTTCTTCATCGATGGAACCATTCTTGTGAGTTTTTCCTGATTGTGGGACTTCTTGTTTCCTTCAACTTTATCACCTCAAAACAGAAAAAACTTGTTTATCGATATTCCTTATGTTTGAGAAAACTTAATTTTTTGTCTGCTCCAAACTAAGTGAACTGACATTTTCTCTCATACCTCCAAGCTTTCAAAAGTCAATACAACAGCTTGATGATTCCTGTGATTCACCAGTTATCTGCTTCAATAATGATTGCTTATTAAATATTAACCGACTCTACAGCAGCATTTGCATTTCCAAATGTAATTCAAATTACATAATTATAATGGGAAGTAATGCTGTGATCTCAAGCAACACTTACTCAGAAGTAACCTGCTCACTGACGCTCAAGCTGGAATCTTCCAGCACCACCCCTCCCCACTCCCCCCACTTTGGTGGGTTCCTCCTGCAGCACAGCCGGCAAGCCATTGAACTCTCAGTTTGCATCGACGGGACCGGAAAATCCTGCTGGCATGAGGGGCTGGAAAATGCCGGCTTCAGTTTTGTTTCCACCACGGACACTCAGCTCTTGACATCAGTACAGCCTTGGTCCAAACACGGACAAAAGAGCTGAACTCGAGAGGAGAGGTGTGAGTGACTGCCCTTGACATCAAGCATTTGAATGAATATGATATCAAGGAGCCCTGGCAAAACTGGAGTCAATGGAAATCAGGGGGGAAACTCTCTGCTGGTTGGCGTCATACCTAGCACAAAGGAAGGTGATTCTGGTTGTTGGCAGTTAATTATCAAGGTTCCAGGGCATCACTGCAGGAGTTCCTCAGGGTAGCGTCCTGAGCCCAACCATCTTAAACTGCTTCATCCGTCAGAAATCAGAATGTTCGCTGATGATTGCACAATGTTCATCACCTTTTGCGACTCATCAGATACTGAAACAGTCGATGTCCAAATGCAGCAAGACCTGGACAACATTCAGTCTTGGGCTCATAAGTGGCAAGTAAAATTTGCACCACACAAGTGCCAGACAATGACCATCTCCAACAAGAGGGAATCCAACTATCTCCCCTTGACAATCAATGGCACTACCATTGCTGAATCCCATATTATCAACATCCTGGGGGTTACCATTGACCAGGAACTGAACTGGACCAGCCATATAAATACTGTGGCTACAAGTGATTTGCAAAAGATTCAAGTGTGACGTGAGAAAAACTTTTTCACACAATGAGTGGTTCGGGTCTGGAATGCACTGCCTGGAAGTGTGGTAGAGGCAGGTTCAATCAAGGCATTCAAGGGGACATTGGATGATTATTTGAATAGAAACAATGTGCAAGGGTACGAGGAAAAGGCAGGCAATGCACTCGGTCGTAATGCTCATTTGGAGAGCTGGTGCAGACATGATGGGCTGAATGGCCTCCTTCAGTGCCGTTAAGATCCTGTAAAGAGCAGGTCAGAGGCTGGGAACTCTGCAGCGAGTAACTCACTTCACTTTGTCTTCCCCAAAGCCTGTCCACCATCTGCAAGGCACAAGTCAGGATTGTGATGGAATACTCTTCACTTGTCTGGATAAGTGCAGCTCCAGCAACACTTAAGAAACTTGACACCATCCAGGCCAATGCAGCACACTTGATTGGCAACTCATCTATCACTTGTGCACAGTGGCAACAGTGCATCCAATCTACAAGATGCAAAGCAGCAACTCACCAAGGCTCCTTTGACAGCACCTTCCAAAACTGCAGCCTCCACCAATAAGCAGGACAAGGGCAGCAAGTGCATGGGAATGCCACAACCTCCAGGTGTGTAGTGCTGCCAAAGCGCACTGGGGCGCCACTCCAGCACCTCCAACCAGGGCCCAGGAGAGGGCAATGCAGATGGTTCTAAATACCAGGCCCAGGCTTGGTATTTTAAATCGAGTTCTCATCATCCACTCTGAACAGTGAGAACTTAGGACCTAACAGACCGGCTTAAAAAAAAATCAGAGCTTTCAGGCTGAGAATCAGGTCAATTTCACTCGTTACTGCTGGGGAGATTGGACTGTTGGAGAGTTTGCGAACTGGGGAGTTTGAGGAGTGGGGGGTTTGTTGGAAGGGTGAAGGATTTGGGGGAGGGGATTTGGTGGAGGGGAGTGGGTGTGTTGGGGAGGGGTGGGTAGAAGGTTGGAGGGGTTTAGGGTGGAGGGGGGAGGGCTGGGGGCTTGTTGGGGGAGTTCAGAAGGATGAGAGGGTTGGGGTTGGGGGAGGTTGTTGGAGGGAGGGATGAGAAAGAGGTTGGTGGCACTAATGTTTTACTTAAAAAGCATAGTTAACTGACATTTGGGTATTCAAATGATTAAAACACAAGAAAACAGCATAATAGTAGATTTAGAAATTATATGGCCAACACATTTTCTTAGAGCTCCGGCACCTCAAAATTTGGCACTGCACCCCTGGTCCCCTCCAAGCCACACACCATCCTGACTTGGAACTATATTGTCGTCCCTTCACTGTTGCTGGGTCAAAACCCAGGAACTCTCTTTCTAACAGCACTGTGGATGTACCTACAGCACATGGTCTGCAGCGGTTCAAGAAGGCAGCTCATCACCACCTTCTCAAGGGCAATTAGGGCTGGGCAATAAATACTGGCCTAGTCAATAATGCCCACATCCCATACAAGAATTTTTTTTTAAAATGTGAATCATTTCACAAAATCAATATTCCATTTTTCAGTGCATGAAATTCAAAAGTCAGAAGTTTGCATTTGTAAAATGGAATTCATGAATGCTTTTGTACACTTATGTGCACTATGACTATTTTAATTCCACAGTATTGAATAGATTCAGCTGCATGTAGTGTTAATAAGGTGAGATCTACAAGATTGAATTTATAATTTAAAAAATACAGCAAGTTTTCTGATTGCGAACGTGCAACTGAATCCCTGGTTGGTTCCCGACAGGCAAGTCTTCCTGCAGGGACATGACAGCACTCTTCAAAAGTGCACTGCATGTTGAGGTACAGAAAAAGCTAATTAGGCTCAGTCAGCCAGTCTTTTTTTGATTCATCTCTCAGCTTCTTGTCTTTTTAACTATGGCACTAACGTTGAGCTTGCCACAGGAAGGTCAGTAAAAGCAAAAAAGAATGTTAAGTGGGTCACATGGCATACCATCAACTTCTATTGCTCTATTGTTTAGCAGATCAGCCATAATCTGGTAGTGGCAAGCAATGTTTGTAGGAGGTTGAGGTCAAGTGGGATGACAACGACAGAGCTGTGTCATCTACTGGAAAACATCCAGATAACATTCAACATCCTTAGAACCTACCATTGGGAACCTCTACATTGTGGACCCATGGAAGTAGCAAATATGTCACAAATGCATTCTTCAGCCATGCTAACGATTGCTTTGCTTTGACCAAACATCAACAATATCAAACTGAGAACATACAACGTAATGCGACAGAATTTTCAGAGTCATGGGGTATTTGTTTGGCCATTTAAGCAATTGTCCACAATACTGTAAGTAAAAATGTAATCAGAAATGGATTTCTGTATCTCAATTTTCATATGGTATTCATCTATCAGCACAGAACCGTGCAGGTTAATATCTCCCAATATTTAAGAATATCATATGTTCTATCCTAACCTCACAAGAAATCAAGAGTAGAAGAATGGCTCTGGGAGACCAAAGTTACCCCAACGGAGATGGTTTCTAGAAGACATGACTATGATCAGAAGCAGGTTGCAGCAGAGCTGGTACTTCAGCCATCATTATAACTGGACATACCACTAGGATCCTAAAGCAACATCTCATAGCTCTGGATCAATTGCAGGCGGCCATGCAGTACAACCTTTCATACAGAGTTTCCATAATAATTGTCAAATTCAACATAAAAAAATGACTTCAGCATGAATGTTGCTATGCAAAATGGCAGTTATGGAAGTCTAAACAAGCAAAGGTGACATTCAGGAATTTCAAGCAGCACCAGCAACGTTACAAGATGCACAATCTTCCAGGGGTTGGATGAGGAACTAGAGATAATTTAAAATAAGTTGCATTTGTTTTTTGGGTGTTAGGAACACATTTTAGATTTACGCTTAATTTATATTTCTGTATTTGTAGTTGTGCCTACAACTCTGGGGGTTTTGTTTGTACACCTGTATTCTAATGAGGCTTTATGACTCTTGAAGTAGAAAAGCATTGCTGTTGCAACAGCAACAGCAGGGGGAGAGAACAGAAAGAGAACAGAAAGAGAACAGTGATTTTAGCTTAGGTGCAAGCAGTGCCCAGGAGAAGTTGGACAGGAGAGGGAACTGCAAGAAGCAAGTTACAAAGAATGAACTAAAAAACCCAAAACCAGGTAGTGGAACAGGAGAAAGGTCCCAGGAAGACAGTGAAGTCAAGGGAGAAGAACAAGAATCTGAACAAAGTCCTGTTCAGGGAAATTAAGATAAGGAGCAGTGACGAAGGCTCCAAATTAAAGAGAGAAAGCTGCAGGAAGCAGACTTAAAGCAAAATAAGCTTGCGAGAAGCCAGAAGATCCTAGAAGACATCTGAAGGGGGGTCTGTAACTCTTTACTATGGGCATGTGAAGCAGTGGTGTTCTGCTGGCACAGCTGTGTATCTGAGAGAAAGTAAATGAAAGGCAGAGCTTCATTGCACATGGCAATCCAGGGAAGATGAATATCAGAAGGAGGGATCAAAACCCTGGAGGTGAACCCTTGTGGGAGGCGTCCAAGAGAAAGTGTCATTTGGAAGAAGATTCCTTTGAGAATGGAGATTGGAAACCCTCATTTGAAAAACAGAGTTCAGTGAGGCCATTTACCTCATGTGTGACAAGCTTCTGGGGAGAGCTGATGAGAGATTTATGGCATCTGTTAGGGTGGCATCTGTCATGTAGTTTCAGAGACTGGTGTGCCTGACCACAGGTCGCCTATTGGTTTACATGAACCGTGTACTTACTGTGAACATGAGAGTATAATATAGCTTTTGTACCTTGTGTTATCCTTATGAATCTGTACACATCTGTAAAGGTATACTTGTGGGTGAAGGAGTACTTTAATATAATTAATCTTTTCTTGTTTAATGTGTTTTATTCTTTTGTTACAAGTTCATCACCTGCCTCTTGTGACTCTGTTTAGTAGCTGCCATGTTTCTACACAAAAAATAGAACATAGGATCTATCAAGCCAGGTTCCATACTGGGACCTGACTTGTCCAGTAGTAATATCAGCTGGGATTGTAATAAAGTGGGGGGCTCATCCAGGATCATCATAATAAAAGGTGGGATCTCTTGTGGGATTGGAAATCCTTGACTTTTGGTGGAATTTGTGACTCCCCAAAAATGAGAAGTGGAGTTGCTGTGAGGTACATTATACGGATTGGAATCTGAAATGGCTTTGGGTGTTATTAGGACTTTTATGGGAGTGGAAGATGTAACTGTGGAGAATTTGAAATCTTTGAATAAGACTCAGCTGAAAGAGTTAGCAGGTGAAATACAGATTGAAATAAAAGTGGAATTTTGTAAGGCTGATATGGCTAAAGTGTTTACTCGGCGTTTAAAATGAGAGGAAGTGACTCCTGAATCTCGTGTGTCACAGCTGGAGGTAGTCAGGCTTTCAGCTGTAGATGAAGCAGCTTGATATAGAAAGAAATAGGGAAAGGCAGAAACTTGAATTGGAAAATAAAGAAAAGGAGAAATGGAAAAACCTGAAAAAGAAAAGGACAGATTAAAAGAAATGGAAATAAAAAATATTTCAATGGGAAAAGATTGAGCAAGAAAAGGAAGAGATTGCAAGAAATAGAAATGCAAAAGCTTCAACTTCAACTTCAGAGAGAGAAGCTAGCAATTGAAAGCGAGAAGGAAAGAAATAGAGAGCTTCAGAGAGAGAAAGAATCCAGACAATATGAATTGTCTAAAGTGAAGCTCAGAATAAAGGAGGAAAAGAGAGATGGTGATTCAGATGGTGACTTTGATTCCTATGAGGAATTTGATTTAACTAAAAATCTTCAGTTAGGGCCAAAATTTACGGAGGATGGAGGCGAAAGATATTTCACCTTATTTGAAAAGATAGTCATGAAGTTGAATTGGCCATGAGATACTTGGAGTAAAACGTTAGAGTGTTTTTTTCAGGCACAGCCATTAATGCGTATGCCAACTTGTCAGAAGAGCAATCTGCTGACTACGAAGTCATTAAAAGTGCAGCACTAAGTTCTTATGAGCTTATCCCTGAGGTTATCAGTTGAACTTTAGGACTATAAGCAAGAAACCTAATCAAACATTTGTAGAGTTGCAAGAGGAAAAATAGTTTTCTGGGATCGATGGTTTAGGGCATTGTAGTCAGACAAGACTTTTGAAAATGTAAGGGAAATTATGATTATGGAAGAATTTAGAAATAGTATTCCAGCAACTATCAAGACATACTTAGATGAAAGACAAAGGGAAACTGCTGTTTTATCTGATACTTAACGATATTTCAAACAGACAGTTACATGGGAGGAAATGGTCATATGAGAGTCAACAGGAAAATTGGAGGACTAGAAGATCTGATAATGAAAAGGGTACTAGTTCTCAAGAACAACCAGAAGCATGCCAAAATAATAGAGGAGATAGGCTAGAACCTAAAAGTGATGTCAAGAAAATGATATGCTTCCATTGTAATAAACCTGGAATATTAAATCTACTTGCTGGAGGTTAAATGGAAGACCTATTGCAGTAGAAGGAAACCCTAATGGATCTTCAGGAAAGGTTGCACCAGAAAAGGAAGTGGTTGTTAAAACTGTGGCATTGTACCAGTGAAACCTGCTCCCTCAGAATCTTTGGGAAAGGGGGATATGGCTCAAGGTGGCCCTGAGAATTCTCCTTTGATTACTGGTGAAGGAAATCAGGCTGTTAGAGGTTTTGGATGTTTTGTTTCAGAGGGAGAAGTGTTCCCTTACTCCTCCAACAAAATAAGTGAACAGATTAAAATTTTGAGAGATACTGGGGCAGAACAATCACTCATGGTGGCTGATGATACAATTTGTGTTCTGGATAGTTTTTTGAAGGAAGAAGTGTTAATAAGGGGTGTTAATAGAATTTATGAACCTGTTTATTTGTGTAAAATCACCTTACAAAGAGACTCCGTAAATAGAATCGTTATGTGGGAATTATTCCTAAATTATCTATTGAAGATGTAGATTTTATTCTGGGTAATGATTTGGCTACTGGAAACAGTGATGTGGCAATAGCTGCATTGCAGCAGGTGGTTAATCATGCTGACCTTAACCAACTCCTGAAAACTATTGTTGCCAAATATGAGATACTTATTATAGATAACAAGCAATTGAAGGAAAACCTGATTAACATAGAAAACCAGCTTTCATGCATAGAAGAGGAGTTTGCTAATGAATAAAGAGAATTGGGGAGAAAAATTGCAAATCAGTCATAGAAAGTAGAAGTCTTCAGGCTTCTAAATGTCTAAATGATAAACATGTAGAAGCAAATTTAACAAAGGTCATCTTCAGTTAAAACTTGATGAACTACAAGCATCAGAAGTCATTATGAATTATCGTGAATAATGCCTTGAACAAAAAAGGAATTATTGGTAAATCAGAATAATTGGTTGATTTCAGAATTAAAAAACAAAGCTTATGAACTGTTAGAGCTTCATCATGAAAATAGCAATAAGGTTTTTGAACTTGGATGCAAACTGAAAATTAAGGTGAAGGTGGGTGGCATGGATTATCACAGTTTTGAACTGTGGTCCAGCTGAGCAAAGAACTGATCCAAGTAACATTACTGATGTATCAACCTTACTAATGGGTGGTACAAAAGCAAGTGAGGTGCCTACAGGTTGGAAATTGAGTGAAAAAAGACTAAGAGTGCAAAGTGATCCTTCCAGGTCAATGACCAGAGACATTGATATACTGGTGCTTGCCAGTGCTAAAACACAAAGTACAGCAGCTGGAATCTAGGCAAATGTACAGTTTGCAAAAGACCATTCAAAAACTGCAAAGGAGTGGAATGATATAGTTCATGAATTATGTAAAAAAAAGTTGGAAGGGTTAGAATGAACCATAAAACTCCAGAGGGAGGAAGTGATTGACATTGCTCAAAGAGAATTCAAAAAGACTCATCTGAAATGGGATTGGGAGAAACGACAAGATCATAAAAGGTTCAAAGAACAAACCAAGCAGAGTATGACACTCTTTTGTGTGAACATAAAAGTGTCTCAACAGCATCCTTGAAACGGCTAAAAGAGATTTTGATCAAAGAGGGAAAAAGATGTGAATGCATAAAAATGCAATGTTGCCTTTGCTAATTTGAAATGAGAATTTACCACTTGTGAGTTCAGAAAATGAGCTTAAAGATGGAATTACGCCTACAGCTAACAAAAAGGACAACTGGGCTGTAGATTTAAATTAAACATTCTTTGCTGAGTTAAAGACTCAGAATAAGAGGAAAAAGAAATGCAAAGGTTGAGTTATGATCATTCTATGATGAACAAATTCTGCAGTCTTGTTATATTTATGGACTTTATTTTGCTTAAATCTTTGTCATTGTACGATATGGCATGTGTAGTTGTGAAACAAGATGGAAAATTTATTTTCATAGAATATAATAAGCTGCTTGTTAGAAGTTTATGATACGTTATTGTAAATAAATCTTTACTGTTGTGAAGTTTTCTTTCCTTCAAGGAAAAAAGTGTGAGGAACTAGAGATAGTTTTAAGTAAGTTGTATTCCTATTTGTGGGTGTTAGGAACAATTTTTAACTTTAAGTTTAAGTTTCATTTATATTTCTGTATTTGCGTATTAAGGGAACCAGAGTTTTAGTTTTACTTTAAACTGATGCCTGCAACTCTGTGGGGATGGGGTGGGGTGTGTATGGTGGTGGTGGTGGTGGCGGGGGGGGGGGCATTGTTTATATACCTGCATTCTAATGAGGTTTTATGACTCTTGAAGTGGAAAAATCTATGCTGTTGCCTAGCAACAGGGGGGCCCACAGAGGCAGTGCATCAGTTTTTGTTCAGTTGGAAGCAGTGCCCAGGAGAATCTGGACAGGAGAGGGAACTGCAGGAAGCAGATTGGAAAGAATGAATTGGAAAGTCCCAAAACCAGGTAGTGGAACAGGAGAAAGGTCCCAGAAAGACAGTGAAGTCAAGGGGAAAGAACAGAATCTGAACAAGGCTCTGCTCAGTGAAGTTAAAATAAGGAGCAGAGGAAAAGGCTCCAAATTAAAGAGAGAGAGCTGCAGGAAGCAGACCTAAAGCAAAATAGGCTTGCAAGAAGCCAGGATATCCAAGGAGGCTGTCGAAGGTCTGTAACTCTTTACTATGGGCACGTGAGGCAGTGGTGTTTTGTTGGTGCAGCTGTATATCTGAGAGAAAGTATGTGAAAGGTGATGCTTGAATGCACATGGCAATCCAGGGGAGACGAACATTGGAAGGAAGGATCACGATCCTGGAGGTGGACCCTTGTGGGAGGTGTCTGAGAGAAAATGTCTTTGAGACTGGAGATTAGAAACCCTCGTGTGGAAGATGGAGTTCAGTGAGACCAATTGGCTCATGGTGTTACAGCATCTGGGGGAAGCCAATGAGAGATTCATGGCATCTGCTTGGGATGGCACATTTCACTTGGTTTCAGAGTGTGGTGTGTCTGATCACAGGGCGTGATTGACTTACATGAACTGTGCACTTACTGTGAACATTAGAATATAAGATAGCTTTTGTAACTTGTGTTATGCTTATTAATCTGTATATCTCTGTAAAGGTATAGTTGTGGGGAAAGGACT
The DNA here is from genome assembly GCF_017639515.1 of Carcharodon carcharias. Lineage (NCBI taxonomy): Eukaryota > Metazoa > Chordata > Chondrichthyes > Lamniformes > Lamnidae > Carcharodon > Carcharodon carcharias. The sequence continues at coordinate 168,264,801 of NC_054473.1, forward strand.
TTTGTAATATAGTTCATCTTTTATTGTTTAATAAATGGTTTATTATTTTGTTAAAAGTTCATCAGCTGACTCCTATGACTCTGTTTCATAACCACTCTCCATGTTTCTAAACAAAAAATAAAAGTTAGGATCTATATAGCCAGGTTCCACCCTGGAATCTGACATGTCCAATAGTAATATCAGCTGGGATGGTAACAATTGTCAAAGGTATATCATGTATTCAAGGTTTGTTCGCACTTTAATGGTGCCTAAAGCATCTCACACTTTCATGTTCAGCTCTTCAAACACCACCCACTGATATTTATAATCTCATATCTTCTCCTTCATCTTAGGAAGTCCCTCAGTATCAATGATGACTTACTTCCGCTCTGGTTCTGAGTTCTGAGGTGGCTGATAAGTCCAATGCCTGATCTACAGACTCTGCCACATAGAAGGCAGGTGGCTGAAGGGGTGGGTAGATGGGTTGTTTAGAGGTTTTTTGCGCTCCTACCGATGCCTCGACTTTGCCTCTGCACATTCCCGATGAAGTCTCTCGGTGTGTTCTGATATACCGTAACCATTGACAAACAAAGATTCAGCATCTTTTTCAAATTAGCAATCATGCACTTACGTTGGTAGCACAAGTTAACATGGTACTATCCTTGATGCTTTGTTTCAGATCTGCAGCACCTAGCCTCCTAATACTTAGTGATTTTCTTGTGGAAGGATTAAATGTTACAGTTGACTGCAGGAATTCATGAATGGGAATAGCTTGTTGGGAATCTGTTTGTTTGGAACTCCTTGAATTTATAATATTCTTGGTATTGTTCAACTAATACAGAATATATAATGTGTCTGCAGAGGTCTGTAAAACACGAGCGTTATTTGAATACATCTTATTGCTCTGACTACATCTTACACAAGGCTGCACAAAAGGGAGCAAATCATATAATGTTACATCATTTCCTGTGATTACTGAAAAAAAGAGGCATGTCCAAGCTTTTCATCTTCTACTTATCAGGACACTTCGCAAGAACACCAATATAAGGGGAACTCAACAATTTATACTGTCTGAGAAGACAGGGCTGATTGGTTGGCAAGTCGACTCTGATTGGTAAAGGCATTGCCATGGAGAATGCACCAATTGACTGCCAAGCACTGTTTGAAATTTAAACCGGGCAGCTTGACCCTGATTGGTCAAAGCATTAACTTGAGGAATGAGTTAGTGAATGGCTGCCACTTATTTTATTTCACTAAAACAGGCACATTGTGTGTACATGTTCTTTCTGTCTGTGAAGAACAATGCTTGGCAATTAAATGTCAGTCACCATCACTGGTGCATTCTCCATGCCAACGCCTCTACCAATCGGAGTCCACTTGTCAACCAATCAGCACTCTCTTCTCAAACCATATAAATTGTTGTTTTTCCCTTATATTGTTATTCTTGTAGTGTCCTGATGAGTCCAATATGAAAAGCTTTGACATCTCTTTTTTTAAGCAACAATTAAGTTGTGGATTACCAAATGACTACTTCCTGTGATGATATACATAGTATCTGCAAAGTCCTGTATGTTCTATCATACCCAGAATTGAGGTAGCTAATTGGTGTTCCATGGCATCCACCAAACCATCTCATGCCTGGTGCAGCAGCTGCTTCTGGCCACCAGTCTCATAAATGTTGTTTCTCCTCTTCAAATGTCTGTGCACCTGGCTGTAAAACCAACTTTCCTCACTTTCTACTTGAAATTTGCAGGAACTATACCCAATTAAACTCTACATTAGTCTTTCCAGTATTTTTTTTTAAACTAAGTGCTCCTTTTGAAAGGGGCACCACTAATTTCCCAGTATTATTTCAGATACTTATGTGCCTCTTCATTGGAACTCACACCCTGCTGTCACTTGACAACCTTAATGGGCAATTAGCACCCACTGAGAGCCACCCCCTGCCCTTGCTGCCAAACCAGACCTCTCCCCCACTGCCCCCACCTCGAAATACCACCTCCCACCACCACCTGCCTTTGGCCTGGGTCCCTTGGCGATGTTGGGCCTCTGATGGGTGCATTACTGGCAGCAGCCACTACTGCCCCGGTGGCGCTGCTGAACATTGCATAGCTGCCGGCCTCTGATTGGTCGGCAGTTCTTGGGGAGAGGGATTTTTGGATCCTGGAGAAGGCCCACTGCCACCCAGTTAAATGCCCCATTGGCACTTAATTTGGCAGGCCTTCCCAAAAAATGTGGCACAGGGCACTCACAGAATCTCGAGTGACGCACAAAACCCCCCTCACCTCTATCAAATATTGGAGCCCAAGGGCACTGGAGAGAGCACTTGCTTGGGTGTTGACTGGGAAGCTGATATCTCCAGTATGGAGTCCTCCATGCTCAAATAACCTGCTGACACACACTGTATATGTGTAGAGAATCGTCATTTGGGTGCATCCTAGCAACATGTGGTAGCTTTAGAGGAGCCTCGCAAAGGTAAGGCTCTTAAAGCCCACCCTGACCTGGAATTAGGTCAGCTGATGGCAGGGACAGACACTTTGTACCCTCTCCCACCAGGTAACTACACACGAACCTATGTCCGCAGCACACACTTACAATTTACGTTGTGATTGCGTGCGTTGCAGCTTCTGACATGAGCAGAAGTGGCGTCCACCTCCAGTCCTGCCGTCAGGTTAAATTCTGTCCTATGAGTTCACCACTTGCAACTCTCCATACTGCTGATAGTCAGACCTTGTCAGATTTCTCTGATGATCAACCCCAGCCTTGATTGCAATTGTGGCTGCTGCATGTCTCTTTGGTAGGTTGAGCCTGTAGATGATGCATTAGCTTCTCTTAAAAATTTGATTTCAAGTGATGTATAGTTTTACTAATTTTTTCCAAAAATTTTGAGGAACTTCATTCTCTTAATACGTGCACATATGGTGCTAGATAAATGGCTATAATTATTAACAAAATCATTTCTATCTATATTGCATTGCTCTCCTTTAGAATGTACTGTTTTAATTACCATTGCTCCAGCCTTTATTTACTTATCCTAAGACTCCTCCATGAGTGTGAGATAGTAATGTAAACAGATCAGCAGTTTCATCTATTACAAATGGATTCTCTTTACAGCAGGGGAAATTAAAACTTAATATTCCTGAATTGCACATGCCATTTGTATTCATGGAAAACAATAATACAAACCTGTTGTTGGGCTTATTTTAGTCCATTTAATGTTTTAATTATAGGTCTTGCTGGTAAATTTCTACTAAGGAAGGAAAGCCTAATGGCTGTAAATAATTCACATGACTCATGGAAATCCACCAAAGTATGAGTGCTGACAGTACTAACCCCTATTGGAGACAGATTATTGAAGGTCTCTACTCACATATTTAGAACAGAAATGTTTAATCCATTATGCATGTTAAATTCCCTTACACACTCAAGTTCTTTGCTGCTGTGTAATATTTTTGTGTGGTTCCACTGCCCCGAGAGACCAGTTCCATATTATTCAACTTCAAGTTATCTTTTAGTACTGAAAGTAACAGGCATTTCTGAAAAAAAATCTATTTGCTGATAGAACAGCAAATTGTTACTAAGTGACTTGCTCTTTAGCCAGTAGTGTTTTTTAAAAAAAAATCATTCTCAGGATATTGGTGTTGCAAACAAGGCCAGCTTTTATCCTAATTGCCCTTAAGAAAGCAGTGATAAAAAATCTTATTGAACCCCTGCATTCCAGGTTATGATGGTACTCCTTAGATAGGGAGTTCCAGGATTTTGACTTGGCAACCATGAAGAAACAGGGATATATGCCCAAGCTGGAATGATGTGTAACTTGGAGGGGAACTTGGAGGTGGGGGGTGTTCCCATACACCTGCTGCCCTTATCACCCTTGGAAGGTGCAGCCAAAGAAGCCAAAGCAAGTTGCTCCAGTGCATCCTGTAGATGTGACACACTGCATTCATACTGTGCTGATTCTGAGTGCAGAAATGATGAGGTAGTTGCATATATGATAAAAATCATCTGCACCTGTCCCCATATGCATTTTTAACATGATCATATGGAACTCTTCTGAGTGCTTTATAAATGCAGGCATTAACCCCAGGTTTAAAAAAAACACACACAGAGTAATTTAGGTTGACTTGCTAAAGATTTTTATAACAGCATTGGTCAGGAAATATCCCAATGATACTAGTTCTGAGAAAAGTTCATGATAGATGATGTGTAAGCTTTTTCTTTTCTCTTTCTTCCCAGTTTTCTCCACTGTTCCACTAAAGGTGCCAAATGATGCTGGGATGCACCCAAATGATGATTCTTCATACATACAGTGTGTGTCAGCAGGTTATTTGAGCATGGAGGACCCCATATTGGAGACGTCAGCTCCCCACTCAACACCGAAGCAAGTGCTCTCTCCAGCTAGGGTCACTGTCGATTAGAAACAGAAACCATGGTTGATCTTTTATCCACGCCCCCCCTAGCCAAAATCACTGAGGTCAACTGTACAGTCCCAGATCCTGCACTGTTGAAATCGTTACAGACTAGGAAGCAAACGTGGATCATTCCCACCTATTCTTTTGTTCTGTGTTGGGATGATACTTATTATTAAAATTATTTAGTAGACCATAGGTTCAGGATGCTGATTTATTACCAGGTGTAGAAATATGTTGGGTACAGTACATTATGATCTCTGTTGAGTGACTGTCTTCTGTAGAACCAGTTCAGGCCAAGTCAAACTGAGCAGATTGCAATATACTAATTGTTCCACTAAAAAAACTTGCAACTCTTGCACCTTATGCCTGATTAGTTCATCTTATTTATAGTGCATTGCCCATGTAATAAAAATCCTTGTCCTCTGGCCCAGTGGTATTCAACTTGCTAATCAACAGGCATATCAAACTGATAGGTTCGTTCATTCTTCAATTAACTCAATTAGAAGCCCAACCAGGTTGGTCCATTCAGTTCCCTAAGAAAATCCCGACCATAATATTATTCCATCTGCTCCTATTTTCCAGCTCATCAACTTTTGCAGTTAGCCTGATTGCACTCCTTCATTGCTCTTCAGTCTTAATAGTAATGAAGTCTGTGGAAGACTATTTATGTTCTGCATCTGTCTTCTTGTTAGTGATCTTGATAGTTTCACCTCTTAAATTAGCAGTCATTTTAAAGGTTAAAAGTTGGATCAATGGATCAGATACTGCTTCTTTTCAACTACAAGACAGCTACTCACATAAGACAGAATGCAGTGATTCCTGGTTTTCTCACCATATTTATATCTCTGAAGATAAGGAAATCTTTAAAACATTTGTGAGCTCATGACCTTTGTGAGCCAAGTGTTTTCAGCCTAGAAAATTGACAGTCTGTAGGTTTCTTTGTATTTCAATCACCTCAGAGCAAATTTATTTTGGATTAAAATGAAGATTAATAGATGCTATAGTGATAGTGAAAGACTAAAGCAAATCCCTCTTCCAGTCTACTGCATTATATCTTTTAATTTAAATTGACTTCATTGCCATCATACAAAAACATCTATTTATCAGGATGTAAATTTATTTCAAGCTAAGATCCTATGGAATATTGAAATAAAGCATGACTATTTGTCATTATTTAACATGGTGGAAGTATATAGATGAAGTGTAGTTAAGATGGTCAAATACTCAGCATAAAAATTCTTAACATTTTACTCCTTCCAATATCTTTGCCTTGTGGATATTTCTCAAAGGAGAATGTATTTTCATACATCATGCTCCCTAGTTCTGTGATTTCATAGTGTAAGGTACAATGGCACTTTTAGAATGTACAGAACTGCCCTTCAAAGCTAACATTAGAACACTAATAAATATGGAATTTCTAAAATATGGCAGATTGTGCTTTATGCAGAACTTAGCAATTATAGAATACATAGTACACATTGTACAGTAATTTTGCTTCACATGGATTATAGCAATGACATTGTTCCATCATTCAGATTTTACAAAAGCTATGAATATTACAAACAAAACTAAGTAGGATTATGTTCGATGCTAAAGCCTCAAAGGAAATAATATTTAATAAATTCAAGCAACTTTCAATGTTCACCGGTAAAGCTGCACTTATTGGCCTCTATGATGTTTAAATAAGGAACTTGCATTTATATGGCACCTTTAACCTCTAAAAATGTTTCATGTAGAATAAAGCGCTAACTCTAATAATAGCTACTGAGCATGTGTGAAAGGAATTTTATCACAATGATGTCACTCACTGAGCGAAGATAACTGAAAAGCATCTTAGCGAGTAGCCCCAGCCTTGTCTTGGTCTTATTTAACCTTTGTAAATAGTTGGTATGTAAATAAATGTGTTTTCAACAAAAGACCATTGCCTGCCAGAAGATCTCTTCTAGAATAAGAAGCTAATGAATCCCGCGAGAAAACCTTAATAACAGATGGTGGCAACAGTGGCCACACCCACAGAGAAATGGTAAAAAAACATTGGGAAAAGCCTCAAGTGAAGCCCAGCAACGGTGTGGCTCAGCAGGTGAAGGACTTCAAGGCCAACCCAGCAACCACACCAGAGACAACAAAATAATGAGCACAGCCCAGCGACTGGCGAGACAAGCAACGCGGGAAAATGGTAGGGGTAATTAGTGTAAGAAATGGCTATTACTTTGCCCTTACCAGAATCATTTCAAAATGTAGAGGGCCCCAGACTGTAGAATAATGGGTTAATAATTGTAGTAATGAGATGATGATATGTACTATGATATAACAGTGACATCAGCAGTCATGTGTAGGTTCTGAGGAAAGATGGAATAGTCTGTACATAAGAGAGATGTGCTTACCTGGATGTATATGTATATAGTGTAAATGAAGTAGCTTTTAACTAAACCTACTGCAATCAGACCTGAGTCACTCATAAATAGAGGGAAATATTCACAATGCAGATTAGGCCACAAGTAACCCGAAGAGAGATCAAAGCACAATTCAATATGGGAACCAAACCAGAAAGCTCAGACAGGGTGTGCAAAGGCAAAATTGGTGAAGACGTTTTACCTGGTATAGCAATTCTTCAGATCTTGCGAGTAAAGAGAATAAAGCTCAAGTTAGCACTTTGTTATATGCTATTGGGAGCATAGCAGACTACATGCTGGCCAAACAGGGGATGCACAAAGAGACAGCCTCCAATAAGGATGCCATTGGAGCCTTTGGCTCATACTTCAGGCTTTGCCAAAATATTGTCATTGAGTGGGCGAAATTTAATTGGTGCAGTCAAAAACAGGAGTGAAGGGATTGACTCAGTCATCAATGAATTTACCACCTAGCTGAAAATTGAGAGTATGGAACACTAAAATATGAGCTGATCAGAGATAGAGTAGTTGTTGGCATTTTTCATGAGAATGTCTCTGACTTCTTACAACCTTGGGAAGATTTAAATTTAAGCAAAGTTGTACAACTGGTCAGACAGGCCGAACAGCGGAGGCAGAATAAGGCTTTTGTCAGAAACATGAGGGATATTTCCCAAGGACAGTCCGATAAAACCGTTTAGTTTATGGGTTGTAAAACTGAAAGCATAGCAAAGCAGCAACCAGGGAAGCGCCCTGGAAAGGTGGCAACCGCCATTTTCCAATGTCTCCGCTGTGGTGGGAAGAAGGTTCTCATGCGGTAAAAATTCCTCACCCAAATTGTGTAGTGCCATGTTAGGCCATTTTAAAGCAGCCTGCCATTCCAAAAAATTGGCCTTTACAAGACTGTAGGAGAAATCTGTTAACAGAACATTCATTCAAGAAATCAAGACCTTGACAACCAGGAAGGTACCTTCCTAGGAGAAATAAAGGAAAATACAAACCATTATTGGAGTGCTGACATTTATGTAAATTGCTGTCTAACTAATTCAAGCTAGACACAGGAGCTGGTGTCTCAGTGTTATTTTACAGAGTTTCATGGCTTAATAAAATGACACTGCTATTCAACTCCAAGATCCAAGGAGGATCAGCTTAAATGTTCAAGGCCAGCTAGGTATTACACTGAAATACAAAGGTCAAGAAATTTCTGAACAATATACAAACAACATACGAACAAGGAGCAGGAGTAGGTCATTCGGCCTCTCGAGCCTGCTCTGCCATTTAATAAGATCAAGGCTGATCTGATAGTAACCTCAAATCCTCATCCCGCACATCCCCGATAACCTATCACACCCTTGCTTACCAAGAATCTATCCACCTGCGCCTTAAAAATATTCAAAGACTCTGCTTCCACCACCTTTTCAGGAAGAGAGTTCCAAAGACTCATGACTCCCTGAGAGAAAACAAATTGCCTCATCTCTATATAAATGGGCGACTGCTTATTTTTAAAGATTGACCTTTAGTTTTAGATTCTCCCACAAGAGGAAACATCCTTTCCCACATCCACCTTGTCAAGTCCCCTCAGGATCTTAACTGGTTCAATCAAGTTGCTGCTTACTCTTTTGAACTCCAGCAGATACAAGCCTAATCTGTCCAACCTTTCCTCATAAAACAAACCACCCATTCCAGGTATCAGCCTAGTAAACCTTCTCTGAACTGTTTCCAATGCATGTACATCCTTAAATGATGGGACCAATACTGTCCACAGTACTCCAAATGTGGTCTCACTAGCGCTCTGTATAACTGCAGCATAACCTCTCTACTTTTATATTCAATTCCCCTCACAATAAATGATAACATTCTATTAGCTTTCCTAATTACTTGCTGTACCTGCATACTAGCCTTTTGCAATTCATGCACTAAGACACCCAGATCTCTCTGCATCTCAGAGCTCTGCAATCTCTCGCCATTTAGATAAAATGCTTCTCTTTTATTCTTCCTGCCAAAATGGACAATTTCACATTTTCCCACATTATATTCAATTAACCAAAGCTTTGCCCACTCTCTTAACCTATCTATATCTTTTTGTAGCCTTCTTATGTCCTCTTCACAAATTACTTTCCTACCTATCTTTGTGTTATCAACAAATTTGGCAACCATCCCATCCATCTCTTCATCCAAGTCATTTATATAAATTGGAAACAGTTGAGGCCCCAGCACTGATGTCTGTGGCAGACCACTTGTTTCAACATGCCAACCTGAAAAAGATCTTTTATGCCTACTCTCTTCTTCTTGTTAGCCAGCCAATCTTCTTTCCATGCCAATATGTTACCCCCTAAACCATGAGCTTTTACTTTCCACAATAACCTTTGATATGGCACTTTGTCAAATGTCTTCTGGAAATCTAAGTAAAGTACATCCACTGGTTCCCCTTTATCCACAGCACATGTTACTTTCTCAAAAAACTCCAGTAAGTTGGTTAAACATTATTTCCCTTCCACAAAACCATGTTGTCTCTGCCTGATTACCTTGAACTTATCCATAAGGCCTGCTATAGCTTCTTTAATAATAGCTTCTTACATTTTCCCTAAGACAGATGTTCAGATGTTAAGCTAACTGGCCTGTAGTTTCCTGCTTTCTATTTCCCTCCCTTTTTAAATAATAGAGTTACATTTATTATCTTCCAATCTAACGGGACCTTCCCCAAATCTAGGGAGTTTCAGGAAACTAAAACGAATGCATTAACTATCTCACTAGCCACTTCTTTTAAGACCCTAGGATGAAGTCCATCAGGATCTGGGCACCTGTCAGCCTACAGCTCCAAATATTTGCTCAGTACCACTTCTCTGGTGATTGTAAATTTTCTGAGTTGCTCCCTCCCTTCCATTTCCTGATTTATAGCTGCTTCTGGGATATTACATGTATCCTTTATAGTGAAGACTGATGGAAAATACTTGTTCAATTCATGTGCCTTTTCCTTGTTTTCCATTATCAATTCTCCAGACTCACTTTCTATAGGTCGAACACTCACTTTGTTAACTCATTTCTTTTTAAAATATTTATAGAAAATCTTACTATCTGTTTTTATATTTCTGGATAGCCTTTCTTTCATACTCTAATTTTTCTGTCCTTATTAATCTTTTAGCCCTCTTTTGCTGTTCCTTATATTCAGTCCAATCTTCTGGCCTTCCACCTATCTTTGCACAGTTATATACTTTTTCTTTGAGCTTGATACTATCTTTAACCTTTCTAGTTAACCATGGATGGTGCTGTCTGTTCCTTGGTTTCTTTCTTACTCATTGGAATGTATCTTTTTTGTATATTCTGAAATATCCCCTTAAATGTTTGCCACTGCATCTCCATTGACCTATACCTTATCCTAATTTGCCGATTCACTTTAGCTAGCTCTGCTTTCATGCTCTCATAATTGTCCTTTTTTAAGTTTAAATACATAGTCTCGGACCCATTCCTCTCTCCCTCAAACTGAATGTAAAAATTCAAGGATGTTATGGTCACTACTACCTAGGGGTGCCTTCACTATGAGATCATTAATTAATCCCATCTTGTTACACAATACCAGGTCTAGTATAGCCTGCTCATTGGATGGCTCCAGAACACGCTGTTCTAAGAAACTCTCCCAGAAACATTCTATGAACTCCTCATTTAAGCCATCTTTGCCCATTTGACTTTTCCATCTATATGTAGATTAAAATCTCCCATAATTATCGGCATGCCTTTCTGACAAGCTCCCTTTATTTCTTCCTTTATGCTCCATTCTATTATGTGATTACTATTAGAGAGCCTGTACACAACTTCCACAAGTGACTTCTTACCATTACCATTTCTCATCTCTACCTAAACCGTTTCCACACCTGAACTTAGGTCATCCCTTTCTATTATGCTAATATCATCATTTACTAACAAAACCACTCCTCCACCTTTTCCTTACTTCCTGTCCTTCCTAAATGTCCTATACACTTTAATATTCAGGTCCCAATCCATGTCTTCCTGCAGCCATGTCCCTGTAATGGCTATCAAATCGTATTTATTTATTTCAATGTGCGCTCTCAGTTCATCTGTTTTGTTTTGAATGCTTGTGCATTCAGATACACAGCCTTTAGTTTTACCCTTTCATTTTTTTTATAACTTCTAGTCTCACCTGTTGATTTACTATTAGATTTGTATTCCTTCCTGTCACTACCTGCTTTTCATTTCCTGTAATAATATCTTTCACTCCTGTCTTGTCTCTACTCTTTGATTTCCCACATCTTCCCAAATTTGTACCCTGCCCCCACTATTTAGTTTAAAACCCTCTCTACTTCCCTAGTTGTGCAGCTCGCAAGAACACTGGTCCCAGTATTGTTCTGGTGTAGACCGTCCCAATGGTAGAGATCCCAATTTCCCCAGTATTGGTACCAGTATCCCATCAATCAAAGCCCAGTTCTCCCACACCAGGCTTTGAGCCATGCATTCATTTCCCTAATCTAATTTGTCCTATTCCAATTTGCACATGGCTCATTGAATAATCCATTTGAGATTCTGCTTCTTAATTTGGTGCCAAACTCCTCATACTGACTATGCACAACCTCCTTTATTCTACCTATACCTTTGGTGCCAACATGGACCATGACAGCTGGGTCCTCCTGCTTCCACTGCAAGTTCCTCTCCAGCCCCAAGCGGATGTCCCTGGCACCAGTCAGGCAACACAGCCATTTGGACTCACGCACTCTGCTGCAGAGAATGGTGACAATCCCTCTGACTATATTGTATCCTACTACCATTACATTCCTTGCACCTCCTCCCGTTTGAATGGCTTCCTGTACCATGGTGCCATGGCCATCCACCTTGAAGCCCCCACTTTCATGCATGAGAGCCGACTTCAATGGGGAAAGAAGACAGCTGGGCCAGATAAACTTGAACAAAAGATTGATGGGAAAAACTCTAGCTGAACAATGGGCTACCTTCAAAAAGAATTGGTTCAGGCACAGTCAAGGTATATTCCATTGAAAGGGAAAGATAGGGCAAACAAATCCAGAGCTCCCCGGATAAAAAAGGAGATAGAAATTAAGATAAACAAGAAAAGATGTGCTTATCACAGGTGTCAGGTAGAAAATACAATTGAGAACCAAGAGGAATACAGGAGGTTCAGAGGGGAGGTGAAAAAAACATATTAGAGAAGCAAAGAGGGATTATGAGAAAAGACTGGCAGCCAGCATCAAGGGGAATCCCAAAGTCTTCTATAGACATATAAATAATAAAAGGGTGGTAAAGGGAGGAGTAGGGCCAATTAGGGACCTAAAAGGGAATTTACACATGGACGAAGAGGCCATGGCTGAGGTATTAAATTAATACTTTGCATCTGTCTTTACCAAGGAGGTAGATACTACTCTGGTCATGGTGACAGGCGAGGAAACTCTATCATGAGAAGGGCTCAAATTAGTAAGGAGGAAGTGTTGAAAAGACTGTTGATACTTAAAGATAACAAGGCACCAAGACCAGATGAGATGCATCCAAGGATATTGAAAGCAGTGAGAGTAGAAATTGCAGGAGCACTGGCCATAATTTTTCAGTCTACCCTAGACTGGAGAATTGCAAACTTTACACCCTTGTTCAAAAAAGGTTGTAAGGATTAGCCCAGCAATTACAGACCAGTCAGTTTAACTTTAGCAGTGGGCAGGATTCTAGAAACAATTATTTGGGATAGAATTAGTGGTCACATGGAAAAATGTTGGTTGATAAGGAAGAGCCAGCATGAAATTCTAAAGGGGAAATCAAGTTTAACTAACTTGCTGGAGTTTTTTGAAAAGGTAACAGAAAAGGTCGATAAGGGTAATGCTGTTGATGTGGTGTACATGGACTTTCAAAAGGCATGTGATACAGTGCCACATGTGAGACATGTGAGAAAAGATATTGCTCATTGAATAAAAGGGACAGTAGCAATGTGGATACAAAAATGTCTGAAAAATAAGAAGCAGAGAGTAATGGTCAATGGACATTTGGGCTGAAGGAAGGTTTGTAGTGGAGTTCCCCAGAGGTTGATATTGTGACTTTTGCTTTTCCTATTATATATTAATGATCTAGATCTTGGTGTGCAGGGGACAATTTCAAAATTTGCAGATGATACAAAGCTTGGGAATGTTGTAAACTGTGAGGAGGGCAGTGTAGAACTTCAAAAGGACATAGACAAGTTGTTGGATTGGGCAGATAGGTGGCAGGTGAAGTTCAATGTGGAGAAGTTGAGGTGATGCATTTTGGTAGGAAGAATGTGGACAGACAATATAAAATAAGGGGTGAAATTTTGAAGCTGGTGCAGGAGCAGAAAGATCTGTATGAATGTGTGCATAGATCATTGAAGGTGGCAAGACAGGTGGAGAGAGCAGTTAATGAAGCATACAATATCCTGGGCTTTATTATTATGGACATAGAGTACAAGAGCAGGGAGGTTATGCTGAATTTATATAAGACACTGGTTATACCTCAGCTGGAATATTGTGTACAGTTCTGGATGCCACATTATAGGAAGGGTGTGAACACGTTGGAGAGAGTGCAGATGAGGTTTACAAGAATGGTTCCAGGGATGAGAAACTTCAGTTACAAAGATAGATTGGAGAGGTTGGACTGTTCTCCTTGGAGAGAAGAAGGCTAAGAGGAGATTTGATATTCCCGGTCATAAAAGGATCAAGAATGAGAAGGAACAGATTTAAAATGATTTTAAGAAGAATTAAACTTGAGAAAGAACTTTTTCACACGAGTGTTTCGGGTCTGGAATGCGCTGCCTTGAAGTGTGGTGGAGGCAGGTTCATTTGAGGCATTCAAGAGGGCATTAGATGATAATTTGAATAGAAACAATGTGCAGGGGTACAGGGAAAAGGCAGGGCAATGGCACAAGGCCATAATGCTCATTTGGAGAGCCGGTGCAGAATACATCAGGCTGAATGGCCTCCTTCCGTGCCATGAAAATTCTGCGATTCTGTGATTCATTTAACCAAGTTGAAAAAACATTGTATGTTAACAAGAAACAAGAATGTTCTTTGGTGAGCAGAAAAGCCTGTATTGTTCTGAACCTGCTTCTAAAGTTTGGTGAGGTCAATGCAAAAAACATGTGACAATGAATTTAGGAGGGAGATCCCTACATTTTTTATAGGCTGAAACCATGACAGCCCCTTTGTCTATTCACGCCAAAGAAGATCCCCCCACACACTTCTGAAAAGGGTCAAGAGTGAGGCTGAGGTGATGCTGCAGCAAGGTGTTACTTTGCTCTAATATGGTGCTGGTACCAAATGGTGCTCTAATATGGTACTGGTCCCAAAGCCTAATGGTTCCGTTCATATCTGTGTTGATCTAATGCACCTCAATAAGGCTTTTGAAAGAGAAATACATCCAATGGCATTGGCAGATGAGAACTTGGCCAAACTTGAAAAGCACCATCTTCACCAAATTTGATGCCAACAGCGGGTTTTGGCAATTGCCATTGGACCACGAGTCCAAACTCTTAACTACTTTGATTTTGCCCTTTGGAGAGTACTGTTTTAACCATCTGCCATTTGGCATCACATCAGCCCTTGAAATATTCCAAAGGACAATGTCCAATATCCTGCAGTACAAGGATGGTGTTATTTGCCACATGGATGACATCTTCACCCATGGGTCAATGCAACAGGGACACAACAAATGGGTCAGGAAAGTCTTACTCACGCAGCAAGAGGCTGGCTTGACATTCATTAACAAATGTGAGTCTTCTAGGCCCATGATAAAATTCCGAGGCACATTATATAAGAAACTGGGGTTACAGCAAACCCACTGAAAATGAAGGCAATAAAGGGTTTCCCGCCATCTAGAAATATAATGGAGCTACAAAGGTTAATGAGCATGATCAACCAACTAGGCAAATTCCTGCCTCATTTAGTCCAGATAAATGAATCGCTCAGACATCTGTTATGACAGAACCAGGTATGGTGATGGACTGAGCATCAGCCGCAGTCATTCAAAAAAAATCAAAATGATGCTAACATTCTCAGAGGTCCTAGCCCACTACAACCCAGAAGTTCCCATGATTGTGACAGCTAATGCACCTGCAACGGGACTGGAAGCAGTGTGATTCCAGGTCCTAATTGATGACAAAAAGCCTGTTTACTACGCATCAAGGTCATTACCCGAGACGGAACAGCTCTACATTGTGATCAAAAAGGTAACCCTTGCAGCAACTCGGACAGCTGAGAAATTCTCTGATTGTATACTGGGTCTCCACTTTAAGATTGAGACCAATCACAAGCCATTTGTAATGTTGTTGAACAGAAAGGAAATCGTAAAGATGCCACCCAGCAATTCTGACTTTGACTCATGTGATACGATACCACTATGGCGTATGCGCATGGTAAATATGAGACTACGGCTGATACACTATCCAGGATACCCACCACTTATCCAGTATAGGAAGACAAAACCTTCATAGTGCAAGCTGAAGCCTTTCCAGCCTTGAGTACAGGCAACAGACCAGAAGTTGTGCGAATTTCACACAGCCCAAAGACAAGATGAAGAGTTCAAGCAGATTTGCACGTACTGCCTGGAAGGATGGCCACAGTGCAGACCAAGCAACCCAGTCTTGAGGCAATATTTCGAATGTGGCACGCGATGTGGGTAGTACCATAAGCTCTCTTCCTGGTACTCGTCCGGAAGATCCAACAAGAGTATTTTGGCATAACCAAGTGTAGAGTCAGGGCACAGCAGTCAGTGTGGTGGCCAGGGATTTCGCACTGTATTGAACAAATGTTCTCCAGCTGTGTCACCAGTGCCATCCTCAGGCAGGAGCAGCAAGAACCACTTCTGCCCTTCTCCTTCCCATTAAGGCCTTGGGAATGCCTTGGCCTGACGTGTTTGACTATAAAGGGAAAATATTTCCTATAGCGGTAGACTATTATTCCCACTGGATAGATTTGCAAAAGCTACATGGCCTCACCTCTGAGGCCATTATTAGCTCCTTGAAGAAAATGTTCTCTCCACATGGCATTCCTGTCATTTCTGATAGTGGACACCAATTTGCCAATGGGTGCTTTCAATCCTTCACCAAGTCATATGGATTTGTACATGCCATAAGCTCCCCAAAGTACCCACTGTCTAATGGAGAAGCTGAGCAAGGAGTATGCACTGTCAAAGACGTCTTGAGGAAGAATGATGACTTTGAGCTCGGTCTGCTTAATTATCGTTTGAGACAATTACATAATGGGCCTTTACCCTGCGGCATTCTGATGGGTCACAGGCTAAAGGCCCAACTTCCTTTCCTGCCCCATGCCTTACTAACAAGTATCATGCTGGAAGACGACCATCGAGCTAGGGAGAGGGAAGAAGCCTACAGAATGAGTCAAGCTTGTACGTTTAGACTGAGGTATAGGGCTCAAGACCATACAATTATTGGAAGGGGAGAGAGGCTATGGCTCAGTGATCAGGACTGTGCAGAAAGTGTAATTCAGAAGCTACAGCAACCAAAATCGCATCTGATCAAGACACAGTCAGCCATCATTCGAAGGAACAGATCTGCCCTAATCTCAATGGACACTACACCATTAACAGCATGCGCAGAGTACCCTGAACCTCAAGACCTGCTGAAACACAAATGAGGGAAACCAGGAGTGACAATCCCCACGAACTGCCCTCAGAGCAATAGGATTCCCAGCTACCTCAGAAGAAGCTCAGCATCTGTTCAGGAAGACTGGCGAAACCACCAAAGAGACTTTCCTTTTAAGTGAAGAGACTTTGAGGGCAGGTGTAGGGAGATGTCTATAATAGGATGGGGATAAAGACTCAGGGGGAGATGTAAAGTAAAGGGTTAACTCTAATGAGCATATGCTTAAGAGCCAAGTCACAGTGATGTCACTCACTGAGAGAGGATGATTGAGAAGCATGTTGGAGAGTAGCTCCAGTCATGTCTTGGTCTTTCTCAACCTTTGTAAATATTATGTAAATAGAAGTATTTTCAACAAAAGACCATTGCCTCCTACAAGATCTTTCCAAGAGCAAGAAGCTAATGAATCCTGAGATAAAACCATGACTACAGACTTGACAGCCAATGAAGTACTCTTGAAGAGCAGATGCTGTTGTAATGCAAGGAAACAGCAAACATTTTGTGCACAGCAAGATCCCACAAATTCTGGTGTGATAAATGATCAAATGATCTGTTTTAATGATGTTGGTTGAGGATTAAATGTTGCCACATCATCAGGAGAACTCCCTCCTGTTCTTGAAAACTTTCTATGGGATCTCGTATCTCCACTTGAAAAAGCAGGGAGGACATCTGATCTAAAAACTGGAGCCTCCGACAATGCGGCACTCCCTCAGCACATTGAAAAGTCAGGCTAACTTACACGTTAAATTCTCTGGCCTGGGGCTAGAACTCACAATCCTCATATTTAAAGGCGAATATTGCCATTGAGTCAAAGTTAACATGTTTAATGTAGTTTTTTCGTAATTATCGACAAGATAGTGTCAGTCATTAGACTAAATTCATACAGCCATGGCAGAATGTGAGGGTGTAGAGGAGCGGGTGTGGAGGAGATGTGTGTTTTCAGCTACAAGGTTAGACTGAAGGAGCTGTGGTTGTTCTCGTTGGAGCAAGGGAGATTGAGGGGAGATATGATAGAGGTGTACAAATTATGACAGGTTTAAGAAGAAAAGCTCTTCTCTTTAGTTGGTGGTATATGGATTGTGCGACACAGATTTAAGGTTTTTGATAAAAGATGTAGGGGGATGTGAGGAAGAACTTTTTTATGCAGTGAGTGTTAATGAACTGGAACTTTCTGCACAGATAGGTGGTGGAAGCGGAGACAATGAACACTTTCAAAAGGACGGAAAAGGAGGAAAAGAGAAAATGGAATCTGTTATAAAGGATGTGATAAATGAACACTTACATAATAATGATCTGATTTGGCTTAGTTGACATGGATTTATGAAGGGAAAATCATGTTTGACTAATCTGTTGGAGTTTTTTGAGGATATTACTAACAGAATTGATAAAGGTGGACATTGTGTACTTGGATTTGCAGATGGCTTTCGATAAGGTCCCCAACTGGAGGTTGGTTAGCAAAATTAAAGCACATGGGATAGGAGGTAACATACTGGCATGGATTTAGGATTGGTTAACAGGCAGAAACAGAGAGTAGGGATAATTGGGTCATTCTTGCTTTGGCAGACTGTGACTAGTGGAGTAGCACAAGGATCAGTACTTGGGCCCCAGATGTTCACACTACATATTAATGATTTGGATGTGGGGACCAAGTGTATTATTTCTAAGTTCGTGGATGATACAAAGCTAGGTGATTAATTAGTATGTCATAAATGATCAGCTGTCTTTTTTTACTAACAGGCAGCTTGATGTTCATTCTTGATCATGCACAACTTAGAATTATCAGAAAGCAAAGCATGATTTTCTTTAAAAAAATTTTAAAAATGAAGTTCAGGATTAAGATCATCAGGTTTTAAGTTACAGCCCAAAAGGAAAACAAGAGACGCAGATTTGTTGCTGACATACAGCAGGTTGTGGTTGGGGAAGGTAAATGTAGTGTGATTATAGGTGATGTGAGGAAGATGCAAAATGGATTCAAGGGAATTTGAACAGACATTATGAGTGGCGAAGAACACGGCAGATGGAATATAATATGGAAAAATGTGAGGTTATCCACTTTGGTAGGAGAAATAGATGTGCGGAGTATTTCTGAAATGGTGAGAGATTAGAAAGTGTACAAAGGGACCTGGGTGCCCTCATCAATAAGTCACTGAAAGCTAAAATGCAAGTGCAGCAATTAGGAAGGTTAATGGTATGTCGGCCTTAATCACAAGGGGAATTGAATACAGGAGTAGCAAAGTTTTTCTTCAATTGTATAGACCCTTGGTTAGACTGCACCTGAAGTACTGTGTGCAGTTTTGGCCCCCTTATCTTAGGAAGAATATTATTATTATTGGGAGTGCAACAAAAGTTCACCAGATTTGTTTGCGACATGACAGGACTGACCTAGGAAGAGAGATTGGGGAAACTGGGCCTGTATTCTCTAGAGCTTTGAAAAATGAGAGGTGATCTCATTGAAACCTACAAAATGCTTAAAGGGATAGACAGGTTAGATGCAGGTAAGGTGGTTGAGGAGTTGAGAACCAGGGGGCATAATTTCAAAATAAGGAGGAAGCCACTTAGGACTGAGATGAGGACATTTTTTTTTATTCAGAGAGTTGTAAATCTCTGGAATTCTATTGCCCAGAGGACTGTGGAAGCTCAGTCATTGAGTATGTTTAAGGCAGAGCTTGACAGATTTCTAAATACCAATGACATAAAGGGATATGGGGATAATGTGGGGAAAAAGGCATTGAAGTGGATGATCAGCCATGATTGTACTGAATGATGGAGCGGGCTCAATGGGCTGAATAACCTACTCCTGCCCCTGTGTTCCTACTTTCAAAAGGAAATTGGGTGGATATTTGAAGAAAATAAATTTGCAGTGCTACAAGAATGCAGCGGGGTCTACAGTTCATAATCCTGTTTATGAACTACTCTACTTGTAAGCACAGCTTCCTGCTATGAGAATGGCAGTGAAGGGATTTTCAGTCTATCTCAATCTCCCATGGATTTTAACTAACCACAACATGTTAACTTGCCTTAAGTTAAAATTGGGTCCATTATTTCTATTCAACTTTCCCTTCAAATTATCTAACTGGTACTTATATTTTCACAGTTTGAGCTAACTATAAAGTTTTATAGTGCTTCAAGGTCCATGGTCAACAAAAATCAATGGAATATTATTGCTGTATAAGTTGAACTTTTAAAGGATTTGTAAGCTGCAAGATTTCTTCTTATGAAACCTATGTGAACTTTGAGCAAGTAACTATTGATGTAGTCTTTAATTTGGCACAGGATGAATTGAATATAATTCTCTGAATAAGACCTCTCCTTTACTAATAGTTTCCAATAACTTTACACCTTTAGTGCTGCATGCTCATAAATAAGCATTCCCACTTCTTATAAAAGGTTAGACAAAAGCTTAATGAAGAGAAATGAGGTTCATTGTGCAATGAAAAATAATAATTTTCATAATGTTATTGGGATTTATTATAAAGTAGGAATAGTGGGGGTTGGATAGTGTGCGTGTGCATGTGTGTGCATGCGTGTGTCTGTATCTGTGCGCGTGACTTAATTGAATTAAAGAAACTGGTCTGAAGGCTTTGATGTATCAGAATAGAAGCTAGGTTTGAAATGTTAAATAAGTAAACGTGGTTGAAGATTTAGAATGTGAGGTGTAAAGGAGAATTTGCATTTATAGATAAACCAGAGTAGTTTGAATTTCAAATTAGAGGGTAAAATGATACACTTAGCCAGAAGAAGCCAAATAGTGTGTTTATTTTTCTCATAAGCTTACTGATAAAATTGGTACTGTGAAAGATTTCTGTTATTAGAAAGGTAAAGTCCAAAGACATATTGGAACAATGGGGTTTACATTAAAAAGGACAGGAACATGTATAAAGGAGGTGAGGTTATGTATAATGAGAAGGAACTCTAAGATCTAACAAGTGTGAAAAGCCTCCAGTCTCTATGTACCAAGCTGCTGCCTATAGGAACTGAAGCTAAGAGAATTCACTGTGAATATCCCTGTCCAGGGCATCACGTGCTTTGCCTGGGTCTGTTAAAATCTGTGTTGTCTTTACTGTTGCCTTAATGGAGGTATAACTGGGAGTTAGATTAATTAGGGGAGCTATGAGTTATCATAGTAGTAATTTGTAGGCTAATGTATGTGCTTAAGTTTATTTATTTTATTACTAGATGTTTAATTTAGTTTTGTAAAAAAAAAAACCTCTAAGACCTAGTGGACTTAGTACTACTGAATTCAAGGTACACATCTAAAAAAAAAATACAAATTGCAGACCAGGTGTGGCAGTTGTTTCAAGTTTCCCTCTGGAATTTGAGCAGCTTAGCATCTATCATCCACTGAGCCGTAACAAAATTGAGGGCTCTTCACAGGATACATTTGGAAATTTCTTGCTGGTTTGGAGCTGGTCAATCTTAAGGTTACAAGTACAAGATGCTCTTTGAATTCAAGAGTTGGTGTGAGGTTTTTTGTTAAAGTGGTGAGACTGCAACATGGCTTTGGCAGTTGCTAAGACCTAACTGGGTGCTGAACTTATAACTTTGGTTGGTTTACAAAAGGCAAATAAAACCAGGTTAATGGAATTGGCAAATAAGTTACAATTTGGATTGTCTGCAGGGCTAAGGAAATCAGACATAATTGAAGGTATAGCACAGCATTTGAAATTAGAAGGAATGCTCAAGAGATCAAGTTCTCCATGAGGTGGGTCACTGGAATATGCTCACATTCAGTTACAAATGAAAAAATTAGAGCTAGAGGCAGCAAAAAAAGAAAAGGAAAGAGAAATGGCATTTCAAAGTGAGTTAGAAATGGCGAGGTTAGAAAGGAAAAAAAAGAGAAAGAGAGAGAGAATTCCAGCTTAAACTGCTGGCAGCTAAAAAAGAGACAAAAGAGATAAAAAGCTAAAATAAAAAGCCTCCAGCTTTTACGTTCCAAGCTGCTGCCTATAGGAACCGAAGCTAAGAGAATTCATTGTGAATATTCCTATCCAGGGTATTGTGCATTTTGCCTGGGTCGGTTAAAGTTTATTTTGTTTTTACTGTTGCCTTAGCAGAGGTGTAACTGGGAGTTAAATTAATTAGGGGAGCTAAGAATTATCAGAGTAGTAATTTGCAGACCTGTGTATGTGCTTAAATTATTTCTTTCATTAATAAATGTTTAATTTAGTTTTGTAAAAAAATCCTTTAAGACTTGCTGAACTTATTACTGCTGAATTCAAGGCATACATCATGAAAAAAATACAAATTGCAAAACAGTTGTGGCAGTTGTTTCAAGTTTCCTTTGGGATTTGAGCAGCTTAACATTTACCATCGGCTGTGACATAACAATTGCACCATGTATCCCACACATTTCTTTCAGAAATTTAGGTGGGGGGTGGGGGGCAGGCTTAACAATGCATGACACAAGCAAGGTTGAAAAGGGATCACTTCTATTTCTCCAACTCTCTGTGCCCCCCCACTCTCACTTTCCACTTGTTTTTCTTTCTCCTTTTACTTCTTTACCAGTAAAGGAAAAGTAAACAGTGCTCAAATTGGATTGCTTGACTTAACCATAGAGCTTTCTCTCTCATTGTTTCTGTGTTGAATTCTAACCCCTATAAACAGGTGGACTGAGGTCAGGTCAGGTGTTAACATTTTTTAAAACCTTAAATCCAAATGTAACCTGCCACTACTGGGTTTACTTGGAACAGGATCAGAAACAGGCAACCAGGAGGCCGTTGGCCGTTTAAAAATGAATGAGCTTAGCAACCTCAGTTTGAATTTGCTTTGCAGGTTTGAGCCCGGCTGGTCAGGCTTCCCAAACCTCCGGAAGCCAAACTTCCCAAACTTCCCAAACTTCCTAAACTTCCTAAACTTCCCAAACTTCCTAAACTTCCCAAACTTCCCAAACCTCCGGAAGCCTGGAAGATCAATGGAAGCTTTGAGGAGAAAGTAGCTGCTTTTACAGCATGGCTTGTGGGCAAAGAGGAGCAGGAGTGCAACCCCACTCTAGCCTCCAGGTTTACCCCCTTCCCATGAATTGATGCCACCCTCTATCAGGCCCTCGCTGAAGTTGGGGATTTGAACACCCCCTGAGATTGCGAACCACTACCCCCTCCCCCCACCCCACTCCAACCATGAGGTCTGAGATCATATACCCCCAACGCTTCGATTAGCAGCTGCAGGCTCCATACTTCCGAGCTGAGACCTGCTCCAAGGACTTCCTGCACGGCAGAAAGTGAGGATCCAGAAGGAAAAAACATTTCCAACCAGTACTTTTATTTCCCAGTTTTTACTGGTGTTTCATATTAAAGTATACAAGGCCAGTTTGGACCAGTATTGTTATTTCCCAATGTTTACTGTTTTTACTTCTGGGGTTTGTCAGTCAGGCTGATTTTCAGGTGGGGATCTTTTTCAAACAAAAATACACATGCTGTGGAGTCAATGCAGAGAAACCTGGGGCAGAATTTCACCCTTGTCGGGTGGGCTTGGCTCGGCTTGGCGGGGGGGGGTAGTCGGAAAGCTGACCACCGCCCGCGATTGAGGCCCAAAGGCAATTTCACACCAGTGGGCCAATTAAGGCGAAAGTGCACCTGCAATTTAGGTTAAGGGATAGCTCAACAGAGATCCAGTGGCAGATAGTTAAGGAGATATTTCAGAATACACAAAATAGATACATTTCAACAAGAAAGACAAAATCCAAGGGGACGATCCAGCATCTGTGGTTAACTAAAAAAGGTAAATATAGTATCAAACTTAAAGAAAAAGCATATAACTGTGCAAAGATGGGTAACAGGTCAGAAGATTGGACAGAATATAAAAAAAATGGCAAAGAATGACTAAAAGATGAATAAGAAGGGAAAAAATAAAGTAAAAGAGAAAGCTAGCTAGGAATAAAGGGCAGGATGTTTTGCTTGGTGTGTGGGCACCTGTCCGTAATGCCTGAGCGTGAAATAGTGAGCGATGACATCGGGCGACTGTCCTGACGTGATCACGCACTCGTGCTATATTTCAGTCAGTGGGCACGCATGAGAGTTGGCAGCGGACCCACTGTCAATTAAGAGGCCTATTAAGCCCATTAATATATTAATTAGGTGTGATTTTTTCGTTGCCCGTTCAATGTTACAGTTGGCAGGTGGGCGAATCGGCCAGACGGCCTTTGCATTTTTGAAGAAATCTCATACGTGGGCGGGACTAGGTTTCCTATATTAATTTTAAAAAACTAAAACGTTTTGACAGAATTTTTATAATCTGTATGTCCACGTAAGGGAGTCTGATGTGTGGACATTTTTTCCTGAATTTCTGAATCTTTATTTCATGGTTTTCCTGAATTTCCAAATCTTTATTTCATGGTTTAAAATTCTTCAGCTCCCAGAGGCAGCTCTCTGCCTTCAGGGAGCTTTCATTGCGCGCTCCCCCATGACAACGCTGACTTCAGCGCTCACCCTCCTCCCACCCCCCACCCCGGCAGTGCTGAGCCTTTCAGGGTGTGTTTCACTCTGGCGGGGCTGTTAATTGGCCAGCCAGCGTGATATCGTGGTCGGGGGCTGATCACGGGCAGTGGGCCTGCCCAACGCACCACCTGACGACCACAAAATCCTGCCCATAAAGACAGGCAGTAAGAGTTTCTATAAGAGTTTCTTCACTGCTTTTGCCTACAACCACACCACCACCCTCCACTTCTCTCTCTCTCTCTCTCTCTCTCTCTTCCCCGCCCGCCCCCTCCCCCCCACCCCCCACACCTTAAACCAGCTTATATTTCAACTCTTTCTTGGACTTGAACTCAAGTTCTGTCGAAGGGTCATGAGGACTCGAAACGTCAACTCTTTTCTTCTCCACCGATGCTGCCAGACCTGCTGAGTTTTTCCAGGTAATTCTGTTTTTGTTTAAGAGTTTCTACAGATAATTTAAAAAGAAAAGAGTTAACACAGTTAACGTTGGTGCTATAGGAAGTAAGCCTGGGGAATTAATAATGGAAAATAAGAAGATGGCAGATGAATTGAACAGGTATTTTGCATTGATCTTCACTATAGAGGATACAAGTGACATCCCAGAAATAGCTGTAAATCAGGAATTGGAGGGGACAGAAGAACTCAAGAAAATTACAATCAGCGGTGTTATGATACGACAGGTGGTACTTGCCTGGCTGACCAAATCCCAGAGGGAAACTTGGCCACACTATTGCAACGATTTTGCAATTTGTATTTACTATGGGAAGGTTTGGGCACTGAAATCAGAAGCAATGAGTCCACTGCCACCTTTAGAGATTTTAAAGATTAAATTAAAACATTTATTAACAAAAGGAAAGAAGACTTAAACACAGAAGATTACTGTTACACAGTTACATTTAGTTTTATAACAGTTTTCACCAGATTTATACTTAACTAGACTTAACTAGACTCCCAACTACACACCCCTTTCAGGCAACAGTCCAAAATAGATTCTTAATCTATAAAGCATCCATCAATATTACCACAATCTCTCACTGTTGCTGTAAGGGAGGTATTTCACAGTTCCCCTCTCCTTTTCACTGGACAATGAAACACCAAAGGCTTTTAACACAACTTTGGTTACTGAAACAGCAAACTTCTCCAGGTTGGCTAGAGACTTTTTCCACAAGTCTGCTTCACACTGTCAAGATCTCACATGGCCACACCCATACAGCTTCCCATTCTTCTTTAAATATATTTCCTCCTTTTTGATCTATAAATCCTATTGTTTCCGTCTGTCCTTAGAACTTCCTTTTACCAGAATCTAAAAATTCTTTACGTTGTCATTATGGCCAGCACTTTTGGGAAAAATAAATGTAATAAATTTGCCTTATTTACTTTGCCAGTTGTAAACATCTTACCACGTACCCTTGAAAAGCCAGCAACCTTTCCCCTTATCTAAATATGCAAATTCCATTTTATTTAGCTCGTCCATTTGCCTTTCAAATACCTGTTTTTTACACTTAATCCATTTGATGATTCAAACCTTGCAGTCTAACAGTCTACAGTTTATTTAAATTATTCACCCACAGAAACACACACACACAGAAACATAAGACTGATTCAAAGTATCCCACATTAATATCAGGAAAACTATGATAGTTCCTTAACACCAGGGAAGTGGTACTTAGCAAATTGTTGGAATTGCAGGTTTAAAAGTTCCCAGGTCATGATGGATTTCATCCTAGGGCCTTAAAAGAAGTGGCTAGTGAGATAGTTGACGCGTTGGTTTTAATTTTCCAGAATTCACTAGATTCGGGGGAAGGCTCCATTAGATTGGAAATTATCTAATGTAACTCCTTTATTCAAAAAGGGAGGGAGACAGGAAACAGGAAACTATTGGCCAGTTAGCTTAACATCTGACATAGGGAAGATAGAGTCATGGGGTCATAGAGGTCTACAGCACAGAAAAAGGCCCTTTGGTCCATTGAGTCTGCGCCGGTCAAACAAGTACCCAATTCTAATCCCATTTTCCAGCACTAGGCCCATTGCCTTGTATGCCATGGCATTGCAAGTGCACATCCAAATACTTCTTCAATGTTATGAGGGTTTGGGTGAAATAATTCTTCCTCACATCCCTTCTAAGCCTCCTGCCCCTTACCTTAAATCTCTGCCCCCTGGTTATTGATCCCTCCGCCAAGGGGAAAAGTTCCTTCCTGTCTAACCTATCTATGCCCCTCATAATTTTATACACCTCAATCATGTCCCCCCTCAATCTCCTCTGCTCCAGGGAAAATAACCCCAGCCTATCCAATCTTTCCTCATAACTAAAACTCTACAACCTGGGCAACATTCTGGTAAATCTCCTTTGCATTGTCTCAAGTGCAATCACATCCTTCCTCTAATGTGGATTCCAGAACTGCACGCAATACTCTAGCTGTGGCCTAATCAGCGTTTTATACAGTTGGACACGCACACCTCTGATCCTTGGTACTTCCCAGGGTCCTACCATTCACCGTGTATTCCCATGCCTTGTTTGTCCTGCCCAAGTGATTCACCTCACACTTATCCGGATTAAATTCTGTTTGCCATTGGTCAGCCCACCTGACCAGCCCGTCTATATCCTCCTGTAATCTAAGGCTATCCTCCTCACTATTTACCACCTTGACAACTTTTGTTTCATCCGTGAACTTACTGATCAACCCTCCTACATTCAAGTGTATACTGTTTATGTATACCACAAACAGCAAAGGACCCAACACCGATCCTTGTGGAACCCCATTGAACACAGGCATCCAGTCACCAAAACACCCCTCAACCATCACCCTCTGCTTCCTGCCACTCAGCCAATTCTGGATCCAATTTGCCAAATTACCTTGGATCCCATGGGCTCTTACCTTCGTTATCAGTTTCCCATGCAGGACCTTATCAAAAGCATTGCTGAAGTCCAAGTAAACTACGTCAAATACATTGCCCATCTACATACCTGGTCACCTCTTCAAAAAATTCAATCAAATTGGTCACACATGACCTCCCTTTAATAAAACCATGCTGACTGTCCTTGATTAATCCCTGCCTCTCCAAGTGTAGATTAATTCTGTCCCTCAGGATTGCTTCCAATAGTTTTCCCACCTTGAGGTTAGTCTGACTAGCCTGTTGTTCCCTGGTTTATCCCTTCCTCCCTTCTTAAATAATGGTACCACATTGACTGTCCTCCAGTCCTCTGGCACCTCTCCTGTGGCCAGAGAGGTATTGAAAATTATTGCCAGCGCCCCTGCTATCTCCTCCCTTGCCTCACTCAACATTTCATCCGAGTCTGGAGATTTAGCTACTTTTAAGCCTGCCAGACCACTTAGAACCTCCTCTCTTTCTATGCTAATTTCTTTAATTATATCACAGTCCTCCTGCTGATTTCCATACCCACGTCAATCCTCTCACTTGTGAACACTGACACAAAGTATTTATTTAGAACCCTACCTACGTCTTCCGGCTCCAATTACAAATTACCAATATGGTCCTTAATGGGCCGTACTCTTTCCCTCGTTATCCTCTTACACTTAATGCAATTGTAAAATAACTTTGGATTTTCCTTTATTTTACCTGCCAATGTTTTCTCATGCCCCCTTTTTGCACTCCTAATTTCCTTTTTAAGTTCCCCCCTACACATTCTATACTGCTCTAGGGCTTCTGCTGTTTTGAGCCCTTGGTATTTGTCATTAGCCTCTTTTTTTTTCTCTTTATCCAATCCAAAGATGTTAGAAGCTATTACTAAAGATGCTATAACAGGGCACTTAGATAAATTCAAGCTAATCAAGCAAAGTCAACATGGTCTTGTGAATGGGAAATCATGTTTAACCAATTTTCTGGAGTTCTTTGAAGAACTAATAGGTGCTCTGGATAAAGGGGAACCTGTGAATGTGCTGTACTTAGATTTATAGAAGACATTTGATAAGGTGCCTCATCAAAGCTTAATATGGAAAATAAAAGTTCATGGTGTGGGGGCAGCATCTGGCATGGATAGAAGATTGCCTAGTTAACAGGAAACAGAAAGCAGGTATAAACAGCTCATTTTCAAATGAATGGTGTGCCCCAAGAATCAGTGCTTGGGCCACGACTCTTTACGATTTATATAAATGATTTGGATGAAGGGACCAATGGTATGTTTGCTAAATTTACTGATGACACAAAGGTAGGTAGGAAGGTAAGTTGTGAAGAAGACATAAGGAGGTTATAAAAGGATATAGATAGATTAGGTGAGTGAGCAAAAATCTGGCAAATGGAGGATAATGTGGGAAAATGTGAGGATGACCATTTTGACAGGTGTGTAAAAAAGAGGCATATTATCTAAATGGTGAGAGATTGCAGAGCTCTGAGATTCAGAGGGATCTGGGTGCCCTTGTGCATGAACCACAAAAGTTAGTATGCAGGTGCAGCAAGTAATTAGGAAAGCTAATAAAATGTTATTGTTTATTGTGAGGGGAATTGAATCCGAGGGTAGAGAGGTTATGCTTCGGTTATACAGGGAATTGGGAAGACCTGGAGTACCGTGTACAGTACTGGTCTCCGTATTTAAGGAAAAATGTAAATGCATTAGAAGCAGAGAAGTTCAGAGAAGGTTTACTAGATTAATATCTGGAATGGGTGGGTTATCTCATGAGGAAAGGCTGGACAAGCTAGGCTTGTATCTGCTGGATTTTAGAAGAGTAAGAGGTGACTTGATTGTAACATGTAAGATCCTGAGGGGACTTGACAGGGTGTTTGTGGAAAGGACATTTCCTCTAGCAGGAGAATCTAGAACTCATGGTCACTGTTTCAAAATAAGGGATCACCCATTTATGGCAGAGATGAGGGAAAAATAATTCTCTCAGAGGGTTATGAAACTTTGGAATTCTCTTCCTCAAAAGGTAGTTGAAGCAAAGTCCTTGGAGAGAATTTTACCCTCGTCGGGGATGTTGTGAGGGGGCGGGTACAGGTGGACCCTGGTCATGTCCATGCCGCCATTTTATGTGGGCAGGCCAATTAAGGCCTGCCTAGCGTGATGCGTGTCCAGAAGCGCTGTGTGCTCCCTGTGAGGGTGGGGGGAGGTGGGGGGGGGTGGTGGCGGGGCGTTCCCTGAGTTGGTTGAATAAATTTTTCTGTGCCTCAGGGAAATAAGTTTTAAGTTTTAAAAAGTTTAATTTATGCCTTGGTGAGCGGGCCCCGCCCCCGCTTGCCGAGCTGAAAATTCTCCCCCTTGAATATCTTTAAGGCAGAGGTGGATAGATTCTTGCCAAGCAAGGGGATGAAAAGTTATCAGGGGTATGAAGGAATATGAGGTTAAAATCAGATCAGCCACGATTTTATTGAATAGCGGAGCAGGCTTGAGGGGCTGCCTCGGGGAGACTGAATAGAGAATAAAACATTTTAATAAATGATGTAAAAATATATTTAAACATGTCCCCTTATGTGGCAGCATCACATGACTTGGGACATGTTTGTGAAGTTGGGAAAAAATATTTACTTATTGTATGAGAGCTTCAGGAAACCTCGTCCCGCCCGTGGATGAGGTTTCCTGAAAAATGCAAAGGCCGCTTGGGCTTTTCGGCTGCCCCGCCAGCCTGAAGGTTGAACAGGCAGCGTTCTCAACGAGTTTAATTACTTTCTTTATGGCTTTAATAGGCCGTTGACATTTCGGCAGGTGCACAGCTGCCTCTGGTGCGTGCCCGCCAAGTGAAGTATCGAGATGACGCACCCCCACGCCCATCGCGCGTCATTTTACCTGTCGGTATGTCAGGCCCGCCCCCCCCCCCCATACCGAGCGGAAGATATAGCCCCATGTGACTCCAGACCCACAGCAATGTGGTTGACTCTTAAATGCCCTCGGAACAAGGGCAATTAGAGATGGCCAATAAATGTTGGCCTAGCCAGTGACGCCCACATCCCTTGAACAAATAATAAGAAAGGCTGGTGGAATAGGCAGACACATGGCAGATGAAATCTAATGCAGAGAAGTGTGAAGTGATTCATTTTGTTGTGAAGAAGGAGAAGCAATATAATATAAAGCATAAAATTCTAAAGGAGGTACAGGAGCAGAGGGACTGGGGATAAATATATATATGCAAATAATTGAAAATGGGAAGGCAGGATAAGAAAGCGGTTAGTAAAGCATATAAGATCCTGAACTCTATAGGGAGAATTTTCTCCCCATCGGACGGGCTGGTCGGGAGTGGGCGTGGAGCTGATCTATGCCCGCCATTGGCTGCGCGCTGCCATTTTATGTGGGCAGGCCAATTAAGGCCCACCCAGCGTGACACGCACCCGGAAGTGCTCAGCGCTATCTGCACAGGCGGGGGAGGAGGGAGAGTCAGGGCCTGCGCTCTTTCACGGAGTTGCCTCAGGGAGATTAATTTCATCATGAGAAATTGAATAAAAGAATTTTTTAAAAATTATTCGGACATGTACCCTCATGTGACAGTGTCACACGATCTGGGACGTTTATGAATTTAAAAATTTTTTTCTTTAGGTTATAAACCCTTCATGGAACCTCACCCCACCTGCGGATGAGGTTCCATGCAAAATGCAAAGGCCGCCTGGGATCTTTGCCTGCCCACCAACCTTGAGGTTGGATGAGCAGCTCTGACAACTACTTTAATTGGATTATTAATGGCCTTAACAGGCCTTTGACGGTTCTGTGGGCCTGCATCCGACTCCGGTGCGCGCCCGCCGAACAGAAGATCAGAATGATGTGCGGTGACGCACGCCTGTTGTCACCACGTGTCATTTTAGGCAGCGGGCCCCACCTCCGCACGCCAACAGAGAAGACTCTGCCCTATAAATAGGGGCACAGAGTACAAAAGAAGGAAGTTATGGCAAAAATGTATAAAACACTGGTTTGGCTTCATCTGGAGCATTGCAATTCTCAGGGCCACACTTTAGGACAGACATGAAGGCATTAGAAAGGGTGCAGAAAAGATTCACAAGATTGCTTTGAAGGATGAGAAACTTCAATTATGTAGATGGATTGGAGAAATTGGGGCTGTTCTCCTTGGAGAAGAGGTGTTCAAAATCACCTGCGGTATGGGAAGGGTAGATAGGGAGAAACTGTTCCCACTGGCAGAAAGATCAAGATCCAGAGGATATCAATTTAAGCAAAAACAGCAATGGAGACATGATGATGATCTATTTTACACAGAGAGTGGATAAGATCTGGAATACACCACCTCACCACCTGGCGGTATGATAGATTCAGATTCAATTAAGGCCTTCAGAGGAGAAGTTAGTTAATTATCTGAAGAGATTTCAGGGCTATGGGGAAAATGGAAGGGAGGGAGTCTCGGTGAATTGCTCTTGCAGGGAGTTGGCATCAACACAATGGGCTGAATGGCGTTCTCCTGTGCTGTAACTATTCTACGATTCTGTGATTCTCTGGGGAGAATATTCTCCCTGTCGGGGGGGGGAGGGTTGTGCAGGAGCGGGTGCAGGCATGCATGCAGCCAATCGCCGCCATTTTATATGGGCAGGCCAATTAAGGCCCGCCCAGTGTGGCGCTCCCTGTGCGGGCAGGGGTGGTTGCCTGAGTCGGGGCCTGCGCTTTTTCGCGCATGCGTGTGAAAGAGCACAGAAATCTCCCCGAGCCACAGAGCCGCCTCAGAGGGATAAGTTAAAGTTTTAAAAATTTTAATCAAGGAAAAAAGAAAATTTTTAGGACTTCCCCTCATTGTCACATGAGCTGGGACATGTCTATGAATTTTATTTAAAAATTTTTCAGACCTTTAAAACCCGCCACGAAACATCATCCCGCCCGTGGATGAGGTTCTATGAAAAACGTGAAGGCCGCCTGGGCTCTTTGCCTGCCCGCCAACCTTAATGATGGACGGGCAGCTCTGTTTATTGTTAGTTAACTATTGATAGTTAACTGGCCTTAATAGGCCTTTGACAGTTCGGCAGGCGCGCAGGCAGTTCGGGTGTGCGCCCACTGAACCGAAAATCTGGATGATGCGTGGTGACATCGGGACGCACGCTCGACATCACTGCGCGTCATTTTATGCCTCAGCAAGCGGACCCCGTCCCTGTTTACCGAGCCGAAGATTCTGCCCCCTGATTCGGTGCTGTAAATTTCTATGATCTGTACTGGGACAGGATTATTTCATTGGTTTTGCTCTTGTGTTTTCATTATGCTGTGCACAATGTCATACTCAGGAGCTGGAGTAAAACTATAC
This sequence comes from Carcharodon carcharias, assembly GCF_017639515.1. Lineage (NCBI taxonomy): Eukaryota > Metazoa > Chordata > Chondrichthyes > Lamniformes > Lamnidae > Carcharodon > Carcharodon carcharias. The sequence goes on from NC_054473.1 coordinate 168,296,802, forward strand.
ATTCAAGACTGTGCTGTGTAACGCAAGTATAACATGAGAAATGTTCCGTTCCCTCTTTATGAAAGAGACATTTCAAGGCTCAAGTTACCAAGGGAATTCCCTCCATCTTTCAAAGGTTGGCTTCAGTAAGTCGCAAGATTAGAGGTAATGCTTCCAGTATTTAAAGATCGGGTCAGGATCATAATCTGAATTTAAAATCAGCATTTACAGACTAGAGTTGGACAATTGCTTGACTGAATGTGGCTACAAGAAGTATCTAGTTGACACATTGTATGGATTCTTGTTAAATTTTATTCAAGTTTCCTTAACGGCTTAAGGGTAGCCTGGGAGAGAAATGTTCAATGTTATAATTTCCCTTTATGGATAGGCTTGGATTTAAAATGAAGCTCTCTCAAGAGAACTACATGAAGCTCCTTCACATCAAAATACTTCACAAATGTTGCTGAATCTCTGTCTGTTTGAGACATCCCAGTCTTCAAAGAATTGAATCTGTGGGAGGTATTTTTAGTAATATTGATGCCAATCTTCACACGTCCTCTCTTCCTGTCCTTGCTTCGAAAGTCATTGTGTTCCAAATGCAGTTGCCTGCTGTCTGAAATGATTATCAGTGGAATAGCCACATTCCTACTTTTATTCATCTGAGAAAATTCAATACAGAGAGAATATCAAAGGGAACATGTAAAATTTCTTGTGCACCTTACTTTCATTAACAACTGTTGTAAATGGCTTACCTGATGGATCAACAAGTTTATCCAGAGAATTGCTGAGAAGTGCAGATCAGCAAAGTCCCAGATTTAATGCTTTTTCTGCTTTGACATGATCTCAGCTGGAATGGTGATTGGCAGACTATGATTAGACATAGCACCCCTCAGTAAGAGAGAGCAACATAGGCCAGAGTTCCCACCTCTTATCACTAGCTAAAGATCCATGCAGGAAGCACATGTGCCCAGTTGCTGGATATGGTCAGAATCTGGCATGGTTCAACAATGTTCAAATAGCCTGCTGGTATTTACTATCAAAGGTTCATTGATGACCACTTTAGTAAGTTAAAGGAGGGAGTGCAATTGGGTCATGCAACTGTATGCCAGCAAACTACCCCAGCCTTGGAGAGAAGTAAAAATATGTATATTAATAAGCTGCCAAACAATATTTGCATTTTACAATTACTTAGAGTTGGCAATACCTTTCTTCAACAATGAAAAGGTCTATGTTGGAATGAGTGTTGTGTATGAATCTTAGAAATTACACAGCATAGAAAGAGGCCGTTCAGCCCATTTTGTCTGCATAGATACTAATATTGAACAGGGGCTATCAGACAAGATTTTTCTCTCATTTACCAATGGTTTTCTGATGGTATGACAAAAGAGGGGGCTAGAAAATTGATTGGGAATCTGCTGCCACAGTTCCTTGACCATTCTTACAACATCACAATTTCCATTGGAAGTAACACTGAACTCTAGAAACTTAGCCCAAATCTCATTGTAGCTGTGTGAGGTGGTAATGACATATTGTGCACCCACTCCATTTGCCACCAGTATCTCGCATTCTGGAGGTTGTAAATGATCCCTGTATAAAATCTCATTTTACATTAAACAGACCTAGTTTCAACTGACCCTGAGGTCATGCTAATGGAGGCACATCATTGTACAAGAAACCATCAATGTTTGATGTCACATATTTAAACTGACCTGAAATGCAAGACTTTCATTCTTTCTTTAATTCTTTTTTTTTAATTCCTCGGAGGAGAAACTGACTATCGAACTGCAGGGAATGCAGCTTCAGGAAGCAGAGCCTCTAACTTTTCAGAGCAAGGATTTGCTGTACCAAATCAGGATCAGGAGCGATTGAGCTGAGGGATCTGGGGATGTATGTGCACAAATCATGGAATGTGGCAGAACAGGTTGAGAAAGTGCTTAATAAGCCAAAAGGGAATCTGGGCTATACAAATTGAGACATATAGTACAAAAGCAAAGACGTTATGTTGAACATTTATAAAACACAACTTCAGCCTCATCTGGATATTGTTTCCAGTACTGAGCACCACACTTTTAAGCAGGATGTGAAGATGTTAGAGAGGGAGTAGAAAAGATTCATGAAACATGGTTCCAGTTTTGAGATATCAGTTACATGCACAGATTGGAAAAGTTGGGGCTGTTCCCCTTAGTGAAGAGAAGTTTGAGAAGGGATTTGCTAGAAGTGTTCAAAATCATGAGGGTTCTTGATGGAGTAGATAAGTAGAAATGGGTTCCTGTTGATGGAAGGATCATGAACCAGAGGACACTGATTTAAGGTGACAGGCAAAAGAACCAGAGGTGACATGAGGAAAAACCCTTTTACACAGCATGTAGTTAGGATCTGGAATGCACTACCTGAAAGTGTGGTGGAGTCTGTTCGATTATGGATTTCTAAAGGGAATTGGATAATTATCTGAAGAGGAAAAAGGCGGAAGAGTGGGACTAGCTGAGTTGCTCTTCCATAGTACCCTACCAGTTTTCTGTGAATGGCCTCCTTCTGTGCTGTATCATTCTATGACTCTTTGTCCGATTTTTGTTTTGTTGTGTAGTAGGGGTTTAGACAGGGTTTGGGGATTGTTTAGTCTTCCGAAAGTATGCTGCTTTAGTCCATAATATTTTTAACCAAAACTATTTATATACAGAGCATATTTACACATTTGGGCCTCCACATAAGGTAAGAGCTTTTGCTCGCTTCAAGATTTCACTTACTTCTCAGTCATATGATATGACATCATTATTATATCAGCATCATGTATGCATCTGATGTTAACCCTTTACTCCACATCTCTCCAAGTCTTTATCCTCATCATACTTATCCTCCTACATCTCCCTGCAAAGTCTCAGGCTTCACAGGGTTAGTCACTGATGTGCCTTGACCAATCTCCCTGGTCTTACTCTTATCTCCTTTTGAGGTCAAGTATACTCAGTGTTCTCCCTTCTGTTGGTGGGAGTGCTCTTCTCCTGGGTGACTGTAGAGTTTGTAGTAGGTCTTTCCTCTTCTCCAGGATCTGAGTAGCAAGCCTAAGTTTCTATTTGCTTTCTTTTCAACGTTATTTAAAGGCACTGTGGTTTTTCCTTATGATATCTTAGCCTGTTTCAACCCTGTACGATCTTGGTTGTGGAATTTTTTCAATGATTGCACCTTCCATCTGTTGGTCTCGGACCCATACTCTCTCCCTGGGCTTTAGCACTGGTAACTCACGTGCTCTATGCCTGTGGTTAAAGGTATGAGCCTGTTCGTTTATCTATTCTTCCCCACGCTCTTTTATCCTCTTGTGGTCATTTATGGTAACGTTGGATTTGAATTTTTGTGTCAGGGATGGAAGCTGTGTTCTCAACCTCCTATCCATTAGTAACTCTGTTGGTGAGAAACTATTCTGTAGTGATGAGGATCGATGACTCAGAAGAGCTAGATTAAAGTGTTTATTTTTTTTTAATAGCTCCTTAATGATTCACAGCCCTCTCTCGGCCTTTCCATTTGCTTGATGATAGCGAGATGAGCTGGTTACATGAACAAAGCCATATTCAGTTGTTAAATTTTGGAATTCCTCACTTGCAAGTTGCGACCCAATGTCAGACAGTACAATGTCTGGAATGCCATATGTTGAATAAATTCTCTTGAGGAGTTGAATGACTGCTTCCACCGCGATACAATGTAATCGGTTCACTTCAATCCACCTTGAATAATAATAAGGGCCTCTTCTGCTCTGTGATTCTGTGATTTTATGATAATAAATTCAAGTAAGTCCATTTCCAGGGTGCTCCCACAGCCTTCATAAAAAAGAAGGTAATAGTGGTTCTATTTGTTCTTGACTGTTTTTGGCTCAAGTAATACAGTTAGAAATAATTTCTTCTATAGAGCGAGTAATACCTGGCCACCAGACTGATTTTTGCACCCTCGCATGACACTACGTAATTCCTAAATGTCCTTGGTGAAGTCTTTGAAGAATATCAAGCCAATGGGCTTGCAGGATGACTAATCTCTTGTTGAAGACTAGTAAATCACCAATGTCAGTGAGGTATTTGCGATGTTCAAAATATTGGAGTATTATTGGATTAGCAGGGCCATCCTTCCAGACAATACTTCCAGATTCAAAGACATTTTTCATCCCATTTCTGAGCGTGCTAGGGTCTCACCCATTAAGGTCATCAGGTAGATCTCACTGCTTTGTTTAGCTGAGTTTAATTGACTCAGATTCTGAGAGGTGTTTGGTTTTTTGACTGTAACCATACCTGAAGATTATTTTGTTGGCATGGTGACTGGTGAGATAGCCTCTTGCTGCTGCCTATTTTCTTTTTCAATCGTTATCTTCTCCAAAAGTGGGTGAGGGAATTTGTTCAGAGTAAAGAGGCAAGTTGATTTAGCATCAGCTCGTGGCATGATGTGATATTTGCTCTTTGATTTTCCTAGCCCTGTAAACAATTTTGAGAGTTCATTTTGGTATGTAGTGCTGTAATTTTCAACAACAACTTATTCCACCTTATGGATTACTTTCAGTTTTAGGCATGCCTTTCTGCTTTGTAGAGAGCATTCTTGATTTTGAATGACAGAGAGGTTTGAGGATTTCTCGATCTTCACATTTCAGCTTCTCCATAAGCTTTTCACTTTTAGTGTAGCCTCCCCACCAACCCCCCCACCCCCGCCACACACACACACACACACCACCACCAGCCCCAGGACCTTGATGAGGGTTGCAATGTAACCTGTTTGAGCTATATAATTTCATCTAATAAAATTGAAACCCCTGGTCCTGTGTCTAATTTGAACTCTGTAGAATGTCCATGCACTTCAAGTTTAACACTCCAATACCTGTTTTCAGCATCATGTATCTCCTCTAGAAAGGTTAATTTATGTCCTTGTGGTTCTTCCGCTACTTATGTGGATCTGCTTTAAGATGTTCTATTTCTTTTATTGGGTTGTCAGAATTTTTGAGCTTCAGTTTTGAAATGGCCTACTTTTCCACAGTTCTGGCACTCTGTCCCCACCCCAACCCTACCCTGCCCCTGGACATTTATCTCGTTTGTGTGGTTTGTTCCTGCCACACTAGACATATTTTAAAATGGCAGTTGGCACGTGTTTCTCTGTTTTGGTGGTCTTAGGCTTTGGCGCACTTTCCATTTTATTGCCTACAATTTGAATGGTCTCACTCGATCTTCTCCATGGGGCCTGTCTTTCCCTGTGAATGAACACCCGATTGTGTTTTGTAAGTTCTATTTCTTTTGCGATCTGCGCTGTTTTCACCAGCATTAAGCTCTCCCTTGACTGTAGGAGATTGGATAATGCTTCCTCTAACAATGACCTTTTCATGAACAAATCTTGTCTTTTAAAATTCCATAAGCCCAATTCCTTTCCAACCTATAGAGATCATTGATACATGAATCCATGCTTTCGCTTGGCCTTTGTTTTCTTCTGTTACAATTAGCCCTTTCAATTATTCAGTTCTGACAAATGCTGAAACCAGGGTCAAAAGCATGCAAAAGTTTCTTCAAAAGAAGCTGAAGTCTCATCAACCCACTGCCTTGCAATCACATCATCAGCAATATTTCCTACAGCATAAAGTAGGGTACTGACCTGGTCTTTCTGGTCCTTTTTTATGGAATCCTAAAGCAATTCTGTACCTTATGAAGTTTTTCTCCAATTGTCCCACTGCTGGGCCTGCTGTGGGCCTTTTGCACTCTGAAATGATTCTGGGAGTAGTAGAGTGGATTCCATGCTTCTGCTGAGCCCTGGAATTGTCCCTGTGTTTGATCATGCTTCTCTGCTGCTGCTTGCGGTTGTGCTCACTGCTGTCTTCACTCCAGGTCAGTGCCACAGCTTGCCTCTGCTGCCCCCGTGATGTTCAAATGTCTTGGTGAGTCTTGAAATTTTTTCTTTTGAGGTTTTCTTTTCTCACCAGCCTTGTAGCTTCTTTCAATCTTTGTTCTGTCTTTCACTCACTGCCCTGCCACCATATTTTGTTGCGTGGTAGGGATTTTGACATGGTTTGAGGATTGTCTAATCTCCCAAAAGTATGCTGATCAAATCCATAGTCTTTTTAACCAGAACTATTTATTTACAGCAAGTATTTACACATTTCACCCCTGCACAAAGTAAGAGATTCTGCTTGCTTCAAGTTCTCTCTTATTACTGAGTCTTGTGATCTGACATCGTTATTACATCAGCATCGTGTATGTTTCTGATGTTAACCCTTTACAGTTTTGAACACAGGCAAAGAGGACTTTCAAAGGAACTGCACAGGTGACCTTGGCAGTAAGTACCTCCTCATAACCCCTTCTACCCCAAGCCAGAAGAAGTTGAACTGATTCACATTCTGAATGTAGATAAACACAGCAAGTCAAAAGGGACAGCCACCCTTTCTTAGAATGTACTGTATTAGGCTTATTTGTTACTTATTATCACTTTTTCCTCGTTGTATTGAAGGACATCAGGAGCATGCCATTAATGTCCAGGAAGACCCAAAGGGTCCTTTTCACAACCTTCAGCGTTTTCCTGCCTGTTCATTCACAACATGAATAATCTCTGTTCAATCCTTACAAGGTATGCAATTACTCATGTTAAACATCTGTCATCACCCCCATGTATGATGAGACCTGAGTATAACTGTATTTCATGACACCCAGATGACATTCTCACTTTTTTGCAATCTTATTAAAGGAGAAAACATTAACGAAATGGCTACTGCTGTGGACATTCATAAACTGCAGCTGCAGTTATTCCCCAGCTCCTTTCCCCCTCCCTCCACTCCAACCATGGCACGGCAATGGCTGGATCCCATGTAATAACACAACTGTTGGCTCACCTGCAATATTTAAATGAACACAGCATCAATGTCGAGTATATCCAAGTGGAACGTTTGACCTTCTCTGAGTCTGCTTTTTTGCATTTTACCGAGATTCTTTCATATTATTTCTTTTCAAATATGAATCCAATTCCTTTTAAGTGGTTTTAGGCTCTCCTTCAGTAGCCTCTTGTGATGATTTAATTTCCCGATAAATACATGGCTATGACTTGGGCCATGCTCAATTTTAAGTTCTGGCAACTTTTGCTCCCTTGTTAATGTAGTTATAAAAGATAGTAAGTTGGCACAATACGTTTTGCCAGTCTGCCCTGTCTGCAGGTTAGGATTACTGTTGGCAGCGCTAATGATACTGACCTATGAGATATTCCCATTATCTCAATCACAATGCACTATCCTGGATTTGTGCTTTACTGTTTATCTTGTGTCAAATTATTCTGGTGAACTGCATGGATCACAATCAGAATTTGTTCATCAACACAATGTATTCTTTTATTCAGGTTTATTCTTATTTTCATTTCCAATAAATAATTGCAAAAACTCTACAGGCAATATAAGGAATGAGGTGCCTTCATAAGCGGTTACTTAACCCAACATAACTGTGTATTATGTTATAATTTGCTGCATTTGTTGAGAAGAGGTTTTTTTGTTCCAAAATCCCTGAGCTCCTGTTGAACTGATTCACATTCTGAATGTAGATAAATTTTGAAATCTCAGAATGTGGTTACACTCTGCTTCTTGTATTATTATGCATATTGTGCTCAGACAGGCTCCAGAGCATTTTTAATGCCTTTATTTTCGTAATAAATCCCTTCCACAATTTGTACTTGGCTGACAGTACAGCTGTAATTATAAGATAATTTTCGACATAATTCCTGCTTCTCCAGTACATATTTGTCTGTACCATAGCTATCTAATTTTCTTACATTTTGGCGGCTACTACTTAGTGGAAAATGATGCATGTAGATTGTGATGAAAATTAGCAATTGACTGGTTTGCAAAATTACTGGGTTAATTTGGCGTAGGTACTGGTGTTTATTTACTCTCTGATACCCACTCATGTGGTTTATGGACTGTTAACATTCTAAGATTAAAAAGAATGAGATTGCCTTCAAAGCTAGTTATGTTTGCCCTTTCTTTGAGAAATAGTATATTGAAGATAACCGATTTTAGGAGAAAAGAGGAAATTCAGGTGAGGCTCTTTGCATACTAATTAGCTTACTGATAACACTCTTGCCTTTGACTCAGCTAGATGTGGGTTCAGGTCCTGTTAATCTGGGCTGGCATTTTGAAGAGTGCCAAGGGATTGCAACACTGTAGGAAGTGCCATCTTTCAGACATAAGACATGAAAGTGAGGTTCTGTCCGCCCTCCCAGGTAAAAGATCCCATTGCACCATTTTGAAGAAGATGACAGGAATTCTCCATGGCGATTTGGCCATGTATCTTTGAATAGTCCCATGGGCTCTTTTACATCCCGGGGGCAGATGGGATCTTGAATTCATGACCCATCTGTAAATTGATACTTTCAACAGTGCAGCAGCCCCTTAGCACTGCACTGAAGTGACCGCTTGGGTTATGTGTTTAGGTCTCTGGAGACTTGAAATTATCAACCTCGTTTTCAAATACATCTATGGTCACGCCCCTCCCGACTTCTATAACTTCCTCCAACTCGACAATCCTGCAATATCTGCACTCCTCCAACTCTGACCTTTTGTGCAGTCCTGATTTTAATCATTTCATCATTGATGGCCATGCCTTTAACTGCCCAGGCCTTAAGCTCTAGAATTCCCTCCCTAAATCTGTCAGCCTATCTCTCTTTCCTCCTTTAAGACAATCCTGAAAACTTACCTCTTTAATCAAGCTTTTGGTATCTACGCTAGTATCTCCTTAGGTGGCTTGGTGTCAAATTTAGTTTGATAATACACCTGCAAAGTGCCTTGGAATATTTTACAATGTTAAAGGTGCTTTATAAATGAAAGTTATTGTTGCTGTTGGAATAACAGAAGCGTACACTCCGCTCAAGCCAGGTGAAGTCCATGTTTTTTACAAAAGGGGAGCAAAGTGGACAATTATATTTTTACTAATGCCAGCACCAACTACTGCCACATCAGCAGTTGCATTTGAGAGGGTGGAAGGAAATTTTTGAAATGCTATTGCTGAGCTGGACTTAGCTCACAAGACGTTAAACTCCCAGGACAGCTGCGCTGGAGTGTGATGATTGGGTTTCAGATAGCACTGTCTGACCCAACGTGCTTCAGACGATGCAAGATAGTTTAGGAATCTAGTGATCATTCACATTCATTGCGGTGACAACTTTCTTCATCTCAAACTCAACAGGGGTCATTGCCAAGATAAGCTGATCTTTTCAGCACTTGGTTAAGGGAAGCAGTCAGTTTATTCTACAGGATACACATAACTGAACAAGAGTAGCAGGCTTTTATAAACTTCTGCAACACTTCCTGCAACATAGAGAAAATGGTGAACTTCCCAGGGTATTGCACATGGTCTTAATGGATGATCTCAGTTAATTTGATTGAAAGCTAACATTGGAGTCAGGCTTATTGAAGAACAATCAGCTGCCTGCATGGAGAGGAAGGTCTACTCAAGGTTGAAGACCACGGGGCAGTGGTTCAATTCCTTATACTGCTGGCGCAGTCGCACTGAAAATAGGATAATTCCTGAATATATGCAAAGTAAACTACATTCTTGATTTATCAGCAATCTTACCTTAACAGAGGTTTCCTCAGTTCATCAGATCAAAAAGTAGGAGAGCTAGAGATAAGGGGTGGAATGGTCTGGTCCCGTTGGCAGTGGGTGTGGGGGGACAATTCGGCGCGAGGGGCGGATATCGCTTTCACGCTGGCGTGAAATTATGGTGGGATCATCTGATAGTGTCGGCCATAGTGGAACACGAATCCTGCTGGATGCCAAGGTGAGCCTGATTTGCATCCCGCTAATGGCTATCAGAATCATCCCCTCCCATGCCCAATTTACCATTATGCCAGCAGGAAAACATGCCGGCCCAGAATATTTCTAGACAAGCATGACATCAGAAGTCGGGACTTAGTGTTAGGGCCTTGCTCAATCGCGGACATCCGAGGAGATGCTGGAGCCATGCAGCTACCAGACCCCAGAGGACCACGTGCATTGCATTGGATTCTCATGTACATTGCTCCATTGCGAAGCAGCTTTCAGAAGGTGGGAGGTCTCCGTTATGCTTCTGGTTTGCTTCACAACATCACGATCTTGGCCCTGTCCCTGTGCTGCTATGGATGATCAACGAAGGGGAGCAAGAGGAAGGTCTAGGTGTGAGTGAGAGAGGAATGTGTACCGGGGCTGGGGAGAGGGGGATGAGGTTGGGAGGTCGGCAAAAGGTGTTGTAGGGGGTAAGGTTGGGAGGGGGAAGAATGGAGTCTTGGGGGAGAAATGGGGGCGAATTCTGCAAGTGGGGAGGTAGGTGTAAGGGGGGAGGAAAGCATAACAAAGGGCGTTTGGAGAGAGGAAGGTGTCCAGGGTGGAGGGAAGGTGTCCGGGTGGAGGAGGACGTTCGAAGGGGGAAAGGTATCCATGGATGAGGAGGGAAGGTATTCGGGGGTGAGGAGTGAGCTCAGAGGGAGCAAAGTGTCTGAGGCTGAAGAGGGAGTACGGAAGGGGGAAGATGTCTGGGGATGAGGAAGGAGTTTGGAGGAGGAGGGAGTAATGGGGTGGATGTCAAGGTGAATATGCAAAGGAGGAGTCTGTGGAGTCAATGACTGCCTCTTGGGGAGCAAACTGAGAGTGAGCATGGTATGAGGGAATAGTGAGTGTGAGAGGGGCAGAGGAAGCTGGTAGGGTGGGAGGGTGAGTGTGCATCAGTAATGGTATAAGGGATGGCGAGTGTGGTTATTATGCAATCGGTGGTGTTTTAAGAATCAACCACATTGCTGTGGGTTTGGAGTAACATGTAGCCTATATTTCCTTCCCTGACAGGCATTAGTGAACCAAAACAAAAACAGAATTACCTGGAAAAACTCAGCAGGTCTGGCAACATTGGCAGAGAAGAAAAGAGTTGACGTTTCGAGTCCTCATGACCCTTCGACAGAACTTGAGTGAATCCAAGAAAGGGGTGAAATGTAAGCTGGTTTAAGGTGTGTTGGGGTGGGGGGGGGGGGGGGGGGGGGGGGGGTGGGGGGGTGGGGGGTGGGGGCGGTGGGGGCGGGGGGGGGAGTTGGGGGGAGAGAGAGAGAAGTGGAGGGGGTTGGTGTGGTTGTAGGGACAAACAAGCAGTAATAGAAGCAGATCATCAAAAGATGTCACAAACAACAGAACAAAAGAACATATAGGTGTTAAAGTTGGTGATATTATCTAAACGAATGTGCTAATTAAGAATGGATGGTAAGGCACTCAAGGTATAGCTCTAGTGGGGGTGGGGGGAGCATAAAAGATTTAAAAATATTTAAAAATAATGGAAATAGGTTGGAAAAGAAAAATCTATATAATTTATTGGAAAAAACAAAAGGAAGGGGGAAACAGAAAGGGTTTTTACAATTGTTTCATGGTCATCATTCAAATTTCATCATCTGCCGTGGTGGGATTCGAATCTGGGTCCCCAGAACATTACCCTGGGTCTCTGGAATATCAGTCCAGCGACAATACCACTATGCAACCACCTCCTTATGGGATCTTTGGAATTGTCTATTCCAGAAGATTTTTGATGCTCCATTTGTTGTATATGTTCAATGTTGAGACAGACAAATTTTTCATCTCTCAATGAATCCAGGGATGTGGGGAGCTGGCGAGAAAATGGAGTTGAGGCAGGAATTCAGCATGCTCAAGGGGGCATATGGGGGAGAATTTTTAGCTCGGCGGGCGGGCCAACCGAGTGTAAAATGACGCGCGATGACATCGGGCAAGTGGCCCAACGTCATCGCGCACTCACGCGATATTTCGGTCGATGGGCGGCACCAGAGTTGGCAGTGCGCCCGCCGACAATTGAAAGGCCTATTAAGGCCATTAACAAGTCGCTGAAACAAATTTTTCGCTGCCCGTCCAACCTTATGGTTGGCGGGCAGCCGAAAAGGCCAAGCGGCCTTTGCATTTTTTAGGAAACCTCATCCATAGGCTGGATGGTGTTTCCAACAGCAAATAAAAATAAAGTATTTTTTTTTTTACAATTTCATTTATAACATGTCCCTACTTATGTCAAAGCCACTTGAAGGGACATTATAACATTTTTGAAATCTTTATTTCTAATTTTTAAAACTCTTCATCTCCCTGAGGCCGCTCTGTGCTTCAGGGAGATTTACAAGCGTGTGCTCGTGTGCATGCACAAAGTTTGTACTCGCCCCTCCTTTCCCCCCTCACACAGACAGTGCTGAGCGCTGTCACTCGCGTTTCACGCTGGGCGGGCCTTAATTGGCCGGCCAGTGTGAAATCACAGTCTGGCCCCGATCGCGGGTGGTGGTCTGCTTCCCGACTGGCCCCACCTTCCTCCACCGAGCCCGCCCGACAAGGGCAAAGTTCTGCCCATGGTCTACTTCTGCTCCTATTTCTTATGGAACCTGGAGCGTGGATGCTAATGGAGTGACTCAATTGAACAGTTGTGGCAAAATCTGCTGCAGAGTTCAGTGGGTTCATGACTTGTTAATGGTTCTGTTGTTTCGATGGGGACCTTCAGTTGAAAATTATGCACATGGTAAATAACAAACACCACTGAAATTGAAAAAGTATCTAACCATTTTGCAACAGTGGCTTAAGTTCACAATAAGGCGCACAGGGACGCTAGGCAGTGCAATGCACACTTTTTCCAAGAAATTACATAGTGTGATATAGGTATTGATGATTAACATGGTTATTTTAAATAGTGATTTCCTTTGTTAAAATAGTGGACAGAGTAACTTTGTTCCAATGTTTTAATTTGTTCATTATCACGGTGCATCTCTTGTTGCCTAACCTATTGTATTATCCTTTCATGTGTTGCATCTTGGGAGAATGGTTTAAGAGCCTCCATTCCTGAAGTTACGTTGTAACCACCAACCACTTTCCTACCTGTGGGCATCGACAAAGTGGGTTCCAAGGCTTGCACATGTGCACACAGGTGCAGCAGTTTGGTTACAGCACATAAATAATGTAATCGCGGCATGACATCAACAGATGTCTTTGTGCCATTATCAGAGACACTCTTAATAAAAATCTGTTACTGTGTTCGTATTGGTCAGTTAGTCTAGCATGAGGGAAGAAAACCAAGAGAAAAAACAGGCCTTCCCAGCCACTGGTCTACCGAATCCAAAAGGTTATCCTCCTTATGATTGTAGGAGATCCACCTTGCAGGGGCTAGTGTCTGAAAATTATATTAAAGCAGCTTAAGAGACAGGAAGAGATGAAAATGCTAACTGAAAACTTCCCAACTAAATTCTACAGCTTCCTGGCTTCATGAGGATTTGCACCTGGTTCCAGGAATACAGTGGCTCAGTATGAAAGGAAATACTCAAGAACTAGGGATTTGTATTCACAAGCTTTCACCAAGTTTAATTATCTTGTAACTGTTCCTCTGTAGCATTAGAGTCACGTATTGTCACATCAAAGGGGATCTTCGTTACCTCGGTACCAGTTATAAATGTGACTTAGCAGGCACCCGTGCAGTAGAATACGAGGATAAGAAGAACCAAATGTAATACAATTATAGTAATAAACCTGCAGTTATAGCAGTCACTGTCTGGTATCTTTAGTGTGCAGGGTGCTGTCAGCAAACTCAGATTCTGCTCCTGACAGTGGGTCAAATGAGGTCAGAGATAAAGGAGCTCCACTGATTTGTAGACGAATGTGTGTGCAGATCTCTGCTCCCTGGGTGGCTAATTCTCAACTTTAGTATGCATGTTCTCCTAATATTGAAAACAGTAAGTAGTTTAGAGTTGCAGAAAATTATGAAGTAATTTCAAAATGTGGCTTGCTACAGTGCTGGGTTAATTTTTGCAACTGATGTAAACTCAAACAGATGTAAGGCATCCACCTGAACATAACCTTCTAACGCTTGATTTCATTGCGTTTGGGACCTGATTCCTGAGTTGCAAAGCCACTGATACACCAATACACAAAGGCCTCATAAAGACAAATCTATAGGGATGCTTATTTGTATAAGGTAAATGTTCACGCATGTCTGCACAACAAATTTAGCTTTCTATTTTTCATTTGTTTCCGGAGGCAGGAGAGGTTATTGCCACCAGCTTCTTAACACAAACACGAGTAGTGCAGTTGGATACTCCTGTCCTTCCAATTCCCAAACTGTGCATGCACCATTAAACATAATGAAAAAAACTGTTACCTTAGTGGTTTTCAGCGGATGTAGGTTACATTGTTTGAGTTCCACAATTTATAAAATAGATGCAGTAGTATAAAAATGATATGCAAAAGGAAAAACATTCAGGCTTGACATCACTTCATTATTGCATCCTGCACCTCATCTTCCCTTTCTTTCTGTTATCTTTGTAGTATACCATGGGCCTTCATTTTTTTCTCAATACAAGTCAGAGTAATGTAATTCTCAGTGAAGCATTGCTATTTGCTGCTCCTTGTCAATAAATTGAATATTGGATGATGTATTATAAAAAGAAAATCTTGTCAGGCCTTATCCAGTGGGAGTGACAAAGGTACTTTTGTCAGTCAGTAGGAAAAAAAGGAATTCGGTCGAGGAACACACAGTAGATCGTTGATGGCATATTTCTAGCCTGCCTACATTTGTTTCCTTTCTGGATTTATATTGTTTCACTGATTCTTTCTCAAAACTCCCTCATTTGTTCCTTCCCTCTACAACCTCAAGGCTTGTTGTCAACTTTGTTTTACTTCTTGCTGTTCTCCCCTTTGCACCCTCCACTGTTCACCTTCAGCTTTGTTTCTCAAGATACAGTAGGAGCAATGTAAGAGTTTCATGATGTAAGAACATTTATTATATTTTATAATAATTGAAAAAAGAGTTGATTCTGTGCAAAGTGATTAGAACGTCCTGCCTTCGATGCATTGAGTTTTGCTCCATGAACACACAGATGAGAGAATCTGCTAATACCTTAATTTAGCACTTTGTGGGGTCAATTTTAGCTTGTATTGGCTGACAATAATGGGGCAGTAATGGTTTCAAAATGAGGTGGTGGTCTTCCCACCCCATATTAGCTTTGCTGATCCAACTGCTGTCAATTTGAAATGTGCGTACCATTAGGTGTCTGAAGAACCTGCCTGTCTCAGGCATGAATCCAGTTCCGCATGAAACTTGTTTCCGACCAATACTGCCATTTTAGGTTGGATTGGCCAGAGCAAGAACCTTGCAGGCTGTTTATTTCCATGGGCAATTGAGAAGAAGAGAGCCAGCTACGGTTAAATTGATATTATTTTTGTGGATTGTTTCTCTGGGTCAGTAGGAGCACTCTCCAAGTCTGAATGTTCTGGGTTTGAGCCCCAGTCAAGAGACTTGAATAAATAATCGAGGCTGATGCTTCTGTGCAATGCTGAGGGAGTACTGTACTATCAGAGGTGCTGTCTTTCGGACAGCTGAATGTAAATGATTCCACAGCAGTATTTGAGGAACTGCTGGGGAGTTCACCTCATGGTTTGGCCGAGATTTATCCTTTAACCAACATCAGTAACCAATAATTTCATTGCTGATTGTAGGAGCTTGCTGTCTGCAAATTGGTTGCTGCCCGCCCCAAGAACCTCCCTTTTCACTGTGATGGCAATGCCCAAACTTAGCTTTTTGCCAGCCAGCACAGCCCAATATTTGTAGGCCTGAGTTTGGCCTGATTTTGATGAAACTATAGCTCAAAATCACTGCTGCTTCTTTGCTTCTGGTACCATCATGCTCTAAATCAACTCCAGTATCCCTTCAGGATCTGCGTAATATCATCTCATTACTGGTGCTATTCAGCAGGGCCTGAATTTTTCCCTTGTTTGGGTGCTACGATCGTCAGGCCCGGAAGCTGACACGAAATGCGCTTCCGCCTGAGATTGGCCCCCGACCGCAATTTTACGCTGGTTAGTCAATTAATGGCCAGCCAGCATGAAACGTGCCCAGAGAAAGGCTCAGCACTGTCGTTGGGGGCAGGAAGAGGCAGGCACCGACGTCACCGTGGGTGCTGATGAGAGCTTCCACTGAGCTCCCTGAAGGCAGACAGATGCCAATGAAGCCGGGACGCTCGCCAAAGTCATCTCGCGTGATTTCATGCCCATTCGGGTCAGGTGAGTGCTCACCTGCGGGATGTAAAATTCTGGCTCAGGAGATTATTAAAACTAGCATTTCACTGGCAGAAGGGCAGATTGTACTTTCACGCTATCATCCAATGGTCATTGCCATTATCTAAAGCACTGGGAAACTTAACTCTCTTAAAGGAAATTTATTCTATTTTGTTAAATTGTCAGGAATTTAGTGATTTTAAATGGTTCTGAATGGATTTATTTCACTGGAGAAAAATGCTGCATCTTCTAATTTTTATCTTTCTCGTTTAAAGTACATATTAAATGATCATAAAATAATTATTTGCTGGAATATTTTCAGACTTGACATGTAGTCACTTTTAAGGATGACTTGGTAATAATTTAGCTGGTTGAGGATGAGTTCAAGCTGCTCAGTGATATGATGTTAGTAATAAGCATTATTACACATGGGCCAGGATTCTAAGGCCCTGCCATGGTATGTCTCCCCCTGCCGGATGCAGCGAGCTATTTAAATCTTCATTCAGTTCGGCAGGACGGTAATATTCCCTCCGGGCATGAGGGGCAGTAAAATCCTGGCCATGGCACTAAGTCAGAAAGGAATTTGAACTTATATATGATTTACATCCTCACGACATTGCAAACTGCTTCAGAATGTTTGAATTGTAGTCACTTTTAAAATATAGGAAAATATAGCAACCAATTTGCAGACAGCAAGCTCCTACAATCAGCAATGAGATTATTGGTTACTGATGTTGGTTAAAGGATAAATCTTGGCCAAACCATGAGGTAAACTCTCCAGCAGTTCCTCAAATACTGATGTGGAATCAGTTACATTCACCTGTCTGAAAGACAGCACCTCTGATAGTACAGTACTCCCTCAGCATTGCACAGAAGCATCAGCCTCGATTATTTATTCAAATCTCCTGACTTGGGCTCAAACCCAGAACCTCCTGACTCGGAGAGTGCTCCTACTGACCCAAGACAAACAATTGGCATCGTCCACTGGGGATCAGAAGCTCCATTGGAAAATGACAGCTTTACTAAACTAGAAGAATTGCAAATTTACCAGGAATCTCAGATTTGCAGAGACATAAGTGAACTTTCTGGGAGAGAAGGTAATGACCACTAGAGCTATTACTTTTGGAAAAACATTTAACTGCTCCCACACAGTTCATGCAGAGCTGTCCAGGCAAGGCAATTTCTAAAATCTGAAGAATTGTAGCTTTCATAAAATGTCTGAATGAGATTCCAAAGAAAAGCACAATAAGAAGGTGGTATTCACCTGCTTAAAGGAAAGACCTTGGAGACAAAAGCAACTGCAGAGGAGAAGGTATCAAAACTCCTCCGTCTTTACTTTTGAAGAGCTTATGAAAAGCTGTCTCAATTGTTTTTACAGCAGTAATAAACTTATTGGAATTGGATCTAGATAGAAACTGGTGGAGTAAAACATTTCAAAGGTCAGGAAATGGCAGACTATCCAGCGTTAATGGAACTCACCCCTAATAATTGGTTTAAATAATTCACGGGTAGTGACCCATTGCTACTGTGCCTTAGTTTAATCAGAAACCGAGGACTAGCACTAATATTAGTGAAAGGACATTTGCAGCCAAAGTTGTTTTTCTTTCTGATGGTCAGTAAGTGGGTAATAATGAGCAACTATTCACAAAATTTGCTTCTTATTCATGACAATCTGACTAACGTAAAGGAACCTGTCCTCTTGTGTCCTATTTTGGACATTTACTGTGGATGCTTCCATGGAAATGAAAAGGCATCATAGACAAAAACATGAAACACTTTCCTAGCATGTCCCTTTCTAGTTCAATTAGCCTGGTAGTGGTTGATGTGCATTATCATCCAAAAAATACTTTGGCCTGAATTTTACATTCTGAGGCCAGGCAATGCACTGACCAGAATGCACGTATAATTGTGAGAAATGGCATTGGCCGTGCGTCCCGATGTCATCGTGCACACATACAATATTGATGTCGGCAGACACGCATGGGAGTTGGAGCCATGTCCGCCAACAATTAACGGGCCAACTAAAGCCATTGAAAAGCCTATTGATCATGATTTTAGGTTGCCCGTGTGATTTTTAGATCAAAATCACTTTTTATTCATTTCCTCATCCACGGACAGGATTAAAGGCCCCCAGAGCAGCAGCACTTTCTCAGTCATTACCAGTTTGTAGCTGTGTGCATACTGAGTTGTCCCAGAGTTTCTTTGCATCTCGTTTGATTGTCAAGCCTGCCTTTCAGCATCTCGGGTCCTCATCTCCCTTGGAAGGTTCCCCTGAGTATTGCAGCACGGCGCTCCTTCATTTTCAAGGCATCGGTCCTCTGCATCCCATCTAATGGGGATAGTGTATTCCGCTGGTTGAATCTCCTCTGAAGCGGAAGAGAGGGACAGGAGGGAGAGGAGGCCAAGTGGATGCGGGTAGCATCCCAGGGACAGATCTTTAAGAGGAGAGGCACAGGCTCTGTTGGTGCAGAGCCAGTAGGGAGGCCATGATAGGAGAACATGCTGAAGACGACACTACCCAGTGGCTATGGTGTTCAGGCAGCGCTCCAACTACCTCCAGATGTCCGAGGTCCAGTGGCGCAGGATGCTCCACCTCTCCAGGGACACAGTGACATCAGTATGTTACGGAATAGGTGCAGAAATCATCTCCAACTGCATGGACAGACACCCCATGCCAGTGGCTTTTAAGGTTACAGAGGCCCTCAACTTCTATGCCTCCAGTTCTATTCAAGGCTCAGTGGGGGACCTGTGCGGCATTTCTTAATCAGCTGCACACAGTTGTGTCAAGCTCGTGACTGATGATATCTTTAGACACGTTCGCACATTCATCCATTTCCAGACCGATGAGGCGAGCCAGCCAGAGAGAGCGTGAGGCTTTGCTGCGATGGCTGGGTTCCCTCGTGTTCAGGGTGTAATACGTTACACTCATGTGGCCATCAAGGCACCAGCAGTTGAGTCTGGAGCTTTCGTCAACAGAAAGGGGTTCCACTGAATAAATGTTCAGATTGTCTGTGACCCCAGGACACAGATTCTCCAAGTTTATGCCCGTTAGCCTGGAAGCTCACAAGATGCTTACATCTTGCGGCACTCACAGGTACCAAGGCTGCTCATGGCTCCGGCACAAGTGCCTGGATGACTTCTGGATGACCAGGGCTATCCATTGAAGAGGTGGCTAATGACCTCACTCCATCACTGAAGAACTGAGGCCAGAAAGAGATACAAGGGGAGTCATGCCTCCATAAGGTCAGTGGTGGGGAGGATGATCGGGCTGCTGAAGATGCGCTTCAGATGCCTGGACCAGTCAGGGGGAGCATTGCAGTATCCTCCAGAGCGTGTCTCCCCCATAGTTGTCACATGCTGCATTCTGCACAACCTGGCTCCGTCAAGGGGGACCCACTGGAGGCTGAGGAAAGCGAGGCAGCTCCACAGGCCAGGGAGGATGACTCAAGTGTTAGCTCAGAGGAAGAACCTGGGGAGGGGCAGGGCAAGGACCTCGAGGCTGATGCCAGGAACCCTCATGGAGGCAGGGACACCAGGGATGCTTTGATCCAGTGAACATTCTGCTAGGCATCCAAGGCATCGATGCCTCGTCAAGCCAATGGCACTGTCTCCTTTGCTAACAATCAATAAATGAAAACCCAACCCAGTACGCCAGCACCAAACAACGCCATGCTTTTATAAGCCTGTGCTGCATCTGGCACCTATTCAGACCATCCAGCCAACTCAGCCCATTTAAATCAAATAAATGTTTATTTTACTTCACATTAACAAACAAAGAACAAAATGTCCATCCCTAACACAAACATCTTGGTGCCCTCTACTCGCTGACAGTGGAGTTGGAGGCAGCTGCTGACTCTGCTGTCCTGGTGGCCCTGATGACATTGGTGGTCGTCCTCTGGCTGCCGGAGCCTGAGCAGGCTCTGCCTGGGAGGGCTCACCCAGCCCCATAGCTGGGCTCTCCTCAGTCATCTTGGCATCATCAGAAGCAGCCACCACTGGCAGAGGGGTGGAGGAGCTGCTGCCCTCATCCAGGATGCCCTGAGAGGAGCCCAAATGGTCGACAGGCAGCTCGTCCACCCACCTGTTCACCATTGATGGCAGTGAGAATAGGTGCCTCATCCATCTCTCACACTGTCAGTGACCTCCTGAGGTCACTGCTTGTGTGAGGGTTTGCAGGTCCGAGTGCAACCCCAGGAACCCAAGTGTGCTCCTGAAGCTGCCTCTCCATGAGATTCCTTACTGTCTCCATGGAGGAGTCTGTGCGCTCGATGTTAAAGGTCAACGCAGAACTCATGCTCCTCAAGGACTCTTCTATGATGGAGACCATGGTACACAGACCCTCATAGATCTCTGCCAGATTTCCGTATGCATCCCGCTGGACATCCAGCATCTGCTGCCTGATGGACAACTCCAGAGGCTCATCATCTGCCTCAGACAAAACATGGTACTGGTCGCTACCTGTGCTCCCACTGTCAGCTTCCTGAGGCCTCTCTGCCTCTGCCAGCTCTTTATGTGAGTAGGATGTGCCCTCACTGCCCGCAGAGCCAAATCCCTAATGCCCACTGAATATCTGCACTGGTGCCTGGTTCAGAGGGACAGTGTGACATTGGTGTGGGTGAGCTGTTTTCTTCAGAGTTCAATAGGGGGTCCTCGGGGTCACTGGCAGCTTCTGCAGATGGTGCATTGTGGGAGGAAGGCAAAAGATCAGTACGTTCAATTATCAAAGTCACTATGCACGCTAGGCAGGCTTAGGAGACAATGGAGACCTGCTGCATTAGAGCATCAGTAAGTCTCTGGCTACAACAGTTCAGTTTCTGATGAGAGGAGCCCGATATGTTTCCAGCAGGCACCGCACACGCATCTGTCACCTGCACTTTTACCTTTGTCCGAGACCCCCACCTCACTGCAACTGGAGGAGCGAGCTGGCCGATGGCATTGCAGCTCCAGTGCATCGCTCTCGTGCTTAGTGAGGATGCACAGATTTGGCCCTCCTCCACCTGTTCTGCAGCGCCCAGCGGCATTACGACTCCTTTTCTTCTGACAGGGAAAAATAGCTTTATTATTGCTCCATCTCCTTGAATATCCTTTCCTGGTTCCCACCCACCCTTCCACCCAGGCATTAGGCAGGCCGTGCCACTGTGGCACATCTCACCCTGCAATGCACTGAAGCCAGTCGTGTTCACATCCCAGCCTTGGCAGGACAGGCTTCAGCGCCAATTGGCATACATAGTCTCTTAGACCCCTGAACCTTCCCAGCAACACGCACCCAACTAAACATCTCTGCATAGGTCCATGCCATTTCTGCACTTACCCTTGCTGTAGATCATTGAACCTTTTGTGGCACTAAATCCATGTGCGGTGCACCACGTCTTGTCCACCGAGCTGGGCAGCGACCTCTGTCCAGTTCTTCTTGGTCACGTGGGGCGGCCTTCTCTTGCCTTCTCTTGGGCATTAAAATAAGCTGCCTGGCACTGACCTCCTCAACCTGCACTCCCTCCCAGGCACTTATGTGAGAAACCGCTGGGTTGGGGGGGGGGGGGGGGGCGGGCAGGGCGCCCACCCGACTTGCCCTCCTGCCTTCCATGAGCACCAGCTGCTGAGGCCATGACTGCACAACAGGACACTTCTTGGATAGCTTCAAAACAGCTCCCTCAGCCTCCCTGGCGGCCTGGCAGCCTTCAGGAAGCTGCCTCTTCTGTTTTTGAGCACCCCCACCGGGTCTCCACTGGACCCGGCGCCTGACGCGTTCCCGCTCTCGCGCACGGAATACACATCCGGCAGTCTCATTTCACACTGGGCGGGCCTCAGTTGGCCACCCAGTGTAATATCGCATTCACAGCACGATCTCGGCCGAGAGCAGGTTTTACATCCACTTCCGGATGCGCTGACTTCAGACGGAGCCAGGGGGTAAATTTCAGGCCATTGTTTCTCGAGCTGTGGAGACAGAAATTGCTGCTAATCAGCTACCATTGTACAATTAAAATCGCCCAAGGCCAATCAAAAAACAATCGATTTTAATAAAGAGAGCGTTTTTAGATCAACATATAAAATCTGACAGAAGATTGAACAGCAATATTTAAAATACATTCCAAATAAGTCAGAGCTAATTATATTCTGAATCCATATGGCAGAACACGCCTAAGAATCTCGATTGACACGTTGAAAATGAACAAAATGATTGCATTGCAATTCAAGAAACTGTACACAAAATAAGTATCACCTTGATAATTATATGAAAGAGGGCCTTGGGAAGGACAGTTTCAGTTATTACTGCATCAAAAACATGGTGCCGGATTTTCATGGAATCAGAAAGATTCCACGCACCCTTAAAAATGGCAATGGGACATGAATGTGGAAGTCCCACCACCTTTTCTGACAGATCCAGTTTTTGCCAGCAGGGAGGAAAGAGCACTGAATAATTCATGCAAGTGAGAGTCTCAAACTCAGCAGGGCCAATTGAAACTGAAAGCTGCATTCAAACAGATCCTATTTTGGCTGTTCCTAGACTCTTAACCTGCAATGTGGGAGTCACAAAGCGATTGAGTAGAAATAAAGGCTTTTGGAGGGTGGATACAAGTGTCATAATCTGAAGATTTTCATTAATCCCCTGCTCTTTAAACTTGTAACAAAACAGGTGTAAATTGTCAGTGCAAGTTTTTTAAAAATCTGCTAGATTGCTTCAATTAACAGGCCATCTGGTATAGGTTAGAAAACAATGGCCGGAATATTGTGCTCGTCGGGTGGGTGCGCACGTGACCCGAGAAAGCGTAAAATGGCGCGCAATGATGTCAGGCGAACGTCGCGATGTCATCGCACCATCACGCAATATTTCAGTTGGTGGGTGCACACAGGTATAGACAGCGCGCTCACCGATAATTAACAGGCCTATTAAGGCCATTAAAGATCTAACTGAGTTAAATTTTTCGCTGCCCATCCAACCTTACAGTTGGCAGGCAGGTGAAAAGGCCAAGTAGCCTTTGGATTTTTTTTGAAAACTCATCCACAGACAAGATGAGGTTAAAAAAAAACATTTTCAAACTAATTTCTAACATGCCCCTGCTCGTGTGACAGGGTCACATGAGGGGACATGTTTTTAACATTTTAAAATTCTTGATTTTTAATTTTCAAACATCTTCATCTCCCTGAGGCAGCTCTGTGCTCACCCTTCTCCCCCTCCCATCCCAACACAGGTAGCACTGAGCACTGCAGCACGTGTTTCACACTAGGCAGGTCTTAATTGGCCCGCCAGCATGAAATCACGGTCACGGCCCAATCATGGGCAGTGGTCGGCTTCCTGATCTCTCCCACTTGCTCCTGCTGAGCACGCCTGCTGAGCACGTTATCCTGGCCAATATTACCATCTGTTCATGCGGTGCCAATGGAGTTCTTTGCTGACATTTCCCAAGGGCTATTTTGTGACATTATGAATGAGTTTCAAAAACTACAATTATTTTAGCAGGAGGTTCTGATTTCACAGTTTGATTGACAGTTTAAAGAGGCTATTAAAGGGTTAGCTGTCTTTGATAAAGGGTCTGAGTAGCAGTTTGTTTTTATAAGAGATTGGACACTTGAGATTTAAAAACTTTGAATGGGTTTCAGGAATGGGAGCTTTTCACAAGTGTGTATGAGTGAGAGCTGTTTTAGTCTGTTAGAAGTTCACTTTTTTCATCTTCACATGGCTCCTGTGGTCTGATCCAAGTTGGATACTGGGTGAGTGTCTTTGGAAGTGGAATGGGTTTATATTGAGCCTTGGGGAGTATAATGGGGCATGAGATGGCATGGAAGGACCATGGAGGGTGGGTGAGTGGGTGAGGGAGCATGCAGGATGAAGGTTTGAGTATCTAAGGCTTTCTAAAATAGCTGGGATGGATTCCAAGAGAACCAAGGTGGGTCTTCTAACTAACCCACCTTAACTCTCCTCTGTCCCCAAGATTGTTTAGGCTCTGCTTCTGGGATTGTTGGGCCCAACTCAATTTTATCACCATCTCCCCAGAGGTAAAATTGGGTCTAATGAGGCCCTCTAAGCTGAGGCAAGTCTGCCAATTTGGGAAATTTCCTGTCTCAAGATATTCACTTTGGTAGCAAAAATCACTTCAATGGAAGCTGGAGTAACCAATGACATGGCTTGAAAGATTGAGTTCTACCTTGGATACTAAATCTGGACTTGCCAAGGATGATTTCCAAACATCATATTTCCAAACTAATATGATGTCTTTCCTCTGCTTCTGTGGAAACAGTTGCCAGGTGGCATCACTATGAATAACTTGCCAAGCTCCAAGAATAGCTAGCCCACTTAGCATAGCAGGCAATGTTTATATAGTTGCAAAGAGGAGTGCAAGCTTTGTTTGATTGCATCCTTTCAAGAGCAAGGGTTAGGGTATTACCTTGTAATAAGTTATTCTTTCTTTGATGTGTCTTTTTTTCAATGCCTGTGCGCTTTTTTACACAAGATTAAGGGATCCAAATGGATAAATGTGTTTTGAAGTTGAAACAACGTGAGAGGGGCAAAAAGTATTTCAAAGGGAATGTTGGATGGCTGTTTTTATTTTGGCTGCCAACTCAGGACTAGGCTCACCCTGTGTTTAACATTCTCTGAGGTGCCATGAATCATGTCTACTAATGGAACAGGGCCTACACCACGTGGACTGCAGCAGTTCAAGAAGGCAGCTCACCACCACCTTCTCAAGGGCAACTAGGGATGGGCAATAAATGCTGGCCCAACCAGTGAAGCCCACGTCCCGTGAATTAATTTTTAAAATATCCATCAAAATTGCAGGGGGCTTTGAAGTACCCACCCCTTCAATGGAGATGGTAAAGGCAGAAGTGCCGTGTGTAAGCTCATACCCTTATCCCCACTGGCAAAAATTGCTGAAGAGTTGGAATGGGGGTGGGTCTCCCAGAATTGTGATTCACCCACTCGATTCGACTCCACGAATACCCAACGAATATAATTTTTCCAATCTTTTTGAGCTGCTTACATCTTTCTTTCTCTAACTTTATTATTTTCCATAGCTTTGATCAGTTGAGTAGAAAAGGGTTGAATTTGTGACATGACATAACTTTCCTTCTGGAGTATTTGATATTCTTAGGATCAATACTGTTGCAAGGTTGTTTGGTGTCTCGCTAAGAGGTTTGAGGGCTTGTGGGGTTGAACATTAACTGTTTACTAACAACTCACAGCTATATACATAAGCAAGGTACAGCTCTGCCTAAATCTGTTCTCATGCTGTCTTCTGTCAGACTCTCTGTACACTATTGCACTCATATCATGTCTGCTTTCATGTGACTCTCTACACCATTCTCCAGTCTATTCTCCAGTCCCATACTAACCCTTGCTCTGCCAAACTTCCTTAAGCTACACAAAAACAGAATTACCTGGAAAAACTCAGCAGGTCTGACAGCATCGGCGGAGAAGAAAAGAGTCGACATTTCGAGTCCTCATGACCCTTCTCTTCTTTTCTTCTCCGCCGATGCTGCCAGACCTGCTGAGTTTTTCCAGGTAATTCTGTTTTTGTTTTGGATTTCCAGCATCCGCAGTTTTTTTGTTATTATTCCTTATGCTACACCTCCTCCAAAGCCTTTACCCAAATATATATACACATTACAATCTTCTTTCCTTCCATGCTACTCCTAGCACCACTCCCAACACCATCCACCCCCTCCCCAAATCTCTGACTTTACAAATTCAGACAATCTGGAAGTTTGACCATTCTTCTGCATCTCACACTTGTCACGTTCAGAGGAATGCTAGTCTCAGTTTCTTAGGGTTGACTTTTGTGGTTCAGAGTTCAAACAGTATTACACTGTGTTTCCAGCACTTGGTTGTCTCCATTTGATTCGCATTTTGCATTCCTCTGAGTTGCGTTACTTTTTATCAACAACTCGTCTGCTTTGTTTGGACACCATGTCCCATTCCTCCTGAAGGGAATGTTCACTCTGTTCACGCCTATTGTGGACTTGGGTTTTCTTTTTCCATGTTCCTCTGGTCTTCCTGGAAGTTGACATTTCAAAAATGGACCTTCATTTCCACATGTTTCACAATTTTAGCCAAATATTTATTTACTTTCTTACTTTCCAAACCTTTTTCAAACTTATGAATCCTTTCATTCAGCTCAGCAACTACACTGGTCAGTTTGGTTCTTTGTTTCAGAGTTATCTATAGAACCCTTGTAGAAGTTTAACAGCTTCAGCCGAGTGCTCAGTTCCTTTCAGAAACATTCTTCCATGGTCACTGAATGCTCCTTAGACTCATTTAATTCACTTGTTAGATCTTCAATCCTTTCTTTTTAGAATTTTCTTTTTCTGCTTTTAACATCTGGATTTGCTCTCTCCAACTGCATGTTTCATCTTTCATGTTCCTAAGATTGGATTGAAGTTCAAGAATTTAATCAGTTTTGGTTATTAATTCTGCATTCAACTTACTGTTCCAATTCATCAGCAATTCCTTTTCCTATTCCAGGTATTTTTCACGATACTTAATAGATATTTGATAGTTCATCAAGTTCTAAGTTTTCATTAGCAAACTCATCTTCCAGGTGTGAAAGTTAGTTTTCTACACTGAACAATTGTTCCTTAGTAGAGCTTAATTCCTGTCTGCTCTGCTTCAAGCTGAAGTTTTTAAATTTTGCTGGTTGTTTCTCAGACTCTTCATGCTGTTTAGTGAGATCTTTTACTTTCTCTTGCAACAATTCAACTCTTTCCTGACATTTTAGGTTCTTAATTTTCAGTGTCAGATTTACATTATCCAATTTTATTTCCATTTTTTTTCTCTGCCCGCAGCAGAGCTTTGCCCATGTCCTTCATTTTGGTTTCACTGTTGGTCAGGTCTGTCTCTGGCAAAGTCTTAACGTCTTTCAGTTCTGTATTCGTGCTACTCATGGCTTCATTATCTGTTCGCAGCTTCGAAAGCTCTATTATTTTCCTTTCAATGCCTCCTCTTTTCCACTTAACTGGCTCTTCAATCTCTTTCTTGTACCTCTTGGCTCCCTCCTGGAATATTGAACGTTGTTGAGTCTTCTCTGTTAACTAATTTTTTAGTTCGTTCAGAATGACATTAAATTCATTTTGCCTCTCTTCGTAATTTCCCAGAGGAACCGACTTTGACCTGAGGGATCCTTTTTGCCTTGTGAAGGTCCTTCAACAAGTTATCCTCTTCTTCGCAAAGCTCAATTACTTTGTCTTGAATTTTCTTTTAATTCAACAGAATCTCCTCAACTTTGTTCTGCTATTCTTCCATTCTGCTGTTCAAGATAGTCTTCACTTCTTCAGGCTGAAGGGTTATGCACCCCTATTGCATTTGATCTTGAAGGATGATTAGTTGTTCCTTCAACTGTTTATTTTCTTGTTGAACTCTTGCCAGCTCATGCTACACTTCAGTGCATTACTGGTAGTTCCAACACAGATTTTTTCTGAAATAGTACTCAACATCTTTTTTAACTTCTCATGTTTTTCCAGGACCATGTATTGATTCTTCAATGAGTCTTTCAGGGCAGCCTCTTTGAGTTCCTTTTTGTACCTGCTGCTTTACCTGACTATACTTCTGGTTGAGTCATTACATTCTCAGCTTTGATACAAACATTTTCCCGTGGAACAACTTGATTTTCTTTTTTCAGACTTTGCTTCTTTTGGGTGACATCAGATAGCTTTTCTTCATTCACAGACATCTGCTCACTCTGCACTACCACCTGCTGTTGCAGTTTGGGTAATGTATCGGCATTTTCAGAAAGCTCTATTTTTAAGCCTTTCAGCTGCTTCTCAGCCTTTTCTTTCTTCTGCACTAAACTCTTTGGCTCGTGAACTTCGTTGCACTGACATCTTGTGGTTTGCTTGGGTACTGTCTCCCTCGCCTTAGGGTCTCCTTGCTCTTTTGGTGTTTTATTGAGGTTGTTCTATACTTTTTTTTGAGGTTTGCATTCTCCACAATTTGGAGTTTAACATACATGTCAAAGGCTTTTAATACCTCATTGGAGGTGGTTGAGGACTCCTCTATACCTTGCATTAGGATTGCTTCAGCCACAAATACACTAAACAAGTATAAAAACATATTAACTTCTTCTTCTGATTTCTTACTTAATCCTGATGTACTCCTATACCATAAATGTTTTCTTCTCCATGGTGCCCAATTTTGAGTCTGGTTTGGCTCTTGCCTTAGCCTAAATTGGTCTGGTAATGTTACTTTGCTATCCATTGTTATTTCTCCACATGGGAGTACAGCTTTATTTTCTTTCTTTCAAGATGGCTCCGCTGTAACCATTTTTTGCCCCTTCTCTTTGTTCTTCTCACACTCGTCGGGTTTCGCCGGCCCCCTGCAGCGCTGATTGGGCTCTTTTTAAACTTATTAACTCTGCAGAAAATTGTTAAAACAAGAAGATTGGGCCATCTAGTGCATTTTGAACTTGGAGAAATGTACCAGAAGGTGATTTTTCAGCTCTGCCTTCTGCCTTAAAACTTCATATTTTCCTTCAGCCCGTGCTGCCGTGTGTTATGGTGCCAGCTGTGGACCCATGTTGCAGCCTTTTTCCAGTTGTGCTCTGGTATGCTAGTGCTCCTCCTGAATGCTGCCGATTTTAAATGGTAATTTCTACTTTTTAACTGTAATAACTCTGGGGAGATGACGGTGTAGTGGTTTGTCGCTGGACGAGTAATCCAGTGACAAAGGCAGAAAATTCTGAAAAAACTCAACAGGTCGAGCAGCATCTGCGGAGACAAAAAAAAAAACAGAGTTAATGTTTCGAAACAAAAACAGAATTACCTGGAAAAACTCAGCAGGTCTGGCAGCATCGGCGGAGAAGAGAAGAGTTGACGTTTCGAGTCCTCATGAACCTTCGACAGAACTTGAGTTCGAGTCCAAGAAAGAATTGAAATATAAGCTGGTTTAAGGTGGGGGGGGTGGGGAGGTTGGGTGGGGGGAGAGAAGTGGAGGGGGGGTGGTGTGGTTGTAGGCAAAAGCAGTGATAGAAGCAGATCATCAAAAGATGTCACAAACAACAGGACAAAAGAACACATAGGTGTTAAAGTTGGTGATATTATCTAAACGAATGTGCTAATTAAGAATGGACGGTAGGGCACTCAAGGTATAGCTCTAGTGGGGGTGGGGAGAGCATAAAACATTTAAAAATATTTAAAAAATAATGGAAATAGGTGGGAAAAGAAAAATCTATATCATTTATTGGAAAAAAACAAAAGGAAGGGGGAAACAGAAAGGGGGTGGGGATGAAGGGGGGAGCTCAAGATCTAAAGTTGTTGAATTCAATATTCAGTCCAGAAGGCTGTAAAGTGCCTAGTCGGAAAATGAGGTGTTGTTCCTCCAGTTTGCGTTGGGCTTCACTGGAACAATGCAGCAAGCCAAGGACAGACATGTGGTCAAGAGAGCAG
Source organism: Carcharodon carcharias (assembly GCF_017639515.1). Classification (NCBI taxonomy): domain Eukaryota; kingdom Metazoa; phylum Chordata; class Chondrichthyes; order Lamniformes; family Lamnidae; genus Carcharodon; species Carcharodon carcharias. The sequence continues at coordinate 168,326,183 of NC_054473.1, forward strand.
GGTGGGGTGTTAAAATGGCAAGCGACAGGGAGGTTTGGGTCATTCTTGTGGACAGACCGCAGGTGTTCTGCAAAGCGGTCGCCCAGTTTACGTTTGGTCTCTCCAATGCAGAGGAGACCACATTGGGAGCAACGAATGCAGTAGACTAAGTTGGGGGAAATGCAACTGAAATGCTGCTTCACTTGAAAAGAGTGTTTGGGCCCTTGGACAGTGAGGAGAGAGGAAGTGAAGGGGCAGGTGTTGCATCTTTTGCGTGGGCATGGGGTGGTGCCATAGGAGGGGGTTGAGGAGTAGGGGGTGATGGAGGAGTGGACCAGGGTGTCCCGGAGGGAGCAATCCCTACGGAATGCCGATAGGGGGGGTGAAGGGAAGATGTGTTTGGTGGTGGCATCATGCTGGAGTTGGCGGAAATGGCGGAGGATGATCCTTTGAATGCGGAGGCTGGTGGGGTGATAAGTGAGGACAAGGGGGACCCTATCATGTTTCTAGGAGGGAGGACAAGGCGTGAAGGCGGATGCGCGGGAGATTGGCCGGACACGGTTGAGGGACCTTTCAACGACCGTGGGTGGAAAACCTCGGTTAAGGAAGAAGGAGGACATGTCAGAGGAACTGTTTTTGAAGGTAGCATCATCGGAACAGATGCGATGGAGGCGAAGGAACTGAGAGAATGGGATGGAGTCCTTACAGGAGGCGGGGTGTGAGGAGCTGTAGTCGAGGTAGCTGTGGGAGTCGGTGGGTTTGTAATGGATATTGCTGGACAGTCTATCACCAGAGATTGAGACAGAGAGGTCAAGGAAGGGAAGGGAAGTGTCAGAGATGGACCACGTGAAAATGATGGAGGGGTGGAGATTGGATGCAAAATTAATAAATTTTTCCAAGTCCTGACGAGAGCATGAAGCAGTTAATGTTTCGAATCCATATGACTCTTCTTCAGAGCTAAAGAGAAGTAAAGATGTGATGAAATGTATACTGTTTAAGGACGGGGGAAGGCACAGGTGAAGCTGGATAGAAGGCCAGTGATAGGTGGAGGCAAAGGAGAGATTGCAGGGATGTCATGAACAAAAGAACAAAGACGGTGTTAATGGTAGTGGTACTGGCTAAAGGAGGTGCTGATGGTGGCATTAAGTCCAGGAAGCAGAATGTGATAATAGCAGGACAAGGGTAAACACTCTGGAAAGAACAACATGAACAAGTGACAGATGGCCCTTGTGGGTAAGCGGTGTGGGGAGGGGGCGGTGGTCGGAAAAAAGATTGAAAATAGGATAAAAGGTGGGGATAAAACAATGAATAAAAAGGAAAATAAATAAAAATAAGTGAATAAAAATGAAAATGAAAATTGAAAAAAGGGGATAAAAAAGGGAGTGGGGATGGAGGAGAGAGTTCACGGTCTGAAGCTGTTGCACTCAATGTTAAGTCCGGAAGGCTGTAAAGTGCCTAATCGGAAGATGAGGTGCTGTTCCTCCAGTTTGTGTTGAGCTTCACTGGAACATTGCAGCAGGCCAAGGATGGACATCCCCTCCCCCCCACCCCACCCCTTCTCCATGAGGGCCATCTGTCACTTGTTCATGTTGTTCTTTCCAGAGTGTTTACCCTTGTCCTGCTATTATCACATTCTGCTTTCTGACCTTAATGTCACTATTAGCACCTCCTTTAACCAGTAGCGCTACCATTAAAACCCTTTGTCCTTTTCTCCATGTTATCTCTGGCAATCTCTCCTTTGCCTCCACCTATCACTGACCTTCTATCCAGTTTCACCTGGTCCATCCCCCCTTAAACAGTATGAATCTCATCACATCTTTACTTCTCCTTTGCTCTGAAGAAGATCATATGAACTCGAAACATTACCTCTGTTTTTTTATCTGTTCACAGATGCTGTTAGACCTGCTAGTTTTTCCAACATTTTCTGTCTTTGTTTCAGACTTCCAGCATCCGCAGTATTTTGCTTTTATTTTAGTGTTCATGAGACCCAGTCTAATGCTCTGGGGACCTGAGTTTCAATCCCATCATGGCAGACGGTGGAATCTGAATTCAATTTTTAAAAATCTGGGGCTGACCCTTCAGCTCGGCGAGTGGGGACAGGGCCCACTCGCTGAAGCGTAAAATGAGGTGGGGTGATGTCAGGCATGCATCCCAAAGTCAGCTCACGTCATTAGATTTTCAGTTCGACGGGCGCACAGCCATCTCGGCCTGATCCTGCCTGATCCTCGCTGAGCCTGCCCAACGAGGGCAAAATCCTGGCCTTGATCCCTAGGTTGCAATGTCTTCAGGATGTTCCAATGTGCTTTGCCACAAATAGATATACAAGCAAACACAGCAGCCAATTTGGGCACAGCAGCTTCTAACAAAATGCAGATGAATGAATAACCATTTTGAATGAATATATTTTTGGTGGTGAAACGTAAGGAAAGAATGTTAGTCAGTCCAACAGGATAATTCCCTCTCCTTACTTAATATTTTGTATCAATATGAACTGATAATCAGGTTTTAAATCTCATTCACAAGACATCATCTGAAACAATAAAGTGATCACTTAATACAGATACTGCATTTTAGAATCTGTTTACATTATGTACTTAAAGGCTTAATGGGCCTTGAACCTGTAACTCTTAGGAGTAAAATATGAGAATGCCACCAGCAGAGATAACTGAATATCCAATAAACAAATAACTGCTGCATACCACAAATTAGTCCTACTGTTTCATGAATTTTACCTTGTATTCTTTTTCCCCTTTCTCTGTTGTTTTATTCAATCCTATTATCAGACTTCAGTTCCAGCAATGAATCTACATCCAAAGCATTAATGTGTCTTTTGTCTTTTCAGATGAAGATGACATGGCTTTATTTCAAAATTCCCTACATTTGTAATTGCATTCTCATTATTTGAACTGATTTTTTACCTAACTGATAGAGGGTCTCACTGCTATATAATATATAATTAGTCCTTATATATTTCATAAGCAAAACAGTTGCCATAAAAAGTAAAATGGTTTCTGAATATAAAATTAAGCCAACTTTTATAAACAGTATGTTGTCATTGTAGCTTTAAGGAATGTAGTGCCTGTAGTTTTAAGACTTATTGTATTGTACAATATCATGTGACAGTGTGAACAAATCAATTCTAATCGCAGGGAACCTTAGAGTGGGAGTTCTTCTTCTAGTTGTGGAGCTTGATGGAAGCATGTAACTGCTGTAAATAAAGTCCAATGTTTCTAATGAGAAACGTGTCTGGAAAATCAAGCCCATAGCACAGTGCAAACTCTAAAATGCATAACTAAGAAGAGAATTAAATGAAAACCTTCACCATTATTATATTGAGTCAGAAAAAAGGGTTTCAGAAGTGTTACAGCAAGATTGTTACATTAACTTAAAGATCTAAAACTCTTTAGATAGTTATACTATATTTATAAAAATGATGCATTCATTTCATAAAAATAGAACAAAAAGCTTAGGTGTTTTTGAATATTAGATTAAGGTTACTTTATTCTTAACTACTTGATTTAATTAACAAACATTGAAACAGTGCAACTGCTTCCAATATCTCTGAGATCCCTCTGTATTTCACACAGGATATTAAAAATGCAGAAATATTCCAGTAAAAGTGTATGATTGGACCACAGCAGCTGCCTCACCGTAGAGCCAAATGCCTGCAAAAAGCATAATATTAAAAAAAACAATTGGGGAGAACCAACTATATTATATGCAGCATTGTAATTGCATAACTAAGGCAACTGACAGTCACCATTCTTTTCACTTCACATGGCTATTACAATCCAGTGTCATGTCACTGTAAAAGCATGACAGGATCTCCTCATCAGATGTATGTCCTTAAATGTGTTCTATTAGTACACTGAATAAGTGCAATTATATAAATAAATTGGAAATGTTGGGACTTTGATAAACAATTTTTCTGTATAATATTTTAAGATATCATTGCTCTCTCTGACAGTTCTATTCAAGCTACGACATACCATGGAGTCAGATGACTTCATAAATCAGCTGAATATTACCTTTCTCTTTTATGCCAATACCACAAACTATGGAACATATTATAAAGTTCCAATGCATAGGCCTCTGCAACTTCTAATATAAAGTGAAATAAATCCTAATGGCAATGCATTCATACTACAGCTACAATAAAACTTTACTTTCAAATCATCTGATTATAACTACGGCAACTACAGCAGCCAATGTGATGTTTAGTGCTGAGATGAAGAAAAAGCTGCCAAAAAATGGAGTGTGGGCTCTCACATGCACGTGACATTGACTTTACATGTATGCAGTTTTGCACAGTTTTGAATTCATTTCAAGGGGTTCCATGCCTTTCACATTTCAGTTGACAAAAGTGTACCATTTGGAATCCATTCTCCCAATCTGGACCCCAGAACCTGCTGTTGCTTTATAAGCTATCCCAGCCTACATCATGGTGCCCAGAATTTGCAATGGTAACGACGGCTAACTGTCAGAGTTCGCTCCACTGAAACTGACAGTAACTTCCAGAGTCTGCACATCTGTAGCTTAACATGGAAATCCAGATGTTGCTCTCAGTGATACCACACATCTCCTATGGGTGCTCTATTCAAGTACCCCAAATTGCAAAGTAGGATAGAAAGCTGACAGTGGAATTTTAGATCAGACTGAGTTTATTTAAAGCGAGCCTCCAGCAATGAGGAGACCATTGCAGAAGCTGAGCCTGGTGCTAATGAAAGGGTGGATGAATATTTTGGCACTGTTCTGGCGAATTAAAGGTGCAAGTGGTCTGTGTTTCAGAGATGGAAATAGGTAATCATGGTAATGAATTGAATGAGGTTACATATTCAGATTCAGTGGACAGGCAGAAAAGGAATAGAGAACAGATTTTTTGATGTGAGGTGACAGCAATGTCTTATGACTTGCCAATATGAAAGTTGAAAAACATCCCACTTCATCCAGAACTTCATGCCAGACAGGCACTTGGACAGTAGAGTAGCTATCTTGGGATAAATTGTGGATGACAGAGGGCTGGATATGGATGCCTCAACATTCATGTAGAAGCTGTTCCATGCTTACTGATGATGTCATCAAATCAGCGCAAATAAGGTTTAAGTTTAATTTCTCTGAATTTTAATTTTCCATTTCATTGTTCTTATGAAGAATTGAGGTCTACCTTTTTTTGAATTGTTAAGAAGTGCATATAAGCTATTTGTTGAATAACCATTGCAGCCTGTTCTACTGTTGCAAATGCTAAGCACATTTCTTGTGAGACTTGCCAGCAAATCTGACAATGTCTCGGCTAGCTGCAATAGCATGTCAAAGAATTATTTTAAATCTCTCATCATGTTGATATTGCCTTTTTAAATTCAAATCTTCCATCGACATTCAGAAATATTTTCAGAGAAAGGCAGTCTATTTTATGAGACAATGATGAATCTGAGCCAAATAAATATTTGTGCAGTAAAGTGAATCATTAATATGAAGTTGCAAAGAGAATGTCACACTTTTTTTCACAGAAGAATGCCCTCTATTATTGTGTTACCATTGGTGCATTGCACTGCCTTCTATCATAGTGTCCTTCAATCAGACACTCTATTTATTGAAGCAGATGGCAAGTTGTCTCAAATTAATTGAAAATGTGCTGTTCATGGAAGAAAATAACTATGAGTAAAATAAAATCTAATTTATCATAAAAATAGGAACAAAGAATTGGTCTTATTTTAAACAAACTAGCATTTGTATCCTTAATTTAGTGAATCTATTGCCTTGATGACATGTAATATGCAGCAACATTACGGACACCGCATCGTCCCCATCTTGATTCATCAAACAGGATGGAGCAGTGAAGACCAACTGAAATGTAAATGAGTGATAACTTTAGCATAACGGAAGATAAAAACATCTGGGCCCAATCTACAGGCCGTCAGAGGTAAAGATACTTTAGCAACTTTGGTAGCTGCTTTCAGTTTATGTTGAACTCATCTAAAATGCTGTTCCTGACTCACTCATGCACGGAAAATAGCTTCACCACAATTTTAGCCTTTACAGCACCACTTTGTAGAATTTCACTCCTTCTTCTTTCTAAATCAAATTGGTATACAACACAAGAGCCTGAAGTGTCATTGGAGGTGGATGTTTCCAAATCAAGACAATGATATTCTAGACGTTCCATTTAGTTCTGGTTGAGTTAGAGATTCTCTGGGTGAATCGTGTTATGTGCTGAACTTGTCTTGGTAAATGGTGCCTTAGCATGCATGTCCCAAGGGACAAAAAAGGTGGTTCACTGCTCATGTTCAAGGACAAATCAGACTTGACAACAATATATTTGCATTTTAAAAGAAAAGAACATTTAAAAGAATGGTAATATGCATTAAACTCAGCTAAGGGTAATAAAAGCTGCTTTCAAAGTGGCTGAAAAATCAATGGAGAATAAGGTAATAGTAATTGTAAACTATTTTTAAACTATGATAAAAGTCAGGGGGCAGTTAAGAACTACATCAGACCATTAAAGGATTCCTTAGAGGAGATTTATATGAAGTTCTAGGAAATGGGGCTACTTAATGGCTTCAATCACTCCTGTAGAAAATGCTTAGCTGCCATTACTGCAATGTGTGGTCAACACTAACGCTAATGCTGAAGCTGATGCAAATGCAGTCCCAAAAAGATAAAGGGTTTCAGATCAGATAAGGTTACTGGTGTTGCCAGCATTTACCTGAGATTTCTCAAAAAGATAAGAGTTGTGCTAAATGAGCTCCTTATATATTTAGCAGTTTACTAGAACCAGGGATTGTTCCCATGAACTCGAGGGAGGCTAATGCATCAATATTCAAAAAGGGCAAGAAGTCAGAACTGGTAAATTGTCAATTAAATAGCTTCAATTTGATTATAAGCATGTTGTTAGAGGAGATGATTACTAATACTCTGCATGGTGACTTTGACCCTTGAGAAACTTTTAAAATAGCTTCTGGAAATGAATGCCAAGGCTGCAAAATTTGGCTCCCTGGTGCTGGTAGGTCTGGCACTTTGGGAGGTTGTTGAAGTGAAAAGTGATAAATGGCCACTCCCTTTCACTTTCAGCGCATCTCGTACCAATCACCACATTGTTGAAGGCGATAGTGTAGGCATTATGAGCATAGTAAGAATGCAGAATAAGCAGAAAGTGATGTCAGTCAGTGGCTAATGCTGATTTAGTGCACAACCTGCCATTTTGGACTATGCTGCTCTAGTTAATGCCTTCTCTTCAGCACACATACCTGAATGTGCATCTAGCTGCATAGGGGTCCCACGCTCCAGCACTATAGAAAACTTTTAGCTTAATTTCTTGTTACTGTCTACTGGCTCTGGCAGAGTTTGTGGGAGTATTGGGTTTTGGAAGACTCCTGAAAAGTTGGTAAAATTTGCATGGTTGGTACTGGATTTTTGGGGAGCTGTTGGTAGTTACTGGCTGGCCTCTAAGTAAACCACCTGCTCCCAGCCATTGGGCTATATTTGTATTCCACCTTAGCTGCAGTATCAGAGAGGGGTGGAAAGCTTGGCATAAACAAAGTGCATTGCAAGCAGAGTGCAGAAGTTGGGAATTTGGTGAAAGTGGAAATTGGGTGAAGGGGGGATGGAGATGCTGAGTTTTAACTCTGATGCTTGTTGTGGTTCATGTTAATGGTAAATATTTAATTTAATCTACCCATAACTTAAACCAGATTATGTAATTAGCTAAAGAGTATGAACAAAGCATAAATAGAATGGGAGAGAAGGCCCAGGGCAAACCACGGATCTGGTACGATATAGATGGGTTGGTGGAGCGGCCGATAAAGTGGCAGATGGATTTTAACATAGAGAAGTGTGAGGTCATACATTTAGGGAGGTCAAACAGTTACAGGGATTACAAAATAAATGGGAATACACTAAGAGGGGTAGATGAAGTGAGAGATCTTGGTGTACAAGTACACAGGTCCCTGAAGGCAGCAGTTCAAGTAGACAAGATTGTGAAGAAGGCACATGGAATGCTCTCCTTCATTGGCAGAGGTATAGAATATAAAGGTAAGGATATAATCTTGGAAATGTATAAGACACTGGTGAGGCCACAACTGGAGTATTGTGTGCAGTTCTGGTCACCACATTACAGGAAGGATGTAATAGCTCTGGAGAGAGTGCAGAGGAGGTTTACAAGAATGTTGCCAGGGTTAGAAAAGAGTAGCTACGAGGAGAAATTGGATAGGTTGGGGTTATTATCCTTAGAACAAAGAAGGCTGAGAGGTGACTTGATTGAGGTGTACAAAATTATGAGGGGAATAGATAGAGTGGACAGGATAAAATTGTTTCCTTTGATGGAGCATTCTAGAACCAGGGGACATAGATTCAAGATAAGTGACAGAAGGTGTAGGGGGGACATGAGGAAGAACTTTTTTATGCAGAGGGTAGTGGGTGTCTGAAATTCGCTTCCCAAGTTGGTGGTAGAGGCAGAAACTTTAAACTCTTTTAAAAAGTATCTGGATCTGCACCTAAAGTTCTGTAAGCTGCAGGGCTATGGGCCGGGTGCAGGAAGGTGGGATTAGAAAGGGCATCTGGGTGTCCTCGGGCTGGCAAGGACAAGATGGGTAGAATGGCCTCCTTCTGTGCTGTAACTTTTCTATGGTTCTAGGAGTGGAGGCAGTAGTATATATGTTCAGCAAATTCAAGCCGAATTAACAAAAATCAAGTTCTGATGAAAGGTCATCAATCTGAAATGCTAACTCTGTTTCTCTCCAAACAGATGCTGCCTGACCTGGGCAATTTTCCACCTTGTTGGGTAGATGTTAGCGTTGTAAATGTAGTGGAGCAGTTTCATTAAAGGTTCAGTTAATTCTGGGGTACAGGTCTCCAGCACTGCAGCCAGGATGTTGTAATGTATCCAGTGCACTCAGTTCTTGAAGGAATCTCTTTCAGATCTCCCATCTTGAAGCAATTGCAGGAATGTGATGAAGCTTCTTGGACATTCAAATCGTTGGAAAACATCCACAGAGCCTTGCAATTTACAGGGTCAAATACGTTGGTCAAGTCGATGAGTGTTTTGAAGAGTTCCTGGTGGTGTTCTCAACATTTATCTTTGGTTTGTCTGGCAATGAAGACATGTTAGAGGCTCCCCTGGAAGGTCCAAAGCAGAGGCAGGGAACCTTTAGGCCTATAGACTGGACCCGTTGCTCAATTTCATCCAATCCGCAGCAGGTTATCTAAAAGTTAAAATTAGTTTAGATATTTTGTGTAGAATCTGATTACAGAATTAGATCTTTCTATTGCCTAAATGATTTTTTTTTTGTTGTCTCAAATGATATTTTTAGGGCGATCTGTACAAGCTCATCCTGACAGCATGGCTGCTTGTTTGTCTTGGTAACTGACTGCAATGGTGCGTGAAAACAGTTAAGTCCTGGGTGAACTTCAGGACAGTGTTAAACTTTTGCTTTGGGAAACTTGCCATCTAATTTAAACAGAAGAATGACACCAAATGCTGAGAGACATTATATTTGACTATGGTTGCTGTTCTGTGGGAAGAGCTCAAATCAGCAGATTACAAGTTGACCATGCAGTTTTATGTACTAAAGCTCCACCCACACTGTTGGTTTTTAAGCGTGTGATGCCCGCCACTGATTTTGTTTATGTGTGAATGGCCCGTGATAAGAAAAAGGTTCCCACCCCTGGTCTAAAGCCACATTGTCTGTGTGGGAGGATCTCCTCAGCCACAGTAACTAAGTGATTCAGGGGAATGTGTGGCTGGATTTTTCCTGTTATGAGCAAGAAGGAAATACCTCAAAAGGTTCCACAGTATGATTTGCCTCCCTTCTTGAAGGTGGTTATGATTGTCACATTCCTGAAGTTGAATCAGCTGAGCCAGCTCAGTTTTATATAATCAATGGGTGGTGAGTGTTTGACAACAAACATCACCACAAGCCAACAGAAGCTTCAGTGTACAAAGCAGTTGTAATCAACTCGCTACTACAACTACAGTGAGATCTGGACTGTGTATTAGCAATACATAAGAACACTAGAGAAATTGCACCAACAATGCCTCCATTGCATCCTCTTGATTCAATGGGAGGACCATTGAAGAAACATTAGTCTCCTTCTTGAAGCCAGCCCCACAAGTTTAGTAACAGTGGATTTAAGGAATGTGGTGACTGTGGCTTTGGGACTTATTGCACTGTGTGTTGTCACGTGACAGTGTGAACAAATCAGCCCTAAGTGCAGGGAGCCTTTGGGCTAGAGTTTGTGTCTAATTTTGGATCTTGATGGAAACATGTAACTGCTGCTGAAGCCCTATAAATAAAGTTCACTGTTTCTTATGAGAAATCTCTCTGGAAAATCAAGTCCATAACAAGCAGCGACGAGGATAAATTGGTTCTGACACTGTCCCTCACCTAGTGAATGTGAGTATCTTGTTGTAAACAGAAGGCGGGGGAAATATACTCACCAGGTATGCCACTTTTTGGCAGGATTGACTCCTTCAACTCATCCACAGAGGATTGGGGTCAATATATAGAATACCTCGGTTTCTTTCTCCAAGCAAACAAATAATGATGGAGGAAAAGCAATTTCCTAAGTGTCTGTGGGAGTAAAACTTATAATTTAATTCATAGAATAGATGGCCCTGAATGCCCCAAATCAGAGACCTTCAACGAATTGCTAGGCCTCATAAAGCGTCATTTTTAGCCCAAACCTTCCGCAATCATGCAGTTTCAAATTTAATTTGAGATTAAGAACTCTGGGGACCCCATAACAGCATAAGTTGTGAAGTTGAAACAGCTAACTAAACATTGTGACTTCGGGGAAACCCTAAATGACATGTTAAGGGAATCGTTTGGTCTGCGGTGTGCACTATGATGCCATTCAACGACAGTTATTAGCCGAAGTAAATATTGAATTTAAAACAGCATTGGAAATAGAGCTTGCGATGGAAAGTGCCGATGGGATTCGCAGGCCTTATGGGATGTACAAAATGGTGCCATTTTCCAGTTGCGGCAGGACAGATCACCGGGCGTGACGTGAAAACCAGGGAGACAGCCGCAAAGCGGGAGACAGTCCCTGCTACCCGAAAATTTATAAAACATACAGGAGACAGTTCAGCAGCAAATTTGAAAATGAATTGTTGCCGACGTGGAAGTAACCATATCCCTGAAACTTGCCGTTTTAAAGAGGTGGAATGCCATTATTGTCATAAAAGAGGGCATATACTGAAACAATGTAAAGCAAGACTGAGACAGACCCCCAGGCAGCAAACTAAACCGATCGAAGTGCATAATATGGAAAAACCAGAAACCATTAATTCCAATATTTATTCTCTATTTAATGTGATAGTAGGGAAAACAGAGCCAATCACCGTTACTCTGCAGGTCAATGGAAAACCTTTGATTATGGAAGTGGATACTGGTGCATCAACCACTGTAGTGGGGGAGCACACATTCAAATATTTAAACAAGGGTACTCAACAATTGAATATGGAGCAGACTTCAGACGAATTTAAAACATGCACTGGTGAAGCCATACAAGGGAGAAGTATTACTACTGTACCTGTTTACTGCAAGTACCAGACAGCACAGCTCCCTGTGATCATAATGTAAGGGGAAGGACCAAGCCTTCTAGGTTGTGATTGGTTAAAGGAAAATAAACTAAATTGGTCTGACATTTTCCAGATGAGAGCTGGAGGACTGCCAGAGCTGCTAAATAAATATGACAAGGTCTTTCGAGAGGAACTGGGGAAAATCAAGAACCTGCAGGCTAAGATCTATATTGACCCTGAAGCAACTGCTCATTTTTTTTTAAACCCAGGCCTCTGCCTTATGCCCTGAGAGAAAAAGCTGACACCAAATGAAACCATTTAGAGAAGCTGGGTATTATTCAGCTGGCTCAACTTTTGGAATGGGCAGCACCCATAGTCCCTGTCTTGAAACTGGATCAGACCACCCGTGTCTGTGGGGATTATAAGTTAACAGTAAACAAGGCTGCCAAGTTGGACAAGTACCCTGTCCCCACAATTGAGGATCTGTATGCCAAATTAACAGGAGGGAGAACTTACATTAAATTAGATATAAGTCACGCATAGCAGCAGCTGGAACTGGATGACACATCCAGAGGATTCGTTACACCCAGTAGAAGAAAAAGTCAAAGCTATTTGGGGTTAGAAAATTCCATCAGCATGCACATAGCCAACACTTCACTGTAGTATTTGATCAAAGACCCCTCTCTTGGGCCTGCTTAGCGAAGAAAAAGCTATCACTCCCATAGCTTCTGCAGGAATTCAAAGATGGGTTTTGATTTTATCTTTTATGCACAGACCAGGGACGAATATAGCCAATGCAGATGCCCTAAGTCACCCTCCTTTGCAGGAGAGCATTGAACATGCTCCAACTACCCAAGAAATTTTATTAGTGATGAATTTCCTGGATCCCTCACCAGTCTGCGCAAGACAATAAGAAACTGGATGAACCATGATCCAGTCTTGTCTAGAGTATGAGACCAAGTATTGAAAGGATGGTCCCAGGACCCAGTCCCCGAAGAATTGAAGCCATTCTTCATTTGGAGGAATGAATTGAGTAGTCAGGATGGTACCCTATTATGGGGTGCACAAGTCATCGTTCCTTCACAAGGAAGGGAACCGCTCTTAACTGATTTGCCTAGCGCACATCCTTGAATTTCTAAAATGAAATTGCTTGCAAGGAGCTATATCTGGTGGCCAGGTATAGACAATGATATAGAGAAAATGGTTAAACATGGTCCCCAGTGCCAGAAACTACAGAAGTTGCTTGTCGCAGCCCCACTGTACCCTTGAGAATAGTCTGATCAACCCTGGCGAAACTGCATATAGATTATGTAGGTCCATTTCTAGGCACCATGTTTTTACTAATAATTGATGCACATTCCAAATGGTTAGAAATGTACAAAGTTTGATCGCCAACGTCACATGCGTCTATAGAAAGGTTATGCCAAATTTTCTCTATACATGGTTTGCCAGAAGTCATTGTCTCAGACAATGGTACTGCATTTACTAGTGCTGAATTTCAAAGATTCGTGAGCCTAAATGGTATCAAACACGTAAAGTCTGCACCATATCATCCATTGTCTAACAGATTGGCCGAGAAAGTAGTACACAAATTTTAAAGTTGAGATGAAAAAATTGTCATTAGGATCACTAGAGAGTAAACTGTCATGTTTCCTGTTTTACTATAGAATGATGCCTCCACACTATTACAGGTTCAACACTTTCAGAATTACTTATGAAATGCTGCCTTTGTATGAGATTAAGCCTGGTAGTTCACAATTTGGAGGGGAAGGTAGAGAACAATCAAGGGGATCAAAAAGTGACTCATGATTTGCATAGCTGAGAGTTAGAATTTACTGTCAGTGAAACAATATTTCACAAAACGTTGATGATGGATCGAGTTGGTTACCTGGTATAATAGTTTCTGTGACTGGACTGTTTTCATACCACATAGAAGTGGAGGGCCGGTTCACCTGGATCATTTGACACATGGATCATTTGAGAAAAAGGGAGATACCCCAACAAACCAATGTTCCACCTGTAACCATTGTAGAACCTATGGTTCCCATTGTGATTGATCAACCAAGGATAGACATACCAGATGTCTCTGTCCGAGTGGCTAACACTGAACTGCCTGTGCCTAAGGAGGTATCTGATGTTGCTGTGATTCCAGAAAATGAAGATTTATTAAGAGATTCTAAAGTTGTGGAGCTACAATGTTCCACCAAGATCAGGAAATCACCAGAGACTGAACTTATAATTTCATAACCCGTGTATGTATTTGTAATGTCATGAATGTAGTTGTTCTTGTAAATACAAATTATAAAAAAAATAAAGCGGGAGGAATATAGTAACTGTGGTTGTAAGGAATGTGGTGACTGTAGCTTTGGGACTTATTCTATTGTGTGGTGTTGTGTGATAGTGTGAATGAATCAGCCCAAACACGGGGAGCCTTGGGGGTGGAGTTTGTGCCTAGTTGTGGATCTTGATGGAAGCAGGTAACTGCTGCTGAAGTCCAGTAAATAAAGTTCACCCTTTCTTATGAGAAACCTGTCTAGAAAATCAAGTCCATAGCAACAAGCACTCAGGCAAAATTCCTGCAAAATCAACTTTGATGGATTGGGCAGTGTGTTTTGTTTTACTTTTTCATTCAAGGGATGCTTGGTGCCGCTGGCTAGGCCAGCTTTTACTTCCATCCCTAAATGCTCTCGAGAAAGTGATGGTGGGCTGCCTTCTTGAATTGATGCACTCCATGTGGTGTACAGTGCTGTTAGGAAGGGAGTTCTAGGATACTGATGCAGCAACAATCAAGGAATAGCAATATACTTCCAAGTCAGAATGGCATGTGGCTTGGAGGGGAACTTGCAGGTGGTGGTGTTCCCATGCATCTGATGCCCTTGTCCCTCTAGGTGGTAGAGTTCTCGGGTTTGTAAGGTGCTGTTGCAGTGCATCTTGTATATGGTACATACTGCTGCTATTGTGCACTGGTGGTGGAGGGAATGGATCAATAAGGCGGTGAATAGGGTGACAATCAGACGGACTGCTTTGTCCTGGGTGGTGTTGAGATTATCGAGTGCTGTTAGAGCTGCACTCATCCAGTCAAGTGGAGAGTATTCCATCACACTCTTGGCTTGTGCCTTGTAGATGGTGGACAGGCTTTGGGGAGTCAGGAGGTGAGTTACTCACTGCAGAATTCCCAGCCTCTGACCTGCTCTCATAGCCACAATATTTATATGGCTGTTCCAGCTCTGCTTCTGGTCTATGGGGGGATTCAGTGACGGTAATGCCATTGAATGTCAATGGGCGGTGGTTGGATTCTCTCTTATTGGAGTCACCATTTCTTGGCACCTGTGTGGTGCAAATGTTACTTGCCACTTATCAGCCCAAGCCTTAATGTTGTCCAGGGCTTCCTGCATATGGACATGGACTGCTTCAGTATCTGAGGAGGCACAAATGAACATTATGCAATCATCAGCAAACATCTGGAAACCTTAGAATGTGTGTCCCCGCCAGGTCCTGTTTTCTCAACTCTCAAATGGCCAGTATTCTAGGGGAGGACAAAGAAAACACTTAAAAGGCACTCTGAGGCTTTCCTTGAGATGGTATTGACTTAGTGACTGGGAGGAGCTTGCTATCAATCGTTCAAAATGGAAACAACTTGTCCATCAAGCTGCATCATGTAATTGTATTTAAATGCCTTACTGAGAAGACAGATTGGCAGACAAGGGAAGGAAATGAAGCAAATCCTGAACTCTGAATCCTACTACCTCATGCACACAATGATTTGTGGGTCAAGAATTGGCCTGTTCAGTCACTTCAAGACCCATGACAAAAACTCATGATCCTGAGTAGACGTCATCCTCTAATCAAGGGACAGCCACCACCAGCACTCAGCTGTTTCTTAATATCATGTAAAATGAATCAAATTCATTGAAGACTGGCTGTTGGGGACCTCAGGAGGAGGTCAAGAAGAGTCATCCACTCAGTTCTCCTGGCTGAAGATGGTTGTGAATTGTTCAAGCTTATCCTTTATACTCTATCCTCATTGCCTATGGAGATGTTCATGGATACTCCTCTTTCCCTAACTTGTTTAACTGTCCACCACCACCTTTTGTGACTGGATCTGGCAGGACAACAAAGCTTTGACTTTATTTGGGTATGTACACAGTGTTGTAGTGGATATGTTACTAAACCCATAGACCTGGCCAAAAACCCAGACACTATGTGCCTCAGTTGTTCTTTTTATTATTTTTCATTAAAATACCTGCACCGCCAAAGCAATGTTGATTCATTCCTTTTAACAAAAGAAAAATGAGCATTGCAATGTAACTCACACAATAAAAAAGGCAACTGTCAGTAGATGAATCATTAAACTGCAGGGGTTTCTTGTTGATTTTAGACTTGAATGTGAATGAACACCACAGCTATACTGATGTACCATTAAATTAGAACAACATATAATATTTGTCATATATCTCTGGAATTGATTGTGATGTTTAGTTAACTGTGTGAATGTAAAATAATGTGTCTTGAATTCTGAATGTTTTATATAGGCATCTAATACAACACTGGCAACTTGATAAACATCTCACTGGATTTGGTGAATAATGTTGATGTTAACATGGTTGCTGTCATCCATTCAGGTTTGGATAAATACTCTTACAATCTTCGACTGTATGCTTTTAATTCAGGTTCATTGCACTTATCATACATCACAGCTGGATAGGGATGAGCTGAAACAAGACGAATTGGATAATTAAAAGCAAAATACCTTTGAAGAATTGAAATTCTTTGACAAAGTAGTCACCCATAGTGCTCAAAGGGGTTTGTACAAAATGTGATGCTTATAAAATCTGGTATAAAATTTCATCTGTCAAACATTCATTACAAAGAATAAGTACTAATCTTTGGTCAACAAATAGCATCAAAAACCCACTGATCTTTGAAACCACCAAAGGTTAACCTCAGATCTGACTGTACACTGAGGCTGTTATGTTCAGAATTAAAAATGTGATCTACAATGCTGTGACAATTTTCTGAGAACAATTTTCATGTTCTTCCTACTTTAACATGGATCAGCAATGGTCAAGCAACAGGACTTATCAAAAGTTAAACATGGCACTTTGTTTTACTGCACCAATAACTAATTATATTTTAAGGCAATGATTAGGAATGATATGGCCAATTAAAATGTTATCTAAATGCAGCATTTACCTCAGATATTTTACAGAAACAGTGCCATGTTATTGGATAAATCTTGATTTTTTTTTTAAGAGAATTTAGACAAATGATTGTAAACGTTGCTAATCCAGAAGGTATTTGGCAGTCAGATCAGAAATGTAACAAAAAAAAAACTTTTTATTGGATCAGAGGATATTGCTGTCTCCATTTTTTAACATTGTTCATTTCATGTTAGGAGCTACATATCAGTTGTGGATATATGTATGTGGAAAAATGCATGAAAACCACAGTGGATAATGTTATTATGATAAGTCACCATTCATGTTTTATCATGGATGTTTTAGGGAAAGATGTTTAGCACCATTCTATTTCTTATCTTCATTAATGACTCGATAGGTATTGTCAAAAATGATGTTTATTTTAGATATAAGCAGCACAGCCCATGGTGTCATTAAATAATATGGGCCTTTTCTCCCCATTTGTTAATCTTGGAGCAAAACAGGAGTATGCATAAAGCAGTGTTCCCCAGTTTATTCATTTTTGCACAAAAATTAGGGAATGGAGAAAAATATAGTACCACATCCCTAATAAGTTATGAATTAATCACTGCCTGCTGTGCTGCTATCAAATGTTCACTATGATGATGCTCATCCCTCATTCTTCCATAAACACGCCAAGCTCTCTTCAATTACAAACATCTGTCTCTTTAGCTTGGTAATTAGCTTTGAACTGTATTGGGCAAATGTAGGCAAGCTGACTTGAAACTCTTTGATAAGCCTTTGTTTTTCCAGTAATAGAATATTGTAGCCTTGGTCAAAAGGCAGCAGAGAGACTTATCTTTCACCCCTGGCTTTGCTGTCGTTGAAAGCAATTAATGCGTTGCTAGGATTAAACTAGCCTTCTTAGTGCCAAAGAGCATCTATGACATAATGGAGAGCTATAGTCATGGGGCAGGATTTTTCAGTCAGGGGGTGGGCCTGATATGCCGACGCGTAAAATGACGCGCGATGATGTCATTGTGCAGTCCCGCGATATTTCATTCGGCGGGTGCGCACCGGAGTCAGCTGTGTGCCCGCCGATATGTAAATGGCCTATTAAGGCCATTAAGGGAACCATTGATGTAATTGTTAACGCTGCCTGTCCAACCTTAAGGTTGGCGGGCAGGCAAGAAGGCCAAGTGGCCTTTGTGTTTTTTAGAAAACCTCATCCACAAGCGGGGTGAGGTTTCCTAAAGCTTTTATTAAGTAAATAAATAAATAATTTCCCCACAAAATCAAAACATGTCCCATCTCATGTGACACAGTCACAGTCATGTGAGGCAGCTCCGTGCCTCAGGGAGATTGAAGAGCTCTTTTGCGCTGGCCCCAATTCTCCCTCCTTCCCCCGCCCACACAGGTAGCGCTGAGCGCTACGGCTCACGTCTCACGCTGGGTAGGCCTTAATTGGCCCGTCCATATAAAATGGCGGTGCGGAGCCGATCGCAGGCAGTGATTGGCTTCAAGGTCGCCCCCCACCCGCTCCCGCCACACCCGCCCGCCACCTGAAAAATTCAGGCCACGCTGTCAGTATAAAATTATAAGTAGATCAGGTTTTTAGCATCAGTGTAAGTCAAGACTTTAGGCAATATGTTATGAGTCCATGTTGACATTCGTGGGGTTCACCCACCAGAAGCCAAAACAGAGAGTTGACTGTAGCTTTCTCCTATTCTAGCGATTCCTCTAAGTGCAGCCTAAGGACTAGTATCAGAAGAGGTGAGTGGCTGCTTTTGTGCGACAAAAAGTTTCCAGGGCTGAAGTGATTCTCTTCCCATGATTATTTAGTCCTGAACTGGACCAGAGACTGATTGTTTATCCATGCTAATGCCAGGACAGCCCAATCTCCTCTCCTAAATGCCAATGGGAAGGCGCTCTGACTGGATAGGTTAGTTGCCTGGAATGTGCTTCAGTCCTGAGAAATAGAAACTTCATTCAAATCGACTCCTGTCATCACAATTCTACTGGGCCCTGGATCTGCTTGTGAATAGGATAGATGAGCTCTTGGTTGCTATAAGACCCTGAGAGCCTTGAAACATAGATGCCTATGCCCTCACTCCAAAAGTCTTAAAAATGTTATGCAAGGTTCTGTATAATATGTTCTCTACCATCTCTCGGACTGCAGCCCATGTTTCAATGAGACATCAGGCAACTACTGAACCTCAGCCACTTATGAGATCAGGAACGTCACAAATTTGAGTGTAAGCTGCCATATTATTGATATTGATCTATTGATGCCTGCAAGCAGGTAAAACCTTCCATGACACTATAAAAGAGGAATCACATTCCTATGTAACTCCTGTCAGTTGATGCACTGGACAGTTAAAGTGAGAGAAACTCCTGACTGTCTGCTACTTTACAGGGATGTTATAGTGATTCTGTAGGGCTACAATAACTAACCTTCAGCCTATACTATCCTATCCATCCCACCTTCTCTCAAGGCAAAAGGAGAGTATATCTCCCTTGCAACTCTATTGCCTAAAAGGTTCACCTCTCAAAAGTTGGATATGGATGCTATGATCGCCTGCCTTTCACAGCCATTTTCCATCAAATTCCTGCTTGTAACAATGTTGGTTGCATTAGGTGAAGGCCGGCATTTGAGAAAAGTCTTGCAGATAGCATCAGACAGCAGATGTAACAAATCTGGTAGTAGTATATTGTCAAAGCAGAAGGCCGGTTTTAAAGGGCCATTTGTGCAAATCATTCTTGTTATGGGAGTTGCCAACATATAATGCAAGATACAAAGTCAGTGAGCACCAGAACCCACAGTGTATTGCGAAGGAGGATGTATAGAAAATCAAATTAGAGGGTTAACAGTATGCTAGGAAGTAGAAGGGACATGGTTATCTTACTTGCCCTCGTCAAGTCATCGAATATTTTTTTAAAATTCATGCATTTGTCTCAGGGTATGAGAATCAGTGCCAATACCATCTCCCTCCATTTAGTTATCAATGCAATGTTCGGAGGTTTAGACTGATGGAAATCAAACATTCTCTCTCTCCTCAGCTACATTTCAACTGGATAGATCAGTTTTAGGCTCTTGTTATGTGTCCTCTTCAACTTACCTGCTCTACTTTTTGGGTATCTCAACCACCATCTCCTGTGAAAGACATTTTTTAAAATCAGTCATGAAACCTCTGATAAAATATTTGAAGCCACAAATTGGCATTAACTTTAGTCTCACAGCAAGTTCATCATTTGCATGCTGTTCCCCCAACCTGCTGTTGAAAACTTAGTGAGCAATGACTTTTAAAGGCTGCATTTCCTTCCTTCACCTGCTGCAATTCTCATGTTCCAAGGGAGATAAGCTATAGTGATGTCAGTGAGTATGCAAATGAGCTGACCCCTCATGAATTATAGGGCAGAAAGCACTGCACATTGAATCAATAGCAATTTTTTGGGGTCAATTAGCCATGTGCAACTTTAAGGCCATTGTGGCCTTCCATATCTCAAGACCTTTGAATCTCCTTCCACTTCAGTTTCCTCATCTTCCAACAAAGCCCATTAACATGCACATTTCAATCACAATTACTGCTTGCTGACTTATATAATTTTCTTTGATTCTTTCCAATACTGGTTCTACCCTACACTTTTGGCCCTGGCCGTTTATGGTTTCCCAACTTTAAAAAAAAATGCAAAATTAACCAGAATCTCCCAGTTAGAAGCTGAGCCATCAACCATCACCTCCTGAAATACTATTGGAGCAGTAAGTAACCAGTCTTACAGATGAAATGTTAATCCAATGCCCTAGCCTAGCTCATACAAAGGGTGATGTAATAATAACCTGATCATCTGTTTTGTTTCATGATGCCAAGCGAGGGATAAATATTGGCCAGGGCACGAGGGGGTAACTCACCTAGCCCTGCTTTGAAATAGGTTAAGCTATGTAAGTCTCTGGGCACCTTCCACTTTGATATTGAAATGCAAACTCCTCAGCCTTGTTGAGCTCCTTCCAACCATCAGTTCAGTTCTGTGAGCCAGTTGGCTTCTCATTGCAGCTGCTTCCTGGGTAACGTAGCATGTAAAATCTTTTCCTTCCCTGCTCCCCTCGCACCAACCCACACATCCCTACCTCCCCCATCGTTGTTATGAGATTTTTATTCTTCAAGCGAGACACCAAAATAGAAGTTGAAATTCAGAATTGTGGTAAAAAATATTGATATGGGAAAGGAAGTAATGAACCAAGCATCTTTTTATTGAAGTTTAGTGTCCCAAATCATATTTTATTAGAGGTTAGGCATTTGTGGAAGGCCTAAATTGAGGGCTCACTTACAAATTTTTTTTTTAATTTAAAAATAAAGCCCACAGGTCACCTACAGCACATGAAAATTAATAGTACAAAAACCTTACCTCGGGGATTTGCAGCCTAGTTCCAGGGAGCAGAGTCGGAGGGCGACGTTCCAGAGAGGTGAGTATAAAAACCTTACTTCGGGGATTCGCAGACCTCTGATCTATTAAAAAATATTAAAAATGGAGTCACGGTAAATCTGTGACCTGATTGGCTGGTGGAGAATCTACATTAAATTGGAACCAAAAACATTGTTTAACTAATTGAACCAAATAAATGAATCACTTAATTAATAAGTAGAGGGTATCTAGACCAGTAGCAGGGGATTACTGTTCTTAGAATTTAGCATTTATAGTAGAAATATAGCCCTAGGGAACATATAGCTAATAAGGAGTCAATAAGCAGTTATTAGATTTAAATTAATTTATTAATAGTTCTAGACATGGCAGTTGCTGGGGTGAAGTGCTTCACCTGTGGGATGTGGGAAATCTGTGATGCTTCAAGTGTCCCGGACAACGACATCTGCAGGAAGTGTACCCGATTGCAGCTCCTCACAGGCCGCATGGATCGGTTGGAGCAGCAGTTGGATGCACTTAGGAGCATTCAGGTGGTGGAAAGTGTCATTGACATGAGTTTTGGAGATGTGGTCACACCCAAGGTACAGACAGATAGATGGGTGACAGCCAGAGTGGGCAGGCAGTCCGTGCAGAAATCCCCTGTGGCTGTCCCCCTCTCTAACAGGTATTGGATACTGTTGGGGATGATGGCCTATCAGGGGAAATCAACAGCAGTAGCCAGAGCAGTGGCACCACGGCTGTCTCTGTTGTTCAGCAGGGGTGGGGGGTCAAAGCACAGAAGAGCAATTGTCATAGGGGACTCTATAGTCAAGGGCTCAGATAGGCACTTCTGTGGTGATGAAAGAGACACCAGGATGGTATGTTGCCTCCCTGGTGCCAGGGTCCAGGAGGTCTCTGATCGGGTACGAGACATTCTGAAGGGGGAGGGAGAACAGCCAGAGGTCGTGGTACACATTGGTACTAATGACATAGGAAGGGACAGCGACAGCGGGAGTTCAGGGTGTTAGGCAGAAAGTTAAAAAACAGGACCTCTAGGGTTGTAATCTCAGGATTACTCCCTGTGCCACATGCCAATGAGGCTAGAAATAGGAAGATAGTGCAGCTGAACACGTGGCTAAACAGATGGTGTAGGAGGGAGGGTTTCTGATATCTGGATCAGTGGGATCTCTTCCGGGGCAGGTGGGACCTGTACAAGAAGGACGGGTTGCATCTAAACTGGAGGGGCACCAATATCCTGACTGTGAGGTTTGCTAGTGTCACTCGGGAGGGTTTAAACTAGTATGGCAGGGGGGTGGGAACCAGAGCAATAGGTCAGCAGGTGAAATAAATGACTGGGAACCAGTGAATATGGCCAGTAGGACTAAGAGAAAGGGCAGGCAGGGAGAAATTACTGAACACAGTGGGATTGGGGGTCTGAAATGCATTTGTTTCAATGCGAGAAGTATAACAGGCAAGGCAGATGAGCTTAGAGCTTGGATTAGTACTTGGGACTATGATGTTATTGCTATTACAGAGACTTGGTTGAAGGATAGACAGGATTGGCAGATAAACGTTCCAGGATTTAGATGTTTCAGGCAGGATAGAGAGGGATGTAGAAGAAGTGGGGGAGTTGCACTGCTGGTTAAGGGGAATATCACAGCTGTACGACAGGAGGACACCTCAGAAGGCTCATGCAGCGAGGCAATATAGGTAGAGCTCCGGAATAGGAAGGGTGCAGTCACAATGTTGGGGGTTTACTATAGGCCTCCCGATTGCTGGCGATAGATTGAGGAACAGTTATGTAGGCAGATTTTGGAAAGATGTAAAAGTAATAGGGTTGTTGTGGTGGGTGATTTTTAACTTTCCCTATATTGACTGGGAATCACTTAGCGCTAGGGGTTTGGATGCAGCAGAATTTGTAAGGTGCATCCAGGAGGGCTTCCTGAGACAATGTGTAGATAGTCCAACTAGGGAAGGGGCAATACTGGACCTGGTATTAGGGAATGAACCCGGCCAGGTGGTCGAAGTTTCAGTAGGGGAGCATTTCGGGAAAAGTGAACATAATTCAGTAAGTTTCAAGGTACTGGTGGATAAGGATAACAGGAGTCCTTGGGTTAAGGTGCTTAATTGGGGGAAGGCTAATTATAACAATATTAGGCAGGAACTGAGGAATCTAGACTGGAGGCGGATGTTTGAGGGCAAATCAACAACTGACATGTGGGGGGCTTTCAAATGTCAGTTGCTAAGAATTCAGGACCGGCATGTTCCTGCTAGGATGAAGGATAAGCATGGCAAGTTTCAGGAACCATGGATAATGAAGGATATTGTGAGATTATTCAAAAAGAAAAGGGAAGCATTTGTAAGGGCTAGAAGGCTGGGAACAGGTGAAGCCCGTGGAGAATATAAAGAAAGTAGGAAGAAACTTAAGCAAGGAGTCAGGAGAACTAAGAGGGGTCATGAAAAGTCACTGGCAACCAGGATTAAGGAAAATCCCAAGGCCTTTTATACATATGTAAAAAGCAAGAGGGTAGCCAGGGACAGAGGTGGGAATCTGTGTGTGGAACCAGAAGAAATGGGAGAGATACTAAATGAATTCTTCTCATCAGTATTCACCAAAGAGAAGGACTTAGCGCTTGATTTGTCTAGGGAAGAGTGTGTAGATAGCCTGGATCATTTTGAGATCAAAAAAGAGGAGGTGTTAGGCATCTTGAAGAATATTAAGGTGGATAAGTCCCCAGGGCCAGATGGGATCTACCCCAGAGTATTGAGGGAGGCAAGGGAGGAGATTGCTGGGGCCTTGACAGAAATATTTGTATCCTCATTGGCTATGGGTGAAGTCCCAGAGGACTGGAGAATGGCCAATGTTGTTCCATTGTTTAAGAACGGTAGCAGGGATAATCCAAGAAATTACAGGCTGGTGAGCCTTACGTCAGTGGTAGGGAAATTATTGGAGAAGATTCTTCGTGACAGGATTTACTACCATTTGGAACCAAATGGGCATATTAGTGAGAGGCAGCATGGTTTTGTGAAGGGGAGGTCATGTCTCACTAACTTGATCGAGTTTTTTGAGGAAGTGACAAAGATGATCGACGATTGAAGGGCAGTGGATGTTATATACATGGATTTCAGTAAGACCTTTGACAAGGTCCCCCTTGGCAGACTGGTACAGAAGGTAAAGTTGCACGGGATCAGAGGTGAGCTGGCAAGATGGATACAGAATTGGCTTGGCCATAGAAGACAGAGGGTAGCAGTGGAAATTGCTTTTCTGAATGGAGAGCTGTGACTACTGGTGTTCCGCAGGGATCAGTGCTGAGACCTTTGCTGTTTGTAGTATACATAAATGATTTGGAGGAAAATGTAACTGGGCTAATTAGTAAGTTTGCAGACAACACTAAGGTTGGAGGAGTTGCAGATAGTAAAGAAGATTGTTAATGGATACAATGGGATATAGATCGGGTGGAGACTTGGGCGGAGAAATGGCAGATGGAGTTTAATCTGGACAAATGCGAGTTAATGCATTTTGGAAGGTCTAATACAGGCAGGAATTATACAGTAAATGGCAGAACCCTTAAGTGCATCGATGGGCAGAGGGATCTGGATGTACAGGTCCACAGGTCACTGAAAGTGGCAACGCAGGTGGATAAGGTAGTCAGGAAGGCATATGGCATGCTTGCCTTCATTGGCAGGGGTATTGAGTATTAAAGCTGGGAAGTCATGCTGCAGCTGTATAGAACCTTGGTTAGGCCACACTTGGAATATTGCATGCAATTCTGATTGCCACATTACCAGAAGGACATGGAGGCTTTGGAGAGGGTGCAGAGGAGGTTTCCCAGGATGCTGCCTGGTCTGGAAGTTATTAGCTATGAAGCTATGAGGAGAGGTTGGAGAAACTCGGATTGTTCTCACTAGAGCGACGGAGATTGAGGGGCGACTTGACAGAAGTTTACAAAATTATGAGTGGCATGGACAGAGTAGATAGTCAGAAGCTTTTTCCCAGGGTGGAAGAGTCAATTACTAGGGGACATAGATTTAAGGTGAGAGGAGAAAACTATAGAGGAGATGTGCGGGGCAAGGTTTTTACACAGAGGGTAGTGAGTGTCTGGAATTCGCTGCCAGAGGAGGTGGTGGAAGCAGATACGATAGTGGTGTTTAAGAGGCAGCTTGACAAATACATGAATAGGATGGGAATAGAGAGATACGGACCCTGGAAGTGCAAAATGTTTTAGTTGACGGGCAATATGATCGGCGCAGGCTTGGAGGGCCGAAGGGCCTGTTCCTGTGCTGTACTTTTCTTCGTTCTTTGTTCTTGTTCTAATAGTGATATGGAACTTAAAATATAAAAGAAAAACTAGTATCAAATTATTATTAAATCCCAATAATATAGCCTTCTATCACTGAAATACTTTCTGCATTTCAGTAGATACAAAAGTACTAGATGACTGGAAACTTGCTAGTATTCCAGTTCATTTTCTTTAAAAGGCAAGAAATATGACCCAATAAACGTTAAACCCATTGAAAAATATTAGAATGTATTTTAAGTGAACCAAATTAACAACACAAGAATTAAAGAGAATAATTCAACATTTTTTGAAAGCAGTCCAGCTCAGAAATATATTAGATGTGACAATGAAGAAGAGTACTGGGGGAAATAAAGTATATTTTGCCTTTCAGAAGATACTTCAATAGATGGCTATGGCTAAAGTGAAAAAAATTACAATAAAGAGGGAGCATTAGATCACAAAGTAATTAAATAGTAAAAAAAAAGACTTGCATTTAAATAGCACCTTTCACAACCACAAGATGTTCCAAAACCCTTTAGGGCCAATATAATACTTTTGAAGTGTTGTCACTGTTATAATGTGGGGAATATAACAGCTAATTTGCACACAGCTAGCTCATACAAAGGATGATGTAATAATAATCTGATAATCAGTTTTGTTTCATTATGCCAAGCGAGGGATAAATATTGGCCAGGGCACTAGGGGTAACTAGGGGTAACTCACCTAGCCCTGCTTTGAACTAGTACATAGGATGTTTTATGGCCACTTGGGCATTGGTTTAACATCTGTAAGACTGATTACCCCTTACAGCGCTGTACTGGGAGTGTCAGCCTAGAGTTTTGGGCTCAGGTCTCCGGAATAGGATTTGAATCCACAAACTTCTGACCCAAGGTGAGAAGGCTATCATTGAACTATGGCTGGCGTAGTACTAAATCAACATCAGCGTTAGACTTTTAATTAACACTACAATCACTGACAATAGTTGAAACTGGGTAGATGTGGCTAACGGAACAAGACTGGAATAATGCCGTGTTTACTAGTAAAAATTTGTAGCTGCAACATTGGTTTTCTTGGCATCACTAGTGCAGCAGCAAAGAAGCCAGGAAGGCATAAAATGCAGTGGACAGTGCTGTCAGTGAAGTCTGCATGGTGCCTCATGTTGGGAAGGGTAGCAGCATGAGAAGTGGTCAGATCATGAGGATTGATCCACCAGAAGCAGGACAAATCCAATCCAGCCAACTACCGCCCCATCAGCCCCTCTCAATCATCAGCATAATGATGGAAGGGGTCATCAACAGTGTTATCAAGCAGCACTTACATAGCAATAACATGTTCACTGATGCTCAGTTTGGGTTCCAACAAGGCCACGCAGCTCCTGGTCTCATTAGTGCCTTAGTCCAAACATGGATAAAAGAGCTGAACTCAAGGAGGGAAGTGCGAGTGATTTCTCTTGACATCAAGACAGAATTTCACAAAGTGTGTCTCAAGGAGTCCTGGCAAAATTGAAGTTATTGGGAATCGGGGGGAAACTCTCCACTGGTTGGAGTCATACTTGGCACAAAGGAAAATGGTTGTTGTTGTTGGAGGCCAATAATCCCAGTTCCAGGACATCACTGCAGGAGTTCCTCAGGGTAGTGTCCTCAGCCCAACCGTCTTCAACTACTTCATCAATTACCTTCCTTCCATCATAAGGTCAAAAATGTGGATGTTCGCGAATGATAGCACAATGTTCAGCACCATTCTGAACGTCTCAGATACTGAAGCATTCCACGTCCACATAGACAACATTCAGGCTTGGGCTGATAAGTGGTAAGTAACATTCATGCCACACGAGTGTTAGGAAATAGAGACCAGAGTGTTAGGAAATAGACACAGTTTAACTAAGTTATGTTAGTATTTGCAGGTGTTAGGAATGAGTTTTAGTTTTAAAGTTTAAGTTTGATTTGCATTTCTGTATCTCTGTGTTAAGAAAAGTCAAACTGAGTTTTAGTTTCATTTTAAAAAGGTGCCTGCATTTCTAATGAAGTTTTTTATGGTTGTTGCAGCTAAGGTAAACTAACAAAGGTGGAAGAACTGGGCTATTTCCTAGCAATAGGGGTCCAGAGAGGCAGCCCCCACCCCCCACCATCCACCGCACCCCCCCCCCCACCACCCCACCCCCACAGACACACACAGAAAAGCTAAAGAATAATCAGTTTTAAGTTCAGTTTGCAGACAAGACCCCAGAGAGACTGGGAGAGGGAGATATAGATTTCCCAAAAGAACCAAAAGGTCCCAAGGCCAAGGGAGCGAGATGGAAACAGGGGTAAGTCCCAAGCAGACCTTCTAGTCAAAGGAAGGACAGGAACCTGGAAAAGTTCCTGTTAAATGAAATTAAAAGCAAGGGGCAGAGAGAAAGGCTCCAAGCTTCAGATTTAAAGAGATAAAAGCTGCAGCGAGAATAGCTTGCAAGAGGCAAGAAGGTCCAAAGAGACAACTGAAGGTCTGTAACTCTTTGTTATAGGCATGTGAAACAATGGTGTACAGTTGACAGCTAAGTCAGTGAGAGAGAGAAAGAGAGTGCATGGAAGACAGTTTGAATTCATGTGATGACCCAGGGGAGAGGAACATTGGAAGGAGAGTTCAAAACTCTGGAGGCGAAACCTTGTGGAAGGCGTCTGAGAGAAATTGTCAATTTGGGAGAAGATTCCAAAGCGAGTACTTGGAGAGTAGAATTGGAAACCCTCATGTGAAAGACAGAGTACAGTGAAACTGGTTGGCTCACAGTGTGACAAGCATCTGGGGGAGGTTGAGGAGAGATCCATTGCATCTGGTTGAGGTGGCATCTCTCACTTGGTTTCAGAGTGTGGTGTGGCTGACCACAGGGTGCCATAGGTTTATATGGCCTGTGTACTTACTGTGAACATTAGAGTATAAGATAGCTTTCGTAACTTGAGTTATCTTCACAAATCTGTATATATCTATAAAGGTATAGTTGTGGGTTAAGAAGTATTGTAATGTAATTTGTCTTTTCTGATTTAATAAATGTTTTATTCTTTTGTTAAACATTCATCAGCTGACTCTGGTGATTCTGTTCAGTAGCCCCTCTCCATGTCCCTCAACAAACCAATAAAAGTTAGGATCCATCAGCTGGGTTCCACCCTGGGATCAGGCTTGTCCAGTGGTAACCTCAGCTGGGGATCATAACAAGAGAATGAAGTGGACCAGCCAAAAAAATACTGTAGCTACAAGACCAGGTCAGAGGCTAGAAATTCTGAAGCAAGTAACTCGCCTCCTGACTTCCCAAAGCATGTCCACCATGTACAAGGCACAAGTCATGGCTGTGATGGAATGCTCTCCACTTGCCTAGATAAATGCAGTTCCAACACCATTCAAGAGGCTCAACACCCTCCAGGACAAAGCAGCCCACTTGATTGGGACCCTATCCACCACCTTCAACATTCACTCTGCTCCACCACTGACCCATAGTAGCAGCAGTATGTACCATATACAAGATGCACTGCAGAAGCTCACAATGGCTCCTTCAGCAGCACTTTCCAAACCCATGACTTCTATCACCTAGAAGAATAAGGGCAGCAGATACATGGGAACACCAACATTTCTAAATTCCTCTCCAAGCACACACCATCATGACTTGGAACTATATCACCGTACCTTGACTACCACAGGATTTAAATCCTGGAACTCCTTTCCCAGCTGCACTGTGGGACTAACTGCCCCAGATGCACTACAACAGTTCAAGAAGGCTCACCAACACATTCTGAAAGGCAATTAACGATGGACAACAACGATGCCCACATCTTGTGAAAGAATTTTTTAAAATCAAAATGCGAATCAGCCGTTCTGGCTGATTTGATGCATTTCTTTAAATTTGGATTGAATGGGTCCACCTAATGTCTGTGTAAATCATTCAAGCTGGACCTGCATTCAGCTACAGGAGGAACCCCAAGTAGTGCTATTTAAAAGGCCAGCCATCTATTTTACAGGTGAGGTGATTTTGACTTATTTCTGATGTGAAGATAGTTTATGAACATACTGTGGCTGTGGTGAGCTGGTGAACCTATTTGGGGATTTGGTCACTCAAGTTTGCAAAACATATTGGGCTGTGTTCATAATGTCTCTTGGTCAGGAACACAACTGAGAAACAAAGCAGATTCTGCAACGAAGAGAAGCTCTGTGAAGAGGGAGGAGGAGGTGTTTCTATGGAGGGTTAACCCATGACGCAACATGAGAGAATACTTTTCCTACCTCTACCTCAGCTGGGAGAAATGCCGGAGGTGATGCAGATTCGACAAAGGGGTGGTTACTGAACAGGGCTTTGGACCTCACACCAGGGTGTGGTCAACGCTGTCAGTTACTGTAAAGATCACAGTCGGATTAAACTTCTACATGACAGGAACATTTCAGGGGTGAGCTGGTGAAATATCCAACATCTCCAATTGCTTCCAGGAGTTGACGGAGGGGCATTTATTTTTTGTGCTAGTTATTCATAGGTTTGGGTGCTGCTAGCAAGGTCAGTATTTATTTCCCATTCCTAATTGACCATGAAAAGGTGGGAAGCCTTTTGAACCATTGTAGTCCATGCAGTGTAGGCACACCCACACTGCTCTTAAGGAGGGAGTTCCAGGGTTTTGACCTAGTGATGGTAAAGGAACAGTGATATTGTTCTAAGTCAGGATGGTCTGTGACTAGGAGGAAAACTTGCAGGTGGTGTTGTTTCATGCATCTGCTGCTCTTGTTCTTCTGGGTCATTGAGGTCACAGGTTTGGAAAGTCCTGTCAATGGAAACTTGGTGAGTTGCTACAGTCCTTAGTCTTTTTAATTACTTGCTGTACCTGCATTCTAACTTTTTGTGACTCATGTACAAGAACACCTAGATCCCTCTGCACCTCAGAATTATGTAACCGTTCTCCATTTAAGTAGTACTTCTGCTTCTTTGTTCTTCCTGCCAAAGTGAACAACTTCACATTTTCCCACATTAAACTCCATTTGCCAGCTCTTTGCCCACTCATTCAACCTATCGATATCCATCTGCAACCTCCTCATGTCCTCTTCACAACATACTTTCCTTTGTCATCAGCAAATTTAGCTACCAAGTCTTCACTCCTCTCATCTAAATCATTGATGTAACTTGTAAAACGCTGAGGCCCCAGTACAAACCCCTGTAGGATGCCACTTGTCACATCCTGCCAATCAGAAAAAGACCCATTTATGCAAACTTCTACCAGCAAACCAATCTTCTATCCGGGCTAACATGTTATGCACTACATCATGCGCTTTTATTTTCCATAACAATTTTTGATGTGGCACCTTATCAAATGCCTTCTGGAAACCCAAGTACATTACGTCTACAGGCTCCCCTTTTTCCACTGCGCATGTTACTCCTTCAAAAACTCCAATTATTTGGTCAAACATGATTTTCCTTTCACAAAACCATGCTGACTCTTCTCGATTGCCTTGAGCTCTTCTAAGTGCCCAGCTATAACCTCCTTAATGATCAATTCTAATGACTTCCCCACGACAGATGTCAAGCTAACTGGCCTATAGTTTCCTGTTTTCTGCCTCCCTCCCTTCTTGAATATTTGCTACTTTCCAAAGTGATGGAACATTTCCAGAATCTACTAAATCTTGGAAAATTAACACCAGCACATCGACTACCTCATTAGCCATCTCTTTTAAGATGCCAGGATGTAGTCCATCAGGACCTGGAGACTTGCCAGCCTGCAGCTCCATCAATTTTCTTAGTAGAGTTTCCCTTGTGATTTCAATTTCACCAAGTGCCTTTCTCCTGTTCGCCTCCTGATTTGCAGCTTTAATGGAATGTTTTTTGTATCCTCTATAATGAACACTGAAGCAAAATGTTTGTTCATTTCTTCCGCCATTTCCTAATTATCTACTATTAACCCCCCACTGTCACTCTCTAGAGGACCAACATTCACTCTACTTACTCATTTTTCTTTTTAAGTACCTGCAGGAACTCTTGCTATCTGTTTTTACATTTCTAGCTGGCTTCCCCTCATACTCTAATTCCTTTCTCCTGATTAACCTTTCAGTCATTCTGTGCCGTTCTTTATATTCTGTTTTGCCACTCATCTTTGTGGAATTGTATGCTTTTTCCTTAAGTTTGATGATTTCCTTGACATCTCTAGTTAACCATGGATGGTGGGTCCTCCCCTTTGAAATTCTCTTTATAGAACAAATGTGCTTACCCCGAATACTCTGAAACATCACCTTAAATGTCTGCTACTGCTTCTCTATTGATCTATCCTCTAGCCTAGTTTCCCAGTTCGTTTCAGCTAGCTCAACTTTCATCCCCATATAGTTGCCCTTATTTAAGTTTAAGATATTAGTCTTGGACCCTCTTTTCTCCCTTTCAAACTGGATGACAGGCTGTCCGAGAGCAACTGCTCATACTCCACTTCCCATGGGATAACTTTCCTTCACCACCATGGCCCCGCATTCCACACCTTATCATCCATCTGAGACACCCCATCACATCCTTCTGTATAGTTCGCAATATGTAAAATATGTATCACGTTGTCTGTCACACTTGCTCAATTGGCTCAAATACTATTCTGACAGAAAAAGCCACAAACCACTATTAACTGCCTAAAAATATTACTGGGCAGGTAGGAAACTTGGCTAGTAAGAAAACAATCAATGGAATTCTATCAATGAGCCACCAATAAACAACTAGCAAAAAGAGGGCAAATTGATAAAATCGAATTTTTTTTGAAAATGCTTTCAGCCACTATCACTGCCAATGTTGTAGGTTTCCAGCTCCTGAGTAAGAACTGCCATCATGGAAGTTATAGTTTTCCCAGCCTGCTTCAGGAGAAGTACTCGGAATGCTGCACCACAGCCCATGTTGAATGCCAACCAAGTAGAAAAGAAGCTTTCAAATGGGCCAAGGATTTGCAACTCCTTTTTGACTATTTGTGTGCGTGTGAAGGTGATGCACGATGGGAGTTATCGTTTTCAGCTATCTCCTGTGAAAGCAAACTGCACCATAATAAATAACTTGATAACTAAGTAATAGTAATGCATGGATAGAGAATGAAATATTTTTTCGATGTTTCATGCAATTTAAATAGTGTTTAATATTTTGTTTTGATGTAAATCCTTTAAGTTAGACAAATGCCCTAAGGACCTTCACAGAGGTGCATGTTGAGACAAAGAAGAAGATGTTAGGAAGGGTAGCCAAAGACTTGGTCAAAGTAATGGGTTTTAAGGAGGCTTCCTAGAGAGCTGAAGGCAGGGCTGCCAAACATGGTGAAAGGAAAGATGCACTAGAAGCTCGAAGGAGAAGAATTGAGATAATGGTCATAATTTCCTTGAAGTGGCAATCAGTGTCGGATTTTCACACTGTGCCAACTTAGCTACGCCAATTTTTTTTCCGTGCCTGTCTCATCCAACCTTCCAACTCAGTCCGGGCGAGATCCAGGCAGCGCAGCTGTCTCTGAAGTCCAGGGTCGAAGACCAGCACCATCGAACTGAAGGAGGACACGCCCCCTGTTTTACTGCAATAGCTGCTGTAAAGCAGTTGAGTTTAAAGGCCCCATTGAACTTGCCAGGACAGGGAGAAGATAAATGCTTGAGGTAAGTGAAAAAGATTTGGGGGGTGGTGGTGTTCGAAGGTTGGTTGGGGATGGGGGACAGGGCCGGATATTGGGAGTGATGTGGAGGGAGTCGAACATTGGGAGGGGGTGCAACAGGCCAGACATTCGGGGAAGGGGGTGAGTTGGGGGGTTGGACTTCCAAGGAGGTGAGGTGGTGGGGGGGGGAGGGGGGTGGGGTCAGACATTGGGGGTCACTGGGGGTTGGAACAGACATCAGGACGGGGTGCAGCAGGCCGGACATTCATACAGTGGGGGGGTGGGTGGTGGGGGGGGGTGGTTGTTGTCAGACAATGGGTGGGGGTAGGATGGGGTTTGGACATTTAGTGGGGTGGGGTGGGGTTTGGACATTCATTGGGGTGGGGGACCAGATTTTTGGTGGGGCCTGGGAGAGTTGGACATCGGGAGGGCTGGGAGTGGGGTTGGACATTGTGAGGGGTGGATCGGGCTGGACATTTGGAGAGGGGTGGGGCTCTGGGGTGTTGGACATTGGGAGAGGGTTGGTTGGGGGGGTCGCTCATCGGGGAGGAGTGGGGGGGTTGGACATTCCGGGGGATGTGGGGCTGGGAGGGGTCAGATTTGGGGACTAGGTGTTGGAATTTCGGGGATATGGGTCAGACATGGGGGTCGGGTCGAGAGGGGTAAGATCCAGGCCTGCGGGGGTGGAGGGTGTGTGATGTCATGTGAAGAGTCCCATACAGGTGGGTGGTTTCCATTTGGGGGGCAGTCAGCGGATAGAGAAAACCGTCGGCGAGAGTGGTTAGTCAGGGTTGGGGGAGTCCACTGGGGTGTTGGGGCTATGGGGGGAGACCAATAGGGGGATCAGTCTGGGTCTTTACAGAAGTTACCTAGAAGTTAGAAGAGGTTTTAATTCTTCTAACATTTTCTGGATAACTATTGGTGTAACCCTGGCGGAACCAGCTAAAGTTTGCGATTTAAATTGCATTTTCGGGTGGTTCCCAGCACAGTGCAGTTGTTGAGAGGAAGTGTGCACTTACAGGCAATTGCCATGTAAACCCTTACTTGGGAACTTCCCAGAGGAATTCCCCAGCTCATCTTTGAGGTAGCCCCCTAAATCTGTGCTGGGGAGCTCGGTGGTTACAGCCCATTGTTGACCAAATATTGGAACTGACATCATCGTATGGTTCAAGTTACAAAGGCAAACATTGCATTTATGTGTGTGAGTAAGACCATGGAAAATCATTTTGAGTACATGTTAGTGTCCCAGACTGCCCACAGTCTCTAAAGATATTCTTATTTGGGAGATAAATGGCTTAAAACGGTTTTGATCTAAGTTTTCAAAATAATGCTAAAAATCACTGTGATGGTTACAATACGGGCTTTTGTGCAAAAACCAAAGGAAAGATTTAATTATAAACTGAAGAAGCCACAGGCTAAATATAGCTTGGGGGACATTTTTTCATACTTAAATTTCTAATTTACAGATTAGGTTGCCATACAGTGCTGTAAATATTGAACTAGCTAAAGCACTTAGAAAAAAACTACATGACTTCAGCAAAGACTAGAGTAGCTAAAGCTTTAGGGTCAGACAAATGAAGATAAATAGTCAAAGGGGATCTGGATGAAGGAGTAAAGTAGATTATTTTTCTGAGATACCTATGTGACAAGGCTGGATCAATAGTATATGACCAATATTCTCCTTAGGTTGTGCCTTTGGAAGTTAACACGCTTGCTCAGCACAAGTTAACCCTTAGATAAAAGCAAAAGACTGTAGAAGCTGGAAATCTGAAACAAAGACAGAAAATGCTAGGAAATCTCAGCAGGTCATGCAGCATCTGTGGAGAGAAAAACTGAGTTAACGTTTTGAGTCCATATGACCCTTCTTCCGAGCCAACAAATCAACTCTTTTAAGTTAAAGTACGACCAGACAAAAAAGAAATGTAAAGATCCCAATTACATAAGTGAATACGTTGTGAACGACATAAAACATCAGAGGGGTATTGTGTATGACACCATCAAGTTTGGAAAGAGTAATACCAATATAATGGAAATCAGGAGACAAGACTAAGCTTACGATATCATAAAATAGCACCAAGATTAGACTTAAAAGACTAGGGCCAGGATTTTCCAGTCGGGTATAATGGTGGGTAGTTTGGGGGGGTACCGGGGAACAATGTGGCATGAGCTGAAAAATCGGTTTCCCTTTGGCATGAAATGACAGCAGGAACGTGCACCTCTGCCCATCGTGGCCAGAGGCCGGTGTGAATCCGTTTTGCACCCAGTTAATGGGATGCAGATGAAGCCCTAACTGGAATTGTCCCCTCCTGTCCAATTATCAGCGTCGCCAGCAGGATATGACACTGTTCCGGACGAGTGTGACATGAACATATTGGGACTCATCCAGAAGAAAGCCTCGGGCAGCTTGCAGAGAGTGGAAGTTGGAGGCCTCCAGTGACTGTAGACCCTGGAACACCATGTGCAGCAGTGGTTGGGTAGAGCATTTACCATGTGGACATTTGCGCTGCAGGAGCCTCCAGGACATTTAAGAAGTATTTAGATGAGTACTTGAAATGCCATAACATACAGGGCTATAGGCCAAGGGCTGCAAAATGGGATTAAAATAGATGGCCAGCATGGCCAAGGACATGATGGGCTGAAGGGACTCTTTGTGCTGTATAATTCTATGACTTCATGACGTGGATCTTGGTGCTGCAGGTGATTGGCTGCACAAGGTACTGTTGGTCAGCGATGGCCTGTGCTGGGGATTGCGGGGGGGGGGGATTAAGTGGGGAGGAGAGGAATGAAAAGGTGGGCAGGTGTGGAGACCTAGAGGGGGATGGGGGTGCTGAGGAAAGAGAGAGATGCTGTGTTGGTTGTGGAATGGGTGAGGTGGATGGAATGGGTGGGTGAGAAGGGCTGTGGTGGAATGTGGGTGGGGGCTGGGGGTGAGGTGTACAGGTGTGAATGGACATGGAGCGGGGGGTACAGATGTAAACAGGTGTGTGGAGTTTGCAGGTGTGAAAGGGCATGGGGAGGTATCCACGGTGTCAACTGATGAGTCCTGGGGGGGGTCACACTGAGGGAATTGGTGATAGGAAGGGATGGTGAGGGTTAAAGCGGACAATGAGAGCAGTTGGGTGGGAGGGTGAGGGTCCTGTGATGATAGATGAAGGGGCATTGAAGGTTTTCGAGAGGACACAGAAGTTAGACCGGATTCTGGGGCTCAACAGGATGGGAGGGCACGTCTATTATCATGGGGGTGGACATTGATCTTCACGGGACAGAGCGTGATGGGGGAGGGTTGTTGGCTGACTGTGGGGAGGTCTAAGTTCACACCCGGAGGCTGAAAGGTGTTGGACTCACCTGAAAAGTCACACGCACCATGACCGCTTGCAGCTATCTCGAGCCTCAAGGTGGAGATCTCAAGATGCTGCATGGTGGTTGGGTCAACAGGGGTAGGCGGAGTGGCAGGTCAGCTGAACAACTGAAAGGGAACACAAGCATGTAGTACTGACAGTGCTAAGGCGTTTCAGCAGGTGAGCACATGAAGGGCAAAGGTTCAGCGTTCGTGGGAGGTTTCTTGCACATGGCTCACAAGGGCCCCGGCAAAAATCCTTGCCTCCCTGCACATGCATGATTCCGGGGGACATAGGCCCAGCCTGGGGTGACCCCCTGAAGATGGCGGGTGGGGTTGAAGGGGTGTGGTGCGCACAGGCTTAACGACAACAAATCACAAATTAACCACATCAGATCCCATTAAAGTGCAAGTATCTATTTACAATAATGTAAGAACATTAACAATTATAGTGCACCTGTGCAACCACATATGAAATGATAACTTCTTAATGCTTCACTCCCTACTACTTCTAACAGGTGCTCCCCTGACATCCGCAGCAGGGGTGGAGACAGCCTGCTGATCTCTCGTCTTAGATGACCTTGGCGGGTATCCTCTGGAGACCTGAGGCCTGGAGGATCCCAACTTACTTTAGCTGTCCTGCTGTGGGGCAGTTGCTCCCTCTGTGATCACAGGGGATGAAGCTGAAGGGGTTACAGACAAGGGGGATTCTGAAAGGGCTGAGCACCAGCGCTGAATTGGGTTCCTGGGGTGGCCAGCAGCTGCTCCTCCTCCCTTTGAGTGCCTGAGGGCCCCTGCCTGACTCCATGAGGAGAAAGGGCACCTGGGGTGAGGTCAAGCTGCCCTGTCTCCCGCTTGTGAAGCCACAGCAAGATCTCACCCATGGCTACAGCGATGGAGTGCAGGTCTGCACACATCCCCTACAGAAACTGGGTGTTCTGCTGGATGACGTTCTCCATGGAGTTCTCCATCCTCCCCGTGGAGAGCTCCAGGCAGGCACAGGTCGGAACCACTCCATCAGAGAGCAAGTGGACAGACTCCTCCGCCTCACGTGCCACTCTGTTGAGAGCCTCCGCCACCTCTGCCTAATGTTCCTGGCCTCTTGCAGCATCTCCAGCATCTTGGGCAGGGCAGATCCCAGAGGTTCGTCAACCGACTTGGATGTCACAGGTGCCTCTTCCCCAGCAGTCCTCTGAGTGCCGGTGAGCTTGGCTGACACTGCCTCCTCCTCCTGTGGACACATGTCCATGCGGTGACCACCTGATTGTGAAGCCCTGCCTGAACTACATCTAACACCCACTGAGGTGAGTGTCTCTGCGCTGGTGGAGGGTACAGGTGACGGCTGTGACAGCTATACAGGTGCACTTTCTTCCTCCTCCCCAATGTCCTCGGCCCTCTGTGGGTTGGAGGTACTGCTGGACAGGTCTTCTTCTTCTGGCCTTCCTGTCTTCCTACTCACACCTGTAAATGAGAGAGGAGAGAGTGAGTGACTGCAAGAGCTGCCTCCAACTTGGAGGAACGCATGACCCTTAGGTTTCTATGTGACTACACTCTGCATGGATCCTTACTGGATGGAGGTGGCCCTTTGACCTCTCCATCTGCACAGACTCGGTCTGCTTTCTGCCTGCCAGCTCAGCTTCCCGCTCCTCAAAATCTGTGAGGTTCCTCAGGTCAAGCCAGCCCCTTCCCATCTTCTCTCCCTCTCTCCTGTCGTGCCTTAACTTTTCATGCACAAAGAAAGAAGATGAGATTGAGCAACAGGGTTTCAACAGGGTTTCAGCTATCTTTCTCATGCTTCCACTCTTAAAAATAACCAATTGGATTGTGTGCCATGCGACTGATGCACTGCAGGTTATCCACAAGGGGTCTGGGGCATCACCCTCCAGAGCGGTGAGCCCATGCAGTTAGAAGGATAAGGCTCACAGTGTATGTTATTAGCTGTACTTGCTGGTGCCCTCACTGCCAGACCACACCCCCCTACCCTGCACTCTCCCCACCCCCTTCCCCCACTCCCCCCAGAGACCATCTCTGCGTGGAAGGATCGGGGACCCACAGTGGCCTTTCCACCTGCAGACCAGATGGATTGCAGTGGAGCTATGAGACTTAACTTTTAGTAGATGTTTTATGCAAGGACTGGGTGAATGGTGTCTTTGCAACTGAGGCCCATGTCTCCTCTACCATCAAGTAAGGTAAGTGTGGGAAGTTGAGGGTTCACTTAACCTGGCGGTGCGGAAGAACTTATTAACCCTTTTCCGGCATTGCAAGGAAGTCCTCCGGTGGAGGCCATGGGCACTGACCGCCCTGGCGACTTTCTCCCATACGGGTTGGTCATATGGCTCGGAGTCGTCCTTCCATCCTCGGGATACAGGACGCCCCTCTTGTCCTCCATCGTGTGCAGCAGCACATCGAGAGAAGCGTCGCTGAATCTGGTGGCCGGAGTTCCCTGGGATTTCCCTGGGCCATCTCCTCCTTCCATGGTGGGTTTGTGACAAAGAAGTTGATGTCAGGGCGCCTTTTAAATATGGCCCCCGGATAGGCTGGCAGGACATGTGAAATCCAGCCCGCTCCGCCGTGCAATATGTCAGCAAATCCCCACCCTGCATAACTAATGCACTCAGCCTCGTGTGATTCAGCACGAATCCCCACCGGGCTCTGCGGTGGGAAACACTCCCGGTTCCCACCCCTGCCACAGGCATTAGGCTCGGAATGGAAAATCCCAGCCAATGCATTTTATTCATTCTTACGAAGACTGCACTGCTGAGATTAACTTGTGTCCGTCCAGTGTTCAATACATGTGGAAAGCCACTGCCATATGGGAGCCTTGAACCCAAGTTACTGAAGAATACAAAGTTAGAATTTCTGTCGGTGTGATTTCATCTTCTCTTGTATTTACAATCTTCAATCTCACAGTAACAATAATGTCAGTTGAGTCAGCAGAATTTACGGAGTTAATCAACAACACTATTCCCATCATCAAATTACAGTATTTTAATCCTTTAAGGTAAATATGGCACTTTTACAACAATAACAGCTTATATTTACATGGTGCATTTAGCATAATAAAACCACCCAAGGAGTATTATAAAACAAAATATGATGCCAAGCTACATAAGGAGATATTTGAGCAGATAACCAAAAGTTTTGCAGAACGGGCAGTTTTTAAGGCATGTCTTAAAGGAGGAAAGTGAGGTAGAGAGCCAGAGAAATGTAGGGAAAGAACTCCAGAGCTTAGGGCCTAGGAGGCATGGTCACCAATGGTGGAGCAATTAACATTGGGGATGCTCAAGAGGCTAGAATTAGATGAGAACAGATATGTCAGAGGGTTGTGGGGCTGCAGAAGATTGCAGAGGTAGGGAGAGCAAAGCCATGGAGGGATTTGAAAACAAGTATGAAAATTTTAAAATCAGAGTATTGCTTGACCAGGAGCCAATGTAAGTCAGTGAGCACAAGGATGATACGTGATCAGGACCTGGTGCAAGTAAGGACAGGGGCAGCAGAGCTTCAGATGACCTTAAGTTTATTGAGTAGGTTTGTGAATGCAGTAATGGCATTTGATTAATTGAGTCTAGAGGTAACTCATAGACTCATAGACATTTACAGCACAGAAGGAGGCCATTCGGCCCAAGGTGTCCGTGCTAGTCAACAAATATCTGACTACACTAATCCCATTTCCTAGCACTTGGCCCATAGCCCTGGAGGATATGGCAACACAAGTGAATATGTAAATACTTCTTAAATGTTATGAGGGTTTCTGACTCAACCACCCTTTCAGGCAGTGAGTTCCAGACTCCCACCACCCTCTGGGTGAAAAAATATCTCCTTTACTCCCCTCTTAGCCTTCTACTTCTTGCCTCAAATCTATGTCCCTGGTTATTGACCCCTCTACTAATGGAAAAGTGCCTTCCTATCCACCCTATCTTTCTATGCCCCTCATAATCTTATACACCTCTATCAGGCCCCCTCTCAACCTTCGTTACTCCAAGGAAAACAACCCCAGCCTATCCACTCTTACCTCATAGCTCAGACCCTCCAGCCCAGGGAGTATCCAGGTAAATCTCCTCTGCACCCTCACCAGTGCAACCACCTCCTTCCTATAATGTGATGACCAGAACTGCACCCAGTACTCCAGCTGTGGCCTAACCAGCGTTTTATACAGTTCCAGCATAACGTCCCTGCTCTTGTATTCTATGCCTCGGCTAATAAGGACAAGTATCCCATATGCCTTCTTAACCATCTTATCTACCTGCCCTGCTACCTTCACGGATCTGTGGATATGCATACGAAGGTCCCTCTGATCTTCAGTGCTTTCCAGGGTCTGACCTTTCATACCATTCAAAACAAACACGTGAATGAGGGGTTTTGGCAGCAGATGAGCTGAGACGGGAAAAGTCAGGCCATGTTACCGAGGTGGAAACCGGTTGCCTTAGTGATGACACAGATATGTGGCCAGAAGCTCAGCTCAGGATCAAATACAGCACCAAAGTTGCACACATCTTGGTTTATTCTCTGACAGTTGCCAGGGAGAAGGATAGGGTCAGTAGCTAGGGAACAGAATTTGTAGCTGGGACCAACGACAATTGCTTCAGTCTTCCCAATTCTTAATTGGAGAAAACTTCTGCTCACTTAGTACTGAATGTTGGATAAACAGTCTGATAATTTCGCAAAAGTGGAAGATTCAAGAGGGATGTTGGTAGGGTAGAGTTGGATGTCATCAGCAGACTAACACTGTGCTTTTGGATGATGTCATTGAGAGACAGAATGC
This sequence comes from Carcharodon carcharias, assembly GCF_017639515.1. Classification (NCBI taxonomy): domain Eukaryota; kingdom Metazoa; phylum Chordata; class Chondrichthyes; order Lamniformes; family Lamnidae; genus Carcharodon; species Carcharodon carcharias. Next base: position 168,367,190 of record NC_054473.1, read on the forward strand.
AGATAAGAAATAGGAAGGGGAAAGTATAAATCTTTGGGGCACACCAAAGATAACAGTGAGGGAACAGGAAGAGAAGCCATTGCAAGTGATACTCTGGCTACAATTAGATAAATAAGAATAGAATCAGGCGAGTGCAGTCCCACCCAGTTAGATAACAATGGAGAGGTGTTGGAGGAGGATGGTGTGATCAAGGTTGCAGACAGCTCAAGAAGGGATAGATTCCCTCTGTGAGTTTTTGTTACCTTTTGATGTGAAATGTTTATGAATTGTACATAGCATAATTATTTTACTTGCCAAAAATATCTGCACTAAAATAAAGGTAAACTCTTCACCATTTCTAAGAAAGTTTAAGTGAAAATAAATGGTTCAAAAGTCCACAAATACAAGCACCTTGTTCTTCACTGAGGAAAGTACGTTTCATAAAGCAGATGAAGGAAAGTTGATCTGCAAAGTCGCTCAAAATACTCAATTCTGATGAAATTCTGAGTGTATCAGTCAAATAATTTAAACATAAATGGCATCACTGGGAAATTTATCACCTGTACAAGGGATTCAGCATTACTTCTTTTGCTTGCATTTAGCACTACATTGAATTCTGATGCTCGTAACTTCATCCCAGTATTTAAGAGCGAGATAGATAGGTTCTTGATTGGTAAGGGGATCAAAGGTTACGGAGAGAAGGCGGGAGAATGGGGTTGAGAAAGTTATCAGCCATGATTGAATGGCGGAGCAGACTCGATGGGCCGAATGGCCTAATTTTTGCTCCTATGTCTTATGGTCTTATGATCTGTGGCCTGCACAGAACAAATGGGATAGAATGAATTCAGCTACAGTGAAAAGTAGGTAATATGCACCAATCACAGGTGATCACCCAGCCATGTCTATCCAGTTACTGATTTCATCCAAAATGATTAATTCCATTGCTGGCAAACAGATAAAAGATTGATATGGCTGTCCCTCATCGAGAAAGGCTTAAACTGTAGCTGAGCTAATTACCATAAAGATTGGTATTTCATTCTGAGATACATTTTTTTTTCTGACACAATCCAATTATTTGACATTTCAGCTAAGTGACAGTACAATATTAAGCCAATTTTACCTTAAAAATTTCATGTCTTCCACCTGACCCTTACCTTTGATTGCTGATCCATTGAGTCCTGGAGATGATTTATGCGTCAGAAATTTCAGCAAAGTCTTTCTGTTTTTGTTTTTGTGTGTATTTAGAGTAATTCCCAATGCTCTGCTATTCTTTATTAGAAATCTCTGATGTGCAAAGGCATTACATCCCAAAAAATAATAATAAAGTGCTATTAAATAAGAATAACAGCTGAAATATCTATCTGATCTAGCCTGAGGTTGCTGTGTCAGTAAAATGGTTATGATGAAGTTCACAATACTGCTGAATTGATGGTCTCAAAGAAATGAAGCTCAGAACAAATGTCACAAAGAACATGTTGTTTAGTAGTCATAAATCAAAAGGAAATCAAAGATATAAAATGGTTGACAGAGTTTGCACACTTAATGGGAAGTCATCTCTGTTACAATGTAATTGTGTTGTATATATTAAACACTGAACAGCCTGAAGTAAGGGAAGAGTGTCTGTTTTCTTTTAAATGGTCTGAATGTTGTCAAAATCTTCAGAATGTTGAAACCAAGTTTATTTTAACTTGATACGGTTATAAGTTGAATAGGTTGTCTTTGAGGATATCACGAAAACAAGGTTACTGTGACATTAGATCAATCAAAAACTGATTAGTTTAAGGTCACAGATCATTCAAAACACTACATGCTGCACTGAATGTTACTTATGCAGCTATGATGCATTTTTCTGTTAATACCCTTTGACCAGTGAGGAGAAATGTCTTGTTAAAAGCCTTTTGTGATGCAAGGTCAGCGTGTATCAGATTTCAGTCAGGCAAGTGTGCCCCAGGTGACAAAGAAAGAATGTTGCTCATCTACCTGATCAATCAATGACTGTTTTATCAGCAGCACATCGAAAGGCATAACTGCGGACAGAATGGGATGAGGCAAATGAGTTAGTAGAGAGCAAAAAATAAATAAAACATGGAACAACTCTAAAAGTTTCACAAGTTTTCCACAATTTAGGCCTCCTTCTTGCATAAAAAAGAGTTGAAGGTAACCTGCATGTTCAGCAGCATCAATAAATCACTATCACTAGAGAAAAAGGTAAAGGGAATACTAATTAATTGGTCTTAAGGCTGACAAGTCCCATGGGCCTGATGGCCTGCATCCTAGTGTCTTAAAATAAGTGGCTGCAGTGATGGCGAGCATATTGGTTGTAATCTCCCTAAATTCACTAGATTCGAGGAAGATCCCAGCAGATTGGAAAACTGTGAATTTATCACCTCTGTTCAAGAAAGGAGGGAGGCAGCAAGCAAGAAACTACAGGCCAGTTAGCTTAACATCAGTCATGGGAAAAATGCTAGAAGCCATTATTAAAGAGGTAGTAGCAGGACTTTTAGAAAATCATAATACAATTAGACAGAGTTGACATGGTATTATGAAAGGGAAATCATGTTTGACAAATTGATTAGAGTTCTTTGACAATGTAACAAACAGGGCAGATAAAGGGAAACCAATAGATGTAGTCTATTTGGATTTCCAAAAGGCAGTCAATATGGTGCCACATAAAAGGCACAAGATCAGAGTATATTGTGTTGGGGGTGACATATTAGCATGAATGGAGGACTGGGTGATGACAGGAAACAGATAAATGGGTCATTTTCAGGCTGGCAAACTATAACTAGTGGTATGCCACACCGATCAGTGCTGGGGCCTCAACTGTTTACGATGTATATTAATGACTCAGATAAAGGGTTGGACTGTACTGTAGCTAAATTTGCTGATGATACAAAGATAGGTAGGAAGGCATCTGCAAAGTGATATAAATAGATTAAGTAAGCGGGCAAAAATTTGGCAGATAAAATACGATGTGGGAAAATGTTAGGTTGTCATAAGAACATATGAACATACGAATTAGGAGCAGGAGTAGGTCACTTGACCCCTCAAGCCTGCTCCGCCATTCAATAGGATCGTGGCTGATCTGATTGTAACCTCAACTTCACATTCCCACCTACCCATGATAACCTTTCACCTCCTTGCTTATCAAGAATCTATCTACCTCTGCCTTAAAAATATTCAAAGACTCTGCTTCCACTGCCCTTTGAAAAAGAATTCCAATGAATCACAACACTGAGAGAAAAAATTCTTCTCATCTCTATCTTAAATGAGCGACCCCTTAATTTTAAACCTTGACCCTAGTTCTATGTTGTCCCACAAGAGGAAACATCCGCTCCGCACCCACGCTGTCAAGGCCCCTCGGGATCTTTTATGTTTCAATCAAGTCACCTCTTACTCTTCTAAACTCCAGCAGACACAAGCCTATCCTGTCCAACCTTTCCTCATAAGACAACCCGCTCATTCTAGGTATTAGTCTAGTAAACCTTCTCTGGGCTGTCCCCTTTGGCAAAAAGAATAGAAAAGCTGCGTATTATTTAAATAGAGAGAGACTGCAGAATGCTGCAGTACAGAAGGACCTGGGCGTCCTTATACATGAATCACATAAGGTCAGCATGCAGGTACTGCAAATAATTAAGAAGGCAAATGGAAGGTTGGCCTTTATTGCAAGTAAAAGTAGGGGAGTCATGCTATAGCTGTACAGTGCACTGGTGGGATCACACATAAAGTAGTGTGTGCAGTTTTGGTTAACTTAAGGAGAGACAGGGGGCAGATATTGAGGTTGGTGAGTGGAGGGTGGGACCTGCTAGCCAACACATAAAATGGCGTGGGATAGCGTCAGGCGGAACTCCCGACGTCACCCTGCGTCATTTCAATTTTCAGGTCGGGGGGGCACAACCGAATCAGCTGTGTGCCTGCCGACCTGTCAATGGCCTACTGAGGCCATTTAAAAACTAATTGACCTAGTTAAAGGACCTGCCTGTCCAACCTTAAGGTTGGCGGGCAGGCCGGGAGCCCTGGCAGGCTTCAGAAAAAGCATCAAACCTCATCCAAGGGCGGGATGAGTTTTCATGTAGGTTTTACAAATGTAATAAAAGTTTAATTAAAAGTGATGGACATGTCCCAACTCATCTGATAGTGTCATGAGGGGACATGTCAGGGAAATTTTATTTTTCTACATTTAACATTTTTAAATTTGGTGTTGATCTCCCTGAGGCAGCACTTAGCCTCAGGGAGATGAGTGCGTTCTTTCAAGCACATGCACGAAAGAGTGCACTCTCAGCTCAGGGAATCCACCCCCACCCGCACAGGGAGCGCATAGCGGGCGGACGTCTCGCTGGGCAGGCCTTAATTGGCCCGCCCTTGTAAAATGGCGGCGCGCCCCCAATCAGGGGCACTGATCAGAGGCATACCTGCATGCACCCGCTCCTGAACTTCCCCGCCAACGGGAGTAAAATTCTAACCAGAGTTGCAGTGGGAGGCAGTTCAGAGAAGATTCACTAGGTTGAATGCCAGGATGAGGAGGTTGTCTTATGAGGAGAGATTGACCAGTTAGGACTGTACTCGTTGGAGTATAGTAGAATGAGAGGTAATCTGATTGAAACATATAAGATTCTGAGAGGACTTGACTGGATAGAAGCTGAGAGAATGCTCCCCCACTATAGGGGAACCTCAAACTGAGGGACACAGTTTCAAAGTAAGGAATTTTGTTTAAAGCAGATAATATTTAATTCAAGACACTTGCTAAGAGAATAAAGCCCCAAGATTCCATGGGTTTTGAACAAACAAAAATAAACTTTACAAGGTCAAAAAGATAAAACAATTTGCAATATTTATCTTATACTCTAACGTTCAGAGTTAATCTGTCAATTAACAGGCAAATTATGGCTGAACGCACCGGCCTGTACAATAACCAACAAATGCGACCAAGACAGATTCCATGGATTTCTCAGCAACCCCACCATATGTCAGTAAATACTGTGGCCAGAATCTTCTGCCCCTTGCAGGAGGTGAGGAAGGAGGCAGGCGGGATTGAAAATTTGGTGGGTTGGTGGCAGTACTGATACACAACACCTTCCTGCCTCCACTGGAAGTAAGTTCTGGGCAGGAAGGCCCATGGTCGACCCCTGATCTGCACAAATCTGTGCATGATCGAGGACATGGACAAAGGGCAGGGTGTGGCCACTGACAGCCACTCCCCTGCCCTTGCTGCAGGACCCCATGGCTTCCCTCTCCCCATGACCCCCACCATACAGGAACCCCTCTCCAATTCCACTCTGGGGGTTGTTGTTCTGGCAACAGCCATGGCCTCCTTCATGCTGCTGCTGAATGCAAAAGCAGCCAGCCTCTGAGTGTGGCCAGCAACTCTTGGTGGGTGGAAAGTCATCTTCCAGGGTCCTCAGTTTGACCACTTAATTGCCTGATGGGCAGATGATACTGAGGACCTTCCTCCTCAGGGCCAGGCAGTGGGGAATGTGGGGTGGAGACACTCGCCAAGAATGGAAGATCTTTTTATGTGGGCATCATTGGCTAGGCCAGCATATATTGCTCATCCTTAGTTACCCTTGTTCAAAAGCATTTAAAAATCAAACATTACTGTGGGCCTGGAGTCATATATATAGGCCAGACCAGGTAAACACAACAGACTTCCTTCCCTAAAGGGCATTAGTGAACCAGATGACTTTCCTTATGACAATGGTTTCATAGTCATAATCAGACTTTTAATTCCAGATTTTTATAGAAATCACATTTTACCATCTGCCATGGTGAGATTCAAACCTGGGTCCCCAGAACATTACCCTGGGTCTCTGGAATACCAGTCCAGTGACAATACCACTATGCCACTGCCTCCCCTTCACCATCTGAGTCAATCAATCTTGTTGAAAATCCATCTCCCTCATGAGGGACTCCAAATTTTTCACATTTGAAGATCAACTCCTGAATTCCCTCAAAGCCACTCCAACTTGGACTGCCTCAACAACTGCACACCTCCCAGGGTTTCAATCTCATCTCGCAATTAATGAGTCTGCATTCCAGCCTCTACTTACTGGTGCAAATTCAGTTCTTTAATAGCTGGCTAGCTTCACTGGGCTGGCACTGCCCCTGGATCTCCCCAGCTCCACCAAGCTATAAATAGCTCTCTTGGCTTTTTCTGAACTCCAACCCTTTCCATTCTGGAGCCAGTGACCTGCTGCCACTTTCCCAGGACATTTCCTGAGCCCTAACAGCACAGAGCTATCAAACGGCTCCTGGGACTTCTGAGTCCCAACTACAGAGAGCCAGCCAACAGCAACACTTTTGCTGCCTGGAGCCCCTGAACAGCAACAGCTTTCAGTATTGCCTTTTCCCCTGCTGCAGAACACTCACTCCCCCAACAAACACCAATTGAAACCCGAGAACATTCTTAAGCTCTACCCTTTTCTATGACAACCTGGCCTTCCAGGACTCACTGAATGCTTATAAACTAATTGTAGCTTTAACTCCCAAAACAAAATAACTCTCTGGGCTGCATTCCTTTGCAAGCAGTGTAGAGACCCCATCTCCAATTCTCCAGCTAAGTAAGCCAACCAGCTGTTTTATGATCTTACCTTTCTAGCTGTTAATCCCTCAAATCAACATGGCTGTAACCTTTTAAGTATACTAGTCTTCAAGCTACATTAGTTACATTTATCCCATTTTCTACAGTTAATCTTCCCAGAACTAAAGTTTACCTCTGAAATATTAGCATGAGCTAGATATTTATAACAAAGATCACCTCTCATTCTTTGAAACTCCAGTGAATATAAAACTCACCTACACAATCTCTTCTCATAGGACAATCCCCTCATCCCAGGAATCAGCCTTGTGAATATTCATTGCATGGATCACTCAAAGGTAAATATATCCTTCCTTTGTTAAGGAGACTAAGACTCTGCACAGTATTCCAAATGTGGTCTCACCAAGTATCTATATAATTGCAGCAAGACTTTTTACTCTTCTCTCCAACCATTTAGTAATAAAGACTAACATACCATTTGTGTTCCTGATTGCTTGCTGTACTCTATGTCCCTCTGAATACCAAGGGCAGAATTTTACCGCCCCGTTTCAGCGGGTATGGGGCTGTAAAATGCGGCGAGCCATTATAAACTCCATTGACTTAAGCGGGAATGTAAAATCTAGCTGTCGTAAAATTCTGCCCCAACAGTTCACAATCTTTAGCCTTCTAAAAAATATTTAGTTGCTCCAATTTTTCTGCCAAAGTGGGTAACTTCTCATTTCTCTATTATTATTTCATCTACCATGTTCTTGCCCACTCACTTAATCTGCCTATAGTTCTTTGCTGCCTCTTTGCATCCTCCTCACAGTTTAGTTTTCCACCTAGCTGGTCATTGTGAGCAAACTTGGATACACTCAGTCCCCTCATCTAAATCATTGATGCTGCTTGTACATTGCTGAGGTCCAAATACTGATCCTTACAGCCTGCCAACCAGCAAATTGTCCATCTATTCCTGCTTTTCATTGTCTGTCCGTTAACCAATCCTCAATCCATGCTAATATATTGCCCCCAATTCCATGTGCCTTCAGTTTGGATAATATCATCTTGTATGGAACCTTACTGAATGCTTTTTGAAAATCTAAATACATTTCATCCACTGGTTCCCCATCATCTACCCTTCTAGTAATAACCTCAAAGAACTCTAACATATTTATCAAACATGATTTCCTTTTCATAAATCTGTACTGACTCTCAATCATTTATGATTTTCTATGTGGCCTTCAGGCCACATTCCCAATAATAGCTTCTACATTTTTACATTACAAATGATGTTGGTCTAACTGGCCTATACTTCTATGTTTTCTCTCTCCTTCCTTTCTTGAATACTGAGGTTACATTTGCTGCCTTCCTATCCACAGGACCATTCGAAAATCTATAGAAAATCTAGAAGATCAGAATGAATGCATCTCCTATCTCTGCAGTCAACTCTTTTAAAACCCTAGGGTGTAAATCTTCAGGTCCAAGGTTGGCTTTTAGTCCTATTAATTACTCCAGTGCTATTTATATACTAATATTTGTTTCTTTAAGTTTCTCACTCTTACTAGACCTTTGCTCCCCTGTTATTTCTGGAATACTTTGTGTCTTCTGCTTTGAAGACACGTACAAAATAATTGTTTAGTCTCACTGCCATTTCCTTATTACCTGCACCACTGAAGGTGGGTGGAGGTAATGTTTTTGACCCCTTCTATAAGTCTGTTTGTCTGTAAACAATTTTTCTCCATAATGATGGAGTTCAATTAAACTTGGTACACAGATGGGGTGTGGCCTAAAGAAGAATTGATTAGATTTTGGTGAAAGAGCAGTTCCAGACACTAGAATTTTTAAAGGACCTGTTAACATTGGGAGATAGAATGAATTGATCATTTTTCTAGAATGTTGTGGGTTGTTTTATTTAGCATGTTATGGATTGTCTCTGCTGATGTGGTGGAATTTGTCACAGCTGTGAGTACAGTTTTCAGAGCAGGTTGTTGGATATGGATTGATGTGAAGCCTCCTCAGTGACATGGAAGCTCTTTATAAAATTATTTCTTTTCTTCAGCATTTTAGTTACTGAGCATCAACCAGGAAAGTCTCAAGGTAGATCTACGTAGTTATCATACCATGGATTTAACAGTGTGGTGGAGGTATGCACTCTACTGCACGCCCTATTCGCTTGTTTTCTGTCTCCGCCTGTCTCACGCAATATAAATATGTTGTTTCCCCAGACATGGGTATTTTCTTGCGAATTGTCCTGATGAGTGCAAGATGAAAATCTTTGAAAAAAAAAGTCCCTTTTTTTCAGCAATACTCGAGTTCTGTACTACCAAATGACTATTTATATTAACTTTGTTAGACATGACCTGCCTTTCACAAATCTATGTTGGCTCTTTGGAATTAGCTCAAATTTCTACAATTGCTATTTCACCCTTCCTAATGATGTATTCTGATATCTTCTTCACAGCAGATGTTAGGCTAATAGTTTTATAATTTCTTGTTTTTTCTCTCTTACAAATTTCTTAAATATTAAAGTTACACTGACAATTTTCCAATCTAAAATGACAATACCTGAATCAAGAGAGCTTTGGAAGATTATGGTTAAGGCACCTGTTATTGCCTTGTCTACTTGCTTCAAAATCCTGGTGTTGAAGCCATCAGATCCGGGAATTTGTTAGTCTTTAATATGATTATTTTTGAATATAGTTTTCTTGTTTACATTAACTTAAGTAGTGAATTCTAGTCCTTGATTCATTATTACTTTCCTTGGAATGTCAGGACATTTTATCCTCTTCCTCTATTGTGAAGATTGTGTTGTGAAACCATGCTCTATATCCAAAAAATGATTTTTGTATTTACTGCTGAAAACCCCTAACTATTGATTTTTTTTTAAGAAAAGACCAAAGCCACATTCCTGTGGTGTGGGATCACAATCAAATATGGCTGCACATTTGCATCAATGTACCTTCTACATTCCAAACTATTGAAATGGAGACAACTTGCCTGTAAAGGCATACTGGGAACAATTGTTTTGCAAGAGATGAATGGGGGTCATCTCCTGTCACATTAGCAAAGTGCCCAGACCATCAACTTGTTACTCAACTGAGCGGAGACAAACCATTAGTCATAATCACTTATACAATGGGACCCTGGCTGAGAGAAGAATTCCCAGCCATGATCTAATTAAGGTAACTGGAATACACTAGACATGACCATATGTGGTTCACTGGTCAGTTGAAGTAAGATGATTATGTGACAAGCCAAACTTTATGTGTTTAAGTATCTGCTTTCTCTGCAGATGAGGACAGGCAACTGAGATGCTGAAGGAACAAGGCTCTGAGTGGTTTCCTTCTCTCCTGTCTCTCTTTACATCTAACTTGCAAGTTTTGAATCCTGTCTGGTTTTGACTATTCAGCTGCCACAGACAGAGATTTTAAAAAGAACTCAACCCAGCGCTGCTGTCTCCAGAAGAACAGGTAAATCACCTACCTTTATCTCTAAACTGCCTCAACACCAAAAGCAGCAGGACCACCAAGTGAAAGCAGCAGGACTACTGAATTCAGCCTGAATCCAGCCAAGTAACCAACTTTCAAGAGCCGTAATACCCCCTTAATTGTATTGGGCTCTAAGTCAATCGTCCTTACTCCGGAGCCCATGTGTGTGTATGTGTGTGTGTGTGAACTTTGAATGTGCATGTGTGAATATCAGAGCACTTTTTAAATGATTTTACTTAGACCAGGTTAAGTACAATGAAAACTATCCTTTTTTCTTTTTAAAAAAAAATCAAGAAAGCTTGGCTCATCGCATCTTTTATGGTCACAGTATGTAAACAATTAAACATTCAATGGAAATGGCACATATATAATATCTAAAATAAAAGTATTGTGGTCAAATGAGGAGAGGGAAAGACGGGAGCCTTTCGACCTCAACTGATCTTAACAATTGAGAAAAGAATTATTCAACAAATCTGCCATTTCCTTATTTTTCATTTGTAATATTACCCACGTCTGTTTTGAAGTCCAACATTGCCTTTGACTTACCTTCTTCTAATTTAGTTGTAAAATCATTTTCATTAATCTTGATACCCTCACAAGTTTCTTTTCATGTTGTTGCTTCATAGTTCGTACCATATGTTTTGTCCCCTTCTCTGTTGTTCATATCTATCCCTGATCCTTGGATAAGTTAGTCCTTTTCAAACCTAAGATTGAATTTGATTGCATTATCATGGCTGTTACATAAACATTCCCTTACTGTTAGGCTTAAGTCTGGCTTATTACAAGCTCTAGTATGGCCGGTGCTCTTGATAGTTCTATAAAGTATTCCTCCAGAAAAATCAATGCACTCAAGTAATTGACTACCTTTCTAACTTGAACTGCTCTGCTCTTCCCTGCCTAAGCAATTAAGGTCTCCCATCAAAGCAATTTATTTTGCCTACAATCCTGAATTATAGATTCTGCCACTTTGGGTGGAATCTTCTGTTGTTAAAGTATTTTCAGGAGTCAGGATCATGTTCAGGTCTGCACAAGTCTGCATTGTGTACTCTCGTTCAATCTTCTGGGAAGCAGCTTCGTAATTGGCCCCCTGCATATCTGCCATGCAATCAAAGGACCTAGAGCTGGAGACAGCCAGCAGCCCTAATGGGAGAAGTGGGTGTTGCTGATGCAGGTTAGTGAGCATAGCATGTCTCAGAAGCCTCAGAAGCATGATAATTAATGAAGAGGCCTGAAGCTGGTCAAGCCATTGAAGCAGCGTTAAAACTCATCTCGAGGTTTCATTTTGGCCACGGGTTCGGTGTTTTATCACCATGGCCCCATTTTTAGAGGGTGGCCTCTCAACCTGCTGCTGGATGGTTGCCATCTAGGCTTATCAGGGCTCTGCATTTAGCGCCTGCCTGCCTGCCTCAGCCGTGCCCACCTCTCCTGGTGGGGTTACTGATCTGACGTCTCTGTGCACCCTCCAGTTAGGCCTGCAGTCGCAGAAACCCACTCCCATCTTTAATTGGAGAACAGATGACAAGGTGGCCAATTAGGAGTGTTTACTGTTCTCCCATTAGGCACTTAATTGTTCTCAGTGGCCATCTGCTGCTGCCAACCAGGCACCTGTCACTGTTCACTTGCCTGCGGCAAGGTAACCTGGAAGTGGTAGGGCGTTAGGGCACTGACTCAAATCCCTAATTGCTGAACTTTTGCTCCACGTTCTGCCTTCAAACCAGGAAGGTTATAGCTGCTGCTATAAGGAGACCTGTAGACAACTCCCATCACAGTTTTAAATCTTCCCTTATCCCTTAACTATAACAATAGTCTCTGCTTGATAAAAACAAAAAAACTGCGGATGCTGGAAATCCAAAACAAAAACAGAATTACCTGGAAAAACTCAGTAGGTCTGGCAGCATCGGCGGAGAAGAAAAGAGTTGACGTTTCGAGTCCTCATGACCTGTTGAAGGGTCATGAGGACTCGAAACATCAACTCTTTTCTTCTCCGCCGATGCTGCCAGACCTGCTGAGTTTTTCCAGGTAACAGTCTCTGCTTGATTGTTTTTCCTTATCCCTATCCTCTCTTACTAATGTTGCAGTAGTATCATTGTCTACCCTTTCTCCTCTCTCAGTTTCCATATCCTTTCTAAAGACTTTGGGCAGAATTTTCCCAGATTTGCACTAAGTGGGGTAGCAGGCGAGTAAAACAACGTTTTACCTGTCGGCCGCGATGGTGGGTTTTCATGCTGAATTGTCCCAAATGCACCAAATTATTTATGCACTCCCAGGAAACACGCCATTTCCATGGCTGGCAGGCCCTCATTCACCCACCGGCCTTCACCCCGCTGCCACATCACGCCAGGTGACATATTTAATGTCCAGCCGCAAGCACAGTGCTCATTGCTTCCAGCTCACCACTGCAGCACGAAGACACAGCCAGCAAAGGGAAAAAGACCGCAGCACCCTGGTTCAATAACGGGACCCTCGAGTGACTGCTGGATACTGTGGAAGTCCGGCAGGATGTCCTGTACCCCCGCTCTGGCTGCATGATGGACAGCAACGTGACCAATCCAGCTTGGGAGGTGGTGGCAGCGATTGACAGCGCCAATGCCCGTCAGAAGAGGACAGCCACCCGGTACCGCAAGAGGATGAATGATTTCTTCCATTCCGCCAGGGTAAGTCTCCCTATTCATCACTCTCAACTCACAAACTCATCACACATCCGCAGGGCCGTTACACACTGCCAGTTCAAGGGACATCACCATTCACTGTCTCACACTCACCGTCATTGTCCTCATCCCGTCTATGGGACCGCTCACCACCCGCACAAGTTAGGCATACTTATCATCTGGTCTGACAGGCATCCTGCTTACACTTTCTCCGTCTCTATCCGTGCAGCGCAAGCTGGCACACAACAAGATAGAGAGCTTGCAGACCGATGATGGAATGCCCAAAATCAAGGACCTCAAGGACTTTGAAAGCAGAGCCATCGAGTTGGCTGGCAAGGATCTGGACCATTACTGTGCTGACGGTGAGGTCGGTGCTGCTCTACCAAGTGAGGATCCAGCAGTGCAACATCCATCAGCCAATCATGCCGTGAGTGATGTGTCCTGTTTCACAGGCCACTGTCATGCACTAATTATCTCCCCTTGCTTTCGCAGGCACATCTACCATCAGTGGTAGGGAAACTATTGGAAAAATTCTGAGGGACAGGATTAATCTCCACTTGGAGAGACAGGGATTAATCAGGGAAACGGAGCATAGCTTTGTCAGGGGGAGATCATGTCTAACAAATTTGATTGAATTTTTCGAGGAGGTGACTAGTTGTGTAGATGAGGGTAGTGTGGTTGATGTAGTCTACATGGACTTCAGTAAGGCTTTTGACAAGGTCCTGCATGGAAGACTGGTCAAGAAGGTAAGAGCCCATGGGGATCCAGGGCAATTTGGTAAATTAGATCCAAAATTGGCATAGTGGCAGGAGACAGAGGGTGATAGTTAAAGTTGTTTTTGCAATTGGAAGCCTGTGATGAGTGGTGAACTGCAGGGATCGGTGCTGGGACCCTTGCTGTTGTAGTGCACATTAATGATTTACACGTGAATATAGGAGGTATGATCAGTAATTTCGCAGATGACACGAAAATTGGTGGTGTTGTAAATAGTGAGGAGGAAAGCCTTAGATTACAGAATGATATAGATGGGCTGAGAAGATGGTCAGAGCAGTGGCAAATGGATTTAATCCTGAGAAGTGATGCATTTTGGGAGGACTAACACAGCAAGGGAATACACAATGAACCTGGGAAGTACAGAGGATCAGAGGGACACTGGTGTACATGTTCATAGATCCCTGAAGTCAGCAGGGCAGGTAGATAAGGTGGCTAAGAAGGCATATGGGATACTTGCCTTTATTAGCTGAGGCACAGAATATAAGAGCAGGGAGGTTTTGTAGGAGCCGTATAAAATGCTGGTTAGGCCACAGCTGGAGTACTGTGTGCAGTTCTGGTCACCACACTATAGGAAGGATGTGATTGCACTGGAGTGGGTGCAGAGGAGATTCACCAGGATGTTGCCTGGGCTGGAGCGTTTCAGCTAAGACAAGAGGCTGGATAGGCTGGGGTTGTTTTTCTTAGTGCAGAGAAGGCTGAGAGGGGACCCGATAGAGGTATACAAAATTATGAGAGGCAAAGATAGGGTAGATAGGAAGAAACTTTTCCCCTTAGTGGAGGTGTCAATAACCAGCAGGCATAGATTTAAGGTAAGAGGCAGGAGGTTTAGAGGGGATTTGAGGAAAACTTTTTTCACCCAGAGGGTGGTTGGAATCTGGAACATACTGCCTGAGGGGGTGGTAGAGGCAGAAACCCTCACAACATTTTAGAAGTATTTAGATGAGCACTTGAAACGCCATAGCATACAGGGCTATGGGCCAAGTGCTGGAAAATGAGATTAGAATAGATAGATGCTTGATGGCCGGCACAGACACAATGGACTAAAGGGCCTGTTTCTGCGCTGTACAACTCTGACTATATGACTCTAACTGATAAACAGCTGACAGAGTCTATAACCCAGGGCCCCAATCAAGCCCAGAAGATGATGTCTGACACCCTCTGCGGACTATATTGTCGGGCTCCATCAGACCAGTCCAGGCACTGGAACCTCGTCTTTAGCATCCTGATGGTCTGCTCTGCCAAGGTGCGAACTGAAGCATGAACCTCTTTTTTTGTTGTTATGCTGCAGTCTGAGGCCTCCAGCAGTCTGTGACCGATTGAGGATGTAGATGTCGTGTACACTCCCTGGAAACCGTGTGCACACTGCATATATGTTTCTGGTGGTCGCATACCAGCTGCACATTCAGTGAGTGGAATCGCTTGAGGTTGATGAAGTCCACCATGTGACGGAGACTGAACGCCTCATGAGTGCAGTCAATTGCACCACGCCCCAGTTGGAATCCCGAGATCCAAGAGAATCCAATAGTCTTTGCATCCTGGCTGTGCCGGTCTCGGGCGAAATGCACAACAATGTGTGCCATCGAGAAGGTGGCATCTGTGACCTCATGAATGCATTTGTGGGTGGTGGCTTGTGATATACCCACAGAGGTCACCTGTGGAGCCCTGAAAGGAGTCGCTGGCATAGAAATTGAGCGCTGCAGTCACTTTCACAACCACTGGCAGTGGATGCCCTCCATGTCCCTTTGGCACCAATCCCTGCAATAAGTGGCAGATGTGAGCGACCAGGTCCCTAGGCATGCGCAGCCGTTGGTGACACTGGTTCTCGGTCACCTGCAGCAATGACAGGTGGTGTCTATAGACTCTGGGTGTTGCTATGTGCTGACCAGCCATGGCTCGCTGTCCCTCCTGGGTAGTGTGTACAGGAGTCCCAGCAGCCCCTTCTTCCTGAGGTTGCTGCTCCTGCCTTTGCGTGGCCAGGTGCCTCAGTCACTCTGTCCTCCATCTTCTACAGTCTCTGTAGGCAATCAGGCATACAGCTAGGTCACTAGGCTCCATGCTCCTGATGTGGTCCTCCTGCAGCATGAAAGAGAGAGAGAGAGAGATGTGGTTATCATGGCTGTACTTAGCACCTTTCCTGGCCTGTGTGACTGTTCCTTAATGCTTCCCGGAGGGTGCTGATCACCCCTCAGATAGCGACAGATGAGTGCGCTGCATGGCTGCCCTGTCAACCTGCGACATGGAGGAGACTGCTCCTAACCGGGATGCTGAGATTGCAAGGGGCTGTGAGCGCCTCCAGCAGTGACTGTTACATGGCCAGCATTGGCGAGGAGATTGTACAATGTGTGCTGTCCAACTGCTGCGGTCCAGTAAAGTGATCGTGAACTTGCAATCTGGGCTGGCGGGGCCGGGGGATCAGCGGGAGGGGTGCGTATGATCTCGAGGGCTTGGTGGCCCTTTGGTACCTCCACGTTGCTTGTGTGGGCAGGCTCGGTGCCTGACACCAATCATATCGCTGTGGCTGTGCCTGAACTGTCTCAGTTGCAGAGGAATGGTCAGTTTATACAGGCGTCCCTAACGCGTGACCACTTCCCTCGCTTACCCTGCCCCCCCACCTCGATTTCTTGTGTGCGGGATCCAACGGCTGGGCAGCAGTTGCCCCCTGCCACATCCCCACCACCCCCCCCCCCACCCGACGACAGTCACCTCCGAGGCAGGGCAGCACTTCATCTCAGCCCCGACCCCCCGGCATCCCTGAAGCCTGCAAAGCAACAGGCGACCCTGGCGAGCTGTGGAAAACGATGCTGTTCACTCACTTCCAGTTCCCCCAAAGTGAAGGCCGCCAAGTGTACGTCACCTGTGTGCTGTTGTGAAACACGTCAATGTGCTTTCCCGCCGAAGTGGACGGACAATCCGGCAGGGGTGCAAGAGATTGGAGGGCTGGACTTTTAATATGCTGATGTATTACAATGAGCTCCCCAATGACCATTGGTGGGAAACGTGGCTCGCCTTTGGTGGGCAGAGTAGACGATCGCGACCTGCCTTCCCGCCATCGTGAAACCGATAGCGCCATATTGTCCGCGCACACCATCAGCCACGCCTGCTACCAGCAGGCGTGGAAAATTCTGTCTCTTATAACTTGGAATATTTAACTCCTAATCTCATGATTATCTTCCTCTTAGAGAGGGATTCTCAAAAAATAGCCCTCTGTAACACAAGTATTTTTCCTGCAT
This sequence comes from Carcharodon carcharias, assembly GCF_017639515.1. Classification (NCBI taxonomy): domain Eukaryota; kingdom Metazoa; phylum Chordata; class Chondrichthyes; order Lamniformes; family Lamnidae; genus Carcharodon; species Carcharodon carcharias. The sequence continues at coordinate 168,383,823 of NC_054473.1, forward strand.
GAAAATTAGAAATACAATTAAACATGTATATTTATTATTGTTGTTTTACTGATCTTGTTCAATGTGAAACTAGGATGGTTGAATTCAGGTATGTCGAATGCCCTACTTCATCTCTACATAGAAACATGGGAAAAAGGAGCAGCAGTAGGCCATTCGGCCCTTCGAGCCTGCTCTGCCTTTCATCATAGTCATGGCTGATCATCCAACTCAATAGCCTGCTCCCGCTTTCTTCCCATATCCTTTGATCCCTTTCGCCCCAAGAGCTATATCTAACTCCTTCTTGAAAATGTACAATGTTTTGGCCTCAACAACTTTCAGTGGTAGTGAACCCACAGGCTCACCACTTTCTGGATGAAGAAATTTCTCCTCTTCTCAGTCCTAAATGGTCTACCCTGTGTCCTCAGACTGTGACCCCTGATTCTGGACTCCCCCACCATTGAGAGCATCCTTCCTATATCTACCCTGTCTGGTCCTGTTAAAATTTTATAGGTTTCTATGCGATCCCCCCTCATTCTTCTGAACATCAGCGAATATAATCCTAACCGACCTAATTTCTCCTCATATGTCAGTCTCGCCATCCCAGGAATCAGACTGGTAAACCTTTGCTTCACTCCCTCTATAGCAAGAACATCCTTCCTCAGATAAGGAGACCAAAACTGCGTGCAATATTCCAGGTGTGGTCTCGCCAAGGTCCTGTATAATTCCAGCAAGACACCCTTGCTCCTGTACTCGAATCCTCTCGCTATGAAGGCCAACATACCATTTGCCTTCTTTACTGCCTACTGCACCTGCATGCTTACCTTCAGTGACTGGTGTACAAGGACACCCAGGTCTTGTTGCACATTCCCTTCTCTCAATTTAAAGCCATTCAGATAATAATTCACCTTACTGTTTTTGCAACCAAAGTGGACAACCTCATATTTGTCCACCTTATAGTTCATCTGCCATGCATTTGCCCACTCACACAGTTTGTCCAAATCACACTGAAGCACCTCTGTATCCTCCTCACAGCTCACGCTCCCACCCAGCTTTGTCTCATCTGCAAATTTGGAGATATTACATTTAGTTCCCTCATTTAAATTATTAATGTATACTGTGAATAGTTGGGGTCCCAGCACCGATCCCTGCGGTACCCCACTAGTCACTGCCTGCCATTCGGAAAAAGATCCATTTATTCCTACTCCTTGTTTCCTGTCTGCCAACCAGTTTTCTATTCATCTCAATACAATGCCATGTGCTTTAATTTTACACGCCAATCTCTTTTGTGGGACTTTGTCGAAAGCCTTCTGAAAGTCCAAATAAACCACATCCACAGGCTCCACCTCATCAACTCTATTAGTTACATCCTCGAAAAATTCCAGTAGGTTTGTCAAGCATGACTTCCCTTTCATAAATCCATGCTGACTCTGTCCAATTCTGCCACTGTTTTCCAAGTGCTCAGCTATTAAATCTTTTATAATGGACTCTAAAATTTTCCCCACTACCAATGTAAGGCTGACTGGTCTCTCATCCCCTGTTTTCTTTCTACCTCCCTTTTTAAATACTGGGGTTACATTAACTACCCTCCAATCTGTAGGAACTGTTCCAGATTCTATAGAATCTCGGGAGATGACCACCAATGCATCCATTATTTCTAGGGCCACTTCCTTAAGTACTCTGGGATGTAGATTATCAGGCCCTGGGGATTTATCAGTCTTCAATCCCATCAATTTCCCCGATGCCATTTCCCTACTAATACTGATTTCTTTCCGTTCCTCCCTCTCACTAAACCCTGTGTTCTCCAACATTTCTGGTATGTTATTTGTGTCCTCCTTTGTGAAGACAGAATCAAAGTGTGTATTTAGTTGGTCAGCCATTTCTTTGTTCCCCATTATAAATTTCCATTTCTGACTGTAAGGGGCCTACATTTGACTTTACCAATCTTTTTCTCTTCACATACCTATAGAAACATTTACAGTCAGTTTTTATATTCCCCGCAAGCTTACTCTAGTATTCTATTTTTCCCTGCTGAATCAATCCCTTGGTCCTCCTTTGCTGAATTCTAAACTGCTCCCAATCCTCCGGTCTGTTATTTTTTTTAGCCAATTTGTATGCCTCTTCCTTGGATCTAATACTATCTCTAATTTCCCTTGTAAGCCATGGTTTGGCCACATTTCCTGTTTTACTTTTGCGCCAGACAGGAATAAACAATTGTTGCAGTTCACCCACATGCTCTTTGAACATTTGCCATTGCCTATCCACTGTCATTCCTTGAAGTAACGTTTCCCAATCCATCATTGCCAGCTCAGGCCCATACCATTGTAGTTTCCTTTATTAAGATTCAGGACCCTAGTCTCATAATCAACTACGTCACTCTCCATCTTGATGAATTCTATCATATTATGGTCACTCATCCCCAAGGGGCCTCGCACAACTAGATTGACAATTATTCCTTTCTCATTACACAATACCCAGTCTAGGATGGCCTGTTCTCTAGTTGGGTCCTCAATGTATTGGTCTAGAAAACCATCCCGTATATACCCCAGGACTTCCTCCTCCATGATATTATTACTAATTTGATTTGCCCAATCTAAATGCAGATTAAAGTCACCCATAATTACAGTTGTTCCTTTATTGCATGCATCTCTAATTTCCTGTTTAATGCCATTCATCATGGTCTCATGAAATGCCCCTAGCACAACATATTTCTAGCACTAAATCAGTTTAGTCAGATTGGAAGGTGGTGGTCCCCTGGTATTTAATGGACAGGCTGGAGAGTAATTCAGGTACACTATGATTGGGATATTTCAGAGTTTGTAGCATGGTGAGAAAATGCCCCGAGGAGCATGCCCCAACTTTGATTTAAAACTATAAATAACCTATCCCATAAAGACTATTTTATGATTAAAGTGCCAAAATAAAACAAAACAGCAGGATAATAACCTTCACTACTGTATTATTTATGTAGAACTTGACCTTACTGGAAACAGTCATGGATTTAAAGTGTCATAACAGCACAGAATGAGGCCATTCAGCCCACTGAGTCCATGATGTTTATAAATGCATTGATATATTCTCAACACGCTTTTTCCTAACTTCTAAAAATTATCAAAATTTCCAAAGGGGCTTATACATTTTGATCACTGGAAAGTTTGCGATCAGTAATCAAACAGAATCAGAAAGGAAGCCCAGGAGAGGTATAAGAGGTGCCCAGGAGGTGCAGCATCTCCTACTTCACCTGTAGACATATTTTAGTATTTATTCAATTTGCTTTCCAACAGGTGTTAAATTTAAATCCAGTTTTAATAATAACAGAAGCTGAAAGTGATATAACAGCAAACAAAAATTTAGCCCTGATGTTAAGGTCAACCTTACAGTGATGAGCATTATTAATTTCCAGCAGCTGAATTGATTCCCACATGTGCTATTAGGTGTCTTACACACAGATTAATTCATCTATTTTTGGTGTCTTGTTGAATGGTTCAGGTTCTGTAATGGCTCCTGTGTGTTCCGCTCTTAGCTGCGGTCAGTAACTGAGTCAGGGGCCTGCAATTTACCAAGCAAATCTATGTCGGCACTGCCATATTTGGCACAGAGTGGCTGTGCCGACCTCTCACTCACCTCGGTCAGGGCAAGAGGTCCTGAATTTTTAAAGATTCATTCATTGCATGTGGATGTCACTGTTAGGCCAGCATCGCTAATTGTCCTTGAGAAGGTGGTGCTAAGCTGCCTTCTCAACCTGCTGCAGCCCAAGGCTGCACTGAGGGCAACCCAAGTTCAGGCTACGCTAGCCAATGCATGAGCTACACTGCAGCAAGTTGAAATACCCCTCCAATAGTCTATGTCAGTGCTTCCCAAACTTTTACACTTTTAAAATGACCCCATTTTAACGTCTCAGGTTTGTTGTGACCCCAGAGTTGTTGAGTGGGGCAGGGTTGAGTTGGTCTTCAGTTATTGAGTTGGGGGTGGGGGAGGGTGGAGTGGTACAGTGGCAAGATAAAACCAAGACTATTTTATGATTAAAGTGCCAAAATAAAACAAAACAGCAGGAAAGTAAGTTTTACTGCTTATTATCAAAGGGTACAGTAACTTTAAACATGAAAGCATTGGGCCTAATGAGACTCATGGGCATGCATGTTGTGATGCAGTCCCTCAAAATCTGGCAGTGCGGTTGACAGTGCACATCTAATCTCTAACGTGACATCAAGGCTTGATATTGAGAATTGATGCAGACTAGTGTGCTAAATCCAGCTTCACACAACTAGGCACTGACAAAAAGAATATATAATGTGTGCAATGCAATGTCAGGATAGTCAGTTTTCACACCAAACCAGAATTCTGCCGGAGAAGCTCAGCAAAATGCATTTTGGCTTCATGCTTTGACTGGCAGCACTTGGAGACCAATGAGTCATTTCGGCCTTCTGATTTGACTGAAACACTCAAGAACCCATACACAAGGAAAGCAACATTGTATGTATGAACACATTTCCTACCTTCTTGATTTTATTTGCAAAGGAGTCAGAAGGCTCACTGCTGGAGGGAAGCATCTTGCTACAAATGTGTCTGTGGTGTGATCTGCAAGTTGCTGGTAATTATCAAAATGACTCTCAGTCTGTTCAGCTGTAGATTAGAGGAGCACCATGTCAATGAGGAACTTAGGAGTTTTATGCACATGGAGGCTACTTCCTGACCCCACCCTCTCACCCCAAGCCTCGAATTGCAGTATGTCCTCGCTGCCTCGCTTACTATTCCTCCAACTGGGATTCCTATTGAGGTTGCCTGTAGGAACTTGGTCACACTCCTGCAGAGAGCTGCAAGCCGAGGAAAAAAAATTGGTTGCGTGCATCATGGGACCTCAGAGCTGGTCCCAGGACAGAATCTCCGCTCCACTGCTGCCATTATGGTTTCAAACCTTGCAATCCTGTAATCATGACCCACAACTAACTGGGGTCATGACTCATGGTGTGGGAACCCCTGGTCTATGTGCTCCTTACCCTCAATCTTTACTGGTTGCACTGAGTTGTTTTAACACAGCTCTGCCTTCTTAGGATAAGTAAGGGTGCAAAGCACATAGTTGCCAGTACTGATAAGATATTATAGCTGGGTGGATGGCAGCGCAGCTGGAATTTTATTTTTAGCAGACCCCATTGAAACCTTATCGTGGAGCTCCAGGGGGCTGTGGACCTCTCAGTTGAGAACACCTGCTCTAGGCTGCATTTGTGTTTGTAGATCACACAATTTAGTTTTCACTTGGTTCTCTCACCATTTGATTAATTTGGATGTTCCAGGAGCAGTGAATGTCCCAGTTTGAAGGAATAACAGAAGGAAACACTACCTTTCATTTATGTAGCACTTTACCTTAATCAGAAAGCTCCTGAAACACTTCAAGTGCAATGAATTCTTTTCAATTACAGGACTGTTGTTATGTAGACAAACACAACAGTCATTCTAAGCACATCAAAACTACTCAAATAACACTAATATGAATGATCAATTAATCTGTTTTCTGAGGTATTGGTTAAGTGAGAAAAGTTAGTCTGGATACAGGAAGAACTCCTTCTATGTAAAATGTTTTGAATGTTGAATCTAACCAGCATTAAAAGATAAAGGAGGCCTTCATTTAACATTACCAGTTAAAGGACAGAAGCGTTTCTTAATACTGTATTGAAGTAACAGTCTATGCACTTGAGTTCTGGAATAGGGGATTAACCTACAAGCATTTAACAGAGATTAGAATACAACCAACTGAACCAGGATAATATGGGAAAAGATGTTGCCAGGCATTGACTTCCTGTATTGCACTACTAAGTGCAACCGAGCCACTTCAGTGCTTCAATGCTAACATCATCTTGCCAACATTGAAGAAAATGCAACTAGTTTGTAAGCTGTAATCCTAATGAATGAATTGATAATAGATACACTACCATCAGATGATGGCTCAGCATCGCAAGAATTCTTCATCAGGTTCATTTACTTAATATTCAGTTCTATTTTTCTGTATGGTTTTCCTATATATCCAAACATGATGCTCTCCCATGTTCACTTGCTGATCAACCGCCAACTGTACTACATGGAAATCAAAACAAAGCACCAGTATAAACATTGGAGAGTCACACACAATTTGTTTTTGACAGGCCAAAGCAAAAATGTAATTTTAAAATGCTTAAAGACACCAATGTTTCCTATTCAGTTGGCATCTTTCTCAAACCCTTTGTCCATACAGTATAGAAAAGGTAAGTTTTGCAGTGACACCAGGAAGATCCTAACCACATGAAGAGTAATCAATGCATAGAATGGACTTTCATTTGGAATTGGAAGTGAAAACCTTGGAATCATTTAAGATAAGCATTGATGCTGCAATCGGAGGAGGAGTAGGGCATCTAAGATGGATGAACTAAGATGGGTTTTCTTCATTCATATTTGTCTTGTCGTCTGATAAGCATAATCTGCAAAAGATAAGGCTGAAGCATTTGCAACAATCTTCAGCCAGAAGTGCCGAGTAGATGATCCATCTTGGCCTCTGCCAGAGGTCCCAAGGATCACAGATGCCAGGCTGCAACCAATTCAATTCACTCCACGTGATATCAAGAAACGGCTGAAGGCACCGGTTAGTGCAAAGGCAATGGGCCCTGCCATTGTACTGAAGGCTTGTACTCCAGAACTTGCTGCACCCCTAGCCAAGCTGTTCCAGTATGGCTACAACACTGGCATCTACCTAGCAATGTGAAAAATTGCCTAGGTATGTCCTGTACACAAAAAGCAGAGCATATCCAATCCGACCTGCCCCATCAGTCTACTCTTAATCATTAGTAAAATGATGGAAGGGGTCATCAACAATGCCATCAAGTGTCACTTGCTTAGCAATAACCTGCTCACTGACGCCCAGTTTGTTTCCACTAGGGTTACTCAACTCCTGACCTCAAACATGGACAAAAGAGCTGAGCTCCAGAGGTGAGATCAGAGTGACTTTCCTTGGCATCAAGGCAGAATTTGATCAAATGTGGCATCAAGGAGCCCTAACAAAACTGGAGCCAATGCAAATTAGGGGTAAAACTCTCTGCTGGTTGGAGTCATACCTAGCACAAAGGAAGATGGTTGTGGTTGTTGGAGGCCAATCATCTCAGTTCCAGGACATCACCGCAGGAGTCCCTCAGGGTAGTGTCCTTGGCCGAACCATCTTCAGCTGCTTCATCAATGACCTTCCTTCCATCATAAGGTCAGAAGTGGGGATGTTCGCTGATGATTGCACAATGTTCAGCACCATTCGCGACTCCTCAGATACTGAAGCAGTCCATATCCAAATGCAGCAAGACCTGGACAATATCCAGTGACGCCGACATTCCATGAATGAATCTAAAAAATCCTAATTAATGACCGTGCTTTTTATTACTGGGAATTGCAATTATTTGTTTATTGCCTTCTTTATTGCCTCAAAGGAATTAAGTAGAGACCTTGCCCATTGTTAAAGCACTTTTGTATCTCACTGCCTTTTATTATTCATTATTATTTGTTAATATTATTTGTTATGTTTGTGCTCATCAATTTGTGGTGCTAGAGAATAGATCGATTTCCAATTCAGCAAATTCAGTGCCTGAATTAACTGCTCTTTGATCAAGTATAGCACAATCAGACTCAGACCCCTGAATAGATTAGCAATTAGTACCACATTAGGGCACTTTAACCTATGTCTAATAAGAACTGAACTGATGAGATCACCCAACCTCATCTCAAGCAGAAGAAACTCTCATCGCATCAACAGATTACCTGAATTCAGAAGTGAGAGGGCAGAAACTAACTAACTGCACCACCCAGATTCCCCAATAGTTTTAACATTTTTTAAATGTATCCAGAACTTCATATCAGTTCAATCCTCAAATAAAACAATGGCCATCGACATTTGCTGCATGCATTAAGCTTTCATGTTTTAATCAAAAATAATTGCAATGATCAAACATAGAAGATATACTTCATGATTGCGAATAAATGTAATCAGTGGATGTATTTTTGCCACTCGTGAGGCAGGTCTGCTTAATCTACAGTGTTACTTGTGTGATCAATTGAGTACAAGTTTAACTGGTCCATGTATTCAGCAAATGAACCTGATGAAGAATTCTTGTGATGCAATGGTAATGTATCTACTGTCATTTCATTCATTACGGTTGCAGCTTGCAAATTGGTTACGTTTTCTTCTATGTTGGCAAAGTGATGTTAGCTCTGAAACACTGAAGTGACTCATTGCACTTATGGCTAGGCCAGCATTTATTGCCCATCCCTAATTGCCCTTGAGAAGCTGTTGCTGAGCTGCCTTCTTGAACCGCTGCAGTCTATGTGGTGTAGGTACACCCTCAGTGCTGTTAGGAAGGGAGTTCCAGGATTTTGACCCAGCGACAGTGAAGGAACGCCAGCGATATATTTGCAAGTCAGGATGGTGAGTGGCTTGGAGATGAACTTGTAGCTGGTGCTGTTCCCATGTTATCTGCTGCCCTTGTCTTTCTAGATGGTAGTGGTCGTGGGTTTGAAAGGTGCTCTCTAAGGAGCCGTGATGAATTCCTGCAATTCATCTTGTAGATAGTACACACAGCTGTCACTGTACATTGGTGGTGGAGGGAGTGAATGTTTGTGGATGTGGTGCCAATCAAGCTTTGTCCTGAATTGTGTCGAGCTTCTTGAGTTTTGTTAGAGTTTTGTTGGAGCTGAACTCATCCAGGCAAGTGGAGAGTTTTTTGTTATTCATTCACGGGATGTGGGCTTCGCTGACTGGGCCAGCGTTTATTGCCCATCCCTAGTTGCCCTTGAGAAGGTGGTGTATCCTGACCTGTGCCTTGTAGATAGTGGACAGACTTTGGGGGATCAGGAGGTGAGTTAATTGCCACAGGATTCCTAACCTCTGACCTACTCTTGTAACCACAATATTTATATGGCTAGTCCAGTTAAATTTCTGGTCAATGGTAACCTCCAGGAGAGTGCAAGAGGACGACCCTGGAATAGGTAGTCACCTAGAGGAGAGTGTGAGGGGAGTAACCTGAGTCAGGCAGCCAGTGGCACCTAGCATCCAACATCACAGGAGAGGCAAAAGTTCATTGATTGGTGAGAAACTGCTATTAGGGAGTGTCACCAAGTAGCTGAGAATAAGAAAAACAGTTTATTTAAGAAGGGGCTACTTACATATAAGTAAGAAACACAAGCAATTCGGAAATAAAGTTAAGGAGAAGCCAGGTAAAATAACGTTGCATAACTAAGCCAAAATAAAATAAAGTTAATGTAAGGGAAGTAAGTTGAAGCCATGACAGGAGAGCTCGGTTGTGTGGAATATGTGTCTTCTAATATGTGGGAAATTTTGGACACTACCAGTGTCCTAGATGACCACATGTGCAGGAAGTATCACCAGCTGCAGAATCTTGAGATCTGGGTTTGGGAGCTCGAGGTGCAGCTGCAGTCACTGTGGTGCATTGCGAGGCTAAGCGCTACGTAGTTGGCACATCCACAGAGGTGGTCACACTGCAGCTTAGGAGCCTGGAGGCAGAAAGGCAATGGGTGACCGTCAGCAATGTCCAAGGAAATTACGCAGGTAGTGCAGGAGTACCCTGGGGTCCCACTCACCAATCAATTTTCCCTTCCGGATTCTGGTTGGTTCCTTGGAGGAGTGCAGTCACAGCCATGTTTGTGGCACCACAGGCAGCTCTGCTGTACAGAAGCTGAGAAAGAAGCGGGGAAGAGCAGTAGTAATAGGGGATTTGTTAGCTAGGGAAACAGACAGGCGTATCTGTGGCCATAGACGTGACTCCAGGATGGTATGTTGCCTCCCTGGTGCCAGGATCAAGTCACAGAGCAGCTGTAGGACATTCTTCTGGGGGATGGTGATCAGCCAGAGGTCATGGTTCATGTTGGCATTAATGGCTTAGGTAGGAAAGGGGATGAGGTTCTGAAAGCGGACTTTAGGGGAGCTGGGAAGAGATTGAAAAGCAACACCTCTAAAGCAGTAATGTCAGTACTATGGACAAGCGAGTATAGAAATAGAAGAATTGAGAGATTCAACACGTAGCTGGAAAGCTGGTGTAGGAGGAAGGGCATTAGATTTCTGAGGCATTGGGACTGATTCTGGGGAAGTTGGGAGCTGTACAAGCCAGACGGTCTACACCTGAACAGGACTGGGGCGAATATCCTTGCAGGAGATTTACTAGCGCTGTCATATATGGGAGGGGGGGGTGGTTAAACTAGATTGGCAGGGGGATGGGAACCTGAGGGAAAATTCAGGGCAGGGAACGGGACATGGAGAATTAGTGAATGACTCTGAAAGACAGAAGCAGCACAAGTTAAAAAGTGTACATCCCAGGAATTTGGCAGTGTTAAATGGTCTATACGTAAATGCAAGGATCATAGTAAACAAAGCTAATGATGGCATAGAAGGACACATGGCAACATGATATCATCGCTATAATGGAAAATTGGTTTAAGGAGGCGAACAAATGGCAGCTCAACATCCATGGATATAGAGTTTTCAGGCAGGATAGGGAGGGGGATAAAAAAGTGGGGATGTAACATTATTGGTTAAAGAATCAATTAAAGTTGTGAGAAGGGATGACATACTAAATGAAGCATCAACTGAAGCTATATGGGTTGAGCTCAGAAATAAAAAAGGGGCAGCCACACTGCTAGGAGTGTGCTATAGACCCTCAAATAGTGGAAGAGAGTTAGAAGAGCAAATATGTAGACAGATCTCTGAGTGCAAAAACAATAGGGCAGTAATCGTTGGGGACTTTAACTGCCCTAATATCAATTGGGATACAAACAGTATGAAGGGTACAGAGGACGCAAAATACTTGAACTGTATTCAGGAGAACTGTTTTAGCCAGCACGAGAAATGTTGAAATTCTAGGTTTAGTCCTAGGAAATGAAGCTGGGCAAGTGAATTAAGTAGCAGTGGCAGACCATTTTTGAGATAGTGACTATGATATAGCTAGATTTACTATCATTAGAGAAAAGGACAAAGATAGAACAGGAGTAAAAAGTCTAAATTGGGGGAGACAAATTTTACAAAGCTGAGAGGTGAGCTGGCGAGAGTAGACTGCTATTAGAAGAAAAAACTGTGTCAAATCAGTGGGAGGCATTCAAAAGCAAGATTCTATGAGCACAGTATAGACATGTCCCCACAAAGAAAAAGGGTGGTACTGCCAAATCTGGTAGAGCCCCCTGGTTATCCAGAAACATACAGGCCAAGATAAAGCAGAAAAAGAAAGCATATGACAGTCACAAAAGACTTAATACTGTAAGAAGCTGAGAGGAGTATTGAAAATACAGGGGTGAAGTAAAAATGGAAATTAGGAAAGGAAAGAGAGGTTATGAAAAAATATTGGCTGGTAAAATCAAAGAAAATCCTTAGATGTTTTACCAGTACATTAAGAGCAAGAGAATAACTAAGGAAAAGGTAGGGCCTATCAGAGATGTACATGGTAACTTGTGCATTGATGCAGAAGATGTGGGCAGGGTTCTCAATTAGTACTTTGTCTCTGTCTTCACCAAGGAGAGGGGTGATGTAGACACTCTAGTTAAAGAGGAGGTGTGTGAAACATTAGATACAATAAGCATAACGAGAGGAAGTACTGGAGGGACTGGCATCCTTGAAGGTGGATAAATCACCACGTTCAGGTAGATTGTATCCCAGGCTGTTGAAGGGAGCCAGGGAGGAAATAGCAGATACTCTGAAGAGCATTTCCAAGAGGATTGGAGGTCTGTGAATGTTGTACCATTATTTAAAAAGGGTGCGAGGGATAGGCCAGAAAATTATAGGCATGTCAGTCTGACTTTGGTAGGGGGAAAATTATTGGAAACAATTCTGAGAGACAGGATAAACTGTCGCTTAGAAAGGCACGGATTTATCAGGGATAGTCAACATGGTTTTGTTAGGGGAAGATCATGCCTTACTAACTTGACAAAATTATTTGAGGAAGTAACAAGGAGGATTGATAAGGGTAGTGTTGTGGATGTTGTCCACATGGATTTCAATAAGACATGTGACAAGGTCCCACATGGGAAACTAATCAAGAGAGTGAGATGTCATGGGACACAGGGAAGGTGGCAGGTTGAATCCAAAATTGGCTCAGTGTTAGGAAACAAAGGTTGATGTTTTTGCAAATGGAAAATGGTTTCCAGTGGTGTTCCATATGGCTTAGTGTTGGGGCCTTTGCTGGTTGTTGTATATATTAATGATATAGCTTTAAATGTGGGAGGCATGATTGAAAAATTTGCAGCTGACACAAAAAATGGCCCTGTTGCTGATAGTGAAGAGGATAGCTGTTGACTCCAGAATGATATCAATGGTTGAGTGGGCAGAGAAGTGGCAAAAAAAATTCAATCCGGAAAAGTGTGAGGTAATGCTTTTGGGGAAGGCAAACAAAGCAAGGGAATACTCAATAAATGTAAAGTTATTGAGAGGTGTTGAGGAAGTGAGAGACTTTGGAGTGCATGTCCACAGGTCCTTGAAGTTGGTGGGACAGTTGAAAAAGGTGGTCAAGAAAGCATATGGAATGCCTTCCTTTATTCAACAACATATTGAATATAAAAGCAGGGATGTGATGATGGAACTGTACAAAATGCTGGTTAGGCCAGAATTTTGTATACAGTTCTGGTCATCACATTACAGGAAGGACATATTGCTCTGGAGAGAATACAGAGGAAATTTACAAGAATGTTGCTAGGGCTTGAAAATTGCAGCAATGAGGAGAGATTTGATAGGTTAGGGTTGTTTTCCTTAGAACAGAGGAGACTGAAGGGTGATCTAATTGAGGTGTACAACATTATAAGGGGCCTAGATAGGAAAGACAGGAAAGACTTGTTTCCCCTAGTTGAGGTGTCAACCAGGGGGCATAGACATAAGGTGACTGGTAGAAAGATTAAAGGGGACACGAGGAAAAACTTTTCTCACCCAGACGGTAATGCGTGTCTGGAATTCACTGCCTAAATTGGTGGTTGAAGCTGGAACTCTCAATGCATTTAAAAGCTAACTCAATCTGCATCTAAAGTTCTGTAACCTATAAGGCTACAGACCAGGTGCTGGAAAGTGGGATTAAAATGAACGGCTAATTTCCTTTTTCTCTTTTTTGGCCGGCGCAGACACAATAGGCTGAATGGCCTTTTTCTACGCCATATTTTTTCTATAATTCTATGGTTCTTCTATGGTTCTATGTTGATAGTGTGAGATTCAACAATGGTAATGCCTTTGAATGTTAAGGGGCGATGGATAGATTCTCTCTTGTTGGAGATGGTCATTGCCTGGCACTTGTGTGGCGCAAATGTTACTTGCCATTTGTCCAAGCCTAGATATTGTTTAAGTCTTGCTGCATTTGGACATGGACTGCTTCAATACCTGAGGAATTGCAAATAGTGCTGAACATTATGCAATCATCAGCAAACATCCCACTTCTGACCTTATGGAAGGAAGGTCATTGATGAAGCAGCTGAAGATGGTTGGGCCTAGGATACTACCCTGAGGAACTCCTGCAGTGATGTCCTGGAACTGAGATGATTGACCTCCAGCAACCAGAGCTATCTTTCTTTGTACTAGGTGTGACTCCAACCAGCGGAGAGTTTACTCCCTGATTTCTACTGACCGCAGTTTTGCTAGGGCTCCTTGATGTCACTCTCTACCAAATGCTGCCTTGATGTCAAGGGCAGTCACTCTCACCTCACCTCTGGAATTCAGCTCTTTTGTCCATGTTTGAACCAAAGCAGTAATGAGGTCAGGAGCTGAGTGAACCTGCCGGAACCCAAACTGAGTGTCAGTGAGCAGGTTATTGTGAAGCACGTGCCACTTGATAGCACTGTTGATGACTCCTTCCATCACTTTACTGATGATCAAGAGTAGACCGATGAGGCCGTAAGTGGCCAGGTTAGATTTGTCCTGCTTTTTGTATACGGCGCATACCTGGGCAATTTTCCATGTTGCTGGATAGATGCCAGTGTCGTAGCTGTACTGGAACAACTTGGAACATTGGTGCAACATAGGAATCCAATGCTTAGCAGTACCTTGCTCCTGTATCATCCTAGTTCAGTTGGTAGCATTCTGATCTCTGAAGAAAGAAATGTTAGAGGCAGAGGTGGTGTAATGCTCAAAAGTATACTTGAGTTGGGGAGCACCACTTTGCATCCATTGTTGTGTGACATGCTGCCAGTTCCGCGCCATTAGCATGCATTTGGGAAATTAGCTTATTTTAGTATATTTTGTCATTGGTACAAGCCTCTCCAAGTTTTAATTGAGAATGTAACATTTCAGAGATGTGCATTTTCCCTCCTGCATCTCTAAGGTATATGCTACTAAACAAATGCTACTCAAAGTAAAGAGAACTGCAGTGCTTTGAAACTACTGGACTTTACAAAGCTAGATGTAGTCAGAGAATACATCACCCAAGTTAATTTGCATTGATGGTTACACTGGCTGTAAGTTAAGCAGACCTGCCTCACAAATGTGAAAAATACCGTGTGGCATCCATTGGTTATATTAAATGTAATCATGAGGCATGACCTCTTTGCATTTTATCAATACAATTTTTATTAGTGGGGACCCCACCGCCTTCCTGCCTCGACCCTGATTAATTCCATGGTGGGAAGGGTCTTGGACCACCATCCCAATCCGCTGCCAGTTAAGGCCCTTAATTGGGCAATTAATGACCACTTAAGGGCCTCACCCCACTATCGCTGGTGATAACCTAGTGGTACTGGGGGCTCGCCCTGCAGTGAGTACAACATGCAAACTGGAACGGACTTCTTGTGGGCTCTCACGGAATTGGGTGGGGGTGTGGGGATTGGGGTATTGGTGGGGGTCTCTTGTTCAAAGGCACTCGGTGTCTGATCGAGGAAAAGCTAGCCACTGTTCTACAATTGCCTGAGTGGCACTTTTAAATCAGTGAGCTTTCCCTAAAAGAAACGACCTGGGGCTCTTAGCAGCTATCCATGGCAGGTGTAAACAGTGTCACCTCCATTAAATACCACCCCCAGTCTTTTTACTGAGCAGTGAAGGAGGATTTAATTGCTTATTGGCTTTTAAAACATCCAGTCAATTTAAGATAAAAGCAAAATACTGCGGTTGCTGGAAATCTAAAACAAAAACAGAAAATGCTGGAAAAAGTTAGCAGGTCTGACAGCATCTGTGGGGAGATTTCCACAGATGTTGTCAGATCTGCTGAGTTTTTCCAGCATTTTCTGTTTTTGTTTGTAGTCAATTTAAGATATAGATTTGAATAGAACTATCAAGCTTAAATTTTTTCTCAGGAAGTGAATATTTAACATGCATAATTCTTGTGTAATTTAAAACACCTACATTTGTTAAATGATGTGATAACATTGAAAAGTTAGAAACCTGAAACGCTTTTAACCAAGTTCATTAACTGTGCCATTGTGCGAATATTTTAATCAGGCCATGGTGGCTGGTATATTAGCTTTTAGATTCAGCTGGTATTTTTTTAAAGGTATTTGAATTACTTTTGAAAATGAAAAATCTTTTTTATACCCAAGCCAATAGTTGATGGTTATCTATCTGCCTGTCTATCTATTAATTTATATCTCTCTCTATCCATCTCTACCAAAAGTCTCATTGAATTCTAGTTATATTTACTTAACAACAGTTAGACTACATGGCTAGCTGAACCTTAGCAGCAAATTAATATAAAATGGTGCAATGTTTCTGACATTATAAAACAGTGTATTACCTGAGTTACTATAAATCTCACTAGGGAATGTTGGAGAGATAAGTAGGAAAGACAACAATATAAGATGAAATTGTTTGCTGAGTGAGAATGTTTTGACATGTGTGATGTTTTTGATTGTGCATTACTGTGATATGTTTCAGATTTTATCATATACTTGTATTTTACCGCAGATTTTTCTTTGCCGCTATATCAGAATGTTGGGAGCTCAAATCCCACTTCAGGCTCTCCACGCACACTGGAAAATTAGCCAAGGTCCTTTTACTGGCATAAAAGCAAAATACTACGGATGATGGAAATCTGAAATAAAAACAGAAAAGGCTGATGAAACTCAGCAGGTCCGACAGCATCTGTGGAGAGAGAAACAGAGTTAACGTTTCGAGTCCGTATGACCCTTCTTAGAGCTGGAAGAGTCATACGGACTCAAAATATTAATTTTCTGTTTTTATCTCTTTACTGGCACCTGTCAACTGGCCCTGCTACTCTGAGGACATTATAAGTGACATATCCAAGGCCAGCTGATTTGTGCACAGCCACTTGCAGTATCAGCACTGTATTTGGATACTATTATCGGCAAGCACTTTCCTTCCTGCTTCCCCCATCAGCCTGAATGCCCATGTCAATCAAAAATCTGTCCACTTCCACCTTGAATATATTCAATGACCCAGCCTCCACTCCTGTCTGGGGAAGAGAATTCCAAAGCCTAACTACCCTCTGAGAGAAAATAAATCCTCTTCATCTCCATCTTAAATGGGAGACTTCTTATTTTTGAACTGTGCCCCTGGTTCTAGTCTCCCTCACAAGGGGAAACCACCTCCCAATCTGTCAATTCCCCTCAGGATCTTATATGACGCCATAAGATCACTGCTTATTCTTCTTAACTCCAATGAATATCCCTCCTTAAGTAAGGAGACCAAAACTGTAAGTAGTACTGCAGTACTAAGGCCCTGTTGAGTTGAAGCAACACTTCCATACTTTTATAGCCCATTCCCTTTGCAATAAATGCAAACACCCCATTTCCCTTCCCGCTCACTTGCTGTATCCGTATGCTAGCTTTTTGTGATTCATTTCCAAAGACACCCAGCACAGCAATTTTCATATGAGGGACATTAGGTTAACTGCTTTCAGTCTTCCACTGTATCACATATTTCTGCAGTCCCTCTCCATTTAAATAATATTCCATTTTTCTATTCTTCCGACCAAAGTGGACAACCTCACATTTTCCAACGTTATAGTACATCTGCCAAATGTTTTTCCTTTCACTTAACCTGTCTGTATCGCTTTTCAGACTCTTTATGTCCTCTTTACAACTTTCTTTCTTACCTATCTTTGTGTCTCAGTAAATTTGGCTACTATACACCCGGTCCCTTCATCCAAGTCATTCATGTGATTCAAAGGATTCAAGGACAGAATCGATTTGGCTAGATCTAAGGAATAAGAAGGGTGCAAATACATTGCTCGATGTAATAGATAAACCACCAGCTATTGGGAAGGATATAGAGGAACAAATCTGCAAGGAAATTGCAGAGAGGTGTAAGCATCATAGTTAAAATGAGGGACTTTAATTACCCATATAGAGAATAGGATAGTGGGAGTGTAAGGGACAGTGAGGAACAAACGTTCCTAGATTATGTTCAGGAGAATTTTCTACAGCAGTCCTGTCCATTCCAACAAGAAAGGAGGCACCGCTATACCTGGTTCTTGGGAATGAGGTGGGCCAAGTAGTGGACAATGATCATGGAAAAATATATTGGTCAGTCCAGAGTAAGAATAATTAACTGGCACAGAGTGGACTTCAATGGGGCAAGAAAGGAGCTGGGCTGCATAGACTGGAACCAAAGGTTGGCGGGAAAAACTGTAGCTGAACAATGGGCTACCTTTAAAGAGGAGATGGTTTGGGCACAGTCAAGGTATGTTCCCTCAAAAGGGAAGGGTAGGGCAAACAAATCCAGAGCTTCCTGATGACAAAGGAAATAGAAATTAAGTTAAAGAAGAAAATGTGTGCTTACAGCAGGTGTCAGGTAGCAAATACAACTGAGAACCAAGCTGAATACAGAAGGTTCAGAAGGGATGTGAAAAAGCAAATACAAGAAGCAAAGAGGGGTTATGAGAAAAGACTAGCAGCTAATGTAAAAGGAAATCCCAAAATATTCGATAAGCACATCAATAGTAAAAGAATGGTAAATTCGGGACCAAAAAGGGGATTTACACATAGAGGCAAGAGGCAAGGCTGCGTTGTTAAATGAATACTTTGCAACTGTCTTTACCTATGAGGCAGATGCTGTCCAGGCCATGGTGACAGAGGAGGAAACTCAATCACCAGGAGGGCTTAAAATTCATAAGGGGATGAGGTGCATCCAAGAATATTGAAGGAAGCGAAAGTAGAAATTGCAGAGGCACTGGCAATAATCTTCCAATGTTCCCTGGATTCATGGGAGGTGCCAGAGGACTGGAGAACTGCAAACATTACGCTCTTGGTCAAAAAAAGGTTGTAAAGATCTGCCCTGCAATTACAGACCAGTTTGCCTCCAGTGGTGGGGAACTTCTAGAGACAATTATTTGGGATAGAATTAATAGTCACATGGAAAAATGTGGGTTGATTTGGAAGAGTCAGCATGGATTTGTTAAAGGGAAATTGTGTCTAATTAACTTGCTGGAGCTTTTTGAAGAGGTAACAGAGGTGATTGATGGGGGAAAGGCCATTGATGGTGTATTTGGATTTCCAAAAGGCGTTCCATATAGTATTGGTCATGGAATAAAAGAGACAGTAGCAATGTGGATACAAAATTGGCTGAGAGATAGGAAACAGAGAGTAATAGTCAATAGCGCACCCACCGAAATGTCAACAGCCTAATAAGGCCATTAAGGAAGTAATAAAAGTAGCTCAGAACACTGCCCGTCCAACCTTAACGTTGGTGGGCAGGCGAAAAGCCCAAGTAGCCTTCATGTTTTTCAGGAAACCTCATCCACAGGTAGGGTGAGCTTTCCTGAAGCTTTTATAAAATAAATACATAAATTTTCCCACCTTTACAAACATTTCCCAACTCATGTGACACAGTCACATGACGGGACATGTTTGAATAAATTTTTAAACCTATCTTTATTAGTTCTCATAACCATTCGATCTTCCTGAGGCAGCTACCAGCCACGTGTTACGCTGGGTGGGCCTTAATTAGCCCGCCCATGTAAAATGGAGGCGTGCAACTGATCGAGGGCGGCGATCGGCTCCGTGTCCACCCCCACCCATCCCGGCCCGGCCAATCCGCCCGCCAGGCCTGGAGAGACAGTATAAAATAAAGGATACTATTCTAAAGGATGTTTAGGAGCAATGAGACCTGGGTGTATATATACATAAGTCAAGGTGGCAGGACAGGTAGAGAGAGCTATTTCTAAAGCATTCAGTGTTCTAGGCATCATTATTGGGGCATAGAATATAAGAGCAGGAAGGGTTTGATGAACTTATGTAAGACAGTGGTTAGATTTCAGATGGAGTATTGTGTACTATTCTGGGTGCCACACTATGGGAAGGATGTGAACACATTGGAGAGAGTGCAGAAGAGGTTTACGAGAATGGTTCCAGGGATCAAACACTTAAGTCATGAGGAAAGATTGGAGTAGTTGAGATTGTTTTTCTTGGAGAGGAGAAGGCTGAGGAGACTTGATAGAAGTTTTCAAAGTTATGAGGGGTGTGGACAGAGTAGATAGGGAGAAACTGTTCCTGCTCATAAACAAATCAAGAACCAGAGGGCACAGTTTTAAAGTGTTTTGCAAAAGAAGTAAATGCGAGGTGACAAAAACTTTTTCACGCAGCGAGTAGTTAGAGTTTGGAATGCAGTGCCTGGAAGTGTGGTGGAGGCAGGTTTGATTGAGGCATTCCAAGAGGGCATTGGATGAGCATCTAAAAAGAAACAATGTGCAGGATTATGGGGAAAAGGCAGGAGATTGGCACTAAGTTAAAATGCTCAGAGATCCGGTGCAGACACGATGGGCTGAATGGCCTCCTTCTACACCATAACAATTTTGTGATGTAAATTATAAATGGCTAAGGCCCCAGCATTGGTCCCTGTGACACTCCATTAATTACAGCTGCCAACCTGGAAACAACCACTTGATCGTAACTTGCTGCTCCCTGTTAGCTAAACAATCCTCTTTCTAGGCTATATGTTACCCCCAAAACCATAAGCTCTTACACAAAAACAAAAATAGCTGGAAAAACTCAGCAGGTCTGACAGCATCTGCGGAGATTCCGCAGATGCTGTCAGACCTGCTGAGTTTTTCCAGCTATTTTTGTTTTTGTTTTTGTTTCAGATTTCCAGCATCCGCTGTATTTTGCTTTTACCATAAGCTCTTATGTTGTGTAGTAACCTTTTATATGGTACCTTATCAAATACCTTTTGGAAATCCAAATACGCCACATATGCTGGTTCCCCATTATCCACCCTACTTGTCACTTCCTCAAAGAATTCTAACCAATCAGTCAAACATAATTTTCCTTCCACAAACCTATGTTGTCTCTGCCTAATTGTATTATGATTTTCTAAATGCCCTGCTATTACCTCCTTAATAATGGATTCCAGCATTTTCCCCATGATAGATGTTAGACCAACTGACCTACAGTTTCCTGCTTTCTGTCTCCCTCCTTTCTTGAATAGAGGTGTTCCATTTCTAGTTTTCCAATCTACAGGGATCTTTGCAGAATCCAGGGAATTTTGGAAAATTACAAGCAATGCACCCACTTCCTCTGCAGCCACTTCTTTTAAGATCCTGGGGTGCAGGTCATCAGGTCCAGGGGACTTGTCAGCTTTTGCCCCAGTAGTTTTCCCAGTACTTTTTCCCTGGAGATTGTGATTTTATTAAGTTCCTCCCTCCCTTTTCCCTCTTGATTTTCAAGTATTCTTGGGATACTTTTCTGTCTTCTACAGCAAAGACTGAAGTGGCATTGTCACTGGGCTGGTATTCCAGAGACCCAGAGACCTGACGGGCCTCGGAAAAAGCATGAAACCTCATCCATGGATGGGGTGAGGTTTAGTGAAGATTTTTAAATTTTTATCAAATGTTTAAATAAAAGTTATGGTCATGTCCCAATTCATATGACAGTGCCACATGAGGGGACATTGCAGGGATTCTTTTTTTTTTACCTTTATGTCAGCTTTTGAATCGGAGCCAATCTCCCTGAGGCAGCACTTAGTCTCAGGAGATCTGTGCACTCTTTCATGTACATGCACAAAAGAGTGCACTCCCAACTGAGAGCATACCCCCCACCACCCCCCGACCGCACAGGGAGCGCTCAGCGCTTCCTGGCAGATGTCACGCTGAGCGGGCCTTAATTGGCCCGCCCACGTAAAATGGCAGCGCGCCCCCGATTGGGGGTGCCGATCGGAGGCCCGCCCACTCGCACCCGCTCCCGCCAACCTGGCGAAAATGTTGCCCCATGGAACCATTGTTGATTGTTGTAAAAACCCATCTAGTTCACTAATGTCCTTTAGGGAAGGAAATCTGCTAACCTTGGATCTGGCCGACATGTGACTCCAAACCCATAGCAATGTGGTTGACTCTTAAAATGCCTTCTGAACAAGGGCAATTAGGGATGGGCAATAAATGCTAGCCTATATCCCATGAATGAATTTTTTTTAAAAATTAATTCCCTAGCCTCAACCTCTAAAGTACCAAAACTCACTTTAGCTACTCTCCTTTTTATATACTTGTAGAAACACTTACTGTCTAGTTTTATATTTCTAGCTAGATTTCTCTCATATTCTAATTTCTTCTCCCTTATTTTCTCTTTTTAATCATTCATTTCTGGTTTCTTAAAATTGTCCAATCTCCTGACCTACCTCTAATCTTCACAGTATTGTCCACCTTTTCTTTTAATTTGATACTATCCTTAACTTTCTTGTTCAGACACAGATCGTGCATCCTTCTCATGGAGTCTGTCTTTCTCTGTGGAATATATCTTTATGGAGAGTTATGAAATATCTCCTTAAATGTCTGCTTCTGCTTATCTAGCATCCTACTTTTAAACCTACTTTCCCAGTCTACTTTATCTAACTCTGTCCTCATACCCTTGTAATTGCCTTTTTTTAAGCTTAAGACACTAGTTTTAGATCCACGATTCATACCTTCAAACTGAATGTGAAATTCCATCATGTTATGATCACTGATGCCTAGAGGTTCCATTACTATGAGATCATTAATTAATCCTGTCGCATTACACATTACCAGGGCTAAAATAGCCTGCTCTCTGGTTGGTACTAGTTTGTACTGATCTAAGAAATTGTACCGAATAGACTCTATGAACTCATCTTCCTGGCTACCTTTGCCAATTTGATTTGGCTAATTGATATGAAGATTATTTCTGCATATATACTTATTCTTACAGTGTAGCTACTGTGAGGGGGCCTATAACCACTCTCACAAGTGACTTCCTTCCTTTGCTATTTCTTACCTCCAGCCAAATTGATTTTACATCTTGCTGTACTGAAACAAGGTCATCTCTCACTACTGCACTAATCTCATCCTTTCATAACTTGGAGAGGTGAGAGAAACTGGTTCTTTTCCTTAGAACAAAGAAGGTTAAGGGAGATTTTTTAAGAGGTGTTCAGATTCATGAAGGGTTTTGATAGAGTAAATAAAGAGAAACTGTTTACAGTGGCAGAGCAGTCAGTAACTAGAGGACACAGATTCAAGATCATTGATAAAATAAAAGTGCAACATGAGAACAATTTCTATCCATATGCAGTGAGCTTTTATGATCTGGAGTACACTGTCTGAAAAGCTAGTGGGCGGGCACCGCACACCGAGTGTAAAATGACATCAGGCGTGCATCCTGATGTCACAGCACCTCATTCCGATCTTCTGTTCGCAGGGCACATGCTGGAGATGGCTGCGGGCCTGCCGAACTGTCAAAGGCCTGTTAACGCCATTTAAAAAACAATTTACATAATTAACAGAGCTGCCCGTCCAACATTAAGGTTGCCGGGCGGGCCAAGCGCCCAAGTGGCCTTTGCTTTTTTCATGAAACCTCATCCATGGCTGGGATGAGGTTTTATGGAGGGT
Organism: Carcharodon carcharias; assembly: GCF_017639515.1. Taxonomy (NCBI): domain Eukaryota; kingdom Metazoa; phylum Chordata; class Chondrichthyes; order Lamniformes; family Lamnidae; genus Carcharodon; species Carcharodon carcharias. The sequence continues at coordinate 168,406,556 of NC_054473.1, forward strand.
TTATCAAATCAATAAATAAATTTCTCACATTTCATAAACACTGTCACGTGAAGGGACATGTGTAAACAATTTTTAACTTTATTTATTAAAAATTCTCAGTACGTTCTGAATCTCCCTGAGGCACAGATCTGAGGCACAGATTTCGGCGCTCTTTCGCGCACGTGCACAAAAATTGGCCTTAATTGGCCCGCCCACATAAAATGGCGGCACACAGCTGATCATGGGCAGTTGTCAGCTCCGTGTCTGCCTGCGCCCACTCCCGACCGGCCCCCACGGCAGGAAGAAAATTCCCCCCAATGATAACTTTCAAAATGAAATTGGATATATACCTGAAAGGATAATATTTGCTGGGCTATGGGAAAGATCTAATTGTTGGGACTAATTGAATAGCTGATAGAGGCATGATGGATCAAATGCCCTCCTTCTGTGCTGTACCATTCTAAAAAAAGCATTTTTTTAAAAAATACTAACTTTTAGCAGGACTCTTCAGTTCCACTTTTAGTGGAACTGATCATAGTGTGCAGTACAAAGACTATGAGCAGCTCAGAGCTAAAGTTGCAAACTGGTCTTATATACATCATAGGACCCAAATTTGTAGCTTAAAATGTGCCATTACCTGAAACAGGCAGATGCCTTTGGACAACTTTCAAAATGGAGCTGACCTTATCACTGGTGGTTAACAGGGTGCTAAGGCTACTGACTTCATTTTGAGGCTGTTATCACCCTGTTAATACCAGACAAAGGTAGAGAAAAGTGACCCCAGTGTTTCTTGCTCAGTGGGATCTGAAATCCAAAACATTTTAAGATTGCTTTAGTGCTGGAAGAGAAACAGCCAATTGCAGGAGAAAGGGTGGCTGATTTTCAACTTGCAATTGAAGTGAAAGTCGGTAGGCTGATCTCAATGTCAATCATTGGCCAAGCAAGGAGGGAGAAAATTATCCCCAGGAAGTGTAAATTCTGCGTGTTATAAGAATCAATGTTTCAAAAAATTAAACTTTCTGACATTTACATCTAGTTTGGAATTATTGAATTCTTTTCACTTTATTTTAATTCCATTTTCCATAGTCTGCTGTCACTCTCAGTAAATGGAAGTCAGAGAAGGAGTCAATCACATGGATAAAATTACTCAGTCTGGGCATGATGAAATAAATGTGCCAGGTAAATTTGCTCAGGTTAGGATAAATTTGGGCTAGCTGTAATAAATTTGGCTTTTTGACAGAATGGTGACAAAGTTTGAAAAGAAATGTGTTATGAAAATTGTGTGCTACACATTCTGTGACACATTACTTACCACAAAAATAAAATGCTGCAGTTGCTGAAAAACTGAAAATAAAAACAGGAAGCACTGGAAATACTCAGCAGATCAGGCAGCACCTGGGGAGAGAGAGAGAGAGAGAAAGGGAAAACAAAGCTTTTCACTTCAGATTTTCAGCATCTGCAGTATTTTTCTTTTATTTGGGGCCCTGGCATCAGGGTCAGATGGGGATCAGAAACCTGCTCTGTGTAGGGAATAATCACCTAGCTGCAATTTTTTCCGCAAATTGGCTAGAGGGTGGACTCACCATTCAATTAAGCCTGGTGGATGGGGTCTTGAAACGAGAAGGCCATTAGGTGGCTGTAGCAATTATAGTTTTGATAAACGTAGGATTGTAGCTTTAAGAATAACTCTGTGTTGTAAGATCATGTGATCTGTGTAAACCAGTCAGTTTGCAGCACAGGGAATCTCTGGGGAGAGCTCTTCTTTAGTTATAGTGTTAGGTGCACACATGTAGCTGCTGCTGCTGTCTTGTGAATAAAATTCATTGTTTCCAAGAAAAGTTGCCTGGAAAATCAATTCTATAACAAACTGACAACGAGGATAAATCAGATCTGGTGCTGTCCCTTGTCCAGCGATAGTGAGTACTTAAGATAATTAAAAAGAAAGGAAGATATACTCATCTGAGATGCTACATTTTTGCAGATCGATCCCTTTGAGCCAGCCACATATATAGAACATCTTGGGTTCTACTTTCAAGCCAACAAAATCACGGGGGAGGAAAAGGGGAGAGCGATTCTCCTAAGTATTTGTGGGAGCAAGGCCTACAGTTTAATTCAAAGCTTGACTGCTCCCAGTGCCCCTGATTCGAAGACGTTCAGTGAATTAGTAGACCTCATTAAGGAACATTTTCAACCCAAGCCCTCAGTCACAATGCAGAGGTTCAGGTTCAATTCACGGAATAGAGCCCCGGGGGAAACCATTGCCAAGTACATGGTGAAATTAAAGCAACTAATGGAATATTGTGATTTCAGTGAAGCCCTGAATAAAACACTCAAGAATCGTTTGGTCTGTGGTGTGCAAGATAATGCTATTCGGGGAAGATTGTTAGCTGAAATGCATCTTGATTTTAAGAAAGCTTTGGAAATAATGCTTGCGATTGAAAGCACTGCAAGGGACTCACAGGTTATTCAAGGTACACAGAATGGTGGCATTTTCCTAGTTGGGTGGGAATGGTCAGCCAAAAGTAATGCACAAAGCTGGGACTCAGCCGCAAAGTGTGAAACAGCCCCCGTTACCCGAAAATTCAGCAAATTTGAAAACTAATTGTTATCAACGTGGAAACAATCATACTCCTAATGATTGCTGATTTAAAGTGGTGGCGTGCTATTTTTGCTATAAAAGAGGGCGCATATGGAAACATTGCAAAGCGAGATTAAAATAGATTTCTAGGCAACAAACTAAGTCAAATGAAGTGTAGGGCTGAATTTTTTCTGTCGGCGAGAAGGGGGCGGGGCCTGCTCACCGACGCGAAAATGACAGAGGAACCCCCGACATCATCCCGCCCCATTTAAATTTTCAGGAAGGTGGGCAGACAGCCCGCCCGCCGACCTGTCAATGGCCAATTGAGGCCATTGACAGGATAATTAAAACAATTAAAGTACCTGCCCGTCCAACCTTAAGGTTGGTGGGCAGGCCAGGAGCCCTGGCGGGCTTCTGAAAAAACATGAAACCTCATCCACCGGCGGGATGAGGTTTCATGTCATTTTTTTAAAAAGTTTATTAAGGTTTCTGTGCAATTTATTAATATGTCCCATCTCGTGTGACATTGTCACATGAGGGGGACATGTTAATGATTTTTTTTATTTTTCTATTTTTAAAGTTTGAAAACCTTTCAACAATTTCCCTGAGGCAGCACTTGGAGCGTACTCTCAGCTCCAATGTTTTCAAATAGTGTTTTGATAGTACAGAACTTGAGTATAGTTGAAAAAAAGAGACATGTCTAAGCTTTACATCTTGCACTCATCAGCAGGAATACTAATGTAAGGAGGGAAAGCTTAGACATGTCCTTTTTTCACCAATAATTATGGAAGTATTTTTATAGAGTTACCAACCCTTCAAGTTGGACTTGAGCTGAATATTCTCCGTTTCTTCTTCTCTGCATATTCTTAGGCTTAAGATCCAAAAGCAATTTGTTGGTTGAGGTAGCATAATGGTTATGTCATTGTATTGCATTGGTAATCTGGTATATTCATATTGCACCATGGAAATTTGAGAATTTAAATTCAGTTTCTAAAACCTGGAAATAAAAAGCGAGTACCAGTAAAAGTGGCCATGAAACTGTCAACTTGTTATAAAACTCAATTGTCCCACTAATATCCTTTAGGGAAGAAAACTTGTAATCCTTACCTATTTTCACTTATATGTCCTTCCAGTCCTATAGGAATGTAGGGGATAGATAGTATTCTTTGCAGTAAACATTAAGAATCCTGGTGAATGTATTGACTGTGCCGGGTAAGGGACATCTCAAAAAGCACGTTCAGCCTTCCCTCATAGATATGACCTCACATTTTTGACATTATCCTTGTAAATATTCTTTGCATCCTCTCCAGCACTCCTTTATCTTTTTTAGAATATGGCACCAGAGCTGCAGACAATACTGGTAAACTTGCTATGTATTTCCAGTGCTTTTTTTTATCATTATTCATTAATAATTCTTCAGTTCAGGCAATTGGCTGGATCAAACTTGGAGCTACTTTAGTAAACACAGTGTGACTGAAGTTGGTATCAGGGAAGAAATTAGTTAGGACAGAGTTATAGAGATTGTAGTAATGAACTTTGACAAACCAATTACTGTTAAATTATAAATTAGATAAGCAGCATAATCTCAGTTCTCTCAACTTTGACATCATCAGCCAAAAATATCCTACAGTAAAGAAAAGATGTAATATATTATTTCATTAATAATAAAAGTTCAATGTCTTACTTTAGTTCAACAGAGAGGTTGATGATATTAAAAGCAACAAAAATTTAAGGTTAATGAGAAACAGCAAGGTACAGTAAATAAAGCCATTGAGGCACAACTTATTACAATGCTATGCAATACTATTCATTAAATGCTACTTACTTAATGGGAAACATTGCAATTCTAGCATCAATTCAAGTGAAATTATTAATAAAAGTTAAATAATAAAAGCAAGTAGTGGAATAAATGAGTATTGAGAAGAGTTTTAGATTGCCCTGTTTATAACTTATATATGTGTGTGTGTATAGATACAGATATATAATATATGAGCATATATATATACTACAGTATTTATATGCTTATAAATAACATATATATGGATCTTTATTATGTACTTATAAGCATGCATATATGTGTGTGCGCTTCTATATGTGAGCATGTAAAGCATTGTTATCTAAATACATCATTAAGAAATGTATAATAGTTTGGAAAAAGTGCCTTAAGTATTCAATAAAACAAGAAAACTAATATATTTATTTAATGAAGCATATGTGAACTATGACAGTCTTTAAATGGCTTCTGTCATTTTAGCTATCATGTCAACAATTTAGTGAATGACTTGATATAATATGTTGATAATGCACCACAGATTCACCAGAATTATGAAGGGTTAAATTATGAATACTTGGTTTTTGTTCTCTTGAGTTTAGAAGGTTAAGCAGGTAATCTAATGAAAGTGTTTCAAATGATAAACTGATGTTATAGGATAGATACATAAAAATTATTTCCTCTGATTGAGGAATCAGAACAATGGGCAAAAATGGTGAACTTGGAGCTATAGGAGTGAAATCAGAAGGCATTTTTTAATACAATAGGTAGTAGAAATCTGGAACAACCATCCTCAAAATGTTATGGTCACTGGGTTAATAGAAATTTTCATGTCTGAGATCAATAGATATTTGTTAAGAGTATTGAGGAAGATGGAGCAAATGTAGGCAAATGTTGTTGAGGTTAAAGGTCAGCCATGATTTAATTAAATGGCACAACAGGTGCAAGGGACTGAATTCTGTTCCTATGTTCCTATGCTGTTGCATCAGTTCACAATAAACTGCTGATCGTTATTCAATAAATTTAGGATTATGTCAGAACAAATAACCCATTAGTGTGTATGGTAATATAACAACAAATGGAAAGTAGTGGTCTCTGCTGTCAGCCATCATTGGCAAAACATAGAGACCCCCAAACAGAATCAAACAGTTTGAATAAGAAACCAGGTCCTCACCGATTTCCAAATTTCCTGGTTAGGCTTTGTGAAAAAACAGAACTTCTTCTTTCATCCCTAAGTCAATTATGTAAAAGTGGGCCAGGAAGCAAGGCTTTCAACTTTGGGAGAGTTGGGGCCCAGATAATTACTGGGAACTGCTACACTGTGTGAAGTGAAGCACACTGGCCCCCATATTGGTGCAGATGGGCTGCATCAGGGAGCAGGTATTTAGGTAAGGGGAGTGGCACTATGGGTTTTCAGGGTAGGGGTTGAGGCAATTCCCACAATGGCAGGTAGATGCCAAATTTTCCAGCCACATAGGGTGAGTAGGTGACAGGGATGCACCTGGAGAGGTGTGGGCACCTGTAGGCCACATGTAAGTGAAATGTTTGCCCATTGTCTTTGCCAATTCCAACAAAATCAGCACTGGAGGACACTAGCACATAGTATTCCATGATAACGGTTAGGAATGCATCTGAAGATTTTTTTGGGAATATTCACAAAAATAAGTGAAAACATTTGCTTATCATAATAGACCAGTTTTAACACATATTTGGACTTGGTGCAGCGATATCAACCTCAACTCAACATTGAATTGTGGCATAATTCAGGCATGACAGCAAAATAGACAAGTATAACTGCAATTGGGCCCAGGGTAAACTTAAAAACGTTCCAACATTGTCAACTGAAGCACCTGGAAACTTTTAAAACTTTATTTGACTTCTTTTAAGGTTAACAAAAAGCAAACAACCTGATTAGCTTTATTAACAATAACATTGTAAGAAGGCTGCATGGTAATTAATTTACTTTTCCAGAGTATGGGACAGAATCAACGATATGAATTGAGTCTGTGGTCACCATGTCATTGTAAGCAAGTACCGGTCTTAGGCTGTTGCCTAGCATATAAAGCGAAGGAGTGCATTAACAGTGTTAGGGGGAAATTAAAAAATACTAAAAGAGAATACAGTAAGAATTTACTGAAAAACCCCTAAAATCTCCAGGCATACATGGCTGCTAAACATATTAAGAGTTGAAGATTCCCAGATGAACATTGCACAGCCTTGAGAGTCAGACTGGAGACAAAAGTATGACATAAATTAGATTAAGTGTACTCCCCTCTCACATAGGGAAGGGGCAGATGGTTTTAGCTTAGCTATGGGAAAATGAACAATGGACAAAGAGGGGGCTTTGATAAAACCACAAACAGTCTTGAGTTGTGGGAACCAAGGTCTTTGCATATGTATTTTAATTCTGAATGGATAATATAATTATGTATACATCCTTTAGAATAATTGGTTAGCAAAATCACATGTTTATGTACTTAATAGGATAGATTTAGCATGAAACCAGTGTGTTGGTTACAGATTGGATGTATTCAAATATACTCAAATGTGTTATGATAAAAAAAGGTACAAAAGTAATGAAATGTAATCAGTCTGGGAGCTGGGTCTTCATTCTTAGGAATGATTGCAGCTCCCTTGGATATGCTTGAATAAAACCGGTTAAAAGGAAGCCAGAGTCTTTGTAGTCGTTGCAGGATTGGAGAGTGTAACATCTCCTCTTCAACAGCTAGGGAATGAAATTGATCTTGAGTAGTAGTGCAAAACAGGCAACCCATTTTAGACCGTGCGGAAGCTGTGGGAGCCAAATTCACCCCACCCTCCTTAGTACAAAGATGAAAGAAAAAGATAAAATCCCCATACAAATAAAAACTGGCATATGAAGAATAACTATGGAAAAGTCCATTTTCTTTAGTAAGAGGTTTATATGGTTTGTATTTTAAAAAAATAATATTCATGCAAGTATGTTTCCAAAAGACAATTTTCTGTGCCTCTGAGGTTTTTTTTTAAACTCCTCTAAATATTTGCGTGGAATAATATTCAAGTAGGCAATAATTTTTCTTGCTCTCAATATTGCTGGTGACTTGTAATTATTTCACCATGGCAGCTCCATTTAATAATCGCATTAAATATCTATCTGGAGGAAAGGGAGATTTTGATCCTCACATTGTTGGATAATAAAATCATCCGGTCTCTAGCAGTTTAGCAGGTGGGAAGAGGCTTGCAGCTTTGCATTCTGATGACAGCTCTGTCAGATCCCCTGGCAGCAGTTAATTTCAGGATATGAAGTAGTAATATACCCATTTCTACTATTAATTATATGGTTGCTTCATCACTAATGAGCCAGCCATTTTTAATATGAACACCAATTCCTCTCCCAAATATGAAGCAGAAGTCTAAATTAATCAAACTGTTCATCCCCAGATGCAGTTGGAATTGCTCACACTGATGCAGAGTCACAGATACCATCTAACCATTAAATTCAACTGGCCACCTATTCCAACAGATCATTACCACTAGCAGCTATATGATTATTATTTTCACAGTGAGTTTTGTTTTTAATGAATGTCATAGTTACACATCAATTTTCTACAGACCACAGCCTATTTAGAGGCACAGAGGATGGAAAATCCTTAAAATTATTCATGCTATCACATTGCAAACCTCTACATCACTGGCTAATTGACATGAGATTCTCTCAACCATCAAAGATATCTCCATCAATCGTTCCCTGAAATATATTTGTGTAGTTAGCTTTTTGTTGCTCGGGGATTCAGTGAAGTTATCATGATAAAACAAATCTCTGACACCTAATCTTTAAATCTAATTAAGAAGAAGTCTGCCTCAGTGCTCTTACGGAGGTATTATTCTGTAATATCTGATTAAATTTTCTCTCCAGATTTATTTAAAGCAAATTAAAAGAGCCACCAAACTAAATGGAGATAAAAGCAAAGGACTGCAGATGCTGGAAATCCAAAACAAAAACAGAAACAGAAATACCTGGAAAAACTCAGCAGGTCTGGCAGCATTGGCGGAGAAGAGCACAGTTGATGTTTCGAGTCCTCATGAATGTTTTGGTTTTGCTGTTATGTATGAGGCTCCAAAACTTCATGTTGCGCAAATTCCTGAAGTCTAAGCAATACAGATCTTTGCTGAAAAGCAGCTAAACAAACTTTACAAAATCAAAGCCATCCAAGTTGGAGTGAATTCCAAGGCAAGATCTTCAAAGGTGAAGTTTGGAATCCCTTGTGAGAGAGACGGAGTTTCAGTGAGATTGGTTGACTAACAATGGTACTAACATTTGGGTGGGTTGTTGAGAAATCCATAGAATCTGTTTTGGTCGCATTTGGCACTTATTGCACAGTGATGTGCTCGACCACAGTTTCCCTGTTAACTTCATCGTTACCCTGAACATTAGCGTATTTTTAAAAAATTCATTCATGGGATGTGGGCTTTGCTAGCTGGGGCAGCATTTATTGTCCATCCCTAGTTGCCCTTGAGAAGGTGGTGGTGAGCTGCCTTCTTGGATTGCTGCAGTCCATGTGGTGTAGGTACATCCACTGTGCTGTTAGGAAGGGAGTTCCAGGATTTTGACTCAGCGACAGTGAAAGATTGGCGATATATTTCCAAGTCATGGTGGTGTGTTACTTGGAAGGGAACTTCCAGGTGGAGGTGTTCCCATCCATCTGCTGCCCTTGTCCTTCTGGATGGTAGTGGCCATGGGTTTAGAAGGTGCTGCCTAAGGCGCCTTGGTGAATTCCTGCAGTGCATCTTGTAGATGGTACACATTGCTGTTACTGTTTGTCGGTGGTGGAGGGAGTGAATGTTTATGGATGTCGTGCCAATCGAGCAGGCTGCTTTGTCCTGGACATTGTCAAGCTTCTTGAGTGTTGTGGGAGCAAGTGCTCCATCACACTCCTGACTTGTGCCTTGTGGATGGTAGACAGGTTTTGGGGAGTCAGGAGGTGATTTACTCGCCGCAGGATTCCTAGCCTCTGACCTGCTCTTGTAGCCATAGTATTTATATGGCTAGTCCAGTTTAGTTCCTGGTCAATAGTAACCCCCAGGATGATGATAGTGGGTGATTCAGCAATGGTAATGCCATTGAATGTCAAGAGGTGATGGTTAGATTCTCTCTTGTCGGAGATGGTCATTGCTTGGCTCTTGTGTGACGCGAATATTACTTGCCAATTGTCAGCCCAAGCCTGGATATTGTCAGTTTTGTTGCAGATAGGCATTGTAAATTGTTTTATATCTCTGAGCTTGCATAGTAAAGTCTATTTTTGTTTGTTCAAAACCCATGGAATTTTGTGGCTTTCTTCACTGAGCAAAGTTTCTTGAATCTGAAACCTTGTCTACTTTATACAAAACATTATTGGTCTCTAACTGGATCCTACCAACAACTTGGGGACCTGGCCAAGGATCATAACAATATGTTAATATAATTTGCTAATGGATGATATGATAATATAATTTATTAATGGTGTTCAAAATTTTGAAACTAATACAGTAACCATCCATTATTATAGTAATAAAAGCATAACATTTCCAATCACCATGTCACAAATTTCTAACTTAGGATTTCCAAATGTCAGCCTCAATTTTGATGGCCTGAAGTACCATGTAATGGCAGACAATCAAGGAAATTGCTCAAAAGTCTGTGATGTACTTTCCAGTTTTGACTGGACTAACATGATCTTCCTTTATTTAATTTTACACTGAAAACCCAGGTGGCCTAAGGATTTGCTGCTTTTGTCATATTAAGTCAATCAAGGTGGGTGACAGCCTTAATGACCATTCCCAATCTTCCCATTTAAAACCTGCTGTGGTGATAATGGTGAAAAATAGCAGCCACTGTTTTCACTGCTCATTAAAAAGAAATGTCAAATGTCTCCTCTCCGGTAATATATTCCATGTTCACAGTAGCTGTTGGAGAGATGTAATGATGGCATATGAACACAGCCACACTAATGTTGCCATGCAACCATTTTGGCTGTCTGGCAATGTGAGTGTCTACCAATTTACTTTATGGCAATATCTAACTGGGCTTTATTGTGTGGGGATAATGAAGAAATTACTTGAATTTATTTAGCATCTTTTATGTCCCCCAGGACGTCCCTCATCCTTCACAGCCAATGAAGTACTTTTGAAGTGTAGCCACTATTATGCTGTAGGCAAAAGCTGCAGCCAATTTTGTGAAAAACAAGGCCCACAAATAATAATGAGGAAAATAACCAGAAAACTTGCACATTTGGTGGTGTTGATATTAATCTATGGTTCTTAAAATGTAAAACACTTTATTCACTTTACTAGGAATTAATATGTAAACAAAAATATCACTTACAAATAATTCTGTGTATTATTTCAACATTGTGTTGCATTGTACAAATTGACTTGATGATCATCTGTCTCACATGATACAAGTATGGTCCTGATAGTTAAAAGATGTATGTTAAATAAAAAGTACAAAGGCAGTCTTGCCATAGAATTACATTTTAAAAAATTGTGAAGTCTTAGAGCACCGGTTTACTAAATTGTCTCTGGGCAGTGTTTGATATTGTATTCTAGTGTAAAGAGTTAACAGATAGGATATGCTAACGTCTGACATAGATGATGACATATTGTGTGTTAGACTCGAGAGAGAGAGAGGTTGGAACATCATGCCCAGGAAAAATGTACCTACTCTGTAATCAGTTTAGACGTAGTGCTAATAAACAAGTGCCAAGCAAATACCAGAGTGTGACTACAGTCTGTCTAGTAATCAAGTACCACGCCTAGATTCCACAGATAAGATGGACTATCTCAGAACAGGTATTATTCTTAATCAAGCCTAATGGTTTTCATTGTGATAAACAAGAATATTAAGAATAGGCATGTCAGTAAATTCGACAATCAGGGCCCAGCAGAGAAAATGCAATATAAATATTAATGACCAAGAAAATCTGGTTAGACACAAGTCTAATCAGATGATGTTTAACAAGCTTCCTCTGTTACACAATGTCAAATTGTGAATGTTCGTATAGAATTTTCTATGTAGAAGCATCCTGCTTCAGAAGAAACCAGCACTTCAAACAAGAAGGGCATGGACTTATAAGATGAAGATTTCCTCGGTAAACCATGTGTAGCAATATTGTAAATTTATTTGAAGGATATAATTGAAACATAGCTATCCTTCTATTCCACTAACTTGCAAAGCACTTTTGCAGCAACTCCTTGTAGAATTGAAAAACATGTCAGTGCTGCGTACTTAACACAGCCACAGCACTAAACCTGGGCATATTAAATGCTGAAGCTCAGGAACAATAGATTCCAGCAGGGTGAGTTTTCCAGACCAACATTATGTAGCATGATGACATTTTGAAGTGCGTTTGTAATCTACATCACTGGTCATTTTAATTCTCTGATCCGCTCCCACTTTGATCTCTCTGTCCTTGGCCTCATGCACTGTTCTAATGAAGTTCAATGGAAGCTTCAGGAACAGCAGCTCATTATTTGATTCAGCACTTTACAGCCCTCTGGACTCAACATTGAGTTCAACAATTTCAGATCATAACCACTGCAACTATTTTAACGAACAGGAGTGAATGAGCTTGTTGGACTGGATGGTATTTGCCTGATCGCAGATTTTTTTAAAAATTTCACTGTGGACATTTTTAAAAGAGGGCATGCATTAAGATGCCAGGCGTGGCTCAATGGTAGCATGCTCACCTCTGTGTCAGGAGGTTGTGGGTTCAAGTCAACTCCAGAGACTTGGGTTTATAATCTCAGCTACCACTGCAGTGCTGCCACCATCAGAGGTGCTGACTTTCAGATGAAAAGTTAAACTGATATTCCACGTGTTGATCTTAAAGATTCCATGGCACTATTTGAAGAAGGGTAGAGAAGTTCTGGTGTCCTGGCAAACACACCCCTCAACCAACAAGGCCAAAAAAACATTGTCTGGTCATTAATTTCAAGACTGGTTGTGGGACCTTGGTGTATGGCAACCCCTCCTCTCCCTGTCCAAAAAAATAGGATGTCCAATTTCTAGCCCATTATCTGGTCCTCAACATATTGCTGTGGAAACTTGCTGTGTGCGAATTGGCTGCTGTGTTTCCAATATTACACCAATGACTACACTTCAAAGTAAACTCATCGTGTGTGATATGCTTTCAGATTCCTCAGGTCGTGAAGGTCACCATACAAATGCAAGTTCTTACTTTCCTTGCAGGTGTAAGCAGGCTTACAGTATTAAAACAGTAATAGATCTGGAAGAGGGTGAAACACTTCATGCTCTGAATTGGTTTCTGTAGCTGCAATTTTGACAGAGCGACAGAGCCCCAACAATGGGCCTTGCCTCGTCCATTTGTGCATCACCTGATTGGTTATTGTTGGAGCTCATGTCCCTTTGAAAGAGTTCCAAAGAGCTGCCAACCATCGGAGGGCTTGCAGGTCAGCAGTCTCGGCAATGCCACGAGGAGTGATGGCGACTGCACCAGCAAAGAAAGTGAAACCGTGGAAGGACGCTGCCTTGCTAATGGTCAATGGTGTCAGGGGTTGCTGGGACCAGTGGGCCTGTCAGGGAGGCTCTGATGTGGAGGTGGGGGTTGGTGAGGGCAAGGGTGGCTGCGGTGGGGTGGCCATTGCTGCCAGGGGCCCCTCTATGAGCCACAGGAGACCCCTAATAAAAGCCTGCAGGAAGACAACCAGGCAATCTCCCCACCCAGTGGAGGGCCCATCCACCACTGGTAAAATGCCAGAAGAGGTGGGAAGAGACCTTTATTTGGCCATTTAAATGGCTCAATTGGCCTCTGCGTTGGAGAGCTGTCCACCACCTTACCCACCACTGATAAAATGACAGCAGGAAGGGGAAAGGCACTCCACCGTCCCCGCTATACCTCACCATCTTACTGCCTCTCAGCCTGTCCCTAGGGAGCTGATAAGGCCCAGCCCTGTCTCTCTCCTTGAGCTTATGCACAGGGCACCCAGAACAACATTTTTTTATAAGTCAGGTGTAATTGTGGGCAATATTTCTATTTGGGAGTACATGTTTAGCAGCTATGTAGCTTTAGGCAACAGAATCCTTGAAAACTTCACAAAATGTTTCAACAAATCAAAAAGCAAGGCCTTAGGGGAATGAAATGGTTTACACAGTAGCCAAGGCAAGGTGGAGGAGTGATTGACAGATAAAATACTTGCAACCCTAGTGGATGAAAAAAATGGTTATCAGATTGGCAGTCCTGGACTTTAAAGCTTAGTTTGGCAATTTGAAAGCTGACAGAGATCAGATTTTTTTTTGACAATGTAACGGAACATAACAGAGGAAATAAACGACAGATGTGCAAAGCTGCTGCATGGCATGACAATAATGGATCAAGGGCTGAGTGATATCATGTATTAACAATTCAGGATGGACAAGCTTAGATCAAATACTGGAAGAAACAATTTAGTACTTATTCTACTTCCAGTGGAAAACCAGGATAAGGGTTTTTATGGACTCACTGGAGACTATGTTTGAACTACCATGTTGTGTCCTGTCCCTTTCAGTGGACTCCTCGGGGAATACATTTGTTTGGACAGCAGAGCAAATTGGATAAGGAATCAGCAGCTTGTTTTGTACCCCACCTAATTTTCATCTGCATTAACTTCAACAGAAAATAAAATTCGATGGATTTCAAAACGCACTGCCAATTCGCTATCATCTGCTCGGCACTACTGCTCAAAATAAATTTAAACCACATCCTTTATTTAGCTGTTTGCCTTCACCATTGTCAGTGCTTCATTTCTGTTTTGCTATGTTTCTGAAAGATGGCTCATCCAAAGTTTCCTGGACTTGTGCCCCATCCCCATTGCTGTTGTCTATTTAGGAACTATGGATACCTATATAGGCATCTTTCTCTATTTGCAGGTACTTGAGGCAGAAGGGGGGAAGTGGTGAGTAATTCAGCCAGGCACCCTTACTTACAGACATGGGGCGGAATTTTACAGTCCCCTCCTGGCGGGGGTGGGGCCATAAAATGCAACCAGCCCTTCAAATATCCCTTGGCTTTGACGGGACTGTAGAATCCCACAGGTGTAAAATACCGCCCATGGAATCTTTTCCCACCATTTTTGTTCTATGCGACCAGGCACAGGGACAGAAAGATCCACCTCGATAAAGTTCCAAAATTCTCTGAGAAATCAAAATTCTAGACTTTGATGTGTGTATTTTGTTACAATTATGAAGTTCATAAGATTATTATATTTTGGGACCGTAGGTTTAAATTTAGGCTAAGTGAAGTGGGGATGGGGGGGGGTGCGGTGGGGGGCACAGGTCTTGTGACCTTTTCTGCAATCTCCCTGTTGGTAAACCTGGGTGGCTTAATTGTTAGGGATCAAAAGAAGGATTAGACATTTTACTGAGAAGATAGTGCGAGGTATTTACATTTGGAGGCAATGGAAGCAGTCTCTAAGTTTACCATGGGCAGACACTGAGGCTTGGATTTTCATCCTCGAAGCGATAGCTGGAGTTGGGAAAATTCCCAGCTTGGCCCGATCACCTCGGTAGTAAGTGCCTGCAAAGGCAGCATCTTCATTGTTGGGGGGGTGGGGGTGGTGATAGCGGAGCAGGAAAGGGTGGAAGCCAGCTGACTTGGGAAAGAGGTCGGAGGCAGCCACAGGGGCTGTCGGGTGCTGAGGTGGGCTATTTGAAAGGCCTGGCTCAGTGCTGTGGGATTTAATCCCAGTTAAAATAAAAGGAGAAAGACCCTCCAGCCCTCATGCCTCACACTCCCTCATGCCCCATCCATGCCACCTCCTGCCCCCCCACCCACTCCCTATGGCCCCTCGTACCTGCAATGCCACCTCATGCCCCTCCACCCACACCCCCATGGCCCTTCATGCTACCTCTGCCAAGCTATGGCACTCCATGGCCCCTCGTGGCCCCATGTCAAATTATGCCTGCCATCAGCCCCTCGTGACCCCTCATGCTGTCATGTCAAGGCACTGCATATACACAGTATGGCCCCTAATAGCCAAATACCACCATATTCCCCTCCACCATCCCATCTCTTATTGCCCTTCATATCCCCTATGCCAAGCTATGGCACTTCTATGCCCATTGAGCCACCATGCGTTGTAAAGGACCAATCAACCCAGTAGTGACACTGGGATGTGTTAAAAAGCAACTGAAAAAAATTGTCATTTATTCATTACCTTCCGCTAAAGAAAATTAATTTACTACAAGGCAATAAAAATGTCAATCCTCCAGACCCTTTACAAAATCAATAACAGAAACCACAAGCCCCGGAAACCACTTAACTTCGTGTAAATAAACATTATGAAATTGGCCACAGAGATCAGAGAGGCAGAACTGTCAATCAAGCAATGTTTACCCTGGAGTGTAGCTGTTTCAACAAGAGGAATGGATGTCTGGGCTCTCGGCATTGCATCCATAATGTAGCTTTGGGTGTGTGGAGTGCCGCAGCTTTGCATGGGGGTAAGATGGGCCATTGTGGGTGGCTGAAGGGGTTTCCCTACAAATCAATGAATATCACACATAGATTTCTGTGGGCAGCAGAGAGAAAAGGCTACTTGATTTTGCAAGCTACCACAGACCGGTGCAAGTAGGAGACAGTCTCTAGTCAAAGAGATGCATCCTGCAGCTGTCTAAGGATTCCAGAAGTTTCATCCTGGCGTGGTCAGGGAGAAGAAGAATCATCGGAACTGCTGGTGGTGGATTTAAGAAAGTCTCTAAAAACTGAGGAAACTTGAGACGGTTATTTGAAGTTACCACTCAGTGAAAAGGGGGATACGAAAACTCATTAGAAGCTGGGAGAAACTGTGGGCTGTTTGCTCAAAAAGTGTAATTCTATGGTGAGCGCGATGTGCAATACGTATTAATGTTCTTCCCTGCCTTTTAAAGTATAAGTTTCCCACAAAAAGAAATTTGTGTACAGTCAATAGTGTTTTTAGTTATTTGTTACAATAAAAGTGCTAAATTGAGAAATCTTGCCATGTCATTCTTTCAGGTGATAACTAGAAGGTTGTGTTTCTTTTTATGTTATCAGCCTCTACGGAGATCGTAATAAATTATATACAGCACTTTAATCTGGTCATCAAAAAGCCAGGAATAATGGATACAATCTTGATACTGTTGACAGGATTGCCACCGATGGAATGTACACTTCCAATCCAGTTCTGATGCCATGCAACAGTTTGTAGCCAATGTTAATAACCAAAACTCAGAAGACTGCACGTCTCAATTTTAAAATGGTGACTATAGATGAAAGTCAACTTTAGTAAGAGTACAAAATGAGTGCTGGCAAGATTGAGCACAGATCAGACACCCTTGCTTGAATTTCCTTCCCTTTGGAGTAAGTGCGAAGGATTCCTTTGCACTTACTCCAAAGGGAAGGAAAATCAAGCAAGGGTGTCTGATCTGTGCTCAATCTTGCCAGCACTCATTTTGTACCCTTACTAAAGTTGACTTTCATCTATAGTCACCATTTTAAAATTGAGACGTGCAGTCTTCTGAGTTTTGGGATGTGTGCAACTCTTCCTGTCTGATTTTCCTCAATGAGTTGTGCTGACACAATCCAGGCACAGACACAACAACAGTAAAATAGGCCTCACTGTTCATTTTAAAATTTTCTTAACAGTCATGATGAGGTGCATGCAACACAAGCTAGGAAAATAAAAGAGAGGAAAAAACAT
The DNA here is from genome assembly GCF_017639515.1 of Carcharodon carcharias. NCBI lineage: Eukaryota > Metazoa > Chordata > Chondrichthyes > Lamniformes > Lamnidae > Carcharodon > Carcharodon carcharias. The sequence continues at coordinate 168,423,553 of NC_054473.1, forward strand.
TATTTAATGAAAACAAAAGGTGATTAAAAGCTGCGATTAAACAGTGACCCCTAGTTCTAGGTTCCCCACAAGAGGAAACATCCTCTCCACATCCACCCTGTCAAGACTCCTCTGGATCTTAAAGGTTTCAATTAAGTCACCTCTTACTCTTCTGAATTCCAGTGGATACAAGCCTAACCTGTCCAATATTTCCTCACAAGACAACCTGCCCAATCCTGGTATTAGTCTAGTAAACCTTCTTTGAACTGCTTCTAACGCATTTACATCTTTCTTTAAATAAGGAGATCAGTATTGTACACAATACTCCAGACGTGGTCTCACCAATGTCCTGTACCTCCCTATTTTTGTAATCAATTCCCCTCACAATAATAATAACATCCTATTAAATTTCCTAATTACCTGCTGCAGCTGCATGCTAACCTTTTGTGATTCATGCACCAAAACACCCAGATCCCTCTGAATCTCAGAGCTTTGCAACCTCTCACCATTTAGATAATAAGCTTCTTTTTTATTCTTCCTGCCAAAGAGAACGATTTCACATTTGCCCCCATTATACTCCATTTGCCAGATCTTTGCCCACTCACTTAATCTATCTATGTCACTTCATAGTCTTCCTTAGACTCAGTGATGATTCTAGAATACTGGATAATTGCACATGTTACATCCTTGTTCAAATATAAGCCCAGCAACTACAGGCCAATCCATTTAATTCAGTGGTGGGGAAACTTCTAGAAACAATAATTCGGGACAAAATTAATAGTCACATAGACAAATGCGGGTTAATTAAGGAAAGCCATCATGGGTTTGTTAAGGAAAAATCATGTTTAACTAACTTGCTAGAGCTTTCTCCAAAGGTAACAGAGGGGTTGTTGAGGGCAATGCTGTTGACGTGGCAAACGTGGATTTCCAAAAGACATTTGATACCTTGCCGCACAACAGACTTGTGAGCAAAGTAATAGCTCACGGAATAAAAGGGACAGTAGCAAAATACATACAAAATTGTCTGAGTGGCAGGAAACAGAGAGTTGTGATTAATCAATGCTTTTCGGGCTAGAGGAAGGTTTGTAGTGGAGTTCCCCAGGGTTCAGTGTTGAGACCCTTGATCTTCCTGATATACGTTAATGACCTAGTCCTTAGCATACAGGGCACAATTTCAAAATTTGCAGATGATATGAAATTTGAAAGCATTGTGAACTGTGAGGAGGGTAGTGTAGAATTTCAAAAGAACATAGACAAGTTAGTGGAATGGGCGGACAAGAGGCAGAAGAAATTCAACGCAGAGAAATGAAAAGTGATTCATTTTGGTAGGAGGGACATGAGATACAAAATAAAATAAAGGATACAACTCTGAAGGGGGTGCAGGAGCAGAGGGACCTGGATGCGTATGTGCATAAGTCATTGAACATGGCAGGACAGATTGAGAGTGCGGTTATTAAAGCATACAGTATCCTGGGCTTTATTAATAGTGCATAGGGCAGAATTTTTAGGTCATCTGACAGACGTGCACCCGACCTGAGCAGATGCGAAATCGCGCAAGGTGACATCGGGTGAGCATCCCAATGTCATCCTGCGCTCATGCAATATTTTAGTCGGTGGGCATGAGCTAAAGTCTGAAGCGCACCCTCTAACAATTAAGAGGCCAATTGGTGTAATTAAAGTTGCAATTGTCTCCGATTTTTCATGGTCCATCCAAACGTATGGTTGGCGGGCAGGCGAATAGACTTCATATTTTTCATGAAGCCTCATTCAAGGGCAGGATGAGGTTTCTGTTATTAAATTTTAAGAAAATAAAAACCTATGGGCAACATTTTTATCATGTACATGTCCAGGTGACTGATTGTGATGCTTGCACATTTTTTTCCTGATTTTAAAAACTTTATTTAAATATTTTTCAAGTCTTTAGCTCTTTGAGGCAGCTCTCTGCCTTCAGGGAGCTTTCATTCAGCGCTCGCCCGCGCCCATGCTTACATCAGTCCCCACCCTCCTCCCACCCCCATCCTGGCAGCGCTGACAGTGCGTGCTTCACGCTGGTTAGCTATAAATTGGCCAGCCAGCGTGAAATTGCAGTCAGCGGCCTGTTCCCTGGCCAATCCCCAACCCGCCGATCTCGCCCGCCCACCAACCTAAAAATTCTACCTATAGAGCACCAGAGCAAGGAGGTTATGTTGAACTTGTGTAGGACACTAGTTCAGCCTCAGCTGTAGCATTGTGTCCAGTTCTGGGTGCCGCACTTTAGGAAAGATGTGAAGGCATTGGAGAGGGTGCAGAGAAGATTCATGAGAATGTTTCCAGGGATAAGTAACTTCAGTTATGAAGATAGACTGGAGAAGTTGGGACTGTTTTCAAAGAAGAGTAGATTGAGACAAGATTTTTTAGAGGTATTCAAAATTATGAAGGGGTGTGGGCAGAGTAGGTAGGGAAAAACAGTTCCCACTCAAGAAAGGATCGAGAACGAGAGCTCACAGATTTAAAGTAATTGGCAAATGAAGCAAAAGTAACATGAGGAAAAGCTTTTTCATGCAGTGAGTGGTTGGGGCCTGGAATGCACGGCCTGGGAATGTGGTGGAGATAAATTCAATCGAGCCATTCAAAAGGGAATTAGACTGTCAACTGAAAAGGAAGAATGTGCAAGGTTATGGGGAGAATGGCACTGGTTGAATTGCTCATTCAGAGAGCCAGTGCAGACATGATGGACAAAATGGCCTCCATCTGCACTGTAACAACTCTGTAATTCTGCGAAATCTGCCACCCTTACCCAGTCTGGCCTACATGTGACTCCAGAGACACAGTAAGACGCTTGACTCTTAACTGTCCTCTGAAACGACCTAGCAATTAAGCCACTCAGTTCAAGGACAATAAGGGATGGGCAATAAATGCTGGCCTTGCCAGTGATGCCTACATCCCAAGAAAGAATTTTTAAAAAGTGCCTGTGCATTGATATCACAGGAAGGAAGTATCCTGGAATGGGTCAAGATTCTTTATGGACCAAATGGGCAAATCCAACAATTCAGACCACAACCAAACCCTGAGTGTTTACAATAATATGCACAGGGAATATTTTAATTCAAATTCTAGGTCAGGCACATCTGATTTGGAGGATTAGTTGAATCTCTGAAGGGAATCCTGTAGCGATCAAAGAGAATTGCGTAACGTGAAAAACAGAACTCAGTCTTTAAGGCTAACCTTGGTGTTTTGCCGTGAATTTATTAAGAAGAATGTGATGCCTTACCTTTTTGATATGCTAAGCTGTTTAACTCCACTCGTACACACAATTTCAAACAAGGGACTTTCATTGGGTTTCTTCTCCAATGTCAGTCTGCCAGGGGCATCAAACTGGGCTCCTGAAGAATGGACATGCACAAGAAAACATTTAGCTATAACTGGTAATTACAGCACTGATTTAAAATCAGGTTTTTAAAACACTTTTTTCTTCAGTCATGTTACATATTGACATTTCTCATAAGTGAACCGTGTCCCTAATGATCAGAAATTATATAGACTTGTGAAAATTACTCTTCATTGCAGCAAATTGCTTACTATAATTTAAATAAGTTTCCCATTCCATCTTGTCTGTCAGATGGGAGTAATTATCATTCAGTAAACCAGATTCATACAGTCTGAAGCAACTAATTAATTTATTTATGCTCATGTGAAAGTGGGAATGTGGGGAAAATTCCCACATTTACTGCAGATGCTTTAGATGTCCAGCTTCAGTAGTCACAGATAAGGGAGGTGGATATCTTTGGAGTAGAAGACTACCATCCTGTGAAAGGTAAGAGTGAATGCAGCCTCCAGGTCTGTATTATAGGCCAGCCATTTCAGTATTAACAGAATCATAGGCTAAGAGCTTCCAATTCTTGGATGGTCCTACCCCAGACATACCCCCCAAGTGTGCTACGGGACCCCTTGGAAGTCCCAAAGTACAGACTTTGTGGGAATTGCCTGGGAAGTTGGGACTTCCGATGGGCAATTCCCCTGCATCCAGAACCCTCTGAAAAGGTCTTCAATTCTGAGTTAGAGTCGGAGACTTCAGATGGTTCTGACTTACTTACCTGGATAGTTACCCAGGAAATGTTGGACCGAAAAAAACATGTCAAACTCCTGGGTAACTATACATAATCACTCACACTAACTCCCTGACTACTCTCTCAGCCTTCAACTCCCACTGACCCTCCGACCCTCCCCCGAACCAATCTGACTACCCATCTGACCCTCCAATAATCCCCCAACCTCCATATCCCTCCCAACCCTCTGACTCACCCTTTGAGCCTCTGCATTGCCACTGACCCTCCAACTCCTGTCTGATTCTCCACTCCCCATGACCTTCCACTTCCAACCCCGACCTTCTGACTCCCACTCCTGACACTCTGACTTGGCCTCAACCTCCCTGACTCCTCCCAAACCCAACCTGACCTGACCTTACCACCCTACCCACCCTGCCACCCAACCAAGCTGCACCCTAATTAGCCTACCTGCCTTGCCTTCTTACCCATGCAGCCACCTATCATCCTGCCACACTACCCAGGTGCCACACTACCCAGGTGCCACACTACCCACCCTGCCACTCCTACCCTGCCACCATACCCAGGTGCCGCACTACCCACCCTGCCATACCACCCACCCTACCTACTCACCTCACCCCCATTCATTCACTAATACAATGAAAAGCTATTGAATGTCCCAAAGCTTTTCACCATGTTAGTGAATGAAGACCAAAACACAGCAGCTAATGGTGTAAAAAAAGGGGCGGGCCTTGGCTTCCTCTGATGATCCTGCACTATGAGGAAGGAGGTGAGAACATGTACGCTCTGCACATCTGAATAGGCCCAGTTCAGAATTGCACGCGAGAAGTGCGGAGCTCCGGAGCAAGGTAAATAAATAAGAGCAGAGTGGCCGCTCCTTGCAAGATTTGGCCCATAGAGCGGTTGCAGTGCAGAAAGAGGCCGTTCAGCCTGTTGAGTCCATGCCACTCTTTGCAAGAGAAACTCAGCTGGTTCTATTCCCCTCCTCAGGTGCTTATCCAATTCCCCTTTGAAAGTTCCAATTGTATCTACCTCCACTACCCTCTCAAGCAGTGCATTCCAGATCCTAACCACTCGCTATGTACAAAACCTTCTGTTCATGTTGCAGTTGTTTTTTCTCCCAATCACTTTAAATTGTGTCCTCAGGGTTTTGACCTGTCCACCAATGGGAACAATGATAGGACTTTTAGAATTTCAAGGGGATTACTTGCATAATGCACATGCACACTCCAGGTTGGCTGATCTGCCAGCGATGTGGAAAGATACTGTTGCTGGGAGAATGATGCTTTGATATCCTGCTTGGCATAGAAATAGATGCCCTTGTTCTGGATTTTCTTTGCAGACCAGTCTGTATCAGGCACCACACTCTGTGACATCCCTTGAGACAGTACAAACAGGTTAACTCTGATGTGCTGGTGTGATAATGGGTGTTGACATTGGGCAGCATTTTCCAGCCAAGTAGGTGCAGGATCCTATGCATGCGGGAAGGTAAAGGCCCTGAAATTTCAACTGATTCCCTGATTCCAAACTGGCATCGTTCCCTACGCTTCTGCCTTTTCCTAGTGTGAGATCCAAGTCCAGTAGGGAACACCCCACCCTCCGCACTTCTTTTTACCATGAATTCTTTTTTTCCCAACAGTGCATGGCTCCCACATTGTGTTTGCACCTTCCCAGGGTGACTGAGGGGAGTGCACAGCAGGAAGAGCTTCTTCAGTGAAACTGAAGGCTATGAAGCCTTTGATCAGTTACATTGAAAATCTGCAGCCATGGCCAAGTGAGAGACTGCTGTTCAAAGCACTTCCTCTCTCTGAGTGTGTTACCGCTGTTTGACAGGTGATTGGCAGCTTTTTGGAAGTCACTTCACCTGTCTAGCGCTGCACTCAACTAAAGCTGCACTTTCCTGCTGCCAGCCTTCACTGTGGCATGGGAGCAGCTTATGCAGATCCGAGGGTCAAGAGCAGAGACCACATCACTACCAACTGCTCCAACAGCAGTAGGAGCAATCCCAGCAGCAGCACCAGCTGCCTTCTACTCAGTCACATGCCCCTCCCAATTCAGCAAAGCTGTAAAACTTGAAAAGAAGCTCCAGGAGCAGAAGTGCAGAGGAAAAATCACCAGGCAAAAGCTCCAAAGAAAGACTTGAAAGCTGGAGGCAGAAATTAAAAATTCTTTACTGCTGCAGAAAACACTATTGAATCTCCTTTGGCAGTCCAGTTTCTAAACCCAGCGTGCAAAGTCAGCACACCTACCAGGGGTGAGTTAAGTCTTTTAAAATACCAGGCTACAGCAAGTCTGGAGAAATTTTTAAATAATTCAGAGTCAGAGGTGCAGTCTGAAAAAACCCATCACTAAAACTCGATCACCGAGTCTGAGCTCAGTTCAAAATGGAAAAAAAAAATTAATTAGATAATCCAGGAGAATCGCAACTTCTGGGCTCAGCCAAGAGAAAGCAAAAGCCAGGATTTGACAAATTTGCAACTTTAAAGTAAAACGCTGAGCAAGCAATCTCTGCAGGCAGTCGATCCAGGCAGCCATTGCTGAAAATGTTTTTTTCAGCTGAGCGCATTCGCCATTATAGTGGAGCCCGACAAACATAGGAAATCCCTTTTTAAACAAGTGAATGGTGATGCCATGTTGAAATTCAGAAAGCACTTAAAACAGAACCTACACTTTTAAAGAATTAATGGATGAGGATTTCACATTTCCAAATCAATTTGGACTAATCCAAGGCGTAGATCAATCAGTTAATTGGGGACCTTGCAGGAAAAGATTCCTAAGATACAACATTGCTTCAAATTTAGCCAAAAAGTCAGAAACAGGCCAGGTTAACACACTGCTTTACTTAATAGGCCTAATTGCAGATGACATCATTGCAAAACAGGGAATCAATGCATGATCTGCTAAATTTGAAGAAGTGCTAAAATCTTTCAATACTTAATTTAACCAAAAAAGCAATAAAATACTCAAAAGAGCTAAATTTAACAAGCAAGTCCAGCAGCCAGGAGAACATGTTGCTTCATTCATCGATGACCTGTACAGGATGGCAGAAGGTTGTGAATACAGAGATTTAAAAGCTGAACTCATCAGAGACAGAATAGTGGTAGGAGTAGTGGATGATACGCTCTCTGACCTCATGCAAGCAAAGGAAGGCCTGACCCTGGAAAGGCAATCAGTCATCAATCAGAACTCCATGAGAAGCTGAGAACCATTTTAAGAGAAAAAATAAACCGTGGTTCAGAGGCCAACCCACAGTTCAGCTAGTTAAGTGGCAAAGGCAGAGGGATACTCCAGGCCAGGGAAGGCAATACCCAAATTGGCCAGCAGAGTGACCATGGTAACACTGTGGAGCAAAGTGCCTCCACAGGCGAGATCAATGTCCTTCAGTTTCAGCACAATAATTTCAGTGCAACAGGATTGGACACTACAGCAAACTGCAAGACAAAAGCTCTGAAATGCACAGCAGGCTCAAAGATCATCCACGGGGTCAAGAAACCAAAAGCAGAAGACACATAACCATGCTTCTTGGGTGAGGTCAATGATCTTGGTTTCTCATTTTAGAATGCGGACATTTCAGATAATGACCATTTAACAAATTTTAGATTAGACACAGGAACCAGCGTAACAGTCTTGTTGGGCAAAGAACTATGGCTAAAAGAACTCTGGCTTCGAACAACAAACACACCACTCTATGGGCCTGGAGGAACCCGACTTCCAGTCATAGGCATGATTCTGGAACCACTAAGGTATGGCGGCAAACAAATCTTCAAGCTGATGTATGTCATCTGTAACCAGCCTTTCTCTCTGTAGAAGAGAGATGCCTGTGTAGCCCTGGATCTCCTCTTGGCAGAAGATGCCAGACAACCACTGTCATTAATCATACACAACTGCAAGTTCCTGAGTACTCAAACAAAAAAAGAATATCCTGACCGGGACTTCAGCTCTGAACTGCCTTCTGTCTTTGTGGCGCGGGCATGTCCATTCTCCTTACAGGTGCCGGAAAACTTCCGTTGGTCAGACCAGTCAGGAGGTAACCATGACACCTCCAGTGGAGCGACCAGCAATCCGATGAGTGTCAACCTCCGGCTCTGATGATGGTACAGCAGGTCAACACTGTAACCACTGAACATACAATGCAACTCCAAGCCAGCATGTTAAAGCCACAAAAGATGCTGGAACCTGGTAGCAGCTGTCCATTGCCAAAAGCGAACCAGAGGTGAGCATACAACTAAATTTCGTTCTAGGCGCAGGAGTACTCACCTCCGTCACAAAGGACATCACCATGACCCACACAATGACGGAAGCACAAAAAAAATGACAATGAGATGAACACAATGTTCATTCACCCCACAAGAAGCATGTTAGGGTAGCTACCACCGACCAGAGCAAGAGCCAAACCAATCATATGCAGTTCAACATGAAAGAATGGAAGATAAGGATGGAAACTTACCCAGATGCCAGAACAACCTCCAAACCTACAAAAAGAACCAGTAGCAACAGAGCCTACCACTCCTCTGACAGCAGTTTAAATGAGAAATGGGTGAGTTATAAGGCCTCCAGACTATCTGAAACTTTGAATTCAAGGGCTTGAAGGGGGCAGATGACGTAGTGATAATGTAGTAATGACAATGTAAATGTACGATAGTAATAACAAGGGCATAAGGTCAACTATAATCACTCAAAATGCATTAGATAAAGTCTTGGGGGGAGGTTTGGCATTAAGGTCCAGCATATATAGGGCTAATGTGGAACTCAGTACGGCACTGCCCACACAAGTGATGGAAGAGAGCACATGTCTCATACCCAGGGTCAGTTGAGTGTTGAACAGTGCTGTGTGGAGCACTCTTTACTGTGTATTTGTAAATAGTTCTAAGAGTCAATAAAGACTTACAGTTAACCTACGTTTGACTATGAAGACTTCTTCAGACTTACGGGACTGTAACCAACACCCTACAACAGGAATGAAGATAAAGGCCCATAACTTCAGTGGAGTCAGACTGCCAGTCCATTCCTACTTACTTACCTGGAAATGACACAGCTCCTTTCTCATCAAACCTTCCGACTCAGGCCAGGCGAGAACAGTGCAGTGCAATGGGTTCCTGAGGCCTTGTGTCAAGGGCCAGAGAGTTGGAATTAAGGAAGCCATGCCCACTTTTTTACAGCGTTAGTTGCCGTAAAGCAGATACGTTTAATGGTCCCAGCTACTTTGAGAAGCTCAGGAGACGGTAAATTTGTAAGGTAAGTTGGGGGTGGGCGAGCAGGGTGTTGGGTGGTCAGTGGGGGGAGGGGGTCAGGGGTGTCAGTGGGGGGTTTTGTGGGTAGTTGGGGTGTCTTGTCGGGGGTTGGGGTTGTAGTCAGCAGAGGGGTGGAAGGGTTTGTTGGGGGGTCTTATGATGGGCTTGGGGGAGTCCTGTGGTGATATGGGGGGAGTAGTTGGGGGTCCCGTAAGTGATCAGGATGTGAGGGTATTTCCGTGTGGGGGTGGGGTGTTGGTGGGGGGCTTGGGACGTGTTCGGGTGTCCCATGAGGGGTCGGATGGTGGGGGGAGGTTTCCCGTGGGGCATTGGGAGGGTATCATTTTGGGTCGGGGGTGGGTCTCATGTGTGGGCCGGGTGGTGCAGGGGGTTATGGGGATGGTAGGGCAATACTATAGTTACCCAGAAGTTAGAAGTTCTTTCAATTCTTCAACTTTTCCTGGGGACCTATTGCTGTAAGACAGTCAGAACCATCTGAAGTTTATGATTTAAATTGTACTTTCAGATGGTTTCCATTGCAGGGCAATTGCCCAACAGAAGTTTGAACTTCCTGGGCAAACGCCATGCAGTCCTTACCTGGGGACCTTCGGGGGGAGGGGGGTTGCGCTGGGGCTGTGGGACACTGGGTTGGGGGGTTGGTTCCCCACCACATCTTAGGGGTTCTCCCAGAAGCTTGGAACTTATGGCCTTGTGGTTAAGTGCCTTAACTTCTTTTCTGACATAGCTGCTGGGCTCTATCCCATATACAACGTTCAGTATTCATTATTGCACCAGCACAAACTTTCACTGACCAGTTAGTTATATCTAAGCAGTTTTAGTCTTTTGAATTGCCTGTTTTGGTAAGAATTTAAAAGCCTTCAGTTTTTGGAGAATTCAAATAATCATTCTCTAATGTGCATTTTAGGACACCATTCATTACTCATAGATGCTTGAAATTCCAGATGAGTAAACTTTTCAGCTGAAAAATTCCCTCATCAATTGCTAATGTAATTTCAACTATTTGTTCAGTGTGTGACATCCCAGTAAACAAATTAGTTCTCAGAAAGTTTGCCTACAGGGAGTTATCCACTGTGTAAGAAAAAATTATGAAACACTGACTTTAAAAAAAAGATGTCCAGCTGATTCAAGAGAAGCACAAATAAAATAGATTCCATAAATACCAGTAAGCTATTTGGCAGTCAATTGCTTAACTGTTATGCAAAAACATACTAGTTCTTTTCAGCCTACAGAAAAAATATAGGGATAATGATGAAACACCAAACAGAAGAGGGATAGATTCAAAATATGACAAAACTACCACTCCTAAATATGCTAAAACAATGTTAAGAATCTGACAAATTTAATTGTATTTAGGATGTTCTGCAAGAAGAGTTCAACTACTTTGCCTGGACAACCACAGCCCAGGGCTATAATTAATTCCATAGATAATGGGTGTAGATAATATCATTTAATCACTTGATGATGAGGTAGAATCTTCCCAATAGTTTGTCTAGTGTAGATTGTTCTACAGTTCTTGTATTGGATGCCAAGTTAGACTACTTTGTCAGATCTATGAGTTTGACAGTTAACTTCGAGTCATAATTTAATGGCTAATTTAATCAGTATCTAATTTAAGATAGTTTAAGGCATTATCAAGAACAACAGTCTGTCATTAATTCAGGTTCTGGATAGGGTAAGTGGACTGACAGCATATTCAAGAGGACAAATTCCTTTTTCCTTGGTGTGTGGTCTGGGTATTTGGAAACCAACAGCTGTCAGTTTGGCTTCTGGTGCATTTCTGGAGAAGGTGAGAAATGAGGGATCACACTTGGAAATTGGTCCACCCAATTCTAATTCTCAAAAGTTGGGAATGCACTCCCTACAAATCTGAAGTACTCACAATTCTTCAGAATGCCTTTTTTGGGTAAATGGTGTGGTGACATTTTGTAGTGTGGCTCCACTTGTTCAGGTTAGGTGCAACTGTCGCTTTTATTCCACCAGTTTCCCTTCCTGTTCACTTTACTACATGTCATCTATTTTCATTGCAGCTCATGCACATAAGTCATCCATTTGCTCACAACTCAGCACAGTTAATCGATTTTCACTGCAGCCCATCTATTTTTGTCTGCAGATTGGATATTGCATCTGTGGTGCAAATAGACCAAGTGGGCAAATCGCCCACTCAAAAATTGCAACAGTATGTTTGATTCCAGAGATAAGTAAGGAAACATTAACATTTACACTGTAATGACTTGGAGAAAAGTAAATCAATTGTGTAACTGGCAGCTAATTTGGAGGAAGAAGGGAAGAAAAATAACTTCACAGCTCTAATTAATAGTTTGAAAGACAGTACACTCATTGCACACAGTAATGTTGCCTTTAATGTCTATTTCTTCAAGGCTCACCAATTCCTCCTGATAAATGATCTAATTGTAGAATTGTTACAAACGCCTCCTTCAATACAACTTTAATGGGAAGAAATTCTTCATAATATCCCCCCTTTTCCAGCCAGCTAAGAACTTGGTACCAATGCAAGAAACGTATCTTGTTGTGATTACACTGGTCTGAGACCTAAGAGCTGCAGAATAAGAAGCATGGCAGATAACAATATTCTACAGGCTGGGAACTGTACTCTGCCCAGCAGATGAGATTTCCCTAGCTGATAAATATTTTAACATTTAGAGACCATAACTGAATTGGCCTTCTCAAAATATTTGAAAGATCTGCAGAATAGGATATGTCCACGATATCCACTAGAGCACCTAAGCACTTTTAACAGCAAGACTTTAAACTGCAGCAGAGATCAACCTCACAGCATCAAGCTTCCGCCACCTACCTCCATACCCTTGAAGTGAGTTCAATGAAATCATTCAGAGCTTGGTTCAAAGTTTTGCTTTGGCATTAACCACTTTGCATTGATTCAAAAGTGTAGTATGATTGCACCTTCAAAGTGAAATTCTCATAAGAACAATTTCGGTACAGTTGTAATTAAAACAGAAAATGTTGGAAAAGCTCAGCAGCTGTAGTTCTGGAGAAGAGTCGTATGGACTTGAAATGCTAATTTTGTTTCTCTCTCCTCAGCTGCTGTCAGACCTGCTGAGTTTTTCCAGCATTTTCTGTTTTTATCTTAGATTTCCAGCATCTGCAGTATTATGCTTTTATTTCAGTACAGTTGTGTTTTGGGGGGAACGGGTGGAGGGAAGCTAAAATATCCCACTTGCTTTGTACAAAGAATTACTTCAGAATATACACCACAACCAAAGATTATGGGAATTACATCACCCCCCTACAATTTGGGATGGAGTTTTGCGCGATCTCCAAGGGTGAAGAAAGTCCACTACATTGCATGGCAACTGACAGAGCGGGACTCCAGGGGCAGGATTTTTCCATTGGCATGCGGGGCCCATGTAAAATGATGTGCAGTGACATCAAGCGAGCATCCCAACATCACCGCACGTCATTGCGATATTTCACTGGGCAGGCATGGGATGAAGTTCGACGCGCGCTCACCATTACTTAATGGGCTAGTTAAGGCCCTTAAATTGGCAAATGATGCCAATTTTCAGGCACCCGTGCGATCTTCAGGTCGGCGTACAGGCACAACAGGCAGGCGGGTAAGAGACTTTTTAATAAAACTCAGCTGCCGGTGGGATAAGAGGACTCAGTGGGGTCGTCAATTTAGTCTGTTTTTTAACCTTGCCTGTGTGATCTGCAGTAGTTCAGAATAAATTCCAGCAGCTTTCTCTGTACTTTGAACCTTCAGGTCAGCACTCTGCAGTCAGTAATCTTTATCGGGCCAGCAGCTTTCTGGAGGCCTCTATTTAGCCTGTGTATGGGTTCTGACATCTCCACTGGAGGCAGCTCCTCTGAAGAGGACGGGAGGGCTAGAAAAAGGAGGAGGCCAGGAGTGCACAATCAGCCACTAGGGGAGCCACCTTTGGGAGTACAAGCGCAGGCACAAGGGGCACAGGGACAAGAGGTAGTCCAAGGCGGAAAGGGCCGCAGAAGATGCCACTATCCTGTTGCCAGGGTATACAGGCAGCGAAGCAGCTACTTCAATATGTCTGAGGTGCAGTGCCGAAGGAGGATCCAACTGTCAAGGGAGACAGTCAACTACATCTGTCAGATGATTGGCCCTGAGATCTCTCCTAACTGTGTGGGTGGACACCCCATGCCAGCGGCTCCAAAGGTCACAGTTGCCCTTAACTTCTATGCCTCTGGCTCCTTCCACAGCTCGGTGGGTGATCCTTGTGGTGTCTCCCAAACACACTTGTGTCAAGCAGGTTACATATGCTCTGTTCAGGCATGCATTGACCTTCATCCGCTTCTTCTGGGATCGGGCAAGCCAGACACAGCGAGCCAGAGGCTTCACGGCCATTGCTGGCTTCCCCTGCGTCTAGGGTGCTATAGACTGTACACATGTGGCCATCAAGACGCCAGCAGGTGAGCCCGGTGCCTTCGTCAACAGGAAGGGCTTCCACTCCATGAATGTGCAGATAGTGTGTGATCACAGGATGCTGATTCTGCAAGTCTGTGCAAGGTACCCAGGCAGCTCCCATTGCGCCTACATCCTCAGACACTCCCAGGTGCTGAGGCTCTTCAGTGCTCCAGCCTGGCTGGATGGATGGCTGCTGGGTGACAAGGCTATCCCCTCAGAAGATGGCTCATGATGCCTCTCTGCCATCCAAGAACAGAAGCTGAGCAGCGGTACAATAGGAGCCACGCCTCCACAAGGGCTGTGGTGGAGAGAGCCATTGGTCTTCTCAAGATGCGCTTCTGATGCCTGGACCGCTCAGGGGGTGCACTCCAGTACCCCACAGATCACATCTCGGTGATAGTGGTTGCATGCTATGCTCTCCACAATCTTGCGCTGGAAAGGGGGGACACTGGACAATGAAGACGTTGACACAGTGGATGCAGCTGACACGATGAGTCCAGCACTGATTCTGAGGATGAGGAAGCACAGGGAATGATGAGGGGCTAAACGCTGACCAGGGACTACACCAAGGAGGCAGGGACACCCAGGAGACTTCAATCCAACAAACTTTCAGCTAGCTCCACACAAATGGATCAGCAGGAACAGCCTTGCCTGGCGCTTCCATACTCAGCACTTAAGTACTAAATCTGCCAGGTCATCAGCTGCAACTAAGGGCTTTGGACATAAACTTCAATGTCCACTCAAACACTCATGACATGTATGTAAATCATACAAATGCAAAACAAAGGAGCCATCCTCAGCCATGGTAACACATCTGGATTTAATTTTCACCATCATAAGGTCACACATTTTCCAAGCATAAACAAATAATAATTCCCTAGTCTAGAGCCAACACAAAAGAACCAGTGAGAAACCCGTGGTGCGTCTAAGGTGCCTTATGCTTGCGGGTGCTACATCTAGGTGCCGCCCCATTGCTCGGAGTGTCATTGGAGACAGCTGCTGTCTCTGATGTCCTGTTGGCCTCAATGACCTTGTCGTCCTCTGGTCCGTGGAGCCTGCACTGGCCCCACCTGGGAGGGAGCAACCAGTTCCACAGCTGACATCTCCCCAGTCGTTGCAGCCTCACCTGATGAAGCGGTCACTGGGAGAGGGGTGGAGCAGCTGTTGCCCTCATCTGGAGCACTGTGAAAGGAGCCCACAGATACGACAGGCAGCTGCTCCGCCAACGTGAGGTCACCCTGGACCTCCCTGCTCACTGTCGATGGACGGGCAACGAGCAGGGAAGCTTGAAGCCCACACCATCTCCCACATTGGCAATAACCAGCTGTGGCCACTCTCTCCATGGAGGAAGCATGACGCTCTGCCATGACGCTCAATGCATCAGTGATGCTCCACGTGGACTCCTCCACCATGGACACCATGCGAAGCATAATCTCATGCAACACTCCCAGATGCTCCCGCACACCTGGCCACATATCCTGCAGCTGCTGCATCGTGGACGACTCCAGAGGCACATCATCACGCCCTTTCTCAGCATATGCCTGGTCCCCTGCAGTCCTCCAACTGCTGGCGCCATCGGCACTCTGTCTCTGACAACACCTCCAGCGAAGGTGAAGTGCCCTCTCCACTGTGCCCCAGGACACTAGCCAATGTTGCAATGCCCACCAATGTGCTAGTATCTGCGCTGGTGCCCGCCTCACAGAAATGGTGTGATGCCGGGGACAACTGAGGGCCCTCAGGTGTGAGAGGAGGCATCTGGAATTGCTCCTGGTGGATAGGCCCTCATGATGGTGAAATTAACAACAAGGACAGTGGATCAGCTAGCGTGCACACAGTGACACACTTCATCCCTTTCCCGCTGGCTCATTATGCACTCAACCTTCCAGAACCTAAGGAGATAAACATTGGTGAGGTGCCAAATAGTCAGGAGGATAGCCTTACATTAAAGTCAGATACAGACGGGCTGATCAGATGGCCTAAGGAATGCCAAATGGAATGTTATGTGGATAAGTGTGAGGTGATGCGCTTGGGCAGGAGAAGAAAGGCACGGGAATACTCGAGGAATGGTTGGACTGTGGAAAGTAAGGAGAATTAGAGGGACCTTGCTGGGCATGTCACAGGCCCGTTAAGGTAGCGGGACAGGGACATAAGGCGCTTAAAAAGGTAAATGCCATAATTGCCTTTGTTAACAGATGAATAGAACATAGGAACATAGGTCATGTTGCAAGTGCAGAAAACGCTGCCTAGGCCACAGCTATTGTTCTGTGTGCAGTTGTGAAATGCGCTTCACGGGAGGGACGTGACTAGAGTGGAGAGAGTGCAGAGGTCGTTGACCAGGATGCTGGCTGGGCTGGAGAGTTTGACTTATGAGGAGACAGAGCATAGATCAGGAATATTTCCCCTGGAGCAGAGGAGATTGAGGGGTGACATGATTGAAGTTTATAACATTACGAGGGGCCTAGATAGGGTTGACAGAAAGGAACTTTTCCCCTTGGCGGAGGGATAAGTAACCTGATTTAAGGTAAGGGGCATGAGATTGACAGGTGAGGTGATGAGTAACTTTTGCACACTGTAATGTGGGACGCACTGCCTGAAAGGGTGATGGACGCAGAAACCCTCCTAACATGTAATAAGTATTTGGATGTGCAGTTGCGATGCCATGGCATACAAGGCCATGGGGATAGTGGTGGAAAATGGGATAAGGCGACTTTGGAAGGTGCTTGACACGTGCATCTTCGAAGGGCCGCGGGATCTTTGTCTATGACCCACACCTCTGACTCTATCACTCTGTAACCGAGCAATGTTGCAACAATAACGATCGAAACAATCATCAGTGCTATGGATGGTGGGAGGACATAGCAGATGTCACTGTTGACCTCAAATACCTGACCGTTCCACCCCAGCCTCACTGACACCAATTGACCAGGGTACATGGCGCCTCTCAAACTCCAGGGCCTCCTGCTTGAACGGCTTAAAATCATGAGCCAGGCCTGGCCACCTCCAGTCCGTGAACTGCATTGTGAGCATTTTTCTCTTGCAAAACAGAGAAGACCATTCTTTGCGGCTAATCGCACATGGACTCTGCACACACGCACCACACCCCTACCACAGTGGCCCATACCAGGCATCCAGTGCCTCATCTCCCCGCTACTGCTGATCAGCCATGCAAAGATAGTATGCCTGCTCCCAAACCTCCCCCCCACCCCCATGGCCACCTTGGACACATTCAATGCAGTCACGACAGTAAGACTTGGATAGGGGGTGGGCCTCAAAGGCTAAGGCTACCTGCTGGGTTAAATGCCCAATGCTAACATGGTACTCACCCTTTCAGAATGCAACAAATCGTTGAAGCGTTTACGGTACTGGATCCAGGTGCGCTGCACCATGTTGCGGGAGCTCACCACCTCCGCCACCTCCTCCCAGGCACGTTTGGACATATGGGGGGGCCTCCTCCTCCCATCCTGGGGGACCAACGCCTCCCGCCGTGCTGCCACCTCCTCGAGGAGGGCAGCAAGGCAGTCATCAGAAAACAAGGGGCGCATTGGCCCCCCGCTGGCCTACCCTGCAGCCTGGCCTGCTCCTGTGGCAGACCCTGCAGCCTGCCCTGCTCCTCTGCCCTTCCCTCCAGCGTGCCCTGCTCAGCAGACCCCCCATGGTGTGACCTCGACTTGGCCATTGTGAGCAGCCTACAGGAGGCTGCCAGGCTTTCCTTCAAACGGACTGGCAGGTTGCCACTGGACCCGGCGGCCTGTGCACGCCCGCCGCAGCCCGCACACTCCCGCTATTCACGGGAGTTGGAAATCTACTGGGCGTGCCTTAATAGGCCCGCCTGCCCAAAATGGCGGCACGGCCCCAATCGCGGGCACTGATCGGGTCCGTGCGCACCAACGGCCGGTCCTGGTTTGCCCGCCTGCCCGCCAAACTGAAAATTTTGGCCCAGGGATTTTAGCGGCTATGTTGTGAAGCTAATTATAGAGGCCAGGCTATTATCAGACCCTGGAATGGTTCGCCTTGACAAAAGGTGCACAATTTTTATTCAGACTGTATATTACTCCTAGATATGTTCATTTGAGATGAATATATCAGTTTTACAGAAGAAATTTGGTGATGTTAATTCCTGATGGCCAAACTGCCTTTACTGCTTTCTTTTTTCTGCTGTCATTCTACCTATCCCACCTGTAAATCCTGTTCTCATGGACACTGATATGCTCTGCCAACACTTCCATACAAGTGCATCCACAGCTTGGCATGGTGTACATTGGCTTACCAGGAGCCATCATCTTTTAAAATTTCATAATTAAAATCAAATACCTTATTAAAGCTAAGGAAATTGGCTTTAATAAGCTTAAAAAGATAGTTCATGTTGTCGAATAAAAAGTACCAGTGAACTGTTTCTCAATGCTCTGGCCGCATTTTCTGGCTTAATAATGTATAAAAGCAACATCAGTTAAGAGATGTGTGCACTCATTAGAGCAACTTTTCATGTCCCAGATGGATGTCCCAGGGGTGAATGTTTATTCTTTCTTTCTCTCTTTCCAATGGTTGTCAAGAAATGAAACTCTTGATCAAATTCTTAGTAGACATAACTCCCCAATCAATTTAGAATAGCAAACACTAAATAGCCATTCCATTGAGTCTGAATGTAGTGCCTAATTGACCTGCATTGCACTGATAATCATAATGCTAGTCTTTTGGGTTTACATTACTAATTTCTTACTGGTGATAAGGAGATACACATGCAGATCAACCATGATCTCAATGAGTGGCAGAACATATTTGAGAGGCTTAAAAACCTAGCCCTGTTCCTACATTCCCATGTTCCTATATCTTACGATTTCAGACAAAATAATGCAACTTCATGCAAAATGAATTTGTAGGATTTGGTTAGAGAGGGATAATTTTACATGTCCCCACCTCTGGTGAGGATCCCCACCTCCCCAGACTTTACTAAGGGTACAGTTTTAATTGAGTATCTCATTTAATTCAGATGTTTGGAAAATTGTATGCAATCCATCCCTGGCTTTCTGCTCTGCAGTGCCAGTTGAACACAGCTCTCAGCAGAGAGTGTGAGCTCACAAAATTCTCTTTTCGAAGTTAGACCTAATCGTACCCTTTTCTTGAGTCTCATTGCACTTTTCTTGAATTCTTACATGTTTTCTGCAGTTTAGGCTATTTTATCTTAGAAATTTGAAAGCTGATTTTGAGAGTGATTGCCTTGAGGCACTGCCATTTTGCAGTTTCACTGAAAATGTTTTCACCATAATAGCAGATCAGAACAAATGTTTGTTTGTCCATACTCGGTACCACAACAGTAAAGATAATTTTAAAATTATTTTTTTGATAGTTTAACAGAAATGACCTGGCAAGTGGCTAATTGGAGGACATGCCTAATTATTGTAGGAAAATTCGTTTGTATTGTCATTCGGTTTTCACTAAAGACTAGAGGCAGGGGGTTCAGGGTTTGCAGTCTACACTTAATTATGTGTGAATCCTTCTCCTTGTCTGTTGCAGAAGATGACATAAGACCTCATGATCGTGGCACATTCCAACTGAAATGCTGCCGACAGCAAAGTGGCCAGAGATCCTACTTAATCTTATACTTCATTCCAGGGTATTATAAGGGTATTTTGTGTTATATGTAGCGTATGCTTTGCAAGACATGTATATCGTCAAATTATATTCTCTGAATTTATTATGCAAGTGAATTCCTTTTAAATTCCTTTGCTGTGTTTAACAAAATAGGCTCATGCCTCTATTAAAATAGTAGACTGAAGAAATCTATGGGTTAATTGTTTGCACACTAATATCAACAATAATATGATGTAATTTCAAGGTGAAATTATTAGTAGATGAAATTAAAACACTATCCCAAGTATTAATAGCTATCACCTTAATATTCACATCAGGAGGATAATGTTAGTGATTCAAAATGAAAGGACACAGATTTTACAATTTTTATAAACGTTGTGTGATATTTATAATACTATTTGTACTGCAATGTTGGAATTAATATGTGTTCTTCATTATTATCATCAAATACCGTTATAAGAAAGTTACTATACAATTTCATACTGAGGACTTTGAAGGTGAAATTCCTGGTGTCATTTAAACTCATATGGCTTTTAGAAGTCAGATACTTATTCATTCAACTAAGATTGAATTGGACACGAACAAAAGCTGTAAGTGACACTCAGGTTTGTTTATTTTACAAAGATTGTTGGGGGCCTGGAATATAGGCTTTACAGGCATCACATGCTATCACCACTTTTGAACTAAATGACAACTGGAAGAGAAAAGTTCCATCAGTTCAGTTTGTCAGTGGAAAACTGATTAACAGCTTTGAAAAGAGTAACCAGCTTTTAGAGCTGCAATCCCTGAAAGGTTCAAATATTGTGAGAAATATCAAACCAAACGAGCGTACTTAGAAATCGTACATGATCATTTGACTCCCCAGATACACAATCACATTTCACTGCTAACCAATCTAAAAGCTCTTAAGATCCTTTAAAATTAATTACATGTAACTCAGCAATTTATCCTTTCATTGTGTCAATTTGCTCGTGCAGTGATGAATATTGATGGCATGCAAATTGGAAACTTTACAATATGAATTTTGCTATGTAATTTGATTAACGCATTGTGCCATTAAATTTAGAAGAATGTCACTAATATGGAAAAAATAATTAATCTAATTCTGCATATACTGTGAGATATAGAATCACAGACATATTTATTTAGAAAGTGGACTGATTATGCCTCCTAAAATCTAATTCATGCAATTTTCAATTTCTGTTATATGTTTTAACACTGTAGGATTTAATTAATTAATTTGTAATTTAATGGTAAAGACATTGAAGGTCGCTTTCAATGTGCATCTACACTGAACCTCACTAAATAGCTCTGCAAGTGGTAAATCACAATCTGTGAAAAATTCATGTGTTCCTATCCTGAGAAAAAGCAGCATTCTGTCAATCAACTTGAGCTGCATCATTTGTTCTGGATGGCCGTCAATCTGTGGGAGCAGATCTAATGGCTCTCACCTGATCCTTGAAATCCTGAAGGAGTGTTTCTTGTAAGTTTTTTTTTTAATTCATTTATAGGATGTGGGCTTTGCTGGCTGGGCCAGCATATATTGCCCATCCCTAGCTTCCCTTGAGAAGGTGGTGGTGAGTTGCCTTCTTGAACCGCTGCAGTCCATGTGGTGTATGTACACCCACAATGCTGTTAGGGAGGGAGTTCCAGGATTTTGACCGAGCGACAGTGAAGGAGCAGTGATATATTTCCAAGTCAGGATGGTATGTGGCTTGGAGGGGAACTTCCAGGTGGTGGTGTTCCCATCTATCTGCTGTCCTTGAGTTCTAGATGATAATGGTCATGGGTTTGGAAGGTGCTGCCTAAGGACCCTTGGTGAGTTCTTGCAGTGCATCTTGTAGATGGTACACACTGCTGTTGCTGTGCATCAGTGGTGGAGGGAGTGAATATTTGTGGATGTGGTGCCAATCAAGCAGGCTGCTTTGTCCTGGACAGTGTCAAGCTTCTTGAGTGTTGTGGGAGGTGCACTCATCCAGGCAAGTGGGGAGTATTCCATCACACTCCTGACTTGTGCCTTGTAGATGGTGGACAGGCTTTGGGGAGTCAGGAGTTGAGTTGCTCATCGCAGGATTCGTAGCCTCTGGCCTGCACTTGTAGCCATAGTATTTATACTGGCCTCAAGTGCCTGAAGATCAGAATGCAGGGTATTTTTTCACGCCTATTGCTCCAAGGTCTCCATGGCTGAAGTCTCTCTTCTTAATGTGGAGAAGGCACAAAAATTGTCCTTGTTCAAAATTTATTCTTTCACAGGATGTGGGCATCAGTGGCTAGGCTAGCATTAGTTGCCTATCCCTAATTCCCCTTGACAAGCCAGTGGTGAGCTGCCTTCTTGAACCACCACCGCAGCGCTATTGGAGAGTGAGTACCAGGTTTTTGACCCAACGACAGTGAAGGAACTGTGATATTTGATAGTTTCAATTCAGGATGGTGAGTGACTAGGAGGGGAATTTGCAGGTGGTGGTGTTCCCATGCTTCTGCTGCCCTTGTCTTTCCAGGTGGTAGAGGCAGCAGGTATGGAAGGTAAGGGGATTCTGCTGAGAGATGGGTGAGGAATAGTTACAGACCGGAAGCTAAAACACAATTCCATTGATCTCTAGAATAAGAATTAAGCTTCCCTCATACTGCTGCCTGGGAATTGAGTGGGGCAAATTGAAACCACTGTCAATTGCAACATATTCTCTAAGAACAACCTTAGTGTCTGTACATAGGTAGGAGATTTGTTCTTTATTTCACTGCTCCAGAGCTCTGAATCCATGACCTCCTCAATCTTCCCTGGGGAACACTGAATTTTCATTCACTTCCACCTTCTTGTCTGGCTCCTTCATGGTATCGGCTATGGATCACTTGGTAATATTCTTGCCTCTGAGTTAGAAGGTCAAAGATTCAAGCCCCACTCCAGAAAAAAATAAATAAAACCTGACCCATCAAGAGGATGTAAAAGATCCCATGGCACTCTTTTGAAGCATAGCAAATGAGTGTTCAATATTTATCCTTCAATCAACATTCATTCAAGAACCATTATCTGGTCATTATCACATGGATGTTTGTATGAGATTGTTAAGCATAGGATTGATTGCTGTGTTTCCCACATTGCAACAGTACCTATATTTCAAAGTACTTCCTTAACTTTGAAGTGCTTTAAGTGCACATTGGGTGGCCATGAAACATACTATATAAATGTGTCTTCTTCATAATACCCAGTGCAATATCCTCACTTCAGGATGACAGCTTGAGCTTGTCTGTGGAGTAGATGTGTTGGATGAAAATGAAGCTGTCATAAATATAGAGAAAACAATGGCCTCCAGTGGTCCCATGGAATAGTCATGAGCATTTTCCTCATATTATCATTATGATCTTTGCTCAATGGGCAAGGCCTTTTTCTTCTTCTTAATCGTTCTGATTATCATCAACCTCATCTTGTTCCACATTCACTCACCTGCAGTTGAACAGGGCAAGTATAGGTGTGCAGTATCCAGAATGCTATTCAAGATTAACACCCTGCAGTTACCAAGCTGCTTGGTCCTTTAAAGTGGAGTAACAGGTTTTTGCAGAGGCCATTTGGGATCTGTAGCATCATTACTACATTACTTGTAGTATAAATAAAGGAGAATCCCATGCACTCTAATTTTACTTACTAATCTCCTGTGTGGGACCTTATCAAAAGCCTTCTGAAAATTCAATACACCATATCCACTGGTTCTCCTTTATTTATACTACAAGTAATGTCCTCAAAAAAACTCCAACAATTTTGTCATACATGACTGCCCTTTCCTAAATCCATGTTGACTCTGCCCAATTTTACCATTCTTTCCAATTGTCCAGTTATCATATCCTTTGTAATATTTTCTAACATTTACCCTACTACTGACTTCAAACTAAAGGCCTGTAGTTCTCCATTCTCCCTCTTCCTTCCTTCTTAAATAGTGGGGTTACATTTGCTACTTTTCAATCCACTGGAACCTTTCCAGAATCTATAGAATTTTGAAAGATAGCATCCACTGTCTCTCCAGCCACCTCCTTCAATACTCTGAATTGAAGCACATCTGGTCCAGGGGATTTATCAACCTTCAGTCCTGTTAACTTTTCAAGTACTACCCCTTTACTAATACAAATTTATTTTAGTTCATCAGTTTTACAAGTCCCTTTCACAGAATCTCACAGAATCACGGAATCAGAGTGCAGAAGAGGCCCTTCAGCTCATCGAGTCTGTACCGACACTTGAGAAACACCTGACCTACCTACCTAATCCCATTTACCAGCAGTGAGCCCATAGCCTTGAATGTTATGATGTGGCAAGTGCTCCTCCAGGTACTTTTTAAAGGATGTGAGGCAACCTGCCTCCACCACCCTCCCAGGCAGTGCATTCCAAACCGTCACCACCCTCTGGGTAAAAAAGTTTTTCCTCACGTCCCCCCTAAAGCTCCTGCCCCTCACCTTGAATTTATGCCCCCTTGTGACTGACCCTTCAACTAAGGGGAACAGGTGCTCCCTATCCACCCTGTCCATGCCCCTCATAATCTTGTACACCTCGATCAGTCTTCTCTGCTCCAACGAAAACAACCCAAGTCTATCCAACCTCTCTTCATAACTTAAATGTTTCATCCCAGGCAACATCCTGGTGAATCTCCTCTGCACCCCCTCCAGTGCAATCACATCCTTCCTATAATATGGCGACCAGAACTGCACACAGTACTCCAGCTGTGGCCTCAACAAGGTTCTATACAATGCCAACATGACCTCCCTACTTTTGTAATCTATGCCTCGATTGATAAAGGCAAGTGTCCCATACGCCGTTATCACCACCCCACTAACATGCCCCTCCACCTTCAGAGATCTATGGACACACACACCAAGGTCCCTTTGTTCCTCAGAACTTCCTAGTGCCATTCTGTTCATTGAATACTTCCTTGTCAAATTACTCCTTCCAAAGTGTATCACCTCACACTTTTCAGGGTTAAATTCCATCTGCCACTTATCTGCCCATTTGACCATCCCGTCTATATCTTCCTGTAGCCCAAGACACTCAACCTCACTGTTAGCCACCCGGCCAATCTTTGTGTCATCCGCAAACTTACTAATCCCACCCCCCACATAGTCATCTATGTCGTTTATATAAATGACGATAATAAGGGACCAAGCACAGATCCCTGTGGTACGCCACTGGACACTGGCTTCTAGTCACTAAAGCATCCTTCTGTCATCACGCTCTGCCTCCTACAGCTAAGCCAATTTTGAATCCACCTTATCAAATTACCCTGCATCCCATGTGCCCTTGCCTTCTTTATAAGTCTCCCATGTGGGACCTTGTCAAAGGTTTTGCTGAAATCCATATAAACTACATCAACTGCACTAACCTCATCTACACATCTGGTCACCCCCTCAAAAAATTCAATCAAATTAGTTAGGCATGACCTCCCTCTGACAAAGCTATGCTGACTATCCCTGATGAAACCTTGTCTCTCCAAGTGGAGATAGATACTCTCCTTCAGAAATGTCTCCAATAGTTTCCCTACCATTGACGTGAGACTCACTGGCCTGTATTTCCTTTGTTGCCTATATTTCTGGGAGATTTTCTGTATCTTCTTCCGTGAAGACAGATGCAATGTAACTGTTTAGTTTCTCTGCCATTTCCCTGTTCTCCACTATAAAATCTCCCATTTCCACATTTAATGGGCCCACACTTGTCCTAATTAATTTTTTCCTTTTCACATACCTAAAGGAGCTTTTACAGTCTGCCTTTATGTTCCTCGCTAGTTTGCATTGATATTCTCTTTTTCCTTTCTTAATCATCTTCTTAGTCCTCCTTTATTGTGTTCTAAATTGCTCCCAATCCTCAGTCTCACCACTTTTTCTGGCATCCTTAAAAGACACTTCCTTTGACCTAATGCAATCTTTAACTTCTTTTGTTAACCACAATTGATTTACCTTTCCCTTTGGGTGTTTGTACCTTAGGGGAATGTATATCTGCTATTGACCATGTAGCATTCCTTAAATACTAGCTATTACCAGACCGTCAAATCTTTTCTTGTATTTTCCCAATCCACCAATGCCAACTCGACCCTCATACCTTCATAATTTTCTTTCTTCAGATTTAAAACCCTAGCTTCAGAATAAACTATAAGGCATTCAAAGCTAATGTAAAATCCTATCATATAAGGACATAATTATGATCACTATTTCCCAAAGGCCCCTTGATCACTAGTTAGCTCCTCAATGCACTGCTCCAGAAACCCATCTCATACACACTCCAGGAATTTCTCCTCCACAGCATTAGTGCTGATTTGGTTAACCCAGTCTATGTGCAAATTGAAGTCACCCCTTATTACTCTATTACTCACGTTACATGCATATCTAATTTCCTGATTTACACCATGCCCAGCATTGGCACTACAGTTTGATGGCCTACAAACAACTCCAACCGATGATTGCTGCCCCTTGCTGTTTCTTAGCTCCACCCAAACTGATTCTACATATTGATCCTTCGATTTAAGATCCTCTCTTACTAATTTACTGATTTTGTCCCTTATTAAGAGTTCTACCCCACCTCCTTTCCTTTTTGCCTATTCCTCCTAAATACTGAATATCCTTGGCTGTCCGGTTCCCAATCCTTATCACCCTGTGGCCACAACTCCAGAACGACAATTAAAATCATACACATTTAACTCAATTTGTGCATTCAAATGAGCAGCATTTTTGCGAATGCTGCGTGCATTCAGATTCTGCTTTTTTAAATTCTGCTTTTTTAAAATTATTCTCTATTCTGATCCTATTTGATGCTTGCCTTTGATGCATCTGCCTTCTTATTTTTGCTTTCTAATTTTCTACTTCCTTTTACTTGTTTTGCTTCCCTCGAATCTGAGCTCCCTCTTAGGTTCCCATCCCCCTGCCAATCTAGTTTCAAGCCTCCTCAACAGCACTAGTGAATCTTCCTGTGAGGATGTTAGTCCTGGTCCTGCTAAGATGCAGCTCATCCATCTTGTACAGATCCCACCTACCATAGAACTGATCCCAAAGCCTCAGAAATCTGATGCCCTCCATCCTATACCAGTTCTCCAGCCATGTGTTCAATCACTCAATTCTTCTATTTCTATGATCACTAGCATTATGAGACAGGAGTAATCCTGGGATTTACTGCTTTAGACGTCTTGCTTTTTAATCTCCTTCCTAGCTCGCTGAAATTTGCTTTCAAGACCTCTTCCCCTTCCTACCTACACCTTTGGTACCAATGTGGACAACGACCTCTGGCTGTTCACCTTCCCCCAGAAGAATGACCTGCAGCAATTCCATGACATCCTTGACCCTGGTACAAGGGAGGCAACATAGTATCCTGGAGTCATGTTTACAACAACAGAAATACCTGTCTGTTCCTCCAGTTGTGAATGGTGATGGACAATTAAACAACACATTAGAAGAGGAGGCTCCTCAAATGTCCCCATCCTCAATGATGGGGGAGTCCAGCACATCAATGTAAAAGATAAGGCTGAGACTTTTGTAACAATCTTCAGCCAGAAGTGCCAAGTGGATGATTCATCTCAGCCTCCCCTGGAGGCCCCGAGCTTCACAGATGCCAGTCTTCATCCAATTCGATTCATTCCACATGATATCAAGAAACAGCTGAAAGCACTGGATACTGCAAAGACTATGGGCACTGACAATGTTCCGGCAATAGTACTAAAGACTTGTGATCTAGAACTTGTCGCGCACCTAGTCAAGTTGTTCTGGTACAACTACAACACTGGCATCTACCTGGCAATGTGGAAAATTGCCCAGGTATGTCCTGTACACAAAAAGCAGGACAAATCCAACCTGACCAATTACCACCTCAGCAGCCTATTCTTGGTCATCAGTATAGTGATGGAAGGGGTCATCAACAGTGCTATCAAGTGGCACTTGCTTGGCAATAACATGCTCACTGATGCCCAGTTTGGATTCCGCCAGGGCCAGTCAGCTTCTGTCCTCATTACAGCCTTGGTTCAAATGTAGACAAAGCAGCTGAACTCCAAAGGTGAGGTGAGAATGACTGCTCTTGACATCAAGGCAACATTTGGCTGAGCATGGCATCAAGGAGCCCTAGTAAAACTGGAGTCAATGTGAATCAGGGAAAAACTCTCCACTGGTTGGAGTCAAACCTAGCACAAAAGAAGATGGTTGAGGTTATTGGAGGTCAGTCATCTCAGTCTCAGGACATCATTGCAGGAGTTCTTTAGGCTAGTGTCCTCTGCCCAATCATCTTCAGCTATTTCATCAATGACCATCCTTCCATCACAAGGTCAGAAGTAGGGATGTTCGCTGATGATTGCACAATGTTCAGCATCATTCGCAATTCCTCAGATACTGAAGCAGTCCATGTCCAAATGCAGTAAGACCTGGACAATATATAGGCTTGGGCTGACAAGTGGCAGGTAACATTTATGCCACATAAGTGCCAGGCAATGACCACCTCCAACAAGAGAGAATCTAACCATCACCCTTTAACATTCAATAGCATTACCTTCGCTGAATCCCCCACTATCAACATTCTGGAGGTTACCATTGACCAGGAACTGAACTGGACTAGCTATATAAATACTATGGCTACAAGAGCAGGTCAGGGGCTTGGAACCCTACAGCGAGTAACTCACCTCCTGACTCCGCAAATCCTGTCCACCATCTACAAGGCACAAGTCAGGAGCGTAATGGAATACTCCTCACTTGCCTGGATGAGTGCAGCTCCAACAACACTCAAGAAACTGGGCACTGTCCAGGACAAAGCTTGACTGGCACCCCATCCACAAACATTCACTCACTCCACCACCGATGCACAGTAGCAGCAGTGTGTGCCATCTATGAGATGCATTGCAGGAATTCACCAAGGCTCCTTAGACAGCACCTTCCAAACCCACAGCAGCTACCAACTACAAGGACAAGGGCAGCAGATGCATGAGCACATCACCACCTGGAAGTTCCCCTCCAAGCCACTCATTACCCTGACTTGGAAATATATTGCTGTTCCTTCACCATCACTATTCTGGAACTCCCTTCCTAACAGCACTGTGGGTGTACCTACACCACATGGACTGCAGCGGTCCAAGAAGGCAGATCACCACCACCTTCTCAAGGGCAATTAGGGATGGGCAATAAATGCTGCCTTGGCAAACCTTTCCCACATTCCATGAATGAATAAAAAAACTAACAAATCCCTTATCACTACTGCTCCTCCTCTCTTCTTCCTCCCCTCCTGTACAGCTGAGTGACCTGTGGTGACATGAACCTGGGTCTGACTGCACTCTAAGGAACTAATGCCCTCCCCAGTATCCAAAACAGAAAACAGATTAGTGAGTGGGACCTCAGAGGACTCTTACCCTACTTGTCTGGTTCTCTCAGACTGCCTGGCAGTCACCCATTGCCTTTCTGCCTCCATGCTCCTAGCTTGTGGCGTGATCACCTCTCTGTACGTACTATCCACAAAGCTCTCAACCTCGCAGATGTGCCACAGTGACTCCAGTCCCCGCTCAAGCTCCGAAATCCGACGCTCAAGTTTCTGCAGCTGGCAGCACTTCCTCCACATGTGGCCAGCTAAGTCACTGGTAGCATCTATGACTTCCCACATATTACACGGCAGGCATTCAACACGACTGAGCTGCCCTGCTATGCTTTAACTTTACTTCACTTATGTCACGAAAGCAGGTGGCTTGGATAATGGGAGAGGTCAGGGTGGGCATGGGGATGGTGATGGTTATATGTGCAAAAGTAAAGGGGGAGGGTTCAAGGGTGACAGAAGGGAGTGCAATGGTTATAATGGGTGGGTCAAGTGTGATGGGGGCAGTTGGTGGGTGACAGGATGAGGGCAGAAGGCGGTGGAGTGAGTCTGGGATCACCCTGAAACTGCGATACCTCAAAGTGGGAGGAGGGTCTTTTCAGATGGGTGAAGTTCAAGACCAGCACGATTGGCTAATGAAAGGGACACCTTAATAGCCATAAAGCATGTGGATGTGAACCATTCTCAGTTGTGTTCTCCTCTCTATGGTGGGGCACACACAGCACCAGTCTTTTTTCCTGACACATGGGTCTCGTAACATCAAGATACTAGAAAGTTCTGGAGCTGCCACTCATTCTGTGCGATTGGCCGCCTGCTGCTGTCAGAGGCAGGGATGAAGGGAGGGAGGGAGGGAGGTGAATGCCTCCAAGGGACACGGCTGCAAACTCCTGATTCCAAACCCCATTCCATCTCATGTGATATTTCTTTCTTTGCTGCCAAGGCAATGGTATCTCGATAGCAGGCTTGTCCAATGCATGGCATGCGGAGCCAGTTTTCAGGTGAGTTTGAATGGCAGATACTGCATGGAGCTGCTTCTCCAATCACAGGCCGTTTCTCTCCAGCATTTGGTGCTAATAGACTCACTGGTCAGCTTATCAGCAGCAAATGTAGAAGGGAAACAATCTGTGATTGGAGGAACAGTGAGCACAAGTGGTGGTGAGTTTGGGACCCAGGAGCATGGCCCAGGGAGTAGAGGTGCCAAGGGGCATGGCCCAGCGATCAAAGGAGCCTGGGAGCATGGCCCAGGAGCAGAGGTGCCAGGGAGCGGGATCCTGAGCGCGTAGGTACCAGGGAGCGAGGCACAGAGAGCAGAGATGCTGGGGAGTGAGGCCCAGGTGTCCAGAGTGGGGCCCAAGTGGGTCAGAGCTGGGCTTGGCACAGATGGAGCAGGGCTTTGAGTTTGAACACGGCTCAGGTGGGCCTGAGTGGGACTCAGGCATCCAGAGAGGGGCCCAGGCAGGCCAGAGCAGGGTCCAGAGTGGGGCTCAGGCAGGCCAGAGCAGGGTCCAGAGTGGGGCCCAGGCAGGCCAGAGCAGGGTCCAGAGTGGGGCTCAGGCAGGCCAGAGCAGACCATGAGGCAGCGGGAGCGGGGCCCACTGAGTAAGTGAATGACTGGAGACAGTGTGACAGAGACAATGTGAGGGGTTGGAGAGGTAGAGAGTGTGAGGGTGAGAGGGAGAGAGAGTGTGAGGGGAGTGTGTGTGGAGGGTGGAGTATGGCCATAAGTCTGGCTCACTCCCAGTATGAAGGCTCTCATTCACTGTCACCCACACACACGATCATGCACTCTTATTCACTCTCACAGTGGGTGAGTGAGTGAGTTAGCCTGAGCCTGGGAGTGAGGCAGACCATACGCTCTCACCCTATTAAACCCTAATACTCATCTTTATTTATTACTCATTGTTTTTTTTTTGTCAACAAGTTGTTTCTTTTCATCCCTCAGTTTTTTTTTTTAAATTCATGTTTGATGGTGAGTATCTTTCTGAAATTTGCTCACTAGCCCCTTGAGTGAGAAAAACTTTGCAAAGTGGCCCCCCACACATAAAGGTTGGACAAGCCTGCTCTGTAGGGTCTTGAGGGTAAGCTGTATAGTGTCTGAGGGAGGGCTCTCACACATGGCTCTCATCACCCCAGTCAAAGAGCAATGTCTCCACGCGCAGTCATGTGTGAACAGAAAGAAAACCCATCTTTGGTCCTCCAGGAAGCGATGGACTGGGGCTGCCATGTCTAGATGGAAGTCAGGTACAGGGCTTAGCACTGGCTCAGCAACTCTGAGATGGAGGCAAATCTGAAAAGAAAATGCTCACTAGATTGATTACTGCAATTGTCATGATCACGGATCCGATACCCTATTTATTTATAGACATATTGAACTTTTAAGTAAGATGTGTTTATTTTTTTAAAAAAAGACCAACAAGCAAAAGCTGGCTGAGACTGAAAGGTAACCACTGACTGGAAAAGTGGATTACTTGACCAACGAGTTCAGAGAGAACGGAATGTCGCAGCTAAAAGGAGTGTCACAGATTACTTCAGACAGAGACACTTCAAAGGAAAAGATACAATGCAAACTGAACTGTAATCTCCTGTGGTTGTGAAGATAATGGAAAATGATTACCATCTCACCCGAGACCACCTCCGGTTGAGTTATATCCCATACTGTGAACATGAACTGCGTTGAAAAGGAAACAGATCTGTGTGAAAGACGTTTATTTTTTCCTTCCGGGAATACACAAGGAAAGGAGTTTAAAAAAGCTAACTGCAACCCTAGTTTTGTGTGCTAGTCTGGTGTTCTGTTCTGGCATAGGTGTGCTGTGAAAGTTACAGCTGTAGGACACCAACTTGGCATCCCCCTGCTTGCAGGTTAAAAGTCCTTTCTGATTACTGGAAGTAAGTCAGCAATGCCACAGTCAATAAGGAAACAGGACAACTCCATTCAGCTAACCTGAAGAACCAGGAATCTCCAATTCAGCTGCTCAACTGCCAAAGTCAGCGCTACCGGAATTACCCCAACTTAATGGCCACAACGTTTCACCATCTATTTCTCACAGACAAGCCAAAGGATTGTTCATATATCTTTTTTTAACTTTATTTTTGGACTCAATTTTTCATTTCTAATCTGTGTGTAGGTGTGTTGCGTTTTTCTTATTTTTCCTCGCATTTATTATCTAATAAACTCAATCTTTCTTTGACTCAAGACAGCCTGATTAAATTGGCTCCTTTTTAAAAATAAATACACTTGGACTGGGAAATGTGGGAAGGGGTCCTTTTTAAATTAATCTTATTGTGACCAGCCGAAGGGGGTGAATAAAGAAAGGGAGCCAATTCAACCCTCCTTACCTGGGAGCATTACAATTTGGGAGAACCTCGCTTGGCGACTGGTTGTAACAAAATTCGTTCACAGATCCACTGAGGCTTTGATGATGCAGGCCCCAGGTAACCCTGCCTTTCTACTGGCTCCTCTCATCCAGAGGAGGAGCAGGAGGAACCGGCACAAGTTGGCACAGGGCCAAGAGGAACAACTTCTTGAGCATCAAGAGGCAGCGGTGTCTCAAGACGGTCAGGATGTTGGGGACCAAAGGCCACTGGCCCAACCATGAGTATATTGAAGGTGGTGCAGTTATCTACAGATGAGTGAAAGGCAGTGCCAAAGTGCCGGAATGTGCTTTGCAGTGCGAGGTTGTGCAATGCACAGCAGAAAATGATGATCTGGGATATTCTTATTGGTGAGTATTGGAGAACCCCACCTGGGTGGTCCAAACATCTGAACCTCACCTGAGAAGGCCCATCGTCTCCCCAGTTGTGGCACACATCTGACAGCTTCTCCACGTTGACCTGCGGCCACAAGGACTTAGATGCCTTCCCATGCTGGTGACATTAAAGGTCACTTAAACTTCTTTGCCAGTGGCTCCTTCCAGGGCTCCACTGTGGACCTGTATGGCGTGTCAGTCAATGACACAGAAGTGCATCCAGGTGCTCTGCTCAGGAGAGCGCACCAACTTGTCCAATTCCACCTGGATCCCAAAAGCCAGGCTGCAAGAGCAAGAAGCCATTGACTGCATTCATGTGGCCTTGAGAGCTTCCTGGCAACTGGCATTCACTTCCATCAAAAGGAAAGTGTTCCACTTTTTGAACGTGCAGCTGATATGTGATCACACCAGATAAATCCTGCACGTATATGTGCCCAGTTCCAAAGGAGCTCTCACAATACCTACTTTCTGACCCACTCAAGATACATTGGAGCAAAGTATAATGTCTGAAACCAAAAAGGAGCTGGGGCCTGCCAGTCTGCAGAGGAT
This sequence comes from Carcharodon carcharias, assembly GCF_017639515.1. Taxonomy (NCBI): domain Eukaryota; kingdom Metazoa; phylum Chordata; class Chondrichthyes; order Lamniformes; family Lamnidae; genus Carcharodon; species Carcharodon carcharias. Next base: position 168,456,429 of record NC_054473.1, read on the forward strand.
AGAATACCAAATAGTAAAGGAAATGCCTCGGCAGCTTACACTGTCTGGAATCTGTCTGCTATCAGGTTTGTCACGGGCCTGATTTTTGTAGTTATACTTAAAAAACTCGGCAATTGCGGGGCTGGCTCCTTGAGAACATGAGATACCCCCAGTAGATCTGGTTGGTGATGCCAGTTTGCCCCCTCAGTGTGCTGAGGAGAGGTACAAGGCCGCATATGCCTCCACAAGGTCCACAACTGGGCAGACAATGGGCCTTCTCAGGTGAGGTTCAGATATTTGGACCACCCAGGTGGGGTTCTCCAATATTCACCAGTGAGAATATCCCAGATCATCATTTTCTGCTGTGCATTGCACAACCTAGTACTGCAAATAGGGGGTGCCTTGCCTGAGGGTGACATGAAGGATCAAGGTGTCTCTTCCGATGATCATGACGTTGAAGGGATGGTGTTGACACTGGCCAGGATGTCGCCGAGCCCCATGTAGGAGCCATTGCAAGGGTATGACGTGGTAGATAGGCCTGTGACAATCTGATAACAGACAGATTCCAGGATGAGTAAGCTGCTGAAACATTTCCTTTATTCTTTGGTTTTCTTTCCTGTGCTGACTGGCAGGGCCGAGCTCCTTTTTTGGTCTCAGACATTATACTTTGCTCTAATGTATCTTGATTTATGATAGCTGTGTTAAATTGCACTACTTACTGTCTGCCCTGTTTGCGGTTTGATCATTTGCATCTGATATACAGAGCCCTGGCCCTAAATGTGCACGTTGGAATGTGCACAGCGCTCCGACTTCCCACAGCCTTGGGCACCTGCAAGTAGCACTGAGATTTTACCAAGCTCTCACAAAGCCCATGTGTATGGAAACTCTGAAGTAAAATCAAATCTAACCTCAGCAGGGATACATTCATAAGGGAGCAGAGAGCGCTTTCAAGTGGAACCAGGTTTTTGGGTCCACAGGGAGGAGCAGCATGAGAACACCATTTGGTCTCTCAAGATCACTGCTTCATGCAGATTGATCAGGGAAGATCATATTTCTGCCTCCTGATTGCCACTCACCCATAGTAAACCCATTTCACTTGATATTTTTATCATCCTGAAACATTTCAAGGTTAATCTTGAACCCAATCACTGAGAAAGTCTCACCTGCGCTATGGGTTGCTGAGTGGCAACCACTCTGGACACTCCAATCACAGAGAGTCCTACAAGCCTCAGTCCTAGATGGCCTTAGTATTAGTGTGGGACTGTGATCCATCATTCTGGACAACCCAGCCAAGGTAAATGTTTTTCTTGCATGGACTCTGCAGTGCCCTGTTAGAGCTGCTGATGCTTCACATGGATAGTCTCATAGTTCTTAGCACGGTCCAGCACACAGGCATATTCTACTCTCTCTCACCTTATGGGCTAAGAACCCGCTCCTTCAATGAGGTCCAATGCACTTTGGTTGCTAACCCTTTATGCAGGTTCTACCCTTGATAAGGAGACGAACAGGCCAAACAATTCTCCATGTGAGGTCTGACAAAAGCATCAATCAACTGCACACAAATCTCTTTAATCCTACACTCAAATCCCCCTTACAGTCGAGGCAAACTTGCCTTTTGCCTTCTTACTTGCAGCCTTCACCTGCATGTTGGCTCAAAATGACAAATCGCCAAGGACAGCCTTTCACGGTCAGAGGTGCCCACCACAGCTTTCTCCAAACATGTAGGGCAGCCTCTGGTTTTCTATGTTAAGAAGGCAGTGTAGAGCTTCACTCCTTCAGCCTTGAAAGTACATCTACAGTGTTCCTTACCACTCACATAGCATCTTTAACACCCCTTGAGAACTCCTGGCATCCACCCACATCGCAAATCAGGGTAACAGCAGCAGGAGCTACAATCGCCTCACTGAAAACATTTTCAGAGGTCAGAAATTGGTGTGCTGCAAGTAATGGCTTGCCTGCTGAGTTCTGCATACCCGGGCTGCACAGTCTCAAATGATGGCCAGTGCTTGATCATGCACTTATAGGATTATTGAGTAATCACTATGTCAGTAATGTGAGAGAACTGAATCTATAGGAGTTCATTATTGGTCTATGACGGGTGCCCAAATTCGACACCCTTAAATGCCCATCACCATTGGAGCAACTAGCAGCAAGATAGAAACCAGGACACTTCCAAACTACACAAGTGAACATATATTTACCCAAGTGCCAAAAGTATATACAATGGTTGTAGACATGTGCCACCTGTGTGCCTTCAAAACTCCTTTATCTTTCTTCTTTTGTTACTATGATTAGGTGCAGGCCCAACATCCATATTTGAGGTAGAGGCAGCCTGCTGACTGCAATGCCCAATTGGCTGCAATGACTTTGGTGGGCAGCCTCTGGTGGCCCAAAGCCTAAAGGGCCCCAGCCTGCTAAGGGTCTCCTACTCAGGTGCAAGTGCATCCTCCTTGGCCTGACCTGCTGGAGGTGATGGGGTCACTATAGAGTGGAGGTAGAGCAGCAGGGAACCCTTAGAGCATCTGGCGCTGAAGCCCCCAAGGTGCCTGGCTGGCACTCCTCCTCCCAGTATGTACTCTGGCACCTCCCTGACTCCTTGAGGAGAAGGGGTGCCTGGAGGGAGTTCGAGGTGCCCCATTCCCCTCTCACCTAGCCATTGTTGCACTGCACCCATGGCTAGAGCAATGGGGTACAGGTCTGAGCACATATCCAGCAGCTACTGTGTGTTCTACTGGACCTGGGTCTCCAAAGTGTCCATCACCCTTTTACATGGAGGCAGCCAAGCACTCACATGCCAGAGCCATGACATTGCATAGAAAATGGACAGACTTCTCCAGCCCTCAGTCCAGTAGCCTCTGGCATTTCTGCCTGATATTGCCCTGCCTGTCTCTGCATCTCTATCAGGTCTCTTATGGCTGAATCCAGAGGCTTGTCATCTGCATGGGACTGAGCAGGGGCCTGATCTCCAGCAGTCCTGCAGATATCAGAGACCTCGACTGCCACTTCTTCCACTAGATGTGCACCAATGTCTGCGATGTGACCACTAGATTGTGACTGCAAACCTACTCTAGACCATACACCCACCAAGGTGAATGCCTCTGCATTGGTGGAGGGCACAGGTGAATGCCATGATGTGCATCCTCTGAGGATTCTGAAGCACTTTCCTCAGAGATGGGGCTAGAGATGGACACCCCTGTGGGCCTCTGCCTTTTCTCGCTAGTACCCAGAATAAAGGAAAGAAAGATTTAGTGGATGTCTAAGCAGGCTCCTTAATTAAAGAAATGTGTTACTCTGTGGGTGCATCTGACAACTGTAGACTTCAGGCAACCTGACAGGATTCCTGGGGGAGTCCTATCTTGACTTCAGTGCAGTGCCCCTCCCTGGCTAGTTCAGCAGCCTCTTCCTTGAAAGGACTTGAATGCCTGGAATGCCACCTCCAGTTTTGGCCCGCTCCCTCTTGTTGTGGCCATTTGTGTCCTGCAGAGAGAGAGAAGGATTGATTGTCATCCCAATGGGTGCGTGAGTAGCTAAGGACATGCATGTCTATGTCAGCTCCTGAGCCCTCCCCAGCAAGTGATTAACAAGCAGGATGACCTGCAACTGATCGAAGATCGAGAGCATGAAGTGGCTGGCACACATTCAGCGCACAGGCCCCATTGGCTACTGAGAATTGCAACCCAAACTCCAGAGAGACATCCCTGTGCACTTGCACACTTACACTGCATGATGCCCTTATGAGTGTCAGTTTGCAGTGATTAGATGGTGCCATTTATCCTTGCAGACCACAGCAGACCATTCATCCTTTTCCAACACAGCTGGGCAGTTCTCCTGTGGGCCCCATAGGCACCAACCTCTGCCCAGGCCACCATGGTCAGGCAGGAGGCCTCTTGTTGCCACCCTGGGGAAATAGGACCTCCCGCCTTTCCTGGACGATCTGCAGGAGAATGACCAGGGAGGCTTTGCTGAACCGTGGGGCCACATTTATAAGAGCATAAGACTTAGGAGCAGAAATTAGGCCATTCGGCCCATCGAGTCTGCTCCACCATTCAGTCATGGCTGATAAGTTTCTCAACCCCATACTCCCACCTTCTCCCCGTAACCTTTGATCCCCTTACCAATAGAACCTATCGATCTCGGTCTTAAATACACTCAGTGACCTGGCCTCCACAGCCTTCTGTGGCAATGAATTCCATAGATTCACCACTCTCTGGCTAAAGAAGTTTCTCCTCATCTCTGTTCTAAAAGGTCTTCCCTTTACTCTGAGGCTGTGCCCTCGGGTCCTAGAGTCTCCTACTAATGGAAACATCTTCCCCACATCCACTCTATCCAGGCCTTTCAGTATTCTGTAAGTTTTAATCAGACACCCGTCAACCTTCTAAACTTCATCGAGTATAGATCAGAGTCCTCAAACGCTCCTCATATGTTAAGCCTTTCATTCCTGGGATCATTCTCATGAACCTCCTCTGGACGCTCTCCAGGGCCAGCACATCCTTCCTGAGATATGGGGCCCAAAATTGCTCACAATCTTCTAAATGTGGTCTGACTAGAGCCTTATAAAGACTCAGCAGCACATCCCTGCTTTTATATTCTAGTCCTCTCGAAATAAATGCCAACATTGCATTTGCCTTCCTAACTACCTACTCAACCTGCAAGTTAACCTTAAGAGAATCCTGGACTAGGACTCCCAAGTCGCTTTGCACTCCAGATTTCTGAATTCTCTCCCCATTTAGAAAATAGTCTATGCCTCTATTCTTCCTACCAAAGTGTATGACTTCACACTTCCCCACATTGTATTCCATCGGCCATTTCTTTGCCCATTCTCCTAAGCTGTTGTTGTCTTCTCTGTGACATTCTGGTTGATGCAGATTATGGAGCTCCTGGCCAGCCAGTGGTGAGTGAATAACTGTCTTTCTAAATGGCCTCTGGGCCTTCAACCCCATGAGGTAACGGTGGAGATGATGACTTCATATCCATCCCCACTGTGAGATTCGGTGAGCTCCTTGCGGATGCATAAGTAATGAGCTGAACAATGCAAGATCATGTGTGGTCAGCTGTTTCCCCCTGCCAACCCCCGCACAACGGGAATTACTCCCACTTCCATACCCACCACCAAACTTAGGCTCCAGAACGGAAGATTCCAGCCATAGTTCCATGTCAGAATTGTGAGTGATGTGAAGAGGAACTTACAGCTCATGGTGTTCCTGTGCACACGCTGCCCTTGCTCTTCTAGGCAATGAATGTTGCGGGTTTGGAAAGCAAGGAAATTCAAATTGCCTTTGTCCCCTACCTGACATTATACTTCTCCAAAATGTTGGGATAAGCAACAAATAAAATATCAAAGATCAATATTTTTTGAGAGGAGGGAAGAAATACATCCTTGAACTCTTCAAAAAATTAATTTGCACCATTAGTTATTCACGTCTCCTTTAAGTACCTGAATAAACATTTTTAAATTGAATTACCATTTCCCACCCCCACCTACATTGCAACCAATCAGGACATCTTTGGGGCCTAACCGCTGCCCTTTCACTATTATCTCCCTCCCCACCTGATGTATCTATTTGTTAGCACCCAGATTTGCACAGCCTGCTCACTTCTCCGTTAATCTAATTAGCTAACCTTTCAATTTAAGGTGGGATGGGAACTGGGATCTCATGGTTCCTCCAAGTCACAGCCCAGCTGACTTTTACCAGCATAGCCATTCCACTGGACTTTCGAAGGCCATGGAATTTGCAAACTACACGGGAGGCCATTCAGCTCACCATGCTTGTTACTTGCCCTCTTACTGGAGCTTTATTTCTCATTTTCGTGCCTCATGACCTCCTATATTTTTATATTCTTCCTGTTAGAATGCAATTTTCTTGTAACTAATGTAATGCTTTCTGCCTCAATGCCACTTACGGTAATACAATCAATATTTAAGAACCCACAGTGTGAATAAATTCCCCTAATTTCCTGTCACTATATTTCCCAACTAATGGAAACAACATTTTAATTTTAACTCTGAAAAATTTTATTACCAACAGCTCTTCTAAGTTGCTTTCTACCTCTATGTCCTGATTTAATCATTATAATAGACGTTAGGAGTGGTTTTGAAACATTAGTTTTGCTCCTGTATGCAAATACAAAGCATTCATTCTCTGATTTAACATGGGAATCTAATAAATTGTGAGGGCTTTACTTTCCAATGGTTTAAAGTAAATATTTAAATAGAAGCAAGCATACATTATTAGGTTCTGTTATTATGCCTGCATTTGTTTTCTCTAGTACTTCCTTTCAAACAGATGTTGTCAATAGAAACCAGTTTGTACTGGTGAAAGGGTTTCCTGGGAGTGTTGTGATTTGGTGGAAACATTTTGATGTTGTGCTGATGATGTGAATGAGGAAGCAAGTGACAGGAAGCCTTCCAAGGTCTTTTTGGGCAACACAAAAAAAGGGAACATGATTCGTGATGCTTAGTATAACTACAAAAAAACTATCAGTCCCTTTAACCTTCCCCTGTACCAATGTCCTTTATAGCTATTCAATCCAGTTTTTATCTAAGAACCCTGTCAGCAGATGTAAATTTTTAATTACATGGCATCACCATTATACATTTTTATACACTAGTGAACCAGGCCAAATATTCAGCAACCTTTGAATTTGTTTGATTGTTATATTGATTAGGAAAAGTGCATTTAAATCTGGAAACCATTTTGCTTTCTTTGTGTTCTGTTTATAGTTATAGATTTTTTTCCTAATATATTTTTCTCTTCCTCTAGTCAGCTGCCTGAAGTAAATCAACTCAGACAGGCTATACCCATACATTCTTTCCTCACCCTTTATCCGTATACTGAAGGCTGAGAGCATTGGATGGGTATCAGAAAAATCCAACCTCTACCCCCCACCTGCATGTCCAAATCCACTCCCCATTCAGCCCAGAGATACCAAAGCAAATTGTGGTGCTCAAATTCTGGGCTGGTGGAGATCAGATTAGCATAGATTAGCATAGATTAGGATCGAGTAAATGGGAATAAGCTGTTTCCAGCGAGTGAGTGTTTCAAAACAAGAGGGTTCCCTGAACCCGCCACAAAAATATTCTACACCCTTAATCATTCACATTCCTTTAAGTGCATTAATCAACATTTTAAAATCTAACTACCATTCCCCACACCCACTGCAGTCAGGATATCTTTGGGGCCTAACTGCTGCTCCTTCACTATTATCTCCCTCCCCACCCCAATGTAATTGATATGTTGTTAGCTGGATTTGCATTGCAGGCACTCCTCTACATATTATAATTAACTGACCCTGCAATTTAAGATGGGAATGAGAACTGAGGTATCATGGTTCTTGCAAGTCCCAGCCCACCTTACTTTCAGCAGCATCCATTGGACCTACTGAGAAGTAATGTGCTATGGATAATGGGGAGCTGGTGGATGTACTGTACTTAGATTTCCAGAAGGCATTTGATAAAGCGCCACATCAGAGGTTATTGCGAAAAATAAAAGCTCATTGTATAGTGGGTAGCATATTGGCATGGATGGAAGATTGGCTGGCCAACAGGAAGCAGATAGTAGGCATAAATGGGTCATTTTCAGGTTGGCAAGATGTAATGAGTGGTGTACCACAGGGATCAGTGTTGGGACCTCAACTGATTACAAATTATAGAAATGACTTGGTGAAGGGATGGATGGGATGGTTGCCAAATTTGCTGATGACACAAAGATAGGAAAATAAGCTGTGAAGAGGACATCATGAGGCTACAAAAAGATATAGATAGGTTAAGTGAGTGGAAAAAGATCTGGCAAATGGAATATAATGTGGGAAAACAGGAAATTGCCAATTTTGGGAGGAAGATTAAAAGAGAACCATATCATCTAAATGGTGAGAGATTGCAGAGCTCTGGGATGCAGAGGGATCTGGGTGTCTTAGCACAATAATCATAGAAGAATAGAAACATAGAAAATAGGAGCTGGAGTAGGCCATATGTCCCTTCGAACCTGCTCCACCATGCATTATGATCATGCCTGACCATCCAACTCAATAGCCTGCTCCTGCTTTCTCCCCATATCCTTCTACCCCTTTCGCCTCAAGAGATCTAACTCCTTGAAAACATAAAATGTTTTGGCCTCAGCTACTTTCTGTGGTAGCGAATTCCACAGGCTCACCACTCTCTGGGTGAAGAAATTTCTCCTCTTCTCAGTCCTAAATAGTCTACCTCGTATCCTCAGACTGTGACCCCTGGTTCTGGACTCCCCCACCATCGGGAACATCCTTCCTGCATCTACCCTGTCGAGTCCTGTTAGAATGTTATTGGTTTCTATGAGATTCCCCCCTCATTCTTCTGAACTCCAGTGAATATAATCCTAACTGACTCAATCTCTCCTCATATGTTATCGCCATCTCAGGAATCAGTGTGGCAAATCTTTGCTTCACTCCCTTTATAGCAAGAACATCCCTCCTCAGATAAGGAGACCAAATCTGCACACAATATTCCAGCTGTGGTCTCACCAAGGCCCTGTATAATTCCAGCAAGACATCCCTGCTCCTGTACTCGAATCCTCTCACTATGAAAGCTAACATACCATTTGCCTTCTTTATCGCCTGCTGCACCTGCATGCTTACCTTCAGTGACTGGTGTACGAGGACACCCAGGTCTTGTTGTACATTCCCCTCTCTCAATTTATAGCCATTCAGATAATAATCTGCCTTCCTGTTTTTGCAACCAGAGTGGATAACCTCACATTTATCCTCATTATACTGCATCTGCCATGCATTTGTCCACTCACACAGTTTGTCCAAATCACACTGAAGCACCTCTGTATCCTCCTCACAGCTCACCCTCCCACCCAGCTTTGTCTCATCTGCAAATTTGGAGATATTACATTTAGTTCCCTCATCTAAATTATTAATGTATACTGTGAATAGCTGGGGTCCTAGCACCAATCCCTGCGGTACCCCACCAGTCGCTGCCTGCCATTCGGAAAAAGGTCCGTTTATTCCTACTCCTTGTTTCCTGTCTGCCAACCAGTTTTTTATCCATCTCAATACACTACCCCCAATCCTATGCGCTTTAATTTTACACGCTAATCCCTTATGTGGGACTTTGTCAAAAGCCTTCTGAAAGTCTGAATAAATCACATCCACTGGTTCCCCCTCATCAACTCTACTAGTTATATCCTCGAAAAATTCCAGTAGATTTGTCAAGCATGATTTCCCTTTCGTAAATCCATGCTGACTCTGTCTGATTCTGCCAATTTTTCCAAGCGCTCAGCTATTAAATCTTTTACAATGTACTCTAGAGTTTTCCCCACTACCGACGTCAGGCTGACTGGTCTATAATTACTTGTTTTCTCTCTACCTCCCTTTTCAAATAGTGGGATTACATTACAATCACAAAGGGTTAGTATGCAGGTACAGCAAGTAATTAGGAAAGCTAATTGAATGTTATAATTTATTGCGAAGGGAATTGAATACAAAAATAGGGAGGTTATGCTTCAGTTATACAGAGCACTAGTGAGACCACATCTGAAGTACTGTGTATAGTATTGGTTACCTTATTTATGGAAGGATGGAAATGCATTGGAAGCAGTTCAGAGATTCTTTACCTGGAATGGGTGGGTTGTTTTATGAAGAAAGGTTGGACAGGCTAGGCTTGCTGGATCTTAGAAGAGTAAGAGGCGACTTGATTGAAACATATAAGATCTTGAGGGGTCTTGACAGGGTGGATGTGGAGAGGATGTTTTCTCTTGTGAGTGAATCTAGAACTAGGGGTCACTGTTTAAAAATAAGAGGTTGCCCATTTTAAACAGAAATCAGGCGAAATGTTTTTCTCTGAAGGTCGTGAGTCTTTGAAACTCTCTTCCTAAAAAGGCAGTGGAAGCAGAGTCTGAATATTTTTAATACAGAGCTGGATAGATTCTTGGTAAGCAAGGAGGTGTTAGGTTATCGGGGGTAGGCAGGATGCAAATTTGGCGTTACTATTAGATCAGCCATGATCTTATTGAATGGAAGAGCAAGCTAGAGGGGCCAAATGGCCTACTCCTCCTTATTCGTATGCTCCTACGTTCGTATGTTTGTAAGATTAATACTCTGATGAAGGAGCTCTCTTTTGGATGAGACATTTAACTGGGGACCTCATCTCTACTGGATTAAAAGATCTTAGGCTGTGCTCATGTGTTTTCCAATTAAAAGATAGTTTTCAAAGTGCAATGAATGTTTGTATTTGACAGTATTTCCCATGCACAGTAGGATCCCACAAACAGCAATTGAATAACCAGGTAATTTATTTTTGTTGGCATGGAGTTCTCATTGCATCCTGGGCAATACCCATCCCTCAACCATAAGCAATAAAACAGATTATCTGGTGATTTGTTTCATTGTGTGTGGGTTCTTGCTGTGCACAAATTGCCTGCACATTACATTTGGCTACGTCGCAAAATGAAGGTTTGTCAAAAGTATTTCATTGGCTGTGAAGTACTTTGGGAGTTTGGAGATTGTTAAATGCAACATATATACTCAAGTTTTTTTTCTTTTTTTTTGTTTAAAATGTTCCAAAAATTAATATTTTGCTTTTAAAAATTCTTTGCTTAACAACTGCAAGTCACTATGGCAACACTGCTGCAAGAGGCCTGGGCTGTCAACTGCAAGCTTGGTTCCTGACTATGGAAGAAATTAAGCTTTGTATTGAATCCAGATACAGAGGGAATCTGCCATTGCCAAAGATCTGGCCCCAGCATTGGCTAAATATGATTGATATGTCTTATATGAAAATTAATCATTGCCTAAGGCTGGACCAAAAATAGATGCTACTAAAGTAAGAAACCTGAGCCATATGAATAGGGAGATTGAGCTTTGGAGAATTAAAATGGCACAGTTACAAATCAGTTACCAATATTACCACTGGGAGCTAAAAAGCGTTGCAACAATGCTGTTCAACACCTTTACAAGAACTCAAAGTACCTGGCAAAATTTAGTGATATAAATAACAGAATAGTCAAGTTAGTTCTGGACCCTGCTGATAGTGATAAATTGATTCATTTGTTCCTTTAGTAGTTAATTGCCTTTTCAAATGGTACAAGATGCCCTTCCTGTCGACTATGATGTTGATAATTCCTCACTGGTATGGTAGTGTCTATTCATCTCTTCTGAGGAATTTTATTTGATACTTTTTCCAGCTTTGACAAAGACAAATAGAAATTCACTGAATGATGCAGAGCAGAAAGTATATAGTAAACTTAAATGTCAGAATGTACTCACATAGCTCACATCCTAAAATATAAAGTGCCCTCCAACCAGAGCATTGCTATTGAATTCCAGTCACTGTTGTTTTGTTGGCAAGCACAGCATCCAGTTTGCACAGTAAGATACCACAAGCAGCAAATGAATGATCAAATAATCTATTTTTACTGGTACTGGTTAAAGGAGTAATATTGACTAGGACAGGAGGAACATTTGCTGCCTTTCTTCAAATAATGTCACGGGATCCTTTAAGTCCAGCTGGTTTGATCGGAGGGCAATTAGTTTGACATATTGAGCCAAAAGAATGCCTCCAGCAATGCAACACTCTCTCAGCGCACTGAAGTGTCAACATAGATTATGTACTCTAAACTCACAACCTTCCATCTCAGCAGCAAGATGCTACCAACTGAGCCAAGTTGACTGAAAGGCCATAAGCCTATGTCCTCAATGATCCTGGGTGCAAATCAGGTGCAGGAAATGGAAATGGGGATTCTACCAGGACCCAGGAACATCGGATCTTCGTTCAGAAACCCAGTGACTCCCAATCAGGGACTTGGAGTAGGATGCATTTCCCATACCAGGTATCTCCTTACTGCCCTCTGGCCTGGACACTAGGATGAATAGGGTTTGGCTTAGCAACAGAAATGGTACTGTGGGAGTCTAGGCATTAGTCCTAGACTGAACTCTCACAATAACAGCATCAGCATCCTTGTAAAGCCAGGGGATGGGTGTTGTGGAGGATGGTGGGGGGTGTGGATAAGATAAATGAGTTGAATTGTCTAAGACACTGGTTCTTAAGGCGTATTCATGTTAGCACGGAAATTAAGCGCCTCACCTGGATCCCAGATACTCCACTTGGGTCAAGAGCAGAGATCATTATTGCATACTCCACCAGACTTCTACCTGTGGAGTGGGGCTGAAGAGTTTCAATTCCTTGTCATGCAGGTATTGAGAAAAAGTGAATAATCACTCATAAATCAGTGAGGAAGGTACAGAAAGAAGTTATTCTTAATCATATGTAAAGTATCAGTTACCTTTAAGGCAAGTGTTACCGTCCAGTTGTTATAAAGTCCATCGAGGGTGAATATAAATCTCCCCCCATTTTGCTACTCATACAACAAGCAGCTTCCGCCAACTGAAACAGCCTTCTCTGTTATTCTTGCTCAATCAAATCACTGCACTGTCAAACTATACTCTGAAATCAGCATGAGGGAAAATGTTTGGTCAGGAAATGTGATTATTTGAGCAGGGGCTGAGGCTTCTCTTCTGTGAAGCTGCCAGTGCCATGATTCTAAAATGCACCTGAAGCTTGTCCAGTTGCCCAGTTGCTCTAGAGTTCATTATTGGTCTGGGGAATTTCCAAGCTGCGAACAAGGGGTTAATGCAAGGAGCTCAATCAGTGCCACTTTGCAGGATTAGACTTGCATGAATTTGCATCATTGCTTCACTTTCCTGATTCCCTGCATTGTCATTGAAAGGCTTCTAACATGTCTCAGCTGTGCAGCTCTCCTCATTTAGGAATGCACAGTTCAGTTAGGTGCCTCCTTTAATCAGTCCCCCCAGGGAATGCACCAGCCCTCCAATTGGCCCTCGGAGCCCTCACCAGCAGAGTATCTCCTCATTTTAATTTTGGACTGCTCCATCGCTGCAGGTTGGATAATTGTGGTGCTGAGCACTCACTGTCAGACCTGGACTATTCCTGTTTCAGGGTGGGAACCTCTCCCATCATCCCGGAGGAGCCTGATGTTTAGGTTTCCTTCCCTCCAAGACCTCTCAACCCTCCCCGTGTATTCCTTGATCCCAGTGTGATTGTGATTGATATCATTTGTTAGCCCCTGAACATTTTGAATTGGATGTGCTTCGCACCTCCCCACCTTGAGGCACTGTTAAACATCAACCAGTCACCCCCCTGCACCCCGCCTTTGGATACCCCACAATGCCTTCTCCCTATCTGTAGGCTGCAGATGGTTCCCCTGACTAAGTGTGCCACCTGCAGCCCAGTATGATGCCAGAAACCCCACGGACTGAGGCGTGTGCTGTGACGACAATGCCCTGTGCACAACCTACTGAGCATGACTGAGACCGGGCTGACATGCGCTCTTCCTCCCTGGACAGGGGCAAGAACAGTCTTTGCAAACCCAACAATGTAAAATGAGGCATTTCTTCACAGAGAGCTCCTCCCATTCTGGCCCCAAATGGCTTACGTCATCCCGCAACATACTCTGTCCCCATTGTGACGCTGAGGCCGATAACCCCCCCACCCCTCCAAGTCATGCATCCCAGGTGTCCGAATGTAACCTTCCCCAATCTTACCCCCAGCGCCCCCCCACCCCCCCCCACCACTGCAGTGGAGGCCTTGCCCTGCAGCCCTTCCCTTGCCTCAGGCCAATTTCTGCTCTTCCCCATTGGAGCCCCTGTCCTGCAACCCATTCCCTTGCCTCAGGCCAGTTTCCCTCCTTGCCCAGTGGATGCCTTGTCCTACAGCACATTAAAAGCTACCCCCACCTTACTGCTGCTCTGGTAGGTAGAGACTTGCCTGTGACTACCCCCTGAAAGTGACGAAGCATTGCCTGTGAAGCCTGGTGCCGATTACCTTGAGCGCTGCATGATGCAAGGTAGGCAAACAAACCGTGAAAATCACGAGCATAGTGCAGATCACCAGGTGCCCTTTGCTAATATACTGTTGTGGATCACATCGGTCTAATTGCACGCTGACGTGCCCTGATGATCCAGCTTAGGGGGATGATTCTGGTGAGCAGTTCTTATAATGAGATGCAAATTTAATGAAACGAAATTCCCGAACTTACTGCGGCGGGAATCGCGGCCCGCCATTGAACAATCGCAAACTGGTTTCATGATGACGTGAAACTGATTTCTAGCCTTCTGGCGATATTTTCCGCTCCCACCCACCATGATGCCCATCGTGGGCGAGAGCAGAAAATCCTGGCCTTAGTCTTCTCTATCTACTAATACAGCTTAAGCATTTTAATTACATATTGAGCTGTGGGAATGACACATGCATAAAAACATCTGCCTATTTCTATGAATGCTAATAAGAGCACTCAACATTCTAATCAGGACCTTCTTATGGCGCTTTAGAGGAAACTGACCCTGATTGTAGCCCTCTTTTACTCATTATTCCATTGTAGAATTTGAACATTTTGCCTAATTGTCAATTAAATGCTACACAAGATGAATCTTGTGAACTGTCAATCTCCATATGTGTGAACAAATCCATTTAGCACCTGGATAAATATTTATTTGACACTTCAGTGACCAGCATAAGAATGTTTGGCCTTGCATTGGTGATGTTTCTTTTAACCTTACTGCTGTTTAAGTTTCAGATCTCCGATTATCATGTAACCCATCACCAATATTGAGACAATCTGCAGCATAATTAAAATATTTCTCCTATAGAATGATTTTCAACTGCTTTCTAAGTTTAATCTGTCATTATTTTGTAAATTTAAGATTAATTTAGTTGCATTTAAATTCCAATCCAATAGAATATATTTTACATTAACTGGATGTGGACGTGGGACCAGTGTTGTGACATCAGGGAAAGAAAACAATTACCCTGTATCCTGATTATATAAGGAGGCAGTTAATGAGGTTTGTAGACATGTTTAATGTGTGACTGATTAATTGTCAACTAGAGACTATTAAGGAATCATTTGTGAAGGAATCTATAAGTGATAAACTATGTGTGGTTATTTCCAAAATGTATATTTGGTAGTTTATAGTTCTAGTTTTTTTATTGATGATTTCACAAAATTTGTAGACGGTACAAAATTAGTTTCCTGAGAGCTATCAATGAGTGCTTAAAACAGAAGCACCAAATAAAATAACTAGAAATGTTTAGTTGTAGAGTTCAGATTACATGTGTAACACATTGACAAAAATCTAATTTATACTGGTGTACCATTTATATGCCATTAAAGTTTTTGTTATAGAGCAATAAAGGGCAGCATTTCAGGTCATTGTTTCTATGTTGGCTCCTTGGATAGCGACATCTAAAACTAATAGTTTATTTTGCTTCAAATATTCATCCAGTTTTCTCTGAAATATACAATAGTCTCTGTCTCAAACACCCCCTCTATGGGAAAGAATTATATGTTCCAAAAATTATCTGTGAAAATAAATTTCTCCTCTCTCTCTTCTCACTCTCTCAGCGGCAATTTCAAATTGAAGTTGCAGCCCCCTCCCTCCGCCCACACACTGTCACACCAGCCCCAATCACATTAGTCTTTCTATATTCACTCAGTTAAAACCCTTGATAATGGTAAAACCTTCCTTTAATATCATTTTATCTTTCTCTGCCTGTGTGACAATGGTTCCTCAAATCTCTCCTCCAAACAATATTTTCTCATCTCTGTCAAAATATCTATTTTATGGACTTATCTTCCTGCACTCAGGCTTTCAGGGAATTATGTACTTGAACCCCTAGGTTTCTCTGTTCATCCAAACCTTTCAGCATTTTTCCACTGAGCATATACTCACATTCCTTATTTTTTATTTCAAAATGTATTAACTCAATACTTATCCACACTAAATTGAATCTTCGATCAATCTGCCCATTCTGCTAACTATCTGTCATTTTGGAATCTTTTATAGACCCTTGATTGTTATCGAATTCTCCAACTTTTGTTTCATCACCAAATTTCAAGGTTTTGCTTCCTATATCCAAAGCTGGATCAGCTATATCTACTGAGAACAGGCTTAGGACTGTATCATTTCCAAACTTTTCAATCCAAACAACACCTGTTCAACTGAACCATTCCGAAGCAAAAATACTGCAGATGCTGGAAATCTGAAATAAAAACAGAAAATGTTGGTAATACTCAGGTCAGGTAGCATCTGTGAAGAGAGAGCAAAGCAGAGTCAACCTTTCAGGTCTGTGACCTTTCATCAGAATTGGCAAAAGTTAGAAATTTGATGGGTTTTATACAAGCACAGTGTCAGCGAAAGAATATAAGGGAAAGCCTGTGATAGGGTGGAAGGCTGGAGTACTTAAATGACAAAGTGGATGATGGGGCAAAGCAAAAGGAGATGATAATGGGACAAGTAAATAAACAAAAAATGAGCCTAGAAAAGCTGAAAATGGCAATAGCAACATCATTACCATTAGCTGCTATTCGAAAAATGGGACCAGTCATAAACTAAACTTGTTGAACTCAATGTTGAATCTGGAAAGTGTCTAATCAAAAGATGAGGTGCTATTCCTTAAGCCTCCATCGAACTTTATTAGAACAGTGTAGGTGAATGAGGACAAAAGGGTCAGATTAGAAGTGGAGTGGTAAATTAAAATGACAGTGACTAGAAGCTCAGGGTCATACTTGCAGATTGAATGGAGGTGTTCTGCAAAATGATCACTCAATCTACATTTCTCCTCCGATTTAGAGCAAGCCTCATCATGAGCAACGAATATAGTACGCTACATTGAAGGAAAAGCAAATAAATTTTTGTTTCACCCGGAAGGAGTGTTTCAAGATGGTGGAAATGGGGGAGGTAAAAGGGAGGTGTTGCATCTCCTGCACTTGCATGGGAAGATGCCATAGGAAGGGGACAGGATGCTGGGGAACTGGTGGTGTGGGGGGTGAGGGCGGTGGTGTGTGGGTGGGTGCAGGAATGGTGAATGAAGAGAATTTGCAGGATGTTTTAATTTTCAATGTTATTTCAATATTTGTGCCATGGCTTGCTGTGTTTTTCGACTTCTATACAATTGATTGATTGGTAGCCCATCAAAGAAAGGGGGATGTTTGCCATGGAGTGCAGCCCATAGCAAGAGCCTCATGTAGAGTCTTTTAAGATGGGAGGCTGTTGCTCTGCAGCTACCACACAGTCCTGGCTGACCAGGAGACCCTCCCACTCTTGCCTTCGGCCATAGGCATATTGAAAGGATTTGCAAGTTAATAATCATCCTGTTTGGCCATATTATGCATATACCTTTCGTGGCCATCAATTATGGGAGTGGGACTCAAACCCAGAGCTTCTGGCTCAGAGGTGGGAACACCACTACTGTGCCACAAGATGTTCTTCTATACAATTGTCTTACTTATAAACACATTTATTAGGTTTAGGCTGAATGTAGCATTTAACACCATTTGAAGTGGTCAGAGAAATGTGCTGTGCATCTCACATGATCTGTGGTAAGTTATATCATGATAATAGGGTACGTTATAGTTTGTCCTTTAACATGCTATCCTACTTACAGCTCAAGGGTTTTTATACATTGGAAAACCAGTTGCTTTTTTGCTGTGAACGCACATTAAACCCGTTGAATTGAAAGCCTGAAATACATCAGCCATTATAGCAACTTTTATTTCCTTGTTTTAAAAATCTATAATTCTTTAAGATGCCATGAAATGCTGGTATGGTATTAGGAAGCAAACAGAACATGCCCCAGACTTTTCCAGAAAATATATCTCATACCGACAGTTCTTTCTAAATTTCGCTGAGTTTGCATATCGCTGTAGTGTACTTCAGTTTTATTGTCCCCCACCGCCATAAAAGTGATCAGGCTGGAATTTGCTGTAGAAATGACAGCAAGGTAACAGAGCCTACTGAAAGTGTAAATCGGACAGCAACTCCCTGCAACCATACATGAGCAGCTGAACAAAGAAATCAGGGGCTGGATTTTATGCCGCCCCCCACCCACCCCCCCCCACCACCCCCCCCCCCCCCCCCCCCCCCCCCAACCCGGCCATTGGGTGTGTTTTCAACAGGGTTGGGCATGGGGCGAGCATGTTTAATATGACAGGAGGCTTGCCCATTGCCTTCCCATCCACACTCAATCCAGACGCCTGCTGAAATTGGCAGCCAGCCTTGCCTTTTTTTAAAAAATAATTAATGGGAAATTGAGCCTGTTAGCAAGTTAATTGATCCAAATATTACACTGCGCATGCCATAATATGGTTAGCACAGGCAGGCAAGCAAGAATTAGGCGGCCGTTTTTTTTATAAAACTTTGTCGAAAAAGGCGGGAAGGAAGGTGGAGTACATTATTCAGAGGGTGTCCTGTGCACATCAGGGGCACCTCCCCCTGAAAGATGATACCCCTCCTTTATTCCTTCCTGTTGGTCTCCAAACATCCCCCCCCACCCCACATCCTCCCCACCCCGGTCCTTCGCTAGGTTCTCAAATCCCTTCCTGCCCTAAAAGCCCAGGACTTACCTTAGTCCTGGATCCATTGCCCTTCTTCCTGGGGCTACTTGCACTACTGAGTTCTGGCACAGCTGGACTGTTAGAGCTGCTGGCCAATCAGATTGACCAGCAGTTCTTGATTTACTCCCACTGAGGGGATGGAAGTCCCACTCTGTGGTCATTTAGAACACCAGTAGCATATTATCCCTGCGAGATGTCCTTTTTTTTTACGTCAGTCAGTATGGAACTGACTTTTGTAATGGGATGGCAGGCAATTCCACCCCACCCCCCAAAAAAAAAAATTCAGCCCCAGGAGTTGCCAACTCAATTGCCCTGCTCCTCTTGAAGTTGCACTATACTGGCATTTCTCCTTGTAAAACATGTGGAATGGTGTGAAGTTACGGTACTTATATGATAGATACCCAATAAACTTTCCAGAAAACTTTACAGTTATCTATTCCAGTGTAAGTAATTTTTTAATGGCATGCCAAGTCTTAATTATACCAAACAACATGTCACTGAAAATTAATTTCTACAAATGTGGAGTCTCATTCCATCAGATTTTAAAAATAAAACTTTTTTTTTACTTTGTCTTTCTGACACTTGTTATTTTTTTCTTTTAATCCCATTTTTTCACTTTTTTTTGCTTCCAGTACCTGATTTAACATTAATTAGCTATTCACAGTTGCTCGCCCTGTTCAGGCAGGTCTCAGGTTCTCTGTAGCGGGTCTTGCACTGTAATTTTCAATAAGTTCAAGTGCAAAATCCCATAGCAAGCTTGCGGGCTAGTGCAAGTCTAATGAATAGGTGAAAGTAAAATCTGATCCATTGCACATTGGGTAAATCTGCACCTTATGTTGTAACAAGCTCATATCCTGCAGTCGTTTCAATTAATTTGTTGCTTTTGCAATGTCAGATAGCTTATTACTTCTGCCACTGAAGGCAGGCAGTGTAATTATTTTTGTCCCTGTGTTTGTTTGTTTGTCTGTAAACAATAGATCTCAAAAATCAATGGAAGAATTTCTGCTAAACTTGGTACACAGATATGGTATCACCCAAGGAAGAGCTGATTTGATTTTGATGATTTTTGGTGGATTTTTTTAAATGATCCATTAACATTGGGAGATAGAGTCAAATTCACTTTTTTAAAGAATGTTGTGAGTTGTTTTATTTAGGGTGCTGATTGTTTTAGGATGCTCTGGATTGTCTCACCTGGTGTGGTGAAATGTGAAACAGCTGTCAAAATATGAGCAGAGTTTTCAGAGCAGCTTCCTCAGTGAGATGGAAGATCTTAATAAAAGCATTTATTTTTTTCAGCTTTATAATTACAGAGCTTCAACCATGCAGGGAAAAGCCTCAAGGAAGAACTGCGTAATAGTAATAACATTGAGTTAGCACAGCATGGTGGAGGTATACATTCTACTGAGTGCCTCTTCACTTGTATTCAAGACTATTTTTGAACTGCCACCTTTTTTGGAGCTGAGTCAAGTTTTTTGAAACTGCTGAACTGATAGTTTGATCATAATTAATAAATTGATCATAATTAGGTTATTTGCAGGTACAATTATGAAATTATCTTTCCCTTAAAGGTTTTATAAAATCAATAAAAATGAATCACATTTTAATTTTTTTTATTCATTCGTGGGATGTGGCCTTCGCTGGCTGGGCCAGCATTCATTGCCCATCCCTAGTTGCCCTTGAGAAGATGGCGGTGAGCTGCCTTCTTGAACCGCTGCAGCCCGTGTGGTGTAGGTACACCCACGGTGCTGTTTGGGTGGGAGTTCCAGGATTTTGACCCAGCGACAATCAAGAAACGGCAATATGTTTCCAAGTCAGGATGGTCAGTGGCTTGGAGGAGAACTTCCAGGTGTTGGTGTCCCCATGTGTCTGTTGCTCTTGTCCTTCTAGATGGTAGTGGTCATGGGTTTGGAAGGTGATGTCTAAGGAGCCTTGATGAATTCCTGCTATCTACTTCTACATTGAGAGAGAAAACAAAACAGCCAATACAATATGGGGAGCTAAAACCATTAAAATATTAGAAATTATTTGCATACTGTATTGCTGATGGTTCTCCAAGATAATCTCTTATACCCAGTCCCGAATGCAAATCAAGTTTTGAGAAAGAATTTGCAGATCCTACTGATATCTTTTAAGTGTTTCTAAATGTCTACCTTTGCCTATTCAGCAGTAGGAACAAGTAGACAGTACAATTACTATCAATCACTCATTCACATAAACTTTTAACAACTTAAATGCTTGGTGCACTTTTAACAATAGAAGTTTTGGTTTCATTAGTGGTGTCATGCAAAAGGGTAACTTTGATATTGATTATCAGGTAATTGGTTTTGAGTGCTCACTACTGTTGTTAAAATACAAATTCAAAATAGGATTTCATTTTTTTTACAAAGGTTCTGCACCTAAAGCTTTAGTTCATCTGCTTTCCTCACAGATGTCCTGGAACTTGCTGACAGTTCCCAGCAATTTCTGTTTTTAGTTCAAGATGCAGTCAACTATCTCAGCCCCGACTCCATAGTATCTGTACAATCATGAAAATATATAGTATTGACTCAGGTTGTGTACGAGTGCGGATCTTTTATGTAACGCTGTGTCTCAAATAGGGAACCGGTGCTATATTCTTCTGTAAATCACTTTCCACCATGTAATGATGTTAAAATAAGGTTGAAAATGTTTCCCCAGCAAGTCAATTTTCTTTTAAATAAAATGTGCCTATTTTTCTAAGTGCATATTAGTTCAAATCCATTTCAATCCAACACAAATTTGGGGGCAATTTTGGCTTTTGGCAATAGAATAAGGCGAACAATATCAGTTCAACTGCCCTCTACACATGTCTTCTGATGTTTATTTCCATTGAAGTCAGTGTATAACAGATGGCTTAATCAATAAACATTATTTTACGCTATCAGGCAAAGTCAAAATTACCCCCATTGTGCCATTTTGCTATGAAATAAACAACATATTTAGACGAGTCTTCTTATTTTAGTGGGATTTTGCTTTTAGAAGATGTGATTAGATTACTGAGTTACTTTTATGCCTTAATCAGCCTCTTTCTGCACCATGTTATTCAGTCCATTATTTTCCAGTTGTGCTCACTGAGAAATTTCTGTAGTTTTGGTTTTGTGTACCATTATTTATTATTTCCAGCCTCAAAAGTATCTTAAAAATGTGTTTTGCACCTATTTAACACTTATTAAAGCATACGTTATTTTGTGGTTGCTCAACTAGCAAAGCAAAACCTAGGTTTATGCTGGGCAGGTAGCATTCTGTTTTAACCTTCTGGGCTCTCATGAGACAATATCTCATTAGGCATACATTCACTTCCCTCCTCACTCCTAGTGCCCTTAATGATATATCCTTTACTGAAAAGAAATCCCATGGCACCAAGCACAGATTAGCATTAGGAATCAAGTAGTAGCAGAAAGTAAAAGTCTGTTTATATATAAGTTTCAGGAATTCTCATAAATTTTGAATATAAATTGTTGAAAGGATTTTGGCCCTTTTTTGAGAAAAAAAAGCATTAAACGAAATATGAGTTTACTGTTGCATTTTTTTTTGCTCACTTTTTGTTTGAAGGCTGATTAGACCATGGTTAATTGATAAAATAATTCAAAATTTTAAAGTCTTGCAAAAAGAAGGCAGCATTCAATTTAAAATTGAAGCAGGTATCAGCATGAATTAATGCACATCCCTAATAAGGAGCTGAAGTATTCAATAGTGATGTTTGTTTGATGTCTGCTCAATTGACCTTCTCGGGTAAAATGCAAATGAGGCAATATTCAGTATCACATCACATTTATAAATGTTCCAGAGTAAACACAAACACCTCAGGTATTCAAATTTTCCTTTTCATGGTTGACAAAACAAAAAAAAAACCTCAACAGCACCAAACCTCCGGCCCTTGATTCTATTTATGACCTTATATATGCAGTGAAGAAACAGTGGGCTGAGTTTTACAGGTCACCTGCGGACGGACAGTAAAACAAGATGGGTGGATCAGTCAGTTAGGATGTTATGCCATCGGTAGCAGGTGTGCTGCTGGCCTGCCTGCCCTTGCCACAATTAATGGTCAGTTAAGGGCTTTATCCTATCACTGCTCCAATTTAATGGGAGGCGGGAGAAGCCTGCACCCAATGTGTAGTCCGGCAGGTTTATCCCTGCTAACTGCTGGTGAGTGAAAGGGGTGCTGCCTCCTTCCTGGGCCCCACTTTGGCAATCAGAAGACCCATCCTCTACAATGTTGCCTCCCCGTGTCTGCCCTCCCACCCTGTTCTGTCTAATATGCCCCCCCACACTCCCATTGATTGAGCCAGCCACACTGGACCCCAGTGAGAACCCAGACTTAGCTGGGTTCGGGGGAACCTATGGTTCCTCATCCTCCCAGGACTTCTGCAAAACTGGCACTGGCCACCGATTCTAGTGTGGCACAGAGCTGCTGGCCTCCGACTGCCTGGCAGCTCTATGAGGCGGGATTTCCTCCTGGAGACTGACGCAAGTCTACCCTCACACTAAAGGGCTGTCACCCAAAATATTAAAGTGGGGTGAATCAGCCAAGCAGAGGTGGAACAGCTCCTGAAATTTAAACTGGGGTGCTAAAGAGACCATTTCCAGCCCACGGAATGTTGGCACGGATTCATTTAGTTATGTAACGTATCAAGAATGGCAGTGCATTTTGCAACTAAGAAGCTAGAATTTCCATGGCAACAGGTCAGTCTTTCTTGGCCAAATGTTTTAGCAGAATAGGTAGGAATGATTAGCTTAAGGGAAGTAGGATATTAACACTTTGAGAGCTGTAATATCAGCCGGGGTTTTCTGTGCCCACCAGCGCCAGGTGTGTTTGTTGGCATGAACGGACAATGTGACACCAATTAGCGATCATCCACTCAGCCCACCAGTGGTGGGCTGCATTCTCTGTCATCGGACGTCGGGCACCTCATTGTAATACATCAGCATATCATTATTAGGCCTACCCGCCAGAATCGTGTCCCCCGCCCCCCAGCTGGATCGTCTATCCACGTTGACGGGCAAACACGCTGACGTGTTTCACAGCTGAACATAAGCGTTGAACACCTGGTGGGCTGGACTTCACTCGGCACTTCAAGGTTTGTTTGCCTATCTTGCTTCGTTCAGTACTCGCAGTCATCAGCACCAGGCTTCCCAGACAGCACCACATCACCTCTAGTTGGTGGTGGTGGTGGGGGGGTGGGGGGGGGGGGGGCGCACTCACGACAAGTCTCTACCTACCGTATCAGTCATATGTAGGTGACTTTTCAATGACTGCAGGACTAGGTCTTGCTTGGGGAAGGGGGAGAAGTGGCCTCAGGCAAGGGAAGAAGCTGCAGGGCGCAGGCTGTACTGGGGAAGGAGGGTATCCCAGGGTGAGTGTGGGAGCACAAGTTGATCTGTGCAATTGGCCTCAAGATGGCAAGGGCTGAGGAGGCAACCTCCAGAGGAGATGAGACCAGATGGTCATGTGAGGGAACGTATGTGAGAATGGGTGGTGATGTGCCTTGAGCTGGCAGTGAGTGAGATGCCAGTGAATGTGTGATGGGCTTGAGTGTGTGAGTTTAGAGTGATGAGATGGTTGCCATACCCTGGCTGCACGGATGAGATCATTCATCCTCTATCTGCATTGGATGGCCAACCTCTTCTGCACAGCATTGACACTGATCCACCACTACCACTGCCTCCCAAGCCTGGTTGGCCATGCTGCTGCCCATCCTGCGGCTAGAGTGGGGGTAAAGGAAATCACGGTGGGCGTCCACAGCATCCAAAATGCGCTCCAGTGACACATAACTAAACTTGTCTTTTTGCCTTTCGTGGACACCTTCCCTGCAGTAGTTGTGGGTTGGAAGCACTGAGATGTGTGCGGGCAGCTGGACTTTAAATATGGTGCCTGGTGTGATGAAGCAGCAAGGTGATAGGGTGGCGGGTGAATGAGACCCCACCCGCCATCGAAACGGCATGTTTCCCGGGGATGGATAACTAATGCGGTGGGTTTGGGATAATACAGCGTGAAAACCCGCCATTGTGCTCGGCAGGTAAAACGTCATTTTACTCACCCGCTACCACACTTAGTGCAAATCTGGGACGACTCCGCCCATCATCTCTGTAACAACAACATAGATTTATAAAGCACCATATAGCACAGTAAAACATCCCAAGAGGGATAAAAAATTATTAGATGCACCATCTCCATTTTTAGACAATGTGCTATATAGACAGCATGTTCTATGGGGGTCACTTAAACAACATCAGCCAGGTGGGAAACTGATCAGATAGCTAAAAATTACAGCTTGATTTTTTTCTCTGTTAGTGTCAATGGAGAGTAAACACAGGAGGTGTTCAACACTCACTCTGGTCCTTTCAGATTCCTGCCTGGCAGGATAGATTAAAATTTCCCCCTCTGTGTCCCTTTGTGTTTAGAGCATATAAAACTGTACACTTTAGGAAACATAGTAGAAGCAAAATCAATTACAGGGAGTTAAACAAAAGTATGTGCTTGGGATGAGGACACTGTTTATTTCAGAGCATACGATAAAAGATACAAGACTGGGAGCCTCTGTAGTCAATCTGAACAATCCTAAACGCAAATAGCTCTCAATCACCTCTCCTCCAAATATCTATTTAATTCCCCCTTAAGCTTTTCCATGTGATCTTCCTCCACTGCTTCACTAGGCAATCCATTATACATGTTTACCATCCTCTACATAAGGTAGTTAGATCTGTGCACCATCCCCTTTCTATATTTGAGCCCAAATCCACTGGACTAGAGATTGTGTCAATCTCAAACAGTTTAGACAGGTTCAATGAGCCCTTATGAATGTTGAATATTTGTGTAATAGCTTAAACATTTTCTTTCCTAGAGTAAATAATTGTTTAAACCTCGATGCTTAGATGCTTTGGTAACTGTCAGTTTGGTTGCCTTTTGGATACAGCTACCAGGCTCAATGGGCCTGATTTTAACCCGTTTAATATCCACCCAATCACTAAATCCCCCACTATCAATATCCTGAGGGTTACCTTTGACCAGAAACGGAACTGGACTGGCAGCCACACAAATACTGTGGCCACAAGAGAAGGTCAGAGGCTGGGAATTCTATGGAAAATAACTTACTCCCTGACTGCCTGAAGCCCGCCCAGCATCTACAAGGCACAAGTCAAGAGTGTGATGGAATACTGCCCACTTGCCTGATTGAGTTCAGCTTCAACAACATTCAAGAAGCTCAACACCATCCAGGAAAAAGAAGCCACTTGATTGGCAGGTCATCCTGGCCCAGAAAATTCTTCAGGCAAGAACTCAAACCTCTTAAGCCTTTCAGATGTTTCATTATCTCCTCCTTCCAATGCTTCCTGTAAGCAGAGGTTATGCTCACACACCTGGTTCATCCCCATCCCATTTTCAAAGATTGGCGTCATGGAAGCCACTTTCCAATGTACAGAAATCCTTGACATTTTTTTCTGAGAGATACCAAATGAAGTATTGGGAAGGAAATAAACATATGTGACAGGTGGTGGGGTAAGTCCAGTTTGGAGACTAGCAGTGAAGAGCATTCATTCAAAAATAGCTGGATGGGTTTTTCATTATGGCTAATGCCATTGCATACTGCATCAGCTTTATCTCTTTAATGTCTTGAAACCTTTTGAACACCTTTGGGAGTTAAAGAGGAGTTTCCTTTGATTTTCTCTGAAATTGCTTAGGCTATTCTCTTTAATCTGTATTTTTGCCTTTTGTAGGTGATTGCATGAGTACAAGCGAATGGGAACATTGGTGTCTTGTTGCTTTGATGCAACATGACTGTTTGGTATAAGTTTGATGGATCAGCCAGTCTTTTTGTACGTTAGTATGTTCCTATTAAGAAAGCTACTACCATAGAAGCAGAAGGTTTATTTAGAATAAATGAAAAAAACTATTATCAGAGAAAGTGAAACTTTGAGGTAATGAGGCATAAAACTTTGTGGTAGATAGGGAAAAGGGTATCAAAAAATTGGAATCAGGATTGGTTGGCATGTATATGAATACACAAGTTTCCATTCAATTGCGGCATATTTTGACACAATTCCATCGATATTAGCGTAACCATTGCAAAAGGTCACAGTCCTGCCACATCCAGTCATGAATGATGGTGGACAATTAAACAACTAACCAGAGGAGGAGACTCCACAACTATCACCATCCTTAATGACAAGGAAGCCCAGTACATCAGTGCAAAAGACAAGGCTGAAGCATTAAAATTATCTTCAGCTACAAGTGCCGAGTGGATGATCCACCTCAGCTTCCTACTGAGATCCCCAGCATTACAGATACCAGTTTTCAGACAATGCAGTTCCTTCCATGTGATGTCAAGAAATGGCTGAACGCACAGGATACTGCTAAGGCTATCGGCCCTGACAACATACAGACATTGAATACTTGTGCTCCAGACCCAGTTGGGCCCATAGCCAAGCTGTTCCATTACAACTTCAACACTGGCATCTAGGTGACAATGTGGAGAATTGCCCAGGTATGCCCCATCTATGGAAAAAAGGACAAATCTAAACTGGTAAACTGCCACCCCATCAGTCTACCTCGATCATCAAAGTAATGGAAGGTATTGTTGACAGTGCTATGAGGCACCACTTACACAGCAATAACCAGCTCACTGTCATTCAATTTGGGTTCCATCGGGGCCACAGCTCCAGGCCTCATTATATGCTTGGTGCAATCATGGACAAAAGACTTGGACTTGAGCGGTGAAGTGATAGTGACTGCCCTTGACATCAAGGCAGAAGTTGACTGAGTGTTGCATCAAAGTGCCCTAGCAAAAATAACAATAATAGGAATTGGGGGCATCACTCTAGGAGCTTCTCAGGGTAGTGTCCTAGGCCCAACCACCTTTCAGCTGCTTCATCAATGACCTTCCTTTCATCATAAGATCAGAAGTAGGGATATTTGTGGATGATTACACAATGTTTAATGCCATCTGTGACTCCTCAGGTGCTGAAGCAGTCCGTGTCCATATGCAGCAAGACTTGGACAACATTCAGGCTTGGGTAGTAAGTGGCAAGTAACATTCATGCCACACAAATGCCAATCAATGACCATCTCCAACAAAAGAAAATCTATCTCCCCTTGACATTCAATGGCATTACCATCACTCAATCCCCTATGATCAATATTCTGGGGGCTCCACCAACCAGAACCTAAATTAGACCAGCCATATAAATACTGTGGCTACAAGGCCAGGTCAGAAACTGAGAAATCTGAGGCAAGTTACTCACCTTCTAACTCGCCAAAGCTATCCAACATCTACAAGGCACACGTCAGGAATGTAATGGAACTCTCTTCACTTGCCTGGATGAGTGCAGCTCCAACAATACTCAGGAATCTCAACAGCATCCACGACAAAGCAGCCTGCTTGATTAGCACCTCATTTACCACCTTAAACATTCACTCCCTCCACTACCAACACACATACCAGCAGCGTGTATTTGCAGCAACACATCAAGCTTCCTTTGACAGCATCTTCCAAACCTGTGACCTCTACCACTCAGAAGGGCAAAACAAAAAATGCATGGGAACATCACCACCTGGAAGTTTTCCTTCAAGCCACACACCATCCTGACTTGGGACTATATTGCTATTTCTGCACTGTCATTAGGCCAGAGTCCTGGAACTTCCTTCCTAACAGCACTATGGGTGTACCTACACCACAGGGACTGCAGCGTTCAAGAAGGTGGCTCAATATCACCTTCTCAGGGGCAATTAGAGTTGGGCAACAAATTCTGTCCTTGCCAACGACACGTGAAAGAATAAAAAAACTTAACCATAGGAACAGGAGTAGGCTTTTTAGCTCTCAAGCCCACTTCTGCCCCATATCCCTTAGGATGTTTGGTGAATAAAAATCTACTAATGTCAGATGCAAAGTTAACAATTGCCCTTGCAACAATTGCCCTTTACAGAAAAGAGTTATAATGTTTTACCATCTTCGCATGGAGAAGTGTTTCCTATCCTCACTCCTGAAAGGTCTGGGTCTAACATTTAGGCTATGGTCCCAGTCCTAGGCTCCATAACCTGCGGAACATATTTGAACAGCAGACAAAATTTTCTTTTTCAATTTATTAGCACTTCCTTTTGAAGGCAGTGTCTCATTGTGAAGTAGTTTCAAAAGTGGCAGTAACCCTCCTTTATCTCACTCAAGTAGGCATTCTTTATGTATGATTCTGCGGACTATGCAAAATAGGAACATCAGAACCAAGACTGACCCCATCTTCACATGCTTTCCCCATATCTACACTTACCAGCAGACTCTAGTTGACCACAATCCGAAGCAGAAACCCTGGAAGTTTACCCCAGTCCCTTCCTGGAGACACTGGCCAATGGCCTTAACCCCTCTCACCCAAGACCTAGATCAAATAAATCAGCATGGATGGAAAATAGATCTGGGATCTTCCTAATCAATATCACACTAGGGCTGCTTTTACCTACAGAATCAATGCAGCCAAAAATCTCAATAGTAATGCAACTTCAAACAGAATATATATTGGAAATTACAATGGACACAAGAAAATTGTATTTTAAATTTTGAAATTAAATTAAATTGCATCATGACTTCTGCTTTTTAAATAGTTTTAAGTTCAGAAAGTTACATCATGCTTTCTTTGTGATGTACTCAACATTTCTTTTTACATAAAACTGAATTTTATTAAATCCGTTAATGATACCATGTCTGTAGATTACATTTATTTTCTTAGTTTAGTTGACTTTGGCCTCTTTGAACTACATGCAATCTGCAGTCTTGAAAATTATGGTAATCCAAAAAGAACTTAGTAATGTAGTAATGTTCGGAAATATCATTGCTAAAAGAACCCCCACATGAAAATCTAATTAACAGTAAACGATGGTAATAAAACTAAATGGAGAATATTAATTACAGTTCATTGGGTTCCTGCAAACTGGCTATTGAATTGTTTAACAACTATTGATTCTGTAAGAGAGTCATGTGCTATATCTTCTGGTTCCTATAATTTAGAAATAATCACACTTCAGACGCAAAGTGCTGCAGCTTCATCGAGTGTATTTCTTGCTGCTCTCCGCATAGTTGGCAGACTGATGCACTGTTACTTGGCAGATGACTGCAGTGCAGCAGTGAAAAGTGGCAGCTCGGGATATATACCTGTATTCACATAACAATTAGATCTTAGTTCCTTCCAAATAATATAACAATAAATCAAGTAAATTCATTGCAAATCCTCTATCTGTAATTTCTTCAGGTACACAATGTTCTCTTCCCCTATTCAGAAAGTTTTTACTGCTCAATTCACTCAATGTTTAAGTTTAACACAAAATTTTGTTATTCAATTGAAATAAATTTCCAAATTGGTAATAGTAATACTAGGGCAAATTAGATATTGTCAATTATTAGAGTGTGAACTTCCCTGTGGAGGTATTATGACACAGCTGATGGTAAAGGCCGAGTTGCTCAAATCTCAGAGGGAAACTTGAAAAAACTGTCATAACTCATTTTTGAAATTTGTAATTTTCAAGATGCAGGCTTTGAATTCAGTAGTAATAAGACCAGAGTCTCAAGAGATTTTTTTATAAAATTAAATTATACATTTATTAATATATGAAAAATTGTAAACACATACATATGTCTACAAAATTACTATTATAATAACTACAAAAACCCCCTAATTAATCTGACTTACCGTTACACCCCCATTAAGGCAATGGTAAAACTCAGATTTAAAGAGACACCTGGCAGAGCACACCCTGGGCAGTCACATTCAAAACGTTTTTTTTTCAGTCCTGAGTCCTTGCAGGCAGGCTTGAGGTTTACAGGCTGGAGGCTTCTCACACTTGATAGACCTTAAAATGCCTGGGCTTTACACACAATCTCCGTTTATACATATTTTTCCCTTTGAATGTAAATTTTCCATTGTATCACTAAGCTTTTGATTTTACCTCTTCTAACAATAACATCTTTTTATTCCACCAATTTTATTAGTAAGCTGAAAAAAATAAACACATTACTTGGCATCTTCTAGCTATGTGCAAGATTTCACCCATTCTTTTGAATGGTTTATTTAAAAATGCAAATTGCCCTCTTGACACCTGTATTTCTAAACTACCCCACGTTTATCTAATTGCCATTTCAAACCTACTTCTTTCTATACATTAAAGCCTCGAAACTAACTGGCTTTAATCCAATTATGACACACACAAATAGACAGACACCACTAAACTCTATTTAAAAATATAATTTCCAATAACATTATTGACATTAATCTCTTCATGACAGGAGGCCACAAGAGAAGCTGACCTAAGGTTCAGCAAGAAGGTTCTGAGGAACCTACACTGGTTATGAAATGACCATAGAAAACTGTCATGCCTCCTTACAGAAGAGCTAGGAAAGTCTGACACAAAAGACATGGTAACTATTGAGTATTTTTATTTGGAACAAAACAGCATACCAAACACCAAGCTCATACAAAGAGACCAAGGCAAAACTCACATGGGGTTGAGTAGTAAACTGGTATCTTTGTAGGCAGCAGTGCCTTCATTACACTATTTCCCTACTTCAAGCACAAATGGGCTCATTTTTACAATAGAATGACGTCTAGTGATCAACAAGCATAAATTCCTGCAAATTGTTCCCTCATTTTTGTTAACTAGAGAAGATCAATCGAAGATTACCAATGATAGTACCTAGGGCAGGTAAAGAAAGCAAATTGCCTTTATTACAAAGGGATTGGAGTCTAATTGAAAAGAAGTCTTACTACAAATATGCAGGGCCTTGATGAGACCAGATCTGGAGTATGAGTAAAGTGAGGTGTCCTTACCTAAAGAAAGATATACTTGCCTTGGATGGAGTATAACAAAGGATCAATAGACTGATTCTTTGGATGAGGGGATTGTTCTATGCAATGGAATGGACCAGGCCTATATTCCCTAGAATACAGAGGAATGAGAGGTGATTGTAAGGGGTTTAACAGGGTAAACATTTGGAGGATGTTTCCCTGGCTAGGTAACTAGAACTAGGAGCAACAGTCTCAGAATAAGGGGGCTGAAAGGAGGGAAATTTTCTCCACTCAAAGCTGTATATCTTTGTAATTCTCCCGCTCAGAGAGCTGTGGATGCTCAGTGGCGGAGTATATTCAAGACAGAGATTGACAGATTTTTGGATACCAAGAGAATTAAGGGATATAGGGACAGTGCACAAAAGTGGAATTGAGGCAGATCATGATCTTGTAAAATGCCTTTACTTCTGCTCCTATTTCTTATGTCCTTTTCTGCCCAATGATTACTTCAGCCCAAGTTGTGGGTCTTTGCAATTCTCCGTTTTCCCCCAACAGCTGCTAGATCATGTATTCCATATCTGTTCTCAAACATGAGTTTCTGTTAAAACATTGTCTTTACCAAGGTTCTGCTTTGCATCTGCATATTTCTTTCTTTCTGGGAAGAAGCAGATAGTCTTGTATCCCTGTTGTTTTTTCAAGCATCAGAAAATATTTTTAAAAATGCTACCTAGTAAAACATTTAATTCAAAATAGTTTATTGTTCATTGATTAGAAGCTTTAAGGGGTAATGATACATTGATAACTACACAATTTCCAAACTAGCATATTTACTGACTAAATTAAACATTTCAAAATGTTTTTTCTGGGTGCAAAGGTCCATTTGAAATGACTGCCATGAGGCTCAGATTCCTTTCAACAGAGTGTTTTATCTTTTATTCTCCAAATGTGAATGCTGGGAATTGGTCACGAGGAGAGAGTGTTGAACAAAGTAAGGCATTTCTAAATTGAGGGGTGAATCTCCAACTCAATATCAGTGGTGACAATTCAGTGTTTCATCTTTGTTGAAGGTAATAACAGATTATTGCACCATTTTTCTAGCCCACGTTTTCCAGTCAGTATAGGAATTCAGAACTTACAATCACAGACACAATCAACAATAAAAAGGACTTGTTTTACATAGTGCCTTTCATAACCTCAAAGCACTTTACAGGATTAAGTACTCCTGTAGTGTGTTCGCTGTTTCAATGCAGGCGTGAATGGAAGCAGCAATGCACAATTATCCTTAATTAAAACTTGCCTAATTGAAATGATTGGATAACTTGATTTTATTCTGTTTTTTAAATTGTTTATTTTAAATTAATGGATATGTTCAATTTTCTCAGTGCAAATGATGAATCTGAGATTATACTTTGAATCACCCAATTACTGGCTGACGGGTGACTACGCCTGGGAGTGCATGAGTATGGGACAAAATAGGAAATTTGTCCTGACTTCGGTGCCCATTTGTTGGAACCTGCTCACTCGCTGTTTCTTCCAATTTTGTGGGCTTTTTGCAGCTCATCCACAAAAAGATGTGGGACAAGTGGAAGAGCTCTCATATTTAGCTCTCATATCATACTTAGATATTTAGCTCTCTTTGCTCACTGTCCAGCAGGAAAGAGCAGTGACACAAGAGAGTCTGGTAAATAGTAAACGTTATAACAAATCAGAGTGCAAGTACTGATTCCAGAATTAAGCAAACAAATGACAGGTTATATATTCTAATGTTATTCAGTTTCAAAATCTTCATGGCATGAAATTCTCTCTTTAAAAAAGGAAACAAGCTCAAGTGGCATTGTTAAATAAGTTCTTTTCCCAAAACTAAACAATAATTCATGTATATTTCTATCTTGCAAAGTACTTATAGTAACAAAGGAAGAGATTGGTCATGGAGAAAGTTCTGTTTTCTAATATATAATAGCCAAAAAGGGTAATGTGCTTTGGGATTGGTTTCATTCGGGAAACTGTCTTCAGTCAGTGGGCAATAGGGTGAGGGATGAGTCCAAATATCTACAGATAGCATTTTGTGTTACAGCTCAAACTAAAAATGGCAGTATGACCCAAGTGAGTTGGCAAGTAATTCTCTCTTTGAAACATATACTAACGATGGTAAACTATCCCTGAGGTAGACTTTTCAGAAGTGGTATTTAAATGTGTTTGATTGCTGTCACCAACATAGGTGCTTCTAAGTGAAAATTAATGATCAGCTGAAGCGTATTAATAAATTGAACAGTTAGTTGGCTCTGAAGGCTGTTTAACTTTGAAGAGGCACACTGATGTCTGGTAAAATATAACTATCCTTTCCTCCCAGGCTGACAGATGTTACAATAACATTGCACGGTATTTAGAAGTGACTACATACCAAACTTGTTTCATTGGTAGTGGGACATCCTGAGTCATGAAAGTCACCATATAAAGGTATGTCTAATGACTTACCAACTTAACATGCAGTTAGACATGCCAGACATTAATAAATTTTACTCTCATTAAATATTTGCATGGAATTTTTGATGGGCTTCAGCATTCATGTAATGATTATATAATGATAAACATAATAAGTTATCAGTAAAATTGCCTGTTCCATAATGAATTTCTTAAGGTTACAATTTTTGTTGCACTTTCTTTTTATTTAAATAATATTAAGTAACTATGAACTGGTTAAAGATTTTCTTTTTTAGCTGGCACAGACACGATGGGCTGAATGGCCTCTTTCTGTAGCATAACTTTTCTAGGTTCTATTTGAGAACAGTCATTGCCCTGTGAAGCTCTAGTTAAAGTTTACTGATTTTCTGACATTGAGTTACAAGACTCAGAATCTGCTCAGAGGCTTCAATGTGTCGTGTCCTCAAGTACTGGACACTGTTATGATTGGTATTTTCCAGGAAATATCGATAGTTTGCCATCATTCCAGAGGATGATGAAAGACCACGAGGACTTGTATCAGCCAGCCAGTTTAATCGCCATATCACAGCACCATTCTGAAGGTGAAAGTTAGCTACTGGATTAAGGGCAGCCCCACGATGTTTTTCTCCATACAGGTACCAGGCACAAAGTCGCATTAGTGGCATCTCAAGAACTCGAACTAATTTGTCAGATCTCACCCACTCATTGGTGGTAAGTAGGCGCTTGAGCGTTTCTAGCACAGGTCCTTCAATGACGTCCTGGATTTCTTTGTATTCAAGTTCTGTAAAGATTTGGTTCCTTTTCCCTTCCTTGATGTGGACACTGAGGGTTCCAAGCAGCCACGTTGTGAAGCCAGGAATAGGAGACAAACTAGAGAACTGGTTCATGTGAGGAAACTCACCCTGCAGATTACACAGACAAAAAAAAAAACAGATTGAGGTGAAATTGGCACTACTAACGTCCTATGACTGTTGTCCTGTATCACAAAGTCTGCTCTGCTACTCTTTTCAACCTTAATGCCATTCTGTGGAATGTAAGCCAAAGTGCTACACTTGGGTTCCTCAACAAAAAGTTTCTTAATGGGAAAATGTAAAATGTTCTCTTTGTCCAGTTGTTCTCATTTAGAATATTAAGGTGGCAAAACTGCCGAGATGTTATTTTGAAACAGGCAATACAAACAGTAGATGAATGTGCTGCAATACATTTTTTCTCAGAACTAGATAAAAATTTGCTTTAAGTTTCACCATTCGTTAACTGACAAATGAATTGTGTAGGTTTTTATCAATAGCATACTGGCAAGAGACATATAAACTCACTGAGCAGAACAGTCTTCAATATATACTTCAAAAACACATTTTGCAATATTAATAACATTCACAGACTAGTGACTGTAAAAATAGCAATGGAACTTCTTAAAAACAATGCTGTCATTAATATTGCAGAGTACAATTTTAAGCTATTAAAATTTTAGTTCTTGAATGAGCCGAAGGATAAAATGTAGCTGCAACACACTGCACATGCATCATTTATTGCCCGATTGTATTTCATCTATATGAACTACAAGTAAGGATGATAACCAATTAGGTGACAGAAAGAAATAGGAATCTATAAAAACTACTTTTGGGTAATTCTTTACTTGCAACCCTTAAGTTACCCACTTTTTCCCATTTATCTCAGAATGGGTTAGGGATGTATCAAAGCTCTTCTGGCAGAAAAACACATATTTCCAGAGCAACTGATAACCTGTCATTTCCCACCTACTAAAGCCCTTTAAATGCTTCTACCCCATAAATAAACATGGATTAGTGCCCAAACTGGAGTGCATTATAACACATCATTCTGAATAGTATTGGGAAAGATCATAAGGACCTGTAGATTTAAGCAACAACAAAAGAAAAAGAATTGAAGCCCTGTGAAACAGAAGACTGCAAGCTGTAGGTATTCACCTGATGAGTTATTCTGTTCATTTCTTTACTTATCCTCTATCAAGGGGTTGGAGCAAATGACAATCCAACAGGCTTCTGCCAATGATAAAATGACCAATCACTTGAGGTTCCTGAATATCCCCATATGGTGATTGTATGCTTTCCTCGTGTAGAACTTCTTCCCTCAACCCAACCTTGATCTACTCCCAACATTCTCATATAGAGGAGGTGCCTCCAATGGAGAGCACAACTCCCATTCCCAGGCTAAGGGAAGGCTTCCTGAAAGCTGCAGGCCCCAGAAATGATTTCTGCTGTAAGTCCTGACCAAGCAGCTGGTATGAGTTTTAAAGTCTTCCTGCTCACTCAGGCAAGTAAGTTACTTTCACACTTAAATATCTGAAAGATCACATTTGCGACCCCACTCACCCCTCTTATCCTGAGATGAGGAATGGATAATAATAGATGTATGTTGGCACATTATTTCTTTACCACCACTGATCTGGTGATTTTTATGAACAGCTACATTTAAATCATTTTACCTACTTTATTAATAAAGTAGCATTCCTCTTTTTCTCAAACACAAAACAAAGACAATAAAAACTGGGCAAAATACAGATATACTTCATGGATTTCCAGCAGAGGGAATGATAAAATGTTTTTTATTTAGGGTTCATCTAATTTGGAAACACAGGCCTGAATTTTCCATTGCCCCCGCATGCCCACGTGCCATCACGATATTTGGGAAGGCGGGTGTGGTATAATTTCAGATGTGCGCCCGCCACCAATTAACAGGCCAGTTAAGGCCCCTGAGGCAGCAATTGATCTTGATTTTTCGCAGCCCGTGCGATCTTCAGGACGTCGCACAGGCACAACGGGCAGGCGGGTGGGAGACATTTGTATAAACCTCATCCACGGGCAGGATAAGAGGGGTGAGTGGGGTCGCAAATGTGATCTTTCAGATATTTAAGTGTGAAAGTAACTTACTTGCCTGAGTGAGCAGGAAGACTTTAAAACTCATACCAGCTGCTTGGTCAGGACTTACAGCAGAAATCATTTCTGGGGCCTGCAGCTTTCAGGAAGCCTTCCCTCAGCCTGGGAATGGGAGTTGTGCTCTCCACTGGAAGCACCTCCCCTGAGGAGGAAGGGAGGGTCAGAAGGGGGAGGAGGCCGTCTCTCAAGGGAGACAGTCACCTCCATCTGTCAGATGATAGGCCCCGAGATCTCCGCAAACTGTGTGGGTGGGCTCCCCATGCCAGTGGCCCTAAAGGTTCAACTTCTCATCCTCAACTTCTATGCCTTCAGCTCTTTTCCGGGGGGTGATCTCTGCAGTCTCCCAATCAGCTGTCCACACTTGTGTCAAGCAGGTGACAGGTGCTCTATTCAGGCGTGCATTGACTTTCATCCACTACTGCTGGAATGATGCCAGTCAGACAGATTGAGCCAGAGGATTCACAGCCATTGCTGGCTTCCCCTGCGTCCAGGGTGCAATAGACTGTACACATGTGGCCATCAAGGTGCCAGCAGGTGAGCCCGGTGCCTTCGTCAACAGGAAGGGCTTCCACTCCATGATCGGGCAGATAGTGTGTGACCACAGGATGCTGATTCTACAAGTCTGTGCAAGGTACCCAGGCAGCTCCCACGACGCTTACATACTCAGACACTCCCAGGTGCCAGGGCTCTTCAGTGCTCCAGCCCGGCTGGATGGATGGCTGCTGGGTGACAAGGGCTATCCCCTCAAAAGGTGGCTCATGACGCATCTCCGCCATCCAAGAACAGAGGCTGAGCAGCGGTATAATAGGAGCCACAGGGTGTGGTGGAGAGAACCATCAGTCTTCTCACGATGTGCTTCCGATGTCTGGACCGCTCGGGGTGCACTACAATACCCCCCAGATCGTGTTTCACTGATAGTGGTTGCATGCTGTGCTCTCCACAATCTGGCGCTGGAAAGGGGTGACGCAGTGGGTGAGGAAGACATGGACGCAGTTGCTCTGGATGCACACGAAGAGTCCAGCAGTGAGTCCGAGGATGAGCATGCACAGGAGAACGCTGAGGGAGTAGATGCTGAACCTGGCATACTCCAGGGAAACAGGGACACCCAGGAGGCCTTAATCCAAAGAACCTTCAGCTAGCCCACCACAGATGGACCTTCTACACATGCCAGAGCTGCAGGCTCCGCACTCGATACCTGAGTGCTATATCTGCCTGGATAATAACATTAACTAAGGCCCTTGTCAATAAAGCTCAACTGTTAAACAACTCGCTCATAACAACATGGCTTCCCGTACACATGCGGAAGTAAGGAATCACCCCGAGGCATGGCAACATGTCAAAACTTATTGAGTAAACAGAAGTAAGTTCATAAAGCAAAACAAAAATGGTGTTGGACATCACACCAAGTCTTCCACTAAGTACTATGGGCCAACATAAAAGCACCAGTGAGAAACCTGTGATGTGCCTAAGGTGCCTTAAATTTACACTTATGGGTGCCATGTCTAGGTGCTGTCTCCTTGCTGGCACTGGCATCTGAGACACCCTGCTCACTGTGCTGTCCTCATGGCCTCGATCACCTTGGTGGACGTCCTCTGGCCCGTGGAGCATTTGATGGCCCCGCCTGGGAGGGAGCGGCCAGCTCCACAGCTGGCTTGTCCCTCGTTGCCGCAGCCTCATCAGATACCACAGTCACTGCAGAGGGGCGGAGGAGCTGCTGCTCTCATCCAGAGCGCTCTGAGAGGAGCCTGCAGAGATGACAGGCAGCTGCTGCGCTGACGTGAGGTCACTTTTGGACCTCCCTGCTCACTGTAGATGGATG
The DNA here is from genome assembly GCF_017639515.1 of Carcharodon carcharias. Taxonomy (NCBI): domain Eukaryota; kingdom Metazoa; phylum Chordata; class Chondrichthyes; order Lamniformes; family Lamnidae; genus Carcharodon; species Carcharodon carcharias. The sequence continues at coordinate 168,494,747 of NC_054473.1, forward strand.
GCCACCGAGCTGGGATACTTGATGCCCAAACCATCTCCCACACTGACAGTGACCAGCTGTGGCCAATGCCGCTGTGAAGGCTTACAGGTCTGAGCGCAATCCCAGGAAGCCCCGATTGTTCTCCTGGAAGTGCCTCTCTATGACAGTCACCACTCTCTCCAAGGAGGAAGCATGGTGCTTAGCCATGAGGTCCATTGCATCGGTGATACTCAGCGTTGACTCCTCCAACATGGGCACCATGCCACGAATAGCCTCATGTATCTCCGTCAGATCGTCCCGCATATCCTGCTGCACTTCCAGTGTTTGCTGCCTCACGGACGACTCCAGAGGCACATCATCAGCCACCGAATGAGCAAGTACCTGGTCCCCAGCAGTCCCCAAATGCTGGCGCACTGGGCACTCTCTGTCTCTGCCGCACCTCAAGCGAGTGTGAAGTACCCTCACCACCATGCCCCAGGACACTAGCCAAAGATCTAATTCCCACCGAGGTGCTAGTATCTGCGCTGGCCTGCCTGGCTGAGATGGTGTGACGCTGGTGACTGCATTTGTTCAGGGGCTTCAGGAGTGACAGGTGGGCCCTCTGCCTCCTCCTCCCGGCCCTGCTCCGGTGATACTGAAAGGAAGAAAAAGGACATTTGATTAGTTAAAGTGCAGACAATGTCAACTTGCATGCCACTCCCCCAGATCATTATGCGCCCGTTCTTCCATAATCAAGGGTAAACCCACGTTGTTAACTTCAATCATTGAGCGTTCAGCAGTGCCATGGCTTCTGTGACACACATGGTAACCTCAGTGCTCACCAAACATACCACCCTATGGCATCCCAACCTCACCGCCACCGGTGGACCCGGGGGCATGGCGCCTCTCAAGATCCATGGCCTGCTGCTCGAAAGCCGTTAGGATGGCCAACTGTCCTCCAGCAGTTCGCATTTGTTCTGACGCATTGTGCGCAGTCTTTTCCTGAAAAGGAGAGCAGAGCATTGATTAGTCCAGCCTGCACCTGAATTCCCATCGCATCTCTGCCAACCCAGCCAGAGTGGGACATTGCAGGACTCCAGTTCTTTGTCACTCCGCAGCTGCCGCACACTCACCCAAACAAGCCAGGGCTGACCCCCCTCCATTGCCCAAATGCTACCTCCTTCAAATGTGGCACAAGATGTCACTTCGCTAAGCAAGGAGGCACAAGTGCGTGGAGCACAAACACCAGAAGATGGATTGGTGCCCCACCAATTGGAAGCTCCCCATTCAGCATTTTAGCATCCTGACTTTGACATGCTTCACAGTTCTAGCACTCTGCCTAGGTGCAGACCCTTGACTTTCAACCCCCATTCTATACTCTGGGTGTCGGTGTCACACATGCTGCGGATGCAGAACACATCCTAACTCAACCCTCTCAGGGTGAACTAGGCAATCTCTGTTGTCACACCCAGTGAGGGATAGATACATGCTGTGAGGGATTCAATGACATTAGTGCACTCAAGAGTTGGCAGGGGTGTGGAGGGGATGGGTTTGGGGGAAAGGGTGACAGCTGCATTAAGTGACTTGAAGCAACATGGTACTCACCCTTCCCGAGAGCAAGAGATCACTGAACGTTTTGTGGCACTGGAGCCACGTGCGCCACACCACATCATGAGAGCTAACACTCTTGGTCGCCTCCTCCCATGCACATTTGGTCAGGTGGGGGGGCCTCAGCCTCCATCCCTCGGGAGAAGGACCTCCCGCCACGCTGCCACCTCCTCCAGGAGGGCAGCTAGGCACTCGTCTGAAAAATGAGGGGCACACTGCCCCGCTGGCCTGCTCTCCGGCCTGGCCTGCCTCAGCGGCCTGCTCTCCGGCCTGGCCTGCCCCAGCGGCCTGCTCTCCGGACTTGCGTAACCAACGCTGCCCCTCTGCCAAGTCCTTCTCCCAGCCATTGTGAGCAGCCTTTCCAAAGCTGCCAGGCCTTCATTTATATAGGCCGCTGGGTCACCAATGGACCCGGCAGTCTGAGCGCGCCCACCGCTGCCGGCCCACTCGTGAACTACGCTGGGTGGGCCTTAATTGGCCTGCCCGCGTAAAATGGCGGCGATCGGGTCCGCGTCTGCCCGCGCCCAACCCGCCCACCTGACATGGGGAAAATTCTCCCCATAGAGCTGAGTTTCCACTGACCAAGAGTAATGGCTGGGGTGAGATTGGTGGCGCTGGGAGGGCCATAGGGTTGCAGTATCTGGCTGCAATATTAGTGTCTTGTTATAGTAAAATTCAACTGAAATTAACAAGAAAATGCAGGAAAAACTACTTGCTGAGGATTGGGCTGCAAACCTAGGGATGGAATTGTGGAATCAACATTTTGATTAATTACATCCATTCAATCAATGCATTGATTATGCAAGCTTACAAAAAAAATGCCAACAGATATGTAGTTACACTGCACTGAGGAAGTAATACAAATCAGCGGGGATGCAAATTTAAATCTAATGTAAGACATGTCCCTTTTAGAAATTTTGGGCTGAATCTTGTGCCCTCCTGCATGACAAATTTGGTAGTGGCGGGCATTTAATTGGCCGGAGAAGCAGCAGTTGGAGAAACTCCAAACCTATTAAGTCCGTAGCAGGATGGCCTTCCCATCCAGCTGTCAAATTAAGGCTCTTAAGTATGCAATTAATGCCCAGTTAAGAGTCTCTTCCTGCTGCCGCTGGTATTATACCCAGTGACTGGTAGGGATCTCGCATATGAGGAGCATGACAAGCAAACCCATGTAAAGCTGCTTGCCGGCTCCTGGGGACAGCCCTTCGTTCAAAGGCACTCAATGCCTGATCAAGGGACTAGCATTGGGAAGGAGAGGCCTGCTGAGAGTCACTCCGTACCCTTGCTGCTAACTCCCCTCCCACCATTCCCCCATGACCAACACCTTGCATCCCTCCTCCCATCATCACTCACCTGTGGCCTGGAATCCAGCAATGATCCTAGGCCTCAGGTGAGTGTCGTACAGGAAGCAGCCATGACCACCTTTGGCTGGCATCTCTCGGTGGGCGGGACTTCCGCCTCCTGAGTCTTTGATTCAGGAGAAGGCTCACTGATTTCCAGTTAGGTGCTTGAGTGGCACTTAATTTGGCAGGCCTTCCCTAAGAGGTGCTTGGGGCTCTTGCTGAATCTCTAGCCAGTGGCAAGATTGCCATTGCCTCCATTAAATACCACACTTTGTTACAGGGTAACAAGTTATAAATAAAGTTGACACAAAATTCTACTCAATTAATCTTTGTTCTATTTTAATTGCAATTACTAAGGATCTCCAGATGCTCCTAATTTAACAGATTATTAAAAAATAATTGTGTATTAGAATATATATGATGATGGATTCTCCCAACGCTTTGATGGGTGAGTGATCAGCAAGGAGACCAATTGTTCACTGTCTAGGCTGGTGTCATCTCACATGTGATATTAAGCCAAATCACAATTTGCAAATCAGATTGCAAATACTAAATATGAAGTCACTGGCTTTGCAACATGCTCACTTGTCCTGCAGGGACTCGACTCCATTCTCTTCAATGTTGAGGTTGTTCGATGGCAGACTTGTCCATTTGGATCTATTCAGGGTGCTTTTTGCCCCATGTAGTGGGGTCCAACTTAAAGGCTTTGAGATTGGCTTTCAGGATGTCTTTGCATCCGAGTATTGGGCATTCTTTGGTGCGGGTTCCCATACTAAGCTAGTTCTAGAATATAGCTTTTAGTATGCAGGAATCCTCCATACTAAACATATTGCAGCCCCCATGAATATATATGCACACACGAAATTGCTATTTGTATTGGTAAAAGCCTTGCTATCTACTCCTTGCTCCAACAACTTGCACTTCCACAACAGATCTGACATGGAATAGTAAATCAAAGCACTTTACAAGGGAAGGAGATACCAAACAGTAAGCCAAAGCCTTTAGGGGTGGAGTAACTAAAGGCACAATGTAAAGTATGGGATTTTAGTGACTTTAGATAGTGCAAAGTTACTTTGAAAGGAAATTCATGAATACAGGAGCATGCTGAACAAAATACTGGTTTCTGATGGTGAGTTGAACGAACAGTAATCCAGAGTCAGAGCCACTTGAGAGTGTAAAAGGCAGTGTTGCTTGTGAAAATATAAAATGATGCAAGGGATAGCACAGAAAAAATGCTGGATGGAGTTGAGCTCCTACAATTAAATATACCACAGGAGATAAAAGGATTAAAAGATCCAGAGACTTGAGCACAAAATCTAGGCTGACACAAGAGTGTGGAACTGAGGGTGCGCTGCCTTTAAGATGAGACAAACTGAGGCCCTGCCTGGCCCCTCAAATGGATGCAAAATATCCCATAGCACTATTTCGAAGACAAACAGAGGAGTTCTCCTCAGTGACCCAGCCAATAGCTATTCCTCAACCGACATCTCACAAAGGGGTCACACTGTTGTTTGTGGAACCTTTCAGTGTATGAATTGGCTGCTGTGTTTCTTACAGTGACTAAACTTTAGAAGTATCTCAGTGGTTATAAAGCGCTTTGGGACGTTCTGAGGCTGTGAAGGGATTAGGGTTATATAAATACAAGTCTTTATTGTGAATCAGTTTGAATAGAGAAATCAGTACTGCATAGTGTGGCTGATTTTTTTGATTTCAGCATTCATCAAGTGGTTGACAGGTACAGGGGGTCACACCACTTACCCAATGAAGCTTGTCAAATGCCAAAACCCTCTTTATAGATGGGTCTCAAATAGAATATTACTGAGCTATGTGTACTAAATGAACACAGATAGGAAGCCGAACAGTCTGCAGTAATTTAGGTGATGGCTGGTTTGTCTTTTCAGCACTCAGCTTCATTGTTGAAGTACGTTGAAATAGCTTGGATGTTAGGACATCTGGCATGGAAACTAATGTGGCATTGTAGTTGTTGAGCACAGAACGAACAAGATAGCAAATTCATCTTTAACAAAGGAGTAATTTGAAGAAAGGTAGAGTGGAATCATCCCAGAATTCCTTAAGTGTGACAGCGGGCGTGAAAAACACCATTTTATCCACCTGCCACAACGCCGGATTTTCGTACTGTCCATTTCCTGCTGGATTCTGCAGCCATAGGAAACACACCATTTCACTGGTGGGTTGCCTCTGAATTGCCCGCCACACTGTTACCTCGCCATTTCTTTGCTCTGGGTGCCATATCTAAATTGCAGCCATTCACAGTTTTCAATGCTTGCAGCCCAGGACTACTCCAGTGAAGAAATGGCCGTGGAAGCCAAGACGGGTTCAGTGACCGTCACTGGAATGCCTTTTGGAGGTCCGTCCTGATGTCCTCCGCTCCCACTCTGGCCACAGGAGGTCCAGCAATCTCACCAATCTGGCATGGGAGACAGTGGCAGTGGTGGTCGGTGCCAATGCTGCACAGAAGAGGTAGGCCACCCAGTGCAGGAAGAGGATGAAAGATCTCATCAGTGCCACCAGGGTATCTTAGTACCTAAACTCACACACTCAAGGCCATCAAACATTCACTGGCATCTCACTCACTGCTGCTCAAGGAACATCACCACTTTCTCTCACACATCCTCACATCTCCATCTGGCCTCAGCTCCTCTGGAGGCTGCCTCCTCAGCCCTCTTCACCTTGAGTCCACTTGCACAGATCAACATGTGCCCCCACACACACTCTGGGATGCCCCCTTCCCCTGTACAGCCCTCACCCTACAGTCTCTTCCCTTAGCTGGGGCCTCTTCTTCCCCTTCCCCAAGCAAGCCCTAGCCCTGCAGCCGTTGAAAAGCCACCCCCTGGCTTTGGCTGGTTTGGTAGGCAGAGACCTGCCCATTAGCCCCCCCTAAAAGTGATGTGGTGCTGTCTGTGAAGTCTGGCGCTGATGACTGCGAGTGCTGCCCAAAGCAAGGTAGGCAAACAAACCTCAAAGTTCCAAGCAAAGTGCAGCTCACCAGGTGCACGTCGCTTATGTACAGTTGTGGAACACACATGGTGTCTGGATGATCCAGTGTGGGAGGATGATGTGAGCAGATCTTATAATGAGATGCTAAAGTATTGAAATTAGGTTCCTAGTGTGCGGCAGTAGGAAACACGGCCCACCACTGACAGGTGGAACAGGTAATCGCAAACTGGTTTCATGACAACGTAAACCAATTTTTGGCCTTCTTGCCATATTGTCCGCACACGCTGCCAACCAGGAGCGGAAAATTCTGCCTGTCATCTTCACAATTTCACAATGGGATTTGTCCAATTTGCTTCTGCATTCCACTGAATGCACTTGTCAACTATATCTATGGTGTCAAACGTGTCTGTGTCTTACAACTGTGCTTGCAAGCAATTCAGTTGGAACAGATATAGTTTACATCAAAGACAACTTGCATTTATATAGTGATTTCAACAGAGAAAAATCACCTCTGATGTGCTTTATAAAGATATAAGGAAAATGAACATTCAGCCAGGGGAAAAGATATTAAGAGGAGTGACTAATAGTTTGGTTAAACAGGTGGGTTTTAAGTGGGGATTTAAAGGGGGAGAAGGAAATTGAAAAGGGGGAAATTCCAGAGTGGGATCCAGGCCACTGAAGGAAGGGATGTCAATGGTCAGCTAAAAAATGAGGCAGATTTGCAAAAAACACATTTGAGAGAAAGTCAGACAGTTTCAGCCACAGAAACCAGAGCATAGCAAACAGAATCAAAAAATATAGCAGGGGAGACTGGCAGATGTTCAGTTCAGAAAACTGCTGAATGTTCACAATGCACACTAGAGTTACAAAATTTATTGGATAGGTACACAAGCATACAAGCTAAAAACAGAGTAAGTAGTGCATTAATGCAAGCTAAACACTTCACGTTACTGAGATGTCAATCGTCCTGTTAAAGGTGGTGGAAATTAGCATTGAGGTTGTTGATGTATGAAAGTCAACAGACAACATTATAATCTGAATGTCTGTCAACATGACTTGAATGTCAGAATTGAAATTCAATGCTGATTAGCTTGCAAAGCTCCTACACAAAGATTAAGATTTCAACACATCTCTAAAATTCAAGGGTACTGAATGAACTTTTACCCTGAATAAACAGGAACATTATACTGGTGCCACAAGTTGTCTCATTAGCACAAATCATTTCTCGTACCATATCAACTTTAGAAAGATATTGCAACTTGAATGAAGCCTGTCCAAAGCAATTAAAGGAATATTCCAAGCTCCAGGAAGCTTCTATTAATTCAAAGAACTTGTCAAATATCCAGATATCTACTTTTTGTGTTAATTCATTTTGGTTATTTCAATAAAAATAAGCTTCTAACCTTAAAAAAAAACTGATTGGCTGTCACCTGATCAGGAGGTCACTTTATCTGATTGGGAATTAAGCCACAGCACCCAAGTACCATTAATTTGGGTCGAAACCGATGGCATTGTTCAGAGAGCTGGGAAGGGTGGCCGATGTGAGAAACTGAAATGTCACAACGGTGAAAGAGGAGGTGCTTTGCTAAAACTTGGAGCTTAATAGTGCATTTAACCTTTGCTGTAGCAAACCTACCACAGCTTACTGCTGACAGCTGATACAAAAGTGTATTCTATACTGACATTCTTCATCTTGACACAAGCAAAAAAAGTGGATTACTTCAACAACATTGAGTCAGCACAAAATAAAAGCAGCTGAGGCTGGAAACAGTGACAAACAGGTGAATGCTGAGACGGGAGGAGTTTACATTGCAGTTTTTAAGGGAAGATTAAAGGGAAAGACTATGAGCGGAATTTTCGCAGAATTGCACTAAGTGTAGTCGTGGACGGGTAAAATGGAGTCCTAACCACTGATGAAAATGGCAGGTTTTCACGCTGTATCTTCCTGAGCCCACCTCGTAATTTATGCATTCCTGGAAAACATGCCGTTTCCATGACGGGCGGTCTCTCATTCGCCCACATGCCATCACCCTGCTGCCATCTTTAAATGGCAGCCGCCAGCAAAACACTCAACACCAACTCACCACCGCTGCCTGGGAGACATGGCCAGCAAAGACAAAAAAGACTGCAGCCCCACGCTTCAACGATCTGTCCCTCGACCGACTGCTGGATGTCAGGGAGGCCCACTGGGATGTGCGCTACCCCCGCTCTGGCCACAGGATGAGAAGCAATGACACCAACCCAGCTTGGAAGGCGGTGGTCAGCGTGAACACCCAGCAGAGGACAGTCACCCAGTGCGGCAAAAGGATGAATGATCTCCTCCATTCCACCAGGGTAAGTCACCCTTTTCATCACTCCCAAACTCTTATACTCACAAACCCATCACACATCCACAGGACCCTCACTCACTGCCAGTGCAAGGGACATCACCGTTCATTCTTTCACAAACACCGTCATTGTCCTCATCCTGTCCATGGGACGACTCACCACCCACACAGGCCAAGCACACTTATCAGCTGGCCCGGCAGGAGTCCTGATAGCACCCTTCCTGGATTTGTGTGACCGCCCCTTAATGCTTCCCGAAGAGTGCTGGTCACCCCTCAGATGGCCAGAGATGAGTGCGCTGCATGGCTGCCCTGTCAACCTGCGACATGGGGGACACTGGTCCAAACCAGGAAGCTGAGATTGCAAGGGGCTGAGCGCTTCCAGCAGTGACTGCTACATGGCCAGTGTTGGTGAGAAGACTGTACAACGTGTGCAGTCCAACTGCTCCGCGTTTCATTAAAGTGGTGGCGGACTCGAAGTCTGTGCTGGGAAGGTGGGGGTGGGGCGGTAAGGAATGGAACGCTTGGTGGTCCTTTGGTGCCTCCGTGTTGCTTGCACGGGCGGGCAGGCTAGGAGCCTGACCCCAATCATATCACTGTGGCTGCGCCTGATCTGTCTTAGTTGCAGAGGCATGGTCAGTTTATACAGGTGTTCCTAATGCATGGCCACTCCCCTCGCTTACCCTGCCCCCAACGTGATCGCCTGTACGCGGGATGCAGCACCAGGGCTGCACTTGACCACACCCCCGCCCCCAGCAGCTGCCTCCGAGACTGGCCAGCACTTGCCCCTGGACACCATCCCCCCATCTCAGCAATCGCCTGCAGGGCCAGGTATCAGGTGCCCCCGCCCCCTGCCGCCCCTGAGGCCTGTGAACAACGGGCGAGCTGTGGAGAACGCTGCTGCTCACTCACCTCAGTTCGCCTGAAGTGAAGGCCGCCAAGTGCATGTTGCCTGTGTGCTGTTGCGAAACACGTCAGCGCGCTTTCCCACCGACATGGGCGGACGATATGCCGGGGTTCCAAGAGCCTAGCGGGATAGCCTTTTAATTATGTGCTAATGTATTACAATTAGCTCCCCTCCAACCGATGGTGAGAAACGCGGCCTGCCGTTGGCGGGCTGGGCGGACGATTGTAACCTGTCTTCAGGCCACCATGAAGCAGGTCGTACCATATTTTCCACACACGTCACCTACCACACCTGCTGCCAGTCGGCTCGGAAAATTCTGCCCTATGTTTGAATTCCTCCCAATCCTCCTCCCCACAATTTAAATGATGAATTCCACCTACAAGCCGGCTCAATGGCATCTTAGAGAATGATAAATGGAAAAAAAAGATATATTTTTATTTAAGAACAAAAAATTAAGATCAGGGAAGAATGATAGAGCATTTAAAAACATATAGTGTGGATGGAGGCCAGTGAAAGCTAATATTTAAAATTTTATCTGTCCTAGATTTAAAAGGCTTTTTGCATAGAATGCAAGAGGAATGTTTATTTTTACAATAAGACAGTAAAAATCTTGAGGATTTCTTTTCAATTCTAGAAATTATAGTATTTCAGATGTTGCAGTATAATGGTTTCTACCACAAGTTAAAGTCATTTGTTACTCCTAGACTCTGATCACAAGATGTTGCTGATCCCAACCATATTTGACACTGGTCCTTACGGACTTTATACTTGATGTGACGAAGACCTACCTTAAGCTCTTTCACTACTTGCTTGATGAGGTAATTTCCGAGCTCTACCCCCTGCAGACCTCGCTGTGAAGAGCTGATGGAGTAGAAAATAGCTGTGGTGATCTTGTTAACATCCTCACTCAGCTCAGGAGAATGACCACATCGGACAATAGCCTACACAGAACATTTAATTAAAATTTGTTTTAAAATTATTTATTTTCCTATTCAGCTTTTGGTAGGTATTTAGACATTTTGTCTTATATTACATATTCCTTAGCAAATAAAGCAGTTTCAATATAGTAGTGATGACTATTACTGAAAATAAATGTGTTGAACCACTTCATTTAATGCAGCATTTTATTTCTTCATTAAATACAATGCAAATAAAAAAATATATTAATTATCATAATTATTTATAGTTTTTCAAATACAATTCAAAAGCATTATTGTTTAATGTAAAATATGGGTGGATACTTATCCTCCATCAAGCCCATTTCATGCACATTATTGATTCTGTCATAAAAGTAAAAGCTCAAAACAATTTTAGCTGAAAAAAATCTAACATAAAGATGGTTAAAACATTTTTCATTATAAAAGATAACTGGAATTCCTCCTATTCATTTGCCATAAATTTGGAGGAAACAGCACAAAATGGCATAAATGCCCATTTACAGTGTTTTTCTGTCGTCTCCACTGATCTTTCCCCAAGTTTTAGCAGGAGATTGGGAAAAACTCCTTGGAAATTCTACTCCATAGCTAGGAGTGATGCAAATCAAGATGGAAGATACAGTTACTCTTCAGAATGAAAAAAAATTGCTCCATAATGCCATCTGGTGCCAAAGCTGTCACAAAATCGCTGAATATCATGGAGATTAGAAAACTCTATTAGTGACTGATTGCAAAGGACTTGTTAATATAAAGGAACAGGGCTTCGATTTTAATATTACTAACGGATATCCTGTGACAATGTTTAGGATATTTAGAACAATCGAAGTGCTTATTCCAGGTGGGAATTAACATTTAAGTTTATTGATTTACAACAAGTGAATAAATCAAATTTCATTTTATCAGATTTTTACTGGTGCTTTGTGAATTGAATTTATTATTCAGTGAAAATTGTAAATATGTACTCTTTACCATTTCTAAAACTGAATACATGCGACAAAGTGGTATGTTAGATTCATTAGGTTGCAGCTGATATTGAGCCGTACTGTGAAATGGAGTTTAGCTGCGCTAAGGCACAATTCTGTGCTTTAGGAGCATTAGTTATGGTTCTGGTCTTTTGCAACAATGGGAAATGTTCTCCTAATATGGTATAACGTGAGACAGTCCTGGAGTTTGATAATTCTGTTGTGGGACTATTAGATGGGTGGCGGGTGGTCTTTGATGAAGCAGAGAGAGGACCCGAAATTTGGGAGAATACTGAAAGGTGATCCTGAGGTTTGTAGTTGAATATGATTCTTAGGCCCACATTTTGATCTTCAAGGCAGGAAACACGAGTCGGGCCATTTCACAACGTTGTATTTCCGGCTCTTACCTGGCAATGCCCACCTACACTATTTTCATCATGGGCTGGAGCTGGGATCACTGCCTCCCGAAGCAGGTCTGACATGGAAACAGAGGAGGACAGACGCCAAGCTGGGCAGGTTTGAATGCCTTCTTTGGTTCCCTGGGACATCAGCCCAGGTCAGTAGCTGAGTGAGAGTTCCTCTACTTCTCACCTCCTACCTCCCTCACTCCTCCGTGATTCCTCTCACCCCTCCAAACCCCATCCATGCCCCAATGCTCTCTCTATACACATATGCCCCCTCCATAACTACTCACCCACCCCCAATACACCCTCAATCCCTTTGCCTCCTCCATTCTCCCCACCCACAACCTATACGCTCTCCACACCACATCACTCACCGATGCTCACTCACCCAGTATCTACTATGTAGAAACCTCTTCAGCCCTACAAAAACATTGTGGAGTCTATGAGATGCTCATGAAGCTAAAAAAATAAACAAAGTCATTCAAAAACCATTTCAAAAAAACACAATCCTTTCAACTGGTCATAAAACTGTCCTGATAAAAAAAAATTACAGTTCCCTTGACAGCTGCGTCAACAACCCCTGCTGAGCTTAATCCATTAGTGGGGTTTGGAGCTTAGCCAAGATTCTATTGAATGACTTTGTCAACAATCTCTGCTGAGCTGAATGCATTAATGAGGCATGGGATTCAGCTAAGCATTCATAATAGAATTCCAATGAATAGCTGCATTAACAAAACCTCCAGAGCTGAGTACATTTAAACCTTAGATGTCTTTGAAAGACCTCAGCCAACTGTTCAACGCTTTGAAACAGGGAACAGGTGTTTGAACAGCACTTGAAAGAGAAGATTAAATCACAGGGTTATTGACAAAGTCAAATCTGAATATCAATATCATTCAATGTGGAAGAGCACTTTCATTCATTAGATAATGTACTCTAATGCATCTGAACACTTTTTCACTTTCACAGTACTGGCTAATTTAATTGTCACTACTGTGAAGTTAGTGACAACTTTTGAACTTCCCTGTCAAGAGGTTCCTGATTCCAAACTAGGGTCCCCTTATGGTTCATGACTCCTCTGAAGTTGCAGGGTGTCCGAATTTTTTTTTTAATGGGATGTGGGTGTCACTGGCTAGGGCAGCATTTATTGCCCATCTCTAATCACCCTTGTTCAGAGGGAATTTTAGAGTCAACCACATTGCTTTGGGTCTGGAGTCACATGTAGGCCAGGCCAAGTAAGAACAGCAGATTTTCTTCCCTAAAGGACATTAGTAAACCAGATGAGTTTTTACGACAATCAACAATAGTTTCATGGTCATCATCAGGCTTTTAATTCCAGATTTTTTATTGAATTCAAATTCCAATACCTGCAGTGGTGGGATTTGAACCAAGGTTTCCAGAGCATTACCCTAGGTGCCTGGATTACTAATCCAGTGACGATATCACTTGCCACCACCTCCTCCGCAATGGAGCTAGCAAGGGCAGGAGGGTTGTGTGCTGGTCTCATACCCGTACCCTTTATCCTGTGCTGCTAAATATTACCGGCAATGGAAATGGGGGCAGGAATTCTGGAATAGGGTCCTATCCACTTTTAAAGCCTACCAGCCTCTGTTTTGACAAGGCCAAAGGTATGAAAATCCAGCCCTCATCGAGCAGATGAGCAGACATGAGCCTATTGGAGGAAATCTCATGTACAGCAACACCAGTTTGTGACTTTGTAAATGATCTCTGCAAGCAATGAATGGAGTGTTTCGTGAGTAGTTTGTGTACATATCTCTGTTCTCTCCCTCACATAGCTATAAGAGTCAGAGGACCAAAGCACAGAAAATGGCCCTTTGGCCCATCGAGTCTGTGCCGGTCAAACAAGCACATAACTATTCTAATCTCATTTTCCAGCACTAGGCCCATAGCCTTGTATGCCATGGCACTGCAAGTGCACATCCAAATAGTTCTTAAATGTTATGAGGGTTTCCGTCTCCACCACTCTTTCAGGCAGAGTTCCAGATTCCCACCACGCTCTGGGTGAAAAAATTCTTCCTCACATCCCCTCTAAACCTCCTGCCCATTACCTTAAATCTATGCTCCCTGGTTATTGATCCCTCCACCAAGGAGAAAAGTTCCTTCTTATCTACCCTATCTATACCCCTCATAATTTTATACACCTCAATCATGTCCCCCCTCAATGTCCTCTGCTCCAGGGAAAATAACCCCAGTCTATCCAATCTCTCCTCATAACTAAAACTCTCCAGCCCAGGCAAAATCCTGGTAAATCTCCTCTGCACTCTCTCTAGTGCAATCACATCCTTCCTATAATGCAGATTCCAGAACTGTACACAATACTCTAGCTGTGGCCTAACCAGAGTTTTGTACACTTCCAGCATAACTTCCATGCTCTTATATTCTATGCCTTGGCTAATAAAGGCAAATACCCAATACGCCTTCTTAACCACCTTATCTACCTGTCCCGCTACCTTAAGGTGGACATGTACAGCATGGTCCCTCTGATCCTCGGTACTTACCAGGGTCCTACCATTCATCGTGTAGTCCCGTGCCTTGTTTGTCCTGCCCAGGTGCATCACTCACACTTATCCAGATTAAATTCCATTTGCCACTGATCAGCCCATCTGACCAGCCCATCTATATCCTCCTACAATCTAAGAATATCCTCCTCACTATTTACCGCTCCACCCATTTCCGTGTCATCTGCAAACTTACTGATCAACCCTCCCACATTTAAGTCTAAATCGTTTATATATACCACAAACAGCAAGGGACCCAACACCAATCCCTGTGGAACCCCAATGGACACATGCATCCAGTCACGAAAACACCCCTCGACCATCACCCTCTGCTTCCTGCCACTCAGCCAATTCTGAATTCAATTTGCCAAATTGACTTGGATCCCATGGGCTCTTACCTTCGTTATCAATCTCCCATGCAGGACCTTATCAAAAGCCTTGCTGAAGTCCAAGTAGACTACATCAAATGCATTGCCCTCATCCAAGCACTTGGTCACCTCTTCAAAAAATTCAATCAAATTGGTCAGACATGACCTCCCTTAACAAAACCATGTTGACTGTCCTTGATTAATCCCTGCCTCTCCAAGTGTAGATTAATTCTGTCCCTCAGAATTGCTTCCAATAGTTTCCCCATCACTGAGGTTAGACTGACTAGCCTGTAGTTCCCTGGTTTATCCCTTCCTCCCTTCTTGAATAACGGTACCACATTGGCTGTCCTCCAGTCCTCTGGCACTGTGGCCAGAGAGGTATTGAAAATTATTGCCAATGCCCCTGCTATCTCCTCCCTTGCCTCACTCAACAGCCTGGGATACATTTTATCCGGGCCTGGAGATTTATCTACTTTTAAGCCTGCCAGACCACTTAGAAGACCTAATTTCTTTAATTATATCAAAATCCTTCTGCCTGATTTCCATACCCACGTCGTCCCTCTTACTTGTGAACACCGACACAAAGTAGTCATTTAGAACCTTACCTACGTCTTCCGACTCCACACACAAATTACCACTATGGTCCTTAATGGGCCCTACTTTTTCCCTAGTTATTCTCTTACTCTTAATTTACGTAAAATAACTTTGGATTTTCCTTTATTTTACCTGCCAATGTTTTTTCATGCCCTCTTTTTGCTCTCCTAATTTCCTTCTTAGGTTCCCCTCTACACATTCTATACTCCTCCAGGGCTTCCGCTGTTTTGAGCCCTCGGTGTCTGCCATAAGCCTCCCTTTTTCTCTTTATCCAATCCTGTACATCCATCGACATCCAGGGTTCCCTGAATTTGTTGGTCCCATCCTTTGTCTTTACTTGAATATGTTGGCCCTGTACTCTTTTTATTTCCTTCTTGAATGAGTCCCACTATTCTGACAGATTTACCTAAAAGTAGCTACCCCCAGTCCACTCTGGCCAAATCATATCTGTTCTTATTAAAATCGGCCTTTCTCCAATTTAGAACTCTGATTTCTGGCCCTTTCTTGTCCTTTTCCATAATAACCTTGAATATAATGGAGTTATGATTACCGTCTGCAAAATGCTCTCTCACTAATACCTCTACCACCTGCCCGGCTTCATTCCCTTAAACTAAGTCCAGCACCACCTCTCTTGTAGGAGCTTCTACGTACTGGCTTAAAAAACTCTCCTGGATGTATTTTAAGAATTCAGCTCCCTCTAAACCTATCACACTATGACTAACCCAGTTAATGTTGGGAAAGTTGAAATCCCTCACTATTACTACTCTTTTTACACTTCTCTGAAATTTGCCTACACATCTACTCTTCTATTTTTCTCTGACTGTTTGGGGGCCTATAGTACACTCCCAGCAATGTGATTGCTCCTTTTTAGTTTTTCAGATCTACCCATATAGCTTCATTTGAGGAGTCTTCTAAGATGTAATCCCTCCTTACTGCTGTAATTGATTCCTTGATAAATATTGTGATACCCCCTCCTCTTTTACCTCCTTGCCTGAAGACCCTATATCCTGGAATATTGAGCTGCCAGTCCTGCCCCTCTCTGAGCCATGTCTCTGTGACAGCAATGACATCATACTTCCATGTGTTAATTTGTGCCCTCAACTCATCTGCCTTACTTGTTAGAAAGTGAAAGTATTCAAATTGCTCCCAACAAAACACGGGTGGAAATGAATGCTTTCAGATTTCAAATTGTTGTTTTCATTTTTCTAAATGAAATGAAGAAAATGTCATATCCCTCTTATTATATCCCTCTTACTTTGTGTCTGGCAGCTGTTACCCAATTCAAATGTTTACCTTTTCTAACTGTTATATAATTAGAAGTAGGTTGGTTTCAAAATTAAACTTTTATCAGAACAAACGCAATTCCCAGGAGGAAAGACTCTCCCCCTCAGCTTCATCCACTTTGAGCTTTAGAGAACATGAAACAAAAGCCACAATAGGTGTGTAATCAACAATCTATCATTTTTTTTCCTCTTCCCCACACTCAAACTCTTTTTTCACACATAATTCCCTACTCTTTTGCAAGTGTTATGGGATCTTTAGCACCCTCCTGACTCCTGGGGGGAGAGACAGTGCCTCGGGTTAATATTTCAATCAAAAGTGCCATATCCAACAGTGCAGCATTCCCTCAATACTAATTCAGTAAATATAGATTTTTAGCTCAAGCCCCTGAAGTGAGATCAGGGACAAGAGTATTATAACTGAATCATGGACAAAACCAAGCAAATATTTTTGATGGGAAAATACTCATGAGTGCTTTTTGAGCATTAAAATCTTGGTAAATATTCTACCTAACATAAAAACTGGGCACTAGCTAATATACACTGGAGACTAAAGGTAACTATAATGAGCTTACCTGTATATTTTTGGAGATGTCTTCTGTTAGTGCCACATGTAGAACTACCAGAGGTTCCCTTGGCATAGCATTGTGTGTAAAAACATAGCACCTTCTGTAAGGTCCAACTCGGCGTTTAATATCCGCCCAGTTTCTGACAGGATGCACTGCTTCGTACCTGAAAGAAATAAATGTGTTTGAACTGCACTCACTGGAGGACTGGAAGTGAAGTGAACAATATAAAAAAAAAGCTACCTCAAAGCTCAGAAGTGCAACAATTAATCAGATCTCAAGCTAAGCTGTTGTCCAGGAGGAAACAAAATAGAAATTGTGCAGACAGATTCTGAGCACTAATAATTTATTAAAAGTGCATTAAAACTGATGACATTGATTTTAACTGGTTAGGTGAGCAGTGAAGCGAGTTAGAAATTCACCCAATGCACCAGAAATCAATTCAGGTTTTTTTTAAACTCTCGGGCCTAATTACAATCTCTCAGGAGGGTGACCTACTCAATTCACTGTTACAATGGGAAAGCTGCCCCCTTGGTGAAACTTCTGGCAGGTCAGCTTAGGATCAGTACACTGTTGACCACCTGCAATTACAGTATTTTTACAGGCTTTTTCTGTGTCCACATTTAAAAGTACAGAAAGTCAAAGTACAACATGACTAATTAATTCTTGCTCTCACCTCTAAACATATTTCATTTGAAAGGATAAGGAAATGGGGCTAATTGTTTAGTGGTTTCAGAGAGCTGGCACATGCACAATGGGCTGAATGGTTCTCACTTGTGTCATAACATTTAACTGGCCAGAAATTTGCAAATGACAGTCAGCTTTGAGTGCAATAAGATCATCACTTGAATTAGACTGTATTGAGGCTGAATTAAAAATGACTTGTAGATCTGCTGGCAATGTAGGATCACTTTAATAACTAGTGCAAAAAGCGATTAAGAAACACTTACTCGCTAATTTTCTGTAACAGATCACAAGAGGATTGCCAGGTGATGCGCTCCAGGTTCAAGAATCCGATAGAAAACCAATCTGAAAGTAGCATCTTCAATATTCCATTCATTTCCTGAGGTTCAACACAAAGTTAGTGAGCAAATGTGGCCAACTTCAGAAGCTTGGAGAAATATTTCTTTCTGATTAAACAATTCAGTAAAACCATGTGGACTGTTTTTACGTGGTCTTGTCATCACCATTCCCATTATTTCTAGAATAAACAGCATTCAAGTGTTCTTTTAATTGATCATACAGTTTGACTAATGGACCCCTACCAGATGCCATTACAATCTATACAAAACAGCATCTAATGGAATACACACACATAAAGAATTGCATTTTATTTTGAATATGAACAAATTGGTAGTTTCTTTTTAAACCAATATTCTTGTAATAGCTGGGTGGTTATATTTAGGCAAATGCCATGAGTTCTGTATTCAAGACAAATTGTATTCATGAGCGTAAATATAGTGGTACCATCACTTGGTATAAGTTGTAATGTTCAGTGAAGTTGGACAGAAACAACTGTATAGCAGCTTCTTGGAAAAGCTGCACAAGGATTTGAATGCAAACAAATCTCAAAATAGACAATCGAGCAAAACACTGCTGAAAAGCATTTAACTAATGTGTTGCTTTATATATTTTCATTGTAATTTATATAAACATATGAATAAGAATAAAAATTGATCATATAAGAAAATTAACATATCTGATTAAAACTATTCAATGAATTGCAATTTCATTGCTGGTTATTTTCACATAAAATATTCAAGGGAGGTTATAAAAAGATTTGCATTTATATGGTGCTTTTCATGACCACTGGACATCTCAAAGCGCTTTACAGCCGATGAAGTACTTTTTGAAGTGTAGTCACTATTGTAATGTAAGAAACATAGCAGCTAATTTTTGCTCAGCAAATTCCCACAAATAGCAATATGATAATGACTAGATAATTTTTTTTGTGATGCTATTCAAAGGATAACCATTTGCCATATAAATATTATGAATAAATTCTGACATACTCAGATGACAGCAGATTCTTAACTTTGTCATGAATAATCCTGTGAACATAATGTTAACAACAATGTCTTCTAATGTATGTGTTGGATCCAGTGTCCTTTGGTTCGTTGGGGCTAAAGGATCCAGGTTGCACGCTTGTTTCGGGGAGACCAAGTTCGGAAAGAGACAGACAACATAAAGATCGTTGTTAGAATAAACACATGCTGTTTATTTACAAACTAAACTCAGCAGCTACACTTGTGTGCTCGCAACTCAAAACTCTGTCTTCACTCTTCAGTGTCTAACTCAAGACTCTCCCAGAGGTAGCCTGTGCCACTCTGCTATTGGGTATTAAGATCATGTGATCTTACATTACAACACTTGTCTTCAAGATATATTACATATCGGATTACTGCACTATGAATGCACCCTTAAAGCATTTTATGTAACAATCTGCAAGAAAGGGACTTTAGCAAAAGTAATTCTCCTAGTATAGCTGAACCATTTTTTATGGACCTATCTTTCTCCCTTCCATATCATATGCAGATACATTGCATGCTGTAGGTTATGCTGTATAAAGACACCTCTGGTAATGCAAAACAAAAACAAAAATTGCTGGAAAGACTCAGCAGGTCTGACAGCATCTGTGGAGAGAAAGACAGAGGTAATGTTTCGAGTCTGTATGACTCTTCTTTAGAGCTAAAGAGAAGTAGAAATGTGGTGAAATGTATACAGTTTAAGGGGGCAGGACAGATGAAGCTGGATAGAAGGCCAGTGATAGGCGGAGGCAAAGGAGAGATTGCAAAAGATGTCATAAACAAAAGGTCGAAGGGGTGTTGATGGTGGTGATACTAGCTAAAGGAGGTATTAATGGTGACATTAAGAGTAAAAAGCAGGATGAGCAAGTGACAGATGGCCTAGTGAGGGTGGGGTGGGGGAAGGGGCCAGTGTTGGAAGAAAGGTTGAAATAAGCCAAAAGGTGGGGATAAAACAAAGAATGGAAATAAATTTTAAAAATAATAGAAATAGGTGGGGGGAAAATATATAAAAATTTAAAAATAAACATTGAAAAAAGGGGATTAAAAGGGGGTGAGGATGGACAAGAGAGTTCATGATCTGAAGTTGTTGAACTCAACGTTAAGTCCGGAAGGCTGTAAACTGCCTAATCGGAAGATGAGTGCTGTTCGAGTATATTTGTGTGTTTTACAGTAGAAGTAGAACCACTGTTTGGTTTATTAATATACAATATGTACACTCCTACTGTGCAGAGAGCATTACAATGAGTGAATAGTTGGGTTGTGGCTAAATGTGCATTTTCTTGCCGCTTGGTTGCTATTTCTGACGGTCAGTAAACAAATTTGATGGAGATAAAAATATATAGTATCCAGAAATTTGAACCGCTTGGTAGGTTAATAAGCGATGGAAACAGCTTCATCCAGAAGCAAAAACCGTTTGGATTAATAAAGAGACACACTACTGAGGCCTGTATTTTTGAATGCTTGTTTTAGAAAACAAACCTTGGCAATACTGGCTCTAAAATTTTTGCATTGAATCAAAAGGATCCAGATGTGTCTCAAACATAGAACGTGGCAATACAACTCTGTGTCAGGTCCTGATCTGATTCTCAAGCACACTAAAACCAAGTAATGTGAGAATCCTCCAAATCACTTCAAGTTCACATCAGTTACAGTACAGCTCCAGCATGGTACACAGCTGCATTTAAAAAAACAACTTTCAAAACTTTATATGGAACATTTTTAAATGCTAGGACAAAACTCTTGCCTCGCTAACCATAAAAATAAGCTCCTTGAAAAAAGTTCTTCATTGCAATCTCTCATATATGGTCTTTCAGTGATTCATGGAGGATGAATTATTTAGGTTCACCGTTAATAGTGCTTTGATGATACACATTGTTAATGCACCCCTGTGTTTGTGAGATTTAAGCTAGTCGGCATCGTAACAAGCCTCTACTGAGTGCACATCCCAGATGGCAAATACACTTCAGATTGGTAACTGCGGTATAACTGCAGCCAGCGTAACAGTGTGACCAAAAAGGGTTGTTACATCCTGTATCATGAACAGTTTCAATCTCTGCATGGCATCCGGAACACAAACTAATGGAACAATAAATCAGTTTGAGGAAGGAAAATATACTGAATCATTATTAACCAATAAAACAAATTAGCCAATTTAAATGTAGTCAATAACATTTTTTTTTAACAATTCAAGTTTTCCACCAATTATCAAGAATAAATAAAAGCTCAAAATAAATTTTAAAACTTTTACAAATTGTTGATCTTCACTATCATTTCAAGAGAATTGCAATAGAGACAGTCTCTGATGTTTGCACTTGAAGTAAGGGCTATATTAAAAGTACACAAGTGCTGGCATGTCCACATTTTTCAATCTATCTTGACCTCATCATAAAATCAAACCTAAACCACAAAGGCAAGTCACTATACTTCTGCAATGTTTTCATAACATTCTTCACTGAGTCTGCACATCTATCATTTTATTTTCATTATCTTTTCAAAGCAAAGACCGTTTTGTTACGGAGAGGGATGAGAGAGAAATGAAAACCTTGTGTACTTCCCTTACTATCTGTAATCGTTGTATTTTTGAAAAGGAAAATGTGGGTGCTGCTTAACCCAAGTGTACAGTCTATTTAAAAAAACCAGCAGCACGCTTTTCATGATGTAAATAGAGGATTATTTATTCACATATTCAGGCTGAATATTTAACACTACTTCATTCACTCACCACACAAATACAAACACACACACACAGTTGAGGAAAATACATTTAAAAAGGGGAGTGCATTTTTACAAATTACAGACAAAGGAATAGTTCACAAGATATACTTGCAACAAAGGTTCACCGAACTAATTCCTGTCCTATGGGAAAAGATTAAATAGACTGGGCCTTTATTCTCTGGAATTCAGAAGAATGAGAGGTGATCTCATTCAAACATACAAAATTATACAAGGTTCGACAGGGTAGATGCAGGAAGGATGTTTACCCTGGCTGGGCAGTCGGAAGCCAGGGGACACAGTCTCAGAATAAGGAGCAGGCCATTTAGGACTGAGATGAGGAGGAATTTATTCACTCAGAAGGTGGTGAGTATTTGGAATTCTCTACCCCAGAGGGCTGTGGAGGCTCAGTCATTGAGTATGTTCAAGACTGAGATTGATATGTTTCTACATATTAAAAACATCAAGAGCTACAGGGATATTGCAGGAAAATGGTGTTGAAGTAGATGGTCAGCCATGATCTCACTGAATGGTGGAGCAGGCACAAAGGGTTGATTGACCTACTGCTATTTCTTATATTCTTAAGTCATGCGATTTCCTAATCTCAGTGCGGGCCTGGTGAAGAAGGGTTTCATTTCCATTCTTGAAAGTGCAGCTAGGTGAATTCAATAACCAAAGTCAGATATCAAAGTCATTGCAGAGCCCGTCGAAGAGGTAGATTTTTCAGCAGGTCACACATGGTTAGTTGCTTGTAGCCTTATTAATTGGTTTTCTGCACTAGTGGACTTGAAAAGGAACAGGTTTGGAGACTTCAGGATGTTGCATTCTCCAATCCTAAGGCACAGATGCTGCTGCCTTTGCTGTTTTGGTGTGTTGTTTGCAGACTGACTGGTTTCACCCTAACACAGTCAGTAAAATTGGTTATCTAAAGACAGTATCGATCAGGTGACCACATGATTAATAATTCTATTATCCACTAAGAACGATTTGAAATTGGAAGCTGTGGCTACACAATGGGGAATGAATAGTGGCCATTCACACCTACTTATGATTTGACTGGTTTCTCTACAGCTGTCTTTGTTAAGTTTCAAACTCAGTGACAGTGGGCAGAATTTTCTGCCTGCTAGGTGGGTGGGCCCAACCCAATCTCCGGCAGGCTGGGAGCTGATCCCCGCTGGAGAAACGGGCCCCGCCGCCATTTTACGTGGGCTGGCCAATTGAGGCCCGCCCAGTGTGATGTCTGCCGGGAAGCGCTAAGTGCTCCCTGTGCAAGCGGGGGGGGGATTCCCCAAAAGTGAGAGTGAGCTCTTTCGCACATGCGCATGAAAGAGCGCACATCTCCCTGAGGCTAAGTACTGTCTCAGGAAGATTGCTGACACTTTTAAAGACGTTAAAAAGTAGAAAAAAAAT
Source organism: Carcharodon carcharias (assembly GCF_017639515.1). Taxonomy (NCBI): domain Eukaryota; kingdom Metazoa; phylum Chordata; class Chondrichthyes; order Lamniformes; family Lamnidae; genus Carcharodon; species Carcharodon carcharias. The sequence continues at coordinate 168,517,620 of NC_054473.1, forward strand.
CCTTAAAACATCCCCCTCATGTGACAATGTCACATGAGATGGGACATGTACATAAATTATACTAAAACTTTATTAAGCTGTTTAAAACCCTACATGAAACCTCATCCTGCTGGTGGATGAGGTTTCATGTTTTTTCTATTGCCCGCCATGGCTCCTGGCCTGCCCGCCAACCTTAAGGCAGGTCCTTTAATTGTTTTAATGATCTTGTCAATGGCCTTAATTGGCCACTCACAAGTCGGCGGGCGCACAATTGATTTTGCTGCGCCCCCACCTTCCTGAAAATTTAAATGGGGTGGGATGACATTGGTGGTTCCCCCCCACCCCCCCATGTCATCCCGCATCATTTTACGCATCGGTGAGCGGGCCCCGCCCTCTGCTCGCCTTCGGCAAAATTCAGCCCGGTAAGTCTAGAAATCCATAGATTTTGAGTTTCGGATAAGTTCACAAACAATTGAAGGTATGAATTCCACAAGCAGTTTTGTCTTGGTACTCCATTCAAGTGAGGTACTCCACCCGTGTCATTCAATTAGGAACTTTCCAGAGGCTTGAGATACTTCTGAGTCTGTGCAGAAGTTGCAAAAGTCACCTGGCCCTTGGCAGCCACGTCAGAAGCTTTTTAATGCCCGTTTTTATCAGAAAAGGCAGTTCAAGAAAATACAGTCCATGCTTAAAGCTATGAATATGTCATGCCTTTATTTGGCATGAAAATTTCTTTCATCATTTTAAACCTTTATTTCTTCCATATTTTCGAATCTTGCATTGGGAAGAGTCATCAATGCATAACTATAAACACAATTCAATTTGTGTTCTAAGTATGGAGTACACTCCAGGGGCTCGGTTTATGAATTCATACAGCATCTACAAAAAAAGGCTTCTGCATTCTGATAAAGCACACCATCAGGGAACCTATTGCAAAGCTAAAGAAAATTCCAATTTGTGAATGATTATAATTAACCTATGTTCCGTGGAATTGCAAAGCTTCATTGAAAATATGTAAAACTGCATTCATTAATGGAGGGTGAACTGTTTACATTTACAGTTAACAATGTTTTAGTACTACCGAAAAAGTACATTTTGTCAAAGTTTTTTGTTTTACACTCATCAGGACAATCGCAAGGGAAGCAACAACTTTATACTGTATGAGAAGAGAGTGCAGATTGGCTAGCAGGTGGACTCTGGTAGAGGCGATGCCATGGAGAATGCACCAGTTAATGGTGACTAACAGTTAACTGCCAAGCACTGTTTGAAATTTTAAACAAGACAGCTTGACTCTGATTGGTCAAGGCATGCTCAAGTTCTGTACCACAGAACAACTATAACAGTGCTTTGATATTCTTCTCTCAGCTGGCTGCAGATTCCACAAGAAGTGCAATAGGTGCGTTAACAAAGCTATTAATTTCTTTAACGTGTAAATGAAGTCTTGCTGAGAGAAAAAGAATCATCATATAATTGTATGCCCAACCACATTACTAATTGTGCTGGCTTTGATGTACAACAAAGATGAAGACATTTTAATGCAGCACTGAGCTTAGTAGACACCAAGAGCTTTATAGGTTTATGGCAAAAACTACAAAATACCAAAGGCAAAATTTTCCAGTTGTCTTATTTTAATGACCTTTTTGGAATAAAAGGATGGAGGAGCAGCGAGCAGAGAATTACCAGAAACAATACAAGGGATGAAGGGCTTCAGTTACGTGAAGAAACTTGAGAAGTTGAGATTGTTCTTCTTAGTGCAGAGGAGATCAAAGGGAGATTTAATAGAGATGGTTGCTTAAAATCGAGGAGGTTTTGGAAGAGTAAATAAGGAGAAACCATTCCCACGGGTGGGTAGGTCAACAATCAGAAGAAATAGATTTAAAGGTAATTGGCAAACGAAAGAGAGTGGAGAAGAAAAGAAAATTCTTGCACAGCTAGTTGTTATGATATGGAAAGCACTGCCTATAAAGGTGTGGAAGCAAATTTGATTGTAACCTTTAAAAGTGAATTGAAGAAATGCGTGAAAAGCAAGAAGAAATGCAGAGTGTTGGAGAAAGAGCATATTGAGACTAACTGGATATCTCTTTCAAAAAGCAACTTGCCTTTTTCTGTGCACACTGGTTAGGCTAATAGCTGAACTCGGTTACTCAGTAGACACCCTGACTAAAAAAATATCAGCAGTATGACTTACAATACTATCTGTGCTTAAGGAGCCTGGGCTAACAAACGTGATCCTGCTGACCATACAGAGTTCTACTCCAACTTACACAGGTAAGGTAAAAGCAAAATCATATTCCTCAGCAAATCAACCTAAGGTGAAACAGCATTCAAAACTAACTAAATGCATACTCAAGGCCTCACGAAAAGAAATCTCTGATGCTTTCCTTGAGATGGCATCAGGGTTAATTGAACTGCCACATTCTACAGGATGAAATGCCCCCGCAATTTGCTTTTCAATTCAAGACAAAGCAAGGCAATGCTTTCTGTGGAAAAGTTTCATGTTGCTTCTAGTTCCAGAAGAGGACTAGACTGTGCAACAAACGTGCATTAAACTATTAGGAATCTACATACAAAGTGATCTCAAACGGGATCACCAAGGGTCTGCAATGCTTAATACAGCAAAGGGAAGATTTCACATATCACATCTTCTCAAGCATCACATATTTCAAATTGACCTATTAACTGCGTTTAATAGTTACATAAAACCCATTATTGAATGTATAGTGCCTGTTTGGAATGCAGAACATACCAAAAAGAATGCGAACAAGCTCGAAAGCAGTCAGAAATGAGCACTGAAACTGATCCAAAGTAACACATACCAATGTTATTCTGACATAATCAAAAACTGAATATGTGTTCCCTTGCTGAAAGGTGGAAAAAGCTCTGTCTAGAATTTGCTAGAAAACTCTTGAATCCCACCTCCCATTGCCACCATCTCTTGCCACAACCACATGAAAGTAAATGTGCAATGGAATTAGGAAGAAAAGACGCTATTCCAAATAAGATATAGAACAAATAGACTATGTTGCAGCTTTTGCTATGCCCATTGGCAATGCTCTTTACTTGTACCTTTTAAGATTAGATTTCCTTCTTTGAAACATCAAGTAACATTTTTTATGTCAGAAAAATTTGTCTGCATGAGTTTTAAGAATTCTGGCTCTCTAAGGGATGAAGAACATTTTTCTCTGAGGAAGCACCAGGCACCATAACAAATTCTCACATAATTACAATGACCTTTGAAATCATTAGAACTGAAAGGTCATTGGCATGAAATGTTAACTCTGTTTTTCTCTCCAGAGATGCTGCTTGTCCTGCTGAGTATTTCCAGCAATTTCTGTTTTTATTTCAGGTTTCCAGCATCCACAGTATTTTGTTTTTGTATTACTTTGACTTTTACTTGTTAGGTCTGGCATTAACAAGGCAATAAAAGCCTTAAAATGGGGTCTAGCCTTACCGCCCCATTAACCCTGATGATGTGGCTGGTGCCATTTTGAAAGATACCTGAGGGTCACAATACTTGCCTGTTTCAGAACTGGCCCTTCGTAATAAACAAATAGAGGAGTCCTAGGACCCCACTGAGTGTCATTTTAAGCTCAAACTCTTTGCAGCGTGTGCAGTTCTAAAGGATATGGAGCCAAAGTGACCAAGCAAAGGTAATCTGGCCCAGTGTCACTTTGGAATCCCTGCTCAGTGATCCCACTGCACTTTCCTTACTGCTGGCCTTGGCAGAGCAATATTAACAGAGTTTAATAGGGCAAGCTGAATTGAGATGGCCGTTTTGCACTCCGCAGCTTGCCAGCCTAATATAAATGAGGCCTAGATCTAAAAATGCCAGCAATAAAGGCAATCTGGAGAGGGGGCGGTGGTGGGGAAAATCATAATTCAAATCAACTTGCTTTACAGTTGCATCAGCAAAGACCACAAACTGCCCAGTGTGTGGCATTAGCAAATTTTAAATCTACAGGAAAAACTTCTTTCGCCCTTACCAAGCTCAGACTATGCTTAAGAAAGAAGGTCATGTAAATGTGAAGAACTCAAATTAATTATAACTAGCTTCAGAAGTATACTAAGTTACAATAATAGCTTGTAATTATATTGTATGATGTCCCAAGGCTCTTCACAGGACTAAAGCCTTACATTGAGCCACATAAAGACACTTTGGCAGATGACTAAAAGCTTGGTCAAAGAAGAAGGTTTCTTAAGAGCATCTTATTGAAGGAAAGATGGGTAGGGAGACAGAGAGGTAGAGAAACAGAGGGTTTTAAATTCCAGAGCTTTAGAGCATTGGCAGCTGAAGGGTTCGGGTTAGTGATTAAAATAGGAGATGGTCAGAATTGGAGGAGCACAGATATCGGGCAGTTATAGGTCTGGAGGGGATTATAAAGATGCAGAGAGTTAGTGTGTAAACAAAACCATAGAGGAATTCAATGAGAATTTTTAAAAATTGAGCCCGTTACTTAACTGAGAGCTGGTGTAGGTTAGCAAGCACAAAGGTGGTGAGTGAACAGCTCTTGGTGCAAGTTAGAACACAGGCAGCAGAGTTTGGACGGCCTCAAGTTTACAGAGGAAAAAACATGGGACTCTGGCTAGGTGTGTGTTGATGAGTTGGGTGCATGAAAATAAAGCTGGAAAATGGCTTCATATTCACAACGCCTTCTGTCTTATCAATAGTCACATTATGTGTAGCTGCTGACTGCTACATATATTAGAAAGCTGAACAGATAGTTATTAAAATTGTATTTCAAACTGGGTGACATGTTGATTGAAGATGTAGGTTATACAGGCAATGTAGCATCCCACACCTCAACATCTGTAGCAACAGCATTGTTTGAACAAATTCATCAAAATGCACAGAAATCTGAATTTATCAACACAGAAGCCAGTCATAGAATTAAAAACACACAAAGGTTCAGGCTGTAAAATTAGGGGAAGATAAATTAGAACAGTGCTGGAATTCATCTATTGTGGTATGGCAAAAGACATGATGACAATAACTCTACTTGCAAAGCAGTAAAACTAATGAGGCATGCTCCACCAAGCTTTCAAGCCTTTGTAAGGCTTGGAAAAACAAGCATTTCCATGCCAACTCAGGTATACCTGTTATAAGGCATGTGCAAATCTCATCTTGCTTTAAGAATAAGATACACATATGAACAAACAAAATGAGCTTTGAAACACATTCCACAACTGCCTTAGGAAAATCCATAACATCAGACGACAGGGCAAGTTCAAGAATACAAAAGCTCAAGGAAAACTGCCCTGTAACCCAATCAGACGCTGATACCCTATAGCAGCTCAGAGTGAATTCCAGAAAGCCAAACGAAATCATGGCCTGTAAAACTGCAGAGAGCCAAGTTAGTTCAAAATTTAGATGGATAGGTTTAATCAAAAAAGATGCTGAACCCACAGTGGATATTTTCTTGCCAATGTCTGCTAATTAGAAGAATCCAAGGCCAAACTCCTCAGTCTCAGAAGTAAAGGAGAAAAAATTACAACAAATTCATTGTGGACAATCAAAATGAAATTTTCCCAAATGGAATTGAGCTAAATATTCAGAAACCAGTTAACTCCATCATATTTGTGCCATAACCACAGTAACCGATTCAGGCTTTAATTTCACAAGTAATAAGCTATTTCACCTCACCACTGAAGAGGTTCCTAAAGAAATTCACACAGACCAGACACCGGCCAGAATTTTCTGCCTGTCGGGCAGGTGGGCCCGACGCAATCTCTGGCAGGCGGGGAATCGATCCCCGCCAGAGAAGCGGGCCCGCCCAGCGTGATGTCCGGTGGGAAGCGCTATGCGTTTCCTGTGTGGGCAAGGGCGGGGTGGGGGGGGGGGGGGGATTCCCCAAAAGTAAGAGTGCGCACTTTCTACGCATGCACATGAAAAAGCACACATCTCCCTGAGGCAAAGTGCTGCCTCAGGGAGATCGCTTACACTTTGAAAAATATGAAAAATAGAAAAAAAAATCCCTAACATCCCCCTCATGTGACAATGTCACATGAGATGGGACATGTTCATAATTTACATAACAATTTTATTAAACTTTTTAAAGCCCTACATGAAACCTCATCCCACCTGTGGATGAGGTTTCATGTTTTATCTATTTGCCGGGGCTCCTAACCTGCCCACCAACCTTAAGGTTGGACGGGCAGGGCCTTTAATTGTATAACTGGTCCTGTCAATGGCCTCAGTTGGCCACTGACATGTCGGCGGGCCCGGAGCTGATCTTGCTGCACCCCCGCCTTCCCGAAAATTTAAATGGGGCGGGATGACGTCGGGGGTTCCGCCTGACGTCATCCCGCGTCATTTTACATGTCGGCAAGTGGGCCCTACCCCCTGCTTGCCCACAGCAAAATTCTGCCCAATGTCTTTCTCTATACACTTCAGGTTCTTGATATCACCTCCATTTCCAAAAAACATAATCACCAGTAAGCCATCTAGATAGAAAACAGCCTATCAAAGATGAAAGGCCTGCATGTAGACATAGAAAACTCTTGGTACCAAAATAAAATTCTTCTTCAAAGAGTCACCATTGGTATTTGAATAGCCAGGCGACAACATAAATTCTGAGGACTGAAACCTTCACTGAGTCAATGCTCTAGGAACACAAAAACATTTAGGAAAAATTTTCCTTGACCTTCTTCCCAATCTGACAGTAAAGGATAATCAGTATTTCAGACACTCACATTACAATCATCCAGATATCAAAAATCTCGGCTTGAAAGAGATCACTAGACTCCTCTAGAATGTCAAGAAAGTGAAGACTGGCATCAAGGGGCTCATGCTACCAAAGAAACAAACTTTGGCTTCTACTACCAAACAGTATAAGCCTGGACAACTCTACTGTCACAGACTAAATCCCCCTTCAGACCAGCTACTCAGTTATGAAGCAAGAAAGCTAGTACACATCCATTTTATACTCCTGCTCAGAAACTACTGGGCCACAATCTGTCCACTAATATTCCTCACTTGAGGAGCTGCGCAATTCTGAAAACACAACTTTTACATTCTGGTGGAATAACAGTGACACCTATGTGTTCAACTATCCTGAGAGTAACTATTTTGATGGTTATGAATTTTGGTTTGACAAGGAGCTATAAAGGCTTTCACAAATGAACTATGAAGCCATTAAATTTTAGGAATCTGAGGAAGAAAAATGGTAACTCCAATGTTCTTCAGAAATGTTGTACGATAAATTTCACAATCCACTTCAGAGATTAAGGAGTTTTTTTGAAAATTACAGGAGTTAAGAGCTCTCTCATTCTGCATTGAACAATGAAGCTCCTTTATACCCATTGGAGGGAGTAGTTTCTTTTATACTATGCAAGTTGGAAGAATCTTCCCTCTGATTATGGATTTGGAAATGAGCCATGGTAGTGGACTGAAGAATAGTGAAAAAACCTGCAGCAGTTCAAATCAAACAGTGCAAAACCATTTCTACTAAAGTCATGTGATTTGATCAGTGGCAAACAACATCCATCACTGACATCCCTGACAATTAAAAGCTCAAAAAAACTGAAGAAAGGGGGCTCTCTGGGGGTGTGTTCCACTACAGGAACACATCTTAGAACTGAAATGGTTGCTGAAAATCGATTTCAGTGACTTATAGCCATCCTCACAACCTATGAAATATTGCTACCTTGTAATTGGCTTACCTTTTAACACATTATTATTATCACTCAAATAGTTTTTATTGTATTTACAACAGCCTAGTTAAAAGCAATTTGTGTATATGCAAAGCAATTTCACCTTTACAATAACTCAAAACTGGGCAATGGTGTTAAATAACATGTTGAATTCAGTCAGGCATCTAAGATGATTTTTGAGGACGTAGCCTCATGCAACTTTGGTTTCAAGAGGGTATTTCTATATCTACAGCAGACTGTTGGGTTCAAAAGCATTGAACAATATCAGTGACAAATTCTTTCACGTAAAATTCTTTGTTCACTATTTTACAACATAGCATTAACCCATTCAAACTAAAGAATAAACTTGCATTTATAAAAGTATCTCCCCACAATACAAAGTGGTTCACAGTCAGTGAATTGCTTTGAAATGCAGTCACTGTTGTTAAACAGGTATGGGGGCGGTGACCATTGGCTGGATATTAAAGGGTGAGCACTCCTCCACCAGCCTTGGAAGCCATGACTGAATTTTACGTTGTTCAGGTAATTGGTTGTCTAAAGTTGCGGATTCCGCACCTCTGACACAGGATTGCTGCCTCCAAGAGTTGCTGGACAATTGGAGGTCAGCAGCTCTTCAGCGCCACTTAGAGTGCTGGCCACTGCTGGAATGCAGCAGGTCCTGTACCAGGGACCATCAAGGAGGCCTGGATAAAGTTAAGCGGCATTATGGATTGCCACAGCCAATCAGGAAGGCCCTATTGAGAGGGATGTTTGGTGGGGGGGGATTCAATTGTGAGAGATGGGGGGGGGGAATCTTCCAGTGGGGGTGGCCCTCCACGGGCCACAGGGTGCCTGATTAGAAAGGATCTGAGCCCTTAGGGAGGCCAGGTTTTACTGGGTTGGGTGACCTCCCCAGATGGGGAGGTGCACAGCCACTGAAGAGGCCCTTAAGTAGCCATTAAACGGTCATTTAAGGGATTCAATTGGCCTAGGAGTTGGCGAGCAGCCCGCAACCTTCCCTGCCACTGGTAAAATCCCAGCGGCAGCAGGTAGCTAACAGGTATGGCACTCCCCACCATCCCACCGATTTTACGCCCCCCTTCCTCCAAGCTTACTCTTGGGGATCCAGGAGTGGGGGGTTAGGGGCGCAAGGGGTCATAAAATTGCAGCTGAGATGAATGACCAATTATTCTGTTATGGCATTGTTTACTGAGGAGTAAATGTTGCTCAAAAACCAGGAAAACTTCCTTCTCCTAATGGTGCAATGGGACCTTTTACAGCTACCTGAATCAGAGCTGCTGTTCCCTCAGACATGTTCCACTGACATGGTACTTTGAAAGGGAACACTGGAGGTCTGGAGAAATAGTAATGTTAGGCAGATAGACCCCGGTCATTATCATTTCACTGATTCCTGAACCTCTGGCCCCAGGTATCAATGGAATGGCTGGTCTAAAAGGCAACTTATCAGGTTCTGAAAGCTTCAGGACATGATCTGGAAATTATAATCTGAGGCATTTTCAATCCATCCCCATTTGATTCCAGGACTTTAGCTGCAGTCTGTAATTCAGACTGGGATCTGCTGTAGATTCCAACAAATTTTCCCTCACATCATTAATACCTGTGAAGAGGACAATGTTCTGCACTGTTAGCACAAAGCACAGCTGTGTAGGTTCAACCAGCTTCCCCAGTGCTGCGCACCCTCATGGGTATGATGAAATTTAATGCAGCAAAAGTGTGACATGATACACTTTGGGAGGAAGAATGAGGAAAGACAATATAAAATAAAAGATAAAATTCTAAAGGGAATGCAGGAGCAGAGGTACCTGGGGGTTTATGTGCACAAATCATTGAAAGTGGCAAGTCAGGTTGAGAATAAGGTTAATAAGGCATATAGGATGCTGGGTTTAATAAATAGAGGCTCCAGTACAAAAGCAAGGAAGTTATGATGAACCTTTAGAAAACACTCGTTCGGCCTCAACTGGGTTATTGTTTCCAATTATTGGCAGCACACTTTAGAAAGGATATGAAGGTGTTGGAGAGGGTGCAGCAAATGATTTACAAGAATGGTTCCAGGGATGAGGGACTTCAATTAAGGAAAGGCTGGAGAAGCTGGGCTGTTCTCCATTACAGCGCAGGGTGATAGGATATTTTATAGAGTTGTTCAAAATCATGAGGGATCTGGACAGAATACACTAGGTAGGGGGAAATTTCCCATTGGTGAAAAGGTCAAGAACCAGAGGACACTGATTTAAAGTGATTGTCAGAAGAACCAGAAGCAGCATGGGGAAAAACTTTCCTATGCAGCATATGGTTAGGATCTGGAATGCGTTGCATGAGAATATGGTACAGGTAGATTTAATCTGAGATTTCAAAAGGAAATTGGCTAATTATCTGAAGGGAGAGTATAGCAGCGCTACACCGAAAAGGACGAGCTGAATTCCTCCTGCAGAGAGCTGGCATGGACACATATGAACATATGAACTAGTGGGCCATTCGGCCCTTCGAGTCTGTCCTGCCATTCAATAATATGTTGGCTGATCTGACTGCAACCTCCCACCTATTCTCGTAACCTTTCACCCCATTGTTTATCAAGAATCTATCTACCTCTGCCTTGAAAACATTCAGACTCTGCTTCCAGTGCCTTTTGAGGAAGGGAGTTTCAAATCCTCACTGCCCTCCGAAAAAAAAATTATTCTCATCTGTGACTAAAATGACCGACCCCTTATTTTTAAACAGTGACCCCTAGTTCTAGATTCTCCCACACGAGGAAACATCCTCTCCATATCAACACGATGGGCTGAATGGCTCCTTCCCTGTTGTAAGAATTCTATGATTCTCTATTCCTCAAACATCCTTCTTCTCAGGCAAATGCCTATGAATTCTGGGTCCCACCACTCCGAATTCCTACATCACCCATTTCGACAGAAACATTAACCCATTCAAATTTAGTTAATATAATAAAATAATTTCACATGAACGTGTTAACAAACATTATTAATATACCATACTAATGTTTGTACGTATTTGCACTTAGGTAGGGACTTTATAGCACAAGCTAATTAATGGGCAAGAATTTCCTAGAGGGAGGCATCCTGCAGCATGTCCCCCGAGCTTGATTTCTGTTTTCTTACCCTTCAGCTCGAAAAATTATTGCACCACAAATTGCTGGAAATGCAAACTGATAACAGCAGTGAACACAATGGGCCATCTGGGACCTTGGTGAACGATGGTACTAAACAATCTGTCCCCTTAAACAACGGGATTTAAGGATAGAGAAAGAAACAGAAGAATGGAGAGGGAAATAGGGTGAATTAGAATTAGATACCGAAAAACAAATAAAGTTAGGGGGAAAAAATGATTGGATTAAGAGGGAGGACAGAGATAGGAAAAGTAAGAAAAAATTACATTTATAATTTTAAAATCTAAGAACAATTTACTATCTGGAGGAATGAGACTTCAAATGTTCCTTTATTCGGCCAGGGAGGCTGGGTGGAATTTAATGCCCTCCCCGTGGCGAGTTTGGTGACAGAGAGGACATTTAATCAGGTGGGTGGTTGCAGCACGTGGACCCCAGCATCTTCCTGCTGCTGCCCTGATTAAGTCCATCATGGGAAGGCTTGCGGACAGCCTTCCTGCCCTACTGTCTATGAAGGCCCTTAGTGGATAATTAAAATCCATTTAAGGGCCTCATCCCACACCCACTGGTATTCACCCATGGGGACTTGTCATGCAGGAATACCCGAAAAGTAAACCCTCTAATGCATTAGCTAAGTCATTCATTGTGGGACACCACTAATCATCTCGTTCCAATTCAAGTACAAATCCATTATCCTTACTCTCTGTTTCTACCACTTAACTAATCTTATAACCAGATCAATAATTTACTGTCAATCCTATGAGAGACTGTCTTCTCAAAGTCTATATAAATCATATCCATGGCACTTCTGTCTATTACTTTAGATATTTCAGTATGTAACACATGATGTACCCTTTACAAATCCATGTTGGCTCTCTAATCAGCTCAAATTTCTTTAAGTATTTAGGTACATAATTATAAATTCTAATAACTTGCCTACATCAAATGTTAGACAGATTTATAATTTGCTGGCTTCCCTCTTATTTCCTTAAATAATGGAGATATGTTTGCAATTTTCCAATCTAAAGGGATAAGTGTTGAATTGTGCGTGCTTTGGAAGATTATGGCTAAAGCACTTGCAATTTCCTCACCTATTTCCTTTAAAACCTTGAGGTGGAACCATTAGGTCCAGGGATTTGTCATCTGTAATGCCATTTTTTTTTCTAATACTGTTCTCTTACTTACAACAAACTGAAGGATGTTGCAGTCCTTGATTCACTATTCATTATCCTGGAAGGTCAGGGAGATTCTCTTCCTCTACTGTAAAGACTGATACAAAGCAATTGTTCCACAAGCCTGCCAGTTCCTTACTTTCATTGCAATATTACCCAAATTTGTGTTTAAAGGGCCCACAGTACTCTTAACTATCATATTCTAATATAATTGTTCTTACTTTGCATTAATCTTGATGTTCCTCAAGTTTCTATTCATACTTTGTTATTGCTGAAAAATAGTTTTGTTATCGAAGCTTTTAGACTTGAACTCTTCAGGATAGTTCACAAAAATACCAATGTCAGGGGAAACATCAAACTTATACTGTATGAGAAAAGAGTGCTGATTGGTTGGCAAGTGGCCTCTCGATTGGTCGAGGCATTGCAATTTAGAATGCACCAGTGAACAAATGGTGGCCCCCTGAGCAATTTGCTCACCACGCAAGCTTGATGCTAAAATATGGCGCATCAAAGGCATCCTGTGGGATAATGGCTACCCTGATCAGATCATTTTGCACAGTATATCGAGAAATTTGGCCCTGAAACGTGACAAAGGCAAGTTATCTCAAAAATTTGAGCAACAGGTGAAGCTAGCAGTTTCACATAGTTACAATTGTCACAAAACTACCATATTTTTCATATTATTGTGGGGCATTGTAAAGTAGGCTTATATTGTGTGTGGGGATGGTTCTGTCGGTGTGGCTGATTTAATTCAATTAGAGTTGGATAGGTTGCAAGGTTGAAATTATCAAGAGTTAGGAGTAAAAAGGGTATTTGAAATGCTGATGAGAACTAGGGTATGAATGGAATTGCATTTTAAGATAATTGGAGAGGTGTTGTTTTTAAAGAAACATGATAAAGTTTTACAACTGAAAGGATAAATAGGGTAAGGTTATTACATTTGTTTTTCCCAAAAGGAGAAGGCCATATTGACAACATGAAAGATTGTTACGGGGAAAGTAAATTCCAAAAACATATGGGAACAATGGGATTTACAGATTAAAGAGAGAGAAATATATTTAAAGGGTGAAAAGTTGTATCAGGAGCAGCTGTGTAAGATCTAAAAGATACGTCATGTGTAACAGACATGGGAAAACACCTCTAGCCACTTTGGAGAAGTCTGCTGTTGCAGTAACCAAAGCTGTGTTAAAAGCCTTTGGAATTCCACTGTTCAGTGGGTACTGTGGTAACCTTGCTGGATGCCTATCTAAATTTAAAATCTATTTTGGACTGTTACCTTAAAGGTGCTGTGTAGTTGGGAGTCCGTTTGATTAGAAATGTTGAGATTTATTATAATATTAAGTATTGGTGTAACTGTAATCTTGTATAGGTGTTTTAATTCCTTTGTTAATAAATGTTTTAATTTAGTTTTTAAAATATCAAAGGTGTGAGTGGACTTATTACTTCAGAATTCAGTGCACAAACTCTCTTATAATAAATACAAATCGCCAAACCATTGTGATAGAGTGGCGAAGTTTCCCTTGTGGATTTGGTCAACCCTGCAAATACTACCTGTCATATCATGACACTATGCAGTAGCAACACGATTGGTATAAACCACTAACAGGATGCTGCCGTCTAGCCAAAAAGACGCTCTGCCTATCACACAAACAAGTAATGTGGTATATGAATTTCAGTGCCAGTGTGATGCTAGGTAAGTAGGTCTTACGTCCCAGAAACTGGCAGATTGTATCAAACAGAACATCCCAACCGCTGTTTGCAATGAGCAAGGTACATACCGTACCCAATCAGCCCATGCTTGCAAAACTCAAAAGCAGTGTCCAACAGTAGATGTGATTCCACGATTGGACAACGTTTGCTAAATAATCCTCAATGTACTACAAATTACACTGTCAACCAATTTAAGGCTGGTAGTCAGGCTCGCAATGTGGCACATTTGTGTATACTGGAAGCTACATATATTAATACAGAGGGCTCTGTTCTTTGCAGACAGAAAGAACATGTACACACATCGCACCTGTTTCAGCTAAACAATGTAAGTGACAGCCATTTGCTGGTTCATTCCTCAGGGCAATGCCTTGACCAATCAGAATCAAGCTGCCTGGTTTAAACTTTTTAAAAACGCTTGGCAGTTAACTGTCAGTCACCATCTCCAGGGCAACACCTCTGCCAATCAAGAGTCCATCTGCCAACCAATCAGCACTCTCCTCTCATATGGTATAAATTTGTTGTTCCCCCTGTCATTGGTATCCTTGCGTACTGATCAGTGCAAGATGAAAAGCTTCGACAAAAAAAATTTTTTCAGCAAGTTCTGCACTACCAACATATTTTATTCTTGTAGATCTCACTATCTTTTTTTTACCTTCCTTTGCTGCTCTTTATATCAATCTCAGTCCCCTCAACATAAGCCACATTATACATGCTTGGTAAAGAGCCCGAGCCCAGGCCCATAAGTAGATTATGTAAATGGAGATTGTTCAACAGCTGGACAGAACTGTTAACTTTGCTTGATTGACATTTTAGTGTCAATTGTTCTTTCTGTGATCTTTTTTGTCAATGTCTCAATGTTTATTTGCACAAGATTAAGAGGTGTGAACTGCTTAAAATTTCTGTTATTGATACTTCAATGATCTGCTTGATTTAAATTTTAATATGGTAGCTGAGACACCATTTTCCCCCCCATTGTTACTATAGGTTACTATTGGTTCTGTACATGGTGCATCCTGGGTGAACTGGCATGAAAGTGCCATGAGTTGGCATAGGAGATTTAAGGGGCCATGGGGAGTGGGTGGAGAGCATGAGTTGGCATGGGGGCATGGAGTTGACATGGGGAGTGGATCAGGAGAGCGGTGGGATGTAAGGATGAGGGCTAGAGGGCCTAAAACGTCAACAAACAACTGAGACAATCCCAGAGAACCAAGACGGGCCTTACACCAGCCCGCCTTGACACTTGGCTGCCCCTTTGGCCACCTCCGGGAGAGGGTGGGGGTGATGGTGGGTAACTCTATTCCAAACCCGGTCTCCTGGAGTGAAAATTGGGTCTGACAGGGCACTTTCTACAGAAGCAGGTCCATTGAGCTGGGAAATTTCCTGGCTTAAACTATCTGTCTTGGAGATGAAAATCTAATCCCAAGTCTCAGAAGGTGTTATGAATATCAGGTTTTATAAGCAGATATACTTTAAGCTGTCTCATTAATTCCAAGATAGAATTGAGCTGGGGATCTAGGGACTAGCTAATTAGCACTTCTACCTGGTAAAAAAGCCCATATGATTAACATTGCCTCAAGAGGGGAAGAGTCCATAGAAAGTCATTGCAGTATCAAGTTACAGGATTTCTAAAATATCCCCGAATGTCACAGGCAGGTCAGCCTGCAAGAATCAGAGAGAGGCAAGGAGAGACAGTGAGAGTAAGAGAGTCAAATGGAGGAAACTTTCCTTTGGAGTATAATTTGCCTATGGAATAGTATTTAGACAAAGTTGCTTTTAGTTAAGTGATCCTCCATTCAGTCCCTGGAAATTCAAATATCTTTTTACAAGTTATTGGTCCCTAAGGGAATCATAACAAACTGTAATTTTACCCAATTACCGTTCTGACCAGTTTGCTGACCTCCATCCATATCCCATTCTGTTAAAATTAGCTTTGACAAAATCCAGATCTTAGCAATTGTGTTAAGTTTCTGTTTCTCATGCCTAACATTGGATTCTAAATCCCAAATATGCTAAGATAAATGTTTCTGTGCCGTAAAGATTTATTAAACTGACTCATTACTGAATCTAGCTAAGCTGCTCTCATTGGTTCTGGAATATATTTCTTAGAAAAAAAAGGGTCCTCACACAGTGAAATACAAGTTCTAACTTTCCACAGTGAAATTAAATTTGTTTTAAAAGTGCAAATTTAACAATTTTTTGAAACTCATGAGGAAGACTGATGGCAAGCTCCGGCTTCTGCGAAGCTAATGATAGAGTGACAAATTTTCCAGCAATTTGTGGTGATTTCCAACTCCTGGCATAGCTCCTCCTTGTCACAAATTGCTGTTTCTTTTTCCACAAAGTATGATGTGCACCTTAAACTCACTGTTATTCTGACAGCTAATTATGGACCATTAATATTTTTGGTAACTGGCCATTTCTATACCCCTACTCCTTGCACATCAGTGTCTGGTTTCTAGAATGACTGGGTGCACTCCACACCTCTCAGTTTCAGCGGTGGTTCTGTTGGTAGCATTCTTGCTGCTGAATCAAAAAGTTCAGGGTTCAAATCCCACTCCAGGAATTGAGCACACACAAAAAAATCAAGACTGTGCAATACTGAGGGAGTGCTACAGGTGCTCCCTTTCAGGTGTACAGTAATGTTTAATTGAGGCCCCATCTGCCTGCTTGGGTGGATGTAAACGGTCCCTTGGCACTATTTTAAAGAGCATGGGGAGTTATCCCTGGTGTCCTGACCAATATTTATCCCTTAATCAACATCACAAAAATAGATGATCTTGTTGCTGTTTACAGTAATGTCAACTTAGCTACCGAATTTCATACAACACTATCAACATCCTGGAGGTTACCATTGACCAGAAACTGAACTGGACTAGCCATATAAATATTGTAGTTACAAAAGCAGGTCAGAGGCTAGGAAACGTGCGACAAGTAACTCACCTCCTGACTCCCCAAAGTCTGTCCACCATCTACAAGGCATAAGTCAGGAGTGTGATGGAATACTCCCCACTTGCCTGCATGAATGCAGCTCCCAGAACACTCAAGAAGCTTGACACCGTCCAGGACAAAGCAGCCCGCTTGATTGGCACATCCACAAACATTCACTCCATCCGCCACCAATGCACCGTAACAGCAGTGTGTGTACCATTTATAAGATGCACTGCAGGAATCACCAAGGCTCCTTCGACAGCACCTTCCAAACCCACGACCACCACCATCTAGAAGGATAAGGGCAGCAGAGAGATGGGAACACCGCCACCTGGAAGTTCCCCTCCAAGTCACTCACCATCCTGACTTGGAAATATATCGCCGTCGTCGCTTCACTGTCGCTGGGTCAAAATCCTGGAACTCCCTCTCTAACAGCACTGCAGGTGTACCTACCCCACAGGGGCTGCAGCGGCTCAAGAAGGCAGCTCACCACCACCGCCTTCTCGAGGGCAACTAGGGATGGGCAATAAATGCTGACCCAGCCGGCGAAGCTCATGATCCCGTGAATTAATTATAAAAAAGATAGATATATATATATATATACATATACATATATATATACTTCATTGGCTGTAAAGCACTTTGAGAGGTTCAGTGGTCGTGAAAGGCGCTATATAAATGCAAGTTATTGTCCCCCCCACCCACTTACCCTCAGCTGCGGGCTGTCTGCTGTTTTAGATTCCAGGGACCGTAGGAGATCCGCCCGCAGGTCAACAATAAACTTCACTCCGCCCTCCAGGCGGCTGATGTGGTTGACGAGCAATTTGTACCGAGGAGTCAGCGAGTGTCGCAGCCGGTCCTCGGCCTGCAGCAAAGCGCCCAGGTCCCGGCCCCGGGCCTCAGTCACCCGGCCGCACAGCTCGGACACCAGGCCGTGCTCGGCGCCGTACTCGGCCGCCAGCTTGGTGAGGAAGGCCGGCCTCCCGGCGGCTTCCAGGCCCCGGTAAAACTGCACGAACTCCCGGCTCGGCCCCTCCAGCAGCGCCGGCGGCTTCTCCCGCGTCTCGTAGGGCGGCAGGGCCGCCACGGTGCGGCGGAGGATGTCGTCCATGTCGGGGCCCCGGGAGGAGGAGGAGGAAGACCAGCAGCGGCCGGGGGCCAAGCTGCCCCGGCGGAGGATCAGCAAAGCCGCCGCCTTCTGGCGCTGCGCCCACAGCAGCGGCCAACGCACCATCTCGGGGCCGAGCTGCCGCTCCCACTGCGCCCGGCCTGGGCCTGGCCCCGCTCCCGTTACCCTGGTAACGGCGACCAGTTCAGGCCGGCTCCCAGGGTTAGAGGGAGAAGGTATGGGGGCCGGGGTCATCTACCGTTCCTCCACCCCTCCCCCACCCCTACCCTACCCTTCCCTTCCTCCACCCCTCCCCCACCCCTACCCTACCCTTCCCTTCCTCCACTCCTCCCCCACCCCTACCCTACCCTACCCTTCCCTTCCTCCACCCCTCCCCCACCCCTACCCTACCCTTCCTCCACCCCTCCCCCACCCCTACCCTACCCTTCCCTTCCTCCACCCCTCCCCCACCCCTACCCTTCCCTTCCCTTCCTCCACCCCTCCCCCACCCCTACCCTACCCTTCCCTTCCTCCACCCCTGCCCTTGCCCCACCCCTCCCCCAACCCTGCCCTTGCCCCACCCCTCCCCCAACCCTGCCCTTCCTCCAACCCTCCCCAACCCTGCCCTTCCTCCACCCCTCCTCCAACCCTGCCCTTCCTCCACCCCTCCTCCAACCCTGCCCTTCCTCCAACCCTCCTCCAACCCTGCCCTTCCTCCACCCAACCTCCAACCCTGCCCTTCCTCCATCCCTACCCTTCCTCCAACCCTACCCCCCTTCCTCCAACCCTACCCTTATCATCACAACCAAACCCCTCCCTATGGCCAGACAAGTGAATACCAGTTAGAAGAAAGGGGCTTTTAAGTATTTTGCAAATGTGTGCCTGCTTTACCTACATTGTACCGCTGCCCTCTCTAACCCCATTTTCAGCGGAGATCATGGCCCTAAAAATGTACGGAAAGTACATTGAAGACCTATGTAAAAAAAAAACACATGAATCCCAAAGATTGCATTATTTTGAGGTTAATCAACACCTTGTTTTAAAAATTCTCTTTCTTCAATCCCACCATAGCTTTGTCCCTTCCCTATCGCTGTAATCTGTAGTAAAGAAACAAAGCATTGGTCCAACGTAGGTATTAACGGCAGAATAAAAAGATCAGCTCTGTCTGAAAGCAAAAACAAGCCACAGAATTGCATTTTGTGGGGGACAGAGTTCATAGCCTACAGTTGTCCTTGGCCTGCTGCAGTGTTCCAGTGAAGGTCAACACAAACTTGGGAAACAGCACCTCATCCTCTGATTTGGTACTTACAGCCTTCTGGATTCAACATTGAATGCAATAACAGTCTGTGTCTTGTTGTCATGTGTTTGCTTTCAGGCAGTGTTGAATTTTTATTCTGCCATTAATGCCTACTTTGGATCAATGCTTTGTTTCTTTACTACAACCATCACCACCTCCTTGATCTTTTGTTCCCTGACTTCTTTGATATTTAATCTCTCCTGCCCTCCACCCTATCCCAGCCCTTCCCTTTTGTTCTATCACCGACATCCCCTTCAACAGTGTAAAACCTATCATGTTTCTACCTCCCACGTTCCAAAGAAGTCATTCGACTCAAAATGTTAACTCTGTTTCTCTTATCCACAGATACTGCCAGACCTGCTGAGTTTTTCCACAAGTTTCTGTTTTTATTTCAGATTTCCAACATCTGCAGTATTTTGCTTTGATGTCTGGTTATCTATTCCATCATCTAAGTTGTTAACACAGACCGTTAAACACACCCTGTCAATTAGATATCTGCCCATTATCTCTACCCTCTGTCTCCTGCCATGCAGCCAACTTTCTAATGGCAATAATTTGCCTTCAATTCCACGAGCTTTAGCTAACAGTCCCTATTGAGGGTCTTCTGGAAGTCCATATAAGACATTCCTCTGCCACTAGTCACCTTTACAAAATTTTCAATCAAGTTCATCAGACACGACTTGCGGTTTATAGATCCATGCCATGCCCCTCTGATCAGTTGAAGATTTTCAGGATGTTCAGTTACTCTTAATTATATACTTAATTGTAGATTCTAATAATTTCCTGACACAGATGGTAGGCGAATTGGTCTATAATTCTGTGGTTTCCCTCTCTCACCTTTCTTAAATAGTGGAGTGAAATGCACAATTTTTCAACCTAAAGCAATGGATACCAAGTCGAGAGAACCTTCAATTAGGGTATCTGCAATGTTTTCACCTACTTCTTTAACAACGCTGGGGTGAGAGCCATCTGGGGATTTGTCACTCTTTAGGTGTAGGAGGGAGGTCTTGTGTCTCAGTAGATATTGCCCCTGTGTCTGAGCCAGAACGTCCAGGTTCAAGCACTACTCCAGGGCGTGTTGGCCACAGAAGGATTGTTCAAATCGAGGTTCAACTGGTTGATAATTATTCCACTTCCCCACAATTCCCCCAAAGACAAAAAAATGTGTGTGAAGATATGAAACAAATAAACTCTTTAGTGTAATTATTTTCTTCTTTACTGTTATTTCATGTACATTAACTTTGGTGAGTTTCTGCCCCAGATCCAGTATTAGATTCCTTGGAATGCCTGATATACTGACATCTTCTACTGTAAATACTGGATGCAAAGTAATTATTCAACATGTTCACTGTTTCCTTATTTTCACTGGCAATATCATCGTCATCAGTCTTCAAGGAGTCCACATTGCTCCTGACCTTTACCCTCACAAATTGTAAAACAGAAGTGTTTATTTTAGATATTCCTCGCAAGTTTATTTTCATATTCTTTTTTGTAGCTCTTGCCATCTGTTTTGTCACCCACCCTTGTTCTTTATACTCTTCTCATTCAGTAGGATCTGTGGATTTTTTTGCATTTTTGTGCATTTTTTTTAGGTTTATGTTGTCTCTAACCTATAGTTATCCATGATTTTTTTTGGGAAGTAGATCTTGTCCCTTAGGGGAAAATTTGAGTTATAAAGGCATTATGGCCAAAAAGAGGCCATACCAGCTCTCTGGAGAGCAACCTAGTCAGTCCTATTCCCCCATTCTATCCCCATAGCCCTGTAAGTCTGTTTCCCTCAAGTACTTCTCCAATTTCCTTCTGAAATTATTGGTTGTCTCAGCTTCCACCACGCTCATAAGAAGCCATTAGAACTTGCTGCATGAAAAGGTTCTTCCTCACATTCCTGCTGCATTGCTTGCCCCAAACCTTAAGTCTGGCTTCCCTAGCCCTAGTATCATCAACTAATGGGAATAACTTCTCTTTGTCTACCTTATCTAAACCTGTTATAATCTTGTACATCTCTATCGATTCTCCCTTCAATCTTTGCTCCAAGGAAAACAACCAAACTTTGTAGCTAAAGTCTCACATCCCAGGAACCATTCTGGTAACTCTCTTATGCACCCTATCAAGAACTGTCACATATTTCCTAAAGTGTGGTGACCAGAACTAGATAAAATACTCAAGTTGTGGCCCAACAGGACTATATGAAAGTTCAGCATAATTTCTGTGCATTTATACTCAGTACATCAATACACCATTGTCTACTATCTACCAGTCTGAACCCTCCTACATTTTTAAGGTTCTTAACTTTAATTAAAAATGTTAAACTACATTTCAATTTGAGATAGATGCACACTGCAGAGAATTGCACTCTCACCAAATTTCCAATTTTTACACCCTGTTAATGATGCACTTTATTAATGAGTGCTCTGTGCAATCACTCTTAGGATGCAAGGCTGTGCAGCATGCAGCAGACTATCATGAAGTTTGGCCCCTGCTCTGCTGACTACTGCAGGGCTCCTCCAGAGAAGTTCAGGCATCAAAAGCATGCAGTTTCAGTACACTAATTGTTTCCTTTATCATATTTTGTGTGATGGCATGACTTTCATTGTACGAATACTGTGCACATGTATGTATGTGGGTTGCACGCCAAAGTCATGAGTCATGTCATCTATGGATAGTCCTCATCATCCAGTGGCCGCTCTTTGGGGGGATTTTACCATGGAGGAAGGCATGGGTTTAGGTGTGGGTGGGGCTACTGCCAGTAAAACTGCGAGCACATCGAGAAGCTGGCGTATTAGACAGGTTGTACGCAGCCCTCTTGGGAGAGATGGGTTGCCAACAAACATATGTTAATCGCTCAATCAGAGCAAGATTTCAACACACTCATAATTTTAACGTCACACCCATGGGGTTCCTGGGCTTCTTGAAACAGTTGAAAGCAAGGTGAGAAGTGAGGGTGTTGATTGAAACTCATATACTCAGCACTCAGTTGCTTTCTTATCATTTACTGGGAAAGGGTTTGTTCATGGTACTTCTGCTGAGAGTTTCTACACTAAGGAAGTTTACTGAAACACACCAGGTTGGGTGGCTGTGTTTTTAGATAATGTCACTTACAGTAGCATGCAGTTGAGAAATGGGAAGAAGCCAAGAGGACACCAGAGAGTGGGAAGAAAGCTACTGGAGGTGATTCTCAGCTCACGACTGTCTAGATAAGCATAGAACAAGGCAAGTGTAGTCTCATCCAGCTGTGGATTGGTATTGGAGAATGATGGTGCGGTCAACCACGTCAAAGCCTGAAAAGATTGAGAAGCACTTGGAAGGATAGTTTAGCTTTGTTGCAGTCACATAGATGTTATTCACGATGTTGAAAAGAGCCACTTCAGTACCTTGGTGGGGGTGGAAACCTGATTGTAAGTATTCAGTCATGGAATTCTGGGAAAATGAGCACAAGTTTGGGAGGCAACAGCACCATCAAGGACTTTGGAGAAGAAAGGGAGGATGAGGATAGAGGGAGTGCAGTGAAGATTTATTCGACTGATTCCTGGGATGGCGGGACTGACATATGAGGAGAGATTGAGTCAATTAGGATTATATTCGCTGGAGCTCAGAAGAATGAGGAGGGATCTCATTGAAACCTATAAAATTCTAACAGGACTAGACAGAGTAGATGCAGGAAGGATGTTCCCGATGGTGGGGGAGTCCAGAACCAGGGGTCACAGTCTGAGGATATGGGGTAGACTGTTTAGGACTGAGATGAGGAGAAATTTCTTCACCCAGAGAGTGGTGAGCCTGTGGAATTCACTACCACAGAAAGTAGCTGAGACTAAAACATTGTACGCTTTCAAGAAAGAGTTAGATATAGCTCCTGGGGCAAAAGGGATCAAAGGGTATGGGGAGAAAGCAGGAGCAGGCTACTGAGTTGGATGATCAGCCATGATCATAATGAATGGCGGAGCAGGCTCGAAGGGTCGAATGGCCTACTCCTGCTCCTAGTTTCTATGTTTCTAATTTCAGTGCTGCTTGGAAACTGTGGTAATCTGAGATGCAATAGACCTTTAAGAGAATGTGACCAAATTGACCACGTGACTGTATTACCCAGTGGCTGTGTAGCGCAGGGTATAATGTTAGTCAGTAGTTTAGAATTGGGTCTGGTTTGAGAAGCACACATTGTGATAGTGCCCTGTTACTTGTGTTAATAAACAGCATGTGCTTCATCTTATATTGGTCTCTGCGTCTGCAGTATATTGTTTGCCAACTCACGCACTGTTAGATAGGCGTACAGCCGTGTTCACGAGAAAAGTGACCCGACAGAAGGAATGTTTTCAACAAAGACCATGGATTGAACCTAGAGCTTTGCTGATCTGCATGCTTCATTTCCAAATGGGGCAATAAGTTTACTAACAAATCCATCAAGGGAATCTTTCTTGTACATGAAGAAGGACATAAAATCTGAAAAATACTTGTTGGTTTCACTTTGATGAATGTAGTAATTATGTGTGATAATTGTCTCCCTGAACAAAAGCACAAGAGCAGAAATTGGACGCAATAGAGGGGATTTTAATGTGGAGAGGCAGGCATGGGTTTAGGTGGAGGTATGGTAAAAGCTGGCAAAGCTGTAAGCACATTGAGAAGTCAGCATATTAAACTGATTTTATGCAACCCCCTTGGGAGAGATGGGTTGCTGACTAACATTGATTAATTGCTCAATCAGTGTAAGATTTTAACACACTTTTGATTATAATGTCATCCATGGGATTCCTGGGCTTCCTGAAACTCAGTTGAAAGCAAGGTGAGAAGTGAAGGTGTTGATTAAAACTCAAGGCAACACTGCAATAAATACTCAGTACTCGCAATTGCTTTCTTATCTTATAGTGGGAAAGAGTTTCTTCATGGTACCTTTGCTGAGAGTTTACTTCCTACACTATGGAGGTCTACTGAGTCACATCAGGATGGGTGGTGCTTTGGCTTCCTTAGATTGCAGCAGCATCCTGTTGAGAAACCTGTAGCTGAACAGCAAAGAGGAGAGCAGCAGAGGGTTGCAGCTCGCAGGAGGCACTACCCACTGCATATTGTGTACAGACAGAGGCTAAGCTTCCTTGACATGTTGGAACAACAGTGCTTCAGAAGGCGCACATTATCCCATCAGGTGGTGACAATCTCTGCAACCTCTTATAAGAAGGCCTGCTCCCTGCTAAACCTGGTGTCCACTACACCTTACCAGTGCCCGTCAAAATGACCACCACCCACAACCTTTTTCACCTTTAGATCCTTCCAGGGCTTTACTGGAGACTTATCCATGATCTTCCACTCAGCGGTGTACAACTGTATAAGGCAGGTGGCTGATCAATTGTTTGTCAGGCTCAATTTCTAGAGAAAGACATGGAACAAAGTAAGACTATGCTTCAGTTGGGTGTGGGGATCCTTGAACTAGCTGGGAGCAATCATTAGTTCCTTGTGAGAGGTGCAAATCCCGGGGTGCTGGAATGAAGGTGAGCCAATCTCAAGGCCCTGGGATAGCGGGGAAGGGTGTGGCTTTTAAGCCTTGTTGGGCTGGACAGGGCAGACAGCGTGGCGGTTGATGCGTGGCTTTTAAGCCTGGGGAAATGTTCAAAGAACTGAGCAGGGTATTATCGGAGGCCTATGGCGGAGAATCTGAGGCCTCAGGAAGCAGTTGGAGGCTGGAGTGGGGGGAGGGGAGGGAAGTAGTGGGGGGAGGAGAGGGAAGTGGTGGGGGGAGGGGAGGGAGGTGATGGGGGGAAGGTCGGGGAAATTGGTAAGGGTTGGGGTGGAGTGGTGTATGATCACGGAGCGTGGGCGTTGCCTAGGCTGGCATGCTGGATCCAATAGTCCTCACCTGGGTGTAGCTGCCATGTATTCCAAAGCTCAGGAACCCTAGCCATCCCCAGAAACATTCAAAAAGCTGAAAAGCAATGAGTCTCACAGCCAAGTTGCCAACTCAGAATGGGTAGGTTATCTGTTCCTCCCCCCAACCCCACTGCCTCCGCTGAAACCGGAAGTGAACTGATTGACGGTGGGATTCTGATTTTTAATACGTTGACCCCTTAACCCCTAAACTAAATCCGCCCATTTCTCATGGTTTAAATTCTGCCCTGAACGTTTCCACTACACTGTGGCTGATGCAATTCATTGCATTTCAAAAGCAGCGTCTGGGATTGGATCTGTTTAACTGGTGTTGTGCTTTGTGTTATCATTTCAATGCTGGCACAGAAACAAATGGGCAATCCTCTTAATTCATCAGTCATAACAACTTAATATTATTAACAAATGCAAATTAGCGTGCAAGTCCATTATTGAAAATTTTCAAAAACGTTGACGTGCTTCTCAATTTGACTCAACTGTTTTTTTGGTTGGAAAGACAGATAACTGAATACATTAATATAATGCAATTCTTTAATTGTATGTAGATGTTGTCTTTCTTTCCACACACATTTTTTTAGCTATATTGGTTGGAATTCAGTTACCAGTTAATTTTCAAGTTGTTCCAGTTCTGAGACGAGCAGAAAATTAAGAGACCATTCACCTGTGTCATTCATTCATATTTTGTAGCTCTTTAAATGTTTAGAAAGGAACTTATTATTAGCATTATTTTAGTGAATGAAATCAGTAAATCTGTATTTTTTATAGACTGTCTTCATTCAGGTTCTTAATTGTTATTGTACTCATTTCTGCTTGTGTTCAGACCCTTCTGGATATTATTTCAGCAATCAAATTAATTTCTTCCTTTCTCCAATCTTGCATATGCAGTCTACTATTTCTGCCCTGAGAATTGTGGCTGGGTAACTCAGCTATAGTTTGCCAGAATTGATCTGTAATTGTTTATCAGATGATGTGCAACTTGATGCTTCGTTTTAGTTTTATTTTATTTTTTGTTCTTCCAAATTCAGTTGTGCCTTTCCTGATTAGCAAGGTGATCCTCATTCAGCTTAAATGATATTATTATAAGCTATTAGAAAAGCAAAAGGCCTGTTAACCTTTATTGCAAGGGAATTTGAGAACAAGGATACAGAAGTATTGCTATAATTATCTGGGGTTTGGTGAGATTATACTGTGTGCAATTTTGGTCTTCATATTTAAGGAAGGGTATATTTGCATTGAGTGGAGTTTGACTAGAATGATCCTTGGGATGAGAGGGATGTCCTGTGATGAGAGGCTGAGTAAATTGGGTCTATATTATTTGGAATTGAGAACAATGAGAGGTGATTTCATTGAAACATTCAAGATTACGAAAGGTCTTGACAGGTTAGATATTGAAATGTTGTTTCCCCTGGCTGGGGAATCTCAAATAAGGGGACACCATTTCAAGATAAGGGGCCAATGATTTAGGAGTAGGATGAGTAGAAATTTTTTCACTCAAAGGGTTGTGAATCTTTGGAATTCTGTACCTCAGAGGATTGTGGATGCGCCATAATTGAATATATTCATGATTATATTACTTCAGAAAGTTAAAATTCCTTGAGTAGATCCCACAATCATGAAACTCTTTTATACGGCTGTTGTTGAGAGTGCTATCATTTTTGGATGTTTCGCTTTGTACTGTTGTCTTAGGAAAATAGACTTTTTAAGGGTACAGAGATTATTGAATCAGGCAGGAAGGATATTTGATGAGCAGATACTTCTTGACAAAATCTGTTCTCAAAGGATTTTGATGAAAGTAGAGTGTCATGAACAATGAGCATCACTCCTTGCCTCAGTATTACTGTTGGATGCATTCATGGAAAAGGCTACAATCCCTCAGATGCAGGACAAATTGGTCCTTGAATTTGTTTGTGCCCTCCTCTGTAAGAACTTTTAACAGGAGTTTGATGAATGAACAAGGATATGCACTCAAGGTGAGATTCACTGACTGATTATTTTACTGTGCTGGAATAGTTATTAATATATTTTAATCAAAGTTAGACTTTTGTGGTAGGGTAATTCTCTTCCTTAGTGTTATTATTCATTTATATGTAATTTTTTTAGTGAACGAACAGTATGTCCAAAATGGATTTATATTTGGACAATAAATTGAGATTGAGAGAATATATATATACTTAAGGCTGAGATAGACAGATTTTTGTCTCTTGGAGAATCAATGGATATGGGAAGTGGATGGGAAAATGAAGTTGAAGCCCAAGATCAGCTATGATCATATTGAATGGTGGAGCAAGCTCGATGGGGCATTTGGTCTTCTCCTGCTCCTATTTCTTATGTTACCTTTGGTACAACCCTGTATCTTAATTTCATGTAATACAAGGCTTTGATGTATCATATTGGAATGACACAGAATTCTATTTTAACCATTCACTTGTCTTTTCATAGTAGAATTTATGAAATGCGCCCTGGTTGATATTTATACTTCAATCAACATCTCAAAAAACAGACTATCTGGTCATTTATCGCATTACTGTTTGGGGAAGGTTGTTGTGCCCATATTGGCTGCCACCTTTCAACAGTGTCTATATTTCAAAACCTCCGTAGATTGTGGCATATAAGTGGGCCTTTGAAGCCTTCAAAAATCCTTCCAAAAACGGGGGTGACTTATACGCTGTATATAAAACGTGAACCCACTGATGTGGTTGTTGTGTGGCCGCCATTTTGAAATGTGAAAAAAAACACTGGTAATTCATATTAAATTAATGTGGTATGGTTTATTGAATGAATTAATTTTTCAAAGATACCTTTAACCACAATCAAAGCATTTTAAAACCGTCAAATGAATTCGGCCGAATCTTCCGTGGAGTGCAATCACCATCAGATTGCACTCCTCTGCACCTATTTTCTTATCTGGACTGGAGCTTCACATTTATCGCCCCGACTTCTGATCCAGCCCTGCTGAGAAATGTGAGGCGTAGCGGCTCTGGGAGCCCTTCAGCGTAGTTCAGAAACGTCAAGGGAAACAAAGCCACACCCCCTTTTACTGCACTAGCTGTCCTATTCCAGTAAGTTTAAATGTCCCAAAGCCACTTTGACATTCTAGGAGAAAATTTAGGTGTGTAAGGTCAATGGGTGAGGAGATAGGGTGTGTCACGTTGGTTCAGGTGATCGGGAGAGGTCAGGTAGTTGGGTAGTCAGCTAGTCAAGGGTTGCAGTTGGGGGTGGGGGGTTAGTCGGGTAGTCAGGGGGATATAGTTGGTGAGGGGGGGTCTACTGAGTGGTTGGAGTAATATGTGTGGCTGTAGTCGGATGCTTAGGGGGGTCAAGTTGTGGTGGGGGGGGCGCATTTGGGGTGGAATTTCTTGGAGGGTAGTTGTGCAGTCAGGGGGTATAGTTGGGGGATTAGGGCAGGTCAGTATTGGTTTAATCCTTCTAACCTTTCCTGTGTAACTATTCTGCGGAACCATCTGAAGTCTCTGACTTTAAATCAGAGTTTTGGAGGGTTCCAGGCGTGGGGCAGTTACCCAATGGAAGTTGAAACTTCCCGGGCAATTCCCATGCAGTACTTGCATGGGATCTTTTGAGGGATCCCCCAGCGAATATACTGAGGTACCTAGGGGTACAACTACCTGGAGTTCGAAAGATCTGGGCTATTGTCTTCAGCATTCGATGCAAAGAGTTGACTGACTTCATTCTGAGTCATTTTGGCTATGGCCTCATCATAAGGATCCAACTCTGGGGTCAGATTTGGCACTTTTGCTTTGAGAATCATCCCCCTACAACAAATCATCTTCCACTCCATCCACTGAATTCGACATTCTGCATTTTTTGATTAATCTGATGACACTTTGTACACTAATAGCATCCCATGATTTGATAATGAAATGACACAAAACACCAAGCGGGGCAACTTTGGGAAAGTTTCTTCCTCCGTCGACCATCCATCTATTCCATCGGTGTGAACATGATCCTTGAATGGTTTGTTGATGCATGCATCCAAAGGTTGAACTATGGACATTAGACACAAGGACACAAGAAATATAAGCAGGAGTAGACCATATGGCCCATCGGTCCTCCTCCACTGTTCAATATGATCATGGCTGATCTTGGGCTTCCAACTCCATTTTCCCAACTGCTCCCCATATCCCTTAATTCCTTGAGACTCCAAAAATCTGTCTATCCCAGCCTTGATATTCAATGATGGAGCACCTCCAACCCTCTGGAGTAGAGAATTTCAAAGATTCACAAACCCTTGAGTGAAGCAATTTCTTCTCATCTCAATCATAAATGATTGGCACTTTATCCTGAGACTGTACTCCCACGTCTTAGGCTCCCCAGCCAGTGAAAACAACCTCTCAGCATCAACCCTGTCAGGCCCCTTCAGAATTTTGTAGGTTTCAATGAGATTGCCTTCAATCTTCTAAACTCCAGATAATATAAGCCTCTCATCATTAGACAACCACAGGGACCATTTTACTGAACCTTTGCTGTACCACCACCAATGCAAGTATGTCCTTTCTTAAATGTGGAGACCAATACTGCACACAGTATTCCAGATGTGGTCTCAACAAAACCCTGTATAATTGTGGTAAGACTACTTTAATCTTGTACTCTAACCCCCTTGCAATAAAGGCCAACATGCCATTTGCCTTCCGAATTGCTTGCTGCACCTGCTTGCTAACTTGCTGTGTTCCTTGTACGACCCCGGGTATAACTGCAATCTAGGTGGTATTTCTTCACAGGCACCACTTGATTTCATCGGTTATATGGACTCTGAACATGCACTACACAAATAAGCTGCATTCTTTATGTAGGCCACTAGGATGCCTATGCCACACATTATCAATCCTCACTTCACTCTATTC
The DNA here is from genome assembly GCF_017639515.1 of Carcharodon carcharias. NCBI lineage: Eukaryota > Metazoa > Chordata > Chondrichthyes > Lamniformes > Lamnidae > Carcharodon > Carcharodon carcharias. The sequence continues at coordinate 168,547,303 of NC_054473.1, forward strand.
TGATCATTCCAACCGTTGCCATGGACATGCACAAAAGCTCCTTCAGGGAACTTGATGTTTGGCATGGTTTTATATTTGAAAAGTACCATAGGCTTTAATTTTGCTCTATTGGCCAAGCAGGCTGTGAATCTTGTTTTCTCATGTCCTGTTGTTTTCACTGGAACTGTTTTTGAACCTTTCCACTCCACAGTTTGGCATCTGAGCATATCAAAATTTATGTGTGTTGCATCCATGTTGCCACTGTGACTCAATGGGTACTCATGTTGTTGCCACTGCCTGATGATCAATTGCTGGAAATTGGTAATTTTGGCATTAAGGTCTTTTGGCAGTCTCTGAGTGATCTTGGTCTCCTGCTGCAAAATTAGACTGTTTTGTTCCATAAAGCAGCTAAACCAGCTAGCTGTTGGTCTGAAATGTTTGCTGGACTCATGATTTGATTCGGCCCACTTAAGAATGTAAGCGTTGCATTTCTGGTGTAACCATTTCGACGATTCTCAAGGACCCATTCTGATAAATTCTTCTCAGGACCTGGCCTGTGGCTGGACCCTGTTTGCATTTGGTCTTGGACATCTTCTTCAGCGCAGTTTCCTCCTTCTTCCATTCTCCATTTTCACTAACACTGAGTTTCCTGGCTGGCGCACAGTTTTTTGAGGAGTTAGCAAACGTTATAACTTTTAGCTTGAAAGCAACTTCCTACTTCATTCGTTTTGCTGGAGGACACATTTCTGTTTGTCACTCGCCATACCATGCGTGGTCTGCTCAGTGTGGGTGTGCCTATAACTCCTGTGCATCTTTTTGATAACATAGTCCATTTCGCATGCTTGATCCCATGCACTGAGCTACAGTATAAGGTAAGTAAAACATGCATTTCTATGGTGAAAAATTAAGGCAGACTGCTAATGGTGTGTTGTATTTAATTTTCTTTATTTCTTTCTTTCTCTTTTTTTGTTTCTCTCTTTGTCTTGCTCTCTTTCTCTCTCTCTTTTTCCCTTTCTTTCTTCCTTTCTTCTTTTCTTTCTCTCTTGTTCTTTCTCTCTCTTTCTCTCTCTCACTCTTTCTTTCTCTTTCTTTCTCTCTCTTTCTTTGTTTCCCCCTTTGTCTTGCTCTCTCTCTTTCTCTCTCTCTCTTCCCTTTCTTTCTTCCTTCCTTCTTTTCTTTCTTTCTATTTTTCTCATTCTTTCTCCTCTCTTTTTCTTTCTTTGTCTTGCTCTCTTGTTCTATCTTTCTCTCTCGCTCTTTCTTTCTTTCTCATTTGTTCTCTCTTTCTCTCTCCCTCTTTCTCTTTCTCTCTTTCTCTCATTGTCTTGCTCTCTTGTTCTCTCTCTCTTTCCTTCTCCCATTCTTTCTCCCTGTGTCTTGCTCTCTTGTTGTCTCTCTCTCATTGGAATTAAAACTATTTTCATGGATCTTCTGATACCCAACATAAGGTATCCTTAAGGTCATCTGAACTCAAATATAACATTCTGTTATATGGTGTCATGGAGCTGGTATAAAATCTTTACTTAGAAAGTCAAATAATGGAAGTAAGAACTTATCTAAAGTTTATGTTAGAATTAATTCTTGTGCAGACTTATGGCATTAATCTTTCATATGGTAAATTTATATCATCATATGGCAGATCATATCTGTGGAACTCAAATTTTATCTTCTCCCTTTTTCAGGATGTTTGTATTACTGTTTTCGTTGTAAGTCACTGCGTATCATTCCAAACCTGATAAGGGAAACAAAGGCTAGATCCTGAGCTTCTGTCAATGATCTTCTGTAACTTTGTACTGTGAGATGTAAGCACAAGTATTTTTAATCTTTTGATCTTTATAGTAAATCACACTAGCTGTATGTTTTAGTGGTAAAATGCATGCTGTTGTAAGCTTAATTTAATATCTCCTCTTTACTTACCCTGCTAGTTACATCCTGGCTTACACTTTCATCAGCTTTGTAAAAGAAGTAATTTAAATAAATTGCTTTTCAAATAGAGAAATGATTTACAGCAAATTCAATTTTCCCAATGCAGAAATCAAGCATTCATATCCTTACTCATTCTTGATTATTATTTAATGTGAAGAAGCTTTAAAAACAAATAATTATGTTTCTTTCTTCTTGAAATGTATTTAACTTAGCATCAGTTAAACATATATAAAACTCATTGAGAATATGGCCTGTAAGTTAATAAGGGTTCTTTGTCCTCAGCTTCATTTCCCTTCACCTGTCTGTCCTCAAACTCTAAGTGCCCAAATTTCAGCTCATCTTCAGAGCTTCATCATCCTGTTCCTCACAAATAATTGTTAATGGTAAGAATTTTAATCTATTATTTCTAGTTGATCCTCATTAGCACTCTTTATGATGCTGAAATATTTAGGACGTGAATTTGGCTTCCATAGCTACTGGAGATGGCAGTATGGGAGCCAAGTGCCTTTATTCTAGTTTGCCCTGTGCCACCAGCCCTTCTGTTGTAACCCACGCAGTGTGTCATCATGAGAAGGATGCTCAAATGGGTGTCCCCTAAATGCTTTGAAAGCAACTGATTCAGTATTATCCTGATATTACACAGCAGTATCAGGAGATGTGACACCGATCTACAAAATTGGACAATGCAGGTCTGTGAGGTGAATCTGCACATCACTCCACAAAGATCAAACATTCAACTGCAAGATGGGCCCTGCACCTGCAATATTTAAAGGGCCACTCAAAAGTTGCATGGGAAGGTGCTTTGTTGAATTAATTTTTCTTAGGCTATGTTTGTGGAAGTACTGTGTTGTGTTTTTGGAATGGGTTGTTTTTTCCCAATTGGTGCTTACACTCAATGAGGATAAAGGATACCTGACCCAGTGCAGTATGGTTGGTGGAAGACAGCTTTCACTGGAGGAGACTGCAAATGGCTTTATAGATGTGCTTGAGCAGTTTTGAGCCCCGGGAGCCTGACTTCAGGCCACTTCAGTGAGATTGAATATGTGAATGTTAGGCATGAGTTCTGAATGCTATTATTTGCTATTGAGTGAGTGATGGGGTGTAGTGCATAGGGCCAATGAGAGGCAAGTAATTTGGTGGGTATGGGATGTGATGCAGTCAATGACCTTGACCATGTGTTTGAGATCATTAAACTTCTTTCTGCTACTAGGTCCTCCAGGCCAGATTCCAAGCATTGACCTCACTGGCTACCGCCTCCCACTCCCTTCTGAAGACATGCCTGAGGGCATCCTCAATGAGGAAGTATGGCCTCCCTATTTCTATCCACCTCCATCGCTAGTGCCTCCATAGCAGCATCAGTGAATAGTGGAGCCCTCTCCTTGATCTGGTATTTCATTTACCCTTGCCTTGAATGTTTCTGTTTCAGTTGTTTTCAGTCTTCAATGCAGTTCCAATGCAGCTTTCCTTTAAGAGGGACAAACTGCCTTTAAGAGCTAGAGATTAGCTGAAACACATACTAGACTTGCATACATTTAGACCTGCTATTTTGTGTGTAGTCAGCCAGCATCATGGGCTATGCTGGAAATGCATTTCACAATCATGGTAATAAGAGGGCAGCATGGAGCTTGTGTGCCGCCTACCCTCAATGGAGCCAGCATGGGCAGGTTGCAAATCATGTCTCTCACATCCAATTGATGGTGCAGACAAAGCTTTAGCCCTTACTCTGATTTTTAATTTAATTAGTTTGTTGTATCATCTTTTATTGATAATGCTGTTTTATTCTTCAATCAATGACTTTGTTTTTGTATTCATTCATATTACTAGCTTTACATTGAAAGCAGTTTGTTCAATCCACTACATCTTTCTTCTGGACACTGTACAGTATCTATTTCATCCTCTAGCAGCTGGAAATATCTCCGGCTGTCTAAAGCTTACTGATTTAAGGCCTAGCATCATCTTTTGTCCTATTTCATTTCTTTACTTTTTCATCTTATTCTTCTAAATCTGCAAATCCTGTCATTCAAGCTCTTGCTTTTCTCTGCCTTCTCATTGTGTTGACATCAAACTAATAACACTTTCTCGTATTCTAATTCACTCAATCCCAATACCTCAAAATTGTAGAAATCATTAGGCTAGGCTAAACTTTCAAATGGCCACAGAGGCACAATCTGGCTGACAGTCTCCCACCATGATCCTGCCTGAGGGTCATTTTCATTCCAGGGGGTCCGGGAGCAGGGAGGGGGGATGGGGCGGGGGGTGGGGTGGGGGGGTGGTTGCGGGAGGGGCTGGAGGAGGTGGATATGGCTACCCACCTGCAACCAGTGGATAGCCTATTAGGCCAATTAAATAGCTTATTGAGGCCACAGAGCAGAAGCTGAGCTGAAGAATTTTCCACATGGTATGAGGGCCTCCCACTGAGGCCATCACACAGCCAAGGGATGAAAGCAACCTCTTAGGAAGGCAGCACTCCATCCACTTCAGGAACAATTCCTGCCCCCACCTCACATCAGCCATAGCCAGTGGACCATATCTGCAGCCACTGGCCATCCATTGGAGGGGGTGCCCCTCCAGGATGATGCCCTAGCAGCTGTGTCCTCTTTTATTGAACAACATTTTAAAAAATCTCTTTTGAGAGTGCCTTCATCTTAAAGAACCCTCTCCTTCTCCAACTTATATTGGCAGTTCCATCTCTGAGGATGGGGCTGCTGATGGTTATTGCTGAAATGCTTCGTATTGGCCCTCCAACCTTGGGAGACAACCTGCCATCTTTAACTAAAACAAAAATAGCTGGAAAAACTCAACAGGTCTGACAGCATCTGCGGAGAGGAATGCAGTTAACATTTTGAGTCCATATGACTCTTCATCAGAGCTAAGGAAAAATAGAAATGAGGTGAAATATAAGCTGGTTGAGGGGGATGGGACAGGATAGAGGGCCAGTGATAGGTGGAGGCAAAGGCCATCTTTAATTGGACAGCAAGCATGCACCCTGGCCAACAAGTGGCCTACTTCTCAAAATTCGCTACGGGCATTAGTTATCAATGTGATGTGGGACTAGGACCCAGAAATTCACTGAGGGTCGGGGTTCCAGTTCCAGAACAAAAATTCAGCCCATTAACTCTCCTTTTCATCCTATAATCAAACTTAAAAGCCAAATCTAGTGTTACCTAATCACTGCTCTTGATTTGCCTTACCTTATATCCTACTATCTTCAACTTTGTTGGTATTCTGCACTATGAGCCTTGCCCCTGTATCTTGATTTCTCAATAGAAATGGTAGCTTTGCATCAAGCTCAACAAGGAGACAAACTAGTTGGAACAAACACACAGGGCTTTAGCTGATCAAAGCAGAATTTAACTGGTCTGTCATTGCCCACCGCAACTTTCCACAGCCAAAGTTCAATCAGTAAGCATGTCCTTTTTACTTAAGGTTGAAATTTGAGTCCATCCAGTTTCATTGCAAGCGAAGCCAAGTTCCAAAACACAATGAAATAACCCAGAAAATTTGCTTTCTGCATTATCATTGCAGAGCTCAGGATCTCACATTCCACTTGCATTTAATCTTTTATATCACATCGCAACAGATTCACTGTTCATTCTTTTCAATAGGTACTGCAATTATACCAACCAATATCAGCTTGCGCACCATTTTTCGAGTCTTTTAGTTGCTGCCTTCTTGCCCCTTTTAATCACATTTTTAATGGCTGCTGGGCTATAGCTCCACAGGTGCTAATCACCCTGCAAGTTCTGGCAGGCTTGCTGATTATAGAAAACATTACAGCCAAGCCTCATTCCCTAACATCTCTAGTACACAATTTCCAGCAGGGATTAGGTGCATAATCCTTGGCTGATTTTCCTCCTTAACCTGGGCACTGGGGCCAATTGTGACTGCCTTCCTGCCACACCAGCTGAGATCTGCTAATCTGTCAAAGGTCAGAATTAAACCTATGATATTCTGGTCTGCAGGGTTGAGTTTTATGTTGCTTTTACCAATTAAGCCATTGGTGTGCCATTGCTTACAAACTTAAATAATTTATGTCCTATATTTTTTCAAAATGCCCCCTCAAATAAATATAAACAATGTGAAGCTTGAACGTTGTCTGCAAAATATGAACCTCTATAAATGGACTCTACATTGCCCTTTAGGTGTTACATATCAAATTGAAAAGCAAGATTACAAGATGGGGGTGAATCCCCAAACCTCTGATGCTTTCTCCCCCACACATCAACCTCCAATTCTGCCCCCTAGCCTCCAAACAATCACTTTCGGCCCTACCGCACCCCCCCCCCCCCAACTCCTAGAGACTTCTAACACTCAGCCACTGACCTCTGATGATCCCCTCAGCTTCTGATCTTCCTCCCCACCACATCCACCCTCCCTGCAAGCCTCAGATGCTCCCTCCCTAGCCTAGAAAGCCACCCAAAATTATCTTCCAGCCTTTGATGCTCACTCCGTCTGCAACTTTTAACTCCTCACACCTGACGTCCCTTACCTGAGGGTTGTTGCTGACATCATAACAATCTGATCTTATCTCCCTCTTTGCCATCTGACTGCTGGTGTTTCACCAGGGCCATTGAAGCGAACCTCAAGCCCAATATCAGGGGTGTGTTGGTCTTCACCGTTCAAATGTAAGGAAGCCCCTGGTGTGCCCCAAATTTCTACATCATAGGCAGGATTTTATGCGTTGGTGAGTGGGGGCGAGGCCTGCGATGCGTAAAATGATGTGCGGTGATGTCGGGGGTAACTCCTGACATCAGCATGCCCCATTTAAATTTTCATGTAGGCGGCGCCCCTCAGCAAACTCAGCTACGCACCCGCCAACCTGCCAATGGCCAACTGAGGCCATTGACAGAGTCAATTAAGTAATTAAAGGACCTGCCTGTGCAACCTTAAGGTTGGCGGGCAGGCCAGGAGCCCCAGCGGGAATTAGAAAAAGCGTAAAACCTCATCCAAGGGCGGGATGAGGTTTCATGTAGGTTTTTAAAAATTTTAATAAGGTTTTTGTAAAAATTATGGATATGTCCCAACTCATGTGACAGTGTCACATGAGGGGACACGTTAGGGAAGTTTTATTTTTTTTTTAGCTTTTTTACCTTTAGAGCCAATCTCCCTGAGGCAGCACTTAGCCTTAGGGAGATGACTGAGCTCTTTCATGCGCATGTGGGAAAGAGCGCTCTCTCGATTTTGGGATTCCCTCCCTGTCCGCATAGGGAGCACACAGCGCTTCTGTGCCGACGTTATGCTGGGCTGGCCTTAATTAGCTTGCCCACGTAAAATGGTGCCGTGCCCCCAATTGCAAGCGCGCCTGTGCGCACCCGCCCTTCAACTTTGCCCCTGACAGGGGGGGAAATCCTGCCCCAGAAGTTTTTAGGACCAGTCAGATGGACTGCAGTCTTCTCTCATCCCTTACCTTCCTATGTTCTTATGTCACATATGACAGGCAGATATATGAGGTTTCTCTTTCACAAATAAACTATCTGTATAAATTCTAAATTAAAATTCTGTGGAACAGCTATGCAGAATGAATTAAGTTTATTGGAAATTCAACTAATGTGGGAGTGTGCAATAAACGAATGGAGTGCAATCTGGTATGATGTTGCAAAGCTACAGTTCAGAAAATTCAAGTTATGCTTAAAGTTAAATTTGCCAAGCTCATTTCACCCAGAATAAATTGCTCGTCACTGTCCGTTGGGATTACTTCTGGAAAGTTTTACCTAAAGCAGGCAAAAATCTAAGCAGAGGTAATTTTACGAGTGGATGTCATTTTACCTGTACTCTCCTTGCATTAGGCTTGTATTTAAGTTATAATTTTCCAGTTATAGTATCACTGCTGAAGCAAATTACAATTTATCACTGATATTGTATCATCAATTGAGCTGTTTAGACCACTTTGTTCAGCTTTATTAATTTGCTACAAAGTGTGATTGTAGCAATTAAATCACTGAGGCATGAATCAATCAATGTTTAATTTGTAGAGAACTACAATTACTATGGAAGAATAATCTTGCGGGTTCTTGTTGGATGTCTGCTGATATTCAAATCGCTACATTTACAGTTTGTCAATTTGATATTTGCCAGTTTTTATGTATTCAAAATAGTTAAAAAGTGAGAATGCTACATCTGCCTTGTACAAAAGGAGTAAGATGGTGACCACCGTCCCCCCATTGGGGTACAATATGCTTTCCGATTGTAGAACTGTCACAAGACGGTGACGGGGGCTGCAACACAAAGAAGTGCAAGTTATAATTCACATCACCCTTCCACATACTTAGCACTGCTGCAAGTCTCACAAGCAGGTATCATAGCTTACACACACTGCCAGCTATTCAACCATCACAGGCACCTCACCCAAACAGATTTTACTGCGCTCAGTGACACATTTCGCCCTCTCTAGAAGGAAAAGATGGCACATAAACAGAGGCATCAGGAGCTAACTGTTGGGGACAGGCATTCTGTACATTTTTACCCCAATGAGGAGGAACAGTGGTTGCCATCTTATTCCTATTGTACAAGGCAGATGTAACATTCTCACTTTTTGACTTAAGTAAACACTGTCAACTTTAATGGTCTATTGGACACTTATGTTGTATTTCCCAGAATACTGAAAGAGTGAATTACAATGGCACCATATAATTAAGGCCTATCAAAAGTCTTGCAAATGCAAGCACTTCTTTCCAACTTCTACTTGTCAATGCTTTTATGTCAATATTTATTGTTGAAACACACTATGTAAGATTTATAATGGGAATGTCCAACATAAAAACTTATCTGTTATAGTACACTGCAGGCTTTCCACTACTTGTGACACTATGGTATAATTTTCATTCTCATTCCCTAGTCCATGGTCTTTGACTTCCTTACCATCTATGTGGCACCTTCACTTGCTCTTTTTAGCCATGCTCCCACTTTTCCTGCCTTCCCAGGTTGCACTTCCAACATTTGGCCCTAACTGGGAAGTGATTTTGATGTGAGGGGACTTGGGGTGGTGGGAGATATGGGTGGGAATTCTCAAAGAAAATCACTTCACCCTTTCCAATCTCTCTTCATAGCTCAAACTGAGATCCCAAAAAACAGCTGATGGCCTGCAGCATTGTCTGAACCCCTCCCTTGATTTGTACCTCCTTGTTCTTGACCCTCTCTTTTACCATTTTCCATTCTGTGCATTAACTTCTTCATATTCCTTGTGTTACAATTTTGAAAGAGACCAGTAACTTTTATATAAAAAAAAATCCAAAATCCTTGTTATGTACTAGAAGAATGAAGCCACAAGATTCTATGGTTTAAAATCAGAACAAAATTTACTGTACAAGAGTCAAACAAAGCAAGCGCTAAATACTACCTTAGGTATTTTAAAACCCTGTTCAACATAAGTTAAACATGAATTAACAGGCAAATTGCAGTTGAATATAAACTATAAATTATACATTAAATGACAAATACAACTATGACAGATCTTACTATTTGGCTCAGCAGTCTACTCAACATAAAACTCTGTCACAAATTTCTATATTCCTTAGTAAGAATTTCTGCTCCTCTCCTTCTAGGAGAGCATGATCCCCACTCAACAGCAGTGCACAATTAACCTGAGTTCCTTGGTACAGTTTTCACCAAAAATGGCACATGCCTGCAGAACATCCTTAACTTAGCCTGGGCAGTGTAGATCCACCAATGTTTTCTTCAATGTAACAGTAAGAGTTGCAGCAACTGTGTATTTGCTTATTCCCAACTTCTGGATCTTGCCTCTGTCTTCTTCAGCTTGCCTGTGCTGCACCACTGGAATTACTAACCACTAACACTAACACTACTGAGCTTAGGCGGCTCTGTGTCCCTTTATCTGTTTCACCCAGTTTCTGTCTCCCTTTTTTGATTCCCAATTGCAGTTTCAGTTTTAGTTTCCTTAGAGACTGGGAGGGTCAGTTTCCTTTTTCAGTTTCCCTTTTCGGTTAGGGTCTGCCTGAAAAAGATACAAGTTTTGAAACCACAGATTCCATCACACTTGCCCTTCCTATCTCTATCCTGAGCTCCTGTGTCTTTCTTTTCTCTTGGACTTCCCTCTCTGTTCCACCATCTCATTTGACCATATTATTGTCCTGCCTAATGCCTCAGAGCCAGCACCACAAATTTGCTTTCTTCCCTCCTACACCACCTTGAATTTGAAAGGGGAGGAGAAGTGTGCTAAATAGAAAATAAGAGATAAGGAAAATAAGAGAAACATCAGAGAAATGACAAGTAGGGCAAAGAGAAAAGTGGAAGAGAGAAAGAGAAAAGCTGCAACAGAGATTGGTTAGAGAATCTACCTTCTACTTGAGTAGCACCATGGGAGCTACTGCTTACCCCATAACCTTCAATCCCATTACAAGCAGGATATTTACAAGAATCCTTCTTGAAGCAGTTGCACCAATGGCCTGTAGTTTCCTATAAATATAAAGAGAGAAAGAAAGACTTGCATTTACATTGTGCCTAAATTGATGTCAGGACAAACCAAGCACTTCTATGACCCATATATTATTATGGCATAAAGATTTCAAGAAATTATTGCAGGAGTGACTTGTGGCATTAATTCTGTCACAGCAAAAGTTTCTTGCACTATCTGCACTGCGTTTATTAAAATGGATTATACAAGCACCACCCTGATTCAGAATAGCAGTGACTGTGAATTTGCTACATATGGCTTACCATAACAGTGGCCTACAGGACTGCTTTAGCATAGAGGCTGGTGAGTCACTTCCAGCGTTGCCCTTTCACAGGTGTTATGGTCTTGATTAGATTGCTCAGCAGGCAGCTCGAATGACTGCAAAGGTGAGTTCTGCACACTGGATTTAAAGGTTCAAAGTGCATTAAAAACAGAATTTGTGACATTAGGAAACATGAGTAATTTATGAAATGTCATAGGCAGTAAATTGCCACAATGTATAAGGAGATGATTATTCCAGAAATGGTAACTGATCAGTTTCCTTTAACAACTGGTGGGCATTTTTCATCTGTTCAATAGAACCTTTAATGAAATTTCAAAGTGAAGTGTCAGATTATTCTGCATATATAGTGGTCTTCCTCCCTGTGAAAAGTTTGAAATTCACAAGCGAGGCATTATGTACTGAGTTTCTTTTTAAGTTATGGGTGTAATAAAGTACATATATTTTTATTTCTGTTGGACTGTAGATTAAAATTACAACGGCTGCAGTTTGAAGGACATGTCTACTGGAACAGTGTTAGGGATATATACAATGTTGCTGTCCTAGAACAGAGTGTGCCATGAAAGACAAGATGGTGCCAAGGAGGAGTCTGGTCTAATGCGGAACTGTCTGGCAACAACATTTTAATTGGCTTCTGACCAGGTAACCAGGGTTTAAGTGAGTACAGTGCAGCAGAATAACTCCTAGCCTGAAAGGAAAAAAAGACCTAAAACCCCCTCTCTCTCCTATATGTGTAAGGTTCCAGTAATTCTACAATAATAGCTAGCTGGCTTTTTATCCTCATATCTTTATAACCTGCTCTCTCTCTCTGAAAACCCCTGTCAAGAGGCAAAGGAGAAAATCACTGTTAGAGACATTGAAAGGCAAGTGCTCAACCAGTGAACTAAAGACTGAAAGTGCTGGAAGACCACCTTGTGTCATCAGTAAAGAAATGAAAGGAAGTTGGAAGACATCGATCAGAATTAACCCATTAAATCCTGTGCTCTGGAATTGATGCTATTGAGCTGTTTTATCCCACCCTTAAAATCCATGTTTTTGTGTGTCTTACGTGTCATTTATGTGTGTGTATAGGGATTTAAAAAGGGGTAGAGTTTAGGTTATAGAGTTAGAAATTAGCAGCTCATATTTCTTTCTTTTGCCACTGGTTAAAGACAATTTGTTCAATAAACAGTTATTTGCTTATTCAGTCTACAAGTCTGGTACCTATATTCTGTTAACATAACTTAAACAATTAGATGGATTGATCAAATTTTTTCACATTTGTCGCGGCTCGGGGAACAGTGGGGCTTGATTATGCAGCGCACTATCCCCAGTGAGTCATGACAATGTAATGTCAAAAAATCTTTCACATGGACTTGCCTTGCTATTTAAAATTGAGTAAATGATGTTCCTGAGCAGCAGTGGCCCTTCAGAAACCCTGGATCACTGTTATCATCATTATAGCATACAATAGAGTTTCCAGTATCTTTTGACTTGTGTTGCTGCTAGAGGATCAGAGGGGACAACAATCGTATTTATTTAGCCAAATATGCTTTGCTGAAGGAAGTAAGGATCCAAATTGTGGAGGCTCTGGTTACAATCTTCCAATCCTGCATGGATATGGGGGCGGTGCTAGAGGACTGGAGAATTGCAAATGCCACCCCTGTTTAAAAAAGGGGAGAAGATAAATCCAGCAACTATAGGACACTCAGCCTAATGTTGGTGTTGGGAATATTTTAGGGACCATAACCCAGAACAAAATTAATTGGCATTTTGGAAAAGTATGGGTTGATAATTGAATGTTAGCACTAATTTATTGAAGTCAAAAGTGGTCTTGGTTTTCAATTCGGTGTTGGGAACCCAATGTCTGGATAACTTCCCATGCCGCGTCTGTGTCGCTCACACAACATAACCTTCAAATATTAATGCCCCAACTGGACCAGAAGTGAGCTCAACGCCCAACTGGTGATGCCAAGCTCTGCAAGGAGGCGGCAGATGCCTATTGGAACAGGAGTGTCAAAGGCAGACAGCATCCATGACAGGACCTGCCACTACATTGAACAAGAGGGGAGGCAGGAATTTAGAGGTCTAGCCATCTCAGCGCTCAGAGAATTGGCCAAATAGCCTGCCAAATGACATTGCATTCAATACTGCAGAGAAACTCTTGGTTGCAAAAACTTTTCTGGTTTAAAAGTAACTTTGCAGTTGCCCTCATTGAACCTGGCAGTTTGCATCAGTCTGCTTGAATTTGGCATTTTATATTTTGAAAATCACCTCCTTGCCATTTGTAGCTCATTTAAAAGCCCCTCAAGGAGCTTTATGGGAAGTTAATGGAAGTGAGCAGGTTCCCAGTTCCTCCTCCTACCTTCCTTTTAAAAGTTTCTTCATGTTCCAGAGGCATCAGGATCCAGTGGCACCTGCCAGGAATGCAAATTTCAATGTACATTCACACCCCTGCTCACCCCCTCCTGCAACTGAAAATTCAGCCCCATATTTAACTAACTTCTTTGATGAAGTAAATGAGAGGCTAGTGCAGTTGATGTGGATATGGACTTACAAAAGCTATTTGACAAAGCACCACATAATAGACTTGTTAACAAGATTAAAGTCCATGGAATTAAAGGAACAGTAAGAACATAGATACAAAATTAGCTCAGGGACAGAAAGCAGAGAGTAGCGGGCATGCATTTTTCGGAAGAGAGGGTCTTGCTTCCTGCCATCTGAAGATTCGGCCGGGACTCTGAGTGCACTGCAGCCATTTCGCGCTCGAATGAGCATTAAGTGTCTGCAGGTGGGATTTCTGCCCTTCATTCAGGTGTAAGTCCTGCCTTAGAGAGCTGCCTACCAACCTGATTGACCAGCAGTGCTCCAGTCCCTGCATTGACAAGCGCTGCAGTGGATGAACAGTAATTGCATGAGGATGCCTGAGATTAAGTCCGGGCACCGGAGCATAGGTAAGTTTAAAGGGTGCCAGGGTGATCGGGATCTCAAGGGAGAGGCCGGGGGTAGGAGGGAAGGAGGTCTGGATGTCATCGGACCTTAAGGAGGGTGCATCGACTGCAGAAGGGGGCTTCTGATGGAGATGACCCCCTCCTCTCCTCTTCCCGTCTGAGATGTAAGTCTGTTGATTTTTTTGGCTTCCACTACACAACGTTAATCCTCCCGTCAGCTAAAAATTGAGGCTGGGCGGGAAACAGCCTTTATGTGGCCAAAAAGGCCTCAGCTATGGCAAGGGTGGGCTTCCTGTGCGAGGGGAGGCCTTGCCTGCCCCAGTGTAAAATCACTGCCTGGCTGGAGTGGGCGGGAAACCGGAAGGAATCACATTCCTTCAATTTCACACTCCCAGTAACATCCCCCCCTCCCTCCCCTAGCAGGTGGGGGAGCATAAAATTCAGGTTGTGGAGAACATTTATTTTTCAGACTTGAGGGATGAACTGTATAGAGTGATGTATGTTCCTGGGAATCAGTGTTAGTATCACTGCTCTTTATGATATATAATAATGACCTGGACTTTGGTATATAAGGCAAAATTACAAAGTTTTCAGATGATATAAAGGTCCAAAATGTATTAAAACAACAGTAACAGACTTCAGGAGGACATAAATGAGCAAAATGAACAGACACAAGGCAGATGAAATTTAATGCAAGTAAGTGTAAACTCATATATTTTGGCCAGAAGAATGAGAAGAGACAATATGTAAATAATGTGAATGGTACAATTTTAAAGTGGTGCAGGAAAAGTGAGACATGGGGATATACATGCATAAGTTTTTGAAGGTAGCAGGACAAGTTGAGAAGGCTATTAAAAAAGTATATGGGATCCTTGGCTTTATTAATGGAGGCACAGAGATCAAAAGCAAGAAAGTTATCCAAAGCCTTTATACCAAACTGGATAGGCTTCAGCTGGAGTATGGTGTTCAATTTTGAACATTGAATTTTACGAAGGATGCCAAGGCCCTGGTGAGGGTGCAGAGATTTACTGAAATTGTACCATGGATGAAAGACTTCAATTAAGCGAAGAGACTGGAGAAATGGGATTGCTTTCCTTAGACAGAGGTGGTTAAGAGAAGAGTTGATAGAGGTGATCAAAAATCATGAATGGTTTTGGCAGAGTAAACGAGAAGAAAATGTTTACAGTGGCAGAAGGGTTGGCTTTGCTTTAACAAATGAAAAGCTGGATATATGGGGAATATTGGATGTTATATTTGATTCATTTTAATTTTTAGTTATGAAACTGTGTTTAGCTGGAAGCACACTACCTACTGCTTTGATATGTAATTCATGTTTCAGTTGTTCTGCTCACGTCTTATGCTCATTAATGTATGAGGAAGATGGACAGATTCAATGTTTAAAACGCAGCGTGAAATATGGACAATTTACCTTGACTCAAGATGGAGTTTGGCGGTGGCGGGGGTGGGGTGGGGTGGGGGGGTGGTGGGGTGGGGGGGGGGGGGGGGGGGGGGGGGTGGTTGGGGGGGGGGGGGGGGGGGGGGGGGGGGGGGGGGGGGGGGGGGGGGGTGGTGGCGGTATCCAGGTGATTTCTTGTGTGTTTTGTGATGACACAGGGAAGATATGTCTGAGCATATCCCAGGGAAGTCAGTTAAAATGCAAACTGCCTAACCAAGAGTTGATGACACCCTCTCTATTCCAATTGAAGAGACTTAAAGTAACAATGGCTGGTAGACTTGCCGGCCCCATGAAAATGGAGTTACAAATAAAGACATTCAGGTGGCTGTTCATGACTGGAATATTGATGTTATACAAAACATTCTCCATTAACACATTGGCCAGCGATTTGGGGGCAGGGCCTGCTCGCCAATGGGAAAATGATGCGGGATGACATCAGAAGGAACCCCCGACATCTTCCCAGTCTCTTTAAATTTTTAGGAAGGCGGGTGGACAGCGAAATCAGCTGTCCGCCCGCCGACCTGTCAATGGCCAACTGAGGCACTGACAGGCTCATTAACCTTAT
Organism: Carcharodon carcharias; assembly: GCF_017639515.1. Lineage (NCBI taxonomy): Eukaryota > Metazoa > Chordata > Chondrichthyes > Lamniformes > Lamnidae > Carcharodon > Carcharodon carcharias. Next base: position 168,562,849 of record NC_054473.1, read on the forward strand.
TAAACACCCTGCCTGGCCAACCTTAAGGCTGGCGGGCAGGCCAGGAGCCCCAGCGGGCTGCAGATTATTCATGAAACTTCATCCACTGGCGGGATGAAGTTTCACGTCCATTTTTTAAACATTGAATCAACTTTATGTGTTTCTTATTAACATGTCCCATCTCGTGTGACATTGTCACATGAGGGGGACATGTTAATAATTTTAGTATTTCTCTCTTTTTTGACTTTTCTTACCTGTCGGTAAACTCCCTGAGACAGCGCTTTGCCTCAGGGAGCAGTGAGCTCTTTCGCATGCATGTGTGAAAGAGCGCACTTTGATAGATGGGGAATCCCTCCCTTCCCTGCACAGGAATCGCAAAGTGCTTCCTGTCGGGAAGGCCGCTGAGTGAGCCTTAATTGGCCCGCCCACTCAAAATGGCGGCGGGCCCCGTTTTGGTGGCGGGGTTCGGCGGCCTGCTCGCCCATCAAGGGCTAAATTCTGCCCATTGTGTGAATAGAAACATCGGGTGGAATCTTCCGGTCCCATCTGGAGTGGTCCCACATGGCGGGCAGGGGAACTTAATTTGGCATGAAGCCAAAAATCAGTTTCACAATATCAGGATGAACTGTTGGAATTCTGTTCCCAGAGCTTTAAAGGGGGGGGTCAAGCTTCCCGATGACATTGTCGGGGAACCCTTTTGCATGCATTAGCATGTCATGCATGTTCATTAAACCAGAATTAAGTTCCCCCTCCAAATTATGTCCCCCACCAGCAGGAAATTAGAACATTCAGTTTTACAACTGTATATATAAGGTGTGCACTTGACAATCTTCATTTCTTCCACAACTTTGTGGCCAGTAGATGCTGTTTTCACCTGCTTGGGGACCGGTCATTACTTCACTCATATTCGGTGCCGGTAGCACAAGCTGAGCGAAGGCTGCTGAGGGTGGTAGGGTGGAAGAGTGGAGCAGAGCTTGGACCTGGAAGGCAGGCTAAGTGGAGACAGAAGGGAGGCTGTGTAGGTGCCCTTTAAGTGTGACACCTGGACCTTTGTATTATGAGGTTACGAGGCCATGAGGTAATGGCAACTTCCTGCCCAGGCCTGCCACAGGATTCAGTGTGCTCCATATGGATGCATAAGCAATAAGCTGAACAGCGCAAGATCACAGGTGTTCAGCCATCTCCCCCCCCCACTCCACCCCAAGCAGGATTCACTTGCATGCCCGGTAACCAACTTAGACTTCAGGGCGGAAGATTCTGTTCATTGGTACTGTTGTCATGTGATAAAAATTGGCTCATGATAGGAAATCCACAAGGGCAGCCTGGTGAATGAGTCTGGGATATGAAGATGAGGGGGAAGCCATCTCACCCAGCAAGAGGGACCTGCCCAAAAAATCCTTAAAACAGACAGAGAAGTGGGGCTAATTCATTTTACCTGCAAGATATAACCTCACTAAAGGAGCTTCAACTGGGACAACTGTTGCGAGTAATAAGCCATCCTGGGTTCATCAGCAGAAACTTCTGACCTCCATTTTCTTCAGTGAACCAAGAGAGAATTCGCAGGCCTAAAACATTTCCAAGTACCATCTTGAGGAATCAGGGTAACCGTGACTTTGAAAACTATTTTTAAAACAGCTGCCTTGGGGAGCTGAAGCTTTTTGAATGTAAAATTAAAGAGTTTAAAAATATTAAGAACATGCCCCTGTCACATGAGCAGGTACATGTTGCAAATTAGTTTGAAAAATGTTTATATATTATTTTGAATCACTGATCGAAACTTCATCCTGCCCGTGGATGAGGTTTTGCAAAAAAATCCAAAGGCTTCTTGGCCTTTTTGTCTGCCTGCCAACCATAAGGTCGGACAGGCAGTGAAAACATTTCATTTAGTTAGAACTTTAATGGCCTTAATAGGCCTGTCAATTGTCAGCAGGCACACTGCCGATTCCTGCACATGCCCGCCGACCGAAATAGAACCCGTCATTTTATGCTCGTTTGGTTCGGACGTGCGCCCACCTGACGAGCGCAATATTCTGCCCCTTGTTGCGGTCTGTCGAGAGGCGGATAAAAGGGGAAATTATCTTACATCTCTCCTCTGTCCGTAACAGAATATTCACTCCTGAATATCTGCGTGTGCAGATTATATGCCTCTAAGCATCCCCATGTACGGGGCATATATTTCAACAGAATAGGCAGTGCCAGTGATGAAGCCCTCAGTGTTCATTTATCTTGCATCAAATTGGCACATAAATACTTCATGTCTCCTTTACAAATGGCACACAGTTTCTATGTGATGGGTGTATGATAACACGCTCCAGTATTGACTTTGCACAACGCACAAGAACTGCATCTCCAGAAGTAATAGCCTTTAGTGTGATTTTCTTTCCTGTCTTTTGATCTGTCAGCACAATCTGCTAACTCAGCTCAGATGGCTTCTGAAAGAATGCAGATGTAAAGAACAAGCTGGAAAAAATAATAAGATGAGAAACCAAGAAGAACAAAACTTATAGATGCCTTCTTCAAACAAGCAGGATGGGACTTCAAAACAATGCTGTTCTATCTTATTAATCGTCTCTTCTAAGCATGGAACAGAATTACAACAGTTCTGAAGTATTTAGGTATATTTTTGTTTTGACTGTGGTATGCCATATCCAATTGCCCTCTTTCCTGAGTAAGTGTCCCATGACCCATCCCACTGGCACTTAAATAACAGTAATGTCATGTAGCAGATTATTAAAGTATGCTTTATGGTGGTCAAGTACAGATTATTTAACTACATACTTTATACTACATTTCAAGCTTAAAATTATTGTAGTTTCATACACATTAAAATATTTGACCCAATGGTCAGTTATTTCTCTACTATAATAATTCAGATTCCAAATGCAGTTTTAAATCTTGAGCTAACAAGTACAAAACAAAAGTAACGTTTTTGAAAAAAGCTGTAAACTTTCACTGCAACAGAGAAAAGGCAGAACAGAAATATTCATCTAAAATGTGAATCTCGCATAAATAGAAATTGTGAATTACGTTTTTTACCTCCATTGTGGAAATCAAAAGTGGGAGATAAGTAAAATGAGCTGTCGATTCACTATGAGCTGTTTTACACTACTGCACAAAATCAAAATCTACCCCAAGGAATCTCTGTCATGCCTGTAAAGCAGCCATTTCATCCAAACTGAAGTGAAGTGGATGTTCATTGCTGACAAATGCTCTTTGGAAACATGGTGCAGTTCCAATGGCTGTTATTGACTCAGACAGCTTTCTTCTCTTGGCTCCCCCCCTCACAAAAAATAAATTGTTAAAGATGAACAACTCCCAATAGGCTGTGGAAGTATGCAGAAATCAATTCTGGCAAGCAGAAGAATCTTTCATTCACTCGTAACACATGTCCACTTCACTTTCACTTGAATCAAATAGCTATCCTTGAGCTTCCATAGAACGAACTTCAAAGAATTATCTTTTGAAAAGGAGTTCTTTGAAGTTAAAGGTGTACAGTACATGAGGGTAAGTACTTTAAAGCACTTCTGTATCGACACTCGTTCAGCGAGGAACATGACAAACTGCAGTCTGGATTTTCCAAGTTGTGTTACGTGGATCCTGGTGTCCGATGATGCAAACTAAACAAACACTCATAAAACATGTTGTCCTAGGTTAGTAACTTGTTTCTTTAATTGTGCATTTGGGAATCATGAATTTTGCTCAGGAAGTGACAATCCAAGCCAACTCGTCTAAGCCTCATGATATTGTGTACTTAGATTTCCAAAAGGCATGTGATAAATATCCACATGGGCAGTTACTAGTAAAGTTCACAGTTGTGACCCAGAATAAAACTTGGGAATGGATATTAATTGGTTGATAGAATGAACAGATAATGGTCAGAGGAGTAATAATAGGATGGAAAAGTATTACGTGGGCTGCCCCCAACATTCAGTTTTGGACCTGTGGTGATGGTGCTTTAAGGCCAGCCTTTCGAGTAAAGATCTCATGGTCAGAGCAGCCAACCAACACCGAGCACGGGGAATCTTATAAGGGGTGGAGTTTTCCTGATCGGGGGAGTGTATTGTAGCCTTACAAGAAGCAGGCGGCTAATCCAACAGCCCTGTAAATAAAGTTTGTTGTTGAACTAAAGAAGCCTCTTGGTAGTACATCTCTACATCTGGCGATGAGGGTAAATGATCCTGGTGCTACCTCTCGCCCGACAACTGTGAGTATCTTGCTTTAAAGAAGGAATGAAAGAAAAATATATATACTCACCAGGATGCCTCACTTTGGGAGGATCAACCCATTTGACTCCTCCATGGAGGACTGGAGTCAATGCATCGAGCGCCTCGAGTTGTATTTCCAGGCCAACAAAATAAGGGAGTGGTGAAAGCAATTCTCTTGTGCATCCGTGGGATTGAAACCTACAACCTTATTTGCAGTCTCACAGCCCTAAGCGAGCCCAATTCCAAATCATTCAGTGAGCTCGTGGATTTAGTGAAGGGCCATTTTCAGCCCAAACCATTGGTCATTATGAAAAGATTCATATTTAATACAAGGGTGAGGGCCCCAGGCAAATTGATCACAACGTATATCGCCAAGTTAGAAGCAATTATTAGAGCACTGTGATTTCGGAGCGACCTTGAACGACATGCTATGGGATCAGTTAGTTTGTGGCGTGTGCAATGATACCATTCAACATCGATTGCTTGCAAAAGTCGACATCACTTTTAAACGAGCAATGGAGATAGCGCTGGCCATCAAAGGTGCTGAAAAAGTATCACAGGAGTTACAGAGCTTGAAAAATGGCACCCTTTACCAGTTAGGGCGGGAACCTGCAGCCTGGAGTGGCACCAAAACCGCTGAAGCAGCCACAAAGTGGGAATCATTCCCAATCACCCAGAAATCAAACAAAAATACCAGAGGTAATCAGACAACGATCCTGAAGTTGAAATGTTACCGAGTGGGGGTAACCACACTCCTGAAACACGTAGATTTAAGGAGGCCAAGTGCTATTACTGTCGCAAAAGAGGACATTTGACAAAGCAGTGCAGAGCTAAGTCCAGACTGCCGAGTAACCAGTCAGCAAAGATATTAGAAATACATAACGTGAAAGAGCCTGATGTAACTGATTCTGACATTCACTCTCTTTTTAATCTTAAAGCAGTCAAAGCAAACCCTATTACTGTCACACTCCACGTAAACGAGAAGCCTCTGATTATGGAGGTGGATACAGGGACATCAGCCACAGTGATGGGTGAGCGCACATTTCAGTACCTGAGAGAATGTACCCCACCCTTAAGCCTGGAGAGAACTTCTGCCCAGTTGAAGACTTATGCGGGAGAGCCATAAAAGTAAAAGGCACCATCATGGTACCTGTGAGCTATGGGCAGCAGTCAGCCCAGCTCCCAATAATAATAATGACTGGGGAAGGACCAAGACTTCTGGGCTGTGATTGGCTAAAAGAAATCAAGTTAAATTGGCCCAAGATTTTTCAAGTGCAGGCAGGGCGACTGATAGAATTGTTAAAAAAAACAGCAACATCTTTCGCAACACAATAAGGAAAAATCAAAGGCCTTACAAGCCTAGATTTATGTTGATTCAGAGATAACTCCCTGATTTTTTAAGGCAAGACCAACACCATTTGCCTTAATAGAAAAAGTGGATGCTGAGTTAAACAGATTGGAAAGACTAGGCATCATACAGCTGGTTCAATTTTCAGAATGGGCAGCACCTATCGTCCCCGTACTGAAACGGGATAGGACCGTCTGCATTTGGGGTGATTATAGGCTAATAGTTAATCAGCCCGCCAAGTTGGATAAATATCCAATTCCAAAAATTGAAGACTTGTATGCAAAGCTGGCTGCAGGTCAATCCTACACGAGGTTGGATATGAGCCATGCGTACCAGCAACTCGAGTTAGATAACACATCCTGGGGGTATATCACGATAAATGCACAGAAGGCACTATTCCAGTGTATGCACCTCCCTTTTGGCATGTCTTCGGCATGTGCAATCTTTCAACGAATGTTGGAGAGTCTGCTACAGGGACTACCACGGGTTGTAGTATACCCTGACAATGTCCTCATAACTGGATTGACAGAGGCCAAGCATTTAACAAATTTAGAGGAGGTATTAAAAAGATTTCTGGAAGTGGGAGTTCACCTAAAAAAGGAGAAATGCACTTTCCAAGCCACTGAGGTTACCTATCTGGGGCACCATGCAGACGCACAAGGAATATACTCTGTGGAAGAAAAGGTTAAGGTGATAAAGGAGGTGCCTTCCCCCACAAATATCACTGAATTCAAACTATTTTTGGGAATGATAAACTACTACAGCTGATTTTTACCCAGCTTATTGACTGTACTGGCCCCATTGCACATACTACTGAAGAAACACCATCGTTGGTCCTGGAAGCCTCCACAGGAGGAAGCCTCCGACAGAGTAAAACAACGGCTGCACTCCTCAACCTTGTTAGTGCACTTCGAACCATCTAAATAATTGATATTGACTTGTGATGCCTCCCCATATGACTTTGGTGCAGTGTTATCCCATGAAATGGATGACGGCTCTGAGAGGCCAGTAGGTTACATTTCAAGAACCCTCTCAGTGGCCGAGAAAGGTTATTTGTAGATCAAGGAGGAGTGACTCTGGAGTTAGAAAATTCTACCAATACTTACTTGGCAAGCACTTTACAATCATTTCCTATCATAAGCCGCTTTTGGGCCTTTTCAAAGAAGACAAGGCTATCCCACCGATTGCCTTGGCAAGAATTCAGCGATGGGCATCCATTCTGTCTGCCTGTGAATACACTTTCAAGCACCGACCTGGGACCCACATAGCGAACGCGGACACTTTTAGCCGCCTACCTTTGCAAGAAAGCACCGTGTATACTCCTGTACCCCAAGAAATTGCCCCTGCAGTGAATTTCTTAGACTCATCACCTGTCTGCATGAAGCAGATCAGGAACTGGACCAATCGAGATCTGCTTCTGTCCAAAGCGAGAGACCAGATACTTACAACATGGTTAAATGAGCTGGTCTCTGAGGAAATGAAACCATTTTTTACCCACAAATACAAATTGAGTTGTCAGGATGGCATCATACTCTTGGGAGCAAGAGCCGTCATTTCTGTACCAAGCAGAGAACTGCTCCTAACCGAATTACATAGCGTTCATCCTGGCATTTCTAAGATGAAAATGCTCGGCAGGAGTTACATGTGGTGGCCTAGCGTAGATGCAGATATCGAGAAGCTAGTCAAGCGCTGTAAAAGGTGCCAACTGCAGCAAAGGTTGCCAGCCACAGCCCCCCTACACCCTTGGGAATGGCCTGGTCAGCCATGGGTGCAGATACCTATAGACTAGGTGGGCCCATTCCGATGCACAAAGTGTTTGCTTATAATTGACGTACACTCAAAATGGATGGAGATTTTTGAAGTGAAATTACCTACATCACATGCTACCATTGAAAGGTTACACCAATGCTTTTCGACTCACGGATTGCCCGAAGTCATTGTATCGGACAATAGAACCATATTTACAAGTGCTGAATTTCAGAACGTCACCAACCTAAATGGCATTAAACACACCCAAGATGCGATTTACCACCCGGCATCAAATGGACTAGCTGAGAGAGCCGTCCAAACTTTCAAGTCAGGACAAAAAAAATTGCCAGGAGTAACCAAAACCTCACGTTTCCTTCTCAGCTACTGCAAGACTCCGCATGCAACGGCGGGAATTCCATCAGCAGAACTGCTTACGATTCGTCGTCTCAGAACGAGACTGAGCTTCGTGTTTCTAAATTTGTCAGGGAGGGAAGAGAAGCACCAAGGTAATCAGAAAACAAGCCATGAGTTGTATAGTAGGGCCCAGAAATTTATGGTGGATGAAGCCGTATATGTAAGAAACGTCGGTAGCGTCCAATTTGGATCCCGGGAATTATTGTCTGTGAGACCAGACCCCTTTCATACCAAGTAGACATGGAAGGCTGGATCGTTCATAAACATGTGGATCACTTGAGGAGCAGGGAGACGCTTCCACAGTCAGTGTTGCCACCGAGTAACATTATCGAGCCCATAAATACCAAAGTACTTGATGACCGATTATACACATAACTGATGCTTCAGTTGAATCAGATAGTGATGAACTTCCTGTGCCAAAGGAGGTACCCGTTATCGCAGTTCCTGTCAGTGTCAATCCTGTAGGAGAGTCTCAGGCTATAGATTTACGCTGCCCTATCCGGAACATAATACCCCCTCAATGGCTTGATTTTTAATTACTGGGCCTATATATATGTGTATAATCTGAAATCATGACAAAATGCAAGTGTGATTATTTGTAAGATTTTTGATGTTGTTTTCTATTCATCTGTTCAAAGTAGCCCCAGAATCACAATCTGGTGAGCATAACGCACTGTCTGATCCACAGCAGGTGACGGCAGGGATTTCCCAGGTGTCCAGCACTCGGAGGCCAGAACTTTGCTGAATCTGAGTCAGATGACGAGCCTCTGGACTCGGTCGTGCCACAATTGCTGGAGCTGCAAAGGCAAACTCGGGAACATCAGGAAGGGATGTTCACTGCACTCCTCTGATTGCAAGGCACGATGGAGGAGCCCGCCCGCCTTCAGACTGAGGTGATAGCGCCGGCATGCCAATGCACCAAGGTCAACACTGCTAGGATGGTGGCTGCCATGGAGACCTTGGTCCACGGTGTCGCTCCTGCACTGCTGTGCGGACTCGACTCCATCGCCGATAGTTGGCCTCCAACAGCGTGTGCGTGAGAGGGGTGTGGGGCAGCCTGATCTCATGTCAGCTACCCCTTCTCCTCAAGGAGTCAGCCTGGGGCCCTCGGGCACCCATAGGGAGGAGCATCAGCAGGTGCACATCCCGGGGCCATCTACCCATGTGACCCTCTTCTAGTGACCTCAGCAGCTCTAGCTCCACAGGCTCGAGGAGGGTGCCACTGCCACATGGCTGATCCGCGAAAGCAGGGCGGGGCCCTCCAGACTTGGACCTCCAAAGGATGCCCGCCAAAGTCATCACTGACAGTGCATAGCAGTCAGTAGGCTGCCTCCACCTCCGCTGTGGATGTCTGGGGAGCAACAAGACAAGGCAGAGTTAGGAAAGTTAAGAAGAATTAGTTGCACAGCCTGGGCATTGGTGTTAAACACTTGTACATAATGTGCATTAGTATCAATAAACTCCCAAGAATGTCTCCCTGCCAATGGCTCCTTGTCCTGATGAGCAGTGTTCGTGTCACTCAGATGTGAAACCTTCCTGCACAAGATAAAGGCAGGTGTCTCAGTCCAGGACCTCTTACCTGTGCCCTGTACAGCCTTCAGCCAAAGTGATGGTCCAGCCTCACACTCCCTGGACACATTACTGATGCCTGCACATCGGCGGTGCTGGTCATTGCTGCCAGAATTTAATGGACAGGCACCACAGAGCTTTCTTATTCTCTTGGTGTGCTCTCAGCACCTTTAAGGAGGGGCTAGCCCCCATCTCTTCAGCATCTGTGGCCACTGATGCTGTGCTCTTGAAGGGCTCAAGCGCTGAAGGTGGACCAAGGAACAGATGCTTTTAAAGTTTCATGGCTGCATCTCTATGATATCACCCTGATCACAGAACGTAAGCAAGCTGCCCTCATCCAGACGGGAATCAGACATTCTCAGAGGCTATGTGAAGATTTATGGAGTGTCCTCACTGCATGTCATCATCATCTTCCTGCAGTTAGAGCCTCCACTGTGTCTCCATGACAGGAGCATTTTCACAGAGGGTATTCACGCTGCCATAAGCCAGACTGGAGTCAAAAGTTCATAGGTGCAATGTGAGGATCTATGGGGTTACCTCACTGCATGTCATCATCATCCTCTACAAATCTAGCAGCTATGAGTGGCTCTTGAGAGCACCTGCCTCATCTAGCCAGTGCGAGGGCCTCATCCCCATCATTGTCACCACCGAGGACCTCCTCAACCTCATGCCCATCAGTGTCCTCTTCATCGGAGGAGACGTGCAGCTCCTGCATCTCCTCAGCCAGCTTGTCTCCTCGCTGGAGTGTTAGGTTGTAAAGGGTGCAGCAGATGACAACAATGCGTAACACCCTCTGTGGACTGTGTTGCAGGGCTCCTCCAGATTGGTCCAAGCACCGGAACCTCATCTACAGCATCCCGATGGTCTGCTCCACCAAGTTGTGAGCTGTAGCATGAGCTTCATTGTAGCGTTGCTTTGCTGCAGTCTGAGGCAGCCGCACGGGTGTCATCAGCCACGTCCTCTGTGGGTAGCTCTTGTCTCCGAGGAGCTATCCCTGCAGCTCCTGTGGACCCTGGAAGACTCCAGGGATCTGTGACCAACTGAGGATGTAGGTGTCATGCACACTCTGTGGAAACGGTGCATATGCCTGCAGGATGCGTTTCTGGTGGTCACATAGCAACTGAATATTCAGTGAATGGAACCTCGTGCAGTTGATGTAGCTCACTATATGTTGTGACAGAGATCTGAGTGCCACAGGAGTGCAGTCAATCACACCCTGAACCTATGGGAAGCCTGAGATCTGGGCTAATCCTATTGCTCTTGCTTCCTTGCTGTCCTGGTCTCGGGCGAAATGCACAAAGTCATGTGAACTCGCAAAGGTGGCATCTGTGACCTCATGGATGCATTTGTGGGTGGAGGCTTGTGAGATCCCATGGAGGTCACCAGTGGAGCCCTGAAAGGAGCCACTGGCGTAGAAATTGAGTGCCGCTGTCACTTTCACACCCACTGGCAGTGGATGCTCTCCATGTCCCCATGGCGCCAAATCTTGCAGTAAGTGGCAGGTGTGACCGACCAGTTCCCTAGACATGCGCAGTCTTCAGCAACACTGGTTCTTGGTCATCTGCAGGAATGAAAGGTGGCGTCTATAGACCCTGGGTGTCACTAGGCGCTGACCAGCAATGGCTCACTGTGGCTCTGGGTGGCATGTGCGGGAGCGCCAGCCACCCTTTCTCCCTGAGGTTGCTGCTCCTGCTCCTGTGCAGCCAGAAGCCTCAGTCACTCTCTCCTCCGTCATCTTTGCGCTGTGTTGGCCATCAGGCATATAGCTAGCTCACCAGGCTCCATGATCCTGATGTTCTCCTCCTGCAGTGGTTAGCATGGGTGTACTAAGAACCTGTCCAGGTTAAGTGTGAAGGCCCCTTAACGCTTCCCGGAGAGTTGGCCGTCACTTGGATGACCAGAGGTTAGTGCGCTGCACAGCTGCACTGTTAGCTTGAACCATGGGGGAGACTGGTCCAAACCAGGATGCTGACATTACAAGGGGCTGTAACTGCTCCATGGCCAGCTTTAGTGAGGAGATTGTACAATGAGTGCAGTCGTCCAACTGCTCTGCAGTCCACTAAAACGCTCATGAATTTTCAGTTTGTGTCAGGGGGTGGGGGGGATGCATGAAAATCTTTGGAGCACTTAGTGGCACTTTGATGCTTCTGCATTGCTTGAGTGGGCAGCTAAGCTAGAAGCCCGGCTCCAATCATATCAATGTGGCTGTGCCTGAATTGTCTCAGTTGCAGAGTAATGGTCACTTTATACAGGTTTCCCTAATGCATGGCCACTTCCCTCACCCACCCTACCCCCACCCCGAATGGTTATGCGCTATATTCAACGGCAGGGCTGCCCTTGCACCCCCCCCCCACCCCCCCCCGCCACGAGTCACCTCAATGGCAGGGCTGCCCTTAACCCTGATCCCCCAACGCCCCTGAAGCTTGAAGTCAAACAGGCGACCCTGGCGAGCACTGCACAACGTTACTGTGTACTCACCTCAAGTTCCCCTCAAAGTGCAGGCTTCCAAGAGCACGCCTTTTACATGCTGTGCTGTTGTGAAACACATTGGTGTGTTTTCTCACTGACGCAGACGAACAAGCATTGGTGGGGGGCGGGGGCGGGTGTTTGGGGGGGGGCGGTGGGGGGGGATGTTGTGGGGATGGCAGGCTGGTCTTATCATAAGGTGATGTATTAGAATGAGGTTCCTTCTGTCCGACGGGCTGAGCGGATGATCGTGAACTAGCTTCCTGTTGTTGTAAAACTGATCATGCCACACTGTCCACTCACCCCACCGACCACGCCCGATGCCGGCGGGCACAGAAAATTCTGCCCACTGCCTTGGAAACAAATGATCTTTGTAGTTTTATGGCTGGCTATCTTGTGTTTTATCATTGCCAAAGGGCACCAGGTATTTGTTTCTGTCAATTCCCCCCCAATCCATTTCATATTTTATACAACATGGTTATTCTATTTTTCTCCCTCTTTTGCTGTCGTGATTCCCTTTCCAAGTCTTTGACCAAGGATGTGATACTGATGTATTTCCCATACTGATTCATGCAGAATCGTGCAGGATGTCTTTGGGTCGCTTCGTTCTTATTGCTATCTCTTGCCATATAAGGATCCCGAACACAACTGGCATATTCCAGGATTGGACAAACAAATAGATAAAAACAAAAAACAAAAAACTGTGGATGCTGGAAATCCAAAACAAAAACAGAATTACCTGGAAAAACTCAGCAGGTCTGGCGGCATCGGCGGAGAAGAAAAGAGTTGACGTTTCGAGTCCTCGTGACCCTTCGAAGGGTCTTCGAAATGTCAACTCTTTTCTTCTCCGCCGATGCTGCCAGACTTGCTGAGTTTTTCCAGGTAATTCTGTTTTTGTTTTGGACAAACAAATGTTTAGTAAACTATAAATAGCTCTGATATTTTAGTTGCAAATTAAAGATTTCTCCTCAGAAATCCAAGAATGTCGTTAGCTTTGGATCTTTCCCTGGGAAGTCTGGAATACTGACCTCTTTTTCTGCTGTAAATACTGATACAAAGTCATTATTCAGCTTGTTTCCTTATTTTCAATAACAATATCACTGTTATCGGTTTTCAAGGAGCCCACGTTACCCTAGGCCATTTTTTATCTGAATGCACTTGTCAAAATTTGTGTTGATGTTGATATCTTTTGCAAGCCTTTTTTCACATTGCTGTTTTTTTTAGCTCTTACTATCGGCTTTGTCATCCTTTATTTCCCTTGGTATCTCTCTTGTTTGCCAGTATTTGTGCTTTTTTTTTTGCATTTTGCATGCTTTCAGTGTCTTCAGTTTTATGTTGTCTCTTAGTTTCTTAGTTATTCAGCTAATGGTCATCAAAATTTAAAAACAAGCTCTTAACTGCGGGTGCTCCAATAGTTCAAGGGATTTCACACTCCTCTTGGTCAAAACCTGGGGCTGAAAACCACTAATTATAGTGCAGCTGCCACTAATCCATGCCAGGGTGCCTTTAAATGGGTGACCATGACTGACTTCTGGTTCACAGCCTGGCACCTCTCTCCCTGGATGTACTGTCCTAGAGGCCCGATTGGGAGAGCTGACCACCTTTTCCTTTCCGAATTGGCCAGCTTCCCGACAGATCACTGTTAACTGGCCACAAAATGCTTCATTCGGCACCTTTAAAAGGCAAGGGCAGGAAATTGCATATTTCAGGGTCGAACTCCTGCACCACGAGAAGCGTAAAATTCACCCCATTGTTGCAGAAAAGTGCAGCGGACACAATCAAAAAATTCACTATCCTTCTGACATATGCTATGCTGCTTATCCCATTCTATATGAAAGTTAAAATCCCCCATTCAAACCAATCTGCCTTTACTATATGCTTCTGTGATCTCTTCACTTATACAATCTACCGCTTTACAGCTTCTATCATTTGTCTGTACACAATTTCTACTACAGCCCAAAATCCTTTTCTGTTTCTTAATTCCACCCTTTGGGGAAAAATCTGGCGCTAAGCAAACTTACATCGGTTGCCATAGATAATGACCGAAGGCATTGCTTCCCCACCGGGAAGTGGTACTACATGAACCAATGGGATGAATTTTACAGCCCCCTGCCAGCATATTTGAAGGCGGGTAACGTGTAAACTAAAGCGGGTGGCCTGCCTACCACCTTCCTGCCCACTCCCAACCTGTCTGCCATATTACAGGAGCAGGTAAGGCATCAGACAGCCTGCAGTCCTTTGGCCTATTGAGGCCCTTAAGTGGACGATTAACTGCCACTTTTGAACCTCATTCTGCCTCCAGCAGAATATTTTGGTCTATAGGGGAAGGTGGAAGCAAGGCCGGCAGCCTAGCAGATTTGATAGCATGCGCTGGCTGCTGTCAGGCAGGGAGAGGGGTACCAGCTTTGGCAATGCCTCCTGTGCCCATTGGGGGCACCCCCCAAAATGGTACAACCCCTTTATCCCTCCTATCCTGGCCTCTCTAACTTGACCGCGACACCGCCCCCCATACCTCACTGGGGCCTCCCAGCCATGTCCAAAATCCTCGGACTTACCTCATTTTCTCTTCCTCTTTGGGACTGGCTGTAGTCCAACAGTGGCCACTACTGTTTTCTGGTGCTGCTGGGACTACAGAGCTGCTGGCCAATTTAGGCTGGAGCTTCCTGACCCTGAGGGACACAAGCCTCACTCTGCACTAATTAAGGTCACCCCCAGCGTATTAACACTGCAGGGCAGCCAGATTTCACATTGGCAAGGTGCTGACCAACATTTAGGTCGGGGGCTAGGTAATCCAAATCCTTTGTAAAATCCATCTCAATGTTTCCCCCATAAAGTCTCCACTGCCTGGCTATTTCTCATTATATCCTCACTTACCTTTGAAGTGATTTCATCCTTTATCACTAAAATTACACCTTCCTCTGTAACATTTCCTTATTTTTCCAGTAGACCTTATAATGTCACTCCTTACCATCTTGCAGCCGTGTCTCAGTATTGACTACCATGCAATTAGCTCCGACTTGAATTCACCCCTATAATTCATTCAACTGATTCCCTTTACTCCACATGTCTGTATAAAGAACCCTTATTTGCCCCACACACCGAATCTGCCTTTCTGCTCTAAAGTTTTACTCACACATTACTTTGCATCTTTTAGTTTTCCCTGTACCTGTTGTGGCTAAAGCAGAATTTTTGGCTGTTACTCTACTTTGAATTGGTGAGATTCAAAATGGAGAAACCTACCGCAGGCATGTTTGCTCGGGGCAGTCTTATTATCCACTAACCCTCACGTGCTGCAGTCCAGACATACAATAGCTATGCTGTATTTTAGTCCAGATTATTTAGATTATTTATATCTACTTTTCAGTTTGTTTTAAGTTTTTCTTCTTTTCTACACACTAACTTGTATCAAAAAAAAATTGTACAAAAATCTTTAATACTTAATTCCACAAGTATAAACCACTACAAGTGTTGGAGACCATAAAGAACACCTCCTTCCTCATAACTGAATGGCAGGTAGTTCTCAGAAGGCAATGCTCCTCGATACTCAATTTCCATTATGTGATGGAAAACCGAGCACAGAAGGTGATGACTTAAAAGAGGAAGGAAAAAATTGGAAGAGCATCAAGAGTAAAACGCTTTAGATACCAGACAGCAAAATGGAAGCTAAATTGCTTTATCTTCAAGTAAACTCTCCACACTCAACCTACTGTTAACCAGAAACAGAATTCAAGTAAATGGGAAGACCATCCTGCTGCTGGGAAATGTTTGTTTGTTACTTCTTAATTTATGTGTAGATATTTCAGCAATCCTTTAGAATGCAGCCTGAATGCACTAAATGCTTTGACCACAATTGCAGGCATTGGATGATGTGATATTCATTGTATCTGCTGCAAAATATTATTTGGATGTGAATTGTATCACTGATGCTGACTAATACAAGTTATTATAAGCAGCCACTGAAATAATACAATGTTTGAGGCAACAATTGCTGAATAGAGCAGAAAATAAAAGCTTCAAAGCTTTATGAAGATGGATCACCTTGGGAACTTCATATGCCAAAAAAAAACATGACTCTTGAGTAGATTCAGTTAACCTTTGAATTACTGTGCACCCTATAAAATGTCTTTGGAATCCAATATTGCCAAAGGGATGATTTGCTCTTTCTTCTTGTTGCTGCTCACCCATTTGCAGCTTTGTTTCAGCTTCCAATCTTGCTAATACGGAACTGGGTTCTGAATTTGTGCTCATTGTAACTGTTGTTTGATTCTCTTAACCTAAGTTGATTCAGTCTGAAATTTGATTCTGTTTAAACTGCCACCAGAAATAATTTGGGTGATCTCGGGTTAGCTGGCCATTCTACGTCCCCACCTGATTTTCTTTTCCTTTGACTTTAATGGGCAACTGATCTGATATCGTCAATGTTACACTGTCGTCCAAAGTCAAAATTTCTCTCTTCCTTTGATTTGCAAATGCTTTTCCTTGTGCCCAATACAAAAGACTGCATTCACACACAATCACTTGCTTACAAAGGATCAACCTGACCTTATCTGGGAATAATATGCCTTGGAAAAATAGTGGCCTGGATCCTCAAATGGCAATGGCAGTGAAGGTTGAGACATTTGCTGCTGTTGCACATTGCGACCCTGAGGAAATCCTGAACTGCCTGGTTTTTACCCAGGAAATTTAAACTTTCAATGAGCAGAATTACTCAGAATTGGGCAGGGGGAGATGGTGTTGTAGTAGTAATGTTAATGGACTAGTAAGCCACAGGCTGAGGCTATTGCTCTAGGAACATGGGTTCAAATCCCACCAGTGCGGCTGGTGGAATATAAATTCAATTAATAAATCTGGAATTGAAAGCTAGTCTCAGGAATGGTGACAATATTTATCATTGATTGTTGTAAAAATTCATCTGGTCTACTAATTCCCTTTAGGGGATGAAAATCTGCCATCCTCACCTGGTCTGGTCTATATGTGACTCCTGATCAACAGTAATGTGGTTAACTGCTCCCTGAAATGGCAGAACAAGGGCAATTAGGGATGGGCTACAAATGTGGGCCTTGCCAGTAACACCCACACCCCATGAAAAATGTTGATCTTGCTCCTGAATATCTCCAAAGCGACCTTACCTAGATATCTACCCCATCCTTCTCTTGCTGTTAATCTCAGATTTGAACAGCACTTAACGGTGGGAGCTATATTGGGAAGGGCTACAAAAACACCATCCCTGACAGTCCTCACCCTACCCCACCTGCTCCTGACACTGCTCACTCTTCCCTGCACCCCTTGACAATGGTTGCCCCCTCCAAGCCCCTGGCAGTGCTCACCACCCCACAACCTCCTTCCGGACAATGATCACATTTGCTCACTCTCCCTCTTGATGATGTTTACTCCCAACTGTCTTCACCTCTCCTGACACTGCTCACTCTCATCTGCGCCCCTGAGAAAGCTCAACTCCTCCTGTTAGCCTCCCTCAAGCTCCTCCCAACAATGCCCATCACTCATGCACGCTCCTCTCGATGATCCCCCAGCAGCCTGACCCCCAATCCCACTGCCTTACTTACCATAACACTGCAAACATGTTGACCTTAAGGGGAGTTATTTGAACTGGTAACATCAGAAGGATTCTGGTCTCACCGCTCCCTCTTCTTATCAGTCCTGGCTAATGGATCCCTGTGACTATGGCTCACTCCTCACGCCAGGACTGGAAGGGTGAAAGAAAGGGTAAGGAAGTATTTTTAACTGCTGTGGGGTCACCGCTGACCAGAAGATCTAGGCAAATAATCTCTTACTTTGCAACTAAGTTCACTGTATCCCACCAGGACCTGATGGACAAATAGCACTCTGACGCTAGGACGGCTAGATAAAACACAACAATTGCAAAATTGAGCTCGGTAGCACCATTAGCGCCGGCACTGCGGAAACCCCAAGGCAAGAAAATGGCACCTTCTGTGCTTCCAACCACTTCCTGCACAGCGTGCGTTAAGCTCCCCCCTCTGGAAAGGGGTCTAGCACCAACATGCTGTGTGTGCGCAGGAAGCAGCAAAACTGGCGCTACCATGATGTCAATCAGCCATTGCAGAAACCGCATCTGTGCATGTCCATGGAATGCCTGTCCTGATCACTCCCAGTTATACTGCCATGTGGCTCACAAAAACTGCACTATTTAAAGCCAGGCTCCAACTTGCAAGTGAAGAGCTTTTCATTAAAAAAACTCAAGTTTATGGAAATACTATACTTCCACTCCCTTCTGTCTTGAGGGCCTCCTGTCATCTCCCCCATGCTGCCTGCAGAAGCATGACCTCTTTCATTCTGTCCAACTTCATCACTAATGCCTCCATCCCTACATCAGTGAAACTCAGAGTCTTCTCACTGTTCCGGCGTCCCATTTCACTGTTCAGAGTTGCGGTGATTGCATTCATGTCGAAGCCTCCTTTGCAGCAGTGTAGCTTCCCTTTAAGAGGGAAAGAGATTGCCTGTAAGAGCTGGAGGCTAGCTGGAACATGTGCTAACCTCACATGGTATTAGGCCATCTGTTGAGTGCACAGCCAGCCAACAGCATGGGCCTCGCTGGGCTGCATGCTAAAATCACCTCAATGAGGAGCTAGGCAACACTAAATTTGCACAGTGCCTGCCTCCATAGCAATGGGCAAGTCGCGAATCGCAACCCCTGCACAGGTGAGTGCAGACAAATTTCTAGTCTAATAATGCTGTCCAGTTCTGTACATTCCTATTTACTGTCTCTGGCTATAGATTACAAAGCAGATTTCTTAAGAAATATAAAATTATGAAGCAATAGCCAAGCAACAGTAGCAAGATAATCACAGGAGATAACATTCCTTACAAATTCTGTTTCAATATAACAAAATAGATGTCACAAATCTAGTCATGTCTCCTGTTTAGGAATACACATTTGAGAGGAAATAATTAAATATTTGGATTTGCATAGTCTTTGCAATCTTCATTGTTGAGGCCTGTAGCCTGGTGCACTGTAAAACTCAGGCTTACATTGTCCAACAGGTGGACTCCGAACAGGGAGTTGTCAATCAGCACCAGTTCCACGTACTCTGGCTGAAGTGCCAACAGTACGAGACCTATATCTCTGATGAGCCAAACATTCACAAATGGCTAGATCTGTCTCTGATTCATTCACTATTAGTCACAGTTTTAAATATTTTGGATAAAGGTTAATTGGCGTTCCACCTTTTAACTAAGTAAATTTCAGATTAAAGACATTTGTAACTGATTAAATTGTGGCAACAACTCATCTACAATAGGGAGATGACACTTTTCCCATATCTGGACTGACATTACAAATTGTTTAAGGATTAAAGATGTCAGAAAAGAAAAAGGAACACAAAGGTATCTCATTAACTTTGCTATGTGAGGCAGATGTATATTTCTCAAGGAACCAGCCTGTGTTCTCAGTCAGAGAGGTCACCAAATTAAAGTCATCACTGCTGTAAGCTCTCCATCACAGCCCAGCTCATGGCCTAAAGACATTGCATGCAACTACAACACAGAGCTGACCTCGTCCTATAAAAAGGTCCTGAATCATCCCCTAGTACATGTTTCTAATGGAAATGGTGCTACAAGGCTAGCAATAACCACCACCAATGTCTGTGGGCAAATTCACTGCTTCCAGCCTCCAAGTGAGTAAATGTATTCAAGGGACTGCAAATCAGAGAATTGGTTCAGTAGTGCAGCCACCTTTTCTGTCCCATGCATCTTTCAAATCCGAGATCTCCCTGGGTGGAACTGAAAATTGATCCCTCACATTTACTTATCTCCATTTTAAGATGTGTTCACCCACCTTTTGGCATGGAATCAAATAGTGAACAAAGAAATGTAATATGAATTAATCTTCTGACCACAAATAGCAATTAGAAGGCCATGGAGACTGTAAAGGGACTGAATGCTATTTTTGGTGCAGTGATTGATCTCTTGTGTAGTATTTCTATGTGGACAGTTTTATCATTAACCTTCTGCAAACCTATTGGTCAATAGGTTTGCTCAAAAAGGACAAAGACGACTAAACCTCACTGAGGCGTTCTTCCAGGCAAAAGATTGACACAAACACTGGAGGAATGACATAATGAGCATTACAGAAGGAGAACGGGAGAACTCCATTGTGAATGATACCCCAGCAAGTGAAGCAGTGCATTCGAAGTATCGCTCAATGGCATTCCACCCCAATGTGTCGGGGCAAGCAAGCACTGAAGAGTGAGAGTGATTCATCACCACTTTTGTGTCCTTGCTGATCACTTATTGTCCTTTGCTCTTGTGCACACCTAATTGAACACTGTAACGGTCCAGCTGTCAATAAAGTCAGCACTGTTATCATAAAAACATACATTAAACTTCTGGAATGACTTACTGTCAGAGTTGACACAAGATATACTGTGAACAAAACAACGAATCTGTTAACATTTACAACAAAAAATCTTCTGTTAACTTTTAAATTTCTTTGTCTTTTTTACAAATATGCTGTACCATAAAACTAAATCAATCACTAGTGTATAGTGAACTCAGTGATAAAAATATTGGTGTTGTGTCTTACTGCTTGGCTATGCTGAGTTCTGTACAACATATAAATCAGGATTCTTGGTCTTCACACTTAAAGGGAAAGCACTACCAGATTAGAATATGTAAACTTTCATTGTCAGAAATCCTGTTTGTGGTCAGTAATTAACTTTGTGTCTGGGTTGTATTACTGCAGGGTCCATGCGGCTTCATAATAGCCTGCTTAAAAGCACAGAAATATGAATATGATTTTGAACAAGTCATATAATTTAAAATTCACTTGCTGCCAAATGACCTTAATGTTGCTGAAACTACTTTTAGAATTCTTGTATGAGGCATCCTGTTTCTTTTTCCACTGAAGGATGATTTCTGGTGCAATCCCCTGTCAAAGCAGAATATAATGCAAGGGTCAAGTGTATATTTGCGAAGTAACCCAACTAAGCAGCTCTTTTACCATCTTATACAACGTAACAATTTTATGCTATTATGTCGCAGATCATTAAAATAAAAATTTTCAGTATCTCATATGCTCGACTACTATTCTGGTCGGACTCTCGTTGTCAAGATAGATCATCCTTTCCAGAGGCAGTCAAGTAATTGTAGAAAATTCTGTCCTAATAGCTTCATGTGCTCTATGAGTTCTCATGGTGACCCCTATCTATCATTGTCTACTCAGGTCTCTGGACCAATAGCATGAAATTTGTGGTTGTCTCCACCATACGACCTCCAAGTTTTCCTTGATTGTTATGAACCATGTCGACCTTGGGAAAACTGAAAACCAGCAGACAGAAGTCTGAGGATAAAAGGATAAGGGAGGTGGTGGTGTAGTGAGTGGTGGTATTGTTACTGGACTAGTAATCCAGATACGCAGGGTAATGCTCTGGGGACCTGGGTTCAAATCCCACTATGGCAAATGGTGAAATTTGAATTCAATAAAAAAATCTGGAATTAAATATCTAATGATGACCCATGAAACCATTGTTGTAAAAGTTCACTAATGTCCTTTCGGGAAGGAAATCTGCAGTCCTTACCTGGTCTGCTCTACATGTGATTCCAGACCCACAGCAATGTGGTTGACTCTTAAACAAAAACAGAATTACCTGGAAAAACTCAGCAGGTCTGGCAGCATCGGCGGAGAAGAAAAGAGTTGACGTTTCGAGTCCTCATGACCCTTCGAGTCGAAGGGTCATGAGGACTCGAAACGTCAACTCTTTTCTTCTCCGCCGATGCTGCCAGACCTGCTGAGTTTTTCCAGGTAATTCTGTTTTTGTTTTGGATTTCCAGCATCCGCAGTTTTTTTGTTTTTGACTCTTAAATAGCCTAGCAAGCCACTCAGTTCTCAATTAGGGATGGGCAATAAATATTGACCCAGCCAGTGACACCCAAATCCCATGAACAAATAAAAGTTACTGAAAACTCTTGCACAAGATCAAAAATACAAACAAACATCAAATACCGTTATAAATTGTTTAAATAAAGATTTTGTGCTGATATTATTTTAAAAATCTTTGGAGGTTAAATGAACTATTTCATTATAGTTACTCCTCCTCCTTCAGGTACCATGCCCCAAGGGGATGTTGGCCACCATGGACTTCCATTGGATTGGTCCATGATTATGCATGGCAAAGTACTGCAGTGGTTTGCCATCAACTTCTGCAGTATGGTTGACCAGAGAACTCTCCCACTTATACCACCTGTCACCAGGCGTATCAGAAAAATTTACAGGCTGGTGATCAACCTGTTTGGCCACATTTTGAATGCATTTTCCGTGGCAATCAAGTCCTAAAGTGGAACATGATCCTGGAGTTTCTGGCCCAATGGTAGGGACATGAGTGCCTGCACCACAAGACCTCCTTTATTATACTTAGAGGGGTCAGTAAATGCCACTGTGAAGAACTCCTACATGTAAATCATTTATATGAAAAATGCTGAGTTAGACTATGAACTATATTTTAAAATCTGGATAATTCAATCGAGCATAGGGGATCTAGGTGTTAGATTCTCCTTTGGTGAAATTAATGTCCAAACTTCATCATAGATCTCACTATTTTATATGTGCGTTACTGCGTTTTCTGAAGGAAAATGGTTCAATAAATCACATAACTTCTTTCCCCAGCTGGCTGTCACACAATAACAGTAACGGGATTAGGGGTATGAATGACTGAATAGCCTGGATATTTTGTGGAAGCAAAAGATCTGTAATACAGTTTTTCAACCACAGAACACATTTGCGAACAGCATGTATAATTTTGTTACCTTTGAGTGACAAGTCACACAATAGATGGTAGCCAAGAATACCTCAAAAGATGACTGTTAGAATTGGTTTACAATGATTTGTGTGCTTTGATACTAGATTAACGTATAACTTGCCCCACGGTTTCATTTATTTTTTTCTTTTCTTGGCTGAAAACCATTTTCTAATCAAAACCAACGTAATACCTTGGCTTGGACTTTTAAAGCTACAGAAATAAGATTTTTTTTCTGATGAACACTTGTTCTGTTGAATATTCTTAAGTAGAATTAAACAAATGTATTATCAGGCATAGCTAAGTTAGTAGCATTCTTACCTCTGAGTTATAAGGTTGTGAATTTGCAGTTCCCATTCCAGGGATTTGAACAGAATATTTGACACTCCAATGCAGTCCAGTAAGTCCTCACTTAAAGTTGTGATTGTGTTCATGAAAATCACAAATTTAAGGGAAACAACTTTATGTGAATCATTGGAATCAATGCTAAAGCTGGAGTTAGGTTCCTTCAGACATTTCTTGACCGGAAAAAAAATGTACAAGTTAAAATACTGTACCCTACATGTGGAGCACTGTGCATTCCTAGCTGGAATAATTTTGAAAATAAAATCAGTCACTGAAGGTGCCAGAAATACTGTATAATGTTATGATCACAGCCAGTGTTAATTGCTGCGCAGACCAAATCCCAGAGGGAAAATTGGCTCACAGGCCAAGTCAAAAGACCTTTCTTTTTGTATTCTGAAAATGAGAAGAAGATGTACAGATCTCAGCTGCAAGAGGCGTGGTAACACTTTTGGGATTTTAAAAATTAAAAGTAAAAGCTTTATTAACAAGACTAAAAGAAAATTTAAGCATGCAGGATTATAGTTGCACAATTGAGGTTAGTCTTACAAACACTCTCTCCCAAAAGACTCTAAACTTGGACAGACGCACAAGTAAACACCTCCCAGGCAACACTCCCTTATAGATAAAAACAAAAAAACTGCGGATGCTGGAAATCCAAAACAAAAACAGAATTACCTGGAAAAACTCAGCAGGTCTGGCAGCATCGGCGGAGAAGAAAAGAGTTGACGTTTCGAGTCCTCATGACCCTTCGACAGAACTTGAGTTCGAGTCCCTTATAGATGTTTAGCTATAAGAAAAATTCAGTAATATTACCCAAGGCAAACTGCTGTAGCTTCAATAAAGGCATACCACATGACTTGGAACTCACTTCCACTTTGCTGTGGAAAATCAAACTTCAGAATAAAACTGCTTTTTGTAGCCCAAGACTTTTCTGGCTTCACCGAATGGTTGATTCAAATTGCATCCTTTTCCGACTCCAGCAGCTCCAGCTCAACATTTCTCCCCAGCTATCTATCACACCTCCACAGTATCTCTAAAATACTTTTTTTACCCCTTTCATCACAGGTTCCATTGTTCTCACACCACCTTGAAACTCAAACCGTTAGAAATATAATATCTTTCATGTCTCCATTTTGTCTTGGCTTTCGGGTCAATGAAATATAGTAAACCCCCTTCTATTTACCTATGGAACTCCTGCAAGATGCAAACATGTTTCGTGTAACCTCTGACTCACCTTTGATATTCAAATAAACTCTCAACTTATCTAAAAATGCAACTGTTATATCTAGCCTATTTACTGGTACCTCAACCTAACACCTCTATCCTTTACATGTTTTAAACACTCCCAGACAATATATCTCCTATTAATCTCTGCTCAGCTTATTTAAATCATACACCTACACAGACACACACAGCCTTTTCCACAGAATAACACAATATTCCCCCAAAATAAAAAAAAAACATTTATTTCTCACAATACATTTAAATTAGATAACACTAAATCATCCAAAAAAGCCCTGGGTAGCACAGCTTCTGTGTCTCACCAAAGCTCTCCTGAAACTCAGCTCAACTTTTTGCTTGCTTTCCTTTCCCAGTCTGTCTGTCTGTCTGTCTCTCTCTCCTTCCCCATCCTGTCTCTGTCTCTCTCTCTCTCTCATTTCCTCCTTTGTCTCTGTCCCTCTCTTTCTCCTCTCCCACTGTCTCCTCCTCCTTTCCCACTATGTCTCTGTTTCTCTCTCTCCTTTCCCACTCTCTCTCTCCCCTTTCCCACTCTGTCCCTCTCTCTCTCTTTTCCCACTCTACCTCTAGCTCTCTCTCTCTCTCCCTTGCCACTGTCTCTCTCTCTCTCTCTCTCTCTCTCCTTTCCCACTGTCTCTGTCTCTGTCTCCTCTTTCTACTTTTCCACTCTGACTCTGTGTGTCTCTCTCTCATTTTCCAATCTCTCTCTGCCTCTCCCTCTCTCCTTTCCCACTCTGTCTCTGTCTTTCTGTCTCCAGAGCCTGGACCCCTTCTTGATAGTTTGCAGTGGCTGAGCCCCTATCCCATGAGATGCCATGGAAGAAATCAAGGGGGTGGAGAGGGCAGGGGCAGGGGGTGGGGTGATGGAGCCAGGGGAGCCATGCAAGAAACCAAGGTGGAGAGGGGGTGGGTATGATGGTGGGGGACAGGACGCAGAAGAAGCTGGGGGACCCATGGAAGAAGCAGGGGATGCCATAGGTCCAGTCAGGTAGATTCAAGACTGAGCAAATCCGACCTATAGTTGTGCTACATGTCACTCCTGGCGATGAACATTGAAGTCCCCAACCCAGTGTACATTCTGTGTCTTTGATATCCTCAGTGCTTCATCCAAGTGGTCAACATGGAGGAGCATTGATTCATCAGCTGAGGGAGGGCAGTAGACGTTAATCAGTTGGAGGTTTGCCTGACCATGTTTGACCTGATGCCATGAGACCTCATGGGGTCTGCAATCAATGTTGAGAACACTGCAGAGACACTCCTTCCTGACTGTATACCACTGTGCTGCCACCACTGGTGGGGCTGTCCTGCTGATGGGATAGGACATGTCCAGGCATGGTGATGGAGGAGTCTGGATCAGTGTCCATAAGGTTTGATTTGGTGAGCATGACTATGTCAGGTTCGTGCCACACAAGTACCAGGCAATGACCATCTCCAGCAAGAGAGAATCCAACCAGCTCCCCTTGATATTCAATGGCATTACCATCACTGAATCCCCTACTATCAACATCCTGGGGATTACCATTGACCAGAAATTGAACTGGACTAGCCATATAAATACTGTGGCTACAAGAGCAGATCAGAGGCTGGGAACTCTGCAAGGAGTAACTCACCTCCTGATTCTTCAAAGCCTGTCCACCAACTACAAGGCACAAGTCTTGGAGTGTGATGGAATATTCTCCACTTGCCTGGATGAATGCAGCTCCAACAACACTCAAGGCACTCAACACTATCCAGGACAAAGCAGCCCACTTGATTGGCACCCCATCCACCATCTTCAACATTCATTCCCCCCCACCACTGATGCACAGTAGCAGTAGTGTGTACCATCTACAAAATGCACTGCAGCAACTCACCAAGGCTCCTTCAGCTGCACCATCCAAACCCATGACCTCTACTACCTCGAAGAACAAGGGCAACAGATGCATGAGAAAACCACCACCTGGAAGTTTCCCTCCAAGTCAGACACTATCCTGACTTGGAACTATATTGCCATTCCTTCACTGTCACTGGGTCAAAATCCTGGAACTCCCTTCCTAATAGCACTTTTGGTGTTCCTACAATATATGGACTGCAGAGGTTCAAGAAAGCAGCTCACCATCATCTTCTCAAGGGCAATTAGGTATGGGCAATAAATTCTGTCTAACCAGCAACATCCATATCCCATGAACTAATAAAAAAACAAAGGCTGTTGCTTGACTAGCCTCCGGGACAGTACTCCAAACTTTGGCACAATTTTTTAGTAAGGAGGACTTTGCAGGGCCAATGGGGTTGGATGCACCTTAGGGTGATGTCAGGTCGTCTCTCTGGTTTTATTCTTATTAGACTTTTCCATAGCAATTTGATCCAACTGAATGGTTTGCTAGATCTTTCAGAGGGCAGTTTAGAGTCAACTATATTGCTGTGAGTCTGGAGTCACATGTAGAACCAAAAGGGTTTCCTTGCCTAAAGATATTAGTGATTCAGAGGGATGTTTACAACAAATTGGTAGTTCAATGGTCAAAGCTGGCTTTTTTTTCTTGATTTATTTAGTCAACTAAAATTAAATGCCCCAGCTACCATGATAGGATTTGAACTCATGTCTTCAGTTTGTTAATCCTGGCCTCTGGATTTCTAGACCAGTAACATAGAACCATAGAACCATAGAAAAGTTACAACACAGAAGGAGGCCATTCTGCCCATCTTGTCTGTGACAGCCCAATGACACCCAGGTGCCCTTTCTAATCCCACCTTCCAATCATTCCCTGGTAGCCATCCCACTTGACATTCAATGACGATACTATCACCGAATCCTTCACCAACAACATGCTAAGGTGTCAGCATTGACCAGACAATTAATTGGACAAGCCACATAATTACAATGGCTACAAGAACAGCTGGGGAGGCTAGTAAATATGAGGCAAGCAGCTCATTTCCTGACTTCCCAAAGCCTTCCCACCAACAAAAGGCACAAGTCAGGAATGTGATGGAATACTTTCCACTTGCCTGGTTGAGTGCTGCTCCAATAACACTTGAGAAATTCAACACTATCCTGGACAAATCAACCCGCTTGATTGCACCCCATCTATCCCCTTAAATATTTAATCACTCCATCACCATTACAAAGTGGCTTCAGTGTGTGCCATCTACAAGATGCATTGCAGAAACTCAATAAGGCTTCCTTGACAGCACCTTCCACACCCTTAACCTCTCTCGCATTGAAGGACAAGGGCCAGCATCATTGCCAGTGTGAGTAGTGAGGAGTTTGACAGATAGTTTGCTGCTGGTGACTTATTGGTATTTGGCAGCTTTATCTCTGTTCGGGGCTTCATTGTTGGCATTTCCAGGCTTCATTTCAGGACTCCTTGGTGTCTTCAAGGACCCTGGAGAACTCAGACTGTGTGGACCCTTCCAGGTATCAGACAGCCTTCTGTAACCCTGGTAATGGGGATTGTGGTCTCTGCTGGAGGCACCTCCTCTAAGGAGGAAGAAAGGGGCAGAAGGGACAGGAGGCCAGGTGTCCCTATGCAGCTCCCAAGGGAGTGACTTATGGGAGGAGAGGTGCAGGCACAGGGGGCACAGGGCCAGCTGGCAGTCCAAGATGGAAGGGGCCACAGAAGATGCCACTATCCTGCTGCCAGGGATTACAGGCAGCGATGCAGATACCTCAATATGTCCGAGGTGCAATGCCAAAGAAGGCTCCACCTCTCAAGGGAGACAGTGACCTCCATCTGTCAGATAATTGGGCCTGAGACCAGCTCTGACTGTGTGGGTGAACACCCCATGTCAGTGGCTCTGAAGGCCACAATGGCCCTCAATGTCTATGCCTCCAGCTCTGTCCAGGGGTCAGTGGGGGATCTGTGTGGAGTTTCCCAATCAGCTGCCCACAGTTGCAACAAGCTAGTGACAGGAGCTCTGTTCAGGTGGGTATTGACTTTCGTTCATATCCGTATGGACGAGGCCAGCCAGGCTGAGTGAGCCAGAGGCTTTGCAGCGCTTGCTGGGTTCCCCGCATCCAGGGTGCAATCGAATGCACACTGGCATCAAGGCACCAGCAGGTCAGCTGGGTGCCTCCATTAACAGGAAGAGATTCCACTCCTCGAACGTGCAGATAGTGTGTGACCATAGGATGCAAACTTTGCAGGTCTGTGCAAGGTACCCTGGCAGCTCCCATAACGTGTACATCTTGAGACATTCCCAGGTGCTGAGGCTCTTCAGTGCTCCAGCCTGACTGGATTCATGGCTGCTGGGTGACAAGGGCTATCCCTTGAAAAGGTGGCTTTTGATGCCTCTCCGGCACCCAAGAACAGAGGCGGAGCAGCAGTATAACAGAAGCCATGCCTCCATGAGGGTGGTGATAGAGAGGACCGAAGACTAGCTTCCGACGTCTGTACGGTTGATGCAGTTTATATGGATTTCAGCAAAGCCTTTGACAGGGTCCCACATGGGAGACTTATAAAGAAGGCAAAGGCCCATGGGATACAGGGTAATTTGATAAGGTGGCTGTAAAATTGGCTTGGTTGTAGGAGGCAGAAGGTGATGACAGAAGGATATTTTAGTGACTAGAAGCCAGTGTCCAGTGGCGTACCACAGGGATCTGTGCTTGGTCCACTATTATTTGTTATTTATATAAACGACATAGATGTCTATGTGGGGGTTAGTATTAGTAAGTTTGCGGATGACACAAATATTGGCCGGGTGGTTAACAGTTGAGGTTGAGTGTCTTGGACTACAGGACGATATAGATGGGATGATCAAACGGGCAGATAAGTGGCAGATGGAACTTAACACTGAAAAGTGTGAGGTGATACACTTTGGAAGGAGTAATTTGACAAGGAAGTATTCAATGAATGGCATGGCACTAGGAAGTTCTGAGGAGCAAAGCATGATGTCCATCGATCTCTGAAGGCAGGGGGGCATGTTAGTGGGGTGGTGAAAAAGGCAAATGGGACACTTGCCTTTGTCAATCGAGGCATAGATTACAAAAGTAGGGAGGTCATGTTGGAGTTGTATAGAACCTTGGTGAGGCCACAGCTGGAGTACTGTGTGCAGTTCTGGTTGCCACATTATATGAAGGATGTGATTGCACTGGAGGGGGTGCAGAGGAGATTCACCAGGATGTTGCCTGGGATGAAACATTTAAGTTATGAAGAGAGGTTGGATAGACTTGGATTGTTTTCGTTGGAGCAGAGAAGACTAAGGGGCGACCTGATCAAGGTGTACAAGATTATGAGGGGCATGGACAGGGTGGATAGGGAGCAGCTGTTCCCCTTAGTTGAAAGGTCAGTCACAAGGAGGTATAAGTTCAAGGTGAGGGGCAGGAGGTTTAGGGGGATGTGACGAAAAACCTTTTTACCCAGAGGGTGGCGACAGTCTGGAATGCCCTGCCTGGGAGGGTGGTGGAGGCGGGTTGCCTCACATCCTTTAAAAAGTACCTGGATGAGCACTTGGCACGTCATAACATTCAAGGCTATGGGCCAAGTGCTGATAAATGGGATTAGGTAGGTAGGTCAGGTGTTTCCCACTTTTTGGTGCAGACTTGATGGGCCAAAGGGCCTCTTCTGCACTGTGATTCTGTGATTCTGTGACAGTTCAGGGGGTGCACTACAATACCCCCCAGAGTGGATAACACTTATAGTGGTCGCATCCTGCGCTCTCCACAATCTGGCACTGTCAAAGGGAGACCCACTGGAGGAAAAAGATCTTAATGCAGCTACACAGGCTACAGAGGATGAATCCAGCAGTGAGTCAGAAGAGGAGCACAGTGCGGAGAATGCTGAGGGCATGGAGGCAGACCTCTGTAACCAGGGACACCAAGGATGCCTTGATCCAATGCTCCTTCAGCTATGCTGCCAAATATGCACTACCACCTCATGCCAGAGCTGCCACCTCCATCCCGGATGTATGAAATGGCCCTTTCCTTTGATCCAAAGTCCACTCAGTGCCTGTGCAATAAATTTTCGAGCCACCCACATCCAGCATTACATACTAATGTCCCTGCACCACATTAAATAAAAATGGTGAAACATACTCAGGCCATTACAGCAAAATAACATTTATCTCATGTGTGATGTAGGTGCATCTGGAGCCTTGCGGACCTCTGGTGTCAGGGGTGGGTCTTCTGGGTCCTGTGATTGGACGTGTGGTGGAAAACCTGAGGGAGAACAATAACATGTCATTAGTTTAAGTCATCACACTATCACTGTGCATGCTAGGCACCATGGAGATCTGCATTTATGGTGCCATTGTCTTTCAATCATCAATGGGGAATCCAGTTTTGAGGCTCCCATCAATGATGAGACTAAACAAGAATGTTTATACCATCCGAAACTCTCACCTCTGTGCACCAACGCTCACCTTTGTCTGACACCCCAGCATCTCCATGGTCAGTTGACTGAGGTGCATGCTTGCTCTCCAGCTCAATGGCGTCCTGCTTGTATCTGGTTAGGAGGTTGGGGGTCCTCTGCCTGTCCGACCTTTCGATGTTGTTAAGGGCTGTCTTCTCCTGAATGGACAGAGGAGCATTGATTAGACCACTCTCTACCTGTAGCGCCATTGCAGTCTGGCCAACCCCACCTGAGGAGCAGCTGGCAGGGTACATCCAAGTCGTGGCCCTCGAACCGCAAGGCACTCAGTCCAAGCAGCCAGGGCTCACCCCCTTGGCCAGCTCCGGGAGTAATTGACAATTGACACTCAGACTCGAACACCCCTGAGGTCCACAGGGTGACAGCCAGACCTTAACACTTCAACACACTGATCCATGCCAACATGGTACTCACCCTTCCTGAGCGCAGCAGGTTGTTAAACCTTTTGCGGCACTGGAGCCAGGTGCACCGCACCACGTCATGGCTGCTGACCAGCACTGCCACCTCCTCTCATGCCCTCTTGGTGAGGTGCAGTGGCCTCCTCCTCCCATATCTGGGGTCAAGGATGTCCTTCCTGGCAGCCACTTTCTTCAGGTGGACTGCGAGGCACCCATCAGAAAAACGGGGAGGGGGGCCGAGTACTCACCCAACCTGCCCTCCAGCCTGGCATCTGCAGACACCATTTGTATCAATAATTTTTACTCTCCTGCTGGCAACACCAAAGTTGTCTTTGTCGCCGGCAGCCTTCCAGGGCCTGATTGTGCCAGTTTTAAACCAGCCGTCGGGTTGCTATTGGATCCAGCAGCCGACAGGTCCCTGCCCCCGCACGCCCCTTCCCGAGTATTGGGGAGCCGCCATTCACACCTGGCAGACCTTAATTGACCCGCCAGCATGAAATTGCAGTCAGGAGCCAAACACGGGTTTGGCATTTCCCGGCCGCTCCCCGGTCCGCTGACCTCAAAACTCTGGCCTACATCTCTTTGATAATATTTAAACTAGAACTAAGTGGTCTATGTGGTCTAACCAAGGTTCTTTTTTCCTTATTCTTTCATGGGACGTGGGCATAGCTGACAAGGCCAGCATTTGTTGTCCATCCCTAATTGCCCTTGAGAAGGTGGTGATGAGATGCCTTCTTGAACCTCTGCAGTCTTCCTGTGGCAGTTTGGTACAACTGAGTGGCTTGCTAGGCTACTTCACAGTCAACCACATTGCTGTGGGTCTGGAGTCACACGTGGACCAGACTGGGTAAGGATGGCAGATTTTCCTTCTCTAAAGGACATTCCTGAACCAGATGGGTTTTTATGACAATTGATGATGGTTTTGTAGTCACCATTACTGAGGCTTTCAATTCCAGATTTATTAATGAATTGGTTGAATTTCAATTGCAGCAGCTACCATGGTGGGATTTGTTCCTGTGTTTGCGGGGCATTAGCCTGGCCCCGGGATTGCTTGTCCAGTAACATTGCTATTACACCACCATCTCCCACATACAAAGGGTTAATGTAACTTATCTGCTTTTCAATTCCCATTTGTCCAGAAGTGAACCCAATGTTTTGTTTTTTTCAATTGGTCATATTAACCTGCATCACTATTTTTAAGTAGGGATCTTAAAGTCCTCATTCTTTAGTGATTTGTGGATCTGTACCCCGAGATCCCATAGAGCCACTGTCCCAGCTCAGATTCATCAGAATGATTCCGAAGTGTGGAGTTCAATTATGACGTCAGATTGCATAACATTGTCTTGTATTTCCTTGAGTTTAAACAGTTGAGGGGTGATCAAATGAAAGTGTTTAAAATGATAATAGGATTATTCAGGTTAGATGCAGAGAAACCATTTCCTTGATAGGGGAATCGAAAAGAAGAGGGCATCATTTTAAAATTAACATGAAACAGAGATTTGCATTCATACGGCACCTTTCACAGCCTCAGCATGTCATCTACTTTACAGAGTTGCTGTCAAATAGGGCTGCTGTCATTGGCTGCATTAACAGAGGCGATCAGAGCAGTTACTGAGCCCTATACTGTGAGAAAACGGAATTAACCTTCTGGCGATCTAGCCAATCACCCAAAACGCTTGAGTTGCAACTTTGAATTACTTAAAAGTACTTAAAAAGCAATGGGGTACTTTGGAACATTTTTGTGTTTCATACTCTGCTTGAATTTTTTTTAAAACTATTTTGAATTTTAAACCCTCCTCTGCAGTATGCATCCTCTTTCGGATAAATCTGTGAAGTTCCGCTTGGCAGCTGAAGAGGTTGCCAGCTTTGATGTTAAGGTGCTGGACCATGACTACAACACAAAGAAAATCCTTTAGGAAGACATCAAGGGTTGCAGGAAGATTTATCCAAGAACATTAATCTGCCTTGTACCTCAAACACAGCTCTAAAGCACAGTGTCGGCAGCCCTCTTCTGTGAAACAAAATTATTGTTCTGTTGCAAAAAATTTTTGCCTTCACTTTCTTTAAATGAATATTATCTTTGTTTAAACAATAACTTAACTTCAGATGTAATTGGCAGAGCTGGCTAAGAGCAGTTGGTGAATCCAGCTCTGAGAGAGAGCCAAGTTAAAATTCAAAGCTGCAACTCACGCATTTTGGGTGATTGGCTAGATCTCCAGAAGGTTAATTCCGTTTTCTCACAGTATAGGGCTCAGTAACTGCTCTGATCGTCCCTTTTTAATGCAGCCAATGACAGCAGCCCTATTTGACAGCAACTCTGTAAAGTAAATGAACAACATACATGAAAATTGTTTGTTTAATTCCACTGGACATAGCTTGGTTCCTAATGGGAAATATAAATCAATTACCCAATATTGTCCGTCATGGCAAGGGCATTTTAGGGCGGTGGGGTTTCCCTTCCCACCACCAAGGAGTTGGCGGCAAACGCACCGTCGCTGACACTGGCTGCCCCACAGCCATTTAATGCTCCAACGCATGTTAATTAGCTGAAGGCGAGACTACCACACCTCAGTTGGGAGGAAGTCCTGCCTCTGATTGGCTGCTTTAGTCCCAGCAGTGCCAGATGCTTCAGTGGGATCTGAAAGCAGTCCCCAGTGTTCATGTGTTGGGGTCCCAGACTAGGTAAGTGTAGGGGCTTCAGGGTGGGGAGTGGAGGTGAGGCCTGGGGGGGGTGCGCGGGGAAGGCAGGGTTTGGCAAGCTAGGGGAGTGGCGTTGTTGATGGAGAGGCTGGACATGGAGCAACCACAGGGGCTAGACCTTGTGGGGGGATGCGCAGTATTGAAAAGAGGCTGTTAATAGAAGCCACCCCCATTCCTGCCCAAGGCCTGAGCAGGATCATTTTTTGGAAAAACTCAGCAGGTCTGGCAGCATCGGCGGAGAAGAAAAGAGTCGACGTTTCGAGTCCTCATGACCCTTCGACAGAACTTGAGTTCAAGTCCAGGAAAGAGCTGAAATATAAGCTGGTTTAAGGTGTGTGTGTGGGGGGCGGAGGGATAGAGAGACAGAGAGGTGGAGGGGGGGCGGGGTTGTGGTTGTAGGGACAAACAAGCAGTGATAGAAGCAGATCATCAGAAGATGTCAACGACAATAGTACAATAGAACACATAGGTGTTAAAGTTAAAGTTGGTGATATTATCTAAACGAATGTGCTAATTAAGAATGGATGGTGGGGCACTCAAGGTATAGCTCTAGTGGGGTTTTTTTTATTTAATAGAAATAGGTGGGAAAAGGAAAATCTTTATAAAGATTTTCCTTTTCCCACCTATTTCCATTAAATAAAAAAAACCCCACTAGAGCTATACCTTGAGTGCCCCACCATCCATTCTTAATTAGCACATTCGTTTAGATAATATCACCAACTTTAACTTTAACACCTATGTGTTCTATTGTACTATTGTCGTTGACATCTTCTGATGATCTGCTTCTATCACTGCTTGTTTGTCCCTACAACCACAACCCCCCCCCCTCCACCTCTCTGTCTCTCTATCCCTCCGCCCCCCACACACACACCTTAAACCAGCTTATATTTCAGCTCTTTCCTGGACTCGAACTCAAGTTCTGTCGAAGGGTCATGAGGACTCGAAACATCAACTCTTTTCTTCTCCGCCGATGCTGCCAGACCTGCTGAGTTTTTCCAGGTAATTCTGTTTTTGTTTTGGATTTCCAGCATCCGCAGTTTTTTTATTTTTATCATTTTTTGGGTTGCCTGCCCCTGAAGTCTTCTCACCAGCCTGAGGTTGGAGGCTAGGTGAGAAGCGGCTTTTGAGTGGTTATTGATTGGCCACTGCAATGGAAATGAGACACTTAGACTCAGCATTCAGGGCTCCTAGCTGCAGTTGTAAGTAAGATTTTCTATTCTTGTACTAATAGAATATCCAACTGCCTTATCCTATCAATTTTATGATTCCTCTAAGACTTCCTGAGTAAGCATTTGTTCACTGGACGATATAGCATTTTCCCTCCCCTGTGGTTCTGTCCTTGAGTGCATCATAGGTATCCAGCTGGGGTACCTTTAGGTCATTTCAGACAGTATGGTGCCTCTACCCTTCCCAATGAACACTTGTTTCCTTTCCTCTGCCTTGTTCTTCCCATCTGCCCACAAGTTTATGACCTCCCTGCAATGTGAACTTCAAAAATCTTCCTCATGCCATATTGCGTGGTGTGATTGCTTCTCAAGCTCACTGACTCAGTTTCCACAAACCTACTCAGGGAATACATCTTACATCTGCAGTTGTCTGGAAAATTGATTGCTATTAGAAACTCCCACATCATTAGTGTATTTCAGGATAATGATTCCACTGTCTGGTCATACCAAAGAGACTCAGAAATGACAGTAAATACATTAAAACTTCAAGCTGTACGAATTCCACTGCCAAACTCCAATTTTGTCCAAACCTCCTCCGTTTACTCTGCAACCTCCTCACGCCACTGGCTTATTGCAGCTCAACAGTCTTCCCCACCACACAACCTTACTAAGATCCATCCAAGCAGTATGGATGGAAATCAATCAGCCAATTCAAGCACTGCCTTGATTTACAAATCAGCAAATCAAAGCATGCCCAACTGCAGTGCTTTCACACTGGCTTAATTAATGAGCTAATAGTTCACCACCTTTAGAAAAAGTCAATTGTCAAAGTGACAATTTAATGACTAACTAATCAATCAATATCATATGTTAAAGACAATATTCAGCACACTCCAGTTCTGGGAAAACTCTCTCCATTCATGCTGACTTTGTTGGCTTCTCACGGTTCACTTTTTCCCCGTGGATTTGAAAAGTAGAGGCACCATCTACCAGGAATTGGAATCAACTCAATTTGCCACCAACTATTATGAGAGAAGGGAGAAAGAACTTGCATTTTTATATATCACCTTTCGCGATCTCAGGGTATCTCAAAGCACTTCACAGAAAATGAATCACTTTTGAAGTAAGTGAAAGGAAATGCCAGCAACACTCAGCAGCTCAGGCAGCATCTGTAGAGAGAGAAACCCCAGCAGTCACTGAGATGTGGTTTTAGGGTTAGAGTTTAGAGACGGACAGGTTGTACCTGAACCGGAATGGGACCAACATCCTTGCAGGGAGGTTTTCTAGTGCTGTTGGGGAGGGTTTAAACTAACTTGGCAGTGGGACGGGATCCTGAGAGGAGGTTCAGCAGGGGGAGATGCACAGCCAAAATTAGAAGAGAGGGCAAGTGAGTCTGGAAGGCATAGAAATTCTAGGCCAGTTAAGGCACAAGGGAGTTTGGCAAGGTTGGATGGTATTTATTGTAATGCAAGAAGTCTGATGAATAAGACAGATGAGTTGAGGGCACAAATTAATACATGGAAGTATGATGTCATTGCTGTCACAGAGACATGGTTGAGAGAGAGACAGGATTGGCAGCTCAATATTCCAGGATATAGGGTCTTCAGGTGAGACAGGGAAGGAGGTAAAAGAGGAGGGGGTATCGCAGTATAGATCAAGGAATCAATTACAGCAGTAAGAAAGGATGACATCTTAGAAGGCTCCTCAAATGAAGCCATATGGATTGAACTTAAATACAAAAAAGGAACAATCACATTGCTGGGAGTGTACTATAGGCTCCCAAAACAGTCAGCGAGAAATAGAAGAGCAGATATGTCAGCAAATTTCAGAGGTGTAAAAATAATAGGGTAGTAATAGTGGGGGATTTCAACTTCCCCAACGTTAACTGTGTTAGTCATAGTGCAATAGGCTTAGAGGGAGCAGAATTCATAAAATGCATCCAGGAGAGCTTTTTAAGCCAGTATGTAGAAGGTCCTGCAAGAGAGGGGGCGGTTCTGGACTTAATTTTAGGGAATGAAGCCGGGAAGGTGGTAGAGGTATCAGTGGAGGAACATTTTGCAGATAGTGATCATAACTCCATTAGATTCGAGGTTGTAATGGAAAAGGACAAGGATGGGCCAGAAATCAGAGTTCTAAACTGGGGGAAGGCCGATTTTATTAAGATCAGATATGATTTGGCCAGAGTGGACTGGGAGCACCTAATTTTAGATAAATCTGCGTCAGAGCAGCAGGACTCATTCAAGAAGGAAATAGGGAGAGTACAGGGCCAATATATTCTAGTAAAGATAAAGGGTAGGACCAACAAATCCAGGGAACACTGGATGTTGATGGATATACACGATTGGATAAAGAGAAAAAGGGAGGCTTACGGCAGATACCGAGGGCTCAAAACAGTGGAAGCCCTCAAAGAGTATAGAATGTGTAGGGAGGATCTTAAAAAGGAAATTAGGAGAGCAAAATGGGGGCATGAACAAACATTGGCAGGTAAAGTAAAGGAAAATCCAAAGTTATTTTACAAGTACATTAAGAGTAAGGGGGTAACTAGGAAAAGAGTAGGGCCCATTAAGGACCATAGTGGTTATTCGTGTGTGCAGCCGGAAGACATAGGTAGGGTTCTAAATGAATACTTTGATTTAGAGTTCATAAGTGAGAGGGACGACGTGGGTATGGAAATCAGGCAGAAGGACTGTGATATAATTTTAAAAATTAGCATGGAAAGGGAAGAGGTTCTAAGTGGTCTGGCAGGCTTAAAAGCAGATAAATCTCCAGGCCCAGATGAAATGTATCCCAGGCTGTTGAGTGAGGCAGGGGAGGAGATAGCAGGGATGCTGGCAATAATTTTCAATATCTCTCTGGCCACAGGAGAGGTGCCAGAGGACTGGAGGATAACCAATGTGGTACTGTTGTTCAAGAAGGGAGGGAGGGATAAACTACGGAACCACAAGCCGGTCAGTCTAACCTAAGTGGCGGGGAAACTATTGGAAGCAACTCTGAGGAACAGAATTAATCTACGCTTGGAGAGGCAGGGATTAATCAAGGACAGCCAGCATAGTTTTGTTCAGGGGAGGTCATGTCTGGCCAATTTGATGAAATTTTTGGAAGAGGCGACCAGGTGTGTAGATGAGGGCAATGCATTTGACGTGGTCTACTTGGACTTCAGCAAGGCTTTTGATAAGGTCCCACATGGGAGACTGATAAAGAAGGTAAGAGCCCATGGGATCCAAGGCAATTTGACAAATTGGATCCAGAATTGGCTGAGTGGCAGAAAGTAGATGGTGATGGGGTGTTTTTGTGACTGGATGCCTGTGTCCAGTGGGGTTCCACAGGGATCGGTGTTGGGTCCCTTGCTGTTTGTGGTATATATAAACAATTTAGACTTGAATCTAGGAGACTTGGTCAGTAAGTTCGTGGATGACATGAAAATTGTTGGGGTAGTAATTAATGAGGAGGACAGCCTTAGATTACAGGAGGCTATGGATGGGCTGGTCAGATGGGCTGATCAGTGGCAAATGGAATTTAATCCTGATAATTGTGAGGTGATGCATTTGGGCAGGACAAACAAGGCACAGAAATACACGGTGAATGGTAGGACCCTGGGAAGTACTGAGGATCAGAGGGACCTTGGTGTGCATGTCTACAGGTCCCTTAAGACAGGTAGATAAAGTGGGTAAGAAGGCATATGGGATACTTGCCTTTATTAGGCGAGGCATAGAATATAAGAGCAGAGAGGTTATGCTGGGACTGTATAAAATGCTGGTTAGGCCACAGCTAGAGTATTGCATGCAGTTCTGGAATACACATTATAGGAAGGATGTGATTGCACTTGAGAGATTGCAGAGGATGTTGCCTGGGCTGGAGAGTTTTAGTTATGAAGAGAGATTGGATAGACTGAGGTTATTTTTCCTGGAGCAGAGGAGATTGAGGGGGGGACATGATTGAAGTGTATAAAATTGTGAGGGGCATAGATAAGGTAGACAGGAAGGAACCTTTCCCCTTGGTGGAGTGATCAATAACCAGGGGGCATAGATTTAAGGTAAGGGGCAGAGGTTTAGAGGGGATGTAGGGAAGAATTTTTTCACCAAGAGTACGTGGGAATCTGGAACTCACTGCCTGAAAGAGTGGTGGAGGTAGATACCCTCACAACATTTAAAAAGTATTTGGATGTGCACTTGCAATGCCATGGAATACAAGGCTATGTGTCTAGCGCTGG
Source organism: Carcharodon carcharias (assembly GCF_017639515.1). Lineage (NCBI taxonomy): Eukaryota > Metazoa > Chordata > Chondrichthyes > Lamniformes > Lamnidae > Carcharodon > Carcharodon carcharias. Next base: position 168,601,747 of record NC_054473.1, read on the forward strand.
AAAATGGGATTAGAATAGTTCAGTACTTGCTTGACCAGTGCAGACTGATGGGCTGAAGGGCCTTTTTCAGTGCTGTAGACCTCTATGACCCTATGAGTCTATGTCTCTTATAGTCAGGAAACCCAAAAGCATGGCTTCTTCAGATGTCGAGAGCTTTAATTCCATGCATGTTTGATTTTTATTTTTGGACAGGTTTCCCATCTGATAGCCAACATGATTGACAGCGTGCCTGAAAGATTTAGTGGTGGTGATGGTGGGAAGTGCTGGGTGGTGAAGTGATTGCAGGATGCAGAGAAAAGATGTGGTGGACAAAGGAGATATTGAGGAGTTGGGGAGAATGGAGACATCACGGAGTTGGGGGTGAGTGCAGACATCATGGGCAGAATGTTCCCACTGTCGTGAGGCGGGGGCCCTGCATGTCTGCGCGTAAAATGATGCATGGTGATGTCGGGCGAGTGTCCCAACATCAACACGCGCCATTGCAATATTTGGCTGGACCGGGGCGCAATGATGTCTGACGCGCGGCCACCATTAATTAACGGGCCTCTTAAGGGTCTTGAGTGTTCAACTGACGCCGATTTTTCTGCACCCGTGCAATCTTTGGCTCAGTGCATGGGCACTACAGGCAGGCACGTGGGACACATCTGTATTAACCTCATCCACAGGTGGAATAAGAGGGCTCACTGGAGTCATGAATGTGCACAGTCAATTGTTTATCTTTGAAAGTTTCACAATCTTGCCTGTGTGATCTGCAGTACTTCAGAATGTATACCAGCTGCTTTTTCTGGACTCTTAACCTTCAGGTCAGCACTCTGCAGTGAGGAATTTTTTCTGGGCCAACAGGTTTCAGGAAGCCTTCCCTTAGCCTGGGAATGGGAGCTGAACTGTCCACTGGAGGCACCTTCTCTGAGGAGGAAGGGAAGGCTAGAAGAGGGAGGAGGCCAGGAGTGCACATTCAGCCTCCAGGGGAGACACCTTTGGGAGGACAGGCACAGGCACAAGGGGTGCAGGACCAAGACGTAGTCCAAGGCGGAAGGGGCCGCAGAAGACGCCACTATCCTGCTGCCAGGGTATACAGGCAGCGAAGCAGCTACCTCAGTATGTCTGAGGTGCAGGGCTGAAGGAGGTTCCATCTCTCAAGGGAGGCAGTCAACTATATCTTTCAGATGATTGGGCCTGAGATCTCTGTGAACTGTGTGGGTGGACACCCCATGCCAGTGGCTCTAAAGGTCACAGCTGCCCTCAACTTTTATGCCTCTGGCTCCTTCCAGGGCTCGGTGGGTGATCTTTACAGTGTCTCCCAATCAGATGTCCACACTTGTGTCAAGCAGGTTACAGACGCACTGTTCAGGCGGGCATTGAACTTCTTCTTGGGACCATTGGGACCAGGGAAGTCAGACACAGTGAGCCAGAGGCTTCACGGCCATTGCTGTCTTCCCCCGTGTCCAGAGTGCCATAGACTGTACACATGTGGCTATCAAAGTGCCAGCAGGTGAGCCCGGTGCCTTCGACAACAGGAAGGGCTTCCACTCCACGAACGTGCAGATAGTGTGTGATCATAGGATGCAGATTCTGCAAGTCTGTGCAAGGTACCCAGGCAGCTCCCACAATGCCTACATCCTCAGACACTCCCAGGTGCCGGGGCTCTTCAGTGCTCCAGCCCAGCTTGACGGATGGCTGCTGGGTGACAAGGGCTATCCCCTCATAAGGTGGCTCATGACGCCTCTCTGCCATCCAAGAACAGAAGCTGAGCATCGATACAATAGGAGCCATGGCACCACAAGGACTGTGGTGGGGAGAACCATTTGTCTTCTCAAGATGCGCTTCCGAATGCCTGGACCACTGAGGGGTCTCACTCCAGTACCCCCCAGATCGTGTCTTGGTGATAGTGGTTGCAGGTTGCATGCTGCGCTCTCCACAGTCTTGTGCTGGAAAGCGGAGACCCAGTGGATGCTGAAGGCATTGACGCATTGGCTGCGGCTGCACACGATGAGTCCAGTAGTGAGTCTGAGGATGAGTACGCACAGGGAATTGCTGAGAGGGGAGACACTGACCCGGGCATACTCCAGTGAGGCAGGGACACCTGGGAGGCTTTAATCCAATGAACCTTCAGCTAGCACACCACAGGTGGTCCTCCAGGACAAGCCTGGGCTGTCAGCTCGATACTCGGCACCTAAGTGCTAAATCTGCCAGGTTAGCAACAGTAACTAAGGGCATTGCTAATAAAGCTGAATATCCAACAAAGCACTCATTACAGTTTTGGAAACATGCACATGCAGAAGAAAAGAGGCACCCTCAGCCATGGTGACATTTCTGAATTTAATGAGTGAAGCAAAGAAGCTTATTACAAAAAAAAGCCAAGAGTGTTACAAATCAAATAAAATCATCAGGGCCTCGTCTCGGGCTAACGAAAAATCAGCAGTGAAAAAGCTGTGGTGTGTCTAAGGTGCCTTCTGCTTTCATTTCCGGGTGCTACATCTTGGTGCTGCCACATCGCTGGTGGTGGTATCTGAGACAGCCTGCTGACTCTGCTGTCCTGTTGATCTCGATGACCTTGGCGGTTGTCCTCTGGCCCATGGAGCCTGTGCTGGTCCCGCCTGGGAGGGAGTGGCCAGTTCCACAGCTGGCACCTCCCCACTCATCGCAGCCTCACTGGATGCCAGGGTCACTGGGAGAAGGGCGGAGGAACTGCCGCCCTCATCCGGAGTGCCCTGAGAGATGCCCGCAGAGACGACAGGCAGCTGATGCGCTGATGTGATGTCGCTTCGTACCTCCCTGCTCACCGTGGATGGATGGGCACCGAGCTGGGAAACTTGATGCCAACACCATCTCCCACACTGGCACTGACCATCTGAGGTCAATGCCAATGTGAGGGCTTGCTGGTCAGAGCGCATCCCCAGGAAATCCTGATGGGTCTTCTGGAGGAGCCTCTCCATGAGAGTCGCCACTCTTTCCATGGAGGACACTCGGACATGTGGCTCATTGCTTCGGCGAGCATCTGCTTAGACTCCTCCACTACGAAGACCAAGACAAGCATAGCCTCATGTATCACACCCAGAAGCTCCCGCACACCCGGCCGCATTTCCTGCACCTGCTGCATCGCAGACGACTCCAGAGGCACGTCATCAGGCACCAACTGAGCATGTGTCTGGTCCCCTGCAGTCCTCCGATTGCTGGTGCCATGGGCACTCTCTGTCTCTGCCAGATCCTCCAGCGACTGTGAAGTGCCCTCACCTCTGTGCCCCGGGACACTAGCCGATGTTCGAATTTCCACCGAGGTGCTAGTATCTGTGCTGGTACCTGCCTGGCAGAGATGGTGTGACGCTAGTGAGACTTCAGGCCCCTCAGGTGTGAGAAGGGGCCTCTGCTACTCCTCCTCCCAGGCTTGCTCTGATGATGCTGAAAGGAAGAACAAGGACAGTGGATCACTTAACGTGGAGACAGTGACAAAGTTCATCCCCGTCCCCCAGGTCATTATGCGCTCATCCTTCCATAACCAATGGTCAAGCCATGTTGCAAAATTAAATCATTTAACATTCAACAGTGCTGACCTCACTGTTGGGCATAAATACCTGGCCATGGCACCCCAGCCTCACCGATACCAGTGAAACTCGGATAATGGCGTCTCTCTAGAACCAGGACCTCCTGCTCGAAACGGCTTAGAATGGCAATCTGCACTTGGCTGCCACCAGTCCTCACACGCTCTGCCACATTATGAGCATTCTTCTCCTGAAAATGAGAGGCGAGCATTGATTAGTGCAAATTGCACATGGACTCTGTTTGCGCACGGCCCACCCCAACCAGAGAGGGACATATCACGGCTCCGGTGCCTCCTCACACGCTGCTGCCGAGTACTCACACAAAGGTGCTGGGCCTGCTCCCACCCCAACACCCCCCCCGGACACATGCTGCCTACGCCACATTAGGCACCACATGGTATATCCTTCCATTGCAAGGAGACTCAAGAATGTGGAGCGCAGAGCGAAGCAGATGGTTCGTTGCCATGCCACCTTGAAGCTCGCCTCCCACTATCTCGTCACCCTGACTAGGACATCTCCTGGAGTTCAAACACAGTGCTTAGGCGCAGCTCCTCCAGGTTGCCCCCAAACCAGTCATGTGTGTGTCAGTGTAACACACACTGCGGGGGAAAATTCATTTCCTCATGACCCACTCAGGGTGACCTCAGCAATATCTGCTGGCCCACCCAGCAAAGGAAATACGCTGTCAATGATTCAATGCAGTCACGACGCTCAGATTTGGTTGGGGGGGGGGGGTGGGGGGCAGTAGGGGGATAAGCTGACCTGCTGGGTTAAATGCCCAATGCCAACATGGTACTCAACCTGCCAGAGCGCAACAAGTCATTGAAGCGCTTAAGACACTGGATCCAGGTGCGCCGCACCACGTCGCGGGAGCTCACCACCTCCGCCACCACCTCCCAGGCACGTTTCGTCATGTCGGGGGGGCCTCCTCCTCCCAACCTAGGGGACCAGCACCTCCCACCCTGCTGCAACCTCCTTGAGGAGGGCAGCAAGGCAGTCATCTGCAAAATGAGGGGCACACTGGCCCTCCCCTCCCTACCCTCTAGCCTGGCTTGCTCAGCTGGCCTACCCTCCGGACTGGCCTGCTCACCAGAAGCCCTCTGCTGTGGCCTTGCGTTTGCCATTGTGAGCAGCTTTTCCAAGACTGCCAGGCCTTCATTTAAACAAACTGCTGGGTTGCCATTGGACCCGATGGTTTGTCCACGCCCGCTGCCGTGTGCCACTCCTGCAATTGTCGGGAGTCAAGAAGTACTCTGGGTGGGCCTTAATTGGCCCACTCGTGTAAAATGGCAGCACAGTCCGGATTGCGGGTGGCGATCAGGTCCGTGCCCACCAGCTCCACTCCCCACCCCCCCACCGCCAACCAGAAAATTCAGGCCTATGTTGGTGGGAGGTCTACGATCACAGGAGGTCTGGGAGGGATCTGGGGATCAGTGATCATGGGGAGATTGGGAAATAATTGTGGAGATGAGAAGCTAGGCAAATCATGGGGCTGGTGTGGAGTTTTACAGCGTATAGATATCAGGTCTAGAGGAAATACTCCTCTTCTCCTTGCCTGTTGGAATGGTGTTGATTGCCGAATGTGTCTGTTAAAATCCAAATTCGTTCTCCCTTCTCTGGTAACAGTTGGTGGCATTCTGAGTTGATTCCAATTCCTGGTAGTTGGTGCCTGTACATTTCAAATCCACTGAGAAAAAGTGAACTGTGAGAAGCCAACAAAGTCAGCGTGAATGGAGAGAGTTTTCCCAGAACTGGAGTGTGCTGAGTATTGTCTTTAATGTATGATTGTAGTTTTCTATATGTTAACACCAAGTCTTTATTAACTACTTGTAACCGTATACAAATATATAGTAAAGGGTGTAGGCATGGATCTATCTCCATCCTAGGTCTTAACAAGGCTCTTGCCAACACCACATTGAACCTAGGTCTAGGTCATGTGCTTTCTTACATCACTGTGTGGTTCGTACTCTACGCAGTTCCACATTAACCCTGTATATACCAGACCCTTCTATTACACCTCCCCCCAAGTCTTTATCCCATGGATATAGAGTTACTATAGTTCACTTCAAGTCTTATATTGCTATAAATCTTAAGCACTTACCTTACTGTTACCACCTTAATGCTATTCCAACATTATTGCTGTTACAGTATCAGCATTAACACCATTCTCAGTACCCAATGTCCCGCTTCAAGTCCTTGAAGTTAGAGGTTCAGCCGGTCTGGTGGCCTTATAGCCCTTCCACATCTCGTTTGCCATTCTGTCAGGAGATTGGTAGGCTCTGTTGATTCTGGCTCTTGTTGCTGGCTTGGATGTTGGGCTGGTATTTGGGTGTGCTTTCATTCTTTACTTCCATTGCTTTATGTTGAATCACACCTGGTCGCTTTGGCTGTTGTGATGGTGCATAGTTGCTGTTACTCTCAATTGTTTCTTGTGAGGTAGACAAAGATGGTATTCGTCTCCTTGGCGCTGCTTTTCTTCTTTTGCCATATGGGCCATCTGGAAACTGTCTGAGGTGAAGAAGAGAGTTCCTGTGGCAAGTTGAAGGCTGAGTGGTATACTCATCTCTGCTTTTTAATGGTGATAGACTGCTACCCGGTTGCTGCTTCCTATGTTGGCTGTGGCATGCTGTCTGGTGGTTGCACTGTGTGCATAATGGTTGATGTGTTGACCAGCTGCACCATCATCGTAGCTGGGGGTAAAGGCTTCTCAGACTGCTGATTACTCTGTGGCATCACTTCCACCAGAGGTGCCATCCTAGCCTTGTGAGTGATAGGTTGGTCTCACTATTGGGGACCTTCCGGGTTCTGGAATGATAATGGACAAACCTACTCTTCAAAGAGAGAAGAGAAATCACAGGTGAAATCAGGGCCTGAATGCTCTTTAGTGTTTGAGCACTCAGGATTGTGCTGTTCTTGCTCGTTAATGACAGCGGTAGCCTTTGCAATCTCTGGCATCTGGAGGGCTTCCAGGGCAACACAGACATTCTTGCTTAAAAGAGAGAAAAGCTACTTATGGATGACATACATCAGCTCGATAATTTGTCCACTGCTGTACCTCAGTGGTTCCAGGATCATGCCGATGTCTGGGAGTCAGAGTCCCCCTGCTCTGTAAAGTGGAGTGTCCGTTGTTTGAAGCCAGAGGACTTTTAGCCATAGTTCCTTGTCTGACGGGACTGTCAAACTGGCACCTGAGTCTAATTTAAAATTTGTTAGATGACTATTTACAAGGATGTCAGCATTCCAAAATGAAGAACCATAATTTTTGACCTCACCCAAGAAGCATGGCTGGGTGTCTCCTGGGTTGTCAGTCTCATCCTCGTGGATTACCTCTGGGCAATCTGTATGGTGCTGAGGTTCTGACTTGTTGCAGTGGAAGCAGCAGGAAGCTGTACTCGCAGGACACTGGTCTCTCCTTTGCACCACATGCAAAGGTCACTCTGCTGGGCAGTTTGAGAATGGCTTTCCTTGACTTGGATTGTCCCCTGCGTCTTTGTGACCTGATAAACTGGAGTGAGGGTTGGCTTTTTAAAAATTCATTTATGGGCATCACTGGCTGGGCCAGCATTTATTGCCTTGAGGACTGAGTGGCTTGCTAGGCCATTTCAGAGTCAACCACATTGCTGGAGTCACATGTAGGCAAGACTAGGTAAGGGTGACAGGTGTTCCTTCCCTAAAGGGCATTAGTGAACCAGGTGGGTTTTTATGACAATTGATTCATGGTCATCATTGGACTTTTAATTCCAGATTTTTTATTGGCTTCAAATTTCACCATCTGCCTTGGTGGGATTTGAACCCCAGTCCCCAGAGCATTGCCCTGTATATCTAGAGTACTAGTTCAGTGAGAATATCACTATGCCACTGCCTCCCCATGGGGCTTCTGCCCTATGTTGTATTGTCTCCTCTTAGGACTCTCCTGTGTTATTCATGTAGCTCTGTCTAACTAACTGGATTGCCTTGTCTAGGGTAAGATCATCTTCAGCTTGTAGGTGGTCAGAGAATGAATCATCTACAACACTCACCACGATTCTGCTTCGGATGAGCACAGACTTAAAATCTCCATTGTCGTGCCTCTCTGCACCCTGTGGAGATCATTAATGAAGGAATCAACAGGTTCCTCAGGCAATTGGACTCTCTTATTGAAAATTGCTCTTTCCAATATTTTGTTGGATCTCAAGTTGAAATAAACAACAAAGAATTTTAAAACCTCCTCAGATTTGGCGGATGACTCAACCTGTCATGCAAATATATCATTTGCAATTAGCCCTATTGAGTTAAACGTATGTGTTTACTTGTTCTGCTTCTGATATTTTCTTTAAACCTGAAGCAATGCTCTTATCTTAAAAATCTTTTCCTCCAAAGACTCCAATTTTGTGACTGGTCTAGGCCTTGGGTGAATCCTGGTGGAGTTGGAAGTGTGGAATTATGATTCATGATGAAGATTTGAAAAGTGTGGACACAGCTTTAAGAGCTTACAGGCTTCCAAGATGGTGTTGCCGTTCACTGCAGAACAATGGGTTCTTGGCACTTGCCAGTTTTTGCAGGCTTTGCAAAATGGCGGCAGCATGCTTCAGGAAGAATAATTTTCAACAGTGTCTGCATGGGTCGGTGGACTGTCGACTTGATTTAATCAGAGATGTAGCATTATGAGTAAAGAGGTGTTTGAATGAACCGCAGGCTTGCTGTTTAAGGATTCAGGTAGTCACAAGGTTCCCGAGAGTTGAGTAAGTTAATTATTCTTTTTATTTCTCTGTTCAACTCATAAGCCACGTGTTGAGGCTCGGAGATGAGGAATCGGGATTAGCGATGGGTTTCGTTCAAACAGCACTTCTGATTCAATTAGTAAAAGAGCTTCTCAGGACTGATTGCAGCTTGGAAGTGAAAGGGATTTAGCTCACCCTTGCATGTTATGAACTCTGCATGATAAAGCTGGACTTCCAAAGGAGGTTGTGTGAATTCTTCTGCTGCAGTAATACCTCTGCTCTTACCTTCCAGGCTCTTCTTCCTGGAGCTTTATCTGGTGAACTTTCTCAGTGTCTGTAGCTTCAGTTGAAAGCTTTTTTCAGTTCAGAATCCATTGAAGATGTCCTTTTTCTTAATGTTTCAGCATTTGTACGGGAATGAGGATTTTTGATCCAGAGCTGCCACCATTTGGGGTGATGTTGGTTGCAGAACTTGTCTGACAAAAGAGTCTTCATAGTCTCTTGTATGTTAACAGCAAGTCGTTATTAATTACTTCTAACTATATACATATATGCAGTAAAGGGTGCAGGCAGGGAGCTATAACCATCCTAGGTCTTAACAAGGCTCTGGCCAACACCACACTGACCCTAGGTCTAGGTCATGTGTTTCTTACATCACTGTGTGGGTGGCACTGTGTTCAGTCCCACATTAGCCCTGTAAATACCAGACCCTTGTACTTTTTGGCTCACAAGCAATGCTGTAAAGGCGCTTACCTTATGAATCCAGTCCATCTCACCTTCTTTTACCAGCTGGGTTTCCTGAGGCTCGGGAAAGCCTGACAACAGAAATTAAAAATAGGGATCTCATTAAAATGAAGGTATGCAGATTTCTTAAAAAGGTTTATATGACTGACCCGCCTACTGAGAGTGGATTGGGCACTTGCCCTCCATCCTAACTCCATTAATATCAAAAGTGGGTGGGTTCAACATGGCTTGACTTTGAGTTTGAAATTTTTAAGATTTTAGCTTCCTACCTGACCCAAAGCCACCTATTTTACACCCAATGTCTCAGTTTGATGACATTTCATCAGAATAATATTTTTGCAGTGCAGTTATTGTAGAAATGTTGCAGTAAGATGTATATTTCATAAACGAAATTCTTATATAATAGAATAAAATTAGCTTCAGACAGGCTGAGGGAAAAATAGCTATTAACTTACATCTCATTAAAGACCACAAAGGAAGAACAGATCACCATAGCAACTTGCAGAAGCTGGCTCTAAACCAGCTGAAGCAACCCCCAACCCTGCTCTCTCCATTGTGTTCACATTAAAGATACTGAAAGAAAACAAGTGGCTTGTCAACCTTCATTTTCCAAAGGGATATGCATTTTAGGACACAGATGGCAGTTTTTATTGTTGTTAAACCAATTCTAAATCTTATATGTATTGATGATGTTGTTCAGTTCTCAAATCATTTTTTTCTAGCATATCTGTTTTTCAAATGCAGTGTTACCAAGGCACCCCCTTTGACAGCCCTGAGATTGTGAAAAGTGTTGGATAAATTTAAGTCTTTCTTTTTATATAATTGTTTTCTTTGTAAAGCCTAAAGTACCTTTAGGAAAGAGGTCCCATTAAATTAATTATAAAATAGCAATCATACAGAAATAAGAAGGCATTTTCCCTAAATTAATGCATAAAATCAATTTGTGGCTTTTGTCCCTACAATGTACAGAAACACCAAGAGTCCTGCAAACAGCTAGGTCACACAAACTGCAATGTGATCAATGATCAGATAATCTGTTTTTCCGATGTTAGCTGAGAGATAATTAATGGTCAGAACTTCTTCAAATAGTGCCAAGGAATCTTCTCCCTCTACCTGAGAGGGCAACTTGAACATCAAATTAACATCTCCTCCAAAATAGACAACTCCTCAGTAGCACTTCCTCAGTAGTGGACTGAAGTGCCAATCTATTTTATATGCCCAAATCTCTGGTAGAAAGGATTGAACCCATAACTTTCTAGCTGAGGGGTAAGAGTTCTACCACTGAGCAACTGATGGACAACTTTTCACATTTCCAAATCTCCAAAACCATCTCATTCAAAACCTCCTGTCCAAATTAGTTGATATTTTTCGTGTGTTAACACAAAATCTTCCACAAATTAAATTAAGCCTCCAGACCGATGCTATCTTCAGTTCTGCTGGTAGCTTATTCAATGCAGGTTTGCTGCCACTATTCTTCTACTGGGAGGGATATCTCTGGTGTACAGCAGGAGTCCATCCTTAGATCCCTCCTCTTCACTATCCACATGGTACCCCGTGACAACATTATTTGGAAGAAAGTATGAATACTGTTGTCCACCAGCCACCACCTCTGCTGAGCCAAAGGTTTTTTAAATTCATTTACGGGATGTGGGCGGCCCTGGCTAGGCCAGCATTTATTGCCCATCCCTACTTGCCCTTGAGGAGGTGGTGGTGAGCTGCTTTCTTGAACCATTGCAGTACATGTGGTGTAGGTACACCCACAGTGCTGTTAGGGAGGGAATTCTGGATTTTGACCCAGCAACAGTGAAGGAACCGCAATATGTTTCCATGTCAGGATGATGAGTGGCTTGAAAGGGAGCTTCCAGGTGGTGGTGTTCCCATGTACCTGCAGCACTTGTCCTTCTAGATGGTAGCGGTCATGAGTTTGGAAGGTCTTGCCTAAGGAGCCTTGGTGAGTTTCTGCAGTGCATCTTGTAGATGGTACACACTACTGCTACTGTTCGTCAATGGTGGAGGGAGTGAGTGTTTGTGGAAGGGGTGCCAATCAAGCAGGCTGCATTATCCAAGATGGTGTCAAGCTTCTTCAGTGTTGTTGGAGCTGCATACTCTCAAATTGCTTGTCTGATATCAAGAACTGGACAAGTCAAAATATCTTCCAAAATTGAGACCATTGTTTTCAGTTCTCATCAATATATTCCACTACATTGAGCCCTGGCATCCAGTCCATCGGACTTCCATCTGCCATCTCAAGCTGAATCAGGAAGAATGGAATAAAAGCAAAATACTGCAAATGCTGGAAATCGGAAATAAAACCAGAAAATGCTGGAAAAACTCAGCAGGCCTGGCAGCATTTGTGGACACCTTCTAGGGTCATATGGACTCGAAACGTTAACTCTGTTTCTCTCTCCACAGATGCTGCCAGACCTGCTGAGTTTTTCCAGCATTTTCTGTTTTTATTTCAGGAATAATGGAAACTTGACTTCTGTTGTACCCCTGACTTCACTTCCAGCCTCACATTCATTACATTATCAAATTAACTTCCTTCCACTGGAGGCATAGTTTACTATTAACCCTCAATAGTAGAACAGAGAACATGGAGGTTGAGGAGAAATCTATTATTAGATGACATGAACAAGGAGGAGGTCACTTAGGTAATGTGGAGTGCTTGTTTAGCAAATACATCACTGCCTTTGGAATTCTCTACCCAATTGCCTCCACCTTGCCATCTCCTTCTTGTTCTCCTATGTACATATTCCCAGCTTTACTTATCTTCCCTTTCAACTCAGGGGTCCAATTCTCAGTATCAGTGCTCATTATTTTCTGACATTTTCAAGTTTCCATTCATTTTTGGATTAGGTTCTGTTGATACTTCAACAAAGCCAATGTAGTCAAAGTGAAAGGGATTTCTTCAGCTATTCTGATGTCTCAGCTGTGTGGATGTATGTGCACCAGGAGCCAAATGATCAAAAAGATTCCAGGCTCAAACATTGGTGTGTGCTGACATTAACTGTTTCAGCCACAAGCAACAAAGTCAATTTAAGTGTTTGGACATATTCTATTATTTCATTGTAGTTTAAAGAGTTTATGTGATTTTTAAAAAATTTGTTTCTTTTAATTTCAGTTCAACAGTTTTATATTAATTCACACGTCAGATTTTGGTCTCTATTTGAAGTGATAACTCAAACTTTTTTTATTAACTACATTTTCAGTGCTGTTTATAACTAATGATCACAGTTCTATCTCCAGTTTTATCAAAGCTTTTTTTTTGTTTTGCTTTTCCAGAGAATTATTTTTTCTTTGATTATTAAGGTTCTCTATTTCATATATGTTCACAAAGAGCTTCAGACCAATTAGCACGGAGCAGTTGACCAATTACCAGGGAAGCATAGCCCAATTAGTTTAACATCAGTGGTAGAGAAGATAACAGAATACTTAATCAAAGATGTAATAGGGAAACATCAAGAAGCTGGGAATGCAATCAAGAGTAGTCAGCACAGATTCCAAAAGGGAATCGACGTTATGGAATTTTTTGAGGAAAGAACAGGAAGGTTAGATAAGGGTAATGCAGTAGACATTGTGTATTTTAATTTTCAAAAAGCCTTTGATAAGGTACCACACAGTAGATTCCTGACTAAGGTCAGGGGACACTTAACAGAATGGATAGCAAGTTGGATACAAAATGGAAAACAGAGGGCAGGACCTTTGTCTCCATATGGGGGCAAGTATGGAGGCAGGCGGGTCCAAAAATTAGCGCCGCTGACCATTGTGCTTATTTGCCAGCAATTTTGCTCAGGAACGGGAAAACAGGACCTGGCAACATGCCTGATTCAGATAATTGGCCAATTGTTAACAAGCTTGTTGTTAACTGATCAAGGAATTTTTGTAGGGCTGCCTGGGTTACAGGCTGGATCAGGAACAGTTCAAGTGGAAGGATGTGACAACCCCCACAGGGGCAGGGGGTTTGGGGAAGCCAGTCATGGACATGCCTTTCAATAAGCTGGGCCCATAAAAGGGGCACAGCTGAGATGGGCATTCAACTAGTGCCACACAGGTGCCATCAAGTGAGTAAAGTTAACAAAGCAAGTGGTCCGTGCACAATCGGGGATTGCAGGGCGATCAGAGGGGTTTCCAATTAGCATTGTGAATGCAGCTGACTACAAGCAAGGCAACAGCTGGAGATGGGATTAAGTTATTTGGTGACAGGGCTAAATAGAAATGAGGAGCAGATACCGAGCACTGGGCATGAGAAGGGCAGAGGAGAGGAATGAGGGGCAGGAAGGCAATGAATACCATTCCCTCAGAATCAAGTGTACCACAGAAAATGAAGCTAGCTGTGCATGTCAGGGAATTGTGCCACAAGAGACTACATCTATTTTAGCAGTAGGTATCTGATTGTTGTCCTGATTGAGGAATACCTCAGACCTCGCAGCACTGCTCACCATGCCCTGCCAGCAGCTGTTAAAGTCACTGCGACCTTGAACCTCTTTGCCTCTGGCTCCTCCCAAGAATCAGCAGTGGATCTTGACATCACCTCTTAAGTAGCAGTGCACCATTGCAACCTATTAGCGAGAACCAGTCGGTTCATGCAACTTAGAACACATGGGGCATCAAAGGCACAGAGGACAGTGGGACTCACCTCCCTTGCTAGATTCCCGCAGGCGCAGAGCATCATTGATTGCAACCATGTGGCCATCAAGACACCGAATGAGTTTCCAGGCAGATTCATTCAGGAAGGGCTTCCACTCCCTCGAAGATTAGCTGGTCTGTGACCACAGCAAGTGCTTTATGCATTCACGTGCTTGCTATCCTGGCAGCTGCATGGCCCCTTCGCCCCTGGGCAGGCCAGGGTACTGCAGCTCTTCATGTCATCATGAAATGATTCTCAGGAACAAGGGATATCCCTTGAAGAAATAGTTACTTACACCTTTACAAGACCCCGCGACAAAGGCACAGAGGTGCTACAACCGCAGCCACATGCTCACTAGGACCACTATTGAGCAGGTCACCGGGTTTCTGAAGATGTAGTTCTGGAGGGGTCAGGTGGCGTCCTGAAGTAGAATCCTGCAAGGGACACATGCAGTGTGGCAGTCTGCTCCAATCTCTATAACATGGCTCACCAGAAAGTTGTGAACCTTGAAAAGGGTGAAGCACTAGACCAACACGTCTCATTGGAGGAGAAGATGGGAGAGGAGGATGCAGAGGAGGAGGAGGAGGAAGATGCAGGACAGAACATGCTGAGCAGGGAGGTGACCAGGACTGGATCAGGAGTCAAAGCTCTCATCAAGATGTATGAATGCCAGGGCACATCTGATCCAGGCACATTTCACCTGAGCATTACTTATCCAACATGACTGCATGATCTGCCTGTGAAAACACTTCATTTGAAGACACAGCCTTGAACAGATCTATTCTTACTGCCAATGCATTGTGCACATCTGTCCAGCTGCCTCACTGCCCCTGCTTGAAGACAATGACTTCCCTTCATCACTTCTTCCCTCTTTTCCAGTTTTGTCATGATAGAATGGAAGCTTACATGCCTGGGATCATGGATCAGCATTTACAGCATTAAAAATAAATTACAAAGTACACATGTACAGGTAAGATAAACACCAATGAACCATTCAGTGCTCTGCTCGACATATGGTGGTCTCTGCTCTTGGCCACTTCTACACCCCTCCTCCCCTTGTGGCCTCAGATGAAGCAAAGCAAAGATGGTCATTAAACTTTATGCAGCACAGCACCCAGTTCCTCTGGACAACACTTCAGCTATTGATAGTTCTACCACCTCCAGCCAGCCATGCTTGGTTTGGTTATATGGCCTTCTCCCCCAGCTTTCCAGAAACAAGGCCTCTCGGCTTTCTCTCACTGCCTCCAACAACACCTCCAGGGTTTCATCTGTGAAACATTGGGCAGCTAGGTACCAGGACTCGCCTCTCCAGGAACTGAAAATGACTCCGATGCTGGTTTCCCAACCCCAAGTGCAAACTATTGCCCAGAGAGTAGGATTAAAAGTAGATACTCAGATGTGCAGTTAATGGAAACTGGTGTTCCACAATGATCAGTGCTGGGACCACTGTTGTCCACATTTACATAAACAACTTGAATGTGGGAATCAAAATTACTACCTCAAAATTTGCAGGCGACTTCAAATAAGTGGATGTAATGAATACAGAGGAGGATACAATAAAATATAGATAGGTATTAATAAACTTGCACAATGGGTGTGTAATTAGCAAATGAACTTTAATAATAAGGAAGCCACAAAGTCCTTGGAAAATAATGTCTAACTGGGTATAAGGACAGAGGGGCTACAGATACACAAATCACTAATTTTGATGCAGGTTAATAAGGTCATTAAAGAAATGCCCCAAAGCAGTGCAGTTATGGTAAACTTTAATAGAATCTTTGTTAAAACACAATTTGAATACAGTGGTGAGCACTGATGTAGCGAAAGTGCAAAGAAGACTAACTAGAATTATACCAGAGCTGAGAGATTTATACCTAACAGGAAAGATTGAACAAGTTGCAGCTCTTTTCTTTAAAAAAAAGCCTATGGGATGACCTAACGGAGGTCTTCAAGGTTATGAATGAGTCAGATACGGTCGCCATAGAGAAGATTTCTCCACTTGTGGATGAGACCTGAACTCGGGGCCATAAATATAAATATCACTAATGAATCTAAAAGGAAACTCCGGAGAAACTTCTTTGCACAGAGACTGATCAGAATGAAGAACTCACTAACACAGGAAGTAGTTATAAGGCATACAGCATAGATGCATTTTCGGGTAAGTAAGAAAAACACATGAGGGAGAAAGGAACTTCTTATGAGCTGGACGAAGAAGGGGAAGAGTATAAACACTGGCATAGACCCATTGGGCTGAATGGCCTGTTTCTGCGCTGTAAATTATTTTATAACTATAAGCTTTTAATGACGTTTTTATTCTCTTTTCTAGAATTCCTGGGAATATGTCGTGGAGGTACTGTAATTATGCTTAAACGCACACATTTACCCTATTTTTGCTTCAAGTACGCTAACTCTTTCTGAAATGCCTAGATTTCAAAAGGTGTCAGCAAGAGTTTTGCCACAATTTGTATGAATTCTTGCTGCTAGTGGTGAATCTCCCCATTCACCATCCCTGTGGGAGACTGTGGGGGTTTGTTAAAAACTTAGAACTTTGAATTCACTGCCAACAACAGTTGCTGAAGCAGAGTCCACAGATTCTGTTAAAAGACCGTTTGATTGGTGTTTGAAAATGAGAAATACTAAAGGGTATGGGGAACAAGTTGAAGAACGGGGTTAGTTTAAGTACCTCATGCAGAGAAAAACATGAATGAAGATTTGATGGGCAAAATTTTACTGGCCCTCTGGGATGGCGGGAATAGAGGTGAGGAGGGGAGGGCAGTAAAACAGTGGAGAGCCATCCCAACATGGTTCCCTGATGTAATCTTACCACCAGGAATGTTTCCCAGTGGTGCGTTGCGAGGCAGGTCAGCTGCTCACTCCAAGAAAGCGGGCTGACTATTTGCATAGTTAAGTCACTATTAAAGGCCACCAGCATTTTGCCAAAAACAGGACAATGTCGTGCTGTGTGAGGAGGCTGCCAGCGTTATGGATGTGGCCTCTGTGCGGCAGCTCAGGGAGCACTGATGCTTGTGCATTTATGCTCCCCAGAAGGGGCTGTTGGCAGGAAAGACAAACCCTGCAGCCTCACTGATCCCGCCCCCCCCCCCCCGAGGGGTTTACTCAACAATTGGTGGGGCTTTCCCCCTCAGCCACACTGAATTTTAATTTGCACTTCCCCTATGAGGGTGCCCCTATTTTAAGGCGCTGCTGAGGCCTCCTGCCTGATACTGGAGGCTAATTATGAGGCTGCCTGCAGTAAAACCACTGAGCTGTGTCCCTGCTGACAAGTGTGGGTTCAGGATCCATCTTTCAGCTCCATGCGGGATACAAAAGCCTGGTAAAATTCAGTCGGATGCTTGCAGGAACATATAGCTATCTTCCAACGCCCTATGATAATATTATGAAAAGATTGTTAAGTTATTCTCTAAGTTGTAGAGAGTAATATATTTTGACCTGGGGTAGGATTTTTAGGTTGGCGTGCGGGCACAACTGGTGGTCCCAGGAGAGGCTGGGGCAACGACTGCCGCCTGTGATCGACCCCTGACTGCGATTTCATGCTCGTTGGCCAATCAACAGCCAGCCAGGGTGAAACACACGCTGAAATGCTCAGTGCCACTGGGGTGGGGGCAGGAGGAGGGTGGGTGATGACGTAAGTGTGGGCGGGGGGTGGGGGGGAGCGTGAGATGAAAGCTCCCTAAAGGCAGAGATCTGCCTTAGGGAGCTGAAGAATTTAAAAGCAAGAAATGAAGATTTTAAAATCTGGAAAAATAGGTCCACGCATCAGAATCAGTGGCCTGAACATATACATGGTGAAAATTCTGTCCTTATGTTTTGTTTTTAAATTTAATAACAGAAACCTCCTCCCGCCCTTGGCTGAAGTTTCATCAAAAAATGCAAAGTCCACCTGGTAGATTTGCCCGTCCACCGACCGTAAGGTTGAATGGACCATGAAAAATTGGGGACAATTGGAACTTTAATGGGCTTAATTTGCCCTCTTAATTGTCGGCGGGCGTGCTTCCGGCTTTTGTGCACATCAACCGACTGAAACATCGCGTGAGCACGGGAGGACATTGGGATGCTTGCCCAATGCCATCACGTGCTATTTTACGCTCGAGCCGGTAGGGCGTGCGCCCTCAAGCTGAGGTAAAAATTCTGCCCCAGGAGTTTGTAGTAGAAATGAAAGTGAAACTGTCAGCCTTCGCCATTATTACTCCCCTGAAACTGGCAGCAAGTCCTGGAGTCCACACATGCGCAGATAAACATGGAAAAACTGAAGCTGCTGTGAGCGATTATTTGCTTTCCCCTCGGGTGTGCTGTTGGATTTGCCCTAGACGATAATCAAGTAGAAACTACTGTGCCAATGAAAAGCTGCCTTTCTATTCTATTAATCTTTCTGTAAAATGCCTTGGAAATGTTACATTTTGCTCAATAAGGTGTAACTGGACGTTTAATGATATAATTACAGCTGTACAGCCTTAGGAGGTCTAAAGAACTAATTTTTTACTTGTGGAAGGTCAAATTTCTCCATTATGTTCAAAATGAAATCATATTTTTTTGTAAATTAAGTTTTTTTGTGGATATTTCAGTATCTACCTTAATCCCATATGCATGTCCCAATCATTTATTTCACACTTTGTTAAATTTTAAGTAAGAGCAAAAGAATTCAACAGTTTTTACCGTTTCATTTGCTGTCTGTGAGAACATTTCAATATGATTGTTCCTTACACTGCTTGATGCCTGGAGATCCCCTTAACTAGGAACCTGATTCAAAGTGACGTTGGGAAAGGGGATACGGATTGCTAGATCTTTATGCGCACCTTTCTTCCAGGTTAGCAGCGAATGCCATCACTTTGCCGCTGACTGCAAAACATGAGCCAATGACTTCCTTGGAGAAGAGTTGTTTCTGAATGTTCAGTTGGTTGAAAAAAAACGGCAAGTGCATGTTGTGATATTAATGCTGTTTATGAAACAATTCCTTCACACAGCGGGATGAATTATCTTTCACAGAATACAATCAAAAATGTCACAAAGAGTTAGCATTTCAGGCTGTAAATGTAAGAGGTTTAAGCAAATACAAACCAGAAAACTGGTCATATTTTTGCTGTCCATTGCAAGTTTGCATTGATTTTCAATGGAATAAGCAACAGCTCTCAAAAAAATGATTTTATCTAAAGTGTAGACAGGTATGGATCAAATAAATTTAAAGTTCAAATATCAGCTCATTTTATGATAAATATACCAAACTTGATGAAAACTCTAGGATATGGCAAGCAAATGTTTTACATATTCAGTATTTTCTTAACTACGCTTTCAAAATTGCATGGACTAACTACCAATGCCAATTGTCAGTAGTGTATGTAAATAAACAAGGAATTAAGTTACTGAGCTACCTCGAATGATTTGCATGATACAGCCAACAAAACTGATCAAATTTGAGTCATGGAAGTTAATTTGCAAATTACAAATTTTTTCACATCAGGTTTAAATTGAATTTATCTGAATGCACACAAGATGTTTTATGTGGACAGGGGGCTATTTATCATACCCAGAGAGTTTCCAACCCTCACAATAGATGTTGGTGACTGTTGCATGTGGCTTCAAATAAAATGACAAAAATAGGTGCTTGTTTTTTATTTATAAATAATGATGTTGGGTGAGTATTTGGTAAACATCTGACTGATAGTAGTTTAGCACAGGGAGCAGGCCTCACTGGTGGTCTACCCCATTTGGTTTTCTCATTGGTATCAGTGTACTAATTCATCCAAGTTATGTTGAATGAGGCAATTATCTACACCAATTTTATACCCATGTAGTTCTTGGCAGTTAGCACCTTTTTTCTCAGCACGCATCGTACGCATCAGTTCAAGAAGGTGGTTCACCACCACCTTCTCAAGGTAAATAGAGATGAGCAACAAATGCTGACCATGCCAGCAATATCCAGTAAACTGGCAGCGTAAAAATGTCTGAAATAAGAACAGAAAATGCTGGAAAATATCAGCAGGTCTGGCTGTGGAGAAAGAAACAGATCTAACATTTCAGGTTGAGGACCTTTCAGCCGTAGTATTTTGCTTTTATATTGAAAAATCTATTCCTTTTGTTATTCCAATTCTAATTACATTAACTCCACCTATTAATTAATGGTGAAGAAATGTCAATCCAGCATTCTTCCAATGCACAAATCCTAAAGATATTATTTACATTCTCAGCTATTTTTGTTCCTTACAGCATATTAAAAAGCAATTTTGATGGAAATACATGTTTGCTTGTAACAGTAAATCTCAACTCTCAGATATTCTTGACTTTTTAATATTGGCCAGAAATCTGCAAATTCTACTGATATTTTAAGTGAAATTAAATATTGATCTGGACTGTGTTAATCTATTATTCTAGTAAATAAAGGATTCATAATTTTCTCAATTGGATTTTACTTCTTCTTCGACTTGAACCATTATCTAAGGACTGACTAGTCATCTTCACAGTAAACAACAACCTTTATGACATTTTGGAATTTTATTTATGTGTGTTGTAGTCATGTTTTACAGCTGTTGTAACAGATGTGCAGAGTTAAATTCATTAAGTTATTTGCCTCTTGTGCTGATCTTCCTTGCAAGAAGTGGCCTGGTGACCTTTTGTGAGGTCTTCGCAGATCTGCCAAATTGCAACTTTTGAGAAACATGTGCGCACTTTAAATTAAAACTTAGTGTTTTGCTTGAATTTATGATTTTAGCTGCTCAGCCAAGATGGTAGGCAAGCAATCTACTCACAAAATACTACAGCATTAACTGACCACAACATGGGATTTGAATTGAACACCATTCCAATAAGGGTTACTTTCAATTTTTGCTCCTATTTGAAGAACTTAGCCAAGCTGAGAAATTTATGATATGAGACATCACAAGCAGGAATTGGTCCAGATTTTATGGCTAGCAAAGAATGAATGGCGCTCACTATTCTTTATGCTTACAGCTCCCACTGACTTTTTGTGGGCTTTTGCACAGCATTTTATTGCCATTGGGAGTCTGATAAAGTGCGGTACCCTTGACAGTGGATCTGAGATCTGTGCGACTAGAAAAAGTTACAGACAATCAGATTGAATAGTCCGTATGGGGGGCCTAACTCAATAAGTGTAAGTGATAATACTTAATTCAATCTAAGGTGATGCACAGGAATCAAAATAAAGAAATGGGAAGAAAAAGATGGATTAAAGAGACAGAACTGGCTGGATTTTGCCAAACCTGTTAATATCCCAATGCTGGGGTCATTTTGCAGGTCGTGTGACTGCATGAATGGATGGTGATATTTCACCAGTGATATGCAGCCAATTAAAGTCCAGCCAGCAGGAGAGCTGGCCAATAATTGATGGCGGGCAGGAGCTAGTACTGGTAGGTAGTTTGCCAGCTCTATATTTGAAAGCCTGTCTGTAGCCTTCATACAGGCTGTACACATGGTGCAGAATTTAACGGGCGATGGGGTTTCCCAACCCACCATCAAAAAGTTGGCGGTGGACTCACCTCCATTCTATACAACTGCCTCTCAGCCAGTTAATGCTCTCAAAAGCGCTATTTGGCTGGAGGCAGGCCTTCCACCCCCATTTAGGGAGGAAGACCTGCTCCAAGAGTTGCCAGGCATCTGAATGGCTGACAGGTCTCTAGCCCCAGCAGTGCCAGTGGGACTAGTGGCCACTGCTGGGATTGCACCCAGTCCGAAAAAATAAAGAATAAGAAACCAGTTAGAAAGTAGGTCTGGGGGGCTCTTGAGAGGCCAGGGCAGGAAGCCCTGGGATGATGTGCGGGGAGGGCAAGAGAAGAGGGGGGATGGGGTGCAAAGACTTGGTGGGGAGTGTGGGGACACCTGGTTGACGGGGTAGGGGGGAGAGGGGTTTCCCAATTGCACAAGAGGGCCCATGAAGAAGGCACCAGCTCCTCTTCCCCACCCAAGGCACAAGGCCCAAGCAAGCTACCCTGCCAGGCTTGCCCTGTCCCCAGCATCCACCTGCTGGCCATAAAATTGTGTCTAGAGCAGGAAATGACCCTTAAGTGGTCATTAGTTAGCCACTTTAGGGCCTAAATTGGGGCAGAAGTGGGCAGGCCATCCTAGGCCTCTCTCATCACCTGTAAAATTGTGGTGGGGTAGTGGCAGGTGGGTAGGTAATGGTAAAGTCAACTACTGAATTTTACATTCACCCCCCCCCCACCCCCCACCATAGAGTGCAGAGGAGGAGATTACAGCAGAAGTGAGTCTATGGAGGAATGGCCACTGTGAGAGGAAGGGTGGCTCCAGGTTTCCATGACTCCTCCCTGGAGAGGCTTCCACAGGCGGCAAGGAAACAGAAGGAGGTGTTCTCCACAGTGGATGGGAATAGGGGGCTGGCAAGCCTGACAAAGAAGGCAAGGATGAAGGTGTCAGAAGAAGTCATCAGCCGCAGGGTGGTGGCACGAACATGGGTGCAGTGCTGAAAGTGATTCAATGACCTTGTGTGGTCTGGCAAGGTGAGTAGCTTGCATGATGGTGACTTGACAGCCCTGAATGCCTGATATGGCCCATGACAGGTGAGATGAGCTGACTAACCCATGCACAGAGAGTGACCAAGGACCACGGTGCACAGCGAGCCACAGAGTTGTCTCACACCTGAAGATCATGGTCGGTCAGTGTTGCTCGCTGGGGTGATGAGAATAAATGGCTGCATGCAGCTAACCCCCCCAGTGGTATGATGATCGACAGTTTAAGTGGCACAGCCTGACAAGCACAGCTGGACTATGAGACAAATGTGACACTGTGTATTTGTGTCATTGTTTGAGAAGAGAGTGCATGGAAGTGGTGTGCCCTTCATTGCCGTACTCATTCAGATGAATGGGGTTCAGCAGGCCAGATTGTCACAGAGAGCAAGGCAGGTATGGAGCCTTCAGGGAATGAGAAAAGAGCTGGCCTTGGGCACCAAACCTTCTAATAAGTATTCACACTGGCACCTCTCTGGGCCTTGATGACCACAAGGAGCTCCAGATCAAGGACAGGCAGGATGATCTTGGTGGATGTGGAAGTTGTTAACAGCGCTCTTGTCTCTCCTGCAGTGCCAGGGGAGGTTGAGGCACATGAGATATCAGAGGATGAACCACCATCTGAGGAGAGAGTGTCACATCAGTCCAGCGGACCCTCCACTAGAGCAGATGCCCACATGTCAGTGGGCACAGATGCACGTTTACAGTGGGTGTCACCAGCTGGTGAGCAGGGCATGGTAATAATGGAATAGGCAATTAAGGCAGCAACAGCTCTGGTCACCTCCCTTTGGAGGATTGAGTAAAACCCCACCAATGCACAGCTTCCTGCAGATGGCGAGCCCTGGGAGTCCTCATCGAAGCAGCAGATACTGGAGCAGCAGTGTGAAATGTATGAACATATGTCTGAGTTCCCAGAGGCTTTTCACTCCCATGCGCAAACAGTGGAGGAGTCCATCAGTGCCATGAGTGTCACCATATTACGGCATATGAGCTCATGGTCTGCTCCAAAAAACCCCATCTATTTTACTAATGACCCTTTGGGAAGACCATCTGTCGTCCTTGCTTGGCCTGGCCTATGTGTGACTCCAGACCCACAGCAAAGTGCCCTGTGAAATATCTGAGAAGGCTACTTGGTTGCCAAGAAGGTGGCTATTCAAGGGCAATTAGAGATGGGCAATAAGTGTTGGCCTTGAATGAATATTAAATAAAGCTTGCTGTTCTGTTTAACAGTTATTCCTGCAATGTAATTATCCTTCACTTTTAATTTAAACTTTCATGTAGTGAAATAAATGGATTAAGATAGAAATTAAAATTAAACTAAGGAGCTTAAGAAAAGAGTTTTTTTTAAAAAGTGATATCTATTTAAATTAAGCTGAGTAAAATTAACTTTTATTTAAATAGATAATTAACAGAGATATTGATTTGAAAAGCTGGGATTTATATGGACATAAAGAGATGGAATGACAGAATGTTATTGATTGCTTCTGGTCAGTAATTTTAATAGTATCAGCCAAGAAGGAAGGAAATGAGCTGTCCAACAATGAAAGATTTTCTACCAACCTCTTAGTTACTTTCATTGTAATAATTATGTTAGTAATTTTACAAATATGAGTTTTAAAATGATATAAGCCATTTTCAGAGGGTGCGCTGTTGAGGACCCTCACACTACAATCAATGGACACCCATGAATTGGTAAAGACTTCCAACTTAATGCTGTTACTCTTGAAAAAGTTATGTCTTGTTAAATAAAGAGCAAATGAGATTTAACGTTATACCAAGGTCATAATTACTGCTAAACAACCTCACTGGCGATGAAAAGCAAACTTTATAATTTTGAAATGTTAACTTTCTTCATGATGATAAAAAAAATCCATGGTGTGAACGATTGCTCCAAGAAATTGCCTTTATACCAGTTGCCCTGAGCTTGGACTCACAAAAGCCTGCTCTGCAGAGGAAGGCTGAGCCGATTGCTATTCCGTTCTTAGTTTATCGCAAAATTGGATAGCATAGGAGAGTTTGAAAACGGAATAGAAATCATCAAATATCACAAGACTCTGGTCAGTGTCTCATATCCCCCTCTGGCAAACTAGGTGCTTTCTAGGAGTCTGTCATTTTAGGCCCAGATAGATCCCTCTTATGTATTTGAATTATTTCATGGACAAGTTCTAGCTGACCACTTCCCAGGGGAGCGATAGCTGATAGAGGCAGAGTACTTCCATCTCAGCAAGCTGATTAAATGCATTCACCGTGTTGCTGGAGGAATTGGGACATGCTGTTCCTAATGTGGCTGTGTGCTGGCAGTGGTGCATTCTGTTTAGGGATGCAGGAAGATAAGGAGCGAGTTAGTGGTGCTGGGATGGCTACATTGCCATGTATATTGCTGATCTTACCATTGCAGGGAAATGTGGACCAAACCAAATATATTGGAAATCTAAAACAAAAACAGAATTACCTGGAAAAACTCAGCAGGTCTGGCAGCATCGGCGGAGAAGAAAAGAGTTGACGTTTCGAGTCCTCATGACCCTTCAACTGAACTGTCATGAGGACTCGAAACGTCAACTCTTTTCTTCTCCGCCGAAGCTGCCAGACCTGCTGCGTCTTTCCAGGTAATTCTGTTTTTGTTTTGGATTTCCAGCATCCGCAATTTTTTTGATTTTATATATATTGGAAATCTAACTGGGTGAAGTCTCTTTTGCAACACAGACAGACTGGAAGTTTATTTCCATGAGGGATGTTAATAGCAATTGGAAAGAAAATGTTTAACTTACTAAAGAGATATCTAAAATTAATAATTCCAAAATTAATCATTTGCAGTTTCCAGTTTTTTTAAACAAATAGTCTAATATATTGTATGGTATAACTCTGCGTTTTGGTAATTATTGTAGTTTTGTCAGCAAATGATAGCAATATTTGTGTACTTCAGGATCAATAGATATGATTTTAAATTAACCCCTGGAAATAAATTTTGCAGTTATTCCTAAAGATGTGCCAGTGAGTTTAATTTTTCTCAGAATATGTATCTTCGGATGATGGAATTTTGCACTAGGGTGGAAATGTTTCACTGCTAGAAGACCTTAAACTACTTTTTCTCTTTTTTTTTCTAGAAATAAAAGATGCAAATGAAGAAATCCATTAAGAGTTTGACTTTTGCATTGTGAGGACTACCAGAGAGAAATGAAGGAAAACTTCAAATCAGAACCTCCAGGGACTTCTCTGTGGGTAAAGTGTTCATCCCAAACAGGGCATGCTGAAGAAAAGAATTCTGCCTGAGGATATAATCATTAACTGCAGCAAGTCAGAGCCTTGCTGTTTGGGAACTTACATTTCATTGAGCAATCTGCTGAACAAATCTAATATCCAGCCTCATATTGACAACTAGCAATGTTTTTGACAGGAGTTAAAGGTAATGAAATGCCATGGTGGCTTAATTAATGTAATGTTCTAGTTTAAAAATGTGCTTTGTCAATGCAGACTAATCACAAATGTCAT
Source organism: Carcharodon carcharias (assembly GCF_017639515.1). NCBI lineage: Eukaryota > Metazoa > Chordata > Chondrichthyes > Lamniformes > Lamnidae > Carcharodon > Carcharodon carcharias. The sequence continues at coordinate 168,627,338 of NC_054473.1, forward strand.
TGTGAACTTTCTTTAGGAGCTTATATTAATCGGGGTAGGGAGACATGGTTTTAATTCACGTGGGCTTGCTAGACATTAACATGTTTAAAGGCTATTTTGTACAACAAGCATGTTTACATCCAGTTAGATGTGGCTGTTTCTCGGTCATGTGCAGCAGCAGTCTTTTTTTTATTCTTTCACGGGATGTGGACTTTGCTGACTGGGCCAGCATTTATTGCTCATCCCTAGTTGCCCTTGAGAAGGTGGTGGTGAGCTGCCTTCTTGGATTGCTGCAGTCCATGTGGTATACGTACACCCACAGTGCTGTTAGGGAGGGAGTTCCAGGATTTTGACCCAGCGACTGTGAAGGAATGACGATATATTTCCAAGTCAGGATGTTGAGTGACTTGGAGGGAACTTCTAGGTGATGGCATTCCCATCTATCTGCTGCCCTTGTCCTTCTAGATGGTAGTGGTCATGGGTTTGGAAGGTGCTGTATAAGGAGCTTTCGTGAATTCCTGCAGTGCATCTTGTAGATGGTACATACTCTGCCACTGTGCTTTGGTGATGGAGAGAGTGAATGTTTGTGGATGTGGTGTCAATCCAGTGGACTGCTTTTCCCTGGATGATGTCAAGCTTCTTGAGTGTTTGTGAGTGCTGCACTCATCCAGGCAAGTGGGGAGTATTCCATCACACTCCTGATTTGTGCCTTGTAGATGGTGGACAGGCTTTGGGGAGTCAGGAGATGGGTTACTCGCTGCACTATTTTTAGCTTCTGACCTGCTCTTGTAGCCATAGTATTTATATGGCTAGTCCAGTTCACTTTCTGGTCAACGGTAACCCCCAAGATGTTGATAGTGGGGGATTCAGTAATGGCAATGCCATTGAACATCAAGGGGTGATGGTTGGATTCTCTCTTATTGGAGATGGTCATTGCCTGACACTTGTGCGAATGTTACTTGCCACTTGTCAGCCCAAGCCTGGAATATTATCCAGGTCTTGGAGCATTTGGACATGGATTGCTTCAGTATCTGAGGAGTCACGAATGGTGTTGAGCATTGTGTAATCATCAACGAACATCCCCACTTCTAACCTTATGATGGAAGGAAGGTCATTGGTGAAGCAGCTGTAGATGGTTGGACTGAGGACATTGCCCTGAGGAACTCCTGCAGTGATGTCCTGGAGCTGAGATGATTGACTTCCAACAACCACAACCATCTTCCTTTTTGCTAGGTATGACTCCAACCAGTGGAGAGTTTTCCCCCTGATTCCCATTGACTCCAGTTTTGCTGGGGTTCCTTGATGCCACATTCTGTCAAATGTGGCCTTGATGCTACCTTGGGAGTTCAGCTCTTTTGTCCATGTTTGAACCAAGGCTGTAATGAGGTCAGGAGCTGAGTGGCCCTGGCGGAACCCAAACTGGGCATCAGTGAGCAGGTTATTGCTAAGCAAGTGCCGCTTGATAGCATTGTTGACGGCCCTGACTTGTGCTTTATAGATGGTGGACAGGCTTTGGGGAGTCAGGAGGTGAGTTGCTCTCCGCAGAAATCCCAGCCTCTAACCTGCTCTTGTGGCCACAGTATTTATATGGCTGGTCCAGTTCAGTTTCTGGTCAATGGTAACCCCTAGGATATTGACAGTGGGGGATTTAGCAATGGTAATACCATTGAACATCATGGGGAGATGGTTAGATTCTCTCTTGGAGGTGTTCATTGCCTCCCTTGTAAAGGGCATTGGTGAGACTGCACCTGGAATCCAGTGTACTATTTTGGTCCCTTTCTTAAGGAGGGATATACATGCATTGGAGACAGTTTAGAGAAGGTTCACTATGTTGATTCCTGGGAGAAGGAAGAGACTGATTATGAGGAATGGTTGAACAACTTGAGCCAATACTCGGAGTTTAGGAGAATGAGAATTGAATTTATTGAAATATATAAGATTCTGGGGGGGCTTGACAGGATAGATGCTGAAAGGATGTTTCTCCTTGTGGGGGAATCTAGACCTAGCAGGCACAGTTTAAGAATAATAGGTCGCCAATTTAAGGTGGAAATGAGGAGGAATTTCTTCTCTCAGAGGCTCATTAGTCTTTGAAATTCTCTAGCTCAGAGAGTGATGGAGGCAGCATCATTGAATATATCCAAGGCTGAGTTCAACAGATTTTGATCTCCAAGGGAGTCAAGGGTTATGGTGGCAGGCAAAAAAGTGGAGTTAAGGCTACAATCAGATCAGACAACCTTAATGAGTAGTGGAGCAGGCTCAAGGGGCCAAATGGCTTACTCCTGCTCCTACTTCTTATGTTCTTATTGACTTTCTCAGTGCCAGGTTTTTCCCTTATGTGTGAAGTGATCTTCCAAATTCATATACAGAGAGAAACTGAAGTCAAATTCAATTTGCTGTTTCTAAATTGCCTTCTTTTTAACATTAATATTTGATAATGCATCAATGCAAACCAAACTCTACAAGTTGACCACAGTACTAATCCTATTAGAAAGTAAAAGGTATAAATATTTAAGTGTGCAGAGTCAATGTCACTTTTTTAAATATAGTGGGCACTATGACCAAGAGCTGTATTGACATCAGATTTCTTTTAAAGTTTTGAAATATAAAGGTGAGTCCTTAAAATGGATAAAGAGCAACTGGGAGAGACCTTTAAAAAAACCCCGCAGCTTATGCCCAATTTTATTTTTTGTGCTGGTTTGTATTTTTTTAAAAAACCTACTTTTTCCCTGGTTTCAGCATCAAAAGGCAATTGGCAACCTACTCCCAGGACTCTGAAAATGTTAATTTCCATACATAGATATGTCCCAACCTGTAATATGTCTTCGTTTACCATCTATCATGGATAGACCCCCAGGGCTTGATTACTCTTTTGGGATGGGGGCCCTGACTTTGGGATGGTTTCTGGTCCTGACCCTGCTTTGAGTGGGAAAGAGACTGAGGAAGTGATTTTGGTGAATATCATATGTATTGGCTGGAGGTCATGTTCCCCATCAAATGGGGGGCAGCAGTCGTGGGAGGGGGCAGGATCCTGAAAGCATAGACCAGATTTAAAGCACCGATGCAACTCCTATTGTGGCTACTGTTTGATACAGTAATGGCAAAGAGTAGAGAGGAGCAGGAAGGCCACAATTCAGCCACCTGTACCAGGGAGCCGCAAGATTTACTGATGTCTCCCTTGAGGTACTTATGGAGTTGGAGCGTAGAAATATATGCTGCTCCCTGAGGGTGACAGAAGGCCATTCAGCCAGATTAAGCAGCTGGTGATTACAAATTCAGTCAGCAGCTATAGCATGATGAGGAGGATGTGGCTGTAGTACCATAAGCAGTTCAATAACCTTTTTTGATCTGGCAACTTGTGTGCAGGGTGATACGCAGACGGCAGGGCTTTCGGTCTGCATCAACCAGTAGACAAACCAGCTGAGCAGCCTGAAAGCGTGTGGTGCTCTTCAACATAGGAGCAATGTGTGTCCAGGAGCGTTACTGGTCTGAGAGCAAAGCTCAAAGCCCTCATGCAATTGAGGAGCAGGCAGCACTGAAAAGTGTAACAACTCATGAAAATGAGCTGCTGGAGTTGGTGAGTGTGGTAAAGTGAGGTACCCTGTCCCTCATCGGAAAGAGCACCTGTACGTGACTTATAAAATAGGCAACAACTGGCAACCAGAGCAGAAAGCAGTGCTGCAGTGTAAAATTTTTAAAAACCCTGCAGAATCATGATCGCTGGGATCCCGCCATAACTCAAAAAGAACGTGAAACCCAGCAGAGAAAAGCCAACAGCTGCAGAAATAGAGTTTAAAAAAAACTGTGACTGCTCTTAAAGCAGGAATGCATTTAAAAGAGTAAATACATGAAAAATGTCTATGGACAGAAAGTTATGAGACCCCACTGAGACAGCAACTCCACTGTAAGCCAAACACCTAAACTCGTCATGACCTAAAAAACCTATTGGAAGTACAGTCCCTTTGAGGTCATTCATGATGCCTCAGTTCGGGCATATCGATCCATTCGACCCCATTTCAGATGATTAGTCTCAGTATGTCAAATGCCTAGGGTTCGTTTTTACCGTTAATGTCATCGCTGGGGAGGAGAAGAGGGCGATTCTTTTGTCCTCATGCGGGAGCAAAATGTACGGGCTGATCCTCAGCCTTACGTCACCTACCGCCCCAGACTCGAAGACTTTCGACAAGTTAATAGAAATTGTAAGAACCAGCTGAGGCCAAAGCCCTCAATTACGATGCAGCACTTCAAGTTCAATTCAAGGAACAGGCTTCTGGAAGAGACAATAGCTGACTATGTGGCCGTTTTAGAGGCATTAACTGAGCATTGTGAATTCGGAAAGTCCATTAGTGATATGTTGACAGACGGGCTGATATGTGGGATTGGAGATGATACTATCCAAGGGAGTTTATTAGCTGAACCTAGTCTAGACTTCAACAAGGCATTAGAATTAGCTACCGCAATGGAGAGTGCTGTTAGAAATTCCAAAGTTATAAAAGGTACACAAAATGGCTCCGTCCATCTGGTCGAGCAGGACAATCTGGCAGCAAAAGGCGTGAAAACTTCAGACTCCATGGAAAGGCGGGAAGCGCTCCCTAGCTCTGGACCATGGAGAAAAATGGTACTGCAGTGAAAACCCACAAAATGAATGAGAGAAATACACCCAGGCCTCCAGAGAGTGAACTCAAACAAGTCGAGTGCTTTTTCTGCCACTGCTATGGCCACATAAGGCGGCACTGCAGAGAAAGGCTAAAACAACATTATAAAGGCGGAAGGAAAAATCGTGAAATATGCCTCATGGAAGAGCCAGAAGAAATAAAATCAGACAACCATTCATTATATAAACTCAAAGTGGAAAGAACCGAGCCGATCCAAGTAGTCATTACAATTAATGGACAACCCATTAAGGCGGAAGTTGATACAAGAGTGTCAATGTCTGGCATTGGAGAGCATACATTTAATTATCTGAGTAAAGGAATCCATCCTTTGAAGTTAAAAGTTTCAGACACAAAGCTAAGGACGTACACGGGCGAATAAATAAATGTGAAAGGAGTATGTCAAGTCAAGGTGCCGGATGAGGAACAGTCTGCAAAGTTGCCCCTATTTGTAATGTCAAGCAGGGACCAAGTATCCTCAGAAGGAACTGGCTGGGAGAGATAAATCTCGAGGACCCACTAAGTTCCCAATTCAAAACCAGAAATGTTTCTGCAAGAAAAAATGAGTGTGCAAAGACCCACTGGGAGAAGCCCTTAGAAGTGTTACACCAGGACAGAGTTCAAGCTGAGGTCAGCATCCTTCAAAAGGAAATGGAAAATCTATTAAAGGACTTTCGTGCACTACAAAATTTAATCAGCTCCTAATTTGTGCCATGAGAAAGATATGAAGAAGAAAAGGAAGAGTTAAACCTGTCTCTGGCCGAGTTAAGGAATAAATTAGCTGAGACGGGGCAACGATATGTGATTCTCCAGGAAGCTATTAATGAAAATAAGAAAGAATTGGAAAAGCTGAAGCAGCAGCTGTGTGAAAGGCCTGAAATTTTAAAGCTAGAAGGCCCTGAATTCCCAGAAGAGCTGCCGGAAAACCCAACGACTGAGCTCAATCATGTTCAGCTCATGCCTGAGTCTAGTCCAGCCAATAACGAAATTAAAGAGAAGACAGAGATACGGGTCAGTGCTACCAAGAAAAGGACACGCGGGAAGAAAAAGTGAAATTGTTGACAGTCCTCGGAAAGGAAAACAAAGATTTATTTTTCCTTTTCCTCTTTCTCCTCATACATCATGCAGCTCATCGTTGTGTTGCTTTGTCCTTTATCTGTTTCTTGGAGGGGAGGGGCAGCAGGAGTGAATGTGACTGCACCCAGAAGATGGTGAAACCATCCACTGAGGGACATGGTGGGCAACTGCCCCTGAAAAGGAGGAGGTCTCGGGAACACCAGCCGAGGCTGTTGAGCTACAACACTCAACCCATAAAAGAAGGCCTCCTGAGAGACTTGACCTGTAAATAGTTATTGTGTAAATAGTTAATGTGTTTTAAGCTTGTTAACTGTACTTTTAAGTAAAGGGGGAGGGATGTGGTAAAGTTAGGTACCCTGTCCCTTCAAGAAAATGCAAGTTTACTGATCATATGACAGCACTGACAAATCACTGTAGAGCATGGGCAACTGGGATCTGTAAGTCTCGTTCTGGAGGTTTCTGAGTGAGCATGTATGACTTGGTATTCTGCCCTATGTCTCAATAAACATCACTGTTTGTTCTTACATCAGTCTCTCCCCATTATTGATTGCAAGCAGCAATTGATGAGAACATAGGAAGGCGTGAAGATAGAGTTCAGTTGACCCACAAACTCATTTACCCAAAACATAAAAGTGAGGGAGGCCAGCATTGCCTTCTCTCTTCCATTTGTGCTTGCAGGAGATACAATGCCAGAGAGAGATTGCAGACAGGTGGTGGAGAGACCTAGCTCACTGCAGGCATGGAGAGGGAACCCTTGAGATGATGAGGATGGCATTGCAATGGAAGTAGATAATGGAGAATTGGGAATACATGTAGGACTGGGGCAAAAGTTATAGAGATGGCCACATGAAAGTGATGGCATGCAATTCTGTGCATGTAATACCATGCCAAAATTTCAGCTGCATTGTAAAGCCTCAACTCTGCAGAGGCATCTGCTGGCAGAGGTGAATTCTCTTGATCATCTGCACATTTCCGCTACAGGGTGAGTTGTGGAGGGGGAGGCTGCCACTGCCAGAGGACTGTCACTGGATTCTCAGCAGAGGATGGGGGACAGACACAGCCATGTTCAGTTGGGCATTGATACACAGTCTTGGGAGAGACAGGCAAAATGGCTCTACTTTGATCAGCTGTGTGAGATGAGATGTGTGCCACATGTCAGCGTTCCCTGACGTGGTCATAGGCTGAGAATAGAAAAGATCATTCAGCTCATGTGCATCGCCATGTCTCAGGGTTTTGAACACATGAGCACCTCCATTGACAGAGTGGCCAACCTCATGGTGAACCATATGTGGGAGCATTCTGAGTGGATGCAGGACCATTGCACAGAAAGCATGCCACTTCTGTAGCATTGACCAATCAGTGGAACCAGTGGTGCAAAGATGTATGGAGTGGAAATCATCTTCGTCCCAGCTTATGGCCCCCCTAGAGATCAAAAGTGCATCAAAGGGCTGAGGCAGTCACTGAATAGGGTGACCCCCACCCCAACTACCCACAACCCCCCCCCACCCCCCCCCAAACACGGAGCAGCATCATCACCAAGATCTGTTCATTCCCTGTGACAGAGGCTGCCCCTGCATTGACATCAGTGCAGCAAACACTGTTGATGCCCCCTCTGACACCTCAATGATGAAGACAGTCACCACATGCATCTTAGCTGCAAGCAGAACAGGCTTTCTCCACGTACTCCAAGACCACAAGGGGAGAACTGTGTCAAAGTGGCCAAGAGTGAAGGTCACCACGCGGTTCATCATACTGAGTGGTTCACTAGGGTGGTCTTTATTTCTGGCGGCATAAAGGGATGGTTTTTAATTACAATGGAGACGTTGAACCATGAAACTTGATGTGTGAACTTCCATTCTTTGAAGACAAAGTGGCAAAAGAAGGATCAGTGGGAAAGGGATGCAGTTGTCCCTGAATGAGCTCACTGAGACCATCAGAAAGGTGCATTGACGATAAGAATAGAGCTTCTCAGTGTTGTGTGTTTAATGGATGTATCCCCACAATCATAGCAAAGTGAGTACTAGAGCATGTAATCTCCCATCCTAATAGCACTGAGGGTGGACTGCAGTCGTTCAAGAAAATGGCAAAGCACCACCTTCTGAAGGGCATTTAGTAATGGCCAATAATTGCTGGCCACATCCCATGGAAGAATAATATTTTTAATAAATCCTGTTAGATGAGTAGAGCACCAGTGAAACATGCCTGGATCAGATGCACCTGATCACCATCCTAATGAAAGCTTTGACTCCTAAGACAACCCCAGGTACCTCACAGCATAGCATGGGTACTGTTCTTCTCTTTAACTTCCTCTTCTTCTTCCTTCTCTTTCTCTTCTTCCTCCAATGAACTCTGTCTTCACCCTCTTCAAGGTCCAAATCCCCCGGAGGGTCATGTTATGGAGAAAGTAGCAGACCACTACAATGCATGAAACCTTACAAGAGTGCACTGTAGGGTGCCACCCAAACAGTCGAGGCACCAGAATTGCATCTTTGGAGGTTCAATGGCCTGCTCAGTGGTTGCCCTTGTGACCTGATGGCTGTGGTTGTAGCAATGTAGCACTTCTGTGCCTCGGTCTTGGGGCCCCATAAAGATGTGAGTAGCCATCTCTTCAAGGGATATCCCTCATCCCTAGAAGCTATCCTCTGAGTCTTGCTGATGTAATGAAGAGCTGTGACTGCCAGGGGATAAAGGTTCCATGGTAGCTGGCAGGATAGCAAGCACGTACATGCACTTATTGTGGTTGCAGATCAGTTAAATGTTTAGGTAAAGGAAGCCCTTCCTGTTGATGAATCTCCCTGGCCACACACTTGGTGCCTTGTGATGGCTAAAGAAGTCAATCAATGATGTCCTTCACCTGAGGGTATCCAGCAATAATGGTGAATCCCACTGTCCTCTGTGAATGTGTGACCCCATCTATTTGAAAGTTTATGTACTGCCCAGCTCCCACAAACAGGGCATCAGTAACCTGTGATATGTAATGTGTGCTGCCACTTGAGAAATGCCACCAAGTCCACTGCTGATTCTCTAATATGACTAGGTAGCTTATTTTTTGATAATACATGGTATGCTGATTGTATGCCTTCATTGCCTCCCTGCCTCTTCCTCCTCCCCTCTGCTCTTCTCATGCCCAGGGATGCATCTACTGCTGAGGATGTTAATTAGCACCCACCGCAACACCTCTCCCCCATCAACCACCTTGTTACTCAATATTATCTTGGAGTAGTTTAATCCCATGTTCAGCTGCTGTGTTGACTGTGGTCAGCCTCTGCATATCACCCTATGATCCCTGTGGGTCCCAGCACCCACAGACAGCTTTAGCTGACAGCTCTGCTTATTCAGTGGGAACTGTATGCCAATGGTTGAGCGATCCTTGCACCCTTTTATGCATGTCATGACCTGCTTCCCACTGCATTTCCCACCAACCCCTCCTCAGTGACCTGTCTGAGATCCAGCGTGGTTTCTGTGCCTTTTCTCAAAACTTGCAGACTGACCCCTAATGAGATGAAAACTTGCTCATTTGCATCATGAATTGCCCATTGTCCATATTCGGGTATGTTGCCGAGTCACACTTCCTAATCTCGGTTCCAACATGTCTGAGAACCAGAACTATTTCGGGAAATCATCACAATGCCCAGTGGTGCTGATTGCGTCCCAATCTTCCGTCATTCCCTCCTCCAGTTCACCAAAAAAGCCCTGCCTCTGACCTCTTCTCAGTGTCTTTATGGCTGAGGTGGGAAATTTAAATGAATGAAGGAATTGAACCTACACTTGTGCTCCACTATATTCACGACATTGTCTACAGTCAACACTTTTCAGTGATGTTTGAGGCAAGTGAATATTCAGCAAAACGAAGTGGAGAGATATACAACCACTGGATGTCTCAAAACACTTTACAGACAATGAAGCACTTTTTGAAATGCAGTCACTCTTGTAATATCAGAAATGTGGCAGCCAGGCTGCTCACAGCAAACTCCCACAAACAGCAAGGTGATAATGCCAAGGTAGTCGGCTCTTTTGTTATGTTGGTTGAGGAAAAAATATTGGTCAGGGCACTGGTCACACCTCTCGGCTCTTCTACAAAATAATGCCACAGGATCTTTTACATCCACCCAAGCAAGCAAGCAGATGGAGCCTCGGTTTAATGTCTCATCAGAAAAATAGCATCTCCAAAATTGCAGCACTCCCTCATTACTCCAATCAAGCATCAGCATAGATTTTGTGCTGAAGTGTCAGAGAGGTCTTGAACCCAGAACTTTGTAAGTCAGAGGTGAAAGTATTACCAACTGAGCTACAGCTGACATTTAATGAGTCCTGCACACAAATGTAACGTTTTATGGAGCTTTGGAAAGATGTCCGAGTTCCATGCATGCGCACCTAAATGAGCACACAGAGCATAATTTACACCCCTCCTACACTACGTGTTGCTACACTGAGGCCCAGATTTTTGGCACACTGGAAAGGTTCTTCTTCGTGACAAAAATCCCGGAAATGACTGAAATTTCTAAGTCCTGAACCTGAATCCAACATTCCTCATCTTTGAGGGATGGGACTGGAGTCAGGCCAGGGTTCACACATGTGCAGTTTGTAGAGGCAGCTGGCCATTTAAAACACTAGCTGCTTCCACTGAAGTGGGATTTTAGAAAAACAGGAGTGTGGAATCCAGACTGTGCAGATTGGAACAGGTAAAAGGAGGCCTGAACTTGGTGAAAGCATTTGGATAGCCTGGGCACCCCTTTGGATTGGTAAAGTACCCGTTTGGATAAAGTCCCAGGACAACTTTGGGAAAGGTAAGGCACCTTTTGGGAGAGATAAGGTACCCTTTGGGGTTGTTAAAAGTGAATATGATTGTGTGCTTTTATGCAAAAAAATCATTAGAGCTGTCAAAGAACTGTCCAACTGTCAATGAACTGTCCAGTTGTCAATGAAATGTTAAAGAGCTGTCCAGCTATCAAACCTGTCAAAGCTGTCCAGGAAGTGTCAAAGCTGTCATGGAACTGTCCAAGGATACTAGGTGAGTTGGCATGGTAAGGGTAAATGGTGGTGGGTTGGGGGGGGAGAGTGTGGATTAGCACTAAGTTGGCATTGGCAATATGGGGGCAATGAGGGGTGAGTAGAAGGTCACTAAGTTAGCATAGGGAGCTTGGGGCCATGGGTGTGGGGGTGAATGAGGTGGCATAGGTTGGCACCGATGAGGTATAGGGAGTGTGTGAGGGCTGAGTCGGGTGAGGGATGAGGGTTGGAGGGAATTTTTTAAATTTATTTAAGCACAGTGCCTGGGCACAGAGGCAGGCCTTGTGTCCAGCCTGCCTTCCCACCCGGCAGGCCTGTGCATTTGTTCAGAGTCTCCCGCCCTGACTCCAATTTGACCCCCACCCAACCACAAATCCGACCTGAGGGGGTGGACATTTTTAAAGGTCAGGTTTGCTGAGTCCAAAGTTACCTGATTCGGCGAACCCGACACGGGGATGAAAATTCTGGGCCTTAGTAATTAGGAAGAGCCATTTTTCAATCAGCAGGAAAATAAAAAGCAAGTCACCAAATTTACAATTGCTCTCTTTTAAAAAGGCAGATTTCTTAGCTGGGTGTGGTAGGAAGGTAAATCCTTTATGGTCTGAAATCTCGAAATTCATGTAACTTACAACAGTGTTTGACCAGTCCAATGCACTCCTGGCAGAACTTCCATGTTCCACCCTCTGTAAACTTGAGGTCATCCAAAACACTGCTCCCTGTGTCCTAAATCACACCAAGCCCCATTCAGCCATTGCCATGTGCTTGCTGACTTATATTGCATCCTGGTTAAGCAATGCCTCGATTTTTAAATTTTCATCCTATTTTTAAATCTCTCTATGGCCTTGCCTCTCCCTATGCCTGTGATCTTCTCCAGCTCCAGCCCTCCGTGATATCCGTGTTCCTCTAATTCTGGCCTCTTGAGTACCCCTGATTTTAGTCTTCCCACCATTGGTGAGTATGTCACGTTAGCAAGGCACTAGGTTCTGGAATATCCTGCCTAAACCTCTCTACCTCTCTTTCCTCCTTTAACACACTTCTTAAAGTCTACCTTGTAGAGCAAGCTTTGTTTGTCTGCCCTAACATCTCTTTAGGAACCTCGGTATCAAACTTTGCTTTATCACCCAGCACCTTGGGACATTTTATCACATTAAGGGCACCATATGAGTACAGGCTGTTTTTGTAGCTATGAGATCAAACCAGTCCTGCCACTATTTTACTACATTTCCAGTGCTACCACAAAGAAACTCTGTCTGGGAGCAAATGTGCAACATGTCTCCAGGACTAGAAAAAAATAGCCTTCTGTACTCATGCTTTGAGTTGATGTGCAATATGATGACACCTATTGGCCATATTTAGATAGGATTTGTAAAACAGTAGTAATATTGTAAATAACTATGTTTGCTAATATTAATAATGATAGTTAACTACTGTAGAGAATGCCATGATTGTATATCAGTACAAGCATGCCTTGAAACAACCTTGTGTGTTTGGTTTCTTTTTGGATTAATTACACAAGTGTAATACGCACTGTATAAAATTCTGTAGGATAGAAATTTGTCAAAAGCAATGGCGTAAAACAAGTATTGGATCAATGGAATTAAATATCAGGTACTTTGAATAACAGGCAGTTGATCTGATTCTACCTGTTTACCCCACCACCTTGGGCAAAATTCTACTCCTGTGTCTTTGAGAAAGGCCTTGTCACCATGAGTGATTGAAGACATATTCATGGAAGGTGAAGGGCAAGAAGGAGGCCAAAGAAGATTTGAAATTCTTACAATTAATATGAGTCTTCACACACAGAGTAGGTTAAAGTTGGTGTGTAAGTGGTTAAACCAATTTCATATGGCACAGAAAATGGGCAGGAAATTAATTTTGCATATTGCAGATAATTCTGCACTGACAGACCCAAGTATGTGTCTGTACTTCACAATGATTAATCAGTCTCTGGGAAGCCATTTATTTAATCAGTGATGGCAATTTTTCTTTAATCCTACCTACACTTAAATTTTATAGCATTATCAAATACAAATAAATGCTGAAATAATTAACATGCTTCAGATTTGTATCAGAGTGAAGACAATCATCAAAATGAAGCGAGTAACATTTCTCTCTGGCCTTATCAACCTTACGTGATGCAGTTGACAGTGGCAAACTAGAGGCTTTTGTGCGTTCTGTTCAGGCATTAGAAAGAAAAGAGAATCATTGAATAAATAGGATAATTACAGTATTTGACAGAACATAAACTGGTCCGAGCATTTAAATGACACCTCTTCCTTTTTTGGTTGTGATATTACTGAGAAATTATTGTTCACAAGGTAATCAATAGAGAGTGCATTCTGTGCAGTAATTGGAACTATGCTTTGAACGATAAAATGTCAATTAAAGGAGAAGTGCCTTCGACTGAACCTATACCATAATCCTGAAAGATTAGAAAAGGAGATGGAGCTACAATTAATAATGTGTCACTATGCATTATGCCATAGAATTGATGATTAGAAAGGGGCTTGGCAGCATAACTTTGTATTGATATCCTGATATTAATTGAATAGTGCAGTGAGCTGTTGGTAACTAGCCCCATTTAGTATATCACTGCATAAAGAACTTCGAGGGAATAGTTCATTGCTCAGCTTACTCCCAACTTTAAGCTCTAAAGTACAGTTTACCACAGAAATAGTCTAGCAAATATAGGCCCAGTCTCCTCAATCTTGCCTCACAGGACAATCCCACTGTCCCAGGGATCAGTCTGTTGAACCTTCATTGCACTCTCTCTATCACAAGTATATCCTTCCTTAGGTATAAGGAAACCAAAACTGTACACAATACTCCAGGTGCAATCTCACCAAGGCTCTGTACAATTGCAGCAAGATTTATTTTCTCCTGTACTCAAATCCTCTTATAATAAAGTCCAACATACCATTTGGCTTCCTAACTGCTTGCGGTACTTGCAAGTTAGCTTTCAGTGACTTATGAACAAGGACTTGTAGGTCCCTTTGGACACCAACACTATCAATCACTCACCATTTAAGAAATACTCTGCATTTCTGGTTTTCCTACCAAAGCAGATAACTTCACATTTTTCCACATTATATTCCATTTGCCGTGTTCTTGCCCACTCACTTAACCTGTCTCAATCCCCTTAGAGCCTCTTTGCATCCTCCTCACAATTCACATTCCCACCTAGGACAGAAATTTGCGCTGAGCAGGTGGACGTGTGCCTGACCCGCTCAAGCATAAAATGACACGTGATGACGTCGGGTGAGCATCCCATCGTCATTGCACACTCGCACAATATTTCGGTTGGCGGGCATGCACAGGAGTCGGCAGCGTACCCGCCGACAATTAACAGGCCTATTAAGGCCTTTAAAGTACTAATGGGATGAAATTTTTTGCTGCCTGTCCAACCTTACAGTTGGCCCCCACCACAGCAGCGTTGAGCGCTGCAGCGCGCATTCCATGCTGGCTGGCTGTTAATTGGCCAGCCAACATGAAATCGATGTTGGGGCCCGATTACGGGTGGCAGTTGGCTTTGCGACCACTCCAGACCCGCCCGCCATGCTCAGTTAAGTGTCCAGTTATTGCATCCTTTATAATAGATTCTAGTATTTGCCCAATGACTGATGTCAGGCTAACAGGTCTGTAGTTACCTCCTTTCATAAACAGTAGGGTTGCATTGACTCCCATCTAATCTGCAGGAACTATTCCAGAATCTATAGAATTTTCGAAGATGACCACCAATGCATCCACTATCTCTACAGCCACTTCTTTCAACACTCTGGGATGTGGATTATCAGGTCCAGGGAATATATCTACTTTCATTCATTTCTCCAGTGATATATTTTTAATAATGCTAATTTCTTTCATTTGCTAGCCCCTTGGTTCTCTATTCTTCCTGAGAGGTTTTTTGTATCTTCCCCCATGTAGAGAGACAAAAGGGCCCAGATTTTCACTCCCAATTTGGATGTGCAAAGACAGAAGCATTCCTTTAAAAATGGCTGCTGCAGTTTCGATTTTCAGCCAGCGGTTGGGTTAGGGGGTGCGGGTTGGCGGGGGGGGGTGGGGGGGGGGGGGGGGGGGGGTGGGGGGTGGGGGTGGTGGGGGCCTTGGTGGTGGCGGGCTGGATTCAGATTTGGGGTGGGCAAACCCAGAAGTGGTTAGGGATCGGAGGTGGGCCCAGTGTGGGTTAGGTGACTCAAGTGCATATAAAAATACGCTCCTTCTGAGTTGTCAGTCTGAGTAGTAATTTCTGAATGCCGCACATCCAAAGCCTTGGAGGAGTCTTTCTGGGTTGTCAGGTGAGTGTCAAAACTGTAAATGTCGTGCAACTGTTAGATTATCCTAGAATGGATGGCCAATCACAGGCTTTGCCTATGGGAGTATTGTCATTGCTGCTTCCTAATCAAAACCGTGCTGAGCTAAACCACAAATGGATTCTCAAGACATAGCCATGGAGATGGCATTGTCTTGCCACCATTACTTGATGCAGATAATACGCAGTGATTTAGTAAAGCTAGCTAGACTTAGCGGATGAATGAACAACATTGCCATGCTCACTATCCCAATAAAGTTTCTCTCTTGTCACTTGTCTCTCTGGATATGTCCACACTGTGGACCCTTGATCAGGCCCCTCACATTTACAGTGTAGCTGCATAGCAGTTTGAATAAGATGGAGTTAGACAGTAGGGCCATCAGTTGTTGTTGGCACAGCATGTCACCTTGGAATGAAAGCAATAACATAAACAGTGCCAAGCATTTGTGCAAAGCCCTTCTCTCAACCACACTGTTGAGAGTATTCATAGGTGAGGTGATATGAATGGTTAGTCCACGTAAGCACAGAGAAGTGAATTGTAGCAATGTATTCCAAGTAGCTTATGACCCTTCTTGCCTTACGTTTTCATCAATTAATTCATCAATTCGTAAAATGTCACATGGAGGAACCTCTTTGGAAAGGATGGGGCCCGCTGCCCCGATCTTTTCTGACCAGGACCAGCAGGCCTTAGTAAAGGAGGTTCAAAGGAGAAGAGAGATCATACGCCTAGATGGTCATCACAACTCGCCTGGCTGCTACCAAGAATTCAAATTGCAGATACAGATTGCTGCAGTAGTGAGTGCCACAGGAGACCACTGGAGATTGTTGTTACAGTGCTGCAAAAGGTTTAGTGAACTGTTGCATTCTGGCAGTGTGAACAGCTTGGCTCATAGACACAGGGATCAAAGGGAAGGATGACATCTGCAGGCTTCAGATAAAGTGCGAGATCTGGCACACCCTCTGCTTCAGCATTGAGGCTTGTATGTGGAGGCAGCTCATTAAACTGTGCGCAAAACAGATGTGAATCAGCATCGTGATGCATGGATGCAGTGAAGAGCAATATCTCTGCATGCACTATATGTGAAGTTAACATAAATTTATGTTGTGGCAGCAGAACAAAAGGGCCAAGAACACCAAAGGCAAAATTTTTACCTTGGCAGGCGGGCGCGCACCCAACCTGCTCGAGTGTAAAATGAAGGTATTGTTGTTGGGCGGGAATCCCGATGTCAACTTGCAGTCACACAATATTTCGGTCGGCGGGCGTGTGCTGGAGTCAGCTGCGCACCCACCAACAATTAAAAGGACTGTTAAGGCCATTAACAAAGTAATAAAACGAAATCTCTGAAGGGGGCAAAGGTGCTGAGAGCTCCTTAGCACCCTCATCCTCCTCCACTTCCCAGGGCCCTCTACCACAGCCCTCACTTGCTCCACATGCACCAGTGATTATGGCTGCCCATGCAGAGGCTGCAGCCTAAGTGGGGGTTCCCAATGGGTGCCTGCATGACTAGCCTGGCTGCCGCACTCCTCATTTCCCTTTAGACAAAGAAAATGAGCAGCCTGCCTCCACCTACTCCGAGGCAACACGGGGCCATTTTATAGGAGAGTGTACGTGGACAAGGCACTGTTTCATTTAGAGCTCTAATGGTTTCACTGTGTTTACTGTTTTCACATTGTACATAGCACATTTGAACACTTGTTGAATAGATTTCATTTCACTTCTACGTGACTCACTGTGTGCATGTACAATAGAGAACTCAAAAGGAATGATAAAAGTGTGAGGGTGACGAGCTGAGTTGCATCTCACCATTGCTTCCCCAGGAGCTATAATGTGGCCTGGTTGGGGAGACATATGAAAGTTTCCCCTTTCTCTGTTGTATCACATAAAACTCCAGAGGTCAAAGGCTCAAAAATGAAGATGCCCCTTGTGTCTTTCAGTTTACATCTAAGCGTGACTTTAAGAGAAGGTTTAATAATCAAACTCCAGGTCAGCAAGTGCATCTGAAGGATGAATGCTTGGTGCTAAATGGTCATCCGCAATGTAGTGCTGCACTTTGGCCTTGGTGTGGGCAGCGCAGCTCAATGGGCCATGTATTGTCCAGTTAATATAGGCTGCCTGCTGTCGGATTGGCATTTCCAGAGTCACGGGGATGTGTTTTGCGTAGTTTGCGGAGGTATAAGTAAGCCAGGACTGACCCATGTAGCACCCAGTTCTTAAAAAGGACAATTAGCCAGAATGGATGTAGCAAAAGTTCTTTAAATGAACTGTCATACAGTTATCCAATCATCATGCAGGAGATGCCATTATCTGCGTGAATGAGACAACATACATTCATGTCAGTGTGTCTAGGGTTTAACATCTACATTTATGTCAATTTCTGCATCATGAGTATGATTTGATTATGGTCCATTTGGCAGCATGGGTGCCTCATTCATGGTCAATGGCATTCACGTGAGGGGGCCAGGTTGGAAGGTACTTATTACCATGTGTGTTTGAAAGATAATGATCATCATGTTTATGATTGAGAGGGTAGCTGAATATGGCTGAATCAAACTCATTGATGTTCATTTGCTCCATGTGGGGGATGGGCAGTCCTTGAGAGACAGTGGCGTCAAGGTACAAGGATCTTTATATGGAGGCATGTCACCAGGGACTCTCTGATGGCAGTTGTTATATTGGAGGACCTTATGAACATTTATTCTGGACAAGGACCCGTCTGCTTATGAACCCCTCCTGCGTGGTGTCAGTCATGGATGCATGTCCATGCCTCCCAATTGCTTTGCCATTGGTGGGCTCATCATCCTCATCTGTTTCTGAATGGCCTGAATGTACATGGAGCTCTCTCCTCCTTCTCATCTTCCTCAATTTCTTCCTCCTCAGAGTTTAGTGTCCTGCCCATGGCCTCATTATCATCAGGTTGGAGAGCGCTCTGCTGTACAATGTTGTGCAGCATGCAACAACTATTCTTCAAACCCTTACTGGGCATATTGGAGAGATCCACCTGAGGGATCAAGACATCTGAATCTCGTCTTTAAAATGCCAGTGGCCTGCTCGATGGTGCTCCTGATGATAACGTGGCTGCTGTCATAGTTGCACTCTGCCTTGGATTGTAGGTTCTTAAAGGGGATCATTAGCCAAGCTCTTAATGGATAGCCCCTGTCTCCTTCTGAGCCATCCACAGAAGCAGAACCTGCTGGAACAAGGTCTCCAAGACAGTTGTCACCTTTCCCATGGAGATCTTGAGGTGCTCGCGTGTCGCAGCCACAACATTCGACAGAACGTGGACGGACTCCACTATCCTTCGCCCTAGTCTATTGATAGCCTCTCACAACTCTGTCTAATGTTCCACCGCCTGTCTTCGCATCTCCAGCATGTTTGTGACCGCCACTTCCAGAGGCTCGTCATCTGAGTCGGACTCAGCGGATGACAATTCTCCAGCAGTCCTCTGAGTGCCAGAGACCTGGGCTGCCACTGTGTCCATATGCTACAGAGACGTGTCAGTGAGGTGTTCCCCAGAATGTGACCCTGTGTCTAATCTAGATCGATAACCCACCGGGGTGTGTATCTCTGCACTGGTGGAGGGTGCAGGTGAATGCCGTGACTGGTCTTCAAATGGCTTCTCAGCATCCTCCTCTGAGGTGGCCTGGGGGCTGCAGCTTATGTTGCCTGTGCCGCTGTGTCTGGACCTGCTGCCTATAAGAGAGAGAAGATAGATTTAGTTCATGAGCAGGTGAATACAATATTCCATATCACTCACTGTGAGTGTCAGAATGTGATCAACTCATGGAGGGCTCACAGCTTCTGGCTTGCTGGGAGAGGCCGATCTCACGTCCTGCACAGGAATGATCTCTGTCCTCACCTGCTAACTCAGCAGCATCCTCCTCAAACTTGGAGAGATCCTGGTTATCCGCTGTCTCTCCTCCAGCCTGGGATCTCTCCCCTTTGTTCTGGGCAAGCTTGGCCTGAATGAAGACAAATGGATGGAATGTGATGAGAAGAGAAAGAGCAGAGTTTGGGAAACATGTATGCCTACTGTGTATGCTAAGCGCTCCCCGTTAAGGGCTGGGGATAGTGTTTGTGCAAGATGATAGATGAGATGCTGATGAATAGGTTTTCAATGCTGATATCTCCTGCTAATAGTTTGTGAGATCCCTGAGCTGCGTGATGCTCTAAATGCATAATGCCATTATGAGAGTACGCATTTGGAATGAGATGAATGATGACTTACCCTGGCAGTACGGATGAGATCATTCATCCTCTTCCTGCAGTGGATGGCATTTCTCAGGTGGGTGTGCACGGAGGTGACCTCCCTCATAACCACTTCCCAGGTCAGTGAAGTGAGGTTGGGGGACCTCCTGGCACCATCTCTTGGGTAGAGGACATCCCAGTGCCGGTGCACACTACGAATAAGAGAGAGTCACTGCTGAACCTTGGTGCTACCTTCTTCTTGCTTGGAGCCATCTCAGCTTTGGTCATCCACACAGCTAGGCTGTTGGGAGTAATGTGTGTGTTCAGCTGGCATTTATAAATATGCCAGGACCTTCAACCCCATTAGGTTACAGCGGAGTGAATGAATCATTGGCCGCCCCACCATATGGTTTAGAGAGCTACTCACCAATTAATGAACCTCCAAGAATAAGATTGGGCACAATTTCCCAACCTGCCAATCAGCAGGAAACTTACTGCTAATCCTGCCCACCACTGCACTTAGCTTCCAGACTGACTGATGAAAGTGGTATGGCAACATCTACTCCATTCTTAGCATATCTCATCTGTTAACCCTTTATACTACAAAGATGTTGAGCAATTATTTTGTTTCTGTCTTCACAGTAAAAGACATAAATTACATACCAGATTTAGAGGGTAACCTAGGGATAATAAGAGCAAGGAACATAGATAATTAACGTCAATAGAGAAAGAGCATGTGAAAAATTTAGGAAACCCAAAAACCAACAAATCTCCAAGACTTGATGCTCTTGGGTTG
The DNA here is from genome assembly GCF_017639515.1 of Carcharodon carcharias. NCBI lineage: Eukaryota > Metazoa > Chordata > Chondrichthyes > Lamniformes > Lamnidae > Carcharodon > Carcharodon carcharias. Next base: position 168,647,344 of record NC_054473.1, read on the forward strand.
CAAAAGAGGTATATGCAGAGATAGTAGATGCACAGGTTATGATTTTCCAAAATTCCCTAGATTTTAGAGTAGTCCTAGCAGATTTGAATTTAGTAAATGTAACACCACTACTCAAGGAAAGTGGGAAGGAGACAGCAGGGAACTAAAGGCCAGTTGTCCTGACATCAGTCATCAGTAAAATGCTGGGATCTATTATTAAGGAAGTCTTAGCAATAAACTTAGAAAGCCATAGAATGATCAGGCAGTCAACATGGTTTTATAAAAGGTAAGTCTTGTTTGATAAATCCATTAGAGTTTTTTGAGGTTGTAAGGAGTGGGGTGGATAAAGGGGAGCCCATAGAAATAATATACTTTGATTTTCAAATGTTCCACACAAAAGACAAATATGCAAGATAAGGGCTTGTGGAGTTGGGGTATATTAGCATGGATGGAGGATTGATTAATGGATAAAAAGCAGAGGATAAGGATAAATGGGACATTTTCAAGTTGACAGGCTGCAACTAGAGAAGTGAAACAAGGATCAGTGCTGGTGGCTCAGCTCAGCTATTCACAATCTCTATTGTCACGATGACAGGAAACTTTGAGTGAATGAGATCTACCTACAACTTCACTAGCTAACCACAAACATATTGAACTGTTTAAAGAAGACCTGTTTTTAAAAAGATACAAGAAAAGACACCAATTAAAAATGGCTACCATGAGTCGCCTGATGTCTGATACTATAAGTTGACCACTTCTCTGGGAAGTTTCTATATGAATTGCATTGCAGACCTGTTGCATAGCATTTCACATCTGGGAGTGGGTGTTAAGATTCACTTCAAACAGGGACTATCTTGAAAGGAAGGCATTAAAAATGCAAAGTGCTGAACTTTAATCAACTGTTATTCTATCAAGACAATGAGAACTGCTAACCAGCCAGACACTCATCAGACATTCAAAACTCCATATTGAGGATGAAATAACCCTTTATCCTGTTGATTTTTATCTTGAAATATATCAAAGGTTTTTGAGGTAAAAAGGTCAAAAAATGGGATTACTTGGTCTGCAACAATGACTGCAAGACATGCTAATCGAACTGCTTTCCAGGAATATACAGAAAGGAGTTTTAAAAACTGGTTCTGCCAGGCAGAATCTGGAGAAGGAGAAATAAACATTACAGTCATCTGAAAACATTGCCGGAAGAAAACAGAAAAGAGCTCTCTCCCTCTCTCTCTCTCTCTCTGAAGCTAAAAGAGTGTCTTCAACAAAGTGCAGACCTGAACCAAGTCAACTCCAGAATTCTATAGGAAACCAGTTAATTGTAAACGGCTACAACATTCAACAATCTACACGACAAAGACAAGCAAAGGACTTAATTGTATATTTTTAAAACTTTTTATTGGATTCCGACTTTCTAACTTCTAATATCTGTATGTGTGTGTTGTCATGCCTTTATAGCAAGAGTTTTTCAGTCAGTGAGCAGGGGCAGGCGTCTCAATGTCACCGTATGTCATTTAGATTTTCAGTTCGGCGGGTGCACAGTTGACACGGTTGCGTGCCCACCAAACTGTCAAAGGCCTATTAAAACCTGTTAAAAAACAATTAAGGCAATCAGCTGAGCTGCCTGGCCAACCTTAAGGTTAGCAGGTGGGCAAAGAGCCCAGGCGGCCTTTGCATTTTTCATGAAACCTCATCCACGGGCGGATGAGGTCTCATGAAGTGTTTTAAAATTCAATAAAAATCATTTTAAAAATTCATTGCCATGTCCCAGCTCATGAGTGGACATGTTTTAAAAGTCTTTTTGTCCTTTATTTAAATTTTAATACCCTAAACTGATATCCATGAGACAGCTCTGTGCCTCAGGGAGATTTCTGCGCTCTTTCACACGCATGCATGAAAGAGCGCAGGCCCCGACTTAGGGAATCCCCCCTCCCTGCCCGCATAGGGAGCGTTCAGCACTTCCGGGTGAGTGTCATGGGGGGAAATTCAGCCCTATATTTTTGGGGGTTTAGCAACTAATAAACTCACTCTTTCTTTGACTCAAGAAAACCTGGTTTGATTGGATCCTTATTAACAAATTAAAACATTTGCATTGGAAAAAGCATTTACGGGGAAAAATGATTTTAAAACCTTTGTTGCGGCCAACTGAGGGGCAATTAGAAGGGCAGCTAGCTCACTCCTCCTCACCCGGTCATAACACTATAAATGACTTGGCTGAAGAGGTGATGAGTAATATATCCAAGTTCATTGATGTTACAAATACAATGTTAGGTGGGAATGTAGGTAGGCTGAGTGAATGGTCAAGTGAGTGGCAGATGGACTATAATGTGGGGAATTGTAATTGGTAGTAAGGGTAGAAAAACATTGGGCGGTAACTTCTGAGCTCCCCAGCATCGGGTGAGGGTGGATGCCCCAAAGATGTGCTGGGGGATCCCCTTTGGAAGTTCACAGATAAAATTTACAAAGCAATTGCCCAGAAGCCCTGCACTGGGAACCATCCGAAAATGCAATTTAAATCACAAACTTTGGATGATTCTGAATGGGTTACACCAATAGTTACCCAGGAAAAGGTAAGAAGAATTAAAACCACTTCTAACTTCTGCGTAACTATTGAACAGACCCATACCAACCCCCATGTGACTCCTCAACCCCTCCCCCCCGACCCCTCAGGGGTCGTCTCCCACTACCTGGCTACACCACGAGTGGACTCCCCCAACTTCCCCTAACTTCACAGGGGTCTCCCCCAACCTGCAACTACCCCACCCACAGGTCCCCCCTCACTCAGGAGTCTCCCACTATCCCCGCCCTAAGAGGTTCTTCCTACCCGAATGGGATTCCTCCCCCGGTGGGCCGGACACCCTCCTCCCAAACTCTACAGTCCTGTCTTGACCCAATCGGATCCAAGGCCAAACATCCACCCTCGAGACCTGACACCCCCACTTGCAAGGCCTATCACCCCCCAATGCTCAACATCACCACGCCCACCCCCAGTCCTGAAACCCACCCCCCCCGTAACCCAACAATTTCCCAGACACAACACCATGTCGACACTTTCTCCCCTCACACCTCTCTGAGGTCCGAAACTCCCCCCCCAAGGCCTGGCACCCTGCTGACCTCGGACCCCACTGACCTCCAACAGCTGTCTGACCTCCGACCTCTGCTGACCTCCGACCCCCGTGATTTCCAACTCCTCGACTTCCGACCCCCTCGACCCAGGGTCGGGGGGGTGCGGGGGGTGGGGGGGTGCGTGGTCTCCTTCCCTTCAATTCTCTTGCACTTCAACACTAGGCCTTGAGGGTGCTGCACTTCCTAGATCTCGCCCAACCTCAGTGGGAAGGTTGGGTGAGATAGGATTGGAAAAAGTTTGATGTAAGTAATGGAGTGGCAGTCCGATGCTGATTGCCACTCCGAGGAACTTCAAGCCCATTAATTTTTAAAAGGTGTGGAACTTCTAAATGTAGAGTGAACAGTTCAAAGTACCGGCTCAAGGGACTGTTCCTGGGCTTGGCCTAGGTGGCCATCATGGGTTCCAGGCAGCAAGTGGTTGAAGGTGTTGTTCAACCCAATTGCCTGCCTCTCTTCCATGGCTACTTATGCTCCCGGGTATCCCTGGAGAGGGAGCACACAACGTCCACTTTAGGCCTGCCAAGACCGATTGGCTCCAGGGAAACTGGAATGTATCATCATCACTGGGAATGTCACTTTAATCTGATTAACTAAGTTCTCTTTAAAGGTTTTGGTTTTTTGTCATAATATATCAGGGGGCAAACTCTTTGCTGGTTGGAGTCATACCTAGCACAAATGAAGATGGTTGTGGTTGTTAGAGGTCAATCATCTCAGTTCGAGGCCATCAATGCAGGAGTTCTTCAGAGTAGTGTCCTAGGCCCAACTAACTTTAGCTGCTTCATTAATAACCTCCTTCCGTCATAAGGTCAGAAGTGGGGATGTTCGCTGATGATTGCACAATGTTCAGCATCATCAGTACCTCCTCCGATACTGAAGCAGTCCCTATCCAAATACAGCAAGACCTGGACAATATCCAGGCTTGGGCTGACAAGTAGCAAGTAACATTCGTGCCACACAAGCGTCTGGCAATGACCATCCCCAACAAGAGAGAATCTAACCATCGCCCCTTGACATTCAATGGATCACCATTGCTGAATCTCCCACGATCAACATCCTGGGGGTTACCTTGACCAGAAATTGAACTGGACCAGCCATATAAATACTGTGGCTACAAGAGCAGGTCAGAGGCTGGGAATTCTGTGGCTAGTAACTCACCTCCTGACTTCCCAAAGACTGTCCATCATCGACAAAGCACAAGTCAGGAGTTTGATGGAATTCTCTCCTCTTGTTTGGATGAGTGCAGCTCCAACAACACTCAAGAAGCTTGACACCATCCAGGACAAAGCAGCCCGCATGATTGGCACCCCTTCCACAAACATTCACTCCCTCCACCACCGATGCACAGTAGCAGCAGTGTGTACCATCTACAAAATGCACTGCAGGACCTCACCAAAGGCTCCTGAGGCAGCACCTTCCAAACCCACAACCACTTCCATCTAAAAGGACAAGGGCAGCTGATACATGGGAACACCACCACCTGCAAGTTCCTCTCCAAGTCACTCACCATCCTGACTTGGAACTATATCGCTATTCCTTCACTGTGGCTGTGTCAAAATCCTGGAATTCCCTCTCTAGCAGCACTGTGGGTGTGCCTACACCACAGGGACTGCAGCAATTCAAGAAGGCAGCTCTCCACCACCTTCCCAAGTGCAATTAGGAATGGGCAATAAATGATGGACTAGCCAGCGATGCCCAGATCTCATTAATGAATTTTAAAAATCAGTGGTGACTCTTTCAGAAAGGGCATTTTGTTCCTCACTATCGGCAACCTTCTGAGTTGATCCAAAAAGGTAAAAGGAGCACAGAAATTTATTACATCAGTACTACAAGCAGTTAACAAATGGCATGTTTCCATTCATTGCCAGGGGGAATGGAGTAAAAAAATTAGGAAGTCTTGCTAAAATTTTGTTGGGCTTTGGTGAAACACATACCTGGAGTACTGTGCCCAGTTTTGGTTTTCATGTCTAAGGAAGTATGTTGGAGCTGTACAGCAAAGGCTCGCTAAATAAAAGCTAAATACTGCGGATGCTGGAAATCTGAAACAAAAACAAAAATAGCTGGAGAAACTCAGCAGGTCTGACAGCATCTGCAGAGAGGAACACAGTTAACATTTTTCGAGTCCGGATTTTTGGTTGAGTCAATCGGGCTCATACTCTGTGAAGTTTAGAAGAATGAGAAGCGATCACATGTAAACATACAAGATGCTGAAGGGGCTTCACAGGGTAGGCACCTAGAGGTCATTTTCCTGGCTGGGGAATCTAGAACATGGGGGCACAGTCTCAGCATAAGGACTGATAATTTATGGCAGAGCTGAGAGGAAATTTCTTCACTGAGAGGGTTATTATGGGTTGTTATTCTTTGGAATTGTTTACCACAGAGGGTTGTGGATGCCTTATTGTTAGGTATACTCAATGCTGAGATAAACAGATTCTTGATCTCAGGGAATCAAAGGATGTGGGAAATGGGCAGGAAAGTGGAGCTGAGGCAAAAGGTTAGCTATGATCATATTGAATGACAGAGCAGGCTGGAGCTGCTGTATGAATTACCATTGCTCCTATTTCATATGTTCTTATCTAAGAGGCTAGATAGAAACAATTGCATTTTCTCTTGAGGGAGAAGAAAGAAGAAGAATACATGATCTTAAAATTGGAGTTAGGCCATTTAAGAGTTAAAACAGAATGCCTTGTTATACATAAACACTAGTGAAAATGTAGAACAATTGGAACTTTCAAGACTGTGATTGATAGATTTCTGTTGGGTAAATATATCAAGGGACATGGAGAAAAGGCAGGCAAATGGATTTGAGTTCAGATCAGCCATGATCTAACGGAATGGCAGAAAAGATAAAACAAGGTCAATGACCTCGTTCTGTCTTTGTGTTAGTTGAGAGATAAATATTTACCAAGAGACCCTCACTTCTAGTATTGCAATGGAAATTTTTCTATTCACCTGAGAGAGCAGACAGGGCCTTAAATTTAACATCTCATTTGAAAGAGCGCAGCTTTGAAAACACAACACTCCCTCAGAACTGCATTGAAGCATAGGCCTAGATTATGTTCAAATCCTTGAGGAGAGTTTGAATTCACAACCTGCTGACTTGGAGTGAAAGTGCTACAAATGAACTAAACCTAATACCAATTATTCTACCTAAATAATGCACTATAACATCAATCATGAAAGAGTACTAACTGCCATTCCAGAATGATAGTGTTGATTCCCATATCAGATATCCTTGTTGGCTTTCTCAGTGAAACTATCAGTTTCTTGCTAACTGATTGGTAGCTTTGCCCTGTGGACTACACTTGCTAGAAAATGAGTGGAATTTGCCCCACATTTATTTCATTTGAAAATCCGTGCTGTCAGCAAATAGACAGAGTCCTTCATTCCATCAATTTGGGTTGAATTTGAACTAGAGATGAATGGATGTACACAAACCTTTCTGCTTTACAACCTTTGTACCTTCAATAATAAATTTTTGTAGCAACTTGAGCATTTCTTAACAGTGAAAACTTTTTTATTTGCAACATGTCACAATATTGTGGTGATCTAGAAGCATCACCATTGCTGAGTTCCATTTTATCAACATCATGTATGCCCAAATAGATGGCGTTGCTATGGGATCTCCTCTAGGCCCAGTTCTCACTAACACCCTTGTCGGTCTCCACGAGAAGCGCAACCTCAATGGAATGTCGCCTAACCTCCAACCCCTTGCATATCTCTGATTCTTTGATGATACACTTGCTATATTTGAATCTGCCACTGCATGTAAGAATTTCCTTACACCCCTTAATGGGTTCCATCCTACGCTTAAATTCGCTTTTGAAATTGAGCAGTCAAATGAGCTCCCTTTCCTCAACATGCTAGTTGAGAAATCTATCAATAGGTTCTCGACTACTATCTATTTCAAGCCCACTTTCACTGGTTAATATACGCATTGGGATTTCTACCGTTTCATGTGCTATAACATCGGCCTTAACGGCAACCTCGAATATAGGGCTCAAGCCATTTGCTCACCGAGCAAGCTTGATGCTGAAATAGGGTACATCAAAGCCGTCCTGTGAGATAAAGGCCACTCTGATCAGATCATTGCATGCTGTATATTGTGCAAACTCATGAATGGGCCTAACGTTGCCACTTTCAGCCCTGAAAAGTGCCCAGTCTACCTCAGATCACCCTGGAAGGGTGAGGAGTCTCAAAAATTTGAACAACAGGTGAAGATAGCCATTTCACACTGTAACTTAGCAATAGCAACACAAGTGATATTCTCCACTAACAGGATGCTGCCGTCAAGCCAAAAAGACATTCTGCCCATCACACAAATGAGTAATGCGGTCTATGAATTTTAGTGCTGGTGTGATGCCAGGAATATAAGCCATACATTCCAATGATTGGCAGATAGTATAAAACAGCACCATCCTTCGGCTATTCACAACAGGAAAATTATTGACCATATTCAATCAGCCAGTGCTTACAAAACTCAGAACATACTGTCCAACATTAGATGTGATTCTGCAATTGGACAACACTTGCTAAGCAATCCTGATTGTGCTGAGAATTACACTGACAATTAATTTAAGATTATCAGTTGGGCTTGCACTATGGTTTACTTATGCATGCTAGAAGCTACAAATATTCATACATAGGTCACTGTACTTTGAAAATGGGAACAGCATGCCCATGCATTTCATTTTTTTTCAGCTAGACAAAAGCTTGAGAGGACAGCCATTCCCTGGTTCATTCCCCATGGCATTGCCTTGACCAATCGGAGTTGACCTGCCTGGTTTGAATTTAAACAAAAGCTTGGAAATTAATTGTTCCTGGTTCATTTTTCATGGCAATGCCTCTACAAATCAGAGTCCTCTTGCCAACCAATTGTTTCCTTTAGAGATGGTATCCTTGTGAATCTGTCCTGATGAGTGCAAGACAAAAAGCTTCAATAGCATTTCTTTTTTCAGCAATACTCAAGTTCTAAACATCCTAGCAACTACTTTATTTTTCTTATTTATGGATTTTGATTTGTTCATTTCAGCTGGTGAAGTCAAACATAATTATTTGAATAAAAGCAAAAAAACTGCGGATGCTGGAAATCCAAAACAAAAACAAAATACCTGGAAAAACTCAGCAGGATAGAGGGCCAGTGATAGGTGGAGATAACCAAAAGATGTCATAGACAAAAGGACAAAGAGGTGTTGAAGCTGGTGATATTACCTAAGGAATGTGATAATAAAGGTACAGATAGCCCTAGTGGGGGTGGGGTGGGGGGAAGGAATTGAAATAGGCTAAAAGGCAAAGATAAAACAATGGATGGAAATACATTTAAAAATAATAGAAATAGTTGGGAAAAGAAAAATCTATATAAATTATTGGAAAAAAGGGGGATCGGAAAGGGGGTGGGGATGGAGGAGACAGTTCATGATCTAAAATTGTTGAACTCAATATTCAGTCTGGAAGGCGGTAAAGTGCCTAGTTGGAAGGTGAGAAGCTGTTCCTCCAGTTTGCGTTTAGCTTCACTGGAACAATGCAGCAGGCCAAGGACAGACATGTGGGCATGAGAGCAGGGTGGAGTGTTGAAACGGCAAGCGACAGGGAGGTCTGGGTCATGCTTGCGGACAGACCGAAGGTGTTCCGCAAAGTGGTCACCCAGTCTGCGTTTGGTCTCTCCAATGTAGAGGAAACTGCATTGGGAGCAGCAAATGCAGTAGACTAAATTGAGGGAAGCGCAAGTGAAAAGCTGCTTCACTTGAAAGGAGTGTTTGGGCCCTTGGACGGTGAGGAGAGGGGAAGGAAAGGGCCAGGTGTTGCACCTTCTGCGGTTGCATGAGAAGGTGCCATGGGAGGGGGTTGAGGTGTAGGGGGTGATGAAGGAGTGGAGAACCAGGGTGTCCTGGAGGGAATGATCCCTGCGAAATGCCACCTGGGTGGGGGTGGGGGGGGGGAGGGGCAGGGGGGTTGAAGAGAAGATGTGTTTGGGGATGGCATCATGCTGGAGTTGGTGGAAATGGTGGAGGATGATCCTTTGAATGCGGAGGCTGGTGGGGTGATAAATGAGGACAAGGGGGACCCTATCATGGTTCTGGGAGGGAGAGGAAGGGGTGAGGGCGGATACGTGGGAGATGGGCCGGACATGGTTGAGGGCCCTGTCAACCACCGTGAGTGGAAAACCTCGGTTAAGGAAGACATGTCAGAGGAACTGTTTTTGAAAGTGGCATCATCAGAACAGATGCGACGGAGGCGAAGAAACTGAGAGAATGGGATGGAGTCCTTACAGGAAGTGGGGTGTGAGGAGCTGTAGTTGAGGTAGCTGTGAGAGTCGGTAGGTTTGTAATGAATATTGGTGGACAGTCTATCACCAGAAATTGAAACAGAGAGGTCAAGGAAGGGAAGGGTAGTGTCAGAGATGGACCATGTGAAAATGATGGAGGGGTGGAAATTGGAAGCAAAATTAGTAAATTTTTCCAGGTCCAGATGAGAGCATGAAGCGGCACTGAAGCAATCATCGACTACTGGAGAAAGAGTTGTGGGAGGGGGCCTGAGTATGACTGGAACAAGGAATGTTCCACATATCCCATAAAGAGACAGGCATAACTGGGGCCCATGCGGGTACCCATAGCCACACCTTTTATTTGGAGGAAGTGAGAGGAGTTTAAGGAGAAATTGTTCAGTGTGAGAACAAGTTCAGCCAGACGGAGGAGAGTAGTGGTGGATGGGGATTGTTCGGGCCTCCGTTTGAGGAAGAAACGGAGAGCCCTCAGACCATCCTGGTGGGGGATGGAGGTGTAGAGGGATTGGAAGTCCATGGTGAAGAGGACGTGGTTGGGGCCAGGGAACTGGAAATGATTGATATGATGTAGGGTGTCAGAGGAATCACAGATGTAGGTGGGAAGGGACTGGCCAAGAGGAGAGAGAATGGGGTCAAGATAGCAAGAAATGAGTTCCGTGGGGCAGGAACAGGCTGACATGATCGGTCTGCTGGGGCAGTCCTGTTTGTGGATTTTGGGTAGGAGGTAGAAGCGGGCCATCCCAGGTTGGGAAACTATGAGCTTGGAAGCTGTGGAAGGAAGATCTCCAGAGGAGATGAGGTCAGTAACAGTCCTGGAAACAATGGTTTGATGTTCAGTGGTGGGGTCATGGTCCGGGGGAGGTAGGAGGAAGTGTCTGCGAGTTGACGCTCAGCTTCTTCGAGTTAGAGGTCAGTGCACCAGACAACAACAGCGCCACCCTTGTCAGCAGGTTTGATGACAATGTCAGGGTTGGACCTGAGAGAACAGAGTGCAGCAAGTTCAGAGAGAAACAGGTTAGAGTGGGTGAGAGGAGCAGAGAAATTGAGACGACTGATGTCACGCCAACAGTATTTCAATCCCTTCCCCCCACCCCACCCCCACTAGGGCTATCTATACCTTTATTATCACATTCCTTAGATAATATCATCAGCTTCAACACCTCTTTGTCCTTTTGTCTATGACATCTTTTGATTATCTCCATTTATCACTGGCCCTCTATCCAGCTCAATTTGTCCCACCCCCCCCCCCCCTTAAACCAGCTTATATTTCACCTCTTTTCTATTTTACCCTAGTTCTGTTGAAGAGTCATCCAGACTCGAAATGTTAACTGTGTTCCTCTCCGCAGATGCTGTCAGACCTGCTGAGTTTTTCTATGATTATTTAAAAGTCTGTATTCAACATAAAATTTTTGAGTGCTCAGATTTGTTGAAAAATTTTGCTACTCCTAAGATACTCGAACACCGAATTATGTTTTTGAAGGTTGCATAGGTGAAAACAATCAACTTCAGGGGCATTATGTAACATTTCAATTAATTTATTTAATTTCTGATCTCGGTATTCTGATTTGAATTGATCCACCACAATAGCTCTTAAAGCATCTGTTTTCATAAAATGCAAGCAGTGCAAAACAAGGAATAAGAAACATAAGCACAAAGCAAACTAAGTTATTTCAGCTTCAAAGACCAAATTGCTAGGTGTTAAGGGTCAATAAAACTCTTGACTTCAGGTCTCTGTTGTTCTATAGCCCCCTTGCTGCCAGTTTGGTTAGTGAATAGCACCTGTACTTCTGAGTCTGATAGCTTGTGGTTCAACTCCCACAACAAGACCATGCAAATAATATAGGTTGATACTTCAGTGCAATACACGAGGAGTGATGCATTGCCAAAGTTGCCACACATTTAGTGAGAAATGAAATCAAAATCCCATTTGCCCATTCAGGTAGACTTTTTAAAGAACTATTTAAAGAAGGGCACAGAGCTCTCACTGGCAACTACCACCCCCAAACAAGGATTAATTGATCATTCATCTTAGTGTAATTTGTGGGAATTTTACTCAGTGCAAAATGATGCTCTGCTTACCTATTTAACAGTCACTGCACTTCAAACATAATTCATTGTGAAGTGTTTTAGGATGTTTTCCAATAAATTAATCAGAATGTTTTGATAAGGCATTATATAATTGCAAATTCTCTGTTTCCTCACCATCATCCTCCATCAATTTGCATTTGACTAAGTTGTTTTGCATTCCGAGGTACAGCAGCATCAGCATCTAATTCATAAGTATTTGGTATAAGCAATTCTGTTGAATTAATTGATTTTGTATAAAGTGCAATATTTCAATCTCTAATGATTTCAACTTCCAGATATTGAAAGTGTTTAGATCTCAGTAGAGACCAGTAGCTGTTTTTTCAAGTGAAGAAGAAACCTGAAATCCCAGTTATTTACTTAAAGAATAAAGCCTCAAGATTCCATGGTTTAAACCAAAAGAATTTTTACTATACAACAGTCAAACAAAGGAAATACTAAATATTATTTTAGGCAACCATTTGTATTCTAGAACACAGAATTAACATAAGTTAAACATGAATGGAACAGGTTCCACGTTAAACTACACATTAAATGGCAGATACAACTAAGGCAGATCTTACAAATTGGTTCGCAGTCTACTCAGAATATAAGTCATCAATCTCAGTCACAAAGCCCTTTAAAACTTTGTCTTTCTCACAAAGAATTTTCAGTTTCTCTTCTTCTAGGATTTAGCCTGATTCTCAACCAACAGTAGCACACAGCCAACCTGAGTTCCTTGGGCACAATGTTAACAAAAAATGGCACATATCTGCAGAACCTCCTCAACTCCGCTTGTGATGCTCTGAATGGTATAAATCCACCAATGTTATCTTCAAGTAACAGAAACAGCTGCAGCTACTGTACGTTTGTCTGTTCTCAGCTTCTCAATCTAACTTCTGTCTTCTTCAACCTGCCTGCACTGCACCATTGGCATCATCATACTAAGCTCTGATGGTTCTGTGTCCTTCTATATGTTTCAACCGGTTTCAGTTTTGGTTTCCAATCTCAGTTTCAGTCTCCCCATAAGTTTTGGCTTCCTTAGAAACTGGAAGGGTCAGTTACCTTGTTCAGTTTCCCTTTTCAATTTCCCTTAACAATTATGGCCTGTCTCAAAAAATGCAAGCTTTGAAACCATGGATTCCATCATCTGGACATAAATGGAAAGACAAAAGTTATGACAACATTAAAAGCATCCTAGAATCAGTGAAATATATTACTCAAAAATATTAATGCGCATTTCTAAAGATGTAAACTTACATAAACTTCCACTAGCAATAATCCTGCTAAATAGAAGCTTAACCAATCTTCCAGCTTTAAAGTACCAAAAACATGGATGAGTATTTAAAAAGTACTGATGATGCATTATCACTAGTTTGAACTAACAGAGAAGGGTTGATGGCAAAAGTCAACTGCAAGATAATTCTGACCCAAAGTTCTAGCTTTTGTCAATAATTTATTTCTTTGATCATGGACTTTAATGGTCCTGACCAGAAACAGTCTGAATAAATGCTAATTAGAAAAAAAACACACCAGAATAAATTGCTTTGATAATGGCAATCATCGGGGGTGAGGGGGGTCAATTTCCCTCTGGATGCTTTAGGCACTAAAGATCCTCTAAGGCAACCAAGATGACATCTTATGCTGAAACTTTAGTTTAGCCTGTGTTTAGCATAAGACCCAATCTTAGTTAATGAATTCAAGCTTGCAATAGGAACAGCCATCAAGTGGGTCATTAGGCAACTGATTGTGATTTAGATTGACTGCTAGTGCTTATTAACAAAGTTAAAAGGCATTTTAGTATGTGGTGCTTGACCTAACACCCTTTCCTAACAGTGACCAACTCATTGTGAGTAAATTAGTCCTTGCAAAGGATTTTGAGTGCTGATTGAAGATATATCAACTTTCACCATTCACTTGCTGTTGGAAATTTAAGAACTTTTGAGGTGCATCAAAAGATTTTCTAGGACATTTTGCCAAAATTTAACCAACATTTATTCCAGAAATTTCCTGCTAAGAAAATAGTAAGTGCTGTGCTAACTCTATCTTACTGGATACCTTATAGGAAATCACCAGGAGAAAGGAAGTGCTTGGTGTTACAATTATGAGGTTTAGAAGATTGTTATAGTTTGGGGCTATGCTCGGATAGGAAAGAGGTCATGTGACCTGCTCTGAAGTCTGCCTGACAGCAAGTCTGGGTCGTTTGATTGTTAGAGATGAAAGGGAGCTCAGATTGTTTTACAGGGAAGAAGGTGCAAGGTATTGACTCTAGGAGACAATGGAATAAGTCTGTGTGCTAATAGGGAGTAGACTGTGATCTTCAAGCTTGTGGAAAAGTGCTGAGAAGGCCACATTGTAAACAGTAATGCTTTAAATTGTCCATTTAGTTCCAAGATGAAGGAGCTTTCAAGAATACCTAATCTGCATTTCTACCTGGATACAAGGCCAAAGTGATGCATGTTGCCATGAAAATGGGTTTTGAGAAGGGAACAATTTAAAGATATTCTTAAAAACTCAGTCACAGTTAGTCTGCTAGTGTCCGGGAGAGAGAACAGCTAGAAGCCAGAAGTCTCAGTGGTTCACCACGCAGGGTGGGGATTCGTGCTTGGATTGGAAAGATCAAATTTGTGGGGAGTTAAAACAAGGCTGGAAGATTTGCCTAGCTTTAGCTAAAGGGAGAAGACTGCATGAAAACTCACACAATGAAAAACAGTTCTGGATTTAAATGTTTCCAGGGTGGGAAAGGAAAAGATTGGATGCAAACCCTTGGGAACCAGGAATGACTTTTAAATTGATTCTAGGAGAATTGAATATCTACTTGGAGGACAGTGTAATGTATAATTATTGAAGGTATATCAACTTTCACTATTTACTTGCCGTTGGAGGTTTGAGACCTTTTAAAGCAAGTCAGTAGACTTTCTAGGACATTTTGCTAAAACTTCATGTCATGAAGCTATTAATGTATATAACATTATGGAAAATATTTTCTTTTAAAATAGAGGTTTAGTCTGTGGGTGTGTCTTAATTAGATTAAAGTCAGCTAGTCTGGGTGCTTTGATGGGTACTATTTTTGATATGTAAGGGAGATAGCATGCATTTGCATTTTTTGAATACAGTATTCAAGAAGGAGGGTGAAATCTGATGCCTTTCTAGCAGCTACCAAGCAATATGTTTATATTACTAATAAAATTGATGCTATGAAAGGGGTTTCATTGTTAAAAGGTGAAGTTCAAAGAGGCTGGTGAGACAATGATTGAATTTGAATTCAATCAGTGGTGGTAGGGATAACTTCAGCAGTTTTCGGGTGTGCAGAGCAGAAGCAATGTAAGGTCAAAAGGCAGCTGCAAGCCTCCAACTGGCTCCACAGGAACCAAGTGAAAGAACCTCATCTTGAATTTGTAAGGTGAAAATGCTTTGCCTGGTGTTTGGTTAAGTCTATGGGTTGCTGTTCCTTAATGGAGATTAGTTTGGGAATTTGTTAACAGTTATGATGGTAGTAATTTGTAGCCATGTGTACGCATATTTTAACCTGTGTAAGTTAATAAAATGTTTCATTTAGTTTAATGTAAAACCTTGAGAATTGGGGGTCTGAATCCTGAATTTAGAGTTGCATCTCAAACATAACACTTAAAATTATAGGTTATGACAGTTGTTTAAAGTTTCCCTCTTGGATTTTTAAATAACTCTGCTTTACCAACTGCATCAGCCATAACACTTCATCAAAACGTTATCAGCATTTATTCCAGAAGTTTTTCGCTAAAGAAAGATTCAGTGCTGTGAAGTGAATTGTGCATTTTTGGTTGTGCTAAAACAAAAGAGGGGAAAGTTCTGTTCTGTGGTTTAAATATAAGCTGCTTTAAAAAAATAG
Source organism: Carcharodon carcharias (assembly GCF_017639515.1). Classification (NCBI taxonomy): domain Eukaryota; kingdom Metazoa; phylum Chordata; class Chondrichthyes; order Lamniformes; family Lamnidae; genus Carcharodon; species Carcharodon carcharias. Next base: position 168,662,661 of record NC_054473.1, read on the forward strand.
TGTTTAGTCAAAAGTAATTTTAGTCTTGTGTTACAGTAAAAGTCTTAAAATGTGAACTCTTGTTGTGTTATCCTATCAGTTGTAAAGAGAAGTTCAATTTTTTGTTTAAAACGTTGTCAGTCTCTATGGAGATTGTAACATTGGTCATCAATACCTTGCCAGGGAACTCCTTGGTTGGCAAAGGGAATGGGAGGACATGAGGGCAGACAAAGCAGCACCGGCTGCTACAGGAGAGAGGGATAGGAGGGTGAGATGGTCTCCATGCCCTCTGTAGTAGAGGATATCCTTCCTTCTCAGGAACTCTGCCACCAGGACCTCCAATTCCACATCCTAGAAGCTGTGCGCACTCTTTCTCAGTCCTTGAGTCAACCTGAAATGTGTCACTGTGTCTTCACCACTTCACTCCATACCTTTAGTGGAAATGGCTGCGTAAAGGCCACATAGGCTGCTTTACAAAATTGCATCTAATCAGCACTTAAATTTAGCACTTCCAGGCAAGTTCAAATTATGATGTGGAATTTTCCGTGCCCACTGGTGTTGGGCGTGGTCGGTGGCATGACCGGACAATATGACGAGAAGGTCAAAAATCGATTTCACGACATTGTGAAACCAGTTTGCGATTGTCCACTCAGCCTATCAATGGTGGGCCACTTTTCCTGCCATTGGATGTCAGGATCCTCATTGTAATATATCTGCATATCATTATAAGGCCAGCTCGCCAGAATCATCTCCCACGCTGGATTGTCCAAGCACGTTGGCCTTACAACAGCATGTATAGGGCGTGCACTTGGCCAGTTGCACCTCGAGGGGAACTCGGAGGTGAGTACACAGCAACGTTGTGCAGCACTTGCGAGGATCGCCTGCTGGACTTCAAGATTGAGGTGCATTGGAGGGGGTTGCAAAGGCTGCATTGCAGTTGAGGTGACTTGAATTGGGGGGCAAGGGCTGCCTAGCGGTTGAAGGTAGCGCATAAGTATGTGCAGGGTGGTGGGATGGAAGCGGCCATACATCAGGGAAACCTTGTATAAAGTGACCATTCCTCTGCAGCTAAGACTGTTCAGATGAAGCCACATGGACATGCTTGGAGTTGGGCCTTTAGATTATCTGCCCACTCAAGCAACACAGAGGCATGCAAGTGCCACCAAGTGCTCCGGATCTTTTCAGTCCTTGGGCACAGACTGCAAGCTAATGATCATTTTAGTGGACGGCAGAACAGTTGAACAACTATGCATATTGTACAATCCGTTTGCTAAAGCTGGCCATGGAGCAGTCACTGCTGGAGGTGCTCACAGCCCCTTGCAATATCGTCATCTCCGTTTGGACCAGTCTCCCTCATAGTTCAAGCTAACAGTGCAGCTTTGCAGTGTGGGTTAGGAGTGGGCCTGAGCTGAGAGCACAGCATGTAGTCAATGGGCAAAGCTGCTGCCAATCGGTCAGGTGGAGTGGGGCAGAGGAGAGTGGGGTTTCTGACAGCCATGCAGCGCACTAAACTCTGGCTGTCCAAGTGGTGGCCAGCACTCACCGAAATGCATTAAGGGGCCTTCATACTTAACCAAGAGAGGTTCTTAGTATACCCAAGCTAACCCACGCATCTTTCTCTTTCATCCTGCAGGAGAAGTACATCAGGAGCATGGAACCTGATGACTGAACTGTATACACATGGTTTCCAGGGAGTGTCCATGGCTCCTACACTCTCAGTTGGTCCCAGATCCCTGACATCATCCAGGATCCACAGAAGCTGCAGGGATGACTCCTTAGGGGCAAGGGCTACCTACAGAGGACATGGCTGGTGACACCCATGTGGCGGCCTCAGACTGCAGCAGAGTGAATGTACAATGAGGCTCATGCTGCAGCTCACAACTTGGTGGAGCAAACCATCAGGATGCTGAAAATGAGGTTCCGGTGACTGGAACAATCTGGTGGAGCCCTGCAATATAGTCCACAGAGGGTGTCATGCATCATCGTTGCCTGCTGTACCCTTGACAACCTGGTGTTGCAATGGGAGTGGAGCTAAATGAGGAGGAGATGGAGGAGCTGGTGGCCTCCCCCGATGAGGAGGATGGTGAAGGTGATGAGTGTAAGGAAGCCCTCAAAGATGATGATGGCGATGTGGCCTTTGCATTGGCCAGTCAAGGCAGGCATGCTCGGGAGGCCCTCATCACTGCTAGATTTGTGAAAGATTATGATGACACGCAGTGAGGAGAAACCATATATCCTCACATCGCATCTGCGAACATTTGACGTCAGTCTGGCTTATGGCAGCGCAAATACCTCTGTGATAATGCTCCTGTCATGGAGACACAGTGGAGGCCCTATTGGTGCTCAGCTCGAGGAAGATGACGATGACATGTAGTGAGGACACTCCATAGATCTTCACACAGCCTCTGAGAATGTCTGACTCCTGTCTGGCAGAGGACAATTCGCTTGTGCTCTGTGATCAGGGTCATATCCTGGAGATGCAGCCATAAAATATTAAAAGAAACTGATCCTTTGTCAACCATCAGCACCTGAGCCCTTCAGGAGCACAGCGTCACCGGCCAGCCCCATCTCAAAGGTGCTGAGAGCACACAGAGAGAATGAGATACACTGTGACACCTGCCCATTACATTCTGGCAGCAATGATGAGCACCTCAGAGGTGCAGGCATCAGTAATGTTTCCAGGGAGTGTGAGGCTGGATCATCACTTTGGCCTGAAGGCTGCACAGAGCACAAGGAAGAGGCCCTAGACAGAGACACCTGCCTTTATCTTGTGCAGGAACCAAGGTTTTGCATCTGAGTGACACAAACACTGCTCATCAGAACAAGGAGCCATAGGCAGGGAGACATTCTTGAGAGCTTATTTACAATAGTGAACTTTATGTGCAAGTGATTAACACCCGTGCCCAGGCTGTGGAACTACATCTGCTTAACCTCCCTAACCCTGCTGCTATGTTATGGTGCTCCCCTGGACATCCACAGCGGAGGTGGAGGAAGCCTGCTGACTGCGACGCCCTGCCTGCATTGACCTTGGCGGGTGTCCTCTGGAGGGCCGAGACCTGGAGGGCCCTGGCCTGCTATCGGGGTCCTGCTTTGTGGGAGTGACACCCTCCTTGGCTCTTGGAGCTGGAGTTCCTGGGGTCACACAAAGGGGGGATTCAGATGGGCAGGACTCTCCTGGGGTCATCAGGGTGGAAATCCCCGGGGTTTGCACCTGATCCTCCTCCCTATGGGTGCTCAAGGGCCCCTGGCTGACGCCTTGAGGAGAAGAGGAAGCTGGAGAGAGATTGAGCTGCCCCGCACCCCTTTTTAAAAATTCATTCACAGGATGTGGGCTTCACTGGCTGGGCCAGTATTTATTGTCCATCCCTAGTTGCCCTTGAGAAGGTGGTGGTTCTTGAACTGCTGCAGTCCATGTGGTGTAGGTACACACACAGTGCTGTTAGGAAGGGAGTTCCAGGATTTTGGCCCAGAGACAGAAAAGGAACGGCAATATATTTCCAAATCGGGATGGTGAGTGACCAGGATGACGAACGTCCAGCAGGTGATGTTCCCATCTATCTGCTGCCCTTGTCCTACTAGGTGATAGTGGTCATGAGTTTGGAAGGTGCTGTATAAGGAACCTTGGTGAATTCCCCCAATGTATCTTGTAGATGGTACACACTGCTGCTACTGTGCGTCTGTGGTGGAGGGAGTGAACGTTTGTGGATGGGGTGCCAATGAAGTGGGCTACTTTGTCCTGGATGGTGTCAAGCTTCTTGAGTGTTGTTGGAGCTGCACTCATTCAGGCAAGTGGAGAATATTCCATCACACCCCTGACATGTGCCTTGTAGATGGTTGACACGTTTTGGGGAGTCAGGAAGCGGGTTACTCGCTGCAGGATTCCTAGCCTCTGACCTGCTCTTGTAGCCACAGTATTTATATGGCTAGTCCAGTTCAGTTTGGTCAAGGTAACCCCCAGGACGTTGATAGTGGGGGATTCAGTGATGGTAATGTCATTGAACGACAAGGTGTGATGGTTGGATTCTCTCTTGTTAGAGATGGTCATCACCTGGCACTTGTGTGGTGCGAATGTTACTTGCCACTTGTCAGCCCAAGCCTGGATATTGTCCAGGTCTTGCTGCATTTGGATATGGACAGCTTCAGTGTCTGAGGAGTCACGAATGGTGCTGAACATTGTGCAATCATCAGCGAACATCCCCACTTCTGACCTTATGACGGAAGGAATGTCATTGATGAACCACTGAAGATGTTTGGCCGAGGACACTACCTTGAGGCAATGATGTCCTGGAGCTGAGGTGATTGACCTCCAACAACCACAACAACTTCCTTTGTTCTAGGTATGGCTCCATCCGGTGGAGAGTTTTCCCCCAGATTCCCATTGACTCTAATTCTCCAATCAAATATGGCCTTGATGTCAAGGGTAGTCACTCTCACCATACCTCGGGAGTTCAGTTCTTTTGTCCATATTTGAACCAAGGCTGTAATGAGGTCAGGAGCTGACTGGCCCTAGCAGAAGCCAAACTGGGCATCAGTGAGCAGGTTATTGCTATCAAGTGCTGCTTGATAGTACTGTTGACAACCCATTCCATTACATTACTGATGATGGAGAGTAGACTGATGGGGAGATAATTGGCTGGGTTGGATTTGTCCTGCTTTTTGTGTACAGGACATACATGGGCAATTTTCCACATAGCCGGGTAGATGCCAGTGTTGTAGCTGTATTGGAACAGATTGGCTAGGGGCACGGCAAGTTCTGGACCACAAGTCTTCAGTACTATTGCCGGAATATTGTCAGAGCCCATAGTCTTTGCAGTATCCAGTGCCTTCAGCCTTCTCTTGATATCACCTGGAATGAATTGAATTGACTAAAGACTGGCATCTGTGATGCTGGGGACCTCTGGAAGTGGCCGAGATGGATCATCCACTCCGCACTTCTGGCTGAAGATTGTTGCAAATTCTTCAGCCTTATCTTTTGCACTGATATGCTGAGCTCCCCCATCCATTAAGGATGAGGATATTTGTGGAGCCGCCTCCTCCAATGAGTTGTTTAATTGTCCACCACCATTCACGGCTGAATGTGGCAGGACTGCAGAGCTTGGACCTGATCCGTTGATTGTGGGATCGCTTAGCTCTGTTTATCACTTGCTGCTTGTGTGTTTGAGTGCAATTGCACTGCTGCTGGTGGCCCACAGTGCCTCATGGATGTCCTGTCTTGAACTGCTAGATCTATTCAAAATCTAACCCAGTTAGCACAGTGGTAGTGCCACACAACACAATGGAGGGTATCCTCAATGTGAAGGCAGGACTTCATCTCCATAAGGATTCTGTGGTGGTCACTCCTATCGATACTGCATCTGTGGCAGGCAGGTTGATGAGGATGTGGTCAAGTATGTTTCCCCTCTTGTTGGTTCCCTCATCACCTGCTATAGGCCCAGTCTAGCAGCTATGTCCTTTAGGACTCGATCAGCTCAGTCAGTAGTGGCGCTATCGAGCCACTCTTGGTGATGGGCATTGAAGTCCTCCACCCAGAGTACACTCAGTGCCCTTGCCACCATCAGTGCTTCCTCCAAGTGGTGCTCAACATGGAGGAGCACTGATTCATCAGCTGAGGGAGGGCAGTTGGTGATAATCAGCAGGAGGTTTTCCTTGCCCTTATTTGACCTGAAGCCATGAGGCTTCCTGGGGTCCAGAGTCGATGTTGAGGACTCCCAGGGCAACTCCCTCCCAACTGTACACCACTGTGCCACCACCTCTGCTAGGTCTGCCCTGTTGGTGGGACAGGACATGGCCAGGGATGGTGATGGTGGGGTCTGGGACATTATCTGTAAGGTATGATTCCATGAGGATGACTATGTCAGGCTGTTGCTTGACTAATCTGTGAGACAGCTCTCCCAATTTTGGCACTAGCCCCCAGACACTAGTAAGGACGACTTTGCAGGATCGACAGGGCTGAGTTTGCCATTGTCGTTTCCAGTGCCTAGGTCGATGCTGGGTGGTCCGCCCAGCTTAATTCATTTTTTTGTGCCTTTGTAGGCGTTTGATATAGTTGGCTTGCTATGTCATTTCAGAAGGCATTTAAGAGTCAACATCATTGCTGTGGATCTGGAGTATTGCATACACACTGTTGGAGGCCAATAATGGTGTCAGCCCACACAGTAGTGGAGGAGCAATGTCCTAGACCAAGATCTCCATGGCAGCCACCATCCTATCAGTGTTGACCTCAGTGCCTTGGCATACCGGCACTATCAACTCAGCCTGAAAGCGGACGGACTCCTCCATCGGGCCTTGCAATCTGAGGAATGCAGCGGATGTCCCTTCCTGATGTTCCCAAACTTGCCTTTGCAGCTCCAGCAACTGTGACATGACTGAGTCCAGAGGCTCGTCATCTGACTCGGACTCAGCAAATGTCTGGCCTCCAGCAGTCCTTTGAGTGCAGGGCACCTAGGAAGTCCCTGCCTCCGCCTGCTGTGGATCAGAAAGTGCAATGTGCTCACCAGATTGTGATCCCGAGGCTACGCTAAAGCTAGGTCCCACTGAGGTGTGTGTCTCTGCGCTGGTGGAGGGTGTGGGTGAGTGCTGTGACGGGACTTCAAGGAGGGTGTCTTCAAATTCCTCTACGGAGGTTTCTGCCTGGGTCATGGACTCTGTTGACTTTTTCCCAGATGTGCCTAAGAAAGCAAGGAGAGATAATTATTGTTTGGCAGTGGTCTGTGAAACAGGACACATCACTCACGGCATGGTTGTCTAATGGATATTGCACTGCTGGATCCTCACTTGGTAGAACACCACCGACCTCACCATCAGCACAGGACTTGTCCAGGTCTTTGCCAGCCAGCTGGATGACTCTGTTTTCCATGTCCATGAGGACCTTGATTTCAGGCATTCCTCCAACAATCTGTGACCTCTCCCTCTTGTTGTGTGTCAGTTTGTCCTGCATAAAAAGAGATCGAGAGAGCATAAGCAGGATGCCTACCAAGCCAGATGATAAATATGCCTGGCATGTGTGTGTGGTGATTGGTCCCATGGATGGGATGAGGACAATGAAGGCATGTGTGAGAGAGTGAAATGGTGATGTCCCTTGAACTGGCAGTGAGTGAGGGCCCTGTGGATGTGTGATGGGTTTTGAGTGTGAGTTGAGAGTGATGAGAAAAAATGACTTACCCTGGTGGAATGGAGGAGATCATTCATCCTTTTTTGGCACTGGGTGGCCGTCCTCATTTGCAGGGAGTTTGCGCTGACCACCACTGCCACCGCCTCCCAAACCAGATGGTGATGTTGCTGCCCATCCTGTGGCCAGTACGAGGGTAGAGGACATCACGGCGGGCCTCCATGGCATCCAAAAAGTATTCGAATGACGCATCATTAAACCTAGGGGCTGCACTCTTCTTGCCTTTCTGGGCCATGTCTTCAGTGCTGCAGTCCTGGACTGGAAGCTCTGAGGTGTGCGCGCCGCTGCACTTTAAACATAACGCCCGGCGTGATGAAGCGGTGAGGCAATGGTGCGGTGGACAAATAAGAGCCTGCCCGCCATCAAAAATGCGTGTTTCCCAGGAACGCATAATTAACGCGGCATGACTGGGACAACACAGTGTGAGAAGTTACCATTGTGGCCAACAGGTAAAACGTCATTTTTCCCGTTCTTAGTGCAAATCTGGGACAATTCTGCTCATGGGTATCAGCATTTGGGATCAAAATTGTATGCTAAATCCAAACTTCCAAACAGGCATAAATTATTATCACAGTCGCTATTTAGTGCCTGGTTTCATCCTTTCACTTGAATAATCCCTGTGTTGTGGTGGCCTATTTGTTATTTTTAAATATTAGTATCTTTGTTTTTAAAACGATTAGAAGTCAAAACTGAATAATACACTTGTTATCCTTGACTTTTAATTAAAAATGACATTTTACAAGCATCCTGTCATCTAATAGTTGTGCAGTCCAATATTAAAGTGGCAAAATAAATGATCTGTATTTTAATAAAGGATGTGGTTGAGTTTGAAGCTTGTAGTAAGAATTACAAATCAAAGGAATTCATTTCAATTAAAATAGGTGTGAATATAGGAGTATAGGGTGTGGTGCGGTGGCCAAGTGGGAAGGTGTTGGTCTTGTAAACCAGAACTCGTGGGTTCCATCCCTATCTGTCCCTCTAAGTAATTGCTGGTTATAATCCCTGCTGAATAAGCTTGTGGGATCCATAGGAACAGAAATAGGCCACTTAGCTCTTCAAGACTTTTCTACCGTTCAGTGAGATAATGGTTGCTTTGTGAAATAACTTCACACACCTGTCTTTGCTCTCTATCACTTAATACCTTTGGTAAAAGAATTGATCAATCTAATTTAAAATTAACAATTGATCTAGTATCAACTGCCAATTGTGGAAGAGTGTTCCAAACTCCTACCTCCCATTGAATGTAGAAGTGATTCCTAACTTCACTCCTGAAAGGCCTGGTTAATTTTTTGGTCTATGTCCTGTAGTCTAAGACTCCACAACCAGCAGAGACAAATTTCCATCTGCTCTCAGCTCCCCTTAATATCTTTAAAAATTCAATCAACTCACCCCTTGACCTTCTAAATTCCAGGGAACACATCCTCGTTCATGTAATCTTTCCTCGTAATTAACCTTGGAGTCTGGGTATCATTCTGGTAAACCTACACTGCACTCCTTCCAAGGCCACTATATCCTGATGAAGGTACAACAGTTGGTTCTCATCAACTTTGGCTGTAATATTCAACCTCTTGTGTTGAACTATATCTGGTTTTCCATCCCTTGTGTCCAACTCAGCTGGATATTAAAGGAGGGTCTCCAATATCCAACATATAAATCAGGCCACTATAGATCAGTGAGATGACCAAGAGTGAGGTGTAAACATCTAAAAACCATAATATGGGATAAAGTGAAAAGTTGTGTTGAAAAATGGCTTTACTTTGCAACAGTCAGTATAGATTTCTCAAAAGTAAGTTATGAAAGTTAAAGCATAAAATTGTACAGTGATACATTTTGAGAGGAACAAATAGAGAAGCAAGGAAATTAAACATTGTTTTTTGTGGGAATACTGGAGTGGATTGATAAAGGAAAAGCAATAAATGATAATCACAATTGGGGGTGTTCATTTATGATTGCACAATGTTTAGCACCATTCACAACTCCTCAGATACTGAAGCGGCCCATGTCCAAATGCAGAAAGACCTGGACAATATCCAGGCTTGGGCTGACAAGTGGCAAGTAACATTCGCAGCACGCAAGTGCCAGACGATGAGCATCTCCAACAAGAGAGAACCTAATCATTGCCCCATGACACTCAATGGCATTACCATTGCTAAATCCCCCACTATCAACATCCTGGGGGTTACCATTGACCAGAAACTGAACTGGACTAGCCATATAAATGCTGTGGCTACAAGAGCTGGTCAGAGGCTAGGAATCCTGCACTATTAACCCACCTCCACAGAATCACATTATCACAGAATTTTAATGGCACTGAAGGAAGCCATTTGGCCCATTGTGTTTGCACCGGCTCTTCAAATGAGCGTAATGACCTAGTGCCATTGCCCTTCCTTTTCCCTGTATCCTTGCACATTGTTTCCATTCAAATAATCATTTAATGCCCTCTTGAATGCCTCGACTGAAATGGCTTCCACCACATTTCCAGGCAGTACGTTCCAGATCCAAACCATTCATTGTGTGAAAAGTTTTTTCTGACATCACATTTGCTTCTTTTGCAAATCACTTTCAATCTGTGCCTCTCATTCTTGATCCTTTTACGAGTGGGAACAGCTTTTCCCTATCTACTCTGTCCAGCCCCCTCATGATTTTGAACATCTCTATCAAATCCCCTCTTGGCCTTCTTCTCTCCAAGGACAAAAGTCCCAATCTCTCCAATCTATCTTCGTAACTAAAGTTTCTCATTCCTCTTCTGCACTCTCACCAATGTGTTCCCATCCTTCCTATGATGTAGCATACATAACTGTACACAATACTCCAGCTGAGATCTAATGAATGTCTTATATGGGTTCAGCATAACCTCCTTGCTCTTGTATTCTATGCCCCAATTAATAAAGCCTAGGACACTATATGCCTCCTGACTCCCTCAAAAACTGTCTACCATCTATAAAGCATGAGTCAGGAGTATGATGGAATACCCTCCACTAGCCTGGATGAGTGCAGCTCCAACAACACTCAAGAAGCTTGAAACCATGCAAAACAAAGCAGCCTGGTTTATTGGCACCCCATCCACAAACATTCACTCCCATCACTACTGACACTCAGTGGCAGCAGTGTGTGCAATCTACAAGATGCACTGTATGAACTCACCAAGGCTCCTTAGGCAGCACCTTCCAAACCCATGGTTGCTACCATCTAGAAGGACAAAGGACACGTGGGAACACCATTGCCTGCAAGAATCCCTCCAAGCCACTCACCAAACTGCCTTTGAAATATATCGCTGTTCCTTCACTGTTGCTGGGTCAAAATCCTGGAACTCCCTCCCTAACAACACTGTGGGAGTACCTACACCACATGGACTGCAGCGGTTCAAGAACGCAGTTCACCACCACTTTCTCAAGGGCAATTAGGGATGGGCAATAAATGTTAGCCTAGCTCAGGATGCCCACATCCCTTAAACAAATAATGAAAAACAAATGTGTTTTCAAAAGATATCTGGTAAGAGGAATATTTTTACTCAGAACTTGGAATGTCCTGTCCAAAAGAGGCAGAATCAGAAATCCTTAATAGTTTTTTAAAAGAGAAGTGTACATATGTCAGAAAAGGAAAGTAACATTAAAGAGTCTAGGGAAGAGCAGAGGAATGTGTCTAAGTGAATGGTTCTTTCACATTGCTGATACAGGCATTTTGAGCCACATAGCTTTAGTCCTGTAAAATACTACCATTTTATGTTTCTGAATCTCCTTTTGAAGTTACAGTTTCCAATTCCCTTTTACTCTTTCAAGTAAGGTGTGCAGGAAATCTCTGAAATTGCTAATGGCTCTATATATCTTTGATATAATTATATATTCAACAGTTAGGTATTTCTACCATTTCTAATCCTATATTTTAGAAGGCAGTAAAATTGGAAGAGACAGTCACCTAACAATAAAACAGAAATATTTCCAGTAAAATAAATAAATATGAATTAATTGCAAGCCGTAAACATAGTAATGGTTGGATCAAGCAATATTGGCTCTCGCAAACTATGTTGCCTAAATTCATTAGTGCCAAAACTGAGTACGATTCTAACAATCAAAATTGAGGGGCCTGCGGACTGTCCTAAATTTATCATTATCATAATCTGCAAGTGGGCACTTGTTAGGCAGCCTGACACAAGTCACTTATTAGGACCAAATCAGTTTGGTCTACGTTTTAACAGCGTGAAGACTATTGGAGAGCCCTTAGTAGTCGATAGTTGTTCTGTGGAGCCAGGTGGAGTATTCCTTCTTCTCCCAACTTCACCAAAGGGACATTTCAGGAAAATTTGGGAGCATTTTATGAGTGGCATCCAGAGGTCCCTTTTTAAGGGTTGAGTAGCTCAAGACCTGGAACCACTGGTCAGAGTCGGCACTGATCAATTTACCAGTGGTTTATACGCCCCTGCAAATTGGGCACAGGCCCTCTGCTCTTATTGTTGCTCCCATTTTTCACCTGGAAAACAGGAGCAACAATGTTGAATTTAGGCCCCTATGTGATTATTTTGGGACCAATTAATTTATTGCTTTGGTACTAATGTTCTGGATCTAAAAGTATGAGGTATATTGGCAGCATATGATTGAAATGATTTGTTGAGATGATTCAGACCTGGCTGCTACTCCTTTTTAATTGTTAGGGGAAGAGGTAGAAGAGACAGAATTGACTTCCGGGTGACTTTGATGTAAATGAGCTGAACTTAATGCTCAGAGAATGGATGTTATCTGTTTTGGTGGGAGGAGAGAACAGGCAATTCTTTATTTAGTTCTTTTAGATATTTAGCCAGTAAATAACGTAACACTGCCTCTCTGCTTCCAGTTGTCCACCTATTCTTAAAAAAATGTTCATGGGATGTGGATGTCGCTGGCTAGGACAGCATTTATTGCCCATCCCTAAGTGCCCTTGAGAAGGTGGTAGTGAGCCACCTTCTTGAACCCCTGCATTCCATGTGTTGTAGGAACACTCACAGTGCTGTTAGGGAGGGAGTTGCAGGATTTTGACCCAACAACAGTGAAGGAACAGTGATATATTTCCAAGTCAGAATGATATGTGACTTGCAGAGGATCTTGCAGGTGGTGGTGTTCCCATCTATCTGCTGCCTTTGTCCTTCTAGGTGGTGGAGGTCACAGGTTTGGAAAGTGGTGTTCAAGGAGTCTTGGCATGTTACTGCAGTTCATCTTGCAGATGGTACACACTGCTGCCACTGAACGTCGGTAGTGGAGGGAGTGAACGTTTGTGGATGGGATGCCAATCAAGTGGGCTGCTTTGTCCTGGATGGTGTCAAGCTTCTTGAGTGTTGTTGGAGCTGCACTCATACAGGCAAGGGAAAGTATTCCATCACACTCCTGACTTGTGCTTTGTAGATGGTGGATAGGCAATGGGGAGTCAGGAGGTGAGTTACTATCTGCAGAATTCCCAGCCTCTGACCTGCTGTTGTAGTCCCAGTATTTACATGGTTAGTCTAGTTCAGTTTCTGGTCAATGGTAATGCCCAGGGTGTTGATAGTGGGTGTTCAGCGATGGTAATGCCATTGAATATCAAGGGGCAATGGTTAGATTCACTCATGTTGGAGATGGTCATTGCTTGGCACTCGTGTGGCATCAATGTTACTTGCCACTTTTCATCCCAAGCTTGAATATTGTCCAGGTCTTGCTGCTTATGGATACAGACTGATTCAATATTTGAGGAGTCATGAATCGTGCTGAACATTGTGTAGTCACCCACGAACGTCCCCACTTTAGACCTTATGATGGAAGGAAGATCATTGATGAATCTGCTGAAGATGGTTGGGCGTAGGATACTACGCTGAGAAATTCTGTCTTAAGTATTAGCTGCCTTATATTCAGCAATATTTCATGCTAACTTAAGTTGGAATTTTTTAGCAACAGAGATCCCTGCTTACCTTAAATTTCAGCCATTTTTCACAAAAATATTGTGGAAGAAAAATACCTAAAAATCTATTTTTTAAGATCTATTGGTTTAGAACCATCTCCCTCATTCAGCAGAGCAAAAGGAATGGCAGCTATAGCATCCATGACTGGGAGTAAGCAATCTGATAAGAATCATTGAAGTCAGAAAGCCTTCTCCACATGCAGTAATACTCCTTATAGAGCTTTTCAACTTTAACTAACTCTGGAAACAACAAAACACTTCTACAAACTCAGAGTGGGCAGAAATTAACCAGCAACAAACCTGAGAGTGATTGATGATCTCTTTTAAATAGCATTGGTAAGGTGTCCTTTCTGCTGCTGAATGTGTGTTGAACTGTACATGATTAAGAAAGGGCGTTTGCTGGGATAGTGAGGCTAAAAAAAAATATTGATGTCAAATCAGCATTATGTGCTGAATGATGTCACAGTCTCCCTACTCTACATACTTCTGGTAGGTGCTCCTATCAGCCGTGCTAACACCCTCCACTCACCCACCAACACATTCACTCCCTCCATCACAAAGATGGCATTCGACATGTGGCATGCAGCACAGAGAGTATTTTGGTAACAAATATACCCATAGTGCCATAGGGGTACTACAGACAGAATCCAATTTTTCAGCTATTGTGTGGGTTTAGAAATATTGATCTTCCCATTCTTAATACCAAAATTCAGGGGTGTGAGGGAAGCGTAGCACCTGTCACAGGTGGGCTTGCCACACTCTTTGGAGTGACTCGTCCTGTATTGGTCCACAAGTCTGAAAGTCTATACAGAAATAGTCCTGCCCACTCTGCTCTACTCATGTGAGAATTTGACTGTGTATCACCATCATGCCAAGAGTCTCAATCGTTTTCACTTGAACTGCCTTTGGAAGGTTCTGAAGAGCAGATGGCAAGACAATACCAGACAATGAGATGCTCAACCGAGCTGGCCTGCCAAGCATCCACACCAAACCAGAATGCCTGACACTTGCTTACCAAAGCAAATCTTCTGTGGGGAGCTTGAGTCTGGGGTGTGGAATCATGGCAGTCAAAGGAAGTGCTATAAAAACACTCTGAAATCTTCAATTCAGAGTTATGATATCAACCTGAGAGAAGCTCACCCCGGGACGCTACATCTGGTGCAACCAAATAAAAAAATGATGTGACTTCCTTTGAAAGCAGGTGCACCTCAGAGGCAGAGAGAAAATGCTATGAGAGGAAAAAACTCGTCCAAAACTCAACCGCCTGTGGTATCCTGTCCTATTTGCAGCAGCACCCTCTGGGTGTAAACCAGCCTTAGCAGTGACCTACATACCCAAAGGAATCCTAGCAAACACTCCAGATGTTGAGCATAGTCATATTTTCCTTGAAGGACAAACAACAACCAAAATGCAATCAGTGGCTTTAATTAATTGTGAAAAGTGAAGGTAAAGTGAATGAATAAGGATGTTCTCTCTGGATCTGTGCCACATCCAGATATTTAAGGTTAATGAAATAAAATGTCGCTGTTTGATCATTAGTTTTAGGCCTGTTTTGTACATTGTCATTAGCATTTTCTGGTGATGCATGCTTTCAGATTCATTATAGCTGAAATGTAATTCTGCAGCGAAGGCAAATTTCATTATAAGCTGGCATTCAAATAGGGCATCCTTCCTTCTGTAATGAACATATTCCAGACAGTAGCACTTGAGAAAATTAATAATGTTATTCTATTTGTTGATATTTGCTACTGGTTCTTCAGTTTTAATCCATTTTATAAGGGGAAAGGGAGAGGCTACAGAAGTATGAAGTTGCTAGATGCATTTATGGATAAAATTCAATTTTAATAATACAAGATTCAAAAAACTGAAGAAATGGCACAGAAAAGTGCCATTACACTACATGAGAGGGCCAGTAAATCTCTTAAGAAAAATGAATTATGCAAACAACGCGTTTTTCACAGTGTCTTATCATTCTTCATTTACACATAGCCATCACTTGTAGTTATGAGTTTTCTTAAGTAACGTGTCTTTCATTGAATGGTTCATTTTGCATTTCTAGGCAGTGCAAGTTCCACTAATGGAAATTAATGGCCTGGATTTTGCGGTAAAAATAATGCTGAGGATATCAGCACTCACGGTTGTTAAGGTGTAAATCAGTGAGCAGCTTCTGGTTACCACATATGCTGTTACAAGCTGAGATCAGGATGCTTCTGGCAAAGTTGCCCTGCTCCTCCAGAAGCTTTTCTGTAACAGTTTCTTGCCAAGAGACTCAGCATTGAAACACATTGAAGGGCGTGAAGTTGCTGTAATTACATGGTAGACATCCACTAAACTCACCAGAAAAAGTTTTAAGGGCAGAATTTTTCTCTCGTCAGGCAGGCGCTGCCCGACCCAAATGAGAGAAAAATAGTGTGCAATGACATTGGGCGAGCGTCCCGATGTCATCATGTGCTCTCGTGATACTCCATTCAGCGGGCACACGCGAGAGGCGGCAGCGTGCCTCCTGACAAGTAAGAGGCCTATTAAGGCCCTTGATCAATTAGTTAAATCTGATTTTGCGCCACCTGTCCAACTGTTTGGTTGGCAGGTGGGCAAAAAGGCCAAGCGGCCTTTAGATTTTTTATGAAACTTCATCCACGGGCGGGATGAGGTTTCCAACAGGAATTAAAAACAAAATAAAAATATTGAAACCTCATTTATAACATTTTCAGTAGTTCTCAAAGATTCCATCACTTTTAGATTATGAATCTTGTCCTTACTGTTTACATGAAGCAGGTTAACGTGTGAGGTTGCTCTGATGAGATCCTTAATATGTTGGGCTGAAAAGTAATCAATTTCCCTATTGACTTGTTCTTATTGTGGTGTCCGAATCTGTAATTATCAGTGTATATTCTTTTTTTATCTCCTTAAAATAGGACTCCATCTTTCCTTTCCACCAGCCATGTAAACAGGAACTCTGAATGATATCCCGCATCCTCAGCTGAAGGCTCTGAGACTAACAGTACTGCTCTTACAAGAGATGAGTTAATTCAGCATTGACTGCAATAAAACCTAAGATTTTCCTGAACTGTAAGGTTCAGCTACTCACTGCATAAATTCATTGAGCAAACCAGCGCAACATCAGAAGTAGGATTTTTTTTAAAAACCTAATCAAAAACATGGGGCAGAATTTTGCAGTCAGCGAGCAGGGGGCAGAACCCCCGATGTCATCCCACCCCATTTAAATTTTCAGGAAGGCGGGGGCACAGAAAAATCAACTGTGGGCCCTCCAACCTGTCAATGGTCAATTGAGGCCATTGACAGGATCATTTAATCAATCAAAGGGCCTGCCCATCCAGCCTTAAGGTTGGTGGGCAGGTCAGGAGCCCCGGCGGCTAATAGAAAAAACATGAAACCTCATCCACCGGTGGGATGAGGTTTCATGCAGAGTTCTAAAATGTTTAATAAAGTTTTACTGTAATTTATGAACATGTCCCATCTCATTGTCACATTAGGGGGACATGTTAGGGAATTTTTTTTTTCTATTTTTAATCTTTTTAAAAGTGTCAGTGATCTCCCTGAGGCTGCACTTAGCCTCATGGAGATGTGCGCTCTTTCGTGCGCATGTGCGAAAGAGCACACTCTCGCTTTTGGGGAATCCCCCCCCCCACCCCCCGCCCACACAGGGAGTGCATAGCGCTTCCCGCCAGACGTCACGCTGGGCGGGCCTTAATTGGCCCACCCATGTAAAATGGCGGCCCGTGGAAATGTGATTTCATTGTCTTTTTAATATTACTGTAAATATTAAATATTGAAAATATTAGCTATTGTGTAAAGTTGGCTGTAATTTATATACACTAGGCAATTAGTGATGGGCAACAACCTTGCCAGCGATGCTCACATTCCATGAAAGAATCAAAAAAAAGAACATGAAGCTATACATAGTTAAGGTGGAGGAAACCTCTATGTAAAATGTACAATCCAATGTGGCAAATGCATTTGGCATTACTTTCTTTGTCAGTTAATGATTGCGACATATTGATGCTTGACACATCATCAATTTAAGGTGGGGAAAATTTTCAGCCACCTAGTCCATAGAGAGAATTTTCTACTCTCAATCTCCTGGCACAACCATCAGCTACCAGGGACATGTGTCAATTGGGAATGGATATCAGGAAATTGTGCACAGAGTAACAAAATCACCTGGAGAAGCTTGTAACCACCCAATATATTCTCCTAGCAGGACAATCCCATTCTGGATCTGGAAGCAGGAAATCTCTAGAACTTTGACAAGGCTGAAACTTGGCTTTGTTTTCCGTATTTGCATTGCAAAAGTGCGGCAGGTACATTAAAAACCACAATATCTTAAAAAAAAAATTAGGCTAAATTTTGAAAGGAGGGAAGTATTCACTGGGAGAGTGCCATGGTTTGCCTGGCATTCTTCCCAATCTGTGGCACCCCTCTCCTGACGTCAGTAAAATGCTGGCTGGTGCAGGAAATGGCCTTTAATAGGGCAATTAATTACTATCATTGGCAAACCAGTGGGCAGCCGTGTAATTAAGGTTCCCGCTGCTAGAAATTGCCATAGCGGCAGCACGATGTTGGGCTCCCTCCCTTCCCTGCCACATTACCAGCCCTCCCTGGTAAAATTCAGCCCATTAATTCTTCCTCAATATGTATCCTGCATAAATCGCTGGAGTAAGTTCTTCTGAAGATTGCTGAAGTGACCTGACAAATATGGACCAGAATGGCACCCTGGCTGGTGTTGCAAATCTTTCTCAGTTGCAGCTTGAAAGGTACCAATGACATTGGTGTTGAGTGCTGAGCTGACACCGATAGTCAAAGGCAGAGCTGTCTGTGCAGTACATCTAATCTGCAGGTCATCATGGCACCTCGGTGGAGTGAAGACACCGCTCCTGCCTCAGTACATCATAAGATTTCAGGGGGCTACAGAGTCATTAATATGTTTATAGCGGGTGACTGTTCATCATTCTTCAATGCTGCCTCACTCTGCTTTGCTTCATTCATTTCTTACTTCTCCATTGCAAAAAGGAGGAAAGCTATAGTGCTCCTTGATATCGCTTTCTGTGGGTAGGAGCTGAAATGTTTTGATTGCCAATGAGTTCCCAACTCTGGCAATTAAATTGCCTTATGCAATCTTTATTTGCAAGTGCCTGTTGGTGAAAGGATGAAACTGCCCCCAACTGGACCAGATATTGCAAATGAAAAATAGTGCTTAACTATGCCATAAATTGGCCCAATATCAAAGTCAACATGTATTTCCATAGCCCCTTTAAATGTAATAAAATATTTAAAGGGACTTCATAGGAGTATTATCAAACAAAATTTGACACATAGCCACATGGAGATGGTAGGACAGATAGCCAAAAAAATTGTCAGAGGTAGGTTTTAAGGAGTGTCTTCTCAGAGGAGAGGTTTAGGAATGGAACTCCAGAGCTGGTGAAGTTTTGAATTGAAGGAATTACTTTTGTTCAGCTAAGCGATTCAGATAATTAAATATTCTTCTCTAGAAAATTTGTGTGTGCTTGACAGGAGAGGGAGGGAAGGGGAAGGGGAAGGGGTGGGAGGGGTTGGGGCATGGGGAGGAAGAGGGGGGCTGGAAGGGGGAGTGTGGAGGGGAGTTGTTGCAGTTAAGGGGGGAGATCAGGGCAGGTGCTGCAATCCAGGGCCAAATTGGGGGAGGTGCTGCAAGTGGGGGGAAATCATTGGGTAGAGGAGTTGTTGCAATTGTGGTGGAGAGGAGTTAAATTGCTGCAGTCTGTTGGGGGTTGTGGGGAGGGGGTTGCTGGGAGAAGGGGGCTGGTACACCTGGTTGGCCAGGCTGTACAGCCCAGAGAAATTTGCAAAACACCTGGGGCAGAATTTTCCCCCCGTTTGGGGGGGGTGGGAGGAGGGGGAGTTGAAGGGCGGGCGCGTACAGGCACGCTTCTGATCAGTGCCTCGATATGAGGCGTGCCGCCATTTTACGTGGGCGGGCCAGTTAAGGCCCACCCAGCGTGATGTCCGCACGAAAGCGCTATCTGCTCCCTGTGCAGGCGGGGAGGGGGATTCCCAAAATCGAGAGAGCGCTCTTTCACGCATGCGCACGATAGAGCACATTCATCTCCCTGAGGCTAAGTGCAGCCTCAGGGAGATCGGCTCTAAATGTCAAAAAGATAAAAATAGAAAAATAAAATTTCCCTAACATGTCCCCTCATGTGCCAATGTTGGACGGGCAGGTCCTTTAATTACTTAAATGATCTTGTCAATGGCCTCAATTGGCCTCAATTGGCCATTGACAGGTCGGTGGGTGCGCAGCTGATTTTGCTGTGCTCCCGCCTTCCTGAAAATTTAAATGGGGTGCGGTGACATCAGGAGCTCCCCCCAATGTCACCGTGTTTCATTTTACACATCGGCGAGCAGGGCCCGCCCCCACTCGCCGACTCGTAAAATTCTGCCCCTGGTGGGTGCAAGGGGAAATCCGCTCCTAATGAATAATAATGGAATAAAAAAAAAACAAAGTTCATGATTGAGATCATGAAATAATCATTTATTGTTTTTGTGATATGGAATATTACAAATGTAAGTTCACATCATTGCCCAAGTTTATTCGCAAGAGCCAATTAAGATCAGGTATGCATTGCAACACATGTGAATCTCCATTGAAATTGTCACTTACATAATTCTTGCAATTTTGCTTTTGCACTTAAAATATATTAGATAGTGAACATACCCCTTAAATGGATTTTCATTCAGAGAACACGTCCAATCACAAAAAAGAGACAGTATTAACTAAAGGTTCGGGGATGCAAGGGTGGGAGTGTGAAGACTGGGAAATAGGGGAGACTTGGGGAGAGAGCCATAGGCCTAGATACTCTGGTCAGCGTGTGGGGGCTGGACCCGCTCACCGACACGTAAAATGATGTGTGGTGACATCGGGCGTGCAGGACGCCCTTTTACCGCGCATCATTCCAATCTTCAGTTCGGCGGGTGCACGCTGGAATCAGCTACACACTCGCTGAACTGTCAAAGGCCTGTTAAGGCCATTTAAGAGCCAATTGAAAGAATTAACAGGGCTTCCGTCCAGCCTTAAGGTTGGTGGGCAGGCGAAGAGCCCAGGCGGCCTTTGCATTTTTCATGGACTTCATTCATGGGCAGGATGAGGCTTCATGAAGGGATTATAAGTTTAATAAAAAATGTTATTAAAATTTATTGACATGTCCCAGCTCATGTGACACTGCCACATGAGGGGACATGTCTGAATAATTTTTTTTTTAATTTCAATTTTTCATAATCAAAGTAATCTTCCTGAGGTAGCTCCATGCCTCAGGGAGATTTCTGCACTCTTTCGCGTGCCTGGCTTAATTGGCCCGCCCACATAAAATGACAGCGCACAGCCGATCGTGGGTAGCAATCGGCTGCACACCTGCCCATGCCCGCTCCCGGCCAGCCCGTCTGACGAGAAAATTCTGCCCATAATGTTGGGGTGGGGAGAGAGAGAGATACAGCTGGAGGAGACAGGGTGGGGTGAGAAAGAGGTATTCACTGACCGACTAGCTTTAGTAAAATTGACAACTGGTAAACTGATTCCAGCTGAAGTTGACGGAAAAGTACAAGTGCCAACTCAGCAACTGAGAGTCCCTACTAGATTTCTGATTCCAGTAGAATTACAAGTTAATCAGTCGCCTCCAGTAGAATCCAGCTGAGACCTGTTCAAAACCAGTTGCTGCCAATCTTAAACTGGTCTGAACCCATTTTTCCTTCAGACAACTTAAAGCTCAACCATCAATGATGGAGCGACTAAAATCAACCCAGTCTGAAAGTCCAATCCTCAAAATGGAGATGTGCCCATTAGGTCCCTACCTTGCCAAAGAGAATGTGGATTTTCTTCCAGAATTCCTTTTTAGCCAAAACTGGAATTTAAATGTATTGTTTGAAATATTGGTTTGGTTTTCAGTTCATAACCTTGATAATCATTTGAAACACATTATTATTTCTGATTTGAATAGGACCCCAAAAGTATGAAAATACCAATGTGAGTGGTTGCAAACTGGGAAATCTATTTTCTCTTGTGCCTAGGGGCAGAATTTTCCTGTTGGCTTGTGGGGGGGTGGGTCCCGCACGCCCATGTGTAAAATGATGTGCGGTGACGTTGGGCGGGCGTGCTAACTTCACCGTGCGTCATTTAGGTTTTCAGTTTGGCGGGTGTCAAAGGCACATTAAGGCCTGTTTACAATGAATTAAATCAATTAAATGAGCCGCCCGACCAACTTTAAGATTGGCCGGCACGCAAAGAGCTTAAGCGGCCTTCGCATTTTTCATGGAACTTCATCCACAGGCGGGATGAGGTTTCATGAAGTGTTTATAAATTAAATAAATATTTTAATTAATGTTCCTTGATATATCCCAGCTCATGTGACACTGCCACATGAGGGGACATGGCTTAAGATATTTTCCATTTTTTAATTTAATTGTTTGGACCTTAAACAAATCTCCCTGAGGCAGGAACACTTCAAAACTCATACCAGCTGCTTGGACAGGAGTAAAAGCCTTGGTCAGGACTCTGCAGTAAAGATCATTTCTGGGGCCTGCAGCTTTCAGAATGTGACTTGAAGCCACATGGTACTCACCCTTCCCAAGCGCAGGAGATCATCGAATCTTTTGTGGCACTGGAGCCATGTGTGCCACACCACATCATGGAAGCTAACACTCTTGGCCACCTCGTCCCACGCATGTTTGGTCAGGTGGGGAGGCCTCTGCCTCCCGTCCCTCAGAAGAAGGATTTCCCGTGGCGCTGCCACCTCCCCCAGGAGGGCAGCAAGGTACTCGTCAGAAAAACCAGGGGCACACTGCCCCGCTGGCCTGCCCTTGGGACTTGCGTGACGCACATTGATCCTTTGATGTGCTCCTCTGCTAGCCATTGCTGCCAGGCCTTCAATTATTCAGGCTGCTGGGTCGCCATTGGACGTGGTGGTCTGAGCGTGCCCGCCGCCGCCCGCCCTCGTTAACTACGTTGGGCAGGTCTTAATTGGCCCGCCTGCGTAAAATGGCTGTGCGGACCCGATCTCCGGTGGCGATCGCAATCGCTCCCATTCGGCCCACCCGACATGGGAAAGACTCTCCCCTAGGACTCAGGCAGCATGAAGCCAAATGCAGAAAACCCGACCAATGTGATTCTGAACCAACTGCTAGGACATGGAGTGGCCTGAATTAGAGTGGTTTGAACGGACTGAACTCTTGAGTTTATATTGTACCTGTCTCTCAGCAGGTGTATTTTAGATATTCCTGCCTGAAATTTTTTTAAAAACTCACTCTTTTCACTTATGACCATAGAATCTATAGCAATTGATATCATTGCACAGCACTTCAGTACATTAATGGCAATTCCAGGCCCTTAATTCAGTTCCATTTACCCCTGAAGAGGTGATATCAAGTCGGAAACACGTACAATAATGACACTTCATGTTATGGTTTAGTTTTACTCAGAAATTATGAACCACTTTGAACTAAAAATGATTCCGTTTTTACAATGGGTAATTTTGTGGAGAGCTTGTACATAGTTTGAAAATTTTGTTTTTGAGAGCATTAAATTCCTTTAGTTGGATGCAAGCAAGGAGTGCATGTCATCTTTACTTGTAATGAGGAAATTGAGTTTTGTACAATGTGCTGAGAGTTCCAGGAAAGGCACTTGAAGCTGTCTAGAATATCTTAAGCGCTGGGAGCAGCAGCCTGTGCTTGGGATTTTAATATATCATAATCACAATAGCCTTACATCTTCAATAACTGGTACAGTGAGTTCCAATATTGTGGGCAGGGGCTGAGCAGAAGCTGAGGAGGTATTGTAATTAGATGTCAAGCAGAACACGTTAACAAGGTGGGAGGGAAGGGAAAGTTGAAGGGAACCCCGTGGGAGTATTCTCATGTACTTACTAATTGATTCACAAAGAAAACAAGTAGACTCCAGGATGGAAGTTGCCTAGCTGCACTTTTCATAATGTGCAATGAATATGTAAAGGTTCACAGAGGAAGGTATAGCAGGAGAAAGAGGGAATTATATTTGCCAGTCAGTATCATTTCCCATCCAAGTGTTTATCATGCTCAAGCTAAGCCCCTCTGTATTTTTCCATACAAATGTCCTTTCAAATGTGGTAGAACTCATGTGAATAAAAGGATTGTGCTAAATGTTCAAATAGGATGAGCACCAATCAGATAATATAGCCTGGAGAGGAGAAAAAGGAGAATTATATAACATTTAAAAATACTACTCTTTTGTAACTTAAAGTGAGGGGAGGGGAGAAATGGCAACTTCACTGTTTAAGCAGCAATAGGAATGAAAGTTAGCAGAACCCTTGAATTGTTTTGTAGCTTAGTATAGAATGAGCGTGCACACATTTTTCTAGAAAGAGTCTACTGAGCAGTTCATGCAGGGGAAGATTGCTGCTGTGCACTACAGGATTAATTCCACAATTCTGAGATCCACACTCCCAGAGGAATTATTGGAAAGAAACGCGGATTGGAGATAGGATAGGTTGGAAAATTGCAGCCTTGATACTCCAACCAATGGTCACCATGAGCACACTAGCTCATAGTGGGAGATGATGGTTTAATAGTAGAGACTCAGGTATAATACTCTGGGGATATGAGTTCAAACCCAACTATGGCAGCTGGTGGAATTTAAATTCAATTAGTAAAGTCTGGAATTGAAAGCTAGTCTCAGTAATGGTGATGATAAACTATTGTTGTAAAGACCCATCTGGTTTACTACCTCCTTTAGAGAAAGAAATCTGTCATCCTTATGTGTTCTGGCCTACACATGACTCCAGATCCACAGCATTGTGAATGATGTTTAACTGCCCTCTGAAATGGCTGGGTCGGCCATTCAGTTCAAGGGCAATTAAGGATAGGTACCAAATGCTGACCTTGGCAGTGACCCCCACTACCCATTAAAGAATAAAAAGCATATATGAACAAAACAATAATCCTGTGCTTTATAAAAATTTTGGTGTACCTTGGGTTAGGCTACTTGATATATTAAGGTAGATTACAAATGAATGCACTCGGTCTAATGGAGTGGAATTGTACATACAGATCATCTTCCTCTCTGTCTACAATGCATGTAATATGCATTTCTTGTCAAAGTTACATCATATACATGAAGCTGCCACAAAAAATAGGCACTGCCTTACAACGTGACAATGCAGGAGAAATGATATAATTTAGACATCAAGACTTTTGTGTCAGAAGAATGTTGCTCCTTATTTTTACCAAAATAAATTGGGTAACAAGGTTTAGTAAGATATATCTTTCAATATGAAATTATTTAAAAAGACAGCCCAAACAGTTAACTGATGCCCTCCATTTAATTTGTAGATCGATGTATGTATTTAAAGTCATTTCTTCTATTGGTAAATGTTTAATCTAGTTTTGTAAAAACCTATAAAACTTGGTGGTCTTAATACTACTGAACTCAAAGCAGGCATCTTGAAATTTATACAAATTGCAAAACAAGTTGTGGCACTTGTTTCAAGGTTCCCTTTGGGATTTGAACAACTCAGCATTTACCATTGGTTGTGCATAACATATCTGGGGGCTCGTCCAGGGTATATTTGAAATTCCGTACTTGGGTTGGAGTTGGTGAATCATGAGGTCACAAGTATGAGAAGCACTTTGAATTCAGGAGTTGGTGTGAGGTTTTTTTTTAAGTGGTGAGACTGCAAAATGTCTTTGGCAATTGCTCAGATTTGTTTGGGAGTTGAAGTTGTAACTTTGGCTGGCTTACAAAAGGTAAATAAAGTTAAGTTAATAGAATTAGTGGATACATTGCGATTGTGGTTACCTGAAGTGGCTAAGAAAGCAGATATAATTGAGAGTTGGAAGTGATAGCTGACACTAGTGAGTCACAGGTGGAGGTAGTGAGACTTCAGTTAGAAATGAATAGACTTGAATTTGAACAAGCAAAGGAATTGAGAGAATTTGAATTGGAGGCAAGTGAAAAGGAAAAATAATTGGAAATGAAAAAAACTGGAGCTAGAGACAGCAGGAAAAGATAGGGCATTTCAAAGGGAGCAAGTGAAAAGGCAAGAGAAAGGAAGGAAGTTGGAGCTGGAATTCTAGGGAAGAGAGAAGGATTAAAAAAAGAGAGGCAAGGGAAAGCAAAGGAAAGAGAAAGGGCATACCAGCTTAAAAGGCTGGAAGTTGAAAAAGAGATCTCAGATTCTGAGGACAGTTCTGATGAGGAAAATGCCTATAACCTAAAACCCAGTGGGAAGATATTTAAATTTGTAAAAGCTCTTCCAAAGCTTGAGGAAAGAGATGTGGAAGCATTCTTTATTTCATTTGAGATGATAGCTAAACAAATGAAATGGTCACAGGAAAACTGGACATTGTTGTTACAATCCAGGTTGGTGGATAGAGCACATGAGGTTTATGCTTCACTGTCAGAAGAAATGTCAGTGAACTATGATGTGGCAAAGAAGGCTATCTTGAGTGCATATGAATTGGTTCCTGAGGCATACAGGCAGAAATTTAGGAATATGAGAAAATAGATTAGGCACACTTATATTAATTTTGAAAGAGTAAAACAAAGTAATTTTGATCAGTGGATACGGGCATTACAGATAGAAACAGCATATGCAGCTCTTAGAGAGGTAATTCTTTTGGGAAAAAATAAAAATTCAATCCCTCGGTAGTGAGAACTCATGTGGAGAAACAGAGGGTTCAAACGGAAAGACAAGCAGCAGAGATAGCTGATGATTGTGAGTTAGTTCATACAGCTAAACCTTTTTCTCATCACCCTTTTAAATCAGAAACAGATAGAAAGTGGGAAAGTGGAAGGAAGGTGGGTAATGAGGGAAGAGAAGGAGTAGATGGAAATTAACAGGAAGTTGTTTTCTCAGAATAAAAAGGAAGGTGCTGAGGGTAGGAGTGACATTTGAAAATTGAGGTGTTTTCATTGTAATAAAGTTGGACATATGAAACCTGTATGCTGGAAAAATCTGTTGGAATTATGTGGGTGCAGAAAAGTATTGGAAGTAGAGATACTGTGGGTTCTGAGGTTAAGGCACAGGAAAAACCAATGGTTTGCATACAGGTAAAACAGGGAAAATCAGTGATAGGTAAAGAAGTGGGAATGTGTTCACAAATTACCCAAGATAATTCTGAGGAGCAGGTTGCAGAAATGTTTGTGAAGGAAAAGTCTTTCCATATGTACAGGGTGGAGTGGGTAAACATCTTAAAATTCTAAGAGAGACAGGGGCTAGTCAATCCTTAATGTTGTGGTATAGTGACATTTGTTGTTCGGAGGGAGTATTTCAGGAACAGGTGATTATAAGTGGGGTTCATAGAGATGCTAAACCTATTCCATTGTGGAAGGTAAATTAAGAGTAAGTGGAAAACAGATGAGGTGATTATTGGAGAGCTGGAAAAATTGCCCATTCCAGGGGTTCAATTTATTCTGGATAATGATATAGCTGAATCACATATATGGGTGATGCCTCTGGTAGTTGGGCAGCCTGTAGAAGTGTTTTCAACAGAAGTCATGCAGAGACAACATCCTGGATGGTTTCCAGATTGTGTGATAATGAGATCACAGGATCATAGGTTGAAACAAGAACAGGAAGTTCAAAGGCCGGGAGAAGCTATAGAAATCCAATTAGCTAATACTGTTTGATAAGGTTGTTCAGGAAGAAAGACTAGAGTACAATTCAGCTGAAGCTCCTTGTTTAACTCAAGAAGGTTAGTGAAATTATAGAAAAAAGATTTGCAAATAAAACATTTATGTCATACAGCTTACTTAGAAACAGAGGCAAAATGTATTCCAGAATGTTATTACCTTAAGGGTAATGTTTTAATGAGAAAATGGATCTTGTTTCAGCAAATGAAAACTATAGGGAGGTACATCAGATTGTACTACAATTTGGATATAGACATGAAATTCTGAGGATAGCTCATGATATTCCAAGGGGGGATATCTAGGAATTAGAAAGACACAGACAAAGATACAAAAGCTGTTTATTGGCCAGGATTACATAGGAATGTAGTCAAATTCTATAGAATATATCACACATGTCAGGTGATAGGGGAACCACAAGCAGTGATTAATCTAGCACCTCTAATTCCAATTCCAACATTTGAAGAACCTTTTGCTAGGATCATGATTGATTATGTAAGACTAAAAGTGGAAATCAGTACTTGCTGACAATAATGGATGTGTCTACCAGTTTCCTGAAGCAATACCTTTGAGAAACATTACAACAAAGAAAATTATGGAAGAGTTAACTAAATCTTTTACAAGATAAGGCTTACCAAAAGAAATATAATCATATCAGGGTTCAAATATTATGTCACAGCTGTTTAAGCAAGAAATGAACAGTTTGGGAATAAAACAGTTGAAGTCAACAGCTTATCACCCTGAGTCACAAGGGGCTTTGAAAAGATGGCACCAAACTCTAAAAACTATAATGAGAGCATATAGTCAGAATTATCCACAGGATTAGGATAGGGGAACTCCAATTTTGTTGTTTGCTATTAGGGATGCTCCTAATGCATTGACTGGTTTTAGTCCTTTTAAACTAGTTTATGGTGATGAGGTAAGGGGACCATTAAAATTGATGGATCAAAATTCAAAAAATACTCCCTGGATTATGAATCAAATTTCAGAAAAAGCTTGGAAAGAGCATGTGAGTTGGCTAAGGAACAGTTAAAGTTATCACAACAAGCGACGACAATGAAAACAGACAGGAAAGCTACTGCTCGTTGTTTTGTTAGTGGGGAGAAAGTGCTAATTCTGTTACCAGTACTAGGTGCCTCATTAAAGGCAAGATTTAGTGGGCCTTGCAGGATTTAAAAGAAGTTGAGTGAAGTGAATTATTTAATAAATACTCCAGATAGAAGAAAGAAGCAGAGGGTGTGTCCTGAAATTATGCTTAAAAAGTACTTTGACAGAGAAGAGGAACAAAAGGAGATGTTAGTGGGATAAATAATGAGAATGAAGTAGAAATGTAGGATTCTGAAATTGATTTTCCTCTAATCAAATTGGATAATGAGGGGTACTTGAAACTTTAAATGTAATATTGAGTTACCTTCCAGACAAGTGTCAAAGTGATTTGAAAAAGCTATTGAGGTCACACAAAGATATTTGTGGAAATAAGTTGGGAAGGACAAATTTAGCTATACACAATGTAGGTGTAGAAGTTTCATCTTCGCTAAGGCAACACCCGTATAAATTAAATCTGGCAAAGTTATCACAAGTACAGAAAGAAATCAAATTCATGCTTCAAAATAATATAATTGAGTCTAGTTGCAGTAACTGGAGTTTGACTATTGTGCTGATACTGAAACCATGGAACCCAAAGACTGTGTGTGGACAATCAAAAGGTGAATGCGGTGAAAAAAGTGGATTCATATCTGATACCACAGTTGGAAGATTGTATTGAGAAAGTGGGGCAATAAAAATTTATCGCAGAGATTGACTTGCTGTAAGGATATTGGCAAGTACCGTTATCTG
This sequence comes from Carcharodon carcharias, assembly GCF_017639515.1. Classification (NCBI taxonomy): domain Eukaryota; kingdom Metazoa; phylum Chordata; class Chondrichthyes; order Lamniformes; family Lamnidae; genus Carcharodon; species Carcharodon carcharias. The sequence continues at coordinate 168,691,193 of NC_054473.1, forward strand.
AGAGAGCAAAGGAGATATTCCCTTTCATGACACCAGATGGACTATATCAGTTTTAAGTCCTGCCATTTGGTATGAAAATGCACCTGCAACATTTCAAAGACTAACAAACAAAGTAATTGCAGGCCTGAGCAATTGTGCCATTTATATTGATGGCTTAATAGTTTTAGTCAGACTTGGGAGGAGCATTTATAATATATGGAAGAATTATTTACTTGATAACAAGAAGCTAATTTGGTGGTGAACTTGGCTAAATGTGAATGTAGAAAAGCCCACATATTTAGGCCATACCATTGGACATGATAAGGCAGCTTTGAGAGTCAAGGCTATCATGGATTTCCCCATGCCTACAACAAAATGAGAAGTTTTGAGATTTCTGGGCATGAGTGGGTTTTATTTGTACCAAATTTTAGCAGTGTGGTTGCTCCCCTGACTGAACTATTAAAAAATAACAAGGGATTGATTAAGAAGGGGAAAATAGAGTACGAGAGTAAGCTTGCAGGAAACATAAAAACTGATTGTAAAAATTTCTATAGGTATGTGAAGACAAATGTTGGTTCCTTACTGTCAGAAAAAGGGGAATTTATAATGGGAACAAAGAAATGGCTGACCAACCAAATACATACTTTGGTTCTGTCTTCACAAAGGAGGATACAAATAATATACCAGAAATGTTGGGGAACACAGGGTTTAGTGAGAGTAAGGAACTGAAAGAAATCCAGTATTAGTAGAGAAATGGTGTTGGGGAAATTGATGGGATTGAAGGCCGATAAATCCCCAGGGCCTGATAATCTACATCCCAGAGTACTTAAGGAAATGGCCCTAAAAATAATGGATGCATTGGAGGTCATCTTCCGAGATTCTATAGACTCTGGAACAGTTCCTACAGATTGGAGGGTAGCTAATGTAACCCCACTATTTAAAAAGGGAGGTAGAGAGAAAACAGGGGATTATAGACCAGTCTGCCTGACGGTGGTAGTGGGGAAAATTCTAGAGTCCTTTATAAAAGATTTAATAGCTGAGCACATGGAAAACAATGGCAGAATTGGAAAGAGTCAGCATGGATTTATGAAAAGGAAATTGTGCTTGACACATCTACTGGAATTTTTTGAGGCTGTAACTAGTAGAGTCGAAGGGGGAACCAGTGGATGTGGTTTATTTGTACTTTCAGAAGGCTTTCGACAAAGTCCCACATAAGAGATTAGCGTGTAAAATGAAAGCACGTGGGATTGGGAATAGTGTATTGAGATGCATAGAAAACTGGATGGCAGCCAGGAAACAAAGAGTAGGAATAAACAAGTCTTTTTCCGAATGGCAGGCAGTGACTAGTGGGGTACGGCTGGTGTCGGTGCTGGGACCCCAGCTATTCACAATATATATTAATGATTTAGATGAGGGAATTAAATGTAATATCTCCAGATTTGCAGATGGCACAAAGCTGGTTGGGAGGGTGAGCTGTGAGGAGGATGCAGAGATGCTTCAGTGTGATTTGGACAAGCTGAGTGAGTGGGCAAATGCATGGCAGATGCAGCATAATATGGATAATTGAGAGGTTATCCACTTTGTTAGCAAAAACAGGAAGGCAGATTAATATTTGAATGGCTATAAATTGAGAGAGGGGAATGTGCAATGAGACCTGGGTGTCCTTGTACACCATGCTCTGAAGGTAAGCATGCAGGTGCAGCAGGTAGTAAAGAAGGCAAATGGTATGTTGGCCTTCATAGCAAGAGGATTCGAGTATAGGGATGTCTTGCTGCAATTATACAGGCCCTTGGTGAGACCACATCTGGAATATTGTGTGCAGTTTTGGCCTCCTTATCTGAGGAAGGATGGTCTTGCTATGGGAGAGCAGCGAAGGTTTGCAAGACTGATTCCTGGGGTGTCAGGATTGACATATGAGGAGAGATTGAGTAGGTTAGGATTATATTTGCTGGAGCTCAGAAGAATGAGGGGGGATCTCATAGAAAGCTATAAAATTCTAACAGGACTAGACAGGGTAGATGTAGGAAGGTTGTTCCCGATGGTGACGGAGTCCAGAACCAGGGGTCACAGTCTGAGAATATGGGGTAGACCATTTAGAACTGAGATGAGGAGAAAATCTTTCACCCAGAGAGTGGTGAGCCTGTGCATTTCGCTACCACAGAGTAGTTGAGGCAAAACATTGTATGTTTTCAAGAAGGAGTTAGATATAGCTCCTGGGGCAAAAGGGATCAAAGAATATGGGTGGAAAGTGGGAACAGGCTGTTGAATTGGATGATCAGCCATGATCATAACGAATGGCGGAGCCGGCTTGAGGGGCCGAATGGCCTACTCCTGCTCCTAGTTTCTTTGTTTCTACAACAAGAAGTTTCAATGGAAATAGCACTGTCAGAAGGCATTTGACAGTTTGAAAACTGTACTAACTATGACACCAGTCTTGGCATTACCTTATTACACCATGCATTTTAAGTTGGCCATTTACGCCAGTGATATGGACATTGGGGCTGTACTGAAAGAAGATGAAAATGGAATTGAAAAATCGATCAGGTATTTTTCATACAAGTTGAATGCACAACAGAGGAGTTATTCAATGATGAAGAAGGAGACTTTGGGGAGAATTTTTGGTTCGGTGGGGGCAGCGCCCGCTTGTCAAGGCGTAAAATGATGCGGGGCGATGTTCAGTGTGTGTCACAACATCGCCGCGTGTCATTTAGATTTTCAGTTTAGTGAGCATGCAGCTGACTCAGCTGCCGCCCACCGAACTGCCAAAGGCTTACTAAGGCCATTTAATTATCAATTCAAATAATTAATGGAGCTGTCCATCCAACCTTAAGCCTTCGCATTTTTCATGGAACCTCATCCACGGGCGGGATGAGGTTTCATGAATGATTTTAAATTTTCACAAACATTTTAATAAATTAACGTACATGTCCCAGCTCATGTGACAGTTTCACATGCAGGGACATGTCATGAAAAATTTTCCGCCACTTTATTAAGCTTTTTACACTTTAAACTTATCTCCCTGAGGCACCTCTGTGCCTCTGGAAGATTTCTGTGCTTTTTAGCACACATGCGCTAAAGAGCGCACTCCTGACTCAGGGAACCCGGGCAGGGAGCACACAGCGCTTCCAGGTGTGCATCACACTGGGCGGGCCTTATTTGGCCGGCCCACGTAAAATGGCGGCGCACACCCGATCAGGGTCGCCGATCAGGTCCGCCCTCGCTTCCCCCACCCACCCCTGCACCACCCCCCTGACTGGGGGAAGATTCTCCCCTTTGGAATTGGTGTTAGCATTGCAGCATTTTGAGATTTATCTTGCAAACACTTCGTCAGAAACAATTGTATATACAGACAACAATCCTTTAATGCTTCTGGACAAATTTCAAGACAGAAGTGCAATGCTATTCAGATGGAGTTTATTACAACAACTATTTAATCTACAGATTATACTTGTAGCAGGATGAGAAAATCCGATTGCACATACATTATCAAGAGTTTGAAGCTTAACTGGAAAATTGGACATTTAAAACCTTGACACCGAACTGAAATGATTTCTGTTTATACGAAGGATTTGTATATGATAATTCATGCACCTGGTAATGTAATAGTGTAAGTATATAGATAAGTATAGGAGATAGTATAAGATGGGTTAATAAAATGAAACAAAAACAGAAAATGCTGGAAAATCTTAGACCTGACAGCACCTGTGAAGAGAGAAACAGTTAATGTTTCAAGTCCATATGACCCTTCTTCAGAGCTAAAGAGAGGTAGAAATGTGATTAAATTTATACTGTTTAAAGCGTGAGACTTGAGTGTTGTGTTTTGGAGGGCTTGGGTGTATTCATACAAGGAATATAGTTGGCATGCAGGTTCAGCAAGTAATTAGGAAGACAAGTGGCATGTTGGCCTTTATTGCAAGGGGTTTGGAGTACAAGAATAAGGAAGTCTTGCTATGATTCTACAGGGTCATACCTGGAGTACTGTCTGCAGTTTTGGTTTCTATATCTAGGGAAGGATAACTCGCTTTAGAGGCGGTACTACAGAAGTTCACTAGATTGGTTCCTGGGATATGAGTGTTGTCCTATGATGAGAAATTTAGTATTTTGGGCCTATACTCTCTGGAGTTTAGAAGAATGAAAGATGATCTCATTGAAACATACAAGATTCTGAAGGGGCTTCACAGGGTAGACACAGGGCCACAGTCTCAGGATAAGGGGCTGATCATAGAGATGGGGTGAAATTTCTCAACTCAAAGGGTTATGAGCCATTGTAATCCTCTATCCCATCGCTGAATGTATTTAAGGCCAATATAGACAGATTTTTGGTCTCTCATGGGATATGGGGAGCCTGCAGGAAAGTGTAGTTGAGGCATAAGGTCAGCTACGGTCATAACAGGAACAGGCTCAAAGGTGCATATTGTCTACTTCCGTCCCTATTTCTTGTGTGCTTATGTTCTTATGTTCCTTTTCAGTGATTTGCCATTGCAATCAGGAAAACATATGGTTCTTTAAGACTGGCCACAGTATAAAATTTCCTACCTAATAATGGGTGAGATCCCAAAGTCAGCTATTAGGGATGACAGGAGCATGCTCAGGATATAAATTAGACTAGAGGTGAGGTAGCGTACTAACAATAGCTGCTTGTCAAAGTCATGTCCAGCCAAAAAATCTCCAGCTGATAAAAAAAAGTGTTATGTCTTAGCCAGTGTTTATTTTAGTATGACACAAAGACATCAAGTGTGATTCTCTATTGCCAGTGCACAGCCTCTCTAGTAGCAAATGTGAGTCAAAGAATTGAGGCTATAATTTAATAGACCAATCTCTGATCCATGCTTTTGTCTGGCAAGGTAGAAAAGCCTTGCAAAATGGTTACTGTATTTATTGTATTCATTTATGGGAAGCTCATGGTATAAAGTGTAACGTATTGGCATGCATAGAAGATTAGCTGGCTAACAGGAAGCAATGAGTAGGCAAAAATGGGTCTTTTTCAGGTTGGCAAGGTGTGACGAGTGGTGTGCAACAGGGATCAGTGCTGGATGAGTGACTTGGATGGAGCCTATTTCTGCTCCTAAGTCCTATGTTCCTAAACCGGCTAAAGGAGATGACTGACAATGAGCAACTCTCATGGGATCAGAAAGGGGAAAAGAGCCAGATGGAGTTGGACCATTGTCTGTTTGTCCACGTAACAGCCGGGATTTTCCAGCCCTGTCATGGGTGGGACCTGTTGCAGGCGAGGCAGCGCCCCAACCAGAAGTCCATTGAACGGAAGATCCAGGCGGTGGGCGGGTATGGAAAATCCCGCCCAACATCACTGTAGTATAAAAGCAGTGTGATTCATGGTTAGATGTTTTGACCGCTGGTTAGTCATTAGGGCCTATTTTGCATGCAGAAAGCACAAATACTTTCAAGATGATTTCCTTAAAAGAGATAAAATTCACTTTATTCCTTTATAAATCATGTCAGAGTGCATCTATGAAAAATTATACACATTCTACTAGAAATCTTTTCACTGTTCATAGATTTCAAGATTGGATGTCAGGAATACCTATAGAGTTGGAATTAAGTGGAGGTTTATTTAAGAGATAGAGGGAAGATCATGTGAAATATCTGCTCTGAAATCTTTCTTCTACTTCTGTTTTATTGTAATATCTCAAACAGAGTTTCAATTAGTAATTGAGACCAAGCAATTAAATGCAGACTGTTACTGTTGTGAATCTTTGCTCTTTTCATATGGAACACATTCAGATTTAAAGTGAACTTGACAGGATCAAGAATTTGGCAGGGTTTCACTTACTGGTTATTCAAGACTGTATTTTTTTTTTATATACATCTTTCTGCCTGATTCTGGGCAATTTTGCAGGGAGGTGCAAGTGAATCTGAAAGTGCATCTCCACCCATGCCAGAAATGGCTCTTACAATTTTCCACTCGAAGTGACAGCAGCGGTGACAATAAATTCTAATTAAATCCTGAGATGATTTCAAGCACCAGATTTCCTGAGATTTGTTCCTGCGGTTCAGTCAATGCTGAGAACACCAGGGTAGAAGAGATCCCCCAGACATTCTGAGCATCGAGTGACCGTTAATTTAAAGGGTAAGTGAAGTGAAACTTTGAGGTACACTAACTTGCAAGTTTTGCAACTGTTCGGAATAAATTTTGTTTGCTGTCATTCTACCAATAGCCTTGCATCACAATAACATCAATTTGTATTCTTCTGTCTTGAGCTCTAGTGCTTTCATGCTTTTTTTTTACCACCAGCATACTACAGAGAAAATTGGATTTTCATTAGGAATCGCTTTACATCACTGTTATCTTGAGGAAGAAGCGGAGGATGAGGAGAAGCAATATTCATCAGGCAGCACAAGAGGTGTCTTCCCCTACTTACAGCTACCCGTAAACTGGCAAATACCAGCCAAGGCACTTGTAACTCCACCTGAGCAATGACCAGTGTCTGCAGAGGTTGTGGCCGGGATTTGCGTGCCTGCCGGCATTGGGTGTGTTTGGTGGCGTGAGCGGACAATATGGCGAAAAGGCCGGAAATTGGTTTTGTGACGTAGTGAAAACAGTTTGCGATCGTCAACTCCGCCCGCCGATGGTGAGCCACGCTCCCCGCCATTGGGCATCGGGAACCTCATTGTAATACATCAGCATTTCATTGTAAGGCCGGCCGGCCAGCCAGACTCATCCCCCACCCCCCCCCCCCCGCACCCGCACCCCCCGCCGCCCCCCCCCACCCCCATGCTGGATTGTCCACCCAGGTCAGTGAGATAACATGTCGATGTGTTTCACAACAGCATATAAATAGTGTAAACTTGGCAGGCTGCAAAGTTTGTTTGCTTACCTTGCTTCCGTCAGCACTTGCAGTCATCAGCACCAGCCAGGCTTCACAGAAAGCACCACATCATTTTTAAGGGGTCTTATGGGTAGGTATCTACCTGCCAGATCAGCCATATGTGGGTGGCATTTCAATGGCTGCAGGGCTAGGGCATGCTTGGGGAAGCGAGAGAATTAGCCTCACGCATGGGGAAGAGGCTGGAGGATGAGAGGTGTATGGGGAAAGAGGGTTTCCCAGGGTGTGTGTGGGGGCGCATATTGATCTGTGCAAGTGGCCTCAAGATGGTGAGGGCTGAGGAGGCAGCCTCCAGAGGAGATGAGACCAGATGGTCATGTGAGGGAATGTATGTGAGAATAGATGGTGATGTCCCTTGAGCTGGCAGTGAGTGAGATGCCAGTGAATGTGTGATGGGCTTGAGTGTGTGAGTTTAGAGTGATGAGATGGTTGCCATACCCTGGCTGCACAGGTGAGATCATTCATCCTCTATTTGCATCGGATGGTTGTATTTTAAATATGGTGCCTGGCATAATGAAGCGGCGAGGTGATGGTGTGGCAGGCAAATCGGAACCCGCCCGCCATGGATACGGCATGTATCCTGGGAATGCATAAGTAATATGGCAGGTTTGAGACGATACGGCATGAAAACCCGCCCTCATGGCCAGCGGGTAAAACATCGTTTTATCCTCCCACTGCAGCACTTAGTGCAAATCTGGAACAATTCTTCCCAATTCACTCATGAATCAATCAATGAATTATGGCAAATTTTGACTAGGGGCCACCCCCAACACAGGCATCATAGTGCCAGTGACTATAAAAGTCAGTGCTGCCCTCAGTTTCTTAGTTAGTGTTATTTCAGGCTGCTTATAGGGATATTTCCAATTGTATCATCAAGCACTATGTGCATTGTTTACTAGAGATAGCCCATGCCTCAGTTTCCTTATTACTATCTATTAGCAACATGATCGGATAATTACAATGTGCCAGGGTTTCCCAAAGCCCATGGTGTTATAAATTGCACCCATATTGTCATACACACTCCCTTTCACAATGCCAGCAGCTGTCTCAATAAGAAAGGTACCAATCTCCCAATGTGTTTCAGAACAGTACCACCAAAGCAGGAAGTTTAATGCTCACTTTGCTGCAGCTGGTACGATTCCTTCATTTTGAGACAGTCCAGGGTGGTAAACGTCTGGGTGCCTTCTTGGAAATCAATGCCACACTCCACAGCTGTGTGTGATGACACTTAAGCAGTTACCTGGGATACCAGTGGAGCACCACTAATAATAAAGCACTTAATGCCACTAGACTTAGCATCGAAAAGATAATAAGCATTCCAAGAGGGATGCATCAGCTGCCTGAATCAACGAAGGGAGCAACATAATGTGTGCAGCAAGGGCTTCAAGGATTGTGCTGATGTGCTGCATACAAGACAATTTTGCATTAAAAGGAAAATCATGAGCATGTGCACCTGAATTTCTAATCTGTGCTCTTGGCAGCCAAAACTTCCACCACGTGAATTCAGGAGGAAATTGATGCCCCTGTACCTAAAGAGTGCTTGATTCTGACACCGAGTGCCAAATGGAGTGAAAAGGATAAACTCCCTATTCATGCTAAGATGCCAGCACAACAATACAAAAATATTACAGAGCAAGGGAGTCTTACAGTCATAATAAAATTGAGATTTTTAGAAAAATTGCTAATTGCAAAACTGCAGGTAATTGTTATTATGGCCTACAGTTTAGATTTGATGCAATAGATTACGTTTAACCCAGTGCCAGAACACAGGTTATTTAAATTGCTTAATTAAAAAGGGGGAAAGCTTCCAGATCACAGGTTGTGCAGATCAAAAGGAAGCACTGGCAACATCTTTATCCAATGGTGCTCAAGCCATCAGCAAGTGAAACAGCAGCTGAATGCAAGAACAAATATTTTCCCTTCCCAGTGCTAACTAGCATATTTAACAGGTTGGGTTGTTAATCCTCCAGGATTTGCCTCAATTCTCCAGGGGTTGAAAATCAATCTCTAGGACACTGCTGTGCACAATCCTGGACAAAAATCATCAGGACATTAAAAAAGATGGGTTTTTTTGTCATTTTCTTTGAACATTTCTCTTTGAAAACAGGGGACGAAGGGCTGTTTGGCTGACAGTCAAGCATAATCCATTTGGGGAATGAGTCTTTTTGCTTTCCAATTGGTGTAGGAAGGCAGTGTGCCACAAGGATGGATGCATTGGCTGACGAATGCTTGGAGCATGGGGGCAAGTCATGAGATGAAGCCTCCAGGAATACATTTAATCAAAGTTGGCAACCCTATTAACGGGAATCACAGAAACAGCTAGTTTGAATTCTGCAGCAGTGAGAACATCAGAGCCACATAAGTGCCAAAAAGTTCTTTGTTGGCAGAATTATTATTTTTAATGGTTGAACTGCCAAATAACCACAATAGTGTTATCTCAGTACCTCCTTTAGAGAGTAGTTGAAGCGATGCATTGAGGAATTATCAACACACTCTTTCATGCATTTATATAACATCTTTTGTGAGCATTGGATGTCTCAAAGCACAGCCAATGAAATACTTGTGAGGTGCAGTCACTGTTGTACTGCAGCAAACACAGCTCCCACAAGCAGCAATGTGTTAACGAACCAGATAATCTGTTTTGTGATGTTGATTGAGGGGTAAATATTGGCCAGAACACCAGGGATAATCCCCCCTTCTCTTCATTGAAATAATGGCATGGGGTATTTTACATCCACCTGAGAGGCAGATGGGCCTTGGCTCATCTCATCTGAAAGATGGCCCATCAAGCAGTGAAGCAGTCCTTCAATACTGTTAGTGTCAGCCTTGATTTGTATGCTCAAGACTCAGAGTGGGACTTGAAGCTGGGACCTTGAGGCAACAGAACCAAAACTGATGCAAAACCAACTTAATCAACTAAAACTTCTTCAAGCTTACAGGAGTTGCAGGAGCCAGAATTGAGCTCTATGAATCTACAGCCCAACTCACGCATGCACGCACCCACACCCACAGCCAGACACCCACACCCAGACACCCACACGCCCACACCCAGACACCCACACCCAGACACAGACACACACACATGAAAAATACACTCACATGAAAGACACCTGTCCTTGACATAGAGGACATGCCTGTACATCAAATGAGTACTCCATGTGATGATGCTCAGTTTCAATCCAAGTACAAAACCCAGTAAAATATTCCTCTTGACTTTTCAATGTAATATGTAAATGCTAATTGGGCAATTTTGCACCAATGCACAAGCTAAAAATTAATTCCTATATTTGAAAAAAAACTGCAAATTTTCCCCTGTAGATTGGCCTGGAGATGTTGTGCATCCTGTGCAGTGATAAGAGGTTTTGATGAACAACTGAAGCTGCCTACTCCATGCTTGCCGTTGAATTTACTACATGACTACCACATCTGCTAATGACTGAATAAATTGTTGATGCCCAGAAAACGTTGTTCTTTTCAATGCAGATCCAAATTCTGGAGACTTGCTGGAGAAAATGGATACAAATTGTCCCTCTGGCCAAAGGGTTCTCCATCCTTCAATCCTGCCTCACTGATGCTTCACCTGGGCCAGAGTCTTCGGGTCGGCGTGTGGGGGCGGGACCTGCTCACCAATGTGTAAAATGACACGCGGTGACGTCAGGCGTGCGTTCCATGGTCCCTGCGCATCATTCCGATTTTCAATTGGGCAGGTGCGCACCGGAGTCCGCTGCGTGCCCGCCGAACTGTCAAAGGCCCCGTTAAAGCAATTTAAATATCAATTAAAATACTTAATGGAGATGCCCGGCCAACCTTAAGGCTGGCGGGCAGGCGAAGAGCCTAGGCGGCCTTGGAATTTTTCATGGAACCTCATCCACAGGCGGGATGAAGTTTCATGACGCGTTTATACATTGAATGAAAGTTTTTGTTAAAGTTCATTGACATGTCCCAGCTCGGGTGACACTGTCACATGAGGGGGATATGCCTTAAGTTTTTCTTTCTTAAATTTATTCTCAATAATTTAAATGAATCTCCCTGACGCAGCTCCGCGCCCTCAGGGAGATTTCTGCGCTCTTTCACGTGCATGGGCGGAAGAGCACAGGCCCCGACTCAGCCTCCTCCCCTCTGCCCACACAGGGAGCGCTCAGCACTTCCAGGTGTGCGTCATGCTGGGCGGGTCTTAATTGGCCCGCCCGCGTAAAATGGCAGCGAGCACCCGACCGTGAGCAGTGGTTGCTCAGCCCCGCCCCCACCGACGGGGAGAAAATTCTCCCCCTGGTGTTCTGTCCCAATTTATACTGGCTAAGTTTCCTGCTGTGGACGTACCTGTGCCGACGTTTATATCATGAGAATTAAGTGTTCAGGGATGCTGTAAGGTGCTGCCTCCTTCTGCAACATTGAGACACGATGCTGCTTCCTGTGCAATGTCCAGATGCTTCGTAGGAAAACATCTGTTATGTCCCTTCAAAGATTGCATATCTGAGAATATTCTGTGCTGCATCGGTAGGAAACCTCAAAATACTTCCCTAAATCTGGAGTCCGGAGGTCGGGAACTACAATTCTCAGTGTGCCTTAGGCTTCCTGCACATGCACCAGCTAGAGAGTAGCTGCACATGAGCAGTTCATACATTTCACGCCCGCGCCAGCAGGGCAAGTGGGCATACGTGAGTAGTGAGTGATTCTTCTCATCATCCTCAGGCTGGGAACAGAGCTTGAGCACATGCACAGAAGGAAAAGAAGCAGAAAAGCAGAAAGAGGCAGAACCTGCAGGTCAGGTGACCTGAAGAGGAGCAGCATTGCAGAGGAGGTGTCCCAGGGAGCAGGAAGTGGGGAAGGGGACAGGGAGGAGCTCCAAAACCAAGAAGATCACCAAACCAGGGAGTGGAGCAAAAGAAGGTCCCTGGCGTGGGACAAGGACAGAGATCAGAAACGGTTTCTGTTAAGTGAAGTTGGGAAAAAGAAGCCGAGCAATAGGCTCTGAATTAAAGAGAGGGAGCTGCGGGGAGCCAGCCTTGAAGCAGAGTGGACTCGAGGGAACCCTGAAGATCCGAGAGGGCAACCGAAGGTTGGTGGCTCCATGCTGCGGACTGTAAGGGCAAAGTTACCCTTTGGAGCAGTGGTGCTCTTTTGGCAAGGCTGAAGATCTGTACGTGCGCTTGGAAGATGAAGCTGGAGTGTACCCGGAGATCCAGAAGAAAGGAATCTCTGATGGTGAGATTGAAACCCTGGAGGTGGATCCTCGTTAATGTTACTACTGGACGGGTCAGATCCAGAATGAATCCTGGCTTGATAAATCTTAACTTTTAGTTTTTTTAAGGTATCGTGGAGGTAAGTTACTGAACAGATTCACAGGAATCTGACTGACAGTGATGTTTGGAGAGAACCCTAATGAAAGTTCTTCAAATGTGGAGATTGGAAACCCTCATGAAAAAGATAGACTTTCAGAGAGACCCGTTGACTCATCGGTGTGACGAATATTAGGGTGGGTTGCTGAAAAATCCATAGAATCTGCTTTGGTTGCATCTGTCATGTACTTTTGAGTGTGCTATGTCTGACAACAGTTCAGCAGTTGGTTCACATGTACCGCATACTTATCCTTAATATTCGAGTATAAGATAGATATGGTAACCTGTTTTATCTTTCTGATTTTGTATATTTCTGTAAATATAAAGCTGGAGTGAAGAAACTGAGTATTTGAATCACGTTCTTGTGTTTGCATTGAGATCTCTCCCAGCTCTTTGTCTGTGTAACATAGTTCATTTTTCTTGTTTAATAAATGTTTTATTCTTCGTGTTAAAGTTCATCAGCAGACTCCTGTGAATTTGTTCAGTAACTTACCTCCACAGTTCCTAAGAAAAATATAAGTTAAGATCTATCAAGCCAGGTTTCACTCTGGATCTGACTTGTCCAGTAGTAACATCAGCATGATCTTGTGCTTGAATGTATTGTCTTGGACTCGGGTCAGTGAGTAGGAATGAGAAGAAAGAATATGAAAAGTTTGGTACTAGCCCTATTCTTGGGGGAGTTATTGACATGACCCTATGTCACTCCTTCTATGACATTTATGTCAATTTTCAATATGGCCTCCTCAATTAATTCAAGAACTCTAAATTATTGGACATCATCCATTAATGTCAGTTTTCCTTTAAGTGCTACCTTATCCTGCAAGATGAGAAGTAATGAGAAGAAATGCTCAAAGTGTCATGGGAACAAACAATGACATCTAAGTCAAAAACAGAATTACCTGGAAAAACTCAGCAGGTCTGGCAGCATCGGCGGAGAAGAAAAGAGTTGACGTTTCGAGTCCTCATGACCCTTCGACAGAACTTGAGTTCGAGTCCAAGAAAGAGTTGAAATATAAGCTGGTTTAAGGTGTGTGTGTGGGGGGCGGAGAGATAGAGAGAGAGGTGGAGGGGGGTGGTGTGGTTGTAGGGACAAACAAGCAGTGATAGAAGCAGATCATCAAAAGATGTCAATGACAATAGTACAATAGAACACATAGGTGTTAAAGTTGGTGATATTATCTAAACGAATGTGGTAATTAAGAATGGATGGTAGGGCACTCAAGGTATAGCTCTAGTGGGTTTTTTTATTTTTTAAAATTTTTTTTTAAATAATGGAACTAGGTGGGAAAAGGAAAATCTTTATAATTTATTGGAAAAAAAAGGAAGGGGGAAACAGAAAGGGGGTGGGGATGGGGGAGGGAGCTCACGACCTAAAGTTGTTGAATTCAATATTCAGTCCGGAAGGCTGTAAAGTGCCTAGTCGGAAGATGAGGTGTTGTTCCTCCAGTTTGCGTTGGGCTTCACTGGAACAATGCAGCAAGCCAAGGACAGACATGTGGGCAAGAGAGCATGGTGGAGTGTTAAAATGGCAAGCCACAGGGAGGTTTGGGTCATTCTTGCGGACAGACCGCAGGTGTTCTGCAAAGCGGTCGCCCAGTTTACGTTTGGTCTCTCCAATGTAGAGGAGACCACATTGGGAGCAACGAATGCAGTAGACTAAGTTGGGGGAAATGCAAGTGAAATGCTGCTTCACTTGAAAGGAGTGTTTGGGTCCTTGGACGGTGAGGAGAGAGGAAGTGAAGGGGCAGGTGTTGCATCTTTTGCGTGGGCATGGGGTGGTGCCATAGGAGCGGATTGAGGAGTAGGGGGTGATGGAGGAGTGGACCAGGGTGTCCCGGAGGGAGCGATCCCTATGGAATGCCGATAAGGGGGGTGAAGGGAAGATGTGTTTGGTGGTGGCATCATGCTGGAGTTGGAGGAAATGGCGGAGGATGATCCTTTGAATGCGGAGGCTGGTGGGGTGATAAGTGAGGACAAGGGGGACCCTATCATGTTTCTGGGAGGGAGGAGAAGGCGTGAGGGTGGATGTGCGGGAGATGGGCCGGACACGGTTGAGGGTCCTGTCAACGACCATGGGTGGAAAACCTCAGTTAAGGAAGAAGGAGGACATGTCAGAGGAACTGTTTTTGAAGGTAGCATCATCGGAACAGATGCGACGGAGGTGAAGGAACTGAGAGAATGGGATGGAGTCCTTACAGGAAGCGGGGTGTGAGGACCTGTAGACGAGATAGCTGTGGGAGTCGGTGGGTTTGTAATGGATATTGGTGGACAGTCTATCACCAGAGATTGAGACAGAGATGTCAAGGAAGGGAAGGAAAGTGTCAGAGATGGACCACGTGAAAATGATGGAGGGGTGGAAATTGGAAGCAAAATTAATAAATTTTTCCAAGTCCCGACGAGAGCATGAAGCGGCACCGAAGTAATCATCGATATACCGGAGAAAGAGTTGTGGAAGGGGGCCGGAGTAGGACTGGAACAAGAAATGTTCCACATACCCCATAAAGAGACAGGCATAGCTGGGGCCCATGCGGGTACCCATAGCCACACCTTTTATTTGGAGGAATTGAGAGGAGTTGAAGGAGAAATTGTTCAGCGTGAGAACAAGTTCAGCCAGACGGAGGAGAGTAGTGGTGGATGGGGATTGTTCGGGCCCAGCATCCGTCAAGATAACGAGAAATGAGTTCTGTGGGGCAGGAGCAAGCTGAGACGATCGGTCTACCGGGGCAGTTCTGTTTGTGGATTTTGGGTAGGAGATAGAAGCGGGCCGTCTGAGGTTGGGCGACTATCAGGTTGGAAGCTGTGGGAGGGAGATCCCCAGAGGAGATGAGGTCAGTGACAGTCCTGGAAACAATGGCTTGATGTTCAGTGGTGGGGTCATGGTCCAGGGAGAGGTAGGAGGAAGTGTCTGCGAGTTGACGCTCAGCCTCCGCGAGGTAGAGGTCAGTGCGCCAGACAACAACAGCACCACCCTTGTCAGCGGGTTTGATGACAATGTCAGGGTTGGACCTGAGAGAATGGAGTGCAGTAAGTTCAGAGAGAGACAGGTTAGAATGGGTGAGAGGAGATGAGAAATTGAGACGACTAATGTCGCGCCGACAGTTCTCAATGAAAAGATCGAGAGAAGGTAAGAATCCAGAGGGAGGGGTCCAGGTGGAGGGAGAATATTGGAGATGGGTAAAAGGATCCGTTGAACTGGGAGAGGACTCCTGCCCAAAGAAGTGAGCCCGGAGACGAAGACGGCGGAAGAAGAGTTCAGTATCATGCCGAGCCCGAAATTCATTGAGGTGAGGGCGTAAGGGTATGAAACTAAGTCCTTTGCTGAGCACTGAACGTTCAGCATCGGAGAGGGGAAGGTCAGGGGGTATAGTGAATACACGGCTGGGGTTGGGATTGGAAGAAAGGGTGGGGACGGAGGGACAAGCAGGGGTGGAGGGTCCTAGATGGGTGTTGGTGTCGATGAGTTGTTGGAGCTTGCGTTCCTTAGCACTTGAGAGAAAGAGAAAAAGTTTCTTGTTGAGGCGTCGGATGAGCCGAAGGATAAAATGAAACTGGGGGCACGCACAGCTTTGAAAAAGGGTACGGCGGTGCTGCTGGAGGGAGAGGTCGAGTGTGTTCATATGGCGGTGCATGGCACTGAGTGTGGATTTCAGAATGTGACGGGATCAGCAGTCCGAGAAACGTTTTATGTCCCGGAGATACCTGTAATTCTGGGTGGGTTCGAAACATGAGGGGTGGAATTTCAGTTGAAATCCACATGGGGTAAGTCGGAGACGGAGACAGTCACTGAGAAAGGAGATATGGCTGTGAAAGCGGGTTTTAGTAAACACCTTGTCAAACATCAGGAGGGAAATGGAAAGCAAGGAAGGTGAGCAAGACAACAGAGAGATACGGAAATCTTGTCGCAGAGAGGAACAGAACTTCTTCAAGTGGGTAGGCGTTTCTTGAAGAGCAGTGGCAGTCAATTAAACACAGAGATAAAAACAAAAAAACTGCGGATGCTGGGCCCGAACAATCCCCATCCACCACTACTCTCCTCCGTCTGGCTGAACTTGTTCTCACGCTGAACAATTTCTCCTTCAACTCCTCTCACTTCCTCCAAATAAAAGGTGTGGCTATGGGTACCCGCATGGGCCCCAGCTATGCCTGTCTCTTTATGGGGTATGTGGAACATTCCTTGTTCCAGTCCTACTCCGGCCCCCTTCCACAACTCTTTCTCCGGTACATCGATGATTACTTCGGTGCCGCTTCATGCTCTCATCGGGACTTGGAAAAATTTATTAATTTTGCTTCCAATCTCCACCCCTCCATCATTTTCACGTGGTCCATCTCTGACACTTTCCTTCCCTTCCTTGACCTCTCTGTCTCAATCTCTGGTGATAGACTGTCCACCAATATCCATTACAAACCCACCGACTCCCACAGCTATCTCGACTACAGCTCCTCACACCCCGCTTCCTGTAAGGACTCCATCCCATTCTCTCAGTTCCTTCGCCTCCGTCGCATCTGTTCCGATGATGCTACCTTCAAAAACAGTTCCTCTGACATGTCCTCCTTCTTCCTTAACCGAGGTTTTCCACCCACGTTCGTTGACAGGGCCCTCAACCGTGTCTGGCCCATCTCCCGCGCATCCGCCCTCACGCCTTCTCCTCCCTCCCAGAAACATGATAGGGTCCCCCTTGTCCTCACTTATCACCCCACCAGCCTCCGCATTCAAAGGATCATCCTCCGCCATTTCCGCCAACTCCAGCATGATGCCACCACCAAACACATCTTCCCTTCACCCCCCTTATCGGCATTCCATAGGGATCGCTCCCTCTGGGACACCCTGGTCCACTCCTCCATCACCCCCTACTCCTGAACCCGCTCCTATGGCACCACGCCATGCCCACGCAAAAGAGGCAACACCTGCCCCTTCACTTCCTCTCTCCTCACCGTCCAAGGACCCAAACACTCCTTTCAAGTGAAGCAGCATTTTACTTGCATTTCCCCCAACTTAGTCTACTGCATTCGTTGCTCCCAAAGTGGTCTCCTCTACACTGGAGAGACCATACGTAAACTGGGCGACCGCTTTGCAGAACACCTGCGGTCTGTCCGCAAGAATGACCCAAACCTCCCTGTGGCTTGCCATTTTAACACTCCACCATGCTCTCTTGCCCACATGTCTGTCCTTGGCTTGCTGCATTGTTCCAGTGAAGCCCAACGCAAGCTGGAGGAACAACACCTCATCTTCCGACTAGGCACTTTACAGCCTTCCGGACTGAATATTGAATTCAACAACTTTAGGTCGTGAGCTCCCTCCCCCATCCCCACCCCCTTTCTGTTTCCCCCTTCCTTTTTTTTCCAATAAATTATAAAGATTTTCCTTTTCCCACCTATTTCCATTATTTAAAAAAAAATTTTAAAAAATAAAAAAAAAAACCCCACTAGAGCTATACCTTGAGTGCCCTACCATCCATTCTTAATTAGCACATTTGTTTAGATAATATCACCAACTTTAACACCTATGTGTTCTATTGTACTATTGTCATTGACATCTTTTGATGATCTGCTTCTATCACTGCTTGTTTGTCCCTACAACCACACCACCCCCCTCCACCTCTCTCTCTCTCTATCTCTCCGCCCCCCACACACACACCTTAAACCAACTTATATTTCAACTCTTTCTTGGACTCGAACTCAAGTTCTGTCGAAGGGTCATGAGGACTCGAAACGTCAACTCTTTTCTTCTCCGCCGATGCTGCCAGACCTGCTGAGTTTTTCCAGGTAATTCTGTTTTTGTTTTGGATTTCCAGCATCCGCAGTTTTTTTGTTTTTAATGACATCTAAGTACCTATTCTGCAGTCTGTAATTGGTGAAAAAATGTATCATGTAGCTAGAATTTGAAGCATTTCTATTATTCATTTATGATATGTAGGTGTTGCTGATTAGGTCAGCATTTATTGTCCATCCCTAATTACCCTTGAGGAGTTGGTGGTGAGCTGTCTTCTTGAACCGCTGCAGTCCATGTGATATGGTGCACTCCCAGTGCTGTTGGGACGGAGTTCCAGGATTTTGACCCAGTTACAGTGAAGGCACAGCGATATATTTCCAAGTCAGGATGGTGACTGGCTTGAAGGGGAACTTCAAGGTGTTGGTGTTCCCATCTCTTGTCCTTCTAGATGGCAGTGGTCGTAGGTTTGGAAGGTGCTGTCTAAGGTGCCTTGGTGAGTTCCTACAGTGCATCTTGTAGATGATACACACTGCAGCCACTGTACACTGGTGACCGAAGGATTGAATGTTTGTGGATCGGTTGCTAATGAAGCCGGTTGCTTTGTCCTGGCTGATGTTGAGCTTCTTGAGTGTTGTTGGGGTTGCACTCATCAGGCAAGTGGAGAGTATTCCATCACACTCCTGACTTGTGCCTTGTAGATGGTGGACAGGTTTTAGGGAATCAGGAGGGAGTTACTCACCACAGGACTCCTAGCCTCTGACCTGATCTTGTAGCCATGGTATTTATATGGCTTGTCCAGTTCAGTTTCTGGTCAATGGTAACCCCCAGGATGTTGATGTTGGAGGATTCAGCAATGGTAATGCCATCGAATGTCAAGAGTGATGGTTATAATCTTTCCTGTGGGGGATGGCCATTGCCTGGCAATTGTATGGTGTGAATGTTACTTGTCACTTGTCAGCCCAGGCCTGGATATTGCTCAGGTCTTGCTGCATTTGGACATGGGCTTCTTCGGTATCGGAGGAATCGTGAATGGTGCTGAACATTGTGCAATCATTAGCAAACATTCCCACATCTGACCTTATGATGGAAGGAAGGCCATTGATGAAGCAGCTGAAGATGGGTTGGGCCAAGGACACTACCCTGAGGAACTCCTGCAATGGAGGAGTCCTGGAACTGACTCCAACTACAACCATCTTCCTTTCTGTCATGTATGACTCCAACCAGCAGAAAGTTTTCCACCTGATTCCCATTGATTCCAGTTTTATTACAGCTCCTTGATGCCACACTTGGTCAGATGTTGCCTTTATGTCAAAGCCAGTCACTCAGGTGAAATTTTTCAATGATTGTACATGTATAAATTGCTGCTGCAAAGTGTGCCCTGCTTCTGAGCAGGCATGCATGGTAAGCATTGAAATTATGTCAATCCAGAGTGAAAAACATGCATCTATACTTTGCCAAAAATACCTGGTAATGTTTCCTTGGTTGATTGACTGAGGTGTTGCCTTCCACATGAAGGAAGCAATATTGATCTTCTCCCCTATACTGGGTATTGTCGACTTCTGAGCTCCTGGTGCAGAATTTCACATCACATTACTTTGAAATGTACTGCATTGTATTTCATGTCAGGAAATAACAAATTTAGGAAAGACGGGAAAGAAATGAGGGGTTGTGGAGTAGTTATATCAGTTAAAGGTAACAATGGTGGTAGAAAAGTAGATGTAACTAGCAGTAAGATAAATAGAGGATCTATGTGGATTAAGTTAAAAGATAATATATCCCTGATAGGCGTATGCAATAGACCACCAAGTAATGGAATGGAATTGGGGGAAAAAAATGTGAACAAATCTATGAGGTGAGTAAAAGACATAGGGCAGAATTTTCTGCCTGTCGGGCTGATCCCCACCGGAGAAGTGGGCCCCGCCGCCATTTTAAGTGGGCAGGCCAATTAAGACCCGCCCAGCATGACATCCGCCAGGAAGCGCTATGCGATTCCTGTTCCTGTGCAGGCGGGGGGAGGGGGGATATTCCCTAAATGCGAGAGTGCGCTCTTTCACGCATGCGCACGAAAGAGCGCACATCTTCCTGAGGCTAAGTGCTGCCTCAGGGAGATCGCTGACAGCTGTATAAACTTTAAAAATAGAAAAGTAATAAAATCCTTAACATGTCCCATCTCGTGTGACTTTGTCACATGAGGGGGACATGTTAATAAATTTCACTGAAACTTTAATAAGCTTTTTCAACCCTACATGGAACCTCATCCCACCGGCGGATGAGGTTTCATGTTTTTTCGAAGCCCACCGGGGCTCCTGGCCTGCCGACCAGCCTTAAGGTTGGACGGGCAGGGCCTTTAATTGTTTTAATTATCCTGTCAATGGCCTCAATTGGCCATTGATAGGTCGGCGGGCAGACAGCTGATCTCGCTGTGCCCCCAGCTTCCTGAAATTTTAACGGGGCGGGATGATGTTGGGGGTTCCCCCTAATGTCATCCTGCGTCATTTTGCCATCGGCGAGCGGGCCCCGCTCCCTGCTCGCTGATGGCAAAATCTAGCCCATAGAATAATAATTAAGGTAGCTTCCAACCATGACCAAATAAATTGTCAGGAAGAAATAGCAAAAGGGGAAAAGGGAGGTTTTTTTTTTACAGTATATAGTTTACAGTGTATACAGTAACTAAGAAGACCAACAAGCATATAATCATTCATGGATCTTGTAATGATCCAGAACTAATAGGGAAAGTGTAGAAGATCATCTTAATAGTAGTGATCACAGCTTAGGAAGATTTAAGATCAGGGTTCATTGACATAGGTAGGACAAAGAAAAAGGCAATAAAAGGAATTGGGAAAGAGGAAATTATGAAGAAATGAAAGTACATCTGGAGAAGGTAAACTAGGAGAGAATCTTGAAATACAAAGAGACAGTAAAACAGTGGGAAATGATTAAAATTGTAATCAATCAATAGAGTTCAAAAGAAATATTTCACTAGAAGCCAAAACACAAGCAAGCTAATTATGGAGCACTATGGATGAGTAAGGGAAGGGGATGTGCAGTTAGCTCAGTTGGCTGGATCACCTGAGCGTGTTTCAGAAAAATGCCAACAGCACAAGTTAAATTCCCCCTCTAGCCGAGGTAGACATGATACCTGCCACCTATCCCTGCCCCTGAGAGTGGAAGATAATGGCAAATCAACACTTAAAAAAGCTGCCAAAAAAACAGCTCAGGATAAAGTATTGGCAGACTATGAGACAAGGACCTGCCTTCAGGAATGCATACGTGATATGGATAGGTAAACAACTGAAAGGAAAATTGAATCTAAGGAAAAATACATTTCTAAACTTTTAGATGGGAGGTCTTGTGGTGCACTGGTTATCATCCTTGCCCCTGAGTGGGTTCAAGTCCCACTTCAGGGGCTGGATTTTATGGGCCTCCACTGGGTGTGTTTTCAGTAGACAGGCAGGGGGAGGAGCAAATAAAATATGAGGGGTTGGGGGGGAAAGTTCACCATGTTCTCTTCCACCCTCCAAGCTGTCTTCCCATAATACAGGTGGGCACCAAAATCAGCACCCCAACCACCATATGTAAATAAATAATTAGGGGTCAATTGAGCATGTTTACAAGCCGCTTGAACCCAATATTACACTGCCCATGACAAAACATGGTTGGCATGGGCAGGCAGGGGTGGGCAGCCTGCTCTTTAGAAAATGTTGTTAAAAAGGCGGGAAGGAAGGTGGAGTACTCTCTTTGGGGAGGTGCCCTTTGTGCATCAGGGGCATCCCCTAATGGTAATATGACCCCTTCCTTTCTTCCTGTTAGCACTGCAAAGCCAACATCCCCACACCCTTCACCCACCTCCCTAAGGTGCCTGATCCTTGCCTGTCCAATACCTTTGACTTAACTCAGTCCAAGGTCCATTGGGGCCTTCGGCCTGGACCTGTTTGCAATCCCTGTAGCACGCACTATTAAGCACTGGCAGAGCTGGGACTGCATGAGCTGCCGGCCAATCAGATTGGCCGGCAGCTCCTCAAGGTGGAACTACCTCCTAGTAAGGGATGGAAGTTCCACATCTTCCTTGCTGTTGCTGCCCACAGCATGTAATTGCTACAGGGTGGACTTTTCTTTCGTTGGTTTGTTTTCGACTGACTTTATTTGTCACGGAAGCGAGGAGTGTGCCCAACCCCATAAAATCCAGCTTAGGACTTAATGACCAATTAAGGTTTGTTCATAATGCAGCCAAACAGGTTGAGTATCAACTCGTGAATCCTTCCAACATACATCAATGGAAGGTGGTAAGAGCAGGAGAGATTCCTGGTCAGCCATGTGATGGAAAGAAAGTTGGAGCTTCTACCATCACTATCCATAGCTTCAGGCTACAGCATGTATGTTAAAGTGTATGTTGTCACAGCAACTTCGGATCACTGGGGAACCAGTTGGCTGGATGGTCAATGTGGACCAGATTGGTGCCAACAGCATGGGGTTCAATCCCTGCCCTAGCTGGGGTGGATTCAGGACCTGCCTTCTTGCCTTACCCATAATGGAGGTGTGGGCAGTCAGCTGAATAAGAAGCATTTAGATGCTAAAGAAGTGGTAGACAAAAGTGAATCTGTAGAAATTAGGAGCAAATTTAAGCAAACCAGAAGGGCAAAGAATGATCTAGGGATACGTGAACAAATCATTAAAAGCAGCATCACAAAGCAAGTAAATACACTAACAAAACAATTGGATTTATTTCTAGGGGCATGGAATTCAAATTAGTGAAATTATTACGATAATATAGGAGCTGGTCAGTCCATCTTCAGAGTATTGTACTAACTTCTGGTTCCCATACTATATAAATAATATAGAAATGCTGGAGAACATGCAAAAAAGGAAGCTACCAGAACTGGGAAAATGACAGCTCTTGGGAAAGATTGAACAATTGAAGTTTTTTTTTAAGAAAAGGAGAGACTGAGGTGACCTGACCTGAATGAGATTTTTAAAATTATGAATTGGCTGGACAAGATAAATGTGGAGAGAATGTTTCTACTTGTGGGCAGATCCAAAACTAGGGGATACCTACTCATATGTCCAATAGGAAAATAAGGAAAAAATTCTTAACTCTGAGCATGAAAATCACTACCACAAGAAGTGGTTGAGGCAAATACCTAATGCTTTCAAATATACAGATACTTTGGAGAAAATATAATAAAAAGATATGTGGAAAGGTGGAGATGAGGTAACACCATAGAATAGTACAGCACAGAATGAGGCTATTCAGCCTATTGAGTTTGCACTAACTCTTTTGAAGAGAAATCTAGATAGCCCCATTCCCCTGCTCTTTCCCCATATCCCTGCAATCTTTTCTTCAAATATTTATCCAATTCCCTTTTGAAGGATGCTATTAGATTCACATCAAGCAGCGCTTTCCAAATCTTAGCCACTCATAACACAAAAGGTTTTCCTTATGACACCTCTGGTTCTTTTGCCAATCACCTTAAATCTGTGCTCTCCAGTTATCAACCCTTTGACCATTGAAAATGTCTTTTTTTTTATATACTCAGCCTAAATCCTTTGGGCAGGATTGTACTTGTCAGCGAGCGGGGGAGGGGCCCTGCTCGCCAACGCATAAAATGACGCATGGTGATGTTGGGCGGAGCTCCTGATATCACCACGCCCCATTTAAATTTTCAGGTCGGCAGGGGCACAGCAAAATCAGCGCCCACCGACCTGTCAATGGCCAATTGAGGCCGTTGACAGAGTCAATTAAGTAATTAATGGACCTGCCCGTCCAACCTTAAGGTTGGCCGACAGGCCAGGAGCCCTGACACGAATTAGAAGAAGCATAAAACCTCATCCACAGGCGGGATGAGGTTTCGTGTAGGTTTTTTAAAATTTTAATAAAGTTTTTGTAAAAATTATGGACATGCCCCAACTCATGGGACATGGTAGGGAAATTTAATTTTTCTACTTTTAGCTTTTTGACATTTAGAGCCGATCTCCCTGAGGCTGCACTTAGCCTCAGGGAGATGAGTGCGCTCTATCATGTGCGTGTGGGAAAGGGTGCATTCTCGATTTTGGAATTCCACACCATCCCCTCCTGCCTGCACAGGGAATGCATAGCACTTCAGTGTGGACATCACGCTGGGTGGGCCTTAATTGGCCCGCCCACATATAATGGCACCATGCCCCTGATCGGAAACGTGTCTGTGCGCTCCCGCCCTTCAACTTTGCCCCCCGACGAGGGGAAAATCCTGCCCTTCATGTTTTTACACACCTCTATCAAACCTCTTAGCCTTCCCTGCTCTGAGAAAAGACTTCATTTTATATAATGCTACTCACAATCACCAGATGTCACAAAGCACTTTACACTAATGTGCACTATTCTCATTGCCCAAATCTTCTGGCGTGCTGTACTCTGCCTTGGGAGCACAAAAGCAGCACATTACCACATTTAATATAATGATAGTCACTTACAATGCATTGAAATTTGTACCACAGTGTATGCTTTTAACTTCCTTCACTGCAGATATCTCGGTTTCAAAAATGTAAATCTTTAACACAAAATAAAGCAGAAAATAGTTTGCCTAGTTAATATGTTACACCTTTTAATAATTTGTTTAACCAGTGTTTTTAGGATGCATTTATATTGTTACCGGTACATCCCTGCATATCAGTTTTGGGCTGAATTCTGTCTGGAGTTCTTCTGTTAGACCTACTGTAACTTCTGCAGAAGAGCCACAGAAATCCATGAAAAAATGGTGTCAATGCCAATTTTTTGCAGACTCCATGACATTTCTGCCAGCACAGTAGGCTGAATGATCTTCTGTGCTGCATGATTCTCTCATTCTCCATGAAGTAACAGCCAATGAATGGAAAAACCTAAGCAGAAATTCCCCCTTTTAAACTCCAGAATCAGATCCTGATGTGAATTTAAAATGCAGCAGTTTGACATCTCCTCAAGGAGGCTCTTTCCCATCAGTTGGGTTTGACATTATATGGAGTAGAACTATGGAGTACCAAATTAAGTGTAAAAACTGCCGTGGGATCTGTCAGGCTACCTTTCAAACTAAAGCAGTTGCTTCAGGTAAATTTTAACCCAACCCACCTGGTACAAATCTGGCACGATCGGGTCATTGACTTTAATGGAGAGTAAAATTGGACAGGATGTAAAACAGACACTTGACCCACCTCCCTCAGTTTACTGCTGGGAGAGTTAGGTTAAAATGGCCTCCTTTAAGTGTGCTAATAGCTATACTAACAACCAATTTAAGATAAGCAGTGCAGATTAAATGAGTAAGTGCAAAAGCTCAAATGCATGTTCTCAAAAGATTAAAGGGCTGAAATTTTGTAGGGGTTCTACCAGTCAGGAATTATAGTAGGAGATTAGTGGAATTCCTATTGATGTTCATATCCTAACAGTTTATATATTTGTGCAGAGGTCTCTCATGTGCCTATAGATATGGGAATATTGCTGAATAAAGATACCTGTGCCATAGCTTTTCATCTTGCACTCATTAGGACAAATGCAAGAATACCAAATTTTAAACAATCAATATTTATGCTAAGGGAGAAGAGTGGCACCTCCATTCTGATTGGCTGAGGCATTGTCAGGGAGAAAGCGATGAGGAACTATAAGTTCCCCAAGCTCCCAGGTAATTCAAAAAAGTTGCAAGGCTTAAAAACATTCCTTTAGTTGCAGAGAACGGCTCCCTGTATATGAGCGTATGTTGCTTCTAGCAAGCTCAATGAGCCACATCACAAGCTTGACTGATTATCTAAAATTGGTTGTTAGTGTAGCCATCAGCACACTCAGGATTGTTCTGCAAGTGCTGCCCAAATGCAGAATCACACCTAATAGTTGATGTTTTGTTTTGGGTTTTGCAAGCATGGGCTGCTTGAGTACAGTCTGTACTCTGCCTATTATGAACAACTGAAGGAACATGCTGTTTGATTCAATCAGGCAATCACTGGGACATATGGTCTACTTACTTGGCATCACACTAACACTGAAATTCATATGCAACATTGCTCAATTTTGTGGGAGGCAGAATGTCTTTTTGGACTGATGATAGCATCCTGTTAGTGGAAACTACACTCCTGAGATCTTGGGGAGCCTATAGTTCCCTATTGCTTTCTCCACGGCAATGCCCTTGCCAATCAAAGTTGACTTGCCAACCAGTCAGCACCCTTTTCTTGTGTAGTATTACTTGTTGTGATCGTTTGAAATTTGCATTTAATTCTTGCATTTGTCCTGATGAGAGCAAGATGGAAAGGTTTGCAACATGTCTCTCTTTTCAGCAATATTCAAGTTCTGTACTACCAAGTGACTATAAATAGCTGTTCCTGTTCAAATTGGGAATAAACAGTACATTGTGGCTGAACTCCCACAGCTGTTTTCCCTTGTCTATTTGAGACATGCATCTTAGTCTATTTTGTGCATGATCCCACCTACATAGTTGGCTACTTAATGGGGTGCTCACATAAGGTTAACAGTTTTTGTTGATTTAAAAGGCCCTGAGGCACTATAAATGACGCATTTTCTCTTTCAACAGTGGAGAAGGTACTTGATCTGCAGAGTTCTCACACAATGGAACACATGAATCAGATTTATTAATTTTGCAACAGAGTTCATGCTGCACAAACTAATGGCATTAAAGACAAACCCTACAGTAAAAACCAATGTGACCAGCCTGGCAGGACACAGTTAACAGTGGGAATGCTGCCAGGAATATCCAAGAACATGGGTCCACGTGCAGAGATATGGTACCTTTAAGCTCTTTAACCCTTCACATGAATGGTGGTATTTCAGCATTACAAAAGTATAAGATGCAACTTACATTGGAAAAGGTTAACATTGAAATTTTAAAGTGGCTTCATTTGAAAAATCTTCCAACACAATCTAGCTGCATAATATATGTTTATTTATTTACAGGAAGAGGAGATATAGGTTGGATATATGTTTGTCAGAAGTGCTCCTTAGTCTTATAACATCTGAAGACTATTGTTGTGCTTGGAATTCAAACTGGCACATTAAAAAAGAACAAACCCAAATTGGAAGAAGACCAAGAAGTTCCCATTCCTTGACTCATTTGGAGCAGTTCATACTAGACATGAGTACCTGTTATAACATCAAAAGAATATTGGAGCAAAAAGCCAGTGAAGAAAGTACAACTTCCGATCCTGCAACGACCACATAGGCCGGTTGAAGAGGAGAAGTTACACTCTCTGATCCCACAGAGACTCAGGCTTCCTCTTAACTGGTTTTATTCAAGCATATGCAAGGGAGCCGCAATCATTCCTAAGAATGAAGACTCAGCTCCCAGATTGATTACATTTCATTACTTTTGTACTTTTTCTCATCATAATACATTTGAGTACATTTGAATACATCCAATCGATAACCGACACACCGTCCCATGCTAACTCTATCCTACTGAGTACCTGAACATGTGATTTTGCTAACCAATTATTCTAAAGGCTGTAAACATAATTATAATTTCCAATCAAAATTAAAACATATACGCAAAGACCTTGGTTCTCACAATCGAGACTGTTTGTGTTTCATCAAAACCCCCTCTTTGTTCATTGTACGTCTTCCCATATCTAAGCTAAAACCACCTGCCCCTTCCTTTGTGAGAGGGGAGTACACTTAATCTAATTTATGTCCTACCTTTGTCTCTAGTCTGTGCTATGTTCATCTGGTAATCTTCAACTCTTAATATGTTTAGCAGCCATGTCTGTCTGGAGATTTTAAGGATTTTTCAGTAAATTCTTACCGTATTCTCTTTTAGCATTTTTAATTTCCCCCTAACAGCCAGACACTTGCCTTAAGCAATAGGCAGCATGCGGCACTTGCCATGTTTTGAACCCCTTTTCACTCTGCCACAAAGCCAGACAATCAGCCACAAAACATCACACAAAGTAAATTACAATGCAAGCACTGTCTAAGGGTACCTATTAAAGATATTAGAGGCATTACAAAATATATTATTCTGCTTTCATAGGAATGGTAAAAAAAAGTGGCCTTCCATCTCACAGCATCATTGTCACTGATTAGCACCATGACACACTGCGGAAGATTTATATAGCAAACTTGAAGATATAGTACCAGGTGAGAAAGAACAAGTGACACTGGCAGGAGAAACAAAAATTTGCTGGCTGGGGAATTAACTTGTGGCCTTCTTCAGGGGTAGTGCCTAGGGATTGAACCTTGCAAGCTCAGCAAAGAGAATTGCTGTTGGAGAAGGACAATTTGCAGGAGTCAATGAATCTGTCCAAAATAACTGTCCAAAAAGTCTACCAAGAAGTGTGCAATCCACTAGCTGCATTTATGCTATACAGTGAGAGTTCTTAACAGTACAGTCTACCATGAGGAGTATGCAACACCAGAAGCATCTGCCGTGGAACCCCATTAATACAGGATCCATGCACAGCCTGTAAAAGCTCAAACTACTGCTATAAAAGTCTTGGACCAACCTACAATAAGCGGTTGTATCTGGGTTCAGGAGCTGATGGATTGGATGGAGAGAGCTTTGAATCAGGGCTTCGCATAGCTCTTTACCAACCTCAACTCTGCTCTATCATTGATTACTGGAGATTAAAGGTGAAGGAGCACAACTGCAGTAGGCACAAATGAGGCTGCTGCCCAACTAGTCCATGCCACATCTGCCCATCCATTCCAAATTACAACAGAGGTACCAGTAAGCGGGCAAGGCCAGTCAACCAAAACAGCAGCAGATGTAGTTGAATAAATCACATGGCCATCTCAGGAGTTATCTCATGAGGGTATGCAGCCAATCATAGAAGTTTAAGCATGGAAGGAAGCCATTCGGTCCATTATGTCTATGTTGGCTGACAAGGAGCCATCCAGCCTAATCCCACATTCCGGCTCTGGGCCCATAGCCTTGTATGTTATGACATTACAATTGCATATCCAAATATTTTTAAAATTTTGTGAAGGTTTCTGTCACTACCAACCTTTCAGGCAGTGAGCTCCATATCCCCACAACCCTCTAGATGAAAAGATTTCCCCTTGAATCCTCTCTAAACCTACTACCTCTTTCCCCACATTTATGGTCCCTTGTTAGGGACCCTCCAACCTGGAGGAATTGGGCCTTCCAATCCACTCTACCTAGATCCTTTATAATTTTATACATTTCGATAATGTCTCCTCTCAGCTTCCACTGTTTAAAGAAAACAACCATAGCCTATTAAATCTTTTCTCATAGTAAAGTTCTCCAGACCATGCAACGTTCTTGTAAATTCCTCTGTATCCTCTCTAGTGCAATCACGTTTTCCTACAGTGTAGTGACCAGAACTGCACAGAGCACTCCAGTTGTGGCCTAACTAGTATTTTATACAGTTCCAACATAACCTCTCAGCTCTTACACTCTATGCCCCATGTAATAAAGGCAAGTATCCCATATGCCTTTTTGACCACCTTCAGGGATCTGTGGACCTCTATACTTTTCAGTATTCTACCATTTATTGTACATTCTGTTTCCTTGTTGGCCTACCCCAAGTGCATTACCTCACATGCCTCTGGATTAAGTTTCATTTGCCACTGTTCTACTTATCAGATTAGGTCATTGATGCCTTCCTATAGCCTACATCTTTCTTCTTCTATGAACCATATGGCCAATTTTGTATAATTTGTGTACTTCTTAACCATACACTCTATATTTAAGTCCAAATTATTGATATATACCACAATAAGGAACTTAGTACTTAGCCCTAAGGAACCCCAATGGAAACAGCCTTCCAGTCACAAAAATATCCATTGACCATTATCCCTTGCTTTCTGCCTTTGTGTTAATTTGGGTACAATTTGCTACTTTGCTTGGATCGCATGAACTTTCACTTTCTGCCAGGTGAGACCTCATCAAAAGCCTTGCAAAAAATTCATTGACCCTCCCTCCTCAAAATTTTCAATCGTGTTAGTCAGCCTTGACATTCCCTTCACAAATCCAAGCCGACAGTCTTTGATTAATCTGTGTTTATCTAAATGAAGATTCATTCTGTCCCTCAGAGCTTCTACCAATAATTTTCCAACCACTGAGATTAGGTTGGTTGGCCTTTAATTACTTGGCCAATCCATTTTTAAAAAATGTTGACTAGTTGGCTGGCATGACGCCTGAAGCCAGAAAGAATTGGCAAATGATGGCTAGAGCTATTTCTTCTCTTGCTTCCCTTAACAACCTGGGGCATTTATCCACTTTCAAAGAACATAAACCTTTCAACACTTCCTTGATTTTACTTGCTAATATTTGTCATGCACTCTCTTCCCTAACTTTTTTAAATTTCATCCCTATGCTTCTTACACTCCTCTAAGTTTTCTGCAGTATTGAGCCCCCCCATATCTGTCATAAGCTTCTCAGCCAACTGATTCCAAGTCACACCCACTGAAACCCAAAAGGAAATGAGGTTGTTGGATCCCCATTAACAAAGCATCAGTCACCTATTTGCTACCTCTGTGGATAGCAATGTGGCTCATGCATCAAATAAATATCCATCATGATAGCCTGAAAGGTGCTGGAGGCATAGAAGTTGACAGTAGTGTTCACCTCTGACTACCACTGGCAGTGTTGTTTCTATCGTGAGGGTTGGCTGCAAGATTCTCTGAAGCAGCTCTCTAACTGCCTCCCTGCTGAACATTAACCTGTAGAGCCTGTGCACCTCAGCTGTCGCTGGCCAAGAAATAAAATGACTAGCACATTAGTAGGTACAGGCAGATTGTGCCTGGTGCTCTTTGCAGCCTTGGATTTTAATAAGTGGCAAATATGCAGTAGAATATGCAGGGCAGCTCTGGTAGAAGTTACTGACGGATTCCTGCATATAGATCTGAATTTATAGGTTTAGACTAAGAATACAGCCCATTTTTTTCCAAATACCTACAACTCACAGTTACTTTGCTTGGCAATTTATACAATGTTGCACTTCTCAGTTCCTTCAAGGTCAATGAGCTTGTAAGCAACACAGCAGTAATAAAATTTTATGAATCATTACAAGTGTAGTTTATTTGCCAGTAATAATTTCCTCATTATATTATTCTCTATTGACAATGTCACAGTCTGCCTCCATCAGACAAAATACTAATATTACATACATTCATAGAATTCATTACTCTCAAGCAAATTACCTTTTTGATCTATTTTAATAAGGAAATCATGTATAGCATTGATGTGTCATGCATTGTAGTTAAGAGGAAAGATTTAATAATTGCCTTGTTACAACATTCCTATTTCTTGGTCCATAACCTTCAATGTTGGAGCAAAACTGTTTATTGTTCAATTCTTTGTTGAAAGTGTCAGATTTTGCTTCAGTCTAGTAGCACGTAGATTTTAAAAATTAATTAATGTACTAAGCGGTTTCATTATAATTTGTTTGACCTTTTGTGGACTTTTCAAGCACTCATCACTTAAATGAAAAATACCACTTCAAATAGTCCTAAGAGAATTAACGACACAAATGCCTAAATGCTTGTCAGGGAGGGAAGGAAATATTAACAAATGTTAATTGGAAGCAAGTCTGTTAAAAGGTAGTGGTAGGTAGAAAATGGTAACACCCAAGGGCAATATTTTAAACAGCTGTTGTGGAACTATTTCCAAGCGCACTTGATTTAAAACCTGCGGACATTGAAAGTTAACAGCTTTGAACCAGTTGTTATACAGTTAAGGGTCAATGCTCTATAATCAGTCTTAAAAAGTTTGACTCAATCAAAATCTCTGTATTAAGTGTTTTGGGGAATTCCAAAAGCATTAATATGAAGACTGTGGGCAGAATTTTGCCCTTGGTGGGCGGACAGCCGACCCCCACCGCCAAAAGAGGGCCTGTTGCCATTTTGAGTGGGCGGGCCAATTAAGGCCCGCCCAGCAGCCTGCCCGACAGGAAGTGCTATGCACTTCCTGTGTGTGTGTGTGTGTGTGTGTGTGTGGAGGGGGGGGGAGCGTGGTGAAGGGAATCCCCAACTGTCAAAGTGCGCTCTTTCGTACACATGCGCACGAAAGAGCGCACTGCTCCCTGAAACTAAGTGCTGTCTCAAGGAGATTAGTGACAGGTTAAAAAACTCTAAAAATAGAAAAATAAAAATATTATTAACATGTCCCCCTCATGTGACAATGTCACACAAGATGGGACATGTTAACAAGAAGCACTGAAACTTTATTAAAGTTTTTAAACACGAATATGAAACCTCATCCCACCAGTGGTCTTTAATGACCTTAATTATCCTGTCAATGGCCTCAATTAGCCATTGACAGGTCGGCGGGCAGACAGCTGATTTCGCTGTCCACCCGCCTTCCTAAAAATTTAAATGGCCCAGGATGACATCAGGGTTTCTTCTGATGTCACCCCACGTCATTTTCCCGTTGGCGAGCGGGCCCCACCCCCAAATCACTGACGGGAAAATTCTGGCTTGTGCTTTTAAACTTCTTCCAAATATCTCCTTGTCCACTTCGCTCATTTTTAAAAATTTATTTATGTGATGTTGGTTTTACTGGCTAGGC
Source organism: Carcharodon carcharias (assembly GCF_017639515.1). NCBI lineage: Eukaryota > Metazoa > Chordata > Chondrichthyes > Lamniformes > Lamnidae > Carcharodon > Carcharodon carcharias. The sequence goes on from NC_054473.1 coordinate 168,723,543, forward strand.
CAACATTTATTGCCCATCCCTAATCGCCCTTGAGAAGGTCCACCATCTATCTACAAGACAAAGTCAATGAGCTGCCTTCTTGAATCACTGCAGTCCCTGTGGTGTAGGTACATCCACAATACTGTTATGGAGGGAGTTCCAGGGTTTAGGCCCAGTGACTATGTTTCCAAGTCAGGATGGTGAGTGGCTTGGAGAGGGTCTTACAGGTGGTGGTATTCCCATGTATCTGCTGCCCTTATCCTTCTAAATGTTAGCAGTCGTGTGCTTAGAAGGTGCTGCCTAAGGAGCCTTGGAGAGTTTCTGCAGTGCATCTTGTAGATGATACACACTGCTGTCACTGCTCATCAGTGGTGAAGGGAGTGAATGTTTGTGGAAGGGGTGCCAATCAAGTGGGCTGCTTTGTCCTGGATGGTATCGAGCTTGTTGAGTGTTGTTGGAGCTGGACTCATCCAGGCAAGTGGAGAGTATTCCATTACACTCCTGACTTTTGTCTTGTAGATGGTACACAGGCTTTGGGGAGTCAGGAAATGAGTTACTCACTGCAGGATTCCTAGCCTCTGACCTGTTCTTGTAGCCACAGTATTTATATGGTTAGTCCAGTTCAGCTACTACCTTAGCTAAAATTAATATTCAGCTCACAATCTATGCCAGGATGTCCTCTTTTTCAATTATTCCATTAATAGAAGATACAAAGTGACTTACTTCTTCATTGGTGAATTTTATCTTTAGCTACATCAACCCAATATTTGTATTTCTTCTCTAATGGTTAAATAAACTGCAGCCACATGGTGGCAACAATTTACATTTACAGCACCTTTGTTGGCTTTAGTAGATTTTTATGCGTTGTCCATAATAATCATTCTGTTAACATTATTCTTAAGAAAATATAATTTCAAGGTTGGACTGCAAAGCATGATGGTTAGCTTCACTGAAAACTGTTGATTTGTCAATGTGGGAGTTTGTGTGTGCGAAACTGCATGCAGCTCATTCTGAAAAAGAGAAAGTTATGCAGATGGAAAGAGACCCATATGCTGACTCAGTGGGTTCATTGTAGGGAATACAGAGTATAACATATTTTATGCTTGTGAAAGATAAATCAGTTAAACTAATAGAGCCAGTTATATGTTATGAGCACCAGTATATTGAAGCCTGTTCGAGTTAATGCGTGCTTTGTTGTCATTTTTTTTCAAGGCAATACTCTGTTAAAACCTTTGTGTAAGAACAATGGTAGAGATAAGATGGAGACCTTAGCAGAAAGGCAGAATAAGATGATTGTGAAACTGCAGAATTGCAGAAGTTGAGCTATTAACAGAAATGTGAATCTTTAAATCTTTGTAGGTCAGAATTGGTCAAGAACCCTGAGTGAGACAGGTTGAGATATCCTCTGTCTCACATAGGTTATCATATCTGGGGATCTCTCTCTCTCTGAGGTAACTGGCAACTTTTAACATAGCAAGACATGCCAAGGTATTGGGTACACGTCAGATCTCATTAGAAGTGACGGGGGAGATTGCTAAAGCTGTGGTTAATAAGAGAAGATTTGAGAAAGCTGTTCAATGTAGAGAGATGTAGCAAGATAATTGAAGGTTTAGACACTGATGGGAGAGCTGAGGGTTGGTGGGGAAGGGGGTGGTTATCGTTAAGGGGGTGGTGGGGGGAAAACATTGAAATTAGACTGAAGTTAGAAGAACAGGTGGTGCTGTTAAGAACATAATATAAGAAATAGGAGCAGGAGTAGGCCATTCAGCCCCTCAAGCCTGCCCCACCATTCAATAAGATCATGACTGATCTGCCCCAGCCCTCAACTCCACTTTTGTGCTAGCTCCGGATAACCCTCAACTCCTCGATATTTCAAAAATCTAATTGTCTATCTTTTGATTTTTCCTACCAAAGTGCATGACCTCACTTTCCTACATTAAACACCATCTGACCAAGTTTTTGCCTACTCACTCAACCTGCCTTATTCCCCTTGCAGATTCCTTATGCCCTTATCACAATATGCCTTCCCATTTATTTTTGTATCATCAGTAAATTTGGATACATTAACACTCTGCCCCCTCCTGCAAATCATTAATATAGATAGTAAATAATTGAGGCCCCAGGGCTGATCTTTGTGGCACTCCACTAGTTACGCCTTTCAATCTGAAAAATACCCATTAATCACGACTGTCTGTCTTCTGTATGTTAACCAATCCTCAATCCATGCTAATACATAATTCCCAACATCGTGAGCTCCTATCTTGCGCAATAACTTTTATGTGGCACCTTATCGAATGCCTTTTGGAAATCCAAATACACTACATTTACATGTTCCCCTTTATCAATTCTGCTTGTTATATCCTCAAGGAACTTTAGCAAATTTGTCAAACATGATCTCCCTTTCACAAAACCACATTGACTGTGTTTATTGTTTGATAGCATTAAGCTTTTCTAAATGTCCTGCTATTTCTTCCTTAATAATGGACCCTAGCATTTTTCAATGGCAGATGTTAGGATGACTGGCCTATAGTTTCCTACTTTTTATCTCCCTCCCTTCTTGAACAGGGGCGTCACATTAGCCGTTTTCCAATCTGCTGGGACCTTCCCAGAATCCAGTGATTTCTGGAATATTTCGACCAATGCCTCCACTATCTCTGCAGCCACTCCCTTTAAAACCTTTGGATACAGGCCATCAGGTCCTGGCGACTTATTTGCCCTTAGTCCCATTAGTTTCTCAAATACTTTGTCCCTCGTGATGGAAACTGTCACAAGATCTTTCCTCCCATTAGCTCCTTGCTTATTTGATATCTTTGGAATATTTATAGTGTCCTCCACCGTGAAGACCGATACAAAATATTGGTTTAAATTTTCTGCCATTTCTCTGTCCCCCATTATCAGTTCTCCAGTCACATCCTCCAAGGGTCCCATGCTCACTTTAGCTACTGTCTTTCTTTTTATATACCTGTATAAGCTCTTGCTGTTTGTTTTTATATTTCCTGCCAATTTACTTTCATAATCAATTTTTCCCTCTTTATTAGCTTTTTAGTCATCCACTGCTGGTTCCCAAAAAAATCCCAATCTTCTGGCCTAGCACTAGTTTTCGCTGCTTTGTATGCCTCAGTTTTGATTTGAAAATCTCCCTGACTACCTTTGTTAACCATGGATGGTTTATCCTTCTCATTGAGTCCTTCTTTTTGACTGGGATAAATTTTAGATGAGCGTTATGAACTATCTTCGTGAATGTTTGCCACTGCTCATCCATTGACCTTCCCCTTAGTCTATTTTCCCAGCCCACTTTAGACAACTCTTTCTTCATACCTCTGTAATTGTCCTTATTTAAGTTGAGGACACTGGTTTGGGACCCGAGCTGCTTGCCCTTAAACTGAATTTGAAATTCTACCATGTTGTGATCACCACCCCCTAGAGGATCCTTAACTGTGAGATCTCTTATTATCCTACCTCATTACACATTACTAGATCTAAAATAGCCTGTTCCCGGGTAGGTTCTGCAGCATATTGCTCTAAGAAACAATCCCTGATGCACTCTACAAATCTATCTTCCATGTTACCCCTGCCAATCTGATTTGTCTAGTCAATATGCAGATTAAAATCACTCATGACAATTGTCAGGCCCTTCTTACATGTCTCCACTATTTCCCGAATTATACTTTGTCCTACAGTGAGGCAACTCTTTGACGGCCTATAGGCGACTCCCACCCATGACTTCTTCCCCTTACTATTCCTTATTTCCACCCAAACTGCTTCCACATCACGATCTATTGCACCTATATCACTGCTCACAAAGACACTGATACCTTCCTTTATTAACAAAGCTACCCCACCTCAATTTCCTTTTTGCCTATTTTTCCAGAACATCGAAGGGCTGGAGCAGGCCCAATGAAGGATGGATTGTGGCCATGATGAATTTGTAGGTTAGGAGCAGAATCCTGTGGCGGCCACAGGGGTTTTGGCTGCTGGCTGGAGAGCCGGCAAGAGCCCTCTTAGGGAAGGTCTGCTGCATCCAGCTCCATTCAGGCATCTGCCAGATCAGCACCAGGCCTCCCCCAGCATCAAGGACCCTGGAGGCAGAACTCCCGCCTGGCCTCTGATTGGCTGAAGCTCTACTGAACAGCAGTGGCACCAGGGAGGTGGTGGCTGCTGCCAGTATGACACTCACCCGAGGCCTAGGATCATCACTGGATCCCAGGCCAGAGGTGAATGATGATGGAAGGGAACTCATGGGGTGGGGTTTGTTGGGGGATGGTGTTGGCAGCAAGGGCAGGAGGGTGGCTTTCAGCAGTCCCTCAATAAGGCACTGAGTGCCATTGAACAAGGCACCCTCACCCCACACCCCGGGAGCCCACAAGCAACCCCGCTGCTGGGTTAATACCAACAGCAGTGGGATGAGGCCCTTAAGTGAGCATTAATTTCCCACATAAAGGCCTCATTTGGCAGTGGGGCAGGAAGACCATCCATGGAGTTAATCAGGGTTGAGGCAGGAAGGTTGTGTAATCCTCACCCATCACCCTCCTGCCCCCCTCCTGCCTGATTTAATGCCATCCCTGCCACCAAACCTGCCACTTGTAAGCTTAATAATCAAAAAGAAAATAATAGTGAGGAATCGTAATCAGATTTTAATCCAAAAAAAGTATTTTTTCTCAAATTAATATTAAATATTTACATAAAATCACCTTAAAATCTACAAGAAATCAGTTCTATGCAGTGGCTACTCTGTTTTACAGAATATTCTGGGGTTGAAAAGGGTTAAGCTGACATGCCCATAATATGATTTTTATTACCAAGACTGGAGTTTGTATTACAATGAGGCGTCACATTCAGGTTAGATTAAATTGATCTTGGATCATTTGCATTCTCTCAACTTTTAAGTTTTAATCTATCCTAGTCCTGTTCAACTACCAGGCAGTATCAAATTGTCAGTCCAGTGAATGTGCATTGATTCTTTAGGCAAAAGGAACCAGGGATTTGAATTATTTGGATTTGAATCTCATTGCTGGGTAGCTGCTTTGGACCAGAATAGGGAATGGTGTGTTCTTACGCCAAACTAAGATAAATAACTCAAGGTATTGAGATGGAAATCATCTGAACCAGACCTCCAGGAAGAACTAATCATCTTTTCAGTGCCTGTTATATCTGGGGAAATAAAAGCAAAGCAACAGCAAGTTGTTAGTCGAATATTGTTTTGTAAATAAACACAATCTTAAGTTTTTTGGTATCAAATGTATTGATTAGTTAATTAATTAAAAGGAAATTAAAAACAGCTATTTCACTTTTACTGAGTAAACTACTAAAGGACTGTTAATGATAGGATAAACACTGAATCACTAATGTCGGCAACTTGGGGGTGACCGTTGACCAGAAACTTAGCATGGAAGCTTGTGCCTCCCCTGATCCCCCTTGGTAGGTTGATTGGTGGGGAAGGGTGTGGGTGTGCATTTAGATGAGAGGGTAATGGGTGATGGCCCTGCCACCTCCAACTCGATTAAGTCCATAGCAGGAAGGCCTGTGGACAGACCTGCCCTGCTGCCAATTGATGTCCTCAAGTGGGCAGTTAATGCCCACATAAGGACCCCATGCCCTCACCACTGATATTAGCCCAGAGGCCCACCCTTGCTGCTGACTATCCATGCCCTCCCCTGCAACCCTCACCCTGCAACCCCCTTCCAGTCATCACTTACCTGTTCCTGGGTTGCACCTCAATCTAAGGCCTCGGGTGGGTGTGTGCCGGCAGCAGCCACTGCCTCCCTGGTAGCTCAGCTGAGCGCAGAAGGACTCCTGGCCTTTGATTAGCTGACAGCTCCTGCCAGGCGAGACTTCAGCACCTGGGATCCTTGATCCCTGGGGAAGTCCCATCACTGGCCTGTAAAGTGCCTGAATGGCACAAGGTGCAGCAAGCCTTCCTGAAAAGAGGTGGCACGGAGCTCTAGCCGGCTCCCCAGCGGCAGCCGAGACCCCCACCATCTTCACAAGATTCCATCCTTAATTGGATCAACCATATTCACAGGGTTGCTACAACAGCAGGGCAGAAACTGTGTACTTTGAGATGAGTAGTTCACCTCCTGACACCACAAAGCCTATCCATTAAGGCATAAGTCAGGAATGTGGCAGAATGCTCACCGCTTACCTGGATGGCCATAGCTGCAACATTCAAAGCACTTAAAGTTGTCCAGGGCAGAGCAGTTGAGTTGGTTAATTCCTCAGGCAGTGAACTCAATACCTACCCATCTCATCACTGACACACTGAGCTGGATTTTACCAGCCCTCTGGAGATGGGCTCAGAGGCAGGAAACTAATGACACAGATGACATTGGAAGGGGTACACAGTCTGCCCACTGTCATGGGGTATTTCCAGTGGCAGGAGCCTTGGCAACACGGTCACTCACTGAGTGGCCCGTTATTACCAATGAAGCACCCAACTAAGGTCACCTCCGTCCCCATCAGTATTTTATCAGCGTTGGGAGGGAGTGCCGCTGCGTGGGGAGACCTTCAGGCAAACCCTGGCTTCTTCCTAGGCAGGTTCTCAGTGTGAAGGTGGGATGGCACTTAGGAGCATACCGGCAGAGAGGGAATGGGTGACCGGCAGTCAGTGTAAGAGAACCAGGCAGATAGTGCAGGTCCCCTGAGCTGAAAGAAATTATAAAGCAGGGCCTCAAGAGCAGTAATCTCAGGATTACTCCAAGTGCCACCTGCCAGCGTGTATAGTAATAAGAGGATTGACTGATTGAACACACGGCTGGAGAACTGGTGTACAAAGGAGGGCATCAGATTTCTGAGGTATTGGGATCAGTTCTGGGTCAGGTGGGACCTATACAAGATGGACAGGTTACACAGATGGACAGGGTTACACCTTAACAGGAATGGGACTAATATCCTTGCAGGGAGATTTGCTAGTGCTGGTGGGGAGGGTTTAAACTAGCTTGTCAGGGGGATGGGAGCCTGAGGAATAGCTCTAACTGGAAGGAAATAAAACTGGTAACGGGAAGTAGAAAAGTAGCAAGCGAAATTAGAAGGCAGGTGAAACAAAGGCAAGCATCAACCAAACTTAGAATGCAGAATAATGTCAAAAACACAAAGTTAAGGGCATTCTCCCTGAATTCACGCAGTATTCATAACAAGGTAGATGCTTTAAAAGCACAAATAGAGATAAATGGGATGTTATAATTGCTATTATGAAAACATGGCTACAGGGTGACAAAGACTGGGAACTGAATATTCACAGGACATTTAGAAATGACAGGCAAAAAGCAAAAGGAGGTGGTGTTGTGCTGATAATAAGTGATGGGATCAGTACATTAGTAAGGGAGGATCTCAGATCAGAAGAACGAAATGTGGGATCTGTTTGGGTGGAACTAAGAAATAGAAAGGGGCAGCAAACATCGGTAGGAATTGTTTATAGGCCACCAAGCAGTAGTGGTAGTGTGAGGCATGGTATTAATCAGGAGATTAGAGATGCATGTAGCATGAGCAATACGGTAATCATGTTTGACTTCAATCTGCATATTGACTGGGTAAACCTAATGAACAATAATGCTGTTGAGGATGCGTTTCTGGGGCGTGTTAAGGATGTTTTTCTAGAGCAGTATGTTGAGGAACTGACTAGAAAACAAGCTATTTTAGATCTAGTATTTTGCAACGAGAAAGGACTAATAATAATCTTGTTGTAAATTAGGAATGAGTGACCATAATATGATTGAATTTTACATTATGTTTGAAAGTGAGGTCGTTCAATCTGAAGCCAGGATATTAAATTTGAACAAAGAAAATGATAAAGTTATGAGGGGCAACTTGGCTGAGGTCAATTGGGAAAATACATTAAAAGGTATGACTGTACACATAATCTTTGACAAATATTACATAGTTTACACCAATTGTATATTCCTTCAAGGCACAAAAACCCAAAAAGAAAAGGCAGTCAAGCGTGACTAAGAAAAGAAGTGAGAAGGATTTTATAAGATCAAAGGAAAAGGCCTATAAAGTTGCCAGGAATTGTAGTAAACCTGAGGATTGAGAGTATTTTAGAATACAGCAAAAGAGGACCGAGAAAGCGATAAAGAAAGGGAGAATAGAATATGAATGTAAACTAGCAAAAGACAAAACAGACTGTAAAAGCTTCTGTAGGTATGTAAAAATGAAACATTTGGTTAAGACAAATCTGGGTTCATTATAGGCAGAGTCTGGGGAATCTATAATGGGGAATAGAGAAGTGGCAGAGAAACTAAATGATTACTTTGTGTCTGCCTTCACTGATGAAGATACAAGAAATCTCCCAGATCTGGAGATCTAAGGGACTAGGGAGAATGAGGATTTGAAGGAATTGTGTATTATTAGAAAGCTGTATTGGAACTGAAGGTTGATAAGTCCTGGGACCTGATATTCTACATCCTAGAGTGTTGAAAGAGGCAGCGATGGAGATAGTGAATGCATTGGTGATCATCTTTCAAAGTTCTACAGATTCTGGAATTGGTCCTGCAGATTGGAAGCTAGCAAATGTCACCCCACTATTTAAGAGGGGAGGGAGAGAGAAAATGGGTAACTACAGACCTGTTAGCCTTACATCAGTAGTAGGGAAAATGCTAGAATCTATTCTAAAGGGTATGATAAATGGACATTTGGATAATAATGAACCGATTGGGCATAGTCAACATGGATTTATGAATGGGAAATCATGTTTGACAAACCTATTGAAGTTTTTTGATGATGTTGCTAATAGAATTGATAAAGGGGAGTGAGTGGACATGGTATACTTGGATTTTCAGAATGCTTTGACGAAGTCCCCCACAGGAGGTTGGTTAGCAAAATTTCAGCACATCGAATAGGAGGAAATATATTGGCATGGATTTAGAATTGGTTAACAGGCAGAAGACAGAGAGTAAGAATAAATGGGTCATTCAAGCATTTGGTAAGCTGTTACTAATTGAATACCGCAAGGATCAGTGCTTGGGCCCCAGCTGTTCACAATATGATTTGGATGTGGGGCCCAAATGTAATGTTTCCAAGTTCACGGATGGCACAAAGCTAGGTAGGAATGTGTGAAATAAAACAGAAAATGCTGGAAAAACTCAGCAGGTCTAGCAGCATCTGTGGAGAGAGAAACAGTGTTAATGTTTTGAGCCCATATGGCTCTTCTTCAGGTGGGGAAGATGCAAAGCAGCTTCAAGACAATTTGGGCAGACTTAGTGAGTGGCCAAGAACATGGCAGATGCAACATTATGTGGGAAAATAACTTAGGTAGGGGAATGGATGTGCAGGGTATTTCTTAAATGGTAAGAGATTAGAAAGTGTAGCTGTACAAAGAGACTGGGGTGTCCTTGTCAATAAGTCACTGAAAACTAACAGGCAGGTGCAGCAGACAATTAGGAATGCTAACGGTAAGAAGATTTGAGCACGAGTGGTGAAGACTTGCTTCAATTGTATAGAACCTTGGTTAGACTGCACGTGCAGTACTGTGTGCAGTTTTAATGCCCTTACCTTAGGAAGGATATTCTTGTCGTAGTGGGAATGCAACTAAGGTTCATAAGACTTATTCCTGGGATGGCGGGATTGTCCTATGAAGAGAGATTGGGGAAACTGGGCCTGTATTCTCTAGAGTTTCAAAGAATGAGAGGTGATCTCATTGAAACCTATAAAATACTTAAAGGGATAGACAGGTAGGATGTTTCTCCTGGCTGGGCAGTCTAGAATGAGGCAATACAATTTCAAAGTAAGGGGGAAGCCATTTAGGACTGAGGTGAGAATTTTTTTTACTCAGATGGTTTGAAAAATTTGAGGAGGAGGAGGAAGAAATGATAACCATAAGACATAGGAGCAGAAATTAGGCCATTTGGCCCATTGAGTCTGCTCTGCCATTCAATCATGGCTGATACATTTCCCAACCCCATTCTCCCACCTTCTCCCCGTAACCTTTGATCCCCTTACCAATCAAGAACCTATCTATCTCGGTCTTAAATACACTCAATGACCTGGCCTCCACAGCCTTCTGTGGCAATGAATTCCATAGATTCACCACTCCCTGGCTAAAGAAGTTTCTCCTCATCTCTGTTGTAGAAGGTCTTCCCTTTACTCTGAGGCTGTGCCCTCGGGTCCTAGTCTCTCCTACTAATGGAAACATCTTCCCCACGTCCATTCTATCCAGGCCTTTCAGTATTCTGTAAGTTTCAATCAGATCCCCCCTCATCCTTCTAAACTCCATCAGGTATAGACCCAGAGTCCTCAAACGTTCCTCATATATTAAGCCTTTCATTCCTGGGATCATTCTCGTGAACCTCCTCTGGACCCTCTCCAGGGCCAGCACATCCTTCTTGGGATACGGGTCCAAAATTGCTCACAATATTCTAAATGTGGTCTGACCAGAGCCTTATAAAGCCTCAGCAGCACATCCCTGCTTTTATATTCTAGTCCTCTCGAAATAAATGCCAACATTGCATTTGCTTTCCTAACTACCGACTCAACTTGCAAGTTAACTTTAAGAGAATCCTGGACTAGGACTACCAATCCCTTTGCACTCCAGATTTCTGAATTCTCTCCCCATTTAGAAAATAGTCTATGCCTCTATTCTTCCTACCAAAGTGCATGCATAACCAATGTTTATCACTGCTTAGTTGTGTAAGGGTTAATGTATATATATTTTTAGGTGGTAATGCTTAGTAAGAATTTTCAATCAGTAAGGTATGGATTGACTGCAAAGCTTTTTGAAGCATTTCATGTTCAAATCACTCTGCAGCAACAGTTGAAGAAGCTCACCATATGTAAGTCATATTTAGGGTAATGGGGTGTACTGATTTGAATTGCCTTTTAATGAGCTTCACAGTTATAATATTATGACTGTTACCATCCAACAGGAGGTTAAAACATTCCTGCAGTCATCTAACATTTTACATGTTTACATTTTGGCTGCTGATAATTTTGATTGTGGGATTTGCTTCCTCTGTGACCCAACTTAAATTGACTCAATTTCAGAACATGTAGCTGGATCGCTTGAAAGAAAAACTGGCAATCTCCAAAAAGTTTCTAATGGTTTCAGGATAAATGCAATAGCAAATGAGTGATGTGAGTCTGAGGCAGTCCAGAAGTATCACAGCTGTGGTTCTTGCACAAACGGATGTAAACAATTGTAAGGTGGATTTCATATGCAGGTTAGAGATCTGGATTGCAAAATATACCCAGATTAATCATTTTCATTCATAGTTTAAAAGGTTTTACAATAGAACAGAAGACTATGGTCACAGTGTCCTAGATTATAATAGCTTCTCCATCTGTTTATCATTTCCACTAGGGGAATGAAATATTCAGTGGGATGCACAGACTGTTGTACACTGCCAGCAGTCAGTCGCAAAATGCTTTTAATCAGCTAAAAAAAAGCCCATGCATTGTTTTTATAGCTTTCAACATAGAAATAACACATTCCAGATTTCATTAGTAAATTATCTTGCAACACAGGTTCTTTTCAACTGCTGTGTAATCATGGCAGTTAATGTACACCCTGTTAATGGGGATATTCATTTGAAAGCAAAGGCAGTCCAAGCACACAGGTGTTACATTTACATTCTTTGTAGATCATGGAATTGATGTTTCAATCCATAGCATCCCATGTGAGCCAGTTCATGATGTTATACGTAGAATGTTAAAAAGGGGCAGAGAGCCATTTCTAGCTCTTCACCCTTTATACACCTGGCACACATTTCTGCCAGACATGCTCCAAATGCTCTTACTTAGAACAACCAAGTGTTCCATTATCACATGCTAATGATTTGGGAGCACCAGTATGACACCTCTCACATTGTTATTTTGACATGCACCCCATCTAAAGGATGTCCTTAAAAATAGGCATCCAGCCGGGTGGCCAGGTGCGGAGGAGTGCATTAAATAAGTTTGTAAGTATAGAAAGTAAGTTTACTCAGCAAATGTCAGACAATGTCTTATTTGTTTTCTTAATTTCTTCTCTCCTGGCACTTAGGTCTTCACAAGGTTTGGTGTCAATTGTTTTAATTTGCCTTTTCTCTCGAGCACCATTTCTGACATCCTTGGATTTCCCCCGTCTGAGGCGTTTGGAAAAAGAAGAGGAGGACCACTAAAGGAATGTAAGATAGTTCAAGTTGCATAAGAGATGCTCTGCACCAATCTGCAAATACAAACACATCTGCACCTGTAAGAAAGATGATTAATGTGCGTCTCCTTGCTCATCAGATAGTGCAACTAATGGCCAACCTGTGTTGCAAATCAATGATGGCAAAGATGGGCCTCCTGCTGGGAATAGGTGCAAAGGAATTGATGGATTTGATCAAAATAGCTGAGTGGTCACTGTATTCTTTAGACCCTCACAATCTCCTCATCATCATCCCAGTCCCTCAGCAAATTAAAAGAAGCTAAGACAACATCTGTCTCATCTCTTTATAGGGTATGATGTCAAACCATGCAGAAACTAAGGGCAGAATCTAATGCCCTCCCCTGAGGCAAGTTTGGAGGTGGGGGAGGCATTTTATAAGGCGGGAGAGTGACAGGTGAGGAATCTACTGCCTTCCTGGCTCTAACGCAATTAAGTCCAAGACAGGAAGACTTGTGGATGGCCTCACCACCCCGCTACCAACTGAGGCCCTTAAGTGGGCACCTGATGCCCACTTAGTGTCTGATCCCACCGCAGCTGGTATCAATCACAGCAGGTGGGGTAGTTGCCATGCGGAAAGCCCGAATAGCAAACCTTATCGCACTTGCTTGCTGGCTCCTAGGGGGATTCCTCTTTCAAAAGCACTTAATGTCTGATTGAGGGACCCAGCATCAAGAAGGGGAAGGGCCCACTGAGAGCCACCAACCTGCACTTGCTGCTAAACCCCCTCTCCTCCTGTGACTGCACCACCACCCCCCCGCCACCCCCCACCCCCCCCCCCCCCCCCCGCCCCCACCCCCCCCACCCCCATCCCGCAACTCCCATTTTGCCCTCACTCACCTGAGGCCTTGGGACCTTTGCTGATCCTGGGTCTCTTGTGGGTGTATTGTTGGTAACCGCCATTGTTCCCGCTGGCACTGTCTTCAATGGACAGTTTGCAGCCTCTGATTGGCCAGGAGCTCCCGGGGACCAATTTCCATCCCTGGGGATCTTGATCCCTCAGAAGACTTGATGCTGGGCCACTTAAGTGCATGATTGGCACTTAATATGTTGGGCCTTTCCCAAAGGAAGCTCATGGTGCTCTCACTGGCTCTCCAGCTGACGGGCGAGATCCCTTCACTTGGATTAAATACCGCACCAAAAACAATAAAAATAGGAAAATGTCCCAGAATACAAAAATGGAAGACTAGACCCCCAAAAAAGATATACTTTAAACAGCCTAACACTTGCTTAAACATTTGGGTGACCCCTCCAACCTCAAAAGACCTTCAAAGCCTTAACTTTCAGATGAACCAAGGACATCTGTGCCCAGTTGTTCTGTGTGAAGCTTGAATTTTGCGGTAGACAAGGGTGCTAAGTATAAAATGGTATTTTGATAATTAATTGAGGCTGTCCAGCAGGTAACATGGCCTCATTATTCACCCCCAAGTCATGCCTTATAAAACTGCAAGGAAGTATACAACTTCACATACTCAATTTTATGCCCTCCTCTCACTTTATGCAAGATCTTACTGGCACCCCAGAACTGCTCAGAACTAGGTTTTTTATATTTTTTTTCATGCAGTTTACTAAGAACATTCTTTCTGAGGCTTTTTGATTAAAGAAGGGCCAGGCTGTTGAAAGAAATGCTAAATATTTTTTCAACAATCTGCATTTGAAAAATTGATTTTTTAATAAAGAGATGGAACAGCTATCTCAAATTAATAGCATGAGAAATATTAATTTAGTGCAGTTTGGTTATAAATATTTAATTGCAAACTTTCCTATATTCTATTTAATGACCTATATGAAGCCATGAATACTCTCTGGGCTCTGTAATCAAGCCCAATCTTCATTAATTTTGTAATTTGAAATGGATTTATAATGAGTGAGCATTTTTAATTTAATTTTAAATGAGTTTTAACATTTCTCCCCTTATGACTACAATGAAACCTTATTACTATCAAAATCCCTTTATGAAGAGAAGGTTAAAAAGTCCTAATGTAGTTAATCATTCAGAAAGTTCTTGATCCAATGATACTGAATTTCCATTTTGGCATGACAAATAGTAATTCATTATAAATGGAACTAAGATAAAGGCTCAAATACGCAGCAAATTGAGCTGTTTTTAAGTATATTTATTGAACCGTCCACTGTACATGAGCTACACTACTTTCCATAATATGCCACCGCGATACATACATCAAGATAGGCATAACATTTCTTTGTGGAGACCATTTTTATGGTCTTGTCATCAGTTTTCCTGATATGAAGGTAGCTTGCTGACGGGTTGTTATCTTGAGTCTGTTGATAAAACCTCATTCTTATTCATTTCATTCTCCCTCACAGTCTTTTTAGAGTACTAGATTAAGCTAGTCAGCCTCTTATACTTTTGTGATATTAAAATTAAGCTTCCTTGAAGTTTCCAGAATTGCAAAGCTACGACTTCCACATTATGAAAGGGTTTTACTTTATAGCCACAACACACTAATTGGAATTTCCAATGGCAGAAAGATATAGTCAGTTTCGTGGAGTTGTTTATGATCCATGACATCCTTCCCCTCTAGTAAAAAGAGTTATCTGCTTTGGTACAAAAAGCAAGTAAAAGCTGGTTGGGTTTGGCAATTTCACCTCTGGGGCTTGATTTTAAATCTAATTGCATGGAATATGTCTCTGTTCCTTGAATGAGTGCATTTTGTATCATAAGTTGGGCTCAATTCCAAGTGGACATAAGGCCACAATACAAAAGTGTCCTTAAGCTGGCAGTCACTTTCAGAGAAGCCTCAATATGGTTATTGTTGGAAATAGGAATATTTAGTACCAGTACAAAGAGGGATCTGGGTGTCCTAGTGCATGAATTGCAAAAGGCCGGTTTTCAAGTACAGCAAGTAATTAAGAAAGCTAATAGAATGCTATCATTTATTGTGAGGGGAATTAAGTACAAAAGTAGGGTGGTTATGCTTCAGTTGTACAGGGCATTGGTGAGACCACATTTAGAGTACTGTGTACAGTATTGGTCATCTTATTTAAGGAAGGATGTAAAGGCATTAGAAGCAATTCAGAGAAGGTTTATCACACTAATACCTGGAATGGGTGGGTTGTCTTATGAGAAGAGGTTGGACAGACTAGGTTTGTATCCTCTGGAGTTTAGAAGAGTAAGAGGCAACTTGATTGATCCTGAGGGGTCTTGACAAGGTGGATGTGGAGAGGGTGTTTCCTCTTGCGGAGAGTCTAGAACTAGGGGGTCACTGTTTAAAAATAAGGGGTCGACCATTTAAAACATAAATTGTTTTCTCTCAGAGGGTCATGAGTCTTTGGAACTCTCTTCCTGAAAAGGTGGTGGAAGCAGGGTATTTGAATATTTTTAAGGCAGAAGTGGATAGATTCTTGGTAAGCAAGGGGGTGACAGGTTATCGGGATTAAGTGGGATGCAGATTTGAGGTTACTATCAGATCAGCTACAATCTTATTAAATGGTGGAGCAGGCTCGAGGGGCCTACTACTACTCCTTGTTTGTATGTGCACTACAAAAATACCTTCTGAGGTTTGAGCTGAGTCACGTTACTGGAAAAGGTGTTAACCTCCAATAAACACTTTATGCCAACCTGGGAGTGCTTGGTGTCCTTGGTTCATTAAATGATAGCATCCTATTTTCGAACACTAACATCCCTCACCTTGAAGAGCCCAAAATTCACATTAAAGCAAAGGAAAGGAAAATTTTAAAAAAAGGTGAAAATCCTTAAATACCTTTTGAAATCCAATAAGCCATAGTTTTGACAAAAAAAGCCATAAGTACATTTGTATTAGGAGTCAATTTAATGGAGGTTTTCTATCTACCTCTTTAGTAGAAGAATTGCCAGATGGCTATCCCTCCACAAATTTGGGACAGAATTCAAGTACTGGACCTTGTTCACCAGATTCCCAACCATGTTACGCAGGAACATTTCCCAATATGTCTAAAATAGTCTACACCATCCAAATATATTCCCCAACATATCTATGATCTTCAATCTGCCACTATCATTAAACTTTTCTTTAGGGCACTCCTACCATCCACCTAAAATGTGGCAATGTAAACTCAGCAATAAATAAAGTTAGAAAGATGCAGCAGAAACAAATGGCAGAGAGACACATTGCTTGAAGTGGTACTTCTCAGAGAATGCAGACTTTGGCAATAAAGGGAGAAAAAAAGAAAGTGAAAAGAATGAAGAGAAAGTAAGGAAACTGTGTAAAGTGAACAATAGGGTGAGGAAAAATAATATGGGATCTGTAGGGTTGAATTCATCCTTTTTCCTTCTGTCCAAGGAATTGGAAAGAGAGGGAGAGAAAAAGAGAGAGGGAGAGAAGGGGAGAACACAGAGAAACTTGGACTCTGTTTGGAGGGGTAGGGAATGGGGGAGGAAAAAAACATGCTGAGAGGAAGCAAGAAGAAAGAGAAGTGAACACTCTGTTGAAAAGGAAGAGGTGAGAAAAAAAGAATAAAAACCATGCTGGGAGAAGTTGAAGAGTGAGAGAGCAAGAAAGAAAACCTTGTGGGCATGAGGACTTGTGACTCTTCAAGAAGCTGGACAGTTTCTGTTAGGCATTGGAGTTGATCACATATTCAATAACAAAAACAACTTGTACTTATATACCACCTTTACCTCATAAAATGTCCTAAAATGCTTCACAGGAGCATTATCAAAAAAATCTGGCACCGAATGATGTAAGCAGATGTTAGGGCATGTGACCAAAGCTTGGCCAAAGAGGTGGGCGTTAAGAAACATCTTAAATAAGAAAAGAAAGGCAGAAAGGTTTAGGAAGGGAATTCCAGAGCTTAGGGCCTAGGCAGCTAAAGGCATGTCCAGCAGTTGTGGAGTCAATGGTGGGGATGCTCAAAGGCCAAAATTGGAGGATGGAAGACATCTCAGAGGATTGGAGAAAGTTATAGAGTCGGCTGGGTGGGTGCTATGGAGGAATTTGAAAACAAGGATGAGAATTTTTAAATAGAGGGACTACCAGATCAGGAGCCAATGTGGATCAATGCACACAGGAATGATTGCTGAATGATTTAGGCTGATTTAGGATAGAGGCAGCAGCGGTTTGGATAAGCTTATGTTTATGTGGAGGTGTTGGAATAATCAACTGTAGAGGGAAGGACCTGGATGAGGGTTGCAGGTGCAGATGAGCTGAGGCAGGTGGCAGAGTTGGATAGTGTTGCGGAGGTGGAAATAGGCTGTCTTGGTAATGGAGTAGATATGTAATCAGGAGTTCAAGTCAATGTCAAATATGGCACCAAGGTTGCAAATGGTCTGGCTCAGTTTCAGACAGCTGACAAGGAGAGAGATGGAGTTGTTGGCGAGGGAACAGAGTTTGTAGCAGGTGTAAGATTTTTGGATTCAGGGCCTTAGATACCTAAGACAGGCAGCCAACACTTCGTAAGTAATCTTACGATAGTTTATTAGGTTTATTAAGAAACACATAGATATGATGCATTAATTAATTAGACAGAAAATGTATGACCCATGACAGTTGAGAGCAGTTTACTTATCCCAGAGGATGAATGGACGGGTGACACAGAATGTGTTGATCATAGTAGCCTGTGTTAGCAACAGTCTGCTCTCTAGTTGAAGTGTTGGGAAACTCTTCTTCCTCTACTTCTTCTTCCTCTTCCATCTGAAGAAGGTGGCAGACTGACGAGCACTGCCACCTTACCAGCACTGCCCCCTGTCCCCGAGCACTTGTTAATATACCCTTTTCCTGGGGGTTGGTAGCTTATCCAGTGTCAATCATCTATTCAAACCCTTCTGACCAATGGATACAAACAGGTTACCAAAATGTTGGGGTGGTTACCTCCTCCCCTGTTTGTTGCCTTGCTCAAGGTCAGCTTTTTAGTTTTCATCATGCTGAGGGTTATGTCCTGGCCCTTTCTAAACATTTGCATAGAAAAGATGCAATCCTACCAATTTGGGAATGTCAATATGGCAGCCTGAACCAAGTAGAAATGGCCTTGCCATTTCCAGGGACTGCTTAGAAGTTGGAGTGTTTATAAATTGCCTTTACAGAGAATCAATGCTGTTTAGCTAACCTCATAAATTCTAAATAACACAGAAAATACCAGTTTATTAAAAACCCCAATTTCTTACTCAGGGACTGGAGCTGGTTGCTTTGCAGTCTTCCCAATATTTGTTTTAAAATGTGATGTTTATCATTGTAAGCTACATAGCATAAACATTATTTAGAAAATGTACGGAGACAGTGCCTCAGGATATGCATGATGCAAAGGTTGTGACCCTGTACAAGAACAAGGGGGACTGCAATGATTGCAACAGCTATTGAGCCATCATTCTACTGAGCATTGTGAGAAAAGTATTTGCCTGTGTTGCCCTTGTCAGACTGTGGATCTTGGCTAAATACCTCAATCCTGAATCTCAGTGTGGTTTCAGAACTGGAAGAGCTACAATTGACATGATCTTCTCAGTCCAGCATCTGCAAGAGAAATCCTTCATCAATCTCACCAAGGCATTCAACCATATGCGCAGAGAAGACCTATTTAAGCTGCTGAAGAAAATTGGCTGCCCACCCATGCTGCTCAAAGTGATCTCCTGTTCTCATGACAACAAGATGGGTAAGGTCAGCTATGACAGTGCAGCTTCAGAACCCTTTGAGATCTGCATGGCAGTCAGAGCTGTACCTAAAACTGTCATTTGTCTTCAGGTCAGCTACAAGAGGGTATCTACTCACGTACCAGAATTAACAGAAAGCTGTTCAGCCTTTAGTCATCTAAGAACCAAGACAAATGCATGGCAAATCCACATCAGAAAGGTACTCTCCAATGACAATGCTGCACTAACATTCCACACTGAGGAACATCGGCAGTGGCAAATGGACAGCTCTCATGCCTGTAAAGGGTTTGGTTTGACCATCAGCGTGATGAAATGTCTTGGTCCAGGATGTTGCCATATCTCCATCTACCAGCACCGACAATGTGACGCAGGAGCTTGTTAATAGCATCACATGCTTAGACTCCACAATCACCGGCAATCTGTCACTTGATGCTGAAATTCACATGTGCAATGTAAAAGCTGCAGCTGTTATGTCCAAGCTGAGTAAGAGTGCAGAACAACAGCAACCTGACTGAGAATACCAAACTGTGAGTCTACCAAGCCTGCATTCTCAGTGCATTCCTCTACAGTGAGGAGACCTGGACAACATACGTTAGGCAGAAGAAAAGGCTGAAGAGTTTGCACCTTCACTGTCTCAGATGTACCTCGGCATCTCTTGGCAGGACAAAGTCGCCAACTCAGAGATGCTGGAGTATGTTAGTTTCATCAGCACACACTCATTCCTAAGCCAACACCGTCTGTGCTGGCTCGGCCATGTTCGTCGGATGGATGACAGCCATATACCCTAAAACCTTCTATACAGTGAATTGGCCACTGGGTCATGACATCCTGAGCATCCATACCTCCGCTATAAGGACACCTGCAAGGGAAATATGAGGATGGCAGACACTGACAATTAGGAGACAGTCACTGATGGCTGTGACCTCTGGAGTCTGACTGTTTGGAAGAGCATTGGAAGAAGTGAGCAGAAACAAAAAGTTCAGCTGGCTGAGAAGAGGGCCCACAGAAAACAGGGGCCAGTGAATTGTGTGCCTTCTCAACCCACTGCCTTCCTTTGCAGAAAATGTGACAGAAACTGCCATGCGAAAGCAGGGTTTTCTGAGCCACAACAAGCAATATTTAACACAACATTGACACAAACTATCACCTTACATACAGGAAACTGCCACAATATATAACAATTAATTAATTGATTTATTAGACAATAGAACCTGAAGTAAAATGTTTATTTTCCTTTTTTTAAGAAAAATCTTCAAATCCTGGAATACTAGCATAGCAGCTTGAAGGCAAGCACTGAGTTCAGTTAATGCAACACTTAATGCGGAAGAATTTCTGTATAATTTTCACTCCCTGCAAAACCCTGCAGACTGTAACTACTGTGACTCATGATTTGTACTCTGCACATTACCTGGCAGTCCAGCTCTCGTAGCCAAATGTTGAGGAGCTGAACTGACAGGAAAAGTAACAAAGCAAGTGAGAACAGAAAGAAAGGCACAGAGGCAGCATTGTGAATAAAACAGAGAGGGCCCCAAAGCAAAGCCAGCTAAAGAGAATAGGCAGCTTAGAAAATTGTAACTGCAAGAACCTATGAGATGAACAAAAAAGCAAATTACATACATGACAGTAAGGGCAAATCGGCTGAAAAATATGAGGTGGTTAGCCTCTGCAGCATGAAAAAGGCACAGTTGATGTTGAAATGAAAGAGCAGGACCCACGGCAAGTCTATGGCATACACATTAAATGTGATGTTCAGTCCACCGACAAAAAGACACAACATTATTTTTGGTTTGTGACAGGACGAAGGTGAAGTTTGTATTTGTCAGCCCTCAGGGTCTGTTAATCTCATGTATTCATCAAATATAAATCAAGGGATTTTGATCTGCCAAAGGGTATGAGAATATTTTTCCTGTACACAGTAAAGAACAGGCACATCATCACATCTATACCAAAAAGGCAGAGACACTAATGCTTTTCTGTCCTCACTAATTATTCCAACAGTGTCAGAGAGAGCCAAGATAAACAAACCATCACTAGTCCATTGTGGATCCTGTTTGTTGGGCACTTGAACACATAATTTCTGATTCTATGACCTTCTTCAAATTGTCACTGACCAGAGGGGCTACAGGGGTTTAGCCCATAGATAATCAGCTTTCGTAATTTAGCATCCACCTACCAGGAAGGAATGATTCATAAGCAGGCAGAAAACCCTGATCTTAGGGGCCAGATCCAATGCTGCTAGCTTCAGAAGGCTTAAGAGACCTGTGCCTGCACTTGGATTTGCTCCATGGTCTTTAGTCTGAAGATTCATTCCATGGATGGACAATGTGAATGGTTCAGGGAAATAAACAATTCAGGCTTCCTCCCATAGACAGCAATGTGCCTGCATGACAAGCAGAGAGAATAATCCACCCCTTATATTTCTTACTGCAGCTAACAATGACAGAGACACAGTTTACTATTGGCCACTGATTTTAAATCTAAAAGCATTTTGAAATGGATGTTATTATTAGTAAAATGGTTAGCAAAAGCTCACGCTACCAGGCTGTGTCTAGTTACTAAAACCAGTGCTATGATGATGTAGTTTCATCTTTGTAATTACCATGATTTTTTCTGAGAAAAAATTCAAAGACAGAAAACAGCTCCACTTAAAAATTCACACTACAGTGGTATAACATCTGCTACAAAACAGAGAGCCTCTGGCAGTCTCCATGTTAAAGGACACCAGCTCTCTTTCATAACATTTTCTCAATCAAATTTAGCAAAGTTTTATTTTTTTAAAAAATCCTGATACATCACAAGTTATTTGCAAAAACATGCACTGAAATCTTAGAAGCAGTATTCACAGCTGCTTCACCAACTTAGTCACTGGAAAATTCCGCAACTTGGCAAAAATTGACTTTTTCCTATTTTAATGAGCACATCTTATTTTGATATCAAAAGTGTCCCGCTATCCTTTTTATGATGATAAGTATTACTAAGATAATACGATGCCCAGTTCATTCAGAAATATAACAAAACGACTGGCTATTTATAAGTCTGAAAGCTGGGTACAATGGCTCAGTGAATACAGCCTGGAACCTGTGTATTAATGTAAGTGTGTCAGTGACACCATAAAATGAGAGACTTCCATTAGAATAGTTTAGGTACACACCAATTTGTTCATATTTCTCTGATTTTGTTCGAATTTCTGTACTATTGTGCCATGCTGAGCAATGACTGCTGTAAATCTGTATACCCCAAGAATGATCATTCTTCCCAATGAAGCATGAGTTGTCTGGTCCTTTTCTCTTTATGCTTTTATATGTCACACCCAGACAGCTACCTTCACTGATTTCAACTTCCCAATAATGGGCACCTTTATCCAATTTTTCTGCACACAGCACTTGCCAGCAACAGTCAAACCGCTCTGAGTGATCAACATCATAAACCTCCTCTGGCCAGATATTTGTCGCTTTGCGGTTCTCCTTAGTCAGAGAAAGGCACTTATGTGCTGTCTTTGAGTCGAATGTCAGTTGACGGGAGTACATTAGAAGCTCCATCCGGTTCTGTGGTTCTTCTGACTTTGGCCAGCACTGCCTCAATCCTGCTACTTCAGTGCCTAGGTTTTCTAAAATTTGATTGCATTTACTCTCCAGTTGTTCCTTGAGATTAACTACAATCTGCCTTAAGCCAGTCGAACTAACATCCATGTCACTGATGATCTGGGATGAGGTCTTTTCACACTCATTGTTTAAAGCTTTAAACTCCTGTAGGAATTTGATATCATCATTAATACCTGAAAGCTCTCCCATCTGAAGCTTCTTCTTCCTTAATTCAATACACTTCTGTTCCTTTTTGGTGATGGCTTCTTCAGACTTAGTTAATGCTGTCTGTTTCTCTTTCTCTATAAATTCAGCCACTTTGGTATTTGATTTTTCAATGTCTCGGACCAATTCCTTGAACTTGGCAGCAATGTCTTTTTGCACTACGATTGCAGAGTTTTTAATTGAATCCATTTGTTTTCTTAGGTCTCCGATCTCAATTTCATTCATTTCTACATGTTTTCCCAATGTCGTCTCTTTACCTGCCAGTTTTTTCTGCTGCTTCACCCGCTCCTCCTCTACAGTCACAAATATGTGCTCTCCATGTTCTTGGACTATACATATACAACAGATAAAAGTGTCATCCGTCCTGCAGAACAGTTCCAGCGGCCTGTTGTGCCGTTTGCATTGTTGGTTCTCCATGCTTTTGACTGCATCGACTAGCTTGTGATGGCTCAGTGCTGCATTTACATGATGAGGCCTGATATGAGTATCACAGAATGATGCCTTGCACACTAAACAGGACTTAGTAGCCTTAACCTTTTTGTCAATACAAAAATCACATACAGCATCATCTGGATCAATGCAAGTCTCCTGTGGGACTATATTCTCAGGTTTGGAAATCTTCTCCACCACTTCAGACAGGGCAATGTTTTTGCAAAGGTGAAGCTTGTGAAGGAAGCTTGCTCGACACTTAGGGCAACTGTGTGACTTCATGCTTACTTCTTTATCCCAGTAGCTCTTTATGCATTTCATGCAGAAATTATGCCCACAGGGAATTGTAACAGGATCTGTGAACAACTCCAAACAGATGGCACAGCAAAGTTCCTCCTCAAAAAGAAATGGATGTGATGCAGCCATCATAAAGACAAAACAGTGTGCTGAAAATGAAAGTAAAATGGAACTTCCTGGATGATTCACTTTGCACAGTGAACTCTGAACAGAAAAGAAGTTAGTAAACAGCACCACCTATATTTCGTCATCCGTTAGTAAACTGACACAAACTTTTTTGTTCAAAGGTCCTTTTTTCAAATGGATTAGTATTTTCAGAACCCCCATCTAAATTATAATGCCATATAATACTTATTGGAAATGCTGCATGTAGTGAGTATTTTAATAGGGTTTTTAAGAATACAGGTAATCACTTACAGGTATCATTGTGTTGGGTGTGACGGCTTAAATATTTTTAAAACTTCCCCTTCCTTGAACAAGGCTGAACTCACCTGGCACTTTAGGCTTGGGGCTGGATTTTAGTGGGGGCCCAATTCAGGCCGGTGCAGAGGCAGTCCGCTGCAGAAAACGGCAGTGACATTGTGCGCCTGGATGCCCCACCTCTCTTTCTGGTAATATTCCTGAGGGCTGGGGGGGGGGAGGGGGGGGGGGGGGGGGTGGCGCAGTGTGGGATTGCAAACTCACCCGCGCTCCCAAACAGGCCAATTGAAGCCAACTGCTGAAAGCTCGATTCTGCAACCATTTTGAATCTTCCTGGGGGCAGCTGGCATTCAGTAACTTTCTGCCTCAGACTAGCTGGAGGTAGGTGAGGACATCGGGCAAGTCATAGAGGCCAGAAAAGGTTAAAAAGTTAAGTCATAGGGCTCACCTTAGGGCACCCTAAGACTTACTCCTTTGATGTTTAAGTTGCAGCAGCCCATGCGTGTCAGGGGACATCACCTGTGCACCAGGATGGTGGAAATGGGCGCTGCACCCTCAGACATCGAGGCTACTTGAGATAAGGAGCGGCAGCCTGCAAAGGGAGGGCAGAGTACTGGGCATGAGGAGGCTAGAGGAGAGGAGCAAATAACACAAAGGAGAAGGAGCCACTACCCTGAGCACAGGATATACAGGCAGAAGCGAAGATATCTTGAGATCAGTAAGAACCATTGCCAAAGGGGACAATGACTCTCTAAGCAGTTGGTCACGCACCTGTACCCTGATCAGTGGGAACCTCAGCGGCATCTCACAGGCGGCTGCATACTGTGTATCACCCAGGTAACAGATGCTCTCTTCGTCAAGAGTGGACAACATGTCAGATTCACATCACATCAGAGGCATTGGAAGCTTAGAAGGCACTAGGTCCGATGCCTGGTGCAGTCAGGTGGAGTACTCCATCACCCTTCTGCAAGGGGGTCAGACATTGAGAGGGTCTGCTGCGCTCTCCATAGCATGGCCCTCCGGAGAGGTGTGAGCCTTGAGGATGGTGAGGCCCTGGAAGGGGCCATCTAATCAAGGGAGTAGCAGGTGCAGGAGGTAAGAGAGGAGGAGGTATTGGAGGCATGGAGAGATGATGCTGAACAGAGAAGTGCCTCTGCTACATGGCAAGGTGGCCTCCTCCTGCCAACCTCCCTCCTCTCCCTCATGGGTGCTGGGCCTCTGGTTTCCCAATGATGTCTTGCTTCCCTGTGGTGCAGTGGCAGGCTTTGGCAAAACTCCTTTCCTCAGGACAGCCAGCAGCCTCAGTGATGGTTGTGTTGGGTGTCTGAAACTCACCCTGCATTCCTGCCCTCACCAGCTTTAACTGGACAGGAAATCCATCCCCACATCAATTAAGGTCTCAACCCCATGAAAATCTGAACTTCAGTCAGTTTTTTACTGGAGACTGGTTTTTGACATAAATACAGGCCCAGACCCTATTTTCTGCCTCGGTGGTGAAAGGCCAGCCTGTGGTAACTGCAACTCTACTTGGTGAATTTTGTGCAACTCTCAGCACGCCTCAATACGCACCCCCTCCTACATGAGACGGACAGCCAGCTCTGCACTGCACGTGACGGCTGCGCTCCACTCTTGCCTCTGGCTCGCACCAAACTTGCCTCCAGCTGCTGCACTTCATTTCCATGTCACTGTTTGCTCTATGTGTGCCCCTGGCTGTATGTCTTTTGCTAATTTGCAGACCCCCTGGAAAGTTTCAACAGACCACGGAGACGTGCAGTCTCCAGCTTGTGAACCAATGATCTAATACACTGTGCTTACACTGTATTCATGCCTTTATAAATGTTTTTATTTGTTGGTGGGGCGTGAGTATTGCTGGCTAAGCCAGCGTTTATTGCCCATCCCTAGTTGCCCTTGAGAAGGTGGTAGTGAGCTGCCTTCTTGAACCGCTGCAGTCCATGTGGTGTAAGACACCCATAGTGCTGTTAGGAAGGGAGCTCCAGGACTTTGACCCAGCGACAGTGAAGGAACGGCGGTATATTTCCAAGTCAGGATGGTGAGTGAGTTGGAGGGGAACTTGCGAGTGGAGGTGTTCCCATGCAACTACTGCCCTTGTCCTTCTTGGTGGTAGAGGTTGCAAGTTTGGAAGGTGCTGTCTAAGAATCCTTGGCAAGTTGCTGCAGTGCATCTTGAAAATGGTGCACACTGCTGCCAACATGCGTCGCTGGTGAAGGGAGTGAATGGTTGTGGAAACGGTGCCAATCAAGTAGGCTGCTTTGTCCTGAATGGCGGTGAGCTTCTTGAGTGTTGTTGGAACTGAACTCATCCAGGCAAGTGGAAAGTATTCCATCACATTCCTAAACTGTGCCTTGTAATTTACTATGATTCTCAGCCTTCCTGTTGCAGCTTTGTTTTTTATTCATTCACAGGATGTGGGCTTCGCTAGCTGAGCCAGCATTTATTGCCCATCCCTAGTTGCTATGAGAAGGTGGTGGTGAGCTGCCTTCTTGAACCACTGCAGTCCATGTGGTCTAGGTACATCTACAGTGCTGTTAGTGTACCTACACCACATGGCTTTGCATATATACAAGCTTGTCTCAGTTGGTAGAGTTCTTGCCTCTGGTTCAGAAAGCTGTGAATTTAAACACTGGTCCAGAATTTGAGCACATGTACTAGGCTGATAAAATAATGAAAGAGTCTGGCATTATCAGAAATGCACTCTGTCAGATGAAAAGCAGATATAAAAGTTTCTACAAAACTTTTTGTGAGAGAGAAGGGGAGCCTCCCAGTGTTCTGGTCAATATTCACCCCATGGCCACCACCACTAAAATACATTGGCTGGGAATTCCTCCTATTCTGTCATCTTAACTTCAATGGAAGTATGATCAAACCATAATTACATTCTTGAGTTCTTTGTATCTACATCACGTGCGCTGCATTGTTTCAAGAAGGTGGCTCACCGCCACCTTCTCAAGGGCAATTAGGGATAGGGAATAAATGCCGGCCTAGCCAGAGATGCTCATATCCCATTGATTGAATTAAAATAACAGGGCTTCCACCATATTTCTGGTGAATTTTCTGCTTTGGATTAGGAGCAGCTCCGAAGAAAATCCTGGCCATTACCTGGTTATTGATTTTGTTTGTGGTTTGTGGGATATTGTTGTTCACAGGTTGGCCACCATGAACACATACAAAATACATCTGTTATGACATCCCAGATTTAAATAACTGTCATAACCTATATTTTTAATTAGTATGTTTTGAGTTGCAGCTCTAAATTCAGGAATAAGGCCACCAGTTCTCGACAGGTTTTTATAACAAACTAAATGAAACATTTATTAATTTACAACAAATTAAACACATACACATGGCTACCAATCGCTACTATCATAACATTTTACCAAATTCCCAAATTAATCTCCACTAAGGCAACAATAACCAATAGACTTAAACAAACACCAGGCAAAGCATTTTCAGCTTACAAATTCAAATTGAGGCTCCTTTCAACCTGGTTCCTTTGCAGATAGTTGTAAGCTTACAGCTGCTTAGATCTTACATGCATCTGCCCTGCACACACAAACTCTTTTCTGTTATACCCAGCCTTTCACTTTGAATATAAATTCTCATTGTTTCACCAGGCCCCTTGACCTCCACCTCTTCAAACAATAAAACCCCTTTCATAATACCAATTTTATTAGTAATATAAACATATTGCTTGGTGTCTCCTAGTTAGGTGCAAGATTTCACCACCCCCCCCCCCCAAGTCTTTGAATGGTTTATTCAACAAAATGCAAATGCACCCTTTACCTTACTATTTACATCTCAAAACTACTATACATCAAAGCATCCAGACTAGCTGGTTTTAATCTAAATAATACATACTCAGCCTAAACCTTTATTTAAAAAAAAAATCATTTCCAATAACATAATATTCATCAACATCTCTTCATGACAATGTCAAATAGTAATTGAGCTGTGAAACACTTTGGCATGTCCTAGGTTCAGGAATGATAACATGTAAATGCAAGTTCTCTCTGCTACATTCTCCAATTACACCTTTCAAATAATGAGCCCAAAATACTAGGATATAGTGTGACCCTCAGCTTTTTTTCTTACTTTCTGGGCTGAGTATTACAGGTGGGTGGATGGGTATGGAGTCGACCCACTCCACGCCAGCCCGCCCCTCAGTTATAAGGTGCTGCAGGCAGACTAAACAAGGGCCGAGTGGAAACCCTGCCCCTGAATGGGGAGGAAGCCCCACCCTTGGGCATTGCCAGCCAATCAGATTGACCAGCAGCGCCATCAGTCCCGGCGGTGTCAACAGCACATTAGTGGGTGTTGCTAGGACTGCAAGAGGAGGAGGAAGAAGGCCCATGGATCCCCGGAAACAGGTAAGTCTGGGGTCTTGGGCAGGGAGTGGACAACAAGGACAACAGTTGCAGGTGAACAGCATAATCTCCAGGTTCTCATCCAAGTCACATATCATCTTGGTTTGGACATATATCATTGTGGAGGTCTTGTGGTGCTTTGGGTGGCATCCCTGCCTCTGAGTGGGTTCAAGTCCCCTTCCAGGACTTGATGGCAAAGGAAGGCGTGTTCATAATGTGGCCAAACAGGTTGAGTATCAATTTGCAAATCCTTTCAATGTATACCAATGGCTGATGGTAAGAGCAGAAGAGTTTCATGGTCAGCCATGTGAGGGAAAGAAGATTGGAGTTTCTACTATTACTATTCAAAGCTCTGGGCTACAATACGCATGTAAAAGTTCATGTTGCCACAACAACTCAGAGTCCTGAGAGGGCGAGTTGGTTCAGTTGGCTGGATGGCTGGTGTGGATCAAATTGGTGCAAACAGTATAGCATTCAAACTCCATTCCGACTAGGATGGATTTGGAATCTGCCCCGTCTTGACGGAGGTTGTGGGAGTACCTTCACCAGATGGACTGCAGTGGTTCAAGAAGGAGAGTCACCACCACCTTCTCAAGGACAGTAAGGGGTGGGTAACATGTTAACACCCACATCAAAAGAAAGAATTTTAAAAACATCAAATTATAGTCAAAACTGAATGTGGAGACTTGCAACTGTCTGTGTTCCCATTAGTCTATGCTTTAAGCTAATTGTTGTACCCATTATTGAACTCTTATTCATAATGGAGCTTTTTATATTAAATGCTGCAATGAGAATTCCATTTCATTACATTTACCACGTCTCAATCAGGATCTATTATTGCCACTGAAAAAGCTGTTGAGCAGTTACTGAACAAGTTTTGTCCCATATTTTCAATGTCACTTTGTTTAAAGTTTTCATAATTACTTGTCTAATTGTGTCAAGAGGCAGCAAACTGTAAAATTGCCTAAGATGCAGCAGCTGTATTTTAATAGCATGGTTTGCTCACTGGTGACTTGATAGCAACATGTCAGTAAAGACTAGAGGGCATCATTAGTGCCTTTGTTTGTATCCTACGTTTCTAGAAACTGAGATGATTGCTGTTTTTGAGATTATTTCTGAATTTAAATTGTTGGGATTTCTTGTGTTCATCAAGCTAATAGTTGTCACTACTGGGAAGGTAATATTTGTCCAGATTCTGCAGCCCAGAATCAAGCATAATTAGACCAGATATAAAACAACTTGCATTTTTACTGCTTGAAAGCCAGAATGAGTTGGTTCCTTTACCTACCCTTCATCACCCAGACCTGGAAGCAACTCAACAAATACAGAAAAAACACAAGTTAATATTGGGTCTCTCACAAGCAAGCTCTCTTATTCTTAATGGTAACATAATGTAACTGGAGAAATTGTTGCCCAAATGCAAACCTCATTGTGCCACCTGTCAATCAATCAGTCAAACTCTTAGACCTTTGTTGATTGGACACACTATCATAATACATGCCTCTCCCTCATGAGGGATTAATTGTCATGTATTTGC
The DNA here is from genome assembly GCF_017639515.1 of Carcharodon carcharias. Lineage (NCBI taxonomy): Eukaryota > Metazoa > Chordata > Chondrichthyes > Lamniformes > Lamnidae > Carcharodon > Carcharodon carcharias. The sequence goes on from NC_054473.1 coordinate 168,753,094, forward strand.
TAATCCTTCCCCAGTCATTTCTCTCTTTCACATTAATGCCCATCTTCTCCTGCAAAACAAGGTATACATCTTTAACACAGTAAAGTGTCCCGAGACACTTCACAGGAGCATTATCAAATAAAATCAAGAAGATAGTAGAATAGCTGACCAAAAACTTGGTCAAAGAGGTAGGTTTAATTACAACCTTAAAGGAAGAGAAAGATTGAGGAAGCTGGAGAGATTCAGGAGCCTAATTCCAGCCCTTTGGCAGCTGAAGACTTGGTTGCTAATGGTGGACTGGTGAGTTTTAAACAAGTGCAAGAGGTAGGAACTGGAGAAATACAGAGTTCCTGTAAGGCTTCAAGGCCGCAGAAGGCTAGAGTGGATTTAAAAATCAGAATGGAACTTTTAAAATTGTGTCATCGCTGGACTGGAAGCCAAAGCAGGCCAGCAAGAATACCAGTCTTACACAGTTTATCAGAATATTAGGAATGACACCTAGAAATGGCATGCATATACCACAACTAATAAATGTAACATTCAAGCAGATGCAGATTGAGTTGCATGTTACCTCCAATTGTACATTATCCAACTGGGATGCAAATTGTATGCCGCAGCTTAGGGGCATGAACACCTTCATTCAAGCATCAGATACCATTGTGAGACATGTTAATTGAGCCAAGATGGCAATATGCTAAATACTGATTGTATGACCTGTTGCCTGGTGTGGATGAGGCACTTAATTGTCCATTCAGGATAAATAATGGAAAACCAACCTTAAAACAGTAACAGAGAATTCTGGAAATACTCAGCAAATCAGGCAACATCTGAGGAGAGAGAAAGAGAGTTAATGGGCAGAATCTTCTGCATTTGGTCCCTGGTGGAACAACAGGACCATTAGTGGGTTGAGTATGAACTGTATGTTAATTCTATTTAATTGCACACAGGTGGTGAGCATTAACTGGTGATTTACTTGCACCCCTGTAGAAAGGAACAGTCTGAAACTTTGGTGCACATTCATAATATGTATATCTGTAAATAAATGTTTATAAAAGTGTGAAAAAAATTGGGTCCAAATCTATCCTTTACCTTTCAGGCAACCATCCTTGAGGGGCTGCTTGACTGCTTCTGCTCCTGTTTCATATGTTCGTATCCTCTGCTGCCTTGTTATATATTCCAGGAAGCAGGATTGAAGGATAGAACAGGAGCCTATCTTTACTCATTTTTATACGCATTTATTTACAGGGTACACATTACTAACATTGGGAATCTGATTTACCAATGCGCGAGCTTTGCCTAGGCTCTTTCCCAAAGCTATAGTATCAGCAGCCTACTTCTGGGTTCCCTGACAAACCAGGAAGGCTCACCAGCGCTTGAATTTTTGAGACTGCAGCAACCACAGCAATAGACAGGAGACCAGGGAACGCTGTCCCCCAAAGAACAGAACAAACTCTCCGACCAAGCAGCCGTGGATGAAAGTGGCCAAGGAAGTCAGTAGCAGGAGTGTGGTCCCTCCAACCCAGAGACAGGATCTCAAGAGGGTAGGAAAGGTGAGTAGTATATCACTTTCAGCTGCTAAGCACCAGACTCTGACTTTCCCAGCACTCTCCTGTATAGCATGCCTCAAGACAACACACCTTTCGGATGCACTCGTTCCTCTTTCTCCTGGCATCTCACATATCCATCTGGGCAGCCAGTGCTCACAGTCACACTCATCCTCTCGCACCATGCCTCACAGTGACCCTCCACAAATGTTGCCCCTTCTTGCTAGCCACATAAGCCATTACAAACACTCACACATCTCTAGTTTCTCTGCTTGCAGGAGAACAGAACACACAACTCTCAGAGACAGAAACCTGGGAGAGTAGGAGGGGGCAGTAACAGGGTTGGCATGAGGTTGGGAAGTGGCCCTCCAGGTATCTTTTTGTCCATCGGCAATGTTTGCCCACCCATTCCACTGGGAAGGAGGTCTTATTCCAGAAGGCTGCAGATGTCAGCAGCGACCTGCTCCGAGAGCCTGAGCCTCCTGAGGCACCGATGCTCAGGCATGTTGAGGGAGTTGATCCTCTGTCTCTGTAGCCTCTATGCTGCAGGTTTTTCCTGCTCCCACCTGGTTTTCGTTGGCAATTCCCTCTCCTCTATAGAGGATCTGAGGAGAAGACAGCTGGTGCCGCTACTGGTATTGGTCTTTATTCTGCCCTTGCCCCTCATCAGGGATGAAAAGTGCAGTTGTATAAGGCACTCCCTATGCCATGGTGAAGGCTGGAAGTACAAATGTGCAGCTGAAAGTGAAGGAAATGCGCGTCAGATAAAGTGCCACCCAAGAAGTTGGCAATCATCTGTCAAGCAGTTTTTTTAAAAAATTTGTTCATAGGATGTGGGCATTGTTAGTAAAGCCTGCATTCATTGTACATCACTAATTGCCCTTGAGAAGGTGGGGGTGAGTTGCCATCTTAAACTGCTGCTGTCTCTGTGGTGTAACTCCCAATGCCACCTTATTAAAGATGCATTCCTGGGAAGCATGCCATTTCGATGGCAAGCGGGCTCTCATTTGCCCGCCAGGCTAGCACTTCATCGCCACCTCATGCAAGGCACAATATTTAAAGTGCAGACGCATGCACACCTCTCAGTGCTTCCAGCCCAGGACTGCTGCACAGAAGACAAGACCTCGAAAGGCAAGAAGACTGCAGTTCCCCGAATCAGTGATGCATTCCTGAGACTACTTTTGGATGACTACTTCACAGGGAACTCTGCCAAGGGTCTCCACATGTGCATATATGGAGGTCTTCATGGAAAGGATAGCGGATGCCATGGAGACCCTGGTCCAGTAGGACACGGAGATGAGTGCAGACCTGTACTCCATTGCGTTAGCCATGGACGTGTTCTTGTAGTGGCAATGCATGAGGGAAATCGGGCACCTTGATGTCCTTCCGCTATGTCTTCTACACTGCTCTGGGCAAAGACCAACAAACAAGATCATCAATCCAGCATGGGAGCAATGGCAGCAGTGGTCAATGCCAATGCCTTGCAAAAGAGGACAGTCACACAGTGCGACAAGAGGATGAATCGTTTTATCCATTCTGCCAGGCTAAGTCACTCTCCTCATCACGCTCAACTTGCACTCACAAACCCATCACGCATCCACAGAGATCTCACATCTCTAGAGACAACACCACTAACTGTCACACCCACCCCCACATCTCCATCAGGCCCATAGCCTCTCATGCTCGCGTCCTCATCCCACCCATGGCTCTGCTCACCACACAAACATTCCACACAGTGCCATGTGTCCTGCTCACACTCTCTCCATCTGTTTTCATGCAGAAGAAGATGGCTCAAAGAAGCAGGGAGAGGTCCCAGGCCACGGGTGGAGTGGCCCACATTAGGCACCTCACTCACTTTGAGGATCGTGCCATCAGTCTGACTGGTGAGGACATGAACTGTGCCTGCAGCCATGGTGAGGTTGGCGGCGAACACCCACATGAGGATCCTGCACCACATCATCCCCCTCTCAATACAACTGTGAGTGTTCTCTTTCCTGCTTTTGCCTCTGCTGCTATGCACTAATTATCTCTACTTTGGTTCACAGGGAACTCTGCCAAGGGACTGACACCCTCAGCCAGCCATTCCCTCAGCTCCATCCAGGTCCTCACCTCCAGCCAAGAGGACACCTCCTTTGAAGAGCTGGAAATAAGCAGCCTGGAAGACCCATCACAGCGCTTACCCACACCCTGCACCAGTGCAGAGACATACACCTCGGTGGGAGCAAGATCTAGACCAGGCTCGGGTTCACAATCTGGTGGTCACCGCATGGTCTCTGCAGCAGGAATAAACAAGTTCAACCGAGCTCCCCAGCACTCAGAGGACTGCTAGGGAAGAGGCATCTTTGGGGTCCGAGTCAGATAATGAGCCTCTGGTTTCAGCCTTCCAACTCACGTTGGAGAGTCAGCAGCAGGCGGGACAACATCATGCAGAGCTGTTGGAAGCCCTGAACGGAGTCGGGGGAGTGTGACTGCCTGCTCTCTGATGAAGTGGTGCCCACATGTGCATATATGGAGGCCTTCATGGGAAGGATAGCGGACGCCATGGAGACCCTGGTCCAGTAGGACACGGAGATGAGTGCAGACCTGTACTCCATTACGTAAGCCATGGGCGTGTTCTCGTAGTGGCAATGCATGAGGGAAATCGGGCACCTTGATGTCCTTCCCCTCAAGAAGTCAGGCCGGGGCCCTCGGGCACCCAAAAGGAGGAGGGGTGGCAGCCTGACATCCCTGGGTCACCCATTCAGGAATCTCAGAGGCTGTTCTCTCTCTTCAAGTCCCCTTTGCCTGTGACCCCTTCAACCTCATCCTCTGTTACTGTAGAGGGAGCAGCTGGCCCATGAGCGATCCTGGGGGGAGAAGTGTGTGTGTGGCAGGGCCTTTCGGAGCCTTGTGCAAGCACTGTCCCACACACGCAGATCCTTCCCACATCACACTCATCTTACTGTCCTGAGTATTTTCAGTGCTGCCTGCTGGGGTTCACTTTCAGTTGTCCATCTGAGCTGACCTGCATCTGCACCCACCCACTGATCGCACTCCCATGCAGCACCTGTTCCCGCCCACCATGAGTCTCCTTTCACTTTCGATTTAGCAAGCATGGTTTGTCTAACATTTTTCTTCAGGTCCCCTGTCCTTTCCCCTCCCCCAGACACCCATATCCTTTCCCCCATCACTGTTGACGCCCCCAGCATCACCTTCCACCTCGACGATTATCCATAACAGACCATGGCCAAGACACTGAAGTCCCAAAGCAGACCCTCAACCTGATTTTCCACCTTCCGTGAGCTACATTGCAGTGGCGCCATGTCCATCGGAATCCACCCAGCATGCAATGGACATTCCTCCAGGGTCCTGTTGCTGTCGGGCTCCAGCACCTTCTGATCCTCGGTTGTCCGCAATGTGAGAAAGGCCTTGACGGTAAGTTGCAACTTCCACACATCACACTTGTCAAGGCATGTTCTGCACCCACGTGTTTTCCAGCTGATATACCTGGATGATCCTGCGTGGGAGGATGATTCCGGTGAGCTGGGCTTCTAATGATATGCAGAAGTATTCCAATGAAGTTCCCGATATTTGACCGTGGGAAACGCAGTCTGCCATTGATGGGCAGAGCAGACGATTGCAAACTGGGTTTCACAACGGCATGAATCCAGTTTTTCGCCTTCCCACCATATTGCCCGCTGGCACCCACCATGAGGCCTGTGTCAGCTGGCACAGAAAATTCTACCCATAGTGTTGTGGGGTAGGGAGTTTGAGATTTTGACCCAGCAACATTGAAGGAGTAGTAATATACTTCCAAGTCAGGATGGTGAGTGGCTTAGAGGGGAACTTGTAGGTGGTGGTATTCACATGCATCTGCTGTCCTTGTCCATCTTGATGGTAGAGGTCACAAGTTTGGAAGGTGCTGGTTGAAGGAGCCTTGGTGCATCTTATAGATGGTAAACACTGCTGCTACTGTACATAGGTGGTGGGGGGAGTGAATGTTTAATGTGGTGGATTGGTTGCCAATCAAGCAGGCTGTTATGTCCTGGATATTGTCAAGCTTCTTGAGTGTTGTTGGAGCTGCACTCATCCAGGCAAGTAGAAATAATTGCACCATGCTGGTGACTTATGCCTAGTGCCTTGTGGTGGACAGGCTTTGGGGAGTCAGGAGGTGAGTTACACGCCAGAGAATTCCCAGCCTCTGATCTGCTCTTGTAGCCACAGTGTTTAGATGGCTAGTGCAGTTAACTTTCTGGTCAGTGGTAACCCTCAGGATGTTGATGGGAGTGGAATTCAGTGATGGCAATGCCATTGAATGTCAAAGAGAGATCGTTAGAAGTCCTTCTTGTTGAAGATTGTCTTTGCCTGACACTTATGTGGTGCATATGTTACTTGCTAAATATCAGCTCAGACATGAATGTCACCGAGGTCTTTCTACCAGCCGGCATTATCTGAGGAGTTGCTGAATACTGTGATATAATCAGTGAGCATTTCCATTTCCAACATTGTGATGGAAGGAAGGTCATTGATAAAGCAGCTGAAGATGATTGGGCCTAGGACATTATTCTGAGAAGCTCCTGCAGTGATGTCCTGGGCTGTAATGAGTTCTTTATCCACGTGGCCCAGGTGAAACCCAAACTGAGCATTGCTGAGCAGGTTGTTACTGAATAACTGCCACTTGAAAGCACAATGGATGTCATCTTTCACTGCTTTGCTGATAGCGGACAGTAAACTGACAGGGCTGGCAATTACCAGATTGAATTTATCTTATTTTCTGGGTCAGGACTTACCTGGGGAATTTTCCATATTGTCAAGTAGATCCCAATGTTGTAGTTTGGTGGAACAGCTTCGTAAGGGGTGCAACTAGTTCTGGAGCACAAGTCATGATATTGTCAGGGCCCATAGTTTTTGCTACATCCAGTGCCTTCAGCCATTTCTTGATATCAGTGAATCAAATTGCTGAAAACTGGCACCTGTAATGCTGGAGATCTCAGGAGGAGGCCGAGCTGGATCAGCACTTCTGGCTGAAAACGGTTGCAAATGCTTCGGCATTGTCTTTGGCACTGATGTTCTGGGCTCCCCTATCATTGAGGATGGGAATGGCTGTAGAGCATCCCCCTCTGCTTAGTTGTTTACTTGTCCACCACCATTCACAACCGGATGTTGCAGGATTGCATTTGTTGTGGAATTGTTTAGCTCTGTCCATCATGTGCTGCCTTCACTGTTCAGCATGCAAGTAGTCTTGTGGTGTAACTTTACCATGTTGGCATCTCATTTTAGGTATGCCTAGTACTGCTCCTGCCATCCACTCCTACATTTTTCATTGAACCAGGGTTTGTCCTCTGGCTTGATGGCAATGGTAGAGTGGGGGATATACTGGATCATGTGGTTATAGATTGTGATTGAATACAATTCTGCTGTTGCTGATGGCCACAGCATCTCAAGGATTCCAAGTTTTGAGCTGCTAGATGTGTCCTGAAACTGCCTCGTTTATTCTGGTGATTGTACCACACAGGGTGATGGAGGGTGTCAGTGTGAAGCCGGGATTTTGCCTCCACAAGGACTGTGTGGTGGTCATTTCCACCAATTCTCCCCTGGGAAGATGTATCTGCAACAGGAAGACTGGTAAGGGTAAAGTCAAGTAGGCTTTTCCCTCTTGTAGATTCTCTGGGCCGCAGGCCTAGTCTGGCAGATGTGTCCTTCAGGACTCAGCCAGAATGATCAATAATGGTGCTACTGAGCCACTCTTGATGATGAACACTGAAATCCCTCACCCAGAGTATATCCTGTGACCTCGCTACCCCCTGTGCTTCTTCCAAGTGTTGTTCAACATAAAGGAATACTGATTCATCAGTGGTAGGAGGGTAGTAGGTGGTAATCAGCATTCCTTGCCCATGTTTGACCTGATGCCATAAGACTTCATGTGGCCCGGAGTCAATGTTAAGTTCTCCCGGGGCTGCTCCCTCCTGAATTTGAAAGGAGTGCATTAAACAGCAACCTCTGACCTGCCATGGCTGGATCTCTTCATTTTCACTGATCAAAGCCTACCCGGCCTTTCAGCATCTAAGGAAGCTCTTTCCACTGTGCACCCAACTCAGTGACCCTGGCAAGCTGCTGACAACTCTGGAGACAGTTCTACCGTGTGGGAATTGCAGAATTCAGTGAGAAAACTGTTCTTTATTTTATTATTTAACTACCCTAATTGCTTGTCTGACAGATCCAAGAGTGTTTCCTACTTGCCTTCAATACTGCCCAGTAGAAACTGGACAAGGGCAGGAAGATGTCACTGTCCTTACCCAAAATTAAATTCAGGGGATTTCAGTCCATTGAGATATGCAAATCTGCATCCCCTGGCCTAGGAAAATTCCATCCAACCGTTTAGATCGATGCCCTTTCAGCAGAAATTTCCTGCCCTGCTTAGCACTTTCTGGATTTGTGGAGGTGGTACATCAACTCCCTCTAATGTGCCCCTCACTGCAGTTCACCATGCGCGCTTTCCCTGTGTGCTAAACAATTGTCCACTTCTTGCCAACATTGATTTCAGTATATATCCAACCCCCCACCCTTCATTGAAACTTGCTCTCTCCCTGCAAGTGTTGTGGCTGCCACAACTCCTCAGGTAACCTTCATTGCTATAATATTACCACCTCCCCTATGAGCTGCCTTAGGTTTTTAACTCCTCTTGCAGTTTCCCAGTTTCTCCCTCACTCCCCGCCAGCCACTTTGAGTCCAATCTCTTGCAATTCTCCAGTGGGAGACCTCCAATTTTCATGCAAATTAGCTTAACCTGATAAACCTGCTGGGGTCTGTGGCAGGGTCAACCACAGACATTCACATCCACTGCACTTCTGCCAACCCAAGTGTACACTAAAAAATCCAGGTCCTTGAATTTAATATTTTATTTAAATGACAAAGTTTCAAAAATACTATTTAACTACCTGTGGAACTGAATCCAATAGTGATAGTTCAGGAACAAAAACAAAAAATGCTGGAAAAACGCAGTAGGCTTGACAGTATCCATGGAGAGAAAAATAGGGCCAATGCCCCCAGTCCGTATGACTCTTCTTCAGAGCCAAAGAGTAGGGGATTGTTCAGGATCTGTTCTATACATTGTGCTGCTTTGATCTAACAGCATTGGTATGTGCAGAAACACTTGGCTTTCTGAAGGTTTCAGTGCCTGGAGGGTCTGTGAATAATAAATTCATGTGTGTTTAATGTTTTCAGTTTAACAGCTACATGAATAGGAAATGACATACCAATATTAGGTGTATAATTAGGTGTTCTGTGTGTTGCTAAATATAAATTTAAAGCATGATTGTTTATCACATCACTTTAAGATTGAAAATCTTATTTATTTGATACTCTTCTGTCTGGAAGGAAATATTGCTGCCATGTATAGATTATGCCTTATTTGAAATCCCCGAGCTACATTTGTGTCACTGTTCAGCATATGGTGCATTAAGCAGAATGCAGCTGGAAGCAGTTGAGATGGGGGTCAGATGTCTTATGAAATAAACCCTCCTGTGAGCACAGAAAAGCCAGAATGTGTTGCCAATGGACATTTGTCTTGCAAGAAGAAGATGACTATCAACTGGTAAGCCTAAAGCTTTCTGATGATTAGCAGGTGGTATGATAATCTTCTAAAACTTCAGAATGCGAGGGTCAGAATTCCAGATGAGAATACTATCCAGGAGCCATCCCTTCAAAAACAGAGGCCGTGTTGTGTAAAGCTTCACTGCAGATGTTGCAGCACATTTCTTGGATTGACAGAATATTGCTACACTGATGAAAGAAAGAAAGACTTGCATTTATTAAACTCCTTTCACAACCTCAGGAGGTCGCAAAGCACTTTACAGTCGGTGCAGTACAGTTACTGCTGTAACGTGTGGAAACGCAGCAGCCAATCTGCCACAAACAGAGTGTGATCATCTGTTTTAGTGACTGAGGGGTTGAAGAATAAATATTGGCCAGGACTCCAGGGAGAACTGCCTTATTGTTCTTCAATATAGTGGTATGGGATCTTTATGAGCAATGAGAAGGCAGACTGGGTCTTGATTTAATGTTTCATCTGAAATTCTGCACCTCCGACAGTGCAGCAATCCCTCACAAATGGATATTTCAAAAAGCAGAATGGTTCTACACATAATAATGCCTAGACTTTTGTGCTAAAGCCTCTGGATTTGGACTTGAATCCACCTCATTCTGACGAGAGTGCTACCCATTGAGTCACAGTCAATGCCTGTGCTATAGCTTTTGAATGACTGAAGGCCAGTTTTACAAAGAAGTGCCATTGGCTCAGAGCCGCACCTTCCAAGAGCACACACTGAGCTGAGCCACAGCCTCACTTCTCGCACCTTTCCATCCAAATCAGTAGAGATCTAACCTGCAATTTCCAATCAACGATCCTGGCAGGGAAGCGTTGTACTGAATTTCACATTCAGAAATTCCACCCTCTGCTTGTAAAATGTAAATCTGGCATAAAAGCTGATCGACTCTTGTTCTGCTAAGATTATGAGGTTAAGGAAAATTGATAGGTGGTTCTTCAACCAAATGTTTGAGCACCTGTAGTAATGCTTCCTTCTTTGTCTCTGTACCAAGTTTTGTCTAATTATATTCCCACTAAGAGCTTGGGGTGTTTTACTTTGTTAAAGCTGTTATATTACTGCAAGTTGTTGTTGTCCAGCTTGTCTGTATTAATGGGATTTGTGGTCCGATATGCAAAAGTGGGCAAAGCACATGCTGTATCATTAGGGCCGATTCACTAACTGTGCATTAGACTCTTTATGGCCTCAGAAAAAAAGTGAGATCCTTGCGCCATGAGACTGGATTGCAACACTTGAATAACACAATTGGATCTCAGCAACCATTTAAAATGGATGCTGGGTGATCAGCGCATTCAACCTCTTTGGTTCTTGTTCTTTACAGTGGAATCTGCTTGGTCGTCACATCAGGCAGCTGCATGTTTATCAAGTGAATTTGTTGTTTACTTCCGGGTCTCTTTGCAGGCTTAAAGCTGAATCCCATTTGTCATCTGTGACCACCCAGAAGGAAAGAACAGTTCCGATCAGTACCCTTATTTCCCAGTTTTTACTGTTATTTCATTCTGGGCATCAAGTGAGGGAATTGTATTGCAGATTTGCCAAAACTGGATCGATTTCATATCCCTCATTTAATGCTACAGCTAATGTGGTTCTGCTATTTAAGAAGGGTTGTAGAGATAAGCCAGGGAACTACAGGCCAGTGAGTCTCACGTCAGTGGTAGGGAAACTATTGGAGAACATTCTGAAGGAGAGAATCTATCTCCACTTGTAGAGGCAAGGTTTGATCAGGGATAGTCAGCATGGCTTCGCCAGAGGGAGGTCATGCCGAACAAATTTGATTGAATTTTTTGAGGAGATGACCAGGTGTGTAGATGAGGGTAGTGCAGTTGATGTAGTTTATATGGATTTCAGCAAAGCCTTTGATAAGGTCCCGCATGGGAAACTTATAAAGAAGGCAAATGCACATGGGATACAAGGTAATTTGATAAGGTGGATTCAAAATTGGCTTAGTTGTAGGAGACAGAGGGTGATGACAGAAGAATGTTTTAGTGACTGAAAGCCAGTGTCCAGTGGCGTACCACAGGGATCTGTGCTGGGTCCCCTATTATTCGTCATTTATATAAACGACATAGATGACTATGTGGGGGTAGGAATAGTAAGTTTGCAGATGACACAAAGATTGGCTGGTTGGTTAACAGTGAGGTTGGGTGTCTTGGGCCACAGAAAGATATAGACGGGATGGTCAAATGGGCAGATAAGTCGCAGGTGGAATTTAACTCTGAAAAGTGTGGGGTGATACACTTTGGAAGGAGTAATTTGACAAGGAAGCATTCAATAAATGGCATGACACAATGAAGTTCTGAGGAACAAAGGAACCTTGGTGTGTGTGTCCATAGATCTCTGAAGGCAGAGGGGCATTTTAGTGGGGTGATGAAAAAGGCATATGGGACACTTGCCTTTATCAGTCGAGGCATAGATTACAAAAGTAGTGAGGTCATGTTGGAGTTGTATAGGACCTTAGTGAGGCCACAGTTGGAGAACTGTGTGCAGTTCTGATCGTCACATTATAGGAAGGATGTGATTGCACTGGAGGGGGTGCAGAGGAGATTCACCAGGATGTTGCCTGGGATGAAACATTTAAGTTATGAAGAGAGGTTGGATAGACTTGGGTTGTTTTCGTTGGAGCAGAGAAGACTGAGGGGCGACCTGATCAAGGTGTACAAGATTATGAGGGGCATGGACAGGGTGGATAGGGAGCAGCTGTCTCCCTTAGTTGAAGGGTCAGTCACAAGGGGACATAAAGTCAAGGTGTGGGGCAGGAGGTTTAGGGGGGATGTGAGGAAAATCTTTTTTACCCAAAGGGTGGTGATGGTCTGGAATGCGCTGCCTGGGAGGGTGGTGGAGGCGGATTGCCTCACATCCTTTGAAAAGCACCTGGATGAGCACTTGGCACGTCATAACATTCAAAGCTATGGGCCAAGTGCTGGTAAATGGGATAGAAACATAGAAACTAGGAGCAAGAGTAGGCCATTCGGCCCTTCAAGCATGCTCCACCATTCATTATGATCATGGCTGATCATCCAACTCAATAGCCTACTCCCACTTTCTCCCCATACCCTTTGATCCCTTTTGCCCCAAGAGCTATATCTAACTCCTTCTTGAAAGCATACAATGTTTTGGTCTCAACTACGTTCTGTGGTAATGAATTCCACAGGCTCACCACTCTCTGGGTGAAGAAATTTCTCCTCATCTCAATCCTAAATGGTCAATCCCATATCCTCAGACTGTGACCCCTGGTTCTGGACTCCCCCATCATCGGGAACATCCTTCCTGCATTTACCCTGCCTGGTCCTGTTAGGTAGGTGGGTCAGGTGTTCCTCATGTGTCGGTGCGGACTCGATGGGCCGAAGGGCCTCTTGTGCACTGTGTGATTCTGTGATTCTGTGATTTATTATTTCCCCTCTATCAAATTGGTTCCAGAGGGTGGGATCAAAGGAGCCTCACAGCTCAGGCTGACCTAAGTATTCAAGGTAATTGCAACCTGAAGCCCATTACACAACCTCACTGTGTAGCTGAACAAAGGGAGAGGAAGAGACCCCGCCTCAAAACAATGGTTGAAGAGGATCCTGACCCCCAGCATCCTTATGTCAGGCTGTGAAAATGCCATCACAAAAAGTGCAATCATATTCGTTTTCCACATAGGTCATGAGGGGCTTCAATACAATCAATGAACATTACAGACATTTCAACATGGTCATAACAGACAGTCAGAGAGTGCAATGGTATTTCAGTTATCTACATAGATCATGTTGTACTCTGAGGTGCTTCAATACAATTGTGATACATGTAGTATTCACTGCATACATTCATTGTGAGTCATACAGCCCGAGGGGTCTATACAATTCCCAGCCCCTCCGTGCCCTATACCTGAGAAGCTGACATCGTGTTACAGTACCAGGCCCATTTATAGTGATCAGGCATCTTGCCAGGTAACAGCACCGCCACTGTTTTACTGGCCTAATTTTCTTTTTAAAAATAAATTTATTTTTGTAACAAAGAAACTCCAACTAAAATATGACTAGAATCCCAAAAGAAAAAAAGATTGTAATTTGCACATATTTAGTACCTTTGTCCAAAATGCTTGGATCAATTAATTATTTTTGAAGTGTACTCACTGTTGTTTTGTAGGCAAACGCTACAGTCAGCTTTCATACAGCAATTTTCCCCAGTTAGCTGAAAAATCAGATCATTTGTTTCTGGAAGTGTTGATTGAGGGATAAAGTACAATGGGTGATTTTACCTCTTTCTTAGATTCAGAGACCGAGAATTACGATTAACACATTCTCACATAAATCCAACATCTTTATTGAGAATTTTCAACAAAACAGTTTCAATTCAATCATATAGTTACCCCTCAAGTTTTCAATCTAAGATGAATGTGAGTCACTTAGGAGTGGTCTTTGACCAAGATCTTCCTGTTTGCTTCACTGGATTCTTCTGTCCTTTTTCTGCAGTGTTCCCTGTCAATATATATCTTCCCGCCTCTTTCTTGAGTACCCCTGTGTGGGACTTTGTTCAGTTTACATGCAGAATACAGGTTTTGAAAGACCTTACGCACAATCCTTTTCTGGATGCGGATTGGTTAGTTGGATGCAGATCTGCTGTTGGTTGGTTAGCGCATTCCCAAGTTGTCTTCCACTGGCTTAGCCATATGAGATTTTTTCCTGTCCCGCTGTTTTACCTATCTGGCTTTGATCTGTTTGCTGCAATTAACTGTTCTATTCAATATAAATTGTCCTATTCAGTTCAGCAGTATCACTGTAATTAACAATTATTGTTGTAACTAGCAGGTATTGCAACCATCCAATTTCCACATAACAAACACTGTTCTGAACTTGCAGTCAATGTGCTAACCCTTTCCTTACAGGACAAAAGGCATGACCTGAGAGAGAAGAATAAGACTGGAGGTAGATACTGTCCAAAATAATGATCCATTCAAAGCTGAGCAGAGGTCATTGGAAATCAGTGGCCCTTCAAATCAGTTAGAATAGGAATTTTGAAGCCTCTGTATACAGTGATGCTGACTATTATTGCAAATCCTTATAAAGCTCATAAAAATGTACAACCATGCAACTTAACTTACATCAGTTGCATTGTGAGTCTCTCATCTATTGTCTAAATGACATGCTTATTCATGTCCTTTTCTTTCCTCTTAGTCCTTCTCGACAGCCAAAACCTGCTGGAGAAGCCACCTTCGAAGAGGAATATCTTTCCGAGGAGATACCTGGTAGCCACTTCTTCACTCCCAAGCACCAGAAATAAAGATTGTCGCTCAGCTGAGTTAGACAGTGAGTTAAAGGGGTCTGAATGTGGTAAAATTTCCAGCATTAATTAGCAACAGCAGGTACTCCCCGCCCAGAATAGAGGTCGCCAGTGAATGCGGTCCTCTCCCAGCTCTGCTGAGGAGGGCAGAGGGGAGTTAGGGTCCCAGCAGTAAAAAAAGAAAATTGCTTGCTTCATGCAGGAAATCATACCACTTAGTGAAAGGCCGACCAAAGTTCTTCACTATCAAAAGCAAAATACTGCAGATGCTGGAAATCTAAAGCAAAAACAAAAGTTTTGAAGAAGAATCATAAGGATTCGAAATGTTAACTCTGTCTCTCTCTCTCTCTCCACAGGTGCTGTCAGACCTGCTGAGGTTTTCCAGCAATTTTTGTTTTTGTTTCTTCACTATCAAAGTGTGAAAAAGCCTGATTCTAACCTATGTGGTGTCAACTCTTGGGGCAACAGCTCTCTGCCGTCAATCATGGAGAGTTGTGGTCACTGGGACAGTGAACCCAAGCCATAGCAACAGGAGTCAGTACTTACAACCTGTTCAGTTTGTGTGAAAGATCAAACAGCTGCCGTGCAAGCACTGGGCTCAAACCTGTGGAGAGGCAGATATTCTCCTTGGACAAGTTGATGGAGCACATAGATAGAAGATTTAAAATGAGGTTTTTTTTTATTGATTCCAGGGATGTGGGCTTCGCTGGCTGGGCCTGCATTTATTGCCCGATACTAGCTGCCCTTGAGAAGGTGGTGATGAGCTGTCTTCTTGAGCTGCTGGAATCTTAATCTACTTAACCTATCCTCCCACTCATGTGTGTGTGTGTGTGTGTGTGTGTGTGTGTGTGTGTGTGTGTGTGTGTGTGTGTGTGTGTGTGTGTGTGTGTGTGTGTGTGTGTGTGTGTACTCACGTGCGAGAGAGAATCGGAGCATTTTTACTTAGATCAGGTGTTAAGCACAATAAATACTGTGCCCTTTTCTTTGAAAAACTTACTAGAAAACTGGTCTGTTTGGGTGGGATTTTCCAGCCCTGCCTAATGCTGGGATTATCCAGTCCCTCCAAAAGTCAATGGACTTTTCGCTGGCCCCCATCGCATATCCCCCAGGGCAGGTCCTGCCATGGCGGGACTGGAAAATTCCAGCCTTTGTGTCCTTCACAGTCACAGCACTTAAACAGTTAAACACTCACTAAATTGGCAAGCATACTCTTTAAAAAAAAAAACAACTGTTGTGGTCAAAGGAGGGGTGGGGACAGAGAGGAGACCCTTTCAACCACTTCCCACCTGACCGTAACGGTATCCAAAATTCTATCAACCTCTGTCTCACATATAATCAATGCCAAAGCTTCCATTGCTCTTTTACCTTAGAGGATTGAGGGTGCTCCAGCGTTGAATATGTTTAAGGCTGAGATAGACAGATTATTGGGGCCAGATTTTCAAATGGGCCAGGGCTGAGGTCAGAGGCTGGCAAGCCAGTTCCCCACCTCCATCCCAACCCAGAGTAATTTTCAATAAGGGCAGCCCGGGGTTGGATCAGTTCCCTGCTGCTCCCCGACAGGCAGCCAATTCATGCCAATTAATGTTAATCACAGGGCCTATTAAGACCCCATTTCAGTGCCAGCTGAGAATTTCTGTCAGCCTGAACCATAGCCAGTCCAATAGTGCATAAAGTGAGGTAGGGAGGAATAATGAACCAAATGAGGGACCCTGCCTGAACCATAATGGCTGCCGGGCCCACAGCTGTGACCATGGGCCACCCCATGGTTGCGGGGGGGGGGTGGGTTGTCCCTCCACAATTAAGGTCAGGCAGCTATGGCCATTATAAATGTAAAAAACTGACGTCTTCTTCAAAGGGCACCTCCATGTTGTAGCACCCTTTCTTCACCATGACGAATTTGCAGCTCAGAATCACAGGCTTATTACAGCACAGAAGGAAGCCATTTGGCCCATCGTGTCTGCACAGGCTCTCTGAATTAGCAACTCCCATTGCCCCACCTTCTCCCTGCAGCCTTGCACATTGTTCCTTTTCAGATAACAGTTTAATTCCCTTCTGAATACTTTAATTGAACCTGCCTCCATCACACTCTCAGACAGTGCATTCCAGACGCCAACCACTTGCTGTGTGAAAAAGATTTTCCTCATATCACTTTTGTTTCTTTTAGTAATAACTCTAAACCTGTGCCCTCTCATTCTCGATCCTTTCACAATAGGGAACAGTTTCCCCCTATCTACCCTGTCTAGATCCCCCGTGCTTTTGAATTTTTCTATCAAATCTCCTCTCAACCTTCTTTTCTCTGAGGAAGTATGTCCTAACCTCTCCAATCTATCTTCCTAACTGAAGTTCCTCAGCCTTGTAACCATTCTCCTGAATCTTTTCTGCACCTTTCCTAATGTTTTCACATCCTTCCTACAGTGTGGCACTGATGGGGCTGCCGTGTATCAGTGTTGGATGACCTCCCATTGACCCTTCAGTCTCGGGAGCTCGTCCGTCATCCTTGATTGGATGGCAAACAGTATCCCTGTTCCTGGCCCTTTAAAACTCATGGTGCTGTGCAAGGTCAGGACCCGGAACTGAAACCCAGGTCAGGTTCCCAGTCCAGACTTGTAAATCCTGGCCTTGGTCTCTCAGGGAATCAAGGGATATTGGGAGTGGGAAAGTGGAGTTGAAGCCGAGGATCAGCCATGCTCATATTGAATGGCGGACCAGACTAAAGGGGTAGGGTGGTCTATTCCTGCTCATATATCTTTAGCTCTTATGTAGAGCAATCCAAAGATTCATAACCCTTTGAGTAAATAAATTTCTTTCATCTTGACGAAGATGAAAAGAACAATTACTTATAAGCCCCTGTCAGAGAAAATACCTTCTCGGTATTTAACCAGTCAAGCCCCTTATGAGTTTTCAATGTTTCAATTATATCACCTCTCATTCTTCTAAACTCCATTTCTCCCTCAACTGATGATACCCCTTCTTGTTGCTGTGCCTTCTCTAACTCCAATTATCTTTACATTGCCAAGTCATGCAAAATGCAGCAAACTCCAATGAAGCGGCTCACTTTGTGATTCAAGTGAAGAAGAGCAAGAAGCCTGTTAAACAAAAAAGCATTAATCATACAAGTAATTATTACTATTAGTGCATTTGCAGGCAGTCTTGTCTACAGGCAGTGGTTATTGTTAGCCACATCCTTACTGTACTCTGCTGGTTGTCACTTAATGACTACTTCCTCACAGGATTTAAATAGGTCTAATCGAGTAATCATCTGTTGCAATGTTTATAGTGATTGTAAATTATTACTTCTGAAATTGCACAGTTTTGTAAAAAGCGACTCACATGAACACGTTTTCATGTGCTCTGACACTGGAGATACATCTATTGTGAAGCCATTACAAGCAAACCTACTAATCACTGAGATTCTGTTACAGATTACTTGCAATAAAGTAAATGTACATGTAGACAACTGCAAACACGGGTCTCCATAAAATGGGCTTTGTTGTGTCTATTATTGATCCAGAATTCTGTCAAGTTTGGAGAAGGTGACTTGTTATAATCTGTACAGTAAGTGCTGCTGAGGGCTTTTTTGTCTGTGTAATTTTAGTGCACAAATGATAGGAGACATGACAGGATAATTATACTTGTGGTCTCCATTTTACTTCCCAGTGGGAATTCAGGTTGAGACAACGATTATAAAGGCTGGCTTTGTGTCAAATTGAGTTTTCAGTAAAATCCCATTTCTTGAAAAATGGTACATAAGGAAATAATAGGACAATCCTGTGCCAGGTTAGAGTGACGATCATTTTTTAAAAATTCAGAAAACTTAACTTATGGTTTACTTAGTTTTGCAGGACGAGAAAACAAAGGAAGAGAATGGTGGGGGTTGGGTGGCGTGAGGTGGTGGAGAATGGCAGGGAAAAGATGTCTTAAATTGTTAGAAAGAATTTAATTTGAAAACTACAGAAAATAATTGTCTTAATGTGAAGGGAGAAATGTCCAAATGAATTATTCATATGGAATTAAACATACCTTCAATATTATTAAACCACTTCCAAAATTCTTAAATTTTGACAGCCAGCCAATGCCATGAACCAAATAATAAGACATAAAATGTGAAACAAAAAACCTCACAGGAAAATTGAGGGACTTTGGCCTGAATTTTTGTGGAGATGGAATGGCTCCACGTCTTAACACTGGAGCCAAAATTCCGGAAGTTCTGCCACTGAACAAGGCACTTAAATGTGTGTAAAGGTGGATAAGGCCTATGGAGCTGACAAGTCATTTAAATCCCCTGCTCTTTAAATTCTTGCAGTTGAAAAAGTCAGTGCTTGCAATTTCATTAGTTGTTTATCGACATAAGCCTACAGGTTGTTATTATAGTATTAATGCTGTTTTGCTGATGCCAAATCCTATTATTATCGCAGTGGGGGTCCTGTAAGTTCACAGTTTAATTGACAGCTCCAAGCTTGTTGAAAGATTAGCTATCTTTGATGTGGGACTATGAATACAAATGTTTGTTTTTATAAGGGTTTAATTACTTAAATGGATTTAAATGTATTGAATTGACTTTTATCAATGAGAGCATTTTTTATATGTAATGAGGACTTTAATAGATACTTGGAAATTGATTTTATTTACTCTCTCCATGGCTCCTGAAGTCTGCCAATGGTGGATACTGAGTGAGTTGCCATGGCGGGTGCATGGCAAAGGATGATGAGTGGATGGCATGAGTAGACATGTGTTGATACTAAATTGGCATAGAAGCTATAAAGGGCCATTATATGAGTGGGTATTAAGGGTTGGCATGAGTTGGCACTAAGTTGGCAGAGGGGCTATAAAGGTTAATGAGAATGGGTATGGGGCATGGTTGGCATGGAGGGTATGAGGGGCCATTGGAAGATGGGGGCCATGAGGTGTCATGAGTTGGCATGGATGGGGAATGAGGAACATGTGGGCGTGTGAGGGGTTGTGAGGGGTGAAGGCTAGAAGGTTGTTTTTGTTTTACTCTTTTTATAAAAACTGGGATGGAGTCCCAGAGCACCAAGATGGTCCATTTAAACAGCCAGCCTCCATACCCAGCAGCCTCTGTGGCTACCTCCAACCCTGCAGGCTGCCGTCAGGCCCAGCTCCAGTTAGCACCTGTTTCACCCACTCTCCCTTCCCCCGATCGCTCATCTGCCGTAACGAAAATCCGACTGTTTGGAGCACTTTCTCCTGAGTTGGGATTGTGGAGCCAGGAAATTTCTCGGGAGCAAAAATTTGGCCCTTTGGTTTCAGGTTCTGGTTCAGGCTGCATTTTGTGATGTATAAGTTCTGGGGGGCAGGGGACGAGCTGTGTAATGTTAGCTTTTATCATTGAGTGAGAAAAGATCATTAACAAATCGGCAAAGGTCAGAGAAAAAGGACAGACACCTCCACGGCCAGTTCTCTGCCCCATTTATATTGTCATGGGATTTCATGGGCTTCCTTTTGGAGGGAGCAGCCTTTGCTCTCAGTAAGAGCAAGTCTGCATGGAGAAATGGGGTGTGAGAGGACATTCATGGTTTCCTGACTCATTTCCTAGGATGGCCATCATGGGGCATCAAAATGAAGGATTGCACCTGAAAGCACAGTACAGCCTCCTCAAACCCTCACCATTGTGAGGATTCCAATGATAGAACAAAGACTTGAAGGTTAGCCTTTGTTACCATTTCAACAACAAACAGGAGAATAAGGTGTCGCCAGAAAGTCATGACCTCAAGGCCTGATGGCAGCTTCTGACGGGCATATTTCTGAGATACCTGCTGACCCACTTCAGTTGACTGCAGGGTTCTGCCAAAATAGAGTAAGGTGCGCGCCTTAGACCATGTCAACAGCCTGGGACAGAAAATCCTATTCCTAGGAGCGGGATTTTCTGGCCTCGACACTGGCAGGCATTGTTGCGGGAGGGGTGGGAAAATTTGAAGAGCCGTTAACAGTCGATGGCTTTCCAAATTTTCCCATCCTGCCTGCGATGATGCCCGCTGGTGTCAGGGCTGGAAAATCCCGCTCCTAGTCAGGCTCAGTACAGTTCATGTTGGGTGTGCTGCCCCTGTCCAGTGCCAGGACATGGAGGCCAAGAAGGTTTACCCCATGGACTTGTACTGTTGCGTTAAACCTAAATATGTTGTCCTCTCTGCAGAAGCTAAATCACTTTACCAACTTGGATACTAACAAAGTTAATAATTGTCAATCCTTTACATAAATATGAAATAAATTCAGATTACATGCTTATGCTTCACTCATACCCTTACACATGATTAAGTTTTTTTTACCTTTTCACTTTCATCCTACGTTAATAGGGGTGAAAGGTGTTTGCTGATGTGCATGATAGATTGGAAGCCATAGACTTTATTCAAATGCTTCTACTTGATTGCTGATGCTGTTTTGCCTTTTCACAGTTAGGATCATGAACTTACTTCCAAACGCCATTGAGCTCATGAAATGCACAGAGACTGAATAAAGCAGTTTCTTTTACTGTGTGTCAGTAAACAGCATTTGTATTTCACAAGCACTCCTGAAACAGTCACTGGGTCAGCTTCCTCCAGTTTCTGCAGTGTAGTAACCATATAATGTACTGCTGAGCATTTGAAATTTTAATCTGATGTGCAGCAGGAAAAACTTTGAACTAAACGTTGAACTCAGTCTATTCCAACATACTCATCAAGCAGAGCATACTTAAATGTCTCCAACTGCCAGTGAACATTTTAAAGCTTGGAAAAGGTTATTCTATTGGTATTTTCTATTACCAGAAGTTTAAAGCTCAAAAATGTTGTTGCTGATAATAGCAAAAGTAGCATCTCATCTGAGATTCACCTACTTTTATTTTTCTCGGAAAGTTCAAAATTAACAGAAGGCTGCATATATTGACCATTCCTAGTTTCCTTGAGAGGTTGGGCCTGCTTGCTGGTGCACCCACTGATGTTAGATAGGAGATTTCACGGTACTGACCCAGCAGTGGCAGTACATGTCCAAGTCCGGTGACATGAATAAAATAAAAGCAAAATGCTGCAAATCGGAAATGAACCAGAAAATGATGCAAAAACTCGGCAGGTCTGGACGCATTTGCGGAGAAAGAAACAGAGTTAACATTTCAAATCCAACATGACTCGTCTTTGGAACTCACAAATAAAAAGTTGGCTGAGTGACAGGAAACAGAGCAGTGGTGAAAGGTTGTTTCTAGGAGTGTAAGGAACTAGAGATAGTTTAAGTAAGTTATATTTGTATTTGTGGGTGTTGGGTATGGGTTTTAGCTTTATGTTTAAGTTAAATTAGTGTTTTTTTATTGGGATGTTAAGAAATGAGGGAACTTGAGTTTTGGTTTCAATTTAAAAGATGTCTGCATTCTAATGAGGTTTTATGACACTTAAAGGGAAGTTAAAACAAACACAAGGTAGAAAATAACTGTGCTGTTGCCTAGCAACAGGGGTCCAGAGAGCAGGACCCACAGAGACAGAGAAAAACAGAAAATTATTTTCAGTTCAGTTGAAGCCAGGAGCCAGGAGGAGCTGGACAGGAGAGGGAACTACAGAAAGCAGATTTCCCATAACAACAGGAGAAGGTCCCAGAAACCAGGGAGTGGGACAAAAAAGGAAGTCCCTGGAATACTTTCTAGTCAAAGAAAAAGAACCGGAAGCTGGAAAAGGTCCTATTAGGTGAAGTTATATGTGAGGAGCAGAGGAAGGCTCCAAGCTTAAAGGGAGAATGCTGCAGGATGCCAACTTAAAGCAAAATAGGTTTGCAAGAAGCCAGAAGATCCAAGGATCCAAAGGTTGCTGACTTCTTAGTATGGGCATGTGAAGCAGTGGTGTTCAGTTAGAGTGGCTGAGTATCTGAGAGAGAGTGCGTGGAAGGAAACTTGAATGCACATGGCAATCTAGGGAGAGGAACATCAGAAGGAGAATTCAAAACCCTGGAGGTGGACCCTTGTGGAAGGCATTTGTGAGAAAGCGTTGTTTGGGAAAAAATTCCAAAGTGGGTTCTTTGGGAATGGAATGCATATTTCCTCCCTTAATGGATTTGAGTGAACCAGATAGGTTTTTTATGACAACTGGCAATGGTTTTACAATCAGCATTAGACTTTTAATTCCAGACATTTAGGATTCAAATTCCAGCATCTGCCCTGGTGGGATTCAAACCCAGATCCCCAGAGCATTACCCCCTGGGTTTCCGGTCTAGTGAAAATACCACAACGCCACTGCCTCCCCCTGTTAGTCCTGTACAGCTGTAACACTGGCATTTACCCAGCAATGTGGAAAATTGCCCAGGTATGTCGTGTCAACAAAAAGCAGGACAAATCCAACCCAGTCCATTACCGTCCCATCAGTCTACTTTTGATCATCAGCAAAGTTACGGAAAGTGTCATCAACTGTGTTATCAAGCAACACTTACTCAGAAATAACCTGTTCACTGACGCTAAGTTTGGCTTCTGCCTGGGCCACTCAGTTCCTGACCTCATTACAGACTTTGTTCAAACATGGACAAATGAGCTGAACTCAAGAGGTGAGGTGAGAGTGACTGCCATTGACATCAAGGCGGCATTTGACTGAATGTGGCATCAAGAAGCCCTAGCAAAGCCGAAGTCAATGGGAATCGGCGGAAAACTCTCCACTGGTTGGAGTTATACCTAACACAAATGAAGATGGAAGGACCAGGAATAGAAATCATGGGGCCTGGTGCTTCTCCTGTTTCCAAGCCTCTCATTCCACCAGCGCCTCCCCCTCCCCTCCCCTGCTGCCCTCTTAACCCACCCCTCCAATCATGCATGATATTTTTCCCCTTTCCAGGTTCACCAATCAATTCACCAAACAATCACAGAAAGATCCTAGTAAAATGATAATACCCATTGCTGGCATCTGGTTACAAATATCGTCTGATATATATGCAGCAGGGGTCATTGATATTAAGAGCAGCAATGATATAATACAGTGTTTGTTCGTGTGCGCCCTATAGGTGATCCCACCGCAACTATTAAACAAACCAGAGAGTACAAATTTCACTTTAACAACACCATATTATTAATTTGACAGGTAAATATCCCATTGACTATTTATAACACTGTGCAGATGATAACACTGATTTTGGTGACTGCCTCAGCCTTCATTAACATTCTGCACATTGTACCACGTGAACAATATAGGAGAAAGATTCAACACCAGGAAACCAGGTAAACTGCACAAGATCTTTCCTGTTCTGTAGAAGGAGTAGAAGGCTTTTAATTGCCTGGGTGCATGATATTATTCAATATAATTATTTCATATGAGGGGTGTAATTGGATTTTATTTTATAAGTAATCTCACAGGGTAGAAAGATCAAATGACTCCTGAGAAACAAAGTAAAAGGATTAAACAACATAGGTCTCCACTATCAGAGAAGTGTTAGAGCCCTCAGGTGTCTCTGTGTGACACAACTTTTAAGAGGCTAGAGGACAAAGACTGATTGGTTCACAATTGTAAATGTGTTTTCTTTATAAGAAAGCTTGAAGACTCTGCAGATTCCTGCTTCTCAATACAATATATATTCAATGTCAACTATGCAACACAACTTTATCGTGACATTTCAATACCTCAAAAACTCATAAAAGCACCAAGATAGAATAGAATAATAGGTGAAGGGACAAAAGGACAAGATTGAATTCCAGTAAATGAAAAAGACTCTTGAGAATCACATGCAGCGTAAAACAGGTTACTGATTTACTATGAACCCGTTATGCACACCTGTCTTAACAATTTCACTCCACAAAACCTGCTCAGTAAACTTCCATTAGCAACAAAATAAACGGAACTACAGCCATGATTCGATCCAACAAATATTATACCATAAATGGCATCTGTCCCTTTTACCCAGAATTTGTCAATCAGACAGGTACCAGTAGCTCAGAAAAAATGTAGATTGAATTGTTGATCTGAATTTTTCAGAGAATGATACTTGGCACAAAAACTCAGTATGGCCTTAACTCATGAACTGGATTGTTTCCCCTTCTGCCAGAATCTGTCATACAAATTGTGTTGTATACTGAAAATGTAAAGACTATCTGGAGTGAACCTAGGATGAGGTAGAGATTTGTAAAACCTTTATTTAAACAATCTCCGAGTGACAAATAGGAATTTCATTCCCAGATTTTGCAAAAGTAATAATACGGATGATAGTGAGTCCGCACCCTGTTTTGCATCAATCCTGGTTTTTAGTTTCTTACATTTATTTTGATGAGGCCCAAGATTCTCATGCCTCTGGTACATCAACACAGCACGTGATAAAAATTGTGTCTACTTTAGGACATAATGAAAATTTAGACTGCTCTTTAAATGCTGGTTTAAATTCAAAAGTGATTTTGAGACACGCACAGTATCTAATTTTGTGGTACTAAACCTTAAAAGTGAGCCCCCAAAAAATTACCCCATCCTACACCCTTACACCCAGCCACCCCCACACACACACCCCATCCCCCACACCTCAAAACACTTCCAATCCCTCACCTCACCCCCACCTCACCCCAACACCCTATACACCCCCACCTCCTCACCTCCCCCCAATCCCTTACCTCACCCCTCCTACCTCACCCCAACCCCTCACCCCCATACCCCCACCTCCTCACCTCACTCCCCAACCCACACACTCACCCCTCCCCCAGCACCCGGCTCTAAAATGTTTAAGGGACTTAGCAACGTTTGAACAGATATTCAATCAGGAACATTCCCAGTTGCTGCTTCTGACCTTCAGCACTTTGTGTTTTTTATGGTGGGCTTTTCAAAATCGGAATCACCAAGCTGCCCAAAGGTCAAAAGCAGGAGGACAGCCACTCATCTAATCTCAGCTGTAAAACTGACTTCTAAAATATCAGATTCAGGCTCATGGTTCCGATTTTATATTATAAACACAGTCTTTCAGGTCTGACTCCTCACTCTGGATGCCATTCCAATGGCACCAAGCCTGCCCTCCTGAGTCCCCAGGCCCCAGTATTTTGCATCATCTGCACCACCCCCCTCTCCCAGGTCCTGGAAGATGGTTGTGTTTGCTGGAGATCAATCATCTCAGTCCCGGGACATTGCTGCAGGAGTTCTTCAGGGTAGTGTCTTAGATCCAACCATCTTCAGCTGTTTCATCAATGACCTTCCTTCCATCAGAAGGTCAGAAGTGGGGAAGTTCGCAGATATTGTACAATGTTCAGCACGATTTGCAATTCATGGGAACATAAGGACAGGAGTAGGACATTCAGCCCATTGAGACTGCTCCGCCATTCAGTTAGATCATGGCTGATCATCTACCTCATCTTCCCTTTCCCGCACTAACTCCATATCCCTTGATGTTATTAGTCTCCAGAAATCTATCAATTTCTGTCTAGAACATGCTCAATGAGTGAGCTTCCACAGATCTCTGGGGTAGAGAATTCCAAAGATTCACTTCCCTCTGAGTGAAGAAATTCCTCCTCATTATGTCCCCGGGTTTTATCTCACCAGCCAGGGGAAACATCCACTCTGTCATGCCCCGTAAGAGTTTTGTAAGCTTCAGTAAGGTCGCCTCGCATTCTTCGAAACTCCATGGAATACAGACCCAGTCTTCCCAATCTCTCCTCATAAGATAATCCTGCCATCCCAGGAATTAAACTGATGAAACTATGTTGCACTCCCTCTATGGCATGTACATCCCTCCTTAGATAAGGGGACCACAACTGTACACAGTACTCTAGATGAGATCTCACCAAGGCTCTATACACCTGCAGCAAGACATCATTACTCTTGTACGCAAATCCCTTTGCGATGAAGGCCAACTTACCTTTTACCTCCCTAATTGCTTGTTGCACCTGCATTCTAAATTTTAGTGACTCATGAAAAAGGATCCCCAGGTCCCTTTGGACACCTGAGGCAGGATCGTCCGGTCGGCGAGTTGGGGCAGGGCCCACTCACCGACGCGTAAAGTGACACGGGATGGCATTGGGTGGATCTCCCGACGTCACCCCCCCCATCATTTCCATTTTCTGGTCAGCAGGGGTGCAGCCGAGTCAGCTGTGCACCCGCCGACCTGTCAGTAGCCCATTGAGGCCATTAAAAAACTAATTAAAGTAATTAATGGACCTGCCCGTCTGACCTTAAGGTTGGTGGGCAGGCTGGGAGCCCTGAGGGGCTTCGGAAAAAGCATCCACAGGCTGAGGTGTTTAAATTTTTATCAAATCTTTCAATAAAAGTTATGGACATGTCCCAACTCATTGACAGTGTCACATTAGGGGACATGTCAGGGGAATTTTTTTAACATTTCTATTAAAACTTTTAATTCCGAGCTGATTTTCCCAAGGCAGCACTTAGCCTCAAGAAGATCTGTGCGCACTTTCATGTGCATGTGCGAAACAGCACACTCCCGGCTGAGGGAATTCCCCCCGCCCAGCCTGCACAGGGAGCGGATAGCACTTCCTGGCAGACGTCACGCTAATTGGCCCACCCATGTAAAATGGCGGCGCACCCCCAATCGGGGGCGCGATCAGAGGCGCACCTGCTCCCGTACTTCCCCCCCCCCGACAGGGGGAAAATTTTTCCCCTGCACTTTCAACCTCTCACCATTTAAAAAATATTCTGCTTTTCTGTTTTTTCTACCAAAGTGAATAACGTCACACTTATTCACATCTGCCAGGTTCTAACCTATTCACTTAGCCTGTCCAAGTCCACTTGAAGCCTCCTTGCATCTTCCTCACAAATTACTTTTTGCCCAGTTTGTTGTCATCAGCAAACTGGAAAATATTACAATTAGTCCCCACATCCTAACAATTTATCTGGATTATGAAAAGCTGTGGACTTAGCCCTGATCATTGTGGTACCCCACTAGTGATACCGGCAATCATGAGAATGATCCGTTCATTCCTATGCAACTCCTCAGATACTGAAACGGTCCATGTCCACATGCAGCAAGACCTGGTCAATTTTCAGGCTTGGGATGATAATTGGCAGGTAACATTCAACCACACAAGTACCAGGCAATGACCATCTCCAACAAGAGAGAACCTAAACATCTCCCCTTGACTTTCAATGGCATTACTATCACTGAATCCCACACTATCAACATCCTGGGGGCTACAATTGACCAGAAACTGAACTGGACAAGCCATATAAATACTGTGGCCACAAGAGCAGGTCAGAGACTGGGAATTCTGTGGAGAGTAATTCATCTCCAGACCCTCCAAAGCCTGTCCACCATCTACAAAGCACAAGCCAGGAATGTGATGGAGTAGTCTCCATTTGCTTGGATGAGTGCAGCACCAATAACACTCAAGAAGCTTGACACCATCCAGGACAAAGAAGCTCGCTTGACTAGTACCCCATCCACCACCTTCTACATTCACTCCCTCCACCACCAATGCACAGTGGCAGCAGTGTGTACCATCTACAAGATGCATTGCAGTAACTCACCAAGTCTACTTTGACAGCACCTTCCAAACCCACAACCGCTACCATCTAGAAGGACAAGGGCAGCAGACACATGGGAATGCCACCACCTGCAAGATACCTCCAAGCCATACACCATCCTGACTTGGAAATATAATCGCTGTTCTTTCGCTGTTGCTGGGCCAAAATCCTGGAACTCCTTTTCTAATAGCATTGTGGGTGTACCCACACCACATGGGCTGCAGCAGTTCAAGAAAGAAGCCTGCATTCCAACACCTTCTCAAGAGCAATTAGGGATGGGCAATAAATGCTTACCTAGCCAGCAATGCCCACATCCCATGAACAAATAAAAAAGACAATGGTGATAAGGCTGATCTAGTTAAGTTTCAGGTCAACGATAGCTATGAAACTATCCTGTCACACCCTACCCTCACTTGGAACTATATCACCATTTCTCCATTGCCACGGGGTCAAAATTCCAAAAGTCCCTACTAAGCACCACTGTGGGTGTATCTACACCACATGTTCAAGAAGGCAGCTCCTGACCACCTTCTGAAGTGCAATTGCCTGTGTTGCTCACCTCCAGTAAATGATGAAAGAAACAAGGGTTTTAGAAATAATTATTATACATTCGCTGATTTTTAGATATGTTGTAAATCATGTTGTTCAGGATTCTTTTATTGATCATCTAAAGTATTTCATTGTCTCTAACAGTCTAAAACAGTTTTTTCTTTCTCTTTTACTAACCCTTGACACATGCCAACTCCATAACATGTGAATGCAGTTCACTGGAGGTACAATGAGATGCATGGAGCAATAGTAAAAGAAACAATAAGCTTAATGAAGCAGCTTTTCAGATTCCTTAACGGATTGGGAGACCTGCCACAATACAACCTGGCAAAGACACCAGGATCATTCTAATTAATGGCATGCTACACAACTTTGCTATCCATTGACGCATAACCATGGAGCAGCTGGAGGAAAGAACAAATCATGGCAAGGAGTTTTTTTATGCAATTATTCGCTCACAGGATGTGGGCACCACTGGCAAAGTCTGCATTTATCGCCCAACGCAAATTGCCCTTGAAAAGGTCATGGTGAGCTGCCTTCTTGAACAGCTGCAGTCCATGTGGTGCGAGCACAGTCACAGTGCTATAAGGGAGGGAGTTCCAGGCATTTGGTCCAGCAACAGTGAAGGAACAGTGATACATTTCCAAGTCAGAATGATGTGACTTTGGGGGGGGGGGTGGGGGATCTTGCTGGTGGTGGCGTTCCATGGG
The DNA here is from genome assembly GCF_017639515.1 of Carcharodon carcharias. NCBI lineage: Eukaryota > Metazoa > Chordata > Chondrichthyes > Lamniformes > Lamnidae > Carcharodon > Carcharodon carcharias. The sequence continues at coordinate 168,782,118 of NC_054473.1, forward strand.
TATATCACCTTTGTCCTTCTAGGTGATAGATGTCATGGATGTCAATAGATGCTTGGCAAGTTGCTGAAGTGCGCCTTGTGACTGTGGTCATGATGCATCAGTGGTAGAGGGAATAAATATTTAAAGTCTTAGTTGGGGTGCCAATCAAGTGGGCTGCTTTGTCCTGTATGGTGCTGAACTTGGATGGTGCAACTTGAGCTGCACTCATCCAGTCAAATGGAGGGTATTTCATCACGCTCCTGACTTGTGCCTTGCAGGTTGTGGTCAGGTTCTGGGGAGTCAGGAACTGAGTTAATTGCCACAGATTTCCCAACCTCTGACCTGCTCTTGTAGCTACAGTATTTATATGACTGGTCCAGTTCACTTTCTATTCAATGGTTAGCCCCAGGATGTTGATGGTAGGGGGATTCAGCAATGGTAATTCCTCATTACACATTCTTGGCTGAGAGCCCAGACTCCCCTTAGTTTCTTTAAATAGGTTCAGAGAAGGAAAAATATTGCTTGATTTACTACTCAAGATTTTTTTCTTAGACCTATTGGCTCAACGTTTATTAAGGTAAAAGGGTGTCAAGTGCTTATAATTTCTGCTAATGATACTTTAAAGTTATGATCGATTCACACATTTATAGGGTTGTAATAATAGCAAGTTTTTTAAAGAAAGTTATGAATGGCTGTTTTTTAAACATTTCCACACATGCCATTATTACACTTGGTTCTGTACAGAGTGTATACTGTGTGAATAGGCATATAAGTTCTATGAATTGGAATGGAGGGTAAAAGGACATGAGGAGTGGGGGGCATGTGTTGGCATGGTTGGGGCATGGGGAGTGATGAAGTTTGAACAGAGGACCGAAACGAGCCTTTTAACCAGCACCACCTGGCACTCGGCAGCCCATGTGGCCGACTCCAATCTGCGCCCAGCGGCAGTGGGCTCTCTCTATCTCACACCCATTCCCCTCCCCCCACCCCGCCCCCAAATGGAAATTGTGCCATTTGGGCCAGATTTTCCTGAGGCAGTTGCGATAATCCAGGAAATTTTCCAACACGGTCCATCCATCTCTAAGGGGAAAATCCAGCCCGACTTTTCAGGTCATTATCATTCATCAGAACTGTGAACAGTTTGAAATGTAACAGGGTTTATTTTGGTGAAATGGGAGACGATGGAAAGCGGTTTCCTCTACATTGGGCCAATCAAAAGCAGATTGGGTAACCACTTTGCAGAATTTCACCATTTAGTCAGCCAACATCACCCTGACCTTCCAGTTGCCTGCCATTTTAACTCTCCAACTTACTCTCACACTGACTTCTCTGTCCTTGGCTTACTTCCAATGAAGTCCCAACACAAGCTCAAGGAGCAGCACCTCATCTATTGATTGGGCACTTTATAACCTTCGTGACTTCACAGGGACTTCAACAATTTTAGACCTGCTCCCCCATTTTGTTACCTTTTCTTTGTACATGTCAGGCTTAATCGTGTTTTTGATTTCAGACAGCAGCTGTTCACTATTCTGCAATTCACATTGGCTCTGAACCCATCTTTTGCTTCTTTACTTGTTCCATGACTACTCCCTTTATCCCTGCACAAGCAGATCTTTGTCATTTAATGTCTACCATCTTCTGCCCTATTATAGACCTTCCCTTTCATTCTTTTTCTGCCCTCCCTCGTTTCACCTACTTAGAAACTATACATTTCTAACTTTCCCAGTTCTGATGAAAAATCACAACCTGAGGTGTTAACTTCAACTCAGTTTCTCTCTGTACAGATGCTGCCACAGCTGCTGATCATTTTATGTTCTCATCTATTTCAGCTGGTGGTCACTGTCTCCAATGGCTTGTGCCAATGATCCTGATTCAGAGAGCATGCCTCTGTCAAACAATGGATAAACAGGGACAAGCTCCTTTGGCCCATTGGTTTGAGAGAATGTGAATTAGCCCTCAAGACAGCAGCTCTTTGTGTTTCCCTTCCACTGCACCCACTGAGTGCATCATCTGGTATATCTACTTCTAACTCAACACCAATCCCTAAACTAGATATACCTGAAATTATACTTCCATTTATAGGAGTGGGGAACGCTGGACGATGTGAGTTGCTTTAGGCATTTCCTGCCAACTTGAACATACAAAAATATGTTCTGTTTTCTCCAGGAATTCATAGGGCAGAATTTTCTGCCTGTTGGGCAGGTAAGCCTGACCCAGTCTCCAGCGGGGGGGGGAGCTGATCCCCGCCAGCGGAGTGGGCTGCACCGCCATTTTACGTAGGTGGACCAATTAAGGACCGCCCAGCGTGACATCCGGCGGGAAGCACTATGTGCTCCCTTTGCGGCGGGGGGGTTCCCTAAAAGTGAGAGTGCACTCTTTCACGCATGCGCACAAAAAAGCGCACATCTCCCTGAGGCTAAGTGCAGCTTCCATTTTGAAAAATATTAAAAATAGAAAGAAAAAATTCCCTAACATGCCCCCCACTTATGTGACAATGTCACATGAGTTGGGACATGTTCATAATTTACAGAAAAACTTTATTTAAATTTTTAAAACCCTGCATGAAACCTCATCCCGCCGCTGGATGAGGTTTCATGTTTTCTCTATTAGCCGCCGGGGCTTCTGGCCTGTCCGCCGACCTTAAGGTTGGACGGGCAGGTCCTTTAATTGTTTAAATGATCCTGACAATGGGCTCAATTGACCTTTGACAGGTCAGTGGGCCTGCAGCTGATTTTGCTGCATCCCCGCCTTCCTGAAAATTTCAATGAGCCGGAATGATGTCGGGGGTTCCGCCCAACATCATCCCGCGTCATTTTACGCGTCGGTGAGCGGGGTCCGTCCCCTGCTCGCCGACAGCAAAATTCTGCCCATTGTATATATTAGAATGAGGCTGACCCCAATATTCAACCAATGAGATAGGTGCAAAGGCTGCCACGCTTACTTTTTTTGTCCAGTCCATGCTTGGACTGAAACATCCAAACCAGCATCTCAACAAAGATTCCTGGCACAAATTTCAGATCCAGAGCGCTGCTGGAAATTGTGCTATGGAAAACAAAGGCCCTTCTGGGAGTGCACATGGCACTGCCAGCTGATTCCAATGTGGCCCACATGGCATGCCATGATCAGTGGGCACACAGGTGTGTGGCCCCACGTGTATTCCAAGAAGCTGAACTGGTCCCCTTTTGGCATGACTCCGCCCTATTGGCTGAGACGATGGCAAACTTTCAAATTTGGACCATGCAGGTCCATTGGACGAATTTGCTTGTTGCTCACTGAAAGAGGACCCCATCAATGATGAAGGGCTGTTTAAAGGGCCAGGCACCCATTTTGCAGGCAAGGTAATTTTGAATAATTTCAAAGTCTCCAGAACTACTCTGGAGTGCTTATAGAACTCTTGTGATGAGTTTTGGATTTGCCAGGGAGTGTTACTGCATCCTAATAGGGACGGCAGTGGATTTACTGACCTTATAAACATTAAGGCTGCAATAGGTATAGGGGCAGCAGTGACTGTTTCTCTGGGTCTGCATGACAACAGACAAGTAGCAGAAACTATAGAGAGCGGAAGTTCAACAGCAACAGCAGCATCTTGTAATTATGTAGTGAATTTAATGTACAAGACCTCACAAGACGTTTCCCAGGAGATTTTTGAAACAAAATGTGGCACCAAGCTACGTAAGGCAATAACGAGGCAGATCTTAAAGGAGAAAAGAGAGGTAGGCAGGTAGAAAGGCCTGAGAGGGAATTCCAACCTTAGGGCCTAGGCAACTGAAGACATGACCACCAACAGTGGAACAATTACATTTGAGCTGCATGTGAAGCCAGAATTGGATGAGCACAGATATCTCAGAGAGTTATGTGGAGGGAGAGACAGCAGAGATAGGGAGGAACTGAGCAATGAAGGGATTTGAAAACAAGGATGAGAATTTTAAAATCGAGGCGTTGCTTGCCTGGGAGCCAATGCAGGTCAATGTGTGAATATGCACAAGGACCTCAAGTTTACACGGGGTAGAGTGTGGGATGCTTGCCAGGAGTGTGTTGGAATAGAGGTAACAAAGTGAAGAATGAGGGCTTCATAAGCAAATGAGCTGAGGCAGTGGCAGAGTTGAGCAATGTTCCGGGAGTGGAATTAGGCAGTCTTTGTGACGGCTTGGATATGTGGTTGGAAGCTGATGCAAGGGTCAAATATGAATCAAAGTTTAGAACAGTCTGGTTTAGCCACAGATAACTGCCAGGGAGAGGAAAGCGTCAGGATCTAAGGAATAGAGTTTGTAGGGGTATCCAAAGACAAATAGCTGCAGTCTTCGCAATATTTAATTGGATGACATTTTTGCTCATTCAGTGTTGGATGTCAGACAAGTAGTCCAATAACTTAGCATCTGTGGAGGGATCAAGAAAGGTGGTATTGAGATAGGGCTAGATGTCAACAGTGTACATGTGAAAACTAGTACTGTACTTTTGGATGATATCTCTGAGGGATATCATGCAGGTGAGAATTAGGAGGGGGTTAAGGATAGATCCCTGGGGGCAGGGGAGGTAACAGCATGGGAGCAGGAAGGGAAGCCATTTCAGGTAATACTCTAGCTATGATTATATAAATAAGAATTGAACCAGATGAATGCAGTTCCACTCAGCTGAAAGACAGTGGAGAGATGTTGAAGGAAAATAGTGAGGTCAACCATGTTGAAAGCTGCGGATGAGTCAAGAAGAACAAGGAGGAAAGTTTAGCTTTGTCACTGTAACATAGGATGTCATCTGTGGTTTTGATAAGAACCATTTCTGTACTAGATGCCCTGGGCAGGGCAGGTACACAATTGAAGGGATTCAAACATGGGGCTCCGGAAAAGATGGGCATAGTTTTAAAAGGCAACAACTCATTCAATGATTTTGGGGAGGAAAGGAAGGTTGGAGATGGAATGGTAGTTTGCAAGGACTGTGGGGTCAAAGGTTTATTTTGAGGAGAAAGGTGATGACATCAGATTAAAAAGATAGAGGGACAGCACTTGTCCTGCTATGTGATGCTTTCTGCCAACTTAGAGCCAAAGTGTTCCATGCTCTTTGACAATCACAAAAGGCTGTCTGGCAGCCAACCAATGCACACAGCATCTTGATGTTCTTGCTCACCGGTGTTCTCTAGCATGCCAATCCATCGAGGCCAACATCTGAGACCCCTGTAGAAAAGCTTGCCTGTGACATCATCCTCTGGCAAATGAACCACCCTTTAACCCTGATCTGGCTGTAGCCCACTCTTGCCCGGTAACTCAAAATGTGTTGACTTTAGCTCTACCGTTATGGATGTGAAGAGATGGTGGGATAACTTTCCTCCTTTTCCCTCACCTCTTGGTTGTTTGCAGCAAGATGTATGTTTAAAAGGAATGTTATAAATCTTTTGAGCATTGTGACCCTAAAGAATAGAACAAAAGAGGATTTCTGGTAAGTTTAAATCAAAGGAAAAGATAAATGTTTATTTACACAGCACCTGAAATGTAAGCACAATGAAAACACTCACTCCCTCAAATACACAGGCATGCACACACAAGAAAAGATGAGTTCTAGAGATGAAGCATGCACTTAAGTTATTAACAGAACAGCATGAAAAAAGCATGTGTTTTACATTAGTCCTTTAACATGGGAAGCATTGCAGGCCTGATGAGTCCTTCTCTTGGGGTTTCTGAAGATAAATGGAGGTTAAAGGTTTCTGAGCTTTCACAAGGAGTTGTGGCTTAGCTTCTATACAGAAGAGATATACTCTTGAAAGTGGAAATATATTAGCCTCACTCTTACTGTCTGAGTTGACTGGTTGTTAGGCAGGGTTCCCCTTGGCGTTGTTTGTCCCAAATTGACCTGTCCCTGCCTAGTCCTTGGAATAATAAGAAGTGTTAACTCAATTCAGTTTTAATCATGTGACCACATGATCACCATTTCGACTATCCACCCAAATGATACGATGTTAGAAGCTATTTCTACACAATGGATGATGATTGGTGGCCATTCACATCAGCTTCTGGTAAAATGTTTTCTTTTTACCTCTCTTTGTTAGCTCTTGAGTTCGCAGACACTGTGTATGCAGTATTACTGTATTTGAGGTTCAACAAATACCAGACAATAAGAGCTGTAAACTTCACAATGGTCTTGCATTTTGAATGTTTTTTTTAAGATATCATCCTCCATCCATGGACATTTACGTTTTAATGACTTTCCAGAGACAGGAATTAGTCCTAGTTTGTGAAGAAATTACAAAAGTGCTGACCCTCCTGGACTCCATCTTGGGTAAAAGGTAAATTGTCCATATGCCATGTTGTTACTTTTTCAAAAAAAGTAAAAATGGCCATCGTTTTCATACATTTAAAAGTATATGATGCGAATGTGATACTATACTAGCTTCCAAGGTAAGTGCAGTTCCACTATCTGAGCTGGTAAATGTGAGTCTCAGATAAAGTGATTGTGTTTCTTCATTAATACTTTGTTGCTTCCATCTCTACTACTCCTGAGCATGCGGTGACTGGGCAGGTGGCAGTTCTTTAGTGTCTGAAATCAGAAAACCAGAAGAGGTAGGTTAATTGAAGAAAGTAGGGTGGGGTGGAGAGCAAGAAGTCTATGGTCATTCCATTTACAGATTGCTCAGCAGGATGAGGCTGAGCTGGGAGTTGAGAAGGGGCATAAGATAGTAACATCCCATCATCCTGAATGTTCTGCCAGGCCCATTATGATAACAGCCAAGTCTTCCAAAGAAGACTTGGTTGTCATCTTCTTTTCCCTTCTATTGACTGCCAACTTGTCCTGCAAGAAAGATGGCCGAATGCCAGTGATTGTGTTGCACTGTGTCTTGGTGATGTGCCTTCCATAGCTGAATTGTTCAAACTATGCGGAAGCAAAGAAAAGTAGGTGTGAAGATAGCAGTATTAGCTGCTTGGCTCCCTGTTGAACACTGAGGCAATCACGGCTCAACACTACAATTAATTAGATAGGTTGGCTGCTCCAACTTTGCATACTGCTACATTCATCTCAGAAGGCAGGTCACAAATTGTGACACCACCACACCCCCCCCACCCCCATCCCCCCCACCAACACAAAAATAGAATGTGGACTAATTTCTAGCCCCTGTTCTATATTAAAGCCAATGGACCAGATGCAACACTCTAAAACCACTATTGGGTACCACCAATGATTCTTGACCAATGCGCAGCAAGAAACTAATAACACTGTGTTACTGAACTAAATACAAGCTCTGTTTGAATATGTCAACTATTTATATATTGATTAAGGAATCACACAAAGGGGAATTATTATTGATTTACTCATTGCAGATTGATAAGGATTCTTTCTTTGCCATTCTAATCATTTTATTTGTGAAATGAAGGTCTCTAGTACTGAATTAATATTTTTCCTCATAATACTATTTCTCATTCCTGTCTTTTTTTAAAAATGCTGAACAATTTCTAACTTGGAACACTTATAATTTGAGACAAATAAGTACACTTTGAGCTTTAAGTGTCAAATGGGTTCCAACCCTATAATTTTAATTAACTTATACCTGAAGGTATGTTGAATACACAGCAAAGGAAAGCATTTCTATTCTGCCAAAGCTATAGATGTAATATTTCAATAGTCACTGTTCTTGATTCAATAACAGTTGATTGGCTTCTCTGCTCCTGAACATTTTGATAATTAATTTGCCATTGCTTTGAATGTCTCCAGAGCCTGTAACAGTTTGTCATCTAAACAAACCACCATTACGTGTCTATCACCAGTAATGTGCTCACAACTGCTTTGTTTCCCCTCAAATTGTTCTGCGCTGTAGTCAATGGCAACCACTTTGACTCTTTCAACATCAACTTACTAATTTCCCAAGTTCTTACTTTCTTCCATCTTCATGTCAATGATCTTCCACAAGATTAATACAACCCTTTCCAGCTGGGTATGAGCTCGACTCCTTTAGCAATACACTCACTCTGCATTAAACGCTTGTGGGCTCACACAACCTTACTGCACGTAACATTTACTTTCCTACCAGTGCAATAATACAATCACTACATCTTCTGCTTGCAGGACAATTTATTGATCCTGAGGGCTAAATCACCTTCATTCTCATCGATAAGGCCAAGGATTATGTCCTCGTGTACTCACTGTCTAGCTTGTGCTGTGTAAGTCCCTCTTATTGGATTTGTTGCAGAATTCTCTGCTTAGTGATGAACAATTCTGGGTACTAAGCATTGTTTGCATTTCAAAAAGAAAAACAAAGTGTGTAGAGTATTATAATTTCCAGGATACACTAATGTGCTGTATCAAGCAAGGATCCTAATTCCAGATCCATCATTGCTCTTGCAATAATGATCAAAGTTATGCCGGGAGCAGCTGACTAGGACACAGTACAAATGGCATTACAGTAATATTTAGGAATAGCAGAAAGCAAAGTGTTGTTTTCTCAGTAGAAAATAAACATGACATTTGGACAGGGGCTTAAGGTTAGGTTAGAAATTGAGTTAAACGCATCATATTTTCACAAAGAGATACCAGCAAGTCAAGATGTTCAACAATTCCAATTAAAGGTCATGGGCCTGAAAAGTTGGCTCTGATATTTCTGGGGTGGTGGAGAGGGAGTAGGTGTGGGGGTGTTCTGGACAGGTGTTATAGAGTTGATTTTCCAGGCAACTTTTCTTGGTGGAAACATTGAACTTTATTTACAAGACAGCAACAGCATCAAACTTTATAACTAAAGAAGAACTCTTTCCTAGCGGTTCCCTGCACTGCTAACTCATTGGTTTACACAGATCATGTGATCTTACAACACAGGATTATTCTTAGAGCTACAGTCCTATGTTTATCAAAACTATAATCACTACAACAGGAAATCCAGATGTTAGGGTTTCCTGGACGTCCTGCAGATATTAAATGGAGGATATTTTTAAATTGTTTTCTGTGGGTTCCTCTGATTATAAGTCTGCCTGCCTAAGGCTGGGAAAGCTGTGACACCAAACTGCAGCTAAAGAGCAGATAGCAGGTGGGGTGGGGGTGTCGGAGGTGGGGCATGGGGGGAAGAAGAGAGTGATCATATGAGGGGGTGAGGGCAAGATCATGGTCGGGGTAGGGAGAGATGAATAGTGGGGGAGAAGGGCCGATTGTATTTGGGGAGGTGCATCATGGAGGAGAGGTGAGGGATTGTGGGGATGGAGAAACAAATTGTTGAGGTGGAGGAGGGGATCACAGAGATGAGGTTGAGAACAGTCAGCGACTGTGGAGCTGGAAGCAAATAAGCCTGTTGGGCTTAGAGGAATAATCATGCTTGGTCCCCCTGATCTCCAAGCAGTGTTGTAAATAGCCTTACCTTCTTGTATAAACCTGTTGGGCTTCCTGAGGTTTAGGAAACTGTCATGTTTTGATAATAATAATAATATAAAGGCACCAGTCACTTATAAGGGATTAGGTAAACACGTTGTGTGTTTATTTATTTAAACTAGGTACATGAGAACATATATGCATGGGTATAAAGCTTGAAGACATCAGCAGCAGAGCTGTGTGTGCTGTGTTCTACTCACAGGTGGAAGTGGAACTGAGGCTGGATCACATGACACATTTCCCTTCTAGTGATGGCATGCTCCTATCCCTTAAAGGGCACATCACCCTTTCTTTTTAAATATACTTTCCTCCCTACTGAAGTATGACTATTTACAATACATGTTCATGTTTAGTTATTATGACTTAAGTGTATAAAACTGTCCCAACTGCAAACTTAGCAATTCTATATCTGCACTTTTATTGTGCACATTGGTCATCTTCTCTTGGGGCAGCATTTTACAGCCCTGTTTCCACAGGGATAGTGCTGTAAAATGCAACGAGCCATTATAAACCCCATTGATTTCAGCGTGAATGTAAAGTCCCGCTGTTGTAAAATTCTGCCCTTGCAGTTTTAAAAGTTGTTCCCTAGTGTCTGAGAGAGTAGAATGGGTAAGAGCAGGTTAATTGGTACATGTGGGTTTGTTAAACATGAGCTCTGCTGGTGATGGAATAGTTGCACTTAAAGGCATTGCTCTCAGATGTAATACTACAATATGTAGATTTTGCTTGGTCTGCCTATATTTGATAATTAGGGATTTCACCATGTGTACTTTCATTCAACTAGGCCATTAGATCTAGAGTAATGAGGAGAAGTAGCATCACTTCTCACACACATCCTGAAATAAGCTTACCAATAAACTGTGGACCATTATCTGTGATGGTCTCTCTGGGCACACTAAATAAACTGAAACTAGCACTTGGAGTATGTCCAATTGTTGAGCTTGACACATTGTGCAATTATTGAATAATGGGGCACTTGGTAAAGTAGTCGACAATGATGATGATGTCAGTGCCATGGAGATGAAAAAGCTCGGATGGAATTTTGGACCAAGGATAAGTAGGAACTTCATGCAAAATCAATGGTGCTTTGCGCTTACTTGGCATATGCTCTTGACATGCTTCATACTTCTTGATGACGACTCCAATGTCATTGTTCATACCCAGCCATAGACTGTCTCTCTTACAAATCTTCTTGTCCAATCTACACCCATGTGTGAGTGATGAAGTTGTTGAACAATAACAGGTCGCAAAGATTCTGGCATGATGACTGTCTGCCTTTACAAATGACTCCCTGGGAAATGTCTAGCTTATACCGATAAAGCAAAATGGTCACACATATTCGTGGACATGCTGAATCCATTCAAGCTGCCCTTCAATGTTGGTTTTTCATGAATTTTGTAGTGTGGAATCTTTCATCATTTCTTCTTGTAGCTGCTGGCATTTGTGGTGCACAAAATCAATTGACGGACTTGCATTCTCCTACAAGTGTAACATTACAGCCCCCTTGAAAGTGCCAATTTTGTCAAAACATTCTGGGTATTTCAATGAATTGAGGCGATAGGAATGGTTTCTGAGGCTGATTTGCCTTGTGATGTCCGACTAATTCCATGGATTGTCACTAGTACGAGTTAATGACATGACGGTAGAACTACAATTGTCAGGCCTTTAGTTTCCACAACGTAGAACATCTGTGACACCCAGGATGATTGATTGTACTTGTACTCCAGGACTATGGATCCTGCACATGGCATTAGTGAACCATTGTATACCGAGAGATTCACAGCAAAAACAAAAATACCTGGAAAAACTCAGCAGGTCTGGCAGCATCTGCGGAGAGGAGCACAGTTAACATTTCGAGTCCGAATGTGGGGTCATTCGGACTCGAAGTTTAACTGTCCTCCTGTCCGCAGATGCTGTTGGACCTGCTGAGTTTTTCCAAGTATTTTTGTTTTTGTTTTGGATTTCCAGCATCAATAGTTTTTTGCTTTTATCTGAGAGATTCACAGCAATAGGTTTCACCATGGCCTTCCATGTCTGTGGATACATGTCTTTTAGAATTTGCAAGCACTTGCCCCGTGTCAATTTTGGCCAATAATGAGTAGATGCCAATTTTCTAAGGGCAGATAATTCGAATCTTGGCAAACACTTTGGATGACGTGGCATCATCTATGTTTTCCATGAGATTGAGTGATTGTGAAATATGCGTTCCCCGTTCCTCGTTTCTTTGTGCACATCATCGTTAATTTCTTAATTTCTGGTTTGTCGATCACCTCATATATATGTTTCTGCTGGGATATGAATGGTCATTCTTATTGCCTGAAGGTACCTGTGCGTAAAGTCTGTTTGGATCAGTCCCCGGCTCTTTGTAGCTGCATCAGTTTTTGCTCTAGTTCACTGCCAATGGCCCTTTCTGCCACAAGCCTTGCTGAATTGCTGGAAAGCTGTGCATTTCCTTGCCACATGAAGAAGACCACACCTTCCACATTTCTTGCTAGGTTTTGGTGCGCTAGCGAGTGCGTCAACAGTTGAGGTTGTACTTGGTACCTGTAAGCTTCGTTGACCTGCGAGGATCACTTTGAATTTATGTCCATCCTTGGGTAGTTCTTCAATGCTATACATTTTGGGCTTGTCTGGCAGGTCTTTCTGGAACACTTCCATGAGAGTGGAAGTGATCACCAACTCAACAGTTCTGTCTTTTAGCTCTGTACCTGAAAAATCACAGTACGTACCCTTTTCTCTGCTTTTGCTGAGCAAATGGTCTATGGATTCTGTAGGCTGTTATCAAAAAGACATGAATTCCAGTCAATGAATGCATAAGTTTAACCTGATTCTGAACTAGTCTTCCAATGTAGTCTTTTGGGGATCCTTTAGCTCTTCTTCTGTTAATGCTGTCATGTTCATCCTGTGTAGACCATTGTTCCCAATTACTAAGTGAATTTTTATGTCTTCCTTGTCTGGTTCAGACACACCTGAATCAAGAAACCATAGCTCCATACATTGTTTGAACATTTTGAATTCAGATAGTAGGTCAGCTGCATCCCAATTTAAACTGGGGAATTTTGTGGGCAATTTGACAATATCCCTTTGACCTTCCTCCTTGTTAAATTTAATTTATTTTTCAACAACTCCCACAAACACCCATTATAATCACAACATTTTCCGGCCCGATTTTATGATCATAAAAGACTTTCCCTTGCTCTGTATCGATCCGGCCCAAACTCTGGTCACTCGCCATTTACAACTGAGCTAACCTGGTGCTAGTCCTCTCGATGCGCTGCCCTACTCACCACAAGGGATCTGTCTGCTTACCAGCTCTTTACTTAAGCATTATGCCTTCAAAGGTTTTCTGTACAGTCAGTGTGCTGCATTTTCAACACTCTTCAATGCTGTGATTTTGTAGTGCTCTGACCAAAACGTCAAGAGTCGCCTCATGCCATGTAGCATGATCTAAGGCTGTTTGCCATTTCCACCAGTACTTAATCTTGCTTCCTTTGACAACTGCTGAACACCATATCATGTTTCCATAATGATACAAAGGCACCAATCACTCAAAGGATTAGGTAAACACATTGTGGGTTCATTTATTTAAGCTAGGCACATGAGAACATATACCTATGGATAGAAAGTTTGAAGACATCAGCAGCGGGAGCTGTCTCTGCTGTGTTCTGCTCACAGACCGAAGGGGAACTGAGGCTGGTTTACATGACACACTTCCCTCTAGTGATGGCACACTGCTATCCCCTAAAGGCATATTACAACAGAAACTAGGCCAAAATGAGATTTAAAAAAATAAAATGTCTGTTAACATTGAGGCACATAGACTCCTTAAGAGTTTTAAATGTCCAATCTGTCTCCTGAAAGCTGATCGACTGTCCATCTCCAAACCAACCTCCATTAAAGCCTGAAGTAGGCAGGTAGGTCGGGGATGTTTTTGAAAATTTTCAGATTTTAATTTCTCACCCAACCCAAACTCAGCAATTTTCAGGATTTAAAATTAGTCCCTTTAATTCTGTTTCTCTCTTTTCTCTCTCCACAGTTACCACCTGCTCAGCTACTGAATGTTTTCATGAGTATTTAAAGGTAAATGTTTCAGATACAACTCTTTATTAGAATCGCTCTGCTAAAATGTTGCACACAAAACACTAACCTGTCTTGTTCCTTCACAGGTGCTATGTATTCCTAGCGTTTTCTCGTTTTATTTCAATATAAATGGTGGTGGCTCACCACCACCTGCTCAAGCACAATTAGGGGTGGCAATAAATGCTGGCCTAGCCAGCGACACCCGCATCCCGTGAAAGAGAAAATTTTAAAATATGAACTTTGAAGAAATGTGAAGGCGGTCATGGTTCACAGTTGCAAGTTTAATAGAAGACAGACAATATACTTGCGTCTCTTCTCTCGATTCATACATTAGATGATGGCCATGTGCAAACATCCCATAAAAAGGGGTGTCAAAGTGATAGATGAAGCTAAAATAAACCTACTATATCAGAACTACCAATTTCTGTTAAACTACTTTTTTTGCCCTAGTCTGCCCCAGAATTGATTTTGTCAGCAAGCAGAATTAAGTCCCAAGCACATCCTCTAACCTAAAGATGTTTGATGATTTATTATAGTTGTGGTAGCTCTATTGAGAAGACTTTATCAATTTTTTAGAATGTCAAAAAAAATATATATATAAAGCCAATTTCATCCTAGATTGATGCCAAAGAGAACAACGGGATGGTAGTAAAAGATGGAGGTAGCCTGTAAGAAACAGGCTGCAAAATACCTGGGCTCATTCCCCCCTCAGTTTCACAAGGACTGATAATTACACAATCTGCCAACTATCCAGTTGGCTGGTGAGAGGTGATGCTGGTGAGGAATGCAGCCTGGGACACATTCCAGGACTGCACCCATATGAATCCCATTTCTGTTGTTCCAGAGATCCAGACTCCAGATTCCAGCCTCCAGAAGCTGAGGAAATTGCAGTCATGGAATTCTCTCTCCTCAATCTGCCCTCCTCCCCCAGCAGCCTTGTTTGAATCAGGCAGCCAACCAGATCCTGACAGGAGCACACAACCTATCCTGGGATCTGGTGTATCTAAGTCTCGGTGGATTTCCCAGATCCATTCTCTACCCCTGGACCAACTTACACCAGGAATGTACAAGAAAGCTATGGTTTGACATCCTGACAAATGTATGCCAATGAACCAGACAAATTCACAAGACCCTCCTTTAAATCTTTACTAAGGAATCATCTAGAGTTTATCTAGACCAGGAAAGACTGATGCCTGATTCACTTCATCAAACTGTATTACACTTAACTAGTTTGGATCAAAATGAATCTAATTTACTAACCCTTGATTAGGTTACTTGGAGAAAATGAGTAGTTTCAAATTCCTGGGGTCAGTGGTGGCAGAAAATTGAAGTATGAAGATGGAAATTAAGCAATTGATTAGCTCTGATTGGTGTAATTGGAAGAAGTGCAGTGGAGCGTTTTGTAATAGATAAGTGCTGCTGAAATTGAAAGGAAGAATCTACAAGACAGTTGTGAGACTGGCCTTGTTATATAGTGCAGAAGCTTGGGTAACATCAAGAAGAGAGGAATAATGACTAAATACCAATGAGATGTGGATGCTGAGGTGGGTGTGTGGAATATCAAGAAAGGACAAAATCGGGAACCAGTACATCAGGGGTCAGTAAAGATTGTGGGAGCATGTTACAAAAGTGTGATAATTTTCATAATATTTTTCTGGTTTATTTATGGGGGTAAGTATAGTTGGGTCTGTGTGATTTAATGACATTTGGCATCAAGTAGACTGCAACCTTGAAATCATCAAAATAAGCTATGTGCTTGACAGGCTAATGAGTAAACATGGTTGCTGGCTTAGCGTGTAAAGTGTGAAGGGAAATTGCATTTTTAGATAAATGAAGAGATTTGGATTTCAGAGGGATCTTAATCTGTTTACATCTAACCAGGTAAGCAAAGTGAAGTACTGTATTTATCTTCCCCAAAGATTACTGACAATATTGGCAACATGAAAGCTTTTATATTATGAGGAAGATTCAGTTTCAAATACATATGGAACAATAGATTTACATATTAAAAAGAGAGAAACATATATAAAGGAGAATAAAAGGCTATGCGGGAGAAGGTCATGTAAGATCTAACAGGAGTGTATGAAATAGCCTTAATGAAGCCTCCAGAAATTTGTGCATAAATCTGCTACGTAACGAAACTGAAGTTGGGGAAAAGCCATTTGAAATTCCACTGTCAAGTGTGCATTGTGTTAACTTGCTGGTTACGTTTTAAATCTAAAATCTATTGTGGACTATTGCCTTAAATGTGTAACTGTGGGTCAGGTTAATTAGAAATTTTAGGATTTGTTATAGTAGTAAGTAATTGTAGTCTTATGTATGTGCTTGAAATCTTTTAATTTGTTAATAAATATTTTTTTTAATCTCTAAAGATCTTGGTGGACTCATTACCTCTGAATTCAGTGCACACGCCTTCTCGTAATAAATACAAATTGCAAAAACATTGTGATAGCGTGACCAAGTTTCCCTTGTGGATTTGGTCCACATGACACACATCATCTGCCAAGTCATAACAGAGCATTGAAAAAAGATTGAAATGGTATAGCCAGCTGTTACGGAGAGAGGGAGAGAGAGAGAGAGAAAATATGGTGAGGCAAGTGATGGAAATGAGACTGCCAGGAAGAAGGAGAAGAGGAATGTCTAAGACTAGATGGAAAGATACAGTGACAAGATAATTACATGCAGCAGGACTGGAAGAAGAATGGGTGACTGACAGGAAGGGATGGGGAAGTGTGATCAACCTGCCCTGTGGCAACCACAGGTAACTTGGGAGAAGCCAAAAGAAGAGAAAGTAGGGAATCCTTGATTAGGTGAACCAGCTCCTTCTTGACAAATCATCAAGGAAGAAAGCAGACCAGAAATCATGCACTAAACACTATTTATTGGTTACAAAGCACAACTTAGAACTAAAGTTGAGCACACAAATTGTTAACAGATATGAATCAATATTATAACCTCTACCTAGCAAATGATTAATGAACGCAATCACTTAAGAAAATAACCAGCAAAGGTTACACAGGTAATTCATGAATCATTGTAAATCAGTGCTAATGGATGTTGAGTATTCACTGTAGCAGTGACCAGAGTCTGAGGTTATAAATTGGTGAGATTTCTTTAATTCCCCAGCCAACATTTTAATAGATTTGCATAGCCAATCCATCAAATAACACAAATCTACATGCATAGTAAACAACTTTCAGAGCTAACACAAACACATCCTCAAGAGTGCCAACCTCTTTTCTGTCCTGGGATGTAGATGTTAGTTTCTGGCATGTTGAGTTAATTAAACCATACATAGTGTATATATAATTCATGCTTGTACAAAAGAGTAATACCTTTATTAAAAGAGTAGAGAAAATGATATTGTACATAGGAGTTAAGGTGTTCATTGTTAATATTGCACAACTTTCAATGCACTTCTGCGCTTCCAGCAATATTAAGATCAATTCTGTGTGGCATTTTTTTTGTTACAGTTGCACCCTGTCCATATGCCACCTTATGCAAAAATAAACAAGAATGAAACTTCACACATCAGACTTCCAAACTAAATTCTATTGTTTGTTACAGGCTGTATACAGATTCACCTCTAATGCCAAGAATGCACAAGCATCAACAGGAATAGTAAGGGTGAAAGCTTAAAATCATGAAATGACTCAAGCACATAGAGCAATAACTCTTCCTGTCTTATTGAGTAAAATGGAAGGCATCCTAATAAAAGATCAGCACATGCCAAGCCACCTTTCAATGTATTTCTATGGCAAGCCCAAAAGTGATGATTTCTTGTAAGGTAAGTGTTAAGGAATAGCAATTTAAAGGCACTAGAGTGGCTCAGGCAGGTTTCCCAAATGTCGATTTTACCATTAGCAGCTCTCAAAGCATAGCAGTTACTATTTTCATTTAAGAAATGAATTCAAAATGGAAACGTATTGTGCTTCTCTGTCTAAATTGCCTCATTAATCCAGGTAGGTTGAGGAACAGCAGGTGTTCAATTTTACCCACCTGATCTCTTCCTCCCTCCTCTCCATTTTCCAGGCATAGCATGGGGATAGGCACGGTCAGTTCACGAAGACAAAAGCAAAATAATGTATATGCTGGAAATTTGAAATAAAAACAGGAGGTTGTTGAGCTCAATGTTAGATCCCCTTCCTGCTGCACCTTTCCATGCATGCGCAGGAGATGCAATACTTGTCCCTTTACTCCCTTTCCACCATCCGAGACTCCAAACATTCCTTCCATTTGAAACACTGATTTACTTGTACTTTTTAGAATTTAGTATACTGTATTCACTGCTCATGATGTGGCCTCCTCCACACAGATTAGGTAATTGATTTGCTGAACACTCCATTCAATGAATATGTGACCCTGCGCTTTCTGTCCCTTCCTCTTTTAATTCTTCACTTCACTCCCGCATTGTTATCTCTGTCCTCTGACGCCTGCAAAGTTCCAATGAAGCTCAAGGAATAGCACTTCATTTTCTGATTAGGCAATTTACAACCTCCGGATTCAACATTGAGTTCAATAATGTCAGATCATAATTGTAATATGTGCCTGCATGCCACTGTAATGTAAAGGTGCTCAGCAGAGCAAGAGTAAATGTGGGACTGGAGAATAGCACCACCCACGGTATGATGCAAAGAATTACATGGTATTTGACTCAGAGAGAACAGCCTAGAAAGAACACTTTGAAACTAGTTTGCATGGAGGTAGCATCACCATGCATGACAGTAAGCTGGGATCTGTACATAGTTAAAGATTAACAATAAATGGTTCAACATTCAAGTCTCAGGATCACATAATTGAGACACCACAGCAATGG
Organism: Carcharodon carcharias; assembly: GCF_017639515.1. NCBI lineage: Eukaryota > Metazoa > Chordata > Chondrichthyes > Lamniformes > Lamnidae > Carcharodon > Carcharodon carcharias. The sequence goes on from NC_054473.1 coordinate 168,800,326, forward strand.
CACCAGGACAAAATGTGGTGATCAGCAGTGAAAATACAAAAATAATCACTGTTCCCATTATTTTGAACAGCAGATACAGGGAATGATTCACTTCTAATATTTTCACCTCCTTAAACTATCGTTTGTTTCTTTACTTGTCATATTACTTTTGCTTTGCCTCGTCAGCCCTTTTGTCATTTAATCACTCCTGACCACTGCTCTATCATAGCCTTTATCTTTTGTTCTCTCCTTCCTTTGTCCCTTTCCCTGTCTCTGCACTTGTTAGAAACTGGTACACCTTTAACTTTTTACAGTTCTAATGAAAGACCATTGATCTGAAATGGAAGGGGTGTAATTGGGTAGTCATCAAGATTGGGAGCGCATTGCGATTTGCGATTACTCTGCACCCTTTCAAAGTGGTGCAGGGAGCAATGCAAGCTTTATGCTGAACAAAAACAGAATTACCTGGAAAAACTCAGCAGGTCTGGCAGCATCCGGAGAAGAACAAAGTTGACGTTTCGAGTCCTCATGACCCTTCAACAGAACTAAGTAAAAATAGGAGAGGGGATATTTCACCTGTCTAATGATTGCAGCACACATCCCAGCAATTAATGCACTGCTGAGTGCCGAAACACTCAGCAAGGAGCCCAAGTTCATGCAAGGCTAGCAGCACTTAAAATTAGCCATCATTACGGTCACAATATCGTGTCATGTGCAATGTGGAATATTAATTGTTTATTTCATGGTAATGCTTTGGATTGTTTCTCAAAAGGTAAAGAAACAGCCAGGACTGCAAATACACTGTGCTTTCAAAATGGCTGCATAAGTCACCTGATCTACAAATTGGTCAAATTTCTATTAGCCTCTGAACATGGATTACCAGGGGACATGGCCAGGCAGTTTACATAATGGACTTCACACCTGTCATTGTCTAAACTCTCTGAAAAACATAAGGACAATAGGCCACCAGTTATTCTGACCCTTTATGCAAGGAGGTTGCTAAGGATGCCCTGTCTGTTTTGCTGGCTTCTTGGTAGCTTTGACAATGGAAGATCAAGGCTCCTTTATTAATATGGACTGCCCTCCACTGTGTGCCAATAGCAGCTGTCATCTGATTGGAACCCCACTTATGAAAAGCTATAATTATAAGCTTGTTTGTTTGTTACAGCAGAGGAGCTTCTGAAGGCACCGGTAACATCTAGAAGAAGATTGCTGAATGCAACATCACCTCCCTCTCTCTCTTTCCCCCGATTTCTCAAATTCAGACTCTTTCTCTATTAAATTTTAGAATATATCACGGAGATAGAGAATTTTAATTGAAAGGAACTTTGCGTTTCATAGGATCCATTGTGGAAAAAGACAGATTACAGTTTAAAAAAGACTGTTTCCAGAAAAACAACCATCTTACATCGGCTGCAACACCCCAGGAATTTTAAGCCTGCCAAAGGAAACATCATAATGTATATTAATTTATTTTCCTTACAGATTTTAACTTTTATCAATTCCAGCTCTGCCACCCTGTAACTTGTTTTGTTTTACATGGTATTTTGTGTGTGTGTGTGTGTATGTCAGGGGATTCAGAACATATTTTTATCTTTTAAATAAATCTTATATTTTTACTTGAGTGAGTTTTTAAACAATAAAACTAACTTGTTAACTCAAGAGATCTGGCTGGCTTATTTCTTCATATAGCTTAACATAAAGTCAAGTGCATATTGAACTGAAAAAGAAATCACAATTTTTTAAAATTCAAACTCTGTTATAACCAATCTCAGGAGTGGAAAAGGAAGGAATTTATTCACCCCTCCGAACTTCGTCAAAACAACTACTTAAAACCAGACTGCCTCTTAAAGGCGAGGAGCATTCCAGCTGCAGAAATGGCTGCAGCTGCTTACAGGAGAGTTTAACACCAGCAGAAATGGTGCAAGAGGCCAGAGAGCATTCCCACAAAGGTTTCAGATGCAATAATATAGCCTTGATTCAGGAGGTGGACAGGAGGAGAAAGGATCTCTGTCCTCAGGCATCCAGGAGGTCATCCAAACATGTACTGAGAAGGCAGTGGGAGCAGCGATGACAGCAGTCTAACTCCAAGGCCCTGGATGCATTGTGTTATGATCTCTATAGAGACCGATAACACTTAAAATGATACCTGAACTTCCAGTGACTGACTGAAAAGATGACACAATAAGATTTCAAGTTTTACTGTGAATCTTTTACTGTAATGGACAAACTAAAAGTAACATTGTATAAACACTATTTAGTAGGCAACTTATTAAACTGAACCAATGGAAAAGATCACCCATTTCACTTTTAAAACATCTGAAAATCCTCCTCCATGGTCATACTTTACTCTATACCTAAAGTGGATACTTCATTCTCCAGGAAGCAGTCCAAAAATATTCTCAGTACTCGATGCCTTGCTGCCTTATGCCTTTTCCAGCCTGATAACTTCTAAACACAAACTGACTTTCACAGTAAGGGTTACCCTGGAGATTCCCCTCTCAAGCCAAAGCTAGGCAAATCTTCCAATCTCATTTCAATCTTCACAAACTTGTTCTCTTCAATCCAAGTATGGGGTGAACGGAAGCTGGCTGCTCAATCTCTCTTCGCTCTCTCTCTCTCTCCCAGATTCCTGCAGACTGACCAGTCTGGGAGGTTCAGGGGTATCTTAAGAAAATCCTGTAATCTGATCCAACAACAGCTTTCTGTGTCCTGTTGCCCTCTCAAAGCCTATCTCCATGACAATTAGAATCACATGGACCTTGTCTCCAGATAGAAATGCTGATTAACTATCTTCTAAATTCCAAACTCCATTCTACCTTGAAATTAAATAAACAGTTTAAAGTAAAAAGTTTAAAAAGCCTAACATTCCTATCACCTCTCTGTGACTTGGAGACTAATAATCTATCCACTGTCAGCACAACTGCTCTGGTCATTGTTTACAAGTGTGAACATCTTGCATCTCTTTCCCAATAAAACAATTTGGGCCCTCCCTTTACCCTTGAATAACCAAGCATGCAAACTTCTTAAAAAATAACAACAAAAAAAAAAAACTGTGGATGCTGGAAATCCAAAACAAAGACAGAATTACCTGGAAAAACTCAGCAGGTCTGGCAGCATCGGCGGAGAAGAAAAGAGTTGACGTTTCGGGTCCTCAGGACTCGAAATGTCAACCCTTTTCTTCTCCACTGATGCTGCCATGCAAACTTCTTGTCAGGCAGAATTCAGTCAGGTCACTTTTCAGTCAGTCACTGGAAATTCAAATACGTTTTTAAATGTTATTGGTCTCAATGGGGATCATAGCACACTGCATCCAGGTCCTTGGAGTTAGATTGCTGGCATTGACTGCTGCTCCCCCTTCATTCCTCTATTTTACTCTAAGTTAAAGATACAGTCCCAAAGCATCTTACAAGTTTTATACTTGTGATAAGTGGCAAGAAAAGTTTAATGACGTCACGTGTGGTAAAGGTCAATGAGTGCCTCTTTACATGCTTTATCTTACCAACAGCACCACTAGCCTCATACATTGCTCCAGTCACCACCTTCCCTTCATTTATTTAACAGCAATCTCTACCATGACTCAAACTTCACATTCATAACCTTACTTAACTCTCATACACTTGACATTAATGTAAGTCCCGCACTCACATCTCACAGCTTGCACACACTGCCAGGTACTCAACTGTGCCATCACCCAAACACAGTCACTGACACTCGTCTTCCGCATGTCAAGGTGACCCATAATAGGCAACAGCAGCAGCAAACTGTTGGGGGGAGCGAAGGGTGCAGGCACAGCTGCTTTTGCTGACTCCCATGAAGGAGACAGTACGGGGAATAATTGGAGCATCCGTTAATGAGGCTGTAGCTATTGATATGGCTGAAACCATCAAGGATGATGATTTTTTTTTTCTGCTTTACAAACCCCACTTCATCATCATTAAGCAATATGCTATAATGTACAAGCTGCAATTGCCTTCTTTCCTTTCCTCACCCCAACCCTTTATGCTTTCAGATACCCAAGAAATGCCACCTCATCAGCCCTAGAAATCCCAGCGAGAGAACAGGCTGAGCACAAAGAAACAATTACTTGATCTGACACTTGCAGTCCCCAGCTCAGATACTGGCACTGTGTAGTATGGAGGCAGGGTCTGCACACCGTGAGTCACTGGCCATGAGTGGACTGCAGCCAGGTGAAGGGGGAAGGATCGCAAGGTTGCCAGCTCCCTAGAGGCCGACGTCACACATGGTTTCTGGTGCAGAGAACGTAAATGAGGACTCTGATAGGGTGGCACAGAGAAAAAGGGCCAGTGGACATGCTCACAGAAACGCTTGGTGCATTGGTAGCCCTGTTGTCACTGTTAAGAAGCATGGTCACCCACCACCAACTTGGCACAGGATGTTGCACAGAGCTTGGACCTCATCTTTTCAAGTGTGGGAGTGGTGGTAACTCCACAAGAACATTTCAGGACCCAGCTGTGATGCCGAATCTGATGGCAAGGTGGAAAAATTACATCAAATTAGCATTAGACACTGACTGGTGTCACGATCTGCCAACTCTGCAGCTTTCCAGCCCACACCTGTAATGCCCACACCAACACCCTCACCAACTTGCTATTCAGCAAACAGGCAAAATGGCACCGACACCATTTTCTACTAGCCTTGCATCCACACCCCAGAAACTACTGGCCATATTTTGCAGCCATTAACTCTTTCTCTCTCCACAGATGCTGTCTGACCTGTTGAATATTTCCAGCACTTTCTGTTTTTATTACAGCTGGTTCACTATTGTACTTCTACTGCCTGGCTTAGAGCTTAAAAGAACTGTTGCCTATACTGCCTCCGTAAAAATGAATTTAGCAGAAAAAGATTACAAGAAAAGACTTCAAACAGGAAAAGATGAATTGAAGTGAAATGCTAAACAAAATATTGAAAATCTACAGCTCCTTTCCTTTTCTCTTCATTGAGGTAATTATATTTTCTCTTGATGAAGGCAGTGAGTTGTAGTCTTTTGACTATATAATTGATTATATATATCTCTGACTGTCGAAGATTAATTGTCTGTTTTTTGATCATTCTGCCAACAATCCTAGGTGCAAAATCTCATGATGCTAGGGAACGGTTGCTGAAAATTTGTATTTGAGCCAACACTTTTTCTCTAAGCTGGTGAGGATTTTTCAACAAATTGCATCCTATTCATTTGCACATTATTCATCAAATGTCAGAGACAACATAGATCATATAACTGTAAGCTGATACCTAAGCGAGCTAATGTTGTATTGCAATTCTTGCCATTTATGGAGTGCTTGCTCAACCTGAAGAACAGGCTGAAACTGGTGAAAGGATTAACCATACTTTATTCTGTTTGCCCAAACCCCTGTAAGTAAGCAGGTAGAATTCCCCTGGCTGTGTTCTTCAATACTTACACCTGCTCCATCCATAGAAGTGCTGGCTTCAAAGGTGCTGAGGCTCAATTCCTGCCTAGGCTGTTAGCACGGCTTCTAAATGGGATGAACTTTGTCAGCTGCTGATTGGGTTAGCATGTTAATAATTGGTTTAGAGTGGAGAATTTGGCCTTAGTAATTTTCATATAACTAATGAAAACATTCATGCACTATGGTTGTGCTGCAAAGTAATTTTCCATACATATATAAAAATATTTCAAAAACATTTTTTTTAGTTTTGCTAATTTAAAGTGTAAGATGTATGAGGTGCAGTTTGGGGGAGATCAACAACAGAAAAGCAATGAAGTAAGTTTGCACGGGTGATCACAATGACAGATGTGGATTTTCTTTTCTGACGTGAACCTATTAAGAGGGTAATGAAGACAAAAGCTTGCATGCCAAAAAGCTGAAGTGTACCCTTGATCTAGAGCTTTCTGCTCTGTCACTATGAAATTCATTGCAATGTGAAATATCATTAATAAATAATGTGACAATTCAGTTGTTGATTCCAATTATTTGTCAACATTTGGTAGATGCAAAACACTTCGATAAATGAGAAAGAATGCAGAAACATTACATACATTGATTTAATGGCATTTTGTTGAATAGCATGCCCTAAGCTACTTTGTGCATAGCTAAGTAAACTACTGTATTTTTTTTAAACTGAATCTTATGGCCTTGCCCACAGTCCTTGAAGAGTGGGCCTCAGTGAAGATCAGAGTTAAAGGGAGAAATGAAAGGACCAATGCTATTAAAAATCAGTCAAAAAAAATACATAAAGCCATGGAAATCCCTTGAAACTACCTCACCAGCACTACATCACTGGAAGACAAGCAAAACCCCACTCACTTCTTGTAGCAGTGTTGCTTCAAACTAAAGCCTTACTCACCTTAACCAGTTCTGGTAAAATAAGAAGTATTAACTTGTCCAGGTGTTGTCACACTCCATACTACTAATATCCTGAAATATTTTTAATTATTCATTTATGGGGTGTGGGTGTTGCTGGCTAGGCCAGCATTTATTGTCCATCTCTAATTGCCCTTGTTCACAGGACATTTTTTAAGAGTTGCTGTGGGTCTGGAGTCACATCTAAACCAGGTAAGGACAGCATATTTCCTTCCCTAAAGACCATTAGTGAGCCATGTGAGTTTTTACAACAATTGACAATGGCTCCATGGTCATCAGCAATCAACAGCTGACAGGTCCAGTATTCCTACAAATAATATTTGTCACATATTTCAAACGAATATCCATTCTCATCTCAAAGATTACTGCCCACACTCATTCACAGGGCCTCCCTCAGATCAGCTACATCATTTATCTGACCAGAATTGGAATTAGTCAACAAACAGGCCGGACCCCTCAAAATATTGTTGATTTCTTCAATTCGACACATGCAATAAAAATATTTGTTTCTTTGTTCTTGTGTAAACCAAGGCCATGTTTGTACTCATTAAAAATTACTCTGAAAAACCAGGAGCTGAGCTTGTGGCCCTTTTTCAAAAAGTAAAAATTTGAAATAGAAATTGAAAATTCTGGAAATACTCAGCAGGTCAGGCAGCAACTGTGGAGAAAGGGAAAATAGAGTTAATGTTTCAGGTTGATAACCTTGCATCAGAACTGGATAAAAGTTGAGAGATGTAACAGGTTTAAGAGAAGAACAGGGGCTGGGAAAGCTTTTATGGGTAGTTTCTTTTTATTGGTCAACATAATGGAGTTGAATGCTATATTGTACACTGTTGATGTGGTTGATAACCTTATACCTCTGACTACCATATCTTCAAGATTGTTAATCATTCTGAGGACAAACTTGTGCAAGATATATTCCACAGGTCTGAATATGAGGGGCAGCCTATACACAACCATGTGCGAAAAAGGAAGAGAGAGAGCAGCCATTCCCTGACTCAAGACTCCTTCCTATTACCCATGTGGTTCACCAACCAGTCCAGTGGAGCAGAGGCAGTGACAGCCGCTACATGTCGACAGGGAGTGCCTTACAGTTCCACTTCTGAGCAGCTATTCTCCATTCTCAGGGTGAAAAATTAAAACCGCAGCCGTTACCCACAGGTCCATGGCACCCAATTCCTCTGTTCATGGGCCAATGTGGGAGTTGAGGGCATCTTAAGGGCAAAAAACCAGAGAGGAAATTGTCAAAATGGACCGGGGAATTTACTCACTGGCCTCCCCACCCCAATTCTGCCAAGTGCAGGTGATAAGGACAGATGCCCCAAAGCCAGCAGCATTCATCTTTAAAAATAGACAGATTGAATCCTGATGATGTCATCGGGACCAGACCAATTTCACTTTGGATGGGGCAGGGGAAGTTTCTGCAGCCTGCCTGCCAGGCTGAAGCAGGCCAGAGGCTGATCGTTGGGAGAAAACACTCCACAACGAATTTGTACATTTCTCATGCCCCAGGGCCCCCATCCCCTTCCCTAACCACTGACTTCTTTGGAGCACCTGACAATCTCCCCCACCTCACCGGACCCAGCCACCAGCTGGCAAATGCCTCAATGCCTCCTTGGCCTCGCTCCCACTGCTTTCTGCCATCTTCCCACTAGCCACTTTGGTACATCAGCTGGACCCCCCCCCCACCACTGCTGTTCCCAAATGGACTGGCCATTTACTAGGCCACATTTACCACCTGGGCGTTAAATGTGCCAACCCCTGTGAATGAGCCAGGGACATGAGGAAACTAACGGGTCTCCAACCCAATGACAGATCGCAGGCTGTACCCTCAGCTTATATTCTGCTCACACAGAACAAGTGGTCACCCAAGTGGGATCCCAGAAGGTGACTGGTCATGGAACTGTACACCTCGCAAAAATCAACGGCTTCAGAAGAGGATTGGAGGAAAGAATTTTCTAACCATGTAAATTGAAAACGGAAAATTAAAACCTTGCAAGTTAACCAAGCAAGTGTTTGCGTAATATTTACTTTTAAAACTGTTGTCATACTGAAGACCTCTAGTGAAATTATTCCTGTATTTTCACTTGAATTCTTTAAAATGAATGCCATTTAAAAGCCTGTTAACCCGCTTGCTATTTTGTTTGAAGTGAAAAATCAGGGCAAAGCGTTTGCAATTGAAATGCACAGACCTTCCGTTTCTCATGAGAGCCCTAGATCCAATACACTAAGCCCTGTTTTAACATGCCTTTGAAGAAAAATCAGTTTTTCTAGCAATGTATGCATTATTATCACTGGACAACATGCTGCAATTTGACATAGAGAATAGGACCTGGCTTCATACCCATAATTTTCCCCTTGCCAGCAGGGTACTCTGGGTATTGGTGGTGGTGGGGGGGAGCGGTTGTTGTGGGGGTGGGGGATACATTTTCCCATAGACAAGGAGGAAAGTGGCATCAAGGATAATTGATTCAGTGCCACCTTCTGGCCAGTTGCACAGTCAAATGCTGGGGGAAGCTCACAGCAGTAGTGGGCTGTGCCATTTTGCATTTTATCAACTGTGGTCATGTTCAAAAAACAAGCACGGAAATCATCACAAAACTGCATTTGTGTCACGAGCCAAGGAGGTTTATCTGATCCAGGAGATAATCCATTAAAATAAATGTACTCGCTTGAAATCAGACTATTGATAGACTAACCTCATTACCCTGACCAAAAAAGAAAGTAATTGATCTAAGTGTTCAGGAGAGAGCTGCTCCTGTAATGTCTGGGCTCCATGTTTTTTTTAAACTGGACCGTTTTCTCCACTCGCCTCCTGCTCATACCTGGATGTAATCCCACGGGTGCTGGGCATTCTCTACTACTATGCCCGAGAGCTTTAGCGTGAACATTGACAGGCTGTTCAATTGCTAGGGGAAATACCAGCTTTTCACTGGATAACCCCACCGAGTCACCAGAAGAGTCTGAACATTTTGCCTTTACATCAATTCAAGTTCTCAAGATCAAGTTTGATTAACATTAACCTCTTGCCATTAACTTGAAACTGTCCTGTCTATGATTGGAAATGGCTGGAGATGTTTCAATGATAGAAGCGCCTGTTTGTTTTATATGCAGTATAGCATCACACAGCAATTTTTAATTGTTTTGGCACAGAAATGTGAACAGATGTTGCACAGACGTTGTAACATTTCTGGAGGATTTCCATATGCAAACTAAGGCTGTTGTCCTTTCTCGACAGCAATTATCCTCACAATAAGGGACAATTTCTGTTTTATTTATTTTGATCTAAAGGTAATCTTTTTCATCAGTCAGGTGTCTGAGATGTTAAAAAAATAGATTGCCATGCATAACCTGCAGAGGAACCCATGTATGGTCAGGTATCTGTGCAGACTGAAGGGCTCTGAAGGAGATACTTTACTTAGTATCTTTGTGTACAGCATAAGTGAAGACTTAGAGGCCCTAAGGGTGAATGCAGGTCCTGCTGGAGTATAACCAGATAAAACCGTCCCCAGCTGTTAAGGAAGTGGCTTAGGAGCATTTATCTGAAGTTGAGTGGGAAGAACACCAACCTTTCGAGGTTACTTCAGTGAGGCAGGCTGACTGGTGACTTATCAGCAGCCACCTGGAGCACTGAGAGCCTAAGTGGCTCAGATATTAAATTATAAAGTCTGCTACAAAGGATTGACTCTGTCAGGTTCCTATTATCAGGCATGTCTTGCTGCAACCAACCCTCTCCAACACATGTCTCAGAAATGCAACACCCCAGCCCCCTCTCCCTCGGGATTATTTTACACGGTACTTGGTTTCAAAGCCAAAGTTGAGGTTTTATTTATAACATGTATTGCACGGGTAGCAAAACGTCTAATGAGAAAGTTGTGGTTCACTGATGCATTGCGTACGGAGTGATAGAATCCAATCTGACAGCTGAGATACGTCGACACAGCAACTTCCTGATCACGACTGCAGCATCCAGGAGATGCAGGAGAGAACTCAGGTGTCACATGAAAAAGGTAACCAGACAGCAAATCATTATAGCCTCCGTAGACATGCAGCTTCTCTCTGATAGTTAACAGAGAATGTAGGCAGAAGTGTGGGACATTGTCAAAATCAAAAAAGGTGTACAGCCTAGAGACAGCCCAGAAGGGAAAAAAACAGTTCGGACCAGTACTCCTTTTTCCCAGTTTTTACACCTTTTTTCCTTCTGGAGAGGAGGAGGAAATAAAAATGGATCCGGCAGGTTTGGCGGGCTAGGGGTTGGGGAGGTGCTGATGGCAAGCTCAATGTCAACAGCTAAAGAAAAAGGAATAAATAAGAGTACAGAAGCTACAGTTAAAAAGAAAGACTTTTTAGTGCTTTTCTCCACCTCGGGACAAAACAAAACTCTATACAAGCCAAGGAGGTACCTTTGGAGTGTAGTCACTGTGGCATTGCAGCAAGACATGGGGCAGCACCTTCCGGTCGGCGAGCAGGAGGCCAGGGCTCGCTCACCGACGGGTAAAATGACACGGGGTGACATCGGGCGTCTGTCCCGACGTCTCCTCGCCGTTATTTAGATTTTCAGTTCGGCAGGCAGGCAGCCGACTCGGCTGTGTGCCCGCCGAACTATCAACGGCCACTTAAGGCCTTTAAAAAAGCAATTAAGCGAATTAAAGGACCTACCTGTCCAACCTTAAGGTTGGCTGGCAAGTGGAGGAGGCCAGGCGGCCTTTAGAAAAAACATGAAACCTCATCCCAGTGCGGGATGAGGTTTCATGAGGGCGTTAAAATGTTTATGAAGTGCTGAAATAAAAGAAATTGACATGTCCCAGCTCATGTAACAGTGTCACATGAGGGGACAATGTCAGGAATTTTTTCTTCCGCACTTCTACAAATTTTTAAAACTTCCAGAAATCTCCCTGAGGCAGCACTTTGCTTCAGGGAGATCTGTGCACTCTTTGACATGCATGCGCGAAAAAGCGCACTCCCAGCTCAGGGTATTACCCCCCACCCCACCCTACCCTATCGCCCACACAGGGAGTGCTCAGCCCGAGCAAACGTCACGCTGGGCGGGCCTTAAATTGGCCCGCCCACGTAAGATGGCAGCGCCCCCCCGACCAGGTGCGCCGATCAGGAACCCGCACACCCGCGCCCGCTCCCACACTTCCCCCCTCACGGGAGGACAATGTTGCCCATTGAAGCCAATATTTTGCACAGGAAACTCGCACAGAAAGCATTGTGATGGTGACCAGATAATCTGATTCTTAATGATCTTGATTCAGGAGAAACCTTGGCCAGGACAGTGGGAAGAACCCCCACCCTCACCAACACCCCCACCCCAGCTCCTCTTCGAAATAGTGCCAGAGAATCACTTATGGCCGCCTGTGAAAGTGTAGGGGCCTTGGTTTAAAGCCTCATCTAAAAGACAATACCTCCTCAGTACTGCACTAGAATGTCAGCATGGATTGTTTCGATCAAGTCTATGGAATAGGGCTTAAATTAAGGTAAATTATTAAATTACAGTAAAGCTTCGTACATGAATCCATGGACTCTTAAATGGTTGTAGTTCAAATGCTGTATATGACCTTGTCAAACAAAGCAAGCAATCAGTAACACATCCATTAACAATGTTTCCCTCTGAGAACATCGAGCTGAAAGTGTTCAGCCACAGAAATAGTGTACTATCCTCATTCAAGTCCTTTACTGGGTGTTCTCCAGTCCAACAGGTAATATTTCACCATAATAAAAATTTGCGTGGCACAAGCAGTGCCTGACTGTTGTGAAAATACATTTGCTGTGAAATGAAGTTAACCTGTTTTCAGTCCTCAGCATGTACATCACTGTATTCGCCAACTGCAGTAAATGTCTAGCAAGGCCAGCTGCATTGGGTTCCTGTACACTCCTGGAACAACATTACATAACATTATGTTTCCTTCATTACAACAGTGACTGCACTTCAAAAGTATTTCATTCACTGTATAGCACTTTGGAATGTCTGGTGGTTGTGAAAGGTGCTATATAAATGCAAGTCTTTATTTCCAGGCAAAAATCGGAAATAACAATAAAGCTAACTGCTGACAGTTCAGCTCCATCTAGTGGTCATTTACAGAACATTGTGCAAGCCCCCCTCCCGCAACACCCCACCCCCCCCACCCCACCGCCACATCCACCCCCTCCCCCACCTCCGCCCCGCCCCAGCACCACACTGAACATGGAAAGTCACATCATATTTGTATATTGCCAAAGTCAGAACAGGACAGGGGGTTTGCATATCAAATTTGGCTTTGAAGTTCTGAATTAAATTCTATCAGAGAAGCTAATTAAGTCCTCTGACACATTTCCCATATAAATTTATGTGCCATAATTATTGAGCTGACAAGAAACCCCATCAGGTTTTTGTAACTATCTTATTACAAGAACGTTGCTGTTGTTTCCACTGACCACTTTACAGCTTGGCTATTGGGCTAATTGGCTTCACGGTTAAGCTTTGACCAGTATAATGCAGCAGGGTTCAACATTGAGAGACTCCGAAATTAAATTATACAACTTAACATCAGAATAATTTCAATTTTCTCCTGTAATGTCAATAGGCCTATACCATTGTGATGAGTGTTCGCACAAGATGTACAATATGCTTAGAATCCATTAGTGTGTTCCCAAAGGAGATGCTGAGGTATTGTTTTGAATCAAAAAACATTTTGCACTATTGTCAAGAAGAGTTTTTTTTTTCAACTGATGTGGAACAAGAGGACAAGAAAGGCTGTCCTATGAATTTAACTGCTGTAGGGTTTCTGATATGTGGCTCAGTGTCTTCAACTTTGAACATTGTTTGAGGGAACCTGAACACTTCCAATGGTCTACAGAATTCATTGTTTTTGATTTATTCCCACCAAAGGTGAGAGAACCTGCTGTTCCCCATGAAACATACCGGCAATGAAGTTCAATCACTTAAGACAAATTGCAAGAAAGACATTGTTGAAGAAATATATGTAGTTTATGGTGAGAAATTGCACTGTAAAATCTTCATCCATGTGATCGATCTGCACTCTTACCACTTACTTGCCACCAATTACAGAACAACATACATATTTGTATTAGGTGAAAAATAATGTAGTTATTGGTAAGAAAAACAATATTTGCTACGTTGATAATCACTGTCTTTGAGCTCTTGAGAGACCCATGGTATTTTTGCTATGGAACCAATGAACAAAGACAGAACCCTCCTGTAATCTGATATAAGCCCCAACAAACCTATTTCAGTAAAATGATGATTAAGTTAGCAGATTGGACGTAGAAAAGGGAATGTTCTAGCCAACGATGCAATTTCAAATAGTTTCACAACCTAAAGAACTGCTGTATAATGTTTTACTGCTGATTTTGAATATTTGGGTTGAGACAAGATATAGAGGGACAGCTGCAGCAGTTCTTGTGTTTCTGGCATCAGTACCAGCAACGCCTGTACTGCTGCCAAGACATGATCTTGCAGAGTGCTGTTAGCCGACTTTGATGGAGAGGGTGGACTCTGGCAGGGAGTAGGCCATTCACATCTACCCTAATGGTCTTCAAGCTGCAGGAATGATTAATGCATGTCTCAGACCCTAACACCAGTTAAACAGAAAAATCTAAGTTGTGACTCGAGCATCCATTAGGGGAGGAATAATTCATTGGAAACTCCTGACATTTTGGTCCCCATAACTGACAAGAAATTTATTGGAACTCACCTTTGCATGTCCAGAGTTTAATATATAATGCCATATTTATGACTGGCATTTATGCCACACTTATGCTGAAGTCTCTATAATTAACTTTTGTTTATGATTTGTTGGCTTTCTTCTCTCAAATGTTACTGAATTAACGAGCTGTAATGTTGCTAGACCACATCTTTGACCTTAATCCAGTACTTGTGACTTCACTTAAATTACTGAACAAATTGGTTTCTGTTTATATAATGGTGCACTTCCCTTTCTGGACCTTATAACAGTTCCCCCTCCCCCTTTTTGTGGCTGTTTCAGAGGATTTTCTTTCACCAACAAATTGATTTGACTTTGGAAACTCACACAGAGTAGGAGGTGCACCTGGAACAAATTCCCATTGATGTTAACCTGAGGTTCACTCCTGGCAACCGCTGGAGCCCCCTTCAGGACAGATTTGATTCATCAGGATGGCCTCTCAACTCCTGAAGGTCAAAAATAGATGTGGAATGTTTATCCCAATATGCTTATTGAACAATTAGTCACAAATTTCAAGTTTGTCACAAGATAAGCAGCAATAGTTAGATAATACAACTTGCAAACAAAAAATTAAAATGAAACTGACGAACTAAAACAAAATAACTAGGCCTCAGGTTTCGTTTACATTAAGCCAGAGTGCTGCGGATACTAATTTCATATCCCTGTGGAGTTTGAAAGGTCAGGCCTTTCCATGAAGCTTCTGCCAAATTTAGAAGCAGGGATCTGAAACAGGCATGGGGCCCCTAATTAGCATACTGAAGGAGTATAATGCTTGATTCATCAGCTGACTAATTGGAAGGCACAGGTTAGCACTGCTAAAAGCTCATCCAACAAACACTATTTTAGCTCTCAGATATTGCACAGAACATGGGTTAATTTCTCTTCCCATGTTTTTTTTTCATTTTTTCCTGACTGAGCCTATCCTTGCTTTATGTCTTCCTGGGCACACTATTCATCTTCTTTAGTGTTCCTTTATCTGAATGTATCAACACTCAAGCTTTGTTTCTTTAAACCTGTGCACAAAAGCTCCTCTGGGGAATGTAGTTTATCTGGCTATTTCAAAAATTGGGTTTCTCTTTTAACCCTTAAATTTATAAGAAGCTTCACTTCCTTGATATGTTACTGTTCATGCCTCAAGTCTTGAGCATTTGTTAAGGCTGTCTCAGGAACTGCTTGCAAGTTCAAATGTAAATTAACCTTAACTGCAGAAAAGGGTAGTCTTACATCTTTATTTATGACCTTGATTTCTGACCTGTAATGGTTCAAACTACAGACACCTTGGGCTGATTTTCAATCAATGGTTGTGAACCAGACAAAGGAGCTTAGTTATAAAAACAAAAAACTGTGGATGCTGGAAATTCAAAACAAAAACAGAATTACCTGGAAAAACTCAGCAGGTCTGGCAGCATCGCCAGAGAAGAAAAGAGTTGACGTTTCGAGTCCCCATGACCCTTCAGCAGAACTGAAGGAGCTTAGTTCTTGGTCTTGACTCCGTATGATGGTATTTTAGACATGCCCACCTTATTCTCAAAACTGAAGCCAATTAAAGGCTAGTGAGTGAGCTAGCTGCCCAATCAGGGATGATGCTGGAGGGTGAATGGGAGGTCCTCCAGCACTCAGCGGTTTGCAGCCCCATGGTACAAGGTGGGAGCTGCCGATCTGAAGCTGGAGAGAGTGACAGAGCAGGCCAGTGATGTATATTTGATACAAAAACAGAATTACCTGGAAAAACTCAGCAGGTCTGGCAGCATCGGCGGAGAAGAGAAGAGTTGACGTTTCGAGTCCTCATGACCCTTCGACAGTTCTGTCGAGGGGTCATGAGGACTCAGAACATCAACTCTTTTCTTCTCCGCCGATGCTGCCAGACCTGCTGAGTTTTTCCAGGTAATTCTGTTTTTGTTTTGGATTTCCAGCATCCGCAGTTTTTATGTTTTTATATATGTATATTTGATATCTTGGAGCTATACAGAGATGATACACCAGCTTATTTGTGTTTAACAGGAATTCATCACAGGGCATAAAAATGTTTGCTCTCTCACGCTTCTTGCAGCTTTGAGCAGCTAGCTTTCAGCTTTGTTTACTCTTTTCTGAGTCCACACCCAGGCTTAACTAATCAACCACAGTGAGTATAAACAGGCTCACATAATCAAAAACAGAGCAATTGAACACCACAGCCAGTAAGCTTTCTTTAAAAAGGTACAGCTCTCTGGCCATAATCCTGGAGGGGCAACCCCTCTGGGGGACATCCAGCAGTCATGGCCTGGCAGATGTCAGGAGGGGTGTCCCTCACATGATCCCTCCCCCATTTCATGCCCTGAGCCATGATCCAGGCCGATGTGGATTGCCCACATTGCTGACTAAAATTCCAGTCAGCATGGAAATGGAGCTTATTATCAATAACTGACCTCAGTTGGCTGTCACCAGGAAGTAGCAGGCAGCTGATCCAGCACCGAGTCATCTTCATTGAAAATGACCCAGAGTTGGGATCATGGTGATGAACCAGCATAGAAACAGATGGCACCAAATTGCACACCTGCCCACCTCAGACCCCACACTAATTGTTTGAATGTCAAAATAAAACGTTAATCCTATCCTACTTGTTATGTTCATTTCTACTTCTCTTACAATACTGTTGTAGAGGATAGACTCTGGCATAGAATAAACACTGCTCAACTAGCCAACGGGTCTTCTTGTTGTTCGATATATAGTATCTCCTTCACCCCCAACTCATTAATCTTCATGTGTCATTTGACAATCACAAATCACAATGATCCATCATTGGACAAATGCAGTTTCTGCAGAACACTTAAGTTTCTCATTATTATAAGTAGGACTGAGTTGTGTTGAGAACATCTAGTCCTCCCAATCTTTTATTGTTGCCAATAGTGATAGTATAATTGGCATTATGGAAAGGGAGAAATAAGTGGAGCAATAGGTAGATGATCAATAATGAAATAGGTAGTGTATCAAAGCAAGATAAGTATAAAAATAAATTCTCCTAAACTTTGTGATACTGAATAGGAATGTGGCTAATACAGTAGTAAATCACTGCGATTTTTATAATGCAGGTATGATTCCACACATGCTCCATTCCAATGATAATACTGAATATCTGTACATTTCTTTTGTATACACTTCATACGTCATCCATTTCTGTGCACTACTCGCCCTCACCCAAACGTCATCTGTTTCTGTGCACTTCCCTCCCTCATCCGAACGTCATCTGTTTCTATGCACTTCCCTCCCTCATCCGAACGTCATCTGTTTCTGTGCACTTCCCTCCCTCATCCGAACGTCATCTGTTTTGGCTGGAGGTGAGACTTTTGCCCCACATGTAGGTGAAGGTCCCGCCTCAGAGACCTGCTGGCCAATCCGATCGGAGTGGTGGCCACAGCTGGGGCTACAAGTAGCCCCCATATTCTAGATCCCAGAGTCAGGATGGAGGCAAGTGTGGCGGGTCTCATAGTAGGGATAGAAAGAGAGGCCAAGGGGTTGGGTATATGGGGGGAGGGGGGAGTGGGGAGGCGGTGGGGCCTTGATGTAAAGGCTGGTGGGCAAGGAGCACCCTTGGTGGAAGGGGCTGGAATATCTTGCTGGGGGTGGGGTTGTTGGCCAATGGAGAAGGGAGGATGCTGGGAGGAGCACTCCTCCTTCCCACCTCAGGCCCAAGCAGGGTGACCTGCTGGGCTTCCCCCACCTACGTCCCTGACCTCCCCCAGCCAGCATTAGAGGGTGGGCTGTCCTAGGTCTCGCCCGCCTGTCGTACAATTGTGGACAGGTTGGGGACAGTTGGGAAGGCCACCTGGACAATTTTATGGGTTCCTCCCCCCATAACCCCAACACTGCTTGCAAACCTGCCAATAGGTGTCCGTAACATTCTGCCCTATATTCCAATTGGTTTACTCGGAGGAAAAAAAATAGCAGTGATTTAAGAATAACGTACCATGGTTGAAACGCATTTGAAATGTTTTCATATACCCTACTCTACTCTACAAGTCTCACTTCATTGTGCCATAACTACCAACTAGCATCGGAAAGTGCTGGCCCACAGGAATTGCACACTTACCAGGTGTTGAAAATTATGCTGATCCTTCCGTTCACTGGAGCTGCTTGGGGCCTGCAACAAAAGGCTCTTTGCAGGCCCCAGCAAAGTGCAGCTCCAGTGGATTCAAGGAAGCCTTGGCCCCTTTTTTTTCAGCAACAGCGCTTGTCTCACTCACCTTACAATGGTCTTCCCCACAAACAGTGTCTTCAGTCTGTTTCTAAACAAACATTGTGCAGTAGCAATATCACCAAATCAAAAATCAGAAGCCTTCCTTCCTCCTTTCTAAAGCAAAGGGCATGATCAGGAAGCTGGTCAGAATGTTGTTACGATCCCCATAGAGAACAATAACTTATAAAATGATATTCAAATTTCCAGTGACTGACCGGGAGAATCGCATGGCAAGATTTCAATTTTTAAGACTTTTACTTTAACAAACAAACTGAAAGCAACATTAACTAAACACTAAGATAAAAGCAAAATACTGCGGATGCTGGAAATCTGAAACAAAAACAAAAATAACTGGAAATACTCAGCAGGTCTGACAGCATCTGCGGAGAGGAATACAATTAACGTTTCGAGTCTGTATGACTCTTCATCAGAACTAAGGAAATATAAAAATGAGGTGAAATATAAGCTGGTTGAGGGGGGGGTGGGACAGGTAGAGCTGGATAGGGGGCCAGTGATAGGTGGAGGCAAAGAAGAGACTGCCGAAGAAGTCATAGACAAAAGGACAAAGGGGTGTTGACGGTGGTGATATTATCTAAGGAATGTGCTAATGGTGACCTCAAGGATAGAAAGCAGGACAAGCAAGTGACAGATGCCCCTAGTGGGGATGGGGTGGGGGGAAGGGATCGAAATGGGCTAAAAGGTGGAGTTAAAATGATAGATCAAAATAAATTTAAAAATAGGTGGGAAAGAAAAATATATTTTGAAAGTTATAAATTATTGGAAAAAGGGGGATCAGAAAGGGGGTGGGGATGGAGGAGAGAGTTCATGATATGAAGTTGTTGAACTGAATGTTAAGCCCGAAAGGCTGTAAAGTGCCTAATTGGAAGATGAGGCGCTGTTCCTCCAGTTTGCGTTGAGCTTCACTGGAACAATGCAGCAGGCCAAGGACAGACATGTGGGCATGAGAGCAGGATGGTGTGCTGAAATGGCAAGCGACAGGGAGGTCTGGGTCATGCTTGTGGACAGTCCAAAGGTGTTCCGCAAAGTGGTCACCCTGTCTGCATTCGGTCTCTCCAATGCAGAGGAGACCGCATTGGGAGCAGCAAATGCTGTAGACTAAATTGAGGGAAGTGCAAGTGAAGTGCTGCTTCACTTGAAAGGAATGTTTGGGCTCTTGGATGGTGAGGACGAGGGATGTAAAGGGGCAGGTGTTGCACCTTCTGCGGTTGCATGGGAAGGTGCCGTGGGAGGGAGTTGAGGTGTAAGGGATGATGGAGGAGTGGACCAGGGTGTCCCAAATGGAACGATCCCTGCGGAAAGCCACCAGGGGGTGTGAAGGGAAGATGCGTTTGATGGAGGCATCATGCTGGAGTTAGTGGAAATGGCAGAGGATGATCCCTTGAATGCGGAGGCTGGTGGGGTGATAAGTGAGGACGAGGGTATCATGGTTCTGGGAGGGAGAGGAAGGTGTGAGGGCGGATGCGCGGGAGATGGGCCGGACACGGTTGAGGGCCCTGTCAACCTCCGTGGGTGGAAAACCTCGGTTAAGGAAGAAGTAAGACATGTCAGAGGAACTGTTTTGGAAAGTGGCGTCATCAGAACAGATGCGACAGAGGCAAAGGAACTGAGTCCTTACAGGAAGTGAAGTGTGAAGAGCTGTAGTCGAGGTAGCTGTGGGAGTCGGTAGGCTTATAATGAATATTGGTGGACAAGGAAGGGAAGGGAAGTGTCAGTGATGGACCATGTGAAAATGATGTTGACTAAACACTATCTCAGTCGGCAACTTACACTCTAAACGGTAGAAAAGATTCCCCTTATCACTTTTAAAAGATCAAAAACCCTCCTCCATGATTATACATTACTCTGCCCTTTAAGTGGACACACAATTCTTCAGGAATCAGTCCAAAGATATTCTCAGCTCCTGATGGTTTGCTTCCTTTTTCCTTCTCTAGCTAGGTAACTTCTAATCCCTCAGCTGACTTTCATGGTGAGCATTACCCTGGAGATGCCTCTATCTTGCCAAAGTTTGGTGAATCTTCCAGCCTCATTTAAATCGTCATGAATTTGGACTCTTCAATTCAAGCATAAGCTCCCATCTTCAAGCTACATGGTGAACAATGGAGACTGGCTGTTGCTGCACTGTCTGTCTCTCTATCTCTGCTCTCTCTCTCTATCTCTGCTCTCTCTCTCTCTCTCTCAGATTCTTGCAGACTGACTGTGTCTGTGAAAATCAGGGATATCTTAGGAAAAACCTGCAACCTAATCCTACAGTGGCTTCCTATGGACTCTTCCCCTCTCAAAACCCATCTCCATGACAATGTCAATTACATGGATCTTGTATCCAGGAAGAAAAGCTAATTAGGTATCCTTCAGATTTCCAACTTCATTCTATGTTGGAATTAAATAGACAGTTTAAAGTATAAAAACAAAAAACTGCGGATGCTGGAAATCCAAAACAAAAACAGAATTACCTGGAAAAACTCAGCAGGTCTGGCAGCTTCGGCGGAGAAGAAAAGAGTTGACGTTTCGAGTCCTCATGACCCTTCAACAGAACAGAACAGCTCTTTTCTTCTCCGCCGATGCTGCCAGACCTGCTGAGTTTTTCCAGGTAATTCTGTTTTTGTTTTAAGTATAACCATTTATAGAAGCTGAGATTCCTAACACCTTCCTGTGAGACTTGAAGACTAAGACTGGAATTTTCCAGCCCCCCCACCCCCAACACCCACGGCAGTTTCCCCCGTGGCATTGAAATTTCCGTTCACATCAGTGGGACCAGAAGATCCCGCCAGCGTGAGGGGCTGGAAAATTCCAGCCTAACAGACTGCACATAGTCAGTCTATATGCTCCTGCCATTATCTCTAGGCATGACCCCTTGCACCTTCTTCCCAGTAGAACAACCTGGGACCCCTGTTAACTTTTAACAACCAAGCTTTTTGTTGGGCAGGATTCAGAATAGGTCACATGACATCCTTCATTCATCCATTTTACCCTAAATTAAAAAAACAGTCCCAAGACAAAACAATCTTACAAACTTTGGGCAGAATTTTGCCCTTGGCTGGCGGGCGGGCCCCACCAGCTCGGCGGTGGGCAGACAGCCGACCTCCGTCACCGAAACGAGGTCCGCTGCCATTTTGAGTGGGCGGGCCAATTAAGGCCTGCCCAGTGGCCTTCCCGACAGGAAGCACTATGCGCCTCCTGTTCCGGGAGGGAGGGAATCCCCAGCTGTCAAAGTGCAGAAGAGCGCACTGCTCCCTGAGACTAAATGCTGTCTCAGGGAGATTACTGACAGTCCAAACAACTTTAAAAATAGAAATATTAAAAAATTATTAACATGTCCCCCTCATGTGACAATGTCACCCAAGAGGAGACATATTAATAAATATCACATAAAATGTATTAAAGTTTTTAAAAGCGTACATGAAACCTCATCCCGCCAGTGGATGAGGTTTCATGTATTATCAGAAACCCGCTGGGACTCCTGGCAAGCCCACCAATCTTAAGGTTGGACGGGCAGGTCCTTTAATTATTTTAATTACTCTGTCAATGCCTCACTTGGCCATTGACAGGTCGGCAGGCGGACAGATGATTTCGCTGTCCGCCCACCTTCCTAAAGATTTAAAGGGACCGGGAAGATGACGGGGGTTCCTCCCAATGTCATCCCGCGTCATTTTCCCATCGGCGAGCAGGCCCTGCCCCCAAATCACCGACGGGAAAATTCAGGCCTTTGTATTTGTAACAATGTACAAAATAAAAATGTTCATATGGGGATAATGGGGATTTGCAAACAGCAAACCTCACACCTTATTCACTCTAGCATGCGATGTTTGTGTGGGTTTTGCAGCTGCTCACTAATTTGGCAGGAATTTCCTTTTTGCCATCACTTACCAATGCACATCCTAGTTATGTAACTACTAACATTTTGTCCAATAGTCTGAGCAACACTGTTGAGTTGAAGTACAGTTAAGTATTATTAGGCTACAAGGGAACAATGTTATCAAGAGAAAAACAAAAACAGAATTACCTGGAAAAACTCAGCAGGTCTGGCGGAGAAGAAAAGAGTTGACGTTTCGAGTCCTCATGACCCTTCAACAGAACTGATTTTTCAATGTTATCAAGAGGGTTGCTGGGGGACAGTGGGGGGGATCAGATTACAGCAGAAACCATGAGAGCAGAATTCAAACAGCTAAATCCCAGGATTAGGTTATCGATTGTAATCCTCTGACATATTTCTTTCTGCACAGTAAAGCTACCCATTCTTTGGATTTTGCAGCTTGATGCTGAGTGATGTCAGACTTCATAGTATTTGGGCTGTGAAATAGAAGTTTGAAGAATACTTAGCCACTTAGACGTATTTGTCATCTAATTTTTGTAATGTAAACTCCTATTGAAGATTAACACTGAACAAATTATGATCAATACTATAAGCTCTGTCTGCATGGTCGAGCCCTCTGTGGTCTCGCTGTTACATGTTCAAGGGGACCAAAATTATTATTCAGACAACATAATTCTTGCTGCTTATTTGTCACCAGCGTTAGGGTAAAACTCATCACCAATCAGGGAAAACATCTTTCGGCTAGTATCTCTCCAGGAGTTTAAACTTATCGAATCCCATGTGATTGTGTGCTCTTGCGTTAGACTATTGCTCAGTCCACAACTCTTTCTTTCTTACTGTCTTAAGCAGCATTCAGATGTCATGGAGCCATAGTTTGTAAATAGACATTCCTGCTTCCAAATTGATTGATTGCAACTTGTTCAAAGTGGAGTGATTATCGTCTTATCCCAGTGCTTAGTCCAGTGAATATCTGAAAGGACAAACTCAGGCCAATGGAAAACCTTGCAAACACATTGGCCCTGATCTTATAATCTCTGGATCATCAAAGACCAGACATACTCCAGAAGATGATTTACTATATCCCTTGGAAGTCCCAACGCAAGGACTTCTCGGGAACTGCCCGGGAGGTTTCAACTTTTTGAGAGTCAATTCCCATGCTCCCAGGACCCTCTGAAAAAGTCTCCAACCCTAAGTCAGAGTCAGAAACTTCGGGAGGTTCCAGCTCACTTACCTGGATTATTACTCTGGAAATGTTAGACAGCGAAAAATCATGTCTAACTCCTGGGTAACTATACAACTGACCCCTCTCGACTCCCCCCTCAACCCTATGACTTACCCCCCCCACCATCCTCCTAATCCACTCCCCCCACCCCCTGATTTCCCCCTGACCCTCCGATTCTCTCCCAACCCTCCAACTCCTCCCGACCCTCCTATTCTCCCAACCCTTCAACTGCCTCACTGAGGCTCTGACTCCCCCCGTCCTCATTACTCCTCCCCGACCCTCTGACTCACCCTGCCCCTCCAACTCTCCCCTGACCTGAGCTGACTCAACCTCACCGCCCTATCCCCCCTGACAGCCTACCCAGGTGGCACCCTACCACCCTACCCCTACCACCTTACACCCTACCACCTATCACCCTGCTACCTACCCACCCTGCCACCCTACCGGTTGGAAGCCTACCACTCTCCACCCCACCGACCCTACCACCTTACCCACCCTTCCCACTTACTTCACTCACACTCATTCACTATTAAAGTGAAAAGCTATTTAAATCTCCCAAAGCTTTTCACTGGGATAGTGAATGAAGACTTACCCAATAATGGCAGATAGTGCTGTAAAGGGGGTGTGTGGCTTGGCTTCCCCTGACAATCCTGCACCAAGAAGGAGGACTCCCCAGAACAAATATGCTCTGCATTTCTGAAGAGGCCTGGTTTTTGAAGTCCAGGCCAGAAATGCAGAGCTCCAGGGCTTTGAAGAAAAAAGTAAGAGCAGTGTTTGCCACTCCTCAGAAGATTTGGCCTAGTTGCTTTCACGTTCACATTTCAATTGTTGCATTTTGACTTACATACATACGAATAAGGAGCAGGAGTAAGTCACTTGGCCTGTCAAGCCTGCTCCACCATTTAATAAGATCAAGGGTGATCTGATTGTAACCTCAACTCTATCTCCTCTCACCTTTCACCTTCTTGCTTATCAAGAATCTACCTAGCTCTGCCTTAAAAATATTCGACGACTCTGCTTCCACCGCCTTTTGAGGAAGAGAGTTCCAAAGACCCACAACCCTCTGAGAGAAAACATTCATCATCTCTGTTTTAAATGGGTGACCCCTTATTTTTAAACAGTGATCCCTAGTTCTAGATTCTCCCACAAGAGGAAACATCCTCTTCACATCCACCTTGTCAAGACCCCTCAGGATCTTACATATTTCAATCAAGTTGCCTCTTACTCTTCTAAATTCTGGTGGATACAATCCTAACCTATCTAACCTTCCATCATAAGACAACCCGGCCACTCCAGGTATTAGTCAAGTAAACCTTCTCTGAACTGCTTCCAATGTACTTACATCCTTCCTTAAATAAAGAGACCAATACTGCACATAGCACTCCAGATGTGGTCTCACCAGTGCCATGTATAACTAAAGCATAACCTCTCAACTTTTGTATTCAATTCCCCTCTCAATAAATAATAACATTCTATTAGCTTTCCTAATGCTGTACCTGCATACTAACCTTTTGTGATTCATGCACTAGGACCCTCTGCACTTCAGAGCTCTGCATCTCTCATCACTTAGATAATAAGCTTCTTTTTTTTATTTTTCCTGTCAAAATGGACAATTTCACATTTTCCCACATTATCCTCCATTTGCCAGATCTTTGTCCATTCACTTAACCTATTTATATCCTTTTGTAGTCTCCTTATGTCCACTTCGCATTTTACTTTCCTACCTATCTTTGTGTCATCAAAAGATTTAGCAACCATTCCTTCAATCCCTTCATCCAAGTCATTTATATAAATTGTAAAATGTTTGGGCCTCAGCACTGATCCCTGTGGCACATCACTCATTACACCTTGTCAACCAGAAAAATACTTTTTATGCCCAGCCTCTATTTCCTGTTAGCTAGCCGATCTTCTATCTATGCCGAGATGTTACCCACTACACCATGAGCTTTTATTTTTCACAATAACCTTTGATGTGGCACCTTATCAAATGCTTTCTGGAAATCTAAGTACAGTATATCCATCGGTTCCCATTTATCCACAGCACATGTTCCTTCTTCAAAGCACTCCAACAAATTGGTTGAACATGATTCCCCTTTCAAAAAACCATGTTGACTCTGCCTGATTACCTTGAATTTTTCCAAGTGCCCTGCTATAATGTTTTTAATAATAGTTTCTTACATGTTCCCTATGAGAGATGTTAAGCTAACTGGCCTGTAGTTTCCAGCTTTTTGTCTCCCTCCCTTTTTGAATAAAGGAGTTTCATTTGCTCTTTTCCAATCTAATGGAACCTTCCCCAAATTTAGTGAGTTTCGGAAAATTAAAACCAATGCATCAACTATCTCACAAGCCACTTCTATTAAGACCCTAGGATGAAGTCCATCAGGATCTGGGGACTTGTCAGTCCGCAGCTCCAACAATGTTTTCCATACCGCTTCCCTGCTAATTGTAATTTTCTTGAGTTCCTCCCTCCCTTCCATTTCCTGATTTCCAGCTATTTCTTGGATGTTACTCGTGTCCACTGTAGTGAAGGCTGATGCAAAATACCTGTTCAGTTCATCTGCCATCTCCTTATTTTCCATTATTAATTCCCCAGACTCAATTTCTATAGGAAAAACACTCCCTTTGTTAACTTTTCTTATTTAAATATCTAGTGAAACTCTTACCATCTGCCTTTATATTTCTAGCTATTTTCCTCTTATACTCTAATTTTTTCCCTCATTTGGTCATTCTTTGCTGTTTTTTATATTCTGTCCAATCTTTTGACCTGCCACCCATCTTTGTACAAAGGCAAATTTACATCTTTTGTTACAGTATTAATTTACAGTAAAAGTATATATTATATAAAGATGACAAATATGTCTAACTGGCCAAGTATTCTTCAGGTTTCTGTATCACAGTCCAAATACTATGTAATCAAACAAAATCAGAATAACTCATTGTGAGAACTCCATAGATGTCATATTACCCTACTGGGTTATAACTTACATACTATTTGCCAGTTGGCTAGCAGCAATGTCAGAAATGCCGAAAGAAAATAATTGCATTGTTTGGTAAACCACTGACACTTGGCATCTTTCAATTGATTTCACTTTTGTCCTTTCTTCCTTCATTAAAATAATACATAAAAAGACTGTAATGTTGTTGCATGAGTTATTGATCCAAACTATCTTGAGCCTCAAGAGCCCGCCCAACGGCCCATGGCCCTTAATTGGATGACACACATGCTCCCTGATGAATAATGGGCTGACACTTTAAAAATGGAGGTGCGCATGTCAGAAACACATGCAGGGTCACAGCTCAGAACTGGGCCTGGCATCGGCTTTCACCCCTGAAAGCGAAATGCTGCCCAACGTTTTAGGTCTGTGGTCTTTCATCAGAACTTGGAAAAGTTTGGAACTGTAATAGGTCTTGAGCAACTGAACTGGGGAGGCTGGGAATAAGAACAAATGTAAGGTCAGTGGTAGCGTGGAGTGCAGGAGAGATTAAATGACAAAAAGGTTTCGCGGTGTAAGATCAAAGAGAGTAGTGCTGAGACAAATAAAGAAATAAAAGATGCGTCTAGATTTGGAGTAAAAGGCAGGGTCCTGAATAATGTTGTAATGTGCCTTTAAGGGATTGCAGGGTGACATCACTAGGAGCAGCATGACACACTTCCTTCCTAGTGATGTCATGCTGCAATCCCTTAAAGACATGTTACAACAAATAGCTGCTGTCTGAAAGCAATATCTAGGAAAGAAGATAGAAACAAGAGAGTAAAAGCAAACTAGCAAAGGAAAATGAAACAAAATGGGAGCAGAGGTTACAATTTAAAATTATTAAACTCAATGTTGAGCCCATAAGTGCCCAGTGAAAAGATGAGGTGCTGTTCCTGGAGCTTGCTTTGAACTTCATTGGAACACTGAAGGTGGCTCAGGACAGAAATGTCAGCATGGGAGCAAGATAGAAAATTAAAATGACAGGAAACTGGAAGCTTGGGGCCTGGTCACGCTTGCGTACTGAGCAGAGGTGTTCCAAAAAGCAGTCACCCAGTCTGCCATTGGTTTTCATGTGGGAAACACAGTTGTTTATGGAGAGGAAATGGAGGGTTTGAGGGATGAAGGCCAAAAGATTGTTTCAAAACCAATCAAAAGTGATTGAGTTTGTTGGACTTAATGACCTTTCCCGCAAAATGTATATGTTCTCATGTTGTTAACTTAAGCTATTAAATAGATGGAAAGAAAATTAGGACAATATAAACAAAATAATTTCTGATACATGTGATTTTATAATGGCCTGATTATTTTTTTTTCTCCATCAGCTGTCCCTGTCCCTCTTAATCTGAATGTGATGATTCCAAGCTGGGTATAATTCACAAAAACTGGTCATCATTTAGTACTGTGCCTAAGTGGTTATTATTCATGAATGATGGCAGGCTATTTGATAGTGAGGAATCCCCACAGAAGAGGCTTTCATAACTGTTATCGGGCATATAAGCTTTGTGAAAAGTCATTGGATATCAAGCAGGGCTGGATACCCAAGTTAATTTTCTCTACCCTAACCAAGGGACATCGAGTCCAATTTTGGTACCCTAACATTTCTGAGCTTAGCATATACCAGGGATTGAACCCAGAATTTTCATGACCTTCAAAGCTCAGCCAATTACTGAGACATGTGGAAAGACGTATGACGTATATCATGGGATTCTATAAATACTTTATAAAATATGAATCAGAGAATTAGTAATATATGTTGAAGCATTGATGTGCACTAAAAATAAGTCAATGTATATTGCAATAATATGTTGTTATGAGAGAATGCTTTGAGAGGTGTGTTTATGTGAAATTGAAATCTGTTCAAGTGTCATAAAAGTGCTGTTCTTTAGTTACATTGATAACAGTCTAGATTTTAAATCATTTTTTCAAGAGGCTTTTCTACAGTGCACACCTTTTACCTCTGAGAGCTAGGTTTCTGTAGAATGAAAGCTTCTTCTCCCTGATACCTCATGGCTAGGACAGAGTCTAAGTGAAATGAATAAGTACAATTTTAATAATAATAATAAAAAACAAAAATAGAATTACCTGGAAAAACTCAGCAGGTCTGGCAGCATCGGCGGAGAAGAAAAGAGTTGACGTTTCGAGTCCTCATGACCCTTCGACAGAACTTGAGTTCGAGTCCACGAAAGAGTTGAAATATAAGCTGGTTTAAGGTGTGTGTGTGTGTGTGTGTGTGTGTGTGTGGGGGGGGGGCGGGGTGGCGGTGGGGGGGGGCGGTGGGTTGGGGTGCGGAGAGAGAGAGAGAGAAGTGGAGGGGGTTGGTGTGGTTGTAGGGACAAACAAGCAGTGATAGAAGCAGATCATCAAAAGATGTCACCAACAAAAGAACAAAAGAACACATAGCTGTTAAAGTTGGTGATATTATCTAAACGAACGTGCTAATTAAGAATGGATGGTAGGGCACTCAAGGTATAGCTCTAGTGGGGGTGGGGAGAGCATAAAAGATTTTAAAATATTTAAAAAAAATGGAAATAGGTGGGAAAAGAAAAATCTATATCATTTATTGGAAAAAAACAAAAGGAAGGGGGAAACAGAAAGGGGGTGGGGATGGAGGAGGGAGCTCAAGACCTAAAGTTGTTGAATTCAATATTCAGTCCGGAAGGCTGTAAAGTGCCTAGTCAGAAGATGAGGTGTTGTTCCTCCGGTTTGCATTGGGCTTCACTGGAACAATGCAGCAAGCCAAAGACAGACATGTGGGCAAGAGAGCAGGGTGGAGTGTTAAAATGGAAAGCGACAGGGAGGTTTGGGTCATTCTTGCGGACAGACCGCAGGTGTTCTGCAAAGCGGTCGCCCAGTTTACGTTTGGTCTCTGCAATGTAGAGGAGACCACATTGGGAGCAACGAATGCAGTAGACTAAGTTGGGGGAAATGCAAGTGAAATGCTGCTTCACTTGAAAGGAGTGTTTGGGCCCTTGGACGGTGAGGAGAGAGGAAGTGAAGGGGCAGGTGTTGCATCTTTTGCGTGGGCATGGGGTGGTGCCATAGGAGCGGGTTGAGGAGTAGGGGGTGATGGAGGTGGACCAGAGTGTCCCGGAGGGAGCGATCCCTATGGAATGCCGATAGGGGGGGTGAAGGGAAGATGTGTTTGGTGGTGGCATCATGCTGGAGTTGGCGGAAATGGTGGAGGATGATCCTTTGAATGCGGAGGCTGGTGGGGTGATAAGTGAGGACAACGGGGACCGTATCATGTTTCTGGGAGGAGGAGAAGGCGTGAGGGCGGATGCGCGGGAGATGGGCCGGACACGGTTGAGGGCCCTGTCAACGACCGTGGGTGGAAAACCTCGGTTAAGGAAGAAGGAGGACATGTCAGAGGAACTGTTTTTGAAGGTAGCATCATCGGAACAGATGCAATGGAGGTGAAGGAACTGAGAGAATGGGATGGTGTCCTTACAGGAAGCGGGGCGTGAGGAGCTGTAGTCGAGGTAGCTGTGGGAGTCGGTGGGTTTGTAATGGATATTGGTGGACAGTCTATCACCAGAGATTGAGACAGAGAGGTCAAGGAAGGGAAGGGAAGTGTCAGAGATGGACCACGTGAAAATGATGGAGGGGTGGAAATTGGAAGCAAAATTAATAAATTTTTCCAAGTCCCGACGAGAGCATGAAGCAGCACCGAAGTAATCATCAATGTACTGGAGAAAGAGTTGTGGAAGGGGGCCGGAGTAGGACTGGAACAAGGAATGTTCCACATACCCCATAAAGAGACAGGCATAGCTGGGGCCCATGCGGGTACCCATAGCCACACTAGTACAATTTTAATACAACTTAGATTTCATTCAGAAGCTACAGCATGTTTGCTGTAGGAAAAATAAGTAGCACTGTATAGTCGTAGGATGACTGCTGAGTTTGGCATTACAGTATATTTATGAGTTTGTAGGTGTAGGTGGAGCTTTATCCACGTTGAATCTTGAACATTGCTCACTGCATACCAGAAACAGAGAAGTACTCCATCTCCCCACATTTTGACGAGTGATCTAAACCAAACTGACAAACTTCAAAAGACCATTCAAAACATTTGATAAGAGGAAGCTGAATAGTTTTGTAATATCAAATGCATTGGCACTTCTGATAACATCTGGCAATGAATTGTAAAAAAAAACCTTATTCATTTGTTAAAAAGAACAAAACTGAGCTCATTGGGGAAATTATAAAAAACTGAAAAACTAATGAATTGTTTTTCCGCTTGCTCCAGGAGAATTTTTTCAACTTTAGGCAGAATTTAACTGACACAAAAGTATCCAACCAATTTGGATTACTGTAATTCTTCCTCCCTATTCCAGTATAAGTACTCTGGTTGTTGTACCAAAGTATTTCACACAAACTCAACGTGCAATGACTGGCTTTTGCAGCAGATGGTGCACAATACATGTTACCTATTAGTCAAGGGAACATAGATTGAATGTCCAATTCAGACTCACACATATGACTACAATAAATCTTTCACTGCTTATATTCAGAATGTGTTTGTCTGAATACATTGTCAGTTTTGTTGATAGTGTTATCGTGTCTATGAAACAATGTTGGACATTTATTCATTTCCTGTAGACTACTGATACACAAAATATAAATTTCTGTTTGTCCTGTGGGAGATAAGCATATACAATGTTCATTTTCATTAGTCCTTACCCATCCAGAGCTTTTGAATATAAAGTGCATGTAGCCAACCATTAATACATCCATGGGAGGCATGTTTAATCATTGTGTTATTTTGTAGTGTATAATGAATGATACATGAAGGAGGCAGCAGCTCCAATCTAAATGTGTTAATTTTTCATTCTTTCCTTCAAGTCATTCCACATTCTTAATCGTATTTATTATCTCAATCTTTGTTTCCTTTTTTTAATCTTGTAATTTATGTTCATTCTCTTGCTCCCTATTTGTTTGATTGCTTTTTGTTTCCTTCCTTTACCTTACTTTGATTCACTTTATTTTTGTTTAACAAGTTTGGACATAAATTTGAACAAATATTAAAGATAGAACTAATATATATGTGAAGTGAAGTGATGTACACATGGTAACAGGCTAATAATTCATTTGCCTGGTATAATATAATATACTGATGTCAGCTCCTTCATGTATACTATATGTTAGTTGCAGCTAACTAAATTAAATTACTCCACAACAGTGAAACCAATATCAGATTGCAAAATGGGCTCTTCTTGCTGATGCAAGTGTCATCCTTTGTTTAATATCTTGGATGCAGTTTCAGCTCCCTTCAAATAGTTCAGAACTCTTATCTGCAAGGCCATGTTAAGCATACCAATTTTCCTTCCATTCCTTTCTTTTTTGGTTCTGTTCAAGTTTGAAAGTTTTACTGAAGTGTAGATCAGAATTAAGTTGCAAAAAACAAATATTGTCTCTCACAAAAAAGTATAGTGGTTTAATTTTTAGATGTCAGCTTTGGCTCAGCACCCTTGCCCCAGAATCAAAATGTTGTGAGTTCAAGCCCTAATCCAATGACTTGGTCTCAGCATTTTAGCACAATAGTGCTATCTATCTTTCAGATGAGATGTTAAGCCAAGGCCTGTACTGCCCTCTCTGGCAAGCGTAAAAGATCTCATGACTATTCATATAAGAACATTGTAATCCTGGCCAACATTTATCCATCAACCAACACCACCAAATAAAGATTATCTTGTCATTTATCACATTACTTTTGTGGGACATTACAACAATGACTACAAAAGTGCTTTGGAACACCCTGAGGCATGAAAGGCACTTTCTAAATGCAAATTCTTTCTTTAACTAAATAGATGCTTTACCTGACCTTGGCTAAATTAGATTTAAAAGTCGTCTTAGGATCCAATCTATTAGACACTGGAGTCTATCAATTTTTCACTAAAGTTACAGCATGAGGCATTCTATAAAAAATGGTTATTGATGAAATGTTTTCTCCTGAGCGCATTTTATCAGCAGAAGGGACACAAATGACCTGTAATAGAAGAAAGTCTGTTTGATTTATCATTACAGCTATTAATTATTAACACAAATGAGTCTGCTCTAGTGTTGAAAATTATTTTACAACTTTTGGCTATTAATGTCGTAGTTATGAACGCAGTGAATGATGGCAATAAATCAGTGCAAAACTGTGAGACTACTGTAAAGTATGATAAAGCCCTAACTCTGTCTTACTGAGTACACCTGCATGACAAGTGGTTTCAGAATCCTGTGAAGCATTTACAAACATTTCGCTGAACCAGTGTTGAAACCTTGTTGGTCA
The DNA here is from genome assembly GCF_017639515.1 of Carcharodon carcharias. Classification (NCBI taxonomy): domain Eukaryota; kingdom Metazoa; phylum Chordata; class Chondrichthyes; order Lamniformes; family Lamnidae; genus Carcharodon; species Carcharodon carcharias. The sequence continues at coordinate 168,832,874 of NC_054473.1, forward strand.
TATCCAGTGACTTCACTAAGTTTTAATAATATGCAATGTTGCCATGAACCTAATTGACTTAAAACTCACTGAGAACGAAAGGAAAGTGTTAAAGAAGAAAGAAAAATTACATTTATATGCACCCATGACCTCAGGATGTCCCAAAGCTCGTTACAACCAATGAAGTACTTGTAAATTTTAGGCATTGTTATAATGTAGGAACTACAGTAATTAATTAGCACACAACCAGCTCCCACAAACAACACTGAAATAAGTGACAAGGATGTGGGAGAACTCCCCTGTTCTTCTTTAAATAGTTCCAGGGGATCTTTTGCATCCACCTGAGGGGGCAGACAGGGCTTTGAATTTCACAACTGAATGACACGCCTGACCCACAGCACAGCGTTCCTTCAGTGAGGTGGCAGCCTGCATTATGGGCTCAAGTCTCTGGAATAGGACATGAATCTATGATAGGAAGCAATAGTTTACTTAAGGCAGTACTCAATATACTCAACCCCTACACTTTCAGGTTGCTGTGAGCAACAAAAAGTCATTGAGGTGAGCAAAACTATACATTAAAAAGTGCATACTATTCAGCGTTAGTTCTGTAGGAGTTACAGAGCCTATTATCCTTCTTGTGTGATCCTATGAAGTAAACTAAAAAGCCTGGGTGAAATCTTACCAGCTTAAAAATTTTCAGACGCTCAGACCAATTGCGGGCCCTGTTTTCCCCCCACTTTTGCAGAGTGCGCTCCAATGCAATCTAACAGGAAATAGCCTCCGCATTCACCATTCAGTTAAGAACAATGGGTGGGTTCCCAAGGCAGACAACATATAGGTATAAGAGAAATGTCATCATGGACTAGTTGGGCTGAATGGCCCCTTTCCGTATTGTAACTTAAATTTCTAGTCATGAATGTTCACTTGTTGTTTGCATAAATACCAAAGCATTCTAAAAAAGATAAGTTGAAAACATCAAAGATAATCATGCACTGTGTCTTTAAATATAATTTGGGTTCAGGCCTGTTGAATCAGGCACATAATAGAAATATATCATACACACATACCTTAAAAATCAATTTAACCATTATATAGGGTAGACTTCATGTATATCACCAAAGTACACAATATTGACTATAGCAATAAGAGGATGTTACACCACATAATGCTCTGGGACAATTTTAACTTGTGGGATTCCTATCTTCTGATTTCTGACATCTTTTGTGTGTGGAGCATTCACCGTGATTCTCAGTCTAGATTCAGACCTTCTATATCATCTTCTCCTCACAGTCCATGATATTCAATGCCCTGTTCCAGCAGCAAATTCCCATTGTCTCCCAGGCTTTCTATCAAATTTCTTACACAAAGAAAGGATAAAGACACCATATTTAAGGAAACGGTTCCTTTTCACTGAATTAACACTTTGGTTTCCTGTCCACACAATTTTTAATCATCTACCATCTCATGCAGCACATTCTTCCTGCAGTCAATAGCTGTTCAATCATTTGGATCTTCTAACCATAGGCCTGGTCAGTATTAATTCCAGGTCTGCCTGTCTAGTCCTGTGGTGTGACATTTCATTGCAAAGAGATTCACATTCTCTACTTATTTTTCCAACCTCATTATTCTTATCTCTAACCACAGATTCCACTCCCTTATTCATTCAATCATTCAAAAAGCATCTGTTTAAATCATTGGCTTATAGACAACTGCAAAACCATAATTAGGTGCTTGATTAGTTACATTTGAATATTATGGTTTAAGGTTCACAATTCACTCTTACATCATATAAAACGCAAGAATGCTAAACAAGCAGATTCATACATCAATCATGTCACAAGATCTCTGCTGCTGCCCTTAGTAACCCTTTCTATACTGGTCTATTATAGCCTCTTCATCTATGGTACATCAGAAGTTAAGTATTAAACAGAAGTAACTGTATTTCTCCACCAGGTTATAGCTTAGTGGCCATTGTTGTAGGTAATACACTTTCTGGAAAATGTCAAAAATTGAAGTGGCAGTAATTGCAGACTGAAATTCAATTTCTACTTCACTTTCAAATTAGCAGGGTCTCAAGATTCACTGGCCATTCTTGCAGATGTATGTGCATTGAATTTAGCAGGAGTTTATTAGAACAGAAAGAAACTGAACTGGGATCCAGAGAGTCCAGGTCTGCTTTGTTTTAAGGAGGAAGGGATTGACTCCCTTGCTTGGGAATTCCCATGTCACAGACCTTAGTGATGACACGGTGCAGATGCAATGAGCCTAGTGCAATCAGGCCAACCTTGCTTACAGGGACAGATGTGGGATCAACCTGGAGGGGATCTAGGCCAGAATCAGTGCCTAGACCCATGACGATAATGTGCCAAAAATGTTAACATTGTATATTACCAGCAGCACCCCTCACAGGCTGCACTTGTAGCAGGATGCACCCTCCATTCTGAATTTGGCAGCCAAAATAATCAATGGACATTTTTTTTTCTTTGTTGGTTCTGCCTAAGTATTCCAGTCACCATTTTCTTTTACATGGAACTAGAGTAAAAATAATAATAGGTAAACAAATACTGCAATACACATGATCGGCAGCACTGCCAGTGCCCGTATTTAAGAGTAGGTTTACAACTTAACACTCACGCACTGTAAACACAAATCCAAATTTAATTGCACAAAGTTGGAATCTTGCCCCTTCAATGGGTAAGCACTGAAAGTAGAGGGTCACTAGGGAATACAGAATCTTAAACTAACATATCACTGAGGTTCTGCTAAGACACACCCTCCACTCTGTTCACCAAGACAAAGCAGCTGAGTCCAAATCAGTGAGACTTCTTTGATATAGATAGTGTTCCAATGGTCCAGAACATCACTGATTACACACATCTGGATGCTCTCAGATGTGCCATACAGAAAAAGGAAAGGATATGATTCAACGTGTCGATGACTGCAATGTCCACCTGAGGATCCCTATGTTAATGCCAGATATCCTGGGAGCTGTGATGGCTCTTATATCCTGCAACTTTCCTGTGTTCACAATCTGTTCCAGTACGATAGCACGTTTGATGGATAGGTTTTGGGGTATTCTGTATATCATTCACTGACAGGGCTTTAGAGTCTGAAAGCAATGATTTAATTGCCCAGATTATTCAGGGAGATGCTTTACAATATATCCCAGAGAAGGTGTCCAAACAGTGATGGTGATCGTGGAGCAACATTGCTGGAAATGGCATCAGGATGTCTTTAGTTACAGAGATAAAAACAAAAAAACTGCGGATGCTGGAAATCCAAAACAAAAACAGAATTACCTGGAAAAACTCAGCAGGTCTGGCAGCATCGGCGGAGAAGAAAAGAGTTGACGTTTCGAGTCCTCATGACCCTTCGACAGAACTTCTGTCGAAGGGTCATGAGGACTCGAAACGTCAACTCTTTTCTTCTCCGCCGATGCTGCCAGACCTGCTGAGTTTTTCCAGGTAATTCTGTTTTTGTTTTGTCTTTAGTTACCTTTGATCAGCAACATATCTGCTGGTTTCTGGGAAAGGCACTGCTACAGCACCATCCTGTGGTGGTCATTAAGCACTGCAGTTTGCTCTGGCAAATCCTTTGATCAGTTCTAAGAGCAGTTCAAATGGAATTACATCCACCTGAAACATTAACTCTGAACTGATAAATAATAAGTTTTTGATAATTATATTAATTGTATAATCGAAATATAATCAGGATATTATACGGAATATCCGACACAGAAACAAGCCATTGGGTCCAACCAACCTATTCAGGCAATTATGCTCTGCTTCCAGTGGCTACGCATGCATAGTTAAATGTGGAAATCAGGACATTGCTGCCCGAGTGTTCCTCCAAAAGCTTCACAATAATTGGTGTCTCACCAAGGGATTCAGCAATGAAACACATGAAGGACTTGAAGCTGTGGCACTTGCGTGATAGATAACCACTAAACATGTCAGAAAAACTTCAGCTGTGTTAATTCCAGTGTAAGTAAATCATTAACAGTGTGATAAGTATTGATTCTGCCAATGGCAAGGATTTTACCGATTTTACCAACGGCAGGACCATTTGTGGTGAGGTTGCCTGCTCCAAGGTGGTTGGCAACTGATTAGCATGATTAAAGGCAGAATTAGGAGGCATTTAGCAGGGGCATTGGCATTGGACTGACAGCGGGAAACCCCACCACGTTGAGAGGTTGCCAGCTAAATTGTAATGGTCTTCCTGAGGCAGCCCAGGGACCGTCAAGGCCAGAGGCTCAATGGCCCAAAATGAGGGCCATGGAAAGATGGGACAATCCCTGTGGTCCCAACAACCACCGTGGAAGCTTTTCCCCTCCAACCCTCGGCCCCCTGGTACTTTTTGTATCATTTTTTATAAACTTACCTGGCTCCCTGGGCTTCATGCATTCCTCACCAGTGGCCACCTCTCCTGGTGGCGCTGCTGAGGCTTCAGAGCTGTCAGCTCTCTGATAGGGCCAGCAGTATCAGGATCCTATCCCGCAGACCCACAGGTTGCCAAGTAGAAGGTTGCCTATGGTAAAATTGCCAAACAGATCCTGATGCCGGCAAGTGTGGTCTTGAGATTCGCTTTTCACTGCTGCACCTTTGAAACTCCAGTGTCCACAATAAAATTCTCCAGCACTGAAAATTAACTTCTAAAAGCGTGGACTCCTACTCCTTCAAATTTTAATTATTTTTGGAGATTAGAAAATAATTATTTCTGTCTATTTTATCTTTCTTAATCCAATCGTTATTTTCCTCTCTTTATTTCACTTTCTGTACTTAATTCAACATTTAATTAGCTATTTTAAATGACACTTCCTGGTTCAGTCTCTGCACTGCTCATTAACAATTCTTCAATCTTGATCAGGCAAGGAGAATCACAGTTGCTCGCCCTGCTCGCATAGGTCTAAGAGCCCCGGTAGAGGGTGCATGTCATTTTAACGTTCTAGTTTACAGTAAGTTCCCAAAAAATCCATAGGAAGTTTCTGGACAAGTGCACATCTAATGAATGGCTGGTTTATCCACTTTGGTGAGCCATGGTAGTATGACCAACCTTGGCAACTCACTGCTGAGATCCAAGAGCCATTTTCCATCAATCCTCTAGTGCAGACCCAGATTAGTTTCTGGGCCTTGGTGTCTAAGGTGAAGAAAGTTAATTAAGCTGTCATCCTAAAGCACACTATATAAATAAATATATTTTAGGATTGTGAACGAATGAGTCAAAAAGCATGGGAACCACAACAGTGTTCGTAGGAAGACAATGGTGAATGGTTGCACTGTTCTTTCACTGCTGGGAGTAAAACCCAACCCAATGTTACCGGGAGTAACATTCTGCTCACATTACCAGCTACAGGCATGTTCACATTAGAACATAGAGATCACTCACTGCTTCCAATACAAAGGGTTACATTTTGCAGCCAGTGGCAAAGCAACAGCACATGTTCTGAGCTGGATAAATGCTACTTACAAAGATCTTTCTGTGATGTGGTTTTCTCCTTTCCCGATGGCAGTTTAAGTTTGGCGCCAAATCAAGAGGATCTCCAGATGTGCAGCACAATGACGTCAGTGAGGAGGCAAGCAGCAGCCAGTCACATTGACGTATCCATACAGAGCGCAAACCATAAAGTTAAAAGCACTTAATATCTTCTACTTGTAATTCAAATTTTCAGATAGCTTTCAAATAGCAAATGAAATGATTATGATTGGATTAGGATTGAAGCTAAGGTAAAGATAAATCAACTTTTTTAAAAAGAAGTTTAAAATCACGTGGAATTTTTATCATAATGAACAAATTTAAGTTTTCCACAAATGTAAAATTAGCTTCTCAGTGACAGTGAGGGTGATTAGCAGTAATTATGAATTGGAGCAGTGATTAAAAAGCTAATTATGCCTCATTCAATGGGATGTAATTTTGTCAAAGGTTCTTACGGTGAGACTAACAGTGTAAAAGTGCAAGTTTTCGTGAATTCACTGATTGCTTAGGGATCGAATTCGGGGGAATGGGGTGGGGTGGGGTGGAATGGTTTGGGGTGGGGGAAGCTTATCGGTGCACCCTCTGGAGGAGAGTAACCACTGGATTTCTGTGTTATTCCGTGTGGACTCAGGAGCTGGAATTTTACAGCCACACCACCCCCCCCACCTCACTTCCAGGAGCAGACTGGCAGGCAGGGGCGGAGGTGGGGGGGTGGGGGGGGCAGCGTAAAATTGAGTGCTGTAATGGGGGCCGTGCCATTTGCCCAGGACATCTATGAAAAGAACCCAGCAAATTTGGCAGGAGAACCAAAGCCTGTGCAGATTGGGCACAGGCCGTCTCACTACTAAATTGGTATGCTTTACACCCATTTTAGATCTGTAATGTGGGAAAACTCATAACAATTTCCACACAAAAATATTTGTGAGCTGTGGCTGTTATAACATGTGTTTCATAAATCTATTGACTGAACAAAGTATGATATAGTACAGTGCGGAGTAACCATGCAACCATTTACCTTGGTGGCTTTCTTGATAATACCAATTCCTTGACTTGACACCATGTCACCTCTTGCCAAATACAAAGCCAACAGTTGTGAAACTCACTGACCCAGATAGTTGCTGTTGGAAAGTTAGTACTTCATCCACATGTTCAGATACAGCATAGTTACTAAAACGTGCTTTCCTAGCAAAGTGAATGTTCTCCCATTCTTCCATTCTCTGCAGCTGTTTTAGTGGTCACAACTTATCATCATTTCTAGGGCTGTTAAGATGCTGCGATGTTTAACAACTCCTGCACTTCTCGATTTTTTTTTTTGTTGCTTACCTGAGCTAAATTTTTATCCAGCTACTGGATTGGATCACATCCAAATTGTGTTGCTGGCCGTGATTTGGTTACCTAATTAGGAGCAGCGACTTGAGGAAAGAGGAGCAAACAGAGGAGCTATTCCCAGTTCAGGATCGGCAGGCCAGTCGTGTTCATTTCATTTTTAATTAATCTTTTCTTCAGTATTAGTCATGACCATGGCCCATTATCTTGGTTTCCTCAAGGAAGGTAAAACTTGGCTTTGAATCTAAACCAAGCTTGAACAACTGGTGGCCTGCGGGCCACAGTGTGGCCAGTGAAACCCTTGATGTGGCCCACAGAGCCACTGTTCAAAAGCTGGTAAGATTGGCCTGTAAGTTTAAAGTGCAGGTAAGTGAATTGCAAAGGGGCTGCTTCTCCAATCACGGGCTGTCCCTTTCCCACATTTGCTGCTGATAGGCTCAGTAATGAGCCTATCAGCAGCAAATGAGAGACAGAACGAGTCTCTGATTGGAGGTGCAGTGAACACACACACACTGATCCTTTCACACTCTGGTCATTTTTATTAATTACTCTTCTTTTAATGTAACAATTTATTGTTATGATATTGCTTTACTTTGACTCAGGGATTGATCCTTTTCTTAATACCGCAACTTTTTTTTTGAAATTCAGTTTATTATTGTGCCAAACCTAATCATTCCAAAATTTGCTACATGCTTGAACCAGGCCCATTACTAGAAAGGAGGTCAATCATCTCAGCCTTAGGAGTTCCTCAGGGTAGTGTCCTAGGCTCAACCATCTTCAGCTGCTTCATCAGTGGACCTTCCTTCCATCATAAGATCAGAAATGGGAACGTTCGCTGATGATTGCACAATGTTCAGCACCATTCACGACTCCTCAGATATTGAAGCTGTCCATGCCCATATGCAGCACCGATACACAGTGGCTGCAGTATGTACTATATACAGCATGTACTAAAGCAACTCCTCAAGGAAACAAAGAAAATTATACTCACCAGTCATGTCACTTTTCAGCAGAATTGATCTTTATGACTCATCCATTGAAGACTGGAGACAGTACATAGACCGCCTAGGTTTTTATTTCATGGCGAATGAAATAATAGTGGAGGAGAAGCAGAAAGCAATCCTTATAAGTGTCTGCGGGAGCAAGACATATAACCTCATCCGAGGTCTGACAGCCCCAAACGCACCCAATTCTAAATCTTTTAACGAGCTGGTAGACCTCATTAAGGTACATTTTCAGCCAAAGCCATCAGTAATTATCACAGAATGTTAACGGCACAGAAGGAGGTCATTCGGCCCATCATGTCTGCACCGGCTCCCCAAATGAGCATTATGACCTTGTGCCATTGCCCTGCCTTTCCCTGTATCCTTGCCCATTGTTTCTATTCAAATAGTCATTTAATGCTCTCTTGAATACCTCGATTGAACCTGCCCACGCCACACTTCCAGCCAGTGCATTCCAGACCTAAACCACTCGTTCTGTGAAAAACGTTTTTCTCAGGTCACACTTGCTTCTTTTGCAAATCAGTTCAATCCTATGTCCTCTCGTTCTTGACCCTCTTACAAGCGGGAACATCTTCTCCCTATCTACTCTGTCCAGCCCCTTCATGATTTTGAACATCTCTATCAAATCTCCTCTTAGCCTTCTTCTCTCCAAGGAGAACAGTCCCAACCTCTCCAATCTTTCCTCATAGCTGAAGCTTCTCATCCCTGGAACCACTTTTGTAAACCTCTTCTACACTCTCTCCAAAGTGCTTACTTAAATCCTTCCTTAAATGTGGCACCCAGAACTGTACACAATATTCCAGCTGAGGTCTAACGAGTGTCCTATATAAATTCAGCAAAACCTCCTTGCTCTTGTACTCTATGCCCCTATTAATAAAGCCCAGGATACTATATGCTTTATTGACTGCTCTGTCCACCTGTCCTGCCACCTTCAATGATCTATGCACATATACGCCCAAGTCTTTCTGCTCATGCACCCCTTTCAAAATTTCACATCTTATTTTATATTGTCTGTCCATGTTCTTCCTACCAAAATGCATCACCTCACACTTCTCCATATTGAACTTCATCTGCCACCTATCTGCCCACTCCACCAACTTGTCTATGTCCTCTTGAAGTTCTACACCATCACAGTTCACAACACTCTCAAGCTTTGTTTCATCCGCAAACTTTGAAATTGTCCCCTTCACACCAAGATCTATATCATTAATATATATCAGGAAAAGCAAGGGTCTCAATACCAACCCCTGGGGAACTCCACTACAAACCTTCCTCCACCCTGAAAAATATCCATTGACCATTACTCTCTGCTTCCTATTAATCAGCCAATTTTGTATCAACATTGCTACTGTCCCTTTTATTCCATGAGCAATAACTTTTCTCACAAGTCTGTTGTGTGACACTGTGTCAAATGCCTTTTGAAATTCCATGTACACCACATCAATAGCATTACCCTCATTGACCTTTTCTGTTACCTCTTCAAAAATCTCCAGCAAATTAGTTAAACATGATTTTCCCTTTAGAAATCCATGCTGGCTCTTCCTTATTAACCCATATTTTTTCATGTGACTACTAATTCTATCCCAAATAATTGTTTCTAGAATCTTGTCCACCACTGAAGTTAAACTGACTAGCCTGTAATTGCTGGGCTTATCCTTAGAACTTTTTTTGAACAAGGGCGTAATGTTTGAAATTCTCCAGTCCTCCAGCACCTCCCCTGAGTCTAGGGAAGACTGAACAATTATGGCCCGTGTCCCTATGATTTCTACTCTCACTTCCCTCAATGTCCTTGGATGCATCTCATCCGGTCCCGGTGCCTTATCAACTTTAAGTGCCGACAGCCTATTCAACACTTCTTCCTTATCAATTTTGAATCCTTCTAGAGACAGAGTTTCCTTGTCTGTCACCATGGGTTGGGTAGCAACTACCTCCTTGATAATGACGGATGCAAAGTATTCATTTAATACCCCAGCCATGGGCCTTTTGTCCATGTGTAAATTCCCTTTTAGGTCCATAATTAGCCCTACTCCTCCCTTTACCACCACTTCACTATTTATATGTCTATAGAAGACTTTGGGATTGCCCTTTATGTTGGCTGCCAGTCTTTTCTCGTAATCTTTCTTTGCTTCTCTAATATGTTTTTTCACCTCCCCTCTGAACCTTCTGTATTCCTCTTGGTTCTCAATTGTATTTTCTACCTGACACCAGTCATAAGCACACTTTTTCTTCATAATCTTAAATTCAATCTCATTTTTCATCCAGGGAGCTCTGGATATTTGCCCTACCTTTCCCTTTCAATGGAATATACCTTGAATGCGCCCAAACCAATTCTTTTTTAAAGGTTGTCCATTGTTCAGCTACAGTTTTTCCTACCAATCTTTCATTCCAGCCTATTTGGCCGAGCTTTGTTCTTGCCCCATTGAAGTCGACTCTTGTCCAGTTAATTATTTTTACTCTGGATTGCTGATCGTCCTTTTCTATTATGATCCTAAAATGTACAATACTATGACCACTGTCTCCTAAATGTTCCTCCACTGACACTTGATCTATCTGGCCCACCTCATTTCCAAGAACCAGGTCCAACAGTGCATCTTTTTATGTTGAATTGGACACATACTGCTGCAGAAAATTCTCCTGAACACAATCTAGGAACTTTTGCCCCTCTCCACCCTTTACTGTGCCACTGTCCCAGTCTACATTTGGGTAATTAAAGTCCCCCATTATAACTTCTCTATAATGCCTGCATCTCTCTGTAATATCCCTGCAGATTATGCAGAGATTTAAGTTCAACTCCAGAGTAAGGGCCCTGGATGAGTCAATCGCAACTTATATCGCGAAGTTAAAACAGTTGACTGAGCACTGCGACTTCGGAGATACACTCAATGACCTGTTGCAGGATCATTTGGTTTGTGGTGTACATGACGTCATTCAGCATCTTTTATTTGCAAAAATTAATGTTGATCCAAAGCACGCCATGGAAATAGCACTAACAATGGAGAATGCTGCAAGGCTTTGCAGAGTGTGCATCATGACACCTTTCTTCAGTTAGGGCAGGAACCTACCACCGGGCGTGGCACAAAAACCAGAGAGGCAGCCGTGCAGCAGGAGACCGTCTCTACTGCTCAAAAAAATGCAAAGGCATACTGGAAGCAACTCACTAGTGGTTCAAAAATTAATTTGTTACGGATGTAGGGGTAACCATGTACCGGAAATCTGCAGATTTAAAGAGGCAGAATGCCACTACTGTCACAAAAAAGACATGTAGTAAAGCAATGCAGGGTGAAATCAAGACAGCCAATCAGACAGCAAGCCAAGATGATTGAAGTGTACAATATAACTGAACCAGAAGCTGCTGATACTGATATCTATTCCCTACACAATGTCAAAACAGTAAAAACTGAACCAATCACTGTCATCCTTTGAGTGAATGAGAAGCTTCTAGTCATGGAGGTAGACACAGGACCATTGACCACAGTGGTGGGAGAACGTGCATCTAAATACCTAGCTGAAGGCATACACTGGACAGGCAATACAGGTAAAAGGCATCACCACTGCACCTGTGTGCTTTAGGCAACAGACGGCCCAGCTTCCGGTGACCATTGTAACAGGTGAAGGATCGAGTCTTCTGGGCCGCGATTAGTTACAAAAAAATAAGCTTGACTGTTCAGAAATTTTTGAAGCGAGAACAGGAAGAGACCCTGAGCTGATAAGGGAATGTGACAGAGTATTTCAAAATGAGTTAGGAGAATCGGAGGACTTTTACAGGATACAAGAATCCCTCAGGTCAAAGTTGGTTCTGGGAAAATCATAAAAATAAGTGAAACGAATATAGTGGCACTCTGAACAAACTGAAGAAACAGTTGGCTGAAAAAACTCAATGAAGTTCAATGTTCCAGGAGGAAGCCAAAAGATACAAGAGTCAGCTGATTGAAACAAAAGAGGCATTAGAAGGAAAAGTCATGCAACTTTCCAAGATGCGAATGGGTAGCAAAGCCAGGGGTAGCTCAACCATTGAACTGAACCAAGTTAAGGTTTCGCCAGGGAGAAATTTGGCCGACTGTAAAGTCAAAACGAAGAACAAGACAAAACTCTGTGGCAAACAGAAGGAAAGGCAGAAATCAAATGCGAAAAACCAATAGGCTATGTCTCCAGAACCCCCTCTGCAGTCGAAAAGGGTTACTCACAACTTGAAAAAGGTTTATCAGTAATATTCGGAGTAAAGAAGTTCCATCAATATTTCCATGGTCAACATTTCACCATAGTGTCAGACCATGAGCCACTAATAGGTTTATTTACTGAAGATAAAGCAATTCCTCCAATAGCCTGTGCCAGAACTCAACAATGGGCTTGATTTTGTCAGCATGTGAGTACACCTTTATGCACTGTTCGGGTGTGCATATAGCAAATGCAGATGCCCTCAGTAATCTTCCGTTACCAGACATCATCATACATACTCCAGTGCCACAAGAAGTTGTAACTGTTTTGAATTTCTTGGATTCTTCGCCAGTTTGTGTGAAGCAAATAAAGAATTGAACAAACTGGGATCCAATTTTATCAAATGTTCATGACCAGATATCGCAAGGATGGTTGAACGCACCAGGCTCTGAAGAGATAAGACCGTTCTATGCCCGTAAAACTGAGTAAAGTTGTCGAGATGGAACCTTGTTGTGAGGAACAAGAATTGTCGCCCCTTCACAAGGAAGAGAACCACTCTTGACAGAGCTGCATCGTGTGCATCCAGGCATTTTGAAGATGAAGATGCTGGCACAAAGCTATGGCTAGTGGCCAAGTATAGACAGTGATGCAGGAAAAATGGTTAAACACTGTCTCCAGTGTCATCAACAACAGAAGTTGCCTGTTTCAGTTCCATTGCATCCGTGGGAGTAGCCTGGTCAACCCTGGGTTAGACCACATATAGACTATGTAGGTCCATTTTTAGGTGCCATGGGAAGAATATTCCCGTTGGCAAGCGGGGCCGGAGCCCTAACGCATCAGCTGTGCGCCCGCTGAACTGTCAAAGGTCTATTAAGGCCATTAAGAAAGTCATTAAAGCTGTTAAGAAAGCTGCCTGTCCAACCTTAAGGTTGGTGGGCAGGCAAAGAGCCCAGGCGGACTTCGCATTTTTCATGAAACCTCATCCACAGGCGGGAAGAGGTTTCATGAAGTATTTTAAAATGTAATAAAAATTTATACTTTTATACTTTGACATGTCCCAGCTCATGGGACAGTGTCACATGAGGGGAAATGATTTAAAAGTGTTACCGACCTTTATTTGAAACTTTAGTACTGAAACAAATCTCCCTGAGACACCTCCGTGCCTCAGGGAGATCTCTGCGCTCTTTCGCATACATGCGCAGAAGAGCACAGGGAACCCCCACCCGCATAGGGAGCACTTAGCGCTTCTGGATGTGCGTCACGCTGAGTGGGCCTTAACTGGCCCGCCCACACAAAATGGCGGCATGCACCCGATTGTGCTCGCTCCTGCCCGCTGCCACACAACCTCCCTCAATGGGGGGAAAATTCAGCCCCATGTTTTTATTGATCATCGATGCACATTCTAAATGGATGGATGTATATGAAGTTAGATCACCGACATTAGGTGCAACTATTGAAAAGCTGCACCAATGTTTTAGTGTACATGGCCTACCTGAAATTATTGTTTCTGATAACGGTACCGCCTTCGCTAGTACAGAATTCCAGAGATTCATGAGTTTAAACAGAATTAAACATATTAAAACAGCACAATATCATCCCTCATCTAATGGGTTAGCAAAAAAAGGAGGGTAAACCTTCAAAACAAGAATGAAGAAGTTATCCAAACAAAAGTCATAAACTTGAATTTCACACTTTCTTCTCCATTATCGAACGACTCCTCAAGCAACTATGGGTTCAACACCGTCTGAATTACTGATGAAACACTGCTTTCGTACAAGGTTAAGTCTGGTGTTTCCAAACTTAGAGGGAAAGGTAGAGGAGAACCAGAGTAGTCAGAAAGCGAATCATGATATTCATATCAAAGCTCAAAAATTTACTGTGGGAGAAAGTTTTTGTGAGAAATGTTGGAAATAGACCTGGTTGGATTCCTGGTATAATTGTCTCTGAAACCAGACATTTGTCATACCAAGTGGAAGTGGATCATCTAAGGAGTAGAGAGACATTCCAACAGCCAGCTATTCCACCTGTAATTGATTTCGAATCTTTCATCCCTGAGGTGACAGATCAACTTAGGTTAGACATAGCTGATGCCTCTGTTGAATTAAATAATTCTGAACTGCCATTGTCTAACGATGTCCCTGATGCTGAAATTCCTGATCATGTCAATCCAGTGGGAGAATCTCAAGCCGTAGAGCTATGTTGCTCTAAGTGAATTGGAAAACCACCTCAGAGTCTTAATCTGTAATCACATGACTTGTGTGTATATATATTATATATATATATATGTATATGTTGTGGATTAAGATGTTCTTGTAAATAAGAAATATTAAAAAAAATAAAAAGGGAGGAATGTAGTGATTGTGGGTAAAACCTTTCCTACTGTTTAGGGATCACATGATTGTACTGATGAATCAGCCCTAAGTGCGGGTAATCCTAGGGGCGGAGCTTTCTAGCCATAGACCTGGTTCGAGCATGTAGCTTCTTCAAGAGCTCTATAAATAAAGTTATCTGTTTCAACTAAGAAACCTGTCCAGTACACCAAGTTGATTATAGCTACCCAGACTGTTCACTAGCTGTGCCTTATTTAGAAATTTGGAAAATCATGTTTCACTGAAGTCACTTAAAGGCAAACAGCACTGCTTAAAGGCAGGTTGTACTCTGATTTCAGATGGCAGAGTACATTTTTAAGTAGGCAGTGGCTGCATGAAGTACAAAGAGGGAACCAAGATTTTCTGACCCAGCACTGGAAGTCCTGGTCCCAGCAGTGGACAAGGGGAGAGATAGCCTGTTCCACCTGGCAGTGTTCAAAGCCCTCCAGACAACAACTTTGTAACCATTGGGAAGAGGTACCTAAGGAGGTTGAAGCCAAGAATTTAGCTTCCTAGAACTTGCCTGCAATGCTTAAAGAAGTTAACCGACCTCAACAGACTTAAGCAAGGTGAAACTCTTGACTCTCACCTCAGCATCTGCATCTCCTGCAGCCTTACTTACATTACTTCCTTTTTTCACTTACAACTCAAGCTTCCATGTCTTGAAATCTGGGAACTCCGTCCAAAGCAGTTCTGCGCGATAGCACAGAGATAATCATTGCCAGCATGTCTCTCTACTCCTTAGTCCTAACCAGCTGTTCAATCTTTCTTCTATATCAGCTCCATTGCCCTCAAGAACTATTCACTATTTAATATAAACAATTCCAGCATAGGAATCGGAAGTCCAATTTTAAAATATACGAATGGCATCAAATTTGGTGGTGTAATTAATATGCTGTGTCCACTTATGGACAAGACCAAAACTGGGGGGCCACAAATGTAAATTAGTCTTAATAAATACAATAGGGGATTCAGGGGGAAAGTCTATATCCAGAAAGTGGTTAGAAGGAGTAGTTGAGAAATGTAGCATAGGTGAGCACACGAGGGAGAAAGGAACAGAGGGATATGTTGATGGGATTGAATGAAGAAAGGTGGGAGGATGCTCGTGTGGGGCATAAATACAACATGTAGCTGTTGGGACGAATGGCCCTTTGCTGTGCTGTAACTACTTAGTATATGTTTTGTAATTAAACAAAAGGAATAAATAGGAAGTAAAGGAGAATAGAAATAGAGCAGATGGTGAGAGGGAAGAGAAAGATAAACAGAAAGAGAGAGAAACAAAAAGGGGGTGAAGGATAAGAAAGAAATTGGAGTAAAGAAAGGAGACTACGCCAGAGTGACACATAGACTGAGTGTATAGTTGGTTTGAATTTGGTTCAGGTGGAAATTTGGTGCAGAGAGGGAGAGAGGTGTTCCTTTTTCTATCTTTTTCAGCCTCCAGTAAGTGTAGAAGACATAAGTTACTTCCCAGAAACAGATGGAGACAGCAGTGAGAGTTTGAAGAGCTGGGGGTCCGGGGGGGTTAGGTGGTAGAGGGAGCAGGCATGGATATGTGGAGGGGAGTTTGTGGGCTCAGTGCATTCCAAAGAAAATTGAAGTGAGACATAACAACAAAGAAGGCAAGTGATTGGTTGGTTGGTGAGCATTTTCTCTTTTTCTCTCTTATCTAAACTAAGGAATTTCAACTGGGTAAGTATAACATTAATTGAAATAATAAGAATATAAGCACAAGCAGGACTAGAGGCATTAATTCATATTTAATGAAAAAAATAATTAATTAGTTAATTAAAACACAATACAGATGGCAGGGCATGTGTTGTGATGTAGCTGTAGTACGTGTAAGCTGGTGGATGCCAGTGTGATCCACAAAACGGCGTCTGCAGTAAATGGCTGCAGCTTGCGGAACTCCGGTTCAGAGGCTGGAGGCTGAGCTGCAGACACTGCGATGTGCCAGGGAAGGGGAAAGTTACGTGGACACTTTGTTCCTGAAGCTGGTCAAACCCCTTAGGATAAGGTCTTCTAAGTTGGTCCATGGTCAGGGACAGGAGGGTGTGACTGTGGGTGGAATTGTCCCAGATTTGCACAACGATGTTTTACCCGTTGACCACAATGGCGGCTTCTCACACCGTATTGTTCCAAACCTGCTGCATTAATTATGCATTCCCGGAAAACACATCATTTTCGTGGCCAGCAGGCTCTCATTTGCCCACCACGCCACTACCTCGCTGCTTCACCACGCTGGGCGCCACATTAAAGTGGATGCAGCCTTGTGCACACCTCTCAGCGCTTCCAGCCCAGGAACTGCAGCACAGAAGACAAGATGGCCCCAAAAGGCAAAAAGAACGCAGCCCCACCGCTTCTGTGATGTGTCCCTTGAGTGCCTTTTGAACACGCTGGAGGCCCTCCGTGGTGTCCTCTACCCCCGCTCTGGCCGCAGGATGGGCAACTGCATCACCAATCCAGGGTGGTGGTCAGTGCTAATGCCATGCAAAAGAGGACAGCTATCCAATGCAGGATGAATGGTCTCATCCGTTCCACCAGGGTAACTCACTCTTCTCATCACTCTCAACTCTCACACACACAAACCCATCACACACACACAGGGATCTCACACCTCAAGGGACAACCCCACCAACTCTCACACACACCCTCACACATACCCTCACACCTCCATCAGGCTCATAACCTTTCGAGCTCACGTGCTCATCCTGTCCATGGCTCCGCTCACCACACAAACATTCCACACAGTGCCATGTGCCTTCCTCATATCAACAGGAAGAGGTGCCAGACTTGGGGTGCAGTGGCCCACATTAGGCCCCTTACTCGCTTTGAGGAGTGTGCCATCATGCTAACAGATGGGGACATGGACCGTAGCCGCGGTGACTGAGAGTTCAGCAGAGAACACCCTCGCAAAGCGACCGATGCCCTCAGCCAGCCAGTCCCTCAGCTCCTCTTACACCTACATCCCCAGTTGCCTCCCGTTAACCTCCTCCCCTCCTCCCAACCTCCCCCCCCACCACAACACCTTCATTCCCCCCCCAATCTCTCCCCATCCTGACAACTCTTCCTCTGCCACCCCCCCCACCCCGGTACACCGTCCTCTCACAAACAGAGCAGGACCTTACTCCTCTCTGCCCCCCTTGTCCATCAACTATTGTGAGCAGACCATGCTACGCAGCACAGCCATGCCCATGAAAATCCATCCAGCATGCCATGGACGTTACTCCAGGATCCCATTGCTGTTGGGCTCCAGAATCTTCTGCTCCTCGGATGTCCACGATGTGAGCAAGGCACTGGTGGTAAGTCCCGACTTCTTGACGTCACACTTGTCAAGACGCATTCAGCACCGCCGTGCAATCACGCCAATGTGGACGGACGGTCCAGTGGGGAGGATGATTCTGGCAGGCTGGTCTTATAATGAAATGCAGATATATTACATTGAGGTGCCAGACATCTGATGGCGGGGAACGTGACCCGCCATCATTGAGCTGAGTGGATGAGCACAAACTGGTTTCACGACATCGTGAAACCAATTTTTGGCCTTCTTGCCATATTGTCTGTTCACGCCATCGAGCACGTCCACTGCCAGCGGGCACAGATGATTCCGCCTTGTTAGTGAGGCAGGTATGGGGGTCAAAATGGAAGTGGAGTAGCCCCAGCCCTGGAAATTGTCCAATAGGCTCGGGGTTCTTGTAGCTTGTATGAACACGAGTGAGGACTGCAAGGGGGCTGAGCGAACTGACCATGGCACCATGGTACAGGAAGTCATTCAAGAGGGGGGAGCAAAAAGAAATGTGGTGGTAGCAGGGGACAGTCTAGTCAGGTGAATGGACACAATTCTCTGCTGCCGAGAGTGTGAATCTAGATGGCTGTGTTGTCTACCCAGTGCCAGGGGTCGGGACATCTGCTCGAGGCTGGAGCAGAACTTGCAGTGGGAAGGGAAGGATCCAGTTTTTGTGGTCCACCTGGGTACCAACGACATAGGTAGGACTGGCAAAGAGGTTCTGCTTTGGAAGTATGAGCAGCTAGGTGCTAAATTAAAAAGCAGCACCTCAAAGGTAATAATCTCTGGATTATTACCTGAGCCAAGACCAAATTGGCATAGGGTAAATAAGATTAGGGAGTTGAATGCTCAAAGATTGGTGCAGAAAAAATGTGTTTCAATTCATGGGACACTGGTCTAAATAAAAAGTAAAGGAGAATAGAAATAGGGCAGATAGAGAGAGGGAAGAGAAAGATAAACAGACAAAGAGAGAAATGAAAAGGGGACAAAAGATAAGAAAAAAATTGGACTAAAGAGTGGAGACAAGCCAGAGTGAGATGTAGACCAAGTGTATAGTTTGGCTTGAATTTGGTTCAGGTGGGAATTTGGTGCAGAGGGGGAAGAGAGTCCATTCGATTGGCCTTCATCTGAACCGTGCTGGGATTAGTGTTCTGGTGAGTCATATATCTTGGGTGGTAGAGAGGGGTTTAAACTGAATCGTGGAGGTGAGGGACCACCTGAAGAAAGGTGTGGTAAAATTAAGAGAAAGGTCAAAGCAATAGAGCAGGGTAGTGACATGGGAAATGATAACCAGTGTGCATCAGGAAGGCACAGAGCATATCAATTTAAATGTGTACCAGCAGATAAGGGTAGACTTTGCAAGAATGGTAAAAAGTCAGAATTAGAGGCTGTGTATCTGAATGTGGATAGCATTTGTAACACAACAGATGAACTGATAACATAAATATAAATAAATATATATGACCTGACAGCCATTTCAGAGATGTAGTTACAAGATGACCAAATTGGGGACCCAAATATTAAAGGCTATTTGACATTTTGGAAGGACAGGAAACTAGGAAAATTTGGTAGGGTAGCTCTGTTAATTAAGGATGACTTTAGTACAGTAGTGACAGGTGACCTTCGTTCAGAAGATCAAGATGTAGAAACAATTTGGGTAGAGATAAGAAATAGCAAATATAAACAGTTACTTGTGGGAATAGTTTATAGGCCCTGTGCACTGAAGGACAAAGTACACAGGAAGAAATAATGGGGGCTTGTAAGAAGGGTACAGCAATAACCATAGGTGATTTTAATCTTCATAGAAGAATGTAGGAACATGGGAACATAGAACTTAGGAGCAGGAGTAGGCCATTCAGCCCTTGGAGCCTGCTTCGTCATTCGATAAGATCATGGCTGATCTGGATATAGGCCCAACCTGTTCAACCTTTCTTCATAAGAGAAGCTCCTCATCCCTCCCTGGAATTAGTCACTTAGATCTTCTCTAAACTACTTCTAACACAGTTATATCTTTTTGTAAATAAAGAGACCAAAACTATACATAGTTCTCCAGATGTGGTCTAACCAAGGCCCTGTACATCTGCAGTAAATGCAATAAAACTTCCCTACTTTTATATTCCATTACCTTTGCAATAAGCACCAACATTCCATTTGTTTTCCTAATCATTTGCTGTATGTGCATACTAACATTTTATGATTTGTGTATCAGGATTCCCAGGTTTCCCCCTGTACCAATGAGTTCTGCAATCTCTCTTCATCTAAATAGTATACTGCTTTGCTATTCTTCCTGACAAAGTGTGCAAGTTCACATTTTCCCACATTATACCCTGCCTGCCAATTTTTTGCCCATTCACTTAGCCTATCAATGTCCGTTTGTGGATTATTTACCTCTTCCTATATATCTTTGTGTCATCAGCAAACTTAGATCCTGTTATAATATGGCAGGTAGTATGTGACAAGTGGATCAAATCCACAAGGTAAACTTGGCCTTGCTATCATAACAGTTTTTCCATTTGCATGTATTACGAGAATATTTATGCACTGAATTCAGAAGTGATAAGTCCACTAACAACTTTAGAATTTTTAAAAATTAAATTAAAACATTTATTAACAAAGTAAAATAATTCAAATGCATACATATGATTATAGTTACTTGATATAACAAATCCCAAAATTCCTAATTAACCTGACTCCCAACTATACACCCCCTTTAAGGCAACAGCCCATGGTAGATTTGAAATTTAAATAAACAATTCAGCAAGGTTTCCAGAACACCCACTGACACTGGAATTCCAAAGGTTTTTTAATGCAACTTTATTTATTGGAGAAGCACTTCTTCTTCCGAGTGGCTAGCAGCTTCTTCCAAGCCTGTTTCACATGATGTACCTTTCAAGATTTTACACAGCCCTAAAGCCACATAGCCTTCCATCCTTTTTTATATATGTTTCTCTCTCTTTAAAGTGTAAAATCCCATTGTTCTACATGTCTTTGGAAATTTACTCTTCCCATAATATAAAAATCTTTCATGTTGTCAATATGGCCTTTTCCTTCTGGGAAAAATAAATGTATTGCTTTGCTTCACTTAACTTATTAACTTATAAACGTTACATCATCCCTTTGAAAATCAAACAGCCCCTTCACTTATCTAAGAATGCAAATTTCCTTCATACCCTAATTGTGGAACCCTCATCCCAACTTATCCATCTCCATTTCAAAAGTCTGATTTACACCTAACTCTTTTGAAAATTTCAATCTTGTAGTCTAAGCATCTCTTGTCTAATTAAATCAGTCACACAGACAGAACCATCCACACTCACACCCATAAGCCTACAATAATATTATGAAAAATATGATAATTTCATGACACTACCATACATTTGGTCCGTTTATCCAAGTCATTGATATAGAGTGTTAATAATTGAGGCCCCAGCACTGATCCCTGTGGTACGTCACTAGTTACAGCTTGCCAACCAGAAGACCCAGTTATCCCTACTTTCTGCTTCCAGTTAACTAACAAATCCTTTATCCATGCTAACATCCCCTATACCATATGCTCAAGTTTTACTCATGGATTTGATCTGCCTGGCACACATCATCTGCCATCTCGTAACACAGGGCAAGTAGCAGGCTATTTTAGATCCAGTGATGTGCAATGAGACATTAATTAATGACCTCATAGTAAAGGAGCCTCTAGGCAACAGTGATCATAACATGTTGGAATTTCATATTCAGTTGAGGTTAGCCTCTAAGGCTAACTTTTTAAACTTAAGTAAAGGCAATTACGAGGGCGTGAGGACACAGTTAGTTAAAGTAAACTGGGAAAATAGGTTAAAAGGCAGGACAGTACAAAAACAGTGGCAGGCATTTAAAAAGATATCCTGTAACTCTCAGCAAAGATATATTCCATTGAGAAAGAAAGACTATGAGAAGGATGCTCCTGAGCATGAGAAGGATGGCTGAATAAGGAAGTTAAGGATAGTATCAAATTTAAAGAAAAAGCATAAAAATACTGTGAAGATTAGTGGTAGATCAGAAGATTAGACAGATTTTGGAAATCGGCAAAAAATAACTGAAAAAAATGAGGCAGAAATTAGAGTATGAGAGAAAGCTAGCTAGAAATACAACAGATAATAAGAGTTTCTACAAATATTTAAAAAAGGAAAAGAGTAACTAAAGTGAGCATTGTTCCCTGGAGGGCGAGACTGGAGAATTAAAAATGGGAAGCAAAGAAATGGTGGAAGCATTGTGCAAGTATTTTGGCATCTGTCTTCACTATGGAAGACACAAAAATCATATCGAGAATACTTGAAAAACAAGAGGTGAAAGGGAGGGAGGAACGTAAAACAATCACAATCACTAAGAAAAAGATACTGGAAAAATGATTAAAACTAATGATTGACAAGTCCCCTGGACTTTCATCCTAGGGTCTTAAAAGAAGTGGCTGCTGAGATAGTAGATGCGTTAGTTGTGACATTCCAAAATACCCCAGATTCTGGAAAGATCTCAGTGGTTTAGAAAATCATTAATATTCCACCTCCCTTCAAGAAAGAAGAGAGATAGAAAACAGGAAACTTCATGTCTGTCATAGGGAAAATGTTAAAATTCATTATTAAGGTAGTAAGAGCAGGACATTTAGAAAATCAGAATGCAATCAGGCAGGCTCATTATGGTTTGGTGAAAGGGAAATCATGTTTGACTAAGTTACTGGAACTCCTTGAGGAAGTAAAAGATGAGGTGGATAAAGGGAAACCTGTAGATCTGGTGTACTTGGGTTTCCAAAAAGCATTTGGCAGGGTGTCAAATCAAAGGTTACAGCACAAAATAAGAGTTCATTGTGTAAGAGGTAACATATTAGCATGGACAGGGGTTAGCTAAAGAAAGCATAAAGTAAGGATAAATGGGCCATTTTCGGGTTGGCAAGCTGGTACTATTGGAGTGCCACAGGGTCTCAACTAATCTAAAATCTACATCAATGACTTGGATGAAGGAACCGAATATATGGTAGCTAAATGTGCTGATAAATCAAAGAAAGTTGTCAAGAGGACACAAGCCATCTACAGAAGCATTTAGATAGGTTAAATGAGTGGGCAAAAATTTGGCAGTTGGAGTATAATGTAGGGAAATATTAACTTGTCCACTTTGGCAGGAAGAATAAAAATGCAACATATTGTTTGAATGTAGAAAGACTGCAGAATTCTACAGTACAGAGAGATCTGAGTGTCCTGATACATGAATCAACACAAAGTTGTTATGTAGGTGCAGCAAGTGATTAGGAAGGCAAATGGGATGTTGGCATTTATGCAAGAGGGAAAGTAGGGAAGTTATGCTACAGCTGTATATGACATTGGTGAGATCCCATCTGGTGTACTGTGTACAGTTTTGGTCTCTTTACTTAATGACATAATTTCATTAGAAGCAGTTCAGAGAAGTTTCTCTCAGCTGATTCCTGGGATAACGGGGTTATCTTGAGGAAAGCTTGAGCAAGTTGGGCCTATACCCATTGGAATTTCGAGGAATGAGAGGGGATCTGTTTGAAACCCCTAAGGTCCTGACAGGACTTGACAGGGTGGATGCTTAGAGGATCAGGGGACAATGTTTAAAAATTAGGGGTCTCCCACTCAAAGACTGAGATAAGGAGAATTTTTTTTTTCCTCTCAGAGTGTTGTTAGTCTATGGAATTCTCTTCCTCAGAAAGCAGTGGAGGCTGGATCATTGAATTTATTCAAGGTAGAGTTAGATAGATTTGCAGTAGACAAGGGAGTCAAGGTTATGGGGGGCAGACAGGAAAATGGGGTTAAGGCCACAATCAGATCAGCCATGATCTTATTGAATGGGGGAAGCAGGTTCAAGGGTCCAATTAGCCTACTCCTGCTCCTAATTCCTGTCCCCATTCTTTTGTCATTAATGTTAATGACAAATACATAACCATAGATTAGATCTATGGGGTTTTTAATGTTTGATTTTGAGAGTATGTATTTACAAGGTGCCTTGGTGTAATCCTTCATTCAGTCACCTTGTACAGCCTTGACACTGGGAATGATACCAGCCAAGTGAAGCTTGCACTCTCCGAATCCTTGCTGGCAATATGACTTACTTGAATATTTCAGGTCATTAGATTCTTTACAGTTTCCACCAAGCCTTTCCTTTGTTAAAAAGCATTCAATTCTCGAAGGATCAATAACCTTGTAAACAGAGGTTCACACAAGATAATACAAAACAGAATATCTCCACGAGTTATCTACTTTATAACATTTAAGGAGTGTTCAAATGGAATGCTTTCTTAGGAGAAGAGCTGCATTCTGTGAAAATAAAAGACACCACTCACATCTGCAGAAGAATGTTATTACCTGGGAGCTGATGATGCAACAACTACAAGTGATTAAAATAGGAGATTCTCCTCACTGTATTACCCTCAGAGATGTATGTACTGCATTACTTGGTTCAATGGGAAATCAGATAACTGTCGCATCCTGACAAATTAATTCCTTGGGGCACAAAACTAGTAAACTTCATGTTACAGTTCATGAGCTTAATAACAATCTATTTCCTGTTAGCATAATGACTTAAGCTCAGTAATTAAGGGTGTCGTGTATATTAAGCTGTCAATTCCTTTTCCCTCTCTTAAATACAAGTTAGGACATAAGAAATCATGTTATGGTTTACTGAACAAACTTTAATCAGAATTTCAAACCTTATGATAAGAAGAAGGAAAAACTTGCATTTATATAGCATGTCATAACCCCACCCATGTTCCAAACTTTCGAAATATGGTCATGACCATTTGAAATAGGAGCAAAAGTAGGCCATTCAGACCCCTGAGCCTGCTCCACCATTTGTTAAGATCATGGCAGATCTGATTGTATTTCGAATTCCACATTCCCATCTACCCCCAATAACCATTGACTCCCTCGCCTAACAAGAATCCATCTATCTCCACCTTAAAAATATTCAATGACCCCGCCTCCACCACCTTCTGTGGCAGAGGGTTCCAAAATCGAAATGTGGTCATTGTTGTAATGTAGGAAAGAAATATTTGTATGTAAATGGCACCTTAACATGTCCTTGAAATGCTTGAAAGTGGTTTACTCTTTGAATTGACTGGAATAGACAAACTGTTGATATGTAGAGAAATGCAGCAGCCATTGTGTACATACTAAGATCCCATAAACAGTAGAACTCTAACCATACAAGAATACAGCCCAGAAGCAGATCATTCAATCCTTTGAATGTGATAGTATTCTAGAGTAACACAGAACTATTTCCAGTGCCCTGTTCTCTGCCCATAGCCCTGAATCCTTTAATGTTTCAAAATATTTATCGACTGCTCCCTTAAAAATGCTAGACTATGCTGTGCTTCAATCAGTCCCTGTGGTAAAGCATTCCTTCTTCCAACAATGTTCTACACAAAGATATTTCTCCTAAGATTCTCTTCTGTCCTCAGTCTCTTAATGTAAATTTTGAATTGATTAAGCTTTGCACCCTATCAAAATCTGCATTTTTTTTACAAAAACACCTATTAATTCTCTTCTTAGCCTTCTTTGCTCCAGAGAAACACTCTCATTGTTTCATGTCTCCCTCTATAACTAGTTTTTCATTCCTGGCATCATCCCGGTGCGTATAAACTTGAACACTCTCTAGGGATTTAATGTTATTTCGAAAATAGACACGCAAAACTATACACAGTGCCAAACTTGTGGCCGAGCCAATAATTTTCTTAATAACTACTTCATTGTTCTTGTGCAGCATACATAGAGGGCAGGATTTTTGGTTCGGCGGGTGGGCGCGTGAGATGATGCGCAATGACATCGGCTGAGTGTGCCAACTTCGACGCGCAGCCGCACATTGGTTCAGTCGGTGGTCGCCCTGCTGGTTCCAGCGTGTGCCCGCCAACAATTAGAAGACCTATTAAGGCCATTAAGTTATCATTTGCGCTGAATTTTTCACTGCCCACTCAGTCTAGCAGTTGACAGACAGACGAATGGGCCAGGCAGCCTTTGCATTTTTTTGGAAACCTCAACCACAGGCGGGATGAGGTTTCCAAGTTCAAATACAAATGAAATAGAAGCTTTAATTTTTAATTAAGGGGACATGCTTCATAAATTTTTTGTGTTGTTTAACAATTTTTTCAATATATTCTTCATTCCCTGAGGCAGCTCCGTGCCTCAGGGGGAATATTCAGTGCTCTTTCACGCGCATGCGTGAATTGCATGCTGGGCCTGCTTGCCCTCCTCCCCCTGCCTGCACAGGCAGCGCTCAGCACTGTCGCTCGTGTATCACGCTGGGCCCGCCCGCATAAAATCGTGGAGCGCTGCCGATCACAGGTAGTGTTTGGCTTCCTGCCCACTCCCGCCAATCCCACATGCCAAGGGCAAAAATCTGCCCAAAGTTGTTATAAAACCTATAATTCCATTGGCCTTGTTTATGGTGTATCTGCCTGTACACACACATTTAGGGAATGAAGCATTTGAGCACTTGGGTCCCTTCAGTTCATCCACACCTTTCAGTGTCTTTTGATTAAGTATATACTTCCATTCTTGCTGTTTTTGTCCCTTTAGCATTCCGGAAGGACTGTTTCCTCCATGACACCCTAGTCCACCCCTCAATCACCCCCAACATCCCTCCCCTTCCTGGCACCTTTCTATGCAATTACAGGAGATGCAAATCCTGCCCTTTAACCTCCTCTCCTCATCATCCAAGGTCCCAAACATTCCTTCCAGATGAAACAGCAATTTACATGTGCTCCTTTCAATTTAGTACACTGTATTCACTACTCACAATGTAGTCTGCTCTGCACTGGTTAGAGCAAGGGCAATTTGGGTGACCACTTTGCTAAACACCTCCATTCAATCCACAGGCCTGTTCCCAAGCTTCCAGTTGCTTGTCATTTTAATTCTTCAACCTGCTCTCACACTGACTCCTTCCAGCCTTGGCCTCTTGTATCGCCCCAGTGAAGCTCAAAGCAAGCTTGAAGAACAGCACCTCATCTTTCAATTAGACACTTAACAGCTTTCCCAACTTAACAATGAGTTCAACAATTTCAGGCTCTAACTCCTGCCCCCATTTTGTTTCCTTTTTCTTTGCAGGTTTTGCTTATACTATAGTTTTTCTCTTGTTTCCGCTTTTAAACAGCAGCTGTTCATCATTCTGCCAATCAGATTTCCTCTAACAAATTATTTACTTGTTACATTGTCATTCCCTTTGGCCTTGTAGCACCAACTCTTTTGTCATGCAATCTCTACTATCTTCCACGCTATCACAGGCCTCCATATGTTCTTTTTCCACTACCTCCCATTTCACTTGCTTAAAACCTAGTACATTATTTACTTTGCCCGGATCGGATGAAAGGTCTTCGACTTGAAACATTAACTTTGTTTTTCTCTCCACAGCTACTCTCCGACCCATTGAGTATTCCTAGAAGTTTCTATTTTTATTTCAGATTTGCAGCATGTGCAGTATTTTGCTTTTATGTTTGGGCTAAAATCAGGATTCACCAGCAGGGGGCAGCGGATAATCAGTCCAAGGAATTTAAAGCAAGGAAAATTAAGGAAATATATTTTTGACTGAAACATTTGTAAATACACTGCTCGGCTGAAGATTCTAATTGGGGAGTGTGACTGTGCCGACTATTTTTGACTGTGCCACAGTGCACTGTGGATGTCCATGGTGTGTTGTGTGGGTTTTCAAATTAGCTCCTCTGGCTGTGCCACATGATAATTTTATGGACCCACCCACCACGACCACATCATAAGATTCTTATATCTTCAAATTTCGGAATATTTTGTCTTCACTCACTTATCAGAAATATGTCTCTCTGTGCAGAAATAATACAGGTTTACTGCAGTGTCAGTACCCATTTCCTCAGAATTGCTGAAGGTAAATTCAGGGAATACGTGCTCCGAACAGAGTTCTATTTGTGGGGTGCAGCAGACAGAGAGTTATCCCCAGTTGTTGCATTGGGTCTTTAGCTCCCTTGGGTATATGACAACATTCTAGGTGGCTGCTATATGTTAATATTTGTAGGAGATGCTCCAACCCAGATATGTTTAAAAAACACCAGCATTACGTGTTTCTTAATAGTATGAAATGGACAATGGGGATTGATAAAGCACAAAGTAGATGATGGGTAGTGGTTGACAATCCACTAGTGGGTGAAATCCTATTGATGCACATTGTGATGTAGCAATTTATGCCAAAAGGTGGCAGTAGCAGTGTGGGTATGCACATCAGAATCTTCAGACATGAAACTGGTTTTGAATGGCCAAAAGAAGTGAAGTAATTGAATTTCTGTAAGTTTGCTTGGAGGTGTATTTTTTTTTGTCCTAAGGCTGGCAGAGTGAGAGTGGGTGCCAACATGCTCAGCCTTATTGTAGCTGGGATGACTTTTTGAATCAATAGAGGGCAAGTGGAAGAACATGTGAAGATACAGCAATGAAAAGGTTCCGGAGCAGTTTAGGATTATATATTTAAGTACAACACAGAAGTACACCTCCCTTGTGTACAATGAATGAGCATTCCACATGTCAGCAGATACACAGGTCAGCACAAACTCAAAATAATACTTACTTGCACCATACATACACTGGCTTGCGATATCAAGTCTACATAAAAAGTGCTTCCTCATTATTTGATAAATGCACCCAGTTCCTAAACTAACACACAGCACTCTTTCTTTTTAACCTTTCAAAGACCTCCAGCAACAAGAACACTGCAGCAGCATTTTAAAGTGTTATTCTAATATTGGTTTCCCACCCACAGTGTCCAACTTATATGTTGTCATAATCAGCGATTTAATAATCAGAAAGCCAATTAAACCTCTTTAAATGCTCCCCAGCACATTTTGTTCTTTGCATCCAACTGTTTCCCGGTCTGGATTTCTCTTAAATGTTGGAGTCATGGCACTTCACATCTTTTAACCACTAACAGGAGAAAAGTGAATGTAAGTGTGATGACTCAAGTGCTGGAAAAACCTGTATTATCTTTTGTGAGATGTCCCTTTAAGAGCAAGATGTGCTGGGCAGTATTGAAAGAGGGTTAATTGGCTCCCTGATTAAGACATCTTTAGGGGTTGGACTGGCGTTTCCATGGGGCTGAACAGCTAGGAAGCAAAGGGTAAATAAAAGACTAATTGCAGAGGTGGTGGGAGGTTGGGGAGGGTCCACTGTACATTCCTTGAGAACTATATCCATAAGGGACATGATACCTAAACACTGCATGCAAGACTTTAATCCCTAATGTATGGAAAGACCAGAGATATTTGGGTTTGTCAGCCGAAAAGGAAGGTATCCAAGATGTGGTCTTATAGAGGTATACAAGGTTTAAAAATTAAATTTTAGGGGTAGAACAAGGGAACATTGGCTCAAACTAATAAAAACTAACTTTCAGGCTAATATTAGGAAGTGGTTCTTCACAGAATGAACACCACTTGGAATGGCTTTCCAGGTGGCAGAATGGTGAAGGAGAAAAGCCTGGAATTATTTAAGCAACAATCAGGTGAAGCAGAATTGTACTGGATGGACAAACTATGATGGGCCAAGTATCATTCCTTATCCATCTTGTGCCCGATTAGTTAACCATGTGTGTTTCATTTCCTTAAGGTAATGTTTTCATTTTCAAATTACATCAGTCAAGGCAAACATTTCCTCACAATTTTAAAGTCCTCCCCTCCTTGCAAGTCTGTAAATTTGCACAGAAGTCATTCATTGAAGTACAGGGGAAAAAAATTAAGCTTTAAATAAATCTCATTCTTTGAATGCACTCCTAATGATATCAATTAATATGTCAAGCTAGTTTCCAAGGGTGTTCATCGCAATTTGCATTTAAACACAAGGTATTCAAGAGAACCTTAAAAAGTGTGAATTCATGAGCAAATGCTATTCTATTCAAAACGAAGTAGCCAAGCTGATTTTGATAATGCAGTCTAAAGAACTAAAGTTATATCGAATTACATTCATTATTAACAGTGTCTGCCATTTAATCACTGATGAAGGAGTTCTTTATAAAGATGAAATTATAAATAAAATAGCAGCTTAAAATGTTAAGATGAATCATGAGTCACCTTTTGGATGATGGAAAATAAAATGGGTGTAATGAAGTAAAGGTGACATTAAAGTGTTCAAATTACAGGTTTTCTTCCCAATCACAGCATAAAATAAGGATGAGGAAAGGATTATCTTTTCTTTAGAGGAAGTAATATGGGGTTGGGTTAGCGCAGTTGGCTATGTGGCTAGCAACATGGTTCAAGATAATACCAACAGTATGGGATTGATTCCTGTTCCAGTTGAGGTCGACTTGGGGCCTGCCTCCTTGTCCTGTCCCTGAGGCTGGAAGGCAACGGCAAACAACCCACATGGAACGGAATATAAAGTATATGCTTCAAACCATTTGAAGCTTCGTATTTGAATTTGTGGAAGTGAATTTGCTACTTATCAAGCCCTGATAGTTTTTTTTTTGTTGAATGCTTATACTTTATTTCATTTGACAGAGCATAATATTTCTTCATACCCCAACTGAAATCAGCCATTGCATAATGCCAGAACACGGACTACTTTAATTTTCTGTTTTAGTAGTCAATTTCAGAGACTGCTGGGTGTCTCGCAAAGAGCTATACAATAACTATAATGAGGTCGGTAAAGATGTTTCAAGATGGTGGCCGCATGAGATTCTCCTTTCTTCCCTGTAGCAGGGAACATTTGCTAAAATTATCACCCTCACTTGGCAAGCGCCCCATGCCTGCCATGAATACAAGTCTGGCAGAGTCAGCACTGGAAGTTCCCGCCAGGCATATTCTGATACTTCTACCTGGATGTCACTACACAAATTTTTTGGGAGCCCCAAATATCTTCAGTTACTATTCTATTCCTGCCCATCCAACACTAAAAAAAGGATGGGAAATGTATTTAGTTCACAGATGCAGTCAGGGCCACTTTTATTGAGCCACCATATAGTTCATCAGAGTAGTCTGCTAGACACTTTCAATCTGATTCTAGGCACTTCACAAAGATGCTTACCTCTCCATGCCTTCCAGTGCAGCATAAGAGAGTGCACCCACTATATAAAATTTCCCCATTTCTAGCTCCAGATTTCTAAGATCTTAAACAGGGAGCATCAAAACAAACGGCAATGTCCAATTTTTTGGAGATAGAGTTTCTATTTTGGAAGCAATCAGCAAATGCCTTGTAAATTGCATTAGTTTTCCAAAGTAAGTGTTTTAATTTAAGCTTCCACTCAAAATCATTTTTGCCCTGGATGACAAAGGCAATAAAAGTTCAAATAAATCAGGAAAAGGAGACCTGGCAATTGCCCAGAGCAAGATTTATGTAATAACTTACAATCCTCTTAATAAAAGGAAGATTATGGAAAGTACTAATATAAGATTACAAGAAAAGATTATATTCAATATTAAATTGAACCCTCTAGTGTAAGAAGTTAGCTAGGAATGAAATTAGGCCTATGAGGGATACGAAGGGAAATCTTCATGTAGAAGAAGAGGACTTGACTAAAGTAGCAAATGAATGTTTTGCATTTGTTTTCACAAAGGAAGCAGGTGATGTTAAAGTTACAAAGCAATTGGGGAAAATAACAAACATAATTGTAATAGAGATGTACTAAAAGGATTGGTATTACTAAAAATAAGTCACCTGGTTTGCTTGAAATGCATCCCAGCCTACTGAAAGGACAGTAGAGATAACAGAGTAATTGGTTACAGCCTTTCAATCTTCATTTGATATAGTACTGCCAGAGGACTGCAAAGTCATTAATGTTAAATCACTATTCAAGAAAGGGGAGGCAAGTAACCTGGGAAACTACAGACCAGTAAGCCTAACATTGGAGCTGGGGAAGTTATTTAGGGAAGTTATTGGAAACCATAGACCAAGATCTTCCAGTCTCTGGATGGTCGGAGCCCAGACGTACCCTTCAAGACCTCTCGGAGGAGAACTCTGTGGGAATTGCATGAGAAGCTTGAACTTCCAATGGGCAATTCTCTTGCTCCTTGGACTCTCCGAAAAAATCTCCAGCTCTGCGTTAGAGTTGGAGACTTTGGACGATTCTGACTCACCTAGATAGTTACCCGAGAAATGTTAGGCAGAGAAATCCTAGTCTAACTCCTGGGTAGCTATACAACTAAAACTCGCACCCCACCCCACCCCACCCTAACTCACCCGACTGGCCCCAATGACCTGCCCAACCCAACTTCATCACCTGACTCCCACCCCTTGACCCCCCCGAGCTCACACCTGACCCACCTCACCAGATTCCCTCCTGACACCCCCCCAACTCGCCTCATGATGCCCCAATCCCCCTGACTGGACCTCACCACCCTACCTCCTCACCCACCCAACCACCTTACCCAATCTCTCCTTTACTCACTTACCTTACTCACCCTACCTGCTTACGCACCTTACTATTTTACCCACCTTATCTTTACCCACTTAGCTTACCCAACCTACCATCTTACCTAGCTACCTCACCCACCCTTCCCCCTTACCCACTCACTTTACCCAACCTACCCCTCTCACCCAGCCTACCCCCTCACTCACTTACTGACCCTACACTCTCACCCACCCTACCCCCTTACCTTCTCTCTGTAGCTTTTCAAACAGGCTGCAGGACATTTAAATTCTTTACTTACCAGAATACAGCAGCTGGCAGCATAAAAAGGGTATAAAACAAAAACAGAATTACCTGGAAAAACTCAGCAGATCTGGCAGCATCGGCGGAGAAGAAAAGAGTTGACGTTTCGAGTCCTCATGACCCTTCGACAGAACTTGAGTTCGAGTCCAAGAAAGAGTTGAAATATAAGCTGGTTTAAGGTGTGTGGGGTTGGTGCGGAGAGAGAGAGAGAGAAGTGGAGGGGGTTGGTGTGGTTGTAGGGACAAACAAGCAGTGATAGAAGCAGATCATCAAAAGATGTCACAAACAATAGAACAAAAGAACACATAGGTGTTAAAGTTGGTGATATTATCTAAACGAATGTGCTAATTAAGAATGGATGGTAGGGCACTCAAGGTATAGCTCTAGTGGGGGTGGGGAGAGCATAAAAGATTTAAAAATATTTAAAATAATGGAAATAGGTGGGAAAAGAAAAATCTATATAATTTATTGGAAAAAAACAAAAGGAAGGGGGAAACAGAAAGGGGGTGGGGATGGAGGAGGGAGCTCAAGACCTAAAATTGTTGAATTCAATATTCAGTCCGGAAGGCTGTGAAGTGCCTAGTCAGAAGATGAGGTGTTGTTCCTCCAGTTTGCATTGGGCTTCACTGGAACAATGCAGCAAGCCAAAGACAGACATGTGGGCAAGAGAGCAGGGTGGAGTGTTAAAATGGAAAGCGACAGGGAGGTTTGGGTCATTCTTGCGGACAGACCACAGCTGTTCTGCAAAGTGGTCGCCCAGTTTACGTTTGGTCTCTCCAATGTAGAGGAGACCACATTGGGAGCAACGAATGCAGTAGACTAAGTTGGGGGAAATGCAAGTGAAATGCTGCTTCACTTGAAAGGAGTGTTTGGGCCCTTGGACGGTGAGGAGAGAGGAAGTGAAGGGGCAGGTGTTTCATCTTTTGCGTGGGCATGGGGTGGTGCCATAGGAGGGGGTTGAGGAGTAGGGGGTGATGGAGGAGTGGACCAGGGTGTCCTGGAGGGAGCGATCCCTACGGAATGCCGATAGGGGGGGTGAAGGGAAGATGTGTTTGGTGGTGGCATCATGCTGGAGTTGGCGGAAATGGCGGAGGATGATCCTTTGAATGCGGAGGCTGGTGGGGTGATAAGTGAGGACAACAGGGACCCTATCATGTTTCTGGGAGGGAGGAGAAGGCTTGAGGGCGGATGCGCGGGAGATGGGCCGGACACGGTTGAGGGCCCTGTCAACGACCGTAAAAAGGGTATTTTACTTTTATCATAAAAAGGGTGTGAGGCTTCAGCGCAGATTCCCTTCACTGATGTCTCCTGCACTGAATCAGTTTGGAAGGATTCCCCATCGGAAAATAGCCTAGTAACATCGGAGGAAGGCAAATGGGTTTTTTTTTATCCAAACAGGGTTGGAGCCAGGGGTTCCTTGATCTGAAGATTTGGGTCATAATTAGTGACAAAATAAACAAAAATTGGGAGTGGCATTTAGTGATGTTCGCCGGGGATCAATTTTGGGTTCATTACCCTTTACAATTTTAAAAAATGATCCAGACTCAAGTAGGGAGCAGCATTATGTAAGGAACATATCTTTTTATTTCTGTTGCACTGTTGTAAAGAACATATCTTTTCATTTTCTGTTGGACTATGGAAGAATTACAATGGCTGGAGGTTGAAAGGCATGTCCACTGGAACAGGGTGAGATATATATGTACAGTGTTGCAGTCCTTGAATAGACTGTGCCATGAAAGACAGGATAGTGCCGGAAAGGAGCCCTGGACCACAGGAGCTGCCTGACAAGAGCATTTTAATTGGCTCCTAACCAGGTGACCAAGGTTTTGTGTGGTAACAGTACAGCAGAAAGCTCCTGGCCTGCAAAGGAAAAACATCTAAAAAAAATATCTCTTCTTCATATCTCTATAACCTGCTCTCTCCCTCTCTCAGAGGAAACCCCTGTAAAGAGGAAAAGGGAAAAACTACTGTTAGAGACATTAAAAACAAGTTCTCAACCAGTGAACTAAATACTGAAAGTGCTGGAAGACCACCTCGTGTCATCAACTAGAGCTGAAATGAATTTGGAAGACATCAGTCAAAATCAACCCATCAAATCCTGTACTCTGGAATAGGCGCTATTGAACTGTTTTATCCCACCCTTAAAAACCATGTTTTGTGTGTCTTATATGTCTGGTATGTGTGTGTATAGGGATTTAAGTAGAGGTAGAGTTTAGGTTATAGAGTTAGAAATTAGCAGTTCATATTTCTTTCTTTTGCCACTGGTAAATGACAGTTTGTTCACTAAACAATTATTTACATATTAAGTTTACAAACCTGGTGCTCATATTCTGCTAACCTATATTAAACAGTTAGGTAGAATTGGAGCAATCCAGTGGTTTGGTCAAACTTTTTCACATTTGTCATGGCTTAGGGAACAGTGGGGTTTGATATTACAGTGCACTAACCCAGTGAGTCATGACAATTATAACATCCGCTGATAACATTAAACTTGACAATGTTGTAGATAGCCATGAAAGTAGTTGTAGACTTAAGGAGACAAACATGATGGAGTTTAATGCGGAGGAGTGAGAAATTATGCATGCTGAGAGGATTAATATGGACAGTATACGATGAATGGCATAACTTTGAAAAGAGATGAGCTGGGACCTTGGTATCCATATACACAAATCCTTAAAGGTGGCAGGGTAAGTTGATAAGGTGATTTAGAAAAGCATTTGTGTTACTTGAGTTGATAAATAGAGGCATAGAGTATAAAAGCAAAATGATCATTCTAGAACTTTACAAATCATTGGTTAGTCCTCAGCTGGAGTATTGCATTCAATTCTGGCCACCATGTGTCAGAAAGATAAAAGGCCTCAGAAAAGATATAGAGGACATTTACTGGAATGTTATCAGGGATGACTGATTTCAGTTATGAGAAATTGGAAAAGGTAGGACTATTTTAAAAGAATTGACCTAATTGTGGTTTTCAGGATCGAGAGGTTTTGATAAGGAAATGGAGAAAAACTCTTCCCTTTACAAGTGGCTCAATAAGCAGAAATTATAGATTTGAAATCAATGGCAAAAGACTTAGAGGAGAGATGAGGAGAATTTTTTTTTTGCTCAGTTTTTGGGATCTGAAGTACTATCTGAAAAGGTGGTGGAAGCTGATTCCATAAATCATCATACAGGTAGAGTGTCTCAAATCCGACCCTCTGAAAACCGAACATCTTTTTAAGCTGCCGTGCATAAATTTTTATTATTAAATAAGCAAAATGACTTACTGCTTTAATGAAGTACGTGCTGCATTGGCCCACTGACCTCTTGTGTCACTCTTTTCCTACGCTACGAGTGGTCCAAGCAACCATTGACCCAATACGAAGCAGTCCAAACTAAAAAGTGGCAGAATCCAAAATCTGGCAGGGACTCGGTCCCAAAGTTGCTGGTTTTGAGGCACTGCACCTGTATAAAAAGGTGTTAGCCTAGCACCTGAGGATGGAATACTTGCATGTTTAATTGGGTGGTGGACTTTTGCTCTTTCAAAGAGTCAGCATGGGCACAAAGGACTGTTGTACGATTCTTTGAGAATCGCAAACGTAAGTCTTCCGCAAATCAGCACCATCTAGCAACATTTTAGAATGGAGTTATTTCTTCCCCTAGCATTAAAATATTTCTTAATATATTTAAAAGCTGAAATGGGTTTATCACAAAAAATAAGTATTTTTCTGGGATACCACTTGTTAGTAACCTGATTTTAAATACCTGAAGATGGCTTTGAAAAGCTGTCATATATACTTTTTTTAATTAGTGTACACTAGTCAGCTTCTTAGTAAACCAAAAATGTTTAATGTTTAAAAACCTTTAAATGGTGACAAGTGCCTTTGCGACTAAAAGAACATGAATTAGAAAAGCTTTCTCAAAGATCCACAAAATTGTTGGAAATACGACGCGCTCCTTCATTCAATCCGGGGAGGGGGGGTCAGTGTACTCAATTTTGTGGACAGGGCCTGCTTCCAGCACAGCCTTTTTGAAAATCACAATGTAAAAGATTGCAGAAACTTGATTTGTGCTGGACATAACCTGCAATTGAAATTCCTCACTCTTTTATGCTGGTTTGGCCAATTTGGACGAATTGTGACCAAACGGAAACTCTAAAGCCTTATACTTAATACAGTGAAAACTCTCTAATGGTTCTAGAATATCAATTGGGTATGAATACACTACCAAGAGAGTTTCTACTTGCAACACTCAACGTAGGCTGGCCTGACCTTTTTAATTGCCTTAGAGCACTGAGGCTGACATCCAACATCAGGTATTTCCTTTGACCTGCATATAAGGCCATTATAAAAATGTAAATGTAAACATTACCTGGTGGATTTTGCATGAAAACTGATGCTTTATTGTATCATTGACAAGCATTCATTGCTTGCTTAAACCTCCATCGTATGCATTCCTGTAGCTTGTAACTTACTGATACATTTTGTTCAAAAGACCTACTTGGGGGTAAACAAAAAATGATTGTGCTTTTACTTTCAACCAAATTCTATAACTGTCATGTTTTACTGGGTTGCAAAATCCAAATCAGCCACCATCCTAAATGTTTCATTCGCTTTCTGAACAACGATATGCATGGTTCTACATCAATGATTCATAAATACCAACATAAGGCTGTTTAATAATCTTCAGCCAGAAGTGTCAAGTGGCTGATCAATCTCGGCTTCCTTCTAAGTTCCCCAACATCACAGATGCCAGTCTTCAGCCAATTCAATTCACACCACTTGATATCAAGAAATGGTTGAAGGCACTGGATACTGTAAAGACTATGAACCCTGACAAAATTCCAGCAATAGTACTGAAGACTTGTGCTCCAGCACTAGCTGCGCCTCTAGCAAAGTCGCCCTAGTAAAGCTATGACACTGGCATCTACCCAGCAATGTGGAAAAATGACTAATTATGTCCTGTTCACAAAAGGCAGGACAAAACCTGACAAATTACCACCCGATCAGTCTACTCTCGATTATCCACAAAGTGATGGAAGGTTTTGTTGACAGTGCTATCAAGTGGCACTTACTCGGCAATAACCTGCTCACTGATGCTATTTGGGTTCCACCAGGGCCACTCAACTCCTGATCTCATTACAGCCTTGGTTCAAACATGGACAAAAGAGTTGAACTAAAAGGCGAGGTGAGAGTGACTGCCCTTGACATCAAGCGAGCTAAGTGTGGTATCAAGGAGCCCTAGTAAAGTTGAAATCAATGGGAATAAGGGGAAAACCCTCCACTGGCTGGAGTCATAACCAGCATAAGATGGCTGTGGTTGTTGGAGATCAATAATCTTACTCCTGGGACATCACTGCAGGAGTTCCTCAGGATAGTGTCCCAGGTTCAACTACCTTCAGCTGCTTCATCAATGACCTTTCCTCCTTCATAACGGCAGAAGTGTGGTTGTTTACTGATGTTGCGCAATATTCAACACCATTTGCAATTCCTCAGATACTGAAGCAGTCAGTGCAGCAAGCCCTGGACTATATTTAGGCTTGGGCT
Organism: Carcharodon carcharias; assembly: GCF_017639515.1. Lineage (NCBI taxonomy): Eukaryota > Metazoa > Chordata > Chondrichthyes > Lamniformes > Lamnidae > Carcharodon > Carcharodon carcharias. The sequence goes on from NC_054473.1 coordinate 168,870,618, forward strand.
GATAAGTGGCAAAGAACATTCACACAAGTGCCAAGCAATTACCATCTCCAACAAGAGAGAATCCAACCATCTCCCCTTGACATTACCATCACTGAATCTCCCACTATCAACATCCTGGGTTGCCATTGACCAGAAACTGAATTGGACCAGCCATATAGATGCTGTCAGAGACTGGGAATTTTGCATAGAGTAACTCATCTCCTGACTCTCCAAATCCTGTCCACCATTTAAAAGACACAAGTCAAAAGTGTGATGCAATACTCTCCACTTGCCTGAATGAGTGCAGCTCCAACAATACTCAAGAAGCTCAACACGATCGAGGACAAAGCAGCTGGCATAACTGGGATCCCATCCACCACTTTCAACATTTACTCCCTCCAATGCTAGTACACAATGCTGTCACTGTGCATCATCTACAAGATGCACTGCAGCAACTCACGAAGGCTCCTTCGATAGCATCTTCCAAATCCACAACCACTACTAGCTAGAAGGGCAAGGGCAGCAGATGCATGGGAACACCACCACCTGCAAGTTCCCTTTGAAACCATGCACCATGCTGACTTGGAACTATATTGCCATACCTTCGCTGTCGCTGGGTAAAAATCCTGGAGCTCCCTTCCTAACAGTACCATGGGTGTACCTACATCACATGGAATGCAGTGGTTCAAGAAAGGAACTCGCTGCCACCTTCTTAAGGGCAATTAGGAATGGGCAATAAATGTTGGCCATGCCAGCAATGCCAACAAATGGGAATGCAATCTGCTGATCGGGAACAAATTTTTAAAAAGTTATATGTACATTTGCCTAATTATTTATTAGTTTGCCACATTCATGAATTAACTTTTTACAGGGCAAATTTGCCACCCAATAAACCAGCCATAAGAAAATATAATTTTTCATTTTCTTACCCCAGCATCTCATTTTCTACCCCTCACTGTGCTGGGTTAGGGGATGGAAGGGAAGGGAGAATCTTCTCTTCTATTTGTAATTCGCAAGAAAAGTCCTGGGCAGGTTTGTATCACAGAAATTCTTCCTGGTGCAAATTGATTTCTTCCCACTTACAAATTAAAACTGCTTTACTGTGCAATCAATATTTAAGGTAGTTTTAACTCAATTTACACTGGTATCACCATGCCAGCCATGTCATAGTTATAATAGCACAGAAGGTTGTGATTCAGCCCATCGAGTCCATTCTAATTTTCTGTAGAGCAATCCAGTCAATCCCATTCCCCACTCTATCCCTGTCGCCCTGCAAACTTATTTCCTTCAAGTGCACATCCAAATTTCTTATGAAATCATCAATAGTCTCGCTTCCACCACCCTTCTAGGCTTTGAGTTCCACATCATTACCACTTGCCATACAAATACATTCTTCCTTATATACCCCTGCATATCTTGCAGAGCTGTGTTCCTTAGTTCTTGTACAACCAGCCAATGGGAGCACCCTTTCCCCATTTCATCTAAACCAAGCATAATCTTATGCACGTCTATCAAATCTCCCCTCAAGATGCTTTGCTCCAAGAACAACCCCAGCTTCTCCAATCGAACCTAAATCCTGTATGTGCTATTCTGGTTAATCTCAGCTGCACCCTCGCGAGGGCCCTCATACCCTTCCTCGTGTGGTGAACTGAACTGGAGACAGTACTCTAGTTGTGGCCTAACCAGAGCTTTATAAAGGGTCTGCATAACTTCCCTGCTTTTATATTCAATGCCCATAACTATGAAGCCCAAGGTCCCATTGCTTTGCTAATTGCTGTCTCAATATATTCTGCCACTTTCAAAGATCTATGCACATAAAACCCCAGGTCCCTCTGCTCCTGCATTCTTTAGAAGTGTGCCATTAAGTCTATTGCCACTCCCCATCCCTTCTGCCAAAATACATTACCTCACACTTCTCTGCATTAAATTCCATCTGCCACTTGTCCGCCCATTCCGCTAGCCCATGTCCTGCTGCAGTCAAGTTATATCATCCTCACTGTCTGCCACATCCCCAAATTTGGAATCATAAGCAAATTTTGTAAGTTTAGTCTGTATTCCAAAATCCAAGTCACTTATATATATCAAAGCAGTTTTGGAGTATTTATTAAATTTATTTTGAAGAGACCTGACCTGTATTTTCTGTTTCTCTGAATGCATTATGCCAATGTAAGTTACATCAAAAAGTAATTAGCATCCCAATTTGCATGCTATTAAATTTACTGAGGCTAATGTACATTAATGATGATTCAACGAGTTGAACCTTTAATATTTATATTTAAAGAAGCCAATAGATGCTGAGAGTTTGGATCTTTCTTTGAACCCAGACTGTTTACACTGATTTGGCCCATTTTATTATTTAGGCACACGGTAATGAAATTTGCAGGATGTTGACGTAACTTGACTTTAATAGAAGAGACACATATTAGTGGGTTGTGATTATGAAAAGAAATTCCAGATCAATGCTTACACACAAATAGATACACTCCTAGTAAGTCAGAACTTTTAATGCACCCCTTGCTCAAAAGCAAGAAAATATAGCGAACATCCCATCTAATAAAAACACTGCATTTTAATTGTGTTAGAACTTCAACCTGAATACCACACCTGTGCACCACACCTGCGCTAACATTTTTTAAGCAACTATATTCAGTCTGGCTCAATTGATAGCAGTCTTACACCAGTCAAAAAGATGTAGATTCAAAATTGAGGACTCAAGTTCACAATCTAGAATGCCATTCCAGTGCAATAGTGAGGGAGTGCTGAATTTTTAAAGTTTCCACACTTTGGATGAGGCCAGTCTGTCTGTTCCACTGATTCAGATGGATAGTGTTCAAAGAGCAGTAACTTCTCTTGATATCTTTCCTCAGCCAACAGCACCAAAATAATTAATTGGCTGTTCAATTTGTCGCAGTGCTGAATGATCTTGTTATGCGCAAAACTCTTGTTATGCGCAAAACAACTGACAAGTTTGAGGTCACAGAAGAATCAGTGACTTCAAATTCATTGTATGTGAAGTGCTGGAAGCATTTCTGATATGTAGTCAGGCCTGTTAACTGCGCACAATCTACTGAGGGTGCAGAAATGTTAATAACTTAGACAGTACCTTGTTTGTACAGCTTGGTTTTGAATTTTGTTTATACAACAGAATTTTGACTCACAAATGTTATATATTTTACTGTGCAAGTCTTGTAATCATGCTGCATGTCTGACTGGTAATAATGTAAACTGCCCTCACATTTCATGAGGTTTGTGAAATTTTTAGTTTTTAATCTTATTATCAATACTCCTAAAGAACAGAAATCAACAATCACTACCTTAACTCAGAAGATTAAAAAAAAAAATCAAGGTATCCCACAATACGGAGTGTGTTCAGTTTCTTAGGTAAAATTGACCTAGGCACTTGCTTGTTAGAAACTGCATGAAGATTATGTAAAAGTTAAATAGGAGAAAAAAAGCCTTTGAGTTTTAAATAAAAGCCTGGAAATGCTGCTTAAATGTTTCTAAAATTTAGTACTAAGAGATTTATTTTATATGTCTGTTAGGAATAGCTGTCAAGGACAACACGAACAACAAATAACTTTAAGACTACTGCCAGCAGCAGAGTAACCTGAAATACCATATAAATCAACACCAGAGTATCCATCACCTTTAGATTAGGCTGACTCTTGGGCTAATGATTTATACATTTTATTACAATTTCCAAACATTCTGCTTAAACACTAGCTGGAGCTATGACAGAGAATGTCAAGAGAAAGTCAAACACATTGTAGAGTGCCAAGCACAAGAAGTCAGGAGCAACGTAGTAAAAATAAATGATGAACACTTTTACACACATACACTGTATTTTAACATGTACATAGCAGTACAGAAGGTCAATTGTTTAATAACCAAAGTATTATGAGATCATTGAATCAATGTACTTGCTCCAATTAAACAGTTTAGGCCATTTTGAAAAAAATCCACATTAACAGTGATCAGTCCCATGAGCGAAATTATGCCAGAATTTCTATTGCAGATAGATGCTTAATGCATTCAAAAAAAACAATTCTTTTTTTAAAAATGATTCATACATGTGTAACAATCTCACAAGTAACTTTCGACAAATAGTGAAAATTCTACCCCTTCACCATTTAGAATATCCTGTTACTAATAAAATGTCAGTACCTTTAAGTTGGTTATAATTGCTAACTCAGTATTTTAACTCATTGAAAAATATATGGTGTCCACTAACAATTTAAGCACAGGCACTCACATTTTAGAGCAATCTTGCTTGAGAATTATTCATAAGACAGTAAAGCCAACATTTAGAATAAACTTACAAAACCACTCGCAAAGTACATTACCATTAAGAGCAATCCATCACTGCATCACTAGGGTAGTAACAGGTGCGTTGCGTGCTTAGCAATAGGAGTTGCCCTACAATTATGGTATTTTCTATGAGACAACACTGGGCTGGCTTATACACAATATCAAAAGGAAGAAAATTGGGCCTTCATGGTCTTTTACTGAAAATATCAAATGGAAAAAAACATAACAATGGCACAAATATAGTTCCAAATGGATCTTCAACCAACTTAATTTCAAAACAGTGTTGTGTGAATAATTTAATGAAAAATATTTAAAATATCTCTGTTGTCAGAGAATGAAGTTTAATTAGCTACATCAAAATTGTCTTCCACTTAGAAAAATTTAACATCTGGTACCCAATTTTTAAACAATTTTACAATTCCCGAATGTGTATTAAATTTTAAGCAATACATTTTCTTACAAAAGACAATTCAAATACAGCTGTTAATACACCCATTATTTTCAATATAAAAATGCATTTAGCACAGCACAAACTCTTGAATTAAGTAAATAAGCTGAATAGGTGTAAAGAAAACACCTTCCACCATCCTCTTCAAGTTACTTGGGAGCCTGTGGAAGGAAAAAAAAATTACAATTGAAAAAGCACACAAGGACAATGGTGCAGTCGCCTGAGTTCAAAGTGCTTACTATCATATTAAGGGTCTCTGTTTTACATTGATCAAATGTCAATTTTCACTTATTATGTAGGATTGCAGAATTTTTCCTGCTGCATTGGGGATTGTGAAGTTTCGTGATGTGCACTCTACAAGTATCTAGGTATTAAAGTAGATAAGTTGAATTGGAGGAAACAGTGGACAGGTGTGTTAGCCAAGGGGCATACACAATTATGCTGCCTCAGAAAATTAAAATCCTTTCCAGGAGATCCTACAATCATAAAAATCTTTTATACGGTTATAGTTAAGAATGTTATGCTTTTTGCATGTATCTCCTAGTACTGTTGTCTAAGGGAAGCAGACTCTTTAAGTGTACAGAGATTAATGAGCCAGGCAGAAAGGGTATTTGACGAGCTGATTTTTCTTGATAAAAGAATGTCAGGCGCAGATTTTGTCAAAATTCTTCATGAAAAATGAGAATCATCTCTTGCCTTAGTTTTACTGTCGGATGTGTTCAGGGAAAAGGATAATCCCTCAGATGCAGGACAAATCGGTTCTTGAACTTCTCTATAATAACTTTTGACAGAAGCTTGATGAACAGATAAGGATATGTACTCAAGATGGAACTCTCTGACTTATTATTTCAATGCATTGGAAGTTTTTAATGTATTGTAATTGAACTTAGACCTCTGTGATAGGGTAATTTTCTTTTTATTATTCATTTATACATAATTTTTTAATGAATGAGCAATAAACCCAAAATGAATTTCTGTACGGACAATAAAGCAAAGTTAAATTGAATTTTACAGGAACAATGCAATTTATAACAGTCTCCCAGTAACAGGTTTTACTTCATAAAAGATATTAATATAAAAAATATTTTCAAATGCTACTTCCTTTTGTTTCGTCTATTTACACCATATCTACTTCCGGCTTTTGTTTGCTATTAACTATGCACAACAACAAAATGAAGAACGTTGAAGGAGCATATTTCAAGCAAAGCGATGTGAAAAACAGTACTTATTCCAAGTGACCGATCTTAAAGCTGGAGTGACAAATCTTCTGTATGGTGTACAAATGGTGCAATATCATAATGTACTTAAAAATGTCTTCAACCTCAAATACTCTACCATGCTGAAGTGGCATTTTAAATCCTATAACAATTGTCCTCAGTCTGTTGGTGCAAAACTTGCCCATTAATACTGACTTAAATCCATTTTGGACATTGGATTTTGAGAAATGTGCACTTAAGATATTTATTTTAATGTGAACGGGGAGGTGGTAACATAGTGGTAGTGTCACTGGATTAGTATTCCAGAGACTCTGGGTAATGCTCTGGCAGATGGTGAAATTTGAATTCAATAAAAAAAAAATCTGGAATTGAAAGTCTGAAGACCACCATAAAACCATTTCAATTGTTGTAAAAACCCATCTGGTTCACTAATGTCCTTTAGGGAAGGAAATCTGCTGTCCTTACCCAGTCTGGCCTACATGTGACTCCATAACCACAGCAATGTGGTTGACTTTTAATTGCCATCTGAACAAGGGCAATCAGGGATGGGCAGTTAATGCTGGCCTAGCCAGCGACGTCCACATCCCATGAACGAATAATAAAAAGTTTAATCATACTATCACTCAAAAAAACAAACTCCATATTTGTTCTAAACCACCACCTGAGAGAGATGCAACAGCTGAAGAAAATTTAAATACTGACGGATGTTAGGGAAATTGTATTATTATAATATACCCATATTCCATTTCCATGAAATTTGGGACAGAACAGTTTCTAAACAGTGAATTTGAGCCAGAAAGAGAAACAAACAATTATATCATGAACATATGCCAAAGAGCCAGGAAAAATCTCATCCTTGCGTTATATTAGGCCCTGCCTTCTAGTTGACAGTTTAAATGTGCCTGCCATTGGGCGTGTCAATCAACTAGATCTGTTCTACAACCAGAAAACAAAAATGGGTCAATAATGAATACAAGCCAATATTTCTTCTTTTAAAAATAGGCATATTTAACTATGAAGCCACATTTTCCCATACCTTTCTTTCTTGGAAGTTCAATTCCTTGTTGGAATGCTACATTACACTGGTCAATTAGCACTCCCTGTCATTTTAGACAAGTGGGGGCTATGCGAGAGAACCTGGACAGTGAGTGTTACCTGGCTATTCAATATCAACAGCATCACAACTGACCCTCAGCCCAAATGTTTACACATGCCCAACTTCAGCAAAAGTCATGATATAACAATCAGGAGTTATTTTATCCTTTCTCCACCTAAACTGCATTAAGGCATCCGTAACCCTCCTCAGAAAAGGGATCAAACGTGGGATTTTCCCATCTATACGGCTCAGCTACCCACTCAATAAATTTACTCAGTCACTGTAAGAAGCAGGCACGTCAATATCTTTCATCTTTATAAGTTCAAATTTTAATGGTGTTGACTTTCTGGCTATCTACGTCCCTTACTAGCTTTTCTTTTAAATCTGCCATAAAAACCCTTTCATAATTTCCCAGCTTTAGCAGAAGGCACCTTACATCAGGGCCCTGGCACCCAGGATACAAGAAATATTAGCCAAATGTGATTATTTTTTAAGATCACTGCATTTGTCTACACAATGCACCCATCATCAGTCCTCTCTATCTCTCAGATTCCACTGACTGCTAAAATTTGCACTTATATTAACTGTCTAAAATTTAAAAAAAAACATAAAATTGTTATTCACTCATCAAATCACTTGAAGGATTTCAAACTTGGCATTTTGACCAGTTTATCAGGTAAGAGAAGTGAGCGGAAGAGGGAGCGAGGAAAAGGTGTTTTTAAATGTTTAACATTTACCTTGTTTTCTCCTCCTTCTATTTCTTCAACTCCTGCTTGTGTCATGAGGTCAGCAATGTTTTTCTCTAGGTCATCGATGCGAGCACTCATCTCATCAAGTGAAAGGTGTCAAAGAAACATTTTTTAAACTTTCTTTGGGTAAATTTCAGCAATGGTTAAAAATTTGTTCATTTAAAGTAACAAATATCATTAGTGCAAGGAAACACTGTGCAGTCCAAAAAGCTCTCAAATTCCATGAGCTAAACAATAATCTTCCCCAATAATGCACCTCAACCCCAACTTCAGAATCAGTGTGACATTTTAGTTTCCTGCTTTAGCCATCATTATGGTCTCAGAATTAGAATGCTAATTTAACGACTAATTCTGGAAATGAAATCAGAGATTGCCCAATGTTTTCACTTACAACCGTTACAACTAGCAAAGCTATTTCTTTGTTCTCCTGCACAGGCTGGATTCAAACCCAGATCCTAGGGGTTAATGTAACCCTCACTGTACTGTAAGGCTGTCTATCAGATAACATTCAAACTATCTTACACAACTTGGAAAATTTCACATTCTATGCTTCAAGAAACTCAAAAGTTTCTTAAACCAGGAGTTTAAAAAAAAAATAGAGCTGACAGAACTACTGGCTTCCTCAGGAATGACTGTCTACATAAGATTGAGACAGGTAGCCAAGTCTCCAACTGTCTACTCTCTGCAACTGCCTCCTGAAATCCCTGTTTTTCAAACTCCCTCTCTGGCCAAGTTTTTGGTTACCCTTCCTAATTTCTCCTCCTCTAAACTGGCTCTGAGGAGCACTTTGGAATGTTTTTGAATGCTAAGGGTGCTATATAAATGCAACTTTTTCTTGTTGTTCAAAGAAACCAGGCCTCAGCAAAAACAAACAATGCACAAAAGAGGAATGAATGCTTTGCAAATAGCACTTTTTGCTAACTCAGTTTCACTGGGGGAGGAAAAGCAAAAGTTTTGCTTTGAGTATAATGACTGGCTTGGTCATGTCTTAATTGATAATTCCAACCAACTCACTGTTATCTAAGACTGTCAGATGTTCTTAAATTTAAAAATCTTCTGATGTCACAAACGTAATTTTGGTACCACCACAGAATTTAATAATACAAGCTGGTTTCTGCACATTCATCAACATGATCCTTCTCTTTAAAAAGTAGATTTCTAGATGTTTAAGCTGCCAGTGAGCACAGCACACTGTTGGACGTATAGTAACATTCAACAACAGGTTACATTCAGCAATGCATTCTGGTCAGACAAATTGGATATTTAGAACTCCAATTTTAAGGATTACATTAAAAGTGCCAATAAGCAGTGCATGAGCACAGATATAGTATCAGTTATTATATATTCAACAAGAGGACCTCTGCTCAATGGGTAGCAAAGCATCTTTATCCAAACTTCCTCTATGTCAGGTAGACAGATGGGACTCTGAGCTTCAATTAAAAATACAAATAGATCAGCAATACTGTATTCCTATTCACAATATTCTGCTGCAGCTGGGAAAGATTGTCACAGCTGATGCAACCAATCACAAAAAACATACCCAACCATACATACGTAATAATACAACTAGGCTGTGATTTTAGCAAAGGCTGGTCAATCTGAATAATCACTACATGCAGAAGCTAAATCCTACTGTTTCTAAGCAACTTATCTTCTACTTTTGAATTTAATGGAGAACATGGTAAAACAAACAAGTTACTACCAATGTCATATAGCCACAGTTAGCCCAGTTAAAAGCGGAATTTTCACCATCAATAATGTCATTGTTTTAGCTGCAAGGTCCCTTCCAACGTCCCTTTTAAATCACAGAACTTGCCTCTATTGCTGCAGACCTTCTTTAATATTGGAAAAAAGTCCATATAGGCAAGTAATGCAAGAGTCTTGTGCTGCAGGGTTATGGCTGATGGAGGTCTTACCTTCAGAGGCAACACTTAACACAATTGGTTTGTAAGATATTCTAGAACCAAAATTATCACCTAGGTTGGGCATTGGAGTCAGTGCACAAAATCATGTCAACTTTTTAACAAAATTTATACAAGATACATTCAATGCAAAGATTCTAGTATAAGGCTATTGAGATTCACTTAAAATCTACGTGCATTGCAAAATTAGATGAAATTTACAGCTCAGAAACAGCCCATTCAGTCTAATTGGTCTACACTGGTGTTTTTATACCCCATTCAAGTCTCTTTTCACGCTGCATCAACTTATTTTATCAAGCACATACGCTTGAAACTTGATTTGTCTTTGAAAGTAAGGATATTTCTACCAATGATCTGGTCAGACATTGTCTGAAATTTGTCCTGCATCTGTTGGAGCAATGTGGTAACCTGAAAAATATAAGTGAACTATGGTTTATCAGCTTTAAACAAAAATTTGCAACTTCCTTAACAGAAACTGTTTGCATCAGTCAGTGCTAGACCAATGCTGCATTTTACACATTTATTCAAAGCATTACCATAAAGCATTAATAAAACATTTTTATATAATAATTCTGATCTTCAGGCCTCTGACACTGCAATATCTTTCAGTACTGCCCCTGAAATGTCAGCTTTAAGTATGAGCTCAAGTATTGGAGTGGGCCTAAAATCCACAACTGCCAGGCTCAGAGCCAACAGTCGCTGAACCAAGGCTGGCGTATGAGTTAATTGGGGCCTGTCCGCATTAATTTTTAAAAGTATGTCATATTGAACAAATATATATAAATCTTTGAACAAATAGCAGAGGACAGATCTAGGAAGTGCAGTAAATTTGATTTCAATCAATTTCCAAAAACACACAAGTATGTGCCAAAGATGTATTGATATGTCCCTTATTTCCAAATAGGTAGAGCAAATGATAAAGATAAAAGGCAGGAAAGTTGTGATAAGTGATGTTTCATAGAGGTCTCTGCTGTGGTTGCTCTTATGATCTGGAAATTAAGGAAACAATATTGAAATTTTCTGCAGTGTAAAGCAAATTATAATGAGAATTGCGAAAGCCAGCTGGAGGACACAGGTAGGCTAGCAGGATGAGCAGATAGGTGGAGTTCAATGCAGAACACCGAAAAAAAAGCTGAAAAACTGAATGTGCAGTTCAATGCAGAAAAATTGAAGCATTACATTTTTGGCGGAATTAGGAAAAGTAATATACCTTAAATGGCAAGACATTGAAAGGAGTAGAGGGGCGCAAGAAATCTCCATATGCATATATTTGAACTGCAACCATTAATCATCTGTGTAAGTAAGGTAATAAAAAAAGGCAAAGTGAGATGCTTGGTTTGCACCAAGATGCTTAGAATAATAAAGCAAGGTGGTAATGCTGACTTATATAAGGCCTGTTTAGGTAGCAGTTTGAATATTGCGTATCACATGGAGGACATAGATGCAACATATATCATAAAATATAGATTCACTAAGATGTCACCAGGGATAAGGTGTTACAATTATGAAGAGAGGCTTCAGGAATTAGTCCTTATCAAATCTGACTGAAGATTGAGGGAGTGAGTTGATAAGAGGTCTTCAAGATGGTTGTGATGGAGTTAAATAGTTATCGATTTCACTGGTTGGAAAGATAATTGAAAGCTAGTGGACAGGTACAAAAAAAAATTTAAAAAAGTAATGGAATTTTGGCCTTTATCTTAACCGGGCTAGGATGCAAAGGGATAGAAGTTTTGTTTGTCATATAAAGCTTTGATTAGATCACATTTCAGTCTGGGCCCCACAACTCCAAGGATATATTGGGCTTAGTTGGGGATCAATGCAGATTCACTATAATGATAATGGGGCTAAAAGGATTAAATTATGAGGAAAAGTCGCATTGGTGAGGTTTGTATTCCTTTCAGTATAAAAGGTTAACAAGAGCTGGGAGTGGCAACAACAGCAGCAGCAAGGGTTAGACAAGTAGCTTTGCCATTAGAGGAGTTAGCGATCTAATTGAGGTGATTATAATTAAAGGATTTGAAAGAGTAGAGAGAAATTTTCCTTTGATGGGGAGTACAGAGCAATATTAGAACTAATATTAGAACTCTCTCCCACAAAAAGCTCTTGAGACTAGGTCAATTAAAAATTTAAAAACTGAAACTGATAGATTTTTGTGAAGCTAAGGTATTGAGGAATGTGAAACCATGGCAGGCTACATGGGAGTTAAGATAAAGATCAACCATGATCTAGCTGAACGGCCAATCAGGGTCAAGGGCCTGAATGGCCTAACCCTGTTCCTATGAGGGTGCACAAAGTTAAGATAAATAAAATAATGAAAAGAAATGTTGGAAATATAAACATTTTATACCAAATGTGGGTCAAATACAGAATTATTTGTGGCTAATCATTGTTGAAGAGGTGGACATAAATTATTTGAAAAGGGCTTCAGATGACTGTTCAAAAAGGAGGTATATTAAAGAGTTTGGGTGAGGCTAGGAGACTTCTATTAGACTAAGTATCTTGTGCAAAGGCAGAGACTTGATGGGGCGAATGGCTTGTTTATGTGCTGGAACATTCCATCATTCTACAACTATATTAAATGGGCAAAAGCAAAATGCTGCAGATGCTAGAAATCTAAAATAAAAACAAAAAATGCTGGAGATGCTCAGCATGTCTGGCAACATCTGTGGAGACAGAATCAGAGTTAATGTTTCAGGCTGATCAGCTTTCTGATGAAAGGTCATTGACCTGAAAACTTAACTCTGTTTCTCTCTCCACAAATGCTGAAATACTTATTGACCTGCTAAGCCCTTCCAGAGTTCTCTGTTTTAATCACATGAAATGGGCCATGGAAACAGTATGCAGTCAATTGAAAATCAATTTTGACATGGGTCTCAGCTGCATGCTGCAGACACAGGACAAATGGGCAAACTCAATTTTCATACATAAGTAAGAAAGCTGTAAAATACTATTTTGAATTGTATACAGATAAGAAATGATATATGCAGTATTTTAAACTTTATAAGGCAATAGTAAAGTTTGTGGATCTAAAATGTTATTTTTTCAGTTTTTTTAGTTTTATTTTAATTACAGCAATAAAACTGTGCTCATCTCAATAACACTCCAGTATTAGGGATTTTTTTTAACCAACCAATGACTGAGCTGCAATGCTTTAAAAAAAACCCACAGAATTCTCTCTATAAGGGTTAAACAATTTTAATTTGTACAATACTTTAAAATGCAATATCTTGGTTCACAAAGAGAAAGAACCAAATGATGGAAGAATTGGAACAGATGACTGAATGCACAACTTGAAAAAAACTGAAAGTTTGAAGAGAATTTTAACAATGGTAATAAAGGGACCAGGTATAACTTATGGAGATTGGGAGACCAACAACTAGATGACTGAAAACTCTGCAATCAAGGAGCAAGCACTAATAAGGAGGATGTACAAGAACTCAGAATCAGACAACAGTAAACCAGGAGCTTGGATGGCAGGCTTGAGAAGATAGGGTGCAGTAAAGTCAAATCAGGATTTCAAATTTGCTGCACTGGGGAATAGCAAGTCAATAGAGATTCCAGAGAATGATTGGCAAGGGAAATAAGGAAGTAAAAATAATGGAAAAATGGAACTTAGCGCAACATAGGATGTGGGTGCCAGAATTTTGAAGTGTCTCGCAAGACATAAATCATTAGAGAAATCAGGTCCTTTGGGAGCAAAAGTGTGGCTAAAGATTTCAACAGCAAGACGAGAGCAAGAGTGTGCACTTTTGAAGGGGTTGTGGCAGTTGAGAGACAGTGACACCGTGGATTAAAGATCAAGCAGGACAAAGAGACATAGACAGGAAAATTGGGTGGGAGTGAGAACAAGCATTTTCTACAGAGCTGGAAGCAGCAATAATAGCAGCAAAAGCAAGGCAAGGCTAGTCGCATTGCCAGTAAAGGAGCTAATGATATCTGGGGAGTAACTGTGGGTAAACAGTGAAAGGTGTTTCCGCTGGTGACAAATTGAGAACAAGGTGATCTGGAAACGAAGGATTCACACTAGAAGAACCAAGAATGTGGTGGTGAGGGCATGGAGGAAGGAAAAAAATTAGTTCTTGAAGTGAAAGCTATTGGACTATAGGATGACTCACTACGAGTGGCGATTGAAGTATGGGCTTAAAAGATCCACCTCCATCCCCCACCAGGATGGTCTGAGGGCCCTTAGCTTCTTCCTTGAACAGAGGCCCGAACAATCCCCATCCACCACTACTCTCCTCCGTCTGGCTGAACTTGTTCTCACACTGAACAGTGTCTCCTTCAACTCCTCTCACTTCCTCCAAATAAAAGGTGTGGCTATGGGTACCCAAATGGGCCCCAGCTATGCCTGTCTCTTTATGGGGTATGTGGAACATTCCTTGTTCCAGTCCTACTCCGGCCCCCTTCCACAACTCTTTCTCCGGTACATCGATGATAACTTCGGTGCTGCTTCATGCTCTCGTCGGGACCTGGAAAAATTTATTAATTTTGCTTCCAATCTCCACCCCTCCATCATTTTCACGTGGTCCATCTCTGACACTTCCCTTCCCTTCCTTGACCTCTCTGTCTCAATCTCTGGTGATAGACTGTCCACCAATATCCATTACAAGCCTACCGACTCCCACAGATACCTTGACTACAGCTCCTCACACCCCGCTTCCTGTAAGTACTCCACCCCATTCTCTCAGTTCCTTCGCCTCCGTCGCATCTGTTCCGATGATGCTACCTTCAAAAACAGTTCCTCTGACACATCCTCCTTCTTCCTTAACCAAGGTTTTCCACCCACGGTCGTTGACAGGACCCTCAACCGTGTCCAGCCCATCTCCCGCGCATCTGCCCTCACGCTTTCTCCTCCCTCCCAAAAACATGATAGGGTCCCCCTTGTCCTCACTTACCACCCCAACAGCCTCCGCATTCAAAGGATCATCCTCCGCCATTTCCGCCAACTCCAGCATGATGCCACCACCAAACACATCTTCCCTTCACCCCCCCCTATCGGCGTTCCGTAGGGATCATTCCCTCCGGGACAACCTGGTCCACTCCTCCATCACCCCCTACTCCTCAACCCCCAGCTATGGCACCACCCCATGCCCACGCAAAAGATGTAACACCTGCCCCTTCACTTCCTCTCTCCTCACCGTCCAAGGGCACAAACACTCCTTTCAAGTGAAGCAGCATTTCACTTGCATTTCCCCCAACTTAGTCTACTGGATTCGTTGCTCCCAATGTGGTCTTCTCTACATTGGAGAGACCAAACGTAAACTGGGCGACCGCTTTGCAGAACAGCTGTGGTCTGTCCGCAAGAATGACCCAAACCTCCCTGTCGCTTTCCATTTTAACACTCCACCCTGCTCTCTTGCCCACATATCTGTCCTTGGCTTGCTGCATTGTTCCAGTGAAGCCCAATGCAAACTGGAGGAACAACACCTCATCTTCTGACTAGGCACTTTACAGCCTTCCGGACTGAATATTGAATTCAACAACTTTAGCTCCTGAACTCCCTCCTCCATCCCCACCCCCTTTCTGTTTCTTCCCTCTTCCTTTTGTTTTTTCCAATAAATTATATAGATTTTTCTTTTCCCACCTATTTCCATTATTTTTAAATATTTTTAAATCTTTTATGCTCCCCCCACCCCCACTAGAGCTATACCTTAATTCTCCAACCATCCATTCTTAATTAGCACATTCGTTTAGATATATATCAGCAACTTCAACACCTATGTGTTCTTCTGTTCTGTTGTCTGTGACATCTTTTGATGATCTGCTTCTATTACTGCTTGCTTGTCCCTATAACCACAGCACCCCCTCCACTTCTCTCCTCCCCCCCACCCACCCCCCCAAACACACACACCTTAAACCAGCTTATATTTCACCCCTTCCTTGGATTCACC
Organism: Carcharodon carcharias; assembly: GCF_017639515.1. Classification (NCBI taxonomy): domain Eukaryota; kingdom Metazoa; phylum Chordata; class Chondrichthyes; order Lamniformes; family Lamnidae; genus Carcharodon; species Carcharodon carcharias. Next base: position 168,886,228 of record NC_054473.1, read on the forward strand.
TAGTTCTGTTGAAGGGTCACGAGAACTCGAAACGTCAACTCTTTTCTTCTCCGCAGATGCTGCCAGACCTGCTGAGTTTTTCCAGGTAATTCTGTTTTTGTTTTGGATTTCCAGCATCCGCAGTTTTTTGTTTTTATCTTTTTGTTTTTAATCTGCCATCCTTACCTGGTCTGGCCTACATGTGACTCCAGACCCACAGCAAAGTGGTTGACTCTTAAATACCCTCTGAAATGGCCTAGCGAAAACTAAAAAGAATGAAACTGGAACCATCTGGCATCGACCCATACAAGGGAAACAACAACACATCCAGCCTGTCGACCCTGCAAATCCTCCTTATTAGCATCTGGGGCTTGAAAGCAACCCCATAGACTAGTCAAACAACAGCATGACATAGTCATACTCACGGACTCGTATAATGCAGACAATGTCCCAGACAGCAGCATCACCATCCTAGGGTGTGTCCTGACCCACTAGCAGGACAGACCCACCAGTTGGGATGGGGTAGCCCTGGGACTCCTCTACATCGACTTCACATCTCATGAAATCTCATGGCATCAGGTCAAACATAGGCAAGGAAACCTCCTGCTGGTTACAACCTACTGCGGCTCCCATCCCCCTACCACCTCCTCTCCGACCTCAGCTGATGAATTAGTACTCTTTCATGCTGAACACAACTGAGAAGAAGAAGAGGGTGGCTAGGGAATAGAATGTACTCTGGGTGGGGATATTTCAATGTCCATCAGCAAGAGTGGCTTGGTAGCACCACTACTGACCGAGCTTTTTTTTTTAAAATTAATTCGTGGATATGGACATCACTGATTAGGACAGCAGTTATTGCCTATCCCTAATTGCCCTTGAGAAGATGGTGGTAAGTTGCCTTCTTGAACCGCTGTAGTCCATGTGGTGTTGGTACGCCCACAGTGCTATTAGGGAGGGAGCTCCAGGATCTTCACCCTGCGACCGTGAACGACCAGCTTTATATTTCCAAGCCAGGATGGTGTGTGGCTTGGAGGAGAAATTCCAGGTGGTGGTGTTCCCATGTATCTGCTGCATTTATCATTCAGGATGTAGTGGTTGTAGGTTTGGAAGGTGCTGCCTAAGGGGCCTTGGTGAATTTCTGCAGTGCATCTTGTAAATGGTGCACACTATTGTCACTATTCGCCAGTGGAGGGGGGAGTCCAATCAAACAGGCTCCTTTGTCCTGGATGTGTCAGCTTTCTTGAGTGTTGTTGGAGCTGCACTCATCCTGGTAAGTGGAGAGTATTCCATCACACTCCTGACTTGTGCCTTGTAGATGGTGGACAGGCTTTGGGGAGTCAGGAAGTGAGTTATTTGTCGCAGGATTCCCAGCCTCTGAACTGCTCTTGTAGCCACAGTATTTAAATGGCTAGTCGAGTTCAGTTTCTGGTCAATGGTAACCCCTCCAGGGTGTTGATAGCGGGGGATTCCAGTGATGGTCATGCCACTGAATGTCAAGGAGCGATGGTTAGATTCTCTCTTGTTGGAGATGGTCATTCCTTGGTACTTGTGTGGCGCAAATGTTACTTGCCACTTGTCAGCCCAAACCTGGGTATTGTCCAGGTCTTGTTGCACTAGGACTTGGACTGCTTCAGTATTTGAGGAGTTGCAAATTGTGAATCCCCCACTATCAGCAACCTGGAGGCCACCAGTGGCTAGAAATTGAACTGGACTAGCCACATAAATACTGTGGCTACAAGAGCAGGTCAGAATCTGGGAATTCTGCAGCAAGTAACTCACCTCATGACTCCCCAAAGCCTGTCCACCATTTTCAAGGCTCAAATCAGGAGTGTGATGAATTCTATCCACTTGCCTGGATGAGTGCAGCTCCAAAAACACTTGAGAACCTCAACACCATCGAAGACAAAGCAGCCGCCTGAGTGGCACCCCATCCACTATCTTAAACATCCACTCCCTCCACCAGCGGTGCAAAGCGGCTGCATGTGTACCATCTACAAGATGCGCTGCAGCAACTCACCAAAGCTCTTTCAACAAGCACCTTCCAACTCCACAAGCTCTACCACCTAGAAGGATAAGGGCAGCAGATGCATGGGAACACCACCTCCTTCACCTTCCAAGTTCCTCTCCAAACACACACCACCCTGAATTGGAAGTATACTTGGAAGTATATTGCCATTCCTTCGCTATCAATGGGTCAAAATCCTGGAACTCCCTTCCTTACAGAGATTCAGTGTGCGTACAACACAGGGACTGCAGTGGTTCAAGGCAGTAGCCCACCACCACCTTCTCAAGGGCAATTAGGGATGGGAAATAAATGTTGGCTTAACCAGCGATGTCCACATGCTATGAAAGAATTTTTTTAAAGATGGATTCTGGCTCTATTCTCAGCATTAAAAATCAGTGGGCTACAGGATTACAACCAGTGACAGGTGTATTCGCCTTCTTATTCTTTCATGGGATGTTGGCATCAATGGCAAGGCCAGCATTTCTTGTTAATTACAGCACTTGTTGCCCTTGAGAAGGAGCTTATGAGCCACCCCATTTTTGTCTGCTCATAGATGCTCACACCGGTTCTAGGACAACAGTGGACAAAACTACAGAACAGGAGGATAAAACTACAGTAGGCTCATCTTTTAGCAGGGAAATTCAGTTTGTAGTTGCAGAGGTCACATGAGCAGATACCTCAAAGTCTTATGTCCACACACTTCATGTGATCAAATTCCCAGGAATGCTTCCAACATGAGTCAGCAACTTTATGTAAAAGTGTAATCTCTAAATGGGTCATAAATTGTACAATTTATAAAAGAATACTAAAAAGCTACAGGTATGGTGACCTGAAATGCCATTTAATAAGTGTTAAATAAAAGCGAAAAAAAAACTTCTAGGATTCTAGTTCTAAAGCCCTATCAGAAGCACTGTGTTCTCCCAGTCCCACTAAGACAGGGTCAGTCTGTGTTTAGGGTTTAGGTGAAGCCCTTCTTTAGTCCCATGAGGACTAGGCCATCCAGGGTTTAGGTGAAGCCCTTTTTCAAGCCCCTTTACAACTGGGCCAGTCTAGGTTTAGGGTTTAGGTGAAGCCTTTTTCCAAGCCCCATTAGGACTGGGCAGTCTGTGTTTAGGGTTTATGTGAAACCCTTCTCTAGCCCCATTAGGACTGGGCCAGTCTGTGTTTAGGGTTTAGGTGAAACCCTTTTCCAAGTCCCATTAGGACTGGGCCAGTCTGTGTTTAAGATTTGTTGAAACCCTTTTCCAAGTCCCATTAGGACTGGGCCAGTCTGTGTTTAGGATTTAGGTGAAGCCCTTTTCCAAGTCCCATTAGGACTGGGCCAGTCTGTGTTTAGGATTTAGGTGAAGCCCTTTTCCAAGCCCCATTAGGACTGGGCCAGTGTGTGTTTAAGATTTAGGTGAAGCCCTTTTCCAAGCCCCATTAGAACTGGGTCAGTCTGTGTTTAAGATTTAGGTGAAACCCTTTTTCCAAGTCCCACTAGGACTGGGCCAGTCTGTGTTTAGGTGAAGCCCTTTTCCAAGCCCCATTAGGACTGGACCAGTCTGTGTTTAGGATTTAGGTGAAGCCCTTTTCCAAGCCCCATTAAGATTGGGCTAGTCTGTATTTAGGGTTTAGGTGAAACCCTTCTCTAGCCCCATTAGGATTGGGCCAGTCTGTGTTTAGGATTTAGGTGAAGCCCTTTTCCAAGCCCCATTAGGACTGGGCTAGTCTGTATTTAGGGTTTAGGTGAAACCCTTCTCTAGCCCCATTAGGACTGGGCCAGTCTGTGTTTAGGTGAAGCTACAGCCAAGGAAACAGTCAGGAGGGCTGAGGCCTGCTCTCACCGGCACAGCCTGAGCCTGCAGTCGAGCAGCTCCCCTCATCACCATCCCGCACCCCAGCTCACTCACCACAGCGGTCAGATCCTGCACCGTCTTTGGGTCCGTCTCCGACATGTTCGTTAAGCCTAAATCCTCAGCAGCTCAGTTACCACAACAACCCCCGTGGCTGAGCGACACCTTCCTCACCGCCAGCGCCGGGATCTCGCGAGAATTCACCGGCTCCCCACTGCATCATGGGAGTTGTAGTCCGTCCCTCTGCTGAGCAGCTCAATTGACCCGAATAAAAATAAAAATACCTGGAAAAACTCAGCAGGTCTGGCAGCATCTGCGGAGAAGAGCACGTTAATGTTTCGAGTCCGTATGACTCTTCGACAGAATTAAGGAAAAATAGAAAAGAGGTGAAATATAAGCTGGTTTAAGATGGGGGATGGGACAGGTAGAGCTGGATAGAGGACCTGTGATAGGTGGAGATTGCCAAAAGATGTCATAGACAGAAGGACAAAGAGGTGTTGAATGTGGTGATATTAGCTGAGATATGTGCTAATGGTGACATTAAGAGTGGAAAGCAGGACGAGCAAGGTACGGATAGCCCTGGTGGGGGTGGGGGGAAGAGATCAAAATTGGCTAAAAGGTAGAGATAAAACAATGGATGGAAATACATTTAAAAATAATGGAAATAGTTGGGAAAAGAAAAATCTATATAAATTATTGGAAAAAAAGGGGGATCGGAAAGGTGGGGGGGGGGGGGGAAGGAGGAGAGAGTTCATGATCTGAAATTTTTTAACTCAATATTCAGTCCCCAAGGCTGTAAAGTGCCTAGTCGGAAGATGAGGTGCTGTTCCTCCAGTTTGTGTTGAGTTTCACTAGAACAATGCAGCAGGCCAAGGATGGACATGTGGGCATGAGAGCAGGGTGCAGTATTGAAATGGCAAGCGACAGGGAGGTCTGGGTCATGCTTGTGGACACACCTCAAAGCGGTCACCCAGTCTGCGTTTGGCCTCTCCAATGTAGAGGAAACCGCATGGGGAGCAGCGAATGCAGTAGACTAAATTGACGGAAGTGCAAGTGAAATGCTGCTTCACTTGAAAGGAGTATTTGGGCCCTTGGACGGTGAGGAGAGGGGAAGTAAAGGGGCAGGTGTTGCACTTTCTGCGGTTGCATGGGAAAGTGCTGTAGGAGGGGGTTGAGGTGTAGAGATGATGAAGGAGTGTACCAGGGTGTCCCAGAGGGAACGAGGCCGTCGGGGGCGGGGTGAAGGGAAGATGTGTTTGGTGTTGGCATCATGCTGGAGTTGGCGGAAATGGCAGAGGATGATCCTTTGAATGTGGAGGCTGGTGGGGTGATAAGTGAGGACAAGGGGGACTCTATCATGGTTCTGGGAGGGAGAGGAAGGCGTGAGGGCAGATGTGCAGGATATGGACTGGACACGGTTGAGGGCCCTGTCAACCACTGGTTAAGGAAGAAGGAAGACATGTCAGAGGAACTGTTTTTGAAAGTGGCATCATCAGAACAGATGTGATGAAAGCGAAGGAACTGAGAGAATGGGATGGAGTCCTTACAGGAAGCGGGGTGTGAGGAGCTGTAGTCGAGGTAGCTGTGGGAGTTGGTAGGCTTGTAATGAATATTGATGGACAGTCTATCACCAGAAATTGAGACAGAGAGGTCAAGGAAGGGAAGGGAGGTGTCAGAGATGGACTATGTGAAAATTATGGAAGGGTGGAAATTGGAAGCAAAATTAATAAATTTTTCCAGGTCCAGACAAGAGCATGAAGCAGCACCAAAGCAATTATCGATGTACCGGAGAAAGAGTTGTGGGAAGGGGCCGTAGTAAGACTAGAACAAGGAATGTTCCACATACCCCATAAGGAGACAGACATAACTGGGGCCCATGCGGGTACCCATAGCCACACCTTTTATTTGGAGGAAGTGAGATGAGTTTAAGGAGAAATTGTTCAGTGAGAGAACAAGTTCAGCCAGACAGAGGAGAGTAGTGGTGGATGGGGATTGTTTGGGCCTCTGTTCGAGGAAGAAGCAGAGAGCCATCAGACCATCCTGGTGGGGGATGGAGGTGTAGAGGGATTGGATGTCCATGGTGAAGAGGAGGCAGTTGAGGCCAGGGAACTGGAAATTGTTGATATGATGTAGGTTGTCAGAGGAGTCATGGATGTAGGTGGGAAGGGACTGGACAAGGGGAGAGAGAATGGAGTCAAGATAGCAAGAAATGAGTTGCAAGGGGCAGGAACAGGCTGACACGATCGGTCTGCCGGGACAGTACTGTTTCTGGATTTTGGGTAGGAGGTAGAAGCGGGCCGTCAGAGGTTGGGGGACCATGAGGTTGGAAGCTGTGGAAGGAAGATCTCCAGAGGAGATGAGGTCAGTGACAGTCCTGGAAACAATGGCTTGATGTTCAGTGGTGGGGTCATGGTCCAGGGGGAGGTAGGAGGAAGTGTCTGCGAGTTTTTGCTCAGCCTCTGCGAGGTAGAGGTCTGTGAACCAGACAACAATAGCACCACCCTTGTCAGCAGGTTTGATGACAATGTCAGGGTTGGACCTGAGAGAAAGGAGTGCAGCAAGTTCAGAGAGAGACAGGTTGGAGTGGGTGAGAGGAGCAGAGAAATTGAGATGTCTGATGTCACACCGACAGTTCTCAATGAAAAGATCAAGAGAAGTTAAGCATCCAGAGGGAGGGGTCCAGGTGGAGTGAGAATATTGGAGGCGGGTGAAAGGATCCATTGAACAGGGAGAGGACTCCTGCCCAAAGAAGTGAGCACGGAGACAAAAGTGGCGGAAGAAGAGATCAGCATCATGCTGAGCACGAAATTCATTGAGATGAGGGCACAAGGGTATGAAGCTAAGTCCTTTGCTGAGCACCTAACATTCAGCATCGGAGAAGGGAAGGTCAGGGGTATGGTGAATACACGGCCTGGGCTGGAATTGGAAGACAGGATGGGGACAGAGGGACAAGCAGGGGTGGAGGGTCCAGGATGGGTGTTGGTGTCGATGAGTTGTTGGAGCTTGCGTTCCTTTGCACCTGAAAGAAAGGGACAAAGTTTCTTGTTGAGGCGTCAGATGAAGTGAAGAATAAAATGAAACTGGGGCGCCGGCAGCTTAGAAATAGGGTGCGGCGGTGCTGCTGGAGGGAGAGGTCAAGTGTGTTCATATGGCGGTGCATGGCACTGAGTGTGGAGCTCAGGATGCAAGAAAACTGCAATCCGAGGAGTGTTGTATGTCCCGGAGATACCTGTAATCCTGGGTGGCTTCGAAACATGAGGGGTGGAACTTCAGTTGAAATCCATGTGGGGTAAGTTGGAGACAGAGACAGTCACTGAGGAAGGAAATATGGCTGTGAAAGTGGGTTTTAGTAAACACCTTGTCAAACACCAGGAGAGAAATGGAAAGCAATGAAGGTGAACAAGGCAACAGAGAGAGATGAAAATCCTGTCGGAGAGAAGAGCAATAGTTCTTCAAGGTAGGCATTCCTTAAACAGAAGTGGTAGTCAGTTAAACACTAAGATAAAATTGACCTGAACGTGTGTCTGGTCCCTGCCAACTAACAGTGTTCCACTGGAGGAAATTACTTGATGGGTCAATTGCTAACTCTTTTATCATACCTCCCAGCTCACTCCTATTTTAGAATAAGCACTTTTTTTTTGTTTTCAAATGTAAGTCAATCTCCTAAGGGTTGGCACACATGGGAGCCCAGATCTGATATCAAAAAAGTAAATGCTGGAAATACTCAGCAAGCCTTACAGCATCTGTGGTGGGAGAGAGACAGAGTTGATGTTTCAGGTCATGATCTTTCATCAGAACCCCCAAATCTAGTGTTGTAGTTAGGATAAGCAAGAAATATTTGAACATAATTAAGCAAAGTATTGATTTTTTTTGACATTGAATGAATCTCTTCCAGCTGGCTGAACTTGTTCTCACATTGAACAATCCTCCTTACTGTACTTGCTCTCACATTGAATAGATCCACCCAAGAAATAATTGGTGGCAAAAAGGAAGTAATTGGGAGGGGTCACAAGGAGGAGAATGATGATGTGGGTATATGAGGTGGCGGGATGGAGGTGTGATAGAGGAATGAGGGAACAGGGAAGGAAAGATCTCCTATGCCAGATTTGTGCTGTTTTTTAAATCACGCTTCAATAATAACATTTGAAAAACCTCTACATTTATTTATGTCGGAAAATTACATGTAATAAAGCTACATCAACATGAACTTAATACTAGATACCTCCTAGCAGAAAGATATGTAGCAACACTGTCAAGGAGAAGGGAACAGGTGTCCACCGGAGAAGTTGAATAGCATGAAAGCTTTAAAAAGAAACAGAGGGAAAAATAACTGATCCAATTTTTAAAAAACTATATGGCATAATATACTCAATAATGCAGCAACCTTATTTAATACTTTATTTTAACTTTAAAATTATGATCAACATTCTCCATAAACAGGTGGACAGGAAAGTAAACGATATTTGATCTATTTTTCTTCTCCCTCCTCCTGCTATAGAAGCCCATTGGTACCGGTACGAGCCATTCCACTGGAATTATTCACATTCAATCCCAGTTCCCTGCCCTCATTCTGTTATTTTATTTCAGGTATCTGGAATTTTATTTTTTGGGGTATCTAGAATTTTATTTTAAATGGATTTATAATATTTGTGCTAAGGCATAATATCTGTCCTACCGACTTTCCATGTGAAAAATCATTTCAGCTTTCTCTTTGTCTTCTAGTGAGAAACTTAGTCTCATTGTTACTGATTCACTAAAAATCTTAAAGAATACCTCTAATTCTGCTACAATCATTTGCCACCTTCCCAACTACTGCTATTTCTGTCCTCAGCTGCTTTCCCTTCCCTGTTCCCTTTTCCCTCTATCCATTATGAGTCCTGAGATCTCTGATTCATGCACTTCATTCCTGAAATGAAGTAGGAACATTAGTGATAAATCTTGTACATGGTAAGCATAACTGAGTACTGATGCTGAATTTTATTGTATCCTGTCTAGAGTGTGCAAGTGTTGTCACAAATAATTACAATGGACAATATCATTAGTCTTTGTCTCCCAGTCTATGTAAAATATATTTAATGTATTTAATAAAAATGGCCCAGGAGAATAGTTATAGTTTCCCGTTGCAGCTCATGGTTACTGATCCTAATTGTAAACCTAGTTTTGCGACAACATCTGGACCAATGTCCATCTTTCTATGTATAGAATGGGCACTTGCTTAAAATAGCCCAAAATCAAAATCTTTTTGTTGAGGACAATATCGTATAAGAATCTTAGCGATAATAAATTATTTTCTCTACGCCTGATATACAGATGGAAGTTTTCAGGTACAACTTCTTTTCTAGCCAGCCTTAAAGAAGGATAGCTCTGAAGAAGGGTTATTAACTCTGTTTCTCTCTCCACAGATGCTGCTACACCTGCTCAGTTTTTCCAGCATTTTCTGTTTTTTTGTTTCAGATTTCCAGCATCTGCAGTATTTTGTTTTTATATTAAAGAAGGATATATTTGCTTGTGTACCACTCAAATATAACTGGGAATAGATTTTTGTTCAAGTTCCACTGAACAGTACAGAGGAAAACAGTTTATTTTCTGCTTTTAAATGGAATGATCTGGGAAAATAACTTTCTTGCAGTAAATTAATGCAAGGAAATACAAAGCACCAGTAGAGCGTATTCCTTCAATGTTCAACAATCATCATTACTATCAGAAGCTCTGTTAAAAGCTTTCCCTGAGTCAGTAATTCAATCAGCAGAATCAACATTTGCAAGCTTACACAGGCTTTCGCGGGACCACGTGATAACCTCAACATAGTTTACATAGCATGTGGTATAAAGGGCACTAAATTAATTCAAGTCTACTCGCAGCGAGTGTTGGGATGGTGAAGTTCGTTAAAGTTTACTCGAACTTACTCTGTAGACGTATATTGGTGAATTTAACAGCCCTATAATTGATTCCTTTACAGAACGCTCTCCTGCAACTCAATTTTGACGGTCATTTCCAATGCTTCAATATATGCTGTTGAAATGTTTTAGTGAGGAATGGTAAAATAGTTGTCATGCGCTTCTGGATCATAATTTGCTATTGTTCGGAGATCAGGTATCCCCGAACGTACCCCCAATTTGTAAAGCGCAATTTATTGGAACCCAATCGATTCAGAAAGGACCACAGTTCGCAAAACCCAGTCTGCAGTTATGGAGCTCCGCTTTTCTGTTATTTTAGGCGCAGTTGTTGGATTTATTGCTTTTTATAAACTGAAGCGTTCTGATTCCATAATCGAAGGTGTTCCTGGACAACGCCAACGTGCATTTATATAGCGCCTTGAACGTAATAAAACATCCCAAGGCACTTCACGGGAGGAGTTATCGAACAATATTTGACACCAGGCGCAAAAAATATACATAAAGACATGGGAGGGTTAAGGTAGGTTCCAAGGAGTGTCGTAAAGGATGATGCAGAAAGGCGGCTAGGGTTAGAGGAAAGCAGAGCTTAGGGCCCAGGCAGCTGAGGGTGCGGTCAACCATAGTGGATCCAAGGCCATCTGGGATGCTCAAGGGGCCAGAATTAGATGAGCACCGTTATGTTGGACGGTTGTGGGACCGGAGGAGATTATAGAGATAGGGAGCGGTGAGGCCATAGAGAGATCTGAAAACAAGGACGAGCCTTTCTGAGTTTTTAAACCCGCTCAGTCTGTGCTATCTGCTAATGTTCGTTTTAGAAAAAGAGGTGTGAATCTCGACCCCGAGCAGCTGGGTTTATTTGCTACGTAATATTCGGCATGTTTTAGAGAGAACTTGTATTAGCTCTGTTCAAGTAAAGCACCTCATCCAAAACGCAGGTCAGCCAGCGAGGAGAAGTTATGCACGTTTCACTAAAACCCGAGTACAGCATAGCAAATAAATTCAGCGGATCTCGCAGCCCAACTGTTAATTTGCGCAACAAGCTGAAATATTTATAAATAGACGAGCGGGGAGGGTTTGCCAACATGAAGACTTGAGTAGTATTCAGTAACTGAGCCGTTGACCAATTCAACGGGGACACACACGTACGTCCTAAATGTATTTCTTCTCTATGATAGTGAGGGAAACTTTATAGCGTTAACCTGTAGGGAAACAGAGCATATTAAAACATGACAAGAAGAAGGATCCAATAAACAAAACAGAAAATGCTGGAAATACTCGAGGTCAGGCCAAGGTCATCAACCTGAAACATTAACTCTTGTTTCCCTCGCCACAGATGCTTCCTGCCAGGTTGAATATTTCCAACATTTTCTAATCTTTATTTCAGATTACCGGGAGTCGCAGTATTTTGCTTTTGCCCAGTTCAGGCAACTTTGGTCGAAAGGTTACTTTCCTCGTTTATGTGTCTATATATAGTGATGTAGCTATACTGCTTCTTTCTGTTTACACACACACACATACGAGGGCTTGTTAACACCAACAGTTTTACTGGCGCCCTATTCGCCACACCAAGTTTTGACTTGTTATTAACTTGCAGCGGAAGTGAAGCCACGATAGGTCGCACTAACTTGTGTGATCTCGAATACAAAGGCTACGGTACAAGTAGATTCAGCATCGCGCTTGACAGACTTGACCTCAGTCAACACAAGTTTAGAAATTATATTTAAATGAAAGTAACTAGAAAGTGAAAGTGCAGCAGGCGGCTCTGCCCGCCCCCCAACCTCTGGATATTGAGCTGCTGTTTTACGGTCTGCAGAGAGTAGATTGACAGAGTACAGTGACAGAGCTAGCGATATTGTATTTCCATCCTGCAGGAAGTACAGTCTTTAGATGCTATGTAGCTGAAACAGTTTCCGGAATCCGTCTTAGCATGTTAAGGTAAGCCTGAAACCATAGTCTCGCATTTATTTATTGAGCATATATCGGTAACAGGTTTGGATACCGGGAAGGTCCGCTTCGCCAGTGCGGTTAAAGGCAAGCTGGAGCATTCAGCAAGCTGCCTCTCTTCAGTGGCGACCTTATGTAACATAGGATTTCGTAAATCCCCCCACCATCATAACAAGCAAAACAAAAATACAGCATGGCTTTAACCAGCCACACATTTGTTTGGCGTGGGGAATGAAAGATCATTTTAAACTAAAACCAATCCCATGATTGTAAACACTGGGAGGGAGACGGGACTGAAACATTTATCAAATAATGTTGCAGGTTTTTTTTATTGTCCTATTTTAAACCTACAGAACAGGAAGAAGTACGAAAGCTGCGTCGGAGCACAGAAACTTCCTGATCCAGCTGGTTGAAAGGAGTTTCGTAAAGCACCAGTCAAGCTGACATGTCATGACAGCTCCTGCTCATCCATGAAGCGCTGTCATTGTGGTTTGCAGAATCTGTACTTTATGGTTCACTTGAAGTCAGCAAGTTGACCGTGACACTCCGCTTTTGCTTTATATTGTTTTTGATCATCCCGATGGCTGATGCAGAGCCCCGTGGATTCCCCCCTGAGCTAGGCTTCGATTCCCCCTGGTCTTTCCTGTCCTGGATCGCCTCCTTTCTGATGGTCTTTGGGGGCGCGTTTCCATACTTCCCGCAATATCGCGACATCCAAAAGAGTGGCAACGCCGAGGGCTTCTCCACTCAGGTGTGCTTGGTGATGCTAGTGGCGAGCATCCTGCGCCTTTTCTTTTGGTGAGTGTTCGGCGAATGCAGCCGAAGTCATTTCATAACTATTTCTTCAAGCTTTTTCTGCACAGTATTATTTCAAAGCTTTATTTCCCACTCGATGTATTCCCCCCCCCCCCCACCCCGTATTTTTTCTTCATGAAGAGCTGCTGACGGGGTTTAAGAGTAAAACAGAAAGCCTTCTGGTCACAAAGGATAAGGAAGACAGACAGCAGAATAATTACAAACCTGGAAATCATTCGGGCCACTTTAACTTTTAACAGAAAGAAAACATTGAGCGTTATGCACTAGATCTTAAAATATTCCAGCTTTTTGGATCCAATTACCTTATCCAGAAGACTACCCCAAATGTCAGTCAATCTGGATGAACATTCTGACATTGGTACCACATAACTCACCATTTGCACCTATACTACTTTCATGAAATATCTTGGAGTCATGTTTAATGCACTGCTGTCTGGCCTCTTGTGTCCTATTCCTCCATAAACTAGAGATTATCCAAAATTCTGCTGTCCATGTCCTAACTTGCATCTTGTTCCATTCATATCGTTTAGATAATATCATCAACTTCGACACCTATGTGTTCTTTTGTTCTGTTGTCTGTGACATCTTTTGATGATCTGCTTCTATCACTGCTTGTTTGTCCCTACAACCACACCACCCTCCTCCACTTCTCTCCCCCCACCTAACCCACCACCCCCCCCACCCCCCCCCCCACCTTAAACCAGCTTATATTTCACCCATTCCTTGGATTCACCTAGTTCTGTCGAAGGGTCATGAGGACTCGAAACGTCAACTCTTTTCTTCTCCGCCGATGCTGCCAGACCTGCTGAGTTTTTCCAGATAATTCTGTTTTTGTTTTGGATTTCCAGCATCCGCAGTTTTTTGTTTTTATCTTGTTCCATTCACTCATCACCCTTGCATCCGCTGACCTACATTGGCTCCCAGTTAAGCAACCTCTCGTTTTAAAAATTTTCTTACTCATTTTCACATCCCTCTAGGGCCTCGCTCCTTCCTATTTCTGTAATTTTCTCAACAGCACATTACCTGTGCTCCTTTAATCCTGGCCTCTTGAGCATCCTGAATTTTAGGTGCTGCACCATTGATGGCTGTGCCTCTAGCTGCCAAGGCTCTGTAATTCTCTTCCTAAACCTCTTTACTTTTCTTCTCATCTTTAAAATGCTCCTTAAAACCTTTCTCTTTGACCAAGTCTGCCTTAATATCTCCTCATGCGCTGTGTCAAACTTGTATAATGCTTCTGGTGAAGCATCATGGGACATTTTACTATGTTAAATGTGTCATATAAATATGTTATTGTTGTCCCAGATTTATTTTTTCTGCATAATTTATATATTTTATGCAATAGGGTCCTTGCTTTGTTGCCTCCTTCCAAGACTGAAGATCCCAAATTCCTCCAGATTTTCCTCATAATTTGTGCTGCTTTCTATACTGCCTGCAGACTAATAATGGACTAAACTCATCAAACTATTTCCTGAGAAGCTACTTATACTTTTAGGCAGAATTTATATGACATTATTTAGGAATGCAGACTATTGTGAAATCAGCTACAAGAGAGGTCTCAAACTTCATGGTTTTAATGTGCACAGCACTCTTCCCAGTTAAACTGTCACTTATGTGTCTTATTAAAGTTGCATCATAAATCCAGAATTAGGGCCCAACTTAGCTCCAGGGATGCAGTGTGGGACTCAGTGGGAGAGGCAACTCCATATGTAAACTGCAGTGTAACACTAGTAAAAGGTCAAACCATTTTTAAAAGTGCTCTCAGACTTCTTTGATTATTTTCCACCTACTTCCAGTTAATGTAAATATTTAGATGGTGTAATTATTACAAACTCTAAACACTTAAACTTTAACTGCCGGTCAGGAGGCTCTATGCATGCACACAGAGCACGCTTCTGGGAAAGGGAATAGTCGGATAGTATAAATGGGGAACTCCTATCAATACTTTCTCAAGCAATCCCTTGAAACAAGGAAGACACTTGCCATGGAGCCCGAGGCAAGAGCTGTCACGTGGAGTCTTTTAACATAGGGTTGCTGTAGTGACCATACTGTTCTGGCTGACCAGAACATTCTCCTGGCTGTATTGGAAGGATTTACAGGTTGACAATCAATTTGCTTGGCCATGTCACAATCACAGGGTGAAAAAAATTTTCCTCACATCATATTTACTCCTTTTGCCAACTATTTTGAATCTTGCCCTCTACTTCTTGATGTTTTCTTGAGTGGGGACAGCTTCTCACTATTTACCCTATCCATTCCTCTCAGGCTCTGTGGTGAGTTGGCATGCTGCTCCTGGTGTTGTAGGAGTCTTGCTTGATGTTGCTAATGTTCTGCCACTTGCTGGTGACATTGTGACTTGGAAACAGTTAAGGATGCCAAGCTGCACAACATCTTCAGCAACCCTGCAGATGGAGCTCCGCGTAGATACACCTGGTCGTGGCCTGACGGGTCCATCCGTTCCAGGATAGACTTCCTGTTTGTGTCCCGTGCATTCGCAGTCAGATCCACCGACGTCAAGCCGGTGTTCTTCTCTGACCACTGCCTCCTACTGGCTGACTGCCACTTAGAGAAGGACCAGAGGGTGGGCAGGGGGGGCATGGAAGCTAAACATGCAACTGCTGACCCCAGAGAACATTGAGGAGCTCAAGAGGGATTACAAAGGTTGGAGAACCGTGAAACCCCTCTTTGAGTCACTGACAGACTGGTGGGAAGTGATCAAGGGAAACATCAAGAGGTTTTTCATCATCAAAGGCACCCAGAAAACTAGAAAGGGACAGAGGGGAATCTCCCGACTTCAGAAAAACATGCAGAATCTGCTCCGGCTGCAGTTAATAGGGTTTGATGTCAAGGAGGAACTCCAAGAGGTGAAGAGCCAGCAAGCCTCGCTCTTTGCCTCGGAGGCCTCCAAGATCATCTTCCGTTCCAGAGTCCGCTCCGTGGAGCAGGATGATACGTGCTCACGTTTCTTCTTCCAAAAGGTACACAGAGAGAGCTCTGTGATCAGCAGCCTGAAAGAAGAAGACAGCTCAGTAAAGTCATCCCAATCCGACGTTTTGAGGATCAGCAAATCCTTTTATGTCGGATTGTATGACGTGAAGCCCACAGACAGCACAGCCTCCCAGTCCTTCCTGTCCTCTATCATGGAGGTCTTAGACGACAGTACACGGGAGAGCCTGGACAAACCGCTAACTCCTGACGAACTGACTAAGGCCCTTGAATCCTTCGAGAAGAGTAAAACTCCCGGAAGCGACGGCTTGCCGACGGAGTTGTATTCGGCTCTGTGGGACTGGATCGGCCCGGACCTGCTAGAAGTGTACGAGAGTATGCTCCTGGCCGGCAGTATGTCAGAATCCACGAGGAAAGGCATCATCACCCTCATCTACAACACAAGGGGGAAAGGGAGGAAATTAGAAATTGGCGACCCATTTCACTGTTGAATGTGGACTATAAGATTCTGTCCAAGGTCATCGCCAATCGGGTCAAATCCACTCTGGAATTGGTGTTCCACCCTGACCAGACCTGCACTGTGCCGGGCAGGAAGATCTCTGACAGCCTCGTGCTGCTCAGGGATACAATTGCCTATGTACAGGACAGGGGTGTGGATACCTGCCTCATCAGCCTGGATCAGGAGAAGGCCTTTGACAGAATATCGCACACCTACATGGTGGATGTGCTCTCCAAAATGGGGTTTCAGGAGGGAATTCGCAATTGGATCCATCTGCTCTACACTAACATCAGTAGCGCAGTCTCAATCAATGGGTGGGAATCAGATAGCTTTCCGATTAAATCTGGAGTCAGGCAGGGCTGTCCTCTCTCGCCTGTTCTTTTCGTGTGTTGCATAGAACCCTTTGCTGAGTCCATCAGGAAGGATCTGGGCATAAGAGGAGTGATGATCCCAGGCAGTGGAGGCACTCAGGTCAAAGCCTCCCTGTACATGGACGATGTCGCCGTCTTCTGCTCGGATCCGCTGTCAGTGCGCAGACTGATCCACATCTGTGACCAGTTTGAACTGGCCTAGGGAGCCAAGGTAAATCGTGGGAAGAGCGAGGCCATGTTCTTCGGGAACTGGGCTGACCGATCCTTTGTCCCCTTCCCTGTCAGGGCTGACGGCCTGAAGGTGCTGGGGATATGGTTCGGAGGGACCAGGGCATGCGTTAGAAACTGGAAGGAGCGAGTGTCTATGGTGAAAAGGAAACTGGGCATGTGGGAGCGACACTTCCTCTCCATTGCGGGTAAGAACCTGGTCATCAGGTGTGAGGCACTCTCGCTGTTGCTGTACGTGGCGCAGGTCTGGCCCATTCCACACTCCTGCATGATGGCGATCACCCGAGCCATCTTCCGCTTTATCTGGAGGTCGAAAATGGATCGTGTCCGCAAGGACACGATGTACAAGCCTCTAGATAAAGGGGGAAAAAATGTGCCCAACATCGCCCTCATACTGATGGCCACCTTTGTATGTGGCTGCATCAAGCGGTGCGTAGACCCTCAGTATGCAAACACCAAGTGTCACTGCATGCTGAGGTTCTACCTGTCCCCAGTGTTGCGAAGGATGGGTCTGGTCACGCTGCCGCGGAACGCTCCAAGTAGTTGGACCGTGCTGTACCACCTGTCCCTAGTGGAAAAATTTATGCAGAGAAACACCTTTGGCCACAAGTCCATCAGGCAGTTGTCGGCACGTAACGTCTTAGAGGCCCTGCGGGAAAAGGGGAGGGTGGATCCTGTGGGATGGTTCCCCGAGCAGACTGTCAAAGTCATTTGGCAGAATACCTCATCGCCAGAACTTTCCAACAAGCACCAAGATGTAGCTTGGCTGGTGGTGAGAAAAGCCCTCCCCATCAGATCCTTCCAACACGCCAGGAGTCGCACCCCTTCTGCACGTTGCCCTTGAGGTGGCTGTGGTGGGGACGAGGCTGTTGTTCACCTCCTTGTGGATTGTGCCTTTGCAAAGAAGGTCTGGAGAGAGATGCAGTGGTTTCTGTCGAGGTTCATCCCGAGCAGTTCTGTGGCACAGGACTCTGTGCTATACGGGCTGTTCCCAGGGACACACACCGAGACAAACATCAACTGCAGCTAGAAGATCATCAACTCGGTGAAAGACGCTCTTTGGTCTGTCCGTAACTTGTTGGTCTTCCAGCGCAAAGTGTTGTCCCCAACCGAGTGTTGCAGACTGGCACATTCCGAAGTCCAGGACTACATGCTGAGGGACACACTAAAGCTTGGGGCAGCTGCCGCAAACGCGCAATGGGGAAGGGTCGCTGCCTAAGACCTTTCTGCCACAGTGCACCAAGGGGCTGGGAACTGTAAAGAGCCCCTTGGGATGTACAGCTCAAAATGAATGTCTGCCAATGATTGTAATATTCATTGTTTGCACTGATACAACTTGTGATTCATGTTGTAAAAGTTGAACCTGATTGTATTTTTGTGATGGTGATTTTGAAATGGTTTGAAATGTTGTTGAAGATTTATGAATAAAGTATATTTTTGCAAAAAAAAAATGTTTCACCACTTGTTGGTGATGCTGATGATGATGTCCCACTGGCTAGTGATGTTGCTGGTGGTGTTAATTTTCTCCTCTGCATTTCCATCTCAGGTGTAGGTCGAATATAGAATCTGCTCCTTCTCATTTGCTTACTGGTTTTGGTCTCTATGACATATGACCTGGAGTCTCAGCTTCGCCAACAACTTTAGCTGGGTTCCTGCATTCCAGGTTTTCATGATTGAAACCTGTACATTTACAGTGTGTCCTTTCAACAGCTTGGGCACGGATTTGGTAAGCTTGTTGAAGTATAGACCTTCTTCTATCTGTGCATCAGTGAGTTGTTGTCTTACTTCCTCCTGGTCATTTGGAGGAAGTATCTTGCTTGGAAGAATTGTGTTATACTTTTTTCCATTCAACAGCTCTGCAGGCGATTTCATGTCAGCCTTGAGAGGTGCAGATCAGACTGACAAGGCAAGGTTTATGTGTTCCTTTGTATCTTGGTATGTTGTGAAGGTTCCTTTGACCACCTAGATGTGTCCTTCTATAAACCCGTGTCCCCTCGGGTAATGTGGTGATGAAGTGATGTTGAACCCATACTGTGCAACAAATTTCTTAAATTCTCTGGAGGTGAATTGAGTTCCGTTGTCACGTATTATTTTAGGAATTCCTTGCTGAGCAAACGGAACTCATACTGTTGAGGTGATTGTTGTAGCTCTCAAATTTTCATCTTTTAAATAAAAGGAAACTTTGAGTAGCAGTCTGTACTATGAGATACCATTCTTGTTTGTGTGTGAGTAAATCTCTCACAGTGTGCCATGATCTGGGTGGTACTTCAGTAGCTATCATCTCCTCTTTCTGCTGTATGTTTCTGTACTTCTGACACACATTGCATGTAGACACTATTCTTTCAATACTTTTGTTGGTGCCTCTCTACACAGCTCATCTAGGTCTGAGCTTACACTACTCCATTCCCAAGTGGCCTTGATGTATCTTGTGGAGAAGTTTTTCCTGCATCATTTTGGGTATGATTATTCAGGATCCAGTTGGCAGAACACCATCTTCCAGTGAGTTGTCATCTCTAATTGACCAGTACTACCATATGGGCTTGCTGTATCTTATTAAGCCATCTCTGGATCACTTACTGAGAGAATATCGTAACTCTTCATATTTGCTGGTCTCATCTCTAATTCAACTCAGTTTCAGTGGTGTCATGTTCACTAGCTGATGGATCTTTATATGTTGATTTTTAAAAATTTCTTGCTTCCCCTGTGGCAACAACTGAGATAGGGCATCTGCTAGAACCATTTCTCATCTTGACATGTATTTCAGAGTGAAATCCTAACTCTGAGGAGCTTTTCATCTACCCCATAGATCTGAATATCATCAGCTATGTCAGCCGCTCCTTTGCTTCCCCTTTATGTCTCATCTACTTTCTCTTGGAACACATACTGACTCACTTTAAAGCCATTTGTACCAGCCAGAGTGTGTTGAATGTTGTCAACAGTGAAGATTCCTTGTCAAGCTTCATGCTCCAGTGGCCATTTCTAGCATCAAGCTTGCTGATAACCTCTGTCCCACCGGTGCTGGAGTGATCTTTTCCAGTATTGGAATATGGTGGTGATTCCTCTTCATTGCTTGATTAAAATGTTTGGGATTCAGGAAAATTCTTAGCTGTTCATTTGGCTTCTCTCTCACTATGATGGAATTTACTCAATTTTAGGCCCTGTGACTCCGGCGATCACATTTTTTTCTTCCATCACTTAGAGCTCTTTTTCAAACTTTCATTTTAGTTCTAGGTATTTTACGTGAGGGTGAATTATTGGTTTCTTCGCTAGGTCTATAGTGACGTGATACTCAAAATCTTCAAAGCATTCAACCATTTCATTGAAAGACTCCAGATGCGTTTGTATCAGATTTTTTTTTATTCATTCATGGGATATGTGCTTCACTGGCTGGGCCAGCATTTATTGCCCTTGAGAAGGTGGTGGTGAGCGACAGCCCATGTGGTGTGGGTACACCCACAGTGCTGTTAGGAAGGGAGTTCCAGGATTTTGACCCAGCGACAGTGAAGGAACAGTGATATATTTCCCAGTCAGGATGGAGAGTGACTTGGAGGGGAACTCCTAAGTGGTGGTGTTCCCAGCTATCTCCTGGCCTTGTCCTTGTAGATGGTAGTGGTCGTGGGTTTGGAAGGTGCTGTCGAAGGAGCCTTGGTGAATTCCTGCAGTGCGTCTTGTAGATGGGACACATTGCTGCTACTGTGCATTGGTGGTGGAGGGAGTGAATGTTTGTGGATGTGGTGCCAATCAAGTGGATAGCTTTGTGCTGGACAGTGTCCAGCTTCTTGAGTGTTGTGGGAGCTACACTCATCCAGGCAATTGGGGAGTATTCCATCACACTCCTAACTTGTGCTTTGTAGATGGTGGACAGGCTTTGGGGAGTCAGGTGGTGGGTGACTCATGGCACTATTCCTAGCCTTTGATCTGCTCTTGTAGCCACAGTATTTATGTGGCTAGTCCAGCTCAGTTTCTGGTCAATGGTAACCCCCAGGATATTGATAGTGAGGATTCAGTGAAGGTAATGCCATTGAACATCAAGGGGCGATGGTTAGATTCTCCCTTGTTGGAGAAGGTCATTGCCTGACACTTGTGTGGTGCGAATGTTACTTGCCACTTGTCAGCCCAAGCCTGGATATTGTCCAGGTTTTGCTGCATTTGGACATAGACTGCTTCAGTATCTGAGGAGTCGCAAATGGTGCTGAACATTGTGCAATCATCAGCGAACATCCCCACTTCTGACCTTATGATGGAAGGAAGGTCATTGATGAAGCAGCTGAAGACGGTTGGGCCGAGAACACTACCTTAAGAAACTCCTGCAGTGATGACCTGGAGCTGAGATAACTGACATCCAACAACCACAACCATCTTCCTTTGTGCTAGGTATGACTCCAACCAGCAAGAGTTTTCCCCCTGATTCCCATTGATTCCAGTTTTGCTAGGGCTCCTTGATGCCACATTCTGTCACATGCTGCCTTGATGTCAAAGGCAGCCACTCTCACCTCACCTCAGGAGTTCAGCTCTTTTTTCCATGTTTGAACCAAGGCTGTAATGAGGTCAGGAGCCAAGTGGCCCTAGCAGAACCCAAACTGGGGGTCAGTGAGCAGGTTATTGCTAAGCAAGTGATGCTTGATACCACTGTTGATGACCCATTACTTTACTGATGATGAAAAGTAGACTGATGGGACGGTGATTGACAAGATTGGATTTGACCTGCTTTTTCTATACAGGACATACCTGGGCAATTTTCCACATTGCTGGGTAGATGCCAGTGTTGTAGCTGTACTGGAACAGCTTGACTAGGGGCACGGCAAGTTCTGGAGCACAAGTCTTTAGTACTATCGCCGGAATATTGTCAGGGCCTATAGCCTTTGCAGTATCCAATGCCTTCAGCCGTTTGTTGATATCACGTGGAGTGAATCCAATTGGCTGAAGACTGGCATCTGTAATGCTGGGGACATCCAGAGGAGGCCAAGATGGACCATCTACTCAGCACTTCTGGCTGAAGATTGTAGCAAATGTTTCAGCCTTATCTTTTGCACTGATGTGCTGGGCTCCCCCATCATTGAGGATGGGGATATTTGTGGAGCCTCCTCCTCCAGTGAGTTGTTTAATTGTCCACCACCATTCACGACTGGATGTGGCAGGACTGCAGAACTTAAATCTGATCCATTGGTTGTGGGATTGCATAGCCCTGTCTATCACTTGCTGCTTATGTTGTTTGGCGTGCACATGGTCCTGTGTTATAGCCTCACCAGGTTGACACCTCATTTTTAGCTGTGCCTGGTGCTGCTCCTGACATGCCCTTCTGCACTCTTCGTTGAACCAGGTTTGATCCCCTGGCTTGATGGTAATTGTAGAGTGCGGGATATGCCAGACCAT
Source organism: Carcharodon carcharias (assembly GCF_017639515.1). Lineage (NCBI taxonomy): Eukaryota > Metazoa > Chordata > Chondrichthyes > Lamniformes > Lamnidae > Carcharodon > Carcharodon carcharias. Next base: position 168,908,118 of record NC_054473.1, read on the forward strand.
GAGGTTACAGATTGTGTTTGAGTACAATTCTGCTGCTACTGATGGCCCACAGCGCCTCATGGATGCCCGGTCTTGAGTTGCTAGATCAGTTTGAATTCTATCCCATTTAGCATGGTGGTAGTGCCACAGGACATGATGGAGGGTATCCTCCACAATGACTGTGTGGTGGTCACTCCTACCGATACTGTCATGGACAGATGCATCTGTGGCAGGCAGGTAGGTAAGGATAAGTATGTTTTTCCCTCTTTCCTTTCTTCCCTCCCACCTGCCGCAGACCCAGTCTAGCAGCTATAACCTTTAGGACTCGGCCAGCTTGGTCAGTAGTTGTGCTACCAAGCCACTCTTGGTTGTGGACATTGAAGTCCACCACTCAGAGTACATTCTGTGCCCTTACCACCTTCAATGCTTCCTCCAAGTGGTTTTCAACATGAAGGAGCACTGATTCATCAGTTGAGGAAGGGTGTTACATGGTAATCAGCAGGAGGTTTCCTTGCCCATGTTTGATCTGATGCCATGAGACTTCATGGGGTCCAGAGTCGATGTTGAGGACTCCCAGGGCAACTCCCTTCCAATTGTATACCACTGTGCTGCCATCTCTGCTGGGCCTGTCCTGCCGGTGGGACAAGACATATCCAGGGATGGTGATGGTGGTGTCTGGGACATTATCTGTAAGGTATGATTCCATGAGGATGACTAGTCAGGCTGCTGCTTGACTAGTCTGTGAGACAGCTCTCCCAATTTTGGTACTAGCCCCCAGATGCTAGTAAGGAGGACTTTGCAGGGTCAACAGGGCTGAGATTGCTGTTGTCATTTCCACTGCCTAGGTTGATGCTGGGTGGTCCGTCTGGTTTTATTCCTTTTTTGTGACGTTTGTAGTGGCTTGATACAACTGAGTGGGTTGCTAGGACATTTCAGAGGGCATTTAAGAGTCAACCACATTGCTGTGGGTCTGGAATCATGTGTAGGCCAGACCAGGTAAGGGTGACAGATTTCCTTCCCTAAAGGGAATTAGATTGGTCATCATTAGACTTTTAATTCCAGATTTTTATTAAATTCAAAATCCACCATGGCGGGATTCGAACCCAGAGCATTACCCTGGGTCTCTGGATCATTAGTTCAGCGACAATACCACCTCACCATCGCCTCACCTCCCCATGCTCTGATCAGGGGGCACTTTTTAATGGGATAGTATCTTCAACTTTCAACATGGCCTCCTTTCATCTCTGGTTTACTGAGATAAGCTGCAGCTCTTCACATGCGCAACCCCAGGATAGCAGGACCAACTGTTTCAGTGATGTAGAACATACAGGTATTATATTTTTTTCAGTTCATTTGCTAGTCCAGGGCATGAATATTGTTGAAAAGTGAGACATGTTGCTGAAGCTTTTCATCTTGCACTCATCAGGACTAGAATGCCAAATTTCAAATGACCACAACAATTTATCTACAAGAGAAAAGGGTGCTGATTGGCTGGTGAGTTGACTCTGATTGGCCAAAGTGTTGCTATGAAGAATGCAATGGGAAACTATTGGCTTTCCATGCTTCTGGGTAAAGCCAAAAAGATACAAAGCTTGAATATATTCCTTTTGTTTGCAGAGAATGGATCCCTGTGTGAATGTATTTCACTTCTAGCAGTCTGTAAAGGAGCCAATTTATGAGCTTGATTGATTCTTTTATACTGATTGTTAGTGCAGCTGTTAGCACACTCAAGGTTGTTCAGCAAGTTCTGCCAAATTGCAGAATCACATCTAACAGTAGATATTTTGTTTTGGGCTTTGCATGCACATGCTGGTTGAGTATGGTCTGTACTCTGCCTACTACGAACAGCTGGAGGTTATGTTTTATGACTCAATCAGCCAATGGTTGGGACATATGGCCTACGTGTGCGGCATACCAGCTGCAATGAAATTCAAACATGATGCTGCTCAACTGTATGGTAGACAGACATCATTTTGGGCCGATAGCCGCATCCAGTTAGTGGAAAATGCCACTCGCATAGCCACTGCATAGTAGTAGCATGAAACAGCTTGCATAATATGCTGCTCTAATTTTTGAGATACTTTGCCTTTCCAGGTTAATTGGAGGTAGACTGGGCACTTTGCAGTTGGGCTTTGGCCCATTTGTGAGTTTGTGCAATACACAGCGAACAATGATCTGATCAGGACAGCCATTGTCCTGCAGGATAACTTTGATACTCTAACTCTGTATCAAGATTGCAAGTTGAGTGAATGGCTATGGCCCTATTTACAAGATTGCCAAGAAGGCTAATCTCGAACCTGAAAAGTGTCTGCCTCAAATTACCATGGAAAGGCAGTATTTCTCAAAAATATGAATAGCAGGCTGAGCAAGCCATTTCATGCTGCCACTGTACAATGGTGATTTAACTGGCATTTTCCACTATATGAATGATGCCATAAGGCCAAAAAGACATTTTGCTTCCCACACAATTGAGCAACGTCATATATGACTTTCAGTGTTGGTGCAATGCCAGTTACGTAGGCAAACATTCCAATGATTTGCTGATTGAATTAAACAATGTATTCCTCTTGCCGTTCACAATGGGAAGAGTAGAGAATACTTGCAAAACCCAAAACAAAATGTCTATTATTAGATGTGATTCCGTGATTAGACAGCACTTGTTGAACAATCCTGAGTACTCCAACAGCTACACTAGCAAGCAATTTAAAGTCATTGAGTTTGTAATGTGGCTCGTTTACACTTGCTAGAAGTGAAATAAATTCATATGCAGGGACCTATTCTCTGCAAACAAAGCTTTGCACCTTTTTTGAATTACTCAGAAGCATGGGGAGCCTATTGTTCCCTGTTGCTTTTTGCATGGCAATGCCTTGGCCAAACAGAATGGACTTGCCAACCAGTCAGCATCCTTTCCTCTTGTTGTATAAATTGTTGTGATAGTTTGAAATTTGGCATTCTTGCATTTGTCCCAATGAGTGCAAGAGGAAAAGTTTGGACATTATGTCTCTCTTTTCAGCTTTATAATTTTGTTTGTGTGTCTCTCCGATTTGGGTTGTTCTTAGCTGTTGAATCTCAGTCCTCCCACCCTATGCCCCCCCTACCAGTTTCAGGGCTCCTTTCCTTGGGTACCCGTTTACTTTCAAATTTTCAGTATATAGTATGAGCAGGATGATGTTACTCTGTGCTCCAGTATCTAGGTTCAGCTTCAGATTTATGGTTGTGGGCTTTTTTTCTCACCCTCTTCCTGATCCGAATGGATGTGTGAATTTCTTTTCGCAGAATCACAGAATCTTAATGGCACAGAAGGAGGCCATTCAGCCCATCATGTCTGCACCGGCTCTCCAAATGAACATTATAACCTAGTGCCATTGCTGTATCTTTTCCCCATACCCTTGCACATTGTTTCTATTAAAATAATTATCTAATGTCCTCTTGAATGCCTCGATTGAACCTGCCTCCACCACACTGCCAGGCAGTGCATTCCAAACCCGAACCACTCGTTGTGTGAAAAAGTTTTTTCGCAGTATGCAGTATGTACTATACACGACATGTACTGAAGCAGTTCATCAAGCAAACAAAGAAAAGTATACTCATCAGTCATGCCACTCTTCGGCAGAATTGATCTTTATGGCTCATCCATGGAAGACTGGAGCCGGTACATAGAGTGCCTAGGTTTTTATTGTTACCTGGCACATAACTGCAGTGCAGCAGTAAAATGTGGCACTCCAGACGTACATAACAATAAATTCCTATTTCTTTATGAATAATATGATAGCATAACAATTTCTTTGTACCGTTGGGAAAAAGAAAACAGGAATTGATGTTCTTTAATATGATTCTTCCCTTCCTCAATCACCACTTTTTCTTTGAAATTAAAGAAGTTAGCGCACTATAAACCTTAGATGTCAGTTATAGGATAGCAGTATTGTAAAAGAGAAAGGAGAGACTGGCATTTATACAAAGTGTTTTTCATGACCACCAGGCATCAAAACACTTTACATCCAGTGAAATAATGTAGAAAACGTGGCAGCCAATATGATTCAGCAAGCTCCCTCAAACAGCAGTGTGAGAATGACCAGGTAATCTGTATTTTTTTGTGGTGGCAATTGAGGCCAAAACCTTGACCAGGATACCGGGGATAACTTCCTTACTCTTCTTTGAAATAGTGCCATACATTCTTTTACCCGAGCAGGCAGATGGGGCCTCAGTTTAACATCTTGTCCAAAAGATGGCAGTTCCAACAGTACAGTTATTATGACAAACCCAGTGGTGAATGCTGAGTTGTTCAAATCCCAGAGGGAAACTTGAAACAACTGTCATCAGCAATTTTTGCAATTTGTATGTTTCAAGATGCAGGCTTTGAATTCAGTTATAATAAGACCACTGAGTCTGAAGAGGTTTCTATAAAACTAAATTAAACATTTATTAATGAAAGGATTGCAAGCATATGTCTATAAATTACTAAGATAATAAATTCTAAAAAATCCCCTAATTTAATCTGACTCTCAGTCACACCTCCATTAAGGCAACAGTAAAACACATAGGGCAGAATCTTTCATTTGGCAGTCAGGTGCACGCCTGACCTGCTTGAGCTTGAAATACCGTGTGTTGATGTCAGCCAAGCATGTCAATGTCAACATGCAGTCGTGCGATAGTTCGGTCAGCGGGTGCGCACCAGAATTGGCAGCACACCCGCTGACAATTAAAAGGCCTGTTAAGGCCATTAAATAATCAATTAACTTAAATTTTTCGCTGCCCATTCAACCTTATGGTTGGCGGGCAGATGAAAAGGCAAGCGGACTTTGCATTTCCTTGGAAACCTCATCCATGGGTGGGACGAGGTTTCCAAAAGCAAATAAAAATAAAATAAAAGTTTTAAAATTTAATTAATAACATTTCTCTGCTCATGTGACAGAGTCATATGAGGGGACATGTTTTGTTACATTTTCATTTTCTTTTTCTTTCTTTTTTAAAACACTTCATCTCCCTGAGGCAGCTCTGTGCCTCAAGGAGATTATGAAATGCACACTGACACACATGTGTGAAGTTTGTGTGGAGCGCTGCCCGTCATGTTTCACGCTGGGTGGGCCTTAATTGGCCCGCCAGTGTAAAATCATGGTCTAGTCCCGATCATGGGCAGCATCCCGACCACCCCCACCGATCCTGTCCACCAAGGGCATAATTCTGCCTATAGATTTAAACAGACCCCTGGCAAAGCACATTCTGGACTGTCAAATTCAAAATGAGTTTCTTTTAGCTCTGTCTCATTGTATCACCAGATTTTTTGAACTCCACCTCTCCTCTTCTAACAATACAACCCTTTCATAACACTAATTTTATTAATAAGCTTTGGAAAAAGTAAACACATTGTTTAATTACTTCTAGCTAGGTGTAATATTTCACCCATTCTTTTGAATAGTTTACTTAAAAATGCAAATTGCGCTGTTTACAATTCACCTTGTAACTTCCCTATGTTCACCTAATTAAGATTTTAAACCTACTCCTCTTCTATACATCAAAGCCTCTAAACCAGCTGGCTTTAATCCAATTAAGACACACACACACAGAGACACAGACACCACTAGAACTCTATTTTAAAGTAATTTCCAATAACATTATAGACATTATTATATCATCTTGATCCCCTCCTAATCGAAAAATGAACCATCATAAACCTAAAAGACAGCTTCATTGTTATTAACCCATCTTACGCTATCCCACAATATTAAGGATTGACTAGCCCCGTGTTCCTTAAAATGTTAACATCTTTACCTACTCCACCCTGTACACATAGAAAGACTTTCCCTTCACACACAAAATCTTTAAACATTTCTGAAACATGCTGCTCTGAATTCTTTTGGGTAAATTGTGAACGCATTCCCAATTCTTTACCTATCACTGATTCTTCCAGTTTTATCTGTATAGAAACACTGGGTTTTCCTGTGCCAGAACCTCAGAACCCACAGTACTCTTGCTTCTAGAACTTTTCTACATCCCAATAATTCCACCAGATTTTCCCTGCAAATTCTAGCCCACTGACTTTGTGTGTCCAATTTTATTACAATGAAACACCTCAATTTTCAAGTGCCATTTCTACTCTCAGCACCTTCCTTTTTATTCTGAAAAAAAAAAACTCCCCGGGAATTTCCAGCTACTCTTTTTCTTCCCTGACTGCCCACCTTCCTTTCACTTTCCAACTTTCAATCCCTTTCTGGTTTAAAAAGCTGATGAAAAAAATGTCTTGGCTCTATCAACTAGCTCATAATCATCAGCTATCTGCTGCTTGTCTTACCATTTGAATCCTTTGTTCCTCCACATGAGTTCTCACTACTGAAGGAGTTGAATCTATAAATTATTCCAAAAGAAATACTTCTCTAAGGGTAGCGTATGTTGTCTCTATTTTTAATGCCCATATCCACCTGTCTAAATTACTTTGTTTTTCTCTCTCAAACTCAATATAAGTTTGCCCAGGCTATTTTCTCATATTCTTAAAATTCTGCCTGTATGACTCAGGAACCAACTTATGTGCACTCAAAACAGCCTTTTTTACCACATCATAATTCACCAATGTTTCTTCTGATAGCAAAGCATATACCTCATGTGCTCTACCCACCAACCTGGATTGTAACAACAATGTCCAGTTTTCCTGTGGACATTTAATCTGTTTAGCTACCTCTCAAATGAAATAAAGAATGCTTCAACATTTTTTTCCTCAAAACTTTGGAAGAACTTGTACAAATTTAAACATCTCCCCACTGGGTTTTAAGTTAAAGGTTTTTTCCTCTTTGGAACTTTCCTCAGAATCTGACATCTCTTTTTTAACATCCAGCCTTTTAAGCTGATATTTTCTGCCTCTTTCCTTAATTCTCTTTTCCATTGCTAACTTTTCCCTCTGGAGATCAAGTTTTCATATTTCCATGTTTTTTTGGAAATAATCTCTCTTTTTCCTTTTCTTTTTCTGCTGCCTCTAGTTCCAGTTTTTTTTCATTTCCTTTGCTTGTTCGAGTTCAAGCTTCTTCATTTCTAAGTGAAGTCTCATTACCTACAGCTGTGACTCACTAGTGTCAGGTATCATTCCCAACTTCAAATGCTGTGCTATACCTTCAATTATATTTGCTCTCCTAGCCCCCACAGGTAACCCCAGTTGCAACTTATTCGCCAACTCTTTTTAACTTATTCTTGGATACTTTCTGTAACCCAATCAAAGTTATATCTTCTACTCCTAAAAAAGATTTAGTCATGGATAGAACCATTTTTGCAGTCTCACCACTTCAAAAATCCTTCACACCCACTCCTGAATTCAAAGTGCTTCTTGTACATGTAACCTTGAGATTCACCAATTCCAAAAAAAATCAAGGAATTTCAAATATATCCCAGATGAGCCCCCAATTATTATGACTCAGCCGATGGCAAATGCTGAGTTGTTCAAAATCCAGAGGGAAACTTGAAACAACTGCCATAACCAATTTTTGCAATCTGTATGTTTCGAGATGCACGCTTTGAATTCAGTTATAATAAGACCACTGAGTCTCAAGAGGCCAATTAAGGCCCACCCAGCATGACGCCCACCAGGAAGCACTATGCACTCGCTGTGCGGGCGGGCGGGGGAGGTGGGGGGTGGGGGCGTGGGATTCCCTCAGCCGGGAGTGTGCTCTTTTGCGCATGCACAAAAGGGCGCACAGATCTCCCTGAAGCTAAGTGCTGCCTCAGGGAGATCGCCTCGGAATTAAAATTTTCATTACAAATGATAAAGAAATTTACCTGACATGTCCCCTCATGTGACACTGTCACATGAGTTGGAACATGTCCATAACTTTTATTGATCAATTAGATAAAAATTTAAACACCCCCATAAAACCTCATCCCACCCATGGATGGGGTTTCAAGCATTTTCTGAAGCTTGCCAGTGCTCCTGGCCTGCCCGCCAACCTTAAGGTTGGACGGGCAGATCCATTAATGACCTTAATTAGTTTTTCAATGGCTTCAGTAGACCGTTGACAAGTCAGCGGGTGCACAGCTGACTTGGCTGCGCCCCCACTGGCCTGAAAATGCAAATGATGTGGGATGACACGGGCGTTCCATCCGATGTTATTCCGTCATTTTACGTGTTGGCGAGCAGAAGATCCTGCCCATGGATTTAAACAGATCCCTGGCAAAGCACACTCTGGACAGCTGACTTCAAATTGAGTTTCTTTCAGTTCTAGGTCTTTGCAGACAGCAGCTTGAGGCTTACAGGCTGGTGGCTTTGGATCTTAGAATTCCTTCTCTCTTACCAACAGCCTTCTCTTCCTTTAAACATGTATTCCTCTTTGAATGCAAATTCTCATTGTATCATTAGGTTTTTTGAACTTTACCTCTTCTAACAATATAACCCTTTCATAACACCAATTTTATTAGTAAGTTTTGGAAAAAGTAAACACTTTATTGGTTAGGTGTAATATTTCACCCATTCTTATGAATAATTTATATAAAAATGCAAATTACCCTCTTTAGACTTCACCGTGTAACTTCCCTATGTTCACCTAATTAAGATTTCAAAGCTACTTCTCTACTATACATCAAAGCCTCTAGACCAGCTGGCTTTAATCCAATTAAGACAGACACACATACACACACACACACGCATAGACACAGACACCACCAGAACTGTATTTTAAAATAATTTCCAATAATATTATAGACATTATTATATCTTCTTGACAAAAGTACTACCTCAGTACTGCACTGGAGTGTCAGCCTAGATTTTTGTGCTATTATTTAACTTGTCATAGAAAGATGACAGGGTTTTATGACTTGTTGCTGTGACTTTTTGAAAATTTGAATGTAGTTAATTGGTAGAAACAGACTGTTATGTTGCCAATGCTTAAAAACCATTTAATTTTCTGACATTCCTTTCTAATGCTCTCTCCTGAAAGTTTTGACTGCTTGTTGGAGTGTGGTTTGCATCATGCTGAATAACCTATATATCTTCAAGTGACCACTGACAATGTTCAAGTTTTACAGTAATTGACACTAAGCCATTCGACCACATGGAATATTCTGGATTAATATTTATTTGACTATTGAATAGCAATCAGGAGCCTGGTTAATTTTTCCCTTTTTACACCAAGGAGCCTTGTGGCCAGTTGTCATGTCATAGTACTAACTTGGTTGAAGTGAGCTAATTCAGCAAAGCCTGGAATTAAGGCTGGAATCTCTGTCTTTTATGTCTTAGCTACTCACTGGATACGTTCAGTTGACCAGTAGGGAGTTTACTTGTCATACATATTTGCATCATTTTTATGTTTACACTTTTCAAAAAATATTTTATGCTGCATGCAAACTTCTAACGACATTGTTTACTATTTATGCAGGTTTGGGAAACATTTTGAACTTACCCTCCTATGGCAGAGCATTGTCATGATAATCACCATGCTGGCCTTGCTGCACTTGTGCTGTACTGTTCAGAGATCTTCCAGAATGAGCACCAGTAGACACTTTTTTACAGGTTTGTACTTTCATGCGTTGATAATAACATACCAGTTTATGGTAATAACTATTGTCAGTTTGGGCTCTAAATAAAAGAAGCTGAAATCATTTTTGAGTTAATGAATGAATGTAAAATGTTCATTTGAATTAATCTGCTTTTGTTGTAAAGTTTGTCCATAAGCGTAGTTGAAACCTTTCCCTTTTCAGAATTGCACAATAGATATGATGGAATATGAAAATCCAAGACCTTTGGCTTTGTACCTGGAAAATTAGTACTTCTGACACTTGAGACAGGCACAGCAGACAGAACAGGTGCACAATTTGTTGAATTTCGTTTCAGCTGTTGAGAACTGCAGCAAAACCTGTTGTAGATAGAAAATTACTTGTGTTATGGTAAAATGGATTGAAGCCAATAGGAACATCCTGCTACATTAAAAAGATATGAAAGCTTTTAATGGCACAAGTAGTGTTAATAGCACCTGGGACCTAAAAGTGATCATTTATAAATTGTAACAATCTTTCAGTATTTTGAAGGCGCATGGGCATTCAAGAAGAAATTGTAATAATAGTTTGAATGATGATTTTGCAGTAAGCTGTCATAATAACTGGAGTAAGTGAGGTGACAGTGTCTCTGTCAGTAATAGTTGAAATGTGGAACAACAACAACTTGCATTTACATAGCACCGTTAACATTATAAACTAGCCCAAAGCATTGACAGGAACAAGTAACCAAAAGCTTGGTCAAACAGATAGATTTTAAGGAGAGTCTTTAAAGATCACAGCGAGGTATAGAGGCAGAGATGTTCTGGGAGAAAATTCCAGGACTTGGATGCTAGGCAGCTCAAGGCACGGTCACAATGCTGGGGTGATAGAAATTGTGGATGTGCCAGAGGCCAGGATTGGAGAAGTGGAGAGACCCTGGAGAGTTGTAGGGCTAGAGGAGGTTACAGAGATAGGGAGGACTAAGGCCATGGAGGGATTTGAAAAAATGAACGAGAATTTCAAATTTGACGTGTTACCCAACCAGGAGCCAGTGAAGGTGAATGAGCACAGAGGTGATGAGTGAATAGAACTTTCTGCAAGTTAGGTTGCAGGGAGCAAAAGTTTGGATGAATTGAAGTGTGTGAAGGCTGGAAGGTGAGAGGCTGACCAAAAAAGCACTGGAATTATAAAAGTATGGATGAAGGTTTCAGCAGCCAACAGCCTGAGGCAGGAGTGGAGACATGTTACAGAGTTGGAAGTAAGTGGTTTTGGTGTTGGAGAAGCTATGTGCCTGAATATCAACAAAACTATTATCCTAAAGTGTACTCACATCAGTTATAGGGATGATATATTTTGATATATGATGAACTGGGTCACTAGTGAAATCGAGCGATGATAATTTCTTAAGTAATTTGACTTCAAGGGCAGAGATATGGATGTAGTTAGTTAGGAAAGGTAGGGTGAGAGCCAATTTGAGTGGACAGGAACGGAAAAATAAAATTTTCCTTTTAACTGTGTGTGCCTTCAGAGTAAAAGGTGAATGTGGTAATCCATTCTGTTACCCATGTTTATGGATCACACTCTCATGACTGAACGGTGCCATTTTGCCACAAATATCATTGCATTTCTATGTGGCACATGTTATCTTAAGCATCTAGTTTGTTACTGCATCATCATTTTATTAAATGGGAAATAGATGTAACTAAATTTTCCAATATCCCTTCATGAATTAAAGATTTCTAATGTGAGAGCAGAGGTCATGAGCCTGGTCCAGCAACCTATGTAACAAGTCATGGAATTGAATTCCATAGAAATGTTATCTGTGGGCTGGTACCAGAAAAAAAACTGCTAAATTGTTGTAAAAACTCATGAGTTCACTATTCTCCTTCAGAGAAGATAACGTGTCATTTCTATTATTCTGGCCTACACTAAAGTTCCCCTGAAGTATCTTCGAAATCCATTCAGCTTTTCAGGACAACTAGAGATGGTTAACAAATGCCAGTGTTGCCACATTCGTAATATGATGTTGTTTTGCACCTTGGAATTGCTGGAAAGAAGCAATTCTGGCAGCACACAACCTAATTAGAGCTCCTTCTTTGACCTTACAACATATTGCTCCTCTGATGAATAGGGAATGTTTTTCAATTCCATCTTCTCATCTATTATGGTTAAATATAAGAAAGCAAAACTTATCAAAACTTAGGGAGTCTAATGGAGTAAGGAGCCATATACTTCCTAACAAATCGCAATTTATCCTAAAGACGATCCCCCTATGAAGGTTTTGCTTGTCTACATGTAACCCATGTACTTCTTACAAAGTTAGATTTGCCTGCCTTCAAAGACACTAACATAGAATCATGGAAACTTTACGGCACAGAAAGAGGCCACTTGGTCCATCATGTCTGCACTGGCTGAGAAGCGAGCTACCCACTTTTTGATTTAAGATGATTAGTATTCAAGGCATTCAAGAGGACATTAGATGACCATTTGAATAGAAACAATGTGCAAGGGTACGGGGAAAAGGCAGGAGAATGGCACTAAGTCATAATGCTCATTTAGAGACGGTGCAGCCACGATGGGCCGAGTGGCCTCCTAATGCACCGTAGCACTTCTGTGATTCCGGTAGAAGGATTAGAGGGGTCATGAGGAAAAACTTTTTCACCCAGAGGATGGTGGGTGTCTGGAATTCACTGCCTAAGTTGGTGGTTAAGGCTGAAACGCTTAACTCGTTTAAAAGGTACCTGGATCTGCATCTGAAGTGCTATAACCTGCAAGGCTACGGACCAGGTGCTGGAAAGTGAACTGAAAATGAATGGCTAGTTTCTTTTTTTCTCTTGTTTTGGCTGGTGCAGACACAATGGGGCTGAATAGCCTCTTTCCGCACCACATCTTTTCTATGGTTCCATGGTTCATTTGGTCTGTAGCCCTGCAGGTTAAGGCACTTGAGGTACATATTCAGATACCTTTTAAATGACCTGAGGGTTTCAGCTTCAACTACCCTTTCAGGCAGTGAGTTCCAGACCCTCACAAATGCGAGGGTGAAAAAAGTTGTCCCTCACCTCCCTTCTAATCTTTCTACCAATCGCTTTAAAACTATGCCCCCTGGTTACTGACCTCTCTGCCAAAGTAAATATGCCCTTCCCATCCACTCTATCCAGGCACCTCACAATTTTGTATATCTCAATCAAATCTCCCCTCAGCCTTCTCTGTTCCAAGGAGAACAACCCCAGCCTATCGAATTAATCTTATAGCTGCAATTTTCCAGTCCAGGCGAGATCCTCTGCACCCTCTCTTATATAATTACATCCTTTCTGTAATGAGGTGACCTGAACTGCACACAGTACTCGAGTTGCACCCTAACTAATGTTTTAGTCCCAGCTTAACCTCCCTGCTCTTATATTCTATGCCTTGGCTAATAAATTAAAGGATTCTTAATCACCTTATCAGCCTGTCCTCCTTCCTTCAGGGATCTGTGGACTCCAAGTTCTCTCACTTCCTCTACTCCTCTCAGTGTCCTCCCATTTATTGTGTAATCCTTTTCTTGTTTCACCTCTGCAAATATATTACCTTACACTTGTCTGTGTTGAATTCCATTTGCCACTTTTCTGCCCACCTGACCAGTTCATTGATATCTTCTGCCCACCTGACCAGTCCATTGATATTTCCTGCAGTCTACAACTATCCTCCTCGCGAGCTACCACGCGGCCAATTTTTGTGTCATCTGCAAACTTCTTGATCATTCCCCCTACGTCTACATCCAAATCATTAATAAACATCACAAAAAGCAGGGGACCTAGATTGAGTGTTTTATTCAGTAAATGGTAATTTACTGAATAAAACGCCATTATTTTTATTTATTGAAAACGTATGTTCTACGTATGAAAGTTAATTAATTTTATTTCTGAAGCTCTCTATTGTATTTTACGCTTCTCATACATTTGCAGTGCAAAGCAAAATCAAGTGAGTATATACAATATTATACTAACAATTAACAATATTTATTTTGGATTTCCAGCAACCAGTTTTTTGCTTTTATCTGAGTATAAACAATATTACATTTGATTCAGTCAACCTGTATAGGTTCTGATGAAACCAAAATTGAATTGAAATAAAGCAGCTACCTAGAAATAATTTTAATAAGTTATTGGTAGAAAAAAAAACTAATGAAGAAAAATCTAGTTTCCTGTGCAACTGAAAGAAAAAATGTGAAGTGTATTTTGCTTTTGTGTTGTGGACAACATGGTCAGCTTGAACTCAGCTGAGCATCAATTCCACCATAAAATGCATTATCACTAAATGCACTACAGTATCAGAGTTAACAAAGGCAGAATTAAGTCGGTGATGTTAATTAATCCGAAAGCAATAAAAAAAATAGCAACAGTCTAAATAATTTAGTTATGAAGGAGCCATTCTATTTTAATTATCGGTGAGCTTCAAAAATAAAATGTGAATGTCTTCTATCATTTCATTTTAATTATCAATGAGCTATGTGCTTTGTGGGTAAAATGTAAATGTCATAATTTAGGTTGGGAAACATATTTCATTGATTTATCTGGGCCCTTGTGTAAAGGTATCTCCTAAATAAAGTACTTGTTTCTTACCTTATTGTAAATTATTTCTGCTTTCCAGAACTAGCAGTACTCTTCTTCAGTCAATTGTCTAATTATATATGGTGTGCGGTTTCAAACTGTAGCACATACTATTATAAGGTGTGTGAGCAAATGCCAGTCTTTTTGGATGAATGAATTAAGATGGGTTGAATGGCATTCCTTACTATGATTACCTTATGAACTTAAGAGCCAATGGTGGCACAGAAGGTGACCATTCGGCCCATCAAGGCCATGCTCATTCTCCATGGAGCAATCCAGTCAGTCCCACTCTCCTGCTCTATCCCATAGCCCTGCAGGCTTATCACCTTCAAATGCCTATGCAATTTAATTTTTAAATCAATGATTGTTTCCATTCCCGCACCCTCAGTAGTGAGTTCCAGGGCATTACCACTCACTGCATTAAAATAAATTCTTCCTCACATTCTCCCTACATCTCTTGTCTAAAACCTTAAATCTCTCCTGCATGTATTGGAGTGTCTGCAGAGCCTGTATGTTCCTCTATATCCCACAGAATAGCGACCACCTAAATCAGGGTTGTCCAAAATAAGGGGGAAACAGCCTGGCTCGCCATGCCTTTCTATCTGGCCCGTGGTCCAACATAAGGGGGACACAACCAGTAAGCCTATCAGCAGCAAATACAGGAGAGAAACAGTTTGTGATTGAAAGAGCAGTGTGAAGGTGAGTGGCTATGGTGCTTTCTCTCTCTTGCCCTCCCCTGCAAGCGCAACCCCCTGAATGAGCCCAGGTATTAAGATGGCAGAGCAGACTGCGGAGGCCACAAGAACAGCAGTCGCAGCAACATCACCCACACAGTCCCCTCACTCGGGCAGCTCCAACAGAGCGGAGTGAGAAAGCACTTCTTGGCACCTTCACAGCCTTCCCAAATTCCTCCTCAGCAATAAAATATCCAAACCTTGCAGGATCGGGTAGGGAGTGGGTCTGTGCGAGTGACTGGGCCTGTGCGAGTGAGAGTCGGTGTGAGAGCGCAAATCTGTTTGAGAGTGAGTCTGTGTCTGTCAAGCCTGTGTGTGTGGATTTGTGTCAGAGTCTATGTGTGTGTGTGTGAGTGTGTGTGTGTGAGTGAGTCTGTGTGAGTGAGTGAGGGTCTGTGTGAGTGAGTCTGTGTCTGTCAAGCCTGTGTGTGTGGATTTGAGTCAGAGTCTGTGTGTGTGAGTGAGTCTGTGTGTGTGTGAGTGAGTCTGTGTGAGTGAGTGAGAGTCTGTGTGAGTGAGTCTGTGTCTGTCAAGCCTGTGTGTGTGGGTTTGAGTCAGAGTCTGTGTGTGTGAGTGAGTCTGTGTGCATCAGCAAGTCTGTGTGTGTGAGTCAGAGTCTGGGTCAGCGAGTCTGTGTGTGTGTGAGTGAGCCTGTGAGTGGAATCCCCCCATATTTACACTAAGTGTGGTAGCGGGTGAGTTAAACAATGTTTTACCCACCACCTGCAATGGCGGCTTTTCATGCTGTTTCGTCCCAAAACCGCTGCATTAATTATGCGTTCCTGGGAAACACGCCATTTCCATGGTGAGCAGACTTTCATTCGCCTGCCACACCATCACCTCACCGCTTCATCATGCCGAGCGCCATATTTAAAGCGCGGCTGCGCGCACACCTCTCAGTGCTTCCAGCCCTTGACTGCTGCAAAGAAGACATGGCACTGAAAGGCAAAAAGACTGCAGCCCCCAGGTTCAAGGACGCATCCCTCCATCACTTTTGGACACAGTGGAGGCTCGCCCACGTCCTTCACCAGCGCAGAGACACACACCTCGGTGGGACCTAGCTTTAGAATAGCCTCAGGATCACAATCTGGTGAGCACACCACACTGTCTGATCCACAGCAGGCGAAGGCAGGGACTTCTCAGGTCCCCGACACTCGGAAGACTGCTGGAGGCCAGAAATTTGCTGAGCCCGAGTCGGATGAGAGCCTCTGGATTCAGTCATGTCACAGTTGCTGAAGCTGCAAAGGCAAGCTCGGGAACATCAGGAAGGGATGTCCGCTGCACTCCTCAGATTGCAGGGTATGATGGAGGAGACCATTCGCCTACAGTCTGAGGTGATAGCGCCGACATTGCAATGCACCGAGGTCAACACTAGTAGGATGGTGGCCGCCATGGAGGCTTTGGCCCAGGATGTCGTGCCTGCACTGCTGCACGGGCTGAAATTCAACGCCGATGCCTTGGTTGGTCTCCAACACGGGAGGGGTGTGGGGAAGCTTTACCTCACCCCAGCTACCCCTTCTCCTGAAGGAGACTGTTAGAGGCCCTTGGGCACCCATAGGGAGGAGGATCAGCAGTTGCACACCCTGGGGCCATCCATCTAGGAGCGTCCGGCCCATCTGAATCCGCTCTTCCTGTGACCCCAGCCGCTCCAGCTCCGCAGCTTGAGGAGGGTGCCAATGCCACACAGCAGGACCCCGAAAGCAGGCTGGGACCATCCAGCTCTCGGCCTCCAGAGGATGCCCACCAAAGTCATCACAGACAGGGGGTAGCAGTCAGCAGGCTGCCTCCACCTCTGCTGTGGTTGTCCGGGGAGTAACAAGACGTAGCGACCTGGTTAGGAAGGTTAAGAAGTTGCACAGCCTGGGCACGGGTGTTAATCACTTGCCCACAATGTTCACTATTGTCAGTAAACTCCCAAGAATGTCTCCCTGCCTATGGCTCCTTGTCCTGATGAGCAGTGTTCATGTCACTCAGATGTGAAATCTTTCCGCACAGGATAAAGGCAGGTGTCTCAGTCCAAGGCCTCTGCCCTGTGCTCTGTGCAGCCTTCAGATCAAAGTGATGGTCTGGCCTCACACTCCCTGGACACATTCCTGATGCCTGCACCTCGATGGTGCTGGTCATTGCTGTCAGAATGTAGTGGGCAGGTGCTACACAGTTCTCTCATTCTCTCTGTGTGCTCTCAGCACCTTTAAGGTGGGGCTGGCCCCATCTCTTCAGCATCTGTGACCAGTGATGTTGTGCTCCTGAAGGGCTCAGCTCTGAAGGCGGACAAAGGATCAGATACTTTTAAAGTTTCATGGCTGTGTCTCTATGATATGACCCTGATCACAGAGCGCAAGCAAGCTGCCCTCGGCCAGACAGGAGTTATACATTCTCAGAGGCTCTGTGAAGATCTATGGAGTTTCCTCACTGCATGTTGTCATCATCCTCCTGCGATCGAGCAACTATTAGAACCTCCACTGTGTCTCCATGACAGGAGCATTATCACAGAGGGTATGTGCGCTGCCATAAGCCAGACTGGAGTCAAACTTCCATATAATAAGGCCTGAGACTTCAGTGGTTTTCTCTGCTGACTTCAAAGTTTGACTGATTTAATGTGTTAGTGTAACTACATTAGGTTAAAATCAATAAGAAACAATTCACTAGAAATCAGATTACCCTTTGGATCCCTTTGCCCTACCAGATCTTTTGACTTCTTCTGTGGGTTAGATTAGTTTACCAGTGACTTCCATTAAGACGTATTTTGATGAATTAGGGGCGCATCAATTTGGAGATGCCATACATAGTGTCCTGGGAAGCATGAGATCCATAAATAATTGTATTGTTTTTCTTATTGTAATCACTCACACTTTTCCAGAACCACTTCATTTAATTCAGGGTTATGGGGAGTAAGAGCCTATCCTGACAGGCAATGTGCACTAGGCAGGACTCACGCGCGCGCACACACACACACACACCCTGCCAGCATGCCACCCCTCTTATAAGTACTTATAAGTAATCATTATGGAGTATTGAAGTTTGGTAAGATACGGAAGATAGTAGTCAGTTCAGCAACATCCATCATTTAAGATGGCCGTTCATACTATATGAAAGTATGGAATAAGAAAAGTCTGTTTGGCACATCGAATCTTTTCTTGCACAGGTCATG
The DNA here is from genome assembly GCF_017639515.1 of Carcharodon carcharias. Classification (NCBI taxonomy): domain Eukaryota; kingdom Metazoa; phylum Chordata; class Chondrichthyes; order Lamniformes; family Lamnidae; genus Carcharodon; species Carcharodon carcharias. Next base: position 168,926,018 of record NC_054473.1, read on the forward strand.
TACAACCTGGTCAGCCATATGTTCTACACAACTATCCAATCACTTGAACAGGTTCTGCGAAGTTTTTAAATTTCCTCCTGGCTAGGCTAAGCTAAATCAATCAAAGCTACAAATTCTGGCCAGAGTCTCCCATCCTGCAGTCTTTGTTTGGTGACAGGAGCAGAAGTGAAAGTGTTTTCCGCTGGAAGGTTGGGACAGCTGGCACAAATGTCCCTGCCATTACCTCATGGGGTTGAAGGTAGGAAGAGTATGTCCACTTTCTGTCTAATCTCATGGCTCCAGCATGCAAGTGCTTGGATGTCTCCTTGGAAAGGGTGTCGGTTGCCTTGGAGACCCAGATCCAACAAAGCACACAGTGGTAGCTGGATACATGCTCGAACCTGTACACCGTTGCTCTAGTCCTGGTTGCAGTGCAGCAGTGTCTAGGTGAAAGGGGTCGAGGCACCTTGACCTCCCTCCAGGTGGCCATTCGCCTCAAGGATTCAGGGAGGTGCCATCGTGCACCCACAGGGAGGGGGAGCACCAGCCGGGAGGCTTCATCCCAGGACATTACAGGTGTGCCATGCCACGCCACCTCCCCTCTGCCAGTGACTCCATCGCTTCCAGCAGGTCAGGCCAAGGAAGGTGCCACCTGCACCAGAGCAGGAGACCCTTAGCAAACTGGGACCCTCAAGGTCTCGGGCCATCAGAGGATGGCCGCTAAAGTCATCACAGTCAACAGGGTCCAGCAGTCAGCAGGCTACCTCCACCTCAGCTGTGGATGTTGGGGCTGCACCTAGATCTAGTAATTGGAAAAGAAAGATAAAGAAACATTAAGGCCACAAAGGTGGCACAGGTGTTATAATCACTATACATATCAATCACAATTGTAAATATATGGATGATTGCACTATGTTTATTCTTGTGGTATTCTCATTGTGCTGCAAGTTGCTAAAATGATTGTGTGCATTTAAGGGCATCACCTTCATTGCCAAGTACTCATGGATGATGTGGGTCCTATTCAGTCACCATTTATTGTCTCACATCATCCACTGTGCAAGGTATAAGGATCCTGAACTGTGTAGGAGACATCCTTGGACATCACTGTTAAAGTTGGAGCTTTGGTATGAATCTGGCCACCCAACAGGTACCGGTGACTGGATTACGATCCCTCTGAGAATGCTTTTTGAGCAGCCTCTGCAGCCGCTGCTTCGTGTTGCTCTGGCCATTGATGTCATTGGCACCGGGCCAGCCTGCACCAGTTCCTCCTCCGTTACACCATGGCTAGCAAAACGGCAAGGTTGGGCCTTCAGCCATCATCCAGGATGCCTGAGGTGCTTTGTGAACACGTCACAGTGACCCATGTAGTCATTACAATTTTTGAAATCTTCCCTCCATCCCTGACCAATTCAGCCTATGGGAAGGCCTGCACCTAGCATCAGTCTATCGCTGGTAACCCCCCCAACACATACCCATGGTGAAGCCCACACTGGAGAGCCATAAATGAGTGCTCCTCTCATTCAGACATCCATAAGACCATAAGACATAGGAGCAGACGTTAGGCAATTCGGCCCATTGAGTCTGCTCCGCCAGACACTGCTGAGCTTCTTTCCAAAGCCCTCAAGACACGGTCGGTAGACCCTGTCCTTGCCATCATATATGTAACACCCACCCATTATCTGCCGTTATTATCTATCCGGATAGCCCAAGGTTCCAACCCGGCACATTGGGGCCATCTCTCCACCTGGGCCCCATGAAGCTCCACTTCAGTCTCCCACTCCAGCTGCCCTTGCCTCAGTTAAGAGGAGATGGGCTTCAACTCAAGCTTCACTGCTCCTCAAGACCTTGCTGGAACGACTGCAATGAGATCCAAGATCTGTGGAGAAATGCTGTTGATTTGGGGGTTTGACCATAGAGATGACAACACACCTGAGCATGGCTCTCCATCCAGTTGACTAATGACTATTAAGGTGCCCCTTTAGTTGGCACAGTAGGCAGACCAATAACTCCACCCACCGCTGAAGACACTCCTCCCACTTTGAGTCCTGGCTATCACTGTGGGACTGTTTTGCAACCTTGCAAGTAAAACAGTGGTGTGTATCTATTATCGACGAAGGTCCCGCACCTTCTACCTTCCCCGTGTCATCCTCCAAGTTCCCTCCATCTTCCTGCATTAACACCACATTATCCTTCATCTACCCCTGTTCACCTTGCACCTCCCCCACCACCACCTCCCCGGACCCCCGCACTCTCCCTCCCCGGACCCCCGCACACTCCCTCCCCAGACAGCCTGCACACTCCCTCCCCGGACCCCCGCACACTCCCTCCAAGACAACCCGCACTCTCCCTCCCTGGACACCCCGCACTCTCCCTCCAAGACAGCCCGCACTCTCCCTCCCCAGACAGCCCGCACTCTCCCTCCCTGGACAGCCCGCACTCTCCCTCCCTGGACAGCCCGCACTCTCCCTCCCCAGACAGCCCGCACCCTCCCTCCCCAGACAGCCCGCACTCTCCCTCCCTGGACACCCCGCACTCTCCCTCCAAGACACCCCACACTCTCCCTCCCCAGACACCCCGCACCCTCCCTCCCCAGACAGCCCGCACTCTCCCTCCCCAGACAGCCCGCACTCTCCCTCCCTGGACAGCCCGCACTCTCCCTCCCCGGGCAGCCCGCACTCACGCTCCCTGGACAGCCCGCACTCTCCCTCCCCAGACAGCCCACACTCTCCCTCCCCAGACAGCCCACACTCTCCCTCCCCAGACAGCCCGCACTCTCCCTCCCTGGACAGCCTGCACGCTCCCTCCCCAGACAGCCCACACTCTCCCTCCCCTGACAACCCGCACTCTCCCTCCCCAGACAGCCCACACTCTCCCTCCCCAGACAGCCCGCACTCTCCCTCCCCGGACAGCCCACACTCTCCCTCCCCAGACAGCCCACACTCTCCCTCCCCAGACAGCCCGCACTCTCCCTCCCCGGACAGCCCGCACTCTCCCTCCCCGGACAGCCCACACTCTCCCTCCCCAGACAGCCCGCACTCTCCCTCCCCGGACAGCCCGCACTCTCCCTCCCCAGACAGCCCACACTCTCCCTCCCTGGACAGCCCGCACTCTCCCTCCCCGGGCAGCCCGCACTCTCCCTCCCCGGACACCCCGCACTCTCCCTCCCCGGACACCCCGCACTCTCCCTCCCCAAACAGCCCGCACTCTCCCTCCCCGGGCAGCCCGCATTCTCCCTCCCCGGGCAGCCCGCACTATCCCTTCCACCTTTTCCTGGCCACTGCTCCACCCTTCCCCTCTAAGCCTGCCTCCCTGGGTCGTCCTCCACACAATGTGTGCCACCACCAGCCAGTCTCAAACATCGGCTGGCATTTATAGACACTCTCCAAAGATGACAATGCAACAACAACTCACCGTTAATCGTGAAAGAAGTCTACCTTGTCAGGTGGACACCTCTTAAATGCAGTCGTAAATGTGAATGTCCTAATTTCTCACTGGTGGGGAACTTAGTTTGGAGGGGAATCTTAATCCTGTTGAGCTCAGGTTTTCATGGTACTTAGCCTTAAAACACTTGGCCTTAACCAGGCATTTGAATTTTTTGGTACTCTTTGCTGGAAGGCTTTCCACTGATTTGTTATTCTTTATGAGGTAAAATTCCTTTTCATCAAAAGCCTTATTTAAGTTTCTGAATTCTCCGTCTGTACCCACTAGTTTTGCCATCAGCCCTAGAAGATAAAACCCATCTAAAACATTGTGTTCAGTCAACAGCTCCTTATTTGTGCAGTTAGTATTGTCTAATAGGTTAGAGAAGTTACGGTAAAACCAACTATTGGAAAGTTTTAGAATATTTATAAGGAGATAGTTTTGTGATTTTCATCTCCCAAATCTAAACCTCATTCACATTGCCAATGAGGTATATCTGGGAACACTATTATACTGATAAAATTAGAACAAGAATGGAATAATCTGTCCTTTGACTGAGTCCCAAGTTGTTCATTGTTTGATTTGTGAAAAGCCACCAATCTGAGAATCATTTTGAAACATTGCTCTGTTTGGTGGAGGTCGATCATGTTGATTTACATTTGCGTAAATGAATTAATTCCCTTTGAACAGTATAATGCAAGCATTAAAGATAACTATAGAGTTGGTTGAGAATCCATAAAGTTTCTATTTGAATCAGTGTGCTTGGCTTCTGCAATGTTTACCTCAACAGACATAGGGGCAATTGTTAACTTCCATCCAGAACAATAATGAATTTGACAGAGTTGCTGAAGCAAGCGTTGACAAACCTGTACCATTTTCATGTTGGGGCCTCATTAGCATAACATGAGCTAAGAGCATTTAATGAGTGTTAACTGGCAGTTTGCCACAATGGGGGCTGAAAATCCAGTAGCTGCATTGGATGAGCCAGTTAAAGCTGGTTGTAAAAGTAATGTGGTGTGGGTGGGGGCACTCCCAGTGGCCAGCACTGGGCTGTGTTATTTTTCTGGAGCTGGGAGGAGCTTTCCAGCTCCTCCTGACCAAAATGTTGTGACTGTGTTGCTAGACTGACATCTGGAGGCTTTCTGGCCTACTCCTGCTCCTAATTTGTATGTTCCTAATGACCTCTGGGTTAGGCTGCCCATGGGCTGGTACAAATGGACAGAAAGTGCATGACGCAGAGTCTGCTTTGTCCCTGAAAATTCCAAATAACCAGCCTGGTGTCCCACTTTCCATACTTAAAGAATCACTTACGGGCACTACCAGGTCTCAGGCTGATCATCTGTTCCTCAGGAAAGGTATGGATGGGCAGCAGAGAAAAATTTCCCCCATTAATCTTGTGGCTTCATGTATCAAAACAAGGCTGGGCCATTTTCTGTGGGAAAGATTCCCCAACCACCCCCCCCCCACCCCCCAGCCATTGGAGGGGGAGGTGCAGAAGCGGGCGAGGGTGGGTATGCCTCCGATCGGGGCATACCGCCACTTTACGTGGGCAGGCCAATTAAGGCCCGCCCGTCGTGACCTCCACCAGGAAGCGCTATGTGCCCCCTGCGCGGGGTGGGAGCCGAGAGTGTGCTCTTTCGCTACCTCAGGGAGATCGGCTCCACATTTAAAAATGGTAAGCAGATGATAACATTTCCCTGACATATCCCCTCATGTGACACTGTCACATGAGTTGGGACATGTCCATAACTTTTATTGAAATCTTTATTAAAAATTTAAATACCCTCATGAAACCTCATCCCACCCCTGGATGAAGTTTCATGTTTTTTCTGAAGCCCACCAGGGCTCCCGGCCTGCCCACCAACCTTAAGGCTGGACAGGCAGGTCCATTAATGACCTTAATTAGTTTTTCAGTGTCCTCAATAGGCCATTGACAGGTCGGTGGGCGCGGAGCTGACTTGGCTGCACCCCCGCCGACCTGAAAATAGAAATGATGCGGGGTGATCCACCCGAAGTCATCCTATGTCATTTTACGCGTCGGCGAGTGGGCCCCACCCCCACTCGCCAACCGGAAGATCCTACCCGCAGAGTTAACCTGCATTTTAACCTCATATGTATTGTGCAAAACCAGTGATACAGTGCATCATTTTTTAATAGTCCTATTCTATCACAGATTTCTCTGGAATATTTGTGCTTGACAAGTAAATACATCAGTTGTCCTGGATAACAGTCTTCATAGCGAGTGTGTCTAGCCATTTATAGCTAGAACAATGATTGAAAGCGTCTGCAAGTATTGCACACACACACAAAATTTGCTTCTTCTACACTCGTGGAGGAGTGTTCAAATTTCATTCTCTGTGGTCTGTTGCCAACGTTCAGTTGGTGTTTTGCATCTATCCGCTAGAAGGACCCAGAAAGAGACCAGCGCTCCCTGCTTGTCCCTTGCAGCTCATATGGGAATAGCAGCAGTAATTAGGGTCAAACCTTAACTCCATAGACTTAAACTTTATGGGCAGAATTTTGCCGTGGGCGAGCAGGGGGCGGGGCCCGCTCACCGACGCTTAAATGATGCAGGATGACGTCGGGCGGAACCTCCAACGTCACCCCGCCCCATTTAAATTTTCAGGAAGGTGAGGGCTCAGCAGAATCAGCTGTAGGTCCACCGCCCTGTCAATGGCCAATTGAGGCCATTGGCAGGATCATTTAAACAATTAAAGAACCTTGGCGAGCAGGCCAGGAGCCCCAGCGGCAACTAGAAAAAACATGAAACGTCATCCACAGGCCGGATGATATTTCATGCAGGATTTTTAAAAAATGTAATAAAGTTATATGTAAATTATGAGCATGTCCCATCTTGTGTGACATTGTCACATGAGGGGGACATGTTAGGGAATTTTTTTTCTATTTTTAATCTTTTTCAAAGTGCAAACGATCTCCCTAAGGCAGCACTTAGCCTCAGGGAGATGTGCGCTCTTTCACGCGCATGCACAAAAGAGCGCACTCTCGCTTTTGGGGAATCCCTCCCCCCCCCCCCCACCTGCACAGGAAGCGCATAGCGCTTCCCGCCGGGCGTCATACTGGGCTGGCCTTAATTTGCCCGCCCATATAAAATGCCGGGGATCGACTCCCCGCCCGCTGGAGATTGGGTCGGGCCCGCCCGCCGAACAGGCAGAAAATTCTGCCCCATGAACTGAACTGAAGCTCCACAGAAAGCGCATGGTCATACTGAACCACTTCATTGTATAGTTCAATATGAACTCCAATAGCACATTAAATTAAGCATTTCTGGTAGACAGCTATTATTAAGATGTAAAAGAATTGTCTCAAAACTTGCATCCAATAAATAAGCAAGCAATGCCAGGTCTACCCACTGACAAATGCTTTACGTTTTACACTTAGAGTTACATATTTATTTGCCCCTGCTCTGTCAGTAAACAGATTTTTTTTACAAAGCTTCGTTGATGCTTCCTTTGCCCATCCCCTCTATACAGCAAATGAAATACACATTAGGAGGGAAATGCCCATTCTTTAAAAAAAATCTTTAGCAGGAGCAATTTATCACACTTAATATTAAACGTGGCAGTTTTCAGTCCCTTTTCTGAGTGAAATAAAGCAGTTAGCTGTCACCAGCAATTGTAGTTGTGATTTAAAAAAAACACGTGTCTTTGAAAATTCAGCTGTCAACATTGGACTAGTTAACAATTGCGTCATAAAACTAAGCAACTTCGCGGTCAAAATAAATTCTTAATATGGATGACCGTATCATTTATTTTATAATGCTGTTGACTGCAAACACTTAACACTAAATTTGCTTCTTAGTGCACTCTTAATTTGTGCAGATTGATTTTTGTATCAGTGTATATCCTTTTTCTACATTTAAGTAACAAAGCATTGTGTGCCATGTAGTGGGGCTGAATGTTGATGTACCCAAGACATCCCTGTAGAATTATAACTTCAAACTGTCCTGGCCTAATAGAGGTTGAATATCCTTTATCCGAACCCTCGGAGCCATTTGCCTTTCAATTTCAGATAATTTTGTTTTTTGGATACCACATATAAACTTACATTACAATAGTTTAAGCCTAGGCTAGCTATAGTCTAAAGTAATTAAAATGGCTAGAAAAGTAAGATGTATCACTGAGTAATAAACACAGGGTACCTGAAAAAGTTTCTTTTTGACATGTCCACCACAAAATTTGCAAGGTAAACAATGCAGACAAACATCTAGACTTCCTGCACTAAAGGTCGATGAGGTTCAAAAAATGTACAGGTTTTGGATGTGTTCGGTTTTCGGATTTAGGGATGAAGGATACTTGAGCTGTACAAGGAAGCTGTTATGGTAATGTCCAATATTTCCAGGAAAATAATTTCTAAGGTTTGGAAATGAACACTAGCCAGTGCATCCTAAGCATAAAAGCCTCATGAAGCTGAATTGGTAATGACAGTCTTAGGGCAATTCTTGAGCATCCATTAATCACAGAAAATTATATAAAAGACAAAAACAGAAATGCTGAAACAGGAGAATTGTGAGCATCTGTGGAGAGAACAGACACGTTAACATTTTGGGTGCATACTCTTCGTCAAAAATGATAATTAACCCTGTATGACCTGCTACATGTTTCCAGAATTTTGTTTCAGATGTCCAGCATCTACTGTAGTTTGCATTTACTATGAGTATCTTTTCTGGCTAATCCCCATAATAATGTCATCAGTACTGGTGCAAAATATGGGGATTACTAGTTTACAGATAGAACCTTGTATTTATTTTCAGATTATATAGCTTCCTTTGAGAACAGTACAGAGCAACTCAAACAGAAACCTCCTGATTTCTATGTATAACTGCACATGTGTGAATGCTGGAAGTTGTTGCATTATTTGGAACAAAAACAGAAAATGCTGGAAAAACTCAGCAAGTCTAGCAGCATCTGTGGAGATGCTGCATCCACAGATGCTGCTAGACCTGTTGAGCTTTTCCAACATTTTCTGTTTTTGTTTCAGATTTCCAGCACCCGCAGTATTTTGCTTTTATTGCTGTATTATTTGGATTGGGTTTGGCTTGGGCTGATTAGTAGCAAGTAACATTCATGCCACACAAGTGCCAGACAATGGCCATCTCCAACAAGAGAGAATTTAACCATTGCCCCTTGACGTTCAATGGCATTACCATCACTGAGTCCCTACTATCAACATCCTGGGGGTTGCCATTGACCAGAAACTGAACTGGACTAGCCATATAAATACTGTGGCTACAAGAGCAGGCCAGAGGCTAGGAATCCTGCAGTGAATAACTCACCTCCTGACTCCCCAAAGCCTGTCCACTATCTACAAGGCACAAGTCAGGAGTGTGATGGAATATCCCCCACTTGCCTAGATAAGTACAGCTCCAACAACACTCAAGAAGCTTGACACCATCCAGGACAAAGCAGCCCACTTGATTGGCACCACATCCACAAACATTCACTCCCTCCACCACCGACCAACAATGTCAGCAGTGTGTATCATCTACAAGGTTCCCTGTGGAAACCCATCAAGCCTCCTTAGACAGCACCTTCCAAACCCACAACTGCTACCATCTAGAAGGACAAGAGCAGCAGATACATGGGAACACCACCACCTGAAAGTTCCCCTCCAAGCTACTCACCATCTTGACTTGTAAATAATTGCCGTTCCTTCACTGTTACTGGGTCAAAATCCAAGAACTCCCTGCCTAACAGCACTGTGGGTGTACCTATACCACATGGACAGCAGCAGTTCAATAAGGCAGCTCACCACGACCTTCTCAAGGACAGTTAGGGATGGGCAATAAATGCTGGCCTAGCCAGTGAAGCCCACATCCCATGAAGGAATAAAAGAAAAATTATTTACTCCATAGTAATGGTGAGCACAATTAGCCTTACTGTGATTTTTACAGCAAAGTCTGCACCATAGCTAAAGCTCCTATTCAGTTGTTTTAAGAAACATTTAATAAATATTCAGCTGAAACTGTTCTGTGCCCCGTATCATTATACGGGCACTGTGCATGGAGGTATATTTACCGGTTTCACATAAATAAGTTGAATAAAAAGGTGTAGCCATTGATTGCTGTTTCAGTCCACTCATAATTTTGAAAGTCACTGTTCCAGTCGGTGAGTAGCACGTCTTTCACCTTAGGGGTCTCCAGCAGACAATAATAGGTGTATTGTACTGTGAAAGCTACAGTCAACATCAGAGTTACAATATAAACAGGGTGGGGAGCAGGGAAAAGAAAGAAAGAATCATATGCAAATTATTTTTTAAACGCAATCATCAATTTTCTTTAATAGGCAATAAATTATTAATTCTTCCAAAAGGTAGACATATCATTGAGGACTAATTAGTATCTGGGCTGAATAATTCAGTTTGCTGGGCACTCCTCTCGGGGCTGGAAGACCCTGGCATTGATATTAATGTGAAGGCATCTTCTGAATCAGTAAAGCGTCCCTGGAGTTACTGCTGGGGTCAGTGAGAACGAGGAGCGAGGTAACTATTGCCAGCAATGGGAGGAAAAAATCTGCTGCTCTCACCGAGAAGGCATAGTTGGAAGTAACTGAGGAGTTGAGCAGCAGGAGCATTGAAGCCTAGCTTCCGATACAGTGCAAGAAGTGATTTAATGACCTAATCAGACCAGGAACAGCAAGTCCACTTGAGAATTCACCTTTGACCTGTGGCTTAAGCCCACACACCCTTTCATTCTACCTTACCAGGCTCCATTGCTATCAATTTCCTGTCAGATGGGTTAGGTAAAATTTAACCTGTTTACTTTAATGGAATGTTACTGGTTAACTAGTGCACCCTCAGAACTAGTTAAATTCTCCAATAATATTTGAAAACTAATTTTTTGTTTGCTCTCCTGCAGTTATGTAGAACTGAATTATCAGTCCTTTTTGAACAATTTCTCTATTCTGTTGTGTTTCTGTGATTTGAACCATCAAATATATCATGTGAGGCTCAATCTGAAGAAGATGAAATGGTTTGGACCAACTTGTCTTAATGAACACAGCTCTTGGATGTATTTATAGTTTAGCCTGATTCAAAATGATGTGAAATGTTACTCAGTTTAGCTCAAAGTTATTGGATTAATAATACTTTTGACAGTTGACATGTTTGTTGGTCAGAATTTCCATATAAATTTGCAAGCAGCTTCAGCACTTGAAAAAAAAATCAATCCACATTGAGGAAAAGAGATTGAAGAATATTGTTTTTGGTGAACATATCTCAGAACCATTGAACTGTAACAGGAAATGCAGAGGAACAGAACCTTTGCAGAGGTGAAGTTAGACCTTTCAACCGTAGTCTCTATCTCCACCTGTTTTCTGAGAATGTTTCAAAGCACGAAGAGAAGAAAGCTGATGAACCTCATATATTTATTACTGAGGCTGCCCCTTGCAATGTCATCAAAACTATCCCCTCAGTGCCCCTATTTTTGAGAGGGAATATAGAGTAAAGAGTGACCTGTGGTAAAAAAATCTTGAGCTTAACTCACGATTCTTTTTCCCCCAGTGTAATATTGCCACCTTGGCCTCAGATCGTGACACAACTTGTATTTGTACGGTTGATTAAACTGTGCCATATGTTCCATTCTCTTGCTCTATGTTGGTGCTGTTTGTACGTGCCAAGGTCACCCATTGAATTCTTTCATGTTGATAAATGGCCTGGAAAGATGCTATCAACACAGTTCAAGCTGTTTAATGTCAATTGGGCAGCACTAGTGGGAAAGCCATGTGATGTCCTATTATTTTCCTGCAGTCTTCGATTTGAAACTGCTCTTCTTGTAATATCGTTGAGGCCTGACTGCTATGGGCCTAAGCAGGGAAATCTTTGTGGTTTCCCGCCAAGTCAGCCTAGCCAGAAGACGACCCAAGAGCTAAATATTTGATAAACTTCATTTGAACCATCCTTGTCGGACCAGAAAGTCACATTGGTCACAATACCTTATTTGGGTATTTAACTAACCTTACCATACCTTATTTGGATATCACTAAACAGACAAGGGCTTGATTTATTGATTCATCTGAAGGATTGCGTTTCCAGCAATGCAGCACACCCTCAGTACTGCATTCGAGCGTTATTTTAGGTAATATACTCTAGTCCTTTTACGCTCAAATACTGGATTGGGCTTTGTACTTACAAAGTTCTAGGTCAATGGCCGGAATTTTCCAGCTCCCTCGCAGCAAGATCCCCCGTGGCAGGGCCGGTGACTCATTAAAATCTCCATCCACATCGGCGGGACCGGAAGTGAGAGACTGGAAAGTTCCAGCCAATAACTTGTGCTGCTTTACGATGTTAAAGTGCGTGATCAAACAAAATTTGACACCAAGCCACATAGAGAGTTATTAGGAAGGATGACTGAAAGCCTCACTAACACATGATTGACAAGGCATTATCCTTTCAGGGATTTTAACAGAGATGTTACAGAATAAAAGGGCAAAGTTCTTGTCTGTTCAGTGATTTCTAAAGATTTCCATTTGTGGGGACTTTACCGACATACCCTGTGGGGATAAAGGGTATCACTGCAAGCAATCTTTTCTCCTTTAACTGAAGGATTGTAGACAGCATTAGTTTCTGTCAACTTCACAGTTGTAATGTCGGTGAGCACTGACACTTTTGCTGTCATTACGACTACAAAATCCAGACCATTATGTACTCCTGTCATGCATCGGGGGAGCAGCAAAAGAAAATTTACCTTTGTGTAATTTGTTAGCTCCCCCTGGTTGCCTTAAAAATCCATAGTTCTGACAAGGTTTGACTAACTGTTTTGTCTCTTTTCTTTGAGGGACCCTTAGGGATGCAATATGTATATTTCTTTTTTTCTTAATACTGCAAAGTTGATTAATGTATCCTGTCCAAAGTTGAATCACACCTTCTGTGTTAAAAACCATTGACTCTATATTATTGAATTTTCCAAAAGACTGTTTCCTAACCTTGCGCAGGCCAATCCAAACAAAGAAGCACAAAATTGGTTTCTGCCTATGGCTGGTGATTAAAGTTTTTGTTCACTTTGCACAGGAGTTCATTAGTTTGAGCATAATTCTCTCGTCTTTTTCATGCCTCCTGTCATGTCTCACCTCTCTATTCTTGAGACTTCTTGCTGTGCTTTACAAGACTGAATGATTGCTTCATAAGTTGCTCGGTCTGGTTGGAATTAATGAGAATGCATTCTCAAAACAGAAATATTCTGTAAATGTTCTCTATAGTCGTGGGAAACTTCTTGTTTGGAGAACAATAGGTGCCCAGAGTCATTCTAGGGAGTTAACTGTTCTTTAATATTGTGGTAATCAGTAAAATAATATTAGCACAGTTACATTTTTAAAATTCTTTTCAGCAGGAGTAACTTCCTCACACAGAGATTTGAGAGCCTGTGGAATTTATTTCCAGGGTTAGTGATTGAGGCAGAAACAATGTCAACATTAAATATTAAATTGGATTAATGGATGAAAGAAGAAGGCATGAAGGAATATTATAAATGTGATGAGGACTAATTGTCCATATGGATGGATTCAGGGAGAGAGACAGAAAGCAGGAAACTATCAACTAGTCTTAAGGAAAATGTTAGAAGCTATTATTAAAGATGTTGTAGCAGGACACTTAGAAAAATTCAGGGCAATTAGGCAGAGTCAACATGGTTCATGTTTAACCAATTTATGTGTTGTGCTGTGGGTAAAGGGGAACCGGTAGATGTACTGTACTTAGATTTCCAGAAGCCATTTGATAAATTGCCACATCAAAGGTTATTGCAGAAAGTAAAAGCTCATGGTATAGGGGGTAACATATTTGCATGGATAGAAGATTGGCTAGCTAACAGGAAGCAGGGAGTTGGCATAAGTGGGCCTTTTTTTGGTTGGTAGGATATGACAAATTGTGTGCCACAGGGATCAGTGCTGGGGCCTCAACCTTTTACAATTTATATAAATGACTTGGATGAAGGGACTGAAGGAATGGTGGCTGTATTTGTTGATGACACACAGATAGGTAGGAAAGTCAATTGTGAAGATGCAAGGAGGCTACAAAGTGACATAGATAGGTTAAGTGAGTGGGCAAAGATCTGGCAAATGGAGTATAATGTGGGCAAATGTGAAATTGTTCATTTTGGCAGGAAGAATAAAAAAGAAGTTTATTATCCAAGTGGTGAGAGATTGAGGAGCTCTGAGATTCAGAGGGATCTGGGTGGCCTAGTGTCTGAATGACAAAAGGTTAGTATGCAGGTACAGCTGGTAATAAGGAAAGCTAATAGAATGTTATCAATTATTGTGAGGGGAATTTATTCCAAAAGTTGGGAGATTATGCTTCAGTTGTACAGGGCACTGGTGAGACAACATCTGGAGTATTGGATGCACTACTGATCTCCTTATCTAAAGAAAGATATAAATGCTTTAGAAGCAGCTCAGAGAAGGTTTAGTAGACTAATACCAGGAATGGGTGGGTTGTCTTATGAGGAAAGGCTGGACAGGTTAAGCTTTTATCCACTGAAATTTAGAACAGTAAGAGGTGACTTAATTCAAACCTTTAAGATCCTGAGGGGTCTTGACAGGGTGGATGTGGAGAGGATGTTTCCTCTTGTGGGAGCATCTAGAACTAGGGGTCGCTGTTTAAAAATAAGGAGTTGCTCATTTAAGGCAGAGATGAGTTTTTTTTTCTCTCAGAGGTTGTGAGTCTTTGGAACTCTCTTCCTCAAAAGACGTTGGAAGCAGAGTCTTTGAATATTTTTAAGGCTGAGCTAGATAGATTCTTGATTAACAAGGGGGTGAAAGGTTATGGGGGTAGGCAGGAAAGTGGGGTTGAGGTTACATTCAGGTCAGTCATGATCTTATTGAATGGCAGAGCAGGCTCGAGAGGCCAGGTGGCCTAATCCTCCTAATTTGTATGTTCTAAGGACCTGCTTCAGTGCTGTAACTGTTAAGTGTGTGTATACATTAACTTTTAGAATTCTTGGTCAGAGAGATGAAGAGTAGGCAGAGGGGGGAGGGGCAGTGGAATGTTTTTATGTTACACCGTGTATGTTTTTTTTACTCTTTTCTGTGATGTGAGGGCCACTGGCAAAACCAGGATTTGTTGCTGATCTGTAATTGCCCTTGAGAAGGTGGTGGTGAGCGGCCGCCTTGAGCTACTGCAGTCTATTTGTTGTAGGTACACCTCCAGTGCTGTTAGGAAGGATGTAGAATCTCTCTAGATACTGTGACACGTTTAATGGGAATTACAGGGCATATGTCCCTCACATCAAATACCAAGTAACAGCATATATATAGTGCCTTATTAGAGACTATTGTTGTCTAGGTGATTGTGATAAATTAATACTCATGTTCCGTAGATACTTGCATGATCAAAATTGTTTTGTTTTTTTCTCCCTAGACTTTGATCCAAGATATTTTTGGGCCTGGAGCCGCTTTCTTGATTACGTCCAGTTTTGTTTAACCTTCACTGTGATGTGCTTCTTTGTTACATACCTCTTTATTGACTCTCAACTCTATGTGGAAACCCTTGGCTTCTCAGCTGTCCTCATTGAAGCCATGTTGGGATTACCTCAGCTTTTCCAGAACTTCAAGAACAAGTCAACAGCAGGAATGAGGTGAGAAAATATTCTAGTTCATAAACGCTCACTATTTTGAAAGTCCTTAAGTACTGCTACAAATAATGTGCTTGAGTATTTTAAAAATAACTTAACAGTAGTAATGTTCATTTTGAATGTTTAGAGAAAGTGTAGACTAGGGAGATGAAGTAAATATAATATATCTAGAATACCAAAAGGCCTTTTATCAGGTACCACATAATAGACTGATGAATAAGGTCAGAGCATAAAGAGTCGGGAAAAATAGCAGAATGGATAGCGAGCTGACTGTAAGACGATGGCAGATAGTAGGGATAACGGGTAGCTAGTCAGAAAGGCAGAAGGTGGGAGGTGGAGTTTCACAAGGATCAGCACCAGATTCACAATTTATTTAACAATTTAGACTTTGGAGCCAACAATGCAATTTCTGAATCTGCAAATGACACCAGATTGGATGGGATAGTCAACGCTGAGGAGGACAGCAATAAAGTACAAGAAGACATTTTCTTCAGTATTTTTTGAGGAGGTAACAGAGAAGGTTGTTAAGGGCAATGCTGTTGATGTGGTTTCCAAGAAGCATTTGATACAGTGCCACACAAACAGGCTTGTGAGCAAAATACTAGCTCATGGAATAAAATGGAAAGTAGGCACTTGGATAAGAAATTGACTGAGTGACAGTGAACAGAGAATAGTGATAAATGTTTTTCAGATTGGAGGAAGATAGTAGTGGAGTTTCCCAAGGGTCAGTGTTGGGATCTTTGCTATTAATAACCTAGGCTGTGGTGTTCAGGGCATGATTTCCAAATTTGCAGATGATACAAAAATTGGAAACGTTGGGCTGTCCCCTTTGGTGTCAGGTGTCATGGCGGGCAATACGATGAGAAGGCCAAAAATCGGTTTCACGCCATCATGAAACCAGTTTGTAATTGTCCGCTCCACCCTTCAATGGTGGGCTACATTTCCAACTGCTGGATATCAGGGACGCCATTTAAATATATCTGCATATTATTGTAAGCCCTGCTTGCTGAATCATCTCTCCTCCCCCCCCCCCCACCCCACCATGCTGAATCATCCAGGCACATCAGTGAACAAATAAACATAAGCAACATGCACATGGCAAGCTGCACTTCACTCAGGACATTGAGGCTTGTTTGCTTATCTAGCTTCGTCATCAGCGCCAGGCTTCGCAGACAGCACCATAGCACTTTTAGGGGGACTCGCAGGCAGGTCTGTACTTATGAGACTAACTGTAAGGTGGGAGTGGCTTTTCAATTGTTGCAGGGCTAGGGCTTGCTTTAGGCAGAGGCTGAAGTGGCCTCAGGCAAGGGAAGAAGCTGCAGGGCCAGGGCATTACTGGGGCAGATGGGTATCCCAGGGTGTGGGTGTGGGGACAAATGTTAGTCTGTGCAAGTGGCCTCAAGAGGATGAGGTCTGAGGAGGCAATCTCCAGAGGAGATCATGCCAGATGGAGATGTGAGGGTGTTTGTGAGAGAGTGAGTGGTGATGTCACTTGAGCTGGCAGTGAGTGATGTGCCAATGAATGTGTGATGGCCTTGTGAATGTGTAAGTTTAGAGTGATTGCCTTAGCCTGGCGACATCGATGATTCATCCCCTTTCTGCACTGGATGGTGAACCATTTCTGTACAGCGTTGACACTGACCACCTCTGCCACCACCTCCTAAGCTGGAGTGGTGAGACTGGTGGGCCTCCTGTGGCCAGAGCAGGAGGGGTGTACATCATGGTGGGCTCCAACAGTGTCCAGAATGCGTTCAAGGAATGGGTCAATGAATCGGAGGGGCTACAGTCTTCTTGTCTTTCGGGGCCATGTCCTCCATGCAGCAGTCCTGGGCTGGAAGCACTGGGAGGTGTGCTCATGGCTGCGCTTTAAGTATGGCACCCGGCATGGAGAAGTGGTGAGGGGACGGCATGGCAGGCAAATCAGATGCTGCTCCCCATCGAAACA
Organism: Carcharodon carcharias; assembly: GCF_017639515.1. Lineage (NCBI taxonomy): Eukaryota > Metazoa > Chordata > Chondrichthyes > Lamniformes > Lamnidae > Carcharodon > Carcharodon carcharias. The sequence continues at coordinate 168,942,940 of NC_054473.1, forward strand.
GCGTGTTTCCCAGAAATGCATGATTAATGAGGCAGGATTGAGATGATACGATGCGAAAACACGCCATTGTGGCCAGCAGGTAAAACGTCCTTTTCCCCGCCCGCTACCGCACTTGTCTGGGATGATTCTGCCCGTTGTTAACTATGATGAGGATAGTCCTGAGCTTCAAAAGGACATAGACATGTTAGTGGATTGGGCAGAAAAGTGGCAAACGAAGTTCAATGCAGAGAAGTGTGAGGTGATTCATTTTGGCAGGAAGAATATGGAAAGACAGTATAAAATAAAGGGAGAAACTCTAAAGGAGGTGCAGGAACAGAGGGACCTCAGTGTACATGTATATAAGTCATTAAATATGGCAGGGCATGTTGAGAGAGTAATTAATAAAGTATATAGTATCTTAGGCTTTATTAATAGGGACATTGAGTACAAGATTAAGGAGGTCATGTTAAACCTGTATAAGACACTGGTTAGGCCTGATTTGGAGTACTGCGTCCAGTTCTGGACGCCATACGTAAGGAAGGATGTGAAGACGTTGGAGAGAACACAAAGGAGATTCACAAGAATGGTTCCCGGGATGAAGAACTGTAACTATGAGGATAGATTGGAGAGGTTGGATCTGTTTTCCTTGGAGAAAAGAAGGCGGAGAGGAGACTTGATAGAGGTATTAAAGATCCTGAGCTGTATGGACAGGGTAAATAGTGAGAAACTGTTCCCACTAAAGAGAGCATCAAGAACTAGAGGGGACAGATTCAAAATAATTGGCAAAAGGAGTAAATGTGATGTAAAGGTGAGTTCTTAGAATGTGGAGAGTGGAAGCTCTCGCGAGACAAACAAAGTTTGTGGGACTGGTTGGTTCATAGTGTGATAAGTGTCTGGGTGGGTTGTTGAGAAATCCACAGAATCTGCTTTGGCCACACCTGTCATTTACTTTGGAGTGCGGTGTGTCTGACCACAGTTTGCCAGTTGATTCACAAGCATTGCATACTTACTCTGAATATTAGAGCATAAGGTAGATATGGTAAATTGTTTTATCTTTTTGAATTTGTTTGTGTCTGTAAAGGTAAAGCAGGGGTGAAGAAATAGTCAATATTTGAATCATGTTCTTGAGTTTGTATTGAAATGTTTCCAACCTTTTTGTCTGGTGTTATTAAAGTTCGTTTTCTTTGTGTTAAAATTCATCAGCAGACTCCTGTGAATTTGCTCAATAATTTAGCCCCATGGTTTCTGAAAAAAAAACAAAGTTAGGATCTACCAAGCCAGCTTTCACTCTGGGATCTGACTTGTCCAGTATTAACATGAACTGGAATCGTAACAGCTTGACTAATTTCAAATACACAGTTAACATACTTCTGATAAAAACAAGTTATTGAAGTGCACACTAAGGCATGAGATATCTTTAGGTGTCTTTTCTGGCTTTCCTAAGACATAGCCTCTGAGCCATTAGTTCAGTCAATTATGTGAGACATCTATCGTACAGTTGTTTCTGCCCGTACCTTGTTCATTTTGTGATTTAAAAAAAGTCTCATTCGAAATGTAGTTCAGTGTTAGGATTTGGTCTGCCAACAGCTAGTTTCATTCTAAATTAACAGCAGTCTACCACGGTGCAGTGTTTCATCATTACTAAAGAACGGAGACCATTCAATTGTAAGTAGGTCAAAATAAATTAAGATTCTTTCTTGCAACCTTCCCAAATTACGTACTTCTAGAATAGATCCCCATCCAAACCCCCAATGCTTCTCCAAAGATTCAAGTGATTACTTGAAATCAGGTATAACTTATTTAATACTTCTTAAAATACCTTATTTACCAAAATCATTTGAACACAAAACACATTACTCCTAAGTGTAAAGTGTAACCTTCAATGCTCCAGATGCACTTTTTTTGCTAAGTCTGCATGTGGGATTTACTTATATTCGCTGTGTCTAATAACTTACATTTGATTTTTTGGTAGGGTCAAAACGTTGTAATTATAAATAATGTGCTATTTTCCTTTATTTGTTGAATAACTGAACTTTGTACTTAGTTTAATCAAAACAACGCTTGTTCTAATTTTATTTTACACATCCTTTATGAGGCACAAATCTGATCCCTTGAATCATTGTGGTCAAATGCTAAAATGATTAATTTTTTGCATAATTAACTTTATTCAACAGCTCATCCATGATCAATTAAAAGAGTTGAAAATCTAACTATGTAAGCTCATTCCTTTGTGTAAAAACAAAACAAATGTTTCCTGGTTTAGAAGATTAGTGATTTGTTCCTGTCAGTGGTTCCTTCCTAATTAATGCCTTATTGTAACACTATAACACATCATTATGGAGACACTCTGAGTGAAATATTTAATTCATATTCTGATTGCTCCTTTGGATGATAAAAAATACAGCAACACAGACCAAAGAGACTATGAAATGCTCCTTGTGCCCTGACCAATATTTTTGCAGAAATTGCACCCCCCATCCCCATCAATATTCTTATTCTCACTAAGTAGTTGTAATGTTCAGGAAACTATAGGCCAGTTAGCTTAATGTCTGTCATGGGGAAGGTGTTAGTCGATCATTAAAGAGGTTATAGCTGGGCACTTACAAAAACAAAAGGGAATCAGAAAGAGTCAGCATGGTTTAGTGAAAGGGAAATTATGTTCAACCAATTTATTAGAGTTCTTTGAAGGACTACCATGTGCTGTGCATAAGCAGGAGCTTGCAGATGTACTGCACTTGGATTTCCAGAAGGCATTTGATAAGATGCCACATCAAAGCTTATTGGGGAAAATAAAAGCTCATGGTATAGGGGTAATATATTAACCTGGATAGAGGATTGGATGGTTGGCAGAAAACGGAGTATGCATCAATAGGTCTTTGTCTGATAGGCAGGATGTGACGAATGCAGACCCGCAGGGGTTTGTGCTGGGGCCTCAACATTTTATAATTTGCATCAATGACTTAGATGAGGGGAGTGAAGGCATAGTAGCTAAGTTTGCAGATGACACAAAGATAAGTTAGAAAGTTTGTTGTGAAGAAGAGATAAGGAATTTGCAGACGGAAATAGATAAAGAGGGCAAAAATCTGGCAGATGGGGTATAATGTGGGAAAGTGTGAGGCTGTCCACTTTGGCAGGAAGAATAAAAATGCAGAGTATTATTTAAAGGGAGAACGACTAGAATTCAGAGGGATCTGGGTGTTCTCGTGTAAGAGTCACAAAAAGTTAGTATGCAGATACAGCATACAATCAAGAAGACTAATGGAATGCCATCCTTTATTACGAGAGGAATTGGACATAAAAGTAAAGATGTTATGCTTCAGTTGTACAGGACATTGGTGAGACCGCATCTCGAATATTGTGCAGTTTTGGTCTCCTTATTTAAGAAAGGATGTAAATATGTTGGAGGCAGTTCAGAGGAGGTTTACTAGATTGATACCTGGAATGAGCAGGTTGTCTTATGAGGATAGTTTAGACATGCTGGACTTGTTTAGAAGAGTGAGGGGGTGACCTGATTGAGGTATATTAGATTCTGAATGGCCTTGACAAGGTGGAAAGGATGTTTCCTCTTGTGGGTGAGTCTAGAACTAGGGGGGAATGCTTTAAAATTAGGGGTCACCCCTTTAGGAAAGAGATGAGGAGATTGTTTTTCTCTCAGAGGGTTTTGTGACAATGGAACTGTGCCTCAGAAGGCAGTGCAAGTGGGGTCACTGAATATTTTGAAGGCAGTGGTAGACAGATTCTTGTTAGGCATGGGAATCAAGGTTAATCGGGGGTAGATGGGGATGCAGAACTCAAAATACAAATAGATCAGCCATGATTTTATTGAAGGGCAGAGCAGGTCAAGGAGCCGAATGGCCTACTTCTGCTCCTATTTTGTATGTTCTAGATTTTCTAAGATGTTATAATGTTTACTGATTACCTGCGATAATATGTTTTAATTCTAGCCATGTTTTAGTTACTTATTCGTGACAAATATAGTGGGCCAAAGTTTTGCAGTAGTAATGATGGTGAAACAGTCAGTGTTCACCATCTTAACCCCACTTGGAGTGACAGCAGTTTTGGGAGTCTGCAAATTTACTGAATCTGCTGCTCTGTCAGGCGTATGGTGCAGGTTCTCATAGGCTGAACTTTCCAGACTAAACATGATTTGACAAAAGTTTCCACTTTGTGTCAGACATGCTGTAAAAACCCTTGAAAAAGTTGCAACCTATCGAATGAGGTGCAACTGGATTTTTAATGCCATACTAACTTCATAGGGAGAATTTTCTCCCCGTCCTGGGGGGGGGTTGGGTGCGGGTGGGCGCGCAGCCGATCTCCGCCCTCGATTGGCTGCATGCCGCCATTTTATGTAGGCGGGCCAATTAAGGCCCAGCCAGCGTGACGCGCGGCTGGAAGTGCTAAGCCCTCCCTCTGTGGGCAGGGGGAGGAGGCTGAGTTGGGGCCTGCGCTCTTTTGTGCATGCACATGAAAGAGCGCAGAAATCTCCCTGAGGCAGATCAGTTTGATTTTTAAAAAAATTTTAACAAAGAACAAAAAAAAAAATTCAAGACATGTCCCCTCATGCGACAGTGCTGCATGAGCTGGGACATGTCAATGAATTTTATGTTAAAATTTTATTAAACTTTAAAAACCTTCATAGAACCTCATGCCGCCCGTGGATGAGGTTTCATGATAAATGTGAAGGCCGCCTGGGCTCTTCGCCTGCCCGCCAACCTTGAGTTGGACGGGCAGCTCAGTTAAGTATTTTAATTGATGTTTAAATGGCCTTAATAGGCCTTTGACAATTCAGCGGGCGTGCAGCCAACTCCGGTGCGCGTCCGCTGAATTGAATATCTGAATGACGCGCAGTGACGTCGGGACACACGCCCGACTTCACCGCATGTCGATGAGCGGGGCCTGCCCCCACTTGCCAACCCGAAGATTCTGCCCCATAACTATTGTTAGGCACCCTCACTGGCCCTGAAAAGCTTGTTTTATTTTTGTGGAAAGTCAAAGTTCTCCATAATCATTAAAAAAATCCATTATTTTTAATAAAAAATATATTTTTCCTCTTTTAAAAATCTTTATCTTCATTTTAACTTCTGACTTAATCCAATCATAAACTTTAATTTGCTATGCGAAATTTTAAATTAGAACTGAAGGATATTAAGCGCTTTTTAACTTCCTGGTTTGCTTTGCATGAATATTTCAATGTGATTGGCTGCTTGCTGCCACGCCAAAAGATCCCTATTTTTCATTCATTCATAGGATGTGGGCATCACTGGCTAAGCCAGCATTTATTGCCCATCCCTAATTACCCTTGAGAAGATCGTGGTGAGCTGCCTTCTTGAACTGCTGCAGTCCACGTGGTAGCTTGGTATCATCAGGAAGGGAGTAAACCATGCACAGAGAACACTAGATCTTTGTAGATGGCTTTCTTTGAGGTCAGTGGCGAGCATTCTTGCTTCACTGCTGACTGCAAAATGCAGGCCAGGATAATTTTATTTTGGGGATAGGGATCTTGGTGGTCATCAGTTCTGGGAAATGGAATATTTGTATATATTTTTCTCCCACTGCTGGAAGCATTCACAACTCAGGATTTAAAATACTGGTGAAAGATTAGATGTGGAATAAAAATTCTACACTACTGCAACCAAGTTACCCAGCCTTAATCTCAATTGAACACCATTAATGTCTACATGGCGACAATATCTGTTTCCAACATCAGAACTAATGTCATCTTGATGAATGATACAGCCGGTTATTTTCCAAGATGGGCAATTTTATACATGACTCTTGTGCATGACAGGGAATGGTGGGAAACTGCCAAACCTTCGCATAGCACAGTGTATGCCCAAGCTGAAGCCTATTAGGCCTTTAATCCAGAATTGAAGCCCAGATTTATTTATGCTCTTATACCCTGTTTGGAATTTATATGTATAGAGATTTGAAAATAATGACTACTTACACCTCGATGATGATCATTATGTACAGAGGCATTTCAGAATGTATTAAAGAATGGTGGATAGCAAATGGATCCAAGTTTGGAACACTTGAAGAAGGGAGAGGAAAGGGTCGAGTGGGGTGCGGGTGAAGAGTACAGTTGAAGATTACAATGTTAATGATGTCTTTAAAAACATTAAAAGGCTGGAAAGTAGAGAAAATGAAGGAAGAAGTTTCAGAGAATGAGGAGAGGGCATCTGAAGGAGGGACCCCAGTAATGGAGTGGTGAGATTAGGGAATGAGAAACAGGCTTGTGTTGGAGGACCAGAGGATTTCCACTGTCACATAGAACTGGAGGAAATCACAGGGGCAAGGAAGACAAGGCCATGGAGGGATTTTAAAGTGAAGGCTCCAAACTTAAAGTTAATTCTATCAGTCATGGGCTTGATGAGGACAAAGTAAATGGTAGTGTGGGTCCTAGTGGGGTGAATGCAGCATTCTGTACAACTTATGGTTTAAGAACAATGGAAGAAGGGAGACAATTATGCTGATCTGTCACTGACAGAGACCTGATAGGATGCAGAGGCAAAAGGTCAGAAATGATGTTGACATTTGCAGGCATGTTATATTCTACTATGGGGTTGCTTTGCTCGCAAACTGCTTGCATGCTCGTCTGTCAGCAGGTGAGCTGATTACAATATACTGCAAACGCAGAGGCCAATATGAAATGAAGCACGTGCTATTTATTTACACAAACACCAAAGTATTAACATGATGTGCACTTATCCAATCAAACCCTACTCTAGACCAACATTAACATGGTAGCCCACGCTACACAACTATTGGGTCTTACAGTCACGTGGCAAATCCGCTCATATTCTCTTACAGGTGTATTACACCTCAGGTTACCACATACTTCCCCCTTTACTTGAAATTACATTTTACAATATATTAACTACTTATATAAATAAACTATTTACAAATTCAGTTTCTCAGGAGGCTTTTTCAAATGTGTCAACCATCGTAGTTCTACGACTTCACATGGTTTATCTGAGGCCTCCCTCTCAGGAGTTATCTGTCCACTAGGCTCCTCAGTAGGAACCTGTAAGTTTGCATCTTCGACTTTCTCAGGCTCAACAGGTCCTACAAGTACCTCCAAAGCAAGAGGGGTTCCTTCTATCTGTGGTGTCAAGTCCAATGGGAATTTTTGGTGCACCTTTTCTTGTGGATCTGTTTCCCTTTTCCTGAGGTGATCTACATGTCTCCTGATTATCCGACCTTCAACCGATATGTGGTAGACAGGGATCCTGTCACTGCATGGACTTCACCTGATAGGCATTTGAGCCCACCTCCAAAATTCTTTGCAAAAACTGCTTCTCCTACAGTGAAGTTTCTTTCACAACTGTGGTAATTGTGTTCATTTTTTTGGGCCTCCTGACCTCTCTCTACCATCCCCCCTAAATTCGGCCTTATGAGTCTCAAATGTGTCATGAGACGTCTCTTCATTAATAACTCTGCAGGGGCAATACCAGTGGTCATATGTGGTGTAGTCCTATAGCTGATCAGGAAACGTGATAACTTCATTGCTGCAGGGTCCACATCTAGTTTTTTCATTCGGCCTTGAAGATTTGGACTGCTCTCTCAGCCATCCCATTGGATGCAGGGTGGTATGGCGAGGTCTTGACATGTGTTATGCCATTGAGACTTGTAAACCTTTGGAATTCCCCATTAGTGAATGCCGTTCCATTATCAGACACTATTATGTCTGGTAAACAGTGGTATTGCGAGACTCTGACACAATCTGTCTATGGTGGCGGCAGATGTGGGTGATCGCACCTCGTATACATCCATCCATTTGGAATAGGAATCGATAAGTAAGAGGAACATTGTGCCCAAAAAAAGGCCCCACGTAGCAACATGGAGGCAGATCCATGGCCTTCCTGGCCATTCTCAAAGATGTAGTGGAGCAGAAGGAGGCACTTTCTGCACCTGTTGGCAATGCATGCAGCTCTTGACCATGTTTTTGATTTCAGTGTCCATCCCTGGCCACCATAAGAGGCTGCACACCAACATTTTCATTCTAGAAATGCCGGGGTGAGCGCTATGCAATTCTATCAATAATGAATGTCTTCCTCTGGGAGGCACAATGATCCTCGCTCCCCACAGTAAGATGCTAACCTGGCAAGTGAGCTCATATCTCTTGTTAAAATAGGGCTTCATTTCCTCCTACTTTGGCTTGTTAGGCCATCCCTGTAGGACTTGTTCCCTGATGTCAGACAAAACTGGTTCGTGGTCTGTCCATTCTCTGGCCTGTTTGGCATTCACTGGTGATGAATCCAGAAAGTTTAATAATAAGACAAGTTCTTGAGGGACGGGGACGCTCACATTGCTGTCCTTTAGAGGTAATCAGCTCAACACGTTGGCATTGGCAATCTGGCTTCCTGGCCAGCGAATAGAAGTATATTCATAAGCAGCTAGAGTCAGTGTCCACCTTTGGATGCGTGTTGAGGCAATTGCGGGTATTGCCTTATCTTCCCCAAACAAGCCTAGTAGTGGCTTGTGATCGGATACGATGGTGAAGTGGTGACCATGGATGTATTGGTGGAATTTCTTAACACCAAATAGAATGGGTAAAGCCTTCTTTCTCTATTTGTATCATCATTCTGCCACACTGAGTATTCTTGAGACGTAGCCAATGGGCCATTCGGAACCATTCGCTATCCGGTGGGAGAGTACTGCCCTTACTCCGTAAGGGGATGCATCGTATGTTAAAATCAATTCTTTCATTGGGTCGAAATGTACCAACAGGGCCAATGAATGTAGTAACTACTTTACTGCCGTAAAAGTCTGTTGTTGTGGGGCTTGCCAAGTCCACTTGTGGTTTTTCTTGAGTAACCTGTGTAATGGAGCCAGTACTGTTGACAAATTTGGGAGAAAACAACCATAGTAGTTAACCATTCGCAAGAAGGACTTGAGTTCTGTGGCATTTTTTGGGGCTGTGCCTCACAAATAGCTCTCACCTTGTCTTCTACTGGGTGAGGGCCCTGCAAGTCAACCCAGGCAAATCACTTCTTTTGCTTGGAAGATACACTTTTCCCTTTTCAAATGTACTGCAGCTTGTCAGAAGCACTTCAATACCTCTTCCAAGTTAGCCAGGTGTTCTTCATCAGTTAGTCCTGTTACTAGGACATCATCGAGATAAACTACCACATGGGAAACACCTTGAAGTAAACTTTCCATGGTCTGTTGGAAAAGGGCACAAGCCGATGAGATGCCGAAGGATAACGTGCTATACTGGTATAACCCCCTATGTGTGTTGATAGTCACAAAATCCTGAGAGGCCTTTTCTAAGCGTGGCTCACGTCCAGTTTCATAATGCAGTTCCCCCTGCCAGCTTGGAGTACAAGTCATCAATTTTTGGTATAGGTTGCTTATCAAGACTGGGCACTTTAACGGTCAACTTGTAGTCCCCGCATATTCGCACACTCTGGTCAGGCTTTAGTACTGGAACTATGGGCGCTGCCCATTTGGGAAAATTGTACAGGTTGTAAGACTCCCAACCTTTCCAGCCTGTCCAATTCTATATCCACTTTTTCTCGTAATGCATAAGGGACTGGCCTCGCCTTCAAATATCTGGGGGTTCCTTCAGGATCCACATGGATTTCAGTTTGCAGCCCCTGAATCTTCCCGAGCTCTTCCCTGAAGACAGAGGCATATTTCTGTAATAATTCTTGCAGATCTTTCATTCTGAGTTGAAAAATCTCAGTCTAATCCAACTTTAGTTCCTTAAGCCAGTTCCGACCAAGTAGAATTGGACCATCCCCTGCTACCACTATCAGGAGTAGTTTAGCAGACTGGCTTCCATATTGTATTGGAACTTGCATATACCTTTTACTCATATGTCTTCGTCAATATATGTCTTTAATCTGGCATCTGAGTTTTCAGCTTTAGTGAGTGGTCTCCTCCATTCAGATACTTAAATGTATGTTCCCCTCTGACATTCATGGATGTGCCTGTATCCACCTCCATTCGAATGGTTTTTCTTTTGACTTCTACTGTCATGTTGACTGGCCCTGTTTTATCCATTTTTAAGTTGTGTAGCAAGTAGAAATCTGACTCTGTTTCTTCTGGTTCCTCCATTATATAAATTTCACGACTTCAGCCTTTTTGTTTGAAATTTTGCCTCAATCTTTCTTTACAATATCACATAATGTGCCCATTGCAATGCCAGTAGAAACACTCGGTTCTCTTGAATTGTTGTTCATTTGTAGGCTGTTTGGTTCCAATTCTGTTCTTATTAATGTGGTTTTTATCCATTAAACAATTGTTTTTTTACTGTTCTGTTAATGGCGGCTGTTTCCAGCTTTTCCACCGAGCCCTGCGCTTCCGCGCCATTTCTAGCTGGTGCCTCCCTCCCGATGTGAAGAACGGCGCCATTTTGAGCTCCCTTCATTTCTTCTGAGTCCCTGACCGAGCGTTCCATTGCGAGCTCCAACTCCAGCGCCTTGCTGAAATCTAAATTTGTTTCTGACAATCTTTTTTAAATGGCATCCTCGTTAATTCCACACACAAATCAGGCTCTTAACATGTCATTAATCAATGTTCCAAACTCACAGTGCTCTGTCAATTGTCTTAAGGCCACTACGTAGCAAGTGACTGTCTCTCCAGGGGCACGACACCTCGAGTTGAATTTAAAACGTTGCGTTGTTACCAAGGGTTTCGGTCAAAAGCAGCTTTTCACTAGATTCACCAACTCATCAAAGCTCTTGGAATCTAGGGTATTGGGTGCCATTAGACTACAAATTAGGCCGAACGTCTGTGGTAAACGGGCAGAATTTTTTGTCCCTCGGGCAGGCGCCGAGCCGAACAGGAGTGAAATAATCCACGATGACGTTGGCCGGAAGCCCCAACATCATCGCTCACTCTCGCGATCTTTCGGTCGGTGGGCGCGCGCGAGTGGCAGCAGTGCGTCTGCCGACAACTAAGAGGCCTATTAAGGCCCTTAAGTAATTAATTAAGCTGCATTTTTTGCTGCCCACTCAGCTATTCGGTTGGCGGGCGGGAGCATAGGCTAGGCAGCCTTTGCATTTATAACAAAACCTCATCCATGGGCGGGATGAGGTTTCCAACGGCTATTGAAAAAAAAAGTTTAAAAATTTTAACATCCTTTTTTACCTCTGACTTAGTCACATGTGGGGACGTGTTTATACCATACGTAAAAGGATTATTTTTCATTTTAAAATCCTTCGGCTCCCTGAGGCAGTTCTGTGCCTTCGGGGACCTGTCAGTGCACACTTCCCCCTTGCATGCGCACACTTCAACGCTCGCGCTCTTCCCGCCCCCATCCTGGCAGCGCTGAGGTTCTTAGCGCACCTTTCATGCTGGCTGGCTGTTAACTAGCCAGCCAGCGTGACATTGCGGCCAGAGCCCGATTGCGGTCAGCCTCACGGCCGTTCCCAGGCCCGCCTGCCACACCCGGCCAATGAGGAGAAAATCCTCCCCTATGTTAAAGAAAACCAGGGGTTTGCACAAATGGCCTAATGTACTTGAGTTACTGTTGGTGCCGGCTTCCCAGCGCACTCACATTTTCACCACTCTTAACCCTCCCACCTGCACCCAAACCCACGCACTCCCCCAAGTTAAAATTCCCCTCCGCTTTTAATTCAGAATTTTGCAGGAGGTGGAAATACAAACCCTAAATTAGCCTGACATTTGTTCATTAAATGTAAACTGAATGTACTAAATTTTCAGTTATCTAACCCAGACTAATGATCTACTTGGAAGTGTAAGGAGCCCAGGGAATATTAAGTTACTTATAAAGTACTACAGATGAAACATCAATAATTTCCATTGATTTGCTCATTTCTAGTGACTGAAATAAAACAATTCAATTATATAGCAAGTCTGGTTCTTCATTCTTTGCTGAACTATCACTGGAAAAGATTATGCATTATCAGTGCCACTTTAAAGAGAATATTTTTAACAGGTTTTACTTTATTTCTTTCCTCTCCCACAGTAGCACTTGCATCCACAAGTCAGCCTTCTGAAACTAAGCTATGCGGCACTGCTTTTCTAAGTTCCGAAAGCCCTTTTGCACTTAGTGACACCTATTTCAGATTTTTTTGTGGCCTTTGGATTTCATAAATATCGTTAGGGTAAACCGAGGTTTTTTTGACCTGTAGAACTATGCTAACAATTGATAAGGTGGCTTACCACCAGCTCCTCAAGGGCGATCAAGAATAGGCTTTGCCAGTGTTGCCCACGATCCGTGGATGAATGAAAAATGTATTGGCCTTGCATGGAAGCTCTTCAAGGTCTGAAATCCCAGAAGTAGCAATGAATTTACATGGCAGGTGCGTAGCACACAGAACCAAGTGAAGCAGCCAAGGGGACAGAAGTCAGACACACATTCAAGGCGGTAATCAAAGTAGGGGTTCAGAGTTCATAATTTGCAAGACAGAAGCTCAGATTACAGCTTTGTAAACAGCCCTTAGTGTGTTCTGTTTTGATTTTCTATTGTGTGTGTTATTTTATTGGTCCGTTTTTGTGCCAACCCATCAATGCAGTCGTCAACTGTTAATCTCCTTCATACCCATACATGATATATTGCACACGGAAATACCTATTTTTAATATTATTACTGCATTCCTTAGTACCTTTATTCCTTATTGCAATGCAATCACCTGCTCCTCCAATCAGTTAAAATTGCCCAGGTTACCTGGCTGCATTGAGAGATGCCAGCAGCTGACTGTTTCTAATTTTAAGCGACTCAACTGATGTCATCAGGACACAATTGCAATTTTAACTGTCTCGAGTTGGAAGTCTAAGTGAGCTACCTACTAAGTGAAGATAGCAGGGAAGATTAGAGCCAAAGAAAGGCCCAAAATATTATTAGGACATTTTTTCTTTGCTTTCCTTGTGGACCCAGAGGGGTAGGGGTATTCCTCCTGACAAGGAAAGCTTCGGCTCCCCCTACCACACATTTGTACCCTCCCCCTATTCCACCCCTCCCAGGCCTGGTCACTGGGATACTTCCAGCAGCCATTTCTGTCATCTGCCTGGCCTCAGTAAGCAGAAAACTGCATCAACGCCAGTTCAAAATTGTCAAAAAACAGTACCTTTGGCACCAGCACCACTGCAGTTCCATGTTCAGGAATGCAAGACCAGTTCAACCAGTACCCCAAGTTATTTTCCAATTTTACTGGTTTTTTCCCTTCTGTTGATTTTTTTTTTTTGTTGCTTCCCTTTATGTTGCCAGCCAGAATGGGCATGAAATTCAGTTGGCAGGATTTAAATGAGACTCGGGTGTTAACAATTCAGGCTGCGTTTCTGATGCAGAATAGAAACATAGAAAATAGGAACCAGAATAAGTCATTCTCCCCTTCAAGCCTGGTCCGCCATTCAATGTGATCATGGCTGATCCTCTATTTCAACACTGTACTCCCGCTCCCTCCCCATAGCCCTTGATGCCTTAAGAGTCTAGAAATCTATCTATTCCCTTCTTAAATATATTCCGTTACCTGGCTTCCACAGAATGCTGTGGTAGAGAATCCCACAGGTTCACCACCCTCAGAGTGAAGAAGCGTCTCCTCATCTCAATCCTAAATGGCCTACTCCATATCCTGAGACTGTGACCCCTTGCTCTAGACCTCCCAGTCAGAGGAAAGAGACCAAAACTGCACACAGTACTCCAGGTTTGGTCTCACGAAAGCCCTGTGCAACTGAAGCAAGACATCCTTGCTCCTACGCTCAAATCCTCACGCAGTGAAGGCTAACATATCATTTTCCACCTTAACTGCTTGTTGCACCTGCATGCTTGCTTTCAGTGATTGCTGTACAAGGACACCCAGGTCCTTTTATACATCAACATTTCCCAATCTATCACCATTTAAATAATACTCTGCCACTCAGTTTTTCTTACTGAAGTGGATAACTTCGCACTTAACCACATTATACTGCATCTTCCACGTGTTTGCCCACTCACTCAATTTGTCTAAACTGCCTTGAAGACTCTTAACATCCTCCTCAGGACCACGCATATTCCCACCAAGTTCCATGTTATCAGCAAACTTGGAAATATTACATTTGGTTGCTTCATTCAAATTATTGATATATATTGTAAATAGCTGGGGCCCAAGCACTGATCTCTGCAGTACCCCACTAGTCACCGTCTGCCACTCTGAAAAAGACCCATTTATTCCTACTTTCTGTTTTCTGTTAACCAATTCACATGCCAATATATTACCTCCAATTCCACGTGCTTTAATTTTGCACACTAACATCTTATGTGGGACTTTTATCAAAAGCTTTCTGAAAATTCAAACACACCACACCCACTGGCTCTCCCTTTTCTATTCTGCTAGTTATGTCCTCAAAAAGCTCCAGTAGATTTGCCAAACATAATTTCGCTTTCATAAATCCATGTTGACATTGTCTAATCCCATTCATATTTTCTAAATGTCTTGTTATCACATCTTTTATAATAGACTCTAGTATTTTTCCGACTACTGATGTTAGGCTAACTGGTTCGTAATTCCCTCTTTTCTCTCTCCTTTTTAAATAGTGGGCTCACATTTGCCACCCTCCAATCTGCCAGGACTGTTCCAGAATCTACAGAATTCTGGAAGATGACAACCAACACATCCACTATTTCCATGGCCAACTCCTTTAGCACCCTGGGATGTCGATTATGAGGCCCCAGCGATTTATCGGCTCTGCCTCATTAATTTCTCTTGCACTTTTTTTTTTAGTAATACTAATTTCTTTCAATTCCTCCTTCTCACTAAACCCTTGGTACCCTAGTATTTCTTGGGAAGTTATATGTCTCTTTCTCCTTGAAGACAGAGCTAAAGTAGTTGCTTAATTGCTCTGCCATTTCTTTGTTCTCTATTATAAATTCTGATGTCTCAGACTGTAAGAGACCTACATTTGTCTTCACTAATCTTTTTCTTTTTACAGTTGAGTTTCCAACCTGCCATCGCCCACTGAAAACGGGTCTGGAGATAAAATTAAGCCATTATTGATTTTGAAAAAACTCTTTAATGTCTCATCAAAGTTGCCATCACGTTTTTATTCTACCACTGTCCATGGGTTAAAGATATACTTGAAGGCTTTGTTTTACTGTTTGATGTCCACAATAAGTCTGATGTTGAATCAGGATTAAAGTGCTAAATTGGCTCCAGAAAAATAAAGCTGCACTCTGCTACTGCCTTTGTATAAATGATGGTCAAACACCGTCATACAAATGCACTGCTGCACTTGTTGCTAACGTGGTGAAATGTTAAACCAAATTTGTCTGCCCAGGTGATACCAATGGTGCCTTTTGAATAAGAGCAGGGAGTTCTCCATGGGAAGGATTTTGCCCTCGCCGGGCAGGCTCATTAGGAGCGGTCAGGAAGCTGATGGCTGCCCGCGATCAAGGCCGGACCGCGATTTCACACTAGTGGATCAGTTAAGGTCTGCCCAACATGAAATGTGCGCTGCAGTGCACAGCACTGCCTGTGTGGAGGGGGGCAGAGGGCAAGTAGGGAACTTTGCGCATATGCATGTGTGCGCAATGGAAAAGCTCCCTGCCTAGGGAGATGAGCATTTCTGAAAATAAGAAATAAAGATTTTTAAAATGTTATGAAACACGTCCCGTTATGTGACTCTGTCACATGAGCAGGGACATGTTATAAATGAAATTTTAACATTTTAATTTAATTTTTATTTGCTGTTGGAAACCTCATCCGCCCGCCAACCGTAAAGTTGGATGGGCAGTGAAAAATTTCTCTTGATTACCTTTTTAATGGCCTTAAGAGGCCTTTTAATTATCAGTGGGCATGCTGCCAATTCCAGCACGCGCCCGCTGACCGAAATATTGCGCAAGTGCGCAATGATCTCAGGACGCTCACCTGACATCATTGCACGTCATTTTACGCTCTGTCGGATCGCCCACCCACCAAGCAAAAAATTCTCCCCCATGTCTCCCATACAACACCACCAAAACAGGTCATTATCACATAACTGTTTGTGGGATTATGCTGTGTGCAAATTAGCTGCTGGATTTACCTCCATTACAACAGTGGCTGCACCTCAAAAGCATTTCATTGATTGTTTAGCCTTTTAGGCATCCTTTTAGGTCATGAAAGGCGGTATACAAACTACAAGTTATTTCCTCTCTCTGATCAATATTGCTGAATGGAAATACAATCCCTTAGCAATTTATCAATATCTTAGTACTATCAGCCATTAGCCTTACATGAACATGTACATATCACACTGTTTTTCAGTGCTTGTGGGAACCTTTGAAACACCACAAATTGTACAATCCTTTTAATGAACAAGTGGGAGACAACTCAAAGAATTGATTTTGCAAGCATTTTTCAGCCTTAACATCATCCCCTTCCATTGTTCATTTGAAATCAAGCCTTCACTTGGCTTCTTTGGTGACTCAATCAGTTCATGCAGTGATTAGCTGAGTCAAAAGGCATGAAAGGTCCTGGATTGATCCCTGCTATGTGCTGAGTTAGCTGATCTCAAATAAAATGGTGCTGGGACACCTCAGTTGCCCTGCTTACAGAAGGGAAAACACGACAGGCTTTCAGTAACCTTTGCAGGAATTGTTTGTGTGTGTGTGTGTGTGTGTGTGTGCGTGCATGCGTGCGTGCGTGTGTGTGTGTGTGAATGAACATTGGTCTTGGTAGTAATGTTTGTCTTGGCAAAGTACCCTTCCAAAATTCACTGGCTGTTTTGGCAAGACATTTTACCCTGGCAAGGCGTCAGTGCCTTTAGGAACAGAGAGAAAGAAATAAACTTTATGGAGAAAAATTGTTACTTTAGATAGCACATAATGAGATATCCTTCAGTAAGCTTTGTATAACCTTTATAATTATCCACTTAATCTAGTAGATTGCTGCTGTATTTGCAAAAGTAATTACCTGTAGTTTGAAATGTTTTATCCACTGGAGTAATGTTGGTGACATTTAAAACCAATTGGGGAATAAACCATAATCCTTGTAAAGTGGGCCTTTGTTTATCACAGATAAAAATACATCCATTGCAAAGATTTTAAGTATGTTATCAATCAAAGTTACTAAAACGTGACTTGGTTACATGTTTATGAAGGTCAAAGGGTCCTCTTTACAAGAAAGCAGATTAGATGGAAGGCATGAAGAAGATCGATACACAGCTCTGGGCAGTTTAGGGAAGACTTAATGTGGCAGAGGATGCCACTGCTGACTGTCAGGGGCATCAGTTTTCGAGGGCTTCTCCCACTCATTTGCCAAAACTTAATTTTCTTGAGTTTTTCGTGACTTTTCCACCACAATCACAGAGCATGGATAGAAGAACCCATGGGGAAATTCACTCTCAGGGTCTCTAATGTTGAATATTCTAATTCAGTGAACCCCCAGTGCTAGATAAATGAGTTCAACAGTAACTCCACTCCAAGATGATCAGCAACCAGTCATTTTTTTTTATAAGTAATTGAAATTCACATAGGATCTTGTGCTGTTAATCGCATCTGCAGGTAGTAAAGAGTAACCTGTGAAATATTCAATTTAAAACTGCAGTTGTTTGTTTGTCGTTGTTACTTTTGCTTCCAAATGCCTCGATTTTAAAATTCTCATCCTTATTTTCAAATCCTTCCATGGCCTCACCCATCCTTATTTCTGTAATCTTCTTGAGGCCCACAACCCTCCACGATAACTGTACTCCTTCAATTTTGGTCTCTTGAACATCCCTGAGTTTAACCGCACCAAGGGTGGCGGCCGTGCCTTCAGCTGCCAAAGCCCTGAGGGCCAGAATTCCCTCTCTAGATCTCTCTATTTTTCTACCTCAAGGTGATGCTTAAAACCTACCTCTTTGACCAAGCTTTTTGTATACACCCTGATATTCCCGGTTGTGGCTCAGTGTTACCCTATTGTTTGATGAGGCTCCTGTGAAGCACTTTGGGATGCTTTATTACGTTAAAGGTACTATAGCCATTTTAATTTTAGCTTATTTCGAAGAGCAATAGTGAACTGAGTTAGTCCAGAGATTGTAACGTTTCTTGTGTAGCAAGAGTGATTGATCATTGTGACTGAGTCATAAGTAGGGCGCCAGACCTGACTATCTGCCTGTGCGCCTTTCTTCTGAATGGAAACCCTCATAGGCCAGGATTTTCCGGTTGGCAGGGGGCAAGCCGGAGTGGCCATGAAACAGACCACCACCCACGATCGGGCTGCCTGGGTGAGTGTGGGGGAGGGGGGCGGTGAGGGAGGAGGGCGAGCGCTGAAGTTTGCGCAAGCGTGCAGGTGCACTCAGTGAAAGCTCCCTGAAGGCACGGAGCTGCCTCAGGGACCTGAAGGTTTTTAAAATAAAGAATTTAAAAATGTTAAGACTCTGTTACATGATCAGGGACCTGTTAGTAATTGGCTTGAAATTTTTTTTTTAATCACTGATGGAAACCTCATCCCCCTCCTTCCCCCCTCCACACATAGATGAGGTTTCGCAAAAAAAAAAAATCAAAATCAGCCGCTGGGCCGAGATTTTCCGGTTGTCGGGCAGGAGCGACCGAAACTATCGCGTGAGAGCGTGATGACATCAGAACGCTCACCCAACATCGTCGCCTGTCATTTTATGCTCGTTCGGGTCGGGTGCATCCCGACGAGCGAAATATTCTGCACACACAGTAGTAAACGTAGTGAGCATAGGTGGAAGGTCTGTTTTGATTATGTAGTTGTTGTAATTATAGTCATAGGCCTGAATTTTTTCAGTCAGCAGGTAGACTCGGCGGGAGCGAGCGGGAGCAGTCACAGAGCCACCCGCGATCAGCTCCGCGCCACCATTTTATTAGGGCGGGCCTTATAAGATGTGAGCGGTAGCCTCAGTACCACCTTTGCAGGGAGGGGGAGTCGGGGGCCAGCGCTGTTTCGCACATGCGCATGAAAGAGCGCTTCAATCTCCCTGAGGCAGCTCCGTGCCTCAGCGGGATGGAAGCGCTTTTGAAACAAATAAACGGGTCGAAAATTGAATTAAACATGTCCCCTCACACGACTGTTGTCAGACGAGATGGAACGCGTTTTTCTATTTCAGGAAACATTGTTATTTAATTCACAGAAGCTTCAGAAAACGCCCATCCCGCTCGTGGACGAGGTTTCCTAAAAATCGTGAAGGCCGCTCGGCCTTTTCGCCTGCCCGCCAACCTTAAGGTTGGACGGACAGCGTAAACAATGACCTTAATTACTTCCTTAATGGCCTTAATAGGTCGTTTAAATATCGGCGGGCGTGCAGCCGACACCAGCACGTGCCCGTCGAACGAAACATTGCGAGACAGCGCCATGATGTCAGGACGCACGCCGGAGTCATTTTACACGCTGGTGTATCAGGCCCTCCCTCTGAAAAATTCAGGCCATAATGAACTATAAAATAAAGTTTTTTAAAAAATCTGATAAAACTTTGACAAGGGCTACAAACGATGATACATTAAAAAGGCAATGTTAGAGAGTTTAATGTGTGACCTTAACGATAAGATTTTGTGCAATCTGATATTAGCCCAGTTTCCATTTCTTTGAGCTGTTGCTGCTGATTTGTTTCTTGATTTACATTACATGCTTTGCATTTTAATACTTTCAATTAAAAGTTGTGGGGATTGAAACTTAGGGGGTAGTGGGGATGGAGGTGTAAAGTGAGCACCTGAGGGAAAGAAGCACCTGTTAAACACCCTGCTTGAATTTCCAATTCCCTTTTCCACTGACTGTTATGCAAATGTTAAAGTTAAATTTCACCCCCAAATAAAAAACGGCAGAGAGACAGGTAAGGAACCGTTAAGGCTGAGATATACAGTATAATAATAAGGTTCGGGAGAGGAGAGATGAGTGAAAATAGTCATGTGGGAGAATTTTCTCCCTGTTGGGGGGGAGTTGGGCAGGAGTGGGCGTGGGCGGGAGCGCAGCCGATCGGCGCCCATGATTTACATGGGCGGGCCAATTAAGGCACCCAGAAGTGCTGAGTACTCCCTGCGCGGGCAGGGGGAGTAGGCTGAGTTGGGGCCCTGCGCTCTTTCGCATGAGCTGGGACATGTCAATGAAGTTTAATTAAAAAATTTATTTAATTTATAAACCCTTCATGAAACCTCATCCCGCCCGTGGATGAGGTTTCATGATAAATGCGAAGGCCGCCTGGCGTCATTTTATGCGTCGGCCCCCACACACCGAACAGAAGATTCTGGCCATGGAATCTGAAAAGATCGTAAAAATGGAGATGCATAGATCAGTACTCAGGTATAATGAAGAAATGCTGGTATGACACATGAGGTGTATTATCAAAGGGAGCTGAAGATAATTGGCAAAGGAACCAGAAGGGAGATAAGGAGAATTTGTCTTATACTCTGAGTTGCTGTGATCTAGAATGCAGGGAAGGTGGGAGCAGATCCACTAGTAACTTTTAAAAGGAATTAATTGCATGTATACCTGAACACTAATTTGTAGGGCAATGAAGAGGGAGCGTAGAAATGGGATTAATTAGATAGCTCTGTCAAAGAGCAGACATAAGCACGATGGGCTGAATGACCTCCTGTGCTGTAAGATTCTATGGGGTTATTTTTTTAACCCCAAAAAGGAGTGGGTTGTTAAAATTTTTAAAAACCTCAAGCTCATTTTTACCTATTTTTATCTCTTTACGTCTCTATGAAATGTCTTGGAATATTTCCATATGTTAAAAGTGCTATATATAATGCAAGTTGCTGTAATTGCTGTTTAATATTGTAAATTTAAATTTGCAATTGACAAATCACATTACCAGAATGCAGCATAATAATTTTCTTTTTTTTTTAATCCTTTTTTCTAGTGTGAAGATGGTGCTGTTGTGGACCCTGGGCGATATCTTTAAGACGACATACTTCATTGCTAATGCAACTCCAGTACAATTCTGGGTTTGTGGGACTGTTCAGATTTGCATTGACATTGCAATTTTCTTTCAGGTTTTCACCTATGGACAAGAGGAGCGTGAAAAATACACCTAACAAGATTGCATAGCGTCAGAGAATGGCTGCCTGGGCAGCACAGTGAGGCTAGATTTTTTTCTTCCCGTTTCTATGGAAGAATATCCTGTGCTGTGACATCATTCATCTAAAGTGCCTTAACCAAAGAAAGCATTTCTTTCCTGCAGGATGCATTCTGCTTTTGTCTAAAATATCTAAATTAAGAACTAAACCGTACCTCCAACATGCAGTGGGAAGAGGTAGCTTTAAGTATCTTTTATGATTTAGCTATCAGCAAGAAGAGGCGAACAAGGACAGCAGCAGCAAGAACAGAGAACTACGCACCTTTGTTAAAAGCATACATTAAGGTCTGACAAGATGACTATTGCTGGAATATGAGAATGGTTCTAAACATCTCCTCAAGCCTTAATATAAAATTAATTTTGTATTATAATCTAAACTTTCCACATACAGGTCGGTGACAGGAATTTTACTCCCTGCGAATGCGTTACCTGTCATTTTCCACTGGGCATAGGTATCAGTTCAGTTCTACACTGTCAGCACACGTTTGGAAAATTACTCCCTTTTTAATCCTTTAGGTTTTAAACAGTTGCCCAAAAGTATTAAATATAGTTGATACTGGCTTTATAGCCTTTATAGTGTTGTGTCTGACATATTGAATGACAATATTTAAAAACCAGACTATACAGAGGAGACTTTCATTTAAAATGATTGGAAATCCTGGAAAAATGCTGCAGATTTGGACCCTGAATCATTGAGAACTTATTTTTCAATGAGATCTATTAAAGGATCAATTCCAGCATTTTATTACATGATATTGTCCATTGCAAACACTGGAAATTGCTTTTTTGTTGTTCCTTCTACTGTTTTACACTATTTCTACTTTCTGTGCTTTGTGTTTCACTTTGTTTTTTTTTAAAAAGAAAACAATGCAACAATTAGGTGGCTTTACTCTTGGCCTGTTCCCTGAGCATTATATTTTTTAGTGATTAGTTATTTGGTCATTTCTAAACCAAACGTATCAAGTACACGCAAAATTTAATTTGCTGTAACATAAATGCTCAGTGCGCTGAACGAATCCTGTGGGTGGATAATCGGAGGAAAAGTGACCTTGAATAATGAATGTGATAAGGATATGCTTTATTGTTGAAAATAGTGCAGAGTCTAGAATATTTACATATTATTGCTGGAAAAGTGTTTTAAACGTTATTTCCTGCTTAGTAGGATATTTTTAACTATCTTAAAAGAAAATTAAGTTTTCCCTTGCTAAAATGTTATTTAAAGTAAAGTTAAGTAAGTCAGTTCTTAAAAAGTATGCAATGCACCTTTTGTTTAGATAAGCAGCTAACAGTCCAATGTAAATGCACTCATTGTCCCACATAAAAAAATCGTCTGTACGTTGTACTTGCAGTGATGCTACGCTGGTTAGACCTCCAACTTGTTTTTAATGTTGCAACATTACCTGTCCTCCTGAAGAAGGGTTTAAGGAAATATTTTACTTTCTCACACACAATTGATCTTCACCATCCACCACCAACGGGCAGCAAGGGGGTCAAAGCGACGGCGTTGCCTGCCCACATTTGCCAGTGTGAGACCCGGGTCATTGGAAGCCCTGGCTTGATTTAAATGCTGTTGGTGAGCTGCAGCTCGTGAGATACAGGAGGGCAGGAGATTGACCGGCTCCTAAGTTGAGCTGGCAGGTCAGGTCAATTTTGGTAGGGCAAGGTGGGTTTGTGATTCCGAGGTGGGGATCAAATGGAGCAGGAAGGTAGCTGGCTGCGGTCTCTTTTTTCTGGATGCCAAAAGGAATACCCCTGCTCCTCCTGCCCCAGGAGAATAAAATGGAAGTTTCTTGGGCTGTTTCATAGGTCTCCTAAGGGCCGTTGATTGTTCTGCACAACACCCTGTACAAATGGTTGCAGTGTGGACCTCAAAATTGCAAGTCAGTCTTACAGCCAGCATAGAGCACCAAGTTGTGTACTTATTCTGCTGCCTGTTTCAGATGGACAGGATGCTCGCACATTCGCAGGCTCATCTGGAATTCCCATCCAGAAGACCTTGTGCATCCAGCTCCTGCCCCTACACCATAGAGTGATTTTCAATCGTTGACCATCTCTTTTTCAGGCGATTAAAGGACCACAAGCAATTGAAAATCACCCTCGCTACTTCATAGCAAGAATTAGCAAGTCATTAGCAAGAATTATTTCATTACTTTGCTCCTCACACCCGTTTTAGGTTGTGAGCAAAAATTGGCAAGGCAGTAATAATGAAATTAAAGTCTAATAAAACATACAATACTGGAAACGCTCTGTCAGTCAGGCAGCAGCTGTGGAGTGAGAAATACAGTTAACCTTTCAGGTCAATGACCTTTCATCAGAACTCAGCTTTCCCAGTATTATGTTTTGTATTACAGGAAAGGCTGTCACTACTTTTATTTATCAGTATAGGCACATTTCCTTTTGTGTTAACTTTTAACAGAACTGAATACACTAGGGGCGGAATTTTACAGCCCCTGTCTTAGTGGGGGCAGGGTCGTAAAATGTGACGAGCCATTCAAAGGTCCATTGACTTTGGCGGGACCAGAAATTCCACCGGTGGGAGGGGCCATAAAATTCCACCCCATAAGGCCCCATTACCAAGTCTGCCTCCTTGCAAATAATTGGATAGGCTAAGGTGCAGGTGGATGCTCCATCTTTACAAGGATGAATGGGATTTCACAACCAAGGCTGACCATTTTCCAAGCTGATCCACCAGACTCTTCCCAGAGCTACTATGAAAGCCTGGTGAAACAACTGACAAAATCCAGCACCTTATATCCTGAAATAAAGGAATTAATCATTCATGGAAAGAAGACAAAAAATGTTGGGTGGGATTTTCCTCCCGATGCCAGCAGACTTTTAACGGCTTTCCAAATTTTCCCATCTTGCCCGTGACAATGCCCACCAGTGTCAGGGCTGGAAAATCCCACCCATGGTTTTGGGAGTTCCTCACCCCAACCCAGACCTGGTGCAAACCTGGATATCCATAGCCCAGTTACATGAGGCATACCAGCCTTCAAAGGGGCAGAAATGAACCCCACCAGGGCAACAGGCCCCAAGAGGCAACCTGAACCCCTGAAAGTGATAGGGTTACATCGGATATGCGGAGGCTATGGGCTGGCATTCGCTAATGAGGCTTGGGATTCCCAGTCGTCCCCTCTCCCTACCTCCCAGACGAAAGTCAGGCAGTTGAGCTTCCCGCAGCATGAGACAGGTAGGTGCCAGAGATACAGCCATAGTGGTGTAGATGCTCACTTACTTTGCAGAAATAATGTATCCTCCCACTCACCCCCGCAGCTGTGGCACAGTTGAGCACCGACAGTGAGATAGCCAAGCAATTACTAGGATTGCAACCTGCACATTTTTGGGCTCTTGGCATATGATTTTCTTTATTATTTTGTCTTTGAATATTTGCACAAAAGATTAAGTACAAATATATTTAAGTTACATGAATAAAGCAGACTTTACTAGTGCAATGCAAAAATTAATATCAGATGGTTTGTGCATACACAGTTATAGGGGGTGAGGTTTTTCCTCACCATTCAGAAAGGTTCGACTTTTTTTAGCCTATGTTATTACAGAATGTACTGCCGCAGTGGTTTTCAGGTTCAGTTTGACTGAGCTCCAGCAGGGCTGGATGACTTTATATTACATTATTCATCATGTTTTTTTGTACATGGGTAATACACTGGCGGTGAATTTTACCTGAGTTGTCAATGCCAATTATTGTCTTATACATTGTATTTGAATCAAATATATGCTTCTATACAATGAAGATGTTATTGAGGTAACTGAAGAAATGCTGCACGTTCATGTGCAGTCCGTAGTTTCACAATAATCCACCATATCTTTTGCCAAAGCATTTAATAATTTGAGGATGTTGATTCTCTGAATTAACAAAGTACCTTTGGAAATAGCACACTTTCTCCCATTGTGCAGAGATAGGTTTTCTATAATACCTATCAGGATAAGCTGAAACATTTTAGTTTTATACATTTTAATTTTGGCATAAATAAATGCCCACAGTCACTGCAGGATTGATTTTCTTACACATTCTCAAATTGTAGTCAGTCACTTCAAAAAAAAAATCATAACGCAGAATGACTAGATTTGATATGTATTATGTTCATTTCAGCTATTCATTCATACATGCATAACAGAGCTTTACTTTCAGCAGCTTGGTAATATTTAAGAGGCGTTAATACAGAGCAGGTATTTTTTGAAGTCATTTGTGATACAATATACAGTCCAGGGTGATTGAACAAGCTTGTACTCAACCTAAATTTTGTTTTAAATTTTGATTTTATATACATATTTATACTGGATACCACTCAGTGAATTTATGGTAGCAGCTACTCTCAGGTTTTAGATGATACTGGCAGAAGAAGCAGAACAAGAGTTTAAGCCAAACCTCTGTATTTATGCCAAGAGAAAAATGCTGCACCACTGAACCTCAACCTCAGCTCTTTGTATTGATACAAAGTACTGGTGGTGAAGCTTCACATGTAATTTCTACCAGTGAAATCCTCTCCCAGGCTCCCTCATTACTTGGAACATGAGTGGAGAATTTCAGATACAGTACTTAGTTAATTATCGTTTGCTGAACCAGGATTGCCAGAACATGCACTTGGCATTGAGAAATCTGGGACTTGTTTGATGATGTCCAATTTTGTTTTGTGTGCTGCCAGCATCACTGATGTCAAATCTGAGAGTATCTGTTATGCTTCCAATTGCCTTTAGTTAGATTCTGTTCTGGCACTAGTTCTATACAAGAGAATCAACTGAATTGTTCCCTGGGGCCATGCCTCGTAGTTCACTGAATGGTGCCCAGTAATGTGCAGGAGGTGATTTTGTGAAGAAAGAGTCCCAGTGCCTCACGAGATGAATGGACCACATAATTGATCCGACAGTGTTATATCTCTTCTTCTGACCCACACTCCTTATCTGGTGAAGTTCCATGCCAAGCTGGAAGCTTCTCAAAAACTCCCCTGATAGTACACACCAACATTGTAGATGAATTTATGTTGATCTATGCAAGGAATTGCCTTTGTGTCTTTTTTAACCTTCCAGGTCAAATATAACGTTTAAGAATCTACACATAAATTATCCTGTTTACTTTCAAATATTGTTTTGTAAGGAAAAAAGAACAAGCATTCTACATATGTATGTTATTCTGCTAAATAGCTTGACAATGTTGCATTTTGATGTCTTGTTTAATATTTCATTGTTGATAAGGACGAAAATATCATGGTGTTGTATTAAAATGCTTAATGAAAATGTATTTTCTTGCTTATTTCATATTATTGACATTAATTTTATGTATATTTAAACAATTTAAGCCTAATATACAAGTGAACAGTAATTTGAATTGAAACAGAACTCTGAATGCATCCATTTTGGGCATGATACACGAAATACAGAGGGCAAGAAAATGATTTGCGACCTGCCGATTCCAGTGGAGGTAAACAGCTCATAAATGTGGTGCAGCCACACCATTTATCTGACTGCAGCATAGGTCTCAACATCTGCCACACTGCTGGCTGCTCTATTGCTGCAGCCAGCCTTCTATTCTCTTTTTTATTTATTCTTTCGTGGGATGTGGGCATCACTGACTAGGCCAGCTTTTGTTGCCCATCCCTAATTGCCCTTGAGAAGGTGGTGGTGAGCCACCTACTTGAACCACTGCAGTCAATGTGGTTGGGGTAGGTACACCCACAGTGCTGTTAGAAAGGGAGTTCCAGAATTTTGACCCAGTGACAGTAAAGGAACAGCGATAGAGTTCCAAGTCAGGATGGTGTGTGTCTTGGAGACGAAATTGCAGTGGTGGTGTTCCCTTTCATCTGCTGCCCTTGTCCTTCTAGATGATAGAGGTCTTGGCTTGGGAAGGTGCTGTTGAAAGCGCCTTGGTGAGTTGCTGCAGTGCATCTTGTAAATTGTATACATTGCTGCCACTGTGCATCAATGGTGGAGGAAGTGAATGTGCAAGGTGGTGGATAGGGGGCCAATCAAGCAGGCTACTTTGTTTCTATCTCCATAGATGCTGCTAGACGTGCTGAGCTTTTCGAGCATTTTCTGTTTTTGTTTCTGATTTCCAGCATCCGCAGTATTTTGCTTTTGTCCTGAATGATGTTGAGCTTCTTGTATGTGGTTGGATTTACACTCATCCATCACACTCCTGACTTGTCCCTTGAGGATGCCTTGAGGACTTTGTGAGTCAGGAGATGAGTTATTTGCTGCAGGGTTCGTAGCCTCTGACCTGTTCTTGTAGTCACAGTATTTATATGGCTAGTCCAGTTCAGTCTCTGGTCAATGGTAACCCCCAGGATGTTAATAGTGGGGGATTCAGTGATGGTAATGCCATTGAACATCAAGGGGCAATGATTAGAGTCTCTCTTGTTGGAGATGGTCATTGTCTGGCACTTGTGTGGCTCGAATGTTACTTGCCACGTCTCAGCCCAAGCCTGAATATTATCAAGGTCTTTCTGCATTTGGACATGGACTACTTCAATATCTGAGGAGTCGCGAATGGTGCTGAACATTGTGGAATCATCAGCGAACTTTGCCACTTATGACCTTATGATGGAAGGAAGGTCATTGATGAATCAGCTAAAGACAGGCCTAGGACACTACCCTGAGGAACTCCTGCAGTGATGTCCTTGAACTGAGATGATTGACCTCCAACAACCATAACCATTTGTTCTAGTACATGAGTCACAAAAGGTTAGTAGGGAGTTACAGCAAATAATTAAGAAGGCTAGTGGAATGCTATCCTTTATTACAAGAAGAAATGAACATAAAAGTAAGGATGTTATCCTTATTAGGCATTGGTGAGACCACATCTTGAATATTGTGTGCAGTTTTGGTCTCCTTATTTAAGGAAGGATGTAAATGCATTGGAGACAGTTCAGAGGAGGTTTACTAGGTTGATACCTGGAATGAGCAGATTGTCTTATGAGGAAAGGTTAGACAGACTCTTCTTTTTTCCCCTGGAGTTTAGAAGAGTGAAGGGTGACTTGATTGAAGTATATAAGATCCTGAACGGTATTGACAAGATGGATGTGGAAAGGATGTTTCCTCTGGTGGGTGAGTCCAGAACCACGGGGCACTGTTAAGGGTTGTCATTTTAGGATAGATGAGATTTTTTTCTCTTAGAGGGTTGTGCGACTTTGGAACTCTGCAGGGGCATTGAATATTTTTAAGGCAGAGACTGATAGACTCGTGTTAGTCGAGGGAATCGAGGGTTATCAGGGGTAGATGGGAATGTGGAATTCAAAACACAAACAGATCAGCTATGATCTTATTGAACAGCGGAGCAGGCTCGAGGAGCCGAATGTCCTACTTCTGCCCCTATTTCGTATGTTCATAAGTATCTTTCCTTGTGATAGGTATGACTCCAACAAGCAGAGAGTATTCCCTCTGATTCCCATTGATTCCAGTTTTGCTGGGGATCCTTGATGCACGCTTGGTCAAATGTAGTCTTTATGTCACTTTCATCTCACCTCTGGAGTTCAGCTCTTTTGTCCATCTTTGAACTAAGGCCCTAATGAGGTCAGGTGCTGATTGACCCTGACAGAACCCAAACTGAGCATCAGTGAGCAGGTTATTGCTAAGCAAGTGCCGCTTGATAGCACTGTTGATGATCCCTTCCATTACTGATGATCGAGAGTAGACTGAAGGGGCAATAATTGGCTGTGTTGGATTTGTCCTGCTTTTCGTGTCCAGGACATACCTGGGCAATTTTCCACATTGCTGGGTAAATGCCAGTGTTGTAGCTGTACTGGAACAGCTTGGCTAGGGGGCGTGGCAAGTTCTGGAGCACAAATGCTATTGCCGAAATATTGGCACAGCCCATAGCTTTTGCAGTATCCAGTGACTTCAGCCATTTCTTGATATCATGTGGAGTGAATCGAATTGGCTGAAGGCTGGCATCTGTGATGTGGGGACCTCTGGAGGGTGGCGAGATGGATCATCTACTCGGTGCTTCTGGCATTTTTGCAAATGCTTCAGCCTTATCTTTTGCACTGATGTGCTGGGCTCCCCCATCATTGAGGATGGGGATATTTGTGGAGCCTCCTCTTCCAGTGAGTTGTTTAATTGTAAACCATCCTTCATGACTGGATTGGCAGGTCTGTACAGCTTAGATCTGATCCATTGGTTGTGGAATTGCTTAGCTCTTTCTATCACTTGCTGCTTAGACTGTTTGGCACCCAAGTAATCCTGTGTTTTAGCTTTGCCAGGTTGACACCTCGTTTTTAGGTATGCTTGGTGCCGCTCCTGGCATGCCCTCCCGCACCCTTCATTAAACGAAGGTGACTTGGTGGTAATGATAGAGTGGGGGATATTCTAGGTCATGAGGTTACAGATTTTGGCTAAGTTTAACATTGCTGCTGCTGATGGCCCACAGCACCTCATGATTATCCAGCCCTGTGTTGCTAGATCTGTTTGAAATCTATCCCATTTAGCACAGTGGTACTGCCACACAGCACAATGAAGGGTATCTTCAATATGAAGACGGGACTTTGTTTCCAGAAGGATTGTGCGGTGGTCACTTCTGCCAGTATTGTGATGGACTGAAGCATCTGCAGCAGGCAGCTCAGTGAGGATGAGGTCAAGTATGTTCTTTCCTCTTGTTGGTTCCCTCACTGCCTGCCGTTTAAAACATAACAATCTTATATAAACTTACATTCATAACATTAATCCCTGACATTCTGCCCCTTCTCTTACAAGAATAGGGGGAACACAACAAAAGGGAGCAGAACTCCGACAGCACAAGGACAACTGCATCTCCTGAGCCCTATGGAGGAGATGATTCTCCACATTACAGGGCCTGCTGTGACAGAGCCCTTGGTATCTGGTATCTCTGAGAACATTCAGGATGCTATTCCTACCTTATTGCCCCTCCCAACTTCCAGCACCTCTTGATCCTGCTATCCAGCATAGTGCGTTTACAAACACACAAGAATTAGACCATAAGACATAGGAGCAGAAATTAGGCCATTCGGCCCATCGAGTCTGCTCCGCCATTCAATCATGGCTGATAAGTTTCTCAACCCCATTTTCCCGCCTTCTCCCCATAATCTTTGATCCCCTTACCAATCAAGAACCTATCTATCTCGGTCTTAAATACATTCAATGACCTGGCCTCCACAGCCTTCTGTGACAATGAATTCCATAGATTCACCACTCTCTGGCTAAAGAAGTTTCTCCTCATCTCTGTTCTAAAAGGTCTTCCCTTTACTCTGAGGCTGTTCCCTCGGGTCCTAGTCTCTCCTGCTAATGGAAACATCTTCCCCACATCCATTCTATCCAGGCCTTTCAGTATTCTGTAAGTTTCAATCAAATCCCCCCTCATCCTTCTAAACTCCATCGAGTATAGACCCAGAGTCCTCAAACGTTCCTCATATGTTAAGCCTTTCATTCCTGGGATCGTTCTCGTGAACCTCCTCTGGACGCTCTCCAGGGCATGCACATCCTTCCTGAGATATGGGGCCAAAATTGCTCACAATATTCTAAATGTGGTCTGACCACAGCCTTATAAAGCCTCAGCAGCACATCCCTGCTTTTATATTCTAGTCCTCTCGAAATAAATGCCAATGTTGCATTTGCCTTCGTAACTACCAACTCAACCTGCAAGTTAACCTTAAGAGAATCCTGGACTAGCACTCCCAAGTCCCTTTGCACTCCAGATTTCTGAATTCTCTCCCCATTTAGAAAATAGTCTATGCCTCTATTCTTCCTACCAAAGTGCATGACCTCACACTTCCCCGCATTGTATTCCATCTGCCACTTATTTGCCCATCCTCCTAACTTGTCCAAATCATTCTGCAGCCTCCCAGCCTCCCCAATACTACCTGACCCTCCACTTATCTTTGTATCATCTGTAAACTTAGCCAGAATGCCCTCAGTTCCTTCATCTAGATCATTAATGTATAAAGTGAAAAGTTGTGGTTCCAACACTGACCCCTGCGGAACTCCACTAGTCACAGGCCGCCATCCTGAGAAGGACCCCTTTCTCCCCACTCTCTGCCTCCTGCCAGACAGCCAATCTTCTATCCATGCTAGTACCTTACCTCTAACACCATGGGCTCTTATCTTACTGAGCAGCCTCCTGTGCGGCACCCTGTCAAATGCCTTCTGGAAGTCCAAGTAGATAACATCCATTGGCTCTCCTTTGTCTAACCTACTCATTACCTCCTCAAAGAGTTCTAACAGATTTGTCAGGCCTGACCTCCCCTTGATGAAACCATGATGAATTGCTACCTTTTCAACCACAGCACCCAGGAGGAGAAGAGAGAGCAACAGCACTGCACTGCTGAAGAAGCCCCTCAATTACCCTGAAACTCACAGCCACCAGTTCTGATATGAGACTGTACGTATGGCTGGTGGCTGCAAGTGTCTGATCAAGATCCAGATCTGGCTGGTACAGAGTTAGGGTCAGAACGTATTGAGTCACTCGACATAAATGGATTTCAGCCAGACCAGGATAAAGGATGGTTCTTGTGCCAATTCACTGGGCATAGATGAGTTCTGTTACAGGGACTCAGATGAAGGCCTCGATGGGGTGGCGGAAAGGAGAATGCTGATGGGCATGGACATCAAGATGATGGGTTCATTTCCTGGCCTGCCAGAAAGTCTTCACTGGGGCCATGGAGGAGCTCACTCCAGTTTGGGAGATTGGATTATACAGAGCTTGCCCTCTCTGTGACCTCTGCTACTTCTCCCTGCTACGTTGTGGACCCAAAGGCACTGGAA
The DNA here is from genome assembly GCF_017639515.1 of Carcharodon carcharias. Classification (NCBI taxonomy): domain Eukaryota; kingdom Metazoa; phylum Chordata; class Chondrichthyes; order Lamniformes; family Lamnidae; genus Carcharodon; species Carcharodon carcharias. The sequence goes on from NC_054473.1 coordinate 168,974,593, forward strand.
CTTCAGCCCTGGAGCTGTTGTAACCTTTCCTTGGACAAGTCCACAAAACATTTGGCCTCCCTGTGAGGATCCAGTAACATTCTGTAAGAAACCCAGCAACTCACAACACCTCCAAAAAAAAAACTCCAGAGCACTTTGCAATAGCAGAAGTTCTTCAAAATTACCTACTTGCAAACTAAGTACCTCTCTCCTTATATAACATTAGACTGGGCCCTTCTTGCGAGCTGAATGCTTGATCTTTGTTAAGTGATGTATGAGGTAGCTGAATGGACTTCATTCAGATTTGGAGAATGGGCATTACACCAGCTGCTGGGGCTGAGTGACATCATGATAGGTATAGTTCAGTTGCTTCCAGCACTCTCAGGGGACGCCCCTGCGAGTGTCCTTCTCAAGGTGGTGCGCCTTGTGGGCCATGCCTGAAGTGTCTGATAGCACAGCGAACACACCAGGAGGGCAATCGGCCATCTCCAATGGTGCTATGGATATGAATTTCTTTCCCAGTTCATCTGAAAAAACTAATGGCAAAGCAAAATTACATCAAAACTGGCCCTGGTATTAGTTACGAGTTTATTGAGACCACTTGCTGGGTTTTCCTACAGACTCTGATGTCAGGGCCAAATAGGAGTCCCACGCCCGCACTTGTCAGAAGCAAGGTTGGTGCTGCAATCTTCTGGGAGGGGCGACTGGCTCCTGATGTTGTAGATCCAACTGCGAAAGCTGCCTTTCATCCATGTGGCTGGTCATTTGGGGGATGAAGCCTCTGGCTCCAAGGGCCCCACACCCCCACCTGGCCATAGGCAGGCTTCCTCCAATCAGCTGGCAGAATCTGCACACAGCCGAGTGCCACTCCACCAGTAGGAAAGTTCTGGTAATGCTCTAAATGGCCTCTAATTGGGGCATTAACCACCCAAATTGGCTGCTGTCTCCATTGAGCAGGCAGACAACCCTTTGACTTGCCCAGCTCTGGGAAAATTCCCCGGCAACGGGAGCCATCCTGGTGCTGTCCCAATTTTCCGGGTTCCCTGCCTACAATCCCATTTCCACAAGGCCGGGAAAATTGAGTTTGGATGGTGTCAAGAATTGAGCGTTGTACTAAAGAGTGATTTATTCAGTATTCAATTTTTGCAACTGGTAATTCTATTAGACTGACAGAATAATGTTACATTTCATAAATTATCATATCACTCGTGTCCAGGCAGGAAATATAAGATGCGTAACTGAAGCTAATTGAAGTTCAGATCCAAGGAGAGATCCAGCATTAAATTACCCTCAATCGGTTGCACAAACACACCCCACAGTGTATCTGATTTTAATGCAGAACGTTCTGTTACCAACTGGCAGAAGGGAGCCAGGATTTGTTTACAATGAGATACTAAACGCAGACTGAATATGTAAATGACGTGGTGCTGAGAAGGAAGGGTGATATTGAGGAAATCAAAAAAGAGGAAATCAGTGCTCTCGCATGCTGCTTGCCACCGGTCCACTGACCTCCCCAACATCAACTTTCACAGCTGTTCCCTCAAATGATTAGCCTGGTGCTCAAAATAGGTCAATTCTCTCATGCCCGAGATTCGTCCTGCCAGTGATGTGCTTCCCCTGGGCGGTGTAGCTTAATTTCTTCTGGGCCAGCATTTACAGAAATCGGTGAAGGAATCAGCAGCAGGGAATTTCCTAGGTGGCGGTGGACAGCCGACGCAGCCGCAAAGTGAATTGCTAGAGGGACCCAGGAATATGAGCCACCAGGGCTGAAAGAAGGGCTTGCGAGGTGGGTTCCAAGCATAGGGTTCAGGTGGAAGAGTTACAGAGTCACTGAACAACAGTGCATCGTGAATAAGAATGTAATTTGATTTGGGGGGGATGGGGCGGGGGGGGGGGGGGGGGGGGGGGGGGGTGGGGGTAAATGGTCCCAATGGCTGAAGTGAAAAGGTGATGGTTGTTAATTGTTTATTAATTATGTTCAATTATATGGTGGTGGTGAGCATTCACTTAAGCCCCTTATAAATAGACAGATATCAAAACTTTGGTTGGTGAGTTAGGTGTTTGTTTGTAATGTGTAAATCTGTAAGTAAATATAAAAGCGTATAAAGATTAGCTCCATTTCTATCCTCCACCACTGGCCTTTCTGGAATAGAACAATGGTCATCCTTGATAAAAGCAAAAAACTGCGGATGCTAGAAATCCAAAACAAAACAAAAATACCTGGAAAAACTCAGCAGGTCTGGCAGCATCTGCGGAGAGGAACACAGTTAACGTTTCAAGTCCGAAAGACTCTTCATCAGAACTAAGGAAAAATAGAAAAGAGGTGAAATATAAGCTGGTTTAAGGTTGAGGGGGGGGGGGGGGGGCGGGTGGCACGTTGAGCTGGATAGAGGGCCAGTGATGGGTGGAGATAACCAAAAGCTGTCATAGACAAAAGGACAAAGAGGTGTTGATGGTGGTGATATCAGCTAAGATATGTGCTAATGGTGACATTAAGGGTAGAAAGCAGGACGAGCAAGGTAAAAATAGCCCAGTTGGGGGAGTGGTGGGGTGAAGGGATCGAAATAGGCTAAAAGGTAGAAAACAATGGATGGAAATACATTTAAAAATAATGGAAATAGGTGGGAAAAGAAAAATATATATAATTTATTGGAAAAAGGGGGATCAGAAAGGGGGGTGGGGTTGGAGATGAGAGTTCATGATCTAAAGTTGTTGAACTCAATGTTAAGTCGAGAAGGCTGTAAAGTGCCTGGTCGGAAGATGAGGTGCTGTTCCTCCAGTTTGCGTCGAGCTTCACTAGAACAATGCAGCAGGCCAAAGATGGACATGTGGGCATGAGAGCTGGGTGGTGTGTTGAAGTGGCAAGCAACAGGGAGGTCTGGGTCATGCTTGCGGACAGACCAAAGGTGTTCCGTAAAGCAGTCACCCAGTCTGCATTTGGTCTCTCCAATGTAGAGGAAACCACATTGGGAGCAGCGAACGCAGTAGATTAAATTGAGGGAAGTGCAAGTGAAATGCTGCTTCATTTGAAAGGAGTGTTTGGGCCCTTGGACAGTGAGGAGGGGGGAAGTAAAGGGCCAGGTGTTGCACCTTCTGTAGTTGCATGGGAAGCTGCTGTGGGAGCGGGTTGAGGTGCAGGGGGTGATGGAGGAGTGGACCAGGGTGTCCCGGAGGGAACGATCCCTGCGGAATGCCGTCGGGGGGGTGAAGGGAAGATGTGCTTGGTGGTGGCATCATGCTGGAGTTGGCGGAAATGGCGGAGGATGATCCTTTGAATGCAGAGGCTGGTGGGGTGATAAATGAGGACAAGGGGGACCCTATCATGGTTCTGGGAAGGAGAGGAAGGTGTGAGGGTGGATGTGCAGGAGATGGGCCGGACATGGTTGAGGGCCCTGTCAACCACCATGGGTGGAAAACCTTGGTTAAGGAGGAAGGAAGACATGTCAGAGGAACTGTTTTTGAAAGTGGTATCATCGGAACAGATACGACAGAGGCAAAGGAACTGAGAATGGGATGGAGTCCTTACAGGAAGCGGGATGTGAGGAGCTGTGGGAGTCGGTAGGCTTGTAATGAATATTGGTGGACAGTCTATCACCAGAAATTGAGACAGAGAGGTCAAGGAAGGGAAGGGAAGTGTCAGAGATGAACTATGTGAAAATGATGGAGGGGTGGAAATTGGAAGCAAAATTAATAAATTTTTCCAGGTCCAGACGAGAGCATGAAGCAGCACCAAAGCAATCATCGATGTACCGGAGAAAGAGTTGTGGGAGGGGTGCCAGAGTAGGACTGGAACAAGGAATGTTCCACATACCCCATAAAGAGACAGGCATAGCTGGGGCCCATGCGGGTACCCATAGCCACACCTTTTATTTGGAGGGGAAGTGAGAAGAATTTAAGGAGAAATTGTTCAGTGAGAGAACAAGTTCAGCCAGACAGAGTGTAGTGGTGGATGGGGATTGTTTGGGCCTCTGTTCAAGGAAGAAGTGGAGAGCCCTCAGACCATCCTGGTGGGGTATGGAGGTGTAGAGGGATTGGACATCCATGGTGAAGAGGAGGCAGATGGGGCCAGGGAACTGGAAATTGTTGATATGATGTAGGGTGTGAGAGGAATCGCGGATGTAGGTGGGAAGAGACTGGACAAGGGGAGAGAGAATGGAGTCAAGATAGTAAGAAATGAGTTCCGTGGGGCAGGAACAGGCTGACACGATCGGTCTACCGGGACAGTCCTGTTTGTGGATTTTGGGTAGGAGCTAGAAGCGGGCCATCCGAGGTTGGGAGCCTATGAGGCTGGAAGCTGTGGAGGGAAGATCTCCAGGGGAGATGAGGTCAGTGACAGTCCTAGAAATGATCATCCTTCTCTTACCTTAGCTGTCCTTATCAGATCATTAAACCTTTGGCAGCACTGTTCCACTGGCCTGGGGTTGACAGGTAGCATTCTGAGACACTCTACCTCCCCCCGCAAGTAGCATTGATGAATGCTTTTAGCAGCATGCTTTCCTTTGAACCCAGCAGGTGTCTTCTGCTCTGGGGTACCTCATCCAAGAGTTTTGTTGGTCAACATCTGAGAAATACTCAGCTTACCTTCTGCCACCATATGCCAGAGACCTTCCTTGTGTGTCATTTGATTTGTATGCCCTGCTGCAACAAGAATTCAACCCACCCCTTCAGCCCCACCCCCAGCAACATGGGAGTTGCACTCCCTGCTTGTCATTCAATATTTACTTGAACAGACTACCAGCCAGGTTCAGTACCAAATTGGTCAGCGGCTGGATGCCTTTCTCTATTGTCAGGACTGCATCACAAATTGCCATGTGGATTTGCAAGACCATTTTCTTTAATCATTTAATTCATCTAAATAAAAGTGACATTTGACACAGGAGAAGCATCTTGAAAAACATGATAAAAAATATGATTAGAATGCAACTCTTGTCATTTCAATTCTTATAATTACCTGAAGTTGCAAGTTGCTAACAAATGATCATTGTGTTTCAGAATTTCAGAATTAACTTTAGGATATTCCTTGAATTCAGTCAGCTACATTTTAATACATTATTAAATCCCTACTGTTAACTGAGACATAATGAGAATATGCAACACAAGTTTTTCTTAGTGTATATTTTCAATACCATCAAAAATGATACAAACAATCCTTGAAAAATATTAGAATATTCAACAAAATATTTATTCCTTGAAAAAATTAAAATAATGGGTTGAATTAAAACATGAGGCCCACTTCGGGCACTCTTGACATAATTCCCATTAAATGACTGACTACCAAACTTCCCACATTGGCCTCCATAGGGACATGGTAAATAACAGAGTAACAGGAGGCCCCTTAAGCCTGTATCGCCAATCAAAAATATAATGACACGTATCTTAAACTCCATCTATCTAGCATAATTCTGTAACCCTCAAATGTCTTGTTAATTGATATTGCAATGGTTTCCTCTCCTCAAGTATGGTCTCCCTCGCTTTCAAATCTGCTATCATCATCCACTTGATGCCTCTGTCCTTGTAAAACACCACCACCGTATTTCCAACTTCCCTTTCTTTCTCCAAAGCCCTTAAATGTGTTGTCCCCTCCAAAATTCTTACCGATCTTTCTTGCAACTCGTTGTTTGAATCTCACCTTGGTTCAATGACTCTGTAATTCTTCCAGCCCTGACAATGGCCCCAGTCAGACATCCTATGCCATGTGACTGTGACCAGTGTGCACTCTCCCTCTTCAGCCTTCTCAATCTCTCTGCAGTCTTTGACATGGCATCAACCTCCAACACCTCTCCTCCATTGTCTAACTGAAGGAGGTTATCCTTATCTAGTCCTACGCTTAGTCATCCAGTCATAGCCAGAGAATCACCTGCAATGACTTCTCTTTTTGTCCCATACTAATACCTCTGAAGTCCTTCAAAGCATTCTGGAGTCTTATGTAACCCCTCCCTTTGCTACACCTTTGGCTGCCACTCTTTCAGCCATCTAGTTGCTAAACTCTGAATTCCCTCTCTAAATTTCTGTTTTTTCACCTCCCTTCCTCAAAAGCTACCTCTTTCATCAAGCTTTTAATCACCTGGCCTAATATATTGTTCTTGTTCCAGGGTCAATATTTACCTTGTTACACTCTGGCAAAAGTCTTGGATATTTTCCAATGTTAAAGATGCCATTTAAATGCAAGCTGTCACTGGAATTCTCAGGACTTAAGGCAATTGCAAGTTGTTTACTTTTAATGGGCTATTCAAAGAATGAAGAAATAGTTACTTGGCAGTACAAGCTTGAATGTTGCTGAATGATGAAACATGGGGCAGAATTTTCCAGTTGCTGTGCGGGGCGGGCCCCGATGTCACCATGGACCATCGCGATATTTTGCTGGGCTGACACAACACGCGCCCGCCATTAATTAACGGGCCACTTAAGGCTCTTGAGTGTTCAATCGACGCCGATTTTTCAGCACCTGTGCAATCTTTAGGTCGGCACTCGGGCAGAACAGGAATCGGGTATGACACATTCATATTAAACTCATTCACGGGTGGGATAAGAGGGTTCACTAGGGTCGTGAATGTGCACAGTCAAGTATTTATTGTTGAAAGTTTTACAAACTTGCCTGTGTGATCTGCAATACTTCAAAACATATACCAGCTGCTTTTTCTGGACTCTTAACCTGCAGGTCAGCACTCTGCAGTGGGCAATCTTTTCTCGGCCTGCAGGTTTCAGGAAGCCTTCCCTTAGTCTGGGAATGGAAGCTGAACTGTCCAGGAGGCAGCTCCTCTGAGGAGGAAGGGCGAGATCGAAGGGGGAGGAGGCCAGGAGTGCACATTCAGCCTCCAGGGGAGCCACCTTTGGGAGGACAGGCACAGGCAGAAGGGGCACAGGGCCAAGAGGTAGTCCAAGGCGGAAGGGGCAGCAGAAGATACCACTATCCAGCTGCCAGGGTATACAGGCTACGAAGCAGCTACCTCAATATGTCTGAGGTGCAGTGCCAAAGGAGGCTCCGTTTCTCAAGGGAGACAGTCAACTATATCTGTCAGATGATTGGGCCTGAGATCTCCCCTAACTGTGTGGGTGGACACCCCATTCCAGTGGCTCTGAAGGTCACAGCTGGCCTCAAATCCTATGCCTCTGGCTGCTTCCAGGGCTAGGTGGGTGATCTTTGCAGTGTCTCCCAATCAGCTGTTCACACTTGTGTCAGGCAGGTTACAGATGCTCTGTTCAGACGGGCATTGACCTTCATCCACTTCCGCTGAGACCAGGCAAGCCAGACACAGTGAGCCAGAGGCTTCGCGGCCATTGCTGGCTTTCCCTGTGTCCAGGGTGCAAAAGAATGTACACATGTGGCTATCAAGGCCCCAGCAGATGAGGCCAGTGCATTCGTCAACAGGAAGGGCTTCCACTCCATGAGCGTGCGGATAGTGTGTGATCACAGGATGCTGATTCTACAAGTTTTCACAAGGCACCCAGGCAGCTCCCACGATGCCTACATCCTCAGACAGTTCCAGGTGCCGGGGCTCTTCAGTGCTCCAGCCCGGCTTGATGGATGGCTGCTGGGTGACAAGGACTATCCCCTCATAAGGTGGCTCATGGAACCTCTCTGTCATCCAAGAACAGAAGCTGAGCAGCGCTACAATAGGAGCCACACCTCCACAAGGGCTGTGGTGGAGAGAACCATTGGTCTTCTCAAGGTGCACTTCCGTTGCCTGGACCGCTCAGGGGATACACTCTAGTACCCCCTAGATCGTGTCTCTGTGATAGTGATTGCATACTGCACTCTCCACAATCTTGTGCTGGAAAGGGGGAACGCAGTGGACAATGAAGGCACCGACGCAATGAATGCACACGATGAGTCCAGTAGTAAGTCTGAGAATGAGCATGCACAGGGAAAAGCTGAGAGGGTAGATGCTGACCTGGGCATACTCCAGTGAGGCAAGGACACCCGGGAGGCTTTAATCCAATGAACCTTCAGCTAGCACACCACAGATGATCCTCCAGGACAAGCCTGGGCTGTCAGCTTGATACTCAAAAACCTAAGTACAAAATCTGCCAGGTTAGCAACAGTAACTAAGGGCCTTGTTAATAAAGCTGAATATCCAACAAAGCACTCATTACAGTTTTGGAAACCATGCACATGCAGAAGAAAAGAAACACCTTTAGCCATGGTGACATATCTGAATTTAATGTGTCAAGCAAAGCAACTTCTTACATAAAAAAGGACAATAGTATTAAAAATCAAATAAAATCATAAAGACCTCAGCTTGAGCCAACACAAAAGCACCAGTGAAAAACCCGTGGTGTGGCCAAGGTGCCTTACATTTTTGTTTACGGGTGCTACATCTTGGTGCTGCCCCATCGCTTGGAGTGGCACCGGAGACAGCATGCTGACTCTGCTGTCCTGTTGATCTCGATGACATTGGGGGTCGTCCTCTGGCCTGTGAGCCTGTGCTGGCCCTGCCTGGGAGGGAGCTGCCAGTTGCACAGCTGGCATCTCCCCAGTCGTCGCAGCCTCACCGGATGATATGGTCACTGGGAGAGGGGCGGAGGAGCTGCTGCCCTCATCCGGAGCGCCCTGAGAGGAGTCCACAGGCAGTTGCTGCGCCAATGTGAGATCGCTTCGGACTTCCCTGCTCACTGTGGATGGATGGGCACCAAGATGGGAAATTTGATACCCAGACCATCTCCCACACTGGCACTGACCAGCTGAGTTCAATGGCGATGTGAGGGCTTGCTGGTCAGAACGCATCCCCGGGAAGTCCTGATGGGTCTCCTGGAGGAGTCTCTCCACGAGAGTCGCCACTCTCTCTATGGATGACATGTGGCACTCTGACATGTGACTCATTGCTTTGGCGATCACCCGTGTGGACCCCTCCACCATGGAGGCCAAGCCAAGCATAGCCTCAAGTATATTCTCCAGATGCTCCCGCACACCCGGCCGCATTTCCTAGCAGAGCCTGCTGCATCAGGGACGACTTCAGAGACACATCATCAGGCACTGACTGAGCATGTGCCTGGTCCCCTGCAGTCCTTCAACTGCTGGCGCCATGGGCACTCTCTGTCTCTGCCAGCTCCTCCAGCGATTGTGAAGTGCCCTCACCACTGTGCCCCGGGACACTAGCTGATGTTTGAATTCCCACTGAGGTGCTAGTATCTGCGCTGGTGCCTGCCTTGCAGAAATGGTGTGACCCTGGTGTGACTTCAGGCCCCTCAGGTGTGAGAAGGGGCCTCTGCTACTCCTCCTCCCAGCCCTGCTCTGATGATGCTGAAAGGAAGAACAAGGACAGTGGATCACTTAATGTGGAGACAATGACAAAGTTCAGCCCTGTCCCCCAGATCATTATGCACTCATCCTTCCATAACCAATGGTCAAGCCATGTTGCAAAATTAAATCATTTAACATTGAGCAGTGCTATGGTTGTTGGGAGAACAATGCTGACCTCACTGTTGGGCATAAATACCTGACCATGGCATCCCAGCCTCACCGATACCAGTGGAACTCGGATAATGGCGTCTCTCTAGATCCAGGACCTCCTACTCGAAACGGCTTAGATTGGCGATATGCACTTGGCCGCCACCAGTCCTCACACGCTCTGCCACATTATGAGTATTCTTCTCCTGAAAATGAGAGGCGAGCATTGATTAGTGCAAATTGCACATGGACTCTGTTTGCGCACGGCCCACCCCAACCAGAGTGGGACATATCACGGCTCCGGTGCCTCCTCACGCGCTGCTACCAAGTACTCACACAAAGGTGCTGGGCCTGCTCCCACCCCAACACCCCCCCCTTGGACACATGCTGCCTACACCACATTACGCACCACATGGTATATCCTTCCATAGGAAGGAGGTGCAAGCACGTGGAGCGCAGAGCGCAATGGGTTGTTCATTGCCATGCCACCTTGAAGCTCCCCTCCCACCATCTCATCACCCTGACTAGGACATGTCCTGGAGTTCTAATACAGTGCCTAGGTGCAGCTCCTCCAGGTTGCCCCCAAACCAGTCATGTGGGTCTCAGTGTAACACATGCTGTGGTGGTAAAACACATCTCCTCATCACCCACTCAGGCTGACCTCAGTGTGGGCAATATCTGCTGGCCCACCCAGCGAAGGACAAGAGCTGTCAATGATTCAATGCAGTCACGACATTCGGATTGGGGAGTGGGGGGTGGGGTCAGCAGGGGGGGTAAGCTGACCTGCTGGGCTAAATACCCAATGCCAACATGGTACTCACCCTGCCAGAGCACAACAAGTCATTGAAGTGCTTGTGACACTGGATCCAGGTGCGCCGCACCACGTCACGGGAGCTCACCACCTCCGCCACCTCCTCCCAGGCAGGTTTTGTCATGTGGAGGGGCCTCCTCCTCCCATCCTGGGGGACCAGCACCTCCCACCGTACTGCCACCTCCTTGAGGAGGGCAGCAAGGCAGTCATCCCAAAAACAAGAGGCACACTGGCCCCCCCTTTCCTACCCTCCGGACTGGCCTGTCCTCCCGCCCTACCCTCCAGATTGGCCTGCTCACCAGAAGCCCTCTGCTGTGGCCTTGCACTTGGTATTGTGAGCAACCTAGAAAAGGCTGCCAGTCCTTCATTTAAACAGGCTGCTGGGTCGCCATTGGACCCGGCCATCTGTGCGCACCCACCGCAGCCTGCACACTCCCACTATCCCAAGAGTTAAGAAATACTCTGGGCAGGTATTAGTTGGCCCGCTGGTGTAAAATGACGGCATGGACCTGATCACAGGCGGTGATCGGGTCCGGACTCGCCCGCTCCCGCTCCCACTCCATCTCCCCAATTCCCAACCCCGGCCCGGCCAACAGGAAAATTCAGGCCATCCTGTGAAGCTTTTTGTTTTGCACTCATCAGGACAGATGCAAGGGAAAAGGTTGCTGATTTGTTGGCTTGTCAACTCTGATTGGCAAAGGCGTTGCCTTGGAGAATGCACCAAGGAACTATTGTCCTCCAGGCTTTTGTTTAATTCTAAAAAAAAGGCACAATGCCTGGACATGTTCCTTTTGCCTGCAGAGGACAGGTCCCCATGTATGAATATATATAGCTTCTAGTAAGCATAAGTGGGCCACATTGCAATCTCAAATGATAATATTAAATTGGTTGTTAGTGTAATTCTTGGCACAGTCTGCCTTGTTCAGCAAGAACTGTTCAATTGCAGAATTACATCTCATGTTCTGAGTTTTACAAGCATGGGCTGATTGAGTACAGTCAATATTCTGCCTTTTGCAAATAACTGTAGGGACATGTTATTTAACATGATCCACCAGTCACTGAGTTGTATGGCCTATGTAGCTGGCATCACACTGGCACTGAAATTAATGTTCCACATTATTAATTTGTGTGGCAGGGATAACATCTTGTTGACTTCCTGTTAGTGGAAAATACTGCTTGTGTTGCTTCTGCATAGTAGCAGTGTGAAGTACTAGTGGTATGATCCCAGCTGAGGTTACCACTGGACAAGCCTGATCCCAGGGTCGAACCCAGCTCGATAGATCCTAACTTTTATTTGTTTGTTTAGATACGTTAAGAATAGCTACTGAATAAAGTCAGCTGATGAACTTTTAACAAAAGTATAAAACATTTATTAAACAAGAAAAGATGAACCATATTACAATACTACTTCACCCACAACTGTACCTTTACAGATATATACAGATTTTTAAAGATAGCACAAGTTACAAAAGCTATCTTATACTCTATGGTTCACAGTAAGTACACAGTCTATGTAAACCAATAGGCACCCTGTGGTTAGACACACTACACTCTGAAACTAAGTGACAGATGCCACCCCAATCAGATGCTATGGATCTCTCATCAACTCCCCCCAAATGCTTGTCCCACCATGAGCCAACAAGTCTCACTGAACTATGTCTTTCACATGAGGGTTTCCAATCTCCACTCTCCAAGAACTCGCTTTCGAGTCTTCTCTGAAACCAACAGTTTCTCTCAGTCACCTTCTGCAAAGGTTCATCTCTGGGGTTTCGAGCTCTCCGTCTGATGTTCCTCTTCCCTGGGTCAGCACATGCATTCAAGCTGTCTTCCACACACTCTCTCTCACTAACTCAACCATCAAGAGTACACCACTGCTTCACATGCCCATAGCAAAGAATTATGGATCTTCAGCCATCTCTTTGGACCTTCTGGCCTCTTGCATGCTGCTCTCCCTTTAAATCTGCTTTCTGCAGTTTTTGTTCTTTAAACCTGAAGCTTGGAGCCTTTCTCCTGTCCTTCACTCATAACTTCAATTAACAGGATCTTTTTCAGGTTCCTGTCCTTCCTTTGACTAGAAGGTCTGCTTGGGACTTTATCCTGTTCCACTTCCCTGGATTTTGGGGTCTTTCCTTTAGCTTGGGACTTGCTATCTGTCCCTTTTGCTCCCATCTCTCTCTAGCAGCTACTTTCAATCAATTTTATCTTGGGACTGCCTATCTATACCTTCTAGGTGGCTTCTGTTGGCAGCTATCTTCAAACTGAGCTCAAAACTGCTGATATTTTAGTTTTCCCGTGTGTATCCATGGGAGGGACCTGCCTTTCTGGACCCCTGTTGTTAGGTAACAGCCCTGTTTCTCTACTCTTGTTTGATTAACTTAGCTGCCACATCATAAAACTCTCATTAGAAATGCAGGCACCTTTCAAAGTGAAACTAAAACTCAATTTGACATTTTCTTAACACAGAGATATAGAAATACAAATCAAACTTCAACATTAAAGCTAAAACTCATTCCTAACCCCCACAAATACAAATATAACTTACTTAAACTGCCTCTATTTCCTAACACTAGCTTCACCTGATGCTTAAATTTTTAAGACACCCTACCCTTCCAGGGCAATTTGAGATAGACTGGGCACTTTTCAGGTCCAAATGTGAAGGCCTTGGGCCCATTTGTGAGTATGTGTGAAACACAGTGAGCACTGACCTGATCGGGATAGCCATTGTCCTGCAGGGTAGCTTTAAAAGGAAAACTTAAAAGAACTTCAAGTTCATCAGGTGGCTGGGAAACAGGCCAGCCGCCTGCAATTGGCCTCTGACCAATGCTTCATGCTGGTGGGCCAATTAATGCCCGCCCAGCATGAAACATGGCTCCCCACTAGTTGGGAAGGGCCGGGTAGGGGCCTGTTGGCCGGTGGCCAGTTTGAAAACAGCCCAGGCAGCCCCTGGAAGGCTGCCACGAGAGGACATCTGTCCTGCATTAGCAAAGTGATGGCGTCGAGTGCGGCGGAAGAGGCCAGGTGGGAGGGCAGGTCAGGTGGGCACTCAGCCCCACACTTTTAGTATGCGTGCCTCGCGGTCCTCCCAGAGGAGGTGGCTGCCAGGAAGGACTCCCTTGTCCCCAGAAATTGGAGGAGGAGGCCACCACACCTCACCAAGAGGGCATGGGAGGAGATGGCAATGCTAGTTAGCAGCCATGACGTGGTGCGGCGCACATGGGTGCAGTGCTGGAAGAGGTTCAATGACCTGCTGCACTCAGGAAGGGTGAGTACTGTATTGGCATGAGTCAGTGTGCAGAAGTGTTAAGATCTGGCCGTCCCCCCTTGGAGTTCAGGGGTACTAGAGTCTGAGCGCCAAATGTCAATGACATCGGAGCTGGCCAAGGGGTTGAGCCCTGGCCACTTGGACTGAGTGCCTTGTGGCTCGAGGGCCATGACTCAGATTTGCCCTGCGAGGTGTTCCTCAGCTGGGGTTGGCCAGCAATGGCGCTGTAGATAGAGTGGACTGATCAATGTTCCTCTGTCCTTTCAGGAGAAGACAAGCCATAACGAAGCAGGGAGATCATGTACAGGTGGAGCCCCACCCAACCTGCTACTGCTGCCCAGGTTCGAGTAGGACGCCCTCAAGCTGGAGCTTCATGTGTAACCAAGCAGGGGTGCCAGACAAAGGTAAGAGCGCTGTGCATGGAGGTTAGAGTTTCGGATGGTGCAACCATTCTAGTGTAATCTCTACATTGATGGGGGCCTCAAACCTGGATTCCCCATTGATCATTCAAAGATGGTGACACCATGATGCAGATCTCCATTGTCTTACCAGGGTACCTGGAATGCACAGTGACAGTGTGATGACTTTACCTATGACATGGCCTTGTTCTCCCTTTCAGATTCACCAGCACGAACTCAGTCTCTGGACCCCGAAAGGCCACCCCTGACACCGGAGGATCACTGGGCTTCATTTGCACCTGTGTCACACCCACTCTTTGAAGCAGGCACCAGTGCAGATACCAGCACCTTAATGGGCATTAAATTGATGGCTAGAATGTTGGTGAACAGCAGTGAGGGCACTTCACACTTTCTTGAGGTGCAGGCAGGGGCAGAGAGTGCCAAGGGTGCTGGCAGTCAGAGGACTGCTAGAGACCAGGACGATGCTCAGTCGAAGGCAGACGATGAGCCTCTGGAGTCGTCCATTAGGGGACAGATGCTGGATGTCCAGTGGGATGTGCAGGAGGATCTGGTGGAGATCCATGAGGGTCTGCGTGCCATGGTCTCCGTTGTGGAGGAGTTCATGTGGAGTATAAGCACTGCATTGACCCTCATGGCCGTGTGCACTGCCTCCTCCATTGAGAAAGTGGCAACCGTCATGGAGAGAGTGCTCCGGGGAAGAGTCAGGGTTTCTTGGTGTTGTGCTCGGACCTGCAATCCCACACAAAGACAATGACCTCAGGTGGTCAGTGCCAGTCTGGAAGATGGATGAGGCACCCAGTATCCCAGCTAGGTGCCCGTCCATCAATGGTGAGCAAGGAGGTGCAGAGCATCCTCATGTTAGAGCACAAGCTACTTGTAGTCTCTATGGGTTCCTCTCAGGGTGCCCCGGATGATGGCAGCAGCTCCTTTGCCCTTTCACCAGTGACCGTGGCATCTGATGAGGCTGTGATGACTGGGGAGATGCCAGCCGTGACACTGGCTGCTCCCTCCCAGGCGGGTGATTTTCTGTTCATTTATGTTTGGTTTATATGTCTGCTGATGCGGACATCAACACCAGTAATGATAATGTCATTATGCATTCAATGTGACAATAACATTAAATTTGCTTTGGTTCTGGTGGCCTGAATATGCTTCACCTTTATTCTTTCAGGTGCAGGGTATGCCAGTGTGTAATGCTGGACGTGAGTGGCTCAATACTTTATTGCACTGGCATTGAGTGGACTTAGGGTGCAAATAAAGGGTAACTTCAGACATCTGGGATGGAGACGGCAGCCCTGGCATGAGGTGGAAGCAGATCTTTGGTAACCTAATTAAAGGAGTGTTGGATCAAGGGGTCCCTGGTGTCCTGCCTTTCTGGCGGCTACCGAGCTCTGCCTCCAAGCCCTCAGCATTCTCCTCACCGTGACCCCCTTCTGACTCACTACTGGATTCATCATCTGTGGCCTGTGCAGCTGCATCAAGATCCTCTTCCTTCAGTGGGTCCCCCCTTGGCAGTGCCAGATTGTGGAGAGCGCAGCATGCAACCACTGTCAGCGACACCCACTCTGGGGCACATTATAGTACACCTTCGGAACAGTGTAGGCATCGGAAGCACATCTTCAGAAGACCTATGGTCCTCTCTACCAACGCCCTTGTGGAGGCATGACTCCTATTATAATGCTGCTCTGCCCTTGTTCTTGGGTGATAGAGAGGCGTCGTAAGCCATCTTTTCAACAGATAGCCCTTGTCATCCAGCAGCCAACATTCCAGTTGGGCTGGAGCACTGAAGAGCCTCGGCCTCTGGGAGTGTCTCAGGATATAAGCGTCAAGCGAACTGCCAGGGTACCTTGCACACGCTTGCAGAATTTGCATCCTGCGGTCACACACTATCTGGATGCTTATAGAGTGGAATCCCTTACTGTTGACAGAGGCACCCGGCTGACCCGCTGGAGCCTTGATGGCCACATGTGTGCAGTCGATAGCACCCTGGATGCGGGTGAACCCAGCAATTGCTGCAAAGCCCCTGGCTCACTCAGCCTGGCTGGCCATGTCTGTATGGTAAAGAATAAAGGTCAACACCCACCTAAACAGAGGTTCTGTGACCAGCTTCATGCAACTGTGGACAGTTGATTGGGACACTCCACACAGATCCCCCATTGGCCCCTGGAAAGAGCTGGAGGTAAATTTGAGGGTCTCTGTGACCTTCAAAGCCACTAGCATGGGTTGTCCACCCACACAGTTGGAGGTGATCTCAGGCCCAATCATCTGAAAATGGAGGTCACGGTCTCCCTGGAAAGGCAGAGCCTCCTCTGGCATTGCACCGCGAAAACATTGAGATAGCTGCATCACCACCTGTAAACCCTGGCAGCAGGATAGTGGCGTCTTCTGTGACCCCTTGCGCCTTGGACTTCCTGCTGATCCTGAGCCCCTTGTGCCTGCACCTCTCCTCCCACAGGTCCCTCCCCTGGAAGTTGTGTGGAGAGACCTGGCCTCCTCTCCCTTCTGCCCCTCTCTTTCTCAAAGGAGGAGGTCCAACCTGTGGAGACCACAATCCCCAATACCAGGGTAAAGGGAGGCTGTCTGGAAGGGTCCACACGGTCTGAATCCTTTGGGGGCCTTTGACACACCAACAAGTCCTGAAATGAAGCCTGGAAATGCTAAGAATGAATCTCAGAACAGAGATGAAGCTGCCAAGTACCAATAAGTAACCAGCAGCAAACTATCTCCAAAACTCCGCACTACTCACACCAGTAATGCTGCTGACCCTTTTTATCCCACCTTTGGATGAGGTTTAGCAAATTGTCAGCTGCCCGTCTACCCGATTTACTCGTGTGGCCAGCGTGAAATTCCACGGGCAACATAAAATCCAGCTTAGTTGCCTTTTTAATGGCCTTAACTGGCCTCATTATTGATGGCGGGTGCAGCTCCGACTCCCGCGCGTGGCCGAAATATCACATGAGTGTGCGTTGACGTCGGGACTTACACACAATGTCCTCACGTGCTATTTTACACTCGACCAAGTCGGTGCGCGCCCGCCCACTCAGTGGAAAATTCTGCCCCTGGAGACAATAGTTCCCTGCTGCATTCCCCAAGGCAATGTCTTGACCAATCAGTGTTGACTTGCCAACCAATCAGCACCCTTCTCTAATGCAGTAAAAGTTGTTGCTGCCTTTGAAATTCGGCTTCTTGTGTCTGTCCTGATGAGTTCAAGACAAAAAGTTTTGACAGCATATCCCTTTTCTCAGCAATAATGAAGAAATAGGTAAAACAATTAAAAATAAAGTAACATTGCAAATCTATTGATAGCTCCATCCTTAACATTGTAATTTGTCAAGTCAGATATTTGTTATTCATGGGCCATCATCTCCAAATTGATTTGTTTGGAATATTTGTGGCCAATGTATTAAAATGCATTAAATCATCATTTATGCAGTCCCTTTGAGATTGCATACTTAATTCCACGTTATATTATGAATAATGTCTTTCTGTTTCAAAATAATTGAAGTAAATTATTACTGCACCAATTGCATCATGAGATAAGAATGGATTGTATTTATGATGTGAAATCTTTAAAGAATTGTGCTAAAGATCTTGTAGTTTTGAAGAAGAAACACTTGCATTTATATAGCACCTTTCAAAACAACCAGATGTCTCAAAGCACTTTGCAGTACTTTTGAAGTGGAGTCACTATTGTAATGTAGGAAATGCAGCAATCAATTTGAGCTCAGCAAATTCCCACAAACAGGAATGTGATAACACCAATAATGTTTTTTTTGTGATCTTGATTCAGGAACAAATATTGGTGAGGATACCAAGGATAACTCCTCTGCTCTTCTTCAAAATGGTGTCACGGGAGCTTTTCCACAAGTAATGCACTTGGGGAGAGCTAACAGGTCAAGGGGCTACACTACAAATGGTCAGCCTCTGGAAAGTACTGAAGATCATGTGTGCATATCCACAGATCCCTGAAGGTAGCAGGGCAGGTAGATAAGGTGGTTAAGAAGGCATATGGGATACTTGCCTTTATTAGCCGAAGCAAGGAATACAAGAGCAGAGATATTATGCTGGAACTCTATAAAATGCTGGTTAGGCCACAACTGGTGTACTGTGTGCAGTTCTGGTCACCACGTTATAGGAAGGACATGATTGCACTGGAGAGGATGCAGAGAGATTTACCAGGATGCTCCCTGGGCTGGAGGGTCTGAGCTATGGGGAAAGGTTGGATAGCCTGGGGTTGTTTTCCTTGGAGCAACGAAAGCTGAGAGGGGACCTGATAGAGGTGTATAAGGTTATGAAGGGCATAGATAGGGTGGATAGGAAGGCACTTTTTTCCATTAGTAGATGGGTCAATAACCAGGGGACATAGATTTAATGTAAGAGGTAGAAGGATAAGAGGGGAGTTGAGGAGAAAGTTTTTCACCCAGAGGGTGGCGGGGGTCTGGAACTCACTGCCTGAAAGGGTGGTTGAGTCAGAAACTCTCATAACATTTAAGGAGTATTTAGATATTCACTTGCGTTACCATAGCCTCCAGGGCTATAGGCCATGTGCTGGAAAATGGGATTAGTGTAGTCAGATCTTTGTTGATCAGTGTAGACACGATGGGCCGAATGGCCTCCTTCTGTGCTGTAAACATCTATGAGCCTATGAGTCTACACTCACCAAGCAGGCAGATGGGGCTGTGGTTTAACATCTCATCTAAAAGGAAGTGCCTCCAGCAGTGCAGCACTCCATTGGAGTGTCAACCTTGATTTTTGTGCTCATTCAGGGCTAGGTCTTGAACATAGCACCTCATGATTTTGAGGTGAGTGTGCTACCAACTGCACCACAACTGACATAGATGGGTCTACTCTTTAAACTCAATATTTGCAGTGTTGCCAAAAGTAAGAGCTGAAGAAATTATGTAATGTGGAGAAATGTGAAGTTATCCACTTTCGTAGGGAAAAACAAAAAGCGGAATATTTTTTAAATGATGAGAGACTGGCAAATTTTGGTATTCAGAGGCATCTGAATGTCCTTGTACATGAACCACAGAAAGTAAACATGCAGGTACAGCAAGCAATCAGAAAAGCAAATGGTATGTTAGCCTTTATTGCAAAGGAATTAGAGTATGAGATTTTTAAAAAAATCTTTCTTGGGATGTGAGTGCCACTGGCAAGGCCAAAATTTTTTGCCAGTTCACCATTGCCCTTGGGAAGTTGATGGTGAGCCGCTGCAGTCCACGTGGTGTAGATAGACCAAGCCCAGAAGGAATAAAATGGCGTGGGCTGTGCTACTGGCCACCTCTGGTGTGTCCCGCGGCAGCATAGAATGAGGACAGGTTGGAAAGTGATGCCAGTCAGCTGTTCGAGGCGATTTGACACATGTATTTCGAGCTCAGTTTTCGCAGGTCCATTGAACACTCCTGCTAATCACTGTCAGCTGCACAAGGAACACGCCACTAGTGCTATTTAAAGGCATAAGCATCCAACTTTCAGGTGAAGTGCTTTTGACTTACTTCTGCTGTGGAGAAGTTTATGGAAGTACTGTTTTTGGAGATCTGTTGGTGAGCATGCGCATCCATTCAAGTAGGATGGAGGGTTTTTCCACCTGTACTCTGCAAGAGGTATGGGGGTTGTTGTTGCAGTGCCTCAGGGTCTACAACATGACCAACAAATGGAGTAGCAGTTGTAGAGAGGAGAAGCTCTGAGACGTGGAAGGAAGAGGAAGGTTGTCCACAGAAGGCCCGAGACATGATGGGTTCTCTGAAAGCAGTTTCATAACTCTATCTGAGCCAGGACTACCAGAGACTCAGTTTCAATAAGGAAGCCATTGCAGAATTATGCCACCTCTGTTGAAGTGACCTGAAGCCTCACACCAAGGCAAGAGCAGCATTACCATTCGCAAAGGTTACAGTGGCATTGACCATCTACACAATCAGATTGTCCAGGTGGAAGCAGGTGAGATGTCTAACATCTCACAGTACGCCATCCATCCACATATTCAGGAGGTGACAAAGGCCCTAACATGTCAAGACATGACATTGTGTCTTCTCTAAGGAGTGGGAAGCAGGCTAAGTAGGCATGTGGATTTGTCAAAATAGCGAGATTCCCAATGGTACAGGGAGCCATTAACTGTATGCTCTTGGCTCTGCAGGCCCTCATGTCAATGAAAACAGATATGGGAAATGGAAAAGCTATGATTCCATCAATGTGTATTTGGACTGCCAGTGAATGCCTTACATCCTGGCTGCAGCTAAAATTCCTTCAGCTAGTCCGCCATTCCTGCCATGTCGCACCTCCAAGAGAAATCAGAGAGACCCTACCCTGTATGTGTGGTTGATGATCTCCTATAGCCACCTGACCATGTGAGGGCAGCAGGTGGATAATGAGAACCATGGTGCTACCAAAAACATCCAGCACATGGCGGAGCATGTCTCCAAGTTCATGGTGGTCTGCTCTGTCCTTCATAACGTTATCATCATGAGGGCACAACTATTGCCAGCAGGCCCCCACAGGCCAGCTCAGGGTGGGGCAAGTGTCAGGGAGCAGGACAACCTAATTCCAGATGAGCTGTCCGAAAGTGCCTGCTCAGACTCTGCTTCCCTTAGAACAACTTTCCCAATTCACCCATCCACCTGGAATGCCTCACGCATTCCTTTTATTCACTCATGGGATGTGGGCTTCACTAGCTGGGCCAGCATTTATTGCGCATCCCTAGTTGCCCTTGAGAAGGTGGTGGTGAGCTGCCTTCATGAACCGCTGCAGTCCATGTGGTGTAGGCACACCCACAGTGCTGTTAGGAAGGGAGTTCCAGGATTTTGACCTAGTGACAGTGAAGGAACAGCGATATATTTCCAAGTCAGGATGATGAGTGACTTGGAGGGGAACCTACAGGTGGTGGTGTTCCTATCTATCTGCTGCCCATGTCCTTCTAGGTGGTAGTGGTCGTGGGTTTGGAAAGTGCCAACTAAGGAGCCTTGGTGAATTCCTGCAGTGCATCTTGTAGATGGTACACACTGCTGCTACTGTGTGTCAGTGGTGGAGGGAGTGAATGTTTGTGGATGTGGTGCCAATCAAGTGGATTGCTTTGTCCTGGACAGTGTCCAGCTTCTTCAGTGTTGTGGGAGCTGCACCCATCCATGCAAGTGGGGAGTATTCCATCACACTCCTGACTTGTGCCTTGTAGATGGTGGACAGGCTTTGGGGAGTCAGGAGGTGAGTTACCCGTCAAACGATTCCTAGCCTCTGACCTGGTCTTGTAGCCACAGTATTTATATGGCTAGTCCAGTTCAGTTTCTGATCAATGGTAACCCAAGATGTTGATAGTAGAGGTTTCAGCGAAGGTTATGGCATTGAACATCAAGGGGCGATGGTTGGATTCTCTCTTGTTGGCGATGGTCATTGCCTGACACTTGTGTGGCACAAATGTTACTTGCCACTTCACCACCCAAGTCTGGATATTGTCCAGGTCTTGCTGCATTTGGACATGGACCACTTCAGTATCTGAGGAGTCGCGAATTGTGCTGAACATTGTGCAGTCAACAGCAAATATTCCAACTTCTGACCTTATGATAGAAGGAAGGTCATTAATGAAGCAGCTGAAGATGGTTGGGCCTAGGACACTATCCTGAGGAATTCCTGCAGTGACGTCCTGGAGCTGAGATAATTGACTTCCAACAACCACAACCACCTTCTTTTGTGCTACGTATGACTCCAACCAATGGAGAGTTTTCCCCCTGATTCCCATTGACTCCAATTTTGCTGGGGCTCCTTGATGCCACACTCAGTCAATGCTGCCTTGATGTCAAGGGCAGCCACTCTCACATCTCCTCAGGAGTTCAGCTCTTTTGTCCATGTAATGAGGTCAGGAGCTAGTGGTCCTGGCGGAACCCAAACTGGGGGTCAGTGAGCAGGTTATTGCTAAGCAAGTGACGATTGATAGCACTGTTGATGATGCCTTCCATTACCTTACTGATGATCAAGAGTAGACTGATAGGGCAGTAATTGGCCGTGTTGGATTTGTCCTGCTTTTTGTACACAGGACATAGCAGGGCAATTTTCCACATAGCCAGGTGGATGCCAGTGTTGTAGCTGTACTGGAACAGCTTGGCTAGGGGCCGCAGCAAGTTTTGGAACACAAGTCTTCAGTACTATTGCCGGAATATCATCAGGGTCCATAGCCTTTGCAGTATCCAGTGCCTTTAGCCATTTTTTGATATCACGTGGAGTGAATCAAATTGGCTGAAGACTAGCATCTGTGATGCTCGGGACTGCTGGAGGAGGCCGAGATGGATCGTCCACTTGGCACTTCTGGCTGAAGATCATTGCGAATGCTTCAGTCTTATCTTTTGTACCTATGTGCTGGGCTCCTTCATCGTTGAGGACAGGGATATTTGTGGAGCCTCCTCCTCCAGTGAGTTGTTTAACTGTCCACCCCCATTCACGGCTGGATGTGGCAGAACTGCAGAGCTTAGATCTGATCCATTGATTGTGGGATTGCTTAGCTATGTCTACCACTTGCTACTTATACTGTTTGTCACGCACGTAGTCCTGTGTTATAGCTTACCAGGTTGACACCTCATTTTTAGCTGTGCCTGGTGCTGCTCCTGGCATGCCTTCCTGCACTCTTCATTGAACCAGGGTTGATCCCCTGGCTTGATGGTAGTGGTAGAGTAGGGAATATGCCAGGCCATGAGGCTACAGATTGTAGTTGAGTACAATTCTGCTGCTGCTGATGGCTCACAGTGCCTCATAGATGCCCAGTCTCGAGTTGCTAGACCTGTTTGAAATCTATCCCACTTAGCATGGTGGTAGTGCCACAGAACATGATGGAGGGTATCCTCAATGTGAAGGTGGGACTTCGTCTCCACATGGACTGTGTGGTGGTCACTTCCACCGATACTGTCAAGGACAGATGCATCTGCAGCAGGCAGGTTGGTGAGGATGAGGTCAAGTATGTTTTTCCCTCTTGTTGGTTCCCCTGGCACCTGCTGCAGACCCAGTCTCGCAGCTATGTCCTGTAGGACTCAGCCAGCTCGGTCAGTAGTGGTGCTACTCAGCCACTCTTGGTGATGAGCATTGAAGTCCCCCTGCCCCTAGAGTGGCCCTTGCCACCCTCAGTACTTCCTCCAAGTGGTGTTCAACATGGAGGAGTAAAGATTCATCAGCTGAGAGAGGGCGGTACATGGTAATTAGCAGGAGGTTTCCTTACTCATGTTTGGCCTGATGCCATGAGACTTCATTGGGTCTGCAGTCGATGTTGAGCACTCCCAGGGCAACTCCCTCCTGACTGTATACCACTGTGCTGCCAGGACAGGACATATCCAGGGATGGTAATGGTGGTGCCTGGGACATTATCTGTAAGGTATGATTCCATGATGATGACTATGTCAGGTTGTTGTTTGACTAATCTGTGAGATAACTCTCCCAATTCTGGCATTAACCCCAAATGTTAGTAAGGAGGGCTTTGCAGGGTCGATGGGGCTGAGATTGCCATTGTCATTTCTGGTGCCTAGGTTGATCCATCCGGTTTCATTCCTTTTTTGTGGCTTTTGTAGCAGTTAAATACAACTGAGTGGCTTGCTAGGGCATTTAAGAGTCAACCATATTGCTGTGGTTCTGGAGTCATGTGTAGGCCAGACCAGGTAAGGGCAACAGATTTCCTTCCCTAAAGGACATTAGGGAACCAGATGGTTTCATGGTCATCATTAGACTTTTAATTCCAGATTTTTATTGAATTCAAATTCCACCATCTGCCAAGGCGCAATTCGAACCCAGGCACTACAGAGCATTATCCTGGGTCTCTGGATTACTAGTCCAGCAACAATACCACTATGCCATTGCCTCCCTAGGAGATCCAACATTGAAAGCCACCAACAATAACCTTTCCATCTTTAATGAAAACGCATTCATTTATATAAACAGATGAACTATCGACCCTTGTATATTTCCTGTGTGTCTGTATTGTGTGTGCGTTACGCTGTGCTTTCATAGTTGCAGCATGTTTGCATGGCTGGCAGAGGGCTGCTGATTTTGACTAGGAGAGACTGCAAATAGTCTTGCAGAATGACGTCCAGCAGCTCTGGGTCTTGAGGGACCAGCTTCGGACTGCACCACCTCAGCATGGGCAGCAACAATCTGGGCAGGCGAGCTGGCTGAGAGGCACACCTTCCTGTGAATTGTCACATAAGCTATTTTTTTCCCCTTGGCCTGGCTGCAGCGCCTTGCTCCCAATAACTCCCCACGTGCAGACCTCAACTCAATACTTCTCTAAAACTTGTGCACTGCCAGTATCCGAGCAGGTGGCTGCGAGTGTCAGGTTACTTCTTCATGAGTGGTATGGTGATGCTATTTTCCTTCCTCCTGCAGTTGCTGTGCCTGGGCAGATGGCAGGTCTTGATCTAAAGGCAGAAAATCAAGTGGGATGGTGGGTTGTAAAGCAAGAGGCCCATGCTCATACATCATGTCAGAAAGCAGAATAATGGTTCAGTGGGAGTTGGGAAGGGGCATAAGGCAAGAACATATCATCATCCTGAATGCTGTTACCAATGCCGATACTATGGATCCGTTGCAACCATCCACGTGATGCTGTGCATCATCTCTTCCATCTGGTTCAAGGGCTGAAGATGTGTCTCTCGCCAGTTCAGCCTGGCTCGCTTCTGGTGTGAATAATCTTGTCCTGCAAGAGAGAGGAAGAGGGCAGATTGTCAGTGATTGTGTTGCACTGTGTTTGCTTGATGTGCCTGACACAGCTGGATATCTGGAGGTATGTGGATTCAGTGAGAGATAGCTGTGAGGCTAGCATCATTGGACGGTATGTGGGGGTGAGTTGGTATATTTCAATGTTCAGTGTGAGTTCTGAGTTCCAGGAGTTGCTGATGGGTGAGTAATGGGGGTGTGGTGCATGACATTGGTGATGCAGTGGGTATGAGATGTTCTCTAAAGATGTATTCACTGACTTTGACCGCCCTACATAAGGTCATTAAACTTCTTCCAGCATTGCTGCCAGGTCCTTGGGCCCAGACTCTGGGAGTTCACCTCCCTAGCCACCTGCTCCCATTCCCTTTGGAGGATACTCCTTGAAGGCCTCTTGGCCCCCCCACCCAACACAACCTGCGGAAACATGGCATCTTTATTCCTGCTCACCTCCATGACTAAGACCTCCAATGCTGCATCGATGGATCAATCCCTCTCTCTGCACTGGTATTCCATTTTCCTTTACTGCAATTGTAGCAATGACAGTCAGCAGCAGACTCCTTTCATTCTGTGCAGCTTCCCTTTAAGAGGGACAGACCATCTTGAAGAGCTGAAGACTAGCTGGAACAGGTAATAGCCTCGCAAGCTGTTCAGCTTCCTGCTGAACATGCAGCCAGCCAGCAGTTCTAGTGTGGGTCAACAGTGATGGGTGACTGGGGGAAGGGGGAAAGATGAAAAGCTGAATCACCACCATGCTGTCTAAATCGAAAGTGAAACGAGAGTTGTGGTTGGTGAGATCAGGTGCTGCATGGGGGTGTGATCATTCAGTGGGTGGAGATGCAGCTCAGATCAGATGGTCAACTGAAAGCGAACCCCAGCAGGCAAAATTCAAAATCCTCAGGACAGTTCAGTGAGTGTGATATGGGAAGGATCCACGTTCATGGGACAGTGCTTACATGAGGCGCCGAAAGGCCTTGCCACACCCACACACTTCTCCCTCCAGAATCACTCCTTGGCCAGCTGCTCCCTCTGCAGTAACAGAGGAGGAGGTTGAGGGGCTCACAGGCAAAGGGGACTCAGAGGGAGAGGTCAACCTCTGAGATTACTGAGTGGATGACCCAGGGGTGTCCAGCTGCTGCTCCTCATCCCTTCAGGTGCCCAGGGGCATCGGCCTAACTCCTTGAGGGGAAGGGGCACCCGGAGGGACAGCAAGGTGCCCTGTTTCCCTCTCGTGTTGCCACTGCAGGAAATCATACATGGCTCCTGCGATGGAGTGCAGGTCTGCATACATCTCTGTATTCGACTAGACCAGGGTTTCCATGGTGTCCGCCATCCTCCCCATGGAGAACTCCAAACATGCACATGTGGGCATTACTTCATTAGAAAGCAGGCGGACATACGCCTGACATGCGTGCCACTCTGTTGATGGCCTCCAACGACTCCAAGGAGGGAAGGGTTTAAAAGGGGAGAAGGGGTTACAAGGGGGGAAGGGGTCCAGAGTGGGGTCCAGAGGGGGGATGTCCAGGTAAAAATGCAAGGGAGGATTCTGATGAGTTCATGAATGCCTCCTGGGGAGCAAACAGAGGGTGGGCATGGAATGAGGGAATAGTGAGATTGACCGAGGACAGAGTGAGGCGATAGGATGGGAGGGTGAGGTTTCGACTGTAGTGGTAGAAGGGACAGAGAGGGGACTCAGGGGCAGGCATGAACCCTGGGGGTTGGAAGGAGGAGGTCGGGGAGGTTAATTTGAATAAGGGTGGGATTTTCAGAAAGGAAGGGAACATACACAATCACCTGGACATCCCCGAAGGAAAAGGGTTGTGGCTGGTTCCTTGAGGTGTGAGATCCCTGTGGATGTGTGATGGGTTTGTGAGTGTGTGAGTTGAGAGTGATGAATGAGAACATTCGACCTGTAGCAGTCCACTTTTGCAGGACATTGGGGCTGACAACCACTGCCACCGTCCCCCGATATTGGATTGGTGATGTAACTGCATATCCTACGGCCAGAGCAGGGGTAGACGACATCACAGTGGGCCTCCACCACGTCCAAAAGGTGCTCAGGAGACACATCACTAAACTGCAGTCTTATTGCCTTTCGGGGCCATCCTGTCTTCTGTACAGCAGTCCTGGGCTGGAAGCACTGAGGGGTGGGCATGCAGCTGCACTTTAAATATGGCACCAGCGTGCTAAAGTGGCCAGGGGATGGTGTGGTGGGTGAATGAGACCCTCCCCGCCATGGAAACGGCATGTTTCATGGGAATGCATAATTAATGTAGCGGGTTTGGGACAATGTGGCGTGAGAAGCCGCCATTAAAAACTGTCATTTTCCCCACCTGCTACTGCACTTCATGCAAATCTGGGACGATTCCGCCCACAGTCTCAGAACAAGGGTCGGTCCATTTAGGACTTAGAAGAAGAGAAATCTCTTCACCCAAAGGGTGGTGAACCTTTCAAATTCTGGGGAGTCAAATGGCTTCCTCTTGCTCCTATCTCTTACCTGCCTTACTAACAAAAAAATGCCTCTGCTAATTACATGTGATCACATTATTAACATATTGATGAAGGTTTCTTCCTCTCCATATTTCCAACAAAAGCACAAGCAAGTTAAAGCTTCAAGAGCACATTAAGGGTAAGATTTTCCAATAGATGATGCTTTTGGCAGCAGTATTAAATTAAGGTTGATGCTGTTTTATTTTAAAAAGGTGAACACCTGTCTTCAGTTAACACCACCATGGATTGTCCCTCCGCCATTGACCCTGGGAGGTGAATGGCCAAAAATAAAAGAAACAACAATAGGAACAGTACATTTCTCCTCCCAATGTAATTACTCAAAAATTCCAAGCTGTCAATTTAAAATTGCAACCTACACAATTTTGCCCAGTCCACTTTCAGCCCATAAATCAGAGTTTCCTGGCTTCAACAGGGACTGCATCAGGCAGGGTCATTCTAACCTTACCTCTCAGCCGGAAACTGGCAGGATTGGCTTGGCTGCTTGTT
Organism: Carcharodon carcharias; assembly: GCF_017639515.1. Lineage (NCBI taxonomy): Eukaryota > Metazoa > Chordata > Chondrichthyes > Lamniformes > Lamnidae > Carcharodon > Carcharodon carcharias. Next base: position 169,002,123 of record NC_054473.1, read on the forward strand.
TTACTCCCCATCCAATTTTAATCTCCATTGACTTCAATGGCCTTAAAATTTCAATCATACCAATATTCAGATGTGTGTCCAGAACTTTTTTTTAAAGCAGCTAATTAGTACAATACTAAAGGAATTAATTGGCATCACATTAATTGCTTTTGATGGTCATTGGTTCCACGCATCCATCATCCTCTGGGGAAAAGAACATTCTAATTTATGGCCTGACGTGAAGCCTATCAATTTCATATTTATATTCAAGTCTTTTTGTTCTTAGCTCACAACTGAAGTTATATAGAAAGGAAAAAATAGGAAGAATTTGCATTTATATTGCATCTATCGGGACTTCAGGATGTCCTAAAGCACCTGCACCCAGTGATGTACTTTTGAATTGGTGTAATGTAGAAAATAATAATTTAAAGGTTTAACTAGTCCGATTTATGATCAGATGTGTTGGAGACATATTCCATTCCATTCTCAGTATTATGCTGGCAACTACCTCTGATTTTTAAAAAAATGATGGCTGGAATGCATGGCCACCATAACCTCTCCAGTGTAGTGGAATCGAACTTTGAAGCCACAACCAAACAATTTTGAACCAATCAATCCATTTCTAATAGGAGCCCTATGGTAATTTTTAATTAGCTCCCTGGACACCAAAAAAATCTATTTTTAAAAATAAAAATATTTTTGGTCATTTATCATTGCGCCTCATGATGCAATGGTTAAGGATTTTGATGAATTTTCTCAATACACAATGCAAATCTTCGAACTCATGCCACGAGCTCTCATCCTCCCTGTGCCGTTTTAAATCTGTCAATCCCCAATTCAGTTTTAGTTTATGTAAAAACAGGAATCCAAACCTTACTCACAATATCAAATCAGTTTCTACAATAGTTTCCAGAATCAAAATGTTGAATTATGCCCAGGATATTAATCATTCTCTGTAAAGTGTGGAATCTAATTTAGTGCCTGCACCAAGTTTCACACAGTATCTTAAGAAGCTACTTATATTATTTTTATTAAGCTCAATGCACTTGCATCCCTCCATTGTTATTCTTGATAATCTCTGAGTTAGTGAAATTGTCATTATTACGTTTTGGTACCAAACAACATTTATTTGTTATCTGTTGTGGGTGTCAATAGAGGAAAAAGTAGGGAATATATTGTATATATGGTATCTTAGGTTATCTTAGGTTCTGCAGAAGAGTCATATTGGAGTCAAAATGTTAACTCTGTTTCTCTCTCCACAGATGTTGCCAGACCTGCTGAGTTTTCCCAGCATATTTCAGATTTCAGCATCTGCAGTATTTTGCTTTTGGGAAGATGTGGTTACTTTTTCAATACATCTGTAGGGTATAAGGCATTCTAATAAGTTCCTGAGAAATTTCAGTCAATCAAAAGGCACGGAAATACTTAAAGGTCAATTTAGTGACACTGCATATAGGAGTGCACCAAACATACCAGGATTGTGCCTCACTAAATCTGACAAGCAGATTGGGCAGTCTTCTGATGTTTCATCAAAAAATTAAGTATGATTTGTCACAGGAAACATGTTCAACACTTTGCCTATGAAAACATGGCTCCAGCTGAGAGGACAGAGTACACATATCAGATGACTGGTTTATCAAAAGTTCAGGAAACGGCACAGGTAAAGCAATCAGGCCCCATGGTTCACATAAATAGGAAAGACTTTCATTCTGATATTTTGTGGGTTCTTAGAACTTAATCATGCATTTGAATGCCTTAATTTTGTGTGCATCCACTGCACCATAATGATTTGAAGGAGCGGACAAACTAAATGAATAATGGCTAGGGCACCTTAACTACCCAGTGAGTGCTTGCTATTAACTTCCTTTATAAACTCATGAAGAACCCACGAGAGACACAACACAGATGCAGTGAAGCTCATGCTTCCAATCAAAGTCTGGTGGAGAATACCATTATATATATATTATATATAGGAGCAGTGTTTTTGTTTCTTAGAGCAACTGAAAGAAGAGGAAAGCCCCTGCGCTATAGCCCCAACTCGGCTTCTATAATCAACTGTGCTCAGGCACTGCACAATTTCACCATTCAGCAAGGAGTAATTAAAATGCAGGAGGACCACGGGGAACAACCTCAACCTTTGGAAAAGAAAGAGGAAGTAAAATTAATTGAAGCCAGTTTGTGGCCAATTATGCATCTATCTTTGATTGATGGGACTTTTGCTTAATTCTATAATCCACCTTAAGTCTGACTTGATTGATAGGACTTTCACTTAAGCCTCTAATTCTTAAGTTATTCATCATAATAGTCATGTGAATATCATGCACTCAATGCTATCAACTCCACCTCAACACATCCATCAAGCATATGGTTTGCCATTTTAAATTGCCCTTTCTCAAAAAAAACTTGGGGCCAAAGTGAAGTAAAAGACAACTATTTTAATTTATTTCTTTGTGCTCTGAGTAAGTGTTATTACACTTTGATTCTCTGGGCCTTTTCCTCAGTGGTAGTGTGTGGTATAAAGTTTTTGGCTTTCAGTGTTCAATGCACAGAAGCATTGCATATGACATCAAAACTAAAAGGGGAATAAATTTGCATAGCACTGCTTCAAGCAGTTTAGCGTGATTCAATTAAGTTCAAAACTAGGGTCTTAAATCTGAACAAAGCGAATTACATAGGTTGAGGGGATTGTCTTATGAGAAGAGATTGAGCATACTAGCCTATATTCCTTTGAGTTTAGCAGAATGAGAGGTTGAAACATATAAAATACATAAGGGCCTTAACAGGATAGATGTTTCCCCTGACTGAAAAGTATAGAACCAGGATGATGGACTCAGAAAAAGGGGCTGGCCATCTAAGACTGAGCTGAGACAAAATTCCTTCACTAAAAGGGTCATGAATCTTTGGAATTCCCTCCCCCAGAGAGCAATGGATGTTCAGTCACTGACCATATCCAGGACAGGAATCGGCAGATTTTTGGATATTAAGGGAATCAAGAGATATGGGGAAAGTGGAGTTCAGTCATGATCTTAGCATGAACATGACAGAACAGACTCATAGGGCTGGATGACCTGCTCCTGCTCCATTTTCATCTCCTACATAATTCATTCCTAATTGTTTCCTGACTTATGAAATTCGCATGTCCTGCCCCTGAAAGGCAATCCCCAGTCTAAAGGCATTGTTATAATGTAGGTAGATGCAATGGATCTTTTGCACACAAATTCCTAAAAGCAGCATAGGAATGAATGACCAGATAATCTGATTTCACTTTGATGGTGTTGGTTGAGGGAAGAATGTAAGCCAGAACACTGTGAGAATTCCCTGTTTTTCTTTGAGTGGTACCATAGGATATTGTGCATTCACTTGAGCTGGTAAATGAGATGCCAGCCTGCAAGTTAGCTAGGTAAATTTTTATCTTTACCATATGTGTAGAGCACACAATGAAAAACCTGGCAGACAGGATTGCACATTCCCTCCAGAGTCAATGGAATGGAAATCTGGCAAATTCAGTTACCAGCATGTACTCCCTACCAAACCTTTGGCGATCCGATCAGGTGATACTTCATGCACAAGTGGTAATAACACACACCTTTCTCTGCTCCTGACTGCACCAATGGCAGCATCTTCACAGCTCCCTCCATTCTGCACCTTATATTAACAACTCAGATCTTTAGTAGAGCTTGAACACACAATGTCTTGATGCAGAGGCTGAAGCACCCATCAACTTAGCCAAAGTGACCAGGATGTGTCAAATTGACCAGCTTCAGCCGAGCTGGCGTTGCTGATTCAAGCTGAGCTTGTGATTGATTATATGTTAGTGAGGTTTCTGGAGCCACAGTTCATTTGTCTCAAATTAAATGTTGGCCCATAATTTGTAGTTGTAATGATGGCAAAACTGTTAGGATTCACCATCATTACTCTTTGAAACAGAGTAACTAATGACATCACGCAAAGTACAATGGAGAAATCTAGAAGCTGTCGTAATTGATTTTCCCACTCCCCACTGGGTGTGCTGTTGAAGTCTTTGCAGATGAAAATCTTAGAAATTACTTGAATTGACATAAGCTACCACTTTTTATGCTATTCGTTTCATTGTAAAAACCTTTGAAAAAGTTACAGGACAACCAAAGTACCGCAATTTCGGGAAATACTTAGCCGGCCTGACAACATCAAAACACTAACTCTGTTTTTCTCCGCACAGATGCTATCAGATCTGCTGAATATTTCCAGCATATTGTTTTTATTTGAAAAAGTTAGCTCTTGTTGAATGAGGTGTAATTGGGCTTTTAATAGTGTACTAAGTCACAATTATTGATGAACAGCCTCCCTGGCCCTGAAAAACTAATTGTGAAATATGAAATTTCTCCATTGCAAAAAAAAACTTGGCCGGGATTTTCCAGCCCTGTTGTGGCGGAACCCACCATGGGACTTGCGTTGACCCAGCCAAAAGTCCATTGACTTTCTATGGACTGGATGATCACGATGGGGATGGGGCCAGAAAACTCTGCCCTTGTTTCTAAGCTTTCACCTTAATCCCTTGTAAATGTTCCAGCCTTTATTTTATTCTCTGTAAAATGATTAAAAAGTGAATGATAATTAATGCTTTTTATTTCCTGGTTTGCTGTCTGTGAGCATTCTTCAGTGTTTTTTGATGTTTTGTCTGCTTGATGACATTACTGTTGCTGGACATAGGAGATTCTCACAGCTGGTGTCAAAACGAAATTAATGTGGAGAAAGGTGATATCCATGCCACTGATCTCGCTAGATTTTTTTGGAGCAGCTATCTTCGAGGTCAGCAACAAGCACTGTCACCACCACAAGATCTGGATAATTTGTGTACAAAAAAAAGTTTGCTGGAGAGAAAATAAGATTCCTAGAAAATGAAAGGAAACTTCCTTTGTTTAAAAGGAATAATTGCATACAGAAAAATAAGGCAAAAGTCTCCAAGGAAATTAACAGACACACAGCTCAAATTCTGGGACTAAATTCTTGCTCCTTTAAACAAAAAAAGGACTCAAGATCCATAAATAATGTGATGCTGTGAAATACTAATTGATTATTCCTCTATATTATTCTGTTGAAATTTCAATGATGTACCAAGGGCAACTCTTTCTGCAGTGAAATGTATTCCCAATTTCTTCCATTGTTTTACCTAGAATCTCTATTAAGTCATATAGGATTTTCTTTGAGTGGTTTTTAATCACCGTCTGCTGTTAGCATTATAACTGATCCTTTTTTCTGATAGTCTGTGAATGTAGGAAAAGGACAAGTAAAGATGAGCTTCTCCATTGAGCCTGGTCCATGCTGACATGCTGCAATTTCAGCACAGCAGGCACGCAGTTGTGAGTAGTTTCTCCCTAACTCCCAAAGATGATCATGTAAACCAGGTCAGCATGATAACTTTGTGACTCAACTGCCAATGACTCACTTACCTTCAATTTGCAGGTATATTAGCTCTTCTCAGGAATTTGTTCTGCTCGTAGTAAAAACACGTGCCAATACCTTTCCAGAGGTTGATGATTCTGTAACAAGAAGTGGCCTCTAGCATATAACTTTGTTCTTTGCTTTTGTAACTTATACTTATTTCTTGACCTTCCTCAACCTAAATAGCTTGAATAGCCTATCCATCTGGACTGAGTCTAATGTCTTCACTAATTTAAAGACTTCAATCAAATCTCCTTGAATTCTAAGTTTTACCAAAAAGTTTTACTAAAAAGCCCAAACTCTGTTAGCCTATCTCGGTAACTAAGGGACCATATTCAGGTATAAATTCAGTAATCCTCCTCTGAACCTTTTCCAGGGCTTCTCTATCCCCACCATGTGAGGGGACAAAAACTGGACACAGTATTCTAGATGTGGCAAGTAACTCACACGTCCACCATCTACAAGGCACAAGCAGGAGTAAGATAGGATACTCTCCACTTGCTTGGGTGAATGCAGCTCCAACAAAATTCAAGAAGCTTGACACCATCCAGGACAAAGCAGCCCGCTTGATTGGCATCCCATCCACAAACATTCATTCCCTCCACCACCGACACACAGTAGCAGCAGTGTGCACCATCTACAAGATGCACAGCACAACTCACCAAGGCTCCATTTACAGCACCTTCCAAACCCACGACCACTACCATCTCGAAGGACAAGAGCAGCAGATACATTGGAGCACCATCACCTGGAAGTTCCCTCCAAGCCACGCACGATCCTGAGTAGGAAATATATTGCCGTTCCTTCATTGTCACTAGGTCAAAATCCTGGAACTATCGCCCTAACAGCATCATGGGTGTACCTACACTACAGGGACTGCAGCAGTTCAAGATGGCAGTTCACCACCATCTTCTCAAGGGCAATTATGGATGGGTAATAAATGCTGGTCTAGCCAGTGATGCCCACATCCCATGAGTGAATAATAAAAAAATGAAGCCTGACCAAAGCCTTATATAACAAAATTGTTTGTTCTTGTAAAATAAATGCAGCTTTCTGCTCTCCCCACCCCCCATCCCCAACCCCACCCCCACCCCCACCTCCTGCAAGCCCCCTTAGGCCACCCCATCACTAATCCCAAACAGAGTACTTTCTAGTTTTATTCTATTTCATCTCCAGCTCTCATCACCCCTTGGTGTGGTCAGATGACCAAAAGCTTGCTCAAGTTTTAAGGAGCATGTTAAAGGAAGAGAGAAATGGAAAGGTTTAGGAAAGAATCCTCAGACCTTAGAGCTTGGACAGTTGAAGGCACAGCCACCAATGGTATGGTGAGGGAACTAAGGGATGCCTAAGAAGCCAGAGTTGGAGCGCACAGAGTTCTTGAGGAACATAGGGCTGGAGACAGTTACAATGAAGTCAGTCATTCTTTAAGTGTGGTACTGCAACACATGATGCAATATTTATGCAATAAATAATTTTAGCATTAAAAAAAAATCTTTAAAGAAAAATAAAATAAATGAACAACAGCATTCATGCACCACAGAGGAAGAATATGAAGGGGAAAAAAAATCACAATTTAATTAAGCCTTGGAAGCTTTCATTCTCTTTACACATCACAGTGATGATATGAAATCAAGAGACTAGCAGATAACAACAAAAACAAATTCAAAAATTTATTTCAAATAAACAAAACTGCACATATTCATAATCTAATAGTAAACTAAATTCTCAATCCACTCTTATAAGGCTGAATAGCTCTTAATGTGTTGTACAAACATTGGAATTTTGAATAAATCTTTTAGCCACAAATATCAAGAAGGTCTCAATATGAGCATATTTTGGATCCTGATGACTTTCAATAAATTGTGCATTATTTTGTCAATTACCTTAGCAACATTCCACTTAAGTAGATCAGTTGAAGGTGTCACTGGCATGGCGTATTGCTTTGAATTAGCTAGTGAATTAGCTGGAAAAATGATCTCCTTTCTTTCTTTAGTTTTAGTTATAGATTGTTGATACATTTGTTGTATTAAAAAGCCATGCACAAGGCATGATAAATATAATACAGCTGATTTGAAGTCGTTTTAGCTTATCAAATGGTACATATTTCCAACTCTGGGTACCTCTTGGATTGAATGCGTTCAGGAACTTCTAAGCCAGAAAGGTGTTTGATTTCAATGCTTGTGTGTTAACATAAATCATAATGTGTGTTGTTTGCTTAGCAGTTTATTTAGCTGTATTCAAGCTTTATTTTTCTTATCAGCACACATAATCAGCATTAAGAATTGCATTTAAAAGAGCCCAAAGGATAATGGCAAATTCTAGTCTGAAGCAGCTCATGATCAAAAGTCTTCCCAAAAAAAGTAGAGAAAAGAAACTGGGCGCTGCTGTCACTTATCACTTTCATCTCAGGGACCAGGATTTGAAACCAAGCCAAACTGATGGGATGAAAGTCCCATATTCCCACCTTCTATAATGGTCCTAATTGAAATATGTTTGGGTAATTTCAATCTTATCCAAGAGGCTGCACAACACAGTCTATAATTCAACATTAATTGGCACTAAATATTAAAGGATAATTAGCATGGAGGAAATGTCATAAGACAAGGATGAGACCACTTAAGGGCTTCAATTAGGGCAAGGGATGGGGGGCTGCTCTAGGCCTCACTTGTGCCCCATAAAATCACTACCAGGTTGGGGGCGGAGGTAGGTGGTGGGAAGGACACTGACAGAATTTTACAAGTTCCCCCCACCTGCAAACCTGCTGGAGAGAAACCATAAAATTCTATATTATGTGCTTCCATTTTCGAAATGAGTCTGTTATGTTAAACTTTATTAAATGCCTGTTGAAAGTCCATCTATATGATATGAACAGCACTATCTTCATCAACCCTGCTGATTACTTCATCGAAGAACTGAATAAGGTTGGTCAGAGATGATTTGCCTTTAACCATGATTAACCAATCTTTCTTCAAGTGAGAATTAACTTTTGTCTTGAAAATTATCTCTAGTAGTTTCTTTTGACGGAGAAACTTGGCAATATCATAAATAGTGAGCAGTGTGTTAGCAGACTTCAGGGAGAAACAATTGGTGAAACAGGCAGATGCATGGTAGATGCAATTTTATCTGAATAATTGTGAAATGATCTATTTTGGAAGGATCAATATGGAGGGGCAGTATAATCTAAATGGCACTATTTTGAGGCAGAGGGGATGCTGGAAGAATAGAGGGATCTGGGTGCATAATCACAATATTTGAAGGTAGCAAGGCAAATTGATAAGGCATTTAAAAGTGCAATGGGTACTTGAATTTGTAAATAGGGGCATTGAATATAAAAACAAGAAACTCATACTAAACCTTTACAAACCTCTAAATAGGTCTCGGCTGAAATATTCTGTACAATTCTGGGCATCATATATTAAAAAGCTGCCAAGGGCCTAGAAAGAGCACAAAGGAGGTTTAGCAGAATGAGATCAGGCATGAGGATCTTCAATTATGTGACTCGATTAAAGTATCTGGGATTGATCTCCTTGAGTAGAGAAAGTTAAACAGAGATCTAACAGTGATATTCAAAATTATGAGGAGCTTAAAAGAATAAGTAGTGAGAAGCTGTTTCCTCTGCCAAATGGGTTGATAACCGGAGATCATGGATTTAAAATATTTGGCAAAAGAGCTAGGGGGAAATGAGGAAAAATCTTTTCATCCAGAGGGTTATTAAGAGCTGGAATGCACCATCTGAACAGGCGGTGGAATCAAATTCCATAGTAACTTTAAAAAGGCTAATAGGACATATATTTGAAGAGGGGTAATTTGCTGTGTTATGGGGAGAAAGCTAGTCTGTGGGACAACTGAATTAGTAGTTCATCCTTGCAGATCTTTGAGGGCACACTCCTCAGTTACAGCCCCTCTGTTGAGCCTTAGTTTCACTCTGACATTGTGGTTCTCAAATAATTTCTTTATATGGGATACATTATCCAAGTTCCACCACCAGCTCCCCACCACTGACAAAGTCTCACATGCGGCAGGTACTTTATGGAAGAAAAACCACAGGCAGAACTTTTCATCCCATGGGCGGGTACGTGCCCGAACCGATGGGGAGTAAAATAGTGCGTGATGACGTCGGGCAAGAGTCCTGACATCATCAAGCACTCGCATGATATTTCGCTCGGCAGACATGCGCAGGTACTGGAGCGGCGCCTGCCATTAATTAAGCAGCCAATCAAGGCCCTTAACAGTCCAATTGACTGCGATTTTCTGCTCGTTGCACGGGCAAAACGGACAGGCGGCCAGCCGATATTTCACAAACTTCATCCAAGGGTGGGATAAAAAGGATCAGCAGCATTGCCAGTGTGAGGAGTGAGGTGTTTTGGAGATATTTTGCAGTTGGTTGCTTATTGTTACTTGGCAGCTTCATCCCTGTTCGGGGCTTCATTCTTAGCATTTCCTAACCACCATCTACAAGGCACAAGTCAGGAGTGTGATGGAATACTCCCCACTTGCCTGGATGAGTGCAGCTCTCACAACACTCAAGAAGTTTGACACCGTCCAGGACAAAGCAGCCTGCTTGTTTGGCACCACATTGACAAACATTCACTCCCTCCACCACCGGCGCACAGTAGCAGCAGTGTGTACCATCTACAAGATGCACTGCAGGAATTCACCAACGCTCCTTCGACAGCACCTTCCAAACCCATGACCACTACTATCTATAAGGGCAAGGGCAGCAGACAGATGGGAACAACACCGCCTGGAAGTTCTCACCACTCACCATCCTGACTTGGAAATATATCGCCATTCCTTCACTGTCACTGGATCAAAATCCTGGAACTCCCTTCCTAACAGTACTGTTGGTGTGCCTACACCACACAGGCGCAGCTCACCACCACCTTCTCAAGGGCAACTAGGGATGGGCAATAAATGCTGGCCCAGCCAGTGAAGCCCACACCCCGTAAATGAATAAAAAACATCCAGGTTTCATTTCCGGTCTCCTTGTTGTCTCCAAGCCCCCAGAGTATTCCGTGTGGACCCTTCCACAAATCAAACAGCGTTCTGTTACCACGGTTATGGGGACTGATGTCTCCGCTGATGGCACCTCTTCTGAGGAGGAAGAGAGGGGCAGAAGGGACAGGAGGCTAGGTATTCCAATGCAGCCTTCAGGGGAGGGACCTGTGGGAGGGGAAGTGCAGGCACAAGGTGTGCAGGGCCAGCACGTAGTCCAAGGTGGAGGGGGCCATAGAAGACACCACTATTCTGCTGTCAGGGTTTACAGGCAACGATGCAGCTATCTCAATATGTCTGAGGTGCAATGCTGAAGGAGGCTCCACCTCTCAAGCGAGACAGTGACCTCCATTTGCCTAATGATTGGGCCTGAAATCAGCTGAGACTGTGTGGGTGGACACCCCATGCCAGTGACTCTGAAGGTCACAGTGGCCCTCAACTTCTATGTTGCTGGCTCTTTCCAGGGGTCAGTGGGGGATCAGTGTGGAGTCTCCCAATCAGTGTCCATGGCTGAGTGAAGCTGGTGACAGAAGCTCTGTTCAGATGGGTACAAAGCTTTATGCTTTTCCGTACAGAGGAGGCCAGCCTGGCTGAGTGAGCCAGAGACTTTGCACTAATTGCTGGGTTCCCCCACGCCCAGGGTGCAATCGACAGCACACATGTGGCCATCAAGGTACCAGTGGGTCAGCCGGGTGTCTTCATCAACATGAAGGGATTTCACTCCATGATCAAGTAGATAGTGTGTGACCACAGGATGCTGATTCTACAAGTCTGTGCAAGGTACCCAGGCAGCTCCCATAACATGGACATCCTGAGACACTCCCAAGTGCTGAGGCTCTTCAGTGCTCCAGCCTGACTGGATAGATGGCTGCTGGGTGACGAGTGCGATCCGTTGAAGAGGTGGCTCATGACACCTCTCCGCCATCTGAATAGAGGCACAGCAGTGGTACAATAGAAGTCACGCCTCCACAAGGGCGGTGATAGAGAGGACCATAGATCTTCTGAGGCCTGGACCATTCAGGGGGAGCACTACAATACCCCCAGAGTAGGTGTCACTGATCGTGGTTGCATGCTGCGCTCTCCACAGTCTGGCACTGGTAAGGGGGACCTCCTGGAGGAAAAGGATCTTGACACAGCTACACAGGCCACAGAGGGTGCAGTAGTGAGACCGAAAAGGAGCATGGTAAGGAGAATACTGAGGGCTTGGAGCCAGACCTCGGTAGCCTGTAGGGAGACAGGGACACCTTGATCTAACGCTCCTTCAGCTAGGCTACCAAAGGTCAGCTTCAAACGCATGCCAGGGCTGCCGTCTGCATCCTGGATATCTGAAATGACGCTTTCATTTGAATCCAAAGAACACTCAGTACCTGTGCAATAAAGTTCAAAGCCACCTACGTGCAGCATTACATACTGGTGTTCTCCGCACCAAAGAATTAAAAAGGTGAAGCATGCTCAGGCCATGAAGGCAAAAACACAATTTATGTCATTCTGACAGTTCAATAGTCTTAACAGAAACATTTCTGGTAGTCAGCGTCAAACCAGTCTACATAAACAAAAATGAACATAAAATCACCCGTGACCTGTCCCTCTTGTGCTCATGGTGCCTTTAGCTTACATTTGCAACTGCTATGTCTAGGTGCTCCCCCATCATTGGCAGTGGCACTGGAGGCAGCTGCTGACTCTACTGTCTTGTTGGCCTTGATGACCTTGGCAGTCATCCTCTGGCAGGTGGAGCCTGTGCTGGCCCCACCTTGGAGGGACCGGCCAGTTCCATGGCTGGCATCTCCCCAGTCGCCGCAGCCTCATCAGATGCCACAGCCACTGGCAGAGGGGAAGAGGAGCTGCTGCCGTCATCCAGAGCGCCTTGAGAGGAGCCCGCAAAGATGACAGGCAGCTCGTGTGCTAACGTGAGGTTGCTCTGGACCACCCTGCACACCATAGATGGATGGGCACCTAGTTGGGATACTGGGTGCCTCTTCCATCTTCCACACTAACACTGACCACCTGAGGTCAGTGTCTGTGTGAGGGCTTGCAGGTCCGAGCACAACCCCAGGAACCCCTGATTCTGTCCCTGGAGCTGCCTCTCCATTAGAGTCACCATTCTACCAATGGAGGAGGCAGTGCATTGAATTATTCCACTGTGGGTGTGCAATCATCACATGCTATGTCACAAAGGAGCTTGGCTAAGTATTATAATGAAGATGTTACTCGTGCAACTATGTCAGCTACTATTTCTTTCCAAGGGAGTGAAAGCACCAAAAATGTATATTTTGACAAATGTCAGTATATTACAAGAAAATGGCAAATGTTGACATGTTTACTGTATAGACAATATATCACTTTGTTTTCTGGTATGGTGCTGTACAACTTAGGGTGTCATTTTATTTTTCCCTAATATCAAAAATACATATTTGTTTCCTGTTTCTCATAAGAACAGGATAGAGGAGCAGATATTTATCTTGTTCAGTGTTGGAATATTGAGCTTCAGTACATTACTGGTGAGCTAAGCATACTAATTGCTGCCTATTACCAACAGATGGGAATTATTGACACAAATCAACACTTCATCTAATAAAGAATAACTATAAACTGTTGCTTACAGGTACTTCAATTAGAGAACATTGTGTAAATTGCAAATGATCATCTAGTTTGATGAAGGGTAAAATGTAATTTTGAAGACAATCACTGTGCTACATGATAATTGGCCTGGAGGTGATTGACTAACATTAAAATAGGAAGAGGACATAACTAAGTTTTACATTTGGAGCAATTACTTTGATGTTGCTGCAGTTCTGCTTTGTTAAGATTATTTAATCAGTGTTTTCTCATTTGTTTTGAAGAAGCGTGACGAGCTCACAAAGAAACAAAGGATCTAATGGAAGAACAGGATTGTGAACTGGAGGTCCTACCAGTTAGAAAAGAAACTGGAAAGTGCTGAAGTGGCCCCATCAAAGAAACTGGTTCTTAACAAGGAAGGTCCACTTCAACTATTTGTCCCTTCTGTAATTTTAGTTGCATATTTCAGGGGCATAACTTAGATGGAGTGCTTCAGGTTGCAATTATATTGCACAAGGATTTGGTTGATCATGGAACTCCAAGGTAACCTGGAGGTTATGGCCAGGATTTTACGGTGCTGCCGCAGCATGTCTCCCCCCCACTGTGGATGCGGTGAGCCATTTAAATCTCCATTTAGTTCAGTGGGACCATAATATTCGGCTGGGCAAGAGGGGCCATAAACTCCTGGACTATATTTCTTAACCCAGTTCTCAGTTCCATCTGTAATAACAACAGAATACTGTATGCTTAAGGGAATTTCACATCACGCAATTTGAACCTGGTTTGATACTCTTAACTTTAAGTATCAATAAAATTGGATCATAACCATACCTTTTCCATATGATGGTTCACTAAGTAGCTCACAAAGTAGCCAATTTTCCCGATTTCATTCTACCCATTTTGAACATAATTTTTGAGTAATGGGTCCTGCTCTATTTTGATGCAATCACAGCTGAATGGAAAAAACATGAGGAATGAGGGTCTTATTAAAAAAAAACTTCAGCCACATAGTTGAACTGCAGACAACAATTTGTGCAAAAGCCCTGGATATAGTGAGGAATTACTGAAACATGCTACATAGATAATGAAATTGGCATTAAATATTGTCAGATATAATATATTTAGGAAGGAAAAGGAAGGAAGAAAGGGAGGCAGGGTAGTTTCCTAGTTAAAGACAATAAAATGATGACAGTAAGTGGGGTGTAACTGGTATTTGGTGTTAAGATAGATAGAGAATATATAGGGTTAAGTTAAAAGATAAGGGATACATTATCTTAATAGAAGTATTCCAAATAGTGGAAGGAAATTGAGGGAAGAAATATGTAGGCAAACCTATGAAGTGATTAGCAAGCATTGAATAATAATCATGGGAAATTTAACAACCACAAATAAAATAGCAAAAAGGAGTAGTAAAGGAGAAAAGGGAATGGAATTTTTACATGCTATACAGCACATAAAAAAATCCAACAAGAAAAAAATTACTGTTGAATCTTGTGATGGGTAATGAACAAGAACAGATAGGATAAAAGTAAAAGAGCTTGTTAGTGATAATAACAACATTGAATGGTTCAAGATAAAGTTTGGAAGTAACATAAGCAGGAGAAAGACTAAGGTAATAGATAGGAAAAGAACAAATTCTGAGGAAATGAGGGTGGAACTAAAGGAGAAAATCTTGAAAAACAAAGAATAGAAAAACAGTGGAAAACCTTTAAAAGGATAATCAGTAGCGTTCAAGAGAAATGCAATCCACCGAAAGCCAGAAACAAGCAAAGTAATATGGGGCACTGTGGAAGAATAAAGAACTAAAGTAAAACTGAAACAAAATAAAAAGGCTTGGAAGAAGAACTTAAATATTAATGGGGAGGAGGCCAAAAAAGAATATGAAGAACTTAAGAGAGAAGGGAACAATCAGGAAGACAAAGACAAATTATAAAATCAAATTATCAAGGAATATAAAAAGAAATAATAGTGTTCTAAAGACACATGAATAACAAAAGGAAAATTAATGTAGAGATCGAACCACTAAATGACGAGCAAGATAAATTCCCAGGTAATGACAGGGAAATGGCCAAAGTATTTTATAACTACTTGGCCTCAGATTTTACTGGAGGCGATAATGAAATAGACATTTCACTAGAGCGTGACCTTAGAAAGAATGGATCGAAAGGGAGAAAATAGCTGACAAACTAGCAAAGCGGAAAAAGGGATAATACACCAAGTCAGGATGGTGTGCATCCTAGCATACTCAAGGAAAGAGAACAAAACCTGGGAACTACAGGCCAGTCAGTTTAATGCCAGTGATAAGAAAGATACCGGAATTTATACTGAAATATGTGATAAAAGAGTATCTAGAGACAGCAAATATAATAAAATATAAGGATTCTGAAAGGCAAAGTCATGTGTAACTAATCTGGTAGAATTCTTTGAAAAGGTAATGAAAAGAGTAGACAGGGGAGCGCACTAGATGACATATGCTTGGATTTTCAAGATGCCTTCGATAAGATTTCAGTCGGTGGGTTAATAGCAAAGTTTGGATCTTCCGGTTGGCGAGCTGGGGCGAGGCCTGCTCACTGATGCATAAAATGACAGGGGATGACGTCGGCTGGAACTCCCATTGAGGCCATTGAAAAACTAATTAAAATCATTATTGGACCTGCCCGTCCAACCTTAAGATTGGCGGGCAGGCCGGGAGCACTGGTGGGCTTCAGAGAAAACATGAAACCTCATCCACGGGTGAGCGATTGGATTCCTTTTTCAGATTTTAAACATTTTTAACTTCTTACCATATACAAACCCACCCTTTTCCATTTGTGGGAGAATCTAAAACTATGGGCCAAAGATATAAGATAGTTACTAATCAATCCAATAAGGAAATGAAAAATGCCTTTAGAGTAGTTAGAATGTTTACTCACCACCACGGGAAAAGGTTGAGCAAGTAGCTTAGTCTCTATCAAAAGGAATTGAGTACTTGAGAGAAAATTAAATTGAAAGATACACTGAAAGGCTGAGTTGAGGTAGATGGAATGGGAGGAGACTCATGTGGACATAAGCACCAGCACACATTAGTTGGGCCAAATAGTTTCTGTGCTGTATATTCAATGCAATACAGCACAAGTCAGAAACATCAGTGAATCAATCAATAAAATTACAAGTAATTAAAAGACTGTTTTCATGGCAGTACTAAATTCATTAACAATCTGTGTCTTCAAAAACTATTTCTTTTGTGTCACTGAAACCTTGATTCTCTGTCTGCTTTGCTGCCTTTTGGATGTATTTCAGATGGGCCTGTGCTCTCTCTTGCTCTTGTTTTAGCTCCAAATATGCACGGGAAAATGCATGGAAAATGGATGTTGCAGGGAATGCCATTATTAGGATCCCACTTAGGATGCTACTGAGAGCTACCACCTGACCAGGGATAGTTCGAGGTACCATGTCACCATATCCCACTGTTGTCATGGAAATGATAGCCCACCAGTATGACGCAGGAATACTGCTAAAGTCTTGCTCTCTGCCTATCTCATTCTCTGCAAGGAATACCAGTGGTGCAAATAGTGTGACAGACACACAGAGGAAAAGCAGCAGGAGTCCAAACTCACGAATACTGCGGTGGACTGTAAGACCCAATGTCTGAAGTCCTAAGGAGTGCCTAGCAAGGCGCATGACATACAGAATTCTCAAGGCGCGCAATATTCGGAGGACCAGGCCTAATTTTTCCAAATAGATGTTACTTCCTGAAGGTTTGTTGCTGTCCGCAGGTCCTTTGTCAACCACAAGTGCAACATAATACGGTAGAATTGCCAATATGTCAATAATGTTCAAAGGGCCCCTCAGAAACTGCCATTTGCTTCGTGCCTGTATGAACCGAAGGACAAATTCCAAGGAGAACCAGGCCACGCAGATGGTTTCTATTATAAACATGTTATAGCACCTCTGGGAGCATTTATCCTGCAGGCAAAAATGCAAAAACAAGAATTGCATAGTATTAATAACATAGAAATGCCTTATTTAATCAGCCTTAAATCGACAGTATATAAAATATAAATTACATGCAGACACTGGCCCTGGATTTTACAATTGGAATGACAGGAAAACTGTCAATCTTTGCTGTCATTACCCTAAGAAACTGATGGCAACTTCTGGCATGCACAGATGCGCAGCTGAATGCAGAAATCCAGAATTACTGTTAGTGATTTCCTGTTCATACAGAGGAAATCCCCACAAACAACAACCCTTAGAATTCACTGAACTGATAAGAACTTCCCTTTTTTGCTGTAACATCACTGTTAAAACCTCCAGAAAAAGTTACACCTTGTTAGTGAGATGCAACTGAGTGTTTTTAACAGTGCACAAAGCCATAAGTACTGCTGAACAATCCCTTTGGCCCTGGCAAGCTAATTTTACACTTATGAATTATCAATTTTTTATGATTAAAGAATCCAGGTTTTTATTGCAATAAAAATTATTTTTAAAAGCATTTTTATGATAGCTCAGCTTCAAATGTATGTGCTCCAATTTTTATTTTGCTCACCGTAAAATTTAAATTAAAGGTGAAGGATAATCAATGAGTTTTACTTTCTGGTTTGCTGTCTGTCAGAATTCTTCAATGTGATTGGTGGGTACCCTACAGGATGATATAGTTGTTGGACTCCTGCAGATTCCCTTGACTTAGAGCCAGGTACAATGAACCACGAAGATTGCCAAATCATTGAGAGCAGCTTTCTTTGAGGTCAGTGGCAAGTACTATCATTTCACTGCTGACCATAAAATTAGGTCCAAAAATTCAAATGTTTCCTCCTTTTTCACTTACTAAATGATAAATCTAACAATCATTTATTCATCTTGCAAATTACAGGTTAAGAGTTACGAACATAGAAAATAGGAGCAGAAGTAGGCCATTCGGCCCCTCCAGCCTGCTCCGCCATTCAACCAAGATCATGGCTGATTTGTTTGTGTTTCGAATTCCACATTCCCATCTACCCCTTTGATTGCTTTGCCTAACAAGAATCTATCTACCTCCGCCTTAATAATATTCAATGACCCCGCGTCCACTGCCTTCTGAAGCAGAGAGTTCCAAAGTTGCACAACTCTCTGAGAGAAAAAATTTCTTCTCTCTGTCCTAAAAGGGTGACCCCTACATTTAAAACAGTGCTCGCTAGCTCCGGACTCACCTACAAGAGGAAATATCCTTTCCACCTTACCGAGACCATTCAGGATCTTATATAATATCTAATATAAAAACAGAAAATGCTGGAAAAACTCAGCCGTTCTGGCTAAGATCTTATATACTTCAATCAAGTCACCCCTCCCTCTCCCAAACTCCAGCCTGTCCAACCTTTCCTCATAAGACAAGACTATCATTCCAGGTATCAATCCAGTAAACTGCCTCTGAACCACTTCCAACGGAGTTACATCCTTCCTTAAATAAGGAGACCAAAACTGCACACAGTATTCTAGATGTGGTCTCACCAATACCCTATAAAACTGAAGCATAACATCCTAACTTTTATGTTCAATTCCTCTTGTAATAAATGTTAGCATTTCATTAGCCTTCTTAATTACTTGATATACCTGCATACTAACTTTTTGTGACTCGTGCACTAAAACTCCATGGGGAATATTTTCCCAATGCACGCCGCCATTTTACGTGGGCGGGCCAATTAAGGCCTGCCCATCGTGACGCGCACCCAGAAGTGCTGACCACTCATTGTGTGGGCAGGGGGAGGAGGCTGAGTCGGGCCTGCACACATGTGCATGTGTGTGAAAGAGGGCTGAAATCTCCCTGAGGCACAGAGCTGCCTCAGGGAGATTAGTTGGTTCTCAAAAGTTTTAAGAAAGAAAGAAAAAAAATTTTAAGACACGTCCCCTCATGTGATAGTGTCACATGAGCTGGGACATGTCAATGAACTTTAATAAAAAGTTTTATTCAATTTATAAACACTTCATGAAACCTCTTCCCGCCTGTGGATGAGGTTTCATGATAAATGCGAAGGCCGCCTGGGCTCTTCGCCTGCCCACCAACCTTAAGGTTGGACAGGCAGCTCCATTAAGTATTTAGTTGATATTTAAATGGCCTTAATAGGCCTTTGACAGTTTGGTGGAGTCTGGAGCGCACCCGCCGAACTGAAATCATTTTACATGTTAGTGAGCAGGGCCTGCCCCCACACGCCGACCAGAAGATTCTGGCCCTAGATCCTTCAGCACCTCGGAATTCTGCAGCTGTTCTCCATTTAAGAAATATTTCTTATTTTCTTTTTTATTCTTCCTGCCAAAGCAAACAATTTCACATTTTTCCACATTATCCTCCATCCGCCAGATTTTTGCCCAATTATTCAACTGTCTGCAACCTCCTTATGTCCTCAATTTCATTACTGCTGTTCAATATGTGGCAAATACTTGTTTCATTGCAAACTGTACTCAAAAGCATAATACTAAACTCAATGCCTTAACTCAATGATAGCACAGTTGCTGATGATTCAGAAATCTATGGATTCAAGTCCCATTCAGAAACTTGAGCACATAGTCTAGGCTGACACTTAAGTGCACTACTGAAGAAATGTCTCCCATAGAGGTGCTATATTTTTGATGAAATGTTAAAGCAGGCTTTTTTTCTTTACTCTTTCAATGGGATGTAGTGTCACTGGCTAGGCCAGCATTTATTGCCCATCCTTAATTGCCCTTGAGGAGGTGGTGGTGAGTCACCTTCTTGAACCACTGCAGTCCATGTGGCAAAGGTATACCCACAATGTTATTAGGAAGAAGTTCCAGGATTTTGACCCAGCGACACTGAAGGAACAGCGATATAATTCCAAGTCAGGATGGTGAGTGACTTGGAGGGGAACTTGCAGGTGTTCCCATGCATCAGCTGCCCTTGTCCTTCTAGGTGATAGAGATCGCAGGTTTAGAAGGTGCTGTTGAAGGAGCGTTGCTGCAGTGCATCTTGTACATGGCACATACTGTTACCACTGTGCATTGGAGGTGGAGGGAGTGAACGTTTAAGGTGGTGGATGGGGTGCCAAACAAGTGGGCTGCTTTGTCCTGGATAATGTCAAGCTTCTCTGAGTGTTGATGGAGCTGCACTCATCTAGGCAAGTGGGGAGTATTCCATCACACCTGACTTGTGCCTTGTAGACAGTGGACAGGCTTTGGGAGTCAGGTGTGAGTGAGAATTCCCAGCCTCTGACCTGCTCTTGTAGCCACAGTGTCATTATGGCTGGTCCGGTTCAGTTTCTGGCCAATGGTAATCCCCTGGATTTTGATAGTGGGGACTCAGTGATAGCAATCCAATTGAATGTCAAGAGGAGATGATTGTATTCTCTCATGTTGGAGATGGTCACTGTCATTTGTGAGAATGTTACTTGCCACTTATCAGCCCAAACCTGTAAGTTGTCCAGGTCTTGCTGCATTGGGACATGGACTGTTACTGTACCTGAGGAGTCACAAGTGGTGCTGAACATTGTGCAGTCATCCGCAAACATCCGCACTTCTGACCTTATGATGGAGGGAAGGACATTGATGAAACTGTTGAACATGGTTCGGCGGAGGACACTATACTGAGGAAATCCTGCAGTGATGTCCTGCGACTGAGATGATTGACCTCCAACAATCACAACCATTTTCCTTTGTGATAGGTTTGACTCCAACCAGTGGATAGCTTTTCCCCTGATTCCCAATGACTGCAGTTTTACTAGGGTTCCTTGATGCCACACTCAGTCAAATGCTGCCTTGACGTTAAGGGCAGCCACTCTCACCTCGCTCCTTGAATTCAGCTCTTTTTCCCATGTTTAGGCTAAGGCTGTAATGAGGTCAGGAGCTGAGTGGATCTGGTGAAACCCAAACTGAGCACCAGTGAGCAGGTTATTGTTGAGTATGTGCTGCTTGATAGCACTGCCGACAACCCCTTCCATCCCTTTGCTGCTGATCAAGAGTAGACTGATGGGGTGGTAATTGGCCAGGTTGGATTTGTCTTGCTTTCTGTGGACAGGACACACCTGGGCAGTTTTCCACACTGCCAGGTAGATGCCAGTGTTTTAGCTGTACTCGGGAGGAGCACAGCTAGTCCTGGAGTACAGGTCTTCAGTACTACTGCCGGAATGTTGTCAGGGCCCATAGCCTTTGCAGAATCTAGTGCCTTCAGCCATTTCTTGGTATCACGTGTTGTGAATTGAACTGGCTGATGATTGGCACCTGTGATGCTGCGGACTTCAAGAGGAGGCCAAAATGGATCATCCACTCAGCACTTCTGACTGAAAATGGTTGCAAATGCTTCACTCTTGTCTTTTGCACTGATGTACTGGGCTGCCCCATCAGTGAGGACAGGGATATTTGTGGAGCCCATCCGTTCTGTCAGATACATATAAAAGATCCCAGAGCAGTACCTAAAGAAAAGCAAGGGAGTTCTCCTGGTACATTGGTCAAAACCTATGCCTCAAGCAATAGCAAAAAGGTTTATCCAGTCATTTATGTCAATACTGCATGTTGACCTTTCTGTGTGTGAATCAGCTGTTGCATTTCCCTACAATACAATGGTGAAAACATTTTAAAAGTACTTCAGCAGCAGTGAATTACTTTGGGAATCCAAAAGCACTGAAAAGCATTATATAAATGCAAACGCATTTTAAATTTTCTTGTTTTCACAAAATATGTATGAAACATTTGACTAAGCAGAGAATTTAAACATTGCAGTCTTGGTATTACATATTAGAGTTATATTCGAGGACAAGCTCTTAATATTTTCAGATCACATTTCTCTGTATGTTATCTTAATGGAGACATTAGACATCTTAATAAGAACAACAAATGGAATCACACATCCACTAAAATAGCACTTGGAGCAATTGTTACATGAATGTGTATCCTGAAATATGGTTCACGTTTTTGTCTTCAGGGGACCAGACTGACTATATGATTTCACAGTAATGATAGACTTTCAAAGAACAAAAATCAATTGAAATCAGCTCTCATTTCACCATCTGGAGATCAATGTGGCTTTTTGTGCTGTCGAAGTAGTGACAGTTAGATTTCTACATGACAGATATGTGCTGACATGTTGTGTGTCACGTTCTCCTTGTGTAGAGTTAATTACTGTGTTTACAACTTACTTGTAAAGAGAAGTATTCAATAGGGACTGTAAATATAACCTGACTTGAATTAAAAGCATTTTCGACGGCCTGAAAAGATACACGTGGATGTTAAATGACTTAATTTTCCCAGTTCACATGATTCCAGAATGAAAATGTTATTTTACTTAGGCAATGCAGGTAGTGCAATCTATTTAATAATTAAACTTGTCAGCTGTATTATGCAATGGATCTATCAGGAGTATGCATTGGCACACTCTCAACATGACATATTAGTTATAAAAACAAAAAAACTGCGGATGCTGGAAATCCAAAACAAAAACAAAAACAGAATTACCTGGAAAAACTCAGCAGGTCTGGCAGCATCGGCGGAGAAGAAAAGAGTTGACGTTTCGAGTCCTCATGACCCTTCGACAGAACTTCCAGTTCTGTCGAAGGGTCATGAGGACTCGAAAAGTCAATTCTTTTCTTCTCCGCCGATGCTGCCAGACCTGCTGAGTTTTTCCAGATGACATATTAGTTGCTTGTTAAAAGGCAAGAGTATCAATGCGAATGACAAATCTCCAGAGATTAATCCCTTTTTCCGGAGTAATTAAAGTCCAGCTGAAAGTGGAATATACAGATAGACCATAAAAACATTATAGGATATGTCTTATGTCTAGGAATTTGGAACATCTTGAAAGAGAAATCTGTATCTCAGGTGTGTTTTTGTTTTGTAGACTCAAAAGATTTGTCTCATATTGTTTACTGAATTCATTCTTTACAGAAATAAAGGTGAAGAACTTCTCACTAGAAATTCAAACATTGATGCTTCGTCAGTTCAGAGTAGTGAAAATCCAACTCAGCAGGACACCTCTTTCAAATTGTTTACTGTGAAGCAACAAAGATTCTTCAATGTGTTGCCAACTAAGCCTTAGGTGTATATCATGAAATTTGAAATAAGCAGGTTTGAAATGGATTCATAAAGGATTCTTCAAACAAAGGGACTCTGAATATAAAACCAAAAAACTGAGGATGCTGGAAATCCAAAACAAAAACAGAATTACATGGAAAAACTCAGCAGGTTTGGCAGCATTGGCGGAGAAGAAAAGAGTTGGCGTTTCGAGTCCTCATGACCCTTCAACAGAACTGAGTGAATATTAGGAAAGGGGTGAAATGTAAGCTGGTTTAAGGTGGGGGGGTAGGGGGGTAGAGAGAAGTGTGGGGGGGGGTGGTGTGGTTGTAGGGACAAGCAAGCAATGATAGGAGCAGATCATCAAAAGATGTCGCAGACAAAAGAACTAAAGAACACAGAGGCATTGAAGGTGGTGATATTATCTAAATGAATGTGCTAATTAAGAATGGATGGTAGGGCACTCAAGGTACAGCTCTAGTGGGGGTGGGGGTGGGGTGGAAAGGCTAGCAGGGCATAAAAGATTTAAAAATAATGGAAATAGGTGAGAGAAGAAAAATCTATATAAATTATTGGAAAAAAACAAAAGGAAGGGGGATGAAACAGAAAGGGGGTGGGGATGGAGGAGGGAGTTCAAGATCTAAAGTTGTTGAATTCATAATTCAGTCCGGAAGGCTGTAAAGTGCCTAGTCGGAAGATGAGGTGTTGTTCCTCCAGTTTGCATTGGGCTTCACTGGAACAATGCAGCAAGCCAAGGACAGACATGTGGGCAAGACAGCAGGGTGGAGTGTTAAAATGGAAAGCGACAGGGAGGTTTGGGTCATTCTTGCGGACAGACCGCAGGTGTTCTGCAAAGCGGTCGCCCAGTTTACGTTTGGTCTCTCCAATGTAGAGGAGACTGCATTGGGAACAACGAATGCAGTAGACTAAGTTAGGGGAAATGCAAGTGAAATGCTGCTTCACTTGAAAGGAGTGTTTGGTCCCTTGGACGGTGAGGAGAGAGGAAGTGAAGGGGCACGTGTTGCATCTTTTGCGTGGGCATGGGGAGGTGCCATAGTTGGAGGTTGAGGAGTAGGGGGTGATGGAGGAGTGGACCAGGATGTCCCGGAGGGAACGATCCCTACGGAATGCCACCGGGGGAGTGAAGGGAAGATGTGTTTGGTGGTGGCATCATGCTGGAGTTGGCGGAAATGGTGGAGGATGAGCCTTTGAATGCGGAGGCTGGTGGGGTGATAAGTGAGGACAAGGGGGACTCTATCATGTTTCTGGGAGGGAGGAGAAGGCGTGAGGGCGGATGCGTGGGAGATGGGCCGGACACGGTTGAGGGCCCTGTCAACGACCGTGGGTGGAAAACCTCGGTTAAGGAAGAAGGAGGACATGTCAGAGGAACTGTTTTTGAAGGTAGCATCATCAGAACAGATGCGACGGAGGCGAAGGAACTGAGAGAATGGAATGGAGTCCTTACAGGAAGCAGGGTGTGAGGAGCTGTAGTCGAGGTAGCTGTGGGAGTCGGTAGGCTTGTAATGGATATTGGTGGACAGTCTATCACCAGAGATTGAGACAGAGAGGTCAAGGAAGGGAAGGGAAGTGTCAGAGATGGACCATGTGAAAATGATGGAGGGCTGGAGATTCGAAGCAAAATTAATAAATTTTTCCAAGTCCCAACGAGAGCATGAAGCAGCACCGAAGTAATCATCGATGTACCGGAGAAAGAGTTGTGGAAGGGGGCCGGAGTAGGACTGGAACAAGGAATGTTCCACATACCCCATAAAGAGACAGGCATAGCTGTGGCCCATGCGGGTACCCATAGCCACACCTTTTATTTGGAGGAAGTGAGACGAGTTGAAGGAGAAACTGTTCAGTGTGAGAACAAGTTCAGCCAGACGGAGGAGAGTAGTGGTGGATGGGGATTGTTTGGGCCTCTGTTCGAGGAAGAAGCTAAGGGCACTCAGACCATCCTGATGGGGGATGGAGGTGTAGAGGGATTGGACGTCCATGGTGAAGAGGAAGTGGTTGGGGCAGGGAACTGGAAATTGTTGATGTGAAGTAAGGTGTCAGAGGAATCACGGATGTAGGTGGGAAGGGACTGGACAAGGGGAGAGAGAAGGGAGTGAAGATAACGAGAAATGAGTTCCATGGGGCAGGAGCAAGCTGAGACAATTGGTCTACTGGGACAGTTCAACGGATCCTTTTACCCACCTCCAATATTCTCCCTCCACCTGGACCCCTCCCTCTGGATTCTTACCTTCTCTTGATCTTTTCATTGAGAACTGTCGGCGCGACATTAGTCATCTCAATTTCTCTGCTCCTCTCACCCATTCTAATCTGTCTCTCTCTGAACTTACTGCACTCCGTGCTCTCAGGTCCAACCCCAACATTGTCATCAAACCCGCTGACAAGGGTGGTGCTGTTGTTGTCTGGCACACTGACCTCTACCTCTCGGAGGACGAGCGTCAACTCGCAGACACTTCCGCCTACCTCTCCCTGGACCATGACCCCACCACTGAACATCAAGCCATTGTTTCCAGGACTGTCACTGACCTCATCTCCTCTGGAGATCTTCCTCCCTCGGCTTCCAACCTGATAGTCAGCCAACCTCAGACGGCCCGCTTCTATCTCCTACCCAAAATCCACAAACAGAACTGTCCCGGTAGACCGATCGTGTCAACTTGCTCCTGCCCCACGGAACTCATTTCTCGTTATCTTGACTCCCTTCTCTCTCCCCTTGTCCAGTCCCTTCCCATCTACATCCGTGATTCCTCTTTTATGCTCCCCCCACCTCCCCTAGAGCTATAGCTTGAGTGCCCTACCATCCATTCTTAATTAGCACATTCATTTAGATGATATCACCAACTTCAACACCTCTTCTTTTGTTCTGTTGTCTGTGACATCTTTTGATGATCTGCTTCTATCACTGCTTGTTTGTCCCTACAACCACACCACCCCCCTCCACTTCTTTCCCCCCACCCAACCACCCCCCCCCACACACACCTTAAACCAGCTTATATTTCACCCCTTCCTTGGACTCACCTAGTTCTGTTGAAGGGTCATGAGGACTTGAAACGTCAACTCTTTTCTTCTCCGCCGATGCTGCCAGACCTGCTGAGTTTTTCCAGGTAATTCTGTTTTTCTCTTGCCCACATGTCTGTCCTTAGCTTGCTGCATTGTTCCAGTGAAGACCAACGCAAACTGGAGGAACAGCACCTCATCTTCCGACTAGGCACTTTACAGCCTTCCGGACTGAATACTGAATTCAACAACTTTAGATCTTGAACTCCCTCCTCCATCCTCACCCCCTTTCTGTTTCTTCCCCCTTCCTTTTGTTTTTCCAATAATTTATATAGATTTTTCTTTTCCCACCTATTTCCATTATTTTTAAATCTTTTATGCCCTGCTAGCCTTCACACCCCACCCCCACTAGAGCTGTACCTTGAGTGCCCTATCATCCATTCTTAATTAGCACATTCATTTAGATAATTTCACTACCTTCAACGCCTGTGTTCTTTTGTTGTTTTGTCTGTGACATCTTTTGATGATCTGCTCCTATCACTACTTGCTTGACCCTACAACCACACCACCACCACCCCGCACCCCCCCCAACCTCCCACCTTAAGCCAGCTTATATTTCACCCCTTTTCTAATATTCACTCAGTTCTATTGAAGGGCCGTGAGGACTCGAAACGTCAACTATTTTCTTCTCCGCCGATGCTGCCGGACTCTGAATATATGCTGCCCCGAAAGGACACAGATGCAGAGTCAATTGATGTGCTTAAAAATGAGATAGATACTTATTTGTGAAGTAAGGTTATTAAAGGATATGGAGACCAGATATGGAATTTGGATTAAAGAAAATAAAGGGCCACCATGGCTAATATTGCAGAGCAGGTTCAGTGGATCAAATAGCCTCTTTTATTATACTATTTAGTTGAGCTATAGAATGAACAAACCCAGTGTTTCTGCAGCATTCAAGGGCAGAATTTTCTGCCTGTCAGGCGGGACATGCGGGAGCAGGCACGGAGCCGATCGCCGCCTGTGATCAAGTCCGTGCCGCCATTTTATGCGGGCCGGCCAAGTAAGGCCCACCCAGCGTGAAACGCGGCTCCCGAGGACAGCGGGAGCGGGTGAGCGGTGAGACTGCAATGACCACCTGGTCCAATGGTGACCCGGCCACCTGTTTTAAAAAGCTCCTGCAGCCTTTCAAAGGTTGTGAATCATGGCCAGTGGAAGGGTTTCCCAGAGCACTGCTGGTGAGCAGGCCAGGCAGGAGGGTAGGGCAGGAGGGCACTGTGCCCATCGTTTTTCTGATGGTTGCCTTGTTGCCCTCCTCCAGGAGGTGGCAGCACTGTGGGAGGTCGTCATACCTCAGGACAGGAGGAGGAGGCCCCCCCCAACATGACCAAACGTGCCTGGGAGGAGGTGGCAGAGCTGGTGAGCTCCTGCGATGTGGTGAGATGCACCTGGATCCAGTGCCGCAAGCGCTTCAATGACTTGTTGCACTCGGGAAGGCTGAGTACCATGTCGGCACTGGTCACCTAACCCAGGAGGTAGGCTTCCCCACCACCCCCACCCCCCCCCCCCCCCCCCCCCCCCCCCCACCACCATGCCCCCCCGTCCCCAAGTCCGAGTGTAGTGACTGCACTGAATATGTGTCCTTCGCTGGGTGGGCCAGCAGTTATTGCCCATGCCGGGGTCACCCTGAGAGGGTGGTGATGAGATGGGTTCTGCATCCGCAGCATATGGTACACTGAGACCCACTTAACTGTTTTGGGGGCAACCTGGAGGAGCTGCACCTAGGTGCAGTGCTGGAGCTCCAGGGCATGTCAAAGTCAGGGTGATGAGATGCTGGGAGGGGAGCTTCAAGATGAGTGGCACTGATCGATCTGCTGCCCTCTGCGATCCACGTGCTCACACCTTCATGCTATAGAAGGTTAGACCGTGTGCCTAATGTGATGAAGGCAGCATTTGGCCAAGGGGGAGCGGAGGGGACAGGCCTAGCATCTTTGTGGGTGTGTTTGGCAGCAGCGGTGAGGAGGCACTGGAGCTGTGCAATGTCTCACTCAGGGGAAGAATGTACATAATGCAGCTGAACAGCTGGGGACTGGTGCAGGACCAGCCCAATTGGCGATTCTCAGCCGCTTCGAGCAGGAGGCCCTAGATTTGGAGAGGTGCCATGCGCCCAGGTCCAATGGTGTCATTGAAGCTGGGGTGCCATGGGCAGGTATGTTTGCCCAGCTGTGAGGTCACCATTGTTCTCCCAACAGCCATGGCAGTGCTAAATGTTCAGTGATTGAAGTTTGCAGCATGGCTTGACCATTGCTTATGGAAGGATGAGCGCATAATGATCTGGGGGACAAGGATGCACATTGACATTGTCACGTTAACTGATCCAATTTCCTTGTCTTTCCTTTCAGCATCAGCGGAGCAGGGCCGGGAGGAGGGGCAGGGCCCCCTCTCACACCTGGGGGCCCTGAAATCTCACCAGGGTCACACCATCTCTGCCAGGCAGGCACCAGCGCAGATACTAGTACCTCGGTGGGAATTAGAACAACGGCTAGTGTCCCAGGGCACAGCGGTGAGGGCACTTCACAATCGCTGGAGGAGCTGGCAGAGACAGAGAGTGTCCACGGCACCAGCAGTCAGAGGACTGCAGGGGACCAGGCACATGCTCAGTCGGTGGCTGATGATGTGCCTCTGGAGTCGTCCATGAGGCAGCAAATGCAGCAAATGCGGCCGCATGTGTGGGAGCATCTGGGGGAGATACATGAGGCTATGCTTAGCTTGGTGTCCGTGGTGGAGGAGTCTACGTGGACCATCGCCGATGCAATAAGTCTCATGGCCAAGCGCCATGCATCCTCCATGGAAAGAGTGGTGACTCTTGTGGAGAGGCTCCACCAGGAGACAAATCCTAGGACTACGCTCAGACCAGCAAGCCCTCACATCAGCATTGACCTCAGCTGGTCAGTGCCAATGTGGGAGATGGTCTGGCCACCAAGTTTCCCAGCTCGGTGCCCATCCATCCACAGTGAGCAGGGAGGTCCTAAGCGACCTCACACTGGCGCAGCAGCTGCCTGTCGTCTCTGAGGGTTCCTCTCAGGGCGCTCCAGATGAGGGCAGTAGCTCCTCTGCCCCTCTGCCAGTGATCGTTGCATCCAGTGAGGCTGCGATGACTGGGGAGATGCCAGCTGTGGAACTGGCCACTCCCTCCCAGGCGGGGCCAGCACAGGCTCCACGGGCCAGAGGACGACCGCCAAGGTCATTGAGGCCAACAGGACAGCAGAGTCAGCAGGCTGTCTCAGATGCCACTCCCAGCAAGGGGGCAGCAACAAGACGTAGCACCTGAAAATGTAAACATAAGGCACCCTAGGCCTTGCACAGACTTGCAGAATCAGCATCCTGTGATCACACACTATCTGCACGTTCATGGAGTGGAAGCCCTTCCTGTTGACGAAGGCACCGGGCTCACCTGCTGGCGCCTTGATAGCCACATGTGTACAGTCGATAGCACCCTGGACATGGGGGAAGCCAGCAAAGGCCGCAAAGCCTCTGGCTCACTGTGTCTGGCTTGCCTGGTCTCAGCGGAAGTGGATGAAGGTCAATGCCCATCTGAACAGAGCATTTGTAACCTGCTTGACACAAGTGTGGACAGCTGATTGGGAGACACTGCAAAGACCACCCACCAAACTCTGAAAGGAGACAGAGGCGTAGAAATTGAGGGCAACTGGGACCTTCAGAGCCGCTGGCATGGGGTGCCCAACCATACAGTTAGCGGAGATCTTAGGCCCAATCATCTGACAGATATAGTTGACTATCTCCCTTGAGAGATGGAGCCTCCTTCGGCACTGCACCTCAGTCATATTGAGGTAGCTGCTTTGCCGCCTGCATACCCTGGCAGCAGGATAGTGGCATCTTCTGCGGCCCCTTCCACCTTGGATTACCTCTTGGGCCCTGCACCCTTGTGCCTGCGCCTGTCCTCCCAAAGGTGGCTCCCCTGGAGGCTGAATGTGCACTCTTGGCCTCCTCCCCCTTCTGACCCTCCCTTCCTCCTCAGAGGAGGTGCTTCCAGTGGAGAGTTCAACTCCCATTCCCAGGCTAAGGGAAGGCTTCCTGAAACCTGCAGGCCCAGAAAAGGATCTTCACTGCAGAGTGCTGAGCTGAAGGTTGTGAGTCCAGTCCAAGCAGCTGGTATGCATTTTGAAGTATTGCAGGTCACGCAGGCAAGTGTCAGTAACTTTGAAAAATCAATATCTGACTGAGCACATTCGCGACCCCATTGAGCCCTCTTATCCCGCCCGTGGATGAGGTTTACACAAATGTGTCCTACCCACCTGCCCGTTGCGCCCATTTGCCAACCCGAAGATCGCACGGGTGCCAAAAAATCGCCGTCAATTAGCACCTCAAGTGCCTTATGTGGCCCATTAATCAATGGCAGGTGGGCATTGGATATCATCGCGTGCCCACCCTACAAAATATCACAATGGCGCGCAGCGACGCTGGGACACTCACCTGTCACCGCGGGTCATTTTATGCATCGGCATGCGGGTCCCACCCCCACGCGCCAACGGGAAAATTCTGCCCCAAGTGAAAGTAGCTTCGGTGCTCTGTTTATTCTGTGTTCCTGTCTTAGCATTCATGTTTAGCATGCCATATGTTGCATGACCTTCCCCAAGTTGATTTGCTTTGCAGTCAACTCGAAGGAAATTAAACTTTCAAGTACGGACTCTGCCAAAGTATTAAACAATTCCAACTTGTTTAAGGTTTGCAGAGATTCTTTTCTTCAGATAATAGTCAAAGTTTTTTAAACATTCTTTCATGGGATGTGGGCATCGCTAGCTAGGCCAGCATTTATTGCCCATCCCTAATTGCCCTCGAGGAAGTGATGAACTGCCTTCTTGAACCGCTGCAGTCCATGTGGTGTAGGTACATGTGCTGTTAGGAAGGGAGTTCCAAGACTTTAACCCAGTGACAGTGAAGGAATGGCAAGATAGTTCCAAGTCACGATGGTGTGTGACTTGGAGGGGAGATCACAGGTGGTAGTGTAACCATGCATCTGTTGCACGTGTCCGTCTAAGCGGTGGAGGTTGTGGGTTTGTTTTGATTTAAATAATCTAGATATAGTCAATACCTTGTTCCAAGTGTAACTTGATACAGGCAAAATGATTGCCTTTTCCATGTAATAAATAAAACAAGCTATTACTCAGAGAAATGTAAGATTATTATTAACTAAAGCATGTATGACTCTGTTAAAACAGGAAAAGTGAAAAGAAAAAATCTTCGGTAAGCTAAAAATCAAAATATCGTACTTTTCCTCAGCAACATCAAAGCTTTGATGTTTCTACCTGTTGAACAGTTACTGTTAAGCCCTCTAAAATGTATATGCATAAGATCACTGATGCCATGATTCACATTGAGCAACTTTTTCTGTGGCGACACTTCAATTCAGCTTTGCTTATTGACATTTTATTGCCCAAAATCAGTATGGATGATTCTGAGTATCAGATATAAGGTAACAGGAAAGGTGAAGGAGCTTGAACGTGTTTACTTTGGAAGAGACTTTAGAGGCAACCCAAAAGATTTTTTCAAGAGTATGAAGGAGATTGACAAATCAGATCAATGCAAATACCAGGAGGTATGAGTCGCCATCCGCATTTAATCAGTGCCTGGCGCAGAAGAACCAAGACCAAGGAAAAGATTCCCCTGAAAGACTGGGAGAATGACTCTGTTCCACAGCAAGAACAAAGGGTGGAAACTCCTGAACCTAAAACAGACCCTGGACCCTGGAACTAGATCAACGTGTCACTTCACAAATGTCCAGTTGTCAGACACCACCTGGTTTTTGGATAGCCAGATTTGGAGTACTGTACTGGACTGTAATAAGGGAAGTGAGTTGGAAAGTGTTCACCTGAATAGGGACAGAGCTATGGATTAACATACTGAAGCAGATATGAGGGTTTAACAACAATTGCACCTTGCATTCATATACTGTCTTTAGTATAGTAAAATATCCCAAGCAGCTTCACAGAAGAGATTATCAAAAAGAAATTGACACTTTGTTTATTCCTTCATGGGATGTTGATGTCACTCGCTAGTCCAGCATTTATTGCCCATCCTAAATTGCCCTTAAGAAGGTGATGCCAAGCCACCTTCAGGAACCGCTGCAGTCAATGTGGTGTAGGTATATGCACAGTGCTGTTAGGGAGGGAGTTCCAGGATTTTGACCCAGCGACACTGAAGGAATATATTTCTAAGTCAGGATGGTGAGTGACTTGGAGGGGAACTTGCGAATGGTGATGGTGGTCAATTGTAGCCTTGATGTCAAGGACTGTCACTCTCGCCTCACCTCTTGAGTTCAGCTCCTTTGTCCATGTTTTGGCCAAGGCTGTGATGAGGTCAAGAGCTGAGGAACCCTGGTGGAACCCAAACTGAGTGTCAGTGAGCAGGTTATTGCTGTGTAAGTGCCGCTTGATAGCAGTTGACAGCACCTTCCATTACTTTGCTGATAATCAAGAGCAGACTGATGAGGTGGTAATTGGCCAGGTTGGATTTGTACTGCTTTTTGTGGACTTGAGCCACATCAAGAGAAATAAGGACAAGCGACCAAAAATTAGTCAATGGTGTGGGTGTTAAGAAGCATCTTAAAGGTGGAGACGTAGAGAGACAAAGAGGTTCAGTGAAGCAATTGTAGAGTTTAAAAACCAGGCAGCTGAAGGTGTGGCTGCAAATGGGAAAACAATAAAAATTGGGGGGGGTGCAATTGGAGCAGTGCAGACATCTCAGAGGATTTTAGGGCAGGAGTAACATAACAAAGACAGGGAGAGACAGAACTATGGAGGGGTGTGAAAAGGAGGGTGCGATTTGTTGAAATGGGAGCCAATGAAGGTCAGCGAGCAAATCGAAAGCATTTCTGGAATGAGCGAGAACTGAAGGATCTGGAGCCAAGAGGCATCACTGGGATTGTTCAGCGTAAATGTATAGAGGTCTGTGCCTAATAATCTTTACATATGCCTAAAAAATTCTCAAGAGAAAAATAATCTGCAACAGTGCTTGTAAATACATTGATGTCCTGGTGTCCTGGGAAGTATTTCAGAAATGAAAATGTTTTCTCTGCTAGGCTTTTCTTTTTATCACAATAGCCAAGGAACCCATCGATGTGAAATAACAATACCACTTCACTTTAATTTTTTTTTTACTCTAGTTACCTGGACAGTTTGAAAGTCTGCTTACTTGTATAAAGCTCCAAAAATTCCACAAAGTTGTTAAATAAAGAATTCTGGTGCAAATATGAGATTTGGCATATCAAAATAGTCAAAAATCCCAATACTATTTGCTCTTGTAATTTGCAAAGTTATTCATCAGTTTACGAAAACAAGCTAAGTGCTTCATTACAGAGACAGAAGTAACAATCAAAGTGCAGGTCTCTGCAGAATTCTGGTACCTCTCCTAAAAGCTGTGCAAATAGTAACATTGTCTGAAAGCTATGAGTAAGCTGTCTGCCTTCCCTCACAATTGAAGGTGATGCATGATACAGGGATCCAAAGGAACAATGAGTTACAAATTGGGAAACAATGTTATTTCAAGCCCAGCTAGCTTTAGTTTCAAAATGCATTAGGCACTGCAGTAACAGAGCATCTTAAAGTTCCAGTGAGCTTTGTCAGATGGTGATAGAATGTGAGTTCAATTTGACAATCTTTCATATGGTGGGTTTCCATTCTATGTTTTTGAACAAGAATAAGGAGCAGAGGGCACCAGTCTTCCTTTGTGAGGGAGGGAAATTCAAACAGCAAGTGACTTCATCCCCACTATCCTGACATCTGACTAGACACCAGAGCCTACGCAAGATTAGCCAACTGGCCTCACCAATGAAATAAGTGTATACAACCAAAAGCACCATTACAGGACTTCAAGGACTTGGCCCCCTGTCTGAGGCACTATGGTGCTGATTGCTGTGAAAATTAATGGTGGTTAACAGGGCTATTCCAGTCTGCGGCCTTTGTCAGTCCCTGAATGTGCTAATCCTACCTGTAATGGAAGGAGAAAACAATTGAGAAAATTAAGAGAAAAAAAACAGGTTGTTTGGCCTCTGTTAAGTGCCTTATATGTTGTAAATAATGAGAAAGTGGCTGTGGCTACTGAAGCAGATGTGAGGACTTAAGGTTTGGACGGCCAAATGACAGCAAAGTAAAGCAGGAAAAATTAGGTTCACGGTCCGTGCCATGCCAGAGGCTGTGTGCACAATGCTGGATTGGCAACAAAAGATCTTCAAGTTAGTGGAAGAAGACCAATCTTGTACATCTTCAATTTAGAATAGAGTAATATATTCCCAAATGACCTTGGGCAGCAGAATTATTGTTTAAGACTCCAACTGTTTAATAAGTACTCAGATTTTGGGATGGATCCCATTGTAATGCTGGTTGTCATGGTGACTGATGTCATCAGCAATGCCAAAAAAAACCAGAAAGGCAGAATTCTCTAGTACTCATCCAACCAGGTCACTAGAGGTGGCACAGCTCTGTTGTAGTTGGCTCTGAGGTGGTATATGTATCGGTGGCTGATGACAGGTGCTTTATTTAAAAAAAAAACATATTTACATGGTGTCTTTCATGACCTCAGAACATGCTTAACTGCTTCTCAGCCTATAAAGTAGTCTTAAAGTGTAATCCCTTTTGTAATTGCAGTGAACCAGAGAATCTGATCTACACACATGGTTCCAAAAAACAGCAATAAAATGAACAATCAGATAATCAGAATTAGTGATATTGGTTAGGAATATGTTGGTTGGGACACCTCCACTACTCTTCTTCATATCATGCCTAAAGATCTTTTATACCCCTTGAGGTAGGAGATGAGACCCCAGTTTAATGTCTTAGCTAAAAGGCAGGGCTTCCAACATTGCAGCAATCCCTCAATACTGGATTGAAGTGCCGTCTTAGATTTATATGCACATTTAGAAGCTTGAACCCATAACCTTCTGACATAGAGGGGAGTGCTATGATTGAGTCAAGGCTAATATCTTTTGAGATTCCTAGCTGTCTGCACTCTCTTTCAATGTTTCATGTGCAGATAAGGATGAAAATGTCTTAGGGTGTAATACTAGAGCTTTTCAAGTACAAAAGAATTGGCATGCTAATCAGTTTTAGACTTTAAAAAGGTCATCAGAATTTAAAGGGCAGTGATCAATGTTTTGCACATTTGTTCAAATATAGCTATCTTACCTTTCTTAATTCATTAGGACCCCATGATTTCTGCTTCAAAAATATAACCGGGGCGGGGGGAGGGTCAAATCAGAACCTTCAGTATGATTTCACCATTAGGAATATTGCTTGATTGTGTTATGAGGTTTAAAACTTTTCCAGACATTGGGTGGAATCTTGTGAAGGTAATGGGGGTCCAGGCCGACCGAGAGCCACACATCTCATCTTTCAGGAAAAGCCCACCGCACCTTGTTCCACTCAAGCACTTTTCAGGCCAGTGACAGGCTTTCCCCCCGGAATCAAGGACCCCAGGGGCAGAAGTCCTGCCCACCAGAACTGCTGGCCAACCAGAGGCCAGCAGCTCTATTGAACAGCAGCGTCACCAGGCAGGCTGTGACTACTGCCACCAAGACATCCAGCTGAGGCCTAGGATCATCGCTGGATCCCTGGCCAGAGGTAGGCGATGGCAGGAGGTGGGGTGGGGTGGGGATGTCACAGAGAGGCCAGGGGATGGTATCAACAGCAAGGGCAACGGGGTGGCTCTCAGAGGGCCTCCCTTTCCTGATGTGGATTCCTTGATGAGGCACTGAGTGCCTTCGGGACAACACCTCCCCCCATCCCCACTGCACCCCCAACCCCCTGGGAGCCTGCAAGCAACCCTGCTTGGATTTGCTTCTCATGCTCCCCACATGGTGAGCCCCCTGCCTGCCGCTGCGTTCATACTAGTGGGGTTGGGATGAGGCCCTTAAGTGGGCATTAATTGCCCACGTAAGGGCATCAATTGGTAATGGGGCAGGAAGGGCGTCCTTGGACCTTCCTGCCATGGACTTAATAGGGGTGGAGAAGGGAAACTGGTGGGGTCCCCACCTGCCACGCCCCCCCAATTAACTGCCTCCCTGCCATCAAGTTTGCTATGGGGGTGGGGGGGGGGGGGGGGATGCGGGGGGGGCGCACAAGATTCTGTCTTTAGTGCATGAATGAAACTGAGAAAACTTTGAGAAGATCTTTGCATCAATTTATATTTGTATGAAGAGGGATTCACATCAAGCTGAATACTATACTTGTCAAAACCAATACACTTTAGTGTATTTTCATGTAATGTGAGATTTCCCAGCGAGACAGTCAAACCTCTCTTTGGCAGTGTTTGCTGAAATCATTCACTTCT
This sequence comes from Carcharodon carcharias, assembly GCF_017639515.1. Taxonomy (NCBI): domain Eukaryota; kingdom Metazoa; phylum Chordata; class Chondrichthyes; order Lamniformes; family Lamnidae; genus Carcharodon; species Carcharodon carcharias. The sequence continues at coordinate 169,038,396 of NC_054473.1, forward strand.
TCTGTACAAGTTGCACTGGGCAGGACTGTCAAATTAATGCTCCGTTATCTGAAGGCGGATACCCTGAAATGAGTGAGAAATTAACATCTTTCTCTTTCATCCAGATTTGACTAGAATTAGTCATGAATAATTTTTTTTAGAACAAGTGAATGGCTTTTCCTTCTCAGAGATGAGTTCAAAGCTGTCTCAGGAAGGTGGGATTAAAGCGTTCAATCTCTGACAGATGCTAAGGGTCCTAAAATGAATCAATTTGGCCGACCTCAAACCAACTCCCAGCACAGATTTGATAAATCTCCTTCCAACAATAATATAATTGACACTAATCTGACAAAGGATAGGTGGAATGAGAACTTGAAAAATAAGTCAGAGGTGAACCTTTTATAATAGGATAAACATAGAACTGAACAGATTCTGAAGCCCACCTGGCTGGACCTGAAATTCAGACTGCAGATTCATTGTTAGGACACTTTGGCAAAAGAAAACAAGACTTGTATAATGCCTTACATGACTTCTGGAAGTCCCAAATTTATAGGCAAGGAAGTACTTTTGAAGTGTAGTGACTGTTGTGATGTAGGAAACATGGCAGTCAATTTGTGCACAGCAAGATCCCAACTACAGGAATGTGATAATGATGTAGACTGTGAAGTAGATTGACTAATAAATATTGGCCGGGTCACCAGGGATAACTCTGCTGCTTTTCTTTGAAATAGTGCTGTTGGGTTTTTTGTGACATTCATTGACTATCTTAAATTGCTTGTTAGGGTAACTACTAGCACGCTCAGGATTCTTCAGCAAGTGTTGCCCAATTGCAGAATCACATCTAACAACAGATGTTTTGTTTTGAGTTTTGTGAGCATGAGTTGGTTGAGTACAGTCTGTATGCTACCTATTACAAACAGACAGAGGAACATGTTTGATTCGATCATCCAATCATTGGGGCGTACGGCCCACATACCTGGCATTGCTTTGGCACTGGAGTTCATACACAATATTGCTCAATTGTTTAGTAGGCCCAACGATTGGCTGACCGAATCAAATAGCATGTTTGACTTACCAGGCAATCAGCACCTCTTTTCTCCTGTAACATAAATTGTTGTGATCGTTTGAAATTTGGCATTCTTGCATTTGTCCTGATGAGACCAAGATGAACTCTTTGACAACATGTCTCTCTTTTCAACAATACTCAAGTTCTGTAGTACCAAGCAGCTGTTTAAAGCTTTTTGCAAACTTTGAAATAGGAAAAGGAAAGTAAGAAAACACCTTTTCATTTAGATGACACCTTTCATGACCACAAGAGATCCCAAAGGGCTTCACAGCCAATGAAGTACTTCTGTTGTAATGCAGTGAAATTTGGCACAACAAGGCCCTACAACCAGCAATTAAATAGATGACCAGATAAGAACAAAGAAGATGGGATCTCTGATGGAATCGCACTCCCTCAGCTCTGCACTGAAACGTCTACCTGGATTATGTGCTCAAGTCTCTGGCACCTGCATTCGCAACCTTCTAATTCAGAGGGAAAAGTTTCTTATCAAAGTAATTAATATATCAGATTAGAATTCTTTATTTCAATAACAATATTTGGATTGCCATGTAATGGTAGCTTTGACCACAGCCATCAACCTTATTTTCAATAATTAACATCTTTGCCTGGGACATAATTTAAACCAACTAATTAGACTTTTATAGGCAATCAACATCAATATCTGTTGATATGATTCTTACTAGAAATCATGGAATTTAAAATTAATTAACTGAATAGATACTTTGGAACCTTCTTAGAAGGAAATACAGATACTAATATAAGGAAACCAGATGTTAAAAATGTTGAGATTGCATTCGTTTATAAGAATTTTCACGTGACAAATGTTGTTTATAAAGAAAGTTAAACTAGGGCTAGGGGGATAGAGTGGGATTGGGAGTGACTAGGTTGTTCTCCAAAGAGCCTGCATTGACTCAATGCACCCAATTGCCTCCTTCTATGCCGATATGACTCTATGACTCCAGTGGGACTTTGAAATATAAAATGCCATTGTATATTTAAAGATGAAATAAGGACACTTACCCTCTCGTCTTCTGTCCTTAATTCTGGCATTGTACTAATGCAAATACTAATTACAGTAATGGTGACAAATATAATGGACAGACAGGCAAACACTTTCCCAGGAAGGCCTGATTGAGGATTTTCCACCATATCTCTCAGTTTGTCCATATAATATCCAAATTTGGTTCTCTCAACCTGAACGTTCACCTTCTCTTTGTCTGCCTCAAGGTCCTCTCCTCTTTTGATCTCAGCCACCTCACGAACTTTCTGAACTAGCTTCCTGCGGCAGCACCACTCCAGCTGGGCTTCCTCCACTCCCCAGTAGAGCAGCTCCTCTTGGAAGGACATGGCACACATCTCCCTTAAAAGGCGGAGTTTCCCGGCCGAAATGAAAGTGATGATCATCCGAAAAGCACATGGGTTCCGATCAAAGAAAAACTCGTTGGAGGACTCGTCGTAGTCGTCGCAGACCTGTACAATTTCTTCATAGCTGCTGCAAAACTTCAATCTCCCAAGTCTTGTGAGTGGAAAGTCATCCAGAGTGCGCCAGGGCACCAAGTACTTGGTGCCTCCCACGTTGACAATGATGTGTTGCCTCTGGTCAATGGGGCTCGGCTGACCTGGGTGGGGGATCCGTCTGCATCGTTGGTAGAAGGCTCCTTTGACAGGTGGGGCTTCGGCGTGAGCTCTAGGAACAATGTGGATCAACGAATTGGACGAAGTATCGCTCAAATTACTGTAGTCGTTCTCGCTGCTTCGGGAAATGATGGGCATGGTGAATCAGCGTGCTACAGACAGTGGCAAGGTCATCTGCGCGCACACAAAAAAAGGGTTAGATGGAGACATGAGTGTAGATTCAAAATCAATAATCAGAGCCAAAGGGAAAGGCACTTAGTAATATGAAGCATGTTAAAGGCCAAGAGGGCACACAGTGTCTTGTAGCACAAATTGATAGAAATATGAAAAGGTCATTGACCTGAAACGTTAACTCGATTTCTCTCCCCACAGAAGCTGTCCTGCTAAGCATTTCCAACGTTCATTTTTTTTTCTGTTTTATTTCCGATTTCCAGCATATTGATAGGAATCCCGATTTCACTGATGTTAGCTCAGGAGCGGCAACCAGGGCCTCAACTTTTCTTTCAACCTGTTTTAATTTCTATAAGAAATGTGTTTCTACGTCCTACTCATTTGGTCGTTTTGTGCTCCCTAACGAAGTACACTATCTGTTTAGTCGGGAATACTAGTAAAATCTAACTATGTGTCTGCCACAGGGCTATTCATCAGGCTCACTCCAGCCTGACCCCGGGTTGCGCTTAACCCGATCGCTCTAAATCCTCTGAAGACAAACTAAACTGGGATTTGGCGGGGGTGGGTTTGAGGGTCTGTACGCCTTTTGTGCACTTAAGACTGGACAGACCGGGATGCCTTTCTCTTTCTTTAAAAAAAAAACACGCCTTTCGGGTCACAATTTAAAACAATTCAGCAACTGCTAATTAACGTGCTTTACAACACTAGGGGCAAATAAGCAGCCCGCCAGCTTCCCTCCCCCTCCCCACAAACACATTGGTGTCATATATTTAAGATCTTATGGATGTCTTGAGAAAAGTGAATAGGGCTCAAGACTAATAACAGGACAGGCTGGGCTGAAATCCTGAATGCTTTGTGATCTCCAAGAGCACTCGGAAAAGCAGCCACCAACATCGTAATTGCAAACATTAACAGTAAGATGGAGTGAGTGATGTTAGAAGCAGGAGGACCCGCAGGAGCAGAGGCAGGATTTGCTTGGAAACAACCAAACTTACCATCACTTCCAAAGTAGCAAACTCGATCCACCGGGGCGATTCACTTGCCGGTTCCGCAATACAAAACAGCACATTGACACCCCATATGAACCAGAGTTTATAAGATGAAATCCTTTCCCTCAAACGGTCCTTAAATGTTTGCTTCTTCACAATCTTCGCGTAAAGAAAAAGCAAAACCAAACGATTCAAAATATGACGCAGATCTCGTCTCCCCGCAGGGGTAGCTTTTCACAAAGCGACTGCGGTACCCGGCTGGCCTCCTGTCATCGCCCAGCTACTGTTTCCCCAGGAAAGGGAGAGGGCGATGGACAGAGACAAGAGCTCCTCACCTCTCCGCCAGGAGGTTGGGGGAAGGAAGGACCGCGCCGAGCCACAGCCGCACTACTCACACTTCACCCACACAGGCTGGGCTTATAGTTCCAGTGGAAGGGGACGCTGATTCACTAGGTACAGTCTGTGTGGCCGCTCAGTGCTTAAACTTTCTGGCGATGTCACTGTTCTGAAGGGTTCCGCGTGTGACAGATGGGAAGAGCAGGGGGAGTGATTGGACAGCTCCACCAATGGAGCAGGTACAGGCATGATGGGCCGAGCGGCCTCGTTCCCCCGCACTCTGACTCTAAGGGAGAGCAGCCTTCAAACTCAGGGCGTCGACTGTTCCCGTATCACTCGAGTCAGCCTTTATGTTGGTAAGTGTGTCATTTGCACACGACTTAGCGAGAAAGTTAGACGGAACTGGGAAATCCCAGCTACTTTCAGAATTTATTCTTTTTAAAAAAAAACTTGTTTTGTGCGATGGAGACGCTTTTGGATGATGTTTGCCTGATTTCGGACTTCGGAACCAGTGGCTGCAGCGGAACAAAACCAGAAAACGGCTGGAAAAGCTCAGCAGGTCCTGGCAGCATCTGTGGAGAGAGAAACAAGAGTTAACGCTTCGCGCGCGTTGCTAAAGAAGCAGCAGCGGCCGGTCAGAAGCTGGAAGAGCGAGAGCGGCTGTGATGTTGTGATGGGGCTGGGAACCCCACCCCCGGAGTGGGGCACCAACGAATGGCGCACTTTGCTTCAGACTTTCACCTGGGGATGCACTAGCACGGAGCAGGCTCTCCACCCCCCAAAACACTTAAGGGGCATTAGGAGGGGAAATAAAAACTGAGCTGCAAAAGGTTGAGTGCAGATCGAATCCTACTTCTTGATCACCACACTATCGCTTTCTTGAACTTTTAGCTCGAAGCAGTGAAGGGTTTGAGATCAAGCAGAGCCGACCTGCATCGGGGCAGCTGCGGTGCCTATTCCCGACTTCCACTGCATTCCTGCCCCGGGGGTCTAATCGTTCATTACTCGCTGGATGTTTGGAGAACAGGACTGTCAACATTCAAAACATTAACACCAACTCCAGGCAAATTTAAAATCTCCCCTTGGACTTGATGAAAGTCAGTTATACGCGGCTTCAGCAACCCCCAGAGAGAGAGAGAGATTCCCAGTGAGAAAATCCCGTACCCCTGCTCACAGAGAAAAAAAAATCTCCGAACTGCCCAGAGTAGTTTTGAACTAGAGTCGCTGTTGTAACGCGGGCAAACCCAGCATGATACCGCACTGGGAGGCTGACTCTGCTGGGCTCCGGAGACGAGTTGGATCCGCTCTCCTGTAATTTTAATGTCACTGCAGTCAGTTGTCGGAACCTCTTCACGGAGATGCAAAAGTTGCAGCATTGTTACAACCTCATTTCCCCACACCTGCCTCCAGAAACAAAAGTCTTGGCCAAATTCCAGACCCAATTTGCGCCAAGCTGTATTTTCCGACACTAACTGAGAAGGGAGATCGATAGCGTTCAAGGTGTTTTGTAGAAATTAAGTGGATTAATTAAGGATGGGCTTTAACGTAGCGAGTTTACATTTATTGGAACAATAGACATGAAACTTATAATGTTCATTAACATAGACCAAAGAATTGGGAAAGACTATAGAGTATTCAGTAAGCTTATTAAGGAAGCCAATCATATATTGGGATGTACTGCGATTATAAATTAAAACAAATGATTCTAATCTTATAGAAATCGTTACTGAAATCAGGAAATTTTGCACAGGAATCAAATACAACAAAATTAAGATTCATGCATTATGACTTAATGTTTTCATTTTCTGAAGAAACAGCTTCTGCTAGACTATTTCTGGAGCGTCTTAACACCAAGAAAAGCATCAATGCATGCATTTTCCAAACTATCTTTGCTGTGTTAAAATAATAAGTTGGAATAAATTGGAAAAATAGAAACTAAATTGGTATTACCTTACGAAGATTCTAAAATTATTATACTGTGTGACATATTAAAGCCAAATATGGATATATTTTCAAATGATTTGATTCTGGCTTCCTTAACTCTAAGTTGTATCCATAGTTAGCCTTGATATAAATATTGCTGCTTCCTGTTTTTGACGGCTATTAATCAGAGTAAGTGCAGCATCATTGAAGCCAAAGGGTCACCATTCTGATTTAATGCAGGCATGCCTTTACCTCTTCGCTTAAAGTGTTTTTGGGTGGGCAAGAATTGTAGCTTTCATTGAACATAAGAAATAGGAACCAAAATGTTAACCAAGCTGAGACCAAGAGCATTGCAGACTTCAAAATATAAATTCGCCCATTGTGCTCTGCCCCCGAAGGGCAAGTCCTAACTCAAGTTTCACATCTGAGATTTTTGTGCTCTTTGCTAGAATAAAGTAACTGCCATTTTCCTTTGCCTTCCTCATGGTTTCTATCCTTGGAGAATCTTTTCCTAGGTAGGCTGCAACCATAGATAAAAACAAAAAAACTGCGGATGCTGGAAATCCAAAACAAAAACAGAATTACCTGGAAAAACTCAGCAGGTCTGGCAGCATCGGCGGAGAAGAGAAGAGTTGACGTTTCGAGTCCTCATGACCCTTCAACAGAACTTGAGTTCGAGTCCAAGAAAGAGTTGAAATACCAGCTTATATTTCAACTCTTTCTTGGACTCGAACTCAAGTTCTGTCGAAGGGTCATGAGGACGTGAAACGTCAACTCTTTTCTTCTCCGCCGATGCTGCCAGACCTGCTGAGTTTTTCCAGGTAATTCTGTTTTTGTTTAGGCTGCAACCATAGCCCATCTTCCCTTTACAATACAGCAGGTGCCCATGCCTATCTGACCCAAGTACCCCTCCCACTTCTTTGAATGTCATTCAGCATTCGGAGCCAGTGCTCTGATCTCCAGGTGATGGGGCTGTTTGAAGTGGCACCTGCACCCAGCCCTTCTGACTCAGAGGCAGGAATACTACCACTGAGTCAAGTGGTCATGGCCTTGAAGTAAGGACAGTAAAAGAAGTTATGCTTGAGATAAAATTATGCTCCAAAAGACTGAGGGAAAGACTTCATTGGTATCCTTAAATGCCCACAGATGTTGTGCAGTACAGAAGATAAGCTGTCACTGTCTGCTGGGCCCCAAAGGTTAAAGATAGTGATCAGAGGCCAAGGTTGCAGTAGCAGACTGAAGCCAAGTGTCAAAAGTAGGACAATTGCCTGAATGTAAAGATTTATACAGATCTGGAAGAAAGCCTGAACAACAGGAGGGTGGAGGTGCGAGTAGATGGTAGAACACGGTACTGTGCTTTTGTAAATAAAATGTATACTTCCTCTTGCTAGAATTCAAACTACCATGGCCAAGTCTCATATTATTTAAAACTAGGATTTTCAAATGAAAACTGAACCCACTAAAATTTCACAAACTACCCATTCCTTACGGTATTTAGTCTGAATAAGATAATTAAACTGATCTATATTTGAGTTTTCAGAAGTCCAGTGTAAGCTACTTTTCTACTATTATCTGCTGTTATAGTTTTCTAATATGTCTAACCATATGTGTGTAATATTTGGCCCTTGATACCTAGGAGCTTTATGGTACTGACGTAGAAGCCAAAAAGGAAAAGATTTTCCATCTCTAACTCTGATATCACTCACCCTGAAAAGTACAGGAATTCATCAAAATGTAACAAATGAAAACTGTGCAAAGGAGTTAGATGGTAATGTACTAGAATATCCTAGATACATTCTACAGAACTTTTGATTAATAATTAAATTACAACATGCAAGAATGATGTTTCACTCTTAATCTTCCAATGTTATCAAGTTATAAATGTTTTAATCTGAAAGACAATTAAACATTTATTACTCTAGATACCCTTCAGCAACCCATGAGATTAAAGAGTACATTGCCAAAAAGAAGATTGTTTGATGCTATACTGATCCTCATTGACACGTCTTAGAAATAACATTCCACTGCATCTATTGATATGCAGCGGAAAATATTGATATTAGCATAGAAAGTGGAATCAGCTGATAGAGAAATTGTTTATAGTGACATATTTATGTGTGTCAAATTGCTTACTATATAACCGAGTGGAATAACACACTAGGTATAATAAAATTATTATAAAAACAAAAAAACTGCGGACGCTGGAAATCCAAAACAAAAACAGAATTACCTGGAAAAACTCAGCAGGTCTGGCAGCATCGGCGGAGAAGAAAAGAGTTGACGTTTCGAGTCCGCATGACCCTTCGACAGAACTTGAGTTCGAGTCCAAGAAAGAGTTGAAATATAAGCTGGTTTAAGGTGTGTGTGTGGGGGGCGGAGAGAGAGAGAGAGAGAAGTGGAGGGGGGGGTGTGGTTGTAGGGACAAACAAGCAGTGATAGAAGCAGATCATCAAAAGATGTCAACAACAATAGAACAAAAGAACACATAGGTGTTAAAGTTGGTGATATTATCTAAACGAATGTGCTAATTAAGAATGGATGGTAGGGCACTCAAGGTATAGCTCTAGTGGGGGTGGGGGGGAGCATAAAAGATTTTAAAATATTTAAAAATAATGGAAATAGATGGGAAAAGAAAAATCTATATAATTTATTGGAAAAAAAAGGAAGGGGGAAACAGAAAGGAGGTGGGAATGGGGGAGGGAGCTCACAACCTAAAGTTGTTGAATTCAATATTCAGTCCGGAAGGCTGTAAAGTGCCTAGTCGGAAGATGAGGTGTTGTTCCTCCAGTTTGCGTTGGGCTTCACTGGAACAATGCAGCAAGCCAAGGACAGACATTTGGGCAAGAGAGCAGGGTGGAGTGTTAAAATGGCAAGCGACAGGGAGGTTTGGGTCATTCTTGCGGACAGACCGCAGGTGTTCTGCAAAGCGGTCGCCCAGTTTACGTTTGGTCTCTCCAATGTAGTCTCCTCTACCCAAACCTCCCTGTCGCTTGCCATTTTAACACTCCACCCTGCTCTCTTGCCCACATGTCTGTCCTTGGCTTGCTGCGTTTTTCCAGTGAAGCCCAACGCAAACTGGAGGAACAACACCTCATCTTCCGACTAGGCACTTTACAGCCTTCCGGACTGAATATTGAATTCAACAACTTTAGGTCGTGAGCTCCCTCCCCCATCCCCACCCCCTTTCTGTTTCCCCCTTCCTTTTTTTCCCAATAAATTATATAGATTTTTCTTTTCCCACCTATTTCCATTATTTTTAAATATTTTAAAATCTTTTATGCTCCCCCCACCCCCACTAAAGCTATACCTTGAGTGCCCTACCATCCATTCTTAATTAGCACATTCGTTTAGATAATATCACCAACTTTAACACCTATGTGTTCTTTTGTTCTATTGTTGACATCTTTTGATGATCTGCTTCTATCACTGCTTGTTTGTCCCTACAACCACACCCCCCCTCCACTTCTCTCTCTCTCTCTCTCCGCCCCCCACACACACACCTTAAACCAGCTTATATTTCAACTCTTTCTTGGACTCGAACTCAAGTTCTGTCGAAGGGTCATGAGGACTCGAAACGTCAACTCTTTTCTTCTCCGCCGATGCTGCCAGACCTGCTGAGTTTTTCCAGGTAATTCTGTTTTTATAATGAAATTATTACCCTTCATATAGGCAAAGTATAAGCACTAATATTCCATTGGCCAGCCAATGTTGACTATGATTCAGTAAAGACCCAATGCTCCTGATCATAAATCATTTAATCCCCATCTATGCAATAACTGACTCATTTAATTATAATTCTTAAAACACAAGTTGAGTTCAGCTACAGTACTAAGTCAGCCTCCAGATCTCAGCACTATAGGCAACACACCCATTCAGACTAAGTACAAGCTCACAACCTGAAGAGGTCAGGAATGCTCCAGTTTCTTTTAATTGGATTAATCATATTGTGATATCAATATTCAAATTCAAATTAAGACATTTTTTGAAGTTGACTATATTTTATCAATAATACTAAATTAAATGTTTCCTGGTATAGTAAAGCTCCTCATAGATTGAAATGTAGTTGTAACAAATTTAGAACAAAGCAGAACTATACTCTAGACCACAGGACTAAGAAGCTGTGCTTTAATTTAGGAGAAGCTCTTAAGAACTAGGGTTCAAATGCAAAAAACATTGATTTACAGAATTGTTTGTGCCCAAAAAGAGAAGCAAGCTATAATAAAAGCAAAATACGGCAGAAGCTGCAAATCTGAAATAAAAACAGAAAGTGCTAGAAGTACTCAGCCAATCCGGCAGCTTCTGTGGAGAGAGAAACAGCGTTAGCATTTTGAGTTGAATATGACTCTTCTTTGGAAAAAGCGAGGTATTTGTTTCCAGACGAACACTTCTAACACAGCATTGAAAGATGATGTAAGACTTATTGTAACTTGAGACTTTTACACTAATTAACTATAAAGCAGAAGATGCAAGACATTTTTTGATCACACTCATAGCAGCCTAGCTTATTTGTAAATTATTTTTCTGAGCTGTTCCTCTTTAAGAAAATCAAAGCCTTTCCATTAATTATTCTTTTCTGGGGGGCTGATATTTTTCATATCAATACATTTTCTTTTTTTCTTACAAGTTGTAGGAACTCTGCAACTAGACTAAAATATACTACAAAAGCATTATTCCTTTGAATTCTGTCTAGATAGGGCCAACTGAAAGTAAAACAAGATCTTTATATACAAGTTTAATTACAGTTTATATTTGCAATGATATTATTAATTATAAACAGAAAGTGAATGGATTACTTTGTTCACATTAGTGCACATAAGTGTATATTATAGCAATTCAGTGTCCATTAATGCACACTGAGTGTTTTGCTCATGCTGGCAAATTCATTCCTGAGACTGAATCAGATTAACTGATTTTACAGGTCTCACAGAGGGAGTGTGAGGCAGCAGGTTGAGGGGGGACTGATGGTGAGGTCAGGGAGGGGGGTCATGCTAGTGCAAAGCAGGGGGAGTTTGATTTTTTTCTGGTCTGTTCAGCTTCAATTAATGTCAAACAATCAAGATTATATGTCCTTTTTGATTCACATTGCATTAATAAAGCTCTTTATGAAAATAACAATAAGGCAATGGGAAGAATCAACAAATCTCCACCAAGAAGTAGACCAGAAATCACCGTAAATATGAACTTAACAGTTTCAGCCAACGCAGCAGCATGGATGCTTCAGTATGTTTGAATTTAAACAACAATTTGGGATAGGTAAGTCAGCAAAAATGGTCTTTCGAATGTGAGACCATGGCCCCATTCAAGTATTGCAGGAAGCAAAGATGAATTTACAATGCACTTTGTGCATAACCCAGTTTCTGAATGCCCTACTTTGACATGCTGGAGAGCACATTAAAATCATCTCTGGTATGAAGAAGAGTAGCTAAGGCTTTTCAGAAAAATATTGTTCTCCTAGTTTACAAAGTGCCATTTATTGCACAGAATTGATCACTTGAATATCCGGTCAGCATGCATTGCATTATCAATGCAGAAAAATATTACTCAATCTATGTCTAAATACTCTGCGATCACTGCCTAGTAATTATGCAGCCTTCATACTGCCCATATTTTAAGGGAATTTATCACCAGGTTTCTCACAGATATTCTTCTTTCAGTTTCATCCCCTGCATTAAGCAACTTTTCATCTTCAGTGAGTTCAGTCTTGATTGCTGTATATTCACTGATTTCAATGTCCGCCCTTAACCTTTTGGTCCTTCTAAACTGTCCTATCCATACTCACAACAGTTACAGCCTTGTCATTTCATGTGGCCTCTCTACTCTCATTGTCTCAGTCACAAACAAGGACATTTCCGACCCCATTTCCTAGTATCTCTCTCCAACCACATCACACTGCTGCCTTCAATCCTTCTAACCCTATTTCCTACTGCAATATCCCCTGGGAAAATAATTCTTCTCCAAGAGACTTTGAACTAAACTTTGGCTATCTTTTCAATCTGCTCAACACATCCTCCCCCCCACATTCATTAACCCAGTCTAAAATAAAGCCAAAGCTACCAATCCACCAGATTTCTTGACCCATCCGCTGTCAGGATGAGCCACATTTTTCTTCAGTTAAACATTGGGAAGGCCAAAGTTATTTTCCTCATTGAGAAATTTAATGTATTTGCCACTGATTCCAATTCTTCCACTGTTTGAGGTTCAAATAGATTGATCACAACCCCAGTGCCCTATTTGACCCAAAGTTGTACTTCTGGTCCCATATCACGAAGACTGTCTACTTCACCTCCATCACATCACCTGTCTCCATTCATGCCTAAGTTCACCTATTCTGAAACACTCATCCTTGCATTTGTCATCCTTTTCTAGACTATATCAATGCCTAACACAAAGGAAGATGGTTGTGGTTGTTGGATATCAATCATCTTCATTCCAGGACATCACTGCATGAGTTCCTCAGGATAGTGTCCTAGGCCCAACCATCTTCAGCTGCTTCATCAATGAACTTCCTTCTATCATAGGGTCAGAAGTGGGGATGTTCGCTGATGATTGCACAGTGTTTAGCACCATTTGTGACACCTCAGTTGCTGAAGCAGTCCATGTGCAAATGCAGCAAGGCCTGGACAATATCCAGACTTGGGCTAACAAGTGGCAAGAAACCTTCGCGCCACATAAGTGCCAGGCAATAATCATCTCCAGCAAGACAGACTCTAGCCAATTATTTAACAATAAAAGTTATGCTTAACAAAGACAGTGGATTTCCTAGTTTAGATGATTCTTGTTTCCAACTGACTTTGAGTAGCACAAATAGCTCAAAATTCCTTTTTTTCTCTCCTTATATCTTCCTGAAATCTGTGTTGCGAGCTTTTCTTAGTCCTTTCCTTTTATCCCCTGTAACCAAGTGTCTTGCTGTGTTCTAATATTGCTATCGCATTTTGACGTTCAATGACATTACCATCACTGAATCCAAAACTATCAACATCTGGGGGTTGCCATTGATCAGAAACTGAACTGGACTAGCCATATAAATACTGTGACTACAAGAGCAGGTAAGAGGCCAGGAATCCTGCAGTGATTAACTCACCCCCTGCCTCCCCAAAGCCTGTCCACCATCTACAAGGCACAAGTCACAAGTCTGATGGAATTCTCTCCACTTGCCTGGATGAGTGCAGCTCTAACAACACTCAAGAAGCTTGACACCGTCCAGGACAAAACAGCCCGCTTGATTGGCACCACATTCACAAACATTCACTCCCTCCACCACCGACGCACAGTGACAGCAGTGTGTGTACTATCTACAAGATGCACTGCAGGAATTCACCAAGGCTGCTTAGACAGTACCTTCCAAACACACGACCACTATCATCTAGAAGGACAAGGGCAGCACTGTGGGTGTATCTACCCCACATGGATGGCAACGGTTCAAGAAGGCAGCTCACCATCGCCTCCTCAAGAGCAATTTGGGATGGGCAACAAATGCTGGCTTAGCCAGCAATGCCACATCCCCTGAATGAATAAAAAATTGCTTTTCTGCCTGGTCTTCCAGCCTCAAAGCTCTATAAGTTTCATCTCATCCAAAACTGCTACCTGTATACTATCCTGTACCAAGACATGCTAATCTTTCACTGCTGTGCTCGCTGACTGACATTGTCTCCCAAGACCTCAAATTTTAAGTTTAGCATTTTAAGAGATTCAGAGGTTAGACAATAAATTCCAGGCAAAGACAGATTTCAGATAAATTTCAGCCACTTAATGCAGTGGTGTCAGGACAATTTATTAAACAACAAAAGTTATGCTTAACAAAGACAGTGGATATCCTAATTTAGATGGCTCTTGACTTTGAGTGGCACAAGTAGCTCAAAAACTCTTTTTCTTCTCTCCTTGTATCTTCCTGAAATCTGTGCAGCGAGCTTTTCTCAGTCCTTTTCTCTTATCCCCTGTAACCAGGGCTCTTGCTGTGTGCTAATATTGCTGCTGCACTTAGATTTTATTGTTCCATTTGTGATGGCCACAGACCCATGCTCACAGTACAAACAGGACATCCTCAACATGTAAACAATCCATTCTTAACTTTTTCCTACAGAACCATTTGACAGATTTAATAAGCCTTACCCTCATTTAGTTAAGCTCCAAAATCCAGTAAACTATACATTTCAAAAGCACATCCTTTGGTCATAACTGGTAACAGTTCGCACATCTGTCTCCACTTCCCCTTTCTCTATATACGCTATCAGCTCGCACAATCAGTAACCGCTATGGTGTGACTTCGATTTAACTCGTCACACGGGCCATATGTCCTCAGTCAAGCATACTTTTACAATTAACCTTTTAGCCACAAAATACACAATGCACATAAAAAAATTCTTATCACACACAGGATAAAAGGTATAATAGGTACAAAAAGTATTAAAATACAGTGAGTATAAGAAGATTCACATTTCCAACATCATCATATTTAAATTACTTCAGAGTGTTGCCCTTTCCAAGCTGTAGAATAACCTGCAGCCCTACAACCTTCCCGAAAACTCTATATTCCTCCAACTCTGGCCTCTTATGCATACCCCAGTCCTTTCGCCCCACCATTGACAGCCATGCCTTCGACTATCTAGCTCCCGAAGCTCTGGAATTCCCTTGCTAAAACTTTTCACCCCTCTACTTCAGTCTCTTCCTTTCAAAACCTCCTTAAAACATACTTATTTGACTAAGTTTTTCATCATCCTTCTTAAGATTTTTTTGGCTTGGTGTTATAGTTATCTAACAACTTCTGTGAGGTGCATTGGGAACTTTTCTGCATTAAGAACACTATATATATGCTGGAAAAACTCAGCAGGTCTGACAGCATCTGCAAAGACAAATACAGTTAACATTTTGAGTCTGTATGACTCTTCAACAGAACTAAGGAAAAATAGAAGAGATGTGAAATAGAGAGAGGTGAAATCTATTTTTCCTTAGTTCTGTTGAAGAGTCATACGGACTCGAAACATTAATTGTATTCCTCTCTACAGATGCTGTCAGACCTGCTGAATTTTTCCAGGTATTTTTATTTTTGTTTTTGTTTTGGATTTCCAGCATCCGCAGTTTTTTTGCTTTTAACTATATATATGCTGTTGGATTCATGGATCCCCATGTGTTCCTGAGTTGAAACACATTGGACTGTTAAATCCTCCATAATATAAGATACACACTTGACATGTGACTCATGACAGCACTGTGTAATCCCAGTGTCCTACCCAGCACAGCAAACAATGATACATGTTTAAAAGACAGGAAAGTTAATTTGGGTTCTGTTGAAGGGTCATGAGGACTCGAAACGTCAACTCTTTTCTTCTCCGCCGATGCTGCCAGACCTGCTGAGTTTTTCCAGGTAATTCTGTTTTTGTTTTGGATTTCCAGCATCCGCAGTTTTTTGTTTTTATCTCTGTGTTTAATTGACTGCCACTGCTCTTCAAGAAATGCCTACCTTGAAGAAGTTCTGTTCGTCTCTGCGACAAGATTTCCGTATCTCTCTCAGTTCTGTTGAAGGGTCATGAGGACTCGAAACGTCAACACTTTTCTTCTCCGCCAATGCTGCCAGACTTGCTGAGTTTTTCCAGGTAATTCTGTTTTTGTTTAGGAAAGTTAATTGTCCGTGTACATCAGAAATTTGGTGTGCGCACAATAGTCCTGATATCTCAGAATGAATAGATGGAATGAGAGTAACATACCAATTATGAAAAAGATAGCTATTAAACAAGGCACATTTCTGAAATATGAGCAGCCATAAGCCAGGTCACAGGGGTAGGAGAAAGAGACAGAGGATGATGTTAAAGAACAAGCAGAAGCCCAGAAGCTACTGCAGAAAGCAGCATGAGTTCATCATGTTCTGAATTAACAATTCTTTCCTTAAGGTTTGACTTTATATTTCATTAAATGATTTTTGATTTAAAAAAACTTTATGTGTAAAATATTAATTTTGAAAGTAAACAATGACTGCAGCATTTAATGTTATGTGTTGCACCTTTATTAAAAGTACAGTGAAAGTGTCTTTAATGTAGTGCACTGATATAACTACCTCTAATGTCACGTGAATCAATGGGCCAGCTATTTCTACTGCGCTTGATGTATCATGTGTAGAGTCTGCCTGAAAGATGTGTCATGAATCTGCTCGAGGTTCAGCTGGCTTCAAAACCTGATGTGTAGCGGACACAGATGGCTCTGCCTTTGTGACATAGATAGCCTGTGTGCTCTGGCTGTAGGGGTATGCTTGCTTTTAGGGTATCTCTGAATACTTGTAGACAAGGGACCATTGGTAAATTGTTCCTGTGCTTCTGGCCACATGCCTCTACAGTAGATAAATGTCTTGACCACACACAGTTCTGGTCATGCCACACTATCACAAGGTCTTTGAATTTCTCCCTCATGGCTCACTAAACTCTTTTTCCAAACTTTGAAACTTGCCATTATTGTGCCATTGAGTTTTTAATCAATTTTTGCTTTGAGATTGTGCGCAACTGGATATTAATATCAACGTGTTTAGCAAAACGATCTGTGAGAAAACAAGTGACTACTGCTTTCATTTTACTTCCAAAGCATCCTTTATTTTATAGCTGGAACTTGAGGTTAGAATGACAAAGGAACTTCGAAAGGCTCATGGCTGTCTTATGCTTCCATGTAATAACAGCCACAGTTGTACCTTGTACACCCACAAGAAGTGCCTCACACATTGCTGCTTTTCTTCAAAATGAGAAAAAATCCTCCAAGGCATGAATTTTGGGTGCTGCGTGCTTGAAGATATTGAAGCCGTAAGTCCAGCATTGCTGAAAGCGGTTAGCATGCTTCTGGAGTGTGGCAAGAAGCGCTAAAGGTTGGTACATTTTACCAAATCAAATGCATTTTATAAATGCAAGCTGTTGCTGTTGTTATGTGATAACCCAAAGTGCACAGTTAGACATGTTGTTGTTGCTACACAGACAATGGCCAGAATTTTACTCACCTCGGGCAGGCACAAGCCCAACCTGTCTGGCCACGAAATAGGGCGAAATGGCATCAGGCAAGCACTCGTGCAATATCTAGTTCGGCGAGCGTGCACGGCACTCGGAAGTGTGCCCGCTGACAAGTAAGCGGGTAATTAAGCCAATTAAGGAGGCAATTGAAAGCGATTTTTTTGTGGCCTGCACACTTTTACGGTTGGCGGACGGGCCAGGCGGCCTTCACATGTTTCCTCAAACCTTGATCCAGGGGTAAGGATGAAATCTCCGTGTGGAAATTTTTAAAAAAAAGAGATATCTGGGGACTGCTTTTTTATGAGGTATGCTTTCAGATGCTTGATTGTGCTGCATGGACATATTTTGCAGCATTTTCGTTGTTTAGTTTATTCTGTGGCGGCAGCTGTCTGTCTTCAGGGAGCTCAGTGGAAGCTCTCGCCAGCACTCGCAATGACATCGGCGCCTGCCCTCTTCCTGCCCCCACCAGCAGTGCTGAGCCTTTCTCAGGATGTGTTTCACACTGGCTGGCTGTTAATTGGTCTGCCAGCGTGAAGTCCCAGTCGGGGGCTGATCGTGTTCCGGGGCCTGTTTCCTGTCTGGTCCCGGGCCTGCCCAACGATCGAAAAATTCAGACCAGTATCTAATCCACATTGAACAGCACAGCCACTGCAAGGCACTTGCATTAGAAGGCACGTAACTGTAATTATGCTAACCACAAGTGTACACCACTACCCCAGCTTGGAATTCACCTATACCATATGCAGCCTTCCAACTTATCAAATGGCAGAGCAAGCTTGAGGCCTTATCAAATGGCGGAGCAAACTCGAGGGGCCGAATAGCCTCCTCCTGGTTCTGAATCATATGTCCATATGTAACTAATGGCCTGTAAGCTAATGTCTTCACTAGGTTTAAGACGTTCGATCTGCTAAGGCTATCACCATGTGTGTTCTTGTCTTCTGTTGGCAGTGACCTTTTCTTTAAGATGATAAATATGCACCAAATGAAGGACTAAGCTCCGCTATGCAATTTAGAGTGTATTGCAGTTTTATGGCCTTAGACATAGCTTACTTGATTGTGAAGTTATCTGCTTATAAAAAAGTTTGAGTATGTTTGATTGCTGGCTTACTGCATTGCAATTAACATGTGAATGAATAAAGCCAGGTTTCAATGTCTATTAGCTGCATAATTCTAGGTTCATTCTCACTTCTGCTGTGCTAGTTTTCAACCACATTCATTATTTCCCTTTGTGTTACATATTCAGTTGGTCGCTTGATCAAGTGTGCTAAAACACTGAAGCAAACATTTTCAACATCTGTGACTTTCTTCGATTGTCATCAGTAATGGTAGCCTCTATATGTTACGTGCTTCTTTTAAGTACTCATGTTTTAAATGCTGTGATATTTTAACACTGGCAATTTGTTCCAAATATCTTGCCAGTATCTCTTGGTGCACCTTGATCTCCAGTGTGATAGTTTCATAAAAACATACAAAATAGGAGCAGAAGTAAGCCATTCAGCCTTTTAAGCCTGCTCCACCTTTCTATAAGATAATGGCTGATCCATTTGTGTTTCGAATTCCACATTCCCATCTACCTCTGATAACCTTTGATTCCCTTGCCTAACAAGAATTTATCTACCTCCATCTTAAAGATATTCAATGACCCCGCCTCCACCACCTTCTGATGCAGAGTTCCAAAGTTGCACAACCCTCTGAGAGAAAAAAATTCTCCTCATCTCTGTCCTATAATGGTGACCCCACAAGGAAAGGAAACATCCTTTTCACATCCACCATGTCGAGAGCATTCAGGTTCTTATATACTTCAATCAAGTCACCCCTCACTCTTCTAAACCCTAGTGCAAACAAGCCCAGTCTGTCTAACCTCTCCTGGTAAGAAAGCTGCTCATTCTAGGCATCAATCTAGTAAACCTCCTCTGAACCGCCTCTAATGAATTTACAGCCTTCCCTAAATAAGGAAACCAAAACTGCACACAATATTCGAGATGTGGTCTCACCAATGTCCTATATAAATGAAGCATAACATCCTTACTTTTATATTCAATTCCTCTCATAATAGAGGATAGCATTCCAATAGCCTTCTTAATTACTTGCAATAGCTGCATGCTAGCTCTTTGTGACTCATGCACTAGAACATCTAGATCCCTCGGCACCTCGGCATTCTGTAGTCCCTCTCTGTTTAAGTAAAGCTCTGCTTTTTATTCTTCCCGCCAAAGTGAATAGCTTCACATTTTCCCCATTATACTCCACCTGCCAGATTTTCGTCCACCCACTCAAGCTACCTATATCTGTTTGCAACCTCCTTATCTCCTCTGCACAACATACTTTCCTACCTATCTTGGTTTCATCTGAAAATTTAGCTAACATGGCTCCGCTCCGCTCGTTTAAGTCATTGATATAAATTGTAAATAGTTGAGGCACCAGCACAGACCCCAGTGGGAATCCACTCATCACATCCTGTCAATCAAAAAATGACCCATTTATGCATATGCTCTATTTTCTGGCAGCCAGCCAACCTTCTATCCATGTTAATATATTAGCCCCATTACACCATGAGCTTTTATTTTCTGCAATAACCATTGATGTGACACCTTATCAAATGTCTTCTGGAAATCTAAGTGCAGTATGTCTACAGGCTCCCCTTTATTCACAGCGACAGCGCATGTTACTCCTTCAAAGAACTCCAATAATTTGATTAAACATGATTTCCCTTTCACAAAACCATGCTGACTCTTCCCAATTACCTTGAGTTTTTCTAAGTGCCCTCCTGTAACTTGAATGACCTCATATGCTTCCTGAATATTGGGGCCTTTCCATTTTGCTCTGTAGAGAGCGCTTCACCATGTCATTATGCTATATGCATACATCGCTATCTATAGATTGTGTCTGATGTCCTTTGACTCTTCCATCATTTCTCACACTCCACAGCTGGAAGAGGTCACAGGCACAATTTGTACCAGTTTGTTACTGTGGTGTATTTATACCAGCTGTTTAGCTAACTGAACAACACTCTTGCTTGTCTTTTCCAAATGACAACAATGGCCAGGATTTTGCCCTCGTCAGGCGGGCTCAGCAGGGGTGAGCAGGAGGGTTGGGAAGCCAACCACTGCCCGTAAACAGGGCCCAACCTAGATTTTAAGCTGGCGGGCCAATTAAGGCCCACCCAGCATGAAATACACGCTGCAGTGCTCAGCGCTGCCTGTGTGGCGGGGGTGGAGGGAGAGCGCGCAAGTTCACGCATGCTCGCGGGTGCATTCAGGAAAAGCTCCCTGAGGCACAGAGCTGCCTCAGGGAGATGAAGAGTTTGAAAAATAAAAAAGAATTTAAAAATGTTTAAAATATGTGACATGAGCGGGGATATGTTAGAAATTAGTTTGAAATTTTTTATTTTTTTTTAAATGACGGATCGATAGCTCATCCTGCCCGTGGATGAGGTTTCGTATTTGCCTGCCCGCCAACTGTAGGGTTGGATGGGCAGTGAACAATTTAATTCAATTAGATTTTTGATGGCCTTAATAGGCCTGTTAATTGTCAGTGGATGCGCTGCCAGCTCCCATGCGCTCGCCAGCTGAAATATCGCTTGAGTGCGCGATGACATCATGACGTCAGTTTACGCTCCTTCAGGTTGGGTGCCCGCCCGGCCGACGAGCAGTAAGTTCTGGCCCAACAATGCACCGAAGCTTCTAAAGAGTTCACAGAGCAAAGTGTTCCTGCAAGTGTAGAAAAAGTACAAAAACATTAACTCCCATTTAATATATACCCCGCACACTAAAAGTAGGCTTGATCCCAGGATGAATTTGAGAACTTTTACCGAATAATGTCATCCTGAGATCCTTTCCAGCATGGTTTAGTCCCTGCTTTGCTAAAATGCAACTTGAATAAGTAATGCAGCTGAAACTGATGAGTGAAGCTTTTGATTATATTTGTTGACCGTGACACCAGTGTTCAGTACACCAATGTGTCAAAAGGTGCCTAAATCTTGGTGAATCCAGTTGCACTATATAAAATGTACACAGTGAAATTTTTGTATCAAATGGGGTTAGAAACATTTTTCTTAATTTAAATGATTACAAACTAAATGCCAGCCATTACTAAATGTATTGACATTAGAAAGAAATTGTAAAGCATTACCTAAAACACAAGGCAAAAGAGAGAGGCGGAAATCCTGTCAGAAAGAAGAGCAATACTTCATCAAGGCAGGCATTCCTTGGAGAGAAGTGGCAGTTAATTAAACACTAAGATAAAAGCAAAAAACTACGGATGCTGGAAATCCAAAACAAAAACAAAAATAAAAATACCTGGAAAAACTCAGCAGGTCTGACAGCATCTGCGGAGAGGAATACAGTTAACGTTTTGAGTCCGTATGACTCTTCAACAGAACTAAGGAAAAATAGAAGAGAGGTGGGGGCTGGGGGTGGGACAGGTAGAGCTGGATTGAGGACCAGTGATAGGTGAAGATTGTCAAAAGATGTCATAGACAAAAGGACAAAGAGGTGTTGACGGTGGTGATATTAGCTAAGAAATGTGCTAATAGGTGACATTAAGGGTAGAAAGCGGGATGAGCAAGGTACAGATAGCCCTAGTGGGGGTGGGGTGGGGGGAAGGGATCAAAATTGGCTAAAAGGGCAGAGATAAAACAATGGATGGAAATACATTTAAAAATAATGGAAATAGGTGGGAAAAAATATCTATATAAATTTTTGGAAAAAAGGGGGTTCAGAAAGGGGGTGGGAATGGAGGAGAGAGTTCATGATCTAAAGTTGTTGAACTCAAAATTCAGTCCGGAAGGCTGTAAAGTGCCTAGTCGGAAGATGAGGTGCTGTTCCTCCAGTTTGTATTGAGCTTCACTGGAACATTGCAGCAGGCCAAGGATGGACATGTGGGCATGAGAGCAGGGTGATGTGTTGAAATGGCAAGCGACAGAGAGGTCTGGGTCATGCTTGTGGACAGACCGAAGTTGTTACGAAAACACAATCTTGTCCAATTCTATAAAAACTAATCCAACATTCCACAAACACTTCAATTCAGAAAGGTAGACAGGAAAGTCCTAGCAAATGTTACAATGAGAACACTACAACCGTTGACTCGACTGACTTCAACTTGCAAAAGATGTGCACAGCTTATGCAGAATAACTTAGGGACAACTAGCTGGCCAAAGTGGCTTTTTGGGAAATAGATTCAGCTCTATCGAGATGCTTTCCTTCTCCTTGCTCAGGGTAGCATCTGTCAAATCTCTGATGCTGCAGCATATGGCCTAGATATAGAAATCTAGAGGCAGCCCCAAGTGGCACTGCAGCTGAAGTATTTGTAGCCAAGAGGCAGTTGTTATGCTGGTTGCTAACTCTGATTCCATCACAGTAGTAATAGAGTGAACATCATGTTTTAGCGGGTGATTCTCATCCAGTCACATGTCACATGGAAAAATAGCAGTTATTTTCTAATAAAACAGGATCACCGTCTTGCAAATCTTGCCTTATTTTCTCATCACTTGATTCAAAGTACATAACCTAATCCACTTGTTTTTATAGCTATGGTCAGCAGCAGCATTGAAAAATTTGTAGTGGTAACAAAACAGCTTGCATTTCTACAGACCTTTAATGTAATTTATCAAATGGACAAAATGAAAGAATTGTGAGAGCTGGTGGAAAGATAGGAAGAGAAGCAATGAAGCAAAGAGGTTTAGGGACGGAGTTCCAGAAAGTAGGACCTAGTGAGGAATGCCAGATAGAGTAATGCATTGGAATGATCAAACTCTTTTCTCTAAGTCAGAGAGAAATATATTTAAGCCCTACTCTAGATTTATATAATCTAGGCTGGCACTACAGTATGGTACCAAGAGAGTGCTAAACTGTTGGAGGTGCGTCTTTCTGTTGAATCATTAAACTGGAGCGCATCGTCTCCACTCTCAGGTGGAGATCAAATATAACACATCATTGTTTAAAGAAGAGCCGGGAGTTTGTCCTAGGCTACATTTATTCCTCAGCCAATCTAAAACAGATGATCTGGTCATGTGCTTCATTTTTGGGATCTTGCTTTGTGCAAATTTCCTACATTTCTAAAGTATTAAAGGGCGAGAAAGCACTTTGGAGTACATCGAGATCTTGAACGGAACCTATATAAATACAAGTTCTTTCCTCTTCTATTTTGTATTTTTAAAAGAGACAATGATCTTGTTGAGGCAAATAGCATCAATGCATTTAAAGGGAAGCTAGATAAGCACATGAGGGAGTAAAGAAAAGAGGGTATGATGATAGGATCAGACAAAGAGAGATGAGAGAAGACTAATGTGGAGCACAAACAGCAGTATAAGTCAATTGGGCTGAGTGGCCTCTTTCTGTACTGTAGAATCAACGTAACTCAATGTGCAATATACTGAGTAAACCTTTAACTCTAAAACCGCAGTTTAGGTAGAAGTTACTTGCCTCAGACTGGCACTGTGCAATTTCCAGCCATCAGACCTTGAGTTCAAAGACAAAAGAACTCTGTTGACTTGTGCTTGGGTAGAGTTCTGCTCCCCCGCCAATGAAAGTTAACTGATTGGAAAGCGCTAAATGGAAGTATCCACTTTCACCTAACATTAAAAACTGCCAAAAGTACAAAGTGTTCAGCAAATTCAAATGAAACACTTAGGTGCTTTCAAAATGCAGCTTTTCACAGGGCTGAAGTTATACTGTACGCAAACTGATGTGAGGAGGCCTTTAATGAGGGTCTCGGCCATCTCTTTAGGACTTATGTGCACCCTAAATCACTTTACACCAGTGCACACAAACTTTGCCTTCATATTTGCTGATTTATTTCATGAAAAGGCAGCAGCATTTTTGGTTCCACTGTGAGATGATAGTAATTAATAAACATGACAAAATGCTGTACCAAGACTAATGTTCAGGCTGAATTAATACTGGCTTTTTAATTAATGACTAATTCAATTGCAACCAATGGATGCAGGAAAACAGAACAGCTCCAATGTAAAAGAAAGATTGAACTGTAACTAAAAACTATTTACTGTAGAACATGGCAGGAACACATTTTAATTAATACCTCTTTGCAAATATAATTTCTGCATTAAGATCAGTAATGTCAATACCTTAGACAAAATTAAAAGAGTTGAACTGTGATTTTTGAGAAAGAAGCTCTGCTCTGTAAAATCCCTTGCAATTTATTTAGCCCTTGGGGATATTTCAAATGACAGCAATTTGGTCACAAAAGTGGGAATGAGGATTACATCAGGACTCATTTCTCCACTGGGCTGTTGGCCGAATGCCATTGCCAAAGGCACTAATCTCAGTAAAGCGCATCAAAAATTGAGATGGCAGCAGCAATTGCCACTGAAAACAACAGTTCGTTTTGTGCCAGCTGCAGCTGGAGTTATAATCTTTTGCAGGAATTTTCTTTTGCTGATTTCCAGCTTGTTAAGGCCAGTTGAGTCCTTTTTTGTGCATTACTGGTTGCACTGGTACAGCCTCACATTGAATTCCAGTCATTTGTCTTTAATTTGAATTGAAGTAAATAAATAACAGGAATGCAACAAATGCTATATGTTGCATAATTTATATGATGAGCTGTGTTGTCAGTACTTGTTCATATTATTTTATTTGTCTAAGTGATGTGGTGTCACTGATCAGGCTGGTATTTGTTGCCCATCCCTAATTGCCCTTGAACTGAGTGGCTTGCTAGGCCATTTCAGAGGGCAGTTAAGAGTCAATCACATTGCTGTGGGTCTGGAGTCACATGTAGACCAGACCAGGTAAGGTTGGTAGATTTCCTTCCCTAAAGGGAAACCAGATGGATTTTTTTTACAATTGATGATAGTTTCACAGTCACCATTAAGGTGAGAGGAGAAAACTATGGAGGAGATGTGCGGGGCAAGTTTTCTACAGAGGGTAGTGAGTGTCTGGAATTCGCTGCCAGAGGAGGTGGTGGAAGCAGGTACGATAGTGGTGTTTAAGAGGCAACTTGATAAGTACATGAATAGGATGGGAATAGAGGGATACGGACCATGGAAGTGCAAAATGTTTTAGTTGACGGGCAATATTATTGGCGCAGACTTGGAGGGCCGAAGGGCCTGTTCCTGTGCTGTACTTTTCTTTGTTCTATTACTGAGACTAGCTTTCAATTCCACATTTATTAACTGAATTTAAATTCTACCAGCTACTGTGGTGGGATTTGTACCCATGTCCACAGAACATCAGCCTGGGCATCTGGATTACTGGTCTGGTGACATTACCACTAAGCCACCGTCTTCCTCTAAATATTTGATACATAGGTGCAGAGGATGCAAGGGAGTGTAAACTGCACAGAACACTCAAGTCAGAAGCCCAAAGGAGTGTAGTTGCCATTTCTTAAGGAATTATTTGGATATAACTGTACAGCAATATCTGTGGTCACCCAAGAAGATTGTAACTGAGTTGTGCCATTTTATGATAACTCCAGTAGAGAGGCAGTTCATCCATAAGCATGGCTCTGCTTATGGCTCTTGAAGTGTTCAGAGCCTTGAAACTTTATGCTTCAGGGTCCACTAATGGTTCCATGTTGGATTTGGATAGTAGTAAGCTGTTTCTCATTGTACCATCCAAAAAGTCACCGAGGCTCTGCAAAGGCATAAATTCTATTATGTACAAAATGTGATGTCAAACTGGACAACTTGCATGTGAAGTCCACATATCCTGAGAGCTGCCATGACTCCTATGTCTTGAAGCATGCCAATTTTCAAGATCTGTACTAGGCAATAGCAGGAAGGATGTTTAACTCCTAGGAGAATCTAGTGACATTCGCCTTTGACTCATGGAGCCAGTTGCTATAACAACCAATAGAACTGAGGAATCCAAGGTGTGTTCCAAACGATGTTTCAAAGTCTTGAAGCAACATTTTCATTGCCTGAATCTTAGTGGAGACCAAATCAGTGTGCTATATGCTCCTTAAGATCACAATCAAGAGAAGCCTCAGTATGCAGAACATTGACTTTGCTGCATACTTTATTGCATGAGCAGAACAAAGAGTGATTTGAGTATGTGGCTGATGTAGACTAGAAGGTATGGCCAAGCAATCAGCAACTTCAGTGGATCATTGCCACACACTCAGCTGCACTCCAATGTTGAGAAGGCAGTCACAGAATCACAGTATTGGTATGGCACAGGAAGAGGCCAATTGGTCCATCGCGTCTGCACCAGCTCTCGGAATGAGCAGCTCACCTAGTTCCATTTTCCCACCTTCTTCCCGTAACCCTGCACATTCTTCCTTTTCAGATAACAATCTAATTCCCTTTTGAATGCTTCAGTTGAACCTGCTCCACCACAATCTCAGGCAAAGCATTCCAGACCCCAACCACTCAATGCATGAAAAAAGTTTTTCCTCATATCACTATTGCTTCTTTTACTAGTTACTTTAAATCTGTGCCCTCTCTTTCTCAAACCTTTCACGAGTGGGAACATTTATCCCTATCCAGACCGCTCATGATTTTTAATTCCTCTATCAAATCTCCTCGCTGCCTTTTTTTTCTCTAAGGAAAACAGTCCTAAATTCTCCTATCCTAAAATCTATCTACGTAAATAAAGTTTCCCATCCCAAGAACCTTTCTCATGGATCTTTTCTACAGTCTCTCCAATACCTTCACATCCTTCCTAAAGCGCAGCACCCAGAACTGGACACAATACTCCAGCTGTGGCCAAACTAGTGTCTTATACCAGTTCAACATAACCTCCATGCTTTTGTACTCTATGCCCCTATTAATAAAACCTAGGATACTGTATGCTTTATTAATTGCTCTCTTAACCTATCCTTCCACATTCAATGACTTATGCACATATACACCAAGGTCCCTCTGCTCCTGCAGCCCGTTTAGAGAAGTACTCCTTATTTTATAAAGTCTCTCCATGTTCTTTCTACCAAAATGAAACACTTCATATTTGTCTGCATTGAAATTCATCTGCCATCTGTCCACCCATTTCACCAACTTGTCTATCCCTTTTGAAGTTCTACACTATCCCCCTCACAGTTCACAAGGCTTCTGAGTTTTGTATCATCTGCCCCTCTAACGTCTGAATTGCCTCCTCTTTCAAAATGGCCTGGGTATCATCTTCTTCCTTGGTAGAGACAGAAGCAAAGACTTCATTTAATATCTCAGCTATGACCTCTACTTCCATGTGTAAATTCTCTTTTTGGTCCCTCATCATCCCTACTCCTCCTTTTACCAGCATTTACTATTTATATGCCTATAGAAGACTTTGGGAGCCCCTTTTATGTTAGCTGCCAGCCTCATTTCATACTCACTCTTTACTTCTCTTATTTGCTTCTTCACCTCCCCTCTGAACCTTCTTTGTACCATCCGCAAACTGAAATTGTGGTCTGTACACCAAGATCTATGTCATTGCTATATATCAGAAAAAGCAAGGTTCCCAACACTAAGCCTTGGCTCCCAACACTAAGCCCCCTAGGGCATCAAGGAGCCCTAGCAAAACTGAAGTCAATGGGAATCAGGGACAAAACCCTCCACAGGTTGGAGTCATACCTAGCACAAAGGAAGATGGTTGTGGTTGTTGGAAGTCAGTCACCTCAACTCCAGAACATCACCGCAGGAGTCCCTCAGGGTAGTGTCCTAGGCCCAACCATCTTCAGCTGCTTCATCAATGACTTTCCTTCCATCATAAGGTCAGAAGTGGGGATGTTTGCTGCTGATTGCACAATGTTCAGAACGATTTATGACTCCTCAGATACTGAAGCAGTCCATGTCCAAATGCTGCAAGACCTTGACAATATCCAGGCTTGGGCTGACAAGTGGCAAGTAACATTTGCGCCACACAAGTGTCAGGCAATGACCATCTCCAACAAAATCCAACCATCGCCCCTGATGTTCAATAGCATTACCATCACTGAATTCCCCACTATCAGCATCCTGGGGGTTACCATTGACCAGAAACTGAACTGGATTATCCATATAAATACTGTGGCTACAAGAGCAGGTCAGAGCTAGGAATCCTGCAACGAGTATCTCACCTCCTGACCCCGCAAAGCCTGTCCACCATCTACAAGGCACAAGTCAGGAGTTTGATGAAACACTCCCCACTTGCCTGGATGAGTGCAGCTCCCATAACATTCAAAAGGCATGACACTGCCCAGGACAAAGCAGCTGGCTTGATTGGCACCACATCCACAAACATTCACTCCCTCCACCACTGACACAGTAGCAGCAGTGTGTCTACAAGATGCACTGCAGGATTTCACCAAGGCTCCTTAGACAGCACTTTCCAAACCCACGACTACTACCATCTGTAAGGACAAGGGCAGCAGATAGATGAGAACACCACCAACTGAAAGTTCCCCTCAAAGTCACTCACCATCCTGACTTGGAAATATATCGCCGTTCCTTCACTGTCACTGGGTCAAAACCCTGGAACTCCCTTCCTAACAGCACTGTGGATGTACCTACACCACATGGACTGCAGCAATTCAAGAAGGCAGCTCACCACTGCCTTCTCAAGGGCAACTAGAGATGGGCAATAAATGCTGGCCCAGCCGGTGAAGCCCACATCCTGTGAATGAATAAAAAATAAATTACCCTGGCTCTCAATTGTATGACACCTATCATAAGCACACTTTTTCTTTTTTTATCTCAATTTCTATCTCTTTTGCCCTCCAGGGAACTCTGGTTTTGATTGCATGACATTTCCCTTTCAAGGGAATACACATTGATTGTGCCTGAATTAGCTCTTCTTTGAAAGTAACCCATTTATCAGCTACCATTTTTTTCCTGCCAATCTTTGACTCCAATTTATTTGGCCCAGGTCCTTTCTCATCCCATTTAATTTAGCTTTCTTCCAGTTAATTTTTCTTACTCTGGACTGTCCTTTGTCCTTTTCCATAGTTAGCATGAACCATATGATACAATGATCACTATCCCCTAAATGTTCTTCTACCAACACTTGATCTACTTGGCCCACCTCATTTCCAAGAACCAGGTCTAGCATTGCCTACTTTCTCATTGGACTGGAAATACACTGCTGAAGAAAGTTTTCCTGAGCATACTACAGGAACTCTTGACCCTCTCTGCCCTTTACACTACTGCTATCCTAGTTTATATTTGGATAATTAAAGTCCCCCATTATAAGTACCTTTTTTTGCATCTCTCTGTAATTTCCTTGAAAATTTATTCCTCTACATCCTTCCACTAGTTGGTGGCCTATAGACTACACCAAGCAATGTAACTGCACCTTTTTTTGTTCCTTATCTCCAGCCAAATAGATTCTGTCCTTGATACCACTAGGCCAACCCTTTCTCCAGCACTGTAATGCTTTCCTTAATCAATACTGCCACCCCAACTCCTTTTCTTCCTTTCCTATCTTTCCTGAACATCTTGTATCTAGGATATTTAATGCCGAGACCTGCCCTTCCTCGAGCAAGGTTTCTGTTATAGCCACAACATCATGCTTCCATGTGGCAATCAGCGTCTTTAATTCACCAATCATATTTACCATGCTCCGTGCATTCACATGCATGCACAGTAACACTGATTTAGACACTATCACTTTGTCTTTTTCTCTGACTCCACTTATTAACTTACTATTCCCTACTGTAGTGCTATCTATCTTTCCCAATATTCTGTACACCTTGGTATTCCTCTCTGATATTATCTTCTGGTTCTCACAACCCTACTGAGTTAGTTTAAAACCTCCCCAACAGCACTAGCAAAATGCCTCTCAAGGAACTCAGTCGCAGCTCTGTTCAGGTGCAACCCGTCCGACCTGCACAGGTCTCACCTTCTCCAGAACCAGTCCCAATGTCCCAAGAATATAAAGCCCTCCCTCCTGCACCATCTTTCCAGCCTTGCATTCATCTATCTTATCTTCCCATTTCTGTACTCACTTGTGCGTGGCACTGGGAGACATTTAGAGATTACTGCTTTTGAGGTCCGGCTCACTAATTTTCTATCTAGCTTCCTAAATTCTGGCTGCAGGACCACATCCCTCTTTCTAACTATGTCATTGGTGCCGATGTGGACCACGGCTGCTGACTGTTCACCCTCCCCACACAGGGTGCACTGCAGCCACTCAGTGACATGTAACATCAGTCAATGCATCTGAAATCAATTACCTTTATTTTTACCTTCTGCGGGACCTTTAGGAAGCTCAGAACAGAATCCATGCATGTCCTGAGCAGACATGTAATCAACTGGACATGAGATGTATAAGCTGGGAGGATTTCCCAAAATTGCTGTTGAGACACTAGGGTCAGGGAAGGGGGGACAGGGGAAATGAGAAATGGAAGATGGACCCAGTCAGATCAGAAATTTTGATGGAGGGCAAATGAGTCAGAAACCCAGAGAATCTGGATTATTTTCCGACCCCAGCCTTACAACTCTCCTCAACTCAGGAATCTCAGATGCAATCTAAATTGTATTATGAATGAAAAAGTACAAACCAACTGTATTTCATCCATGCATGTTGCCTTTGGTATCCAGATAACATGTTCATAATCATAAGCATTCCTCAAAATTAAAAAATTAAGTATTGATATTTAATACTAATATGAACAGAAAGCTGAATTAATGATAAATAGGTTTTTTGGTCTACATTCAAATCCATCCAACACACATTAATAAATGATTACTGCTATCATTAAACTTGCACATAAAACTGGACTGACTTCACCAATATATTCAGCGTCAGAAAAGAATTATGACTTTGTCGCAGTTTGCTGTTTTTTTAGGATTGTTCCTGCGAATTTGCCTGATCTGAAAAGGGGCTTTACACTGATATTATGTAAGTGTTATGAATGCCAGTGCTTTCAACCAGTACAAAATATATTTCTGAGATAGTATTAGGTAATGTACAAATGTTTGCATGATTAAACATGAATAACCTTGTAAAAAGCTGTATTTTATTTATAAAGGTCAATGCTTCTAGTTTTCCTTTTCTCAATGTTCCATCTAAATCAAAGATTTCCTGATATGAAATTTATTTTAGAAAATGACAACTATATCATGCAGAAGAAATATAAAGGAAGACAAAATTAAATGTATTAAGATGCCATTTAATAATGTACAATCTAAACATTTATATAACATGATTAAATATCTGACCATAACCAGTTTTCTAAATGACTTGCAAGAAAATCAATTCTGTTTAGGTTAGTTGGTGCTGTTAAATTTGACATCTTCATTCGGCATATGTCACAAATTATAATATTATGGTAGAGGATGTTCTTTTCCAATAGTTTATTATTACATTTGAACCATGAGCATTTCAAATGGCTTTATGTTAATAAAATTCATAATGAAAATAAGAGAAAAGTGAATTAAAGCAGAGGTAGCTAACAGTTTAAAATCTCAAGTAGGCATCACCTCGATAGACAACTCATAAATCTTATGCCAATTCATCTTCTGAAGCATTGCTATTTTCATAATTATGTTAACTTTACACATTTTATAAGTTACAAACTTTAGCTACGTTGATGGAACTTTTAACATCAGAGGGGTATAAAATAAAATGGGTGATACAGGATCATCTGCCTGTTATATACACCCTCAGAGTTTGAAATTTCCAGCAATGGTTTTGATCAAAAACAGAGTAAAGACATTATTGCTAGTGTTTTTGCATACTAATGATATTAGACAACTTTTCAGCTAACATAAGTCAAACAACTTCAGCAACAACTTGTTCTCTAAATATAATTGCCAGAAAAACATCCAATACTTACACTGAAATTTAATTAAAGTAGCTGACACAGAATTTTACTTCTGTGATTCTGAATTCCCACTGGTTAAATATGGTGTTGAGACATACAGGTTTTTCAGCTGTCTGTTCAGTTGTTGATCTCAGCCGAGGCACTAATGGAGCACTACAATTGCTCCCAGTGTGAGTTGGAGGGGAAGAATCAACCAGGTTTTGTCTATCCCGATTGGTATCCAGGTTATTAGGTTGGATTTTTGTCTCCAAATGAAGGCAAGAATCGAGGTGTAAAATATTGCACTTAGTTTTTTTTCAGAAAAACAGTTCTCCTCTTATCTTACCAACCTGTGCCATTTTCATGTGGACACCTTTGGGACTATTGTCAATTCAGGTGAGAGATGGGCAAAAAGCACAGATACTGAAATAGCAATGAAAGGGTTCAGCTCAGAAGTTGCAGTTTATGATATAATTGAACAACAATTTGAATACTAACTTGTAAGGCTTATAATTCAATATAACATCCATGTGAATTCTATCTGCAAGGAGATCGGAGACCTGTAATATGTGCAATCAGATAGCCAGCATGAAGATTGTTGGTAGCCTGTCTCATCAAAGATTTGAGGAAATGTTCAAACTGGGGAGGTGTGCGTGTCTCCACATAATGTGAATGAAGTGCCTGAGTAGACAGCCAGCCATACAGGCCCATTTGGAGCAGGAACTGCAGAGAAGGCCCTAATATTTACAAAAACCACCTTACCTAACCATTTCCAGTGCTATTCCTGTGCTAGTTCAACCAGGATTTTCACCCAGAACATCCAACACCTGTAGTTCCAAACACTGTCACCCTGATACTGAGTATTGCACTATATACTGGCAGTACCATCAATTTGTGAGAATAAACTAACCTTGTATTATGAGACGATATCAGCTCATCCCATTATGCAGTTCTGATGTGCATAATGGGATTGCATTATTGTCCTGATTTTCTTGCGGGTATGGGTTAGGCCCTAGCAATTTCCCCCTTCATTGATACTTCATTTCAAAATAAGCAAGTGATCCAGCCCTTCAGTAAAGCAGAGTATTGTGGATAGCACGTATAGAGAGGTGGTCACAGCGCAGGCTAAGAGTCCACAGGCAGAAAGGGAATGGGTGACCACCAGGCAGATCAAGAGAACTAGGCAGGCAGTGCAGGAATCTCCTGTGGCTATTACCCAGCAAAACAGATATACCACTTTGGATACTGTTGAGGGGAATGACCTCTCAGGGAAAAGCAGCAACAGACAAATTTGTTGCACCAAGGTTGGCTCTGCTGTACAGGGGAGGAGTAAAAATGTGGGAATGCAATAGTTATAGGGGATTCAATTGTAAGGGGAATAGATAGGCGTTTCTGTGGCCGCAAATGAAACTCCAGGATAGTATGTTGCCTCCCTGGTGCTAGGGTCAAGGATGTCTTAGAGTGGCTACAGGACATTCTGAAGTGGGAGGGTGAACAGCCAGTGGTCGTGGTACACATTAGTACAAACGACATAGGTAAAAAAAGGGATGAGGTCCTAAAAGCAGAGTATAGGGAGTTAGGAAGTAAGTTGAAAAGTAGGACCTCAAAGGTAGCGATCTCAGGATCATCACCAGTGCCACGTGCTAGTCAGAGTAGAAATAGCAAGATATATCGGATGAATACGATGGTGTGAGGGGGAGGGTTTCAAGTTCCTGGGACATTGGGGGTTCTGGGAGAGGTGGAACCAGTACAAACTGGACAGATTACACCTGGGCAGGACCGGGACTGATGTCCTAGGGGGAACATTTGCTAGAGTGATTGGGGAGGGTTTAACTTAAAATGGCAGGGGGATGGGAACCTATGCAAGGAGTCAGAGGAGGGGGAATCACAGACAAGAACAAAAAACAGAAAGGGGAATAAGAAAAGTGATAGACAGAGAAATCAAGGGCAAGAATCAAGCAGGGCCTCAGTGAAAAATAGTGGGAATGGGACAAGTAATGTTAAAAAGACAAGCCTTAAGGCTTAGCGCCTTAATGCGAGGAACATTCGCAATAAAGTGGATGAATTAACCGTGCAAATAGATGTAAACAGGTATGATATAGTTGGGATTACGGAGACATGGCTGCAGGGTGACCAGGGATGGGAACTGAACATCCAGGGGTATTCAGTATCTAGAAAGGACAGACAAAAAGGAAAAGGCGGTGGAGTTGCATTGCTGGTTAAAGAGGAAATTAACGCAACAGTGAGGAAAGATATTAGTTCCGACGATGAGGAATCTGTATGGGTAGAGCTGAGAAACACTAAGGGGCAAAAATTGTTAGTGGGGGTTGTATATAGACCCCCAAACTGTAGTGGTGATGTTGGGAATGGTATTAAACAGGAAATTAGAGACGCATGCAATAAAGGAACATCTGTAATTATGGGTGACTTTAATCTGCATATATATTGGGCAAATCAAATTAATAACAATACCGTAGAGGAGGAATTCCTGGAGTGTATACGGGATGGTTTTCTGGACCAATAAGCTGAGGAACCAATGAGAGAACAGGCCATCCTAGACTGTAGTATTGTGTAATGAGAAAGGAAAAATTGGCAATCTAGTTGTGTGAGGCCCCTTGGGGATGAGTGACCATAATATGATAGAATTCTTCATCAAGATGGAGAGTGACGTAGTTGATTCTGAGACTTGGGTCCTGAATCTTAATAAAGGAAACTACGATGGTATGAGGCACGAGTTGGCTATGATGGATTGGGAAACATTACTTAAAGGGATGATGATGAATAGGCAATGGCAAACATTCAAAGAGTGAATGGGTGAACTGCAACAGCTGTGTATTCCTGTCTGGCGTAAAAGTAAAAGCAGGAAAGATGGCCAAATCATGGCTTACAAGGGAAATTAGAGATAGTATTAGATCCAAGGAAGGGGCATACAAATTGGCCAGAAAAAACAACAGACCTGAGGATTGGGAGCAGTTTAGAATTCAGCAAAGGAGGACCAAGGGATTGATTAAGGAGGGGAAAATAGAGTACGAGAATAAGCATGTGGGGAACTTAAAAACTGAATGTAAAAGTTTCTATAGGTATGTGAAGAGAAAAAGATTGGTGAAGAGAAATATAGGTCCCTTACAGTCAAAAACAGGGGAATTTATAATGGGGAACAAAGAAATGGCTGACCAACAAAATACACACTTTGGGTCTGCCTTCACAAAGGAGGACACAAATAACGTACCAGAAATATTGGGGAACACAGGGTTTAGTGAGAGGGAGGAACGGAAAGAAATCAGTATTACTAGGGAAATGGTGTTGGGGAAATTGATGGGATTGAAGGTTGATAAATCCCCAGGGCTTGATAATCTACATCCCAGAGTACTTTAGGAAGTGGCCCTAGAAATAGTGGATGCATTGGTGGTCATCTTCCGAGATTCTATAGACGCTGGAACAGTTCCTACAGATTGGAGGGTAGTTAATGTAACCCCACTATTTAAAAAAGGAGGTAGAGAGAAAACAGGGAATCATAGACCAGTCAGCCTGACGTTGGTAGTGGAGAAAATTATACAGTCCATTATAAAAGATTTAATAGCTGAGCACTTGGAAAACAGTGGCAGAATTGCACAGAGTCAGCATGGATTTACAAAAGGGAAATCATGCTTGACAAATCTACTGGAATTTTTTGAGGATGTAACTCGTAGAGTTGATGAGGGGAAGCCTCATTGGTTTATTTGGACTTTCAGAAGGCTTTCGACAAAGTCCCATGTAAGAGATTAGTGTGTAAAATTAAAGACCATGGGATTGGGGGTAGTGTATTGAGATGGATTGGCAGAAAGGAAACAAAGAGTAGGAATAAACGGGTCCTTTTCTGAATGGCAGGCAGTGACTAGTGGGGTACCGCAGGGATCGGTGCTGGGACCCCAGCTATTCACAATGTATATTAATGATTTAGATGCGGGAACTAAACGTAATATCTCCAAATTTGCAGATGGCACAAAGCTGGTTGGGAGGGTGAGCTGTGAGGAAGATGCAGAGATGCTTCAGTGTGATTTGGACAAGCTGAGTGAGTGGGCAAATGCACGGCAGACACAGTGTTGATAAAGGTGAGGTTATCCACTTTGGTAGCAAAAACAGGAAAGTAGATTATTCTCTGAATGACTATAAATTAAGAGAGGGGAATGTGCAACGAGACCTGGGGGTCCTCATACACCAGTCGCAGAAGGTAAACATGCAAGTGCAGCAGGCAGTAAAGAAGGCAAATGGTATGTTGGCCTTCATGGCCAGAGGATTCAAGTACAGGAACAGGGATGTCTTGCTGCAATTGTACAGGGCCTTGGTGAGACCACACCTAGAATATTGTGTGCAGATTTGTTCTCCTTATCTGAGGGTGGATGGTCTTGCTATAGAGGGAGCGCAGCGAAGGTTTACCAGACTGATTCCTGAGATGGTGGGACTGACATATGAGGAGCGATTGAGCTGGTTAGGATTATATTCGCTGGAGTTCAGAAGAATGAGAGGGGATCTCATAGAAACCTATAAAATTCTAACAGGACTAGACAGGGTAGATGCAGGAAGAATGTTCCCGATGGTGGGGGAGTCCAGAACCAGGGGTCAGTCTCAGGATACGAGGTAGACCATTTAGGACTGAGATGAGGAGAAATTTCTACACCCAGAGAGTGGTGAGCCTGTGGAATTTGCTACCACAGAAAGTAGTTGAGGCCAAAACGTTGTATGTTTTCAAGAAGGAGTTGGATATAGGTCTTGGGGCAAAAGGGATCAAAACGTATGGGGAGAAAGTGGGAGCAGGCTGTTGAGTTGGATGATCAGCCATAATCATGATGAATGGCAGAGCAGGCTCGAAGGGCCGAATGGCCTACTCCTGCTCCTATTGTCTATGGCCAGAATTTTTACCTTGATGGGCGGGTGGGCCCCACCGGCTTGGCGGTAGGCGGGCAGCCAAACTCTGCCGCTGAAATGGGGCCCGTTGCCATTTTGAGTGGGCGGTCCTTAGTGGCCGGCCTGACAGGAAGCGTTATGTGCTTCCTGTGCGGGGTGGGGGAGGGTTTCCCCATCTGTCAAAGTGTGCACTGCTCCCTGAGACTGGGTGCTGTCTCAGGGAGATTACTGACAGTATAAAAATCTCTAAAAATAGAAAAATATTAAAATTATTAACATGTCCCCCTCATGTGACAATGTCACACGAGATGGGACATGTTAATAAGAAGCACATAAACTTTATTGAAGTTTTTAAAAATGGACATGAAACCTCATCTCACCAGTGGATGAGGTTTCGTGTATTATCAGAAGCCCGCTGGGGCTCCTGGCCTGCCCGCCAACCTTAAGGTTGGATGGGCAGGGTATTTAACAAGCTTAATTATCCTGTCAATGGCCTTAATTGGCTATTAACAGGTCGGCGGGCAGGCAGCTGATTTCGCTGTCTGCCCGCTTTCCTCAATATTTAAATGAAAACAAAAATACCTGGAAAAACTCAGCAGGTCTGGCAGCATCTGCAGAGAGGAGCACGGTTAAGGTTTCGAGTCCATATGACTCTTCAACAGAACTAAGGAAAAATAGAAAAGAGGTGAAATTTCAGCTGGTTTAAGGGGGGGTGGGACAAGTAGAGCTGGATAGAGGGTCAGTGATAAGTGGGGACAACTAAAAGATGTCACAGACAAAAGGACAAAGAGGTGTTGAAAGTGGTGATATTATCTAAGGAATGTGCTAATTAAGGGTAGAAAGCAGGACAAGCAAGGTACAGATAGCCCTAGTGGGGGTGGGGTGGGGTGAAGGAATCGAAAAAGGCTAAAAGGTAGAGATAAAACAATGGATAGAAATACATTTAAAAATAATGGAATAGGTGGGAAAAGAAAAATCTATATAAATTATTGGAAAAAAGGGGGATCGGAAAGGGGGTGGGAATGGAGGAGAGTCTGTAGAAGAGTCATTCGGACTCGAAGCGTTAACTGTGTTCCTCTCTGCAGATGCTGTCAGACCTGCTGAGTTTTTCCAGGTATTTTTGTTTTTATTTTCTATTTCCAGAAACCACAGTCTTTTTGCTTTTATCAATATTTAAATGGACTGGGATGACGTAGGGGGTTCCTCCTGATGTCATCCCGTGTCATTTTCTTGTCGGCGAGCGAGCCCTGCCCCCAAATTGCCAATGGGAAAATTCTGCCCTATGTTTCTATGAAGCTTCTTGCCAGTTACTGTAACAGCTCTTACACTCAAAAGGTGCTCAACTCACTGGAATAATTTAAAATTGACTCTGTGTTAAGGCGCTTGTGAGCAGAGTATAGCAGTTGCCGACTGTAAGGTGAAGTGTTATAATAACCTGGGGCAGAATATTGAGCTCGGCGGACAGATGCGGGTCCGACCCAGTCAAGTGTAAATTGGCGCGTCATGACGTTGGGTGATCGTCCTGACAATTAAAAGGCCTATTAAGGCCATTAAAAAGGTAATTAAATTCAAACTTATGCTGCCCCTCCAACCATACAGTTGGCGGGCAGGCAAAAACGCCAAGTGGCCTTTGCACTTTTTAGAAAACCTCATCCTAACGCAAATAAAAATAAAATAAAGATTTTACAGTTGAATTAAAAACATGTCCCTGTTCACGTGACAGGGCCACATGAGGGGACATGTTTTATGACATTTTTATTTTGTTCATTAGTTTTTTTAAACAGCACTTCGTCTCCCTGAAGCAGCTCTGTGCCGCAGGGAGATTGAAATGCTCTTTCACGCGTATGCTCGCAATTCATGCTAGACTTGCTTGCTCTCCTCCCCCTGCCCACGCAGGCAGTGCTGAGCGCTGCCGCTCGCGTTCCACACTGGGTGGGCCTTAATCGTGGTGCAGTGCCGATCATGGGTTGTGCCCCCCTCACAAACCACACCACCACCCCCCCACCCCCCAACCCCCCACTTTGCCCACCCCCACCGAGTACCTCTACCAAAGGCAAAATCCTTCCCCTGGTGGTTTTACAGACTCAATACTCAGGCACTTCCTGGATCCTTGGCTGTCAGATGCAATATGACTACCCTTCATAGGTAAAACTTGATGGTTATGGTGAGAAAACTGGTCCTGACCATTGAGTTCCACACTATTGATATATAGCGAATAGAAAGACAAAGCTGTAGATTTTCATATTTTTTAGTTTGTTTACAGTATATGAGTGTCACGGGCTAAGCTAATATTTGCTGCCAATCCCTAATTGCCCTTGAGAAAGTGGTGATGAGCTGTTTTCTTGAGCCACTGCAGTCTGTGTGGTGTAGGTACACCCACAGTGCTGTTAAGGAGCAGGTTCCAGTATTTTGACCCTGCAATAATGAAGGAGCAGCAACCACAAACTGGTGTGTGACCTGTGGGAGGGAGGGAAGGGGGATCTTGCAGGTGATGGTTTCCCATGCTTTTGTTGCCCTTGTTCTTCTAGGTGATAGAGTTTGCAGGTGTGGTAGGTACTGATAAAGTAGCCTTGGTGAGTTGCTGCTGTGCATCTTCTATGTGATACACACTGGATTGGTGGTGGAGAGTGAATGTTTAAGGTGGTGAATGGGGTGGTTATCAAGTGGGCTGCTTTGTCCTGGATGATTTCAAGCTTCTTGAGTGTTGTTGGAGCTGCACTGATCCAGACAAGTGGAGAGTATTTCACCACACTCCTGACTTGTGACTTGAAGATGATGGTCAGGCTTTAAGGAGTCAGGTGGTGAATTACTCACTGCAGAATTCTCAGCCTCTGACCAACTCTTGTAGCCACAGTCTTTACATGGCTGGCCCTGTTAAATTTCTAGTCAATTGTAGCCCCAGGATGTTGATGTGGACCTTCAGTACAAGGGGCTAATACACAATATGACAGGGTACTGGGGT
The DNA here is from genome assembly GCF_017639515.1 of Carcharodon carcharias. NCBI lineage: Eukaryota > Metazoa > Chordata > Chondrichthyes > Lamniformes > Lamnidae > Carcharodon > Carcharodon carcharias. The sequence continues at coordinate 169,077,972 of NC_054473.1, forward strand.
AGGTTGCACAATTCTTGATTCAGTTTACCTGAATTTCCTTTCAATGCTTGACCAAAAAATCTGTTACAAACAGAAAATGCTGAAACTCTATAGGAAGCCACTGGCATCTGTGAGGAGAAATAGCAAGGTCATAGTCATAGGTGTATGCTTGTCATTAGAATTTTTGATGCCAGACTTCTGATAAATCATTTGCACCTGAAATAAAATACTGTCTTTTCTCTTTTCTGATACTTACAGCCCTGCTATGTAATTCCAACATATTTCATTTGGTTTCAGATTACCAACATTTATTTTACTTCCCTGGTCCATATAATATAGAATGAAGATTGAAGTCTGGGCTTGAAAATATTAGCATAACATTTGGTGGGAAGTGGAAAGCAAATGTGATTTGATTTGAGGAGAAATTCTGAGCCTTGTCATAACCCAAATAAAAAGTGAGAAGTATTTAATTTTAGGACAAATGGGGTTACCAATTGAAACTGCATCTATTGTAGTTACTTGTTTTTTTAAAAATTCTGTCATGGGATGTGGGCATCGCTGCTAAGGCCAGCATTTGTTGCCCATCCCTAATTGCCCTTGAACTGAGTGGCTTGCTGGGCCATTTTAGAGGGCAGTTAAGAGTCAGCAACATTGCTGTGGGTCTGGAATCACATGTAGGCCAGAGCAGGTAAGGATGGCAGATTTCTTTCCCTAAAGGACATCAGTGAACCAGATGGGTTTTTACAACAATCAGTGATAGTTTCATTGTCACCATTACTGAAACTATCTTTACATTCCAGATTTTTTATAAATTGAATTTAAATTCCACGAATGGCCATGGTGGGATTTGAACCCATGTTGTCCTTCAGATAAGGCTACACTGTGCCCCTTTGACTTTCTATTTTCTTTGCCGAATTTGACTTATTTTATTTTCAACCTTTTCAACCTTAACTGACAAAAACTATGCCTTGTTTCTAGAAACAGATTGAGACACAGGTATCCACTAAAGGTGATGCCTTTTTATAAGCAAATTATGTAAATAACCTAGTTTAGCTCTTGGGAGTCAAACTCTTGCTAAATTTGCAATCTTTATCCAGACCACAGCTCTATTATTTTTAAACCAAAGAGAGATCGCTCATGATTTCTGAAATTTACATACTTACGTTACTGTGAAAGTGTGTTAATTAGTCCAACCGGGCATCCATATTTGTACTTTCATTGATGTCGTCCTTCCTGAATGAATTTTCAAATAGCAGAAAGAATTGGACACATATTCAAGAAGTTACTTTGGCAAACACACAGGTTTTTATTTCAACAACTTCTTCTATCTGACCTGGATTTCAATGACATTACCAATTGCTTTTTCTGATTCCTGGTGTCACAGAACCTCTGATGCACAGTCATTTCCAATTACCATCTACAAGATGCATTTGTTATAATCCCCGTAGAGAATAATTGCTGAATAGCTGACACAAGATTTCACATTTTAAGATTGTCACATTGTAACAAATAGACTAAAAGCACGATTGGCTAATTGCTGAAAAGAGAGACATGTCGAAGCTTTTCATCTTGCACTCATCAGGACACTTTGCAAGAGTACCAGTATAAGGGGAAAACAACAATTTATACCCTATGTGAAGAGAGTGCTGATTGGTTGGCAAGTAGCTGCTGACTGGTATAGGTATTGCTATGTAGAATGCACCAGTGATAATGACTGACAGTTAACTGCCAAGCATTGTTTGAAATTTAAACCAGGCAGCTTGACCCTGATTGGTCAAAGACTGGCGGATCATATCAAACAACATGTCCCAGCTGCTGTTCACAACAGGTAAGGTACAGACTGTACCCAACCAGCCCATGTTTGCAAGACTCAAAACACAGTGTCCAACTTTAGATGTGATTCCATGATTGGACAACATTTGCTAAATAATCCTCAGTGTGCTAAGAATTACCCTGACAATCAATCTAAGGTTGTCAGTTGAGCTTGTAGTGTGGTGCATTTGCGTGCACTGGAAGCTACATATATTAATATACAGGGCCCCGTTCTTCTCAGAAAAAACATGTATACAGATTGCGCCTGTTTCTGCTAAACAAAATAAGTGGCAGCAATTCGCTGACTCATTCCTCAGGGTAATGCCTTGACCAATCAGGGCCAAGCTTCTGGTAAGACCAGTTAGTGAAATTGAAGATTTCTGAAAGGGGCTGTTCCACCAATCACTGCCTGTTTCTCTCACTAGTGAGCCGATCAGCAGCAAACATGGGAGAGAAACAGGGTGTGACTGGAAGAGCAGCAAACACCAGCAGCTGCTAATACGTGGAAATAGAGAGAGAGACTGACTATGGGCCCGGCTCTCTCCCCATTTTTACCCTGCTTTCTCCCCGCATCAACTGGAGCTCTCTCCTCACTTTCCCCTGGCACTTTCCCCACTTTCCCCATAGCTCTCTGTTTTCCCCTGCTCTCACCCTACTTTCCCCGGCTCTCTCCCTACTTTCTCTCCGCTTCCCCCTGAGCTCCATCCCTGCTCCCCCACCCCCCCCCCACCCACCCATCCCCTGGCTCTCTCCCTGCTTCCTTTGGCTCTCCCCACTTTTCCCTACTTTTGCTGCTTTTCCCCGGTCCTTGCCCCACTTCCCATAGCTTGTGCCATATTTCCTCCCGGCTTCCACTGCTTTCCCAAGGCCCTCAGGGTGCGTTTGGGCACTGCTGGGCCTCAGGCCTCACTCTAGGTCTCTATTCCGCTCTCATTGAACCCGCTCCTGCACCGATTTAGTGAATGAGGTTAGGTGGGAGAGTGAGGGTGAGTGTGGGCAAGTTGGGGTGAGTGAGTGGGTAAGGGTGCAGGTGGGGTAGAAGGGTGGGTGGGTGAGGGAGAGAAATTGGTTTACACGGACACACAATGTCCCTGAACCATACAATAGGTGGATTTTCAACTAAGGTCCTGTTACAGCTTGATCCAATTTTTCTTTGCAAAATTGAAGCATTGAATACCCAACCATATGGATTACTGACATTACCTTTTTGTAAATATCCAATCCAGGTACCTGGCTGGCCTAATGTTTACTGTTATTACCCATAAATACAGGAATTACCTTTCTTATAAAGACTATAAGTGTGTGTGAGAGGTGTGTGTGTGTGTGTGTGTGTGTGATTTGTGTGTGTGTGTATATGAGAGGTGTGAGGGGGTGAGTGTGACAGGTGTGGTTGTGTGTGTGTGTGTGTGAGTGGTGAGAGGGAGGGGAGATTGCATGTCTGGCTCACTCCCTGTCTCAGTTCTCATTCACCCTAACCCACACACACACCATCATGCATTCTCACCCACTTTCACAGGGTCCACATGATTCACATTGCCATCATGTTGGGGGAGGGTGAGCGCATGACAAACACACTCTCACCCTTTCACACTCTAATGGTCACCTTTATTTATTACTCATTTTTAAAAATTATCAATTTATTGTCTTGACTTTTTTTGCTCAGCAAGTTGTTTCTTTTCATATGTCAGCTTTAAAAAAAATTCATGTCTAATGTTGTGCCAAACCTTATCTTTCTGAACTTTGCTCATTGGCCCCTTGAATGAGAAAAAAATTGAAATGTGCCACCCCCCCATCCCCACACGCAAAAAGGTTGGACACGCCTTTCCCTCTCAAAGCCCATGTCCATAGCAATGTGAATCACGTGGACCTTATATCCAGGTAGAAATGCTGATTAGCAATCCTTGAGATCCCAATCCTCTTTTATCTTGAAAGTAGATGGAAACTTTAAAGCACAGCTGTTTACAACCTGACATTCTCAACACCTTTCTGGACTTTGGAGACTCACAGTCCATGCACTGTTAGTACACAGGCTGCTGCCATTGTCTCCAAGTGTAAAACACCTTGCACCTTCTTCCCAGTAAAACAATCTGGGTTCCCTTTAATCTCTAACGATCAAACCACCCAGGCTTGTTGGTCAGGTAGTCTTCAGAACAGGTCTCGTGACCCCCTCCATTTCACCTTTTAAAGACACAGTCCCAAAACATAACAATCATATAAACTTTATCATTGTAACACATTGCAGTAACGCACCAAGCATTCTATAAAGGCACCTCCCAAAACAGGAACCTCTAACACCTAAAAGGGCCAGGATAGCAGGTACATGGGTACACCATCACCTGCAAGTTCCCCTCCAAGTCACATATGATACTGGTGGAGCTCCCCACCAAACAGCACTGTGTGAGTTCTTTCACCACACAGACTGCAGTGGTTCAAGAAGGTGGCTCACCACAAGCAATAAAGGCTGGATTTGCCAGTAATGCCAACATCCTGTGAACGAAAAAAGAAAAACACTGATTCAAATTTGGATTCAAGTTATAATGTACAAAATTAACATGAGATCAAAATTGACACAAATATAAAATGAATACAAGCAAGCAGCTGAAAGAGAGGTAAGTTTGAGAAATAGGAACTTTAGAGCTTTACATAACCTGTCCAGACCCTGTTAGCCTGTTAATTTAGGAGCCCCTTGAATAATATCACTGTTCTATGTTTATATCATTTTCAATACTCTTTGGCTTGTAAGTCAGCTCAGAACATGCTTCAGATTTATTATGGTTTTGATCTGCAGGGCCATTGTATTCCAATAAATAATTAATCTTCTACTGTAGGAGAATGATGCTTCACATCTAGGTGCCAGTTCAAACCACTACCACCAATAGAGAAACAAGGCATGCTTAAAAATAAGTTGAAGTGAATTGAATGCAGAATTTGCAGCTAGATCTATAGGTTTTCAATAACACAGTAATGAAAAGATCAGGTTTAGTGCATGCTGATTCTACATTATTCATGTACACATCTGCATTTTAAAGAAAAGGGACTAATGCAACTGATACATCTGACAAAAATAGAATCCATTGTTTGTAATTTTTGAAAAAAAGTGAAGCAAATAGCTTTCACAAGTTATACATTGACTTCATTGTACTATTTTTCCCAACATACCATTTTATTAGATAAACGATCCCTTGTGGACCTTTAACAAGAAATCATGGGCTCAGGCACTGAATATTGGGTGAATACAGCATCAACTCTATAGGCAAAGTGCAATCATTTTCCGATGTAAACAAGGAAATAAAAGACAATTTAACAATATTACAGAATCACAGAATTGTTACAGTGCAGAAGGAGGCCATTTGTCCCATTTCATCTGCACCAGCTCCCCAAATGAGCATTATGACTCAGTGCCATTCTCCTGCCTTTTCCCCATAACCCTGCATATTGTTTCTGTTTAAATAATCATCTGATGCCCTCTTGAATGCCTCGATTGAACCTGCCTCCATCATACTTTGAGGCAGTGCATTCTAGACCGAACCACTCGCTGTGTGAAGAACTTTTTTCTCACCTCGCATTTGCTTCTTTTGCAAATCACTTTAGATCTGTGCCCTCTTGTTCTCGATCCTATTATGAGCAGGAACAGTTTCCCCTCCTATTCTGTCCAGCCCCCTCATGATTTTGAACACCTCTACCAAATCTCCTCTTAGCCTTCTCCTCTCTAAGGAGAACAGACCCAACTACTCCAACCTATCTTCAAAACTGAAGTTTCTCACCCTTGGAACCATTTTTGTAAACCTCTTCTGCACTTTCTCCAATGCGTTCATATCCTTTCTAAAGTGTGGCACCCAGAACTGTACACAATACTCCAGCTGAGGTCTAACCAGTGTCCTTTACAAGTCCAGCATAACCTCCCTGCTCTTGTTTTCTATGCCCCTATTAATAAAGCCCAGGATACTACATGTCTTATTAACTGCTCTCTCCACCTGTCTTGCCACATTTAATGCCTTACGCACATATACACCCAGGTCCCTCTGCTCCTGCACACCCTTTAGAGTTGTACCCCTTAATTTATAATGTCTCCCCATGTTCTTCCTACCAAAATGAATCACCTCACATTTCTCTGCATTGAACTTTACCTGCCATCTATCTGCCTGCTCCACCAACTTGTCTATGTCTTCTGATGTTCTCCTCACAGTTTACAATGCTTCCAAGTCTTGTATCATCCGCAAACTTACAAATTGTGTCCTACACACCAAGGTCTAGATCAATAATATATATCAGGAAAAGCAAGGGTTCCAATATCGACCCCTGGGAATGCCACTACTAACCTTCCTCCAGTCTGAAAAATATCCATTGACCATTAATCACTATTTCCTATTACTCAGCTAATCTTGTATCCACGTTGCTACTGACCCATTTACTCCATGAGCTATAACTTTTCTCACAAGTCTGTTGTGTGGCACTGTATTGAATGCATTTTGGAAGTCCATGTACACCACATCAACAGCATTACCCTCATCAATGCTCTTTGTTACCTCTTCAAAAACACTCCAGCAAGTTAATTAAACACAATTTTCCCTTAAGGAATCCATGCTGGCTCTTCCAATCAACCCAAAGTTTTCCATGTGACTATTAATTCTATCTTGAATAATCGTTCCTAGAAGCTTCCCCACCACCAAAGTTAAACTGGCTAGTCTGTAATCGTTAGGCTTATCCTTACAACCGTTTTTGAACAAGGGTACAATGTTTGCAATTCTCCAGTCCTCCGGCATCTCCCCTGAATCTATGGAAGACTGAAAGCTTATGGTCCATGCCCCTGCAATTCCATTCTCACTTCCTTTAATATCCTAGGTTGCATCTCACCCAGTCCCGATGCTTTGTCAGCTTTAAGTACTGACAGTTTATCCAATACCTCTTCCTTATCAATATTGAACCTGTTTAGTGACAGAGCTTCCTCCTCTGTCACCATGGCCTTGGTAGAATCTGCTTCCTGGGTAAGGACAGATGCAAAGTATTCATTTAGCACCTCAGCCATGCCCCCTGCCTCCATGTGCAAACCCCCTTTTAGGTCCCTAATCAGCCCTACTCCTCCTTTTACCACCCTTTTACTATTTATGTGCTGACTGAAGACTTTGGGATTCCCCTCTATGTTGGCTGTCAGTCTTTTCTCATAATCTTTTTTCAATTCTCTTATTACCTTCTTCACCTTTCCTCTGAAACTTCTGTATTCAGCTTGGTTCTCAACTGCATTTTCTACCTGACACCTGATATAAGCACATTTTTCTTCTTTACCTTAATTTCTATCTCCTTTTTCATCCAGGGAGCTCTGGATTTTTTTGCCCTGCCTTTCCCTTTTGAGGGAATTGACTGTGCTCGAACCACTTCTTCTTTGAAGGTAGACCGATGTTCAGCTATAGCTTTACCCACCAGCCTTTGGTACCAGTCTATCCATCCCAGCTCAGTTCTTGCCCCATTGAAGTTGACTGTCCCCCAGTTAATTATTCTTACTCTGGATCGCACATTGTTCTTTTCTATCATCATCCTAAACCTTATCATAAACTGATCGCTGTCTTCTTAAATGTTCCCCCATAGGGACTTGATCTACTTGGCCCACCTCATTTCCAAGAACCAGGTCTGGCAGTGCCTCTTTTCTTGTTAGACTGGACACATACTGCTGTAGAAAATTTTCCTGAACACATTCTAGGAACTCTTGCCCCTCTCTACCCTTTATACTACCATTATCCCAGACTATATTTGGGTAATTAAAGTCCCCCATTATAATTACTCTATAATGTTTCATCGCTCTGTAATTTCCTTGCAGATTTGTTCCTTGACATCCTTCCCACTAGTTGGTGGCCTATAGACTACACCAAGCAATGTAACTTTACCATTTTTGTTCCTTAGCTCTAACCAAATTGATTCTGTCCTTATAGAAGATGAAATCATGTCTTTCATCAGCTTACAGAAGCTCTGATTGCTTCAACACACAGATAATACAGAACAACAAAGTGTTCAAGTCAATGAACAAAGAAAATATTTTATAAGAGAAAAGCCAATATAGGGGGGCTAAACTCAATAACCCCATAAAGTGGGCTCAAAATTTGTGATGTGAGATTAACCTGATCCTATTGCTTTCGATTCAAGCAGTTTGTTAACTTCGTGCTGCCTGCTAATTAACTTGATTGCAGCATGCAGCCAGCTCTAACCATGTCGTTGAATGGCTGCACGCACCAGCAGGGGAACCCAAAGTCATGAGAGGCTAGCACCACATAAAGCTAGCCTCCACTACTTAACGTCAGGCTACACCTCTTAAAGTGGAGCATTGTGGCTGCAGCAGGTGATGAAAGTTGCTGTGGAACTCATTCCGATATGGAAAAAGATATAAGAATGGCACAACATGGGAGATAGTAAGATCCAAGATTTTCCAATGCTATACTGGAGACCTTCATCAAGGAGGTGCAATAGAGAAGAGATGTGCTGAATCCACAGTGGACCTGAAGGCTCTCCAGACAAACTCTCAGAAGACAGTGGGACCAGATAGCCATAGCAGTCAATGCCTGGAGTCTAGACCTGAGAACTTGGATGCAGTGGCACAATAAATTCAATGACCTCACACAAGTGGTCAAGGTCAATGAAAGCATCTTCAAATATCAAATCCTACCAACTGCACCAATATCCTCAGACACTGCTCAATGCTTCACATCCCCATTACTTACCTACCAACAATCTCTATGGGCAAGATCTCCCGGTCGGCGAGCGGGGGGCGGGGCCTGCTTGTTGATGTGTAAAATGCCGAGGAATGATGTCGGGCGAAACTTCCGATGCCACCCCGCGTCATTTCCATTTTCAGGTCAGCGGAGGCACAGCTGAGTCAGCTGTGTACCCGCCAACCTGTCAACGGCCTACTGAGGCCATTGAAAAACTAATTAAGGTCATTAATGGACCTGCCCATCCAATGTTAAGATTGGTGGGCAGGCCAGGAACCCTGGCAGGCTTCGGAAAAAGCATGAAACCTCATCCACAGGCGGGATGAGGTTTCATGAAGGTATTTAAATTTTTATCCAATCTTTCAGTAAAAGTTATGGACACGTCCCAACTCATGTAACAGTGTCACATGAGGGGACATGTCAGAGAAATTTTTTTATCATTTGTATCAAAAATTTTAATTCCGAGCCGATGTCTCTGAGGCAGCACTTAGCCTCAGGGAGATCTGAGTGCTCCTTCACGTGCATGCGCAAAAGAGCGCACTTTCAGCTGAGGGAATCCCCCACCACCCGCACAGGGAGCGCATAGCACTTCCAAGTGGATGTCACGCTGGCCAGGCCTTAATTGGCCCTCCCATATAAGATGGCAGTGCCCGCGCCCGCTCCCGCACTTCCCCCCCAACAGGGGGAAAATTTTTCCCTATCAATCAGGATTCATACTTTACATTCATAGCTTCACTTCAACCTCACACACTTAGCACAGCTCCAAGCCTCGTACCCACAGCTCGCAATTTGCATAGCTGTTAAACCACAACAGGCACATCACCCAAACAGATTGTACCACACTCATTGATGCATTTGCAGGACAAGGTGGTGTGCGGCCAATGCTAACTGTCAGGGAATAGACAGAACTGCATGTCCTTACCCCTATAGGAGAGGATGCTGATTATCATTGGAGTGGCCATTCCTGAGTCCATGACCAGCAGTGAAGCTGAAACATTGGAAGATGGTGGTATCCTGATACCTAATCCTCTTTTTTCACATTCCCCTTCTCCTTCATCCCACAATCTCTTCTGATTTAGAAGCTACAGATTATGTAGGCATCACCCCTACCACAACCCTACCCATGTGCCTTTCTCCTACAGATAGCCAACCTATTCAGGGAGTGGTGGAAGAGCAAGAAGACACTGATGATGAGGGAACACTGTCACTCTATCTCACAATTGCAGCCACTAGCTCATTTACTGACACCGCACCATCACTGCTGGAGTTCCTTAGGGTAGTATCCTATGCCCAACCATCTTCAGCTGCTTTATCAATGACCAGCTTTCTATCGTAAGGTCAGAGTTGGGAGGTTCGCTGATGATTGCACAATGTTCAGCACCATTCGCAACTCCTCAAATGCTGAAGCAGTCCATGTCCTAACTCAGCAAGACCTGGACAATATCCAGGCTTGGGCTGACAAGTGGCAAGAAACATTTGTGCCACACAAGTGCCAGGCAGTGACCACCTCTAATAAGAAGGAATCTAACCATTGCCCCTTGACGTTCAATGGCATTACCAAGACTAAATCCCCCACTATCAACATCCTGGGGGTTACCATTGACCAGAAACTGAACTGGACTAGCCATATAAATACTGTGCCTAGGAATCCTGCATCAAGTAACTCACCTGCTGATACCCCCAAAGCAAGTGCACCATCTACAAGGCACAAGTCATGAGTGCGATGGAATATTCTCCACTTGCCTGGATGAGTGCAGCTCCCACAACACTCAAGAAGCTTGACACCATCCAGGACAAGGCTGCCTGCTTGATTGCCACCCCATCCAGAAGCATCCACTCCCTCCACCACCGACACACATTAGCAGCAGTGTTTATCATCTACAAGATGCACTGCATGAAATCACCAAGCCTCCTTAGACAACACCTGCCAAACACACTACCACTAGCATCTAGAAGAACAAGGGCAGCAGGCACAAGGGAACACCACAACCTGGAAGTTTCCCTCCATGACACTCACCATCCTGACTTGGAAATATATCGCCGTTCCTTCGCTGGCTGAAAGTCCTAGAACTCCCTCTCTAACAGCACTGTGGGTGTACCTACACCACATGGACTGCAGCTGCCAAGAAGGCAGCTCATTGCCACCTTTTCAATCACAATTAGGGATTGACAATAAATGCTGGTCTAGCCAGTGATGCCCACATCCGATGAATCAACAAAAAAAGCCATGCAAATTAGAGGATTGTTTAGAGGCAGGATATGCAGGTGGTGAGAAACTGGAGACAAGCATTGCACATGTGCAAGCTTGCCAGAGGATGATGTCACACATGAGTTCTGCAGAGAAAACTCTTTAATGGGTGGGCAACAGAAGATGGCTGATGGGGATCCCAATGAATTGCATTGGCAAGCCTGCCAGAAAGCCTATCTGCAATATGAAGCAGTATAGAGGAGTCAGGCACCAACTCTACACAAGATATTACTTATCAGAGCCCACCCTTCCAACATCAAAGTGGTGGCTAACTCCATCAGCACTATGTAGACCCAACCTGAATGCAGCATCTGATGACCAATGTCTCAGCTTCCATTGCAGCTCAAGTAGAACTGAAGTCAATGGGAATCCGGGGGATAGCTCTCCATTGGTTATAGCCATACCTAGCAAAAAGAAGCTAGTTGTAGTTGTTGGAAACCAATCAAATCAGCCCCAGAGCATTGCTGCAGGAGTTCCTGAGTGCTATGTCCTAGGTCCTTCATCTTTAGCAGCTTCATTAGCTCCCTCCATTGTAAGGTCAGTTTAGTACCATTTGCAACTCCTTAGATACTGGTACAACAAGACCTGGACGAATAGATGGCAAGTGACATTTGCACCACACAAATGCCAGGCAATGACCTTCTCCAACAAGAGAGAATCTAACCATCTCACCTTGACATTTAATGGCATTAACATCACTGAATACCCCACCATGAGTACCGTAGGCTACAACTCTTATGCATCTCCTTAGGGGCTTGTTGCCTGGCCTAGTGCTCCATTACTGTGCTATTCCAATGATGGTAGCATGGCTGATGGAAGACTGCTGATTTTCAGTTGAGGAGATTGCAAAATGGTCTTGCAGGGCTCCCTGGAACATTTCTGGGCCTTGCTTTGGACTGTACCAGCTTGGCTTCAGTGGTAGCTGCCTGGGTTGGCTGAGTGAGAGAAAGAGCACTGGCGGAATGGTGGGTGCATGAATACTGTCACCCTGAAAGAAGACAGTAAGTTAAATGCTCCACGGAGCCACTTCCATTCCTATAGGCTGTCACCTCAGCAATCTTCTTAATCTGCTGAAGCATGTGAAAGCCTGCAGAGCACTGATAACCACAACCTTGATGGCAGTGTTCTGAGACTGAATGGCAGCAATCTATGCCAGTAAGCCAGCGGTCTGTGCCTGGATGGCCTCCATGCTAGCAGCCAGGGACCTCGTGACCTCTGTCTAAGCTTCCACTGCAGCGGTGAGAGATCAAGAGACCTCTACCTGTGCTTCATCAAAAGCTGAGACAACAGGCGCCAGACTTTTCATCTTGGGCTGGTCTGGCAGTGCTGCCATAGAGCTTCTCACTGCTTCATTGATGGAGAAGCTTGGCTCCATGCTCTGTGTGATGCCTTGTAACATGTTGGAGTCAGACTCCTCCATGCTCCTAGTCAGTGACTGGATCTGTCTGACAAGTCTGCATCTCGGTGTGCATGCTCATCATTATTTTTGTTTATTCCATCTCAACACTCTCATCTGAATCCCCCACACTGGTACTTGTCTGCAACTTTGCTCTCCAGTGAGTTCACACACCAGCTGACATATCCCCCCGCCCTGTCTTGGCTACAGTCTACTTGTGCCTGGTGACTCACCATATGCAGATCCTGACTGTATATTAGTCTAAGGTACAGACAATGCCAGGATCTGATCTTGTGGCTGTGAGTGTCAGGTAAAGTGAAGGTGGTCTGGTGTTGCTGTCACCCTTCCTCCTGAGGCTACAGCAGTTGGCCAGGCAGTAGTTTTTGACTTTCTGAAAGCACAGAAACATAGGGGAAGGGAGGGGGTAAGAGAAGGAGGAAAGCAAGAGTTCCACTGTCACTCCAACTGCAGTTTCCAAAATGCAGTATATTTCAGGGTAAGAGTGACTGGTGAGTGCAAGAGGTGCATAAAGCAGAAACTTAACATCATCCTCAATAGCCTCAGTAGGACCAACGATTATGTGGACCATCTCCTTGAGGGCACTGAGGGGATTCAGATGTGTTGGTCCTCCAGCGATCCTACAGCTTTTCCGCCTGTTGCGTGCCACCTTCTCCTGCAAAGGGAGGGTAGGATTTCAGTGACTACGTGTCTGTGTGCCTTGGGTGATGTGTCTGCCATAGCTGAATAGCTGTAGGTTTGTGGAAGCATGCAGAGGTGTGTGCTTGTGAAAGGCATGTGTGGCTGAGGTGTAGTATAAAGACGTTGGTGTGGTGGATCTGGGATGTGATGCTTGGATATGTTCACTCACATTGACCAGCCGAGCAAGGTCATTAAACTTCTTTTGGCATTGCTGCTGTGTCCTGCGTCTGACAGTCTGAACATTAACCTTTGCCACTTGTTTCCAACCCTTCTGAGACTCATTCTACCCTGCGCAAACATGGCCTCTTTCTGACCAGTGCCTCCAGGGTGGAATCACCGAAGCAGAGATACCTTTCCCTGGTGTGAGGCAATGTGCTCCTTGAAGTGCATTGCTGTGGCATGTCTTTTATAGGGGCTTTGTCTTTAAAATGGACAAGTGCCTCGAGCCCTCTTTTTCCTCAGAACACCACTTGACACTCTGCAGTGCATTGAGCCTTCTGGCAATCCGATGGAGACCAGTTCAACATGAGAGCCTCATGGAAATGAGATAGCTCCACCAATTTTACACATTGCCCATCTCATGACCCCTGTACCTGAAAATCAGGGCTATCCAATTTCTAGACAAATAAACCTAAAACCCCAAGCTGGGTCTGTTACCAACCGAAAACAATTTTATACTGGGTAAGGTTGTTGGATTTCAGTGTAAGGAAATAGAAGTTCAGTAGAATAAAATAATTTGTGTTGTGCGCGCATGATTTTCACAACATAAATTACATATTGCAATTGAATCCGCAGGAGAATTTGTTATAGTGATGATGGGCTAGTTTGATGGATTTTAGATGCAGCCTCTGCGGTCCATTATAAAGCAAATAAAATCAATTATTGATACAAGTTCCTGCCCAAGGCAGTACAATGAATTAAAATTAGAGTGTACTATAAAAGCATACCAATCTCAACCAAATTAAAAACTTCCTTCAAATGACTTTATAAACCATACGGCTTTGATAATTACTGACTGCATTTTCAGTTGCTCATCCAAAGCAGTTCTATCTATTTATGGGCTGTTGCAGATTCTTATTAACTGGTTTTAATAATGACAGACTTAGCAGGCTTGTGGCATGGAAAAGACGTATGAGTTTGTGGGGACTACATTACCTTTGAACATGACCCTATTCATTTCCCATCTGATCACACTGCTTGAAGTGATTGTGGAAAAAGAATGCACTCAGTGAGTTTGACCTCTTCAAAATATTGTGTCAAACATCTGATAAATGTTTCTGTCAACTCAACAGAAAATGCTACTAATCCCAGCTGCTTAAAATAAAATGTTTTGTTATCATTGGGATGACAGCTCTTATTCTGTTATTGGCGCAGATCTGAAATCAGAAGTCACCCTGGACACCTTGCCCAATTTCAACGAAAAGGAGCAGAACAAACTTAGGGTAAAAATGCAACAAACATTAAACCTTTTTGATTTCTATTAAAATACTATAATCCAAAGCTGCTTTCAAAATATTTGGAAAGGTTTGCTTATCAATATAGTGACTCTTAGTTTTCCATTTCAGTGTCAGTATGAGTTTGAGTATCTTAACAGGTTGAACTGGAATCTGTTATTTTTAATCATCAAAAATAATCATAAAATATCTCACAGTGGGGATAACTAATTTCCGATGCATGGCTGGCAGGTAAGGCCACTGGGAGTCAAAGATTTTTATAGTTGTTCGCAAACATTAACAGGGATTTCAACTGCTCAGTAAAATTTTGAAGCACAACATGGAGTCTTCAGGCAAGTGATGAAACATGTCATAACTCATCCCTTAATTGATGACTGGTGAAGGTGCCACAGGAAGGATTGCGGCCTTGTCGGTGTCACTCCAGGGCACTATCCCTATCAGTCAGAATTACAGTGTGCCTGATGGCAAGTTGAACCAGGGTAGAAACCCCAGTTGATCACTGTCAGCCCTGTCGTGTGTGTTAGTTGAAGGTTACCTTGCAACTAATGACACAATGCTGCACCTGGTTCTGCTGACCCAGCACTTCTGAATCCAGTTGCCCATGGCTGTTGCTAACCAAATGTGCCAGAGATTGTAAATACGGTTGGTGGGATCATGAAGGTGGTGGTGAATTAGTTTGCGCTGACTGCTGATTGCCGTAGCATCCCTTGTTTCAGGTGTGAACCACTTAAAGCACAAGATATTGGAAATATTGTGAATGGTGAGGAGGATAGTGATAGACTTCTAGCGGACATAGGCAGATTAGTGAAATGGGTGAGCCTATGGCAAATGAAATTTAATACAAAGAAATGTAAAGTGAGACATTTTGTTAGGAAGAACAAGGAGAGACAATATAAAAAAAGGATAAAATTCTACAGAGGCGCAGGAGCTGAGAGACATTGAAATATTGATTGAGCAAGTGGTTAATAAGGTATAAGGGATCCTGGGCTTTGTAAATAGAGGCACAGAGTACAAGAGCCAAGGAAGTTCTGGTGAACCTTTATAAAGCATTGGTTCAATCTCAACTACCGGATTATGTCCAATTAAGGGGGAGATGGTGGCAGTGGCAGCAGCAGCAGCAGCCTAGTGGCAATGTCACTGGAAGAGTAATCCAGAGGCCCAGATTAGTGCTCTGGGAACATGGGTTCAAATCCCACTGTGGTAGCTGGTGGAATTTAAATTCAATTATTAATCTGGAATATAAAGCCAATCTCATGAAACTATAAATGATTGTCATAAAAGCTCATCTGGTTCACTAATGCCCTGTAGTGAGGGAAATCTGCCATCCTCTCATGGTCTGGTCTACAAGTGACTCCAAAACCACAGTAATGTGGTTGACTCTTAACTGCCCTCTGCAATGGCCTAGCAAGACATTCAGTTCAAGGGCAATTAGGGATGGACAACAGATGTTGGACTTACTGGTGACACCCACAATTTAGGAAGGATGTGAAGACATTAGAGCAATTGGAGAAAAGATTTACAAGAATGGTTCTAGGGATGTTGGACTTCAGTTACATGAATAAACTGGAGAAGCTGGGGCTCTTCTCCTTAGAGAAGAGAAGGTTAGGAGGAGATTTGTTAGAGGTATTCAAAATCATGAGGGGTCTGGGCAGTGTAGATGTTCCCACTGGTGGTAGTGTCAAGAATGAGAAGACACTGATTTAAGGTGAATGGCAAAAGAACCAAGTGTGTCATGAGGAAACACTTATTGATGTATCAAGTGGTTAGGATCTGGAGTCTGTTGGAGGTAAATTCAATTGTGGCTTTCAAAAGGGAATTAGATATTTATTTGTAAAGAAAACTTGTAGGGAAAAGGCAGAGGAATGGGACTAAATTGCTCTTGCAGGGAGCCAGTATGGACATTATGGGCTAAATGCGCCCCCCACCCCCCACCCCCCCCACCCACCCCAGCCATGCAGTAACCATTTTATGATTCTATATTATGATTGGAGTGCTTTTGAAGAACCATTCATGGTTAGGATTACTTTGTCCTTGCAGATATTAGGCTGGATTTAATGGAGACGATGGGAGTCTCGCCCATGGCTGGAGAGCTGGCAGGAACCCCGCATTGCGCCTTTTAGGGAAGGCTCACTGAATTAATGGTGGGCCTTCCATGGGACCCTGGGTGATGGAGGTGGGGGAGTAGAGGTCTCACCCACCAAGAGTTACCAGCCAATCAGAGGCTGGCTGCTCTATCCATGGTAGTGCCTCCAGGGCGACGGTGGTTGCTGCCAATACAAAACCCTCCCGAGGCCAAGGATCATTGCTGGATTCCAGGCCACAGGTGATTGAGGGCATGTGTGGCGGGGGGAGGCAGGTTTCAGGATGGTGGTTATGGGGGAGGGCAGGGAAGGGGGGGGCAGGGGTCAGCCGCAAGGGCAGTGGGGTGTCTCTCAGCAGCCCCCGCTTCCCAATGCCGGGTTCCTCAATCAGGCACTGTATGCCTTTGAATGAGGAACCCTCCCCCACCCCATTCCTGGGAGCCCACGAGTAACCCTGCATGGGTTTGCTTTTCAATACCCCCTGCATGGTGAGGCCCTGTCTGCCTCTGAGTTAACACCATTGGTGGCAGAATGGGGTCCTTAAGTGGGCATTAATTAGCCACATAAAGGCCTCAATTGGTGTCTGGGTGAGAAGGCTGTCCACGGGCCCCCTACCTGCCATCCTCCTGCCTGATTAAATGCCCCCTGCTACCAAACTCACCATGGGGGAGGGCACTAAACTCCGCTCATTGTATTCATGCTATCTGGCCCACAAAGCCTTCGTTGGGGTTTGTACTATTGCCCGTGCGCTAATCCCCTGAAATGTGAAATATGTACACCCTTGCCTCTAGGCGCAGATGTGAGGCCGCCGGGGTTAGCTCAGAGCATGCCAGGCATCCCTCTTTTAGTCCTCCACATACTTCTCCAAAAAGCACAGATACAGAGAGTTTCTCGGTGTGCCACTGTAATTGTCGCTGGTAAGAAAGAAAACTAGGTGTGACACTCGGATGTTTTCTGATCATCAACAACAGAGAGGGGGAAAATTGGTTGAGAAATGTCCTGATAATGCTCACAGCAACCTTCAGGCTGGTCTCCTAAAACTTTCTTCTTTAGATATCTGTGTCCACCCTGGTATCCTCATATCTGCATCCACAGGCAGACATCTGTACCTGGCAACCATGGATAGCCACTGTCCACAGGAGGGAATATGGATCAGTATTGTGTGGTTGGGAACACAGAAATATCTGGCTTCATCCAAACCGTTTCATCGTGGGGATATTGTATCTCAATATTAAAATTGATCTCAAACAAAAACAGAATTACCTGGAAAAACTCAGCAGGGCTGGCAGCATCAGCGGAGAAGAAAGGAGTTGACGTTTTGAGTCCTCATGACCCTTCCACAAATTGATCTTCCATTTCAGGTGAGACCTCTCTTGCTTTGTGCATTGTAGAGCTGGAACATTGCATGATCTGCAGAATGGACACAGAACCAGCATGAATGATCTCAGCCCACTTACCACCCGATTACACCTACTTTATGCCCAAAGACTGAGCATTACAGATCAGAAAATATACCCTCAGCAGCCAAAATGGGTTCACAGAATCACAGAATTGTCACAGCAGGCTAAATCTTCAAATATCCGGATCATCAAAGACCGGACATACGACTGAAGATGCGCTTCAGGAC
Source organism: Carcharodon carcharias (assembly GCF_017639515.1). Classification (NCBI taxonomy): domain Eukaryota; kingdom Metazoa; phylum Chordata; class Chondrichthyes; order Lamniformes; family Lamnidae; genus Carcharodon; species Carcharodon carcharias. The sequence goes on from NC_054473.1 coordinate 169,095,966, forward strand.
ACTATGGAAGTCTACTTGGCAATTTCCCAGGAAGTTTCAACTTCCGATGAGCAATTCACCTGCTATCCGGGAGCCTCCGCAAATGTCTCCGACTCTGAGTTAGAGTTCGAGAGTTCAGACAGTTCTGTGAGCCTTCCCTGATTATTTGCCCAGGAAATGTTAGATAGATTAAAATCCAGACCCAGATTTTCCAGCCTTCCGATGGTCGTACCCTGGAGGTACCATGGAAGATGCGCTGGGGGCCCCCTCAGAATTCCCCACATCAGGTCTGCAAGGGAAATGCCCAGGAAGTTTCAACTTTTGTTGGACAATTACCATGGGCAGAATTTTCAGTTGGGCGGGCGTGGTTGGCGAGACTGGGGATCGGCCAAGGAGTGGACTGCCAATCACGATTGCCCCCCAACCGTGAATTCACACTGGCTGGCCAGTTGATGGACAGCCAACGTGAAGTGGGTGCGGAAAGGCTTAGTGCTGCCTGGGCGGGGGCTGTCGATGAGGTTTCCTGAAAAATGCAAAGGCTGCCTGGCCGATTTGCCCGCCCGCCAACTGTAACGTTGGAAGGGCAATGGAAAATCTCTGTTAACTGCACCACTAATGGGCTTAATTGCCCTCTCAATTGTCAGCAGGTTCGCTTCTGAGTTCAGCGCATGCCCGCCAACCAAAATATCCGGCAAGCGCGACATCATCACGCACTATTTCACACTCGAGCCGTTCGGGCACTCGCCCGCCCGCTCAGCTAAAATATTCTCGACCATGTGTCTGGAACCTTCCGAAACTCCAATTTAAAGTCGAAGATTTTGGATTGTTCCAACTCACTTTGCAGAATAGTTACCCAGGAAAAGTTAGAAGGATTAAAACCATTTCTAACTCCTGGGTAACTATGCCACTGGCCCTCTGATTCCCCATTGGACCCCACCCCTGACCACCCCCACTCTGGCACCCCAACTACCCACCACACACCCCTGACTACACCCCGCCCACTTGACTGCCCTACCGACTACCTCCCAACAACACCCCCTTTCCCAACTACCCCCTCCCAAACCCTCGACTACCACTGACCACCTGACTATACCCCAACCCCCCAACTACTCCCTCACCCCATGACTACCCTCCCAACCCCCTGACTACCAAAAAAAACCCCTCTTCCCAACTACCCCCTGCCGACCACTGACTACCCCGACCACCTGACTACCCTGATTAGCCCCCGCCACCTGACTGCCCTCCCAACCCCCACTGACTGCCAACAACAAGACCTCTCCCTGACTACACCCTCCTGAACCTTAGACTACCCCAACAGCCTGACTACCACCCCAACCCAACTACCCATCACACCCCTGACTACCCCAACACGCCCTGACTATCCTCTCAAATTCCCTGACTATCATCCAACAACACCCCTTCTCCCTGACTACCCTCTCCCGACCTCTGACTACCCCTAGCCACTCGACTACCCCTCCAACTACCACCCGAACCCCCTGACCACCCAACTGTCCTCCCACCGACAACTACCCCACCCGACCACCTCACTGACCACCCCCAACCCTGATCCTCAACCCTCTGATTACCTGACCACCTAACCACCCTCACCTCCTGCCTGGCCACCAGAACCCACCTGACCTCCCCTGACCCACCCTACCTCTTCACCCCTTCACCCACGTACCTTCTTTCCAGTCACAGTGGCTGGGACCTTTAAGTTTATCAGTTTACAGCAGTTAGTGGCTTATACAGGGGGCATGGCTTCACTTCCCTGATGATCCTGCACTGCACAGAAGGACTCCAGGAACATTTAAGCTGCACATTTCTCAGCATGCTCAGTTCGGAAGTCAGCGTGAGAAATGTGCAGCTTCAGCCTAGGGTAAGAAAATAGGAGCGGAATGGCAATCCAACGGTGATTGTCATTTCACGCAAATATGCCCCTAGTCTAACACCAGGGTAACTACTCACATGATATCCATCTATCCTGCCAACCCCTCAACTACTCCCCAAACTAATCTGACCTGACCACCTCTGACCCAATCATCCCCTCCAACCCGACTCGACTACCCCCAATACGACTCTACTACTCCTCCAACCCAACTTGACTACTACCCCGCCCCCCCCGCCTCCGCCAACTCCACCCAGCTATCCCCCTTGTTCTGACCTGACTATCCACCTGGACCCAACCATTCCCCAACCCCACCGAGCAACCCCCCCACCCCCCACCGACCCAACCCAAATATCCCCCATGAACTGACCCCACCAGACTACGCCCTTGATCCAACCACCCCCGATCTGACCTGACCACCCCTCAACCCGACTCGACCATGTCTCGACCTGACCCAACCTTGCCCTCAACACAACTCAACCCGACTATCTCCCATGCCCCCACCCGACCCAACACCTCCCAAGCTTCTCAGGAGAAAAGTCATGTTGGACGCAAAATATTAACTCTATTTCTCTCTCTATAGATGCTGCCAGACCTGCTGAGTTCTTCCAGCACTTTCTGCTTTTGCACTTAATTGAGTCAATTGGACCCCTGGTGAGCAGCCAACTTGCCAACTTTCCTGCACTGGCAAAATGGCATGGTGGTAGGAAGACATTGGGCACACTCACACATCTCTTGCTTTCCCGTGCCATTTTGTCAGCCTTCCTGCCTTCCAGGCCATCTTCAAAGCACCTGGAAGCCAGAAACTAAAAGAGCCTCCAAGCACCTCCAGAAAATAAACATATTGATAACAACTGGAATCAAGCGACACGCCATCCCTCTCTGCTTGAGAATGGATATATTGATTATATACATTTTCTTTTTAATTTCATGCCCTATTTACAGTCCAAAGGTGGCACCACTGAAGGTTTGGACTGAGCAATAAATTAACATTGATTCTGTGCCTCTTTGGTCAAAAATGCTATCATTGCTTGCAACATTTGGTAAAGTAGATTAATCCACTTTTGGAAAACCTTGCTACTTAATGACACATGTTTTAATTTTACAAATTCAGTGGCTCAAAGAATGGGAAATCAATCTCTTTCTATCTGAGTGACTCACCTCCTGACTCCCCAAAGCCTCATGTCTCCTATAAGGCACAATTCAGGAGTGTGGTGGAATAATTTCCACTTGCCTGGAAGAGTGCAGGGCCAACAACACTCAAGAAGCCTGAGACCATATAGAACAAGGCAGCCCTCTTGATTGCCACCCCACCTTAAACATTCACTTCCTTCCCCATAGGTGTAACATGACTCCAGTATGTATCTTTTACAAGATGCATGCCCTTCAGCAACATCTCATGAACCTGTGACCTCTAACATCTAAAAGGACAAGGACAGCAAGTACATAGGAACACGAGCGTCTCTAAGTTCCTTTCTGATTTGGAAGTATATCTCCATTCCTTCACCATTGCTGGGTCAAAATCCTGGAAGTCCAAACCTAACAGCACTATGGGTACACTTTCAACATACAGCCTGCAGTGATTCAAGAAGACAGTTCACCACAATCTTCCCAAAGGACATTAAGGATAGCAAATGAATGCTGGCATTTCCAGCGATGTCCACACCCCATGAATGAATAAATAAAAAGAAAAAGAGTGGGCAATGTTTCTTTTGGCGTTATAGTGGAAAGTGGAGGGGGAGAAAGAGTGGAAAAATAAACTTTCATTGGTCCTTCTTGTAAAGAGAATCTTAAAATAAATAGGCAAAGCCATTTTGGTGCAGAGAAATAACTGAATAAATTGTTGAACTTTCTTAAACCTTAAAGAATTTGATTGATCTTAAAAAGGCTTTATGTTTTGATTGAGAAGAGAAATACTAAATCATTTAAATAAATAAAAAATTCAGTCTCTCCATTTCTCGACATGAGGAAATAAATGTGTCATCTTTATCTCTCTCCATTGATGAAGTGTCCTTCTATATTGATGTGTCTCCTGTACCTCTTCTGGAATCCCTATTAAATGTTGAGTTCATTTTGAACATACTTCTTAAGGTCAATTAAATTCTTTAAGGTTTTATAAAGTTCAACAATTTCTTCAGTTATTTCTCTGCACCAAAATGGCTTTGCCTATTTATTTTAAGATTCTCTTTACAAGAAGGACCGATGAAAGTTTATTTTTCCACTCTTTTTCCCCTTCCACTTTCCACTATAACACCAAAAGAAACATTGCCCACTCTTTTTCTTTTTATTTATTCATTCATGGGGTCTGGACAACGCTGGAAATGCTAGTGTTTATTTTCTATCCTTAATTGTCCTTTGGGAAGATTGTGGTGAACTGTCTTGCGTCACTGCAGTCTGCATGTTGTAAGTGTACCCATAGTTCTGTTAGGTTTGGACTTCCAGGATTTTGACCCAGCAATGGTGAAGGAACGGAGATATACTTCCAAATCAGAAGGGAACTTGGAAATGTATCACTTTGTGAATGTTTGTCTTCACATGTCATAACAATATATAAAATATTAGAGGGTACTGGGCAGCTGCATTTGTTAAACACTGAAGGAATTTTGGTCTTATTTGAACAAGCATTTGCTGAAGGACATGCACATTTCTCAGAAGGCTTTTAATGCACCAGGTTTTCATGTCCTCCTTGAGAATAGAGTTAGAAAACTCCAAAATGCTGTTTTTATCTCGGCAAATTTAAGTTTCCAAACATTGATACACACAATCTTGTCATAGTCGGGAAGAGGTTTGAGTTGTGGTCTGACCACAACCCCACATGCACATCCTCTGATGTTGGGGTTGCCATTGACAACCCTAGGGGAAAGTTGTACTTTATTTTCACCGGGTCGGGCAGGTTTTGGAAGGCTCATGAAAACCCACCTTGTTCGAGAGCTCGGAATATTGGAGGAATCCTGCTGAGGAGTCGGGGACATTCTGACAGGAAAATGTCAAATGTTTTGACAACTTCAAGGGCAGGAATGTTTGGAAGGCAATGCTTCCTGCCCTGCCAGCCAAAGAGTCAGGGGGAATGCCTTCCCGTGATCACAGCAGCTCTGAGCAGCATTAATTGGCTGAAGATGGGACTTTTGCCTCTCACTTGGGGGAAATCCCACCTCAGAGAGCTGCTAGTCAATCTAACTGGCCACTGTCTCTGTTTTATCAGCAATACCAATGGCAGCGTTGGCCAGGATTGGAATTACAAGCAGCTCCCAGATTCTAAGACCCAGAGTCCTGCTCCAGGGAAGTGCCGGGGGTCTCAAGGCGGGGAGGTGAGGTGAATCCCGGGGGGTGAAGGATCTTGATAGAGAGGTGGGGGAAGGATGCTACAGGTCTTGATAGAGAGACCGGAGAAGGAAGCACCCATTGGGGGCAGACCTTGGTGGTGAGTCCAATGTGGAAAGGGGGTCTTGAAGAAAGCCCCCCCATTCATGCCTCAAGGCTCAGCAGGGCCACCTTTTGGGTTTCCCCTGTCCCTGAACTCCTCCTGCCAGCCTCAAAATTGAGGTCAGTTCAGAAATGGCACTTAAGTGGGCATAATTAGCCATTTTAGGGCCTCAATTGGGGCAAGGGTGGGTGGGTTTGGAAGGTGCCTGCCCGTGTAAAATTGAGAGCAGGTCCGGGGTGGGCAGGAGGGCACAGGAAAGCCACTTGGGGAACTTTCCGCACCTCCCACCCCCTCCCACCCCCCACCCTCACCTGCAAATCTGCTGGTGAGGGACCATAAAATGCTGTCCCAAATTTTTATTTTAAATTCATTCATGGGATGTGGGCATCGCTGGCTAGGCCAGCATTTATTGCCCATCCTTAATTGCCCTTGTGAAAGTGTTGGTGAGCTGCCTTCTTGAACCACTGCAATCCATGTGGTGTAGGTACATCCACAGGGCTGTTAGGGAGGGAGTTCCAGGATTTTGACCCAGTGACAGCGAAGGAATGGCGATATATTTCCAAGTCAGGATGGTGACTGGCTTGGACAGGAACTTCCACGTGGTGGTGTTTCCATGCATCTGCTGCCCTTGTCCTTTTAGATGGTAGTGGTTGTGGGTTTGGAAGGTGCTGTTTAAGGAGTCTTGGTGAGTTCCTGCAGTGCATCTTATAGATGGTACACATAAATGCCACTGTGCGTCAGTGGTGCAGGGAGTGAATGTTTGTGGATGGGGTGCCAATCAAGCAGTCAAGGCAGTCACTCTCACCTCATCTCTGGAGTTTAATTCTTTTGTCCATGTTTGAACCAAGGCTGTAATGAGGTCAGGGGCTGAGTGGCCCTGGCAGAACCCAAACTGAATGTCATGTGAGCAGGTTATTGCTAAGCAAGTGCCGTTTGATAGCACTGTTGATCACTTCTTCCATCACTTTACTGAAGATGGAGAGTAGGTTGATGGGGCGGTATTTGGCTGGGTTGGATTTGTCCTGTTTTTTGTGTACAGGACATAACTGGTCAATTTTCCACATTGTTGGGTGGATGCCATGTTCTAGCTGTACTGGAAAATCTTGGCTAGGGGTGCAGAAAGTTCTTATTATTAGATGCTGTATTAAAAGCTAGATGTGTTTTTACTGTAGTGATTGATCATAGGGGTCAGTCCTGCAAACATAAGTTGACCATTGCTTTAACAACAAATACTCAGCATGTCAAGCAGCATTTGTGAAGAGAGACAGAGTTAATATTTCAGGTCGGAGCTTTCATCAGAACTATGACATTGGTCAGCAGTGGGTAAATATTGTGATGCATTAGAATACTTTTCCCATTGGAAAAAGTGCTATTATGCATTCAATATCAAAGAAAACTGTGCTTGGGAATGCTAGTGTGTCATGAAATCTATTTTTATTATTTTTTTCTTTGTCTCTATGTTCTTGCAGTTAGCACCTGTGGAGAGTGGTACTTAGTTAACTGGAGATTGTAACATCTGAGGCACAGAATGTTCCAAGGGTTGATACATTTAATTTTGCCTAGGAACAGAGACAGGACATTGCTGGGATATTTTAATAGGCTACACAGATCCATTCAAAGAACAGTGAACGGCAGTTAGTGAAGAGTTATTCAGAAACAGGCAAAGAAGAAGGCGGCTAGCTCCATACAGCTGAAGTGCTGCTGTTAGCTCTGAGGAGCTGGGGTTCAGAGAAGCCGGGGAAACCATTTGGTAGCTTCATGCAGTTTGGACTCAGAGAAGCCCATTGGGAGCTGAGAAGCCAGCAGACGTTCACTGGCTCTGTGCAGCTTGGCAGTTGGGGAAAACAAATGCCTGTGTTAATGAGTTGGAATTGTGTCTGTGATTAGGACTGCAGCCTTCTAAATCTAGTGGGATGAAGCCTCAGGAGAAGAGATTGAGCAACTGGGAGGTGAGCAGTCATTGAGGCAGTCTGAGTTGGAGCAGCCGTTGAGAGAAATCGGAGGCTAGGTCTTTGAAAGAGAAGAGCTGAAATCCCTTGTATGGGAGACAGAGTTTTTAAAAAATGTTTGTGACTCATAGTGATCATTCTTGCCTGGGTGGGTTGCTGAGAAATTTGTGGAATATTGATTGTGTCTGCCATTTAACATGCAGTTTATGGTGTGTTAGACCACAATTTGCCTCTAAACTCATATTTACCTCATGTTAATTCTGATTGTTAGAGTATAAGATAGATATTGGTGATTTTTTGCTTTGCTGACTTTTGCATACCATGAAATCTTATGGCTTTATTCTCATTAGTAAGTAACTGGGATTTCAAATTTTGTTTACTTTAAGACCATAAGACACAGGAGCAGAAGTAGGCAATTCATCCCATCGAGTCTGCTCTGCTATTCAATGAGGTCACGGCTGATCTGATAATCCTCAACTCCACTTTTCTGCCTTTTCCCCATAGCCCTTGATTCTCTTACTGATTAAAAATCTGTCTATCTCAACCCTGAATGTACTTAATGACCCATCCTCTACAGCCCTCTGCAGAAAAGAATAAGCAAAACGTTACTTGTCCCTAACCAGATCGTAACTAGCTTTTAGGGGTTGGGCCTGAGATCATAACAAGCGTCATGACCTGAAATGGTGTAAGTGTCCACAGTGCTTTAAATTTGAAAAAAAAGTCTGCACTTTTTCACTTTCACTTAGAGAAAAATAAAGCCACTAGTTCCTGGACTGCTTTGATTGACAGGTCATCTGGTGGGGTTTGAAAAGAACCAAGCCATCTGCTTTTCCACTTTCAATATGCACTATTGCTGCAGTTACAAGGGTTCATATTGGAAGCTGATCCCACCCTGAATGTTTGGTTGAGTTTCAAAAGCTAAAGGAACACTTATCTCAACAGGGGGTTGTGTACACAGTTTGATTGACAGTTTTAAGTGTTTATTAAAGGATGTGGTTACTGAATAGACGTTTGTTTGATTTTACAACCAAGTGACCATTTGAAGGGATTTAACATTTTTTCGTTGGGTCTGGAGTTTTCTTTTGTATGAATGGTTGTATTTTTGAGTGATATGCCTATTAGATTGTGAGAAATGTACTTTTTCATGTCCACGTCAAAGATCAACAACTGCTATTAGATGGCTCCTGAGGACTGCACATAGTGGATACTGGGCGAGTGGTTATGGAGGATACATGGAGGGTTTGAGATGGCATGGAGAGGGCATGGGGATCTGAGAGGGCATGGATACTATGAGGGGGTATGGATAGGTAATGGGGAATATGAAGGGGCATGGGAAACATGGGGAGCTTGGAGGAATCATGAGCGAATAAGGAGGCATGCATCTGTGTTGGTGGGGGATGAGGGTTAGGGGGCATAAGAACAATGTTGGAGAGCAGGGCCAATGCCCCAGTGAAATCAACTAGACCTTCTAACCAGCTGCTTTAACGTTGCACTCCTGCTGTGCTGCCTCGGGCATCGGAATACCCAAACCCTACCTACCCACGTTTTCAGGCAACGAAAATATGGCGGGTATGGGCGGAGGTGATGGGCTCAGTTTTCTGAAGTCGGAAAATTGCCCAACTCACGTTTCTGAAGCTCTATGATTTCAAAAAGTACAGATCTGATGCTTCTGAGGATCTTACATTGTGAAACTTGCAGAAATATGACGGAATGAATTTTTAAATTGGAAATTTGCTTCTTCCAGCTCACCTTGTGCAACTCCAGCTTGTGCAGTTTAACATCATTTATCGGTGTTACAATCCCTAAATTATTCCCCTACACTGTGTATAAATGAACACATTAGTTTCAGGATGCAATCCGCTTCTTAATCAGCAAAGATATGAGGACATATTAGAAGATTTTATTAGAGGAATTTTATATATCATTGAGTGGGACTGTCGATGGAGCCTCTGTTTAGGAGGAATAAAGTGTCCAATTACTGCCCTCCAGCCACCTGGATTTTGCTGGTGAAGGAGACATTTTGGATGAAAAATTGATCTTGGGATGCTTGTGTGTCAGATTTCAAGTCTGTAAGCACAGAAGAGTACAATACCTCACTAACAACAAGATAGTATCCTAGGACCAAAACAAATGCTCCTGGCCATGGAAGGCCTACGAAGTTGTCCCCGGGGCTGTCCACCACCAGAGAAGGTTGCTGGCACAAAGTGGGGGACATTGAGAGGATCTAGTGGCTGATTGGGGTGGGGGAAGGATTTTGAGCCTGAGGCAGCGGAGACCTGGATTTTCGTTGGGGAGGTGGAGGACCACTTGTTTTCCTCAATGTCCTACTAAGGAAAACCCGGTCAGCTTCCCAATAGTTTTAACTGGCAGAGAAGCAATGATGGGCATTTCACTCAGAAGTGGGTTAAAATTCTATTGGGCTTCTATACACATCTCAATTTGCGTTAATCAATCAGTATTTTTTTAGTGACTTTAGGGGCAATAATGCTCTTCTGGATGGTTCTCACATCTCACCCTCTATAAACTTGAGCTCATCTAAACTCTGCTGCTGTATTCTAATTGATACTAAGTTCCATTAATCCATCACCCCTGTGCTCAAAGGCATTCGTTGGTTCCCACTCCAGTAATGTTTCAATTTTTAAATTCACAGCCTTGTTTCCAAATAGCTCCATGGCTTTGCCAACCCTATCCCTGTATCCTCCTCCTATCCTTCAACCCACCTGAGATTTCCACACTCTTCCAAATCTGGCCCTTGTGCATCCCTGATTTTAACTGCTTTATCATGGGCAGCTGTTTGGTCTTAAGCTTCCTAGGCAATTTCCTCCCCTAGTCTCTCTGATTTTCTATCTCTTTCTCCTCCTTTAAGGTGCTCTTAAACCCAACGTCCTTGACCGAGCTTTGCACACCTGACCTACTACCTCCTTACGTGGATCAGTGTCAAATTTTGATTGATAACGCTCCTCTGAAGAACCTTCAGGAAGTTTTAGAGTACTAAAGGAAATGAAACTACTCCTTTTCAACAACTTGCCTGTTCCTTTCAAGATAATCAGGGAGAATTAAAATTACTTGTGAGCTAACGTGTCAGCCCAGTGAAGCTGCAAAGTAATTTTCCCCAAGCTATTTGATAAGTAGAATTTTTCAGCCTTTGCATAACATGTCTGAAGCATTGAGCATTTTTTAATTTTGTAGTATGTCATCCTTCAGCCAACCTCAGGCGTTTTTTTCTGTAGCACTGCTATGGTGGTTTGCTGTTCATGTAGACCACTGGAGACTGGTGTGGCAACACAATTGAGAAAAAAAACTGCGATTTCAGGCCAAGTTTATTAATATTTGATTCTGCACATCTGATTGTGAGGTTTTTTGTTACTGTATTTCAGGAAAATGTGAATTCTTTTAAATACTGTATGAGATTGATGCAAGCGTATCACATAAATCAGGAGAGGCTGCTGAGTGGAAATGGAAAGGAGGGAGGAGGTTGGCACAATGAACTTTTTACTGATGAGAAAGCATTAAGCCAGTAAATGTATTCTTTCTCACATATTTGTTTCTATAAATGAAACTTTTTTTTAAATGAAACTGTATGCAAAATAAATAGCTTTAATTAATTGTAATGCATGCTTGAATAACTAATTATTGCTTGAATTTAAGCTGAATGCTGCTCACTGCTTAATGAAGGATAATCCTGCTTCCTGAATATTTACTTGGGCTGCTGAGCTTTGCATAATAGAATGGTCCACAGGATACTACAAATACCTTTTTACTTTGGTATCAAACTAATTGAACTTTTCCACAATCTAAAGGTGACGATAAATATATTCACCTCGAATTGTTCTGAAGAAAACACTTCTATGCAGTGCACAGTCTTCTGACAAGTTGCTCAATTTAAGATAGTTGGGCAGACATTCTGCTCCCTCACAAGAGGGAAACTCTGGAGCAGGCTTGGAGAGGAACCCAAAGTTGGGGTGGAACCTAGTTCCATCCAATTTCCAACCTTTTAGAGATTTGCTGTCAAATCCCAATTCAGTTGAGGGGTGGGAGAATTGGTGCTGTTGAATGCATGGCTGAAGGCATCCCTGGACTATTTTGGAATTCCTGCAAGCTGCATCTCTGCTGGGCTGTGTCTGCTGAGAGCAGATGTAGATGTCGTTCTGGACTGCAAATGGCCCCCACCACTGAGAATTCAAGCAGTAATGAATTACTGATCAATCCTGGGCCTAGTTTCAAGGAAACAACCTCCAAGAGATGACATGTGACATCTCATTTTGGCCTGACAAGCCAGTTGTTTACCCAATCTGGGTAACTCCCTGTCACTCTGATATTCCAATATTTCCACTGGTGAATATCCCTGTTATCTTGCTGATGCCTACCCCAGGTATTCACACTTTCAATGGTGCAATGAAATTTATTCACTTGCATCTTCTTCTGCTGCCACTATGCTTTCCAGTTTGAATTAACTATTGAGTAGTAGAAACCTACAATTGGCTCTTCATGCCTACATGGCTTTTTGAAACAGTAATCGTACTTAGTTCCACATCAACTACCTGTCCAATCCCCTTTTAAAATTATTTACGGAATCAACTTCTATCAACTTTCCAGTGGGGCATTCCGTATTCTGACATCTCTCTGAGTGAAAAAAATCTCTTTATCTCCCCTGCAGATCTTTTATCAATGATTTTAAATCTATAGCTCTAATTATTGACCCACTCATTAAAGGGAATAATTTTTCCTTACTTACTCTGTCAAATCCTTTCATTATCTTGAAAATCTCCATGAGGTCACCTTGTAACAGTCTCTGTTCCAAGCAGAATAGTCCATACTATATCCATAACTAAAAACCTTCATTGCTGGTAAACTTCCTCTATACCTTTTACAGAGCTTTTACTTATTTCCTCAAGTGTGGTGCCCAGAATTGTCCAAAATACTCAGTCGTTCCGGTACAGCGACAACACTTGCATTTACCTGACAATGTGGAAAATTGGTCAGGAAGGTTTTGCCCACAAAAACCAGGACAAATCCAATCTGGCCAATTACCTCCCCATCAGTCTATTTTCAATCATCAGCAAAGTGATGGAAGGTCTCATTGATAGTGTTATCAAGTGGTGTTTACTCAGCAATAATCTGCTCACTAATGCTCAGCTTGGGCCCCACCAGGGTCACTCGACTCTAGCCTTCTCATTACAGCCTTAGTCCAAACATAGATGAAGAGCTGAATTTAAGAGGTGAGGTGAGAGTGGCTGCCCTTGCCATCAAGGCAGCATTTGACTAAGAGGAGCCCTAGAAAAATTGAAGTCATTGGCAATTGGAGGAAATCTCTCCACTGGTGGAGTCATACATAGCACAAGGAAGATGGTCACGGTGATTAGGGACTAATAGTCTAAGCAACAGGACATCACTGCAGAAGTTCCTCAGCATAGTATTCTAGCCCAACAATCTTCAGCTGCTTCATCAATTACTTCCCTCCATCATAAGGTCAGAAGGAGGACTATCACTTATCTTTCAGGGATACCTTGAAGAAATTGTACTTTTCAGTCTGATAGGATTTCAGTTTGTCCCCCCTGTCTTGTTCACCTTCATTGCTTTTTATTTCCCTTCTCTTGTTTGATCAGGTACATACCAAAACTTGCTTTCACAGCCACATACCCTTCATCAACAACTATCTCCAGTTCAAACCTACTTAACGTGGATCCAACTGAAATTCCACCCTTTGTGCTTTGGATCCACCCACGATTATAGATATCACCTAGATATTCAGCATTCTTCAAACCACTGTTCTTGCCACATCCTATTTTGCTTTTAATGCCATGCACCATCACATGCACACTCTTAAGCAGCTCTGACTCACTCTATCTCAAAACTGTTCAGGTCCACTGTTTCATTTCATCCTTTGCCTCATCCGGAACTTTAACAAGAACTTTGTATCCTTGATTCAGGTGGGAAGGAGTACAAGCTTCAACAATACAGTACACAGTAAGTACAAACACGCATCCCCACATCCTCCTCCCCCTTCACTTCCCTCTGACCCCATCCCTTCTTCGATTCTCACCCTTTGCCATTTACTCATGGCATCCTCTGACCTTTCCCATTCTGATCTTGAACAATCTGTTCTTAGCAAAGGCGTCAGCACCATTCTCTTACACCCCAGCTCGATAAATTTCCAGCTTGTCATGTCATCAAGCTCTTCTTCCATCACCTTCACCTCTGCGCTTACTTCTTTGGCCAGGAGTCTTCCCCCCACTGGGCCTAACTCGGATATTCTCCATCCACCTTGATGCCTCTCTCTGTCCTCTTACCCTCTCTACATCTTTTCATTAAGAATTGCTTGTGTGACATTGGCCATCTTAATTTCTCAGCTCCCCTCACTCTAACCCATCCACCTCTGAGCTGCTGCACTCAGTTTTCTCACATACAATCCTGACATTGTCACCGGATCTGCTGACAAAGGTGGAGCTGTTGTTGTCTGGTAAACTGACCCTTATAGCAGAGGCCGAATGCCTACTCTTTGACACTTCCTCCTACCTCGACCTGCACAATGACCCCACCACCAAACATTGTTTCTAAGATTGTCTCATCTCCTCAGGAGATTTTTCCTCCATGACCTCCAACCTCATGGCCCCCAACCCTGAACAGCACACTTATACCACCTTCCCAACATCCACAAACAGTACTGTCCTGGTTGATCCATTCTTTCGGCCTGCTCCTGTCACACTGAACTGATTTCTCCTTATCTCAACTCTATTTTTTTTCTCCTCTTGTGCAGTCTCTTCCTACCTTTCCTTTCATGGGATGTGAGCATCACTGGAAAGGCCAGCAATTGTTGACCGTCCCTAATTGCCCTACAACTGAGTGACATGCTAGGCCATTTCAGAGTGCATTTAAGAGTCAACCACATTGCAGAGGGACTGGAATCACATCTGGGCCAGATAGGTGAGGAAGGCAGATTTCCTTCCCTTAAGGGATTTAGGGAACCAAATGGGTTTTTACAACAATCAACAACAATTTCATGGTCACTGTTACTGAGACTAATTTTTCTTAAATTCTTGATTTATTAATTGAATTTAAATTTCACCAGCTGTCATGGTGGGATTTGAACACATGTTCCCAGAACATTAGCATAGGCTTCTGGATTACTAGGCCAATGACATTACCACTAGGTCACCATCTCAACCTTGACCTACCTACCTGTGACTTTTATGATACCCTTTGTCACTTTATCAGGTTCCAGCTTCCAGACCCTAACCATCTCCGTTTCACTATGGATGTCTAACATCTCTATACATCCATCACCAACAGAATGACCTGAGAGCTTGCCGCTTCTTCATTGAAGTGAGACCCCACCAGCCCGTATGCACCACTCCTTCCCATGGCTGAACCTATTCTCACATATAACAACTTCCCCTTCAACTCCACACATGTCCTCTAAATGAGTCCTGGGGCAATGGTAGCATCCATACCTCTGGGTCAGAATCCCAGGTTCAAGTCCCACACCAGGACTTGTTGGCCATGGAAGGAACATTCATGATGCGGTTCAATATGCTGATCCTTAGCCTGGAAATTCTTCCACCACCCCCCCTATTATTCCCCACAGGCTAAAAAGTGTGTGTGAAGATACATGGAAAAAAACTTCCTCCAAATGAGAGGTTTTTCTAGGAGTACCCAAGATTCCTAGCTATGTCTACCTTTTTTGAGATATGAGGAACATTCTTTATTTCATTCCTACCCGTGTCTCCCCACCTTCATTCTCCCCTCCCCCATGCCCTGACTTTTCTTTCCAATACATTGATGACTGTATTTATGTGCTTCCTGTTCTCACCACGAAATGGAAAATTTCATCCACCTTGCTTCCAATTTCCACCCTTTTCTTACCTTCACACAATCTATAGCTGACTCTTCCCTTCCCTTCCCTTCTTTGAGTTCTCTATCTCCATTTCTGGGGCTAGGCAATGTTCAGTGCAAGCCCATTGATTCCCACAGCTAACTTGCCAACATTTCCTCATACACCACATCAGGATGGGTAGAGGCTAGGCGAGGCCTATGCGGCCTGGTTCTCCTAACCCAACTGTTCCTCTTCATAGCAAGCGCATGACGAAGTAAGAGCTAATTTTTTTCAAGTTAAGTAGAATCTCCCAAAAACAGTTTAATTACCTGCAACCACTGAAGGTAGTAAGAGGCAGATTAAGAAGTAAGGAAGAGTACTGCAGTATTCCTGGAACAAATTCTTAATTCACAATGGCCTGCAAGTGGCCTACAGTCTGTGGGTTCCTAACAGTTTCCAACGCCTCTTCTAAACAGGTGCTTTCTTTCTTGGGGCATGTCATGGGCAGCAGGAGCAGTAAATGGGACAAATCATGCCTTCTCACTTCACTGCAATGGGATAGGCGTGCGGTAAGCAGTGCATTCCACCCTCACTGAGGTCAGAGAAAATTATACCAGCCATTCAATTTGTGACAGCTAGGGGTCTCCAGTCCATCTTTGTCCATTGGCTAATTGGGATTGTCTGAAAACAGAAAATTTTAGCCCAAGTCTTTCAATATCTATTTTTGCACTTTGTCTAGGTATATAGAGGTATATACAATATATTGGGCAGAATTGTGCCCTTGATGGGCGGGTGGGTCCGACCGAGTCGGTGGCAGGCAGGCAGCCAATCGCCGCCGCCGAAACGGGCCCCACTGCCATTTTAAGTGGGCGGGCCAATTAAGGCCCGCCCAGCAGGCTGCCCGATGGGAAGCGCTATGCACTTCCTGTACGGGCAGAGGGGGATTCCCCAACTGCGAGAGTGTGCTCTTTCACAAAGTGCTGCCTCAGGGAGATTGCTGAAACTCTGTGAGAGTCTAAAAATAGAAAAATTTAAAAATCATTAACTTGTTCCCCTCATGTAAAGACGTCACATGAGATGGGATGTATTAGTGAAGAACACAAACACTTTATGGAAAGTTTTTAAACCCGATATGAAATCTCATCCCGCCCCTGGATGAGATTTGTAAAAAAAAATCGCTTACCCGCCTGCCCATTGCGCCCGTGCGCCGGCCCGAAGTTCGCACGGGCCCCTCAAAATCCTGGTCAATTGGAGAGTTAATGGCCTTAACAAGGCCTTTAATTAATGGCGGGCGTGCATCCCGCTGCATAGCATGCCTGCCAACCGAAATACAGTGATGCCGCGCGCTGACGTCGGGACATGCTCGCGTGACATTTAAAGCACTGGCATGCAGACTCCACCACCCGCACGCCAGCCGGGAGATTCTGCCCATTGTTGTTTATATAGATCAGCTTCCATTACTGCCACCAAAAGCTGCTGGGTCACAGAGTGGAATCTTACCAGCCTCCGGGTGGTGGGCTAGGAGTCAGGGGCGGGGGTGGGGCACTGTTAAAATGCCATGGAACCATGTCAGGATGGCTCTCTGACACAGCCCCATCACCGGTGAAGTTTCCGAGTGGCAAGAACAACATTGCTTCAGCTACCTGCCGATTGGAGGTGGGCAGCCAATTAAATACACAACTGAAGGCCTAATTGAGGGCCATTTTCCAGGGCTGCTGGCAGTTTACCTTGGTGAAACAGGTGCCCACTAACTGCCGCCATCTCTGTGGAGGGAAAATGTTGCAGAACATTGATGGTTTCAAAAGGTTTTACTGTTTCCAAATGTACATCAAATGACCAATCCTATGTTGTGGATTTTTTTTGGTCATATGTGCTGGATGTGCTCTCCTCAGTATGTCAGCAAGAAATATTCCTAAAATATCCCAAATATCCCAAAAATTCTTGTTTGTCATTGGAGAAAGTACTGCTTCAACTTTAATAAGATCTAATTTAAATATCTCACTGCTTGTTCCATGAATTTCTTTATCTCCTCGTATGGTTTGGTAACTGTATGTTGGCCATTACTTTAAGAGGGTTACCAATTTCTGATAAGGGCCTTGTTCATTTGTGCTATACATTAAAATGATACCCACCACAACAGAGATCGCAAGTAAACTTTTAAATGCGCCAATATAGTTTTATGTAATCTTCAAACTCTCATTCCTGTTTTCAAATCCTTCCATGACCTCACCCCTCCCTACCTCTATAATCTCCTCCAGCCTCACACTCTCCGAAATATCTGCAGTTCTCTAATTCTGGCCTCTTGAGCATCACCAAATTTTATCAGTCCACCATTTGTGCTGAGGCCTTGCATGGGCCCTATGCACTGGAGTTCTCTCTCTAAATCTCTCTGCCTCTCTACCTTGCCTTCCTCCTTTAAGACACCCCTTAAAACCTTCCTCTTCTGGGCATCCGTCCTTATATCTCCTTCTTCAGTTTGGTGTCATATTTTGTTCCATAATTCCCCTGCGAAGTGCCTTTGAATGTTTATTAGTTTAAATGTACAATATAAATACAAGCTATTGTTGTTGCTCCTTTGAAACTGGGGCGATTCCAAAAGGCTTATGCAACCATTTCTATCTTTCAAGTTTTGTAGAAAAAACAGTTGGCACACTCAATTACTCACATAATACAACATGCTGTTATAAATACCCAGTTCATGGTTCAGAGTAATATTTTGAGGTAATTTTTAGTTCTGGGAAGATTAAAGTTTAACTGTGGAAAATGGGATAAATGCGACTAAAACAGCTTGAAGACTATTACACTTAAAAGGTTGGGTCCCTGTCAACTAGAAAGGTAAGAGCATAGGCGGGCTAACTTAGCTGGAAAATTGGAGATGAGGGGCAGAATTTTGGGTGGGCGGGCCCCACCGCCATTTTGCGTGCGCGGGCTCATTAAGGCCCGCCCAGCGGTCTGCCCGACTGGAAGCTCTATGCACTTCCTGTGCAGGGGGGAGGGACTCCCCAACTATCAGAGTGCGCTGTTTCGTGCATGCACACAAAAGAACACACTGCTCCCTGAGACTAAGTGCTTGTCTCAGGGAGATCGGTGAAAGTTTTATAAACTTCAAAAATAGAAAAATAAAAACATTATTAATATGTCCTCCTCATGTGGCAATGTCACACAAGATGGGACATGTTAATAGATATCACATAAACTTTATTAAAGATTTTTAAAACAGACATGAAACCTCATCCCGCCAGTGGATGAGGTTTCATGTTTTTCAGAAGCCCGCTGGGGCTCCTGGCCTGCCCACCAGCCTTAAGGTTGGACGGGCAGGGTCTTTAATTGTTTTAATTATCCTGTCAATGGTTTCAATTGGCCATTGACAGGTCGGTGGGTGGACAGCTGATTGCGCTGTCCGCCCGCCTTCCTGAAGATTTAAATGGGGCGGGGTGACGTCGGGGGTCCCTCCCAATGTCATCACGTATCATTTTCACGTCGGTGAGTGGGCCCCGCCCCCAGCTCACCGACGGAAAAATTCTGGTCAAGGTGTCTACATTGCTTGCAAAGAAATGAAGCCTCGAGAGTTGTTTTGTTTTGGCAGTTAGGGAGTTAGGGCTACAATTAATTTAAAATCATTTGGTGAGCCCTGGTAATCTAAAATGGAGATGGGTGAATCTTAAGAAAGTTCTGAGGTTTCAATTTACCTGCATGTTTGCTGGGGGGAGTGAGTGTTCTGCATCAGGGGAAAGGGCGATACTGAAAGGTGTTGCTATTAGCAGGCTCCAGACAGCAAAAGTGTTGCTGTTGGCTGGCTCTGCGTAGTTGGGGCTCAGGAGAAGTCCCAGGAGTCCTGGGGAGCTTATGAGGCAGCAGAAGGTCACTGGCTCCATGCTGGAAAGGACTGGGGCTCAGAAGAAGCCCCGGGAGCCATTTATAGCTTGGTGTAGCTGGGGAGATTGGAGCTTGGTGAAATTCAGGGGCAGTGCCAGCCCAGTAAAGCTAGCCGGCTATTAAAGAGAAGAAATTGTGCCAGTGAGTAGAGGCTGAAATGTAGATTCGGAAATCCAGGGGAGTGAAGTCTCGGGAGATGAGATAGAAACCCTGGGAGGTGTGCTGTTGTTGAGGCAGTCTGAGTTTGCGTGGCTTTGAGGGGAGTTGGAGCTTGATCTTCGAAAGTGAAAAGTTTCGAGTCCCTCATGAGGGAGATGGAGTTTCAATGAGATTGGTTAACTCAGAATGTTTATTGATGTCTAGGTGAGTTGCTGAGAAATCCATGGAGCTGAATTTTGCTTTTGACGGGCGGGCGGGGCCAACTGACTCGGCAGTGGGCGGGCAGCCGATCGCCGCCGCCGAAATGGGACGCGCCGCCATTTTGCACGGGTGGGCCAATTAAGGCCCGCCCAGCGGGTTTGCGACTCCTTGTGTACAATGAGAAAATTGAATCGACGGTGGGCGTGCTCAGACAGTCGGTTCCAATGGGGAGCCAGCAGTCTGTATAAAGAGTGGCCAGGCAGCCTGCTTGAGGCAGTGCACCATGGCCACTCATAGAGAAGGACATGCTGGTTTCAGGGCACAGGAGCAGGAGGAGGGGGGCAGGCTGCAGAAGAGGCCAGTGGGGGGCCAGGGTGCCTCTCAGTTCTCAGATGCCTGCCTTGCTGTCCCCCTCCAAGAGGTGTCCAACCATCGGGATATTTTGTATCCCGAGGATGGGAGGAGGAGGGCCCCCCACGTCACCAGCCAGGCGTGGCAGGAGGTCGGGGTGGCTGTAAGCGCCCATGATGATGTGCTGCATCGCTTCAATGATTTGCTGCGCTCTGGAAGGGTGAGTACCATGTCGGCCTTGACCATTTGACCCAGCAGGTAGCCTTAGCCTTTGAGCCCCACCATCCCCTCCACGTCTTAGTGTCGTTACTGCGTTGGGCATTTGGCACATGCTGGGTGGGCAAACAGATAGTGACCATGCTTACATCAGCCTTAGTGGTTGAGGTGAAGATGGGTTCACCCCGCAGCATATGTTGGTGTTTGTCGCATTTGAGTGGTCTGGGGGCAACCTGCAGGGGAGGCAGCTCGACACATACTCAGAACTCCAACACATGTCTTATTGATGGTGATGAGATGGTGGAAGTGGAGCCTCAAGGTGTCATGGCCAAGAGCCATCTGCTGGCCTCAGCGCCACACTTAGTTGCTCCTCCTTGCCATGGGCGCTAAGACTCAAGTGTTATTCAAAGTGATGGATGCCGAATGTGTCCAAGGTGTCTGATGGGGGATGGTGTTGGGAGCAGCCGTACTACCTTCTGGGGACTGATCACCAGTAGTGTGGACAGGAACCACTGGAGGCCTCAGATACGCCACTGTGGTTGGGGTGCGGTGTGCGCGTGCAGAGTACATGAGCGATCAGCCCCAATAAATCCTCTTTTCTGTTCTGCAGGCAAAAACAGAGCACAATCTCAGGGAGTGGCAGCGGACTTGAGGTGGGCACACCCTGCTCCAGTACCTCACCGCCTATGAGGAAAAGGCCATGGAGCTGGGGAGGAGGCAGACAGCCAGGTCGGCAGGTGTCGGTGAGGCTGGGGTACAGTGGCCAGGTATTTGAGGGCCACAGTCCCATCCACTCTGTCTCCCCACTATCCAAACCACTGATGTTTGCTGCAATTGTTAATGCAGCAACACTGCTCATTCACAGACTGACACAGTCAGATGTGTGGGTCATACACAAAGTCCCTCAGCCCCTTGAGGATGCGCGTCTCTAGCACCTTCCAAAGTCACCTTATCTCATTTGTGACCACTATCCCCATGGCCTAACATGCCATGGCATCGCTGCTGCACATCCAAAGACTTATTGCATCTTAGGAGGGTTGGTACCTCCACCACCCTTTCAGCCAGTGTGTCCCACGTTACTCTGTCCAAAAGGTCCTCAGCATCTCACCTGTTAACCTCATGGCACTCAACTTAAATAAATGCCATCCCGTTACTCATCCCTGTGCCAAGGGGAAATGTTGCCTTCTGTCCACCCGGTCTATGCCCTTCATAACGGTATGAAGGTCAATAATGTGACCTGTCAATCTCCTGTGATCCACGGCAAATGTCCCAAGTGTTTGCAATGTTTCCTCATAACTCCAACTCTCCAGGCCAGCGTGCATCTAGGTCAAGAACCTCTGCACTCTCCCCGCTCCTATGCCACATAACATTCCATGTCGCATTCCTTAGGCCATCCAACCAGCCCTGTCTGTATGCACATCTAATGTTTGGGCCTCGTCTTGACTATTTTCCACCCCACCAATGTTCATCTCCTTAGGTTCTTGAAGGGTGAATGACTTATGAGGCTGGGGGGGAAAGGGATGAATGGTGTTACAGACTGAACGCTAACTGATGCACTGTCCTTGTTGTTAATTTCAGTATCACCACCACATGGCCATGCCCAACAAGTCTGGAGACCCCCCTCCACACTTGAGGGCCAAGACGTACAACTTGCGTCACATCATTTCAGCCAGACAGGCACCAGCGCAGAGACAAACACTTTGGTGGGGAACGTAGCGTCGGCTGGTGTCCCGGGTCATAGTGGAGAGGGCACTTCACAATCGCTGGAGGAGATAGCAAGGACAGAGAGTGCTGATGGCGCCAGCAGCCGGAGGGCTTTAGGGGACCAGGCACATGCTGAGTCTGGCAGTGATGATGTGCCTCTGGAGATGTCACCAATGCAGCACCTGCAGGACAAGCGGCAGGATTCGTGGGAGCATCAGGCAGGGTTGTATGGGGATATGCTTCTGTTGGTCTTTGTGGTGGAGGAGTCCCGGCAGAGTGTAAGTGAAGGCATGAACCTCAGGGCAGAGCTTCAGGCTTCCTCCACTGAGAGATTGGTGACTCTCATGGAGAGGGGGTTTGATCGGATTGAGACTCTTCTGATTGGGATACGCTCTGACCTGCAAGCCCTCACAGCGGTACTGGTCATTCCCAATGTGGGAGATGTTCTGGGCACCAAGTGTCGGCACTCGGTGCCCATCCATCTGCAGTGAGCAAGGGGGTCCAATGTGACCTCACATCGATGTAGCAGCTGCCTGTCGTCACTGCGAGCTCCTCTCAGAACGCTCCGGATGAGGGCAGCAGCTCCTCTGCCCCTCTGCTAGTGACCATGGCATCCGTTGAGGCTGCGACAGCTGGGGAGGTGCCAGTCCTGGAAATGGCCACTCCCTCCCAGGCGGGGCCATCACAGGCTCCACGGGCCAGAGCATGGCCGCCAAGGTAATCGAGGCCAACAGGACAGCAGAGTCAGCAGGCTGGCTCACAAGCCACTCCAAGCGATGGGGCAGCACCAAGACGTAGCACCCGAAAACGTAAGCATAAGGCACTTTAGGCACTCCCCGCGTATGTCACTGGTGATTTTGTGTTGGCCCTAGATTAGGGAATGTTTCTTTATCTGCTTCAGAGTGACGTTTGTGTTTGATGTTGGACTGAATAAAGTCCACTTTTCTGACCATGTCTGAGGGTGGTTCCTTTGGGCTGCATTTGTCTTTTTCACAGATATTTCATGAGTGTTTGAGTGGACATTGATGTTTCTGTACTAAGCCCTTAGTTGCAGCTGATGAGGTGGAAGATGTAGCTCCTAAGTGTCACGTGTGGAAGCGACAGGCAATGCTGGTCCTGCTGATCCATGTGTGTGGAGCTGGTTGAAGGTTCATTGGATTAAAGTGTCCCGTGTGTCCCTGCCTCCTTGGTGTAATAGCGGGTCGGCCCCTCATCATTGCCCTGTGCTTCCTCATCCTCTGAGCCACTGCTGGATTCATCATGTGCAGACTCATCCACTGCGTCAAGGTCTTCATCATCAACTACATCCCCCCTTTCCAGCGCAAGATTGTGCAGAGCACAGCATGCTACCACTATCACAGAGACGCGATCTGGGCGGTACTGGAGTGCACCCCCGAGCGGTCCGGGCAACGGAAGCGCATCTTGAGAAGACCTTGTGGTGCCGCAGCTCGTATTGTAGCGCTCCTCAGCTTCTGTTCTTGGATGGCGGAGAGGCGTCATGAGCCACCTTCTGAGGGGACAGCCCTTGTCACCCACCAGTCATTCATCCAGCCAGGCTGGAGCACTGAAGAGCGCCGGCACCTGGGAGTGTCTGAGGATGCAGGCGTCATGGGAGTTGCCTGGGAACCTTGCACAAACTTGCAGATTCTGCATCCTGTGATCACACACTATCTGCATGTTCATGGAGTGGAAGCCCTTCCATTTGACGAAGACACCGGGCTCACCTGCTGGCGCCTTGATAGCCACATGTGTACAGTCTATAGCACCCTGGACACAGGGGAAGACAGCAATGGCCGCAAAGCCTCTGGCTCACTGTGTCTGACTTACCTGGTGGCAGCAGAGGTGGATGAAGGTCAGTGCTCACCTGAACAGAGCGTCTGTAACCTGCCTGACACAAGTGTGGACAGCTGATTGGGAGACACTGCAAAGATCACCCTCCGAGCCCTGGAAGGAGCCAGAGGCATAGAAGTGGAGGGCAACTGTGACTTTCAGAGCCGCTGGCATGGGGTGCCCACCCACACAGTTAGAGGAGATCTCAGGCCCAATCATCTGACAGATATAGTTGACTGTCTCCATTGACAGACGGAGCCTCCTTCGGCACTGCACCTCAGACATATTGAGGTAGCTGCTTCGTAGCCTGTAAACCCTGGCAGCAGGATAGTGGCGTCTTCTGTGGCCCCTTCCACCTTGGACAACCTCTTGGCCCTGTGCCCCTTGTGCCTGCGCCTGGCCTCCCAAAGGTGGCTCCTCTGGAGGGTGATTGTGCACTCCTGGCCTCCTCCTTATTCTATCCCTCCCTTTCTCCTCAGAGGAGCTGCCTCCAGTGGAGATGTCAGAACCCATACCCAGGCTAAATGGAGGCTTCCGGAAAGCTGCAGGCCCGATAAAGATTACTGTCTGCAGGCTGGTGAGCTGAAGCTTCAAAGTACAGAGAAAGCTATTGGAAATGGATCTGAGCTGGTAACAATCATACAGGCAAGTTTAAAACCCTTTCTGCATTAAATACTTCAGAAGAAACATGAACAACCCCTCTGAGCCCACATATCCCGCTCATGCATGAGTTTTGATAAAAAAAATCACTTACCCGCCTGCCCTTTGGGCCCGGGAGCTGAGCCGAAGTTCGCACGGGCTCCTCAAAATCATTGACAATTGCCGACTTAAGGGCCTTAACAAGGCCTTTAATTAATGGAGGGCGCGCGTTGCGCTGCATAGCGCCCGCCCACCTAAATATCGCGATGGTGCGCGCTGACGTCAGGACGCTCACGCAACGTCAGCGCGCGACATTTTAAGCGCTGATGTTCGGGATCCGCCACCCACACGCCAGGCAGAAGATTCTGCCCATGGAATCTATCTTGGCCACATTTACTATTTATTGTAGAGTGCTGTGTACAAACACAATCGGCCTGCCAATTCACACGGACCTCATATTAACACTGAATGTTAGAGTATAGGATCGATATTGTAAATTGCTTTAACCTTGTGACCTTGTATAGTAAAGTTTAGCTTTGTTTGTTCAAAACTTCTGGAATCTTGTGACTTTATTCTCTTAGCAAGTGTCTTGAATCTCAAACTTTATCTACCTTAAATAAAATGTTATTGGTCCTTAACCGGATCTTACCAAAAACTTGGGGGTCTGGTATAGGATCATAACCACGCCACATTTGAATCAACAATGATGAATATTTTTGCTCCCACAGGAGCACCCTGCAGAAAACTAAGAGCTAAGACTTTCTAGACATCAACAGACATTTGTAAGAAATAGGCATTTGATAGTCTGTAGGAGATAAGTAGTGAGGAAGGCTAGTTTTGTCCTGATTTTGTGGGGGTGAGTGATTTAAAATTCATCAGTTTATAATAAATTAAGAGTATTCCTGTATCTATGAAAGCCAAAAATGCCGCTTTTCAACTCACATAACATTTAATATAAATGGGAATAGAAAGTAAAATCTTATCCTTCTTTCAGCACCTAGTATGATTTTTTTCATGTTACATAAATATCAGAATAAGAGTTGATTCATTAATCCTGGTGTCCCTGTGACTTCTGCACAGAGGCTTTAATCCCATGTCAGCAGATTAATGAACAGGATTCACCAGATGCTGCAAAGTCAAACTCACAAATCTCATCATATATTCCCTATGTATCCTGAGTTTTGTGCATGAGAATAATGAAGGGGACCATAATACCATAAGACTATAAGATGTAAGAATAGAAGTAGGCCATTCAGCCCATCGAGTCTGCCCCGTCATTCAATGAGATCATGGCTGATCTGCTAATCCTCAACTCCACTTTCCTGCCTTTTCCCTATAACCCTTGATTTCCTTACTGATTAAAAACCTGTCTATCTCAGCCTTGAATATACTTAATGACCCAGCCTCTACAGCCCTCTATGTTAAAAAATTCCACAGATTTACTATTCTGTGAGAGAAGAAATTCCTCCTCATTTCTGTTTTAAATGGGCAACCCCTCATTCTGAGATTATGCTCTCTGGTCCTAGACTTTCCCACGAGGGGAAACAGCCTCTCAGCATCTCCCCTGTCAAGCCCCCTAAGAATCTTACATGTTTCAATAAGGTTGCCTCTCATTCTTTTAAACTCCAATGAGTACAGGCCTAACCTAGCCATAGAGCATTGAGATTATTGAGCCTTTAAGGGCCATTCTGACGGTTGAAGCAAACACCAATGCATATGTTAAGGGATACTTGGATGAACATTTGAAACAGAGGAAAATAAATGGCTGTGTGGAGAGAACAGGACAAAGGGATTTGTTTTGGATTTACCTAGCAAACTGCCAACATAGGCACAAATGGCCTTCTTCTTTGCAGTGAACTATTTTGGTTCTATGAAATGATTCTGTTCAATTTTATTAGTGAAAATTTTAAAATTATAAGATTACAAATGCCACAATTTTTTTCAAATCTCATTGGTCTCCACATTGTATAAAAGTGGACTAGTATCAAGTGAGATGAACAGTGTTTTGAAACACTGCAGTTATACCACAAAACTTCAAAGCTCAACAACTGACTTTACGGGGAGTCTTCAAGTGATAAGCAAAACTAAGATTTACACGTAAATCTACACAAGTCAAAATTAACGATGTACTGAAAGCTTTTTAGTAAATTTGATTCACCCATGACTAGTTACATTTCATCAATCTTTATGGGATTATGAGAGCCCTGGAATTTACATCATCAATCAGAATGAATTTTTAAACTATAGGAACTCAAGCTTCAAGACCAGATACAATTCGCCAATTAAACAAGCAGACAATAAGTGAAAGCATATTTTTTTCCCTGTACTGAACATTTTCATGGACCTTGAATATAGCTATCATACAAAATGAATCACAGATATTGTTTTGCTTGCAATATATGATATTTATAATACTCCACAACATAACTGTAAAACCATTGATTGATGGATCAATATATTTGCACAAGATAATAATTCAACACTATAACAAGCACCATGTATTCTATTCTGCCTTGTTTAACTTGTTTTGAATTTTTAAATTCCCCCTGCATTGTGATAAATGAAAGTGTGCCCTGTTGCCATGACTGCAGTAATTTATCACGTTATTGAAATGTCCTTTTTCATGTATCTGAAAAGTAAAGGTAGGGAGTTCAAATAGGAAGAAGAAAATTTTGTTCAATGGTCAATTCTGAAACTGTGGTACAGCCCAGAATATTCATCAGTCAGAGTCACTGCTAGCTAAAAGTTTCAAACACACGATAGTCAAAGTTAAATGTACATTGATTCAATCAAGAAAAGCTTGATAAAACAATGTTATTTTGGGAGTATAAAGGAGACAGCATAATTTCCACCACAATGACAAAGCACTCAACTAATCCGACCGTGCCCATATAACCAGGGGAGACAAAAAGGTCACTGGGTACTATTTCCACAAAGATGGCTCATCTTTAACAATGACTAAAGTGTGCTGCTGAAATAATCCTCCTCTAGGTGCCACCAAAAAGTAAGTGGTCAATGAATTGGAAACACCCAAACATTTTAAAGGTCATCTCTTTCTGCATCCCTGCATTTTGTTCTGTTTAGCATTGAGATAACTGAAACTCCCCTTGTGGTTCTTGGAGACAATTCCTCTTTCTATTCGTGACATTTCAAAAAATAAATGCGCACTTGTCCCTGAATCGTTGACCTTTCTAAGGCTGCAAAACTAGATTGCTGGTTCAAACAGGGATTTTTCAGCTTAGATGCCTGACGTTAGTACAAATGTTTTGTGTAGTATTGTACATGTTCTGACAAAATGCGTTTTAACTCTTGAGTCAAGAAAAGCCATGTGATCACCTGCCTGAGTGAAAGTTGTGGGCATATCCACAGGGTGATGGCAAAGACATGGTCAGTAAATGAATGTTGCCTTTACTCATAAAAAGAACTCCAATTTTGACTTCTGCAGCAGAATCAATTGTTAAAAATTTATACTTTCATGGGATGGGGGTGTCATGGCTAGGCCAGCATTTACTGCCCATCCCTAATTACCCTTGAGAAGGTGGTGTTGAGTCCTCAGCAGCCCACATGGTTGGTGTTTTATCTGAATGGCTATCAAACTGTAACAATTTACCCATTTTCAGGTGACTTCTCAAATGATAGAATACACTGAGGGTAGGACTGTGTGAGCTATTGTCAAGAGGCATTTCCATACTGGATGAAACATGTGAATGACCACCGCAAATAAACATAATTGTTGTTTATTTTTATTACATTAAATTTACTATTTCTTTTACATTTTTTTCAGAACATTGCTATGGACAGGAGGGGGTCAGTTCAAACAGCACTGATTTTTCCTCTTTCCTCCTGTCCATAATTTTGAATTGTTCTTGTTTTCAAGATTAAGCAGTGACGTATTTCCCCAACCCCTCAGTTTTTGTGTGATCCGATTTCTACTTACAACTCCACAGCAAACTTGAATTAGGATTAATTCAGAAGGTTATTTTATTGCACACATTCAGAACCCGTGAAAAGGAGTATCCACAGCTTTTCACTTTGCATTCATACAGTAAAGGGAGGAATAGAGAAAAAGTTATATAGTACAAGGCCCACAGAGAAAATAGCTACTGTCTCACATGAGTTCCAGGGTCCAGAATCAAATTCCAATCATCACAGAATCACAGAATCAGTGCAGAAGAGGCCCTTTGGCCCATCGAGTCTGCACCGACACGTGAGAAACACCTGACCCACCTACCTAATCCCATTTCCAGCACTTAGCCCATAGCCTGAATGAGGAATTCTTTCACGGAGATCGGCTGGCCGAAGACCAGTGGTGTAGGATTCGCTTTTCCGGTGGTGCTGAAGTCACAAGATGAAGTGAGCATGCAGAGATTGAATCAGTTCTGTAGGCGATAGTGCAAAATCTTCCCAAAGGAGTCAGGTTAGATGGGGCCAGTCGTCCAAGCTACTCAGAGCTTTGCTTTTGCATGGCCTGCCAGTGGGTGTTAACCAGAAAACTGGGATATGCAGTTCAGAGAGTAATATGTTCAACAAGCCAGAGTCTTCGGTCATGTGACCTTACTTCTCCACAATGACCTCAACAAAGGTTGTTTATCCAGTGTCTGGAAATTTGCTTTGTGTTCCGGGCTGATAATGTCTCAGCCATTATGGGTTGAAAGAGGTGCAATTTGTTGAGGGTCTAGTGTTTGGGAAGTCATTGTCTCCGTAGACTCACCGACTTCACTAACAAGCTTGGCCTGTCGAATGCAAATAACCTTTGTGTAGCTCTCTTTGAAGTTGGTCAGTGTAGTTCCAGGTGGTCTGTTAGAAGTTCCTCAGACATAATGAGGTGTGACATTTCCAAAACTCAGAAGTGAATTCCTTTCTCCTGGTGACTCAGGGTCAGCCATCCCAATTGTCTTCATTCAGCAGGAAAGTCCAGTTTAAAAATAAGGAATAGCAATAAGGATAAAGTTTTAAGAAAAAAAGTGTTGCATTCAGTTCTGTAACAACGTGAATAAATAAGTTTGATTCAAATTCCATTATTTAAATGATCAGCTACTAAAAAGTCTGATCATAGTTTATGACTTTGACTTTTGCAAAATTATAGTATTTTAAAAGCACATTAGATCCTTTTGAAGTCCTTGTCCCACTTTATTTTAGAAAAAGATTCTTTTAAAACCATATAGGGTCCAGAATTTCAGGCATGCCCATTTTTGGCCACAGCGTGGGGAGAGGAGTTCGCAAGGTCAATTTCCTATGCCTGATTTGTGAATCCTGAGGTTCCCAGATATTGGGCTTCATTACGATGAAGTTGGTGTGTGATCGGAGCCCACTATTGGGTGATATCAGGCCACTATGCCTCATAAATCCTAAGAACCTACTGGATTATGGAGCACAAAAAAGCCTTTCAGAAATTGAACCAGCTTCTTTTGATGAACCTTGCACCTTTTCGGGTGTTGTGAATCTCTCTGATTTAATCTCCCTTCATTGATTACCTATCGGGGAGACTGCACTAAAGTCGACGCTATCTTTCCTTCAAGCGTGTGGGGAGGGGAATTATTTTTGTAATTTGTTATTAGAAGTACACTCATCATTATATAATTTCGAAACTGTATAAGCAGCAGTAAGCAACAGACCACTCAACAATTCCACTTAACACTGTCCCTAAATAGAACCACTTACCCACTTATCACTGCTGTCTGCTTTTCATTGCCAAGCCAATCTCCTCATACCTCGTTCTTGAAATGCCAATTGAGATAAGGCCAACAATGAGCTATTTTCAGTTCAACATTACCTCCTTGTCCTGGATCCCCATTATCCCGAGAAGACCCCGGACAAGGAATATGCGTAAAGGAAAGGTTGGGTTGCCTGGAAGAGACTGGATTTATTTGACCAGAAGTCGTTCTATAATTTCCGCCTTCTTCAGTGAAAAGGTGTGTAATTGTGCAACACACAGTAACTGTGAGCCACAAATGTCCTGTCTGTCTGCTCGCGTCCTGATGAATTTAATGAGCAACCAATGAAAAGTTGATGAAATGATGCTTCAATTAAAAAAATCTTGGTTAAACAAAAATAAATAAATAAATAAATAACATGGAGTCCTGTCTTTTTTTGTCTGATTATCTGTTTAGTCCACCCACCATAGGGAACAGGATTGATAAATGCCTGGAAGTATAGTCAGTCCATGATAGAGACGGAAAGAATCAAGGAAAATAAAGTAATTTTCAAGAAGACGAAATAAATTGCAAAAATAACTGAAAATCTCAATATGTCCACTTCAAAAGCAGTTTAGTCATATTTCTTCACAGTTATACTGTAATGAGGTCCACATCATACCAGGCACCAGTGGCCATTCCATCCTCTGGTATTTCGTATAATTATGTTTTTCTTAAATCTTAGCAAATTTGATCATGTGAGATCTTCTCATAATCTTTAGAAAATCATGACTGAGAATCTTTCTTGATGTTTGTTGCAGGATGCGTGTCATAATCTTTTGTTAGAGTTGTTACGGAATGAAATATCAGTAAAGTCTTAATTATCAATTTCAGCTGACCACACCACATAATTAAATTGATGCTAAGGGATCAGTTCAGGACGCATCAACAGAGGGCCAATATCTTGAGTGGCCAGCACTACTTAAAAGGGAAAGGCACTGTGGCAGTGAATCTGACCTGGGAAACATTTATTTGTTTTATTCTGTCATGAGATGTGGGTGTCATGGTCAGCATTTGTTGCTCATCCCTAATTGCCCTTACTGGGCCATTTCAGAGGGCAGTTAAGAGTCAACCACATCATTGTGGCTCTGGAGTCATATGTAGGCCAGACCAGGTAAAGATGGCAGATTTCCTTCCCTAAAGGACATTAGTGAACTAGATGGGTTTTTACAACAATCAATGATAGTTTCATTGTCACCATTACTGAGATTAGCTTTCAATTCCAGGTTTATTAATTGAATTTAAATTCCACCAGTTGCTATGGTGGGGTTTGAACCCATGTCCCCAGAGCATTAACCTGGGCCGCTGGATTCCTAGTCTAGTGACATTACCACTATGTCACCGTCTTCCCTGAATAATGGCACAACATGAGACCATAGCAGGCTCCAAATTTTTCAGATGCTGCACTGGCGGCCTTGGTGGAGGAGATGCCAAAGAGGAGAAATGTCCTGTATCTGCTGAGGGCCAGGAGGTCCTCCAGATACACATTGAGATAGCAATGGGAGTAAATAGCCTTGGAAGTCAATGAGTGGATTCAATGCCCAAGGGCCTGGATGCAATGCCACAAAAAGTTCAATAACCTCACACAAGTAGCTTAAGGTCAGTGAATGCATCTTCAAATGCCACATCCCATCAACTACACCACCAGCCTCTGGTACTGCTCAAATCACCACATCTCCATCACTCACCTACCAATCTCTATCAATCAGGGCTCATACCTGATATTCTAATGCTTCACCTCACCCTCACACAGCACTACTTCATGCCACATATGCTCAATCTCACAGCCTGCACACACCGCCAGCTATTCATGCGTGACAATACTTCAGCCAAACAGATTGCACCACACTCACTGTCACACTTCTTTTTTCTTGCAGGACAAAGTGTTGCAGAAACTGAAGCAGCAGGAGCTAAGCATTGGGGGACAGGTGAGCCTGCACACCTCACCCTGATGGAAGAGACAGTGTCAGACATTATTGGGACACCCATTGCCCAGGTTGTGGTCCATTTTGAGGCTGAAACCATTGAAGATGATGGTGTACTCACATAGATAATCCTCCTTCTTACACCCCAGCCTGCTGCAACCCACATTGTCTTCTGATTAGGTACAAGCTGCTGATGGTGTAAGCATTCACTCTCCCCACACCACAAATATACTCTTGTGCCTTTCTCCTATCAGATATCCGAGAAGTGAAGCATGGGCAGGCACTGGAGAGACAGCAGGAGCACAATGATCTTGAAGCCCCCAGCTCAGATGTTGACACAGTGCATAACCTAGAGGATAGCAGAGAGGTACGATTTACACCTGATGAGAGACTGGGCATGAATGGCTTGCCCCAGGGCATGGAGAAGGAAAACGCATGTGCCAGCTTGCTGGAGGGTGAGGTTGTACATGCATTCTGCTACAGGGAATTCAGGTGAGCACTTTGATGGGGCAACCTGCAGAAGTACACCTCTGGGTATGAAGAACAAAACATTTTGTGCATTGGGAAGCCTGCTAGAAAACCTGCAGTCAACGTCATGAAGCATTGAAGAGTCCAGCACCAATTTGGCACAGGGTATTGTGCATAGTTTAGAGTCCATCATTACCAGCATGCAAAAGGGTGACCAACCCCGTTCTCACAATTGTGAATCAGACCATGATGCACTGTCTGATGGCTGATATTGCAGCTTCTATCACTGCACAAGCAGCAGCCACCCAATGTCTGAGTGCTGCAGTGAAAGCTCAGACTGCTGTCATGCAAGACAATCGTGACTATTAATTTCAATATCCTAAGAGGCTTGCGGGGTATCCCAGCTGTCCAGCAATCTGCTCTCCAACTGACATACTGCCCCTGAGTGGCAGTGTCCAAGGAGCTTGAACATGTTGGCCTCCCTCAGATAAACAATGTTCATCCTCTCACCTCTGCTGGTCTGTCAGTGCCCTACTGGTGGCCCATTAGACAGTCAGCCCAGACTGCTGTCACCGATGCAGAGGTGGCACAGTCTGAAGCGGGGCAGTTACAAGGAATCCTGAAAAACCATTGGTATTCTCCCCCACTGTTAAGTCAGCACTCTTTCAACATTCAGGCTGCAGCCACAAGCAGCAGGGGAAAGAAAAAGAACATGAAAGATAGGCAATAAGACCATAAGACATAGGAGCAGAAATTAGGCCATTCGGCCCATCGAGTCTGCTCCGCCATTCAATCATGGCTGATAAGTTTCTCAACCCCATTCTCCCACCTTCTTCTCATAACCTTTGATCCCCTTACCAATCAAGAACCTATCAATCTCGGTCTTAAATACACTCAATGACCTGGCCTCCACAGCCTTCTGTGGCAATGAATTCCATAGATTCACCACTCTCTGGCTAAAGAAGTTTCTCCTCATCTCTGTTCTAAAAGGTCTTCCCTTTACTCTGAGGCTCTGGCCTCGGTTCCTAGTCTCTCCTACTAATGGAAACACCTTCCCCACATCCACTCTATCCAGGCCTCTAAGTATTCTGTAAGTTCCAATCAGATCCCCCCTCATCCTTCTAAACTCCATCGAGTATAGCCCCAGAGTGCTCAAACATTCCTCATATGTTAAGCCTTTCATTCCTGGGCTCATTCTCATGAATCTCCTCTGGACCCTCTCCAGGGCCAGCACATCCTTCCTGAGATACGGGGCCCAAAATTGCTCACAATATTCTAAATGTGGTATGACCAGAGCCTTATAAATCCTCAGCAGCACATCCCTGCTTTTATATTCTAGTCCTCTCAAAATAAATGCCAACATTGCATTTGCTTTCCTAACTACCGACTCAACCTGCAAGTGAACCTTAAGAGAATCCTGGACTAGGACTCCCAAGTCCCTTTGCACTCCAGATTTCTGAATTCTCTCCTCATTTAGAAAATAGTCTATGCCTCTATTCTTCCTACCAAAGTGCATGACCTCACACTTCCCCGCATTGTATTCCATCTGCCACTTCTTTGCCCATTCTCCTAAACTGTCCAAATCCTTCTGCAGCCTCCCGCCTCTTCAATACTACCTGTCCTTCCACCTATCTTTGCATCATCTACAAACTTAGCCAGGATGCCCTCAGTTCCTTCATCTAGATCATTAATGTATAAAGTGAAAAGTTGTGGTCCCAACACTGACCCCTGCGGAACTCCACTAGTCACCGGCCGCCATCCTGAGAAGGACCCCCTTATCCCCACTCTCTGCCTCCTGCCAGACAGCCAATCTTTTATCCATGCTAGTACCTTACCTCTAACACCATGGGCTCTTACCTTACTGAGCAGCCTCCTGTGCGGCGCTTTGTCAAAAGCCTTCTGGAAGTCCAAGTAGATAACATCCATTGGCTCTCCTTTGTCTAACCTACTCGTTACCTCCTCAAAGAATTCTAACAGGTTTGTCAGGCTTGACCTCCCCTTGATGAAACCATGCTGACTTTGCCCGATTTTACCATGCACTTCCAAGTATTCTGAAATCTCATCCTTAATAATGGACTCTAAAATCTTACCAATGACCAAGGTCAGGCTAAAATCGACCTGTAATTTCCCGTCTTTTGCCTCACTCCCTTCTTAAACAGGAGGGTTACATTAGCGATTTTCCGGTCCTCTGGGACCCTCCCTGACTCCAGTGATTCCTGAGGGAATGGACAAGGTGATTATTTGACTTTTGTATTCTATACAGCATGATTTCACTGATAAATTTGGTTTGGGTTGCTTAATTTGTGATGACTTTTATTTTTGCAAAGTGGACACTATGATGGTCAGCGAAGGGGGCAGCTAAGGTGTGGGACTGTTTGGGAATGGGGAATTGGGGTTATGATTGTTGATATCATACTTGGATGAGCTCTTCCTGGACAGCCCAGGAAGAAAGGGGCTGTCTCGGTTGCCTCCTCCCTTCTTCCTCTTCCTCCACCTGCTCATCCTCCTGCCCCTCTTCCTCAGTTGCTGGGAGAAGACTGTCCCCTCATGATGGTGATGATGTGCAGCATGAAGCAGATCACCACGAATCTTAACACCTACTCTGCTGATAACTGCACAGCTCCACCAGGGTGATCCAAGCAGGTTTGTTTCAGGATGCCAATGTTCTGCTCTATCACATTCTGTGTGGGAGCATGGCTTTCGTTGTATGCATGCCGAGTCCTTGTCTATGTGATGCACACTGCAGCAGATTGGCCTTGTTCCCCAGTAGCCATCCTTTGGTTTGCTGGGATGGCTCAAATACCAATGGCACAGTGTGACTGCTGCAGAATGAGGCATCATGACTGCAGTCAAAATATTAGGCATTGACTTGCATTATTTGATGCATATGGTCATCTGCCGATTGCATGTTGAGGCAGTGGAATCCCTTTCAGTTCTGGTGTAGAGTGGGTTTACAATATCTATAAAGTGATGTGAGTACGATTTATGAAACCCTGCATCATGGGGAATCCTGCAATCCTCCCCAAGACATGACCCCGCTTCACCTGCTAATTTCAGGCAAGGGAGAATAAAATATAGTTAGCTCTCTTTGAATAAAGAACCATAGTGATCTCCCTTATGCAATAGTGGATGACAAACTGTGAGATGTTGCAGCTGTCGCCTGTAAGGAGTTAGATGCATAAATTTTATGATCATGGTCACCTTCACAGCCACTGCCAATGCAGTCTTTGCCCTGCTCTGATATTGCAGCAGGTGGCAGGTATCAGTGTGGATGTCCTTTGCTGAAGCACAGGCACCTGACACATTGGACTGGATGCTAACGATAAAGTAATGCCGTCACTTGATCTCACACTCGCAGCCACCAGCTCAGACTCAGTACAAGCTCAGTACTTGGATAAGCACTTTGATGGGCTTATGGCCATGCAAACAATAATGCTTGGTGCATTGAGAAGCCTGCTTGAAAGCCCATGGTTAAGATCCATGAACATGGAGGAGTCCAGTACCAGCTTGACACAGAGATTTGCATACAGTTTAAATTCCATCCTTTGCAGTGTGGTAATGACTGATAATATGATCTTCCTATTCTGCATACTACCGGCAAATGCACCAATGACCCTACTGACACCCTTGCCAAAATGGCATTCAGCCGGAGACGTGCTGGGTGTATGCGCATGTGGCTCTCACATGCCAATTTGGTACCAAAGCTGTACCCATAGAGCTGAAACTATGGATGCTACAGTGTGCAATTTCGCACTTATTAATTCTTAAGGGGCTTGACAGAGTAGATACTGGGAGAATGTTACCCCTGGTTGGGGAGTCTGGAAATAGATAATACACAGAATAAAAGATAAATGTGAGGCATTACTTTTGACAAGCAAAATAAGGAAGTTACATATAACTTAGAAAATAAGGAACTAAACAGGATAGAAGAGTAAATGGAACTGCAAGTGTAAACATACAAATCACTAAAAATAGCACCACTGATTAACAAGGCCATAACAAAGCAAATCACGCAAGGGTTTAATTCTAGAGAGATAGAATTGAAAAGTAAAGATTTTATACTAAACTTGTATCGAACTTGTGTAAACTTGTGTCCTTGATCTGCTGCAATGTTCCAGTGAAGCTCAATCAAACTGGAGGAACAGCACCTCATCTTCCGATTAGGCACTTTACAGCCTTCCAGACTTAACATTGAGTTCAGCAACTTCAGATCATGAACTCTCTCCTCCATCCCCACCCCCCTTTCCGATCCCCGTTTTTTCTAATAATTTACATTTTTTTTAATATATTTTTCTTTTCCTAAATACTTCTATTATTATTTTTAAATTTATTTCCATCCATTGTTTTATCTCCACCTTTTAGCCTATTTCAATCCCTTCTCCCTACCCCACCCCCACTAGGGCCATCTGTCACTTGCTCGTCATGCTTTCTACCCTTAATGTCATCATTAGCACATCCTTTAGCTAACATCACCACCGTCAACATCCCTTTGTCCTTTTGTCTATGACATCTTTGGCAATCTCTTCTTTGCCTCCACCTATCACTGGCCCTCTATCCAGCTCTACCTTCTCACCCCCCTCAAACAGCTTATCTTTCACCTCATTTCTGTTTTTCTTTAGTTCTGATGAACAGTCATACGGGCTCAAAATTTTAACTGTCTTCCTCTCCACAGATGCTGTCAGGCCTGCTGAGTTTTTCCAGCTATTTTTATTTTTGTATCGAACCTTGGTTAGACAAGACCTGGAGTATGGTGAACAATTCTGGTTGCCATTTCACAAGAAAAGAACATAAGCATTGGAGGGGTTGGTAGAAGATTTACAACGATGATATCAGAAATGTGAGGTATACCTATCAAGAGAGAATAAACAGCCTGGGCCTCTTTTCTCTTGAAAAGGGAAAGTCGAAGGGTGACCTAATAGAGATCTAGATAAGCATTTGAGGGAGAAGGGTATAGACAGTTATGCTGATAGGGTTAGATGAGGAAATGTGGGAGGAGGCTCACATGAACATAAATGCCAACGTGCTCTAATTGGAACAAATGGCTTCCTTTTGTGCTTTATATCCTACATAGTAAGGGTTTAGCTATTTAGCGCTGGGATGAAGAGAAATTTTGTCATTCAGTGGGTCATGACCTTTGGGATTTTGTACCCCAGGTGGCTGTGGCTGCTCAGTCATTGAGCATATTCAAGACAGATAAATAGATTTTTGGATACTAAGGGAAATGGTGGGGAAGTGGTGTTGAGATTGAAGATGAACCTTGGTTTTATTGAATGGTGGAGCAGGATTGAAGGACCAAATAACCTGCTCCTACTCCTATTTCTTACAATACCACAGCATCTGTCATATCGAGAAAAAATAGGATATTGTTTTGATGCAGACCTTTTGTCACAACTTTCATGAATTAATGGGGCCTAATTAACTTAACATCAGCTCATGAAGAATGACATTGTTATTTGACAAGCTGTAAAGGAGGATTTAGGAGATTGCATCTCTGATCTTCAATTTGAGGCCCAGTTCTGGGCTGTAAATTCCATCGCTCTATTGCCCTAAAGCTGATCCCAGCCACAGCTGCAATAGAGGAACTACAATTGGCATCAGTACCTCTAAATTAGGAGAAGGACAGGAGAATCAATTGGTGCTCTTACTCCTGATCACAAGCCAGTGACCCCTGTGTGTCTGAACATTGGGTAAAGACAGCATTGCATTTGTCTGTGAAACTGTAGTCAAATGACCTACCACCCCTTGCCGTCAAGGCCCTCACATAAGCAATGGCCACTTGGACAAACAAACTAGATAATAATCAGCAACAGAACAACTGTACCTTAGGAAGTGGCACTTGCTTCATGAGATAAAATGAGGGGATAAATTTGACTGAAGTGAATTGACTGAGGAAACAAAATCATCATGATGGTGGAGCACAAAGATAAAATACTGCGGAAGCTGGAAATCTGAAACATCGGAAATCTGAAAATGATATTGGAGCAGGCTGCCTCGATTTCTCCTAAGTTATTGTCAGCTATGGCTCAGCCTCATTCTAGGATGTAACCACAAAAATCAAAGCCGATACTCCAGTGTGTTACATTCTTCCTTTATAATAGGACTGATAGACATTCCTGTTTGTGGTATTGGTCTAACTGGAATCTGTTTCGTTGCATTGCCTTGCCATTTGGTGTTCCTGCTTGGTATGTTATTGGTCCTTGGCATAGACTGACAATTTCTGAAGAATTCCAGGTGCCATCAGTTGGGTGTTGTATTCAAACTTTCTATCTGATTTTCAGGTGGGGTAGTTTGTTACCTGCATGCTGGTCATGGGCATCTTTCACCTTCCCCTGTTTTCCAATTCATGCATCACATACTCCTGGGAGTATCGATGAATCATGACAGGGGAAGTTTGTCCGCACTTCCCTGTCAAATAGTAATTCCACATTGGTTCCGCAGTGTGATTTTTGCAAGTTCGGAAAGAGTATACATATTCGCTTCAGCATCATGCAACCTGTCAGCTGGTGTTCTGCATTGCGGAGTTAGGTGATCTCCCAGTGTAAGCACAGGGTTTCCAATGGTGCTCTGGTCTCTGGTCTTTGCCATTGTCTTACTTGTATAAGACACTAGTTAGGCCTCATTTGCAGTACTGCATCCTGTTCTGGGCGCCATACTTGGGGGAGGTTGTGAAGGCATTGGAGAGAGTGCAGAAGAGATTCACAAGAATGATTCCAGGGACAAACAACTGTAGCTATGAGGATAGATTGGAGAGGTTGGATCTGTTTTCAGATTATACAGATAATGTTCACTGGGAGCTAAGTATAGTACACTTGGCTTCTACCACTGCTGCTCATAGACTGACTAACAAGTTCTGTTGAGGTGGGTAGTGATTAACAGTAGTTTAAGAATTTTCCCTTATAGGTATATGTTTATCATATCACAACAAAATATAGTACTGTGGTGGGTGCTGTCTGTTGGATGAGATGATAAACCACGGTACTG
Source organism: Carcharodon carcharias (assembly GCF_017639515.1). Classification (NCBI taxonomy): domain Eukaryota; kingdom Metazoa; phylum Chordata; class Chondrichthyes; order Lamniformes; family Lamnidae; genus Carcharodon; species Carcharodon carcharias. Next base: position 169,135,059 of record NC_054473.1, read on the forward strand.
TCTTCTTCAGGTGGACATTACAGATTCCATCGGACTATTTCAAAGGAGAGCAGGTGAGTTAACTCTGATGTCCAGGCTAATATTTATCCCTTAAACACCATCAGCAAAAACTGTTTATCTGGTCATTACCACAGTGCTGTTTGAGGGAGCTTGTTGTGTGCAAATAGGCTGCCATGTCTCCTACATTACAACAGTGACTACATATCAAAAGGAGTTCATTGGCTGTAAAAATTTTTTGAACATCATGAAAGGCACAGTGTAAATGCTTTATTTTCTTTTAAACTATAAAAGCAAATTTCAAAAGACAAATTTGTGCAGGTTGCCGTTATATTGGTTTGAAGCCTTGTCATAATGGTACCTTGTAGCTTGTCAAAATTTAGATTGCACATTAAATCAGCAACTTCAATTAGAGTTACAATGTTATTTAGTGCCCATTCAGATAATATCAGATATAAAAACAAAAAAACTGCGGATGCTGGAAATCCAAAACAAAAACAGAATTACCTGGAAAAACTCAGCAGGTCTGGCAGCATCGGCGGAGAAGAGTTGACGTTTCGAGTCCTCATGACCCTTCGACAGAACTTGAGTTCGAGTCCCGTTTAGCGTGCAGTAAGTTCAGAGAGAGACAGGTTAGAATGGGTGAGAGGAGCAGAGAAATTGAGACGACTAATGTCGCGCCGACAGTTCTCAATGAAAAGATCGAGAGAAGGTAAGAATCCAGAGGGAGGGGTCCAGGTGGAGGGAGAATATTGGAGATGGGTAAAAGGATCCGTTGAACTGGGAGAGGACTCCTGCCCAAAGAAGTGAGCCCGGAGACGAAGACGGCGGAAGAAGAGTTCAGTATCATGCCGAGCCCGAAATTCATTGAGGTGAGGGCGTAAGGGTATGAAACTAAGTCCTTTGCTGAGCACTGAACGTTCAGCATCGGAGAGGGGAAGGTCAGGGGGTCTAGTGAATACACGGCTGGGGTTGGGATTGGAAGAAAGGGTGGGGACGGAGGGACAGGCAGGGGTGGAGGGTCCTAGATGGGTGTTGGTGTCGATGAGTTGTTGGAGCTTGCATTCCTTAGCACTTGAGAGAAAGAGAAAAAGTTTCTTGTTGAGGCGTCGGATGAGCCGAAGGATAAAATGAAACTGGGGGCACGCGCAGCTTTGAAAAAGGGTACGGCGGTGCTGCTGGAGGGAGAGGTCGAGTGTGTTCATATGACGGCGCATGGCACTGAGAGTGGATTTCAGAATGTGACGGGAACAGCAGTCCGAGAAACGTTTTATGTCCCGGAGATACCTGTAATCCTGGGTGGGTTCGAAACATGAGGGGTGGAATTTCAGTTGAAATCCACATGGGGTAAGTCGGAGACGGAGACAGTCACTGAGAAAGGAGATATGGCTGTGAAAGCGGGTTTTAGTAAACACCTTGTCAAACACTAGGAGGGAAATGGAAAGCAATGAAGGTGAACAAGGCAACAGAGAGATACAGAAATCTTGTCGCAGAGAGGAACAGAACTTCTTCAAGGAGGTAGGCATTTCTTGAAGAGCAGTGGCAGTCAATTAAACACAGAGATAAAAACAAAAAAACTGCGGATGCTGGAAATCCAAAACAAAAACAGAATTACCTGGAAAAACTCAGCAGGTCTGGCAGCATCGGCGGAGAAGAAAAGAGTTGACGTTTCGAGTCCTCATGACCCTTCGACAGAACTTGAGTTCGAGTCCCTATAATATCAGGTTAAATAGAAAACTGTAATTAAAAAAGGACCAAATGTTATCTTCTAAATAAAGGGAAATTGTTTTGCCCTAGAAACAAGTAAAAGTGCTACTTTTATAACTGTATGGATTCTGACAGGAGAGCTGCTGTCTGTAAAGATCAATTTCGTCTTATCTGTATTATCTTCCCCATCAAACCAAAGTGAAATGCTTTACTGCCAGAACCAAACAGGTTGTGCCTCAGCTGATCAAGCCTCTCACAGGTTGGGTGACAGATTTATGCATTACCTAACTCTGACTTGAACCACCCTAATTATTAAAGATTTGGCTTCACAAATTAGCCTGTCATTATTTAAAGGAGCACCACAAGTCTGCTCTAATGACTTGATAATTACTTGTCCAAATCAATTCATGCATCATTTAATTGGTGGTGCACTGGTATCCTATGCCACCAATTTAATCATCAGCAACTGAGGATTCAACTTGACCTTTCGAACTAAGAGGATAAAATAAATATTGGAAGATTTTGTGCTTTAGGGAGATCACAATTTCAGTTGAATTTTTCAAGCAAACCATTTCAAACTGTCCCAAGAATGATGTCCGTAGCGCAGTAGGCAAAATTTATATTCCAGCTTTTCAGACTTAAGCTGGAATTTTCTCTGAATTGCACTAAGTGCGGTGGCAGGCATGAAAAAAGATGTTTTTCCCGCCAGCCATAAGGGTGGGTTTCTGCATTGCATCATCCACTTTCTGCCTCATTAATTATTCAGCTACAGGAAACAAACCATACCGCTAGAGGCAGCCCACCACGCCATCACCTCACCGTTTCCTCACTCCGGGTACCATATCCAAACTGCAGCTGCGCACATAGTTCTCATCAATGCTGGCGTTCCAGGACTGCTCCAGTGAAGACATGGCCCCGAAAACCAAGAAGAGTTCAGTGACCTATCCCTGGAAGGCCTTTTGGAGGCCTGTCGCGACATCCATTACCCCCATTCTGGCTGCACAATGTCCAGCAAACTCATCACTCTGGTTTGGGAGGCATTGGCAGTGGTGGCCAGTGCCAACACTGCACAGGAAAGGTTGGCCATCCAGTGCAGAAAGAAGATGAATGATCTTATCATTGCCACCGGAGTAAGACGACCATCTCATTATTCTAAACTCACACACTCAGTAAAGTGGTGGAAGGGGTCATCAACAGTGTTATCACGTGCTTAGCAATAACCTGCTCACTGACCCTCGGTTCGGGTTCTGCCAGGGTCACTCAGCTCCTGACCTCATTACAGCCTTGGTTCAAACATGGATAAAAGAGCTGAACTGCAGAGGTGAGATGAGAGTGACTGCCCTTGACATCAAGGCAGCATTTGACCAAGTGTGGCATCAAGAAGCCCTAGCAAAACTGGAGTCAATGGAAAGCAGGGGGGGAAACTCTCCACTGGTTGGAGTCATACCCAGCACCAAGGAAGATGGTTGTGATTGCTGGAGGTCAATCATCTCAATTCAAGGACATCACTGCAAGAGTTCCTCAGGGTAAAGTCCTAGGCCCAAACATCTTCAGCTGCTTCGTCAATGACCTTTCTTCAATCACAAGGTCAGAAGTGGGGAAGTTCGTTGATGAATGCACAATGTTCAGCACCGTTCGTGACTTTTCAGATACTGAAGCAGTCCATGTCCTAATGCAGCAAAACCTGGACAATATCCAGGCTTGGGCTGACAAGTGGAAAGTAACACTCACGCCACACAAGTACCAGGCAATGACCATCTCCAGCAAGAGAGAATCTAACCATCGCCCCTTGATATTCAATGCCATTACCATCACTGACTCCTACCATCAACAACCTGTGGGTTACCATTAACCAGAAACTGAACTGGACTAGCTATATGAATACTATATCTACAAGAACAGGTCAGAGGCTAGGAATCCTGCAGCAAGTAACTCACCTCCTGACTCCCCAAAGCCTCTCCAACATCTACAAGGCACAAGTCAGGAGTGTGATGGAATACTCTCCACTTGACTGGATGAGTGCAGCTCCAACAACACTGAAGAAGCTTGACACTATCCAGGACAAAGCAGCCCACTTGATTGGCACCACATCCACAAACATTCACTCCCTCCACCACTGAGCACAGCAGCAGCAGTGTGTACCATCTACAAGATGCACTGCAGAAACTCACCAAGTCTCCTTAGAGAGTACCTTCCAACCCATGACCACTACCATCTAGAAGAACAAGGGCAGCAGATAGATTGGAATACTACCACCTGGATGTTCCCCACCAAGTCCCTCACCATCCTGACTTGGAAATATATCGCTGTTCCTTCACTGGCACTGGGTCAAAATCCTGGAACTCCCTCCCTAACAACACTGTGGGTGTACCTACACCACATGGATTGCAGCGGTTCAAGAAGGCAGCTCACCACCACCTTCTCAAGGGCAATTAGGGATGGGCAATAAATGCAGGCCTGCCCATTCAAAAGGCAATTATTGCATTCACTGACATCTCACTTACTGCCAATTCAAGGGACAGCGCTGCCATATCTGTAGAAGTCACAGTGGCATTGAACTTTTCTGAGTCTGGATCTTTCCAGCAAGTGGTAGGCAACATATCCAACATTCCCAGTGTGCTATCCTTTGAAGCATCTGGGAATTGATGGAAGCTATCTATACCAGGAAAGCTGAATACATTTTTGTCTCTCTTAGCAGTGTGAAGGAGGATGAGAGGGCTTGTAGTTTTGCTAGGATATTAGGATTTCCAATGATGCAGGGCATTGATTGCACATATATGGCTATATCAGTCCCCCATGCTAACAGGGAAAGTACAGGTATGTGAGGGCTACCATTCTATCAACGTGCAGCTTGAGTGAGACCATGTATAATGCCCCATAAACTGGCAGCAGCCACATTGCCTTCATTCTGAGGCAGTCCGCTGTCAATCTCTCCAAGCTTTGCACTTTCATGGAGAATCAAAGGCTAGCTTCCCAATGTCAAAGGCTACCACCCCCTGTATATGTTGCTCATGATCTACCTCCACCACCCAACCACATGATGACAACACATCTATAATGAGAGCCATGAAGACTCCAGGAACATAATGGTGCAGCCTACCATCATGCTCAAGCAAGGCTTCCAATGCCTGGACTGCTCAGGGAGAACCTTCCAGTATGTTCTAGAGTGGGCGTCCAAGATGTTGGTGGTGTGCAGCACTGCCCACCCCCCGCCAACCTTATAACAATACCATCATGAGGGCACAGCCATTGCAACCAAGAATCTGGAAGCCACCTCAAGAGGAGAAAGAGGGCATTCAGGATACCTTCACTCTGGCTTAAACTCAGATTTTATTAAACTACTTCCCTTTACTGCCATGGAAGAAACATCCCCCATAATCACATCCATTTGAGTCGCTCCATCACAGCATCCCCTTGGCTACCATCCTAGAATAAAAGCCACCCACAACAGCCTTATCATCAACATCTTTGCCCAGCTACACATCCAATTATACAAACAGAAATGAACTATTCACCCTTATGCATTATCTTGGTGCCTGTCTTGCCTACCTTTGTCCGCCCTAGTGTTCTTACACGGTGGTACCCCAGTGGTTGCAGCATGGCTAGTGGAAAGCTGTTGACTTTCACTTGTGGAGACTGCAGTTGGCCTTTCAGGGTGACCTAGAAAGCCAATTACAAACTGCACCACCTTTGCATAGGCGGCAGCAGTCAGACTGAAAGGTAACAAAAGTCAGAGTGAGAGAGAATGCTGTCATCCTGATAAAGAACAGCAGGCTTGTGCTCCACTGGGACAGCACCTCAGCAATCTTAGTAATCTGTAGGAGAACAGATTACTGGACTGCCACAAATATCTTCATGCCCCTTAAGCATGAGATCCGCAGGCATGAGGCATCAGCCTGAATCTGCATGACATGACCTACATCTGGGTTTCTACTGCAGCACTGAGACATTGGGTGGTTTCCATCGGTGTTGCAATGGAAGCTGAGACATCAGCCACCAGACCCTGCATCCATGGGTCCGGCCAACACTTCCATCCTGGAAAACACAGGCTCCAAGCTCTACACAATGCCAAGATCCAGTGTCACACCATCAGCAGCTGGTACTTCATGCCATATAACAGAACTAGGGTAAGTTGGAAGCTGAGAAAGGGCATAAGGCACGCAGAAACTGTCATCCTGAATGCTCTAAGCAATGTAGATGCTTGGGCTCTGTTGCTGCCAGCCCTATACATGGAGCACCAATCCTCCATGGGGATCAGCAGATGAAGGCATGCCAATCTCCTTTGATTATCTATAGTTCATTGCAAGAAAGCTTGTCCTTCAGGGAGAGAGAGAACAGAATGTTTGGATGATATGCCCGCCAGAACTGAATTGGTGGAAGCTGTGGGATATGGATGTGAGGCTGGCATTACTAGAAGGTGTGTGAGTGTGATATGAAGTACGTGACTGTTAGGTGAGAGCCCTGGCTGTCAGTCACTGCTGTGGTGTGAATGTTGGGGCTAAAGTGCATTGAGCAGCATGGGAAGGAGATGAGATATATAGATGCATTCACTGTCCTTTACCACCCATGCATGCACCACCTTAGATCATTAAACTTCTTCCCACACTGCTGCCAAGTCCTTGGGGCCAGACTCTGCGTGGCAGCCTTTCTGACCACTACACCATACTCCCTTCAGAGGATATTCCTTGAGGCCTCCCAGCTCTCCAGAGGACCATTATGCCTCTACTTTTGTTTATCTCCATGACTAATGCCTCCAGCCCTCCATCCATGAACTGCAGTGACCTTTCTCTGCTCCATTGTCATTCTCTTGATTAGTAGCACTGACAGTTAGCAGCAGCTTCCTGTGGGTTGTACTGGGCAGGAGCCATGGAAATGAAGAGGTTGCACAATGTTTGCATGCTGCCTGCCTCATAAAAATGGGTGTGGACAGATCACGAGTTGTGATCCCCTGCCTGAAAATAGGCCTTAACAAAAGTTCTCCTATTGTATGCTAGTCGTATACTTTCATCCTCAAAACTAACCCCCCTGTGGTAATCTGAAGTGTAATACACCTTTAAGAGAATGTGAGCAGATTGACCACGTGACTGTAAGACTCAATAGCTGTGTAGCACAGGCTACCATGCTAATGTTAGTCTAGGGTAGGGTCTGGTTGGAGAAGCACACATCATTTTAGTGCTCTGTTGTTTGTGTAAATAAATAGCATGTGCTTCATTTCATGTTGGTCTCTAAGTCTGCAGCACATTGTAATCAACTGATAAACAGGCACCCGGTTCGTGAGCAAAGTGACCCCACAGTAAAACATAACACCCTCCAACCCTTCTTAGTTTTTATGTTTATGGCAAAGAAGCTTTGAAAAAATTAGAGATAAAGTTTCGAGTCCATATGACTCTTCTTCAGATCTGAAGTCACACAGACTCGAAACGTTATCTCTGTCTCTCTCTCTCTCTCCACAGATGCTGTCAGACCTGCTGAGTTTTTCCAGCATTTTTTTGTTTTCATTTCAGAATTCCAGCATCCGCCATATTTTGCCTTTATTGAAAAAAATTAGAAATGGTTCTTGAAGGGAAATAGGTGTTTGCTTTTGAAAAACAGATAAAATTTTCTGGTAGTAGTCAACTGTTATTCTGAAGAGCAAGTCTTAACCGATTGTTAACCTTTCCCCTCTAAACCATATTCTGCTTAAATTGAACATAAAAACCTTTAGAAGGTTAAGTGATCTCTGTATGGTGCTGCTCAAACTTAGGAACACATTTTAACTATGTTTGTGTTGATGGAATAACGCTAAGTGAGGAAGATTGTACGGCAGGTGTTGAGTGGTCAATGTATCTGTCAACTGGAACTGTCACTGTTTTAAGATAAAAAGGAGTTAGACAAGAGGTTTCACTGGGATCTCTTTAGAAAAAATACTTCATAAAATTTTAAAACAATCATCTGTGAGATCCTGTTCAGTGTCTGGCAACACTTCACCTCAAATGTTCACTTCACACTGGTAGTTAATGTTTAAGAGATTGAAAGAATAGTTGCTTAATAATGTCCTCACACTGTGCTGTAAATAATTGACAAGTAGAATAATGAAAAAAAACTGATATACAACTAGAATAATCCATTCAAGATGCTTCAGTAATGTTGTAAACTAAAAAGTGTAAGCTCACTCCAAACCTATCTACTGCTCCTCCAGCTTCTCAACAACGAAGGTCCAGAGTGATATGGAATAGCCAATCATTAGACCACAATAAACTCCAGATTGCATTCCTGCTGCCAAAGGCCAGGGTACTGTGATTGTGCCATTTCTCATCAAGCCAATAACCACCCTGCAAAAACATGAACTCACTCTTACCAATGTGTGCTGCTTCCTTAATGTATGGAACCACCCGGGTAGCTATCTATGTATTTGTCAGTACTTAATAACACATAACTTACCCAGCTGACTAAACTTTGCAGATGTCAAAACTTTAAAATATATTTCGGTAAAACTACCAATATTAAACTAGTTTTCTATGATGTTAGTCTCCAGGTATTTTTACCATCTATTATTCTCTATATATAAACAACTGTAAATATTAAGTCTGAAATCTAGACTCATCTGCAGCTTTTGGTGGCAGAGGGATGGCTGTAGTGGCAATTGAATTGAAGCTGTCTTGGAACTAAGTGTGAATTATGCCAGCGTAGACGCTGGGAAGTTGGGAAGGTCGAGGATGAGTCACCGTAAAACTGCAACATCTGCTTCATCACAAAGTTAGGATTTGAAGTGAGATAATCTCGGTGTGTGATGGCAGTGATACAGGAGGCAGATTCAAAGATGTAGACAATGATCATTCCCAGGAAGGAGAGTCTGGAACTTGGGGCAGAGTCTCAGGATAAGGGTCAATCATTTGGAACTGAGATGAGGAGTGATTTCTTCACTCAAGGGGTTGTGACCCTTTTGAATTCTCTACTGCAGAGGCCACAGATGCTTAGTCATTGAGTACATTCAAGATTGGAATTAATAGATTTTTGGATACTAAAGCAATGAAGCGAAATGTGAATTGGGCAGAAAAATGGAGTTGAGATGGAAAATCAGCATGATCTTATTGAACAGCGGAGTGTGCTTGAGGGGACATAAGGCCTACTTCTGCTTCTATTTCTTATATTCCTATAAATCTAACCAACCATATTAATTCCCTGTTTCTTAACATTTGACTACAGCTTTAAAAAAAAATATTGAAGAACTGTAAGAATAGGAAAATTCAGACTACTTGCTGTCCTGATGGCTCAGGAGATGAAGGCATAGATTTCAATTCTGGTGGGAAACTCTGCTCCTGACCTTCACAGAATGAGACGCAGGTCATTTCTAACTCACAGATAAGTGAGGGTATCAGCTGCTGGGTTGTCTCATAGACGTGGGGGTTGGTGGGAGGCGGGTGGATGGTGGTGGCCGCGAGATTGCACCAGGGAACATCTAAGATTTCACCCTTCTGGACTAGGGTTGCCCTCCTGTTTCTCTGGGCCCAACAAGAAAAACGATCAAACAAAAATTACTTGTAAAAAAAATCCTTTTTTGGACCTCTTCTAATCCTGAATTTTTTTAAATTTACCTGTAGGTCGAAAATTATGAAATGGTGGCAGATCATAGTTTATTAAGAGTTGAGGGAGAAAACCAATTGCCGACAAATACCTTCTGTTGGTTATTTATAGAAGTTATATCCATTATTCAGCTGTTTTAAATCATAAATGCATTCAAAGCACTTTGACAAACAATACAAATGAGATTCATGTTTGCTCTTGAAAAGCACAGTTTCTATTTTCCCTAAGGAAAGGGTTATCATTGGTTGGAGGGAACTACCTGCAACTGAGCATAATGAAAGGTAGAATTGTAAATTTCAGGTTCAAAAATGTTTCTTGATATGATCTAATGAAGTCTGATTCTAATCATAATTTTTTTTAAATCAATAAACATGTTCAAAACTTATTATTGTTCCTGTGCATATCTTTACGTTTGAGAGGGTTAAATTTTCTAGTGATGTAAGTGCCCAGCCTTATAGGTTGGTCACTGGAACTGAAAGCCCTTCAATTGGACTGATCCATTAGTACAGACCATTAGAGGACAACGGGCAGAGCTTTACTCCTTGCGGGCAGGCACGTGCCCGACCCGATCGGGCATGAAGTCACGGGAGACAACGACGGGTGAGCGCCCTGATGTCATCCTGCACACAGGCAATCTTCAGGTTGGCGGTGCCATGCCCGCTATCAATTAAAAGGCCGCTTCAGAGCATTAAAAAGGCAATTGATTCAAATTTTACGTTGTCTGTGCAAGTTAGTGCTTGTTGCATGGGCAAAACATTTTACAAAGACTCATTCAAGGGTGGGATAAATAGGGTCAGCAGCATTGTCATTGTGAGTAGTGAAGAGTTTAGGAGATAGTTTGCTGCTGCTTGCTTATTTGAACTTGACAGCTTCATCTCTGTTCTGAGCTTCAGTCACAGAAATCCTACGCTTCATTTCAGGACTCATTAGTGTCTCCAAGGCCCCTGGAGAATTTTGACCATTTGGACTCTTCCAGGTATCAGACAACCTTCTGTAACCCTGGTAGTAGCTCTCTGCTGGAGGCACCTCCACTGAGGAAGAAGAGAGGGGCAGAAGGGAGGGGAGGCCAAGGGAGTGACCTGTGGGAGGAGAAGCACAGGCACAAGGGGCACAGGGCCAGCAGGTAGTCTAAGGCATAAGAGGCTACTGAAGACACCACTATCCTGCTGCCAGGGTTTACAGACAGCGATGCAGCTACCTCAATATGTCTGAGGTGCAATGCTGAAGGAGGCTCTGCCTCTCCACGGAGACCTCTATTTGTCACATGATTGGGCCTGAGATCACCTCCAACTGTGTGGGTGGACAACCCATGCCCTTGAAGATCACAGTGGCACTCAACTTTTATGCCTCTGGCTCTTTCTAGGGCTCAATGGGGGATCCGTGCAGAGTGTCCCAATCAGCTGTACAGAATTGCATCAAGCTGGTGACAGAAGCTCTGTACGGACGAAGCCAGCCAGGCTGAGTGAGCCAGAGAGTTTTCAGTGATTGCTGGGTTCCCCTGTATCCAGGGTGCAATCGACTGCACACATGTGGCCATCAAGATGCCAGTGGGCCAGCCGGGTGTCTTCATCAACAGGAAGGGATTCCACTCAATGAACATCCAGATAGTTTGTGAACACAAGATGCAAGTCTGTGCAAGGTACCCTGGCAGCTCCCATGGTGCCTATATCCTCAGACACTCTCAGATGCAAATGCTAGTGAGTGACCCAGCCCAACTGGATGGATGGCTGCTGGGTAACAAGGGATACCCATTGAAAAGGTGGCTTATGATGCCTCTCCACCACCTAAAAACAGGGACAGAGCAGCGTTATAATAGGAGTCATGCCTCCACAAGGGCGATGATAGAGAGGACCATAGGTCTTCTGAATGTGCGCTTCCAATGCTTGGACTGTTCAGGGAGAGCACTACAGAGCGGGTGTCACTGATGGTTGTCATATGTTGTGTTCTCCACGATCTGGCACTGTCAAGGGGGTTCCACTGGAGGAACAGGATCTTGAGGCAGCTCCGCAGGTCACAGAGGATGAATCCAGTAGTGAGTCAGTAAGGGAGCACGGTGCGGACAACACTGAGGGTGGATGAAGACCTCTGTATCCTTCAGGGAGGCAGGAACACCAAGGACACCTTGATCCAACACTCCTTCAGCTAGGCTGCCAAAGATTTGCTTCCACCTCATGCCAGGGCTGCCGCCTACATCCTGGATGTCTGAAATTACCCTTTCATTTGAATTCAAAGTCCACTCAGTGCCTGTGCAATAGAGTTTAGAGCCACTCAAGTCCAGCATTACATATTGGCGTTCCCCACACCAAAAAGAAATGTGAAGCAAACTCAGGCCATTAAGCCAAAAGCAAAATTTATATAATTTTGACACTTAAAACATATTAACATTACCATATCTGGTGTTGATGACCTTGGTGCTCATCCTCCAGCCCGTGGAGTCTGTGCTGGCCCTGCCTGAGAAAGAGCAGCCAATGCCATGGCTGGCATCTCTCCAGTTATCGCAGCTTCATCAGATGCCATGGTCACTGGCAGAGGGGCGGAGGAGTTGCTGCCATCATCCCGAGAGCCCGCAGAGACAACCAGCAGCTCATATGCCAACATAAAGTCGCTTTGGACCTCCCTGCTCACCATTAATGGATACTGAGTGCCTCATCCATCTCCCACACTGGCTGAGGTCAGTGTTTGTGTGAGGGCTTGCAGGTCTGAGCGCAACCCCAGGAACCCCTGATTCTGTCCCTGGAGCTGCCTCTCCACGAGAGTCACCAATCTCTCAATGGAGGAGGCAGCGCGCTTGGCCATGAGGGTCAATGCAGTACTTATGCTCCACATGGATTCCTCCACAACAGAAACCATGGGACATATGCCCTCATGGATCTCCACCAGATCCTCCCGCGCATCGCACTGAACATCCAGCATCTTCCGCCTAATGGACGACTCCAGAGGCTCATCATCTGCCTTCGACTCAGCATCATCCTGATTTCCAGCAATCCTCCGACTGCCGGCGCCCTGGGGACTCTCTGCCTCCTCCCGCTCCTCAAGCGAGTGTGAAGTGCCCTCACCAATGTGTACCGATGTTCTAGCTGACGATCTAATACCCACCAAGGTGCTGGTATCTGCGTTGGTTCTTGGTCCAGAGAGTGGGTTTGATGCAGGTGCAATTGAAGCCTGGTACTCTTCTGGCATCAGGGATGGCTCTTTGGGGTCCTGCATATGAGTGTGTGCGGTGAATTAAGGGAGAACAACAACACATCATTAGCTACGGTGATCACACTGTCACTGTGCATGCCAGGTGACAGAATGGAGATCTGCATCATGGTGCCATCGTCTTTCAATGATCAACGAGGACTCCAGTTTTGTGCCTCCCAACAATGAAGAGACTACACAAGAATGTTTGCACAATCCGAAACTCTAACCTCTGTGCGCTGCACTCTTACCTTCGTCAGAGACCCCTGCCTCTCCACGATTAGCTGAAAGAGGTGGGTGACAGCTCTCCAGCTCAAACTGTTCAAACTGCGTCATGATTAGGAGGTTTGGAGGGCCTCTGCCTGTCCTTGACCTCTCTATATTGTTATGGCGCCTCTTCTCCTGAATGGACAGAGGAGCATGGATTAGTCCACTCTCTACCTGAAGCGCCATTGCAGCCTGACCAACCCCACCTGAGGAGCACCTTGCAGGACATATCCAAGTCATGGCCCTCGAGCTGCAAGGCACTCAGTCCAGGCAGCCAGGGCTCACCCCCCTTGGCCAGCTCAGGCATTATTGGCAGTTGGCACTCAGACTCTAACACCCCTGAGCTCCACGGGGGGGACTGCCAGCCCTTAACACTTCTCCACAGTCATCCATGCCGCCCTTGCTGAGCGCAGCAGGTCGTTGAACCTTTTGTGGCACTGCACCCACGTGCGCCTCATGACGCCTTGGCTGCTGACCTCAGCTGCCACCTCCCCCCAAGCATTTTTTGGTCTGATGAGGTGGTCTCCTCCCCCTATCACTGGGAATGAGGGCGTCCTGCCTGACAGCCACCTCCTCCACGAGGACCGCGAGGCATTCATCCGTAAAACAGGGGGCCCAGTGCACACCTCCCCTGCCCTCCTGTCTGATGTCTCCAGCTGCTGTTGAGGCCATTGCTTCAGCCTCCAGACTGCTGAATATGATTCTCCCCTGGCAGCCTTCAGGGAGCTGCCTCTGCCAATTTTAAACCGCCCGCCCAGTTGTCATTGGACCTAGCTCCCAACAAGGCCCCCACCCAGCCCTTCCCGACCATTGGGAAGATGCATTTCACACACTGGGTGGGCCTTAATTAGCCAGCCAGCGTGAAATTGCGGTTGTGGGCCAATCACAGTCAGGGGCCTTTTTCCTAACCACTCCCGGGCCTGCCCATTGCGCGTGCCCACCAAGGGAAAAATTTAGGCCAATGGAATGATAAGAAGGTTTTTAAAAAGCACATTAGACATGTTAGGAACTTGGCAACATTTCATTCATTTTCCGATGACTTTATTTTACCTGTGCACTAAATCATTTTGCTCCTCTATAGTCCTTTGTTTCTCAACGGTAAGTGACTTCTTAGGTGAATTGCCGTTATAAATCAAATGGATCTTTATTTAACGGGTTGATATTATGTAGTAAATTTCTTTTAGCAGACTTTTTATCCAGCTTGCAAACTGCTGATTTAATGATATAATCAATACAGCATGCAATGTAGTGTTATCTATTGATTTGCTCCTATCCATGCAAATTGATAAATCTTTTAAAATTATCACAGATGACAAGCAGTTATGATGCATTATGTTCCCCTTGTCATTCAACAACATTACCATTAGTAAATCCCTCACCATCAATATCCTGGAGGCCACCATTGACCAGAAACAAGCCATATAAATATTGTGGCTACAAGATCAGGACAGAGGATGGGTATTCCGCAGTGAGTGACTCATTTCCCGACTCACCTCCTGAGTCCCCAAAGCTTTCTCACCAACTACAAACACAAGTTAAGAATGTGATGAAATACTCCCCTAGACAAGTGAAGCTCCAACAATACTCTAGAAGGAAAAAGCAGCCTGCTTGATTGACATCCCATCCGCCATCTTAAACATTTACTTCCTCCACCAGTTGCATAATGCAGCTACGGTCTGTACAATCTACAAGTTGCACTGCAGCAACTTACTTCTTCGACAGCACCTCACAAACTGTGACCGGGTGCAAGTGCATGGGAATATCACTACCCTCAAGATCCCCTGCAAAGTCATACTCCATCCTGACTTGGAAATATATCACTGTTTTTTCATTGTCACCAGGTGAAGATCTTGAAACTCTTTACTTAACAGTACTATGGGTGTACCTTCACCACACAAACTATAGAATTTGAAGAAGGCATCTTGCCATTTACTTCTCAAGGGCATTTAGGAATGGGCAATAAATGGTGGCCTTGTTAGCAACACCCACATCCCACGAATGAATAAAATAAATGTAGATGTAACCTGAACGTAGCCAACATATGGAATCTAACTGTGGTTATGGAATAGGCTTATTTGTTGCAGTAACTGATCTCTCCCTTTCCAAAGCATTACCTTTACTCCTTTAACATAAAATGGAATTCAATAATCATAAACTAACCTCATTTATTTCTTAGACTACGTACTTTGGTACATGCTATGCATCAGGAAGTCTTGGGTTTAGCAATGAAATACTTCATTTTGTTTTCAAAATATCCTCAATGAATTGTTGTTTCCTTAATTTTGTACTTATTTTATCAAAATAAGTGAGAAAATAAAGAAATGCAAGGAACTCGCTTACTGTTTCATCATTTAAAGTGATTTATTTAATTATGTAGGCTCTTTGTTTCAATTGTTTCTGCAAACCTCCAAATCTGTAATTATAGATGGGAACCATGTGGATGTTTTGAAAGTCGCAAAGCTCAAAATTTGATATATGTGGCAATATGTAGAAGTCACTTTTGGATGTGCTTGGAAACATTTTGGCTCTGTTACTGGGATTTGTAGATGGTCCGGTTTTACTGTGGCACAGCTTACTTTATTTACTTAATTCATTTGTCTACTATTTCTATGTAAGAAGCTAATACTAAAACCAATCAGTAGATGATGAAAAAGCAAACAACCTTGACCTTAGTCTATCAGTGCTTTTTATCAGCCTCAGAATATTTCAGCTGAGTTTCTATCTTGCAAAACCTGTCAATATTCTTCAATGAATACTTCAGACATATGTGAAAATAATTGGTAGTCAGAGTTGAATTACAGGCACATTCATAGCTTGAAATATTGATAGAGTCATTACTAGAACATTCATCTTTCTTCCTGTTTCCAGAGCAGACTAATCCGCTAGTGAATTTTCATGCAGCTTTTATTTCAGAGCTTTTCCCTTTAAAGGCACAGTACAAAGTTTGTTTGGGGTCAGCACAAGCAGCTGTCATGGGATATATTTTGCTTCTTCTTTAATGTTTGTAAAAGTACAAAGTGAGTTTTGGTGCTTCATACTAATATCCCTGAATCCATAATACTAGACGACAAGCTCAGTGGAACCCCAGGCACTGAGTACGACCATTGGATCTGAATCTGAATTGACTTGCCTTGGCCTTAGTTGTGTTTCTGTTTTGTTTGGTTCACTTGGTACTCAAGCTGGATTGCTGCTTAACAAAATAGTTTACATCTTTTTTTAATGAAGAAAGGACATTTTCAACAGCCATTTCACCATCCAGCCTTTCATTTTCCACTGTAATGACAGATATAAGTGTCTGATTCAACCAGCAGCACAGCAACAAGAGAGGTTATTCTGAAAATAAAAGATATCAATTTCCAAATGCAAAATACTGCAGATGCTGCAAGTCTGAAATAAAAGCAGAAAATGTTGGAAATGCTCAGCAGGTGAGGAGCCATTTGTGGAGAGAAATTGACTAGTAATGTAATAACTGGCTTTAATTTCTTGGTAGTTTCACTCTTAAGAATTCCTGCAGTCCCAATGATTGATTGTCCATACATTTTTGTGAAACACCAATGATGTGGGGTGGGATGAGATGAGCATGGGATTTCTGATTCTTGCAATCATTGATAGAATATACACCCTTCTTTCTAACCAATGATGCGGTGGGGGAAATTAACAGGCTAAAACCGCACATTGTGGCACTGGGGAATTGACTACATTTAGATACAGGCCTCAATGTAACTCAATGCTGCAGTATCAATCTTTAAATATTTGTTTTGAAAATGTTGATGTGAACTGTACAATTGAATTGAATTCAAATATGAAAATTGATCTATAAATGTAGTCAGAAATTCTCTACTCACAATCTAAAAGCACAACTGGTACTCATTACTTGGTCTAGTGTACTGTTAATGCCACTTACAATTTGCCCCAATTATATTAATGATATAAGGGTCCATTTAACTGCCATCCATCCAACTGTCGCACTTCTACAGCTACCTTTAAATCACACATTCTTTAATGATCGTGTTTCCAGAAGATATACTGAAGTCAGGTTGTTTTTTAACTTTGAAATTCCAGATCCTCTTTCAGATCGGAATGGTGCAGGGAAGCCAGCATATTCAAAAGTGGGGGAGCGGGTCCAGAAAGTAGTACTGTGGAGAGCAGGACTGGATCAAGAAGAAGACTTCAAAGCTGAATTCTTAGATTTGAAGTCTAGCTGAACAAATGAAGATTGAACTTTTGTTGCATTCTAGTTTCACTCCTTTTCTTTCCAATTAATTTAAACAAATTGTACCTATTTTCCAAAACTGTTCAAGGAAATATTTTAAGAAGAAAACCAATATTATGATGCATTCATTTGTTTCACAAAGAGTGGTACTTTGAGTTAACACACTGATCAGAATGGACTGAGGGTGAAATTACATCAAAGAGATGTGCAAATAAATTCTGAACAGTATTTTGATCCTTAATAGACATAACATTGTTTAATCACAAATTAAATTTGTAGCAATCTTCAGTGGGTGAACAGAATAAATGTCATTCAATTGTGACATCTAATTTGTCTCAGTTTAAGAGTCCTCTGTAGGCTCCAAATCCCAAATCGTCACAGTTAACACTTTCAAATTATAACACGAAGCAAAAGGATGAGCTGACTGGTATGTGGTTTTAATTCCCTGATAGTCTGTGGGCATGTTGTATCAGCTGGACTTCAAAGTTCAGCTGCAGAGTATTGATTTGCTGTGGGGACCCAGCTTTAATGAATCTGATGAACTGAACATGAGAAAGGATTAAAGTGTCATTTGGTGCCTGATGAAGTGGAAATGCTTTTCAGTTTGCATATCAGATTTCTGAGGATCAGCAGGAGAAGTTGCCCTTCAAGGTAAGTTCATTTCTTTTATTTATGGGACGAGGAGCAGGAGGCACTCTTCCAGGCTCCACAAGGGAAGTGTAGAATTCTCTTGCTCAGACTCCCACTGCCATCTTCCCAAAACCACCCATTCCTGTATTCACCTTGGGCCCAACCATCCACTGGTCAACTTAGTCGAGACGTCAGTTAGTGGCTGTTAAAATTGGCTGGGTGACCTTCTGCCTCAGAAGTTATAGACTAATAGACTCGTAGATGTTTACAGCACAGAAAGAGGCCATTCGGCCCATTGTGCCCATGCTGGTCAACAAATATCTGACTACACTAATCCCATTTTCTAGCGCTTGGCCCATAGCCCTGGAGGCAATGACAATGCAAGGGAATATCTAAATACTTCTTAAATGTTATGAGTGTTTCTGACTCAACAAACCTCTCAGGCAGTGAGTTCCAGACTCCCACCACTATTTGGGCAAAAAAAATTCTCCTCAACTCCCCTCTTAGCCTTCTACCTCTTACCTTAAATCTATGCCCCCTGGTTATTGACCTCTCTACTAATGGGAAAAGTGTCTTCCTATCCACCCTATCTATGTCCCTCATGATCTTACACACCTTTATCAGGTCCCCTCTCAACCTTCATTGCTCCCAGGAAAACAACCCAAGCGTATCCAATCTTTCCTCATATCTCAGCCTACACAGCATCCTGGTAAATCTCCTCTGCACCCTCTAGAGTGCAATCACATCTTTCCTATAATGTGGTGACCAGAACTGCACACAGTATTCCATTTGTGGCCTAACCAGCATTTTATACAGTTCCAGCATAACCTCCCTGCTCTTGTATTCTGTGTCTCGGTTAATAAAAGCAAGCATCCCATATGCCTTCTTAACCACCTTATCCACCTGCCCTGCTACCTTCAGGGATCCGTGGATATGCACACCAATGTCCCTCTGATCATCAATACTTTCCAGGGTCCTACCATTCATAGTGTAATTCCTTGCCTTGTTAGCCCTCCACTAATGCGTTACTTCGCACTTTTCCAGGTTGAATTCCATTTGCCACTGCTCTGCCCATCTGGCCAGTCCATTGATATCCTCCTGCAGTTTACAGCTATCCTCCACACTATTTACCACCCTACTGATTTTCATGTCATTAGCGAACTTCTTGATCATACCCCCTACATTTAAGTCCAAATCATTTACGTACACCGCAAACAGCAAGGGCCCCAGCACTGAGCCCTGTGGAACCCCACTGAAACAGACTTCCAGTCACAGAAACATCCCTTTACCATCACCCTCTGCTTCCTGCCTCTCAGCCAATTTTGGATCCAACGTGCCACTTTGCTGTGGATCCCATGGGCTCTTACTTTCTTGACCAGTCTGCCATGAGGAGCCTTGTAAAATTCCTTCCTAAAGTCCATGTAGAACACATCAAATGCATTACCCTCATCAAGACTCCTGGTCACCTCCTCAAAAAATTCGATCGACTTTGTCAAACACGACCTTCCCTGAACAAATCCAAGCTGACTAGCTGCTAAATTCTGCCTTAGTGTCAGTCTGTGATCAGCATATTTTTAACAGTCCCATTTTCAGCACCTCTAAAGAGCCAATCCAGTTGAGATGAAGGGCAAGGGGGCAGTGCCAAAAGAGAGCCACAGAGGGCTGAGCATTCAGCTGGTCAATGTTTGTGGAATTAATAGCAGCACCAAAATTCCTCTCAGCTTCATAAAAATTACATTAAAAAACATCCACCAGCAATGTTTCTGGGACGACTTCTAATAATGCCTTTAAGGACCACTTGCTTAAGCCATTCATGGAAATCATTAAACTTGTTCCTTGGTAAAATCATAAAATCTTCTCAATTGTCATTAAAAACCTAGCTACCACTCCTGCCTGATACGGCTTACATGCAGCATGAAGCAGTCTTTTATGTTTTTTTGGTTATCCAGTTCGCTTTGTCTGGTGAACGCAAGCTGCGCCCTTGATATTAACACATTAGTTGGTGCTTGAAACAGCATAGGTAGAGAGAGACTGAATAACTGAACAAACATTGGTGGCTTATTGGGACTAAGAACAGAACACTAACACCATGAGTTGAATCTTCGGCTCAGCGAGCAGGGGTGGGGCCTGCTCGCCGAGGCATAAAATGACACATGGTGACGTCAGGCGGGTCTCCCGACATCACGGCACGTCATTCAGGATTTCACTTCGACAGCATTCCACAGGGAGCATTCCCTCCGGGACACCCCAATCCACTCCCCCATCACCTCCTACACCACAACCCCCTCCCACGGCACCTTCCCATGCAACCGCACAAGGTGCAACACCTGCCCCTTTACTTCCCCTTTCCTCATCGTCCAAGGGCCCAAATACTCGTTTCAAGTGAAGCAGCATTTCACTTGCATTTCCCTCAATTTAGTCTACAGCATTCGCTGCTCCCAATTCGGTTTCCTCTACATTGGAGAGGCCAAACGCAGACTGGTTGGCCGCTTTGGACTGTCAGCAAACATGACCCAGTCATCCCTGTCACTTGCCATTTTAACACACCACCCTGCTCTCATGTCCACATGTCTGTCCTTGGCCTGCTGCATTGTTCCAGTGAAGCTCAACACAAACTGGAGGAACAGCACCTCATCTTCCGACTAGGTACTTTACAGCCTTCCGGACTGAATATTGAGTTTAACAAATTCAGATCATGAACTCTCTCCTCCATCCCCACCCCCCCTTTCTGATCCCCCCTTTTCCAATAATTTATCATTTTTTATCTTTTTATTTTTTATATATATTTTTTTCTTTTTCCACCTATTTCCATTATTTTTAAATCTATTTCCATCAATTGTTTTATCTCTACATTTTAGCCTATTTCGATCCCTTCCCCCTACCCCACCCCACTAGGGCTATCTGTACCTTGCTCGTCCTGCTTTCTACTCTTAATGTCATCATTATCACATTCCTCAGCTAATATCACCACCTTCAATACCCCTTTGTCCTTTTGTCAATGACATTTTTGGCAATCTTTCTTTGCCATCACCTATCACTGGCCCTCTACCCAGCTCTACCTGTCCCAATCCCCTCAACCAGCTTATATTTCACCTCATTTCTATACTTCTTATTCTGATGAAGAGTCATATGGACTTGAAACGTTATCTGTGTTCCTCTCCGTAGATGCTGTCAGACCTGCTGAGTTTTTCCAGCTATTTTTATTTTTGTTTCAGATTTCCAGCATCCCCAGTATTTTGCTTTTAAATTTAAAACTGAGACAAGTTCCTGGGGAATTGGAACCTTCAAGCTGTTATCTGGCAGGGGAGGTGGCGAGTCAGCATGTGCGATCTGGCTTCCCGGATCGGTGAATATAGGTGTATTCATGAGCAGCCAACATCAGTGAACACCTCTGGGTGCGAGGATATGCAGTGGTGAGGTACCGCCTTATCCTCCCCAAATAATCCCAGCAGAAGGTTGTGGTCGGACGTAATGTGAAAATGGCGACTGTGGAGTTATTGATGGAATTTCTGAACACCAAACACAACAGACAAGCCCTCCTTCTCATTTTGAAAATATTGTCACTCTGCAGCACTGAGCCTGCGAGGTGTATAACCAATGGGTTTATCGGAGCCATCCGATGTGAAAGTACAGCCCCTACTCCATAAGTGGGTGAGTCGCAAGTTAAAATTAACTCTTTCTCTGGGTCAAGGTGGACCAGTAGGGTCAATGATCTTAACAATTGCTTTACCTTCAGAAATGCATCCTGGTGTGGAGCTTGCCAAATCCATTTATGGTTTTCCTTAAGCAACCTGTATAATGGAGCCAGTATGGTTGATAGATTTGGGATAAAACGCCCATAGTAGTTTAGCATGCCTAAGAAGCCTTTAGTTCTGTAGTGTTTCTCAGTGCAGGTGCCTCATGAATAGCCTTGACCTTTTCTTCCACAGGATGCAGGGCCCTGCACGTCAACCTTATGGCCCAAGTAAACTACCTCTTTGGCTTGGAAAAGATATTTTTCTCATTTCAAGCGCACCCAGTTTGTGAGAAGCATTTCAGCACCTCTTCCAAATTAGCTAAATGTTTTTTGTCAGCTCCTCCAGTGACTAAGACATCATCCAGATAAACAATGCCATGGGGCAGTCCCTGAAGTAGATTTTCCATGGTACGCTGGAAAATAGCACACATCGATGAGGCCCCAAAGGGTAGTCGAGTATGTTGATATAACCCTCAATGTATATTAGTAGTCACAAATTCCCTAGAGCCTTCTTCTAACCCAACCTGCTGGTGGGCATGTCTCATGTTGAGTTTGAATATGTGATGCCCCCTGCCAATTTCAAGTATAATTTATCAGTCTTCGGTATCGGGTGTCTATCAAGTTTGACCACTGTGTTTACAGTCAACTTATAGTCACCGCATAAGCGAACACTTTGGTCTGGCGTCAGTACGGGTACCATGGATGCTGCCCACTCGGAAAATTGCACCGGTTGTAAGATACCCAACTTTTCCAGCCTGTTTATCTTGGTCTCAACCTTGTCCCATTGAGCATAAGTGGCTGGCCTGGCTCTGATAAATCTGGGTGTTGCTTTAGGGTTTACGTGGATTTTGAATTGTAGCCCATGAATCATTCCTAGCTCAGCACTAAAAATGGAAAGGTACTTTTGTAACAATTCCTGTAAGTTTCCTGTTCTGATTTGAAAAATCTCAGCCCATTGTAATTTATTCTTTTTGAGCCAGTTGCGACCAATTAAACTGGGACCCGCCCCGGCTACTACTATAAGGGGTAAATTTGCAGACTGATCCCCATACTGCATCAGGACTTGACATATTCCTTTCACTCTTATTTCTTTGCCAGTATATGATTTTAATTTATTGTGTGATTGTTCCAAACTTAAAGGATGGACTCCTTTATTCAAGTGTCTGAGCATATGTTCTCCTATGACATTGATTCCCCAGTATTGACCTCGATCTTGATGGGTTGTTCATTGACTCTAATAACTACCTGGATTGGCTCAGTTCTACCTACTTTCAGGTTGTATAATGAATAGACGTAGATTCTGCTTCCTCTGGTTCTTTGACC
This sequence comes from Carcharodon carcharias, assembly GCF_017639515.1. Lineage (NCBI taxonomy): Eukaryota > Metazoa > Chordata > Chondrichthyes > Lamniformes > Lamnidae > Carcharodon > Carcharodon carcharias. The sequence continues at coordinate 169,157,675 of NC_054473.1, forward strand.
AGACAGATTTCGCAATTTCTACCTTTGTTTTTAAAATGCTGTCTCGGCTGATCTTGACAGTGCCACATTATGTGGCCATTGCGGTAGCAGAAAAAGCGTGCGATATTTCTGAACTGTCGATCATCTGCAGGCTGCCTGGATGCATTTCTCGCATTATTGTCATGGGGTTTCACTGTAGTACTGTTGCTCTTCTGTACATAGTGGGCGCTCCCCGCCTTTCTGCGGAGTCCGACGTTTTCACACCTTTTGTTATCGGCTCTTCCCGCCTTACAAGATGGACAGTGCCTTTTTGTGTACCTTTTATTGCCTCCGAAGCTCTAACAGTGCTCTCCATGGCTATTGCCAATTCTAATGCCTTACTGGTCTAGATTAGTTCCAGATAGCAATTGCTTTTGAATTGCATCGTCCCCGATTCTGCACATCAATCAATCTCTCAACATGTCATTAATTGAAGTTCCGAACTCACAAAATTCCATTAATTCCTTTAAAGCAGCTATGTAGCCGGCGATTGTCTCTCCTGGAAGCCTATTCCTTGAATTGAATTTAAAATGCTGCGTAGTGACTGAGGGCTTTGGCTTCAGGTGCTTTTTTTTACAATATTTACCAACTCATCAAAAGTCTTTATATCGGGGTTGTTAGGTGTTGTGAGGCTGCGGATCGGCCCATACATTTTGCTCCCGCATGTGGACAAAAGAATCACCGTCTTCTTGTCGTCTCCCGTGATGTCACTAGCAGTAAAGAACAACGCTAGGATTCAACATAATGAGACCAGTCATAGGAAACAGGGTTGAATGGTTCAAGATGCCCAAACCGCGGCATACCCAATGACTAAGGAGACTGCGCTTTCAAACAGCTTTCATGTTGGTGGTGAAGTTGCCTAGCTGGCTTACCATGGCTTTCTTGATTGCTGTCAAGTGATCCAGTTTATCCTCGTCACCCGTTTTATGCTTTTGGTTATCCGGTTCGCTTTGTCTGGCGAACGCTAGCTGTGCCCTTGATATTAACACATTAGTTGGTGCTTGTAACAATATAGGCAGAGAGACCGATTAACTGAACAAACACTGGTAGCTTATTGGAACTAAGAACAGACCATGTGTGCTTCATCAATTGCCTCCAGCTCTGGTCTTACAGTTACCTAAGTAGCCCATGCAATGTAGCGATTGGTCAATACAGTCACATGGTCAATTGATTACATTCTCTTAAAGGTGCATAGCACTCCACTTTACCACATAGTCCACGTCCAAATGCAGCTGAACCTGAACAATTTCCAGGCTTGGGCTGAAACTAGCAAGTTACGTTTGCGCTGCACAAGTGCTGGACAATGACCATCTCCAACAAAAAGAATCTAACCAACCCCCTTTGATGATCAATGGCATTACCATTGTTGAGTGCCCCGCTATCAACATCCTGGGTGTTACCATTGATCAGAAATAGAACTGGTCTAACCATAAAAATACTAAGGCTGCAAGATCAGGGCAGAGGCTAGGAATCCTGCAGCGGGTAACTCATTTCCTGACTCCCCAAAGCCTGTCCACCATCTACAAGGCACAAGTCAGGAGTGTGATGGACTACTTTCCATTTGCCTGGGTGAGTGCAGCTCCAACCACACTCAAGAAGCTCAACATCATCCAGGACAAAGCAGTCCGCTTGATTGGCAAAACAAAAACAGAATTACCTGGAAAAACTCAGCAGGTCTGGCAGCATCGGTGGAGAAGAAAAGAGTTGACGTTTCGAGTCCTCATGACCCTTCCACAGAACGCTGATTGGCATCCCATCCTTAAACATTCACTCCCTCCACCACCGATGGGCAGTGGCAGCAGACACATGGAACGCCACCCACTGGAAGATCCCCTCCAAGCCACACACCGTCCTGATTTGAAAATATATTGCCGTTCCTTCACTGTTGCTGGATCAACATCCTAGAACCCCCTCCCTAACAGTACCATGGGTTTACCTCCACCAAATGAGTGCAGCGGTTCAAGAAGGCAGCTCACCACCAGCTTCTCAAGGGCTTTTAGGGATGGGCAATAAATGCTGGCCTAGCTAGTGATACCCACATCCCATGAATGAATAAAAATAAACTCCAGTTGCATAAAATAATTCTTAGTGTCCTCAGTACAACAATGATGGACAATATATGTGGCTTTACGGGCACTGCCCACATCTCAAGAACAAATATGATAAAATATAGTATGTTATTCTTCTCATTATAACCACCAACCTGACTTCCTTTTTTCCTCTGCTCATTCAAGAGCTGAGAGAATTATTTCTTCTTTCTCAAATTATTTTCAGTCCTCATCTGTAACATTGGCCAGAATCTTCCATTTTGGAGAATTTCAGTGGCAGGATCAAGTTTGGTGGCAAGATTGGAAGTGAAAGTGTTTTCTGCTGAGGGTGTGGGTGTGGTGCTGGCCACGCGCTGTTCAGCTCATTACGCATGTATCCGCGTGGAGCTTGGTGAATCTCGTGGTGGGTGCAAGCAGGAAGCTGCTGACCCCGCCATTTCATCAGGGGGTCAAAAGTTCCAGCGCCTTATTTAAAGGGCACCCAGACAGCCTGCACTATTCCTTCCACCTTTGCCCTTCCACCCTGCTCTACCCTTCCCTGACAAACCTTCCTCCATTCCTCCCTCCCTTGGTCATCCTGTAGGCACTGTCACCACCCAGTCTCAAGCATAGGCTGGCATTTACAGACGCTCCCCAAAGGGGACAATGCAGCAGCAACTCACCAGAGGTCAACCTCATCAGGTGCACGTCACTTATATGCAGTCATAAATGTGAACATTCTAATTTCTCGCTGATGGGGAACTTAATTTGAAGGGGGAGATTAACTCTGGCAAGCTAGCCTTTTAATGAGCATGCATGACATCCAAATTCATGCAAAATGGCTTCCTGAAATTGTTCATCGGGAAGCTCAATTCACCTCTAATGTCTCGAGAACATAATTGCAAAATTTCATCCTGCCATATGCAAACTGATTTCTGGCCTCACGCCATATTAAGTTCCCCTGCCCGCCCAGCTTCCTGCTGCTGGCAGGACCAGAAGATCCCAGCCATTGTAAGTCCATTGTCTCTGGTTTTCTTACATTAACACTCACACCAAATTTTCAAATTCATACAATCCTCTTTACCACGTAAAACATTTATTTTTTGCTTTATCCTCCATGCACTCCTGCAACAACCCCCACCCCCCCCCCCAACCCCCCCTCACCCCCCCACCCACCGCACCCCGCTGTTTTGACTGAAAATACTTTCAAAAGTATGCTCCATGACTGTCATTCAGGTGGAGGCTGACTTTCATACAGTGCTGCCAACTTTCAATGGTTCTTCGGGGGTCCCACTGTTCTTAAGCTATGCTTACTGAAAATATTCCAAATTTCATAGCTATTTATCATCACTGTAAGTAATACATTTTCACAGATATTTGTATTGCATACAAAGCATTTTGACAGCATATGTAAAAAGCATTGCTGACAGAAGTCCAATAAAACCACTAACCGCTGACATCTGAACATGTTTTTAATCAGTCAAGGATGAGTTGAAGCAGGATGGCAAAGATTTATGTGACCCAATAATCTCAGTAGAGTTTATTTCAGGGATTTGATGACTGGTATCATATTCCACATTGGTATTCCTCAGATCTGAGTTTGTAGCCAAATGAAACTTTTGCGTATGCCAGATCTTGGGAGTAACTTGCCAAGTTTTCTACTTTTAGCAAGGACACTCGTCCATCTTGCAGGCTTGCTGCCAATTCATTTATGGCAATTATCAACACGAGCCCAGGAAATAAGTCTGTCCGTATATAATCTAAGGGCAATCTTCGGGTGGCGTCAGTTGACCTGAAATCGATTGTATTTTTGTCACAATGCTGTGAAGGTTACTGAACACTATTCAGTCCCTGACTGGCATCTTCACTGTGGTGCTAATTAATAACTCTCATACATTTGAAGATGGATCTACCACCACTGCCCACGATACCATCCCCCAACCCCCAGCAAAAAAATACAGAAACTATCAACAGGTAAGATTAATGCAAAAGTCGGTTGAAATCTGAAATCAAAACAGAAAATGATGGAAACGCTCAGCAGGACTAGCAGCATCTGTGGGAAGAGAAACAGAATTAACATTTCAGGTTGCTAACATTTTGAAAGTTTTAACCAAGTTTTAACTACAAACCTGCATTTTTTTTTTCAACAGGATCCCCTCCTGGATACTTGGGCTCTATGTCAGGTGGAAATGTTGCAGAAGAGGCCGCAGCCAAGGAGCAGAGGTGTAACGCCCTGCTGGGGTAAAGGTTACCAGAGTTGGGGGGAGAGGGGCATAACATAACTTGAAGGGTTGGAGGAGATGGAGGGGGATAGTCAGAGAAAGACCATAGGCAGAGGTGGGGGTGTTGACGATTGTGGGAGTTATGATCATAGGGTTTGTGGTGATCGTTGAGGAGTTGGCATTTGTGGGTGGGGAGGCTTGGTGATCACTGGGAGGGTCCATGATATAGTGATAGGGGGAGGGGAGTGATCGTGAGGGGTGGTCATTTGCAGGGCTGTGGCTCAGTATGCAAGTGAGTGTGACTGCTCTTGGGGACTGTAGCAGGTTAGCTTGAGGGGCTGAGGGGAAGCCCTCCTACAACTCCTGGCCCACAAGTAGTGCTGCAAAGGCACTTACCTCTTCATAGACCTTGCCTCCTTTAGTTGCTGGGGTTCCCAAGTCCTAGGATTATTCACTTTATTTTTGTGGTAAAGTGAGGTACCCTCTCCCTTTAAGAGAATGCAGTTTAATGACCATGTGACAGCACTGATGAATCACTGTACAGCACAGGCAACTGGCAACTGTAAATCTAGCTCTGGAGGTTTCTGAGTGAGCACGTATGACCTGGTGCTCTGCCCTATGTCTCAATGAACCATCATTGCTTATTCTTACATCTGTCTCCCTCCATTATTGATTGCAAGCAGCAATTGAGGAGAACATAGGAAGGCACGTAGTTAGAGATCGGTTGACCAACAAGCTCATTTACCCAAGACATACAAATTTTTCACCTTTCAGTTCTTCAAAATGAAAATATCTACAGTGTTCAAGGGCAACATGATCATTGCAGAAGTCTATAAAAAGTTATTTTATGAGTGAGAAAAGTAAGTAGCCTCTAAACTCTTCTGTACTTACACTTTCAGTTGAAGCAAGCAATTTATGTGAAACCTCTGGCAACATTTTAGCAGGCAGCCTACTGCATGATGTTAGAAAAAACATTGCTTGCTTAAAGGTCTAATAATACACATCTCATGTGTTCAGGATGCTCAGGGCATAGTCCTTAGTTATTGGGTTAGCTTCTGGAGATTTTTCTGTTCCCGGTTTCCTGGAACCACTACAGTACTAATGGCAACATGTTGTTTAATACATGGATAACTAAAAAACTTTTATTAAAGTATCCACTTCTTATTCTTTGACATTATCTTGCATTTGAAATTCTTTATTTATTCTTTTTAAACTATTTTAGACTTTATTTTTTAACATAAAAGAACAGAAAGGAAACCAAGTGATTTTTGTCACTACCCAAACTGTTACCTAAAATATCATTATCTCACACCAATCCTTAATAGTCAACTGAAGCAAAGCCCAAAGCACAAATGGCAGACATCCGGCTAGAGGGTTGTCCCTTCACCATTTAGGTGTTGCAGTGACAGTTCTTCCTGTAATGAATGAGATGTTTGCTATGAGTTTTTGTGCTCACCTCCATGTAGTTTTAGTGTAGTTGATTTTTTTTTGTCCATTTCCTGGATGGAAAATTAAAACACATTCTTTAGAAACCAAAATGAGTCCACATCCACCTACATGAACACATCTACAAAAGTGTAATACAAACATACAAATTAAGAGCAGAAGTAGGCCCCTCAGCCCCTTGAGCCTGCTTTGCCATTCAATAAGATCATGGCTAACCTGAATGTAACCTCAACCCCACATTCCTGCCTACCCCTGATAACCTTTCAATCTCTTGTTACTTAAGAATTTATTGAGCTCTGCCTTAAAGATATTCAATGACTCTGCATCCACCGCCTTTTGAGGAAGAGAGTTCCAAAGACTCACAACCCTCTGAGAGAAAAAAATTCTCCTCATCTCTGTCTCAAATGAGCTACCCCTTATTTTTAAACAGTGACCCCCTAGTTCTAGACTCTCCCACAAGAGAAAACATCCTCTCCACATCCACCCCTGTCAAGACCCCTCAGGATCTTAAAGGTTTCATGTAAGTCACCTCTTACTCTTCTAAATTCCAGTGGAAACAAGCCTAACCTGCCCAGCCTTTCCTCATAAGACAACCTGCCCATTCCTGGTATTAGTGTAGTAAACCTTCTCTGAACTGCTTCCAACACATTTACATCTTTCTTTAAATAAGGGGACCAGTAATGAACACAATACTCTAGATGTCGTGGGGGAGTTGGTATTTGTGGGTGGGGGGGGGCTTGATCATGAGGGCTGGTCATTTGCAGGGCTGTGGCTTAGAATGCAAGTGAGTGTGACTGCTCTTGGGGACTGTAGCAGGTTAGCTTGAGGGGCTGAGGGAAAGCCCTCCTACAATTCCTGGCCCACAAGGCCCGGTACAACTGAAGCATAACTTCCAAACATTTGTAATCAATTCCCCTCACAATAAATGATAACATTCTATTAGCTTTCCTTATTACCAGCTGTACCTGCATACTAACCCTTTGTGATTCATGCACTAGGACACCCAGATCCCTCTGAATCTCAGAGCTCCTCAATCTCTCACCATTTAGATAATAAACTTCTTTTTTGTTCTTCCTGCCAAAATGAACAATTTTACATTTGCCCACATTATACTCCATTTGCCAGCTCTTTGCCCACTGACTTAACCTATCTATATCACTTTGTAGTCTCCTTCCATCCTCCACACAAGCTATTTTCCTACTTATCGTCGTCAGCAAATTTAGCCACTATTCCTTCAGTCCCTTCAACCAAGTCATTTACATGAAGTGTAAAAAGTTGATGCCCCAGCACTGATCCCTGTGGCACACAACTTGTTACATCCTGCCAACTAGAAAAAGACCCATTTGTGCCAACTCTCTGCTTCCTGTTAGCTAGCCAATCTTCTATCCATGCCAATGTGTTACCCCCTACACCATGAGCTTTTGTTTTCTGCAATAGCCTTTGATGTGGCACTTCATCAAATGCCTTCTGGAAATCTAATTATAATACATCCATCAGTTCCCCTTTATCCATAGCACATGTGACTCCTTCAAAGAACTCCAGTAAATTGGTTAAACACGATTTCCCTTTTACAAATCATGTTGACTCTGCCTGACTACGTTCAATTTTTCTAAGTGCCCTGCTGTAACATCTTTAAAAATAGCTTCTAACATTTTCCCTATGACAGATGTTAGGCTAACTGGCCTATAGTTTCCTGCTTTCTGTCTCCCTCCCTTTTTGAATAAAGGAGTTATATTTGCTATTTTCCAATCTAATGGAACTTTCCCTGAATCCCGGGAATTATGGAACATTAAAACTAGTGCATCAACTATCTATTTAGCCACTTCTTTCAAGACCTTAGGGTGAAGTCCATCCAGACCTGGGGATTTGTCAGCCCTCAGCCCCACCCATTTGCTTAATACCACTTCCCTGGTGATTGTAATTTTCCTGAGCTCCTCCCTCCATTCCATTTCCTGATTTATAGCTATTTCCAGGATATTACTTGCATCCTCTATAGTGAAGACCAAAGCAAAATATCTGTTTAATTCGTCCGCCATCTCCCTACTTTCCATTATCAATTTCCCAGATGCACTCTCTATAGGATAAATGCTCACTTTGTTAACTCTTTTCTTAAATAAATATCTATAGAAACTCTTACTATCCGTCTTTATATTACTAGCTAGCTTTCTCTCATACTCGAATTTTTCCCTCCTTATTAGCTCATTTGTCATTCTTTGCTGTTCTTTGTATTCTTTCCAATCTTCTGACCTGCAATCCGTTTTAGCACAATTGTATGCTTTTTCTTTAAGTTTGATACTGTGTTTAACGTTTTTAGTTAACGATGGATGGTGGACACTCCCCTTGGAATTTTCCTTTCTCATTGGAATGTATATATTCTGGGTATTCTGAAATATCCCTTTAAATATCTGCCACTAAACTTCTATTGACATATCCTCTAACCTCATTTGCCAGTTCACTTTAGCTAGCTCTGTTTTCACGCCCTCATAATTGCCCTTATTTAAGTTTAAAATATTAGTCTTGGAGGCACTCGTTTAACCCTCAAAATGAATGTAAAGTTCAATCATATTATGATCGCTGCTCCCTAGGGGTGCCTTCACTAGGAGGTTATCACTTAATCCTATCTCGTTGCTAACTGCCAAAATACTTCTTAAATTATAATCTTTAGTTGCACAGTGATCCAACAGCGCAAACTCTCAAAGAAATTCCCTGCCTCTAAATATTGAAAATTGACTGAAAAACCCAAACAAAAAACTAACTGTTGCAGAAGCGGAAATTTTGAAATAATGAACTATTGAGTATTTTCAGAACCCAATCGCCTAAGGCCTAAATTCCCAAAAGCGCCTTATCTCAACAATAAAAAATTCACATGGTTGCATTTCATCAATTCAGCTCACTAAGCTGTAGCAGAGTTGGTAGCGCTCTTATTCTGAGTCAGATGGTTGTGGGTTCATGGTTCCACTCCAGAGACCTGGGCGCATAACCTAGGCTGACACTCCAGTGTAGTACTGATGGAATGCTACAATGCTCGGTGTGCCATTTTTTGAATAAGATATATGTCTATGAATAACTGATGTCCCGTCTGTCCACTCAGGTGGATGTATATGATCGCATGGCACTATTTCAAAGAAAATCAGGGGATTATCCCCAATCTCCTGGGCAATATTTATCCCTCAATCAACATGATTAAGACAGATTACCTGGTCATTATTGCATCTCTGTGAGTGGCAGCTTCCTGTGTCCAAGTTGGCTACTGTGTTTCCTAAATTACAACAGTGCACTTCATTGCACTTCATTGGCTGTAAAGCACTTTGGGATGTCCTGAGATTGTGGGAGGTATATTACTGAAAATCTTGCTTTCTTCCTTTTTATTTCATACATCCAGAAGAGTTAATTCTGAAATCAATCAATTTTTGCTTTCCAATACAATACACTTCCAAGTGATTCCAGTAATTAAAAAAAGAACACTGGGCAGAGTTTTCCATTTATGAGACTAAGTGTGGTGGGGGGCAGTTTTGGTAGCGCCCACCTGCTGGCCGGGTTGGCGGGAACTCACGCCTGATTCTGCGCTTGGAAGCTCATTGGTTATGCACAGGCGGGTATCGGTCTGAATCACCTGGTGCTTCGGGAGCTGATTTGTCCATCCCGGTCAGCTGGTGGGGTTGAAGATCCGGGCACCACATTTAAACGCCAGTCTAACACATGATCTCACTCTCTCCCGCCCACCTGTCTTCAGGACACGTGCAGAGATACATTCCAGCCACAAGAAGAAGGCCGAAAGCCTCAAGAAGAAGGCAGAACCTCGCTTCACCCAACAGGCCCTCCAGGCCTTGATCAGAGGAGTGTGGGCGCACATGCATATCCTGTATCCTAGGGATGGCCCAGGACACACACCAGCCTCACCTCTCTGACCTGGGAGTCTGTTGCAGAGCAGGTCAGCGCTGTTGGCAACCAGACCCGAAATGCCATCCAGTGCAGTAATTTGATGAATGATCTCATCCACTCCACCAGAGTAAGTCATCCTTCAACTCCCTCCTACATCAAACTCTCATCATGGCATCATGCACACCAATGGATACTCTCTTCAGGATTCCCACACAACCGTTAGCCGGGTGTTGGGGTGGGGGGAGTGGGGGGCGGGTGGTGGGGGGGGGCACATCAACACTCATTCTTTCACTGAGACTTTCACATCACCAACATCCCATCTGTCATGTTGCTCACATTCTATGCTCTGGCCCTTCTGGGGAGGGCTCACCACACACAGGGGACATGCATCTCCCCCAACCTCTGCTCCATCCATTCTCATCATATGCCTTTCTTCCTTCTTCATACAGGCTGGCACACAACAGTCACAAAAGATCATAGACCAGGGGAATGGTGGCCGACATCATTGCCCTCACTGAGCTCGAAGAGGCTGCAGTCGAGATGGTTGGGGAAGACAATATTTGCTGTTGTGGGGAAAGAGACATCGGCTTCTCCCAGCAACCCAGATCATAGCTCCATCACTTCAGCAAATCCTAACAATCACAGTGAGTTCCATTCAGTCCTATCTGGCTCATACTCGTTAGCTGAAATTCTATTTTCTATGTTCAAGGCACCAGCCTATCAAGGCCCCCAAGCTAGTCCAGCAACTGTGCGAGCCCCCAAACTACATCTGAAGAGGATGCTCCGGAAGAACCTTCAAGGCACTCAGACGCACCCTCCACCAGCTCAGAGACACACACTTCGGTCAGGCACAGATGTAGTTAGGCCCGAACTCACTTCCTGGAGAACACCTCACCGACACGTCACTGCAACAATCGGAGGCAAGGAAAGCCCAGGTCTCCGGCACTTGGAGGGCTGCTGGAGACCAGCCACCTGCTCAGTCTGAGTCAGATGATGAGCCTCTGGAAGCAGCCGCCAACTTATTGCTGGAGACGCAACGACAGGCAGCGGGAACATCAGGCAGGGGTTCAACAGTCACTCAGCAGACTAAAGCGAACGATGGAGGAGTCCATCCGCTATCTGTCTGACATTGTGGCACTGAAATATGAGCGCCTCAAGGTCACCATGGAAATGCTGGCGACCACCATGGAGACCTTCGTCTAGCAGGTCATGCCCAATTTGTGCTTGGCCCTGCACTCCATGGCCACACACCCTGGTGGGCAACATGGGGACGAGGCACCTTGACCTCCCTCCAGGTGCTCCATCTCCTGCAGGAGTCAGAGTGGGGCCCTCAGGCACCCACAGGGAGGATGATCATCAGCTGGACACCCCGCAGCATCCTTTCAGAATACTCCAAGGGTGTGCAGCCTCTCACAGGCCCCTTCCCCCTGTGACCTCATTCACTCCAGCTACTCAAGCTGCTGCTTCTTCCCATGAGCAGGTGACCCTTATCAGGCCGGGAGCCTCCAAGCCTTGGGCCACCAGATGACATCCACAGGTTCATCACAGACATCAGGACGTAGCAGTGAACAGGCTGCCTCCATCTCTGCTGCGGATGTTGGGGCTACACCCAGGCATAGTGGTAGGGTTAGGAAAGTTAAGAAAAATTGATGTCACTTTTGGGTCACGGATGTGCTAGACATGTAAAGAAATTGCACCTTTGTGAATACATTTGATGGTTATGGGAATGTTTTTTGCAATGGCAGGTGTGATTTTGTACATTGGAATCCTCTTATGTCGAGGTTTAGCCATCCTCCTGCTCAGTGGGAGTATCACCCTGTGAGATTAACATCCCTGTGATGTCGGCCTCAGTTGAACTAGTCTCCACACCCTTGTGTGATGTCAAGGAGACGTGTTTAAGCTTTTATTTAAATTTGTGATGTAAGTGTTTCTAACCCTTCTTCCTCAAGGAACACCATTGAGTGAGGGCAGCTCATCAGCATTGATAACCTAGCGGCATTTGTGTCTCCTTATTGGTAGTGGCAGAAGACCAGACGTGCATGGGAGGAGGAGATCTCTTGGCATGTCCATATCTCAGTCGCAGCAGTGTTTGCATCAGTAGATGGCGGCGAAGGCTTTAAGTCTTCCCTCGCATCGCTCTTGTTCTTAAGTGGGCTCTCAGTTCCCATAGTAAGCTCATTCACTAGGCCCCATGGAACAAGGCAGAAATCATGGCCTGGAGATTCATGAGGCCAGAATGTGCAAGTGTGAATGCAGGACTCATTCTCGCTGCAAATGTTTGGACATCCCTTGAGATGAAAGTAAATGGTATTGAGGGCTAGGAGAGATGTGGCCATATGCCCTCCCTTAATTTTACTCTTCCTGGAACCTGTCAGCAATCAACGTATCACAGCCACATCCCTCACGTTTTCCTTCCTCCATGGTGTGATCACGCTCATACTGACCCCCTGCAGCTTCCTGAGGTCCCTGGGCCTCCAGATCTTCATCCTCCGATGAGCTCTCATCTTCCTCCAGTTCATCCTCTGGCAGGGGTTCATCTCTTTGTATTGCCAGATTGTGAAGGGCACAACACACTGTGATGATGCGGGAAACCCTGTCGGGAGTGTTTTAGAGTGAGCCACCTGAGCGGTGCAAGCATCTGAAGTACATCTTCAGGAGCCCTATGGTCTGCTGTATAAGGGAGCGTGTGGAGCTGTGAGCGGCATCGTACCTCTCCTCAGAACGACTCTGAGGACGTAGCACCAATGTCATCAGCCAGCGTTTCACTGGGTGCCCCTTATCCCTAAGCAGCCATCCCTGCAGACGTAACAGCCCCTCAAAAATCTCAAGCTCCCAGGAGTGACTCAGGAGGCAGGAGTCATGGCAACTCCCAGGGTACCAATCAGAAACATGCAATATGTACTTCCAGTGATCACACACTGGTTGTACATTGATGGAACGGTAGTACTTGTGGTTTATAAACATTAGGGCTGCTACCATGGAGCCCATATAGCCACATGGGTGAAGTCTATTGCACCCTGCACTCTGAGAATCCTGAGATGGTGGCGAAGTCAGTGAATCTCGCAATCCGGCTATCTTTGTCCAGTGCAAACCTGACAGAATGATGGGCCTTCCTGTAAAGTACATCTGTGGCCTCCAGCCTCCTGGAGAACATTTCACTGACATGTCCCCTCAGCAGTCGGAGGCAGGGATAGCCCAGGTGTCTGGCACTAGGAGGGCTGCTGAAGACCAGCTACCTGCTCTGTCCAAGTCAGATGATGAGCCTCTGGAAGCAGCCGCCAACTCAATGCTGGAGATGCAACGACAGGCAGCAGAACATCAGGCAGTGATATGCATAATCAGGGAGATTATGAAGTGCTCACTCACGCGCAAGCGTAAAGTTCACGCTCGGCCCGCTCACCTCAATGTGCTGCAGACTGAGAGATGCTGCACTTGTCACCTGTTGATCCTTGTGTTAAACCCAGAGGCAAAGAAATTGAGTGTTGTGGTCATCTTCAAAACCACAGGCAGGGGATACCCTCCAACTCTATGTGGCATCATAGCTTCACAAAGAATATGGCATATGTGATGTACCAGAGATTGGGACAAGTGCAGACATGCATGGCATTGCCTCTCACTTATTTCTAAATAGGAGACTCTTCTATGATAAACCCTAAGTCTGGCGATTCACTTCTGTTGTCTTTGTCTCTCCTCCTAACCCTCCTGTTCATGCTCAGGCTCTATTTGACAATGCCTCTCAGACATGGCCTCCTGCTGGAGCTGAGCATGGTGTCGCCTCTCCCTTCTTTGCCTCCTCCATTGCATTAGGACCCTGACAAAGGCAGCATTGAGCCCTGGATCCATACGTACTTTTGCCTTCTCCCTGAAAGGAAACATTGAAGACATTAATGATTCAAGGGGCAAGAAAGTGAAGTTCAGAAGATGAAATGTATAGAAACAGTAGATTTTCCTGCACTACTTACATGGTGGCTGATGCTGCCTTGTCCCTGAGACACTAGCACACACATCGAGGTGACCAAGATGGTATTGCAGATATGTAACATCGTGAAACCTGCATGGGATGCTGAGGTTTAATTGTGATGAGTGACCCAACCTAGCTCTGTGCTCCAGTATTTGATGTGGCATATTAATGACCCATCAGTTGCTCATGGTCAACGAGCAGATGCCCTTTGGCCCATTAAGAATGTCAAATCTAGTGAACACGTGACAGGCCTTCATTGATGAATTGTCATATATGATACACCTGTGTCTCCTTCACTATTGCCTGCATCCCCAAATTCTAAACTCCTATGGGCAGAATTTTGCCCTTGGCGGCAGGCTCAGCAGGGGTGGGGGATGGGCAGTCGGGAAGCTGACAGCCGCCCGTGCTCGGCACCGATGGTGATTTCACGCTGGCGGGTCAATCGAGCACTGCCTGTGTGGGGGGCCGGGGGGGGCGGGGGGGGGGGGGGGGGGGGAGAGGGCGAGCGGGCTGAGCACAAACTTCGTGCATGTGTGTGAGTGAACACTTCATAATCTCCCTGAGGTACAGGGCTGCACCAGGGAGATGAAGAGATATGAAAACAAAAATAATAAAAAAAAATAACAATGTAATGAAACATGTCCCCTCATGTGACTCATGAGCAGGGCCATATTATTAATGAAAAATTAACGTTTTTATTTTATTTTTATTGGTTTTTGGAAACCTCATCCCTCCTGTGGATGACTTTCCAAAAGAGTACAAAGACCGCTTGGCCTTTTCGTCTGCCTGTCAACCGTTAGGTTGGATGGGCAGCGAAAAATTTAAGGTAATTGATTACTGAATGGCCTTAACAGACCTTTTAATTGTCAGTGGGCGTGCTCTGAGCCAGCAGTGCGCCCGCCGACTGAACTATCATGTGACTGCGCGTTGACGTCAGCAGGCTCGGCCGATGTCAAGGCGCATCATTTACGCTCGAGCTGGTGGGGCGTGTGCCCACCCACCAAGCCAACATTTCTGCTCTATGTGTTACTCTTGAGATGCAGCAACTGTGATGTGAAGCCACTGAGATATGAGTAGCCCTTTAACAGTGCTCATGAAGTCATTGGCTTTAAGTGGCTTTCCTCACAGGAGGTCTTCCTCCTTTCTTTCTAAGCAGATCCTGTTCAATCTTGCAGCAACAATAAGTTAGAGGGTGACCTCAGAAAGCCCTACTTGTATTCACCCTTCCCCCTCACTGTCATTCCACAGTCTCCCCTCCCCTTTGACCCCAGCATGTTCACCCTTCCCCCTCACTGTCATTCCACAGTCTTCCCTCCCCTTTGACCCCAACGTGTTCGCCCTTCCCCCTCACTACCATTCCACAGTCTTCCCTCCCCTTTGACCCCAGCGTGTTCGCCCTTACCCCTCACTGTCATTCCACAGTCTTCCCTCCCCTTTGACCCCATCTTGTTCACCCTTCTCCCTCACTGTCATTCCACAGTCTTCCCTCCCCTTTGACCCCATCATGTTCGCCCTTCCCCCTCACTGCCATTCCAGTCTTCCTTGCCATTGCCCATCTTTTGTTTGTCATCCTCAGCCTCACCTCACAGCCCACCCCCTGTTGAAGTGCTAGTTTTGAAAGTGGAGTTCTGCCTGACTGCACAGCGGTGTCCTTGTGGATAACAGTCTAAGCCACTGGGAGTAGGAGACTCCTGCACTCCCCAACTCCAGCTGCAGTGCTGGTCACTCTCTGAAAGTGGAGGCCTGTATGAGTACCACAGCACAATGGTGTTCCTTGGGACAATGTAGGCAAAGAACAGGAGTAGACCAACCCTACAGCCCCAGCAGTGTGGTGTTCATCGTAACAAGACCGGAGTAGCGCTATGGCAGGTAGGCTATGTATGTTGCACTCACCTCGAAGTTACGAGTGAACTGAGGTGTGACTTGTGCATGCCACCCATTTTCAAAAGGGTTTGAGGCCCGATGTCATTTCCGGCTGGACAAGATTCTGGTGAGCAGCTTTTTAATGAGCATTCATGCGATGTTAATGAATGCAAATGTGTTCACAAGTCGGCGGGATAACCGACTTGCCATTAAACCGCCATCGAGAGAATTGTAAACTGTTCTTTCGCTGGTGGAATTCCAACCTTTTGCCTGCTGCTGGATTCTCCGCTCCCGCCTGCCCCAAAACCCACCATGAGCGGGATGGGAAAATTCCGCCCACTGTGTTTACATACTAATGAAGCTAACTTTCTTAGTTCCTCCTGATTATCAATGTTGCAGTTATTACAGAGTGCATCAAGAAATCTTCAACAGATGAGAGCAAGTGCAGAAGAATCCACAGCTTAGAATTATGTTGTATTGAGGGATGTAATTAAAACTCTGCATTCTTCCTATGAGCATGTATCTCCTGTAGGAACACCTACAGCAAAGGCTCACAGGTCTTGAGACCAGCTGTTTTATCTCTTCCAAACATTCAGACCATTGAGAGAGAGGTCAACAGAGCAGCAGTCCAGGAGATTTCAAGAGGAAATTTATTAATTGGGGCTTTAGAAACCGAACATAGATGTCTCAGCGAGTTGCGGAGTTGGAAGAGTTTGCAGAGATAAGGAGGTTTAAGACCATGGAGGGACATGTAAACAAGGATGAGAATTTTAAAATCGAGGTGTTTCTTGCCTGGGAATCAATGCGAGTCAAGAGCACTGGGAGTAATGGGTGAATGGCACTTGATGTGAGTAAGGATGTGGGCAACAGAGTTTTGAATGAACTTAAGTTTATGGAGGGTAGAATGTGGGAGGCCGACCAGGAGTGTGTTAGAATAATCAAGTCTAAAAGTAACAGTGGCATGGGTGAGAGTTTTGGCAGCAGTTGAGCTGAGTCAGGGGCAAAGTCAGAGAACATTTGGGAGGTGGAAATAG
The DNA here is from genome assembly GCF_017639515.1 of Carcharodon carcharias. Lineage (NCBI taxonomy): Eukaryota > Metazoa > Chordata > Chondrichthyes > Lamniformes > Lamnidae > Carcharodon > Carcharodon carcharias. The sequence continues at coordinate 169,174,128 of NC_054473.1, forward strand.
GCGATCTTAGTGTTGGCACAGATATGTGGTCGGAAGTTCAGATCGGTCAAATATGACACCAAAGTTTGCAAATGGATTGCTTCAGTGTCTGAGGAGTCATGAATGGTGCTGAACACTATACAATCATTAGCAAACATCCCCACTTCTAACCTTATGATGGAAGGAAGGTCATTGATGAAGCAGCTGATGATGGTGGGGCCGAGGACACTACCCTGATGAACTCCTGCAGTGATGTCCTGGAACTGAGGTGACTGACCTCCAACAATCACAACCATCTTCCTTTGTGCTAGGTATGACTCCAACCAGCAGAGAGTTTTCCCCCTGATTCCCATTCATTCCAGCTTTGCTAGGACCTCTTGACACCACATTCAGTCAAATATGGCCTTGATGTCAAGGGCAATCACTCTCACCTCAGCTCAGGAGGTCAGCTCTTTTGTCCATGTGCGAACCAAGGCTGTAATGAGGTCAGGAGCTGAGTAGCCCTGGCAGAACCCAAACTGGGCATCATTGAGCAGGTTATTGCTAAGCAAATGCCACTTGATAACATTGCTGATGACCCCTTCCATTATTTTACTGATGATCGAGAGTAGACTGATGGGGCAGTAATTGGCTGGGTTGGATTCATCCTGCTTTTTGTGTACAGGACATACCTGGGCAATTTTCCACATTGCCGGGTAGGTGCCAGTGTTGTAGTTGTACAAGAACAGCTTGACTAGGGATGCGGCAAGTTCTGGTCTTCATTATTATTGCTGGGATATTGTCAGGGCTGTTGGCCTTTGCTGTATCCAGTGCCTTCAGCCATTTCTTGATATCACATGGAGTGAATCGAATTGGCTGAGGACTGGCATCTGTGATGCGGGGACCTCTGGAGGAGGCTGAGATGGATCATCCACTCGGCACTTCTGGCTGAAGATTATTGCAAATGCTTCAGCCTTATCTTTTGCACTGATGTACTGGGCTCCTCCATCATTGAGGATGGGGATATTTGTGGAGCCTCCTGCTCCAATGAGTTGTTTAATTGTCTATCACCATTCACGACTGGATGTGGCAGGACTGCAGAGCTTAGACCTGATCCGTCGACTGTGGGATCCCTTAGCTCTGTCCACCACTTGCTGCTTATGCCGTTTGGCATGCAAGCAGTCCTGTGTTATAGCTTCACCAGGCTGACACCTCATTTTTAGGTTTGCCTGGTGCTGCTCCTGGCATGCTCTCCTGCGCTCTTCACTGAACCAGGGTTGATCCCCTGGCTTGATGGTAATGATAGAGTGAGGTCTATGCCAGGCCTTGAAGTTACAGGTTGTGTTTCAATACAATCCTGCTGCTGCTGATGGCCCACAGCACCTCATGGATGCCCAGTCTTGAGTTGCTAGATCTGTTCAAAATCTATCCATTTAGCACTGTGGTAGTGTCACACAATACGATGGAGGGTATCCACAATGTGGAAGTGGGACTTTGTCTCCACAACGACTGTGCAGTGGTCACTCCTACTGATTCTGTCATGGACAGATGCATCTGCAGCAGGCAGGTTGGTGAGGATGAGGTCAAGTATGTTTTTCCCCCTTGTTGGTTCCCTCACCACCTGCCGCAGATCCAGTCTCGCAGCTATGTCCTTTAGGACTCGGCCAGCTTGGTCAGTAGTGGTGCTACCAAGCCACTCTTGGTGATGGACATTGAAGTCCCCCATCCAGAATACAGTCTATGCCCTTGCCACACTCAGCCTTTCCTCCAAGTGATGTTCAACATGGAGGAGCACTGATTCATCAGTTGACGAAGGGTTTCCTTGCCCATGTCTGACCTGACACCATGAGATTTAATGGGTTCTGGAGTCGATGTTGAGGACGTCCAGGGCAACTCCCTCCCACCTGTATACCACTGTGCCGCCACCTCTGTTGGTGAGACAGAATGTACCCAGGGATGGTAATGGTAGTGTCTGGGACATTATCTGTAAGGTATGACTCCATGAGGATGACTATGTCAGGCTGTTGCTTGATTAGCCCAGAGACACCATTGTCTCCCACTATGTGAAAACTAATGCTATGTTTCCAGACGAAATCACCAAGAGGCAGCATGTGGGTGAAAATGGGAGGGGGCTAGTAACCCAGAGACCCGGGGTAATGCTCTGGGGACCCGCCATGACACGTGGTGGAATTTCAATTAATAAAAATCTGGAATTAAAAGTCTATTCATGACCATGAAACCATTGTCGGTTGTTGTAAAAAAAAACATCTGGTTCACTGATGTCCTTTAGGGAAGGAAATCTGCTGTTCTTCCATGTGACTCCAGACCGGTGATTTTCTGGGTACTACTCATTAGGTAAGAATGGAACTAGTTGGACAGCAATGGAGAGGAATTGAAGAGGATAGTGTAGTCAACTGTGTCAAAGGCAGCATACAGGTTGAGAAGGACAAGGGTTGTAGTTTACCACAGTCATAGTCACATAGGATGTCATGTGTGACTCGATCACAGCCATTTCGGTACTGTGGCAGGTTTGAAACCTGATTGAAGGGATTCAAAAGTGGAGTTCCCAGAAAGTTGGCTAAGGATTTGGGAGGCGACATGTTCAGGACTTTGGGGAAAAAAGGCCGTTTACGAGGATGGTGGGGTCAAATGTTGTTTTTTTTGAGAAGGGTGTTGATAATGGCAGATATAAAGGAGAGAAGGAGAGAACCTGAAGGAAATGAACTATTAACAATATGAACTAACATGGGGACCAGAAAGGGAAGTTGAGTAATCAGCAGTTTAATGGGAATAGGGGCAAGGGAGCAGGAGCTGAGTCTCTTGGGCCAAATGAACTCAGCGAGAGTATGAGGAGAGATAGAAAAAAAATTAAAGACCAATGTAGGACTAGGGCAGGGAGCAAATTTCACGCAAGTTTGATCCTGCGGGCTAGGGGAAGGAAGGGAAGTGGTAAGGTACCCGATGGGACGTTCTCCGACAAAGAAATCTATGAGCTCCTTATACTTAATGTTGAGGGTGAGGTGGAGAAAACATAGCAGAGAGCTTTGAGAAGATGGTTTGCAGTAGTGAGGAGAAACTGGAGGTTATCTTTGCATTTCAGGATGATCTGCATCTGTCAATGAATGACTAAATCAGCTGTTCATCATATCCGTTTAAGTCTGTGTCCATGGACTTTAGAGAGCAGAGATGAAAGGTGTAACGGGGGAAGAGTCAGGGTGCAAAGGGGATTAGAGTATCACAGTTGGAAGTGAAGATACCTTAATCCAAAGAATTTTTCATGGCTACACAGCAGCTAGCTACCTCACTTACTCTTGCCATTAGGGAACAATAGGTCAGGTCAAATAGAGCATCAATCACAGTTTTACCTAGGGATGGTTAAACATCAGGGGTGGAATTTTCCCTGCCCGTTGGCATAGGGCATCATGCTTGGTATGAGCAGACAATATGGCAAGAAGGCCAAAAATCAGTCTCACGATGTTGTGATGCCAGTTTGCAATTGTCTACTCCGCTCGTCAATGGTGGATCATCTTTCCCACCGTCGCAGATCAGGAATTTCAATTTAATTCATCTGCGGATCATTATGAACCCAGCTCGGCAGAATCGCACCCCCACCCCCACAACCAAGTCAAATTTACCACCCGTGTCAGCAGGAAAACATGCTGGTGCAGAACATGTCTTGACAACTGTGTCGTGCAGAAGTCGGGACTTTGCTCACAACATGGACTTCCGGGGAGCAGAAGATGCTGGAGCCCGACAGCAAAGGGACCCTGGAGGAACATCCGTGGCATGCTGGGTGGATTCTCACGGACATGGATTCAACGCGAAGCAGCTCACAGAAGGTGAAAGGTCACCGTTGAGGGTCTGCTTCAGGACATCAGTGTCTTGGCCGTGGGCTGCAAAGGATCATCATCGAGGGGGTGGAGAGGAAGGTGTAGGTTGGACTGGGAGAAGAAGGTGTGTCGGGTAGGGATGAGTTTGGTGGGGCTATCGATGGTTCCGGGGGGGTGAGGTTGGGAGTGGGGGAATGATGGTGTCGGGGGGAGTGAGATTGGGAGGGGGGAATGATGGTGTCGGGGGGAGTGAGATTGGGAGGGGTGGGAGGGAGTACAGGAGGGAGAGAGTGTAACAAGGGAGAATGTGACAACTGGGAAGGTAGGTGTAAGTGAAGAGGCAGGTGTAAGGGAAGGAGTTAAGAGGAGGAAAGAAGTTCAAAAGCGGGAAGGATTTTAGGTGGAAGAAGGAGTTCCAAGAGGGCAAGGAGTCCAAGTGGAGGCAGGAGTCTGGGGAGTGGAGGAGGAAGGAGTCCAGAGAGCAAGAGGAGTCCATAGTGGGTAAGGAGTCCAGGGGGAGGAAGAAGTCTGGGGGAAGGAAGGACTATGGGTGGAGGAAAGAGTAAGGGGGGAGGGGGTGAAATGTACAGGTGAACAAGGGAGAATTCTGTGGAGTTGATGACGCCCTCCAGGGGAGCAAAATGAGGGTGGGTATGGTAGGAGGGAATGGTGAGAATGAGAGAGGGCAGAGTAAGCCAGTAGGGCAGGAAGGTGAGGGTGCGATGGTAGTGGTAGAAAGGGTGGTCAGTGGGGATTCGGAGGCAGGCACGGACCCTGGGGGTGGGAAGGAAGAGTTGGGGAGGTCAATGTGGATGGGGTTGGGATCCCCAGGAAGATAGGGAACGTGCACGTACAGGTGGACTTTCCCGAAAGAAAAGGGTTCTGGTTGGTGGGTGATGGTGGGGAGGTGGAAGGTGATGGCAGGGGGGCTGCCAGTGATGGGGAAAAGGACATGGATGACTGGGGGAGATGAATAGATGGGGGAGCTGCAGACAATTATTACCGGCACCATGCTTCTAAAACTGAAAGTGGAAGGAGACTCGTGTTAAGTGGGAACAGGGTGGGCGGAGATGGACAACTGAAAGAGAACCCCAGCAGGCAGCTCTGAAAATGCTCAGGACAGTGAGATGAGTGTCTGCATGAGGCTTCGAGAAGCTCTGGCACGCACACACTTCTTCCTCCAGAATCACTCATGGGCCTGCTGTGTGCAGCTGAACTGTTAGTCGGGGGGTGGGAGGGGGGGGTGGTGGGTGGGATATGATGCAGTGGGTGGACTCGCAAAGCCTGTCAATGAAGCTGAATGACACCATTACATATTATTCAGTGAAAGTGAATATATTTTCAGATAATATAATGTGACAAAATATGTTAATCTGTGCAACCTCTTGTGGTTTCTAAGTTCTTCTTAATTTTCTAGGCCTAACACTTCTAGAAGCTGCCCTGACCTCTGCAGCAGGGGTGGTGACAGCCTGTGTAATGGTTGGCCCTGTTGTCTCTGATGTCTTTGGCGTGGGTCTTCTGGAGAGCTGAGGCTTTGAGGGCCTTGGCTTGCTTTGGCTGTACCCCTGTGGGCCAGCTGATCCCTCTGCGGTGACAGAGCTCGAGGTTGAGGGGCCACAGATAAAGGGGACTCTGAGGGAGAGAACAGCCTTTCTGATTCCTGAGTGGGTGACCCAGGGATGTCCAGCTGCCGATCCTCCTCCCTTTGGGTGCCCGTAGACCCCAGCCTGACTCCTTGAGGGGAAGATGCACCTGGAAGGACGTTGAGGTGCCCCATTTCCCTCTCGCATTGCCACTGCTGGACCTCACCTATGGCTCCCGCGATGGAGTGCAGGTCTGTTCGCATCTCCACATTCTGCTGGACCAGGGTCTCCATGCCATCCACCATCCTTCCCATGGAGACTTCAATAAGCATACATGTGGGCACCACTTCATCAGAGAGCAGGCGGATGAACTTTCCGACTCGCGTACCACTCTGTTGAGGGCTTCCAACAGCCCTGGGTGTTGTTTCCCCGCCTTCTGCTGACTCTCCAGGATGAGTAGGAAGGCCAAATCTAGAGGGTCATCATCTGACTCAGACCTCACAGATGCCTCTTCCCCAGCAGTCCTTTGAGTGCCGGAGAGCTCGGCTGAACCTGCCTCCTCCTGCTGCAGGCACGTGTCCATGCGGTGACCACCAGATGGTGAACCCGAGCCTGCCCTAGTCTCAGGTCCCTCCGAGGTGTGTGACTCTGAGCTGGTGGAGGGTGCGGGTAAGCACTGTGATGGGTCTTCCAGGCTGCTTATTTCTGGTTCTTCAATGGAGGAGACCTGGATGGAGCTGAGGGAATGGCTGGCTGAGGGTGTCAGTCCCTTGGCAGAGCTCCCTGTGAACCAAAGTAGAGATAATTAGTGCGTGGCAGCAGAGTCAAAAGCAGGAGGGAGAGAACTCATAGTTGAGTTGAGAAAGGGATGATGCGGGGCAGGATCCTCATGTGGGTGTTCGCTGCTGACCTCACCATTGTCACAGGCAGGGTTCATGTCCTCACCAGTCAGCACGATGCCACACTCCTCAAAGTGAGTGAGGGGCCTAATGTGGGCCATTCCACCCCTGGCCTGGGACCTCTCCCTGCTGATGTGAGCCAGCTTCTCCTGCATTGATACAGATGAAGAGAGTGTGAGCAGGACACATGGCACTGGGTGGAATGTTTGTGTGGTGAGTGAAGACATGGACAGGATGAGGACGTGAGCTCGAGAGGATATGAGCCTATTGGAGATGGGAGGGTGTGTGTGAGAGTTAGTGGTGCTGCCCCTTGAGGCGTGAGGTCCCTGTGGATGTGTGATGGGTTTGTGATGAGAGTGATGAGAAGAGTGACTTACCCTGGCGGAATGGATAAGACCTTTCATCCTCTTTCAGCACTGGTTGGCTGTCCTCTTTCAAGGCATTGGTGCTGACCACTGCCTCCCATGCGGGATTGGTGACATTGCTTGCTGGCTTTTGCCCAGAGCAGGGGTAGAGGATTTTGCGACGGGCCTTCACTGCGTCCAATAGGCGCTCAGGGGAGGTGTCCCTAAACCTAGAGGCAGCCCATTTCCTCCCTTTGGCAGCCATAACATTGCAGCAGCTTCCTATCCCTTGAAGGGAGCTAGCTCTTTGCAGGGGCGGCCTTTAAATATGGAGCCCAGTTTACTGAAGGCCTGACGTGATGGTAGGACATTCAAATGAGAGGACACCCCACCAGCGACCTGGCCTGTTTCCCCAGAATGCATGACTAATGAGGCAGGATTGTGATGATACAACGTGGAAAGCTGCCATTGTGGCCGGTGGATAAAATGCTCTTTTACCCGCCCTCCACCGCACTTCATGCAAATCTGGGACGATTCTGGTCTAGGTAGTCACATACGCATCATATTTAGAATAACACAATTAGATTGGACTGAAATCGTACAATTATAATTTTGCTATCATCTTGGAAAATATGTCAGCAAGTGACAGGCAGGAAACCATTGGCAGTTCAGTCGTGGCTAAGCACAATACAGATGTCATGTTTGTTGAGGCCATGATGAAGATGTTGGGAGGATTGTTTACAAGGGGTGGATGTAAGTCTTACCGTTGAGAGCCTGGTAAGTAGTTCTAGCAACTGGCAATGGTACTTCAGTGGCTATATCTTCACTGCCTTCTTCATATTATCTCCCTGCTGTGCTTTGTTGCTTTCTTCTCTAGGTGTTTCTTGCTGATACTTCCATGAATGGCAATGGTGCACATCTGTTTTGTTGACTTGGAAGACTTTCGATGGATTATTTTACAAGATGGCTATGATTTGCTTGTCTGAAGTGTTGCGTTAATAGGTTTTCAGTGGGTCCTAAGACAACACTGACAGATGTTTGCACCTTCTTGTGCCTGTACCAGGCAGCTGTAGATAGCTGTCATGTGAACATCATGGCTGCATCCACGACCACCCTCCGTCGGCACTGCCGACTGGATGATCCATTCCGGCCTCCCCATGAGGTCCTCAGCCAATTTGTTTCAATCCATGTGATATCAAGTAAATAGCTGAGTGTACCAAATACAGAAAAGGCTGATGCCCAACAACACCCAGCTCTAGTGCTGAAAACATGTGTTCCAAAACTAGCCACACCTTTAGCCAAGCTGTTCCAGTATATCTACAACATTGACATTTACCCAACAAGATGAGAAATTGGCCAGGTAGGTCCTAACATTTCACTGCCCATCTTGCTGTTTTGTATGTTTGAAATGATCAGATTTAGCTTTCAGCCCAGTAAGTCATCCACAATTTAATTCCCCCTCCAAGTGCATCAGCACAATATTTGTAAATTAAATTAAATTAAAACCATGTCAGATTGGTTTGGGGTTTTACAAAGGAGATAAGGTCATAGCAAGCAAGATGTACAGGTAGCATGATGTATTATCATGCACATACTAATAATGCTAAGGTTTGTTTGCGAACAGCTCATGTAACAAATGGAAACTGAAGGAACAGAAGGCTTAGTTTGGCCAATGATGGTGCAAAATAACCTTGAAGTTCTGAGTAAAAGTGTATGGAGATTGCCAGAGACTCAGCAAGGAAAAGGGAAAGTGACAGAAGGCACAGGATTCAGTAATAATGAGATATAAAGTGATCAGAATTTAAACATAATGGCCCCAAAATTTGACTTAGTCATTTCAGCACTATGGGTGCTGGTTTAGGAGAAAAGTTATGTTGAGTCATCACATTCAATTCCATGTGCGGGGTCTGTGCTAAATGGAGCAGTGGGTGTAAGGCTATTGTTACAAATGGTGGTGCAGGGAGTCCTCACTTAAAGTTGTGGTTGTATTGAAAATCAGGACTTTAAGTGAAACAACTTTAAGTGAACCATAGGTCCCCATTGGAATCAATGTTAAAGGCCAGAGTAAGGTTCCTTCTGTTACAATCCCAGCTGATGTTAATGCTGAACTAGTCAGATCCCAGAGCCTGATAGATCCTAATTTTTTTTTTAGAAATCGTGGAGGAAAGATCCTGAACAAATTCACAGGAGTCTGCTGAACTTTCAACACAAAGAATAAAATACTTAGTAAACAAGAATAAATGAGCTATATTACAGTGTCAAAAAGGTTGGAAAGATCTCAACACAATCACAAAAAGAAGCTTCAAATTCATACTATTCCTTTACCCCGGCAATATCTGTACATGCACATAAACCAATGAAGATTTACCACTACAAAACAAAAACAGAATTACCTGGAAAAACTCAGCAGGTCTGGCAGCATCGGTAGAGAAGAAAACAGTTGACGTTTCGAGTCCTCATGACCCTTCAGTTCTGTTGAAGGGTCATGAGGACTCAAAACGTCAATTCTTTTCTTCTCCGCCGATGCTGCCAGACCTGCTGAGTTTTTCCAGGTAATTCTGTTTTTGTTTTGGATTTCCAACATCTGCAGTTTTTTGTTTTTATTTAAGATTTACCACTATCTTTACACAAGGCTTCTCGCTTGGGACTGGCACAGTTGCAAACGGTTTTCTTCTGGTGAATTCCTGAGCATTCACTCAACAATTTCCACCCAACTCGTATCACCCCTAAGACAACCAAAAAACTGCACCCTAAACTCAGTCTTCCAGTAGCGCCTCTGCTAAACTGATCACTTCACTAAGTTCTACAACTGACTATTCAGTCAACTACTGTCCCAACAGCCTTGTAATGCTTTCTTGTCTGAGAGCTGAAAATCCCTGGCACTCTCTGACACACACTGTACTTTCCCTTCTGTCTTTTCTCTGTGTCTGTGCCCCTGGACCACTGTTGCTAGGCAACAGTAAAGTTTTTTTTCTACTTTGTGTTTTCCTCCCCAGAATCACCAAACTTTTAACCCATTTCTTTACCTTCAGGGGTTGTAAAACCTCATTAAAAACACATATATACAAACAATCCCAAAAGACCTGACCTTTAGTCAGGAGTCCATCCAGAATCCCCAGCACCAAGGTTGACAAACAGGACGTCACACCTGGAAAAACTAACGTACATGTCGCACCACACATATGTATCACTGTGCATTCTTTGCTGAAGTAACTTGCAAAATAAAATATATCACTAAATATAAAAGAGGTACAACATACAGTACCATATAAGATGTTTAAAAGAATTTCAGTACACTCACCTACAGCGCAGTACTTTGAGATTGACCAGACTCCATCTAGTGGCAGAAGTTGGTTAGTGCAAGTATCAGCAGGAGTCCTCAGGCTGCCCGCACCAACCAACTTCTGCCACTAGATGGAGCCCAGGACTTTAGTGCAAGCTCAGAACTGAAGCCAGCAGCGAAGCCAGGAGTGGAGCAGCAAGAACAGACTATGGGGGCTACGGTAAGAGCAGAGGCTGGCGAGCGAGGCTGGGAGGCACAGATGGGAAGCAAGGACACGGGAGGCAATGCTGAGAAGCAATGGTGGGAAGCAAGGCCTGGGGTAGGCAGGGCTGAGGAGCAACGCCACGGAGATGGCAGTGGAAGGAAGAGGTGATGATGGCGAGAGCAGAAGCGCTGCGGGTAGGTCATGTGGGCAGGCAGACCCCAGAAGAGGATGTTTGACGGATGACGTTAAACTGGAATTGGCAAAGTTAAATGGATATACTGAAACTATTAATAACATTTAAGTGAAACAACACTAAATTAGTCAGCACTAAGCAGGGTCTTATAAAGATGCATTTGCTGATCTTGACCACTTGTGTGAGAACATTAAACTTCTTGTGATATTACACCCAGGTCTTTGGGACTAGGCAAGTGGCATCGGCTGCCATGGCCCCTTGCTCCTACCTCCTTCTCAGCTCTTGACTGGAGGGCCTCACTCTTTCTGTTGACCGACTGCATTAAGGGCTCCAGTGCAGCACCTGAGAACTTTGGGCCACATTCGTTTGCCATTTCGTTTGCTTCCTCCAGATCTTCCACTTTTCTTCAAGCACTTTCAGCATCATCCTCCCTCCCGCTCCCCATCCCACCTCCCCATCCACCTCCCTCTCCCCATACCCCCATCTCCATCCCCTCCCCCCACCCCATACCCCTCCCCATACCCCCCTCCCCCACCCCCTCCCCATAGCCCCATCCCCCTCCCACCACCCCCACACCGCCATACCCTTCAACCCTCCCTCTCCCCATACACCCATCCCAATCTCCCTCCCCATCCCCACCCCCCTCATACCAATCCACCCTGCCTCTCCCCATCCCCCTCCCCACAGCCATCCCCCTCCCCCCCACCCCCATCCCCATACCAAGCCCCCCTCCCCCTCCCCCTCCCATCCCCCCACCCCTCCATCCCCATCCCCATACCCATACCCATCCCGCTCCCCCTCCCCATACCACCATCCCCCCACACCCACCCCCATCCACCTCCCCTTCCCCCCCACCCCCATCCCCATACCCATCCCCCTTCCCCCTCCCCATCCCCCCATCCCCCCACACCTATCCTCATCCCCCTCCCTATCCCCCCCCAGCCCCATACCCACCCCACCTCCCCCTCCCCATACCCCCATCCCCCTCCCCATCCTCCCAACCCCATCCCCAATCTCCCAGCAACTTTACTGCATCCAGAATGCACCTCTCTTTTAAGCCTGGCTTTTAAGGATTTCCGGTTTTCAGTGGTGCTAGCCTTACACAAGCTTGGGCCCTTACTGAAGCTTGCAGCCACCAGGCAGCTTGTTCAGCACTGGGCTGCATGCCACAATCATTTAAGTTGGCAGGCAACACAAAGTTTACATGTTGCCTGCATCACTTTGAAGTGCACAGGATAATCGTGTATCGCGATCCCTGCATCCGACTTTGGACTCTTGATCTTGGGGTTACAAACCCAGTACCATAACCACTTGGCTATTTAGGCCAAGCCCAGTAAAGACATTGTAACTCTTTCGAGTACAAACACGTTTCCATCTGTTCCTATTCAGATGAAGTTACATTGTTTCATAGTTTGCCATTGTGAGATTTGAACTCTTGATAATCTTTTAAATGAAAACCAAATCAACAAAATTGGGACATCCGACTTTGGAGGGGGGACTATCCAGTTTAGCCACCAACGAGATTTCGTCAAGTCTCAACACTTGGTGGTAGTTGTGTGCCACCTAGTGGTGAGGCAGCACATGCCATGAAGACAAGTGAACAGACATTTAAGGGCTAGTTAAGACGACCCAGTGGCAGTCATGCAGGATTGGGGCAGCAAAATTACCATCATTACCATCTACTGAAGCTGCTGTGACCCCCTCGATACCTGCACAATAACATTTCCTGCTCCATGTTTGTTGCTGATTTTCTTTGCCCACATCCCTATAGTGTGAGAGCTATATTACCTTTAATGAATTTAAATAAGGATCTTGCTATGAAGCCCACCATTTTCCACAAGTCCCAGTCAGCTCAAATTTTTTTCCCATTTAAACTGGAATTACAGGTCAGCCACAATATCGCCCATCAGGAAGATTTTGTTCATCAAAAGCGCGCTCCCCGTTCATTTTGTTTCTGAAAGCCACCAGAATTAGGTTCAGAGCTGCTGCTGGATTTGATGTGAGGATGAAGAAGCCTGAAGAAAGGATGGAACCAGAGGCAAGGTGTAGCAACCCTTCCAGCACCAGAGAGGCTGCACTGACAGGCTGAAGGGTGGCTGACAGACTAGAGTTTCCTTTCCAGCTCCATGTCAGAAGGGAGGCAGTGCCGGCTGCTAAAGGAAAACTTTCGCCAACCTCCACTGCTGAGATGGCATAACAAGCAGCAAGGTCAAGTAAAGCTCTTGGCATTGATGTTTTTGGCTCCTTCCGCCCTACAGGTACTGTATAGATTGTCTGTAATGTAGGGCATTTCACAGTACATGGATGGATCAATCAGCTGGCTGATCAATTGTTCAACAGGAAAAACACTCCTATCACTTTTCCCACTGGGAAACGAGAGCAGTATGACAGGATCGTTCGATTTTATAATTGGATTCCCCAAATGGTGAGGGTCAATGGTGCGGCCCAAGCAGTTATCTAGTGACCTGATAACAATGCTACAGTCTACATGCACAGAGTTGTCCTGCAACAACTTGTATTTATATAGAAAAAAACAAAAAAACTGCGGATGCTGGAAATCCAAAACAAAAACAGAATTACCTGGAAAAACTCAGCAGGTCTGGCAGCATCGGCGGAGAAGAAACACAGAGAAAAAAACAAAAAAACTGCGGATGCTAGAAACCAGCCCTCCACCTCTCTGTCTCTCTATCTCTCCGCCCCCCACACACACACCTTAAACCAGCTTATATTTCAGCTCTTTCCTGGACTCGAACTCAAGTTCTGTCGAAGGGTCATGAGGACTCGAAACGTCAACTCTTTTCTTCTCCGCCGATGCTGCCAGACCTGCTGAGTTTTTCCAGGTAATTCTGTTTTTGTTTTGTATTTATATAGTGCCATTAATGCAATAAAGCATCCCAAGCAGCCTCACAGACAGATTATAAAACAAAATGTGCTGCTGATCCACATAAGGAGATAGTGGAGCATAGGGCTGAAAGCTTGTCTAAAGAGGTGTGTTTTAAGGAGTGCCTTAAAGGAGGAAAGAGAGGTAGAGAGGCAAGGCTGTTAAGGCAGGAAATTCCAGAGCTTAGGGCCTAGGCAGCTGAAGACATGGCCACCAATGGTGGAGGAATTATAATCAAGAATGCTAAAGAGGCCAGAATGAGATGAGCGCACGTATCTCAGAGAGTTGTGGGGCTGGAGGAGATTAGAGATTGGCAGGGACCAGGAGGGATTTGAAAACAAAGGATGAGAATTTTAAAATCGAGGCATTGCTTAACTGGGAGCCAGTGTAAGTCAGTGAGCACAGCAAGTGAACTAGATCTGGTACAAGTTAAAAACATGTGCAACAGAGCTTTGGATTCCCTCAAGTTTATGGAGCGAAGAATATGGGAAACCAGCCAGGAATGCATTAGAATAGTCAAGCCTGGAGGTAACTTTGGCATGGATGAGGTTTTCCCCAGCAGGAGATCTGAGGAGAGTAGGGGTGGAGTACAGCAGTGTTACACAGGTGGAAATGGGCAGTCTCAGTGATGGTGCAAAAATGTGGTTGAGAGCTCACCTCGGGGTCCAATACAAGACAGTTTAGATCGGCCTCAAGACCGTTGTCAGGGAGACGGATGCAACTGGTGTCTTCGGAGGAGGTTGGTATGATCAATTGTGTTAAAAGCTGTAAACAGGTAGAAGAGGATGAGGACTTAGTTTGCCGTTGTCGCAGTCACATAAGATGCCATTTATGACTTTGATAAAAACTGTTATAGTGTTGTGACAGGGTCAGAAACCAGACTGGAACCTCTGAGAAAGATAGGCATGACTTGGGGGGGTGGGGGGTTGTAACAATACTTACAAGGACTTTGAAAAGGAGGTTGGAGTTGAAGTGGTAGTTTGCAGGGTTGTTTTTTTGAGGAGGGGGTGATGATGGCAGATTTGAAGGAGACAAGGAGAGAACCTGAGAAGAGGGAACTGTGAACAATATCAGCTAAGATGGGAGCCAACAGGTGAAGTTGGGTGGTCAGTAGCTTAGTGAAATAGGCTTGAGAGAGCAAGAGATGGGTCTCAGTAACAAGATGAGCTCAGAGAGGCTATGGGAGGAGATAGGAGAGTAAGTAAAGAAAGCTGCAAGGTCAGGGCCAAGGCAGAGGGCAACCTTAGATGAAGTTCAGCCTGATAGGCTGGGTGAAGGGAGTGAAGTGCAGAGGCAGCTGATTGAATGGTCCCAGAGAAATCCACGAGTTCATCACTCTTAGGCCCAGATTTTGGCCATGACGGACAGGCTGTCCATTATGGCGAAAATAGTGCAGCTGCCTGAAAGTTTACAGGTCCCACCCCTGAGCATGCCCCTTCCTGTTTTCGAGGGGGCGGGAATGGACATGGTTTGCATTTCACACATGCACATTTCACGGGGACAGCCAGCCGTTTAAATCAGCAGCTGCCTCCAATTAAGTGGGATTTTGGTTGCCTTGGAGTGTGAAAGCCAAAGGCCTGAACTTTACCCATGGAGGGCCCACACCATCGGCAGGCCTGGGAGCAGTGGGGAAACAGGCCCCTGACCGTGATTTCATGCTCGCTGGCCAATTAAAGCCCAAGGACCGGGTGGGAGCAGGGGCCTGTCGGGCACCGGGTCCAATGGCAACCTGGCGGGGAGTTTAAAAATGGCGGAGGCAGCTTTCTGAATGCTGCCAGGGGAGAATCATATTCAGCGGCCTGGAGATGGGAACAATGGCCTCAACTGCGACTGGAGACGATAGGCAGAAGGTTAGGTCGGGTAGATTCAGCACCCCCCCCCCCACCCCTTGGAGAGTGGACTAATCAATGCTCCTCGGTCCTTTCAGGAGGGGAGGAGTCATAACAACATTGAGAGGTCAAGAACAGATGGAGGGCCCCCAAATCTCCTAATGTTGATGAGATTTGAACTGAACGCCTTGGAGCTGGAGAGCCGTCACCCACCTCAGTCATGGAGAAGTAGGGGTCTCTGACGAAAGTAATAGTGCAGTGCAAAGGGGCGAGAGTTTCGGATTGTGCAGCCATTCTTGTGTAGTCTCTTCATTGATGGGAATATCAAAACTGGAGCCCCCATTGAAAGACGATGGCACCATGATGCAGATTTCCATTGTCTCACCAGGGTGCCTGGCATGCACAGTGACATTGTGACATTGTGATGATTTGCTGTTCTCCCTTAGATTTGCCAGCCGGCACTCGTTCACAGGACCCCGAAAAGCCATCCTTGATGCCAGAGAACCACCAGGCTTCCCATACTGCTCTGTCACACCTGCAGCACTCGCAAACGGAGGTTTAAGGCACCATGAGCACAAGAGGGACTCTTCACTGGTGATCTTCTGTAATGTTTTGTTTATATATTTACTTGTGTGGGCATGAACACCAGAGATGGTAATGTTCATTTGCTTTGAGCGTGAAAATTAATAAAATTTTGCTTTTGTCGTAATGCCCTGAGTTTGCTTCACCTTTTTTTTTGGTACAGGGTATGCCAATATGAAATGCTGGACATGAGTGGCTCTAAACTTTATTGCACAGGCATTGAGTGGGCTTTGGGTTCAAATGAAAGGGTCATTTTAGACATCCTGGATGGAGGCAGCAGCCCTGGCATGAGGTGGAAGCAGATCTTTGGCAGCCGAGCTGAAGGAGCATTGGATCAAGGCATTCCTGGTGTCCCTGCCTCCCTGAAGGATACAGAGGTCTGCCTCCACACCCTCAGCATTCTCCTCACTGTGCTCCTCTGCTGCCTCACTACTGGATTCATCATCTGTGGCTTGTGGAGCTGCGTCAAGATCCTCTTCCTCCAGTGGGTGGGGACTCACTTGCCAGTGCCAGATTGTGGAGAGCGCAACATGCAACCACTAGCAGTGACTCCCACTCTTGAAGGGTATTGTAGTGCTCCCCCTGAATGGTCCAGACATTGGAAGCACATCTTTAGAAGACCTATGGTCCTCTCTATTACCTTTGAGGGGGCATGACACCTATTATAATGCTGCTCTGCCTCTGTTCTTGGGTGGCAGAGAGACATCATAAGCCACCTTGTCACCCAGCAGCCAACCACCCAGCTGGGCTGGAACACTAAATAACTTTGGCATCTGGGAGTGTGCCAGGATGTAAGTGTCATGGGAGCTACCAGGGTACCTTGCACAGACTTGTAGAATCAGCATCCTGTGATCACACACTATCTGCACATTCATGGAGTGGAAGCCCTTCCTGTTGACAAAGGCACCAGGCTGACCCGCTGACTCCTTGAAGGCCACATGTGTGCAGTCGATTGCACCATGCAGGGGAACCCAGCAATCGCTGCAAACCCTCTGGCTCGCTCAGCCTGGCTGGCCTCGTACAAATGGAAATGAATAAATGTCATCACCCGGCTGAACAGAACTTCTGTCACCACCTGACCCGGAAGCAAAAATCTGGGCCTTAATATTGGAGGTGTGGGTGGAGGGGACAGGGATAGGGGATTAAGAGGAACGTTTGCAGTAGAGAAAATAAGCTGGCGTTACCCATGCATTGCAGGATGATCCTGGAATAGCAAGCAGTTTTCACAGATGAGAACAAGATTTAATTTGCTTTATGTGGCGAATGGCTAGATCAATTATCTGCCTTATCCCTCCATCTACCTCTTGGGAGATGTGATAAGGGCCATACCACAGAGCAGAGGCAGGTGATTCAGAGTAATGGTTTTAATGGGATTGAGGGTAACACAGGTGGAGATGAGCGTATGGTTTGTGCAGGTCAGTCGCTGTAGAAATGTCATGGTGAATGGAGTGTCAAAGGCTAGACATATTGGGATTTTGAGTGTGCAGTTGCAAGTGAATTGGGGAACAGTTTTTTTCCCAGAAGCATTTACAGAAGGAAACTCAGCAGACCACACAGTGTCATACAGAGACTTACGTGCCATCCCGAGGGTGGCCTTGGTTTAGGTGACTTTTTTAGCCCAGGATTGTTTGTTTTGCCAGTTTACCTGTTTTAGCTTGTAATCTGTACATATGTAACTTGTAGTTTCTTAAAAGTACAATTTTGGTCTCCTTATTTAAGGAGGGATATACTTACATTGGAGGCAGTTCGGAGAAGGTTCATGGGGTTCTTATTGTGTTATTTGGAAAGGTTGAGCAGGTCAGCAGGGAGGTGATCTTATTGAACCATGCAAGATTCTAGGGAGCTTGACAGAGGATGTTTTCCCTTGTGGGGGAATCTAGAACTGAGCAGCATAGTTTCAGAATAAGATATTGCCCACTTAAGATGGAGATGAGCAGCAACATCTTTTCTCAGAAGGTTGTGAATTTCTGGAATTCTCCAACCCACAGAGCAGCTGGAGGCTGGGTCATTGATTATATTTAAGGCTGAGAGAGACATACTTTCAAACTACAGAGAGTCAAGGGTTATTTGGAACAGGCAGGAAAGTGGAGTTGAGTCCAAGATCGGATCAGCCATGATCTTATTGAATGATGGAGCACATTTAAGGGGTGGTATGGCCTACTCTTGCTCCTAATACTTATGTTCTTATGTAAAATGTAAAGAATAAAAGAAGAGACCCTGTAACAACTTTCTGGTTGATGTTTCAACATTTGGCTGATATGACGTTGGGATCTGCATATCTAATCAAATATTTGAAAGTTCTGTTAAAATGACTTTTGCAGGTTAGCCTGCATATTTGACAAGTTTTCATACATTGCCATGTTTGCCAAGCCTGCCACGCAAACCTGCTCAAAAGTTCAGCTTGAACCAGTTCTGTTTAATGGCAGTGACTGAAGACAGACTTGTGTATATCACATAAGCAGATCTTTTCCAAATAAGACACCTGCCATGGCGGTCCATCAAGAAGCTACATTTTGACTACAAAACTTGAGATTATCTTAGACTCACAGGCGGTGGACACCCACAACAAAAATATATGGGATGAATTAATCACGAGCAAGAGCAGGATAGATTGCAGACTTGTTTGAACATATGAAGCTGTGTTTATTTTTAGAGCCAAATGCATTGTAGTAGTTTACATTCTTAAACCAAAATGAATGATTATCACTCCTAATGAGTGCCACTTGGCAAATCTGATAAGGATGCTGATCCCTGTTGATTGAGTGAAAGCACTTTCTGAGGCCCTAGCTGGGAGCTATCCAGCAAATTCCCAACTACCACTTACACAGTGAATACATGTCAAAGGGTCTTCCCCTAATGTAAAGCATTTTGACACCTCCTGAGATTCGGAAAGCTACGATATAAAGGCAAGTCTTTTTGATAAAGTATTGAAAATTGTTCCCTTCATGAATGGCTTCATCATTCAGCAAGATGATGATGGCCCTGATTTAAATTGGCCCCACCTGGACAGCAGAATAGTTAAAATAAGCCAAGTCACTGAGCAAGAAGGATAACATGGAGATCCTTTTAAACTAGAGGCAAAGTCTGGCCAGCCCTCATTACTCTCAGGGCTGAGAGCACTGACAGCCTGAGGTATAGTTGCTTTGGCAATGACAGAAAGGAACTGACTTTGTCAGCTATGGTCTGACATTTATCAGTTGAGTGGGGTCCCCGACTTCGGGATGAAAACTGGCTCCCAAGGCCGCACTTGCTGGCAGCGGGACCCGATCAGCAATTTTACCACTGCTGCCCTTCTAATTGGCCGCCTGTGGGCTCACCATCCAGTTAAGGATGGTGGGCAGGCTCTCCATGCTGCCAACACAATCACAGTGCCAGCAGCACTGAGGCTTCAGCAGTGCCACTGGGAGAAGTGGTCACTGCTGAGGAATGCAGGAGGCATAGGGCCTACAGCAGTTAGGTGAAGAAAAAATGTTTAAAAATTATAACGCTGAGGATCCAAGGGGAAACCCGCCTGGTGGGTTCCTTGCTCACGGCCTCTTCTTTGGCCTGTGAGGTCTTCCCCCCTCGGGCTGCCACAGGGAGGCTTAGTTTGCACTCTCCATGCAGCAGGAAGTCATCCTGCCTTTGTTAAAATGTCAACGGTAATGTAAAATGGCTCTTACTATGGCCTTTGCATATGTAAATTGGTTGCCCACCTTGGTTGGAAGGCAGCCTGTCTGCTTCCAATCCCACCTTCTGTAAAATGCCCGAACAGAGGGATTGCATTGGGGTAGAATTCCAACCCAGCTCCCTGCCATTTTACAGGCCCCATCTCCCAAGGGCTGATAAAATTCAGCCCTACGTCTCAGCAGGGAGAATTGGAGATAAATGCAAAACTAATGAAAGATGTGAGTTCAAGGATAGAGCAAGGACAAAGCTTAGGAGAGGTTTAGCCAACTGGCTTGATGAAGCCAAGGAATCAGCAAAGGCAGCTGAAAGAATGGTCTCAATATTTATGATACAAAGTTTATGATCTTCTCACACTTGTTGAAGGTGAGAATGGAGGAGGCAGGGGAGAGAGATTTTTAAAAAAAACATTTGTCGTGGAGAGGACAAACTGATAGTTATCCTGCAATAGTGAGCATTTTGGGCAGATGGGAGCAGGATCCAATTGTGCTTTATGTGGTCCGGCCACATGGCAATGAATGGTTACATCAGTTATCCATCATTAAAGATATTGAAGTTTGCACCCCTTGGCCTTAAGGGAGTGGAGATGAGGTCCATACCACAGGTATAGCTGCGATGTATTATAATCCTAGCCCCCTTTTTAGGGGAATCCCAGATCAGGCATACCTCTCAGATGATTCCTTTCAACCTTAGGTTGAGAAAGACAGATCCTATCACAAAATCACAGAATTCTTACGGTGTAGAAGGAGGCCATTCAGCCCATCCAGTCTGCACTGGCTCTCCAAATGAGCATTATGATTTAGTGTCATTCTCCTGTACTTTGCACACTGTTCCCATGCAAATAATCATCCAGTGCCCTCTTGAATGCCTCGATTGAACCTGCCTCCACCACACTTCCAGGCAGTGCATTCCAGACTCAAACCACTTGCTGTGTGAAAAACTTCTTTTCTCACGTCATATTTGCTTCTTCTGCAAATCACTTTAAATCTGTACCCTTTTGTTCTCGATCCTGTTATGAGCAGGGATAGTTTCTCTCTATCTACTCTGTCCAGGCCCCTCATGATTTTGAACACTGCTGTTAAATCTCCTCTTAGCCTTCTCCTCTCCAAGGTGAACAGTCCCAACCTCTCCAATCTATCTTCATAACGGAACTTTCTCATCCCTGGAACCATTCTTGTAAACCACTTCTGCACTTTCTCCAACACGTTCACATCCTTCCTATAGTGTGGTGCCCAGAACTCTACACCATACTCCAGTTGAGGTCTAACTAATGTCTTATATAAGCTCAGCATAACCTCCCTGCTCTTGTACTCTATGCCCCTATTGATAAAGCCCAGGATACTATATGCTTTCTTAACTGCTGTCTCCCCCTGTCCTGCCACCTTCAATGACCTATGCACATATACACCCATATCCCTCTGTTCTTGCACCCACTTAAGAATTGCACCCCTTACTGTCCATGTTCGTCCTACCAAAATGCATCACCTCACACTTCCCATCATTGAACTTCATCTGCCAACTATCTGTCCACTCCGCTAACTTGTCCATGTCCTTTTGAAGTTCTACACTGCCCTCCTCGCAGTTCACAACACTCCCAAGCTTCATATCATCTGCAAACTTTGAAATTGTCCCCTGCACACCAAGATCTAAGTCACTAATATATATCAGGAAAAGCAAGGGTCCCAATACCGAACCCTGGGAAATCCACTGCAAACCTTCCTCCAAACCAAAAAATATCTATTGACCATTATTCTGTTTCCTATTACTCAGCCAATTTTGTATTCAAGTTGCTACTGTCCCTATTATTCCATGAACAATAACTTTTCTCACAAGCCTGTTGTGTGGCACTTCATCAAATGCCTTTTAAAAGTCCATGTACACCACTTCATCAGCATCTTCAAAATACTCCAGCAAGTTAGTTAAACACAATTTCAACACAAAATCCATGCTGGTTCTTCCTAATCAACCCAACGTTTTCCAAGTGAAAACTAATTCTACCCTGAATAATTGTTTCTGGAAGTTCCCCCACCACTGAAGTTAAACTGACTGGTCTGTAATTGCTGGGCTTATCCTTACAACCTTTTTTGAACAAGTACATGTTTGCAGTTCTCCAGTCCTCTGGCACCTCCCCTGAGTCTAGGGAAGATTTAAAGATTATGACCAGTGCCCCTGCAATTTCTACTCTTACTTCCTTCAATATTCTTGGATGCATCTCATGCAGTCCCAATGCCTCATCAGCTTTAAGTACTGACAGTTTCTCCAACAATTCCTCCTCATCAATTTTGAACCCTTCTAGTGACAGAGTTTCCTCCTCTGTCACAGTGGCCATGGTAGCATCTGCTTCCTTGGTAAAGACAGATGTAAAGTATTCATTTAACACCTCAGCAATGCCCCCTGCCTCCATGTGTAAATCCCCTAATCGGCCCTACTCCTCCTTTTACCACCCTCTTACTATTTATGTGCCGATAGAAGATTTTGGGTTCCGCTTTATGTTGACTTCCAGCCTTTTCTCATGATCCCTCTTTGCTTCTCTTATTTGCTTCTTCACTTCCCCTCTGAACCTTCTGTATTCCACTTGGTTCTCATTTGTATTTTCTACCTGACAGCTGTCATAAGCACACCCTTTTTTCTTTATCTTAATTTCTCACCCCTTTTTCATCCAGGGTGCTGCGGATTTGTTTGCCATTCCTTTCCCTTTTGAGGGAATATACCTTCAGCATGCAAGAACCATTTCTCCTTTGAATGTAACCCATTGTTCAACTACTGTTTTTCCCACCAGCCTTTGGTTGAAGTCAATCCAGCCCAGCTCCATTCTTGCCCTATGGAAGTCGGCTCTCCCCCAGTTAATTATTCTTATTCCAGACTGCACATCGTCCTTTTTTACCGTCATCCTAAAACTTATGATACAATGATCACTGTCTCCTAAATGTTCCCCCACTGATACTTGATCTTCCTGGCCCACCTTATTTCCAAGAACCAGGTCCAAAAGTGCATCCTTTCTTGGTGGACTGGACACAATGCTGTAGAAAATTCTCCTGAACACAATCTAGGAATTCTTGCCCCTCTCTGCCCTTTACACGAGCACTGTCCCAGTCTACATTCAGGTAATTAAAGTCCCCCATTATAACTACTCTATAATGTTTCATCTCTCTGTAATTTCCCCACAGGTTTGTTCCTTTACCTCCTTCCCACTAGCTGGCGGTCTATAGACTAACTGAGTAATGTGATTGCACCCTTTTTGTTCCTTAGCTCTAGCCAAATTGATTCTGTCATTATAGAAGAGTCCACCATACACCAGGCACAAGTCAGGAGTGTGATGGAATACTCCCCGCTTGCCTGAATGAGTGCAGCTCCCAATACACTCAAGAAGCTTGACATCATCCAGGACAAAGCAGCCTGCTTGATTGGCACCGCATCCACAAACATTCACTCCCTCCACCACTGACGCACGTTAGCAGCAGTGTGTACCATCTACAAAATGCACTGCAGGAATTCACAAAGGCTCCTTCAACAGCACCTTCCAAACCCACAACCACCACCATCTAGAAGGACAAGGACATCAGATAGATGGGAAGATCATTACCTGGAAGTTCCCCTCCAAGTCACTCACCATCCTGACTTGGAAATATATTACTGTTCCTTCACTGTCGCTGGGTCAAAATCCTGGAACTCCTTTTCTAACCGCACTTTGGATGTACCTACAACACATAGACTGCAGTAGTTCAAGAAGGCAGCTCACCACCATCTTCTCAAGGGCAACTAGGGATGGGCACTAGTCTCTGGCCATCCAAGTGGTGACCAGCACTCTCCAGGAAGCACTAAGGGGCCGGCACACTTAACCAGTTCAGGTTCTTAGTGCACCCATGCTAACGATTCATCTCTCTCTCTCTCTCTTTCATCCTGCAGGACAGTAAACCACAGATCATCATTGGAGACTTTAATAGCCACAGTACCCAATGGGGGTACAAGGAGTCTAACAACGATGGAGAAGCAGTCGAAGAATGGATGGACATTAACCAGCTTAGTCTCATCCATGATCCTAAAGTGCCAGCCTCCTTCCACAGTGCCACCTGGAAGTGTAGTTA
The DNA here is from genome assembly GCF_017639515.1 of Carcharodon carcharias. NCBI lineage: Eukaryota > Metazoa > Chordata > Chondrichthyes > Lamniformes > Lamnidae > Carcharodon > Carcharodon carcharias. The sequence goes on from NC_054473.1 coordinate 169,197,466, forward strand.
TAACCCAGATCTTGCCATTGTCAGCAACGACATCACTGGTCTCTGCAAGAAGCTTGTCATGGACCCAATACCACAGACACAACACCGTCCTATTGGTATCCAGGTAAACGCAGCAGTGTTACCAACCGTCGTACCATTCAAAAGGAACTTCAGCTTCAAGAAGGCCGATTGGAATGGGTTCACACGAGCACTTGACCACAAGGTTAAACATTAAACCATTACCTGAGCACTACAACCTGTTTGCAAAAGCTGTCCAGAAAACAGCCAGAAGGAAGATCCCCTGAGGTTGTAGAGCACACTACATCTCTGGTCTCACCAAAGAGAATGCTGAACTCTACTGGGAGTATGTCTCAATGTTTGAATCTGACCCCTTCTCAGAGGAAACAATATCTACCGGTGAGAGGTTGATGTTAAGTATCTCTCAGGAGCGTCAAAACACCTGGGACACCTTGATAGAGACAACAGATCTTACAAAAAACAGCAAGAAGGCATGGTCTCTCTTTGCCCAAACTTGGAGGCGATCCCAAGAAAGCTGCCCAACATCCAAATGTGTCTGCTAACCAAGTTGCATACCAGTTGCTCCTAAATGGAAAAATCAACAAGAAACAACCAAGAGCACAACTAGATAGGAAGAAGTACAGCGATGACCCTGGCTTCACTGGACCATTCACCATGGAAGAGCTGGAAACTGGTATATCTAGTCTAAAACACGGGAAAGCAATTAGTCTGGACAACATAGCAACGGAGCAGATAAAACATTTTGGACAGCAAGCAAAGAAATGGCTCCTACAATTGTTCAACCACTGCCTGGCAACAGACAAGCTACCTAATATTTGGCAGAAGGCACATTTAATAGCACTATTAAAGCCCGGAAAAGATCCCTCAGATCCTAAGAGTTTTCGGCCAATTTCACTGCTTTGCCACACCAATAAGCTGTTTGACCGTCTGATACTCAATAGGATAGCACCAACTGTAGATGAGAAGATCATTCCAGAGCAAGTAGGTTTCCACCCCGGCAAATCAACTGATCAACCTCACACAACATATCGAAGATGGTTTTGAGCAAGGGATGATAACAGGTGCTGTTTTTGTAGACCTCTCAGCAGCATACGATACAGTGAACCATAGACGTCTCCTCTGCAAAATCCTAGAGATGACAAAAGATATTCACTTAACAGAGCTGTTAGAAAGCATGCTTCAGAATCACCGGTTCTATGTTGAACTCGGTGGGAAGCGCAGCAGGTGGTGTATTCAGAAGAATGGTCTTCCTCAGGGAAACGTGCTTGCACCGCTGCTGTACAACATCTACATGAATGACCAACCTATAGACTGTGTCACATGCCATTTTATATATGCTGATGACTTATGTGTCACTGCCCAAAGCACTGATTTTAACACCATGGAGAAAATGCTTTCTGAGGCCTTGGAGGGACTAACATCCTACTATGAAGAAAACCACCTTCGCGCAAACCCATCAAAGATGCAAGTTTGCACATTCCACCTCAGAAACCATGAAGCCAAACATCAGCTTAAAGTAACCTGGTGTGGAGCAACACTGATGCATTGTGAGCACCCTATCTACTTAGGAGTCACCCTTGACAGATGCCTCACCTTCAAGAACCACATCGAAAAGACAAAGGCAAAAGTGAGCGCATGAAACAACATCCTGAATAAGCTCACTAACACAAAATGGGAAGCAAGCTCGAAAACATTGCGAACCAGTGCACTTGCTCTTTGCTATTCCGCTGCCGAATACGCCTGCCCTGCATGGGAAGGATCTACTCATGCTAAGAAGATGGATGCCATTCTGAATGCAAGCTGCCAACTTATCAAAGGTTGTTTAAAACCAACAAACACCAACAGCCTATATATCCTGGCGGGTATCGCTCCCCCGATATAAGAAGAACAGTAGCCAGCAAGAAAGCGCCTCCTTCAAACATCAGATGAGAGGCACCCTCTACATGGTCATACACCTATACCCAGCCACCTAAAATCAAGGAAGAGCTTCATGAACAGTGTTGTTCCATTAGAATCAACCCCATCTGAAGCCCGCATCGCGTAGTGGAAAGACCAGCTCACCAGTCTCGATCAACCTCCAGCAATGGAAATTCTACTGGATGAAAGCCTTCCCCCAGGAGCTAATTGCAACTGGGCAACCTGGAAATGCCTTAACAGACTTAGGACTGGTGTAGGTCGTTCAAGGGTGTCACTAAGCAAATGGGGATATACAACCAGCCCGACAACTTGTGAATGTGGAACTGAGCCACAAACTATGCAACATCTCCTGCAATGCCTGTCGATAGAGGAACCCTGCACTGTTGCAGATCTTGCCGAATTCAACAACAAGGTGCAAAAATGTGTCCAGTTCTGGCTGGGCCATGTATAGACTGTCCGTGGACATGATAAGAAGATCCTGCAGGAGGAGTACATCAGGATCATGGAGCCTGGTGAGCTCGCTGTATGCCTGATGGTCTACAGAGCGTGAAGAAGAATGAGGAGAGAGCGATTGAGGCCCCTGGCGGTTCCAAGGCAGGAGCAGCAACCTCAGGAAGAAGCGGCGACTGGGGCTCCCGCACACGTCACCCAAGAGCCATGGTGAGTTGTCGCTGGTCGGCGCCTAGTAACACCCAGGTCTGTAGACGCCGCCTTTCATTCCTGCAGATAACCGAGAACCAGAGTCGCCGAAGACTGCACCTGGGGAACAGGTGGCTCACATCTGCCACTTACTGCATGATGTGGTGCCAAGGGGACATGGAGGGCATCTACTGCCAGTGATTGTGAAAGCGACCGCGGTGCTGAATTTCTACGCCAGTGGCCCTTTTCAGGGCTCCGCTGGCAACCTCTATGGGATCTCTCAAGCCTCCACCCACAAATGCATCCACGAGGTCACAGATGCCTTCTTCACGAGGGCACACAACTTTGTGCATTTTGCCCTGGACCAGGACAGTCAGGATGCAAGAGTGATTGGATTCACCCAGGTCTCGGGTTTCCCCACAGGTGCAGGGTGCGATTGACTGCAATAATGTGGCGCTCAGATCTCCATTGCAACACACAGTGGACTTCATCAATCACAAGGGCTTCCATTCCCTGAATGTACAGCTGCTGTGCGACCACCACAAACGCATCCTGCAGGTAAGCGCATGGTTTCCAGGGATTCTGCACAACGCCTGCATCCTCAATCAGTCACAGATCCCTGGAGTCATCCAGGGTCCACAGAGGCTGCAGGGTTGGCTTCTTGGGGACAAGTGCTACCCACAGAGGCCGTGGCTGATGACACCCGTGAGGTGGCCTCAGACTGCATCACAGTAAGTAAAACAGGTGGGAGCAGAAAGTTACTAAGGGACAGGAACAGCAAAACTGTGGCAAATGGAGTTCAAAGCAAGTGTGAGATAATCCCCTTTGGATCGAAGTAAAACATATTTTCTAAATTGGAAAAAAACGCGATATTTTCTAGGCATGCATGCACACAAATCATTAAAATCTAGTGGACGAGTGCAAAAAGCAATCATAAAAGCTAATGGAATATTGGTTTTTATTTCAAGGGCCTGGAATAGAAAGGCATAGTTCAGGCCTGCGTTTAATAGCACCTAAATCAGACGTTATCTTAAGTACTATGTTCAATACTGAACATTGCAACTCAGGAGGGCCTTGGAGGGGATGCACAGCAGCTTCACCAGAATGATACCAGAATGTGTTAAATGGTTAAATTATGAACACATGTTGCACAAACCTGACTTCCCTTAAGAGTAGACAATTGTGCGGGGGTGGTGGTTGACCTAATGGAGGTGTTTCAAATGCTAAAAAGATTTGATAGGTTAATAACAGAGAAACTATTTCTTCTGGTTACTATTTCTGGAATAAAAGGGATATAATCTCAACATTACAGCCAGGCCATTCAGGAGGGAAATGGAGAAGCAATTCTTACAAGACGTTTGACACCTCACCCAAAAGGCAACCTGAAGTGCCAACATAGATCTGACAGCATCTGCGGAGAAGAATACACTTAACGTTTCGAGCCTGTATGACTCTTCACTAGATTCTTCACCTGCTGAGTTTTTCCAGGTATTTTTGTTTTTGTTTCGGATTTCCAGCATCCGCAGTTTTTTTGCTTTTGCCAACGTAGATCATAAGCTTTGGAGTGAGACTTGAACTCACAAACTTCTGACTTGGAGGCAAGAGTAATACTAGTAAGCTAAAACCGTCACCTCAAACACTGACAGACTTTGGATTGATTGTGGCCACCTTTAAATGTTAAGGAAGCATAACATTCCAGAGATAACATTCCTGTCTATCTTAGGAACTTAGCTGCATACTGAAAGCATGTGGACTCATTGAACTTTCCCTTTTATAGTAATGGATTACCAAGTGGCTAGACAGTGCTACAACTACAATATCTCAGGAGAAAGTAAAATAGCTTATTTTAATTCTGAATAATAGATTATCTCTTCCATTACATTATGGCCTGAATTTTTCAGGTGGCGGGTGGGCTCGGCAGGTGCAGGCAGGGGCAGTCGCAGAGTCCATCGCTGCCCGCGATCAGCGCCGCACCGCCATTTTACACAGGCAGGTCAAGTGAGGCCCGCCCAGTGAAAGACGCGAGCTCAGCGCTACCTGTGTGGCAGGAGGAGGAGGGAGAGTTGGGGCCAACGCTATACCGCGCATGCGCTTGAAAGAACACTTCAATCTCCTTTAGGCGGGGGTGGGGGGGGTGGTGCTGCCTCAGGAAGATTGAAGGGCTTTTGAAATTATTCAATAAGTGGATTTAAACTTTATTTAGACATGTCACCTCATATGACTGTGTCGCATGAGATGGGACATGTTTTTATATTTCGGGGAAAAAAATTATTTAACTAATAAAAGCTTCAGGAAATCTCATCCTGCTTGTGGATGAGGTTTCCTAAAAAATGTGAATGCCGCCTGGGCTCTTCGCCTGCCCGCCAACCTTAAGGTTGGACGGGCGGCATTAACAATGACATTAATCACTTCCTTAATGGCCGTAATAGACCGACTTCGATGCGCGCCCGCTGAACGAAATATCGCGAGACATCTTACGCGATGGCATAACGGGCACCCCCCCGCCGCATGCCCACTGAAAAATCCTGCCCCATGTCAATGATATTAAAAATAGTTACCTGAAATTTCCACAGGACTTACCCAATGGAAGGCTGGCAATCCTACACAAACGGCCTAGCTGGCTAAAATGTCCAATTGGCTCTTCTCCTTTGTTCTTCCCCTATCTCTTCTGCCACTTTGCCTTGCTTTGTATCACCTCTGCTCAGTTGTTCAGTTGTGCTACCTTCCATGGGGAATACCTACTACTGCATCTGTCTCTGGCAGCAACTGGTTTGTGCAGTCTTGAAGTCAGGACCAAGTCCTTCAGCACCTCCTGGACTTCAACAACTACAAGGAACAGGAGAAAGCAAAACAATGCTACAATCATAACTACAGCCATTCGAAATCAACCAGCAACCAACCTCAAATTAGCTGATGATCTCTTTAGTTAGCGCTGATGGGCGGGGTGGGGGTGGTGGTGAACTTCCTGATGTTGAAGGCGTATTCAACCATGTGAGCTGAAGAGAAGGCATTACCTCAGCCGTGGAGTTCCAAAATGGCATTGCTGGCATCAAATCAGCTTTGCACACTGATTGTTGTCATGATCAACCACCCTGCCAACTTCTGCCAGACACCTACCATGCACTAATGCCCTCATTCATTGCAAGCTCCAACAGAAGTGTACGTGTGCCATGGTCACCATTTTGGACCTCTAAGGGCATCACGGATCTGAATTTTGCATCGACAGCCTCTTGATTGTTGTGATCTACATTGCACAGATAACTGGGGTAGGGAGCATTTTAAGCTGTTGATTAGCTTCTCCAGGAGTACCGAATAATAGCTTATAAACCAATATATTTCCACATGATGCACTACAATAAAAGATTATTTGGAAAGTTGTACTAATCTAATGCAAATGCCAATATTGGTAGCTTATTGATGGAAAATATCCTATTTCAATTCTTCTTCAATATCTCTTCCAGTTTTAGTAGTGATTTAAGAACCAAACATAAGACAAGGCAGGCGGCAAAGTTTTACAAAAGAATATGAAGCGCAGGCAAGTAGCTGGTTGCTGAATCATTCACTTATTTAAATATACTGACTAATTAAAAGCTTATTTCTCCAGTCAGGAGTTCAAATAAATACTGCGGCCAAAGAGTGATGACAACCTGAATGGACCATTACATCTGTTGTTAGTCATGGTCCTGGATAGTTTACAAAAAACATTCCTTTGTGCAATGCTGTGTACATAGGGAAGAATTTTCCCATCGACGAGCGGGGGGTGGGGGAGCGGGTCCCACTCGCCAATGTATAAAGTGATGTGCGGTGACGTCGGGCAGGCAACCCGACATCACCGCGCGGCATTTAGATTGTCAGTTCGGCGAGAACATAGCCAAATTGGCTGCGTGCCCACTGGACTGTCAAAGGCCTAATAACCCTGCTCTCTTGCCCACATGTCTGTCCTTGGCTTGCTGCATTGTTCCTGTGAAGCTCAACGCAAACTGGAGGAACAGCACCTCATCTTCCGGACTGAATATTGAATACAATTACTTTAGATCTTGAACTCCCTCCTCCATCCCCACCCCCTTTCCATTTCTTCCCCCTGCCTTTTGTTTTTTCCAATAATTTATATAGATTTTTCTTTTCCCACCTATTACCATTATTTTTAAATCTATACCTTTTATGCCCTGTTAGTCTTATTCCACCCCACCCCCATTAGAGCTGTACCTTGTGTGTCCTGCCATCCATTCTTAATTAGCACATTCATTTAGATAATATCACCACCTTCAACACCTCTTTGTTCTTTTGTCTGTGACATCTTTTGATTATCTGCTCCTATCACTGCTTGCTCGTCCCTACAACCACATCCTCCCACCAACCCCCACTTCTCTCCCCCCAACTACCCCCCACCTTAAACCAGCTTATATTTCACCCCTCTGCTAATTTTACTCAGTTCTGTTGAAGGATCATGAGGACTCGAAACGTCAACTCTTTTCTTCTCCGCCGATGCTGCCAGACCTGCTGAGTTTTTCCAGGTAATTCTGTTTTTGTTTTGTAAGTAATTAAAGCTGTTAAGAATGCTGCCCATCCGACCTTAAGGTTGGTGAGCAGGCGAAGAACCCAGGCTGCCTTTGCATTTTTCATGAAACCTCATTCACAGGCGGAATGAGGGTTCATGAAGGGTTTATTTATTACATAAAATTTTTTGAAAAAAATTAATGGGCATGTCCCAGCTCATGTGACAGTTTCACATGAGGGGACATGTCCTTAAATTTTTTTTTAACTTTTATTCCATTTTTCAAAACTTCAGCTAATCTCCCTGAGGCACCTCCTGCAGGCCCTAACTCAGAGAATCCCCTCCCCCCACCCGTACAGGGAGCGCTCAGCACTTCTGGTTGTGCGTCATGTTGGGCGGGCCTTAATTGGCCCACCCACATAAAATGGCAGTGCGCACCCGACTGGGGGCGCCGATTGGGTTCATACTCGCTCCCGCCCGCCCCTATACACCCCCCCCCCCCCCCCCCCCCCCAATGGGGGGAAATTTCTGCCCATAGTGATGGGCTACACAGCTGCTGTAATTGACTGAAAGCAAAATATTGCGGATGCTGAAAATTTGAAATAAAAACAAAACATGCTGGAAAAACTCAGCAGGTCTGGCAGCATCTGTGGAGAGAGAAACAGAGTCAATGTTTCAAGTCTGTATGAAGGAGGGTTATGCGGACTCGAAATGTTAACTCTCTTTCTCTCTCCACAGATGCTGCCAGACCTGCAAAGGTTTCCCAGCATTTTTTGTTTTTATTGCAGTGATTGACTTTTCTCTTGTATTCAGTTTACAGCTTGTTGGTCATGTTCAGAATTACACTGCGTGTAATTTATACACAAACTGAAGTTCATCTTGGCTGCCAATGCTTTGGATTCCATCCTGTTTACTTTGGAAAAGCCACATGGCAATCTGTACTTGCACTTGAAAGTTGAGTCATCAATCCAACCATGGCCAGTGGATAGTTTGGCCATATTCCTGGTTTGTTATTTTTTCATTATTTGTTCTTGGTATATGGGCATTGATAGCAAGACTTGCATTTATTGCCCATCCCTAATTGCCCTTGAGAAGTTGGTGGTGAGTCACCTTCTTGAACTGCTGCAGCATGTGTGGTATCAATACTCCAACACTGCTGTTAGGAAGCTCCAGCATTTTGGTCCAGCAATAATACAGGAACAATATATTTCCATAAATGGTGGTGTTCCCATGCGTCTGCTGTCATTGTACTTCTAGGTGGTAGAATTTGTGTGTTTGGGAGATACTATTGATGGAGCCTTGATGAGTGCAGTACATCTTGTAAATATACTGCTACCGCTGTGCGCTGGTAACGAATGGAATAAATGTTCCAGGTGATGGATGGGGTGCCAATCAGAAAGGGTTGCTTTTCCCCTGGATAGTGTCAATACTCTTCAGTGTTTTTGGAGCTGGGCTCATCCAGGCAATTGGGAAGTATTCCATCACTCTCCTGACTATGTCTTGTAGTTGGTGAAAAGGATTTGGGAAGTCATGAAATGAACCACTCGCCACAGAATACCCAATCACTGGCCTGCTCTTGTAGCCAACGTATTTATATGGCTGGTCTAGTTAAGTTTCTGGTCAATGGTGAACATCCAGATGTTGATGGTGAGGGATTCAACAATGGTAAAGCCAATGAATGTCAAGGGGAGATGATCTCATGCTGAAGTGGTCATTGCCTGGTAATTGTGTGGCACAAAATGTCAATTGCCACTTATCAGCCCAAGTCTGAATGCTGTCCCATTACTGCTGCATGCGAACGTAGACTGCTTCAGTATCTGGGGAGTCGTAAATGGAACAGGACACTGTTCAATCTGTTGCAAACATCCCCATTTCCGACTTTTCGATGGGGGTCAGTTCATTTATGAAGCAACTGAAAATGGTCGAGCCTAGGACACTTCCCTGAAGAACTACTGCAGTGATGTTCTGGGGCTGTGATGACTGGTCTCTCACAAATTTTGTGCTATGTATGACACCAACAGTAAAGAGTTTTCCATGCCTAATAAGGGGACACCTCCTGTAAAAATCCCAGGTCAATCACTGTTGCCCAAGGCAGCAGGTTCAAGATTCAGAAACAACACTGACTTCTGTTTCCCAGCCCCAGAGAGAAAATCCAACCCCAAGATTTGAATTTTAAGGAGGTGTAGAAGCATAACCTTTTGGGAGAGAATTCCAGACCATGGGAACTAGGCAGCTAAAGACACAATGGAGAGGATGGTGCAAAAGAAACCAGAATCAGAAAGACAGAATTCAGGGATGGTTGTAGGCCTGGAGCAAGATACAGAGGTAGGAAAGAGCAAGATCACGTAGGGACTTAAACATGAGGATTCCAATTTTAGATGAGGCATTAGGGGACTGAACTCAGCAAGCGTAGAGTTGATAGGTGAGTGGAACATGCTGTGGAGTAAGATGCCGAGCAGCAATGATTTTGATGAATTGGAATTTAAAGACAATAAAATGGGAAGCTGGTGAGCTTAGAATGATCGAATCTGGAGTTGACAAAAATGAAGTGTGGGACTGTGTAAACAGCACCTCCAATAATGAAAATGGATGAAAACACAGTATAAGGAGAAGAAGAGGTAGGATGTTCATGGCTTCAGCAGTGTAACACCTAGTCATGGATAGCTGTACAAAGTTCACTTGTATAAAATAAACCAATTGTTCTTTCAACATACCTGCACCTCAGTAATCATTCCAAGCTAAACTAACCAACATACAGCATGGTGACAGCAGTGATGGACTCTAAAACACTGAAAATTCAACTTTAAAGAAGATTAAATGTCATACCTGTTACAGCGGCGCCAAAGCCACAGAACTCTGTAAGACACAGTTGAAGAACTCCAAAGCTGCTCCATAGATGAAGTGGAGGCAGGAAGAGTCAGAAAATCAAGTTAAAAAGTCATTCAGAGCTGCAACATGGTGGTCTGTGAAGAAAATCCCGATCCACCTATCATAGGCTTCAAATAGGAGAGCCAAGCAAAGACCATAGAACTGGTGAGCAACCCTTTGATTTTAAAGGCACTGGGCAGGCAGCACTGGGAAACCCAGATCATTAACAAGAGCAGGTTATGGAAAACCCTGCCGTTCAGCTACGAGGTCAACACCATTACACATGGTAACCGCAAGATCCACAGGCAGTGAATGAGTAGATTATTGAAATAACTTAAAGAAAAGCAGTTTTTAACAGCTTTGCAGCATTCAAGAAATAAATACCAAGTACAGTTGAGAAATTCCCCCAGGGAGAGACAATGACTGCTGTGGGTCCTGATGAAAGGCTGAACAGTGCAGGAAAGCTTCAAATACTCAAAGGAAAATTTTAAACTTAGGGTAAACAATCTAAAAGCTTAGAAAAACCATGGATCCTAAATCTGTATTTCCTGAGAGGTTTGGACACATGGAAGGACCAAATCAAACTCCAAACTGGCCACTTTGGAGAAAAAGATTCTCGAGGTTCTGAAGTTCTTAGAATTGTACAGTAAATCTGAAGCTGAACAGGTCAACACATTACGTTACTCCATAGAAGCAGTAACAGATGATGTTATTGCAAGACAGGGCAACAATGAGACCTCTGATAAATTTGAAGAAGTCTTAAAACCTTCAATAACTATTTCAACCTGAGGAGCAATAAGATTCTGGAAAGGGACAAATTCAACAAAAGGGTCCAGAAACCTGGCGAACCAATGGATGCTTTTATTAATGATCTTTACAGTCTGGTTGAAGGATGCGTGTATGGAGACCTGAAAACAGAATTAATACAAGACCACATCATAGTCTGTGTTAGCGATGACACATCATATTTATTGCAATCTAAGGAAGACCTCACCTTAGAAAAAGCAATACAGATGATGAGACAAATAGAGGTCCATAAACAGAACGGGGCAATACCAAGAGCTGAAAAAAAACCTTGGCTCAGGAAACCTGCAAACATGCAAACATACAAACAAGGAATAGGAATAGGCCATTCAGCCCCTCGAGCCTGTTCCACCATTTAATAAGATCATGGCTGATCTGATAGTAACCTCAAATCTGCATCCTGCCTACCCCCAATGACCTATCACCCCCTTGTTTACAAAGAATCTATCAACATCTGCCTTAAAAATATTCAAAGACTGCTTCCACCATCTTTTCATGAAGAGAGTTCCAAAGACTAACGACCCACTGAGATGAAAGAAATTTCACCTCATCTCCATTTTAAGTGGGCAACCCCTTATTTTTAAACAATGACCTCTAGTTCTACATTCTCCCACAAGATGAAACATTCTAGCCTTAATAGTGATAATGCCAGACAAAACACCAGTGAAGAGATAAAACAGCATGAGCGCGATGGACAAGGATACTAGGTTAAACAGCTAGGCAAGTCTGTGGCTCCAGATTGACTGGTTGGTGAATATTTTTCTCATTTACCTTTAAAAGCTCGAGTATTTCATTAGTAATTGTAAGGTTTTATTAGTAGTAGTAATGTTTACTAGCTATAGTAAAACTTATTAGAATTAGTAGAGTTTATTACAAGGCCTTCTTATAAAGAACATATCCTTTTATTTTTCCCTATTTCTGTTGGATTGTGGATTTAAAACTACAATGGCTGCAGTTTGAAAGATATGTCTACTGGAACAGGATGAGAGATATATACAATGTTGCAGTCCTGGAACAGAGTGTGCCATGAAAGGCAGGTTTGTGCCAAAAAGGAGTCCTGAACCATAGGAGCTGCCTGGCAACAGCATTTTAATTGGCTCCTAACCAGCTGACCAGGGTTTTTGTGGGAGCAATGCAGCGGAAAGCTCCTGGCCTGCAAAGAGAAAACACCTAAAAGAGATCTAAAACCTTTTTTCCTCATATCTCTATAACTTGCTCTCTCTCTCTCTGAGGAATCCCCTGTAAAAAGGAAAATGGGAAAACCACTGCTAGAGACTTTGAAAAGCAAGTTCTCAACCAGTAAACTAAATACTGAAAGTGCTGGAAGACTATCTCGTGTCACCAACAAGGACTGAAAGGAATTTGGAAGACATTGATCAAAATCAATCCATCAAATCCTGTACTCTGATTGGTGCTATTGAACTGTTTTATCCCACCCTTAAAATCCATGTTTTGTGTGTGTGTGTTTGTGTGTGTGTGTGTGTGTATAAGGATTTAAGAAGGGGTGAAGTTTAAGTTATAAGATATAAGGTTAGCAATTCATATTTCTTTCTTTTGCCACTAGTTAAAGGCAATTTGTTCAATAAACAGTTATTTGCTTCCAAAGTTTACAAACCTGGTGCTAGTATCCTGTTAAATTAAACAATTGGGTGGGTTGATTACACTTTTTCACATTTGTCACAGCTCAGGGAGCAGTGGGGCTTGATATTGCAGCGCACTATCCCCAGTGAGCTGTACCTCAGGGGTACCCCACAAAGTGTACTGGGGGACCCCTCATTGGTCCCCATTCAGGGACTGCATATTTTGCACTCCCATCACAGTGCAGAATTTTAGGTGGAGGGAAGGATGAGAGCGTGAAATTGCAGGAGCACAATTCCTCTGGATTCCCGCCCACCCCAACCTGGGAGCGATTTTAAGCTGGGGCGGGCAAGGCCTCAGACGGGAAGACCACCTTTGCCCCAATTAAGGCCCTTAAGTGGCCAATTAATGGGGAGTTTCCCGCCCAGCCTCAATACTTAGGCTGGTGGGCAGGTTGAAGATGCATGGAGGAAGGCCAGAAATAATCCAAGTTAGATCTGGGGCGGGAAGGGGAGGGGTGGTTCCCCACTTCTGAAGGCCTGGTGACCTCCAGACCTCCCTCTCCCCTCCCACCTCACCTCTCCCCCAGAAACCCTCACGACCCCCATCACAACACCTCCAGCCCTTCCCTACCTTCCCCACCCTGGGATCCCTGACGTTTACCTTGTCCTCGGGTTCCCGGACTTGGTCTCAGGCCTCCTAGTGCTATTGCAGTGCTATTGCTGCAAGGACTGTAGAGCTACTGGTCAATCAGATTGGCCGGCAGCTGTCCAAGATGGGACTTCATCCTGAGTGAGGGGCAGAAGTCCCTCCAACTGCCAATCAATGCTCATTAGAGCATAAACTGGCAGTGGGGCAGCCAGAGTCATTGGGGATGTGTTCTGAGCCCCACCATCTAAAAAGTACAGGCCACAATTTCTAATGCCTTTTTTTCTGGCTGGATTTTTAATAAACTATAATCCCATTAAGACAATGGAAAGACTGCCAGCTAGCTACATATCCAACTTGCATTCCACCCCAACTCTCAAACCCCCCACTCCCTCCATGGAAAACATGAAAGACCCCATCACCTGGTGACTTTTACACTATTACTCTTCAAAAGTTTGAGATGAGATATCAAAAAATGTAATTACATCTTCTACAACACAATGACTAAAGCTGACATGATAACTGAATTCCTCTGGGATATATAGCCAGCAAGGCTTTTTAAGAACTGTTTTATCAAGTCAGAGCAAAGATCGGAAGGATATACTGAAAGGCTGCAAGAGCCGGGTCTCTGTCTTTCTCAGAAGTATTGAGCACAGATATTGCCGAATCCTGAGTATAGTAATCTACTGCAAACCAAAACATTTTGGGATTAAAACATGGAAATCTGTTCCAACAAAAGACCATGGAGCAAAATGGCTGCAACATGGAATCACCACATCGGACCCAGCCAAAGTACAATTGACCATATATTTCTTTGCGTTTTTTTCACAAACAGTAAAAAAATCTTTAAGTCGATCCTTGCATTCTACCATCTGTACTAGAGTGTATGTGTATGGTGGGGTGTGGTCCCAGGGAATGTGTGTAACATGTGAGTGAGAGTTTCGATTTATTTCGTTTTTTTTTAATTCAGGAAGCCGGGTGAATAAACTTATCTTGTTCTTCCAAATGACACATGATGATGTCGGGACGCCCGCCTGATGTCACCGCACGTCATTTTATGCCTCGGCGAGCGGGCCCTGCCCCCGCTCGCTGAGCTGAAAATTCAGGCCCTTGTGTCTGCTTTCACTGTAGAAGACTTAGAAAACTTCCCAAAAATACTTGAATATCAAGAGATGAACAAGAGGGAGGAACTTAAAGCAATCACCATCACCAGTGGAAAAGTGCTGGGAAAAATATTCAACCTAAAGACTGACAAGTCCCCAGGCCCAGGTGGCCTACATCATAGTGCCTTAAAGGAAGAGGCTGCAGGGATAGTAGAGGCATTGGTTATAATCTTCCAAAATTTCTTAGGTTCTAGAAGGGTCCCATCAGATTGGAAAATATCTAATACAACACCTTTATTCAAGAAAGTTGGGAGACAGGACCAGGCTGCTACAGGCCAGTTAGCCCAATGTCAGTCATAGGAAATTGTTAGAATTCATTATAAAGGAGGTTATAGCAGGGTACTTAGAAAATCATGATGTGATCAGGTAGAGTCAAATTGGCTTTGTGAAAGGGAAGTCATGTTTAAGTAATTTATAAGAGGTATTTTTTAGAAAGTAATAAGCTAGGTGGATAAAGGGGAATCTGTAGATGTGATGTACTTGAATTTACAAAAGGCATTTGATAAGGTGCCACCTCAAAGGTTACTACACAAGATAAGAGCACATGATTTAGTGGGTAACATATTAGCATAGATAAAGGATTCATTAGCTAACACGAAGCAAAGAATAGGGATAAATGGGTTGCCAAGAATCTTGTTAAGTGCCACAGGAATTAGTCCTGAGGCCTCAACTATTTACAACCTATAGCAATAACTTGGATGAAGGGACTGAATGTGTGGTAGTTAAATTTGCCGTTGACCCCAAGATAGCTAGGAAAGTAAGTTGTCTAGTGGAAGTAGAGACTCTGCAAAGGAAAATAGGTATGTTAAGTGAGCGAACAGAAATTTGGAAGATGGAGAATAATGTGGGAAAGAGTGAGTATGTCCACTTTGGCATGAAGAATAGAAAAACAGAATACTATTTAGTTGGAGAGAGATTGCAGAACTCAGTGGTACAGAGGGATCTTGGTTTCTAGTACTTGAGCCACAAAAAGTTAGTATGCAGTTACAACAAGTGATCAGGAAGGCAAATGCAATGTTGGCATTTATTGCAAGGGGAATGGAATATAAAATTAAAGAAATTTTACTGCAGCTGTACAGGACCTTGATGAAATCACATCTGGAGTACTGTATTCAGTTTTGGTATCCTTATTTGAAAAAAGATATAATCCTGTTAGAAGCAGTTCAGAGGAGGTTCACTTCACTCATTCCTGAGATGAAGGGCTTATCTTATGAAGAAAGGTTGAACAGGTTGGGCCTATACTCATTGGAGTTTAGGGGATCTTATTGAAACAGACAAGATCCTGAGAGGACTTGATAGGGTGAGCACCAGGATGATCTTTCCTCTTGTAGAGACTAGAACGAGGGGACACAATTTAAGAATTTTAAGTTGGAAAGGACGCAATTAATTTTTTTTAATCTTAGAGGGTCATTACTCCATGTAATTCCCATCCCCAGAAAACAGCGGAGGCTGGGCCATTGAACTTATTCAAGGTAGAGTTAGATAGGTTTTGATAGATAAGGGGGTCAAGAGTTATGAGGGCAGACAAGAAAGTGGAATTGAGACCACAACCAGGTCAGCCATGACCTTATTGAATGGCGGAGCAGGCTCAAAAGACCAAATAGCTTACTCCTGAACCCTATGTTCCTATCTCTTGAGCTTTGAACATTGGCAGGAGCATATGAATGGGTGAAACTGGATAGGCTACATGTTATAGACTGGAAAAGGAAACTCGGGTAGGGTGTATAATGGTAGTTGATCCAATATTGCCCATTTTATGTCCCTTCCAAAGCCAAAAATTCCACCCCATGAAGTTTCTTGTGCTTCCAATTTAGCTCATCACCGAATATGCTGAAGCCTCAGCTTAAGCTGAAACTATTTCTATGACTACGCGTAAAAAAAAAGAGTTTTCATGCCAAACTATCACAATTATATTTCTCAGCATTTAACATGAAGAGGAAAAAAGTTAAGGTGAATCTGATAAAAGTTTATGAAAAATGTGGAAGGTTAGGTTGGTAGAAGAATTACATTTATAGAGCATCTCATAACACCCCAGAGCAAATTACTTTTGAATTGCGACTACAATTGGATTACCACTGGAAAATGAAGTGGGAGGGTTACCACGGGAAAATGAAGTGGGAGTTTATAAGAAATGTTTTCACACAGACAGTAATTGGAGCACAGAATGCTTTATCACAAGTGATTGAGGCAAAGACTACGACATAATTTAAAATGGAATTGAATCCCAAATTACTTTTGAATTGAAACTTCAATTATGCACATCAAGACCCAGATATTAAAGACCAATTAAACTGGTGGTAGCATTTAAGGGATTAAATGTTGGCCAGGATATTGGGAGAGCTTTGTGTTCTCCTTTAAACAGTGTGTGTCATGAGGCCTTTGACATCCACCTGAAGAAGCAGGTAAAGACCTCAGTTTAATGCCTCATTTGAAAGATTGCGATCTGGATTTTTGCTGAGTCAAGATGACTTAGGACCCCTTTAAAAATGTTGGGTGGACAGATTCTGGAATTCCTAACCCTATCCCTGGGTTTTCCAATTTTCAGTATTTTTTATGGGTTGTCAACCAAGCCTCGTTATATAGCCTTGGCTGAGATCTCAGACATCCTTTAGAGTACTAAAAAACTGAGTCTCAGAGAAAACATTGCTTAATTTATAGCTCTGGCTCTCTGGCCTCTTCTGTCAATTTTACAATATTTATTTGCACAAGGTTAAGACGTTTCAAGTGTTTGCAGTTTCTGCAATTGAAACTTTAAAGGGTCTGGCCGACTGACAGCTTTATTGGGCTGTAATAAAAGCTATTTCTATGACTGACTGTTTCTTTAAAGCTTTTTAAAGCATATTTTACACATTCTACTATCACTATAGATTTCATTCCTTCTATACAGTGCAAGTAAATTGGCATGGAAGTGCCATAGCTTGACATTAAAAGCGCTAGGAGCCATAGGGGTTGTTTGGGGAGGCATAGCCTGGCATAGGAGGCATGAGGGGTCATAGAGTCATAGAGGTGTTTTTGGAGTGGCATGGAGGCATGAGAGGTGATAGGGGTTCTTTGGAGCATATCTTCGCATGGGGGCATGATTTAGCATGGTGAGTGCATGGGGGTGTGAGGGAATGTGAGGGTGATGGCTGGACGGTCTTTCTGTTTTAACTTTAACTGGGACAAAGTCCCACAGCATCAGTGTGGGCTTTTTAAACAGCCTGTCTCAGTGCCCAGTAGCCTCTGTGGCTGTAAACATTTTCCCGGGTCAGATGGCCTGACTGTAGCCCCACCACCACCACCATCCCCAACCCCCCCCCCCCCCCCCCCCCCCCCCACCACCCAAATAAAAATCCTGACTCTCTGGGTCCTTTCTCATGAGGCAGATAGAGCAGGCCAGGAATTTTCCCAAATCCCGCTACCTGCCTCGAGGATGAAAATCCAGGCCAGCATCTCTGATAATTCAAGTTTCTCTGTACTGCACTTAAACATCAAATAAATTAAGCGTTAAAGCCCTTTGAGTGCCATTAGAAACTATAAACCTCAGGCTCAGTGGCAACTGAAGCAAGCTGAAACACTAAACAATGAACGTTTGTTTCCATTCATTGACAAATCAGTAACAAAAGGTTATTGATTGAGGATTACCACTGGAAAATGAAGTGGCAGTTTATGAGAAATGTTTTCACACAGACAGTAACTGGAGCATGGAGTGCTTTATCACAAATGATTGAGGCAAAGACTACGACATAACTTGAAATGGAATTGAATAAGCATTTGAAAAAGACAAATAAAAATAAAAGTAGACAGGATGCATGCATGGAAATGGGATTAGCATGAAAAACTCCAAGCGTATGCATAGTCATATTGGGATGAATGGTATCGTTCTGTGCTGTAATTTCTATTATTCTAGCTATTATGATCCATAAATGGTTTACTTTCCTATGATAGTTATTCTTTTATATCTTCTTACTACTTATATCTAACAAAAATGGAACTTTCACTTCACTGTTTGATAGTCCTCTATAAATTGAAGTCTCTGTGTCTTTCCAGATTGGGTGAAAGAACACCTTGTCCTCATCTGACATTCTTTCATGGTACTTTCAGCAAAGGTGGTTATATAGTTGTCAGGAATTCCAACAATTTTAGCCCAGGGATGGTGAAACCAATCAAAGAACCATCACTGCTGCCTTACATATGAATATAAGCAATAAGAGCAGGAGTAGACCATTTGACCCCTAAAGCCTGTTCAATGCAATTAGGATTGATCTTGCGCCTGAACTCCAATTTCTTGCATGTTTCCCTAATCCCTTGAGTCCAAGAAATCAAAAATCTGTCCGAGTCTTGAATATACTCAATGGTGGAGCATCCACAACCCCTTGCACTAAAAGCCAGCTTGCTATTTGTTTTCATAATTGTTTTCTGTAATGGCATGCTTACTCTCTGTTCCTCATTTGAGTTCACCCATCTCTCTGAACATCAGCATTTGAAAGTTTCACATTATGCCCATGGAAAAATATTCTGCTTTTCTGTTCTTACTAATAAAGTGAAACTTCCTCACATTATATTCCATCTGCCACCTTGTTGCCCATTCCTTTAACCTGTATATATTTCTTTGTGTCCACCTGATAGCTTACATTCCCACCTAGCTTTGTATTGGATACATTACTCTAGATCTCCTTTTCTAAGTCATTAATATGGAATATAACTGAAGCCTCCATGCTGATTCTTGAGGTACTCCACAGCTTGCCAACTTGAAAATGCCCCATTTATCCCTATGCCCTGCTTCTTCTTCATTTGATAGTTCTCCATCCACGGTAATATAGTACATTCAACTCCATGAGCCTTTTAGCTTGTGTATTAGCTTTTTTGTGTGGCACCTTATTGAATGCCTTTGGAAATTCAAATATGTTACATTTACGGGTTCCCCTCTATCTACCCTATTAGCTATATCCTCAAAAAGCTCTAATAAATTTGTCAAACAATTTCCCTGTCCAATCATACTATGATTTTCTAACTGCATTGTTAGGACTTCCTTAATAATCAATTTCAACATTTTCCTGATGACTGATGTCAGACTAATTGGCTTGTGTTCCTGTTTTCTCTCTCCCTCCTTTCTTGCTACATTTGCAAACTATCAATCCACTGAGACCATTCTAGTTTCTAGGGTATTTTGGAAAATCATAACCAACGCATCCTTGTTGACAGTAACTAATAGAACAAATGCTATTCATGCCTGGGATGGTCTATAAACGGTTGTGGTCAATATAATATCGCACAAAGCATTTTTCTATTATTCCATTAAGAGAACTCTTGAAGTTGCCATATTTTTTCATAAAAAGTTTGCTTGGTCCATATAGCAAGCCTAATATCTTTTCAGGAGAATATTACTTAGACAGCTGACTTAAATCACCAAGAATCTAAATAACTAAATTGGGCCAAGAGCTTACATTCTGCAACACAATTAGATTTTCCAAGAAAATAGGAATGATAACAATTGTCCTTTGGCAAGGAATGATAAACACTGAATGGTGCAGTTCTCAGCACAGAATATAGAGGGCCTTCTCTCCTCCAGCTAGTCACAGGAACTGGCTAATTCCTCCCTAAAATAGCAAACGGAGTCCTATTTAAGAGATTATGCTTTATCACCACCAGGTGGGGCACTCAAAATTGACTCCCATGTGCTGTCCCTTAAAAACTAAGGATAATACCATTGGTCAGGAAGATTCTGGGTGGTTGTCTGGTGTAATATAGCTGAGAAGTCTGTGGTGAATTTATTAAAATGGTATAACACCTTAAAAATAGTGCCTTGCATTGAGAATGCGAGGATAGGTGGGCAGGGTTGGGGGAAGTATATTCCCAAACATTGTGACAAAGATTCACCGGTCTTTCTTTCTGGACAGTGTGTAATATTTGAAGAGGAGCTGGAACACATTGCTCAAGTATAGTTCGAGTTATTTTTGAAATACAATAAATTTCTTCTCTCTTATGAGGGAATTTATATTCCTATATTTAATTTGTATGTTTTTGAGGTAGACACTACCTCAAAACAGAAACTGAACTGAAAATGAAACTGAAAGGGAAGCAGAAAAGGTAAACTGAACATCTCAGTGCCTAAGGAACTCAGGAGCAAGCTGAGGTTGGGAAATCGAAACTATAGCTGGTTGAAAGATATAAAAGGGCACAGATCAGTCCAATCAGCAGTAGTAGTTTTTGGGTCCACTGATGCAGTGCAAACAAGCTAAAGACAGAAGAGTGGTCCAGATCAAGCAGCTGAGAATAAGTTGCAGGAGCTGTTTCTGTTACTGGAAGATAACATTGGTGGGCCTACCCCATTCAGACCAAGCTGAGCAGGTTATGCAGATGTGTACCATTTGTGCTGAAGGCCGTGTCCATGGAACTCAAATTGGTTGTGCACTGTTGTCAGCTGGGTATTCAGACTAGTTTCTAGGAAGAGGAGCTTAAATTCCTTGTGATGAAAACAGAGTTTGAAGGGGTATAAATTTTTAGCTCGGCGGTGGGCACGCTCGACCCGACCGCGATGACCTCGGGCGAGTATTCCAACGTCATTGCACAATATTTCAGTCAGCAGGTACACGCAGGAGTCAGCAGCACGCTCATCAACAATTAAAAGGCTTATTAAGATCATTAAAAAGTTAATTAAAAGAACATTTTCACTGCTCCAATCCTACAGTTGACGGGCAGGTGAAAAGGCCAAGCGGCCTTTGCACTTTTTTTGGAAACCTCGTCCACGGGTTGGGATAAGGTTTCCAAAAGCAAATGAAAATAAAATAAAAACTTTAATTTTTCATTAATAACATGCCCCTGCACCTGTGACAGAGTCACATGAGGGGACATGTTTTATAACATTTATAAAATCTTTATTTTTTTTCTGCCCATACAGGCAACACTGAGCGCTGCCATTCGCATTTCACGCTGGGCGGGCCTTAATTAGCCCGCCCAGCGTGAAATCGCCTTCTGGCCCCGATCGTGGGCCACAGTCGGCTTCCCGAATGCCCCCTGCCCACCCCGCCGAGTCTGCCCGAAATGGGCGAAATTCTTCCCAGGGACTTTGTGACTGAATGTGATCACCAAAACCTGAGTGGACTACTGAGTCAATTCATAAGGTGGTACCCGCCACTTAATTTGAAATTTATAACATTTATTCAACCACAACTTGTCTGTTAATTCTTGTTTAACTCACGTTAATCCTGGAGGTTAGAGTATAGGAAAGATGGTACTTAAGTGTTTGCTTTGTTGACCGCTGTATTCTAAAAATCCTTCTGTTTTAAGCTGAGGAATCTTGTGGCTTCATTCCTTTAGTAAACAAGTGGAGTTTCATATTTCTTCTATTTAAAACGTAGTTACCGGTCTCCACCAAGATCGTAGTACTCTCATTTTGTAGCAAGGCTTTTTTTTAATGCACCATCTATTAATGAAATGGTCATTGCAAAAAAAATAAATTTACAAAATTGCTGAGCTATAGAGTTTTATGGTTACAATTGTATAAATTATACAGGAATGGTGGCCACCAAAATATCATCACTGAAAATGCAGGAAGTTATAAATTTTCCATTGAATTACATCAATGTGGAAATTAGTCACACTTCCACTTCATGAACAAATGGTATATCCCAAGGTTTGTGACATGGAATTGCAATTGATTCACTTTGAAGGTTTCTTGATTTGTCATTCCTCACACAACCCCTTCAATCATAATTAGGTTAGATTATGTCCTCCCACCCCCAAGGCATGTACATGGTTGCCTTATGAAGTTTACTACTGTTAGACCTAAGCTAATGAGGAGCAGTACTTCCCTTAATTGAAGCTGATGCCTCAATTATAGAGATAAAAACAAAAAACCTGCGGATGCTGGAAATCCAAAACAAAAACAGAATTACCTGGAAAAACTCAGCAGGTCTGGCAGCATCGGCGGAGAAGAAAAGTGTTGACGTTTCGAGTCCTCATGACCCTTCGACAGAACTTGAGTTCGAGTCCAAGAAAGAGTTGAAATATAAGCTGGTTTAAGGTGTGTGTGTGGGGGGGCGGAGAGGTAGAGAGAGAGAGAGGTGGAGGGGGGGGTGTGGTTGTAGGGACAAACAAGCAGTGATAGAAGCAGATCATCAAAAGATGTCAACGACAATAGTACAATAGAACACATAGGTGTTAAAGTTAAAGTTGGTGATATTATCTAAACGAATGTGCTAATTAAGAATGGATGGTAGGGCACTCAAGGTATAGCTCTAGTGGGGTTTTTTTTTTAAATAATGGAAATAGGTGGGAAAAGGAAAATCTTTATAATTTATTGGAAAAAAAAGGAAGGGGGAAACAGAAAGGGGGTGGGGATGGGGGAGGGAGCTCACGACCTAAAGTTGTTGAATTCAATATTCAGTCCGGAAGGCTGTAAAGTGCCTAGTCGGAAGATGAGGTGTTGTTCCTCCAGTTTGTTCCTCCACCCCTCCATCATTTTCACGTGGTCCATCTCTGACACTTCCCTTCCCTTCCTTGACCTCGCTGTCTCAATCTCTGGTGATAGACTGTCCACCAATATCCATTACAAACCCACCGACTCCCACAGCTATCTCGACTACAGCTCCTCACACCCCGCATCCTGTAAGGACTCCATCCCATTCTCTCAGTTCCTTCGCCTCCATCGCATCTGTTCCGATGATGCTACATTCAAAAACAGTTCCTCTGACATGTCCTCCTTCGTCCTTAACCGAGGTTTTCCACCCACGGTCGTTGACAGGGCCCTCAACCGTGTCCGGCCCATCTCCCGTGCATCTGCCCTCACGCCTTCTCCTCCCTCCCAGAAACATGATAGGGTCCCCCTTGTCCTCACTTATCACCCCACCAGCCTCCGCATTCAAAGGATCATCCTCCGCCATTTCCGCCAACTCCAGCATGATGCCACCACCAAACACATCTTCCCTTCATCCCCCCTTATCGGCATTCCATAGGGATCGCTCCCTCCGGGACACCCTGGTCCACTCCTCCATCACCCCCTACTCCTCAACCCCCTCCTATGGCACCACTCCATGCCCACGCAAAAGATGCAACACCTGCCCCTTCACTTCCTCTCTCCTCACCGTCCAAGGACCCAAACACTCCGTTCAAGTGAAGCAGCATTTCACTTGCATTTCCCCCAACTTAGTCTACTGCATTCATTGCTCCCAATGTGGTCTCCTCTACATTGGAGAGACCAAACGTAAACTGGGCGACCGCTTTGCAGAACACCTGCGGTCTGTCCGCAAGAATGACCCAAACCTCCCTGTCGCTTTCCATTTTAACACTCCACCCTGCTCTCTTGCCCACATGTCTGTCCTTGGCTTGCTGCATTGTTCCAGTGAAGCCCAACGCAAACTGGAGGAACAACACCTCATCTTCCGACTAGGCACTTTACAGCCTTTCGGACTGAATATTGAATTCAACAACTTTAGGTCGTGAGCTCCCTCCCCCATCCCCACCCCCTTTCTGTTTCCCCCTTCCTTTTTTTTCCAATAAATTATAAAGATTTTCCTTTTCCCACCTATTTCCATTATTTAAAAAAAAATTTAAAAAAAACCCCCACTAGAGCTATACCTTGAGTGCCCTACCATCCATTCTTAATTAGCACATTCGTTTAGATAATATCACCAACTTTAACTTTAACACCTATGTGTTCTATTGTACTATTGTCATTGACATTTTTTGATGATCTGCTTCTATCACTGCTTGTTTGTCCCTACAACCACAACCTCCCCCCTCCACCTCTCTCTCTCTCTATCTCTCCGCCCCCCACACACACACCTTAAACCAGCTTATATTTCAACTCTTTCTTGGACTCGAACTCAAGTTCTGTCGAAGGGTCATGAGGACTCGAAACGTCAACTCTTTTCTTCTCCGCCGATGCTGCCAGACCTGCTGAGTTTTTCCAGGTAATTCTGTTTTTGCCTCAATTATGTGTTTGGTGTTTCTGATCTAAAGAACTGTACAGAAGTAAAAAAGGATCCAAAATTATGAATCAAGCTTCAGATAATTACAGTATTTTCGGTTTAATGGCTTAGCTAAAATGTACAGGGAGTACTTTTTAGATTAAGAAACTGTTCTACTTTATATCGAAAAATGCAAAGTCTTGGAAAACAAATTAAATTAGGGCATCTCCACAGCCCCCACCCTCAACCTATTGTATAGAAGATTTCAATGCACTTTGTAGTGGAAACTGTCCTTGTACAAGATGTAGACCATGGGTGGGATTTTCCGGCCCAGGCACTGCTGGGCATCATTGCAGGTGGAACGGAAAAACTTGGAGAGCCATTAAAATTTCCCGTGATAATGCCCACCAGTGTTGGGGCTGGAAAATCCTGCCCAATGTTTGAAATCCTGGGTCAGGGTTTTCCCTGCTTGCAGGCTGGGCGAGGGCGGGCGCGGAGCCAATCACCAACCGCGATCGGCTCTGCGCCGCCATTTTACGCGGGCGGGCCAGTTAAGACCCGCCCAGTGTAACACACACAGCGCTACCTGTGCAGTCGGCGGGGGGAGGAGGGAGAGTCGGGGCCAGCGCTGTTTGGCGCATGCACGCGAAAGAGCGCAGCAGTCTCCCTGAGGCACGGAGCTGTCTCAGGGAGATTGAGTGGAGATTAAAATAATTTTAAAAGTGATTTTAAACTTTATTTAAACATGTCCCCTCATGTGGCTGTGTCACGTGACCGGTGACATGTTTTTATCTTTGTGGAAATTTCTTTATTTATTTAACAAATGCTTCAGGAAACCTCATCCCACTCATGGATGAAGTTCCTGAAAAATGTGAAGGCCGCTTGGGCTTTCCCCATGTCTGCCAACCTTAAGGTTGGACAGGCAGTGTTCTCAAGTGGCTCAATTGACACCTTAATGGCCTTAATAGGCCGTTTACATTTCGGTGGGCGAGTAGCCAACACCGGCGCACGCCCACCGAGCGAACTATCACGATGACGTTGGGACGCACGCCCGACATCACCACGTGTCATTTTACTCGTCGGCATGTTGGGTCCGCCTCCACACGCCGACCGGAAATTTCAACCCCTGGAAATGGGGTCACCTGCAAAATTGGGATGGATTGCTGTGCTTGCAAGGGTATGTCAGTGGTCCAAACCAAATGCCCACTGTGAGGTCAAAATGGAGCGAAGGTTTTATTTTTTAAAATCTGCTATTTTAACTTGAGAAGCTAATTGATCCTTTCCAGAATAGATTTTATTCAACAACAAAGCAACTTGCATCCTTTAACTTAGTAAAGCACCCCAAGGCACTTCATAAGCACATTATCAGAAAAGAATTGGCACTCAGCCAAACACCAAATATTAGGATAGATGCCAAATGTTTGGTCAAAAAGCTAGTTTTTAAGGAGCATCTTACAGGAAGAGGGAGAATTTGGGATGCAGAGAAGTTTTTGAAGGGAATTCCAAAGCTTCAGGCCTACAGAGCTGAAGGGCCAGCTGCCAATGATGGGATGGATTAGGGGTTGGACAAGAGGCCTGAGTTAGAGCAAATTCTAGTAAAAGGTTTTGGGCTTTGAGAAGACCTCAAAAGGACCACACTAGGTTTGACCTGATTAGTTCCAAGGGTGTAAAGAAAGAAATTTCCAGAGGAGGCCTGCTGACACCTCCCAGTCAACAGGCTCCCTCGATTGGGAAGGAGAGGTGAGGCAGAAGGAAATCTGTACACAATCCCTATTCCACCACCACCTCACCACCCTGCCTTGCTCCCCACCCCAACAGCCCCCAGCCCCACAAACACCCCCCCCACCCCCCAACCCCCACCCCCCACCCCCGCCCCCCCGCTTGTACCTGAAACTGGAACTTAAAGGTCTGATCTAAATGGAATGGAATACTGGCAGAGATGGAATGTAGACCACATTCTGCCTCTCTCTTGCTGTAAATGGGATTCAAGCCCTTTACAACCAAAGGAATTTCAGGGCACTAAATTGATGGTGCTAATCTCGTTTTGGGATTCCCATCATAATAGATGAAGCCATGCCCCAGTGCTAAGTTTTCATCTGAAGCTTTATATCCAAGATCCAATGCTGGAGCAAATTGTACAGGAACCCAGCCTGAGGTGTTGGAGTAAATCCTGGAACTCCCTCCCTAACAGCACTGTGGGTGTACCTACACCACATGGACTGCAGCGGTTCAAGAAGGCAGGTCACCACCACCTTCTCAAGGGTAATTAGGGATGGGCAATAAATGCTGGCCCAGCCAGCGAAGCCCACATCCCATGAATGAACAGAAAAATAAATTTAACCTAACTCCACTGACTGGGAAACTGACGTAATCTGATTGGGTGTCCGTGACTATCTGCTTCCATTCCCTTCAAGGTGCCTGTCTGGAGGGCCGTCCTGGCCCCTGAGAGGAGGTGAGTTCTCTCCATTTCACCATCTGCACTAAGGCCTCCAGCGCTTCTTTGGAAAATGTGGGCCTGCTGCTCCATGTTGTCCTGCTCATAAAGTCCCTGCCAGTCACTTCCAGCGCACACTGCAGCCAGAGTGCACCTCCCCTTTAAAAGGTGCAGGCTAGCTTTACTTTGTGCTAGCATTGTATGAATCTCGGTTCCCCAGCTGCTCTGTGGCAGATTTAGCAAAGAGCTGCATACTACAATGATCAAGATGAGCAAGCACCTCAACGTTTGCGAGCTGCTTGTGTCATCTCAATCAGGCGAAGGTTAATCACACAATATGGTGCCCATACCAGCTAACAGCCTTAATCCAATTTTTAGCCCACCATGTTTACCCCGCACTGAAGTTTATACTTTTCATTTACTTTTCCCGAACCAGCAGCCTGATCCTATGGGAATTACATAATTTGCTCTGTAAATCTGGTTTACGCATTAATGAATGGGTATAGATTATTCATCTGTCATTCACAAGGAGCCTATTTTTTCAACCGTTCTTTGTGAGCTGAATAGACATAAATAATTTGCTCAGTTCGTCCATATACCTTTCCTCTGTGGTTTAAGCAACTGCAACTCTACCACTAAACCACCCAGAAAAACACTTATTCTTAAAATGCCTCTTGTAATAATCTGTCCGATTGGAAGTTAAGATAAAAACGTTATAAATCTAAATACAAGTCATGTTTAAAAATGTAGATTAATGGCAGATTTATATATAACCTGGGATAATATCTCTGATGCTTGATTAAGGTAGGAGTGGTCAATAAACAGGATGCCTTGAGTTACTAAGGCAACATGGCAGATCCATGCTGATTAGAAGGTCCTAACTTTGAATCACAGTTAGCGATGGGCTAGGTGACCTACCCATAGAATAACTAACATGCTACAATTACTCTCAGTTTTCTTGTGCTCTATAAGAGAAATTCATCCAGGGTTCATGCTCCTTGTCACTATCCATCTTCTGGAATAAGGAATGTCTGTGGATTGCAGGTGAGGACAATACTTCATTTTATTTCTAGTGCCTGGACCAACATTTATCCCTCAAACTGACTTCTAGGCCTGGATTTTCACTGAATCAAATTGACCCAGGAGCCCTTTAAAAATGGCAGGTGGGTCCCAATTCCTGGATTCACGACCCTATTCCCAGGCTGTCTAATTTTGAGGAGTGTCTTTAAAGGGTGCAGGCAGGTTCCTGTCAAAATCCCACATCGGCACTCCTGACCTATCCAGCTCCAGTGTGGAGATAGGCACATGCTGCTCCTCCACAATTTTCATGGAATTAGGCCAGGTTTTGAAAGAGTCATGAATCCTAGCGTACATGAGGGGACCTTTTAAAAGGTAGGCACAAAAGTTCCCTTTTATATCCCTATGCCAAATTCCACCTCTCAACCCACCCCTATGTCTTCTCATGCCCCCTATGCCCAGCTCTGCCCTTCCACCCACCCCCTCAGGCCCCTCATGACCCCTATGCCAAACCATGGCCATTGAACCACTGTACACTTTAAGAACTAATGAACACCATAGTGTATAGTGGGTTGTATTTAAAAAAGGCTTTGAAAAAACATAATCCATTGATAACTTTCTCCTTTGGTTGAAAAAACGGGTCTGAACTGCAAGCTAATAAAAATGTCAATCATCAGGCCCTTTGAAGTTTCAATCCACAGTCCACAAACCCTTTAAATCACTTAACTTGTGTCAATAAACATTGTGAAATTGACCACAGAGATCAGAGAGCCTGATCTGTTAATCAAACAATGTTTCCCCTGGGAGAAGGTGTTCTCACATTGTAATAGCTATCTGGTTTTTCAGCTAAGTCTCATTTTGAAGTGCATCCACACTTCTTTTCAGGTTGGCTGGCCCAACTTCAGCACACACCTTGCCCCCAGCAATGAAGATCCCACCTTTACGGGTACTTCCGCTCGAGGTGGGTGGGCTGAGCCAGTAATTTTACCGACTACCCCCCACCTGCCTTAAGGATGAAAATCCAGGCCATGGGCAAAATTTTTAGCTCGGCGGGCGGGCGTGCTCCCAACCCGCTCGAGCATAAAATGACGTGCGTTGACATTGGGTGAGCGTCCCGAAGTTAACGTGCAGTCGCGCGATATTTCATTCGGAGTATGCGCACCAGAGTCGGCAGTACACCTGCCAACAATTAAAAGGCCTGTTGACGCCATTAAAGAATAAATTAAATAGAATTTTTTGCTGCCCGTACAGCCTTATAGGTGGCGGGGGCAAGCGAAAAGACCAAGCGGCCTTTGCACTTTTTAGGAGACCTCGTCCACGGACAGGATGAGGTTTCCGAAAGCAAATAAAAATAAAATTAAACATTTAAAATTTAATTAGTAACATGTCCCTTCTCATGTGATAGAGTCACAAGAGGGGACATGTTTTATAACATTTCTAATTTCTTTATTTTTTAAAAAAATTTTCATCTCCCTGTGGCAGCTCTGTGCTTTAGGGAGATTATGAAGCATGCACTCATGTGCATGCACGAATGTCATGCTCTCCCCGCTTGCACTACCCCCCACTGCACCTCCCCCCCCTCCCCGCCTACACAGGCAGTGCGGTGTGCTGCCGTTCACATTTCAATTAATTGGCCTACCAGCGTGAAATCCCATTCTGGCCTTGATCGGGGTTGGCGGTCAGCTTCCCGACTTCCCCTACGCGCCCTCATTGAGGCCGCCCGACAAGGGCAAGATTCTACCCTATGTGTGTATCTGTGTGTGTCTTAATTGGATTAAAACCAGCTAGTCTGGGTGCTTTGATGTATTTGTATGTTACTTAGGTAAACGTAAGGAGAGTGGAAGATAAAGTGTAAATTTGCATTTGTTAAAAGAAACCATTCAAGGCTGCAGGTAAAATTTGTACCTACCTAGAAGACACCAAGCAATGTGTTTTTTTTACCAGCTTGATAATAAAATTGGTGGGATGAAAGGATATTATTGTTAGAAGAGGTAAAGTTAAAAGCCTAGTGATACAAAGGAACGTTTACATTCAAAGAGAAAGATATATATAAAGGAGAAAGGAGATTGTGGGCAGAATTTTCCGTTTGCTGGTCGGGCGGACCTGACCGACTCAGTGGCGGGTGGGCGATTGCCACTGAAGGAACGGGACACGCCGCCATTTTCCATGGGCGTGCCAATTAAGGCCCGCCTCGCGGGTAAGTGACTCCCGTGGAGAACGGGAAAATAGTCACGGGGCGGGCTGCTTCAGACCGCCGGTTCCCCATTGGGGAATGGGCATAAAGAGTGGCCAGGCAGCCTGCTTGAGGCAGTGCACCATGGCCCCTTGTGGAGAGAGGGAGGGAGGTGAGAGTGGAGAGCAGCATGAACAGGAGGGGAGGGGCAGGCTGCAGGAGAGGCCAGTGGGGGGGCCACTGTACCCCCCGATTTTCCAATGCATGCCTTGCTGTCCTCCTGCAAGAGGTGGGCATCCGTTGGCACCTTCTGTATCCTGAGGATGGGAGGAGGAGGGCCCCCCATGTCACCAGCCAGGTGTGGGTGATGCTGTAAGTGCCCATGATGATGTGCAGTGCACTGGCACATAGTGCAGGAAACGATTCAATGCTTTGCTGAACTCTGAACGGGTGAGTACCATGTCGGCCTTGGCCATTTGACCCAGAAGGCCACCTTAGCCTTTGACCCCCCCCCCCACCATGTCTTGCTGTCATTACTGCATAGGGCATCTATCGCACGCTGGGTGGGCAAATGGGTACTGACCATACTTACACCACCCTTAGTGGTTGAGGAGAAGAAGGGTTCTCCCCACAGCATATGTTGGTCTTTGTAGCATTTGAGTAGTTTGGGGGCAACCTGCAGGGGACTCCGCACAACACATACTCAGAACTCCAACACATGTCTTATTGATGGTAATGAGATGGTGCAAGGGGAGCCTCAAGTTATTTTGGACAAGTGCCATCTGCTGGCATTGGTGCCACACCTAGTTGTGCCTCCTTGCCATGGGCACTAAGAGCAGTGTGATATTCAAAGTGATGGGCGCAGAATGTGTCCGAGGTGTCTGTTGGGGGAGAGGGTTGGGACCAGCATTACTATCTTCTCGGGATTGATCACCAGTAGTGTGGACAGGAGCCGCTGGAGGCCTCAGATTGGCCACTGTGGTAGGGATGTGGCATGCGCGTGCAGACTACATGAGCGAGCAGCCCCAATAAATCCTCTTCTCTGTTTTGCAGGCAAAACGTCACCACAATGCCCAGGAGCGCCAGAGGACTGGTGGTGGGCGCACCCTCCTCCAGCGCCTCACACCCTTCGAGGACCAGGCCATGGAGCTGGGCAGGAGGCAGGAGGCTAGGGCAGCCGGGGGCTGCGAGGCTGGGTATTTGAGGTCCACAGTCCCATCCACTCTGTCTGCCCACCATCCAAACCACTGATGGCTGCTGCAATTGTTAATGCTGCAACACTGCTCATTCACAGACTGAGACATTCTAACGTTTGGGTCATGCAGGAGGGAGCCTCGTCCTCTTAAGGAATCGCATCTCCACCACCTTCCAAAGTCACCTTATCCCATTTGTGACCACTATCACCATGGTCTAACATGCCATGGCATCGCTGCTGTACAACCAAAGACTTACTTCATCGAGGGAGTTTGGGACCTCCACCACCCTTTCAGCCAGTGCGTCCCACATTACTCTGTCCAAAAGGTCCTCAGCACCTCACCTGTCAACCTCATGGCACTCAACTTAAATAAATGCCACCACGTTACTCCTCCCTGCGCCAAGGGGAAATGTTGCCTTCTGTCCACCCGGTCTATGCCCCTCCTTACGGAATGCGGCCTGTCAATCTCCTGTGATCCATGGCAAATGTCGCAACTGTTTGCAATGTTTCCTCAGCCCCGCAACTATCCAGGCCAGGTACCTCTGCACTCTCGCCACTCCTATGGTACATAACATGCCATGTGGCATTCCTAAGGCCATCGGACCAGCCTGTCTGTATGTGCGTCTAATGTTTGGGGCTCGTCTTGACTCTTTTTCAACTCACCGATGTTCTTCTCCTTAGGGTTTCGAAGGGTGAGTGACTTATGAGGCTGAGGGGGGAAAGGGATGAAAGGTTTAACTGACTGAACATTAACTGATGCACTGTCCTTGTTGTTAATTTCAGCATCGCTACCAGAGTGACCCGCATCTCGACCCCGCGGCCCCTCCTCCACACCTGAGGGCCAACAAGTGCAACTTGTGGCACATCATTTCAGCCAGCCAGGCACCAGTGCAGACACACACACCTCGGTGGGGACTTTACCGTCAGCTAGTGTCCTGTGTCACATTGGAGAGGGCACATCACGATCGCTGGAGGAGATGGTAGGGACAGAGAGTGCCGATGGCGCCAGCAGCCAGAGGGCTGCAGGGGACCAGGCACATGCTGAGTCCGGCACTGATGACGTGCCTCTGGAGTTGTCCCCATTGCAGCAGCTGCAGGAAAGGCAGCAGGATGTGCATTTGCATCTGGCAGGGTTGCATGAGGGAATGGTTCAGTTGCTTTCTGCGATGGAGGAGTCTAGGCAGAGTGCACATGAGGATTCTGCCCTCAGGGTAGAGCTTCAGGCTTCCTCCAATGAGAGATTGGCGACTCTCATAGAGAGGGGCTTCAACCAAATGGATCAAAATAAGACTGGGTTACGCTCTGACCTGCAAGCCCTCACAGCGGCTCTGGCCACAGGTGGTCTTTCCCATTGTGGGAGATGTTGTGGACACCAAGCGCCGGTACTCGGTGCCTATGCATCTGCGGTGAGCAGGGAGGTAGATTTGGACCTCACGTTGGAGCAGCAGCTGCCTGTCGTCACTGCGAGCTCCTCTCAGGGCGCTCCGGATGAGGGCAGCAGCTTCTCCACTCCTCTTCCAGTCAACATTGCATCCGTTGAGGCTGCGACAACTGGCGAGGTGCCAGTTCTGGAACTGGCCACACCCTCCCAGGCGGGGCCATCACAGGCTCCACAGGCCAGAGGATGCCCGCCAAGGTCATCGAGACCAACAGGACAGCAGAGTCAGCAGGCAGCCTTAAGCCACACCGAGCGATGGGGCGGCACCTACTCATAGCACCCAAAAACGTAAGCATAAGGCAGCTTAGGCACTCCCCAGGTATGTCACTGGTAATTTTGTGTTGGCCTTAGAATAGGGACCCATATTTTTGTGATCGCTGACAAGTGGTGTGTGTTTTTGTTTTGGACAAAATAAAGTCCACCTTTATAACCATGGCTGAGGGTCTTTTGTTTGTGGTGCATTTTTCTTTTTCACATATTTATCATGAGTGTTTGAGTGGACCTTGATGTTTCTGTACTAAGACATTATTTGCAGCTGATGAGGTGGAAGATGTTGCACCTAAGTGCCACGTGTTGAAGTGCCAGGCAATGCTGTTCCTGCTAATCCATGCGTGTAGAGCTAGCTGAAGGTTCGTTGGATTAAATTGTCGCCGGTGTCCCTGCCTCCTTGGTGTAAATGCGGGTCATCTTTGTGCCCCTCATCATTGCCTTGTGCTTCCTCATCCTCTGAGGCACTGCTAGATTCATCATGTGCAGCCTCATTCAGCGCGTCAAGGTCTTCATCGTCAACTACATCCCCCCTTTCCAGCGCAAGACTGAGAGTGTGGCACTACACCTCAGTCATATTGAGGTAGCTGCTTCGCCACCTGTATACCCTGGCAGCAGGATGGCAGCATCTTCTGCAGTCCCTTGCACCCTGGACAACCTCTTGGTCCTGCGCCCCTTGTGCCTGTACCTTGCCTCCCAAAGGTGGCTTCCCTGAAGGCTGATTGTCCTGGCTTCCTCCTTATTCTATCCCTCCCTTCCTCCAGTGGAGAGGTCAGAACCCATATCCCCAGGCTAAATGGAGGCCTCCGGAAAGCTGCAGGCCCAAGAAAGATTACTGTCTGCAGAGTGGTTTCAAAGCACACAAAAAGCTCTTAGAAATCGCTGAGAACTAATAACAATCAAACAGGCAACTTTTAAGCACTTTCATCAATTATAACTTTGTCAAAAACATGAACAATCCCTCTGAGTCCACATATACCGACATTGCAAAAGTTTTCTTAAATAATCTCCTACCCGCCTTCCCGTTGGGCCCATGCGCTGACCCGAAGTTCGCACAGGCCCCTCAAAATCATACGCAATTGGTAAGTTAAGGGGCTTAACGAACCCTTCAAGTTTGCCCGCCCACCGAAATATCGCAATGGCGTCCGCTGGCATGCGGGCTACACCATCCGCATGTCAGCCAGAAAATTCTGGCCTGTGTGTTTATGGTAGAGGAATTTTAAGATCCAATAAGTGTGAGAAGCCTCCAGCCTGTAGCCTCAAGTTGCTGTCTGCAAGGACCCAGAGCTGAAAGAAACTCATTTTGAATGTGTCTGTCCAGGTTGTGCTTTGCCAGGTGCTTGTTTAACTCTATGAGAGTTACTGTTGCCTTAATGGGATGTAACTGAGAATCAGATTAATTCGGGAATTTTTATAGTTATTATAGTAGTAATTTTGTAGACATATGTATGTGTTCACAATCTTTCTTGTATTAATAAATGTTTAATTTAGTTTCATAAAAACCTCTTGAAACCCGATGCTCTTATTACTACCGAATTCAAAATCTGCATCTCGAAACATACAAATTGTAAAAATGGGTTATGACAGTTATTTAAAGCTTCCCTCTGCAATTTGAACAACTCAGCCTTTACCATAAGACCATAAGATCTTAAGACATAGGAGCAGAAGTATGCCATTTGGCCCTTGAGTCTGCTGCACCATGCAATGAGATCATGGCTGATCTTATAATCCTCAACTCCACTTTCCTGCCTTGTCCCCATAACCCTTGATTCCATTACTGATTAAAAATCTGTCTATCTCAGCCTTGAATATACTTAACGACCCAGCTTCTACAGCCCTCTGCGGTAAAGAATTCTACAGGTTAGCTACCTTCTGAGAGAAGAAATTCCTCCTCATCTCTGTTTTAAACGGGTGATCCCCTTACTCTGAGATTATGCCCTCCGGTCCTAAACTCTCCCACAAGGGGAAACAACTTCTCAGCAACCACGCTAAAAATCTTATATGTTTCAATAAGGTCGTCCCTCATTCTTCTAAACTCCAATGAGTACAGGCCCAACCTACTCAACCTCTCCTCATAAGAAAATCCCTCCACACCCAGGATCAACCTAGTGAACCTTCTCTGGACTGCCTCCAATGCCAGTATATATTTCCTTAGATAAGTGGACCAAAACTGTTCACAGTATTCTAGGCATGGTTTAACTACTGCCTGTATAGTTTTAGCAAGACTTCCCTATTTTTACACTCCATTCCCTTTGAAACAAAGGCCAACATTTGATTTGCCTTCCCTATCAGCTGTTGAACTTGTATGTTAGCTTTTTGGGATTCATGCACAAGGACTCCCAAATCCTCTGTGCTGCAGCCTTCTACATTCTTCCTCCATTTAAATAATATTCTGCTCCTCTATTCTTCCTGCCAAAGTGCATAACCACATTATATCCCATCTTCCATCTTTTTGCCCACTCACTTAACCTGACTATCTACCTCTGTAGACTCCTTCTGTCATCCTCACCACTTGCCTTCCTGCCTATTTTTGTATCATCTGAAAATTTGGTGAAAGTACATTCACTTCCTTTATCTAGGTCATTAATATATATTGTAAATAATTGCTGCCTCAGCACTGATCCCTGTGGCACTCCATTAATTATAGGTTTCTATCCTGAAAATGCCCTCCTTATCCCAACTCTCTGTCTTCTATTAGTTAGGCAATCCTCTATCCATGCTAATATACTACCCCAACACCATAAGCTCTTATCTTATTAAGTAGCCTTACATGCGGTACCTTATCGAATGCCTTTTGGAAATCCAAATATGTTACATCTACTTGTTTCCCTTTATCTATCCTGCTAGTTACCTCCTCAAAGAATTCTAGTAAATTTGTCAGGCATGATTTCCCCTTCATGAAGCCATGCTGACTCTGCTTGATTAGATTATATAATTCTAAATGCTCTGCCATTACATCTGTTATAATAGGCTCTACCATTTTCCCAATGACAGATGTTAAGCTAACTGGCTTATAGTTACCTGCTTTTTGTCTCCCTTTTTGAATAAGGGCATTACATTGGCAGTTTTCCAATCCTCTGGGACTTTTCCAGAATCTAAGGATTCTTGGAAGAATACTACCAGTGTATCCATTATCTCTGTAGGTACTTCCTTTAGTATCCTAGGATGTAACCCATCAGGTCCAGGGGACTTCTTGGCCTTTTGCTCCATTTGTTTCCCTAATACTTTTTCCCTAGTGATAGTTATTGTATTTATTTCCTCCCCCTCTTTCTCCCCTTGATTATTTAGTATTGGAATGTTATTAGTGTCTTCTACTGTGAAGACTGAAGCAAAGTATTTATTCAACTCCTCTGCCATTTTCTGGTTCCCTATTATTATTTCCCCAGGCTCATTCTCTAAGAGGCCTATATTCACTTTGGCCTCTCTCTTCCTTTTTATATATTTAAAGAAGCTCTTAGTGTCCGTTTTTATATTACTCGCTAGTTTACCCTCAAAGTTTATTTTCTCCTTCTTTATTATTTTTTGGTCATCTTTTGTTGGATTTTTAAACTTTCACAATCCTCTGGTTTACCACTAATCTTTGCTGCATTGTATGTCTTTTCTTTTAATTTGATACTATCCTAAATATCCTTGGTTAACCATGGTTGGTTTATCCCCTTCCTTGAATCCTTATTTCTCACCGAGGTATATCTTTGTTGTGAGTCATGAACTATTTTCTTAAATGGCTGCCATTGTTCATCAACCATTTTTTCTGATAAAATTCTATCACAGTCCATTCCAGCCAACTCTGCCCTCATTCCTTTGTAATTACCCTTATTTAAGTTTAGCACAGTTGCTTCTGACCCAAGTTTCTTACTCTCAAACTGAATGCTAAATTCTACCTTATTATGGTGACTGTTTCCTAGGGTATCTTTTACCCTGAGATCATTTATTAAACCTGCCTCATTACACATTACCAGATCCAAAATAGCCTGAAATAGCAAATAGCAAAATTACCAAGCGCTGTGTCTTAATACTGCAATTAGCATTACTTCATCAGTGTTTTATAAAGCACCATACAAAAGCTTCCTCCTTTCTTTCTAAATTAATCTGACTTCATTGAGATTAAAACCCAATAATATTAAAGAGATAAAAAAGATACATCATTAATTTATTCCCATTTATTATCATGAACAACAGTTAAGAATTGAAGTTTTAATTAAATTAATTTGACACAAGATAGTATGAAAAGTACACCCCCATAGAAGGGAACTTTTATTTTTAGGCAACATTCTGTCTGGATCAGTAGAAATGGAACAAGAATTAAATGTATTTCAAAGATCTGAGAACTAGTGAAAGTAACTAGTTAAATATGAAAAAAAGCCTATGAAAGTGTCTCTAAATTGTCACTGAAAGTTTTGCAATGTTAGCTTCACGTAGAATATATAGGCTTCATAGTTCCCAATGAGTTGAATTGATTTCAGTAACATATGGTACCATTTTAACCTCAAACAAACACAGTGCTATATTTTACCCTACTGAGCTACAGCCCAGATTAAGCAGAGCTGAGTTTATTTAGCCATTAAATTATACATGGGTATCTTGATTTTTATTCACCTTACTTCTTTTCTCCTGTTACTTTTTAAATTATCCCTCTCCTTGTATTCTGAACAATTAAGAACAAAAAATACTAGACTTCATAAAACTTTACATGTGTTATAATACTGAAAAGGGTCAGTCAATCAGGATCCTTTGGTAAATAGAGCCACACATTAAATCACAATGGTTCTGGGGAAAAAAAGAGAAACTTGATTATTTAATAGGTATCTTAAGAAGCTTTTGACCTATAATTATCAATATATGCCAAGGAGACCCATCAAATGCAAGTTATTGCAATGAAAACCATTTCATTGCAGCATTTCAAAACTTTTGACTATGGCATTGAACTACACTGTGCAATACTAGCTAGCAGATCAAAGGGCACAATTATATTCCTGGAGGAATTCAGGCAGAATGAAGGGTCTACTAATCTTTAGCAAATTACATTAACAAGGTCTGGAATCAGGCTGCAGGGGTTCTGCTAGCTTTTCTGGAGAATCACGCACAGGCTGAACACTTCAAAGTTATAATGAGGCTGAAAACTACAGGATGCCAGCAACAAATTTAACAAGGGGCATTACCAGGGCCTCAAAACAGTAAGGTCTTCACTTCCTCCGAATCAGGTCTCCTACTCAGCTCTCACACTCAAGTTCAATAATGCTGATAGGTATTCCTCACTCAAATATCCTCCCTACTTTTCCCATAAAACTTAATTAAATATTTTAGTGCACTAACTTCACCACTGATGTTTCACTTCCAATTCAGTTCTCTGTTTGTAAACACCTAATGACAGTTCAGGTTTTGAAAGCCTGTTATCTACTCCAGTAAAAAGTTTAATAGTATGCAATATACTTAGTAACAAAAAACTCCTCTTGCATCACACCTTATTTAAAACTCACATAAAAGCCTAACAATTTTAAATCCCATAGACTCAAGTTTTTATTTGAACACCTTATATGATTACTCATATAGGAAACCTTAGCTGAATTTTCTGGCTGGTGGGGGGGGGTGGGCCGGGAGTGGGCACAGGTGGGCGCGGACACGATCGCGGGCGGGACAATTAAGGCCCACCTAGAATGAATCGCGGCTCCTGAGGGCAGCGGGAGTGGGCGGGCGGTGGGACTGCAGTGATCGCTGGGTCCAATGGTGACCCGGCCGCCTGTTTTAAAAAGTTGCTGCAGCCTTTCAAAGGTTGTGAAAAATGGAAGGGATTCCCAGAGCGCTGCTGGTGAGTAGGCCGGGTAGGAGGATAGGGCAGGGGGGCACTGTGCCCCTCGTTTTTCCGATGGTTGCCTTGCTGCCTTCCTCCAGGAGGTGGCAGTGCAGCGGGAGGTCCTGGTATCCCAGGACAGGAGGAGGAGGCCCCCCCCCACATGACCAAACGTGCCTGGAAGGAGGTGGCAAAGGTGGTGAGCTCTCGCGATGTGGTGCGACGCACCTGGGTCCAGTGTCGCAAGAGCTTCAACGACCTGTGGCACTCAGGAAGGGCGAGTACCATGTTGGCATTGGTCACTTAACCCAGCAGGTAGGCTTTCCCCAAGTCTGAGTGTAGTGACTGCATTGAACCATTGGCAGTATGTGTCATTTGCTGGTTGGGCCAGCAGATATTGCTTATGCCGAGGCCACCCTGAGAAGTTGGTGAAGAGATGAGTTCTGCACCCGCAGCATATGGTACACTGAGACCCACATGACTGTTTTGGGGGCAACCTGGGGGAGCTGCACCTAGGTGCAGTGCTGGAACTCCAGGACATGTCCAAGTCAGGGTGATGAGATGCTGGGAGGGAAGCTTCAAGGTGGCATGGCACCAATCGATCTGCTGCCCTCTGTGCTCCACGTGCTTGTGCCTCCTTGCTATGGAAGGTTAGACCGTGTGGTGCCTAATGTGATGTAGGCAGCATTTGGCCAGGAGGGTGGGGGTGGGGAGAACAGGCCTAGCATCTTTGTGTGAGTGTTCGGCAGCAGCGGGTGGGAGGCACTGGAGTCCTGCAATGTCCCACTTTGGTTGGGGTGGGCCGTCCGCGAAGAGAGTCCAGGTACAAGTAGCACTAATCAATGCTCTTCTCTCCTTTTCAGGAGAAGAGTGCACGTAATGCAGTCAAATGGGTGAGAACTGGTGGAGGACTGGCCCAGTTGGCGGCTCTCAACTGCTTCAAGCAGGAGGCCCTAGATTTGGAGAGGCTCCATGCGCCCAGGTCAACTGGTGTCGGTGAGGCTGGGGTGCCATGGGCAGGTATGTTTGCCCAGCAGTGAGGTCACCATTGTTCTCCCGACAGCCATGGCAGTGCTGAATGTTCAGTGATTGAAGTTTGCAACTTGGCTTGACCATTGCTTATGGAAGGATAAGTGCGTAATGATCTCGGGGACAGGGATGCACATTGACATTGTCTCCACATTAACTGATCGATATCCTTGACCTTCATTTCAGCATCAGCGGAGCAGGGCCGGGAGGAGGAGCAGCAGAGGCCCCCTCTCACACCTGAGGGCCCTGAAGTCTCACCAGCATCATACCATCTCTGCCAAGCAGGCACCAGCACAGATACTAGTACCTCGGTGGGAATTAGAACATTGGTTAGTGTCCCAGAGCACAGCAGTGAGGGCACTTCACATTTGCTGGAGGAGTTGGCAGAGACAGAGAGTGCCCACGGCACCAGCAGCCAGAGGACCACAGGAAACCAGGCACATGCTCAGTCAGTAGCTGATGATGTACCCCTGGAGTCGTCCACAAGACAGCAAACACAGGAAATGCGGCCAGGTGTGTGGGACCATCTGGGGGAGATACATGAGGCTATGCTTGGCTTGGTGTCCATGGTGGAGGAGTCTACATGGACTGTCGCTGAAGCAATGAGCTTCATGAGTGAGCGCTATGCGTCCTCCATAGAGAGAGTGGGGACTCTCGTGGAGGGCCTACCCCAGGAGACCTGTCAGGACTTCCTGGGGATGCGCTCAGACCAGCAAGCCCTCACATCAGCATTGACCTCAGCTGGGCAGTGTCAGTGTTAGAGATGGTCTGGGCACCAAGTTTCCCAGCTCGATGCCTATCCATCCACGGTGAGCATGGAGGTCCGAAGCAACCTCATGTCGGCGCAGCAGCTGCCTGTCATCTCTGTGGGCACCTCTCAGGGCGCTCCGGATGAGGGCAGCAGCTCCTCTGGCCCTTTGCCAGGGACTGTTGCATCCAGTGAGGCTGCGACGACTGGAGAAATGCCAGTTGTGGAACTGGCCAGTCCCTCCCAGGCGGGGCCAGCACAGGCTCCGTGGGCCAGAGGTCATCGAGGCCAACAGGATAAGAAAATCAGCAGGCTGTCTCAGATGCCACTCTGAGCGAGGGGTCAGCACCAAAACGTAGCACCTGAAAACGTAAACATTAGGCACCTTAGGCACACCATGGGTTTATCACTGGTGCTTTTGTGTTAGCCCGCAATGAGGTCTTTATGAATTGGTGTGATTTTTAACACCTTTTTCATTTTGTTTTATTAAGTTTCTTTGGTTGCAATTTTAAATTCAGGCATGTCACCATGGCCTTTTCAAGAGAAGAATGCACATGATGCAGTCAAATGGGTGAGAACTGGTGGAGGACTGGCCCAGTTGGCGACTCTCAGCTGCTTCAAGCAGGAGGCCCTAGATTTTGAGAGGCCTCTTTTGTTCTGCAGTTGGATCATTTCCAATAATGTAATGAATGAGTTGTGGGACATTCAGTTTATTTACAAGGCCCTCAGTTAATGTTCCTATCCAGGCAGATTTTGCACTTAGGTCTCGAATATGGAGCATATAGTCCAGGCTTGTCCTGGAGGTCCATATGTGGTGTGCTAGCTGAAGGTTCATTGGATTAAAGACTCCCAGGTGTCCCTGCCTCCCTGGAGTATGCCTGGGTCAGCTGCTAAACCCTCAGCATTTCCTTGTGCATGCACATCCTTGGACTCACAACTGGATTCATCATGTCAGCCGCATCCACTGCATCAACATCTTCATTGTCCACTTCGTCCCCCCTTTCCAGCGCAAAATTGTGGAGAGTGCAGCATGCTACCACTATCAGTGACACACAATCTGGGGATACTGGTGTGCACCCCCTGAGCAGTCCAGGCATTGGAAGCGCATCTTGAGAAGACCGATGGCTCTCTCCACCACAGCCCTTGTGGAGGCGTGGCTCCAATTATAGCGCTGCTCAGCCTCTGTTCTTGGATGGCGGAGAGGTGTCTTGATCCACCTACTGAGGGGATAGCCCTTGTCACCCAGCAGCCAACCATCCAGCCAGGCTGGAGCACTGAAGAGCCCAGCACCTGGGAGTGTCTGAGGATGTAGGTGTCATGGGAGCTGCCTGTGTACCTTGCACAGACGTGTAGAATCAGCATCCTGTGATCACATACTATCTGCACGTTCATGGAGTGGAAGCCCTTCCTGTTGACGAAGGCACCAGGCTCACCTGCTGATGCCTTGATGGCCACATGTGTACAGTCTATAGCACCCTGGACACGGGGGAAGCCAGCAATGGCCGCGAAACCCCTGGCTCACTGTGTCTGGCTTGCCTGGTCCCAATGGTAGAGGATAAAGGTCAATGCACTCCTGAACAGAGCAGCTGTAACCTGCTTGACACAAGTGTGGACAGCTGATTGGGAGACACTGCAAAGATCACTCACCAAACCCTGGAAGGAGCCAGAGGCACAGAGGTTGAGGGGAGCTGTGACATTTAGAGCCACTGGCATTGTGTGTCCACCTGCACAGTTCGCAGAGATCTCAGGCCCTGTCATCTGACAGATATTGTTGACTGTCTCCCTTGAGGGACGGAGCCTCCTTCGGCACTGTACCTCAGTCATATTGAGGAGCTGCTTCGCCGCCTGTATACCCTGGCAGCAGGATAGTGGCGTCTTCTGCACCCCTTCAGCCTTGGACTACCACTTGGCCCTGCATCCCTTGTGCCTGTGCCTGACCTCCCAAAGGTGGCTCCCCTGGAGGCTGAATGTGCACTCCTGGCCTCTTCCCCCTTCTAGCCCTCTCTTCCACCTCAAAGGAGGTGCCTCCAGTGGAGAGTTCAACTCCCATTCCCAGGCTAAGTGAAGGCTTCCTGAAATGGTGCAAAAAAGATTCCTCACTGCAGAGTGCTGACCTGAAGGTTGTGAGTCCAGACCAAGCTGGTATGCGTTTTGAAGTATTGCAGATCACACAGGCAAGTATCAGTAACTTTGAAACATCAATATTTGACAGAGCACACTCACGACCCCACTGAGCCCTCTTATCCCACCCATGGATGAGGCTTATACAAATATGTCCTACCCGCCTGCCTGTTGCGCCTGTGCGCTGTCCCGAAGATTGCACGGATGCCAAAAAATTGCGGTCAATTGGCGCCTCAAGGGCCTTAAGTGACCCATTAATTAATGGCGGGCACACATCGGAGATCATCACGTGCCTGCCCAACAAAATATCGTGATGGTGCGCAGTGACGTCGGAACACTTACCCAACGTCACCATGTGTCCCACCCCTGCAACGGGAAATTCTGCTCCTTGAGTTTTGCTGAAAATATGTAGCAATTATTTAAGCAGGCTGGAGGAGGTACTGAAGGGTTTCTGTGGCCATATTTCAGAATGAGTCACTGCTTTCAGGAGAAGAGGAGCAAAGAGAGAAAATTGAAGCAGACAAACGATCGGTTTCCATGACAGTTAATGGGGGAAGGAGGAGCATCTGTTAACTTTAGGGGTAAATTCAATGATCCCATGCTTGAAAATAGTTCTGTAACACTACACCATTGATTCTTCAATCCACATCACTTTAAGAACAGCTATGCACCAGAAATAGTGATTGTAGAATTGACACTGCATGTATACATCACGCTAAAATGTACCTCACCCGAAAAGCCAGAGAAATATTTAATATGGGATAGAAATTATTCTGTCCATTATTTACAACAAATCAGTTAATTTGTGTGTGCAGTAGCTTAACAAAATCATTAATCCATTTAAAATAAACAGAGAGTGACAGTATGCAGAAAAAATGCATCCCAATACATTTACCAGTTCATTAGAACATGGCACAGAGTGTAACTGCTACCTTCTTTTGCCAAATATTGAAGGTTTAGAAATAAATGATTTGCATCTCTATGCATAGAAGCATCACATTATGCTGAATTTCACCCTCTTACAATATTGTTTTTGACTGTCTTTTTCATTCAGCAGAGGTTGCAAAAAGAAGGTCCACCTTTTCAGTGCAGCTAGAGATTGACAATAATCTGTGGCTCAGTGTCAAATTTTGCATTAGGATTCTCCTGTAGAGCAATTTGGGATGCCTTATTATGTTA
Organism: Carcharodon carcharias; assembly: GCF_017639515.1. Taxonomy (NCBI): domain Eukaryota; kingdom Metazoa; phylum Chordata; class Chondrichthyes; order Lamniformes; family Lamnidae; genus Carcharodon; species Carcharodon carcharias. The sequence continues at coordinate 169,240,875 of NC_054473.1, forward strand.
AAGGCACTATATCACAAGCTGTGGGGTCTTGTGGAGCAATGGGTATAGCCTCTACTTCAGAACCACAAGCTCTGAGTTTAAATCCCACTTCAGGACTTGATGGCCAAGGAAGACACATTCATAACACACCTTTACTGGTGTCAACTTGTAAATCCTTGCAAAACATACCAATGCTAGGTGGTAAAACAGGAGAAGTTCCTGGTCAGCCATGTGATGGAAAGAAAATTGTAGCCTCTATCATCTGTAGGCCTACAGCCACAAGCACTAATTTTTCATGATTATATTTTTGCTTTACTTTTGATTTTTAAGTCAACTTGTAATGAATCTTACTTTGTAGACCTTGATTTAAACCTAGATCTGTTTGTGCTTCAATTATTGATCAATTATATAATCAGTAATATTATTAACTGTAGACTTGGACTTTTGCCCCAAGGATTTTTTCTTGCACATTCACAGCTGTTGTTTTGACTGAACATTGATTTTTACTAGATGCGCCACTAAATAAAGTCATATTTCCATTGTTTAAAAAGAGGAATATTCTTGCTGTATTTGACCCCGATGACCCTTGAACTACTAGCCAAGCCAAGAGTGGCCTCACATAGGGTGGTCATCAGGAAATGGAGTTTGATCGATGGATGGCAGACGGGAAGACACTATCGAAAGATGCTTGAACAACTTGGATTGTCAAGCCAGCAAAGCCTTGCAGTACCTGTGAGGAGAATTGATAAGGATTAATGTTTTTCCAGATTTATTGTTTTGAGAAAATTTGAACAAAGCCTCAAATGGAGCCAAAAATTTGGCTTAAAGTGACACTGCTTCCAGGATTCGGGGCTATAGCCAGAGTAGAATAGTCAACCACTGAAGAAATATGAGAGGAAGGGACATTAGAGTGACTGGCCAAAGAGCCCACCCCCGTAAGGTAGCTCAAAAACCTGATAATGTATGTACCGGGTGGGGGGGAAATTTTACTAATTTAGTGTCCTGTCATGGAACAGATTAAATTGGTGTTATCCATTTTGGGGTTATTGTTTTTGTTTAAAAAATCTGTCTTTCTTTTCTTCTGATATATATAAGGTGCTTTCTCCTTTCAATAAAGTTATCTTTTTCTCTTTTTATTTCTTTTTTTTTATATTATCAATTATAATTGTCATTATTATTACAAGTATCATTATTCAATATTCAATAAAATTGTTGTTTTAACATATCACTTGGCATTGTCACTCATTCCTGTTACATTCAGAGTATGGCTCTGAACCTAAGTGAGACTCTGAAGGGACTCTCATGCCCTGTTACAGATCACTATTCATAGCTCTGGACTACAACGTGCATGTTAAAGTGCATGTTGCCACAGCAACTCTGGGGGGTTGACTGGTTCACTTAGTTCACTCTGCCTTGGGGGGTTGACTGGTTCACTTAGTTGGACAGCTGGTGTTGATCAGAATGGTGCCAACAGCACGGGTTTTGATCCCTTTTCCGGCTGGGGTGAATTCAGGACCTGCCTCGTTGCCCTACCTGTGGTGGAGGTCACTGTGCTGTTGTTCAGACCTGCCTTCAAGCAGAGAACTGAAGAAGGTTGCAAGTTATTATTCTTGCATATGGCAGCCTTGCCAGTGACGCTCAAATCCTGAGAATGAATAAAAATAAATACATTTTTTTACCAGCTCTAATTTGGAAACCCCTTCCTAAATCCTGCCACTTGTCCACCTCTCTCTCCTCCTTCAAGGCCCTCTTTAAAATCCCTCTCTTTTGTCCAACCTTTTGGTCACTCCCTTATTATTTCCTTCCTTATCCATTTATCTCCGATTGCGTTTGAAGGCTCAGTATACAAATGCAAATTGCCTTTAACGTTTTATAAAATATCATCCAGTCATTTTACTGCTTGAGACCACCTTATCAAAGGTTAAATTCTGTACATTTTCAGAATGTCACCAGTTTCAGAATGTAACCAATCAATTTTCTAAACACTAATCGAAATGTGCTTCCTCTTGAATTACTGGTTTCTTACTAAGGACATTCAGGATCTGCTTGTACGTTTTGCTTATCTATAGTAATTGTGGAGAGTTGCATCTGCTGGTGGGATGATTTTTCACTTACTGCAGTAAGCTGTTTCTTCATTTTCTCGATTGCTTTATGTATACCAAAGAAGCCATTCATTCCAGTAAGTATTGTTCTTAATGTAACAACCTAAGTCATAACATGCATATTCCAGCTAGTGCATAGAATAGAATGCAACACAATTGTTTAAAAAAATTTGCTCACACATGGGTGTATTTTCTATCTTGATATAAAAGTATTTTCAATTTAGCAGTCAGGAATGACTGGACTTAGGAAGCAGTCCCACAGTAAGAGAACTAACTGACAGAGCCTAACTCAGTCACTTCCACTTTAAAACAAGCCTGAACCATCTGATTAGATGGTACAGAAAGTAATATCCATGAACTAGAGCAAGGCGGAGGCTAAACAACAAGGAATGCTCAAAAATTAGAAAAATGAGAAGAAAAATCATATAACATTGTTTTGGAAAGCTTTTGGGCAGAATTTTTAGGTCAGCATGTGTGCGGGCTCATGCCCGACCTGATCGGATGTGAAATCGCACGTGATGATGTCAGGTAAGTATCTCGATGTCATCCCAAGCTCATGGAATATTTCGGTCAGCAGGCACGCGCGGGTGTCGGAGGTGCGCCCGCCAGCAATTAAGAAGACAATTAAAGTTGTTAATGTTCCAATTGTCCCTGATTTTTTGGGGTCCTTCCAACCTTACAGTTGGCGGACGGGCGAATCTGCCAGGCAGACTTTGCATTTTTGATGAAACCTCATCCAAGGGCGGGATGAGGTTTCCGTTATTAAAGTTTTGTGAAAATGTACGGGCGGAATTTTCATCATGTATATGTTCGGGTGACTGATCCTGATGCGTGGACATTTTTTTCTGGATTTTAAAATCTCCATTTAATTGTTTTGAAATCTTCAGTCCCCTGAGGCAGCAATCTGCCTTCAGGGAGCTTTCATTCAGCGCTCGCCCGTGCCCGCACTTATGCCAGCGCCCACCCTCTTCCTGCCCCCACCCTGGCAGTGCTGAGCTTTTCAGAGTGCCTTTCATGCTAGCTGGCCATTATTTGGTCAGCCAACGCAAAATCGCAGTTGGGGGCCAATCGCCAGCAGCGGTCCATTCCCTGTCCACTCCCAGGCCTGCCAATCACGCCCATTTACTTGACTAAATATGAAACATTCTATCATTAAAAACCATCACTGGTGCCTCTTCTGCTATATGGGATGTTTACAATCAACTATTGGACCCTGCATAAGGGTGTTACAGCCTCTTTAAAGGTGTTCAGAGAGGTTTTATTTCTGATAATAAATGCAAACTGATGAATCCATTCTCATTGTGAAAACATGATGCCTTTGTAACATTGCATTAATAGGCAGTTTATCTAAGTTCCTTCGCTCTTCAATAGAACGTCTTTTTTTTCTATAATATATTATGTACTTGTATATTTTGGGGGAGGGAAGAAAAAAACAACCAAATTAGGTCTCTATAAGCAACTATGATATCAATAAGGTTGAAGCCTGATGAATATTTATGCTGCCTGTAGGGAAATATCAAAGGATTACTTGAATATATTATAAATGCTGAAATTCAAATTTACAACAAAGGGTAACTTGTATTTGGCAGAAGAATAAAAGCCAAGATTAATGGCATTTCAGAACATACAGAGCACCAATTGGGTGAGTTAAGAGGCAGTTAATACATTCAGGTGACATAAACCATCATCAAAGTACAATTTATTAATTTAAATATTATTATTTTTGATTAGTTATTTAATTATCCCATTATATTGGCCCTGAATTCCACAGGGATTTGCCCAGATTCTCACAATGGCACCCTACAGAAAAACATTTCTCGTAGAAATCGGGACCCAATGTCAAGAACCATTTCTGGGACCCAAGTCCATGAATTTCAATAGTGCACCCACTAGGAGGTGACCAATTAACAGGCTGCTGGGGTGCGGACATAGTGGGGAGCCTGGGTGAAGCGAGCAAGATTGCAGTCCGCCCACGAGATGAACACTAAGCACCTCACCTAATGGCTTAACTATCTGCATGCCACCACTGGACACATTGCAGTTGCTGGTGTACTCCCACCTCCTGGAAAAGCCCAAGAAGATGGGGCCATATTCACAAGCTGTCCTGACATTTTCATTTTTAAATGTCCATGCCACCCCACTGGGCATTGCCCCCACCCTTGTCACCCCACCCCAATCCCCAGCACCACCTCCAAAGCTTCCCCTGTGGGGCTGGGAAATTTCCAGCCAATGTAAATGTGAAGAGTTATGTGGTGCAGACAAGAAAGTAGACTTGAGACCACAACCAGGTCAGCCATGATTTTATTGAATGGCGGAGCAGGCTCGAAGGGTCAAATAGCCTACTCCTGCTCCTAAGTCCTATGTTCCTATGCTTCCTGTTAGTAAGAGTGAAGCAAGGGGGGGAAAGAATACACAAAATATTTCCATTCTGAGGAAATAAAATTAAAAAACAACACCTGAAAAAGGAAGAAAGAAAGCTTAGATTGCTTCTCGGAGATAGAGGCTGTGTGGTCGCTGATACACCCGCATCAGGACCAGGCATCTCCTTTGATGGAGTGCCTGTTGGTTAACTATTTTTAAAAGTAGTGCTTACAGTCATTTGTGCATTGCAATATGACTACACAGATGCTCAATTGGCATAAATAGCAATTGGCTGCTCATGCGTGTCACCTTTAAAAGTCATCAACTCAGGATATCCAATGGTCTGTATGAACAGGGAACACTAGTCATCTACGAGTTTTTGGAATCACTCTATGATACAATCATGTAGCAATACACATGCAAATACAAAGGTGACTCACAGTGACCAAATAAACCTAAGATATGTACAAACACCCAAATTAGGAACAGGAGTAGACTATTTGATAACATCATGGCTGACCTGACTGTGACCTCAACTCCACTTTACTGCCTAGCCCCTATATCCTTTGACCCCATTGTTAGTCAATAATTTAACTAACTCTGCCTTAAAAATGTTCACTGACCCTGCCTCCACCACTCCCTGGGGAAGAGAATTCCACAGGCTCACAACCCTCTGGGAAAAAAAATTCTGAAATAGGAGACCCCTTATTTTTAAACTGTGTCCACTAGTTCTATTCTCTCCCATAAGGAGAAACATCCTTTCAGCATCCACTCTGTCAAATCTGCTCAGGATCGTATATGTTTCAGTAAGATCACCTCTCATTTTCCTAAGCTCCAATGGAGGCAGGCACAACCTGTCCAACTTTTCCTCATAGGATAACCCCTTCATCCCAGGAATCAGTCAAGTGAACCTTCTCTGAACTACTTCTGATGCAATTATGTTCTTTCTTAAATAAGGAGACCAAAACTGTACTCTAGATGTGGTCTCACCAATGCCCTGTTCAGCTGTAGCAAAACTTCCCTACTTTTGTATTCCATTAACCTTGCAATAAATGACAATATTCCATTTGCCTTCCAAATCACTTCCTGTACCTGCATACTAACATTTTGTGATTCATGTACCAGGACAACCAGATCCCGTGTACCTCAGAATTCTGCAATCTCTCTCTATTTAAAATAAGATGCTGCTTTTCTATTCTTCCTGCTGAAGTGGACAAGTTCACATTTTCCCACATTATACTCCATCTGCCAAACTTTTGCCCACTCACTTAACCTATCTACATCCCTTTGCAGACTCTTTACATCATCCTCACAACTTACTCTCCTACCTATCTTTGTGTAGTCAGAAAATTTAGCATCCATACATTCAGCCCCTTCATCCTAGTCACTGATATAGATTGTAAAAAGTTGAGGTCCCAGCACTGATCCCTGTGACACTCCACTCGGTACATCTTGCCAACCTGAAAATGACCCAATTATGCCTGCCCTCTGTTTCCTGTCAGCTAACCAATCCTCTATCCATGCTAATATGTTACCCCCTCCACCATGAGCTCTCATTTTGTGTAGTAACCTTCGATGTGACACTTTGTCAATGATTATAATCAGATGATTATGAAGAGGAAAAAGTTAACGCTGAATAATTGACACATTTAGCTTTCCTATCTTCATCTATTCTTCTTCTTTCTTTGCAAATGTCTTGTTCAAATGTGTCAGACATGTTTCCACAAAATATGTTGGAGCAAATGCAACTGGAGAAAGCACATAGCCCATAGTGGGTAGTTATAAAACCCACCTGGATCTTGTATAATGTATAGGTGCCAATCTAGAAAACTAACAAAAGCAGCAGCTTCCACAAAGCTGACAAGAACATTATAAAAGGCGACAGTTCAAAAAGGGCCTTTGACACATGAAGACAAGAAGTTAAATTGAAAGTGCCGTGGGCACAAATTTCTCATGACTTAAGCTGTGGGCACAATTAATATTTAATTACTTATATTCACTTATTTGGGTGCTATTGAGTATCTCTAATCCCAGCAAAAATAGTGATTTTTTTTGAATGTCATGCAAATTGATATCAGGATTGAATACTGGCCTCTATTTTAATCAGTTGACATGCAAAATAGCTTTCTGAATTTATTTTATTATCAATGCTTTAATTCAGAATAATGGGGGTCCGTCTTCCAAATATTATTCTAAGCACAAACTATAATTGTACATTCGTCTCAAGGTTCTTAGTTTTAAGATTCAATGTTGCCTACGTAGCAATTGTCAATAAACAGTACCAAATGGATAATGCTGTTCTAAAGCCAGGCTCTCTGAAAGGTAACCAAGGTGCAAAAAATATTGATAGGCTCTATCTTGTGGTGAGGTGGGATTTGGGGGCAGATTCAATTTTGTTTTAAGGGCAAGTTAACTTATTCTCTCAAATTTCAAAAAGTACACAACTGTGGAAAGTATTCAGTTATTGTTAAAGCTAAAGATTCACTTGACAAGCATCAAATAAAAATAACTTGGCATTAACCTAAGAAACATACAGCTACACTCCTCTTGCACTTGTTAACTGCTTTGTCAGTTTATTTTTCCAAACTTTGAAACTAGTTTAGTCTACATCCCTTTAGTCGCCCCCCAGCCTGCTTGCCTGTATTCCCTGTGGCATGCCTACCAACACATACAGGAAGCAACAGAGACTGATATCCTTTATGAAAGAACCGCCCACCCTTTGAGAGAAGTATCAGTATCAACCTGACTGCCAACATCTCTCCCTGTTTACATGCTTTACTGAGGGACTAATCTGACTCAAGAGGCAAAAGATGTATAAACAATGCATCTTGTTAATAAAACATTAATGTTTGGATTTTAATTTAACCCTTTGAGTATCATACCACTGAGGTGTTTGACTCAAACTGTCATTTTCCTATGTTCATGTTGATGATCACAGAATTAATGGGGTAAATTTAACCTAACTTGTCAAGTGGGGAAACCATGGATTCAGGTCAAATGTTGTCTTAGAGCCCACCCAATCTAACTCCATCTGATTACATCCCTTTGCCTGGTTGTTGTCTGAGTCTGAACAAGACTGTTTGCAATTGTGGCATCCTATTTGACCCTGAGATGTGCTTTGTCTGTCTATGCCCTGCCTCCTCTCATCTGTTGCTGAATCCCTCATCCATGCCTTGGTGACCTCTAGACTTAATTATTTCAATCCTCTCCTGGCCGACCTCACATCTTTCAGCTTCCATTAACTTGAACACATCCAAAACTCTGCTGCCCTATCCTAACTCGCACCAAATCCCATTCACCCATCACTCCTGTGCCTGCTGACCTATGGCTCCCGGTCCCATAAAACTTTTATTTATAAGCTTTCTTTCTTGTTTTCAAATCTCTCCCTCACATCTTCCTATCTCTGTAATCTGTAAAAAGCCTCACAACTCTCCGTGGCCTCTGGGTTCCAAACTGTGGCCCATTTGCACATCCAAGACTTTTCTTTTAATTGCTCCACAATTAACAGGGGTGCCTTCAGCTGCATAGGCCCTGGGTCCTTGAATTAGCTCCCTAAATCTTTCTCCCCTCTCTCCTTATTTAAGACACTTTTAAAAACTAACTCTGTTGAAGCTTTTTTGGAACCTGTCACAATGGTTCCTTTCTGTGACTAGGTGTCAAAGTTTGTTAGATAACATAGGACCACTTGCCTGCCAAACAGCATAAGCAATAAGCAATAAGCAAAGCTAAGCAATCACACAACCAATGGATCAGGTTGAAGTTCTGCAGTCCTGCTACATCAAGTTGTGAATGGTGGTGGACTAGTAAACAACTCACTGGAGAAGGAGGAGGAGGCTCCACAAATATCCCCATCCTCAATGATGGGGGAGCCCAGTATATCAGTGCAAAAGATAAGGCTGAATTTGGAACAATCTTCTGCCAGAAGTGCCGAATGGATGATCCCTCTTGGCCTATTCCAGATGCCAGCCTTCAGCCAATTCAATTCACTCCACGTGATATCAAGAAATGGCTGAAGGCACTGGATACTGCAAAGGCTATCAGCCCTGACAATATTCTGGCAATAGTACTGAAGATTGTGCTCAAGAACTTGCCGCACCCCTAGCCAAGCTGTTCTAGTGCAGCTACAACACTGGCATTTGGCTGGGATTATGCAAACTTTCCCAGGTGTGTCCTGTAAACAAAAAGCAGGATAAATACAACCCAGCCAATTATTGTCCCATCAGTTTACTCTCGATCATCACTAAAGTGATAGAAGGAGTCATCAACAGGGCTATCAAGGGACACTTGCTTAGCAATAACTTGCTCACTGATGGTCAGCTTGGGTTTTGCCAGGGCCACTCAGCTCCTGACCTCATTACCTTTAGTTTTGGTTCAAACATGGACAGAAGAGCTAAACCCCAAGGTGAGGTGAGAGTGACTGCCCTTGACATCAAGGCAGCATTTGACCAAGTGTGGCATCAAGGAGCCCCAGAAAAACTGGAGTCAATGGGAATCAGGGGAAAGCTCTCTGTTGGTTGGAGTCATAGCTAACACAAAGGAAGATGGTTGTAGTTGTTGGAGGTCAATCATCTCAGCTCCAGGACATCACTGCAGGAGTTCCTCAGGCTACTGTCCTAGCCTAACCATCTTCAATTGCTTCATCAATGGCCTTCCTTCCACCATAAGGTCAGAACTGGGGATGTTCGCTGATGATTGCAAAATGTTCAGCGCCATTCATGACTCCTCAGATACTGAAGCAGTCCATGTCTAAATGCAGCAAGCCTTGGATGAGGGTACGTAAATCTGGGTATTAGATTTTAGTGTAACCCAACCATTTTCAGGCTAATTTATGTTCATTGTAATAAGCTAACAAGGTCAAAATGCTATTTTGTGCTAAGACTGAGATAAGAAGCCATTTTGATGTTGTTAACCTTTTATAACAAAATAATCAAAACAGTATTACAAAGCAGTCACTGACTAGCAATAGATGATTTCATTAGAAGGAAATGCCTCAATTACTCTGGTAATTAAAGGATAAGTAATTAAAATTAGTTAATTAGAAGTCACATTATGTTACTTCTGTATTTCTCCATTAGCTTTTCCTAGGAGAAAATTAAAGTGTTTTAGCAGCTGGGAAAGAAATGGGATAAGCCTTGGACGTCCTGCTTATCAGGAACACCCACTGTCCTTGATTGTTGAGTCTGTCTTAATGAATGGGACTCCTGTAAAGGCATCAAAATAAGAGACAGAGCTTAAAGGAAGGCATTATCTTAAATTTAAGACAATGTGCGTAATTAGCTATTGACAAATTATAGACCAATTAGCCATTTCCAACAAATAAACATCTTTTGAGTATATAAAAAAGGGTTGTGGGAAGCATCTTTGTGTGGATGAACCAGTTTAGATCTTCAGGGATAGTTGAGTAACCTATTATCCCATTTCTAATAGTTTCCAATACACTTCAGGGCAAGTGAGTAGTTAGTACTGGGACTGGGTCAGTGATGGATTCCCTGCCAGTAGAAATCCCAGGAAGGTGTGGTGCTTCTTAGAGGCAGTGACTGTTTCTCTGTCGGCATGAGGAGCTCAATTTGTTGCCCACTTCTCTTGGATTGACCACCCATTTGAAAGTGTGGAGTTGGTAGAGATTCATTGATTGGTATATTTTACTTATGTTCTGCTTCTGTTAGTTGATAAGTTTCTAAAACTTGCTTGTAATCAATACACTTCAATACTATTTACTGATGTGGTGTCTGAGTCTTTGCCTGATGGTTATATCTCTGTCGTATTCAAACAGTTTAATATAGCAATTTGGGGTTCAATTTTAGGCAGTTAAATTGGAACAGTCTGAAATAACAATAACCCCCTTTTATACTTGTAACGCAAGTGGCAAGTAACATTCATGATACGCAAGTACCAGGCAGTGACCATCTCCAACAAGAGAGAATCTAACCATCACCCCTTGACATTCAATAAGATTACCATCGCTGAATGCCCTACTACCAGCACCCTGGGGGTTACCATTGACCAGAAACTGAACTGGACTAGCCATATAAATACTGTGGCTGCAAGAGCAGGTCAGAGGCTAGGAATCCTGCAGCAAGTAACTCACCTCCTGACTCCCCAAAGCCTGTCCACAATCTACAAGGCACAAGTCAGGAGTGTGATGGTATACTCCACTTGCCTGGATGAATGCAGCTCCAACAACATTGTAGAAGCTTGACACCATCCAAGACAAAGCGACCCACTTGATTAGCACTCCATCCACAAACAGTCACTCCCTCCACCACCAATGTACAGTGGCCGCTGTGTGTGCTATCTACAAGGTGCATTGCAGGAGCTCACTTAGCCCCTTTAGACAGCACCTTCCAAACCCGCAACTACTACCATCTGGAATGACAAGTGCAGCCATGGAAACACCACCAACTGGAATTTCTCCTCCAAGTCGCTCATCATCCTGATTTGGAAATGTATCGCCGTTCCCTCACTGACGTTGAGTCAAAGTCCCGGAACTCCCTTCCTAACAGCACTGTGGTGTACCTACACCACATGGACTGCAGCAGTTTAAGAAGGCAGCTCACCACCACCTTCTCAAGGGCAGCTAGGAATGGGCAATGAATGCTGGCCTAGCCAGCAACACCCACATCTCATGATTAATGAAAAAAAACACTCCTTGGAGAATTTTCCTACACTGAAGACTCAGGGCAGAATTTTGATCTCAGCGGGTGGGTAAGGTCGGCGGAACCAGAAGCAGCCGCTAAATGGCCCACTCCCCGCGATCGGCCCCTGACCGCAATTTCATGCTGGAGGGCCAATTAAGGCCCATTTAGCGTGAAACACAGCTCATCACTGGTCGGGAATGACCGAGCGGGGGCGGGTGCCTGCCAGCCGCCGAGTCCAGTGGTGACCCAGCAGCCAGGTTAGAAACAGCCCAGGCAGCCCCAGAAAGGCTGCCACGGGAGGACATCTGCTCTGCATTGTCTTGATGGAGTCAAGTGTAGCTGGAGATGTCAGACGGGAGGGCAGGTTGGGAGGGACGCCCCCCCCCCCCCAACACTCCGCTTCTCAGATGAGTGCCTCGCGGTCCTCCTGGAGGATGTGGCTGCTAGGAGGGACATCCTTGTCCCCAGAGATGGGAGGAGGAGGCCACCGCACCTCACCAAGAGGGCATGGAAGGAGGTGGCAGCGCTGGTGAGCAGCCATGACGTGGTGTGGCGCACATGGGTGCAGTGACGTAAGTGGTTCAATGACCTACTGCGCTCAGGAAGGGTGAGTACCATGTTGACATGGATCAGTGTGCAGAAGTGTTAAGGTGTGGCCGTCCACCACCGTGGAGCTCAGATGTGCTATAGTCTGATTGCCAACTGTCAATGATGCCAGAGCTGGCCAAGGGAGTGAGCCCTGGCTGCTTTGACTGAGTGCCTTGCAGCTTGAGGGCCACGACTTGGATGTGCCCTGTGAGGTGTTCCTCAGCTGGGGTTAGCCATGATGCAATGGCGCTGCAGGCACAGACTAATGCCTGGACTAAACAGAACTAATCAATGCCCCTCTCTCCTTTCAGGAGAAGATGAGCCACAACCAAGAGAGAGGGCACGTACAGGCGGAGGCCCACCCAACTCAGCAGGCTCGAGCAGGATGCCCTTAATCTCGAGAGCCGGCATGCTCCCCGTGCAACTGAGTGTGGAGAGGCAGGGGTGCCAAACCAAGGTAAGAGTGCAGTGCACAGAGGTGAGAGCTTCAGATTGTGCAACCACTCTAGTGCAGTCTCTTCATTGATGGGAGCCTCGAACCTAGAGTCCCCATTGATCATTGAAGGACGATGGCACCATGATGCTGATCTCCGTTGTCTCACCAGGATGCCTGGCGTGCACAGTGACAGTGTGAGGACTTTAACCAGATCATTAAATTAATCAAGTATTTGAAGCCTTATATGGGCCCTGTCAGCGTACTCTGACCAGATTCTCTCTTATCAAGTGGAATCTGCTCATCTGCTAAACTGCTTGTATCAGCTGCTATTCATTTGACAAAATCTCATGGCCGGGCTCCGTCCGCCAGTCACTCTCTCTCTCTCTCTCGGCCCCCGCCTTGTTCTCCCTTTTAGGTTCAGCAGCATGCATGAGCTCTTCGGACCCCGAAGGGCCACCCCTGACACCGGAGGACCATTGAGCTTCACTTGCAATGCATCACACCTGCTCTCTGAAGCGGGCACCAATGCAGATACCAGCACCTCGGTTGGCATTAGATCGGCAGCTAAAATGTCGATGCACGTTGGTGAGGGCACTTCACACTCGCTTGAGGTGCAGGCGGAGGCAGAGAGTATCCAGGATTCCAGCAGTTGGAAGACTGCTGGGGACTGGGATGATGCTCAGTTGAAGCAGATAATGAGTCTCTGATGTCGTCCATTAGGTGGCAGCTGCTGGATGTCCAGCGAGATGTGCAGGAGGATCTGGTGGAGATCCATGAAGGTCTGCGTGCCATGGTCTCCATTGTGGGGGAGTCCATGCGGAGCGTGAGCAATGCGTTGACCCTCATAGCTGAACGCACTCCCTCCTCCGTTGAAAGAGAGTGGCAACTCTCATGGAGAATTAGCTCCAGGGACAGAATCAGGCATTCCTGGGGTTGTGCTCGGACCTGCAAGCCCTCACACAGACACTGACATCAGATGGTCAGTGCCAGTGTGGGAGATGGATGAGGCACCCACTATCCCAGTTAGGTGCGCGTCTATCCATCATGAGCAGGGAGGTCCAGAGCAACCTCACATTGGCGCTTGTCGTCTCTGCGGGCTCCTCCCAGGGCGCTCTGGATGACGGCAGCAGCTCCTCCGCCCCTCTGCCAGTGACTGTGGCATTTGATGAGGCTGCTGTGACTGGGGAGATGCCCGCCATGGTGAGGCCAGCACAGGCTCCACATGCCAGAGGACAACTGCCAAGGCCAACAGGACACCAAAGTCAGCAGGCTGCCTCCAATGCCGGTGCCAGCGGGGGGGGCATGGAGGGCATGAGGGCACCAAGACGCAGCACTTGCAAATGTAAGTCTAAGGCACCATGAGTACGAGAGAGATAGTTCACAGGTGATTTTCTGTTCATATGTGTTTGGTTTATATGTTTGCTGTTGTGGACATCACCACCAGTAATTGTAATGTCACAATATTACAATGTGACGATAACATTAAATTTGCTTTGGTTCTGATGGCTTGAGTATGCTTCACATTTTTTCTTTCTGATGCAGGGTATGCCAGTATGTAATGCTGGACATGAGTGGCTCGATACTTTATTGCACAGGCATGAAAGGGTCATTTCAGAAATCTGGGATGCAGGTGGCAGCCCTGGCATGAGGTTGAAGCTGATCTTTGGTAGCCTAGCTGACGGAGCGTTTGATCAAGGCATCCCTGGTGTCCCTGCCCCCCTGGAGGTTACTGAGCTCTGCCTCCATGCCCTCAGTGTTCTCCTCAGCATGTCCTCTTCTGACTCACTACTGGGCTCATCATCTGTGGCCTGTGCAGCAACATCAAGATCCTCTTCCTCCTGTGGGCCCCCCCTTGCTAGTGCCAGATTGTGGAGGGTGCAGCAGGCAACCACTATCAGCATTGTAGTGCACCCCCTGAACAGTCCAGGCATTGGAAGCACATCTTGAGGAGACCTATGGTCCTCTCTATCACAGTCCTTGTCGAGGCATGATTCGCATTGTAACACTTCTCTGCTTCTGTTCTTGAGTGGTGGAGAGGCACCATGAGCCACCTCTTCAACGGATAGTCCTTGTCACCTAGCAACCATCCAACCAATCCAGCTGGAGCACCGAAGAGCCTCGGCACCTGCAAGTGTCTCAGGATATAAGCGTCATCGGAGTTGCCAGGATGCCTTGCATAGACTTGCAGAGCCTGTATCTGCATGTTCATGGAGCGGAAGCCCTACCTGTTGACAAGGCACCCGGCTGACCCACTTGTGCTTTGATGGCTACATGTGTGCAGTCATTTGTGCCCTGGAAGCACGGGAACCTAGCAATCCCTGCAAAGCCTCTGGCTTGCTCTGCCTGGCTGGCCTCGTCCATACCATAAAGAATAAATGTCAGTACCTGCCTGAACAGAGCTTCTGTCACCAGCTTGAAGCAACTATGGACAGCTGATTGGGAGATTCCACACAGATCTCCCACTGACCACTGGAAAGAGCCGGAGACATAGAAGTGAAGGGCTGCTGTGACCTTCAAAGCCACTGGCATGGGGTGTCCACCGATACAGTTAGAGCTGATCTCAGGCCCAATCATCTGACAAATGGAGGTCACTGTCTCCCTTGAGAGGCGGAGCCTCCTTTGGCATTGCACCTCAGGCATATTGAGGTATCTGCATCGCTGCCTGCAAACCCTGGCAGCAGGATAGTGGCATCTTCTGTGTCCCCTTCTGCCTTGGACTACCTGCTGATCCTGTGCCCCTTTTGCCTGCATCTCTCCTCCCACAAGTCGCTCCCCTGGAAGCTGCATTGGGACACCTGGCCTCCTCTCCCTCCTGCCACTCTCTTCCTCAGAGGAGGTGCCACCAGAGGAGACCACAATCCCCATTACCAGAAGGCTCTCTGATACCTGGAAGGGTCCACATGGTCTGAATCCACCAGGGGCCTTGGAGATACCAAGGAGACTGGAAATGAAGCCTGGAAATGCTAACAGTGAAGCCCCGAACAGAGGTCAAGCTGCCAAATACCAATAAGTCACTAGCAGCAAACTATCTCTCCAAAGCTCCTTGCTACTCACACTGGTAATGCTGCTCACCCCTTTTATCCCACCCGTAGATGAAGTTTTTGAAATTGTCCACTGGCTACCATTTTGCCCATGCGATGAGAATGAAATTGCACGGGCAATGGAAAATTGCCATCAATTGCCTTTTTTAATAGCCTTAAATGGCCATTAATGGCGGGCCGGCTCAGGCACCCGCTCACAGCTGCTGACTGAAATATCGCCCAACTGCGCAATGACGTTGGGACGCCAACCTAACATCATCACACGCTATTTTAACACTTGAATGTGTCAGGCACGTGGCCGCAGGCTGAGCGGAAAATGCTGCCCTATATATGTTTAATTAGTTGTTATTGCATTGCTTTGCTGTGACTTCAATGGAGTATGACATTAGGTAACATCTGAAACCAGTCTTGCGCCTGAAAACATCTGTTCCCTAACAGGCAGTTTAGATTAAAATTGCTCCCTCTCCCTCTATTATAAATCAGAAGAATACATTTTACTGTGGTTCTTGTTGATGGCAGCAATGTTTATAGTACTAATAATACAACATATTGATTGGGACTATTTCTGAGCTACTTGTGGCTGATGAGGTACTCAGGGGTGCAATTTCCTAAAAGTCAAAACTCCTTTCACGGTCAACCAATGCCATGATACAATCTCTAACCCTCAGTGTAGTGTTCCCAAAATGTAAGCTGCAACCAATGCTTCTTGCTTTGCTTGCTCTCATGTCCCCTCAGGTATAACCAAAACAACAAAACAAATCCAAAGGTACAGTTAACCTCATAAAGATACAAATATGCAATGAAAGACATCTGCTTTGCACCAGCCCAGCTCTTTCCAAGCCTCAGGTCCCTCCCAGCTGTAGTTTTTCTCCTTCTTTTCTGTTGTTTCACACCTTTCATAATGTAGGCCACCTGGCATCTCCTACTTTAGTTTTGTCTATCATATCTTGGCAGTAAGCTGCCCTGCATGCATATGCACAGAGATGCATTACAGTAAGCAACTGGTCATTGTCCTGCCACCTGCAGAGTAGAACCTATTGAAAATATGAAATGTGGTGAAGCCATGCAACCCACAATTGATTATGATTATTATTATATCCCCCATGAACTTAACCAATTTGACCAACTTGCAATGTGCTCATTGAGTATGAGCTATTGTCAAATAAGAATCATATAGCGTTCAATCTAACTGTTTATCTATGAACCACTGAAGACAACATCCCCTTCAGTTTGGAGTTAATGTCATTTACTAGATTTAGGACAATCATACAATTATTTCTCTCCCTCCATACAAGTCAAACAAGCATTGAGAGGAACATAAAATTGACAGAATGTAGAACCAGCCCTGTTTAATGTGAAAACGATAAAATTCTAAGCTCCAACTCTTGTAATAAAACCACCCATTGGAAAACACTGCCAAGCCAAACACGTGAAGGTGATTCATCCTGAAGTCTTTGTAATTGCTTCTGGACTACTTTTTCTATCGTCCAAATTCTACACTACGATTTAAACTTCAATGGATATTTTTCAAAAGGAAACAGACTTGCTGCTTAGCTTGTTATTTTAATTCTCTTTGAGAATTTGTACAATAATGTTGTTGAATATAATGCTTGACAATGTCTGATAAGTTGTCTCCGTGATGGCACAAATAATAACTATATTGTATGTTGTATTGAGCCATAAGGATAGTGAAGATTCCAAATTTGATTTCCAGTCTGCAGCAAGATAGCTGCCCTCAGCAAGAAAAGCAGGAGAGGCCCTACAAAGGGCGACAGTGCCCCTAGAATGGAAATCAGTTCAGAATCCTGTAATCTGCATGTACTACTAAAACACAAAAGGCTACTGAATGTATTATTTTTTATTACTTTGTGATTTTGATTTTATTTATGGAAGCTATACTACATGTGGAAATGTGGCTGACTGAGGGACCTAGCATCAGGAAGGGGGAGCCCACTGGGAACCAACACCCCAGCTCTTTTTTCCGACCCCTTGCCACACCCCCCCAGCTCACCGCCAGTCCGCCAACCCCAACCCGCCCTCGCTCACCTGTGGCCTGGGTCCCTCGATGATTCTAGGCTTCTGGTGGGTGCGCTGCCAGCAGCTACCACCCCTCCCCAGTGGCACTGATGGCAACGAGGGGCTGCCGGCCCCTAATTGGCTGGCAGCTCAAGGAGGGGGCAGGATTTCTGCCCCAGGTTCTTGATCCCAGAGAAAACCTGCCATTGGCCACATTGAGCATTTGAGAAGCACTTAATTTAACAGGCCTTACCCAAAGGAGGCAAGGCAGAGGCCTCAATGGTCTCCAGCCAGTGAGCAAGACCCCCATCACGTGGGAGTTTAATTCCACCCTCTGTGTGCAAGAAGCTGAGCCCAGCAAACGACAAGTACCTTTTGTTGTTAAATATCATGTGATTCATTGCTTTTTTATAATGTAATTTTATTAAAATATAATTTAGATTCAAAAACTAGAGACAAGTTCAAACTAGTTTTAGTATTCTAATTTCAAAGAGTAGATTTTCTAAGATGTCCCAGTCATGGCAGGTGTTGCAGCTTCAAAGTACTGCTCAATGAAGTGCTTACACCCAGGAACTCCCATATAATGAGCTTCTGATATCAAGCATGCTGCTGTGGGAAAGCAAAAGCTAAGAATCATTGAATCCAAACAGCCAGAAGGAAGCCATTTGACTAGTTGCGCCTGTGCCAGTTCTTTGAAAGAGCTGTCAAATTTCATCCCACAGTCAGCTCATTCCCCATAGCCCCATAAATTTGTTATCTTCATTACATGTCCGATTGCCTTAGGAAAGTTCCATGAAATCTGCTTCCATTATTCTTTCAGCTAGTGTGCTCCAGATCTTAACACCCCTCCCCGCGTAAAAAAAAAATAATTTTCCTAATTTCTCCTTTAATTCTTTTGGTCATAATGTTAAATTTATGACTGCTGACTACTGACACACTCGCCAAATGGAACAGCTTCTCCCTGCTTGATCAAACAAAATTCCTCATTTTGAATATTTCTATCAAATTTCCCCTTAACCTCCTCTGCTCTAAAAGGAGAACAATCCCAGTTTGATTATTGCTAAGAAAAGAGACATTCTGCCAAAGCTTTTCATCTTGCACTCATCAGGACAGATGCAAGAAGGCAAACTTTCAAAGGAGCCAACAATTTATACTGCATAGGAAAAGGGTGCTGACTGGTTGACAAGTTGATACTGATTGGTCAAGAACAATTTGTTGGCATGCCATGGAGAATGCACCAGGGAACTATTGTCCCCCATGCTTTTGTTTAATGCAAATGTGTTGCAATGTCTGGATATGTTGCTTTTGCTTGTAGAGGACAAGTCCCTGCCTATGAATATATATAGCTTTAGCACGTGTTAATGTTAAACATCTAATGTTAGATGCAATTCCGCATTAGTTCCTCAGTATAATGAAGCTTGCAAGTTCAGAATGCAAGTTTGGTTCTAACTATGCCATATAGCCTGTTGGCTGATGATCTCTGTTCCAAAGTTAGGTGGTATTCACCCAGTATAAGCACAGGATTTCCAGAGGCTCCTTGTGATCTGTGGTCCACGTCAGTGTCCTGATGATACCATGGATGGTGATGAAGGACAGGTGCCTGCATGCCCGCTAGGCCTACGATCGCTGAACCAGTGGTGCCCACAACAAAATATCTGGGGTGACTAGGGTACATTGTTGTTGCGACACCTGAATAGATCCCACGGATGGAATCTTCACCCCATTGTAAGTGGTAAGTTTGGCTGTGGTTGATCAAATCATCACTTGCCATGATTGTGGGTATATACATTTCAGTCTTGCTATAGTGCACTGTTAACTGATCACACTAATGGTAGCCTCTGGGATCGCATACCAAAAAAACACCTTAACCCAGAACTGATCAATCTTATGCAAATCCTTTCTTTGTTTCTATGTGCGCACATCTCTTCAGAGTTCAATGTCACTACAACTTTTCCAAATTTAAAATATGTATTTTGAAAATTATTGTACAAATATAGTCTTGATTTTTACTATTTGCAAAGTGGAAGGATGTTTGCACCTGCACCGGTCTCCAGTTTTGCGTACAATTTGTGCTGCTCCTGCATTTGTGGGCTTATAATCTGTATGGTGGCAAAAGCTTCTGTTGGTACCACTGTGCCAATATATTCTTTAATATATACAGTGTGGAATTTCTACTCATGTTGTGTATCGATGGTCTGGTTATCCTCATAATTGAACTGTGGCACTTGGGTAGACATCTCATGGATATTATTTGGACAATGTCTGGTACATGCTCTTGGTTGACTGGAATGCTGTACCTGCCTGGCTGTGGTTTCTCATTATGTCAAACCACTTGTTCCAGTGGTGCCACATGACTCGCATACATTATTAAAATTTGGGGAAATTCTGGGTGCACTTATGAGGCCGCATCAACACATTGCTTACTAGGCTTGCCCATAATGACTGTTGAGCTAATAGTGGATCAATTATGCATAGCCTACAGACTCTGCCTGTCTAGCAGTATGGCTTCATGCTTGTGTCCACTTTGCAGTAGTGCTTCTATGTTATAACATTTAGGTTAGCCCACGAGGTCTTTTTGGAATGCTGCTATTGGGGTAGATGCTACCACAAGCTCAATTATTCTGTCAGCTAGCTCTGATGCTGTAAAGTCACAATCATGCCCCTTGTTTCTGCATCCATTTATGAATTGATCAATGGTCTATCACGGTTGTTGCCTAAATGACATGAATTCCATAAGGTGTTTTCAGAAGTTGAGTTTCACTCATAATTGATCTTCAAGTGTGATTAAATCTTGTTCAGGATTTTAAGGACATCGTCCAACAGACCTAAAATGTTCAGTTTGTGGAGACTTTCATTGCCTATAGCAATCTTATTCTTAATGGTTTGTTTACCTGATTCAGGCATATTGAGGTCCAGAAAACAGAGCTCTATATGTTTTCGGAACAAAGTAAACTCAGATAGGAGGTCAACTGCCTGCCAATTGAGTGCTGGAAATTTTCTCGTCATCCTGTGGCTTTTTCCAGGATTAATAGGATTATCTGGAACAGGAACAACTATTCAGGCTTTGCTTGGCTCCCTGAGTTCCAGTATCTTAAGTAGCCACAGCTGGTCATAGGTTGTTGCTTGACAGAAATGGTGATGCTGTTGAGCTGTTTCATGTTTCCTGGGCTTAGGTTAAGCTCTGCCCACAAAACAGTGATTCATGGTGTGAAAATGGGCTGCAGGCTTCAAGGGGAAAATTTAAACAGAGACACAAAGGCATTTTGCAGCCTTCTTCTATTGGTTAGGAGTTGTTACTCGATAGATTCTGCTTCCCTAGCCCAGTGTCCAGAGTTTAAACTCTCCTGTGATCTCATGAAGGGATAATAAGCAGCAGTAATGCATTACTCTCTCTGTGGAGTTCTGCTTAAAGCTAGACCAACTAGTCAGCTATTTAATCTCTGTTCCAGCACAAACTTTGCAGCAGTTATACTAATTAAGCTCTCCCAAATTTAAACAATCTTACCAGGATCCAGTGCCTGCTGGCTGGAGTGAGGTGCGATATCCCAGAATGAAGGTACAGTGTGTAGCATCCCTACAGTGCTGCAGAATCACTGACACATGGTGAGTTAGTATTTGATGGTTGTTTCACTTTCACACCAGTTCTTTGTCTGCATGTGAAGGGTTGAGGCTTGCATGCCTCTTAGTGAAATCTTCAAAAACCTCAATGCCAACATGTTATGTTCTTCCATTCGATGTAAACATACCAATCATATGACAAGACTTGGTAAAACAACATGGGTTCTTTATTAGAAGATAAAACTTGTCATAAAAAGTCAATTACAACCACAAATTACTGACAGGCATGTTGAACATTTTAAGGAAGACGTGTGTGTTTTTAAAGAAATACAAGCAAGGACGCTGAGCAAAAGATGGCTGATAACGTAAAATGATCACTTTCTGGAAAAGTTCCTATCTGGATTTCATTGACAGACCTATCCTGAGAGAACGTGGAATGTCGCATCCGAAAAGGTGTCATGACCTTCTTCAAGTAGAGACACTTAAAAGGGAGATAGGAAAGATGCAAAACACTGAACTATACTTTCCTGTGGCTGCAGAGACAAAAGACTGATTACCATGTTTCAGCAGGCATCTACAATCCATCTCCTGTTGATTCATATCTTAGAATATGTAAAATGGACGGACATCAAAGAAAACAGACTCTGGGCGTAATACATTTCTTTTTCCCTTACAGGAATACACAAGAAAAGATAGGTTAAGAAGCAGAGCAGTGCTGGTGGGCTAGTGTGCTGTGAGAGTCACAGCATGAGAAGACCAACTAGTCACCCCTGCAGTTACAGCGAAGACTTTCTCTCTCTCTCTTTATTGCTGGAGGCAAGGCTCAGCAAATCCACAATCAAAAAGGAAACAGGACTGCTTCTTCAGCCAACCTGCAGAACTAAGCATCTCCAAATCAGCTGCTCAACTGCCAAATAACCCAACTTTAACGGCCACAATGTTTCGCCATCTATGCCTCATGGACAAGCCAAAGTCAGATTTGTATATCTTTTTAGCTTTTATTGTAACTTTTAACTTCTCATTTCTGATCTGTGTATGTGTGTGCTGCATTTTTATTATTTTTTTCAGGTTTCAGTGTCTATTAAGCTTATTCTTTCTTTGGCTCAAGAAATCCTGATTAAATTGGCTCCTTCTAAAATATAAACACATTTTGACTGGGAAAAATATCCATGGTGGTAGGGATCCCTTTTAAATTAACCTCATTGCAATCAACCGAGGGGGTTGAATAAAGAAGGGAAACCAACGCATTTCTCCTCACCCGGGCGAATAACAAAATTGGGGTCCCATTAGGGAAGTTAACAAATCGGGGGACATCTCCCTGGGACCACCCTTAACAGACTTTATGCATACAATGTTATCCAGGAGGTGCATCTGACTTCTGCTGCTGTGTTCTGAGTACAGAGTCATGGGACCACATCATCACACCCTGTCTCGGTGGTTGTGATTGAAAGGAGTTTAAGATATGATCCCTTAAATTTGCATGTGCATCGTACCACAGCAAGCGCTACCAACTGAGCCACAGCTGACGCTGAATCACGAGATGCATCCTCAAGCCAGCTCACAGGTCTCTCACAAACTTACTAGTCGGAATTTTACAGCCTCGCTGCGGATGGAGCTATAAAATGCGGCGAGGCATTTTAAACTCCATTGACTTCAGTGGGAACACAAAGTCCTGATGCTGTAACTTTTTCCCACTCTCTTTATTCCTGTGGGGGAAGCTCCCGCATAAGCAAAAGGAAACAGTGAGAGGAGACTGATCCCACCTGTGCACTCTGTCCACCTCAGACTTCCTGGCCAATACAGCAGGGGGAGTGACATGGGCCTGGTATGTGGTAACCTTAGAGGGTCGCATAACCTTGTCACGTAGGGTTTCTCCACACCTGATCCTCTATTTCTCGTCTTACACTTATTGCACCATATATTCCACAAACTGCAGTACTACTGGATACTTGTGAGTCAATACGACAAGTGGCACAGGTCAATGTCGAATGCACGCATTTGTTTTTTCTTTCACGGACATGGGTGTCACTGGCTAGGCCAGCATTATTGCCCATCCCTAATTGCCCTGAACAGGTGGTGCTGAGCTGCCTTCTCAAGAGTGGGTAAAGGGGCAGCGCGATCCAATTTCCAGGCCAACCTATTCATTGCGCCAAATCCTAATTATGGGCTTCAAGGCTGAAAATCTTACCTTCCTCTGTCTTTCTAACCAACCAGGCTGTCAAAACATATCTGTTTCAAAACTTTAGTCGTGTAAAATAATACATTTCAGTGCCATGTGCTCCAATACTGATCCTTTCGTTGGAGAAAGTTACAGAAAGAATACAAGTTTTTCCATTTAAAACAGATAAGTATTGTGGAATTGCAATTCTAGTGAATTAGAGCTGCAAATATTTAATGACTGACTAATTAAATAATCAGTGGCACATACTAAGGATAGTTCTACTTATTGTGGCCAGGCTTGGCCTAAATAGCCAAGTGGTTATGGTACTGGGTTTGTAATCCCAAGATCAAGAGTTCAAATCTCACAATGGCAAACAATGTAACTTCATCTGAAACAGATGGAAATGGGTTTGTACTCGAAAGAGTTACTTATTGTGGCCAGGCAGAACAGCAGGTGCTACTTCAGCTTCCCAAGAATATTATGTAAGTTGAATGGAGTATCCAGAACTGTTTCACTTATATCATTCCATGGCAGTTATCCCAGTTGGCTAATAGCAGTGTATGGGTCACAGCCCATGCTAGTTACAAATGCTGTTTTTTTTTGTTTGGAAGGACTTTCCTCTCTGTCGTTAAGTAATCAACTTCAACTACAGGCATTCTGATTTTTTTTTCCTCATCATGAGATGTGGGTGTTGCTGACAAGGCCAACATTTGTTGCCTATTCCCAATTGTCCTTGAACTGAGCGGCACAATAGGCCATTTCAGAGGGCAGTTAAGAATCATTGCTGTGGGTCTGGAGTCACATGTAGGCCAGACCAGGTGAGGACAGCAGATTTTCTTCCCTTAAAAGGACACTCGCAAACTGGCTGGGTTTTTAAACACCAATAGCTTCATGGCTTTCAATTCCAGGTGTATTAACTGAATTTAAAATTGCACTAGATGCTGTGGTGGGATTTGAGTCCACGACCCCCCCAGAACATTAGCCTAGGCCTCTGGATTACTAGTCCAGTGACATTACCACTACACCACCATCTGCCCCTACTTCAGGGAATATGTAGCGGGATCAATGTTTTGAGGAAAGCAAGCAGATTTGAATTCAAATACACTATTTATACCGCCAGGGTTTTGACATTAACTTAAGGTGCCTTATTATTTGGGTAGATGAGGCAGTATCTCTCTTTCTAATAAATCAAACTTGTGTGGAAGTCTCATCAACCTTCACTACCACTAGTTTGTCATTAATAATTACAGTTCTATTCAGTCTTCAAGGAAATATGATGAACCCCTCCCTACCCCCAAGGCTAACACTTGCTAACAACTCCCTTTCTGCTTTTGGACTATCAAGATGCAGATGCTCGTGATAAAGTGCAGACATCCTTTCCATTAACCGAATGACTCCTTTCCAAATGCAATGAAGCGAGAAACACCAGCAAAATATAAAGGGTGGATAATTAGATTCTCCCACTCCCACCCATAAAATTTTTATCCGAAGACGACCTTTCCTCTCTCCTCTATAGTATTGACAATGAACATGGTAATGTCAGCTCCACTAGAATGCCTGGGGAAACAAATGCAAACATCTAGGTCATCAGCTATTGAACGCCACTGCACTAAACAACCAAGAAATGGATGCTGCACTCACTTGACTAGTTAGTATTGTCACAACTACCTAAAAAGCATTTCCTTAAAGTGGTCTGTGAGCTGAGAATTTGTGTGTATGTAGCCCCCTTTTAATTTAAGTGTAAAAATGACCCAGCAGACAAGCATTAGTCTTAAACAAGATAAGGGTTAGTTTATTACAAAAACTACTGCAGAAAGTTACTTAGGTAAAAGTGATAAAAGTTAACTAAAAATAGATACAAAGATTAAAATGCAGATAAAAGGAAAAAGATATTTAAAGATGAGATTTCAAACCAGTCTCTGCGAGATATTGTTGCGGGCCCACTGCTTGAGTTCCGTTTTTCTGAAGTGAAGGGGTTGAAACTTGAGGCTTGGTTTAGCAGCTGTGATGGTTTCTGCGGTTGACTAGTTGGTATTTGCCTTTTTCAGGTGGAAGGTTGACTCAGCAGGACAGGAGGTTTTTGGGAGAGAGAGGTTTCCTAGCCCTTAGGGTTATAGCACTTGTAGTTTGTCTGGCCTCTTTCGGCAGAACAGCAGCTGATTTCTTAATACCTTCCTCCCTGTCCTCCCTTGGTCAAGGACTCTCTCTGAAGTTGTTTCTGAGCATTCTTCCTGGGATACTGCACACAAAATGGCTGCTCTCAAACAGACTTTATACTGTTCCAAAGCTAAAAATGGCTGCGATGTTAATTTTGATGCAACATTGTTTCACCAGGCAAAGAAATTAGTTACGTTGAGGTCCTTTCCTGTCTCCTGTTCCCTCAGAAGTAAAATGGTTTTTCACACCTTTTAGAATTCAATGGACATCCCTAGAGGGGTCTTTGCATTTTTAATAACTCCTTGTAGCCAGCCCTAGAGATGTGAGTGTGACGAGGTTTGAATAAACAAAAACAGAAAATGCTGGAAAAACTCAGCAGGTCTAGCAGCATCTGTGGAGAGAGAAACAGTTAACGCTATGAGTCCGTATGACCCTTTGAATAAACATCAGAAGGTGCCATGTTGACTGTCCATACTTCCAGTTAGAAAAAGGCTTTTAAACTCAATGTAAAGGTTTGAAAACAGAAATGTGCCTTTCAAACAGTTGTCCTTAAATTCATAATATCACGATTACATGTTTGTGACAGTAATAATTAAGAAAAAAACTGACATTACACATAGGGCTGATGTAGTTTGGTATAAATGCCAATGTTTTTCCACCTTGAATGTCTGTTGCTGAACCTTCAAAATTTGTGTGATCGGGGTGGGGGTGGAGGGAGGGAAAGGTTCTACAATTTAGATACATTTATGTGATCAGGCATACATCTGCAGTGCTCCATGCTGAATCAGCTGGAAAAGCCAATTAAAAGGTCTCGGACTAGACGTGCGGGAAATTCCTAGGTGTCCTTGGACTAAGCCTGCACAAACAGAAGGGGCCTCTTTTGAAACAAAATGAATTGGCAATTGTTTGGGAGTTCACGGCTCAATCCCTGCCTAGATTCCCAGATGATCCCATATATGTTGGTGGATCCAGAGGTGCTGCTGGTCTGACTGGGTATGTCTATGCCAACTTTGCCCTGGCTCTGAGCACACAATGGCCATCCTGGGAAACTTAGGTCAGGATCACGCATAACAGCCTAGTTTCTGGCATTCAGACATCCCATCAAAGTTAGGTATCTTAGGTGTGCTTTTTGGGGAAGGCTTGTGGCACAGTGGTAGCATCCATTTCTCTGGGCCAGAAGATCCCGGTTTAAGTCCCACTTCAGGCTTTGATGTCCATGAAAGGTGCATTCATAACAAATTGACAAATGGGTTGACTATCAGCCTATATCCTGAAGGCCGGCAGTAAGCGTGGGAGTGTTTCCTGGTCAACCATACTGCAGGAAACAACAGCAAACCACAACCGTACTTTGCAAAGCATAATCATGGACCAATCCAATGGAAGCCCATGGTCACCCACAGCCTCTGAGGGCATGGTGAAACTATGAAGAAAAGACTTTCTGGGGCACTTTTGTCAAGGTGAGGAGTGTGCTTTTTACTGTGTACTTCTATATTTGTCAGCAGTTCATTTTTTCTAACATTTCTTCCAAGAATCTCATTCAACATGATTCTCCAATCAGGAAGATTCTATCCAGCTAAGAACCTCTTAAGCTAGAAGATAAGTGAGATACATATGCTCCTGACCTGAATCCACGGCTTAGTTTAGCTAACAGGTACTCTATTGTTTTAATTAATGAGATACTTTGATTAAAGATGCCCTTCCATTGCTCTATGCTGATATTGCTAATGCAGCAGAGTACTTTAGATTAAAAATTGCATTATAAAGAGAAAGCTTCTTTACATTAAGGATTTGCAGAATAAATGGTGCCTGAGTGTTGGTGAAGTCTTGACAAAAGTGTCCCAGAAAGTCTTCTCTTCATAGCTTCAGCAGCAATGACCATGGAAGCATATCCCTTTAATTAATGGTAGAAATCAACATAATCAAGATGCAGATCAGAGAGTTGAATGCATGGCTCAAATATTGATATGGGAGAAATGGGTTTCAATTCATAGAGCATTGGCACCAGTGCTGTGGAAAGATGGAGTGGACCATTGGGACAGCCTTTACCTCAATTGGGCTGGGACTAGCATCCTGGTGAATCCTAACTAAGGCTGTAGAGAGAGCTTTAAACTAAATTGTGTTGTGGGGTGGTTCACATGAGGGGAGATTTTGAAAGTTAACAAGAAAGGACATGGACAATAGTGCAGGGTAGTGATATGGGTTGTAATAACCAGAGTGGGACAAGAAGGAACAGAATGTATAAACATAAGAGTGGACTAGTAACTAAGGTCATATAGGAAAAAATGTAAAAAAGACAAAGATAAAGGCTCTATCTAAATTCACACAGCATTTGTAACAAGATGGATGAATTGATAGCACAAATAGAAATAAATGAGTATAATGTGATAGCCATTACAGAGACATGGTTGTAAGATGACCACAGCTGAGACCTGAATATTCAAGTGTATGTGACTTCTTGGAAGGAAAGGAAGAAAGGAAAAGGGGAAGAGTAGTTCTGTTAATAAAGTATGAGAAAACTATAGTAGTGAGAAATGATCTTGGCTCAGAGGATCAAGATATAGAATCAGCTTGAAGGAAAGAAACAACAAAGGAAGGTAATCATTGGTTGGAGTAGTTTATATGCCCTCTAACAGTAGCTACACTGTAAGTCAGTGTAGAAATCAAAAGATAATAGGGGCTTGTAAGAAAGCTACTGCAATAATCATGGGTAATTTTAATCTTCATTTAGATTGGACAAATCAAAGTGGCAAAAAGTATCCTGGAGGTTAAGTTCATGGATGTATCCAGGATAGTTTCTTAGAACACGTTCTGGGTCCAACAACAGAACTGATTGTTTCCAACCTGGTAATGTGTATTGAGACTGGATTAATTAAAGAACTCAGACTAAAGGATCCTCTAGGTAGGAGTGATCATAACATAATAGACTTTCACATCCAGTTTGAGGGTGAGAAATATAAGTCTGAAACCAGTGTCGTAAACTTAAAGACAGTTACAAGGGTATGAAGATAGAGTTGGCTAAAGTGGAAGGGGAAAGTAGGCTAGAAGAAAGATGGTAGAGAAACAATGGTAGATGTTTAAGGAGATATTTAATAATTCTCAACAAAGATACATTTCATTAAAAAAACTGTACAAGAAGAGTGCATCATTATGACTAATGAAGGAAATTAAGGATGGTATCAAACTGAAAGAAAAGATGTACAATACTGTACAGATTATTGGTAGGCCAGAGGATTGGGAAAATTTTAGAAACCAGCAAATGACGACTAAAGTAATACTAGAGCCTAAATTTTCCATTAGGCAGGCGGGTGAAGCTGTTGTGGGTGGGCCATGCAGCCATTTTGCATGGTGGGCCAATTAAGGCCCGCCCAGCGCATTTCCCACTCCCGTGGAGAGCTGGAGTCTTAAATCCACTCCAATCACATCCCTCCCATGAAGCTCCAATCACAACTGAAAGCAGAAGTGTACATGTGGCCTCGACAGCGTTTTCTGCACTTACAACATGACCACCCTGTTCCTACATTCTATACTTTAGCTAATAAAAGCAAATATGGCTTTTACATTGTT
Source organism: Carcharodon carcharias (assembly GCF_017639515.1). NCBI lineage: Eukaryota > Metazoa > Chordata > Chondrichthyes > Lamniformes > Lamnidae > Carcharodon > Carcharodon carcharias. Next base: position 169,269,476 of record NC_054473.1, read on the forward strand.
AAATGCCTTATGTTCCTGTCCCACTAACATAACAGGCCTGTCGACATGCCCAGCAAGGTCCATCTAATTGTCCTTACTTTCCACGGTCCTACCATTTCTCGTGTATTCTCGTACCTTGTTTGACTTGCCCAAGTGCATCACCTCACCCTTATCCACATAACATTCCATGTGGCATTCCTTAGGCCATCTGACCAGCCTGTCTGTATCTGCCTGTAATGTTTGGGCCTCCTCCTAACTATTTGCCACCCAACCAATGCTTGTCTCCTTAGGTTCTGGAAGGTTGGAGCGCATTATGAGCCTGGGGGGAATTGTGTTACTGTGTGCACGCTAACTGATCCACTGTCCTTGTTGTTAATTTCAGCATCATCAGAGCATGGCCGCCATGAGGAAGTGCAGATGCCCCTTCTCACACCTGAGGGCCTGAACTGTCACCTGTGTCACACCATTTCAGCGAGGCAGGCACCAGTGCAGAGACTAGCACATTGGTGGGAATTGTTACATCGGCTAGTGTCCCGGAGCACAGTGGAGAGGGCACTGCACAATCGCTGGAGGAGATGGCAGAGACAGAGGGAGGACTGCAGGGGACCAGGCACATGCTGAGTCGGGACGTGATGATGTACCTCTGGAGTCGTTCGCCATGCAGCAGCTGCAGGAAATGCAGCCGTGTGTGCGGGAGCATCTGGGAGTATTGCACAAGAGTGTGCTTCGCTTGGTCTCTGTGGGGGAGTCCACACGGAGTGTCAGTGATGCCATGAGCCTCATGTCAGAGCGTCAGGCTTCCTCCATGGAGATATTGGCAACTCTTATGGAGAGGGGCTTCCAGCAGATTAACCAGCTTCTCTGGGAATACGTTTGCACCTGCAAGCCCTCACAGTGCTAGTGGCCACAACTGATCATTGGCAATGTTGGAGATTTTCTGGGCACCAAGTTTCCCAGCTCAGTGCCCATCCGTCTATGGTAAGCAGGGAGGTCCGAAGCAACCTCACATCAGCACAGCAGCTGCCTGACATCTCTGCGGGCTCCTCAGGGTGCTCCGGATGAGGGCAGCTGCTCCTCCACCCCTCTGCTAGTGACCGTTGCATCCATTGAGGCTGTGATGACTGGGGAGATGCCAGCTGTGGAACTGGCCACTCCCTCCCAGGCACAGGCTCCACAGGCCAGGAGGACAACTGCCAAGGTCAGAGGCCAACAGGACAGCAGAGTCAGTAGGCTGCCTCAGAAGCCACTCCAAGTGATGTGGCGGCACCAAGACGTAGCACCCAGAAACATAAGCATAAGGCACATCACGGGTTTCTCACTGGTGCTTTTGTGTTGGCCCTAGATTAGGGAATTTATATCTTTTAATATTTTAACAACGTTATGAATTAATTTTGTTGCACCATATGATGGATGAAAATAAAATCCACATGTGTTACCATGGCTGAGGGTGGCTCCTTTGTGCTGCATTTGTATGTTTCACACACATGTCATGTTTGAGTGGACATTGAGGCTTATGTACTAAGCCCTTAGTTGCAGCTGATGAAGTGGAAGATATAGCACTTAAGTGCCGCATATGGATGAGCTAGGCAATGCTGGTCCTGCAGATCCATTTGTGTGAAGCTAGCTGAAGATTCGTTGGGTTAAAGTCTCCCGGGTGTCCCTGCCTCCTTGGTGTAGTTCCAGGTTGACGTACAGCCCCTCATCATTGCCCTGTGCGTCTTCATCCTCCGAATGATTGCTGGAGTCATCATGTGCAGCCGCATCCACTGCATTGAGATCTTCATCGTCCACTGCATCCTCCCTTTCCAGCACAAGGTTGTGGAGAGCACAGCATGTTACCACTATCTCAGAGACATGATCTGGGGGACACTGGAGTGTGCCCCCTGAGCGGTCCAGGCATCAGAATTGCATCTTGAGAAGAGGGGACACCACAAAGGTCACCCACCAAGCCCTGGAAGGAGCCAGAGGCATAGATGTTGAGAGCAACTGTGACCTTCAGAGCTGCTGTCATGGGATGTCCATCCACAGAGTTAGCTGAGATCTCAGGCCAATTATCTGACAGGAATAGTTGACTGTCTCCCTTGAGAGAAGTAGCCTCCTTCAGCACTGCACCTCAAACATATTGAGGTAGCTGCTTCACCACCTGTATACCATGGCAGCAAGATAGTGATGTCTTCTGCGGCCCCTTCCACTTTGGACTACCTAAGGGCCTGCGCCTGCACTCCCAAAGGTGACTCCCCTGGAGGCTGATTGTCCACTCCTGGCCTCCTCCTTATTCTATCCCTCCCTTCCTCCTCAGAGGAGCTGCCTCCAGTGGCGATGTCAGAACCCATATCCAGGCTAAATGGAGGCCTCCGGAAAGCTGCAGGCCCGAGGAAGATTACTGACTGCAGAGTGCTGAACTGAAGGTTCAAAAGACAGATAAAGCTGCTGAAATTCATTCTGAACTACTGCAGATCACACAGGCAAGTTTAAAACACTTTCTGCAATAAATACTTCACAGACCAGATTAACAACCCCACTGAGCCCTCTTATCCCGACAGTGGATGAGTTCTGTTAAAAAGCCGCCACCTGCCTACCAATTGCGCCGAGTCGAGGATCGCATGGGTACCTGAAAATCAGCATCGATTTCCGGGTTAAGGGCCTTAACTAGCCGTTTAATTAATGGCGGGCATGCGTTGCACTTCATCGCGCGTCCACCCAACTAAATATCACGATGGCGTGTGGTGACATCAGGACGCTCGCCTGACATCACCGCGCGCCATTTTACGCAGGCCTGCCCCCTGCACGTCACCCTGAAAATTCTGCCCTAGAGGAAGAAATTGGAATATGAGAGAAAACTTGCAAGAAATATCAAAATTGACAGTAAAAGCTTCCACAAGAAAGAAAAAGAATAGCTAAAATCAGCAACGGTCCCTTGGAAATTAATTATGGGAAACAAGTAAATGTCAGAGACTTTGAACAAATATTTTGTATCTGTCTTCACAGTAGAAGACATAATAAGCATCCGAGGGATAGCAGAAAATCAATAGGCAAAAGAGAGGGAAAAACTTAAAACAATCACAATCACTAGAGAAAACATAGAAGGAAAACTAATGGGACTAAAAGCTGACAAATCACATGGACCTAATGGCCTGCACCCTAGGGTCTTAAAAGAATTGCCTGCAGAGATTGTGGATGCATTGGTTACAATCTTCCAAAATTCCCTAGATTCAGGAAAGGCCCCAGAGGATTGGAAAAAATGCAAATGACACACCTCTATTCAGGAAAGGAGGGAGACAGAAAGCAGGAAGCTATAGGCAAGTTAGTCTGACTTCTGTCATTGGGAAGATGCTAGAATCCACTATTAAAGAGATAGTGGCAGGACATTTAGAAAATCATAAAGAATCAGACAGAGTCAACATGGCTTTGTGAAAGGGAAATTGTGTTTGACAAATTTATTAGCAGGCTTTGAGAATGTACGAAGCAGGCTGGATAAAGGGGAACCAGTGAGTGTAGCGTATTTGGATTTGCAAAAGGCATTTTATAAGGTGCCACATAAAAGATTACCGCATCAGATAAGAACTTATGGTGACGGGTTGATAGATCAGTGTGGATAGAGAATGAGCTAACTAACAGGAAACAGAGTGGGGATAAATGGGATTAATTTCAGATTGGCAAAATGTACCTAGTGGAATGCCAAAGGGATCAGTGCTGGAGCTTCAACTATTTGCAATCTACATCAATGACTTGGACGAAGGGACTAACTATACATCAGGGTTGTTGCGACATTTTTGCACGAGGGACCACATTTCAAATTTTTTCTCACTCGAGGCCAATGAGTAAATTTTGGAAAGATAATGTTTGGCACAACCTTAAATAAATTTCAAAGAAAACGTTGAGGTTTGAAGAAAAGGGATAACTTGCCGAGCAAAAATAAAATAATGTCAAAGCAATAAATTGATCATTTAAAATGTTAGTAATTAATAAAGATGACCTTTAGATTGAGTGTGAGAGAGTGTGTAAGAGTGCCAGTGTGTGTGTTTGGCTCACTCCCAGTCTCAGGGTGCTCACTCACTCACCCTCACCCACTGGGGTGAGTGGGTGTGTGTGTTGTTGTTACATTGAGTTGATGGTTTGTGAGAACCCTGAGACTGGGAGTGAGCCAGACAAACATACCCTCTCTCACACACATATTCTCACTCACTCTCTCTCAGGTGCACACTCACTCATATACACACTCATTCACTCTCTCATATACACTCATGCACACACGCCCACCAGGCCCAGGTGGTTTGGAGATTAAATCACTGAGGGGAGGTTCAGAAGAGCTGTGAAAGTACCAAGATTCTCCATCCCTGCTCTATCTAACACTCCAGCCAGCCCGGGACCCACTGTTGCTGCAGCCGCCGCTCCGCCATCTTGACTCTTGTCGTCCATTGGAGGGTCTTATCTTAACCCCTGTTCCCCGTCTCCCCCAGTATCTCTTCCCCGCCTCCCCCACACCACCCCCCACCACTCCACACACAGTCTCTCTCTGAAAGCCCCTGTTCCTACCCAGCAGACTTACCACTGTTGAATGTTCAGGTCTCAGGCTGAATGAAACCACTCACCTTCACACTGCTCATTATTCCTTCAGTAACAGACTGTTTCTTTAGGCATTTGCTGCTAATACGTTGAGCCTATCAGCAGCACATATGGGAGAGGAGTGGCCTGTGTTTGGAGGAGCAGCTCCTACAGAATTCTTCACTTACCAATATTTTGAACACTGGTTCTACGGGCTGGATAGAGAGGCATGGTGGGTGGTATTGTGGCCTCAGGCCATATGTTGGACAGCCCTGGACTACATGGTATGCAAATTTGCTGATCATACAAAGATAAGAAAGCAAGTAATGAGGAGTATATGAAGAGTCTGTAAAGGGGTACAGATAGGTTAACTGAGTGAGCAAAAATTTGGCAGATGCAATATAATGTGGGAAAATGTGAGATTATCCCTTTTGCCAGAAAGAATAGAAAAACAGAATATTATTTAAATGGAGAGACTGCAGAATGCAGGGATGAAGGGGTTGTCTTATGAGGGAAATTTGAGCAGGTTGGGCCTATACTCATTGGGGTTTTGAAGAATGAGAGATGACCTTATTGAAACATAAAAAATTCTGAGCGGTTTTGATAGGGTAGATGCTGAATGTTTCCTCTCACGGGAAAATCTACAACTAGGGATCTCAGTTTAAAAATGAGGGGTTTCTCTAAGACAGATGGAGGAGGGGTTTTTTTTCTCTCAAAGGTTGTTAGTGTTTGGAATTTTCTTCCACTGAGTTTAATGGAGGCTGGACCATTGAATATATTCAAGGCTGAGTTAGACAGATTTTTGATCAACAAGGGAAGTTAAGGGTTATGGGAGACAGGGATGAAAGTGGGGTTCAGGCTACCATCATATCAGCCACGAACTTATTAAATGGCACAGCAGCTTCAAGGGGCCGAATGATCTATCCCTGCTCCTATTTCTCACGATTTTATGAATGCTGTGTTTGATCCCAAATAGCTGGTTGCTGTTCGGTGAGGTTCATTGGTTGCAGTGCTATCCATCAAAATGCCAGGCAGTTTCTTCAATGATCCCAACAGGCATTATAGCTGGCATGGCATCAGCTCCTTTATCAGGATGGTGTCTTGCGTTAAATGTGGACTAAACCAGTGTTGCAGCTTAAGACCTAGCCTGACCACTGTGGAGACTCTTTAGTGCTTATATAGAGTATCTGGTGAAAATTGCTCCTTTGTGTCTTATAGTTGTCTAACCTAAGGCAGGGATTATGAGTTTCATGTGAGCAATGTTTTCTTTCCACATTGTATTTCTCTTGAAATTGGTAGATAAAAGTACATATCTCCTCATAAAGCACACAGTCAGTGGTTTAAGTTTTGCAAAAAAGCTTTGAGGTACCATAAGTCATGAGGTTTAAGAGTACAGTATAGTATTCATCAAAAACTATTAAAAGGAGATCACCCACCACTTCAAACTTCCATTGCTGGTTAGAGTATTTTAAATAGCTACTCTCCACATGGTTGTGTTCTACTAATGTCTAGCCCCGAAAACATTTCTGGTGATAGCAAGAGAGTCCCATTTGAGTGCTTGAAAAGTGAAAGTCACCTTCTGAGGATAGCATACGACCCACATCTGAGACAGGTATTTTTTTTTAATTAGTACTTAACTCAATATTAACCTTAAAGTGACAAATCAAGTAATTCTATTGCTGATGCTCTTCTTCTGGTCTTTAACCATGACTGTCGATCCAAAACTCTGAAACCTAAAACGCAATGTAAAATTCATGAAGTCCAACAGGATGGCTATTGCTGTATTAACCTTTGTGTAAAAATGGCTTTGAAAGCAATTAAACTGAACGACAAAAGGAAAACTGCAGTCTTATCACTAAACACATACCTTTGAAGGTTGGAGTCTCAAGACCAAATATTGTTTTTAGTGTTGGGGTGGGAGCTAGTGAGAAGCCCACAGGTGGAGGAAGGAATTTACAAGCCTATTAAAACACCCATTGATCAGTATGTTAGTGTTTTGTCTCCCACCTGGTCTCCTGCATTCTTTGTGTTTAACAAGGCGTGTGCCTTTCATCAGCTGCGATAGTGGTTTGGTCTTTGTTCCTTAAGTGTCTTTTTATTCCTCCTCTGATTCTGCATCATTGAACTCTTGTGTAATTAGATACTCCAACAGGATAATTATCCCATATTTTATATATGAATAGCTCTCTAATTATATGGGCCACTTTTTGAAAAGCACTTATACAATCCAGGAAGCCAGATTGGATTTGTTCCACTTTACTTGAAATTGTAGTTATTTTCTTACGTGAAACGTATTCTTTGGGTTAATGGGACCATGCTTTCAAGCCTATCACACCAGAATTCTGGTCTAAATCGGAATTTGAAGGGCCAGAAATGTCTGGAAAGTGACTTTTCACAATTCCCCCACATCAATCTTTTTCCCAGCGGATGTACTGGAATTAAATTACACAGAAGGAAGTATAGCCTTTGGCAATGTTTCTTGCACTAGGAACATAGGAGCACTGAGTACAGGAGTAGGCTTTTTAGCCCCACAAATTTGCTTAACCACAATTCAATTAGATCATGGCTGGTCCATCCCAAAATGAAAAAAACAGTTAAAAACTGGAAAATAAGAATATTGGTCCGAAATGGTCTTGTATACCTAAAATGGAACACCAGTAAAAACTGTGAAATAAGAGTACTGGTCCGAACTGTTTTTTGCCCCTTCTGGGATATTTTAACTCCATTTATCTGCCTTTATTCTATATCCCTTTCTAACCACCTCCTTAGTTTGTTGCCCGCAGGCAGGTCGATCCCACTGCACCACAGCCTCCACTAAGGAGGCAGGTCCCCAGTCCACCTCAGCCAAAATGGAGATCGAACCCCATGCTGTTAGCACCAATCTGATCCAGACCAGCCATCTAGCCAGCTGACCCACTCCTCCTCTCCTCTCTTCCAACACCCACCCCCATCCCTTCTGCCACCCCTACCACACTCTCTTAAAGTTTTTTTTTCAGAAAGGGGCCTGTCAAACTATTCTCTAAAGCACTACCTTGCACAGGCTTCAAAAGGCAGGTTTAAAAATTTTAATGAAAAAATAGCATTTTTGTAGGCAGTTTGACAGTTATCTTCTACTGTCTGTCTAATTATAGGTGGGGCCCCCTGGTCATACCCTGTTGCGTAAATTTCCAGTAGGGGGTTGGTGCCCACCTTCTGCAGGAAAATAAACCTGGGGCCAGTCTAAGCTTGGCATCTTCATGGTGGGAAAAAGCCCCACTCCCACCAAGATGGCCCCAGTCAAAAATCCTGGGCCATAATGTAACAGCTAGAAACTTAAATTGGTTTCCAAACGAAAATAGTTCAAATTCCTCTCACTTCAGTGCCAGTTCTGAACTCGGTAAAGCGACGCACCTCAGCATAAAAACAAAAAACTGTGGATGCTGGAAATCCAAAACAAAAACAGAATTACCTGGAAAAACTCAGCAGGTCTGGCAGCATCGGCGGAGAAGAAAAGAGTTGACGTTTCGAGTCCTCGTGACCCTTCAACAGAACTGAGTGAATAAGGAGAGGGGTGAAATATAAGCTGGATGGGGTGGGGGGGGCGGGGGGGGTGGGTGGGGGGGGGGGGGGGTGGTGGGGAAAGAGAGAGAAGTTGGGGGTGGGGGGTAAATTGGTGTGGTTGTAGGGACAAGCCAGCAGTGATAGGAGCAGATAATCAAAAGATGTCAAAAACAAAAGAACACAGAGGTGTTGAAGGTAGTGATATTATTTAAAAGAATGTGCTAATTAAGAATGGATGGTAGGGCACTTAAGGTACAGATCTAGTGGGGGTGGGGTGGAAAGACTAGTGGGGCATAAAAGATTTAAAAATAATGGAAATGGTGGGAAAAGAAAAATCTATATAAATTATTGGAAAAAACAAAAGGAAGGGGGAAGAAACATAAAGGGGGTGGGGATGGAGGAGGGAGTTCAAGATCTAAAGTTGTTGAATTCAATATTCAGTCTGGAAGGCTGTAAAGTGCCTAGTCGCAAGATGGGTGCTGTTCCTCCAGTTTGCGTTGGGCTTCACTGGAACAATGCAGCAAGCCAAGGACAGACATGTGGACAAGAGAGCAGGGTGGAGTGTTAAAATGGCAAGCGACAGGGAGGTTTGGGTCATTCTTGCGGACAGACCGCAGGTGTTCTGTAAAGCGGTCGCCCAGTTTACATTTGGTCTCTCCAATGTAGAGGAGACCGCATTGGGAACAACGAATCCAGTTGACTAAGTTGGGGGAAGTGCAAGTGAAATGCTGCTTCACCTGAAAGGAGTGTTTGGGCCCTTGGACGGTGAGGAGAGAGGAAGTGAAGGGGCAGGTGTTGCATCTTCTGCATGGGCATGGGGAGGTGCCATAGGAGGGGGTTGAGGAGTAGGGAGTGATGGAGGAGTGTACCAGGGTGTCCCGGAGGGAACGATCCCTACGGAATGCTGCCAGGGGGGGTGAAGGGAAGATGTGTTTGGTGGTGGCATCATGCTGGAGTTGGCAGAAATGGCGGAGGATGATCCTTTGAATGCGGAGGCTGGTGGGGTGATAAGTGAGGACAAGGGGGACCCTATCATGTTTCTGGGAGGGAGGAGAACGCATGAGGTCGGATGCGCGGGAGATGGGCCGGACACAGTTGAGCACCCTGTCAACGACCGTGGGTGGAAAACCTCGGTTAAGGACAAAGGAGGACATGTCAGAGGAACTGTTTTTGAAGGTAGCATCATCAGAACAGATGCAACGGAGGCGAAGGAACTGAGAGAATGGGATGGAGTCCTTACAGGAAGCGGGGTGTGAGGAGTTGTAGTCAAGGTAGCTGTGGGAGTCAGCAGGCTTGTAATGGATATTGGTGGACAGTCCATCACTAGAGATTGAGACAGAGAGGTCAAGGAAGGGAAGGGAAGTGTCAGAGATGGACCATGTGAAAATAATGGAAGGGTGGAGATTGGAAGCAAAATTAATAAATTTTTCCAAGTCCCAACGAGAGCATGAAGCAGCACCGAAGTAATCATCGACGTACCGGAGAAAGAGTTGTGGGAGGGGGCCGGAGTAGGACTGGAACAAGGAATGTTCCACATAACCCATAAAGAGACAGGCATAGCTGGGGCCCATGGGGTACCCATAGCCACACCTTTTATTTGGAGGAAGCGAGAGGAGTTAAAGGAGAAATTGTTCAGTGTGAGAACAAGTTCAGCCAGACGGAGGAGAGTAGTGGTGGATGGGGATTGTTCGGGCCTCTGTTCAAGGAAGAAGCTAAGGGCCCTCAGACCATCCTGGTGGGGGATGGAGGTGTAGAGGGATTGGACGTCCATGGTGAAGAGGAAGCGGTTGGGGCCAGGAAACTGGAAATTGTCGATGTGACGTAAGGTGTCAGAGGGATCACGGATGTAGGTGGGAAGGGACTGGACAAGGGGAGAGAGACGGGAGTCAAGATAACGAGAAATGAGTTCCGTGGGGCAGGAGCAAGCTGACACGATCAGTCTACCGGAACAGTTCTGTTTGTGGATTTTGGGTAGGAGGTAGATGCGGGCCGTCCGAGTTGCACCTCAGCATACTTTGTCTAGATTGAAATCATCTAAATGCTGTGGAATGCTATTCATGATCTACAGTTTACAGATGACCACAGTGTTGTTGCCCACACTGCACCTGATTTGCAAGCCATTCTTGATCTCTTCAATTCTGCATACAATTCTTGATCTGCCCTTGAATGTTGCTAAAACAAAGCTCATATGTCAACCGACACCTGACCAGCCAAATATTCCACCTCCCATATATGCTGAAGGAGAGACTTTGAGCACTTCACATACCTTGGCAGCCACCTCTCTCAAAAGGCCACCACTGATGAGATCATCCAACATCAGATTAATTGTACCAGCTCAGCCTTCTACAAACTGTGGCAGTGAGTGTTAGACAACAAAGGCCTCTGCAGTCAACAAAATTCCTAGTGTATAGACAGTTTTTGTCACCACACTCCTGTAGTTCAGTGAGACCTGGACTATGTATCAGCGACACATAAGAGCACTAGAGAAATTTCATCCACAATGGCTCTGCCACATCCAACAGGAGGACAATTGAACAAACACTAGAGTTGTTGATGCCATGTTCACAGCATTCAGACAAAACCCCTGCAAAACCAACTTCGATGGACTGGACACTGCATCTGGAGGGCTGTAAACCGTCTCCCTCCCCCCATCAGGCCCTGTTCCCTCAACTCTCAAATGGTCATTAATAACTGGGAGGAGTTTGCTACCAATTGTTCGGAATGATGACAAGTTGGCCATCAAGCTGCATCATGCTTTAAGTCCCAATGTCTGAATACTGAGGCAGAACCGTGGCAGAGATGGAAAGAAAAGGAAGCAAATCCTGCATTCTGGATCTCTGTACTCCATAAGGTGTCCTGTCCCATGCACCCAAAGATCTGCAGGTCAAGAATTGGCCTGATCAGCCATGTGATGACCCATGGCAGAATCTCATGATCCTAAATGACATTGTCCTCAATGGCTATACAGGCCAATTTATAATATGACTAGTCATGAGTAATGTAAAACAAATTCTGGTCGCTGACTTTTGTTCACTCAAAGATGGAGCAAAAATATGTTTTCTCAGTAGGTTGCACTAAATCTATTTGTGATACAATGGGAAAGGGGTAATGGTTCAATGTAGTGCTTGAGGTACTTCCTAACCCCACCCAGGATTTTAATTTAGATGCACATCTTCCTAACAAACTGTGCTTCACATTGTTATAAGCAAGTGGGGAATATTTATCAAACTTCCCAATAGAGATCATCGCACAGATACGGGTGCTTCCCAGAAATTGATTTAAATATTCTTTTTGATGTTCTTCAATTCCAAACAATACTGAGCCCACTTGAATAAAATTGAGAAACCTGGATGTTTGATTGCTACATGAACTGATTGTCAGCAGGTAAATGATCTTAAAATCAAGCCTGGAAGACGAAGTCATTTGGCGGAGGGTGAGGGGGCAGGGAACAAATGGGAAGGAAAGGGAATGTAAAATACAGTGAATTCATGGTAAGCAGGATTAATTAAACCAAATCTATATAAATCTTATAGTCAAGTTGAGCTTGACTTAACATTTTCCAAGTGCAAAAAATTCCAAGTGCATCTGCACAGAACCTTGGCCACACACAGTTATATTCTTTTGGGACTATGCATTTGGAGAATTTTCAAAATCAGAACTGTCCAATTGGCGATTCTTCTCAAATGTGTTCTCATGCTTTCTTAATTGAGTTTAAGTTTGGCTGAACAGGAAGTCATACAAACTGCATTGAACTGAACTCTTCAACTTTAGCCTTATTCAGACACGTGCATAATCCTACATTTGTCATAAAGTTTGGCTCTAATACTCTGACTGGCTTGAGAATTTGAATGTGAGCTCCTTTGATTGCTGAATGAGTAACTGCATTTTGAAGAGTGCTACTAACCCATTTTGACCAGAAAAATAGCAAGTTCAATTCCCAGTGTTTGTTAATTCTGTTTGGAATTTATCCCCAGCATCTCTGTTTCAATGTGCAGAAAGTATTTGCTCATTCAGAAAAGTAAGACATATCTTCAAAGAATCTGAATTATTTTGTGATTGACAGGGTCATTCACAGATCTTGCCATGACGTGCTATATGTAAGCCCCACCCATAAACCAAACTTTGGAGCCGCAAAATTTGACAACATAATGCCAAGATTGTAAGGCCATTAGCATGGACGTGCTATGCCTGCATTTCAAGTATGCTGACTGGGAACCTCAGGGCAGCACTCATCATCTAAAGCTGATTTGCCACCTGGTCTGCCATTTTGGATTTTGTGGGTTCTGCTAAGGCCCTCTTTCCAACAGCTGAAAGTGTGTTCAGTTGCATCAGGGACACCCCGCTAGCACTACTTATTGCCATGATGAGGGTGCAGCCCTTGCCATTAGGCCTTCAGTAAGGACCACAGGAGGAAGAAGTGTAGGAGGAGATGGAAGAAGGGAGGTGGCTTGTGGAAGCGTGACCTCTCTCCTCCATTTAGATTCCATAAGGCTTCCAGAGTTGTATCAGAGAACCTTGGAGCCCTCTTTCCAGCCTTCTGCTCTATTGCTAGTCTTACTCTTTCTCTCAAAGACTTTCACAAACTGCAGCTTGAGTGCACCCCCCCTTTTAAAAGGTGCAGGCTGCCTTTAAAAATTGCAGGCTAGTCGTACATATTGCTAGCCACATTTGGACCCCCTGCTGAACATGCAGTCAGTCAATCAGCAGCACGTTTAGCCCTAGGTTTACAAGCCACAATCATATGGTGGAGAGCAGGAAGCACAACGTTTGCATACTGCCTGCATACTCTCGGCTGGGTGTGGGGTCATGCGTTATGAGCCCTGAGCCCTCTATAGGCTCGATCAATATTTTATGCCTTGTTTTCCTGCAAGACAACAATCACAGCACTTCAAAGCAAATCATTGTATATATAACATTTTGAGATATTCCTGGAAGATGTTATAAGGTTAGGGCTGCGAAATCTGGTTGGATACATTCTTGGAGCTTTGATCACGTGGTGTTTGATCACGTGACATCTGATCATATGATTTTTGATACAATTACATTTGATCAGGCGAGATTCGGGATAGAGAATAAGCAAAAGCACTATGCGCTCCCGATTCGAGCGGAGGGGGGACTCTCTAAGCTGAGGGTGCGCTCTTTTGCGCATGCGCATGAAAGAGTGCACTCATCTCCCTGAGGCTAAGTGCTGCCTCAGGGAGATCGACGCCAAAATTCAAAAACATTAAATATAGGAAAATAAAATTTTTACTGACATGACCCCTCATGTGACACTGTCCCATGAGTTGGGACATGTCCTTCACTTTTAATTAAACATTTATTTAATTTTTAAAAACCCTCATGAAACCTCATCCCACCAGCAGGCCCCACAATATCCTGTCCTTTATTGCTGTTTGAGTGAGGAGGGGAATGTCTAGACAAAATGTCCTGAACTTAGATCTTATTTGTTAGCAATGTTTGGTGAAGAAAGAAAGATGAAAATTGGTTTAAAATGTGTTTTGAATTTTGAGTCCTTCCCATGAAAAGCTGCTCTCTAGCCTAATGAAGCAGTCTGGGACGAACCTTACCAGCTTTCAAAGTTTTCTGCCTATGAATCAAATGTGGGTCCTAAATTTGGAAGGTGGCCAATTAAAAGGCAGTATTCAGGTTCACCACCCAACTTTTCATGGTGGACGGATGCCAAGTCAGAGATCCCAAAGTCCTCAATGTGCAGCAACACTACAATAAGTGGTGGGCACTGCTGAGGCAGGTAGGGGACTGAGAGGGCACCTCAAAGTGGAAACGATTTCTGAAGCCTTCTGAAAACTTAATAAAGAGTGCCCGCAGCTGTAATGCTTTCATTGTTAAGAGAGAAAGCCTTGAGAAGTTTGGTTGTAGCTAAGGCTAAGCCTTCTCTCCTGGCGGCTGCATGATGGGGGTATTGAGAGGAGGCATCAATGGGGAATTTGCCACCAGATGGCCACCTCCAGGTGCCTGCTAGGCTCTGACCTCAACATGGGACTCGTCTGACACTGAAAAGACCCTGGCACCATCAACTAGCCCCCAATCATGCTCTTAATGGTCATAATTGACTACCCACTGCTGCTGGATAGGTAGCTTCTGCTGATTTGACCATGCCTCTGGCAAGATCACTCAAAGGCAGGAAGAGGTTGGGGAGCCAAGCCGATGAGCTGATTTCTAATTTTACTCATGATCCTGCCCCAGACCCCTCCTCTACAGGGCTGAAAAGATTTCACCCTCTCTTTATTCGATACTTGTAAGGGATGGATTGCTTTCTCTCTCTCTGAACGGGATTGTAATGCATAATAATAAGGTGCAGTTTTTGTCTGTATCTACTGCTCTGATTGGTCAGACGCACCAGATTGGTGCATCTGTTGGTGAGTTTATTTGATGGGTGGTGCCTTGGTATATTAAGTACCCAAATGTTCCAATAAAGTTTTAAAATATTTAATTAACCAATTGCCAGATCAGAGTTTTGCAGTACATCCTCACCAAACAAAGCACATCACAAGGATAAGGTGGGGGGGTTGTGGAAACAGCATGAAGGATAGGTGAAGAACTGCATGGAAGGTGGACGTGGTAAACAGTATGGGAAGGGCAAATGGGTTGGGGAGAAATCATGGGTGGTATGGAATCAGAGATGGCAATGGAATGTGATGGATGAAATGGGGGATGGGATGGGAAGGGAATGATATAAAAGTAAAGTAATGGCATGGGTATGGCATGAGGTGGAGTTTAAGTATGAGGAAAGGTTGGACAGGCTGGGCCTGTATCCATTGGAATTTAGAAGATTGAGAGGTGATCTTATTGAAACATATGAAAGGATGTTTCCCCTTGTGAGCGAGAATAGAACTAGGGGACACAGTTTAAAATTAAAGGGTCTCCCTTTTAAGATAGAGATGAGAAGATTTTTTTTTCCTCTCAGAGGGTCGTGAAACTTTGGAACTCTCTTTCCTGGAGAATGGTGGAGGCAAAATCATTGAATAATTTTAAGGCAGAGGTAGATAGATTCTTGACTAATAAGAGAGTCAAAGGTTATTGGGGGTTGGTGGTTGGGGGTGGGGGGGGGTGTGTGGGCGGTGGGGATTTGAGGTCACAATCAGATCAGCTCAGGAGCAGGCTGGAGGGGCCAAATGACCTACTCATGCTCTTAATTCGTATGCCTGTCTGTCTGCTGGGGAGGGTGGAATGGCATGGGATGGGGATTTAACCAAGTACTGTTACAATAAGGATGCCATAGATCGCAGCAGTTAAGTCAATCCAGTGAATAAGATGACGCCATTTTTCAAGCACAAAAAATTATGTTTAGGTCTGTCCTCAGTGTAGAAGAAGGAACCTCCCATTTCAACTAGTTTGTATTAATTTTGATTGCAATTTTGTGTTCTGTACCACTAGTCATACAAGAAACTTAGAAGGAATTGTAAGGCAGAATGGGAGAGGAAGCAAAAGGGAAAAGGGTTTTTAGGAATTGAGAGAGAAAAAGCAGGAAAGGTTTCAAGGACCTATTTCCAGAAGTAAGGGTAATAATGTCTGAAAGAATAGCTACCATGGGTGAAGCAGAGGGAGCAGAGAAATGTATTAATCCCATGCCAAAGGAGCAGAGGATGCTGGCACATACATAGGACTAGTTTGAATTTCTGACGTAGGATGGAGGAGAGCGTTATAGGGGTTTGAATGTGAGACAGGGATGTTGATGTTTACGACACAGAAGTGGTGGTGGGTGGGTGGTAGCATTCAATCCAACTTGTCTATGGGGCTCTTTTCTAGAGAAATTCAAAGCTATAGTTGCAATGTATTTGATCTTGGCTTCAAAGCTGTCCCCATAAACTTTCATTATATTCTTTAAATGTTTATTTACTCTACCCTTTAAAAAAAGTCATCCATTCTAACCATGTTTGCTTCTCCTTCAAACCAGCCAAGAACTTCACAGGAATCTCAGAAATCAGTTTGTGCTCAGGCTCTCTCAATGTTTTATCACAGCACTTTGTCAAATATTACCATGATTTGCTTATCTTAGCGAATAAAGTGACCTGACACTGTTTTGGCTAAGCGGAGGGTTTTAAAAATCAGAAAAGCAGAACACTGCAGCTGCTGGACTCAAATAAAAACAGAAACTGCTGGAAATACTGAACTGGTCAGGCAGCATCTGTGGTGAGAGAAACAGAGTTAACTTTTCAGGTCACTGACCTTTCTTCAGAACAAGGAAAAGTTGAAATGCAATAGAATTTGAGCAAGGGCTGGGTGGGACAAAGACAAAAGGAAGGTCTGTGATAGGGTGAAAGACAGGAGAGATTGAATGACAGAAGAGCTAGTCTTCCAGGGCCAAAGGGAATGGTGATGGGTGCAAGAAAAGAAACAAAAAAGCAGCCTCAGAGTTTCAACATGTTAGTGAATCAATATATAGCTGCTCCTATCCAAACCAGCTTTTAAGTACTCTTCGAGCAGGACTCAGCAAATCCAATCAAGAGAAGGGAACCATGGATTACTTAATAGTGCAACCTACTCCAGTTAAGTGTGTTCCCCAATTAATATACATGATCAAATTTCAAGAAGGGTTATGGTTCCACTGGGTCGTTTAGTTCCGTCTTGTTGAGCTTATGCAGCTCACATACTTTGGGCCTGGCAACTGTAGGATTTTCTTTGAAGCTGTGATCAAATACATTGCAACTGTTGAACACAAAACCACATAGTAAGGTAGTTGAATCTCCTGCTTCATATATTAGTTGCAGTCCAATCTTTCTCCATAAATCACTGATTTGCGGTAAAAATACTTACACCTGTTTTAAATTCTTTACAATTAATCATATGGAATAGTTGAAGTAAGTCCAAACAACACTGCTCCCTATTTCAGATATAGCCTTGCAGCTGAGATTGAAACCCACAAAGAGAACAAAAGTGGACACCCAACAGCTCAGTTGGTTAATTTACAGACCATGAAGATCCTAGATCTAACTCCAGCTTGTTGGGTTCACTGACTTCAACTGAATAACAATAATGGCTTCAACTGCCTCTGGATTAAACAGACAAAAACTAGCCAGTTTTCATGCTCCTGATCACCATCCAGTAACCCCTTGATAAAGATGCTTGGAGTTTCCACACAAGTTATCAGGTCTCTGTTGCGGTGGACCAAAGTTATGGGGGTGATTAACTGAATGCCTATGGAAATGTCAGGCTAAATATCAAATGAGAATGAACACACTGTCTAAGCTCACCTATAAAAATGGCCACGAATTCAGGCCACTAAAGGCTATCTAATTATCAATAAACCTTAAGCCAACAAGGAGTTAATGCCGTAAAGAGCAGAGAGCAGGGGAGAAAATCAATGGATAAAGAAAATGTAAAAAAGTAGGGAAGGGCTGAAGTTACCCCAGGGTAATATAAACTTACCACCTGAACTCCAGGGTCTGCAAAACTATCACCCACCAAGGTGGTAATAGATCACACTTCTTCCATTTAGTAGATAAGATTCTCTACCCTGTTGACTTCTCCCTACTGTTGCTGCATGTTGATCTGTCAGAAGGAATATTTCTCAAGTAAGACTAATACCAAGTTGCAGTAGTTCAAGGCTGTGGCTCACCACCACCACCTTCTAAAGGGCAATTTGGGGTGGGCAATAAGTGCTGGCCTAGCCAGCAATGCCCACATCCCATGGAAAAAAATGAAAAAATCTTGCTATAAAACAATGCGTGCATATGCATACCTTCTGGCAGAAGTCATTAGACAGGAATCAGGGATGGAAACCAACTGTACTTTCTCTACCACAGTCTTGACTGCAATTAACTAATTCGCATAAATTAGGAACTGAGTTTTAGACATCCTGGTCTCTATGGCTCAGCCCTGCACTGGGTAATGCTCATTCAAAATGAACCACGTGAGTCTCATAATTCTTTTGGTTCAAAAAAAATGCTACTGTGATATTTTGGGATTTTTGACCATTCCTTCCTACAGAAAGGATTTGAAAAAAAAAGTTATTTTCAAATGTTGGGTTTTTAAAGCAAAGTGTATTCACATCCATTAAAAATGCACTGAAATGTCAGCTGTTCAAAATGCTAAGTAAACCAAGAATAAAGTAAAGACTTGCATTTATATAGCACCTTTCATGAGTTCAGTACACCCCAAAGCACTTTACAGCCAAAGAGGTACTTCGAAAGAGTAACCACTGTTGTAGTGTGGGAAACATAAGCTTTAACATTGCCATATTATTTACCGTCTATGGGGAAACATTTTATCAGCCCGTTTTGGCAATCGATAAGCACCTTCACACCAGTGACACTGGGAAGGCTCTAACCCCTTTCATCTGTGAATACAGAGTGTTAAAAGAAGAGGCAGATCAATCAAAGGCTTAAAGGTCAGGCAGGATTTGTAAATAGAAATCTGTGATTTAAACTTTTGTAAGGTTCAGAAATTTAACACGTGGGAGAGTAAGTAAAAATTATTGAATTTAAACAACCTACTGATGTGGGAAAGTGTAACGTATCCACACAAAGACCAGTTGTACTGATTGGACCAAATGAATGTGATTTTAAATTGATCTTTATGTTTGTTCACTGTGAAATAAAAGTACAGTTTTTTTTAAATCTCGTCTCATCTCACCAAGTGTTTTTTTCAATTTGCTTTTGAACAGAGTGAATAACATGTGCAAAAATGTGAGCATTCAATTCAGTTCACAAGACAATATTATTGTTACAAACTTGGGTATCATTTATTTAGATATTGGACAGTCCAGGTGCACTGCTCAGCTTATGGAAGTGATTAGCATCACTGCACCCATGAGAATATCTAGGGCCAGGCTATAAGCTTATAGAAGCTACCTGAGTGTGCAAGGGATTATGTATTTTTCACCAGTTTGTTGGTTTGTTTCAAGATGCACAGCTGCCATAGAAAAGCATCTGGTGGTCCAATATTTATTTATTTGCCAAACTTAAAAAAATATGGACATATTGCTCTACCTTACTATAACTGGGACAATATGTTATATACTAAAGCTAGCTGGTCTGCTCAACAACCTATTCGCGCAAAGTTAAAACATTGACTTCTACCCAAGTGTATGATGGTTGAAATAAAAACAGAAAATGCAGGAAAACCTCAGCAGGTCCAACAGCATCTGTGGAGCAAGAATTAGAGTTAATGTTTCGAATCTGTATCACCCTTCTTCAGAGGCAATGGTTGAACTGTCATATTCACAGAAAACAAGATTAACCTAACCCAGCCAATTTCTGTCCTCCCAGCCTCCCAATCGTCAATAGTATCATCAAATGACACAATCTCACACATTATTTTTAGTTCTGGCAGAACAAATGTATTTGGTGAGCAGGCATTCAGCTCCTCACCTTCTCAGCCTTGATTTAGGCACAGATGCAAGATTTGAATAACATACATAGAAATAAGTAGAAGGTACAACACATATAGGTAATTGAGAACGACAAATACAGATTAGTGTTTACCCTCCATACAAGCAAATGCTTCTAATCACATTTATCCACCCTCTTTCCATATCTCTTCATCACCTTTTCATTTCATCCACCTATGAATGTTGACATAGTTTCTGCCTTAACCACAAATACGGGAACAGAATTCCAGACCCTCAACTCCCTCTGTAAAGAATTTTCTCTTGCTCTTTGTTCTAAATGTCTTACATCTCGTCTTGTACCTATGACCCCCACCTCATCTGGACCTTTCAACAATTGCAGACAAGCCTACTTCTACCTACTTTTCCCATTCTTTCATAATTGTAAGCACTATATCATATTACCTAGTAATCTGTTATTTTAATGACAAAAGCCTTGAAACAGATTTTTTTTTTTTTTTTAAATTCATTCATGGGATGTGACTCCCTCAACATCAAGGCAACATCTGACTGAATACAGTGCCAAGGAACCCTAGCAAAACTAAAGTCATTGGATGTCAAAGGAAATCCCTCCACAGATTGGAGTCATAACTAGCACAAAGGAAATGGTCTTTTGATCATCTTTTGTCTGTGACATCTTTTGATTATTTGCTCCTATCACTGCTTGCTTGTCCCTACAACCATACCACCCCCTCCACTTCTCTCCCACCCTCCCAACCCAACACCCCCCACCCCCTTTAAACCAGCTTATATTTCACCCCTCTCCTTGGATTCACCCAGTTCTGCTGAAGGGTCATAAGGACTCGAAATATCAACACTTTTCTTCTCCGCGATGCTGCCAGACCTGCTGAGTTTTTCCAGGTAATTCTGTTTTTGTTTTGGATTTCCAGCATCCGTAGTTTTTTGTTTCTTTCAAAGGAAATGGTTGCAGTTCTCAGAGGCTGTTAGTTACAGCCCTAGGGCATTACTGTAGGGTAGTGAACATGTTCAGTTATCTTAACAGTGACCTCCTCCTCTCTGGCATATGGCCAGAAGTTTGATTTGTTTGCTGATGATTCAGCTCCATTCACAATTCCTCCAATACTGAAGCAGCCCAATGACAGCAGGAGCTGGATAACATCCAGGCTGGGTCTGACAAGTGACAGGTAGAGTCTGCATTAAGTGCCAGAAATGACCATCTTGAATGAAAAAAAAAATACCCAACCATTTCTCCCTGACCCTCAAGGCCACCTCCGTCACTGAGTTCACCACCATTAATGTTCAGGGGATCATCATTGTGGAAGCATAGAATCATAAAATGGTTATAACACAGAAGGTGGCCATTCAGCCCATCATGTCTGTGCCAGCTCTTTGTAGGAACAGCTTGCTAGTCCCACTGCCTTTTTCTATAGCGCTGAAATCTTTTCTCTGCAGATATTTATCCAATTCCCTTTTCAACGTCACCATTGAATCTACCTCTAGCACAATCTCAGGCTGTGTATTCCAGGTCCTAACCACTCACTGCGTAAAAACGTTTTTTCCGTCTGTCACCTCTGATTCTTTCGCCAATCACTTTAAATTAGTGTTCTCTGGTTCTTGACCTTCTATTAATGGGAACAATTCTCTCTATCTACTCTGTCCAGACCCTTCATAGTTTTGAGCACCTCTATCATTGAACATAAGTTTAACTCTACCGGTCGTAGGAACACACTGACCATAAGAGTAGGGTAGAGGCTTGGTGCTCTGTAATTACTAGCTAGGTGCCTGATCCTTCAATGCCATTCATCCATCTACAAGGCTAAGGTCAAGATAGTCAGTACTTGTTTGCATGGGTGCAGCCAGAAGATTTAAAAAACTCAATGCCATCCACAACAAAGCAATCCTCTGATTGGTGCCCCTACCACTGACTATAGTATGAAGAAACTACAGATGCACCACTTGCTGAGGTTATTTCAGCAGTAACCCCCAGCCTGCAAATAGGTAATGACAATAAATGCAACCTTTGCAGTGTTACGCACATTTTGAGAACAAATTTCAAATTTATATGGTCAAAATGATGCTTACCCTCAAAAGTGCCAATGGTCTTTATAAAAAGGTTATAAAGACACTAGATTAATGCATTTGCTTCCTCAGATACAAGATGACAGTTTTACTGTCATTTACCTATTGATTTATGAGGTGTTTGAATGTGCATTGATATGAAAGCAGCAACATAACTTTGGTGTTAGTACTATATCCCAGGACCTTTCATGTTACTTCTGAGAGCTTGCCCATGCCAGCTTAAACTCACCATCTGGTAAAATCTATAGCATTATCCTACTGTGTTTTCCTGAGATAAAATTACCAGTTTAGCAAATGGTTGGAATGTTTAAAACTACAGTTTTAGACGATGGCCTTGTGTGGGTTATGTTTGTACTTTTCAAGGTTATCCAAGGATGAACTACTTGCCCAAATTCACAGCAGCCTCAGATTAGGAATTCTAAAATGAAGTTGTTTGAAAGCTGCATCACATTGACACAAAAATTGTGTTACAAGAACACAAGAATTAGGAGGTGTAGGCCATTCGGCCCCTCGAGCCTGCTTCGCCATTTCATAAGATCTTTGGCTGATCTGATTGTGGCCTCAGTTCCACTTTCCTCTCTGCACCCCATAACCCTTGACTCCCTTGTCGATCAAAAATATAACTCAGCCTTGAATATATTCAATGACCCACCACTGCTTTCTAGGGAAGAGGAGTCCTCAGACTAACAACCTTTTTTTTTATTTCTTGTTTCATGGGATGTGGGCATCATTGGCTAGGCCAGCATTTCTTGCCCATCCCTAATTGCCCTTGAGGAGGTGGTGGTGAGCTTCCTTCTTGAACTGCTGCAGTCCATGTGTTGTAGAAACACCCACAGTGCTGTTAGGAAGGGAATTCCAGGGTTATGATCCAGTCAGAGTGAAAGAACAACAGCAATTTAGTTCCAAATCAGGATGGGATGTGATTTGGAGGGGCACTTTCAGGTGGTGGTGTTCCCATGCATCTGCTGCCCTTGTCCTTCTAGGTGGTGGAGGTCTCAAGTTTGGAAAGTGCTATAAAACAAGCCTTGGTGAGATGCTGCAGAATATCTTCGAGGGTACACACCGCTGCCACTCTGGTGGTGAAGGGAATGAACGTGTAAAGTGGTGGATGGGGTACCAATCAAGCAGGCTGCTTTGTCCTGGATGGTGTCAGGCTTCTTGTTGGAGCTGCCCTCCTCCAGGCAAGTGGAGAATATTCCATCACAATTGTTCCTATTCCAGTTGGGCCAGTCAGATCCCAGAGTGAAACCTGACTCAATAGATCCTAACTTATATTTTTTAGAAAACGTGGAGGTAAGTTAATGAACAAATTCACAGGAGCTTGCTGAAGAACTTTTAACACAAAGAATAAAACATTTTTGGAACAAGAAAAATGAACTGCATTACACCAGGCAAAAAAGGTTAGAAAGACCTCAATTCAAATGCAAGAAAATGATTCAAATATTCACTCTTCCTTCAACTCAGCTCAACCTTTACAGACACATAAATTTGGAAAGATAACACAATTTACCATATCTGTCCTATACTCTAAGATTCAGGATAAGTATGTGGTACATGTGAACCAACTGGAAAACTGTGGTCAATACTCCAAATGCAACCAAAGCAGTTTCTGTGGATTTCTCAACAGTGCTTGTCACATCATGAGCCAACTGGTCTTACTGAAACTCTGTCTTTCTCACGAGAGTTTCCAGTCTCTATATTTGAAGAATGCACTTTGGAATTCTCTCAAACGTCGCTCCCAGTCAGATGGCTTCAACCAGGATCCACCTCCAGGGTTTCAATCTTACCATTAGAGATTCCTTTCCTCTGGATCTCCGCGTACATTCAAGCTTCATCTTCAAGCACACGTTCAGATCTTCGGCCATACCAAGCAGAACAACCTTTGCCCTTATGGTCCAAAGCATGGAGTCACCAATCTTTGGCTGCCCTCTCGGATCATCAGGGCTTCTTTCAAGCCCACTTTGCTTCAAGCCTGCTCCCAGCAGCTCTCTCTAATTTGGGACCTATTGTTCTGCTCCTTTCTTTAATTAACAGGATCTGTTTCTGACCTCTGTCCTTGCCCCTTACCTGGGACCTTCTTCTGGGAGCTGTATCTGCCCCACTTCCTGGTTTGCAATCATCTTCCTTGTTTGGGACCTTCTCCATGTCCCCCTCCCAGTGTCCTGCTCCCTGGGACACCTGCTCCGCAGGCCATCTGCTTGCAGTTTCGCACTGTTTCACTTTTCTTATTCTTTTCTCCTCTGTGCATATATGCAGGGCCGGTTCCCAGCTGAAAAACGTAAAAATGAACAAACTATTTATTTGTGGTTCTTTCCCAGCCAGTGCATGCGCAGAAGTCCCGAGCCTGCTGGGAACTGAAGTTTCTGCTTTAAATTTTAGGTAAGTTTTTGTCTCATCACACACTCATGACTTGTGCCTTGTGCTTTGGGGAGTCAGGTGGTGAGCAATTCTCCCCAGAATTCCAAGCCTCTGACCTGCTCTTGTAGCCACAGTATTTATATGGCTAATCCAGTTCAGTTTCTGGTCAATGGTAACCCCCAGGATGCTGATAGTTGGGGATTCAGCAATGGTAATGCCATTGAATGTCAAGGGTAGATTCTCTTGTTGAAGATGGTCATTGCCTCAGAGAGAAAAAAATCCTCATCGCAGTCTTAAATGGAAAACTCCTAATTTTTTTAGACTGTGTTCCCTAGTTCAAGACTCCCCCACAAAGAGAAACATTATTTCATCATCCACCCTACCAGGCCCCCTCAGGACTTTGTGTGTTTCAATAAGATCACCTTTCATTCTTCTAAACTCTAATTGATATAGGCCCAATCTGCGCAACCTTTCCTCAAATTAACCCCTTCATCCCAGGAATGAGTCAAGTGAACCTTCTCTGAAGTGTTTCTAATGCAACTAGATCTTTTCTTATGCAAGTAGACCAAAGTTGGTGTGGTTTCACCAATGCCCTGTACAGTTATAGCAACACTTCCCTATATTTGTATTTGATTCTCCTTGCAATAAACACCAACATTTCATTTGCCTTTCTAATTTGCCTGCATACTAACTTTATGTGATTCATGTACCAGGATAGGCAGGTCCGTCCGTGCTATTGAGTTCTACAGTCTCTTTCCATTTAAGTAATATACTGCTTTTCTATTTGTTATGGTAGTAGGTGGTAATTGCCAGGCTGCTCAAATCTCAGAGGGAAACTTGAAACAGCTGCCACAACTATTTTGCGATTTGGATTTTATTTCGAGATGCATGCCTTGAATTCAGTAATAGTAAGTCCACCGAGTCTTAGAGGTATTTTTTTTACAAAACTAAATTAAACATTTATTAATAGAAGAAAAGATTTTAAGCACAGACATAGGTCCACAAATTACTACTATAATAAATCCTCTAATTAATCTAACTCCCAGTTACACCTCTGTTAAAACAATAGCAAAACAAAATAGATTTCAACAGACCCAGGCAAAGCACACATTATCCTGGACAGGGATATTCAAAGTGAGTTTTCATAACTTCGCTTTCTGTAGACAGCAACTTGATGCAGAGGCTGGAGGCTTTTCACACTTGTGTTAGATCTTAGAATGCCTTCCCCTTTACACATAACCTCATCTCTTTTATACGTGTTTATCTCTTTTTAAAATGTAAATTCCATGTTCCAATATGTCTTTGCAACTTTTCTCATAATATAAATCTTTCATAGTACTCATTATTAGTAACCTTTGGGAAAAATAAACACACTGTTTGGCTTAGCTTCTTATGGTTAAGTGTAACATCTTACCAGCTCTTTGAAATTTAATTACTCTGGTTTATCTAAATGTTCCTTAAACCTCACCTTCTAAAAGTTCTGCCATATTTACACATTTAGCATTTCAAACCCAGCTTCCCTCTTGATAAGGCAAAAGCTCCAAACCAGCTGCCTCCAATTCAGTTAAATCCCCCTCCTCCCAACACATCCACATTGAGAAACTATCCAAACCCCACTAGCAACCTACCTTCACAATAATATTGTGAAAATTATAAAATGTTCATGGCATATTCTTCCTGCTAAAGTGGGCAAGCTCACATTTTCCCACATTACCGCTCCATCTACCAAATTTTTGCTCACTCACCTAACCTGTATGTATCCCTTTGTATATCTCTTTACCTCCGCTTGACAACTTACTTTCTTACCAATCTTTGTGTCATCAGCAAATTTAGTGATCATACGTTTGGTGCCTCCATCCAAGCCATTGATATAGACATCTGGGCCCATGAATTCACTTGACTTAATTAACAAATTGTTCTTTACAATTAATCCTTATCGGTCCATTAGGACAGATGCACCACCTGATTGGGGGAAAAGGTCGGAGGAGCTGTAGACAGGATGAGTGACACTTGCATACAGCATTGGTGGGGGTATCTGGTTTTTCTATTTGACACTGTCAAACGCTGAACTAATTTTTAATCTTTGTTTTCCTGCAATTCCGCCCTCTTTTCTCCCCCCCCACTGCGTTTTTCCTCCCTTGTCACAATGAAATTAATCCTGTTGGAATATAAATATTCGATGCCTGAGATTTTCACATCGGATTTATGTTTACAGTCACTTGGTCAAAATTGTTTTATTATTCCCATACTCCAGCTGCTTTATTGGGATTTTTACTAACACGGGTCAGCTGCTTATTTTAAACAGCTGTGGGTGAGATGGGGTGCGAGCGAGGGCTTCCAGGCGCTCGGCTCCTTCAGTTTATCTCATCCTTCTCAAACTGTAATCCGAGAGGCAGTCAGCCGGTGCGTGTGGACAAACCGCCGCATGAGAATACGCTTGTACAAATCTAAAAATATCTGGTTAATATTAGGGTAAAGACAGTTAGTGCGTGGAAGGGAGGCGTGAATACCTAATGAAAGAAAAGCTCAGACTTCACCAACAGGATCTGGTCTGCGCTGTTTCTGTGGTTGGACTCGCTGCTGCAACACTTTTTTGCAAGTTTGGCTACAAGAGCTGCTGTTGCTCTTTATCTTATTACACCGCCGCCTGAACGTGTGTGTATGTGGGGAGGGGACAAATCTCCAATGGATCGCTGTAGAACTTTCCTGCAAAGTTTCCTAGCGGCTGCCCTCCTCTGCTGCTTAGTGCTGCAGCCCGTGCCTGGAGTTACCAAGAGTCTCCGTGTGAAAGATAAATACGATGTGAGTATTGTTGTGTAAAGGAGATTGGTGGGGGGGGGGGGGGGGGGGGGGGCTAAAAGATTATTCCAAATGGGCATTTTGCAGTTAAAAAGGTAGCAAGCCGATTTTAATCCATAGCACATGTTGTTGGGTTGGATTCCTTAAGTCAGAAGGTGAATTGCTGGTGGTGTTTTTAGGTCATAAATTAACTGGACGAGAAATAATAGCACGCTAGTTACTCCTTGCACAAGGCGTTAGCTACAGAAGTACATGTTCTTTCCAAACGGTATCTGGAGGACTGATAGAAATGTTCAGAGGGAGAAGTTATTGGATTCGTGTATAAATATAAATCCGTCATTTTGAATCGTATTAATTACGCGAGCCACGAAATGCAACGGGTTCACTTTGAGACACTTTTAAACCAAGTACGATAATTCAAGCAGATACATAAATAAACCACAGAAGGATGGTAGACGAGGTGCGCTTGTGTGTGTGAGATGAAAGAGGTGGAGGACTTGAGAAATAGGGAGATTGGTTGGTGGATTGAAAGGGCAGACACGTCGACAATCCATGTCCAGCCCCTGTATGGAGTCTTGCCATTCACTAGCAGCAGCGACCATCCCAATTAACACTTGACATACCCAGCTTAACTATGCTGAATTCTTTAAGTTGTTCTCTGACTGGCAAGACCCCAATACTTTTAAACCACGTCAGCTAACTCAACATGGATTGAAGTAACATTCACATGATAGTGTGTTAAGAATAAGAACCCGAGGATGGAGCAGTTTAATAGGATTTCCATACAGAAGATTAAATGTTTGCAGGTTATCAAAAATATAAATTTGAAAGTGAACAGGAGACCTCAGTACAGAGTGACAAGTGGGTGCAAGGGAAGTAATCACGATGGAAGAGAGATTATGATGGTTGGTCAAACAAGGTTCAATTCATGAGGAATGCGCACATCATTATTAATTGGGTAGTACAGTGCCGATAGTGCCAGTAATATTTGGAATAATAAATCTCTTGTCCATTACTGAAGGCCGAATTTGATCTTGACCTGAATTTGTCACATTACATGCTTTGAAAGCAAACCTCTGCATCCTTCCTCATCTGAACCCACTTCACAGCTAAGTGAGTGTGTAGAGGGCAGCTTATGATGGCCAGTGTTTTGTAACAAACTACATCCCAGCGGTGGATTCTAATGGGCTTTCATGCTGGTTACTAAACACTTGGAACTCACCATCACTCATGGAAGTATTCTGTCTGTTCCCTTTTTTTTTGAAAAATGATCCTTGGAATGTGAGGCAGCCTTTTGGTGTTATGTCACTTATGTTTATTATTCTTTGTATTTTTAATTTGTGAATTATAACTTCACTGACAAGTGAAATATGCCTTTTTAAAAAAAAATGAATAGGTGCATTTAGTGTTTTTCATGTAAAGAATGAGGACAATAGGGAACAAAGAGCAACTTGGTGCCAACTGTGCAATAATTAACATGGAGCTGGTTGAGTGAGGATTATATAAAAACTAAGCACAAGGCTAGTAACAGGCAACATGAGTGAATCCGTTACAAGTTGCAGTATCTATATTAAATCTTGCATTCTCCAATGCTCTGCCTCTGTTTCCACCTGGGAGGGACTGCCCCTGGCCTAGTTCCATTCCTAACTATCTAGTCATCGTCAAAAAATCACATTGCTTAACTTCCTGCACCATTACCTCTGTAGTAACTCAAGGATCTAACCTTTGTCCCTTCCTATTTCTGATCTACCAACTGCTCCTGGCTAACAGGAGAGATGGTGCCGTAATGGTACTATCACTGGACTAGTAATCCAGTGGCCCAGGCTAATGTTCTGGGGACATGGGTTCAAATCCCACCATGGCAGCTAGAGGAATTTCAATTCAATTAATAAATCGAGAGTCTCGGTTTCATGGTGGTCACCATGAAACTGTCATTGATCATTTCACTAGCTTTGAAATCTGCTGTCCTTGTGACTCCAGATCCATAGCAATATGGTTGACTCTTAACTGCCCTCTGAAATGGCCTAGCAAGCCACTCAGTCAAAGGGCAATTAGGGATTTGCAATAAAAGCTGGCCTTTCCAGTAATGCCTGGATCCCATCAGAATAAAGAA
The DNA here is from genome assembly GCF_017639515.1 of Carcharodon carcharias. Classification (NCBI taxonomy): domain Eukaryota; kingdom Metazoa; phylum Chordata; class Chondrichthyes; order Lamniformes; family Lamnidae; genus Carcharodon; species Carcharodon carcharias. The sequence goes on from NC_054473.1 coordinate 169,298,197, forward strand.
AAAAAGCATTATCCAAAAACGCAATGCCAAGGGCTACATGTATACCGATGTCACCCAGTTCTTTTTATCACCCAGCTCTGCCTCATCACCTCCTTCAACTCCTCCATTGCCTTTAGATTTGTCATGTTGTTTGTCTGACATCCAGCCTTGGATGAGCAGAAATTTCCTCATTAAGCTATTTTCTTTGGTCTTCTGTGCAAACTGTGTTTCTGCCATCAACTATCCTCCCTGGTAATTGTCTGAGACTACCAGACTGTTCAGAACCTTTGTGTTCTGCAAGACATTGAACTGAGATTCCAACCTGCTATCCTCTCTATCACCAAGACTGCCAACTGCTACCACCTCCATAATATTGCTTGTGTCTCCCCCTGCCTCAACTTATCCATGTCTTTATTACCTCTAGGCACTTAGTTCTATCAAAATTTGTGATGAAGGATGGACAATAAACGCTGGTCTTGCCAGTGACGTGCACACCCTAAGATGTTGAGGACAGCTACACTCACTTATCTGGCATTTAGCTCTTGGGTCCACATTTGGATCAAGGTTGTGATGAGGACTAGTGTGGAATGTTCCATCAGAGTCTGATTGTTGTTGGGGAGGTATCACCTATTAATATTGATATCATACTATTGATAACTGTTTCTATAATGATTGGGAGGAGGTTCATATGCTAATTGGGTGGGGTTGATTTATCATTTTTTAAATGATATTTATGGTAAATCACCCACCAACAACCTGTTCAACCTTAAGGTTTTCAGATGAATAATAGCCACTTGGACATTCAACTGGAAGGGGGTCTTGTGAGAAATTTCAAGGAACCAGAACCTTTGTGAGGAGAGGGGGGGAATTGGTGAGAAAAGCAATCACAAACTAGGAAACTAAGCTATTTCAAAATAGTTCTGAATGTGGGGCGGAATGAAGGTCATTTAAACAAAAAATGATGTATCACTACTTTGGGAGGAAGCAGCTAAGGCAGTCAAAGGATCAACCCACACCTCATACAATTTTTGTAATTGTTAACACTGGCATGGCCTGACAATCCTAAGAGTTGTTATCATCATTTCCATGGCCATGAAAGCTCCCATTAATCACTGTTCATTGTTAACAAATTATACTCAGTAGTATTCCTGGTTAAGCATGTTTAACAGACTGTAGATTGATAATCTTCCTTCCTCTCACTGTATTACTGCCATTGGTAGATTTTAATGCCCTGCTGCTCAGGAAGAATTACATCACTAATTAGAAGGTTCCACAAATATCCCCATCCTCAATGATGGGGGAGCCCAGCACATCAGTGCAAAAGGCAAGGCTGAAGCATTTGCAACAATCTTCATCCAGAAGTGCTGAGTGGGTGATCCATCTCCGCCACTACCTTCTGAGGTCCCAGCATCACTGATGCCTGTCTTTGGTCAATTCAATTCAATCCATGAAATATCAAGAAACAGCTGAAAGCACTCAATACTGCAAAAGATGTTTCCTCTTGTGGCTGAGTCAAGAACTAGGGGGCACTGTTTTAAAATTAGGGGTTGCCCTTTTAGGACAGAGATGAGAATTTTTTTCTTTCAGACAGTTGTGTGACTTTGGAAACCTCTGCCTCAGAAGGTGGTGGAGACGGGGGTCATTGAATATTTTTAAGGCAGAGGTAGATAGATTCTTGTTAGGCAAGGGCATCAAAGGTAATCAGGGCTAGACAGGAATGTGGAAATCGAAACACGAGATAAGCCTTGATCTTATTGAATGGCGGAGTAGGCTTGAGGCACCGAATGATCTACTCCTGTTCCTATTTCTTATGTTCTTACGTTCTTATTCTACGGGCCCTGACAACATTCCAGTAATAGTACTGCATACTTGTGCTCCGGAACTAGCTGTGCCCTTAGCCAAACTGTTCCAGTACAGCTACAACATTTGCATCTACTTGGCAATGTGGAAAATTGCCCAGGTATGTCCTGTTCAGAAAATGGACAAATCCAACCTTGCCAATTATAGCCCCATCAGTCTACTCTCGACCATCAGCAAAGCAATGGAAAGTGTCATCAACAGTGCTATCAAGCAGCACTTATTCAAAAACAACCTGTTCACTGACGCTTAGTTTGGGTTCCGCCAGGGTCACTCAGCTCCTGACCTCATTACAGCCTTAGTCAAAAAATGGACAAAAGAGCTGAATTTGAGAGGTGAGGTGAGAGTGATTGCCTTTGACATGAAGGCTGCCTTTGATATGAAGGCTGCATTTGACTGATTGCAGCATCAAGGAGCCCTAGCAAAACTGGAGTCAGTGGGAATCAGGAGGAAAGCTCTCCACTGGTTGGAGTCATACCTAGCACAAAGAAAGATGGTTGTGGTTGTTGAAGGCCAATAATCTTAGTCCCAGGATTTCACTGCAGGAGTTCCTCCGGGTCGTGTCCTAGGCCCAACCATCTGCAGTTGCGTTATCAATTACCTTACCTTCATCATAAGGTCAGAAGAGGGGATGTCCTTGATGGTGCAATGTTCAGCACCATTCATGACTCAGATACTGAAGCAGAGTGTACATTTGCAGCAAGCTCTGGACAACGTTCATGTCAAAGGCAATCACTCTCACCTCACCTCTCGAATTCAGTTCTTTTGTCCATTTTTTGACTAAGGCTGTAATGAGGTCAGGAGCTGAGTGACCCTGGCGGAACCCAAACTAAGCGTCAGTGAACAGGTTGTTTTTGAATAAGTGCTGCTTGATAGCACTGTTGATGACACTTTCCATTGCTTTGCTGATGGTCGAGAGTAGACTGATGGGGCTATAATTGGCAAGGTTGGATTTGTCCATTTTCTGAACAGGACATACCTGGGCAATTTTCCACATTGCCAGGTAGATGCAAATGTTGTAGCTGTACTGGAACAGTTTGGCTAAGGGCACAGCTAGTTCCGGAACACAAGTATGCAGTACTATTACTGATAAGTAGCCAGTAACATTGCCTGGCACTTGTGTGGCACGAATGACCATCAATCAATGAAGAGAGAATTCAACCATCTCCCTTTGATATTTAATGGCATTACTATTGCTGAATCCCCCACTATCAATATCCTGGGGGTCACCATTGACCCAGCAGTTGAACTGGACTAGCCATATAAATACTGTGGCTACAAGACCAGGTCAAAGGCTGGGAATTCTCTGGTGAGTAGCTCACCATCTGACTCCCCGAAGCCAGCCCACCATCTACATGAGACAAGTCAGGAGTGTAATGGAATATTCTCCACTTGCCTGGCTGAGTTCAGCCCCATCAACACTCAAGAAGCTCAATCCAAGACAAAGCAGCCCGCTTGATTGGTATCCCATCCACCACCTCTAACATCCACTCCCTGCACTGCTGATGCACAGTGGCAGCAGTATGTGCCATCTGCAAAATGCAGTGCAGCAACTCACCATGGCTCCTTCAACAGCACCTTCTAAACCCGTGACTTCTACCACCTAGAAGAACAAGAGCAGCAGATGCGTGAAAACACCTCTTGCAAGCTCCCCTCCAAGGCATACACCATCCTTACTGGGAACTCTATTGCTGTTCCTTCCCTGTCACTTAGTCAAAATCCTGGAACTCGCTCCTAAACAGCACTGTGGGTGTATCTACACCAAGTGGACTAAGCAGTTCAAGAAGGCAGCTCACCACTACCTTCTCAAGGGCAATTAGGGATGGGCAATAAAAATACTTGCCAGGCTGACCAAATACACAAGCGAAACTTGGCCATACTATCACAATGATTTTACAACTTGTATGTATTATGAGATGGCTTGTGCACTGAAGTGTATAAGTAATGAGTCCACTACCACCTTCAGAGATTTTAAAGATTAAATTAAAAATTTATTAGCAAAAGAAGAAAAAACTTAAACGCACACAAGATTACAGTTACACAGTTATAACAGTTCCCAAAATTTCTCCTTCACCAGACTCTCAGCTATATACCCCCTTTAAGGCAACAGTCTTAATGGATTTTGAATTTATAAAGTCATCCAGCAATATTACCACAAGCACTCACTGGAAAATGGAATTCCAAAGGCTTTTAACACAACTTTGGTTACTGGAACAGCAAACATCTGCAGGATGGCTACAGGCTTTTTCCCCAAGTCTGTTTCACATGGTGCCCCATTCAAGACCTCTCTCAGCCACGCTTCTCACGGCCTTCCATCCTCCTTGAAATATATTTACCCCTTTTTGATCTGTAAATCCCATTGTTTCCTCTTGTCTTTAGAAGTTACTTTTCCAAGAATATAACAATCTTTCATGTTATCATTATGGCAGCACTTTTGGGGAAAAATAAATATAATCATTTTGCTTTACTTATCTTATCATGTCCCTTTGAAAATCAAACACTTCTCCATTTATCTAAAAATGCAAATTCTATTCACACTGTCTCTGCCAAGACCTTGTCCTAGCTTATTTATCTCCATTTCAAATGCCTGTTTTACACCTCACTTCTTTGGTAATTTAAACATTGCAGTCTAATTGTCACTAGTTTAATTAAATTAGAGAGACACACACGCCTGCTGTAATGTATCCCAGAATAATATTAGAAAAAATATGATAGTTCCTTGGCAGCTGGCCTAGCCAGGGATGCCAACAACCCATGAAAGAATTTTAAAAACTGAATATCACCCATTGTCATCCCATCTTGGGCAATCTGCCTGCCAGTTTTCAAGTGTGCCAGTATCAGGCAAGAATTCTTGCTGTCAGCATCTACTTGGAATCAGGGTGATTTCATGACTACAGACCTTGATTGGCACAGGGCTCATCTGAATCCTTGTCCTATGTTAGCTGCAGGTGCTGGATGTGCAAGTGAAGGCGTCTTAACTACAAATATATCAACAAACACAAACTATGAACTTTAGCAAATAAACAGGATTAAAAAGGAAGGTAAATGCGAAAGCATAGCTATTTATTGAGGGGCTACAGTTATATGCATAGATCAGAAAAGTTGGGATTCCTCCTTAGAGAAGGTTGAGAGAAGATTTAATATTGTGATGGGTCTGGATAGAATACATAAAGTAATTGGCAAAAAAAATCAAAGGCAACAGGTGAAAAACTTCTTAATGCAGCAAGTGTTAATGATCTGGAATCTGCTTCGTGAAAAGGTGGTGAAGGCAGTATCGGTTGTGGCTTTTGACGGAATTTGTTAAGCACCTAAAAGGAAAATATTTTCAGGGTTATGGGAAAAGGGTGGGGAACTGGGTCAAGCTAAAATGTTCAAGCGAGGAGCAGGGGCTCAACAGGCTGAATAGCTCCTTGTGTTGTGACCATTCAATGACTATCAGTACAGGTTTTACCTTGAATGCAGATGACAGAATAGATATGCTGAGGAGCATTGGTCAGGGTGTAACCTTAGGACAGGGAACTTGCGTGCCAGCCTCTTTGTCGCAACAGATAATGGCTTTTGGGGTTGGGGGGTAGAAAGCGAAATTCTTTCTTGCTCGGTCCCCATGATAAAGCTATTGATAGAAACTTGAATACAATGTGTTCTAATGCCTCTTAAAGCTACCCTGAAATACGTAGATGGAGTTGTACAAGTCCAGATCATGACCATTTTTAAAGTAAAAACTTGAACCACTGTCTTTCAATGAGCTGCAAATTGTCAAACAGTGAGTTTCAATTTGAATATTAAATTAGAGGTTTTTAAAATTTCCTAGTGGACTGAATGTTAAAGAGCTACACCTTTTAGATCAAAGCAATGGAGTCTTTCGGAAATGTTATTTGTCTGGTGCATTTCCTTCCAGCAAAAGGACTATCCTGTATCATTTGTCATTCTGAAGCCTGCAGTTGCCTGAGTTGTGTTTTCAGAATAGATAATGACAACCTGCACTTAAAATGTTACTGTTTATGTAAGTACAGTAGACAGTTCAGTAACAAATTAATTTGGAAGTACGATTTGCATCCTTTAAAATGATGAGTGTTGTAATCCTCAGTAGATATACTAAGGTCAAAGTAGATGGAAACCATGAGTAATTATTCTAAATGTAAACTACCCGCTCTTAGAGATATTCTGTTCAGCAGTTTTCTATTTATCTAATTTACTTGGTAATTTCAACTGGTGCTCCATCCTCCAAGAAATACCCAGTTGCAGTTAGATTTAAAAAGACACAAAATACATACACAATCGGTAATCAGTGTGAAATCAGAGCAAAGAGACTGACATTAATTATGCACTGTTAACATGACCTAGGGCACCTGATTGTTGTTGCAGAAGCATTTTCAATAAATATTGAAAAAATGACTTCTGAAGTTAAAAGCAAAAAACTGCAGATCTGCAGATGCTGGAAATCCAAAACAAAAATAAAAATACCTGTAAAAACTCAGCAGGTCTGGCAGCATCTGCGGAGAGGACACAGTTAATGTTTCCAGTCCGTATGACTCTTCAAAAGAACGAAGTAAAAATAGAAAAGGAGTTAAATGACTTCTGGAATTAAACTGGCCAGGATTTTCCACCTTTCTTCTGAGTGCCCACCTATTTTTATTATCGGCCGCATGTATTGTAATATTTAAGTTCCAGAGTTGCATCATCCTACATGTTGTTATTTTGGATGGTGGAGGAGGCTCAAAGGGCTGAATAACCTATTCCTGCTCCAAAGTCCTTTGTTCCTTTATTAATGTCATAACAGCGTTGGGAACCAGGGCACCTTTTGCTCCTGATGTCCAGTATTGCAGTGATGGTGGAGAAAGGGAGGGGGGTGATTGATTGCATCAGTTTAAATGCAATTTTAATAATTTTAGCAAAAAAAATTCAACCAACGACATAGATGGTGCCAGCCAACCTCTTAACCCCTCCCTCTTCCCCTTACTCTGGCCCCTACCGTTTGAATACTGATACTAACAAAAAAGCCATGGGGTGTATTTTTCACAACCAATTTGTTTAATGACATTTCATGAACCTGTTTCTGGAAGGCTGCATTAATTACATCTGTAGCAGATGCCCTGTCTGTAGTTTCCATTATTCTCTACAAAACATCTGCCAGGTAAGTCTTACCCAGTTCATGTTGATTTCTTATCTATGTCTTTCTAAGTATTTATTTTAACTCTAATTATTTCCTTTGATTATTTCCCTCCAGTTGGCAAAAAATGTTTGAGCTGAACTAAATAGTTGCTAATTATGTGGATTTCCTTCTTCCATGGACAGAAGTGTAACAATTTGCCTGCAATCCTTCAGAATATATTCAAATTAAAGAATTTTGAAAAATCTTGGTTAGTTTCTCCCTTTCTTCCACGCTAACTTGTACTTATGCTGCTAATGACTGTAGAACAACATATGTCTATTTTAAGATCTTTTAAGTGTAGAATAATTTAATGAGCAGTTTAATGCCTGTTATAGGCCAAAAATGGATCTTCAGTGGTGTTGCTCATAGTAAGTTAGAGGATAGACTCAAACTTCATTAACAATGGTCTCCTACGGTACCAGGTATATTTACGTGAGCCCAAACCAACATGTCTCAATGCCTTTAGAAACATATGAACATATACAGAATCAACAGTTTGTATCCATTGGGCTTGTCCTTTTTGCCTTTTGGATCTTTCAATAGACCTATCTGTAAAAAATGTATTTATCACCCCTTACAATTTATTAAGATCTTAGACTTCTACTCCCTCCCTAGATAGACAGTTCAACATGTTCACTACCCACTGCATGAAGTTATATCTTATCCTGCTTAAAATGAGTCCATGTTTCCTTGGGTGGAACTTTCAACTTCACTGGGGGTTAAAATGGGCTATATACAATTGGACAGGGAGTATAATGGGCAGCCAGTTTCCCTTTTCATTGTTGTAATTTTTTACAGCCATGCAGAAGTTTAATGTGTCACTGCTGGCCTTTGGGCTTATCTTGATATTGAATTAGGTTTTGCTGTGGCAAGGCATTTGTTGTTATTAGTTAGATTTGCTCCTGTACCATCAGCTCAAAACAATTTTACCTGCTAAGTTGCTGAAAGTGTAAGCTCATAACAGTGCAGTGAGGGGAAATGCTGTATTTGGGATCTGAGTGAACAAGGTAGCTCCTTCACAATCAGATTGAAGGACTGAGAAATAAACTGCAGAAGGGTGTGTAAACTAGTGTGAGTGAAATCAATGTCAAATCTGAGACAGAAGGAGGGTGAAAGAAAGAAAGAAAATTAGAAAACAGAAACTGGAATTGAGCCCATAATCAGATCAACCATAATCTTATCAAATAGGGAGATGGCTTTGAGGGGCCAAATGTACCTCTGTTCCTAATTTATATGTGCATGTGTAAATGCTGGAAATACTCAGCACATCAGGCAGCATCTGTGCAGGGAAAGACAGATTGGATTACAAGGGAAGTGAAAATATTAAATTCATTATTTAAAATTTCAACAAATTTATACCTACCTGAATGAATGGCACTCCACACTTGTAGTCACTCTTCAGTGCCAGGTAAGTTGATTTGGGAGTATTTAACAATGATCATACCTTTTTAAAGAGTATTTGTGCTTGAAGTGCCAAGATTTAACTTTCTATGGTGGGTTTAGTTCAATTCCACCAAACAAATATAGCAACTTCATGGCATTTAATACATGTCAGCGATGATTGTTGTTTTCATGAAGTGAACGGTGGAACCACAAAACTCGTAAGACATAAAACTTGCATTATAATTTTTTTCAGTTGTGACACTTGAAGATGTGAGGACATGTTAAACATAGTTTTTATTCTAATCATATGCATCACTGATGAGCTGTCAGTGAATGAATAGCAGCAAATCTATTTTTGTCTCTTCCTTTGAAAGCTTGTATTAAGGTTCCCTCTACAGCCACTGAACTTAATATCCAAGTAACCCACAGTAAATTCAAGGACTGGTATAATAATAGGAGTCTTAAGACATTTCTTGGTAATGTGTATAGTAGTTTATGACGGAAACTCTGTTTAGAAAATAACTTTTATTCCTGAAAAGAGCTTCCCTTTGATGTTTACAGTGTTGTGCTGAAATGCTGGGACATTAACTTAGAAAGTCCTGAAATGCTGCAGCATGCTGGTCTCATTCATTCTTTCTCCAAAGGAAACGTTCTAATCATTGTCACTCAAGCATGCAGTTTCCTCCATTCCTTCCTGTCGCTCCTCACTTGGCTCCTAAAATGTAACTTTTCAATTCAGAAGTTTTCAAAGGGGGTAGGGTCGAACCACAAATTCTCTCATTCAGAGCAGGGGAGTCACCACTTCAAAACAACCAACAACTGTGTTTTCCCTGGGTAATTAAGAAATACAGAGCTCTTTTGAATTTTAATTGTTCAGTCACAAACTTGCCTGTATAACAGCAGTCACCGTACTCCTAAGAATAACTCCTCTTGTGAAGTCCTTTGAAATGTTTCTGCTACAGTTAGGGCTACTTCACAATACTTTACTGACACATACTGCAAGAGTTTGCTTGCCTTAGGCAAAGTCATACCATGTATCAACTGAAAAGTAATCCTACATTTTAAGTCCCTGTTGCCACTGATGAGATTTGCCTGTAACCAGTGCAAATCAAAACATTCTGCCATGCACATCACACAATTTTCCAATGACAAAAAGGCATTTTAACATTATGAAGGGCAGGCTTGGGTTCTACCCTGCCAAAGGGGTGAGGATCCCAACAGCGGTGTAGGCTTGTAAAATTCAGCCTCACTCACCACCACCCACCCCCACCCATGTGAAAAGATCTGTGATGGTACTGCCACAGGATGAGCAATGAGCACATACACTGATCAGGTGAGCATTAGTTGTAGTGTCTGTTTTTCACAGACGAAGGTGACCTTGACCTCAAATAGAATTAATTTAAGCTTCAGATGTGATATGTTTGAAGGTGACTGATCAAAAAAAGATCTGTTGCCTGTTGGACCCTTTTTTTGTTGGTGCCACGGAGGTGATTGCAGCACTGCACAACTTACAAAGCTCACATTTTCTGTTGATCGTTGGAACTCTGTCCTCTTCATAGGAGGTGGCACCTTTGCTGGTGAGTGAAACTGTGTGAAATTCTCCCATGTCTTAAGGGCGATGTTGAAATTTTTTAGTGAGACCTTCATTGTGTCCTTGAAGTGTTTTTTTTTTTCAATCCTCATTGTGAACATTTCCCTTCAATGAACTCACTGTTTAAGAGCACTTTTTAGCAAGCGCTCATTTAGGCACTCTGGCAATGTGTCCTGCCCACTTATCTGAGCTCTCCTCAGCTGTGTGTGGATGCTATGCATGTTGGTCAGGAGGGAATCTCCGTATTAGGCACCTTGTCTTGCCATCTGATCTTGAGTAGTCTCTGCAGGTCATGTGAAGGTGGTGTAGCTTGTCAGCGTGCCTGGGGTAAATAGTCCACATCTCACAAGCATACAAGAGTGTGGGAAGGACAGCTGCTCTGTACGCCCTCAGTTTTGTTTGGAGACTAATTCCTCTTCACTCCCGGACAGTGTTTCATAGTTTGCCTCGGGCGTTGGCTTAGTCATCAGTGAGAACTGCTCTGGAGAGAATGCTGCTGAAGTTAGACTGTTGGTATAGACTGGAATTTGTCATGTGCAGTGATGCAAATGTTCAACCATCTTAAGAACTTATCAAGAAATAGGAACTTTACAAATCCTGACATGCCCCAGGGGTTTCCCCATTGTGTGTGAATTGGCAGTGGGCAGTTCAGCATTGATATCTTCGGGACAGGGGCAAGTGCCTAGGGTGCCTGCATGGGGGAAAAATGATGCGAAAATCTGATCACATGACCCAGGAGTCGAATGCTGCAATGAGAGGAGTCCTGGGACAGGGAGTGGTCCCAGAGAGAGAGAGAGAGAGAGGGGTAGTGGACCAGGGAAGGAAACCACTGGAAAGAACCACCAGCACCAAGAGAACCCATTGGAGAAAGGAGCAAAGAAAGAGCCTTCAAGCAGTAAAAGTGCTGCGGTTGATAGGCTTCAAGTAGTGAGGGCTCAGGAGTAGCCCCGGAGAGCTGAGAGGGCAGAAGAAGGTTGGTGATTCCATGCTGCAGGCCGGTGGGGCAAAGGTAGTGCTTTGGAGCAGTGGTGTTCTGTTTGACGTGGCTGAGGAGCTGAAGTCATGCCTGAGAGTTGGGGTTGGAGTACAGACTGGGGAATCCAGGGAAACGTAGTCTCGGGAGACGAGATTGAAACCCTGGGAAGTGAGCAGCTGTTGAGGCAGTCCAAGCCGGAGCAACTTTCAGGGGGAATTCAGAGACTAGACCTTCGAACGAGAAGACTGGAAATCCATTGTGGAGGAGGCAGAGTTTTAACAAGATTGTGTAACTCTCAGTGGATACTGACATCTGGGTGAGTTGCTGAGAAATCAATGGGATCTGTCTTGGTATATCTGCGATTTATTGTTCAATATGGTGTGTTTGACCACAATTTGCCTGTTAATTCACATATACCTCATGTTAATTCTGAATGTTAGAATAAAGTTAGATATTGTAAATTGTTTAATTTTTTTTTTTACTTTGTAGAGTAAAGTTTGTTTATTTGTCCAAAAACTGTGGAAGCTTGTGGCTTTATTCCCTTAGTAAGTACCGTAGATCTTGAACATTGTCTACTTTAAACAAAAAAATTATTGGTCCTAAACTGCATCATACCAAATATTTGTGGATCTGGTCTAGGATTATACATTTTTTAATTCAATCAGTGGCTTTCGGCCATTAAATATGTAAAGTCATTTTTGATATAAAGCTTCACAACACTATAATAAGATGAATGGAGATATTGCTTACATGGTTCCTATGTGCCAGCCAGATCTTTAGAAGGTGAAACAGGGCAAATGGGCCAATAAGTTACCAGAAAAAAATCTTTCATTGCATATTTTCTTATAATCTAAACTAGATGATGCAATTTTTATTGCACCAGAGGGCTTTATACCTAAAGCTGAGAGGTTGGAAGCAGCATCAGTTCAGTTGGATCTGTTGTTCTCTGCCTTTTTATTTGTGTGCATCTTTCACTTGATCTGGGTTGACTTCTCAGTCCTGCAGAAGGGATGAGGAAAAACATGGAACAGAGAGTACCTTGTCATTTAACTATTTATGGCTGTACTTTCAAACAATGAGCAGAAAAACTTTCTATAAGCATTCATTAAATCCATACATACATATAGAGGGAAAAGATGTTAATGACTGTTGGTCACTGATTCTTATTACTCTGAATTCTTAATCAGAGTGCTGGTTATCCTTTGTCATACAATAGCTGAAAACTGAAACACAAACAGTAAAATCTCAGCTAAATAGAAATAAGAAAATCCTAATTTCAGAACACAAAACTCAATACCATGAAATGTAAGTCACTGAATATGCACGAGGTACCTGTAGGCTGACTTGAATTTCTTTTAGACTTGCGCAAAACCAAAATAGCTAGTCACCATGAAACGTGTCAGCACAAAAGAAGTTATTTCAGTTATATTATGCCCTTTGAAATGGCTGAGATTATAGATCTAGTTAAAATAATTAACATTTTTACATTGATAAAAACGTCATGTCCAAACACACTACTTGAAAATGTTTCTTATCAGCTGAATATTGTCAACAATGGAATTTTGACCCCACAGTCGAAATCCAATATATATTTCTCATATGATATTCTTGTGTGAGAGCATGTCTCCTTGAATGTCTCAAACACCTGTGAAATGTCCATTAATTCCTTTTAAAATGTCTTTTTGGAAGTCAAATGGTGAATATACATCAGTTCCTGGTTAGAAATATGTGTTTGGTTCCACTGCCAGTACAGGAAAGTTCAAGCATCAGTGCACAACCTGGCATCGGTGAAAGTTGATTTTTCGCTAATAAATCAGTCATGAAATATTCTTCATATCATCCTCAATACAAATTCAATTAGTTTAGAAATTATAATCTGAGTTGGTATTAATTAAATCCAATAGAAGGCAATTAAAATTAAACTTTTTGAACAGAGCGTATTCATTTCATGGAACAGTGATTAAAAATGAGTATATCAGGCTCCTTGCTGGAAACCTGCATCTGTAAGGTAGACCTTCAGAAAATGTGCTGTTGCCCAAGTGATACTTTTATTTCTGAAAATTGCGAGGGGGCTTTTGTGGCTTTCAAGTTAGGCAATATCTTGTGATTTAACAAGTTCAACTGTCCTGTAAGTAGTTCTGTACCCATTATATGTAGTTTTATATCAAATTGTAATTCATTACATGCAACAGGGGCCGCTTAAAAAGGAATTGCTGCTTCCTAATGTTGGTTGTGAGACAATTTTTGGAATTCATAAAGATAAAGGTGAATGTTTACTGAAGTGACCTTTGCAGATGCCACTAGTCTTTCAGTCTCTTATTTAAGTGGCTATTTGTTACATCTATTCAATAAGTGGCAGTCTTTTTGGTTGTGAGATCATCAGAATCAAACCTCCCATGTTCTTGCCTGATGCCCAGATTCACATTGGCAATACTGTTAACACTCGGGAATAGGAATGTTAGGAATACCTTTTTACCTCAACAGTAGCCCCACCCAAATAACATTTTGGGCTAAGATAAGCTAACGCCAGCGAAACACTAAAATTTAATGAGTCTTCAATGATCTATATGGATCGGGAGTTTTCAGCTTAATTGGTCAATAGTTTTTTTTGTTATTTAGTTTCTGATTATCTTAGCATCTTTGGGAGGAAGGAGGTGACTTTTGATGTACATTTCCCAAAGCTTTCCACCACCGGGTTTTCTGGTGGTGTTTCGAATCTGTTGTGGACTTGATAGAAATTGATGGCTAGGATTAGTTAACTATTATCATTATCATTGAATCATGCAACAGCCAAGAGGGTAGTTGGCAAACTAGATGGATATTTGGTCTTTTGTTGCCTACTAATTCCTGTGTTCCTACCATCTGTTATCGCTAAAATCTTGCATTTGTGCATTTTTCTGCCTTTTTTTTCTTCTACTGTTAGGCAGTGTGGTACTCTCAGATTGCAGCTTCATGGTGATTATTTTCCTGCCATTCCACAAGTGCAACTGTGACAGGAGGGGAGAATGCAAAATTGCTTAAAAAGAGAACTGCAACACCAAAAGAATCTCCTTGGGAATGGAATTCTGTGGAGATTATATCTGCTCGTTTCCTGTAACTTCAGTGGGAGAGCTGTGGAAACCTCCAGAAAAACAACAATCGCTATTTATACCATTTTTCCCAGGGTTTCCATGGTTCTTTCACCAAAATTGTAATTTGCCTCTTACGTTTTGATGCACAAGTCGATGTGTGAGTCCAAAACTCACTGCTGCAATAACTTTCTCCTGCTGCAATAAGTTTCTCCTCCTGTCCAAGTCTGAGGGGTTTCATCTGTAAAACAGGAACCCCTGTGGTTGTAGCAGTGTTATAAAGCTGTGTGTCATTCAGCTCCCATTTAACTTATTGACTAGGGCCACCTGCAGGAATGTGGAAGTTACTGCTATTTTGCTCCATTAATGAACTCCAGTTTCGGTGCTGTGCATTGCATGGAAAGTAGACCTGAGCTTCTAAGCATATCTGGCCCAGACAGGCTCAAACCGTTCTTTAGATGCAAAGAATAGCAATAATATGGGGAAAAGTGACATTTTCTTATTAGAATATACTCAAAATGGTTTCTTAACGCACATAGGGAAAGACAGCAATTCAAAATAGACTGCTTCTCCATTTTTTTCCCACTTAGTCACAGCATCGAGCATTCCCAAATCTTTCATCTGTGATTTCTAACAAACAGCACTAAGCAATTTGATGAAACTTACTTGCTGCTTTAACTCCGTTTGAGTTTTGAGAGTCAGGAGGCTTTTTTAAAGCGAAGAGAAATCTGTTAAAAGCTGTTGCCCCACTGGTTGCAAAATCCTAAATCTAACTATCAATATTTATTTGAAACGTGCAAGTTAATTGGAACATGCTTTTACTTTCTTATGAAATTTAAAATCCACATGCTGTGGATGCCATAAATCTTAAATATGCTGGAGAACACACGGCCAATTATGCAACATTTGTGAAGGGAGAAAGAGTTAACGGACTGAATTTTCCTGGCCCTGTGTTGATGGGCTTAAGAGGTGGGAGGGCTGGGAAAATAGGGGTTAGGTGGGGGGAGTTGCATTAGGATAGCTCCTCGATGCATTCCCGCCACTGGGAAAGTTTTCTGCCAACTTACATAAGGCCCCAGTTAGGTGTGTTTTTTAAAATTTTGCCTGCCATGTGGAGGCCACCAGCTTCATGGAGAAAGCCTATCTGCAGCAGGCTGGGTGCCATTGGAGCTGGAGGCTCCGTGCTGCAA
Source organism: Carcharodon carcharias (assembly GCF_017639515.1). Lineage (NCBI taxonomy): Eukaryota > Metazoa > Chordata > Chondrichthyes > Lamniformes > Lamnidae > Carcharodon > Carcharodon carcharias. Next base: position 169,313,393 of record NC_054473.1, read on the forward strand.
AGAGGGGCTCGTGGTAGGATTTCCAACCCTCCCAACATTGGCCTGGAGTCTCCAGGAATTGAAGGTCAATCTCCAGGACACTGCTGTGTGCAACCAGGAAGAAAAATCATAGGGACACTTAGGGGGAAAAAAATTAAATTTTCTTGAACATTTCTCTCTACCAAATATCAAAATATTGATATTAAGTGGTGGGGGAAAGCAGTTTGGCTGACAGTCAAGCATCATCCAATTGGGTAGTGAGTCTTTTTGCTTTCCAATTGGGTAGAAGACAGTATGTCACAAAGATATTTTGAATAATAGCTGAGCAAGGGGGCAAGTCCTGTGATGAAACCTCCAGGAATATATTTAATCACAGTTGATAACCTGAAGCCATGGGAAAGTGAGGCTTCGCCCCTGGTCAAACGCTTCTTCCAGAGGAGTTTTTGCTCTGCTCTGAGGGGTCTATTGGCTTGACCCCTCTGAATTCGTTTTTAATTTACGTCTCCATGTTGAGGTACCCTTAGTCTCCTACCTGTCTGAGGTCACAGCTTATCTAGTGGGGCCGACAAGGTTCTGGAATGCCAGCCCTCTGCTGCTGGCAACAGTTGGGAGCACTCCCACCATCCCTAATAGGGTAGCTAGCATGGAGGTGGCCAATTCAGGAGATGGCCTCTGGGAAGATTTTGCCACTGGTCTCGCTCCTGGCAAGTATGGGCTCAAATCCCTGTTAGGTCTCAACACCAGTGTCCTGAAGACGGTGGGAAAATCCAGCTTAACGCTTCAGGTTGATGACCTTTTGTCAGAACTGGAAAATGTGCAAGATGAACAACTTCTAAACAAGTACAGAATCAGACAAGAAAGCCCTGAGAGAGGGTGGAAGGCAGAAGCAACTAAATTACAAAGAGATTGCAGGCATAAGGAGGTGAATAAAAATTTCATATGTGGGCCCTTCCTTAAGTTTGTCATCTTTTCCCAGCGAATGGCAAGAAAATAAGAGGTTAACCAAACTTGTACAAACCACAAAGAAACAAAATTGAACACCTTTGATGCATACCATAATAGTCACAATAAAGGTCTCTCCAACAATGTGTTTATATCTTTTTATGTTCATAGTTTATTTTGTATCTAAATGCTCCAAATGACCATTGGCACAAATTTCAGAGCCATAGTGATGCTTGTGTTGGTGTCATGGAAGCTGGGGTCCTTCTAAGTGGAGTTCACAGTGTCTACAGCTGCTTCTGACAGAGCCTATGCAGTAGCTGAGGGAGAGGGAGCTGGTGGCATTGTGGTACTGTCCCTGGACTAGTATTCCAGAGGCCCAGGCTAATGCTGTAGGGGATATGGGTTCAAATCCCACCATGGCAACTAGTGGAATTTAAATTCAATTAATAAAATCTGGTATATAAAGCTAGCCTCAGTAATGGTGACCATGAAACCATCATCGATTGCTGTCAAAACCCATCTGGTTCACTAATGTCCTGTAGGGAAGGAAATCTGTCATCCTTATCTGTTCTGGCCTACATATGAATCTCGACCCACGGCATGTGGTTGACTCTTAACCACCTTCTGAATTGGCCTAGCAAGCCTCTCCATTCAAGGGCAATTAGAGGTGGGCAACAAGTGCTGACCTTGTCAGTGACACCCACATCCCATGAAAGAATAGATTAAACAAAAAACATATGCTAAGATGTAGGTGTGCCGTGTGGCACTGGCAATCTCCCAACTGGTTCTGTCATTAACCTATGTGACCAATTTGATATATGATTTGCAAACTTGAATCTCACAGCTCCTCTCTGTGTATGCTTGTCATTTACCAAACATGTGCTCATTTGCAAGAGGGGCCCCACACACAGGCTTTCACAGAACTGGGAGCAGCTGTTGCAATGTCTCTGGCTGCTGGAACAGAGAGGGCAAGCTCTGCATGATGCCCTCTGCCAAGTTGGAGCCAAAATCCTCCATGCACCTTGATCGTGACTGAACCCAGCATCTCTGTGTGCATCCTTATCAGTAGTACATCACCACATCGAGGTTCTCATCTGCAACCTGGTCCTCTGAACTGATGCATGAACCATCCATTCTCCCTGTACTGACTGCAGCCTACTTGCCTCTGGTGACTCCCAACGTGCAGATCCTAACTCTATGCCAGCTTCTAAGGTATGTAGAATGCCAGCGTCAGGTCAAGTGATGAGGCCTCTTCATGCTGTGCTGCGTGCGTGTGCTCTCATGCGCCCTCTATCCCCTCTTCCTGGGTGTGGCAGCTCAACCAAAGTTACTGTCAAGTAAACAAGGAAGTCAAAAATGTATGCTGCCTACCTCTACAGGAATGGTGGTGGGCAGGTTGTAATTCATGGTCCTTGTGCTCCAAAAGCAGGACAGAGCAATTTTTAGCTCCATGTGCCTTGCTTACAATATAAAGCACTTTTATATGACAGTAGGTTGTAATGGCAAGAAACATGGCTCCTCTGCCTTTTTTTATTCATTTATGAGATGTAGGCATTGCTGGCCAGGCCAGCATTTGTTGCCTTTGAGCTGCCGTCTTGAACTGCTGCAGTCCATGTGGTGATGGGGAGGGAGTTCCAGGATTTTGACCTAGCAACACTGAAGGAACAGTGATAAATTTCCAGTCAGGATGATGAGTGGTGAGCTGCCTCCTTAAACCGCTTTAGTCCATGTGGTGTAGGTACACCCACAGTGCTGTTAGGAGGGAGCTCCAGGATTTTGACCCAGTGACAGTGAGGAACGGCAATATATTTCCAAGTCAGGATGGCGATTGACTTGGAGGGGAACTTCCAGGTGGTAGTGTTTCCATCTATCTGCTGCCCTTGTTCTTATAGATGGTAGTGGTTGTGGTTTGGAAGGTGCTGTCTAAGGAGCTTTGGTACCTATGAATAGTCCAGTTCCATTTCTGGTCAATGGTAACCCCCAAGGTGTTGATAGTTGGGGATTCAGTGATGGTAATGCCATTGAATGTCAAGCAGTGATGGTTAGATTCTCTTTTGTTGGAGATGGTCATTGCCTGGCACTTGTTACTGGCCACTTGTCAGCCCAAGTCTGGATATTGTCCAAGTCTTGCTGCACTGGGACATGGACTGTTTCAGTATCTGAGGAATAGTGAATGGTGCTGAACATTGTGCAATCATCAGCGAACATCCCCATGTCTGACCGTATGATCGAAGGAAGATCATTAATGGAACAGCTGAAAATGGTTGGGCCTAGAACACTACCCTGAGGAACTCTGCTGTCCTGTCTACATTTTGTGATCTAGAAAGCAAGCAAGCCTACCTTTCTAAAGGCTTGTATGCGTGTGCACAGAGTTAAAAAATTAAAATGTGGCCCAGAAATTTGGTAACACACAGCAACCATTTTTTAGACACAAAGGGAGCTGAAGATTCAACATGGCATGCACACACTATATTGGTTAGGGTGCCCTCCTGAAACATACATTAGGCTCGTTTTCTATGTGATTCTGAAGCCTAAAGTTCCTTTTCAGGCCCCTTTACAAAATTGGTTTGTGAGCAACTGCATCATCTGCTGTGTATTTTGTGGTCAGTTTTCTCATACATACAGCAGACTAACTCGCTATCTTTAAAGGGACTCCTGGAGGCTGACAGTACAATGTTTTCACTTACCTGAGGATCCAGAAGAAGCAAGAGTGCTCTTCCTGGCTCCACATTAAAACTATGGGTTGTCAACCATCACTCACGCGCTTCCTACCTCCCGTGGTATGTTTGGTCCTTATCAGATAATATTTGTCATCTTCATGACCACTACCTCTTATGGCACAACTGATTCCTCCAGCATACTTTTAGATTCTGATGATAAATGGGGTCAATTCTGCTTGGTTCTCTTGCTCAGCAGGTTCTGCTGGGTTTGGGCCCAAAGTCTGCCTGTAGGTTTGTCTTTTCCAAATTTGCAAGTTTATATTTAGTTTAGGTGAGTTAAGACATAAATTGGGGTGAAACAGTTGCTGGTAAAATTCTTACAAAGGAGAACGTTCATTGCAAATGGGGAGAGCAGAAAAATGAAGAGGTCAGTAGCTAGTTTTAACCCAGTGTGGCTTAATGTACCAGCATCTGTGGCAGGAAAAGCTACATTTAGTAGAATCGGAGGGATTAATTTATTTTAACACCACTAAGTTTGCAATGCTCAATTGCAAAAAGAGGCAACTTTGTAGGATAATATTTCTAGCTGTAAACAAAATAGCAGCAAAATTGCAAGCTAGTGCAGGGTTAATAGATGTTTGTCGCTACGTTAGTTAAATTTTTCTGCATGTTTTTTTTTAATCTTTTACACAGGACTATGAGTATCAACTGGTTTCATATTCATCACAATACCAGAAGAACGATCGATGTCCTCCTCCTCCACAGACTTTGCCAGACAGAGCCTGTGAGGTTCCCAGCTGCAGATCGGACTCTGAATGTGAAAGACACAAACGCTGCTGCTACAATGGGTGTATTTATGCTTGTTTGGAATCTGTGAAGCCACCGCCAGGTATACTTGATCTTTTCCAGATTTTATGAATCATCTTTGCTGTGTTGTTAATGTAGCATAGTGTTTAATCATGAATAAAGCGCAGTTGACTTTAAAATCTTTTCATTCCACTTGCTAATTGTTCAGGGCCAGAACATGCATTTCATTTTCCCATCCTGACTGGCATAAAGGCTGGGTAAGGAATGTACTCACAACCTTCTGCCTCTACCACCCCATGGCAATTTGTTAATAGGTCTGTCTACATTGTATAAGCTTGATTTGCCTGCTCATTTTTCCTTCAGTTTAGAAAAGCCTTTGCTTGTTGTCTCCTCCTCAGTGCTCACCCAAGATTTGGAACTTGCCATGTGGAAATTGTTTTTAAAAAATGAATGTAAATCAAAAACTTTTTCATTTATTTTCAATCACAAATATCAATACAACATATGAAACATGCAATCTCGCTGAATAACAAAATAAGATTTTAACTTCCAGATATGATACGAGTAGAACGTAGTTTCTATAGAAAGTCTTTTTCTGGAATACATCATGTGGTATTTCTTTTGGCTTGTGAAGAGATATGTAAAGGTGGGGAGGATCAGATGAGAATAAGAACAATTATATATTTGGCAGCCTTTATTCGAAAGATTATTGCTTCAACCAAAAAACATGATTTCCTTGTAGCCTCTAAATGTTTTCTATCTTGAAAACTTAGGAGTAGATCTTTCACAGGAAGTGAATTTATCATTGGTGCAGATCATAGTGGCTATCTTCAGCCTTTGAAGTGTTTTTTTTAAAAAAACAACCGATTTGGGATGACATGAGAACGTCCTGATATCTTTATTAGAAAAGCAAACAATTACAATAGCTTACTGAAATTTGCTCCCATATTCTGAAAATAGAAGCAGGAATTACCTAGGACAAATGTTTGTCCCCATCACACACCACTCTCACAGTCTCACTCTCACTCTCACTCTCCGCCCCTTCACCCTCTCCCCCTCTCCACCTATCCAAAAAAATGGTGGGTTCCAATATGGAGAAATAATGTGAATACTGAGGCTCCAACTAATTATGGAAAAAACATTGTATTTGCATAATTGCTCCATTATTATAGGAAGAATATTTTGTGGCATGGATTGCATTTCAGATGTACTAAGCATTTATAAATTTTATCCTTCAGCCACACCAAAGAGCAATGCAATATGTGTTTGTTACTTTGCCTTGTTTAACTTATGTTAATTTTTAGTTCTAGATTGGTTGGTGCAGCCAAAACCCAGATGGCTTGGGGGTAATGGATGGCTACTTGATGGACCAGAAGAAATACTCCAAGGTGTTGCTTCTTCAATATTATTAGTGATTTGCATACGCATGAGCTAAGTCAATATATACAACTTTATTGTAAATTGAGGTTATTTTATATGACCATTTATCTCCTCAAGTCTGTTCTACCATTCGTGGAGATCATGGATCTAGATTTTTATTTATTTCCACCCACCCCAGCTGCTGAATACCTCAATCTTATAGATCATTAAAGTCTGGTTTTATTGCTAGATTTTTAAGGTTTTACGTCATTCTAATATTAACAATGGAAAGTGGGAGAAAATCAAAGAAACAAACTGGGTGCCAAAAGACCTGAGTAAATTGTTTAAAAAAAACATAAATCAGAAAGTCTATATCTATCTGAAACATCACTAAATACTCAATAATACAGTCAAGAGAAAAAATACACACACACAACAGTTTAACTAAATGATGTGGCTTTTATTTGCACATTTCAGCTACACCACTTTTTAGTGTGATTCTAAAAGTCCCCATGACTGAAGCAAAACATTGTTGTCTTGTCTGATCCAAAAGGATTTGTGTTAACATGAACCCCTAAAGAGAAACTAGTACTGTGCAATAAACAAGTTTTAATTTAATTTAATTTTTGCTCATAAAACAGTTTTCGCTCGAAGACTTGCCGCCACTGTCTGCAATACTCTTGGGCAAAGATGATCTGGTTGCTTTTTCCTTTCTCTGGAAAAATTAGGCCTTTGTTTCTTTTAGCAGGACATTGGGCCCAGAGAAGTGCATGCTATACCTCTTTTATGTTAGCATGGCACATGCAACATGCATGATGGTAACACAGCTGCCTGAATGGACCTGATTTTAGATAGAAAAATATTTGGGATTTTTTTTTTTTTTGAAGGATAAGGTCCCACATGGGAGACTTATAATGAAGGCAAATGCACATGGGATACAGGGTAATTTGATAATATGGATTCAAAATTGGCTTAGTTGTAGGAGGCAGAGGGTGATGACGGAAGGATGCTTTAGTGACTGGAAGCCAGTGTCCAGTGGCATACCGCAGGGATCTGTACTCGGTCCCCTATTATTTGTCATTAATATAAACGACATAGATGACTATATGGGGGGTAGGATTAGTAAGTTTGCGGATGACACAAAGATTGGCTGGGTGGTTAACAGTGAGGTTAACTGTCTTGGGCTACAGGAAGATATATAGACGGGATGGTCAAATGGGCAGATAAGTGGCAGATGGAATTTAATCCTGAAAAGTGTGAGGTGATACACTTTGGAAGGAGTAATTTGACAAGGAAGTATTCAATGAATGGCATGGCACTAGGATGTTCTGAGGAACAAAGGGACCTTGGTGTGTGTGTCCATAGATCTCTGAAGGCAGAGGGGCACTTTAATGGGATGCTGAAAAAGGCATATGGGACACTTGCCTTTATCAATCGAGGCATACATTACAAAAGTAGGGAGGTCATGTTGGAGTTGTATAGAACCTTGGTGAGGCCACAGCTGGAGTACTGTGTGCAGTTCTGGTTGCCACATTATAGGAAGGATGTAATTGCACTGGAGGGGGTGCAGAGGAGATTCACCGGGATGTTGCCTGGGATGAAGCATTAAAGTTATGAAGAGAGGTTGGATAGACTTGGGTTGTTTTCGTTGGAGCAGAGAAGACTGAGGGGCGACCTGATCAAGGTGTACAAGATTATGAGGGGCATGGACAGGGTGGATAGGGAGCAGCTGTTCCCCTTAGTTGAAGGATCAGTCACAAGGGGGCATAAGTTCAAGGTGAGGGGCAGGAGATTTAAGGGGGTTGTGAGGAAAAACTTTTTTACCCAGAGCGTGGTGAGTCTGGAATGCGCTGCCTGGGAGGGTGGTGGAGGCGGGTTACCTCACATCCTTTAAAAAGTACCTGGATGTGCACTTGGCACGTCATAACATTCAAGGCTATGGGCCAAGTGCTGGCAAATGTGATTAGGTAGGCAAGGTGTTTCTCATGTGTTGGTGCAGACTCGATGGACCGAAGGGCCTCTTCTGCTCTGTGATTCCGTGATATGTGGGACAAACAATTTTAACTAATTGATCATTTGAAAACAAATAAGAATTTGCTTAAAAACTTATTTTACATTCCTTTCAAATCTGCTCTTGTCAAAGGGAAAATACAATATCCTTTGGGGAAGGAAGCCCATCAACCCTAACCAGTTGGGCCTAATATGTGATTCAAGTCCTACATTAACATGGTTGACACTTAGCTGGCCTCTGAAATGGCCTAACAAACCATTCAGTTGTATTTGGATATTAAAACAAAATGCTGGCCTTGCCAGTGACATTCAAATCCGGAGAATGAATTAAAAAGGTAACCTACCCAGCTGTGTTTTGACCAGCTTTGTTTTGATTTTTATTCTGTGTACCAACAATTTTTCCAGATTTTCTTTGGTGACCATGAACCATTCGCTGGAAAAGAAAGTAGGTAGCAAGCCTCTGCCAATGCGTTTTTTTAAAAATTATGCACTAAATGTGGCCATCACTGGCAATGCCAGCTCTTATTGTCCATCCTATACAATTGTGTGGTTTGTTAGGCCATTTCGGAGGACAGTTCTGTGTCAGCCATGTTGCTGTGCAACCAGAAGTCAGGTAAAGGCCAGACCAAGTAAGGATGGCAGATTTCCTTCTCTAGAGGACGTTGGTGAACAAAGTTGGGTTTTCATGATAATCCAGTATGGTCACCATTACTGGCACTAGTGTTTTTTTATTCCAGATTTATTAAATTAAATGAATTTAAATTCCCCAGCTGCCGTGGTGGAGTTTGGACTTGTGTATTTGGATCATTTGTCCAATCACATTCCACACCCCCTATTAAGGTGCACATGCGTTGCCTTGGCAGGTATGTCCTCCATGATTTAGCTGCCATTGCCTCTGGCAGAAGCACCCACTTGAACTCAAAATTTGACCAGCTGAAACAGGCACAGAAATCTGTCGTAACATTCTGCCATTCAGTGAGTTAAGTACATTCATACAATGAATCCAACAGTTGCCTCTTAGCATTACTTTATTTAAAACAGGAGAACTGCTTCATGCAAAGGAGACAGTGTGCATTTGTTCTTTCATGACTTTTACATTTTCTTGGAAGGATGCCCCAATTTATCACCAGCCAGTCATTGAACTTATTATGTATGAGCATGTTATCAACGTTGTGATTGGGATGATAAAATTGCTTTTAGCCGATTAATGTCGGTTGGAACTTCCAAATTAAGAGCGTTAGAGTAGAAAACCAAGGTTAAAAAGAGAATTTTACAGCATGGAAGGATACGGTCCAATGTGTCTGTGTCAGCTCTCTATAAGAGCAACTCAGCTAGTCCCTTTCCTTGCCCTTTCCCTGTAGCCCAACAAATTTTCTCTTCAGGTAAATGTCCAATTCCCTTTGAAAGCCATGGTTAAATATCCCTCCACCACACACTCAGACAATGCATTCCTGATCCTAACCATATGCTATATATTTTTTTAAATGTTCTCCTCATGTCTCCTTTGCTTCTTTTGCCAAGCACCTTAAATCGGTGTCCTCTGGTTCTCAACCTTTCAGCCAATTGGAGCAGTTTTTCCCTATCTGTTTGTCTAGACCCCACATGATTCTGAATACCTCTTTATATCAAATCTCCTCTCAAACTGCCTTTTCTCTAAAGAGAGCAGCCCAAGCTGCTTCAATCCATCCACATAATTGAAGTGTCTCATCTCTGGAACCATTCTCGTAAATCTTTTCTCCACCCTTTTTCATAATACCTTCACATCCTTCCGAAAGTGTGATGTGCAGAAATAAACACCACTCTAATTGAGGTTAAACCAATGTTTTATAAAGCTTCACCATAACGTTTTTTTTATACTCTCTTCCCCTACTTATATAGCCCAGGATCCCATCTGCCCTATTAACCACTTTCAATCTGACTAGCCACCTTCAACGATTTGTATATTTATACCCCAGGTCCCTTTTGACCTATAGAATATATCCTGTAGTAATGGTATCTCTATTGTTTATTGGCACCAACCAAATAGATTCTGTCCTTGACCCCTCCAGGACATTGTCTCTCTCCAGCACTGTAATATTCTGCCATCCCTCCTCCTATCACTAGCAAATTGCTGCAAAAGGACACTGGTCCCAACACTGTTGAGGTGCAACCCACTTGACCTGTACAAGCTCCTCCTCCCCTAGATCCATGTGCCAGGAATATAAAACCATCCCTCCTGCACCATCTCTCCTGCCTTGCATTCATCTGTTCTATCCTCCTATTTCTATACTCAGCGCAGAGCACTCTAGAAATACAGAGATCACTATATCTGTGCTTGTCTCCTTCCTAGCTTCCTAAAATCTGCCTGCACAACCTCATCCCTCTTTCTGTCTATATCGTTGGCACCAATGTGGACCATGACCATTGACTGTTCATCCTCTCCCCTAAAAATGCTCTGCAACTGTTCATTTATGTTATTGACCCTGGCAACAGTAAAGTAAATTCACATCTGGGGCCATAGTCTGTGCCCCTGACTATAGAACCCCCTATTAGTATTGCTTTGACAATCTTCCTCCTGCACCTTCACCACTCTACCCACCCAAACCCCATACACTGAGCCAGCCATGGTGCTCCCCAGAGGAACCATCACTCTCAGAAATGAATACCAGTTGGAGACCAAGAGGCATTCTAGAGACTTCTGTAAAGCTGCCTGGTCCTCCAAGGCAGTTACCTATTCATTCGCTGTCTGCACATCCTTAAACTGCAGGGTGAGCCCCTCTTTAAAACATGCCATTTATGAAACACTGAGTCATGGATGCACCACAGGAATGACAGCTGTGGCTGCTCAAACTCTGAAACCCAGAGATTGAACTTCTCTAGCTGACAATCCTTTCTGCACATGTGGTTGTCCAGGACATGAGGCATTCTGGAGTCCCTGCATGGTTGTGCACTCCATGAGATGGAAGAGCCTTCCATGTCTCTCTCTATTAGATTATTAACTGACGTAATAGAAATAACTTAAAACTTAAATAAATAGAAGACTCATCAAGCAGCTGCTTTCCTGTGCTAATTTCACTTAACTTTTAAATCCCTATAAAATTATCATTTAGCTCTTAAAATGAGAGAGATATAGGTATTAAATTATTGACCAATTCAGAACCTTTTCATTTTAACTTTAACCTCTAGTCCTGACTAATTAATTGAGTATTGATTGTAATTATATGATAAATTATCAAATTGGCTTTAGGTTTTATACTAATTAATTCATCTTGCATTTGGTTGGTTTAAATTCAATAGAATTAAAGCATGTTGTTTTTGTGCCTCCATTTCAAAAACAGGAAAGGGTGTTGTTGAAGTCTGGGAACACTGGGAAATTTAATTGGGTTGGTCAGATTTCTGGAACTAGTTGGAATTATGTGCTCCCACAATTCTATTAGATATAGTGCAGCCTGTTTCTGTTGCTACGACTAGCAACATATATATTATTACACAAACTGTCAAATACAGGGCATCTTCTGTATCTTATAAAATATAGATCTATAATGCCAAATATTTTACAACATTTTGCTGTTTATATAGTCATCCCTATGTATAAAGAACTCCAAATATTGGGACATTTGAACTGAAAATTAAAAAGCCAATTGATCCTTTTAAAATGCTTGCTGAGTTGACTTTTTTTTACATCATACATTAATAGGAATAAGAAAATGCAAAACCAGGAAAAAAGCCTGTTAATAGTAATAGCTGTTTTGGCATATTGTCCCCTTTAACAGTTCATTAAGCTGTGCAAATAAGTCCAACAGTGATTAAGGGCATTTGCTTCCACTCAGTAATTGAACGTATGAATAATAATGAATAATAGTCATTCAAATTTAAATTGGATAACGTTTCGCTTTTTATGACAATGACTTTATTCAAAGTCATCATTTTGAAACATTCTAATTCTCAGCACGAGAGACGTGAATAATAATTTTTAGAAATAACTCTGCTCAGTAGGCTTCAAACTGCTGACAGTTTGAAAACTATATAAATCGTTTGGTCAAACACCAGTTTTTATTTAGCAATGAGAGCTGAAGATTATTTCTCTCGCTTACACATTTAAGTATTAATGTCTGTTAGTGCTTTATAATAAATGCAAAATACTGCAGATGCTGGAAATCTGAAATAAAAGCTGAAAATGCTGGAAAAACTCAGGTCTGGCAGCATTTGTGGCGAGTGAAACTGTTAATGGGGCAGAATTTTAAGGCCACATTTTGGCGGGGATGGGGCTGTAAAATGCGGCGGGCCATTATTAATCCCATTGACGACAGTGGGAACGTAAAATCCCGCTGTCGTAAAATTCTGCCCAATATTTTTCCACTTTGAAGAAGAGTCATAGGGACACTACTTTAGGAATGAAGTGGCATTGGAAAGGGTGCAGAAAAGATTTATGGAGTGATTCTAGGGATGAGGGATCTCGATTATGAGGATTGGGGAAGCTGAGGCTCTTCTCCTTGGAGAAGGTTGAGTTGAGATTTGATAGAGATGCTCAAAATCATGAGAGATCCTGACAGAATAGAGAGAAACTGTTTCCTTTGACAGAAGGGTTGAGAACCAGATTTAAGGTGATTTGCAAAAGAACTAAAGATGACGAGGAATTCCCACCCCCCCGTCCCCCCCACCCCCGGAAGTGGTGAGGGTCTGGGGTGGGGATTTGACAGTAGTGGAGGCAGTTTCAATTGTGGCTTTCAAAAGGGAGTTGGATAAACACCTGAAGATGAGAAATTTTCAGTTACAGGGACAGGACACACTCTCGCAGAGAGCCGATACGGACACAGTGCCCAAAAGGCCCCTCTCTGTTTTGTAACTATTCTATGATTCAAAGAATTCGAGGACATTGGTGAGACCATGCCTAGAATATTGTGTACAGTTTTTCGTCTCCTTACTTAAGAATGAACATACTTGCATTGGAAGCAGTTCAGAGAAGGTCCACTAGGCTGATTCCTGGGATGAAGTAGTTGTTTTATGAGGAAAGGTTAAGCACATTGAAAAATAAAAGAATCATTTACCTATTTTGCATATTCACTGATTCTTTTTATATCTTATTGACAACCTAACATATAAAGCATATGTTGAAAATGCTTGTTCTGTGTTTAACTTGCACAAATGTTAACCCTTTTAATCGCATGCTATAATACAGTTACAGCATTGGATCATGCCAGTTTGTTTAGCTATTTGTCTGACTTGCAGCTGAAGCCTGTAGTACTACAGAGGATGGAGATGAACCCCTACATTGTCCCACTGGCTATGAATGTCACATCATAAATCCTGGGAATCCAGCAGAAGGAATTCCAAATAGAGGGCAGTGCATAAAGCAACGAGGAAATAGTGGTCAGTTAATATTTCACACATCCTCCTATTGATACTGTGGTGACTGTACATAAGTGTTCGTAGTGTTGATAATTGAATCTTTGACCACAGATAACTCAAACCTATGTCTGAGTTGATTGGTGCTTATCTGTCAGGAATGACTCAAAAAAATGTAAAACCTGAGCAATGATCCTTTACTTAGTCAATATTAACTCTGCTTGAATTGCTGAAACTGAGTGGTCTCTAAAAGTAGCCAGTTTGCCCTGCCAGTTTATATTGCCCAGAGAGAGGGGCCTTCCCTCCAATTTTTTAAATCTAAAGTTTAAAAAATGGCTTTTGGAGCCAGGTCAGCACTGTTTGTGGGGAGGGGGTGGCAAGCCCCCTCTACAAGGCAGCCTGTGGTTGTTCCTGAACCAAGGCAGGCATTCAGAGAGGGTCTCTAAGCCTGGAGCACTGGCGCCACCTCAATTGGTTCTTACTGAGCCTTGACAGCTACTCTGAGTGCAGGCAGGTAGCCCTGCCGCTTCCTGATCCCACCTCCATATAAATGGCCTGCAGGTGGGTTGGAGCTGGGAACTATCACACTAACCAAGGGAGCTTTTTTGTTTATCTCCAGCCCACCTCCAATCTGGCCCCAATAGGGGCCAAAGGTCCAGCCCAGAGAGTCTATGAAAATTTGCTATCTGACTATACCACTTAATCATAGTAAAGAGGAACTTCCGCCCACTGTATCCAAATGCCATCAGAATCAATCAGGATGGATATATCTGAAAGGGATAGTGAGTAAAGAACTATGCTGTGAGGTGCTGATGTGTCTGGATACAGTTGTGCCCAGCTCTTCATTCTCTGGCACATCTGGGGAAAGGGAAAAGGAGAACAGATTACATTGGTGTCCTTATGCAGTCTTGACATATTGTTTTCTGTAAAGTAGATCGGTAAATTGGTCCAGTGCAAGCTTTGTTGGAAGTGACTGGATAAGAGATGGTGGTTTTCCATGAAGTCGTCCAACACATTAATCCCTTATATTCTGTTATTAATGGAAAATAATAGCATCTCATGCTTTAACTTGATCGGGTGAATACATTTCTTCTGACAATAATTCCACCCCTACGATACATGGAAATATTATTGTTCTCCAGTTCCTTCCGTCCTCTCTTGGCTGCCCTGTGCTCTTCAGTGCAGGATGGGGCATTCCCCTCTCTGCAATATTTTTTTCTAGCAAAATTTCAAAGGCTTTATTTGAACTAGTTATTTTGTGGCTCCCTCCTGTATTTTGCAAAGAAACATTTAGCTTTCCAAAGCTGCAAATCACTATGCCTGTCTTTTGGAGCTTCTTGATGCCGAAGATGCACCAACATTCCTGGCCATTAATGCATAAGCAGTTTTGACTTTGGAGTGGAATCTCGCCAATAGTACGTTGTTGATGAGGTTGACCCCAGAAATGTCTGTGGGGGCAGCACACTTAAGCTAGGGTAGTTGGTCTTCCGACTGTACCCAATATCTTGTCACGTGTTCACCTGATCAACATCCGTTATTGCCTGTCTTTTGTCCCAGAAATCTCAACCAGATAGGTTAGCATGTAGCCACAGTAGATGATTCAAACTTTCTAGAGTTTTGGATTTTGTCTGTTATAGCTCACTGATAGCTTAATTGCCAATGCATCAAAAGGATATGGGTGCAGTATTGAGGGAGCGCTGCACTATCAGAGGTGCCATCTTTCAGAAGCAATGTTAAACTGGGGCCTATTTGTTCGCTTGGATGGACTTAAAAGATCCCATGGCACTATTCAAAGAAGTGAGCAGGAATGTTCTGACTGATAATTATCCCTCAACCAACATTACTGAAACACACTATTTGGTTATTAACTCATTACTGTTTGTGGGACCTTGTGGTGTGCAAATTGTCAGCCATGTTTTCTACATGACAACAGTAACTACACTTAAAGTATTGCATTGTTGTAAGTGCTTTGGGACTCCTGAAGTCATGAGAAGAATGATGTATATCCTGAAGTCATGAAAGGGACTACATTTTTGCATGTTCATGTTCTTTATTTTAGGGAATAGATCTTCATAATTAAATGCAATGTATTCACTGTCACCTTTGTCTTTGAATTATTATATTTATATTCAATTTTCACAAAAATCCTTTACAATGGCTTAAAGCCTTTTTCATTGAGGAGCATCTCTCTGGTTTCCCCTAATCAACCCAACAATTCAGTATTATTATTCAATGCAACAAAGCCCTAGATCTGAGTTTTGTGGATAACCAACCAACAATACTGACATACAGGGGAAACACACCGTTCCAACACCATTACCAGTTATTATCTGAATTAGCGTAAAAAGGCATATTATTTGAGCCAGGAACCCTATAGTTTCCTCAGCTTTTGAAGCAAAAACAAGCCCCTAGATTTCAGAAAGCAATGAGCTATTTTGACATACAATGTTTAAAGAGAGAATGATATCCAAGTTAGTTCACTATCTCCTCAAACGTTATTCCTAATTACTCTAAATGTCTGTTTGCAGATGGGCGCAATTTAAGACCGAAAATGTACAAGGACTATAAGGATTATTTTGGTAAGAGCTTTTAAGTAGCACATTGAATAGTGTACTCATTGATTACATTTTGTATTACAAGCCCATGGGGACTGATAACTTTCTTTCAAAAAATGAATTTTCCATTCCCAGTAACCAATTGAAAGAATCTCACAACAAGATTTCATGTTTTAAAGACTTTTGCTGTAACAAACTAAAATCAACATAGACTAAACAGACTTAATAGGCAACTAATATAACAAACTACAGAAAAAGTACTTCTCCATTAACTAACACAGCCAAAATATTTTATGACCAGTTTGTATGTTATGGCAGGCTTCCAGCAAATATTTAACCTTGAAGATTAAGTCCCACACACCTCCCAGCTTTTCAGTAGGCTCCCTTCCCCCTGCAACAACACAATGAGTCTTCCAATGTTGTTTGAAAGTCACTCCACCCAGTCTTCTGATTATCAAGAACTGACTTCCATCAGCAAGACCAACTCAAATAGGTCCTGGGTCCTTCAATCTTCACAAGTCCCATCTCTTCAAGCAGGAAATCATTCCACATCCTGTTCAGTGGCTAACACAAAACAGTCTTTTCCCTTTGCTTTTCACAGCAGCAGCTGCTGTTTCCATCTCCTTCTCCAGGTCTCTGAGTCTCAGAGTTTATGTCCAGAAAGATGTCAAGGTGTGAAACATGGCATTTGCTTTTCTTTAGGCTTTGGCCAAGGCCTCTTTCCTAATGATGACCAGGTTGCATGAACCTGTCTCCAGGCAGAGTTCAGTATGATCTCACCATTCCCCATTCCAGAACATTGTTTTACCTTAAATGAAAAGAGAGAGTTTAAAACATGGCTACCTTTATAAAGTCTCACATTTGTAACATGTGGATGTCTTATTTCTCCTAAAATACAAAAATTTGCATTTTAATAGAATTTCAGAAGCATGAGAATATTCCGAGCTGCATTTTCCTCTTCCGGTGCAAACGCAGTAGAGCTTTGGCGGGGTGAGATCCACCCTCTCTCCTCACCTGCATCTTTGAGCCAGGCCTATTTACTGTTGCCAGGATAATTTAAGTATGATGGGAACATGCCTAGGCCATGTGGGGTACTACCGTGATATCCATCTCAAAAGAGGAAGGGTAATTGCTATAGTGCCCAACAATAAAAATGTAAAGATGGGTTTTATTCAAATTTTTGAATTTGACTAAGGCAATTGAGCATTATCACCCAAGTCCAAGTGTTCACATAATATTTAATTGCTATCCTAATGATACACAACACCACAAGACACCAAGGAGACCACGTATTTCCTTCATTAATGTGGCATTTTAACATACCATGTGCTGGAAGGAAATCCTGGAAGTATTGATGACTGGCAGCATGTCTTCAAAATCAGTCCTGGTTTTACATCCTCCCCTGTAACACCTGAAAATGAACAGTAAATTGTGGAAAAGGCTTTTTCTTTTAGAAAGCTACAGCCAATAGAGAAACTTGAGAGTTAAAGTACTTAGTAAACTAATAATTTTTTTCTTTCTTTTCCGACTTTATTTTTTGTTCACAAAATTGCATGCATGTGTTTTGTAAGGTCAGGTTTATGTTTTGTTGCACATTCCTTATGAAGAGTATCTGGTGCAGTGGGGTTGTCACCAAGGTTATGCACATGCTGAGAGAAGTGCCAGAATTTGATTCCAATTAACTCCCATGAAGAGTCCTTTGGTAGATTTTCAGCTGGTCACCCTGGTATAAAACTGGTATTGCGATCAACTGGCCATTGTAAAACCCACTCAATTTTCATTTCCACTGGGATTAACTGTATAAAAGGGGACAAATCTACAAAGTCCATTTCATGCCCAGACATCAGGTTAAACATCTACCCTCCAGTTCCTAGATACTGCTCCTGCCTGCTCTTGAAATGTTGAATGTCAGTGATTTGGAATAAAAACAGAAAATGCTGGAAAAACTCCACTGGTCTGGCAGCATCTGTGGAGAGAGAAACTGAGTTAATGTTTAGAGTCCAATATGACTCTTTGAATACTGAAGGTGGAACTAAAACTATTGTTAATTCATGCTGTAAACAAAAATAAAACTGCAAGCAATAAAGAAGCCAATGCCATCAATCACCTACCTGGTAGAGCCTGTGGTACCACGAGCTTGATATATAATAGCACTACCATTCAGCAGATTAGGACTAATAAATTCCCACTTTACCAAATGAACCCCACTCCTGCAGTAGTATGAGGTAATTTTGTATACATTTTTTTGCTCACTAGTATTAAATGCAATACTCTATGCGGGCAAAACTGTAGAACCTTAGCATATTTTACACTATTATTCTGGATATATATCCCAATGTTCCATTTGTCTTGCTGTATTGTCTAGACATTGAAAATGATGAGCCTGAGAGAACTCAACTTCCTTTCTAAACCTGTCTTTATGAATTCAGCTCTATTCTGTATTTATAATGCACTTTTTTTCTAATGTAGAATATATTTCTGAACTTTAAATTTAATTGGCCATTTGTTCATCCAATACTTCTGCAAATCTTTCCTAGTATCCACTGTCTTTACTTCTTTTAGTATCATTAGAAAATTCGAGAAGCTTACCTTTGTTTTCTAGTTCATGTAAATTAGAAACAATAAGGATCAAAGGATTGATCCTGCAGAACTCCTCAGTTTCTTCCAGCAGATTAATATCACACCTCCCATAAGTACCGCATTTCCTATTTGTAATAAAAAGTTCCTATTCGGGTCACACAGTTGTGAATCTTGTGAATTTCATTTAATTAGAAGTCTTTCAGTGTAACTTTGTTAGAAGCACTCTGTAAGTCTGAGTTAAAAATCTATCATAAAAGCAAAATACTGCGGATGAGGTAAATCAGAAACAAACGAAAATTGCTGGAAAAAGCTCAGCAGGTCTTATAGCATCTGTGGAGAGGAATACAGAGTTAACGTTTCGAGTCTATATGACTCTTCATTGGAACTAAAGAGAAATAGAAATGTGGTGAAATATAAACTGATTTAAGGGGGGTGGGACAGGTGGAGCTGGATAGAGGGTCAGTGATAGGTAAAGGCAAAGGAGAGATTACCAAAGATGTCATAAACAAAAGACCAAAGGGGAGTTAACGGTGGTGATATTAGTTAAAGGATGTGCTAATGGTGACATTAAGGGTACAAAGCAGGATAAGCAAGTAGCAGATGGCCCTAGTGAGGGCAGGGTGGGGGGAAGGGGTCGAAATAGACTAAAAGGTGGCGATAAAACAATGGATGGAAATAAATTTTAAAATAATAATAGAAATAGGTGAGAAAAGAAAAAAATATATATTAAAAAAATTACAATAATTATTAAAAAAGGGGATCAAAAAGGGAGTGAGGATGGAGGAGAGAGTTCATGATCTGAAGTTGTTGAACTCAATGTTAAGTCCAGAAGGCTGTAAAGTGCCTAATCGGAAGATGAGGTGTTGTTCCTCCAGTTTGTGTTGAGCTTCACTGGAACATTGCAGCAGGTCGAGGACGGACATGTGGGCATGAGTGCAGGATGGTGTGTTAAAATGGCAAGCGACAGGAAGATCTGGGTCATATTTGCGGACAGACCGAAGGCGTTCCGCAAAGCGGACACCCAGTCTGCGTTTGGTCTCTCCAATGTGGAGGAGACTGCATTGGGAGCAGCGAATGCAGTAGGCTAAATTGAGGGAAGTGCAAGTCAAGTGCTGCTTCACTTGAAAGGAGTGTTTGGCCCCTTTGACGGCGAGGAGAGGGGAAATCCTTTATCTAATATCACTGCTGTTAACTCTCCTTTTTGGCCTTTTGTTTATATCATCTTTGGCTATCTCTCCTTTGCCTCCACCTATCACTGGCCCTCTTTCCAGCTCCACCTGTCCCACACCCTTCGATCAGCTTATATTTCACCACATTTCTATTTCTCTTTAGTTCTGATGAAGAGTCATACGGACTCAAAACGTTAACTCTGTCTTCCTCTCCACAGATGCTGTCAGACCTGCTGAGTTTTTCAGCAATTTTCATTTTTGTTAAAAATCTATCATATAGACTTTATTTGCAAGATCTTCAAAAGAAGTCATACAGGTTGGTTTGAACAGATCATCCTGTCCAATATCTATACCTTCCCCATTACAGTAGCTTCCAGCATTCTATGGATGGTTGATGCCAGGCATTAAGTTTATATTGGAGTTTAGACTTGGATGTAAAGGTCAGCCTTTGATTACCAGGGTGCATGACTTCTAGAGGTAACAACTTGCATCTTTCTTTGGTGTCCATAGCAACTTGGCTAAACTTCCATAAGAATAGATTTCAAAGGGATAAAAGCCATAGGAATATCTTCAAACAACTGGAAAAGAGTGAGTGGGTGAATCCTGGGCCATGCCTTTACAAAAGCAATGTTAATGTCTATCTTTGGCATACAAAGAGGGAGAAATTAAATGTGCCTATCTGTTAAAATGCATTCTTTATTCAAGCAGAGAGCAGCAATTACATCATTGGAGAGGGAGGATTTACTAAATCCAGTAATATGAAGGAGTTACACTTATATCAGTCAGTATGATCAAACTCCACTTCACTAGCGATTTCAATTGCCTTTATTAATTTTCCTCCCTCACATTGTTGAACAGAGAGGCTCCATCAAACCAGCCTACTAATCAGTTTGGAACATTTTTTTTAATGTGAAAAGCCATAGAACATTTTTAAAGTCAAACGTAATTGCCTTTTGTAACAAGGGAGCATAAGTTTAGGATTAACACTGAGCAAAATAGGGAGTTTGCAAGATTTTATTTTATGCAACGGGCTATTTGAATATGGAATGCATTACCAAAAGTGATAATTGAATTGAAGTAAGTCCTGACACTTAAAAGGAAATTAAACATGAAGAAAAATGTTAAGGGAATAAGGGATAAAAGAAGCAAAATAAGATTAGAATAGCTCTGTGGAGCTAGCACTAGTCTGCAAAATGGACTATATGCCTGCCTCTGTTCTGAAATTTCAAACAATCTAATTCTTTGTAATTATCACTCTTTAGTGTACAGATAATGAACAATATGCCTTTTTGCTAAAATCTCTTACTGCTGTTCTAGTGTCAGCTGTGGCTCAGTGGTAACTGAGTGGGAGCAATCACAAGGTTGTAGCTTCAGGGGTTTGAGCACATCACCTAAACTGGCACAACAGTACAAAATGGAGGAGGTGCTATTCCCTTAGAGCTGCCATATTTTGGATTAGATAAACCAAGGCTCCATCTGCCCCCTTGTGTGAATGTAAAAGATCCAATGGCACTACTCTAAGGGCAGGGGAGTTTCTTTTGCTTAGTGTCCTAGCCAAAATTTATCCCTCGGATAACCCTAACCACCAACAACCCCTCCCTGTGTGCCAGTACACTGCAGCCCCCACCGCCCTGGCCTGGATTTCATTGTGGGAGCTTGCTGCATGTAATTTTGTTGCCATGTTTCCTATGTTGCAACAATGACAACACCTAAAGTTCTTCACTGACTGTAAATCATTTTTAGACGCACTGAGTTTGTGAAAATTAAGCCTGTCTTTCAGTCTTTTCTCTTCCTGGATAAATTAAGTCCTCTCAGCTTAATCTCCAAGGTAGATGGCGCTGTTGCTTGCTTACCCCTGAGGCCTTGCAGCTTCAGCCCAAAAAGTTTGCAGGACAGCGTTTATTCTCCGTGGTGCAACCCAGTTTAAAACTTTGGGGCTGTTTGTCTTCTAGTGCTGCGACTACTTCCTCTCACACCTGCCACCACCTCCTCCACTCTTCTGAGCTGCAGTTTCCTGGACGGCTGGATCTCCCCGCCACAATCCCTACCCAAGGCCAACACTCCCCCTCCCCTGGTGAAAATTTTTAGAGGGTTTCCCCATCCATTTAAATAATACTCCCTTTCAAGTTGTCATTATCCTTCACCCCAACCACTAGCTTCAAAGAGGATGAAAAAGAAGCCTTATTTCATTTTTGCATTGGTCAGACTCTATCTGGAGCACTGCATTTAGTTTTAAACACTACACCTCAGCACGGATACATTGGCCTTGGAGGGTTACACCACAATGATACCATGGTTTAAGGGGTTAGATTGAAGATGGGCTAAATAAACTCGGCTTGTGTTCCCTTGAGTTTAGAAGGTTGAGGGGTAATCTAATTGACTTGTTAAATTATAAAAGGATTCAGCAGAGAAGCTATCCTCTGGTGGGGGCATCCAGAAGACGGGGAAAAATCTTAAAATTAGAGATATGCCTTTTCGGAGTGAAAGCAAGAAACCTTTTTCACAAAGAATAGTGGAAATCTGGAATTCTCTCAAGCAAAGAGGCGTGGATGCTGGTTTTGATTATCAAAACCAAGATTGGCAGATTTTTGTTAGGTAAGCGTATCAAGGGAAATGAATGAAAGGTCAGTAAATGGAATGGAGGTACAGATCAGCCATGAGCGAACTGAATGGAAGAAAGTCTTGTAAGGCTGAATAATGTACTCTTGCTCCTGAGGAAAATACATTTTCCTGGCCTCACCATAACCAAATTTTAAAATGTTGTATAGTCCCACATTCTCAACACTGGTAATATTACTTTATATTATCTATTAAGTGAGAACATATGGCATTCCAATGAGGATCTTGTGCTAATCTGCATAACAAGCAGATGTTTGGCATCAGATAGTATCTGTTGTTCTTAATGGGTCATTGGGGCAATTCCCTCTGTCATCAACACAAATAAAATATCTAAAATCTTTTTTTAAAGGGGCACAAACAATAAACACCCACCCACATCATACAAAGAGAGAGGAAACTCATAATAATAGTTGCACTGTGAACAATACAATCCATAAGACACAGGAGCAGAAGTAGACCATTTGGTCCATCAAGTCTGCTCACCATTCAATGAGATCCTGGCTGATCTGAAAATCCCCAACTTCTCTTTCTTGCCTTTTCGCCATAAACCTTGATTTCCTTACTGATTAAAAATCTATCTCAGCCTTGAATATACTTAATGACCCAGCCTCTACAGCCCTCTGTGGTAAAGAATTCCACAGATTCACTATCCTCAGAGAAGAAATGCCTCCTCATCTCTGTCTTAAATGGGTGACCCCTTACTCTGAGATTATGCCCTCTGGTCCTGGACTCTTCCACAAGGGAGAGTCCCTTTTGATGTCTACCAGTTGTGGAAGGCATTGAGCAGACCAGCAGACACTGTGCGCTCCTCCAGGGTCACCTGTGCGAGATCATATCTGCAGAAGAGACAGTTGGTCAGAAACTTTTACCAGCCGCAACTAATCTGGACCTGTGCGTGGCCACCTCAGCAAGGCCTCAGATACTACTTAACAAGAGGCGCTGAGCCAAAAATGTCGTGGCTTTGCCTCTCTTTGAATGGAAGCCTAATGACCTGGAGTTCTTTGTTACCATGGTTATGTAAACGAAAGATTGTAATTAGGACTCAACTTTCACACTAAGCACAACAGAATGCTGCCAGAGTTTCAGTGCGGGCAGGGACATGGTTCCAGTTGGTGGTCCCTCACAGGAACACAAACAGCTTAAGTTTCCTACACAAACCTTTGGTCTGTTTTAAGCCTAACCTCTCCTTTCCGTCATCTGCACTAACGATGCCTCGTCCTTTCAACACTCGGCACCAATTTTGAACCACTACAAACACAGACTTGATGGCTTACTGATCTACAAAATATACCATTTCATTGGTGGAGTCTAAGGGCAGAATTTTACATCCGGTGGTTGGTGGGTGGGCGGGCATGTGCCTGACCAGATTGGATGTAAAATAGCGCATGATGACATCAGGCGAGTGTCTTGACATCATTGCGCACCTGCGCAAAATTTCAGTTGGCGGGCACGCGCGTGAGTTGGCAGCGCACCCACCAACAATTAAGAGGCCTATTAAAGCCATTAAAGTATTAATTGACAGCTTTTTTTGCTGCCTGTCCAACCTTATGGTTGGCGAGTGGGCGAGTTGGCCAGGTGGCCTTTGCATTTTTCAGGAAACCTCATCCAAGGACAGGATGAGCTTTCCGTAAGTAAATTTTTTTTTAAATTAAAACTTTTGGGCAGAATTTTTACAATGCATATGTTTAGGCGAGTGAGTCCGATGTGTGAATGTTTTTTTTCTGTATTTATAAACCTTTATTTCGTGGTTTTATATTCTTCAGCTCCCTGAGGTAACTCTTCGCCTTCGGGGAGCTTTCACTGCGTGCTCCCCCCGCACCGACTTCAGCTCTCACCCTCTTCCTGACCCCATCCCAGCAGCGCCAAGCTTCTCAGCGCACGTTTCATGCTGGCTGGCCGCTAATTGGCCAGCCAGCGTGAAATTGCAGGCAGCGGGCCGTTTCCTGGCCACTTCCGGGGGCCCACCGGGCCCACCCACCCGTTTCCTGGCCACTTCCGGGGGCCCACCCACCCGGGGGCCCACCCACCCACCCCGCCTACCTGAAAATCCTGCCCTAACTGTTTAACTGATGTATCAAGGAATCTAGTTGGCATCGCTCTCTCACTCTCTCTCTCTCAACTGATTTCCAAAGTCAAATATGGAAAAGTGACACTAGGTTCAGTATGTGGATTGCAGTCAGGCATGTCACCTGGTTGGCAACAGACCTAACTTTTTTTCCACATCACGAGGCACCACATAAAGAGCTGGTGTAGCACCATAATTTTTCACTCTGTAGTGAGATAAGTGCAGTACATTTTAGTGACGGTGCATGTTAAGATTTTGAAATCATTATGCTATAATAAATTTTAAAGACATCATTCAAGTACCCTTACTAAAGGTTTTCTTCCCCCTAAAGGAACCATTTCACTCTCCAAAATTTTAAGATTTAACATTTATGAAATTTCATTTACATGACCAACTACACTCTGAACTGAGTAGTATCATTATTCATGCTGTTATCTTTTCTCGACCTCTAGGCCTCAGAATGACATAAATCAATTTCATGGCAGTGAACAAACTAACTGAGACAATATATGATTTGAAATCAGTACATTTTGTAACATGTCTATTTTCATTTTACAGGAACTAATTCTAATAATGCAGTTGGCTACAAAAAGCACCACTATAAACATCTGGGCTAAAGTTGCCAATGTGAAGGTACAACAAGATCTGTTTTAAGAACACAATGTGATTAAGAGCGTGCTTCCCATAATTCTACAACAGTATCAACTGTTGTTTAAAAAAAAATACAGGTAACCTGGATCCTTACTCTGTGAGTCACATAAGCCTCATCATTAATTGCTCATCAAGTTAAAGCCCAGAATTTGCTGGCAAAATAATGACGAGTTAAAATCGCACATTGGTATTAGTGTGTAAAAACTCCCATCAATTTGTGGCGAAGAGACACACAATGAGCTGTGAATCGCTGCAAATTGCTGGATGATTTGCCATTAATCTTCCTGCAAATGTTGAGAAATTCCTGCACTTGCGCTGTGAAAATGAATTAAACGAGTTAGAAAGTGGCTTCTGTTTTACAGCATATTAATGCAGTAATTTATGTTTCCAATGGTCTTCCACTGAAACCATTTAGCAATTAAATGACAATCGTTCTGCACATGCCACAGCGCACAACCAGGATGCAAGTTAACCTGATCGTTTAACTGATTAAAATGATTTGTTGTGGATTCTGCTGGGAATGAAGTCAATGCTAAATTCAATTCAGCCTGCCAGGATTTAGAGTTATCAACTGCCCTCCCCACTCCACCGCCCACCTCAAAGTTTGTGGGTCCACTAATTTCTAAATAACTAACAATTACCGTGCTGATTCCAAATCAAGCATAATATTTTGCATTTATAAAAAATGTATACTTTCATATGTATCAGCAACAGCATTCAATTCATTCAGTAACTTAAAAATTACAGTCTGAATCCTGGGTAAGAGGCTGTCTTTTTGATCTCTCCTATTCCATAGGCCCAAAAAAAACTTTGATACGTTTTCCTCCCAGTAATTCAGTGATAAACTTTATAAGCAGATGTTCAATCTGTGACTTCAAAGCTTTGCTAAGCATTCAAACCCTTATATTCCAATGGTTAAGGAGATAGACCATTAGTCCCATCACTCTCCAAGGTCCCACCTGCTCCATTGACCTCTCCACGTGTTGCTCAACTCGCACCTCCAACAATTAGCTCCAATTATTTTTGTGTTGCTGAAGTTGGAGGTAAACAATCCAATTCTCAGCACTCACCAAATTTTCAACTCCAGCAAATTCTGGGCCAAAGAATTTACCACTTTGAAAACAATTACTCAGGCAGAAAATTATAGACATGATAATCTGGATATTGCAATGATGGCGAAACTGTTAGTGTTCACCATCAATATTCTGTGAAACTGACAGCAACTTCTGGCGTACACACATATATGCAATTAAACACAGAAATCCAGAAGTTTCTGTCAATGATTCTCTGCGTTTCCACAGGATACACTATTGAGGTCCTTGCAGATGTGAATCAATTAAAAATCACTGATTTGACATGAACTTCCACTTTTTACACTGTCGCTCTGTAAAACAAAAAAAGGAAAAGCTGCACCTTGTTTAATGAGGTGTGGCTGGTTTTGTAGTGACAGACTAAGTCACAATTACTTCCCAACAACTTCTCTGGCCCTGGAAAACTAATTTTATATTTGTGGACTTCAAAATTTCACTCATGATAAAATTCCATATTTAATAATTCCAGTAATATAAAGTATATTTTTAAAGTTTATAATAATTCAGCTTCAACCTAACCCATGTTCCAATCTTTCTTTCACACTCTATCTTTCACTTTATAAATAATTTTAATTTTTATTTTCTGATTGCTGTCAGAGATTGCTTCAGTGTGATTGGCTATTTAGATTGTTCCATTATATCATTGTTGTGGGAGATCAAAGATCTCCTAAAATTATTGCCAGAATTAAGTCAGTGTTGGGAAGGGGAAATCCATGCCCAAGAGATTGCTAGATTTGTGTGGGCAGTTTAAGGTCAGCAGTGAGTGATGTCATTTACCCACTAATCACAAAATCCAGGCTAATAAGTTTAAAATTGATGATTCATAAGCTGCTAAAATGTTCTGTACTGTGGGTGTCATTTGTTATAACCATCTGCATTGCCATATATAATGCAAATCAAGAGACAACAGATGTGCTTGGACAGTAGATATGACATAGTTGAGTAAAAAAAAATAGGCTATGTAATATTTTTATTCTTGATAGTGAAATACATAATGTAGCAAGTTTCACAAAATTAATACTACCAGTGCAGAATTCAAATGCAGAGTCATTTTTCTGAACATTGCCAATGGTCTTAGAGGTCCAAAATGTAATTTGTGGTGCGCATAAACACTTCTGGTGTGAGTTGTGCTGATTGTTACATTGATGAACCATTAACACACATGCAGTTTGCATCCGATAGAAGTATGTAGAGGCAGATCATTAAGGCAACCGGTGTGTAACACTGATTTGACACCAGGAACTGCCATTTGGAGTTCAATGCTCCAGCTAGCATTATCTCTTAATAATGTGTTCAGCAACGGGAAAGACACCCCACCAATACTAATTGGAGATCATTGACCACTTTCAGGTTAGTTGCTGATTGATTTCTACTGGCCATTGTTATAATTGCGCAAGTGATTGGTGCTTTCTAGAGCTCTTTAAAGTTTTTTTTTGTTTATTAACATGAATGTTTACTGAGTTGATTTACATGAGAAGAGGAGCTTTAAATCCCACAAAGCGATAGAAATCCATGTTCCCATCTGATTATCCAATGCTGTAACTCCAGGAGCTATTTACTCAGTAACACAAACTCCTTTCCATAGATAACACTACCCATAAAGGGTCAGAATTCACAATAATCCCATCCAGTCGTCCTCCAAATCACACGAATAGCTGATTCGTAGAAAGCTTCAACTGGATTGGCTGTCCAGGCTGAACTGGCTTTTTAACATGCGTGGTAACTTCAGCGTCTTGGCTGACTGCCTGTGTTCCTGCTGTTAGCGCTTTCTGTGGTGACCAAATGACAGTAGGCAGAAATGACTCTCGACGACCATCTCGTAGACAGCAGTAGTTATCTGAAAATTTATGGCTGGGACCAACTGGGAGCTTTGGCAGAGGTTGGGTTCTGGGAGAAATTTCAGTGTATGAAGTAGTCTGAACAAACCAGTTGTTCTCACACATATTGATGCAATAGTAGGTATTCCCTTGGAATACTGCATGACTCAGAGAATGAACAGAGGGCACACAGAGCAGGGAAAGCTGCCAGGAGGAGAAGAGCTTTCACTTGGAGGCCATAAAGGCCCAAGGTGTTCAAAGAACAATTCTTTCACTAAAACCTCAGAAGAGAACAATGTGCAAGTCATCTGCACTTCAGTAAAAATATGCTCCACTGATATCTACTACCTGCTGCAGCTACCACTTAAACCTGAGCAGGGCAAGGACTGCATTGCCAGAAAGTAACCATGAAAGTTTATGGATTGGCTCCTTACAAGCTGGAGTTATCTGCAATATCTTGCGGTACGCCATCCATTATTGTGTAAAGGAGATGGAGGGA
The DNA here is from genome assembly GCF_017639515.1 of Carcharodon carcharias. Classification (NCBI taxonomy): domain Eukaryota; kingdom Metazoa; phylum Chordata; class Chondrichthyes; order Lamniformes; family Lamnidae; genus Carcharodon; species Carcharodon carcharias. Next base: position 169,341,521 of record NC_054473.1, read on the forward strand.
GGTGGTGGCATTGTGGTATTGTCACTAGACCAGTAGTCCAGAGGTAATGCTCTGGGGTTTGAATCCCACCATGGCAGATGGTGAAATTTTAATGAAATAAAAATCTGGAATTGATGATGACCATGATTTGCTAATGTCCACAGCAAAAAAAAAAGCCCTCTGAACAAGGGCAATTAGGGATGAGTAATAAATGCTGGCCACATCCCATAAAAATGATTTTTTTTAAAAATCAGAGGCGCTCCACTCCCTCAATGTGACCATGTCCAGCAGGTCAATGCAGGTATCCTGGCAGCAGTCTTGTACTTCTGTTCAGCAACAATCTGCTGTGCCATCTGCACTTAAACCATGACAGTGGTTACTTGGCGACATGGGCTGATGACTTTACTGTGCAACTCAGGCACATGTGGGCAACATGCTTACAATGAAAGCCATGTTGGTACATGAAATGCAGTAGAGTAGAATGTGTGGTAGATCACTGGCAAAAAGAAATAATGCTTCTGCTGCCAGGACCGCTCTAGAGGAACCCTGCAGTCACTAGGAGCACACTGTGTAGCAGCAGGACAGCTGAAGGCACACAAAACGGGCAGCAAGGGATCACAAAAGCATGATTAGTTGACATTTGTATGCAATTATAAATTTTGTTTGGATGCTTGGTGAGGCATGTGTCAAGATTTGTGGTGGTATGTTGTGTCCACAATCTCAGCATAATGAAGAGGAGGAAGGGAGTAGATGGCCTATTTCTTGTTGGGTTGTTCATATAACCAGCAAACACAACCCTAATTCCCCATTCACCAGCAGTTCCGTTGTCACTGACCATCATGGGTTGTGCAATAATAATAGCCAACAGAAAATAAACATTCCAAACAAAATTTATAATTGCATACAAATGTCAACTAATCATGCCTTTGTGATCCCTTGCTGCCTCTTTTGTGTGCCTTCACCTGTCCTGCTGCTACACAGTGTGCTCCTAGTGACTGCAGCATAGCTGGTGGAGGGCTGCTGACTTTTTGGGGATGGTGGGGTGTGGGGTGCAGGGTGCGGAATTGCAGATGGCCTTGCAGGATGACTGAGCAATTCTGGTTGAACTGCAGACTGCATCATGGGAGGCAGTGGTCTGGGTTGCCTGGCTGAGGTGGTTAGCAGAGCAGCAGGGGTGGGAGCATGCATGTTGTCATTCCTAAGGACGGCATTGCCACTCCCCTGAGGCAACACTTAATGATCTGTAGGACAATAGATTGCTGTGACACTCTGCAAGCCCCTTTAAACACTGATATCCACAGGTTTCAGATTTCTCCCAAGACGGCAAGCTGAACTTGCAGGACAGAAATTGGAACTTCCACTACAGCACCCAGACATTGAGTGGCTTCTGCAGCTCCTGCAACGAAAGCTGAGTCATCAGACATCAGTAGCTGCTGCCTGATTGGGTCCACAAGTTTGCTAATAGAGTTGGCCACCACTTCTATGCTGGAAAATGTTATGGCACACCTTTAAAAGGTGTGGTCATGTTTCCAAAATATAGCAGTGTAAGGGGCATGATGTAACATACCATGTGACTTCTGTATGCTGGTAGTCTGAAGAAACCTGTCCAGTGCAGACTTCTATGTCTGGATAAACTATCCTTGAATAAAGAATCCACGTTATTATGCTACTATCCTGTCTTGAGTGGTTAGTGCATTTGTTTGCATAGTAGTAGCTATCACTGTGGACAGTTGGTGCCAAGCTCCTCTCTGCCCTTTGACGTTGCATGCAGGTTTTATGGCCAGCCTGCCAATATATCGAGTTTTTCATTTTGCATATCCAGCTGCCGCCTTCTGTAGCCTGTCCCATCAAAGTGCTCATGAGTCCTATGCACAGAACTCATTTGAGATTTCACCATCTGGCACCTATGCTATGCCTTGGCTTCGGACTGTTCATGCCTTATAAGTCACACCATGCACTCCACCTCTATGCCATCCACTTAAGTATGTGAAGTACCAGTACTTGAGCTGCAAGCGAGAGATTGGGTGATGGCCTTTCTTCCTTATCGCTGTTGTCTTGTTCTTCCACTTGTTCTTCCATCACTGCCTGACTAGTTGCAGTTCTTGAAAAGGAGAAAGGCACAGGGTAGGGTTGTGGGGAAGAGATGTCAGGGGTTGGGGTGGCACATAGAGGAACAAGCTTACATCTTCTGAAGCTTCTGTAATAGGTGAGGGGGAAGTGACATGTGACAGGGTGGGGGAGATAGGTTCTACATCTTCACCTTCTGTGATTTAGCCCTGCTGTTGGCCTAGGCCTCAGCAATATCTGCTCCAATGATGGCATTCACTGCCCCCTCCATTAGGTGAGGACATGAAGTCACACTTATCCTCCACCCAATAGCACCTGCTGCCTCCATTTCTGCATCACCTTGGCTTGCAAGAGTTGGAAGTAAACCAGTATGTCTGCTATAATGTGTTCAAATGATGTTGCTGTCATGATTGAACAGCTGGCAATGAGTGCAAGGCTTGCAGCAATTCTAACTGTGGGTCCTGATCGATGAGATTTTTCAGTGATGAGTGGGTAGAGTGCATTGAGTGGTGTCTGAGCCTCGTGGTGCATTAGTGAGATATTGCATTTGAAATTGCATTCACTGACCTTGATCGCTTGAGTGAACTTTTTGCAGCACTGCATCTAGGACTTTGCAGCTTGACTTCTAGCATTAGCTTCCATGGCTATCTGGTCCCACTGCCTTCTTGAGAGTTTGTCTGGAAAGCCTCCTGCAAATCCACCATCTCTTTTCTTCACCTCTTCAAACAAAGCTTCAAGTGCAGCGGTGGAAAATATTAGAGCCCACTCTCTCCCATATTCCATTTATTCAATTTTTGCCAGGTCAGAATTAGTTGTATACACCTCCAGCAGAATGCACACCATCCCTCTCCCACACCTTCACCCACCATTTAAGAGATGCAGGCTGACTTTAAGTAGTGCAGTGTAGCTTTAACTGGTGCTCACCTCCCACTATTTTGGGCCCCCTGCTGAGACTACAGCTGGTCAACAGCATAGTTAATTTTCCCTGCATGCTACAGTCATGCTGACTATTAGGGAAGTCGCTAGTATACTGCCTGCAATAAAAGAAATGGCCATGAGTCAATCTGCATATTGATCCTTGAGCCTATTTTCAAAGGCTATTAAATTTAGCTCCTTTTTATATTGTGGAGTATTTGTATACATTAATTATTCTATAATTATGCTCTGTCAATTGAAACAGAAAATGGTGGAAATGCATAAAGTCAAATCAGCATCTGAAAAACATAACAAAATTGTGGGTGTAAGTTAATCTACCCTTCTCTTTCAAATACTGATTGACCCAGTACATTCCCAGTATTTCTTTTACTTTAAAGGTATATAATAGCAATTAGTTATTTTCCTTCTCTTTTTATTGTTTTTCATACAACTTACATGGTTTGCATTGCAACAATGTTTTCAACAATCTTTCAAAGCACCACGTTAGATTCTTTAAAGTGTTAAAATGTAGGAAATGTTTCATACATAGTATTTAAATTAAGTGTAAAATTAGAGGTTATATTCTTAATGTGTTAACAAAAATAACACTATGCAGGACCTCAATTACACAGTAACACCTCGTGTGAATACTGAAGTCTGTTTTTGATTAGGAATCTCTATTGCTTGTAAACTCATACCGAGTTCCATTACATGTATATGAAGAGGAAAGAGGGTTAGAAACCTATAAAAGGAAGTGTTTGGTATAATGTGAAATGCTAAATTGTTACTTAGAAATTAATATGTTACAAGTTAAGATGTTATGCAATAGCAAAAAATAAATCGGCTGTCACATAGTACACTGTAGCCAAGGAAGCTGGCAACTGAACTGATTGACCAAAGGATGAACTGAAGAATATCTGCTTGTCCTTGGTTACAGTGAGACTCTTGCTTGTCTTTTATTGCTTGCTTCTTTTCAAATGTAAACTAACTGCCATCAAGTCATAATTTAAATAGAGCAAGAAAGGAAAAGATTTCCATTCATACTGCACTTTGTCACCTCTCTCAGAAACATCTCTGAACACTTGACAATGTTTCACTGTACTTCAAAGTAAATCTATGTATGGGCTATAAACCCAACTGTAATATAGTAACATTACTTAACATTATCATTGCTCATCAACGTTCTTATGTTTATCAAATTAGTAAAAGAGAATGCAGAACATAAAGGCAAGTGGTCAAAAATTTTATACTGTATGGATCATTTTTTCCAACTGAGAGCTCATAGAATTGCCAACATTGGTATATATTTTCCTTTGTTGACATCTGCTTTACATTCAGGCCAATTTGTTTACCAACTTTAGTGAATGGAGTAAAATGTGACTCTACTGATCATTAAATCAAAAGAAAAAGTATAGATGTAAAATATGTATGCATACTTGGTGACAAGATGTGTTTGTTTTAAGTTTATGTTCTTGCTCATTTGTACTGATTTTCAAAAGGCCAAAGTATGCAGCATTTAAACCTCTAATGCGATATCAAGTAAGTGTACCATAAAGGCTGCACTTTAATTACAACTTGGTTTACATTGGAAAATTATGATCTTACTTTTTACTGAACTGTTTTGTAAATGCAAACAAATGATCACTTAAGTCTTGGGTGCTTATCCTAAATCTGATAAAAGTATTGTATTAATTCTTGCATCTAGTGCACACTTCATGCATCACATTTACTTGCTGAGTGTCATTATGTTTGTCTTGGTTTTTTTTGCTACATTAAGTGTGACATGTTTATCAGTCATTCCCTCGGTCATATTTCCTCCTCACCTTGAACTCCATAATGGTGATTTTTTTTTTAAGCCAGCCTGCTATTTTGACTTAGCTATGAGTAATTGTTTTTCTCCATGTGATGCGTTCGCAACTTTGCCCTGCAAACTGTATTTCCCAGATTCATTTTTTTCTGAGATTTAGAGTTGTGAACCAATGTAGTGCATAGACACCATTACTCTAAACCTCCCTCTCTCCCATCCCCAATCACACAATGGCCTGGGAAGGGTCAAAACAAAGCTTTCAGCCAGTTTAAGAAAGAAACACTGAGAAAGTCTTCCCTGATCCCAAAAACAATCAAGCAAGCTCCTGGAGATAGTCACTGCTGACACTAACCTCAAATTGTCCATTTACCTTCTACATATACAGATGTTTACCACTCATAGGAGGTAGTCCACCTGCCTTTTGAATGCTTGGTGAATTTGCAGTTACTGCACATGTAGGCAATTCATAAAACCTTGTTCAACTTCTACTTAAGCCCCCTAGACATCTCTAACTTAAATAGGCCAAATATCCTATCCACATGTACAGAATCTAATCCTTTCATCATCTTCAAAGACTCCAACTATATCACCATGAAGTCCATGCTTTTCCAGAGTAAAAAGCCACACTATCCTAGTTACTAATAAATATCACTTGAAAAATTTTGAAACCATTTTGTGATTAATTTTTTAAAAAATCTAAGTTTGATTATTTCCTCTAATGGACTTTATCCCCAAAACATTGGAAAAGAACGATTCACACCACTCGTGGTTTCCCCAGTAGACGTAATCTAAAATTAATCAAATGGCATTTCCTTCCTTTTACAAATAATTCTGACCCATTGAATATTTCTGTCTGCAGCATCCACACCCCACCTCCAAATAATTGGAGTCATAGAATGACCTCCTTTGGTGCTGTAACCATTCAGCCCATCATGTCTGTGCTGGCCCTCTGAGGGAGCAGTTCCACCTGGTGCCACTTCCCTTGTATTTCCGTGTGGCCCTGCAAATTTTTCATTTTTAGATAATCGAGTTCCTTTTTGAAAGCCTCAATTGACCCCCACCTCTGCTGCACACTCGGGCAGTACGTTCCCAATCCTGACCACTCAGGATTGTTTTTCCTCATGTCATCATTGCTCCTTTTCCCAATTACTTTAAACCTGTGCCATCTGCTTCTCAATCCATCCATCAATGGGAGCAGGTTTCTCCCTTTCAACTCTGTCCAGACCACACACAATTTTGAATACCTCTATCAAATATCCTCTTGACTTCTTCTCCGTGGAGAACAGTCCCAACTCCTCCAATCTTTCTACACAACTGAAGTTCCTAATCTCTGGAACCATTCTTTGAATCCTTTCTGCACCCTCTCAAGTTTTCATGTCCTCCAGTGTGGTGCCCAGAATTGGACACAATACTCCAGTTGAGGTGAACCAATGTTTTATACAGCTTTAAGATAACTTCCTTTGGTACTCTGTTGCTATAGATAAAGCCCAAGGTGCTATATGCCTTATTAATCACACTGTCAACCTATCCTGCCACCTTCAATGACTTATACACACATACACCCAGGTCTCTTTGCTCTTGTACACCATTTAGAATTGTACCTTTTTATTTTTAATATTATCTGTGTTCTTCCTACCAAAATTAATCACTGCATACTTTGCTGCATTAAATGTCATCTGCCACCTGTCCTCCCATTGAACTATGTCCTTTTGAAGTTCTATACTATCCTCCTCTTGGTTCACAATACTTACAAGTTTCATATCATCTGCTAATTTTGAAATTGTGCTGAATGCACCTAGATCTAGGTCATTAATATAACCAGGAAAAGCAAGGGACTCAACTATGACCCCCAGAAATTCCACTACAAATCTTCCTTCAGCCAAGAAAACATTAACTACCACTCCCTGTTTCCCGTCACTCAACCAGTTTCGTAAGGCCGCATACAGCACATCAACAGTATTACCCTCATCAACCCTCTCTGTTACCTCCTCTAAAAACTCAAGCAAGTTAGTTAAACACTATTTGCCCTTAATAAATCCTTGCTGGCTTACTGCCCAAGTGACTGTTAATTTTGACCCAAATTATTGTTTCTAAAAGCTTCCCTTCAACCCAAGGCTAGGCTGATTGGCTTGACATTGCTGGGTTTATCTTTACACCCTTTGTAATTCACCACTCCTAGGCACCACCCTTTAGTCTAAGGAAGATTGGAAAATTATGGCCTGTGCCTCCACAATTTCCATTCTCTCACTTCCTTTCATATCCTTGGGTGCATCTCATCCAATCCTGGTGCCTCATCATCTTAAAGTACAAAAAGCCTATCCAATACCTCTCCCTTATCAGTTTTAAATCCTTCAAGTGTCTGAGCTACTTCCACTTTCATAATGACCTGGGCAGCAACATCTTTCTTGGTAAAGACATATCCAGAGTATTAATTTAATTCCCCAGCCATGTCCCTGCCTCGACGTATAAATCTCATTCTTGGTCCCTAATCAGCCACATTTCTTTTCATGCCACCCGTTTACCATGTATATGTTTAATAGAAGACTTTTGGATTCCCTTTTATGTTAACTGCGGGTTTCTTCTCATGCTCTCTTTGCTTCTCTTATTTATTCTTTCACTTCCCTCCGAACCTTCTATATTTGGCCTGGTTCTCAATTGTATTATCAACCTGACATCTTATCATAAGCACACTTTTTCTGCTTCATCTTAACCTCCATTTCTTTCTTATCCAGGGAGTTCTGGGTGTGTTTGTCCTACCTTTCTCCTTCAAGGGAATATAACTTGACTGTACTTAAGCTAACTCCTCAAAGATGATCCGATATTCAGTTACGGTTTTGCCTGCTAATCTTAGATTCCAAGTTATTTGGGCCAGTTTCATTCTTATCCCATTGAAGTTGGCTTTTCCCCAGTTAATTATTCTTACACTGGATTGCTCCTTGTCCTTTACCATAGCGAACCTAAACCTTATGATACAATGATCACTGTCCCCTGAATATTCCCCTATTAACACTTGATCCACTTGGCCCACCTCATTCCCAAGAACCAGGGCTACCAATCTTTCCTTTCTCATTGGACTGGGAACACACTCGAAGTCTTGTCCTTCTCTGTCCTTTACACTACTACTATCCCAGTCTGTTTTCAGATAATTAAGGTCTCCCATTAAAATTACTCTATAATTCTTGCGTTTCTCCAAATTCCTTGCAAATTTGTTCCTCTACATCTTTCCCACTAGTTGGTGGCTTAGAGATGTGTATTTTTTTTTTGTTCCTTAGCTTCGGTCAAACAGCTTCTGTCCTTGACCTCTCTGGGACATCCTCTCTGTCCAGCACTGCCATGTTCTCAATCAATACTGCCATCCCACCTTCCTTTCCTGAATACCTTATATCCAAGAATATCTAGTACCCAGTTCTGCCCATCTTTGAGCTAGGTCTCTTATTGTCACAACATCATATTTTTATTTGGCTATGTCTGCAACTCACCAATCTTAGTTAACACACTTCACACATTCACATACATGCACTATAACTCTAATATAGACTATTATTTTTCCTCTTATGCTGAATCCACCTTATACCTTACTATTTCCTACTCTAGAATTATCTGGCTCTCCCAATATTTTTTGCAGCTTGGTGTTCTCTCCAGTATTACCGCCTGGTTCCCATATCCCTGCCAAGTTAGTTTAAACCCTCCCCCAATGACACTAGAAAATCGGCCCAAAAGGACATTGGTCCTGACTCTGTTAAGGTGCAACCTTATTTGGCCTGTACAGGTCCCATCTCCCCCAGAACTGATCCCAATGTCCCAAGAATCTAGAGCCCTCCATCCTATATCATCTCTCCAGCTATACATTCATCTGCTCTCTCCTATTTTTATACTCACTTGCATGGGGCACTGGGAGTAATCCAGGGACTACTACTTTTGAGACCCTGTTTATTAATCTCCTACCTAGCTCCCTATATACTGACTACAGGACTGCATTTCTCTTTCTACCTATGTGGTACCACGACTGCTGGCTACTCACCAATCCTCCTAGGGTGCTCTGCAGCTAATCAGTAACATCCTTAACCTTGGCACCAGGTAAGCATCAAAGCATCCTGGATTCACATCTGCAGCCTCAGAAATGCATGTCTATCCCCCTAACTATCAAAGGTCCTATCACTATTGCTCTTTCAGGCTTTTTCATGCCCACCTGTACAGCTAAGTCAGCTGTGGTGCCATGGACTTGCCTCTGGCTGTACTTCCAAGATGAACCATCACTTTCAACAGTTTTCAGAACTGAATACTGTTTGAAGAATGAGCTGCATTCAGGCAGGTAGGGCTGGATTTCCTTATTTCTTCTTTTTGACTGCCTTGTGGTCACTCATTCCCACTCTCCCTGCACATTCTTAAGCTGTGGGATGACCACATATATAAACATGCTACCCACGAAGCTCTGAATGTTGCACATGCACCACACTGACGCCAGCTGCTGCTCAAGCTCTGAAACCCAGAGCTCAAGCTGCTGCAGCTTGCACATATGGTTTTCCGGGACAAAGGAAATGGCCTGGAGTTCCTACATGGAACAGGATGTGCACTCCAGGGGTCAGCACTGCCCTACCATTCTCTATCTACCAAATAATTTACTTACTATTTTAAAAAAAAGACTCGTTACCCAGTCACTTCTTTTCTGTTGTCAGTTAAAAAGAGGGAGGTTAATTAAAATGCTTTACCTACACATATATAACATATGAAACTTTCCCAGCTCCTTAGACTTCCCTCCATATTTCAGAGAACAAAAACCAAACCTACAATACTCACCAGCCAATATCAACTCATGACCTTCCTGTGATATCACAGTTGGATATTTTTCCCTATCTCTGACTTCAGCGAACCTGACCTGCTTCGCGCTCCTCCCAGTCTAACTGAGTATTGTCTTAACTCTTTTGTTGAGACTCACACTTTTAGGGAACAAATTTTTATATGTAAATCTTAGGATGATTTTTTTTTTAAAAAACCATTACTCTTCCTTTGTCCCAAGGCAGGTGGTGATATTGGTTGCTCAAATGTAGGGACAAACTGAAACTTTCAAAGCCTTTAGCCTTTACATTTTAACCTTTTTCTTTATTAGGCCCACTGTATTAACCAAATGTGGAATAAGGGTGCCATAAGTTTAGGATAAAGGCATAATGAAAGCTAACATTTTCCATCTTCCTCCTGAGGCCTTGATGTCTTGCACAACCCATCAGCAAAGTGATGGAAGGTGTCGTTGACAGTACTAGCAAGCAGCACTGGCTCAGCAATAACCTGCTCAGAGTGCCAGGGCCACCCAGCTCCTGACTTCATTATAGCCTTGGTCCAAACATGGACCAAAGAGCTGAACTCAAGAGGTGAGGCGAGAGTGACTGCTCTTAACATCAAGGCAGGACTTGACCGAGTGTGGCATCAAGGAGCCCTAACAAAACTGGAGTCAGTGGGAATCAGGGGCAAAAACTCAATTGGTTGGAGTCATATCTCGCACAAAGGAAGATGGTTGTGGTTGTTGGCGGTCAATCATCTCAGTCCTGAAACATAGCTTCAGGAGTTCCTCAGGGTAGGGTACCAGGCTGCATCATCTTCAGCTGTTTCATCAATAACCTTCCCTCCATTATAAGACCACAAGCTCACCTCCTGACTCCCCAAGACCTGTCCAGCATCTACAAGGCACAAGTCAGGAGTGTGATGGAATACTCTCCACTTGCCTGGAAGAGTGCAATTCCCACAACACTCAGGAAGCTTGACACTGTCCAGAACAAAGCAGCCTGCTTGATTGGCACCACATCTACAAATTTTCCCTCCCTCTACCCCTGACACACAGTGGCAGCAGTGTGTACCATCTACAGGAATTCGCCAAGGCTCCTTAGACAACACCTTCCAAACCCATGACCACAACCATCTAGAAGGACAAGGGCAGCAGATAGATGGGAACACCACCACTTGGAAGTTCCCCTCCAAGTTGCTTACCATCCTGACTTGGAAATATATCACCATTCCTTCACTATCGCTGGGTCAAAATCCTGGAACTCCCTCCCTTACAGCACTGTGGGTGTACCTATACCACATGGACTGCAGCAGTTCAGGAAGGCAGCTCACCATCACCTTCTCAAGGGCAACTAGGGGATGGGCAATAAATGCTGGCCCAGCCAGTGAAGCCCACATCCTGTGAACAAATAAAAAAATAAGTGCTCATCTGCAAACATACCCAATGTTCACTATTTGCAACTCCTCAGATGCTGAAGCAGTTTGTGTTCATATGCAACAAGACCTGGACAATATCCAGGTGTGGGCTGATGTGTGGCACAAATGTTACTTGCCACTTAAGTGCCAGGCAATGGCTATCTCCAACAAGAGAGAATCTAACCATCTCTCCCTGACATTCAATGGCATTACCATTGCTGAATCCCTCACTATCAACATCCTGAGGATTACCATCGACCAGCAACTGAACTGGACCAGCTACATAAATACTGTGACTACAAGAGCAAGTCAGAGACTGGCAATTCTGTGGAATGTAACTCACCACCTGACTCCCCAAAGCCTGTCCACCATCTCGAAGGCACAAGTCAGGAGTGTGATGGAATACTCTCCACTTGTCTAGATGAGTGTAGCTCCGACAACTCTCAAGCATGACACCATCCAGGATCCAGCAGCATACATGATTGGCCATCCACGACCTTCAACATTGATTCCCTCCACCACCAATGCACAGTGGCAGCAGTATGTATCATCTACAAGATGCACTGCAGCAACTCACCAAGCGTCCTTCAACAGCACCTCCCAATCTTGTGACCTCCACCACCTAGAAGGACAAGGGCAGCAGATGCATGGGAACACCACCATCTTGACTTGAAACTATATTGCTGTGTCAAGATCCTAACAGCACTGTGGGTATTCCTACAACACATGGATTGCAGCAGTTCAAGGAGGTAGCAGACCACCACCTCAGGGGCAATTATTGATAGAAATAAATACTGGCCTAGCTAGCGAGGCCCATATCTCATGAATTAAAAAAAAACAAGATTTCCTATCCAACTGGTCTTGTTCAGCCATCATCCCCTCTGATACCCTGATCCTTATCCTCCCATTTCTTCTTGAAGCAGTTACTGATCTGGTGAACTGCTGGTGTCAATCAGTAATACAAGATAAAAATGACGACAACGGGAGTAGAACGAGGTTGCACGTACTGACTCTCCAGACTGCTGTCAGACATTCAGACCCACTTCCAAGATGTTGCCACAGTTTATGTATTGGTCCGTAGTGCTAACAGACCACAGGAACCCAGTCCTTAACTGTCCTTAACCCTCAGGAACCCAGAGGTGAGCTAAACCCCCTGTTCCACTGGAGGTCAGATTTCTCCTCTTCAGTGCTGATAAATCCTCTGTGGCATTCCAAACCCCAGGAGAATCTCCATAAAGCTATCAAACCAGGCAACTTTCACCCGTTTGCAGAAACATCTCAGAACCCTTCCCCTTGTGCTCCCAATTCTGCAACAGTTGCTTCTTCCTGCTAAAGCCCAGAAATCCACCAGTACTAAAAACCATAAGACTGCCCTCCCTCCTGCAGTAGTTGTAAATACAAGTTACCTACACCTTCAATCAGGCACATTTTACCCACCATTTGATATTTCATGCACAAAAATACATAGACTAGTATATTCTCCAAATCATTGTGAGCAATGTGTATGGAAATTTACCACTATCTTTTTCCAATACTATTTCATTTTACATGCTTCATCAGTTTGGTTGTTACCCATTCTGTTTTTAGTTTTCATCTTTATTACTAAATAAAAATGTATTGAAGATTGTTTAAGTTTCAATAAAACATTGTACATTGAAATATCTGATTCTTATCCCCATTGCACTTTGTCACTCAAGACTGGTGAGCATCAATTGTGCAATTATTTTCATGTCATACTGTTTTTCATTCATTTCACTGATTTTACACATTGACCCAACTCCAGTTCACTTTAATGATCAAATCTGTACTTTCCTGAGATGATCAATATTTCAGGCTCTTTACATGGTGCTAAATATGCAGTGTTATGGTTCTAAAGGTTTGTGTACTGTACAAATACTTTTGTTTCACTTTGTACCAATGGCAACAGAGTTAAGATTCTGAATTAAAAGCTGTCCGAAACAATAAAAATTGACTGGTCTCAATTAAGCTCCTTTGTGCTTGAAAATGTAACAAGTCAGGTTTTTGTTAAGAAATGTACCATGATTAATTTGGCTTTTCCACAAAATTTTTGAATCATAATTTATAAGCAGGCCATTCAGTTCATTTGAAGAGAGAGCAAGTTGGAAGCTTCCTCCCCCAAACACCACATTAAAAGAAACCAATTACTGCTCCCAGAGGCATATTATCACCACTCCTATCCCACCTAGCCCAGTTGCAGAGCCAAGCTCTCCTCTCCTGCCCGCCAATCTTCCTCTCCCCAGCAGCCTGCTGGGTTACGGATTCACATGTGCCGCTCAACCTTCAGTATCTCAACTAACTGGTCACGTGTGAATTTGCACAAGCTATTGGAACAAATGTGCATCACGCCTGAGCCAAATCCTGCTCTCTCCTGCTACCACACACAAATTTAGCGGAGGTCACAGGCACAATTAGGAGAGGAAATACCAGTAAAACAACCTCTTTTCTTTTCCACCACGGATGCCAAGGCTAGTTTTAGCAAACCTGACCAATGCCTGTACTTAAGCTAAACTCAGCCAGTACATCAGGAATCAAACTTGGAGCCGTTTTGGTCTGTTAGCAATTCCAGTCGACAACTTGTTGAGGCATCTAGGCAGCCCTAATAAAGTGTTTTCGTATTTAATATCCAAATTTGTCAGATGTGGTGAGGAGAGGAGGGTGTAGGGATTTGGTTTACTTTACCTAGTATTATGGATAAAAAAATAAATCATGGGTACCTTTAAACTGCAACCTTAGCACTGCTAAAAAGTAATTCCTTTGACATTGACAACTGAAAAGTGACACAATGATTCCAGCATCCAGTTCTGACTTAACTGACCATACAATGTAGTGCAAAACCTCCTAAACCAAATTCTCTCACGCTGCTTGAATTACTTACGGAGGGAAACAAACCAGGCTTATAAAGTCTAATGAAAAGTTATCTCAACCTGAAATGTAGGGCAGAATTTTATCTGTGACATATTATGCCCGATGGCAGAACTGTGCCGCTTCCACTCTCTTGCTTTTTCCCCCATTTCCCACACAATTACAATTAAAATTTAAAGTTCCGGCAATGTACATGGGAGATGTGTGAGAATCTGCAGCAGAAGCATTTCAGTGATGAAATCCACCATCAGCTGACAATGCTGCAGTTATGGTGGGCTATAAAAGAGCCTCCTAGTCAAACAGAGGCTCTTCATCATAGCCACAACTTTCCTGACCAACTCCATTGACATCAACATTAGACTTATTGATAGCACAAGGTGATTTTTCTTTCACATTTAAATTTTACTTGTAAATATTTCACATTAGGTTGGTTTCACTTTATTCATGTGTGCATCATCGTTATTTGTTGAGGCTAGCTTAGTTGGAGATCTAAATGTACTGGTATGCCTCACAGTTGGCATGCATTGATGGTCACATGGGAATTAGGGACATTTCCTTTACTGTGCAAGAAACAATGCTGTGTTTTTTGATCACTCTTTATTGAATATTCATGTTAATATCCAGTGTTGTACTCACCACTCTGTAGGGCACGGATGAACTTGTAGGCTCATCTGGCCCTCCCTTTCACGCTTTGTAAAGGACATTGTCCGAGATCACTTTCAGCAGGGATAATTGAAATGTAAGTGAACTCAAAGCCCTGCAAGGACTCTGTCAGCCAACACCCTGAGATGGACTCACATTTGGGCAGTATTGATACCACCCTTTAGGGCACTCATTTCCATACCTTCACTGACTGTCCCCACACCACCACCACACCCAAGATGCCAGGCCCTTCCCACTTCACTCCTCCATGCCTTTGACACCACTCTTTGTCTTTCCTTGGATTCGTCTTCCACTCCCCCAGCCTTTCAACACCCACCACCACCCCTCTCACCCTTAACTTGCCCTTTCTCGTCCTGTGCCTCCGTGCAAGTTGCCATTCCCCCTGCTCCCCTCCCTTGTGCCACAGATTTCAACAAAGAAAACCACGGACCTCAGGCACAGCAGCATGCCACCTTTAAAGAAATGTGAACCAGATACGAGATTCTCATACATCACTGACTTTATCTTGAAGGTAGGATGTAATTTTTTAAGAGTTTTATGCCAATGAATATTCACGACTTGCAAATCTATTACAAGTATGAACCTGCCACAGGACTGCATGAGGCTCGGCATGCTGCAAACACGCCACTAACTTAATCTCTGCATCTCAACCCACTATCGGGAAATCAAAATTTCGCATCCCACCTAATTCAATCACCCGCATGATACATTTCCCACCAATGTAGGTTCCATAAAATCTCCCTCATAAACTCTGTTTCTCTCCACAGATGCTGCCCGGCCTGCTGAGTATTTCCAGCATTTTTTATTAAAAAGTCCAAGTATGGGCTTGAATCAGTGGTAGTGTTCTTGCATCTCAGTCAGAAAAAAGTTATGGATTCCAGCTCACTCCTGAATAAGTGCACTTTTTCCTCTATCAGTTTGTCAATTAGAAAGAATATTCATTCATATATAGTGCAATTAAGAACATTATAAAGTACTTTGCAGCCGCTGAAGTTCTTTTAATGTAAGCAAATGTGACAATTTTATACATCAAGGTTCTCACAAGCAGCTGTGAGATAAATGACCAGGCCATTTGTCTCTTCAAAAAGTGCCAAGGGATCTCTCATGTCCAGAAACAGTGGCAGACAATGCTTTTGGATATCTCATCCAAGACGACCAAACCTTCAATGGTACAGCGTTTCCTTGCTACTCCATTGAAGTGTCAGCTTATGTCTCTGAAAGGAAGATTGAAACCCAGCTCTCTGATTCACAGGTAAGGCACTGAGCTAAGACCAACAGTCCTGTACATCTATTATTTTTGTTGATGTTTTCACTTCCTTCCTCCTCCTACTTCTTTTAAAAAATTACACTTTGTTAAAACAAGGTATCTTTCATAATGATTCTAAACAGAAAATGAACACTACGCAATTGTGTTGAATTTGAGGTTGAGCTCCAGGTTCACTTTCAGTGTAGAATACTGTTTTATCTTCAATTTATTACTCAACATAAATAGGTTCACTTTTCCCAGGCTTGTCTTACTTTAGGAGTGATACCTGGTGATCTTGAATGTTATTATTCATTGTGCTGGTAAAGGCATAAAGCAGAGCAGGAACAATGCAACAAGTAGATAACTGACAGCAACTCCAAAGCAACAACTGCTTACCCAAAATAGTTGTAGCTATTGTGGACCTGGTGTTTTTACAAACAACACTCACTCTTAACAAATGAGTTTCTTTATTGCTCGTCACAGTACATACTG
This sequence comes from Carcharodon carcharias, assembly GCF_017639515.1. Taxonomy (NCBI): domain Eukaryota; kingdom Metazoa; phylum Chordata; class Chondrichthyes; order Lamniformes; family Lamnidae; genus Carcharodon; species Carcharodon carcharias. The sequence goes on from NC_054473.1 coordinate 169,357,765, forward strand.
GACTGAAATTCTGGCCCCGATGGGGCTTGACATGGAGGTGGGCATGTAAATTTGCACGCCGGTTCCCTGGTCCATCCAGCCCCCAGGTCATTTTCCTAAAGGGGTGTGTGGGGGTGGTCAGCAGAGCTACCTGCCCACACACTACACTTAGCTGATTGACCACGATAAAGCCTTAAGGCCGCCTGGAATTTTCCAGTTGGCCTTCAGGTTCTTGGAGGCATCATGGAACAGCCCAGCTGCCTGGCATTGGGCTCCCAGCAACAGGCTGAGAAGCTAGGCGCTTCAGGCAGGCTTAAAGGCTGCAGCCATAGACCACCCTCTAGAAGGGTTCCTCCTTCACAATGGTGGCCCGGCTGGCTGCTGAGGCCATTTTCTATTGTAAAATTTAAAAAGTTGGAGGCTGCCTCTATCTTGGAATGCCTTCTCCTTCACTTACCTGAAAAGGTAGCCTGCTCTTTCTTCAGAGTTGGTGGGCCCCCTGGGTTAGCCCTCTAGCTTCAAGAGCCTGCCTGCCATCCTCTGGCCATTTATTCGGCAATTCAGGGAAAATCACAACTGGGTGACTGTTCACCACACAATGTCGGCTTCTGACTCTCATGGCCCATGAATGTGTGGTTCTAAGTCTGCAGGTAAAATCCGGCCCATAGAGTTATTATTCTTTTTTCTCATCTACTCCTGCAATGTACAGGAAAACACATCTCAGTTTCGCAGTCTATAGTCAAAGAATATATGTTTGCGGTTTGATTCCTGTCAGAAAAGAGTTGAATAAGGCAAACCTAGATTGATAAAAGAGCCATTTGCATCAAACTGTCGATGACTGAATTACAGCTGTCGTATCAGAGATGTTCAATCACACTGAAGAACAATTTATCTGTGCCTCTTTCAGTTTTACTGTGACTTAGGAAAAGACAGAGACAGACAGTAAATTTCCTTTTGCTTGCAATTGTCATTTAAGCTCTGTAATACAGCTTCTCTTACAATTACCTTATACTCTTCACCCACAACAATCAAGTTTTTAATCATTGTATTAAAACATTGAGAGTCAGTCACTTTCTCTAGTCTCCTGGTTCATAAACACCTCTGCTTCTGAGTTTACTTAATATTTTAATAGAACATGGTCTAGTTTATTTCATAATCTCTAAGCGATAGTGCCATTGTAATGTTTTATGCATTCTTCTACTTGCAATTCCTTCAATGAACAGGTCATTTGGTGCCAACAGCCTGACTAGCCTTTTTCTCAATATAACCTCTTTTATCTTTCTGGTACCCATTTCATTCTTCTCTTGATGTCTGCTTTTTTTCTGCTTTCCCCCCTCTATTTCTATCCAAGTTCCTTACATCTCAGAAAATGTAGCCGACTTGATCTGATTACAGACCCCCACTTCAATTTCTGCTTACTCAAGGAAGTCCCTTTGTTTATCTGCATATCACATTCCAATTTCACTGTCTTTTTTAAGATTGTGTAATTGGGTAAGGAAGCATTTGTTTTTCCTCGTGTATCATAAATCAAGAATAGTAGACCATTATCAGCTTACAGGCCACCCTCCCACTGCTGCTGTGCCTGAGGGACTTCAAACCCCTGCTGAAACTGCATCTGGCCATTGGTTATATTGGTTATGCAGCTGCAGCTAGTTTGCTCCAAGCCAGAGACACATTCGGCTGGGTGGAAGTATACTGTTACATCACTTCTTGATCTTATGGTGACCTCCAAGTTTGCTATCTTTTTGCCTTGAAACCAGTTCTGTACCTGCACACCTCCTGGATCTTCATTCCCATGGAAATATGTCTCACAGTGTGTGTCTTCCAATACCCTATCCTCAAACAGCTTCTGGACTTCACTCACCCGCTATATCTGCCTCCGACCTTGGACAACAGTGGCCGATGCTCCATGTTGACTTCATCTACCTATGTCAAAGCTTTCCCACCAGTTCGCTGACTTTAACTCTGGACTCCCTCCTATTGCTTTCTATCTAATTCCGTTTACTATCAGCATTCTTTGTATCCTAAGAACCTCTATGTAACCAGGCCTATGGAATGTGAGTTTTCTGTATGCATTCATGAGCACATAGGGGCTGCTACTCTGGGCTTGGGCAATGACTTTTATTTCCACATCTTTCTCCCTTTTCTTTTCAAACTTCCGTTCTCTTTGCCCTTCTTTCTGATTGGTATGTTTCCTTTCTTTTCTCCCTCTTCAGGTAGGCTGCCCTCCCAAATACCTACCCCAATCCTGCAGTGCTCCTCAATCTTCCTATTTTCCTGCTGCCATCCCAGGCTTGACTCCCTCTTAGATAAGTCTACAGCTTCCCTATATCCCTCTCTTGACATCCTCCCCCCAAGTGTACCCTCAATGATCCAGAATGTTATGGAAGGTGTTGTCAATACTTACTCTCAATAACCTGGTGAGTAAAGATGAGTTTGGGTTCCACTAAAATCACTAGGCTCCAGACATCATTATAGTCTTAGTCCAAATATAGGCAAAAAAAAGCTGAATTTCAGAAGCAAAGTGAGAGAGTGACTCCCTTTAATATGGTAAACATTTGACCAAGTTTAGCATCAAGGAGCTCTTGTAAATTTGAAGTTAATAGGAATTTCATGCTTCAGTATATTCTGAACTTTCAAACTAATTTTTATATTTTAAAACTGATCACAAAGGGCTGCAAAAGACAGCAGCCCAAGGATCACCTGATTTCTTTTGTGGATTGATACCAATCCCCTGTCTCAAGAGGGAACAAAAGGAACATTCCAGACCGATGTTGAATCAATGCCTTTTCCTGAAATTAATTCAAAAGGGTAAATCAATTGAATGGCTCATTCAAACAAAGACACAGGTTGTCTCAAACTCTCAAGGTGTCAAACAACAATACAGGATGATTGGAACCAACACAGACACCACCCTTTGTTTGTAAAGAAGAATTTAGAACTTTAAAAAGGTCACGTGATGAGACAACCATGTTTTCTGTGTGCTTTTAAATCACCAAGAAGCTTCTTTCAGACAGAGTTCTAGCAAAAGCGATTGAATTAGCTGTAGGCCACCAAGGAGCCAAGCTAATAACAATACCTTGAAAGTTGGAGGTTCCAACAGAGAGGGAAGGACTCCCCCAACCTGGGCCATCTGAGAACCAACCTTCTAGAAATTCGACTACAAGAGACCTCACAGCCTGCTGATCACCCTTCGCTTTACAAGGCCTTCACTTCAATTCAAACATCAATTTCATCTAACAAATTACTGGCCTGCCATGAAAAAGACTGAGATAATTGTAAGCTATAATAGTATGTAGCCTTCATCTGCATCTAATCTTTGAGGGTCTAAGAGAGCGTATGTGAGACAAGTGAGTGAAACATTGTGTCATTTTGGAATAAGTGCATCATAATAAGTGACCTTTTTTATTTTTAAAACTCACTAAAAGCTTGCTGCTGGGTTTATTTAATTGAGCACTGTCTCTGAGGGTCTGAAAACACTCACCTCATACATACAAACATACTGATCATGGGCAGTAAAAGAAAACACAAATTCGGCCCATGACAGGGAATCAGAGAAAACTTTCCAATGGCCAGAGTCATCTAACACAAAAGGAAAATGGTTGAGGTTGCTGGAGACCAATCATCTCAGCCCCAGGACACTGCTGCAGGAGTTCTTCAGGGCAGTGCCCTAGGCTCATCTAGCTTTACTTCTACTTACTTTTTAATTTCTACTCACCTCCTGGCTCCCCAAAGTCTGTCCACCATCTAAAAGGCACAAGTCAAGAATGCAATAGAACACTGTCCGCTTGCCTGGATGAGTGCAACTCCAACAATACTTAAGGAGTTTGGTACCCTCCAGGACAAAACAGCCCACTTAGCTGGTATCCCAACTACCACCTTAAACATTCATTCCCCCTACCACCAGCACACCATGGGTGCAGTGTGTACCTTCTACAAGATGCATTGCTGCAACACATCAAAACTTTGTTGACAGCACTTCCCAAACCCACTTTAGAAGGACAGGGGGCGCCAGGGACCACCTCAACTTGCAAGTTCCCTTCCAAGTCAAACACCATCCTGACTTGGAACTGTATCACCGTCCCTTTATTATCACTGGGTCAAAATCCTGGAAGCCCCCACCTTTCAGCACTTGCCGGACAGCAGCAATTCAAGAAGCTGGCTCACCACCACATGCTCAAGAGCTGTTAAGAATGTACAATAAATACCTTTGACACACACATCCCATGAATTATTACAAAAAAGTTTTGATGTGAACTCCAACCAATCTTTTTCAAACTCTTAGGAATTGCTTAGGAATACTTCCAAGGTCTCACTTTTAAGGAGCTGTTACATTCCACACATTACTCTATACAACTCATTAATTCATAGTTTTTCAACCATGGAAGCTTCCTTCTATGCCTTTTACATATCATCACAATTCCAGACGATGGGAAAATCAGTACCTCTGATATACAGGATGAGAAAGGCCCTTATATTCCCCAGAAATAGTCAGAACATTTTTTAAATGAATAAACACAATTATTATCTGCTGTCTACCGCATTCAATAGCAGAATATGGATTTTCAAGATCAACTTTCTGTTTACCTGGGGAGAGGCAGCGATGGAACGAAAGCACCACAAGAATAGCAACACCCAGAAAAAAAATATATATCTTGCCAGATCAGCCACGCACAATGTATGTCTCATTTTTCTAAGACACTGCCCCTCTGTGCAGCACAAATGTAGCAACATCATAATGGCACTAAAATATAATATGTGCTACTCTTCTGGATGCTCTTTGCCAACTTTGGTGCAGAGGCAGGTTTCTTCATCCCAGCTACCAAATCAGATCCCTAACCATTGACTCCATCCAACTCCCTGGCCACTTTCTAAAACAGACCATCTGCAACTGTGGCTTTCTATGTGACCCTGAGCTGAGCTTCCAACTATATATCTGCTTCAAAACAGCCTACATCCCATCGTCGGAACGTAACTTGTCTCTGACACTGCATCAGATCAATTGCTGCTGTAATTTCTCAATCATGCCTTTGTTGCTTCTAACCTTAACTATTCCAATGCTCTTCTGGCAGGCCTCAAATCTTCCACCCTCCACAAACTTGACATCCAAACCTTGGCTGCCCATAGCCTAGCTCACAGCAAGTCATGATTACATATCATCGCAGTGCTTGATAGCCCGCTTTAGCTCCCAGTTTGGTAGCATCTCGATTTTAAAATTCTACCCTTGTTTTCAAATCCCTCCATGACCTGGCTCCTCAATATTAGTGTGATCACCTCCAGCCCTACAGTCCTCTGAGATCTCTACACTATTCCTATAACTGACTGCTGTGCACCTCAATTTTCACTGCTCCTCAATTGGCAGCCGTACCTTCAGCCGTGTAGGACCCAAGCCATGGAATTCCCTCTTGAAACCTCTTCAACTCTCTAGCTCTCTCTCCTCCCTTAAGATACTCTTTAAAACATATCCCTGTGACCAAGTTTTGGGCCACCTCTCCTAATGTCTTGTGCAGCTCAGGGCTAAATTTTGTTTGATAACGCACCTGTGAAGTGCTTCGGAACATTTTACTATATTGAAAGGAGTTATATAACTGCAAGTTGTTGTCGTATTTGGCAAAGGCTCAGATAATTCCACAAAAATCTTCTACCTGCGCCGGAAGGATGGGCAAAGATGCCAATAAAGAATTCAGAAGAAACTTCTTTACACAAAGTATTTAAAATGTGGAACTTGGTACCACATGGAATAGTTGAAAGGAATAGATGCACTTAACAGGAATCTAGATAAGTACATGAGGGAGAAATAAATAAAACGATATGTTGATAGCGTGCGATGAAACTGTGCAGGGAGGTGGTGTTTTTGGAGCACAAACATTAGTAGACCAGCTGAACTAAATGGCCTGTCTCTGTGTTGAAAATTCCATGCAACTAACTCAATTATTTAAAGTCAAAATTTGATGCAATCCTCCTGAAAGGTTCCAGTGAGTTCTTACGCAAAAGCAATATAATGCAGATGTTCGAAATCTGAAATAAAGACAATGCTGAAAATACTCAGCAGATCTGACAGCATCTGTGGATAGAGAAACGACGTTAGCATTGCAGGTCGATGACATTTCATCAGAACTGGGAAATGGTAGAAATGTAATAAATTTAAGCAGGTGAAATTCAGAGGTTGGAAAAAGAACAAAAGGGAAGGTCTGATAGGATGGAAGGTGTGAGACATTAAATGACAAAGTAGGTGGGTGTGCACAGCCAAAGAGATTAGTAGTGGAATGAGTAAAGGAAGGAAAGATGTATCCAGAGGAGGTCTGAATGGCAGTATCATGAACAGCTGCCACCTGAAACCAAAAACAGGAGAAACAATTAAGACTGAAACATGCACAAAAAAGGAAAAAAAGTGTGAGCATTGTTGAACTTGTTGAATTGTTTTCGGGTGACAGCTGCTCATGATTTATTCTGCGATTCACATCTTCTCCGGACAAACCTTTTCTTTCTTTACTTGTTCCATCATCACTTCCTTCAACTCTGCACAATCAACTCTTTTGTTGCTTAATGTCTCTCGTCCTCCGCCCTATCATAGACCTTCCCCTTCATTCTTTTTCTACCCTCCCACATTTCACCTGTGTGAAACATTTTAGATTTCTCATTCTCCCGGTTCTGATGACAGGTCATTGACCTGAAATATTAACTCTATTTTTCTCTCTACACAGATGCTGCCTGCACTGCTGAATATTTCCAACATTTTCTGTTTTTTTATTCCAGTTAGACTTTTCTGCCACGTTCTCCTAGGCTGTGCCCCCCCTCCCAAAGATTTGCCAAACAAATCACCAGCATGCAAACAGAAATTTCCACATTCTTAGCCTTGGGATTCATTCTTACTGGCGCAGGTGGGAGCCTGAGAAAAGAAAGGATTCCCAAATGGAAGGTTCTTTCCTTTGCAGGGATCTTTCCATGCAACATTGGAGATTTGGGATGAAGGGTATTGCAGACAGTAGTGGCCTAAATGGGGTGCTGAACCATTTGAGAGATATCCAAGCCATGTGTTACTTCTGTGCCCTGAAGGAAATCATCTACCATATACACGTGGACTGCAAGAAGTTGCAGCCCCTATTTTACTATCTAAAAGTGTTACTCCTCAAATTCTGGCTAAACTTCAGACCTGTACTTCTGATTCTTGGTGACCCAGGGTATGCAGGGGAGAAGGCAAGTGGGACCTCATGGGACTACCCCTGGGTTTGGTGCAAATTCATGGGTCCAAAATGAGTGCGACCTGCAGGGATGTTGATGTGGCAGCATGCCGTTCTTCCATGGTCTTGCCACACTAGGTGGCCCTGAAGAGGAACATGCGGAGTCCACTAATATGCTGAAGGCTTTCTGTGACTATTGGGCACCACAGGAAGTACAGTGTTTAGTCGACAGAGATAACAGTAAACTTATTTTGTTTTAATGTAAGTTTCTTTAGCTTTGATTGAACTTCAACAAAAACAAGAACTACTTGCATTATACAGCACATTTATCATAGAATCATAGAATAGTTACAGCAGAGGAAGCCATTCGGCCCATCATGTCTGTACCAGCTCTCCATAAGATTAATTTAGCTAGTGCTACCTACACCCCACCTCTGCATAGCCCTACAAAATTTTCCTCTTCAGATAACGGCCCAATTCTCTTTAGAAAGTTACGATTGAATCTGCCTCCATGACACTCTCAGACAATGCATTCCAGATCCAAATCACTGACTGCACAAATAAGCTTTTCCTCATGTTGCCACTGTTTCTTTTGCCAATCACCTCAAATCTTTGTCCTTTAGTGCAAAAAAACACCTCAGTGCTTCAAAGGAGCATAATCAGCCAAAATACCGAGGCAAGCAAAGAATGGAACATTTCAGGCCAAAGATCTGCCATGATTATATCAAATGGCAGTGCAGGTTGGAGGGGCCATATGATTTACTCCTGATCCTATTTCTTAAGTTATTAGGACATGTGACTAAAAGCTTGGTGAAAATATCAAGCTTTAAGAGGTATCTTAAAAGGGGAGATAGAGAAGAAGAGGTTTTAGCAGGGAATTCCAGAGTTTGGGGTTTACACAGCCAAAAGCAAGTTTGCTAAGGAAGGGCATAGGACATTGGGGATGCACAGAATTGGAGGAATTGCAGAGTTCTTGGAAGTTAGGGCTCTAGGGTGCTACAGGATGGATGGATAGATGGATGGGAATGGGGGTGGGGGGGAGGAACTGATGGAGGAATCTGAAGGCAAGGATTGGAATTTTAAAATTGAGGCATTGCTGAACTGGGAGCCAGTGTTGGTCAGGGAGCAAGTAGGCGATGATTGAAGGCGATTTAGAGATTAGCGGTGCCTGCTCAAACAGGTTAGTTTACCAGCTAGTAGCCCTAGGGTAACCCCAGCGACACCTTCAATTATTTAATATATAAAAAAAAATTAAAGCACAAAAAAAAAGGCGCGGCCAGTTGCTCAATATAAAGACAGATACGTGGCAATAAGCCTACAGCCCAATTGTCACCTTGCCGAATGCAGGAGCTGGGATCTTGGTGCGAGGACAGGTGTTTGCTACCTGAGTGTGGGTGGGAGGGAGGAGGCGATGGTCATAAGCACTCCCTCGGTTATTTTTTTCCCCCCACTTTTAAAAGTCAACATTTAACACGACTCCCCCGCTTCATTCGCTGAGGGACAAATCCCTGACTTAAAACCGCCGCCCTTCACAAAACAAACATACAAGAGGAGAGGAAAGGGGGTGGCGGGGGGAAATTTACCATGAAGCCAACACGAATTCCCAAGTTCTTCGAGAAAGTTTCCCACGTCTTCTCCCGGAAGAAGAAGTACCAACTGATTCAGGACAGTGACTTCGACGGCAAGGTGAGTGCCTGCTTATTATGGGATGCGGTGCTTTGCCTTTGCTATGGGATCAGGGCTCGTTCGCGGGCTGGGACTTGGCAGGTGGTCCTGGGCTCGAGCTACACCCCTGTCCTGCTGGTCACTTCAGAAAACAAAAAGCTGCATTTTCATTCTGCTAAAGGAACCAATATTTTTAACAACGTTTGTTTCCCCCCGCCCCCCCCCCTTTTTTTTCCTTTGCTAATACTGAAAATAACCCTTCTTGTCAAATGTTGACAGTAAGGGGGGGATGTTACATTTATTCATTTTTTTTTCTCAAATGCTCGTGGTTTTCTGGGGATTCTTTTTTAAAAAAAATTAAATCGTGTCCCTTTTTTAAAAAAAAAATATACAAAAGAACGAAATGTTGAATTTTCTGGCCCAGAGGTTGGGCGCGGAAGTGGGTCTAACTGATAAGCTCTTCCAGCAAGCCAGCACAGGTATGATGGGCCGAATGTCCTCCTTCCCTGCAGTGCGATTCGATGAACAATACCTAAAGTGGTAAGTTTTCTGCCAAAAAAAAAAGTTGGCAGCTGTTTTTCGTGGTCATGACCTGTGCTTTTCTTTTAGTTAATCCAACCGAAGTATTGAAGATATGTTTTAAAGATAGTTGCTGACCTTTTTTTAACCTTTTTAAATAAAAGATCGAGGCTATTGTTTTTAATTGTGGTTCTTTGGGGGTCTCAGACTGCATTTCCAAATGACTACAGCATTGCTGATTTATCATCTTGCAGTTTTCACAATAACTGTCACTTTTTGCTTATACAGGTGGCATTTCTAGGCCTGTACACTAGATCCCTTCTTTCATTGCATACACATAGCATTTCACCTGGTTTTACAATACTATTAAATAGACTGTCTTGAAAGAATTACTGAACCTAATATAGGCATTTTATTTTTTACCTGGTATGCAGTAGATGAAAGAACATTTATCCTTGGGTATGTCTGCAATGTACAATGGCCAAAGGAGTTTCAAACAGCTCCCAGCTGTACAAAGAATTAAGTTTAAAGTATTAAGTGTACGTCTCTCTGATGCTTTCCATCATTTGAAATATTACTGCTATGATATGGGCTTTCTACTTAAAATTCAAAACAAGAGTCAGCTGTCACAGGTAAGGCTGCACTCCCTATGCTCAGAAGCTTGCAAAATGTGCCTACGATATATTTTCTGGTGTGAACTGTGTTTATTTTTCTCTTATGATTATGCCCCGTAATTATGCAGGTGTGCATGTGTTAGATGGTAGCATAGTGGTAATGTCACTGGACTAGTAAACCAACAGTTTAGGCTAATCCTCTGGGGATACTAGTTCAAATCCCACTGCGGCAGCTGGAGGAATTTAAATTCAATTAATAGAACCTGGAACTGAAAGCTGCTCTCACTAATGGTAATCATGTAATCAGCATCAATTGTTATTAAAAACCCATCTGGTTCACTAATGCCCCTTTTAGGGGAAGGAAATCTGCTGTCCTTACCTGGTCTGGCCCACATGTGACTCCAGACCCACAGCAATATGATTGACTCTTAACTGCACTCTGAAATGGCCTAGCAAGCCACTTGAATCAAGGGCAGTTAGGGATGGATAACAAATGCCGGCCTTGCCAGCAATGCCCATATCCCATAAAAGAATAAATAAATAGCCATTAAATTGCCAAAAACAGCAAAGGAAGAGGAATAACTCATTTGGCCCATTGAGCCTGCTCCACCACACAAACAGATCATGACTGATCATCCATCTCTGTGCCATTTAGCCTCATATCCTTTGATGTCATTAGTATCCAGAAATCTATCAATTTATGTCGTGAATATGCTCAGTGATTGAGCTTCCACAGCCCTTTGGGGTAGAGAATTCCAAAGATTCACCATCCTCTGAGTGAAGAAATTCCTCCTCACCTCAGTCTTAAATGGCCTGCTCATGTGTCTACGTTTCTAAACTCACCAGCCAGGGGAGCCATCCTATCCACATCTACCCCGTCAGCATGTAAGCATTTTGCAATTTTCAGTGAGATCACCTTTCATTCTTAGAAACTCCAGAGAACACAGGCCCAGGTTCCTCAATCTCTCTTCATAAAACAATCCCGCCATACTGGGATTAATCTGTTGCCCTCCCTGTGTGGCAAGTATATCCTTCCTTAGATAAGGAGACCAAAACTGTCCACAATACTCCAGGTGCAGTCTCACAACAGGTCAGGCTGAAAATTACTGAACAGTATTTATTAAGAGGCAAAAGTAACAAACAAAATGGTTCAATCAGCACAATAAGTATAATTCTAGAAAACTTGATTTCTCACCAGTGCTTTAAAACCATTTGAAAACATTGGCCCTTTGCAGTAACTTTCATCAATTAGTCTACATGTCCTCGGTATTATGAAAAAAACCACTTGAGTCCGGGTAGCCTTCAGTCTGTATGGTGAGAAGCAAACTGAAGCATCTGGTCTGTCAGCCTGGTTGAGTCACTTTGCCTTTTTTAGGTTGAACTAGTACAAAAAGAACATTTAAAACCGAAAACTATGATTTTACAATTAATCAAGTCATTCAAATATGTGCTAACAAAGCCTGGCAGGAAATGACAACAGACTATTAATAGCTTAATAACTATGAATTTGTTATCCTGGACATTAATCCTAGCTTTACAACTCAAGTGCATGAAAAGAAAATGGCTTTGTAGATTCAAAGCAAAATCATTTGTGCCTTCATTTCAGGTGAAAATAAGTAACTGCTTTTGTCCTCCAGTACAACTATTTCCTTTACTCCATTACTCATTCGTTCACTGTCTGGGATCAAGTTGAAGAAAACACCTTTTTTAAAAAATTTTTTTAATTGAGGATTTTTCTGTGACTATTCTTTTGTTGGTCCCTATGCAAGAGACCAAGTTCACAGGGCATAAGGCATTTGCTGCTCTCCAGAATTATGCATGACATCCAAGTGTTAGAGCTGCTTTTGGGAACTCTGTGTCACTTTAGAACTATTTGAATGAGGTGGCAGAAGGAGGAAATTTGGTGTTTCGCAGTAATGGGAATCTAGCTATGAGGTAGTATGTGCTCTTTAAATAAGTAACTACTTTATTAATGTATACCCACTTCATCAATCACTAATTTACAGTCCAGCAGGAAGCATTTTGTGGCTAAATTTTATGTGCAGAGTTGAACAATATTAAAAAGAATATGTGAAAGGTGGTAACACAATGTGATGATCTCCATTTAGAAAGTTATTCTACAGAAATGCATTTTGTCTGTGACTCTCAAAGGCACTTCCAATGAAAACTATCACCTCCTATGTTATGAAGTAATCTATTAAAAACATTTTTTTTACTCTTTCATGGGATGTGGGTATCAATGGCAAGGCCAGCATTTGTTGCCCATCCCTAATTGTTCTTGAACTGAGTGGCTTGCTCAGCCATTCGGAAGGCAGCTAAGAGTCAACCATATTGCTGTAGGCCTGGAGTCACATGTAGGCCTGACCACATAAGGATGGTAGATTTTCTTCCATAAAGTACACCAGTGAACCAGATGGGTTTTTACAATAATTGATGATAGCTGTCATGGTTACCACCATTACTGAGACTAGTTTTATATTCCAGCTTAGTTAATTGAATTTAAATTCCACCAGTTACCATGGTGGAATTTGAATCCATGTCTCCAGGGCATTAGTCTGTGCTTCTGGATTATTAGCCCAGTAATATTACTATTACAGCACCATTTCCCTGTGTAAAAAAAAATATAAAGCCGGTCACAACCACAGGATATCCCAAATGCTTTCCAACCAATGAAGTACTTTTGAAGCGTAGTCACTATACAAGAAATGTCTGTCAATCTGCATGTAACAAACTCCCACCACAACAGCAATGTGATAATGACCAGATGATGTTGCCTGCGGAGTAACTATTGTTCAGTACACTGGGGATAGATCTAGTGTTTGTCAAATTAGTTCCATGGGATCTTTTACACCCTCCTGAGAGTACAGGCAGGGCCTTGTCTAAATTTTTATGTCTCATCCAAAAGTTGGCACATTGGTCAGGCCTTCAATACTGCACTGAAATGTTAGCTTTGATCATTGTTCTCAAGTGCTGGGGTGGGATTTGAATCCACAGCCTTATTACTCCGAGGAGAGTGCAACCAACTGAACCTATTGAATATCATGTTCCCTTCAAACACTTTCTATGTAAGGAAAGCTTAAAAAAGTCAGTATCTTACTTATACCAATAATGATTAAACTAAATATAATTGAACTGGATTTCATGATTTATCTGAAGCTTCAGTCTTTAAACATGCAGCTTGCTCCCAGGACTCAAAGAATAAAAAACAAAAATGCTGGAAATACCCCAGCAGCAGCTGTGGAGAGAATCAGAGTTATAATTTCAGGTCGATCACCAGAACTGGGGAAAGATAGAAATGTAATAGGTTTTGAGCAAGTAAAAGTGGGGAGGAAGAACAAAAGAGAAGGTCTGTGATAGGGTGGAGTGCAAGCGCGATTAAATGACCTGCCCTCCAACTAATTGTTGCCAGACATCAGAAAAATGTGGCAAGGGTTCCAGATTAATATGGAGTGTAAGAGTAAGAGCTGAAATGCTTTGCGACACTGTTAAAGCCTCTTCATCATTTAAAAAGCATGAGTCAGGATGGAATGCTCATTTCTCAGCCAGATGCAATACAGCATAACTGAGAAGCTTTGGCACCATTCAGATGAGAACGGATGCTTGATTGGTGCCTCTGCCACTGGACTCATTATGCACCCCTTCCCCAGTAGCCTAATGTGGCTTCTAAGCAGCCCACTTCACCAGTATCCCATCCACACCTTTAAACATTCACCCCCGATGCGCAGTAGCAGCAGTATGTACCATATACAAGGTATACTACAACAATTCACCAAGGCTTTTTCAACAGCACCTTCCAACCCCGCAACTTCTACCACCTGGAAGTACAAGGAACCATCTCCCACAGGAAACCATCTTTCCTTGACATTCAGTGACATTACCATCGCTGAATCCCCACCATCAACTTCTTGGGGTCACCATTGACCAGAAACCTAACTACCAGACAAGTGACATGTCTTTGGGTTGGTCCCAGGAAGACTGGATGAACCTTCAAGATTCGTGGAGTATATAAAGGAATTCCTGGAAGTAAATGGAAAGTATAACCAAATTCAAAGCATAAGCAATTATAACCTATAGCGTTGATGGTGCTTGCTTTGTTTAATTCTTATAGACAAAGTTTATTGGCTCATCAAAAGAGTAAAAAGTGAAATCTTGTGGCATAATTCTTTTGGTGAATTATTGGATGTTCAGATTTCTCTTTAAACCTTTAATAGTCCCTAACAGGATTGTAACAACACAATACAGTTTTTGCTCATTGAGAAGCACCACAGATATGATATTCCCTGCATGGCAAATCCAAGAAAAATGCAAGAAACTTTACCGACTGTTGTATGTGGCATTTTCAATCTCACAGAAGCGCTTGACTCTGTCAGTCATGAGTATCCTTCTCAAATGTGGCTGCCCTCAGAAATTTGTTGCTATCCTCCGCCTACTTCATGATGATAGGCAAGCTGTGATCCTAAACAACAGAACCACCACACGCTCTATCTCCATGAAGAATGATATCAAACAAGGATGTGTCTTCACACCAACCCTCTTCTCCAACTTCCTCACTGCAATACTGCACCATACCTCCAGAAAATTACCCACAGCTGTGAATATAGCTTACAGAATAGACAGGGAAGTGTTAAATCTACGCTGCCTTCAATCCAAAACCAAAATCACATCAACTTCATTAACTAATCTCAGGTATGGAGATGACACTTATGTATGTGCTCTCACTTAAACTGAACTCCAGATCATTGATTCTTTCCCCAAAGCATATGAGGAAGTGGGCCTTTCACTAACACCCCAGAAAACTAAGATCCTCTTCTAATCAATTCCCTTAGCAAATCTCCCCCTGTTGAATTAAGATCAGTGGCGATATCCTGGAAACTGTGGACCATTTTCAATATTATTTATTTATTTATTTATTCCATACAATACACACAGTACAAATGATCATGATCACACGATTTAAGGCAATTGCAAGATTCAAATACATCAATACATATGAATTATTCTTATGTTTGTGTGGAGGGGAAGTCATAAGCATTTGCTTGAAGGTCGACTCCCCACAAATAGAGAAGGGAAGTCTTGGGAGCCTCCTGTCAATGAAAGCAGATATAGATGACTGAAATTCATTGTCACCCCCAATCTGCCACCTGAGCCTCTGGATCTCTGAGGGAAAGAGTATTTGAGGACCAGGATCTCAAACTTGAGACAGTCTTGGTTTGCTAGGCAATAGTGATCCCCGTGCTGCAATATGTTTTGGAGGCTTGGACAACCTACAGCAGACACCTCAAAGCACTGGAGAAGTACCAGCAACGATGCCTTCGCAAGATCCTCCAAATCCGGTGGCAGGAAATTATAATGTCAGAAATGTAGGTCCCTTTTAAGAGTAAACCAGGACCAGCTTCAGAATGAATTGAGAGCAGGTGATGCTTATTGAAACCTGTACTTAAGAGCTGGGTTTTTCCCCAGTGGGGAGGGTTTTGCTCCTGGACAGGGAGAGGAGCCAGAAGGGAAGGGTGGAAACTGGCATTTGTACTTAACATTTAACAATAAAACAGTGTGATTCACAGAATATGTTCCGTAAATGGATATCCACCTAATTAAACAAGAAAGACAGCCCAACAGCAGCATTCTCTCACATGCCAATATGCCCACATCATGATGCTAATCATTCAAAACCAGCTCTGCAAGGCAGAACAAAGCAACTGCTCTACTCTAAACTCAGTCACAGCAGGAGACTCCAGAATTTTTTTTTTTATTTGTTCGTGGGATGTGGACATCGCTGGCTAGCATTTATTGCCCGTCCCTAATTGTTCAGAGGGCATTTTTAAGAGTCAACCACATTTCTGTGGGTCTGGAACCACATGTAGCTTCCATTCATAAACCAGTTGGGTTTTTTTTAACAACAATAGACAATGATTTCACGGCCATTGTTAGACTTTTAATTCCAGATATTTATTGAATTTAAATTCTACCATCTGCCATGGTGGGATTCAAACCCAGGTCCCCAGAGCATTACCCTGGGTCTCTGGATTAGCAGTCTAGTGACAATACCACTACACCACTGTCTCCGCATGAATGTCCTTAAGACATCTCTGAAAGTGTCAAACATCTCTGATCACTCATGAGGTCCCTGGCTTGTAACCAACCAAAACAGAAAAGGTTCATTTGGGCAAGTACGGAACACATCGAGAGACTTTTGGGATATGCAGAGGCAAAGTCGAGTCTTGGAGAAAGCACAAACCTCCAAACAACTCACCTATCCGATCCTTCAAGTGCCACCTGTCCTGCAGTGGTGGAGTCTGCAGATGACACATTAGACTTATCACCCATCTCCGAACCATCAAAATGGAGTGGAAGTAAATCATCCTCAATCCCAAGGGACTGCCTAAGAACGGACTGCAGCAACTTAAGCCTCCTTTGACAGCATCTTCCAAAACTGTGACCTTTACCACCTGAAAGAGCGAAGACAGACAGGAGATGACTGAGAATACTAACACCTGCAATCTCCCATCCAATTCACACACCATCCTGACTTGGAACTACGTTAGAACTCCTTCATTGTCGCTGGGTCAAAACCCTGGGACTCCTTAACAGCACTCTGGCTCACATCCCAAGAACAAATTAATAATAAAATCCTTTTCACTTTTCTTGAACATAAGTGTAACAATTGGTATTGCAGCTGTTAGCAATGCTCCTATGATCAAAGAGGGGAACCAATTTATTTTTCCACCTGCTGTGGGCAAGAAAAGCACTCTGAAGTTTTAGATACCTTGTTTTCCAAAGGAAGACTGATGTGTTAGATAGGAATCTTGGATTTGAACAGATGAGGCTCTTTAAGATATAGGAGAGACTTGTGCACCTAGGCTTTAGCTTGAGAGGGACATGATCCAAGTCCTTTAAAATGCTGAAAAACCCACTAGATGTAAGCAAAGTATTTAGCTTATATTGGGGGACGGAACTAAAAGGACTGTTAAACTTATAAGCTTCATAATTGTATTATGTTTTATGACTGTAGGTTTAAATTTAGGGTGATTGAAGGGGATCATGTGATCTGTTCTGCAGCCTGCCTAACGATAAGCCTGGGTGGTTTGATTGTTGGAGATCAAAGGAAGACTTGGATTGTTTTACTGGGAAGAAGGTGCAAGGTATTTACACTTGGAGCCAATAGCTGCAGTCTCTGAGTGGGTAGACTGAATCTCCCAAAGTCCCAGAAAGATGTTGCAGGTGTCAGGTTGTAAATGGTATGCTGTAAATGATCCATTTTATTTCTAGGTGAAAGCAAGCTGGGTCCCAGGATAGCTAATTAGCATTTCTGCCTGAATGCAAAGTTACTGTGTTTCACGTTGTCATGGGGAAGAGTGCCTGTGCCCTGTTATGATCCACATAGAGACCAATAACTTTTTAAAAGATGTTCAAATTTCCCGTTAAAAGCTGAAAGAATGACATGTCAAGGTTTCACATAACAAATGGCTAAAAGCACGATTGACTAAACACTTTTCTTTTTGTGGACAATTTGCACTTTAAACTACAGAGAGGGACATTCCCCTTTTATGCACATGGCACATTGTACTTCCAGAGGAAGCTATTTTTGAGATCAGGTTACAGGCTTCCCCATAAATCAGTAACTATCTCAGACAGACATCAGCAGAGAGAAAAGGCTACTTGTGCTTTGAGATTTACCACAGACAGATGCAGGAGGGAGACGGTCCCTAGTTGAGGAGACACATCCTGCAGCTTTCCAAGGATTCCAGGAGCTCTATCCTGGCATAGTGGGGGAAAGAAGAATCATCAGAATAGGCTTTACTGTCTGTGGTGGATTTAAGAAGCCCTCTGAAAACTGAGCAAAGTGCCTAGAGATGGGCCTGGTGAAATGGTGATATGAGAACCCAGTGAAAACTGGGGGCAAGTGTGGACTGTTTGTTATAAAGACCGCCCTGGGGAGTGTGATAAGTGTCAAAGGGCAATGTTCCCCTCTGCAGTTTAAGGTACAAGTTGCCCACAAAAAGAAAATAGCTTTTAGTTAATAGTGCTTTTAGAATTTGTTACAGTAAAAGTTTTAAAATGTGAAATCTTGTGTCATTCTTTCAGCTTTTAACTGAAAGTTCAAATCTTTTTTTTTAAAAAAAGTTATTGGTCTCTATGGGGATTATAACAGGACACAGACTTAACATTTGCTTCTTTAGGTAAGATTAAGCCTGTTGCATATTGAAGTGCATCTGTGGTACAAATTCCCAATAAAAGGCATTTGTGCTTTAAAAGGAATTAAAATCTTGTTGGGAATAGGGTCATAAGGGTGGTCATTAGGATAGGTGCAGACGAAGATGAGAAACTACACAGAACAAGCAAGATGCTTCTATGGCTAGAGGAGGATTCGAATCTGACAGTTCAGAAGTTGTTTTAAGCAAGAGTCATCCTGTTACAAAATGCTAAGTAACAGAGCACAAGCATCTGTTCTCACAGTTGAAGTTTGTAACTTGCTTCGAAGCAATGTGATTTAAGAAGTAGAAAAGAAAACTACTCTTAAATGATACAAAATATAGGATGGTTATACATTACAAAAATCTATGATAGTCTTTTGTGTCTTATGAACGTAAAACTGTAGTAACCAAATCAAGAAACCTAAGACAGCAATGTGAGCTATTTTAAGGTGGGAAACAGATTTGTGTATCATGCAGAGTGAAGCGTTATATGCAGAGCATCTGACTATACATGGTGTCAATATCTTGAGTGTTCTTAGATGTGTTGTTCTTTTCCTTCATGTGATGTAGCAATATTGTGTTTTTTTTTTTCTTTTTGCACAGGTTGAATAAACAAAGAAGAATGTATGTTTTAATTCAGTGCTGATGGTTGAGTGTGTAGTTATTATATTTTGATAGGATGTATATTCAGAGTATAAGTAAATTGAATGAGCTATAGAGACAATCCAGTTAACTTGCATTGTTGGAGAAATATTAAATGCAGAACTAGTTTATCGCTATTTTGTGTGACTAAATCTGCTTTTTATCATTAACAAAGAAAAACTTTTATAGATCAGTATAAAATGTGTGGAGTTTGCAAAGGATTATGAATTATACCTTCAATTACTGTGAATGCATAAGTTATCATATAGTTGAAGGAACATTTTTGTCTCTATCAACAGGAGAATGAAGAGCTCCGAGAACTAAAAGTTAATTGGAAGAATGAGCCAATTGTGCCTGTGTCTTCTAAAGAAGCTAGCACAAGACACTTGGGTGAGCTAGTAAGCAATCTTCAGGTGAGAATATATTTTGATGTGAGCAAAAGTTCGCCATATTTTTCTGTTGGAATACTATTTGTTATCTGGTTGAAGTGCCATGTGAACAATTTGCTGCAGGCACTTTTATTACCTAAACTTATTACTTGTGTGTTCACGTCCCTTACCTCAGACTGCAGGTTTGAAATAATTGTTGCAAATATACTTGAAAATTGGTATTGGTCTGGAAAATCTATTTTTGGTGGAGGTAGTGTGAGCAATTTTTCTCACCCAACTTTTGTTAAAACTACGTGGAAGTGTACATTGTGTGGATTAAAATGGTACTTGGGCCTCAATAACATTTTATGCAAGAGCTGCCAGTGCCTTCTATGGACAGCTTGTTCACTTTATAAATTTGGAAGTCAGACCGCATGCAAATGTTGCTGCATGTGGATTGTGTAGTCAGTGGAGCACACCCACTCCTTCAGGCTCCACAGGAACTACATTTTCTTAATTTTAATATTTTAAACTTTGGCGGCAGTTGCTGTTTGAGTTGTAGCAACTGCTGAAGAATATTGAGGAACACCTACCCTTCTCAACCAACAGTTTCCGCAAGGAGGCCCAAAACATGAGTTAGGAGCCTTATTTACATATATATAAGAAGTCTTACACCTCTTTTGGACAGCTATTCTTGAGGCCTGCTTTTATGTCTTAGATAAAAGAGTTCATTGGTCAACCAAACCCTAACTGCACACCTTCCTATGTTCTCCTTGGTTGCTACTTGCAGTCAATAACGGGGAGAGACTGATGTAAGAATAAATAGTGATGGTTTATTGAGACATAAGGCAGAGCACCAGATCATATGTTCTCACTCAGAAACCTCCAGAACTAGACTTACCATTCCCAGTTGTACTGTGATTCATCAGTGCTGTCACATAATCAGTACACTTGCATTCTCAATTTACCACACGCCCCCCCCCCCCCCCCTTTACTTAAAAGTGCAGCTAACAAGCTTAAAACACGTTAATTATTTACACAATAACTACTTACAAGTCAAGTCTCTCCAGAGGCCACCTTTGACGGGTTGAGCGTCGTAGCCCAATAACCTCGGCTGGTGTTCCCGAGACCACCTCCTTTTCAGGGGTAGTTGCCCACCATGTCCCTCAGTGGATGATTTTCACCATCTCTGGGTGCAGTCACATTCACTCCTGCTGCCCCTCCCCTCCAAGCTGAAACAGATAAAGGGCAACAAGCACAAAGCGATATAGCGATGAGCTGCATGATATGTGAGGAGAAAGAGGAAAAGGAAAAAAAAAATTTATATTTCTCTTTCCGAGGACTGTCAGTAATTTACCTTTTACTTCCTGCGTGTCCTATTCTTTGTAGCACTGACCCGTATCTCTATTTGCTCTTTAATTTCATTGTTGGCTGGACTAGGCTCAGACGTGAGCTGAACATGAATGGGCTCAGTAGTTGGGAACTCAGGGCCTTCTAGCTTTAAAACTTCAGGGCTTTTATGCAGCTGCTGCTTCAGCTCTTCCAATTCTTTCCTATTCTCATTAATAGTTTCCTGGAGAATCACATATTGTTGCCCCTTCTCAACCAATTCGTTCCTTAACTCAGCCAGAGACAGACTTAACTCTTCATTTTCTTCTTCATATTTTTTTCAAGGCACAGATTGGGAGCTGATTGAATTTTGTAGCACACAAAAGTACTTTAATCGATTTTTCCATTTCCTTTCCAAGGATGCTGACCTCAGCTTGAACTCTGTCCCGGTGTAACACTTCCACGGGCTTCTCCCATTGGGTCTTTGCACACTCATTTTTTCTTGCAGCAATACTTCTGGTTTTGAATTGGGAACTTAGTGGGCCCTCGAGATTTATCTCTCCCAGCCAGTTCCTTCTGAGGAGACTCGGTACCCTGCCTGACATTACAAATAGGGGTAACTTTGCTGACTATTCTTCATACTGCACTTTGACTTAACATACCCTTTTCACATTTATTTATTCGCCCTTGTATGTCCTCAGCTTTGTGTCTGAAACTTCTAACTTCAAAGGATGGGTTCCTTTACTCAGATATCTAAATGTATGCTCTCCAGTGATGGGCATTGACGCTCCTGTATCAACTTCTATATTAATGGGTTGTCCATTAACTGTAATGACTACTTGGGTTGGCTCAGTTCTACCCACTTTGAGGTTATAAAATGAATGAATATCTGATTCTATTCCTTCTGGCTCTTCCATGAGGCATATTTCACGATTTTTCCTTCTGCCTTTATAATGTTATTTTAGCCTTTCTCTGCAGTGCCGCCTTATGTGGCCATAGCAGTGGCAGAAAAAGTAGTCAACTTGTTTGAGTTGTCGCTCGCTCACTGGAGGCCTGGACATATTTCTCTCATTCGTTTTGTGGGTTTTCACTGCAGTACCATTTTTCTCCATGGTATGGAGCTAGAGAGCGCTTCCCGCCTTTCCGTGGAGTCCGAAGTTTTTGCGCCTTTTGTTGCCGGATTGTCCCTCTCGACCAGATGGACGGCGCCATTTTGTGTATTTTTTATAACTTCGAAATTTCTAACAGCACTCTCCATTGCGGTAGCTAATTCTAATGCCTTATTGAAGTCTAGACTAGGTTCGGCTAATAAACTCCCTTGGATAGTATCATCTCCAATCCCACATATCAGCTGGTCTCTCAACATATCACTAATGGACTTTCCGAATTCACAATGCTCAGTTAATGCCTCTAAAACGGCCACATAGTCAGCTATTGTCTCTTCCAGAAGCCTGTTCCTTGAATTGAACTTGAATCGCTGCATCGTAATTGAGGGCTTTGGTCTCAGGTGGCTCTGTGCAATTTTAATTACCTCATCAAAAGCCTTCGAGTCTGGGGCGGTAGGTGACGTAAGGCTGAGGATCAGCCCGTACATTTTACTCCCGCATGAGGTCAAAAGAATCGCCCTCTTCTCCTTCCCTGTGATGACATTAGCGGTTTAAAAAAAAGAATGCTAGCCGTTCAACATACTGAGACCAGCCATCTGAAATGGGGTCAAATGGATCGACATGCCCAAACTGAGGCATTGTGAACGACTGCAAGGGGACTGCACTTCCAATAGGCTTTCCAGATGATGACAAATTTAGGTGTTTCACTCGCCCTCTCTCTGGGGTCTCTTATAATTTTCTGTCCATAGCCATTTTTCATGTATCTACCCTTTTAAATGTATTGCCGCTTTAAGAGCAGTCACCATTTTTTTTAAGTCTGTCTCTGCAGCTGTTGGCTTTTCTCTGCTGGGTTTCGCACTCTTTTTTAGTTTTGGTGGGGTTCCCACGATTGTAATTCTGCAGAACTGCTTTCTGCTCCGATTGCTGGCTGTCATCTATTTTACAAGCTAAGCACAGATGCTCTTTCCAATGCTTTGCTTACCTGTCTTGAAATTTATTTTCTTTTGTCCTTTCTCCCATCCTCGTCGCCATTTTTATGTCTTGGGTAAATGAGTTCGTTGGTCAACTGAACTCTAACTACACGCCTTCCCTATGTTCTCCTCAGTTGCTGCTTGCAATCAATAACGGGGAGAGACTGATGTAAGAGTATACAGTGATGGTTTATTGAGACATAGGGCAGGGCACCAGATCATATGTACTCACTCAGAAATGCCCAGAACTAGACTTACCATTCCCAGTTGCCCACGCTGTACAGTGATTCGTCAGTCCTGTCGCATGATCAGTGCACTTGCATTCTCTTAAAGGGACAGGGTACCTCACTTTACCATACCTGCAAAGCAGCCTTTACCACAGTGGCCTCCATACTGCAGGGTCAGGTTAGGTACATGATGTTACATCCTGAAATAGCCCTTGTTGCCCCTCCATTTTCCAAACAGATAATGGGTACAACAAGAATCAATTTTTATCTCGCATTTATTCCATTCCTATATAATGAATGGAAAATTCGTATTTTTTTAAAATGTTAAATCAATAGGTAATTCAGGCAAAAAAAAATTAAATTTCGGATATATATTAATTAGCTTTATACACCTAACATTTTGACTACACAATGTACACCATAAGTGATTTTTTTTTTCTGTTTCTGTTGTGAATGCTCCCTTGGCGCTGGTAAGTTGGTGCAGTGCATCTTGTAACTGGTACACACTGAAGATACGGTGAGCTGGTGGCTGGGTGAGTGAATGTTTAAGGTGGTGGAGTGCCAATTAAGTAAGCCATTTTGTCCTGGGTACTGTTGAGTTTCTTGCCTGGATTAGTGCAACACCAATGCAAGTGGACATTATTCCATACCATTCCTAACTTGCGACTTGTGGAATGGCTTTGGAAAATCCAGAAGTGAGCCATTCGCTGGAGAATGCCCGGCCTCTGACCTGCCATTGTAACCACATTTATAAGCTGGTCCCGTTAAGTTTTCTCATCAATGGTGACATCCACGATACTGATGATGAGCAATTGAACATGGTAATGATGTTGAATGTCAAGGAGAGGTGGGTGGACTTTCTTTGCTGGCACTTTTGTAGTGCAAATCTTACTTGCCACTTATCAGCTGAGGCCTGAATGTTGCTCAAGTGTTGCTACGTGCTGGCAGGGTCTGTTTCTTTATCTGAAGAGCTGTGAATGGTACTGAACACTGATTACACAGTGAATATTCTCACTTCCCCGCTCTGACCTTATGGGTGGAAGGTTGAAGCAGCTGAAGATGGTTGCGCCTGGGAAACTACCCTGAGGAACTCCTGCAGCAAAGTCCTTGGGCTCAGATCATTGGTCTATGGCAACCTCAACCATCTTCCTTTGTGTTAGGATGAGTCCAGCCAATAGAAAAATTTCGCCCGATTCCTATTGGTTTCAATTTCAGTAGGATTCCTTGTTGCTACGTTCAGTCAGTCAAATGTTGGATGTGACCTTATCGAAAGGTCACATTTTATTTTGAACATATGAATTTAGAAAGATACATTGGATGCTCCTTTAAACAAAACTCTTTGCTTTTGGCGGGACATGCCATCAGTAGTTTTAAAATGAATCTTTGGTTTTAATGCTAGGGTGACTTACAGAATGGCCTCACAAAGGCTCATGTGCTGGAACGTCGACAGCTGTATGGATGGAATGATTTTGAAGTGTCGAAAAATGAACCAATTTGGAAGAAATACCTTGGCCAGGTAATGCTTGGCATGTGTGTGTGTATGCGCGCGTGTGTGAAATCTAAAATTATACAGATTTAGTGAAAACAAGAAAAACATGTGCAGCCCACATTTGAATGTAGCTTTGACCTTGGGTTAATTGTGATTGTCTTTCAAAGTTATATGTTACAAGAAGCAGTTTGATATTTTGCAGACATTTGGGCAGAATTTTAATTGCCAACGGAGGGTGGGTTCAGGTGTGGGTGGGATTTTAAGGTCTCAAAGTGCCTGTGGGCTGGGAATCCGACATGATCCTTCCCATTCCCAGTTTGACCGTGGTGCGTTTGGAAGAGAGTAGGAAACCCCAATGGAGCTGTTGGGGGGTAAGTACTTTAAATATTTGAATAGTCAATTAATTATGGATTTAACCCAGCATCCTGGCATTACTTGCCAACACATGGATTCCCAAGCTATGTGGAGCTTACCTGGGTCAACCAGGTGAGAAGAAAGCAGGAAACCATTGTTCAATGAAACTGAGAAGCTTAAAAGCCTTTAAATAGTGAACATGCACAGCTGTTGGCCAACCTACATCAAAGGCTTGTGCGCACCTCCCCATGCCCACGCAAAAGATGTAACACCTGCCCCTTCACTTCCTCTCTCCTCACTGTCCAATGGCCCAAACACTCCTTTCAAGCGAAGCAGCATTTCACTTGCATTTCCCCCAACTTAGTCTACTGTTTTCGTTGCTCCCAATGCGGTCTCCTCTACATTGGAGAGACCAAACGTAAACTGGGCGACCGCTTTGCAGAACACCTGCGGTCTGTCCGCAAGAATGACCCAAACCTCCCTGTCGCTTGCCATTTTAACACTCCACCCTGCTCTCTTGCCCACATGTCTGTCCTTGGCCTGCTGCATTGTTCCAGTGAAGCCCAATGCAAACTGGAGGAACAGCACCTCATCTTCCGACTAGGCACTTTACAGCCTTCCGGACTGAATATTGAATTCAACAACTTTAGGTCTTGAGCTCTCTCCTCCATCCCCACCCCCTTTCTGTTTCTTCCCCCTTCCTTTTGTTTTTTTCCAATAATTTATATAGATTTTTCTTTTCCCACCTATTTCCATTATTTTTAAATCTTTTATGCCCCCCCCCACCCCCACTAGAGCTATACCTTGAGTGCCCTACCATCCATTCTTAATTAGCACATTCGTTTAGATAATATCACCAACTTCAACACCTCTGTGTTCTTTTGTTCTTTTGTCTGTGACATCTTTTGATGATCTGCTCCTATCACTGCTTGCTTGTCCCTACAACAACACCCCCGCCCCCCTCCACTTCTCTTCCCCCCCACCCCCACCTTAAACCAGCTTATATTTCACCCCTCTCCTTGTAAAGAAAAATCAGTTCTGTTGAAGGGTCATGAGGACTTGAAATGTCAACTCTTTTCTTCTCTGCCAATGCTGCCAGCCCTGCTGAGTTTTTCCAGGTAATTCTGTTTTTGTGTTGTGTGCTTGCAGTGGTTGTTTTGAGAGTCAGATTTCACTGCTACATGGATAATTTCCAACTTTTCTGAAGTGATATCATCTTTTTTTGGAACTTCCCTGCTCTCAGACTTCACTGGAGCATGGGAGCAACTTAAATACGTATAGCATGGACCTCTGATGAGGAACAACAGGAGCAGCCACACCAACAGGAGCAGCAACATCACCAACAGCAAGGACCTTTTCCATAGCCATATGCCACTCCATAGAACAGAGCTCCATAGACACCGAGTTCCAGCTTGAATAAGGCGATAATCCCAGCATAGGATATCCAGATGCAGGATCAGCTTCTTCAGCATGACTGAACAACAGTGCCTCAGGATGCTCAGGCTTTCATAGCAGACCATTGACAATTGCTGAAAAAAAGAGATTTTTTTTGTCACAACTTTTTGTCTTGCATTCATCAAGACAATTCGCAAGAAAATACCAAATGAAAGGGGAACACTATTGATACTGTATGAGAAGAAAGTGTTGATTAGTTGGCAAGTGGATTCTGATCTAGACCCGCCACCATTGTGTGGATCAGTATTCGTCGAACTTTGGCTTGTCTGTCAGTGGGTGTAGATCATGTCGGGTAGAGGGAAAGGTGGTAAGGGTCTGGGCAAAGGCGGAGCCAAGTGACACCGTAAAGTCCTTCGCGATAATATCCAGAGTATTCGTCGAACTTATGAATTCGGCAACTTGCGCAGCTGAGTTCAATTTTAATGACATCAAGTATGCCCAAATAAATGGAGTTGCCATGGGATCCCCCCTAGGCCCAGCTCTCACAAACATCTTTGTTGGGTTTTATGAGAAACATGTCTTCAGTGGAATGACACCTAACCTCTGAGCCCTTGCATATTTCCAATATGTGAATGGTGCGTTTGCTATATTTAACTCTGCAGCTGCATGTAATAATTTCCTTACATGTCTTAATGGGCTCCATCCTGTGCTCAAATTCCTCTTTGAAATGGAGCAGTCAAATGAACTCCCTTCCCTTGACGTACTAGTTGAGAAATCTGCCAAGGGTTTCTCTACCATGGTCTACTGCAAGCCTTCCTTCACTAGTCAATATACATGTTGGGATTCTTACAGTTCTACATGCTATAAAATTAGTCTGATCAGCAGCTTCGTAAATGGGGATGAACCATTTACTCACCATGCAAGCTTGATGTCGAAATAGGGTGCATAAGGGGCATTCTGCTGGATAATGGCTACCCTGATCAGATCATTTCATGCTGCATTTCACTCAAACTCATGAACGGGCCTAAGGCCAATACTTTCAGCCCTGAAAAATGCCCAGTTTACCTCAGATTACCCTGGAAGGGCAAGGTATCTCAATGTGGACAACAGATGAGGCTAGCCTTTTTCACGCTGCTACTATGCAGTAGCTACACGAGTAGGATTCACCACTATATGATGCTGCCGTTAAGCCAAAAAGATATTCTGCCTATCACACAAATGAGTAATGTGGAATAATGTTTCAGTGCCAGTGTGATGCTAGGTATGTAGGCCATGTGTCCCAAGTACTGGCAGATTGTATCAAACAGCATGTCCCTCCCTCGCAATGGGCAGGGTACAGACTGTACCCAACCAGCCTGTGCTTGCAAAACTCAAAACACAGTGTCCAACCTTAGATGTGAATCCACGATTGGACAACATTTGCTAAATAATCCTCAGTGTGCTAAGAATTACGCTGACAACCAATTTAAGATTGTCAGTCAGGCTCACAGTGTGGCACATTTGCGTGTACTGGAAGCCACATATATTAATATACATGGCCCTGTTCTTTGCAGACAGAAAGAACATGTACACACGTTGAGCCTGTTTCAGCTAAACAAAATAAGTTACAGCCATTCGCTGGGTCATTCCGCAGGGCAATGCATTGAACAATCAACGTCAAGTTGCCTAGTTTAAATGCCAAATAATGTCACGATCAACTGGTGTATTATCCATGGAAATGCCTCTACCAGTCAGAGTCCACTTGCCAACCACTCTCTTCTCATACAACATAAATTGTTGTTCCCGTTTCATTTGGTATTCTTGCAAATTGTCCTGATGGGTGCAAGACAAGAAGCTTCGACAAAAATCTTTTTTTTAAGCAATATTCAAGTTCTGTACTACCAACCAACCATTAACAGATCATTGCTGATTTCGGCAGCCTCCCTGAGTAAGAAAAAGAACACCAACCTAAAGAATTATGACATTGGGAAGGGTGACCAAAAGCATGGCCAGAGAGGTAGATTTTGAGGAGATTTTAAAGGAAATAGAGAGGTAGAGATGTTTTGGAAGAGAATTCAAGAGCCTAGTGCCTAAACAGCTGAAAGGTGGCTGCCAACGTGGATCAAAGAAAGTCTGAAGTGGAGTTCAGTGGCTGTAAGAATCGAGAAGAGTACAAATGAAAGGGAGAGATGAGGCCTTCAGAAGGCTTATTTGGGAGCCTAGTCAGAGGAGCATTAAAATGGTCAAGTGTAGAGGAAAGAAAGGTATGGATCAGAGTTTTAGCAACTGGTGGCTGAGGCAAGGGCAGAAGCCGAAGATATTGCAAAAGTGGAACTAGGTCATCTTTGTCATTGTAGAGAACATAGAGTCAGCAACACAACTTGAGAAAATTGGACACCAAAGTTGAAACAGTCTCATTCAACTAGAAATGGTGTCAGGAAAGGGGACGTAATCAGTGGTGAGTATAGAATTTAAGGCCATAACCGCCTAACTGGAGGAAATTGCAGTTCATTCTGGATATTGGACAATACATCTGGCAACTCATAGACAGTGGAGATGTTAACAAATAGTTGTGAGGTACATTTGGGCATAGCCAGAAAACATGTGGAAGCTGAATTCATTGGCAAGGTATTAATTCTGCATCCTGATGTCTGGGTCAAATGGGGTCATGACCCTGCACTGAGTGAGAAAGAATCATCCGGCAGTGATTTTTTTTTCCCTGCACTGGTCAAATAGTGACCAAAATGTGGGTGGGCTCTTGAAGATGGAGAGCAAATAGGAGGCCCTTCAGCTTAGAAGGAACAGCAGCCTGCAATGCAGGTAAGGGAGAGACTCTCCAACTTTTTAACTTTCAAATTAAAAATGCACTCAGGAGCTGGGCCACCGTTGCGGAGGTGGAATCTCTCCACAGGGTGGCTTTTGGTCGCCGACAGGCAGGAAGGACGGGAGAGTGTCAAAGCCTGCTGGATGCCCTGCTCTCTTCACCACACCCCCTCACCCCCACCACCACCACCAACCAACCACAGCCCCACAGGCCTGCTGCTGGGAGACCACATCCAGACAGTTGGCCTAGCCCTGGTGCCTCTGACAATGAGCATTTATAGAACCATAGAATAACCATAGAAAAGTTCCGACATAGAAAGAGGCCATTCAGTCCATGTCTGCGCCGGCCATAAAAAGAGAAAAAAGAAGCTAACCACTCAGATATTTTCAATCCCATTTCCAGCACCTGGTCCGTGGCCTTGCAGGTTACAACACTTCAGATGCAGATCCAGGTACCTTTCAAACGAGTTGCGCGCTTCAGCCTCAACCACCAATTTAGGCAGGGGATTCCAGATGCCCACCACCCTCTGGATGAAAAAGTTTTTCCTCATGTCCCTCAAATCCATCTACCAATCACCTTAAATCTCTGCCCCCTGATAATTGACCCCTCAGATAGGGGTTGACCACTTTAATAGTTCTTTAATTTTCTTTAATTGGCTATTGCCACTCAGGTGTAGGTAGCCCTCTGTCCTGCATCTCACTTCTAGGAACGTGTCCCAGGGGTGAGAAGGTGCTGGTGTCAATTTTTGCTGAATCTTCATGCCCGCCTGCCTGCCTTTGCCCTCACTCACATATGAGGGTAAAAATTTGGCCCCAATCCTTTGGATGCTGTGGCTAAGGAGCAGCATGTGGGTGAGGAAGAAGAACCAAGGAAGATCTTTTGAGAATTCCAGGGCAGGAAGAGAAGCAACTGCTGGAGATGCTTTTGTTGCAATCCAAGTGGAACCAAATGAGAATTTGGTTGGGACAGGAAGGAGTGTGGCAATATTAGTCCCCTACAGTTGAGCTAGGAGGGGATGTTGGTGAGAGAGAGGAGCTGGGGCCAGTTGGTGTTGTTGCTCATAAGCAGGTTTTTAATTTCTTTAAAAGCTTTGCAGTTTGCTTATGAAATTTATAGTTTTTATACAAAATAATATATTGCTGTAGTTTAGCAGTAGCGCTGGTTTAAAATATTTGTACTTCCACCAGAATTGCAGTAGGCGAGCAAATGGTGACCTTCATGGATGAATCAAAATGTTAGGATTGTGTAAATTTGTTGCTACAAAACTTTATAGAGGTTTTATATCGAGATTTTAAAAAAAATTAACTTGAAGTACTTAATTTGTTGTGAGTTGAAATAATCTGTTAACAATTATAAACATGTTGGATAATATCAGTTCATGCTTATTCTTCCTTGCACTGTTAACATTTGACTGTTTAACTTAAGATTTCAATCCTTTTGCATGTGACCTTGGCTCTTTCAGCCAATATTGCACGATACATTTTCCTCTCTTAAGTCATTAAGTTTTGTTTATCCAGCACTGTAATGGATGCATTGTTCATTATGTATGTGTCAGAAGCCAAAGTGAATACTTAATTTTAAAAAGACCAGTATATATCAGCTTTTACAATCACATTGATTCCATTCAGACACAATTATTTTATAAGAACAAGATACATACAAAATCATGACAGGCATATTAAAAACAGATTTATATTTTGATATATAATATGTTCAGTGTTATTTTGTGCACTTGCTAATTTTTGGTTTCAATCCTAGTTCAAGAATCCCCTTATTCTGTTGCTTTTGGCCTCAGCTGTTATTAGTATCATCACTAAAGAGATTGAAGATGCAGTGAGCATAACAGTGGTATGTATAAATGTTCACCCAATCAACTCTGTCAGTGAATGTAATTTGGCACGTAACTTTGACCTGTTTCTGTTTTGGCGAGGGAGAAATGGGGGACCAACTTTCCACAGTTCAAAAAAAAAAATCAAATTTTAAATGTTGGGCAGAATTTTGCCCTTGATGGGCAGGCAGGCCCCACTGGCTCGGTGGTGGGCGGGCAGCCGATCGTCACCGCCGAAACGTGCCCTGCCGCCATTTTAAGTGGGCGGGCCAATTAAGGCCTATGCACTTCCTGAGCTGGGGGGGTGGATTTCCCAACTGTCAGAATACGCTCTTTCACGCATGTGCACAAAAGAGCGCACATCTCCCTGAGACTAAGTGCTGTCTCAGGGAGAGCGCTGACAATGTTTCAAACTTGAAAAATAGAATAATA
Organism: Carcharodon carcharias; assembly: GCF_017639515.1. Taxonomy (NCBI): domain Eukaryota; kingdom Metazoa; phylum Chordata; class Chondrichthyes; order Lamniformes; family Lamnidae; genus Carcharodon; species Carcharodon carcharias. The sequence continues at coordinate 169,388,859 of NC_054473.1, forward strand.
AAAAAAATTATTAACATGTCCCCACTCATGTGACAATGTCACATGAGAGGGGACATGTTAATATATATCACTAAAACTTTATTAAACTTTTTAAAAACAGACATGAAACCTCATCCCGCCGGTGGATGAGGTTTCATGTTTTTTCAGCAGCCCTCCGGGGCTCCTGGCCTGTCTGCCAGCGTTAAGGTTGGACGGGCAGGACCTTTTAATTGGCTTAATTATCCTGTCAATGGCCTCAATTGGCCGTTGACAGGTCGGGGGTGGACAGCTGATCACGCTGTCCGCCAGCCTTCCTGAATATTTAGATGGGGCGGGATGGTGACGGATTTCACCCCGATGTCATTCCGCATCATTTTCCTGTCGGCGAGCGGGCCCCGCCCCCAGCTCACCGACGGAAAAATTCTGCCCGTTGGGTTTTAAAAGCAAAATGTGTGCACAAACAAATTTTTAAATAAAGGATTACAAAGAGAGGTGGTTAAAATACTCAGTAAGCTAGATATTGAAGTTATTTCTTCAAAGAATGAAAGCACTCAGTAATTTGCTTGCTTATTTCAGTACTCGGTATAGATTTCAGTCTCTAGTCCTGGGCATTCAGCAGAGGTTTCCTCTTTCATTTTAGTTGTGAGAATGAGAAGACAAAATAAGGACAGAAAAAACACACACCAACTGTTCAGGTTTTTAAGCAGAGAGCCGCTAGTGCAGGATTTTATCAGTGCCCAGAAGATTAGAAATTGGTTGTTAGCTGGAGGGCACAGATTAAAGGTAATTGGCAAAAAAGAGGGTATATGATGCATTATGTATGCTTGGCTGAGAGCCCAGACAGCTATTATAATACTAGAACATCTGCGTCCCAGAGGAAACATTGTTTGTTTGATAGCTCAGGCTCTCTGATCTCTGCTGTCAATTTTACAATGTTTGGTTATGTGAATTAAGTGGTTTCAAGGGCTTGTGTTCTTTGAAGCTTCAAAGGGCCTGAATTATTGACACCTTAATTAACTTGCAGTTCAAACTTTTTTTTCCAAGCATAGAAGTTATCAATGGATTACTCTTTTTCAAAGCTTTTTTTTTACAAATCCCACTTCAGGGTTCATTGATTCTAGAAAGGGTACAGTGGATCAATGGGCATATAAGTGCCATAGCTTGGCAAAGGGAGCATGAGGGGGCATAGGGGACATGGGGTGGCATGGATGGGAAATGGGGAGTGTTTGGAGGATGAAGTGGGGGGCTGAGGGCTGCAGAGCCTTTGTGCTTTTTTTTTAATTGGGACAACCAAGGCCTTTTAACACCCTGCCTCTGCACCCAGCAGCACCTGTGGCTGCCTCCACATTTCTTCCCAAGTTGGCTGGCCCGATTCCAGCCCGCACCCGGCACCCAGAAATGCAGGTCCCGCCTTTGCAGTCAACTTCTCCTGAGGCAGGTGGGCCGAGCCAGGGATTTTCCCAGCTCCCCCTACCCACCTCAAGGATGAAAATCCAGGCCACTTTATCCAGTTTATATGTGAAGGAAATTTATTGTTGTATTCCGAAAATCGGAAAAATAGGAAAAATAGGAAGAGTTGCTACTTGGTCACCACCTATCAATTTATTACAATATAGTTATGTTTTAGGATATATATCATTTCAATAAGGGTTGAAATTCTTAAAGAAACCATGTAGCTTTTGTTGTTATTATAAACATTCACTAGATGTGCAACTCAGCTGAAATTACTGTAATAAGGTATTTTGTGTTGCTATTTATTTTATACACTTTGACATGGTACCTACATTTCGTGCAGTTTCTTTAAATACCAATCGTATAGCATGCGTTTTGTCTCTACTGCTCTTTCAGATCTTTTATTTATGAACGTGACATCCTACTATAACTCCATTGCATTTATTTATGCCCACAAAAAAATGTAACATTTTCTTCCCAATATTATCCATTGGATCTTATCGAGACAAAGCATTCAATCATTTTCAGCTACAAAACTGAGAATGACCAGTACAAAGTGGGCCAAGATGCTTCAGCTGCCAGTAGATAGTCATCCATATCCCTGTACAAATCTAAAGGCCTTTCAACAGGTTTTAGTTATAATCTTTCGAGGATAGTTGTACCATGTTAAGCATTTTCATATTTTCACCAATTGGATCTCACTGTCAACAGCAAAAGAGGACTATCTTCCAAGGACATGGTTTTGCATTGATATGTAGCTGGGAACTAATGAAGAAAGACAGAAGGATACTGCCTAAATGAATGAGTCTTCATGTTTTCAATGCTATTCTCTCCCTAACAGCAATTCCACAATCGCTGATCACGATTTAGATGACATTCTTTTCTTTGGGCTTTTGTTTTTTTTTTTGTAGCTCTGGCCCCAGAATTCCTGGGGTCCACTCTATTGGTGCAATTGTGGCGGTAATAAAATTGCTACTCACCCTGGCTTCAGGACAAAGAGTCTGCCCCGAATCACAGAAGCAGGACCAATTGCACATCTAGGTTAAGCACACCAATCCTGTATGGGTACATCAGTGACACCTGACCTTAAAAATAAAAATTAGCTCCAAAAGGAGCCATTTGGAGTCTAGACAAAGAGAACAACTCTCCTGCAATTGATTACTTTGGTAAAGACTAGTGACCTTCATGAGGGCCTTAGACACATTCCAGCTAAGCTAACAACAGTTCTCCTGAGATCTTTCAAGACTGTAAAAGTGAAAAAGGCGAGTCCAGAAACTCACTCTGCCACATCGGCAACAGAGCTACTTATAGCCCTGCACTAATCATGTCCCCTCACCACCCCAATCAAACCTTCCTCCCCATCCACAATATGCCACTGAAATTTGAAAGGCTGGGGCAGCGTCCTCACATAACCAATGTCTGCCTTAAGTTCTGGGATTCCCCTTGAGCAAAAATTGAGCTTCCTGCCCACTCTAGCCTGAATCCTGTTTGCCAGCTCACATGCATTTTAAAGCAAAGTTTGTATAATAACAAAAATCCATCTAAATGGGAAAAATTCTAAATTGATTTTAATTTTAGAAAGACTGTTTTGGAGAGGGAATTCTGGAAAAGCACTGCATCAAACTTGTGGTGAGACTTGATGCAAAAGGAATTGAAAATACTGTGCTGTGTGTTTCTGAATAGATTGCAAAGATTGGCTGAGCTTGAAGGACCGGGAACGCAGAAGTCCTTCTGACTTTAATGACAGGACCTCATTTTTTTTCTTCTGTTTCCTGCCTGGCAGCAGGCTAAGTTGACAGCTGGCTGTTTACCACCCAAGAAAGCCAATGGCAGGAAGCAGCAACTGGAAACCCTTGGCCCCTGGCAATCAGAAAGGGAGCAGGTGCAGGTCGTGGCTTTGCGGGGGGGGGGGAGGGGCTGATGGTTGGTGGGGGTGAGTGACCATGGCAGGGGCTAAAGAAGGTGCAGATTTCTTCCTTGAGGGGATGGGCAAGAAGTACTGTTAAAAACCATTTAACTCCAGGATTCAGCAGCTTCCGCCACCATTTTGCTGGCAGATTTCAAAAGCCTTGGGAGTGCACAGTAGAAGCCTGATTTCAGTTTGTTAATGATGTGTCCCACTTCTCCAGGCTACTGTAAAGATGGCAGCTGGCACCTGTGTACAAGGTTGGGGCCATTTCCCCTTGCTCTCAGTCTATCTTCTCCACTTGTTAATTTTTGGCAGCAGAAGAATGTTACATCCATATTATAGCTGATGCTGCTACCTGAAGTCCAGGTCCCAACACCTCTGCCCTTCAATGCCTCCAGTTCATTTCAAATTCCTGAGGAGGGCATTAACAACATTAAGAAACAAGTGAAGAGGGTATGTAATGCTGTGTTAACTCAATGTTATGACAATTACACAGCCCTTCCTTGAGGCTTTTTCCTGTCTGGTTAATGCTCTGTAAACACAAAACTTTATTAAAAGATTACTTTTTTCAGAGCTTCCACCTCACAGAGAAGGCTTCAAGCCAATCCACATCCAACAACCTGCTCTGAATACTCTTCTAATATTTTGACAGCTGTGAAAAATTGCACAATAGCAGTTGAGACAACCCACAACATCCTGAAATAATCAACATTTTAAATAAAACAATCCACAACATCTTTTTTTTTAAAACGTCAATTCGCTGTATCTTCTAATGTTAATGGATCCTTTAAAACATTTCCATATCCAGATCTGCATCTTCGCCAAAAACTAATGTAAGGAACATATCTTTTTATTCTTGTTGGACTGTTGTAAATAATATATCTTTTTATTTTCTGTTGGACCATGAATTAAAATTACAATGGCTGAAGTTTAAAGGACATGTCCACTGGAACAAGATGAACGATATATATAATATTGCAGTCCTGTAACAGGGTGTGCCATTAAAGACAGGATGGTGCTAGAAAGGAGTCCTGGACCAAGGGAGCTGCCTAACAACAGCATTTTAATTACATTCTGTCCAGGTGACCCTGGTTTGTGTGAAGAGCAGTGCAGCTGAATAGCTCCTAGCCTGAAAGGGAAAAGACCTAAAACTTCTCTCTCCTGAGTGTGTAAGATTCCAGAAATCCTACAAGAATAGCTAGCTGGCTATTTCTCCTCATAGCTCTATAACCTGCTCTCTCTGAAAACCCCTGTCAAGAGGCAAAGGGGAAAATCATTGTTTGAGACATTGAAAGGCAAGTGCTCAACCAGTGAATTAAAGACTGAAATTGCTGGAGGACCACCTTGTGTAATCAACAAGAACTAAAAGGGATTTGGAAGACATCGATCAAAATCAACCCAATGAACCCTGTCTCCCGGAATTGGCGCTATTGAACAGTTTTATCGCATCCTTAAAATCCATGTTTTTGTGTGTCTTATGTGTCTTGTATCTGTGTGTGTGTATAGGAATTTAAGAAGGGGGTAGAGTTTAGGTTATACAGTTAGAAATTAGCAGTTCATTTTTCTTTCTTTTGCCACTGGTTAACGACAGTTTGTTCAATAAACAGTTATTTACTTATTAAGTTTACAAACCTGGTGCTTGTATTCTGTTAACCTAAATTAAACAATTAGGTAGAATTGGGGCAATCTGGTGGTTTGCTCAAACTTTTTCACATTTGTCACGGCTCGGAGAACAAGTGGAGCTTAATATTACAGTGCACTAACCCAATGGATCGTGACACTAATCAGTTCTTCCTTGCGCCATATACTATCTGTGTTCCAGGTTTCATTGAAATCTGCCATTAGTTTCTGAGATATTTTGTTGACAAATGGACTAACATGGTGAAAACCTTACCCCTGTTCACCTTCAATGCTAAGATAGCACCAGTGCTTTGCTTGATGCATACCAAAAATTTTTATTACTTAACCCATGATGAAGAAACATTTTTTTCTGCATTACAGGATTTTCAAATGGTGGCACCCAGACTCCCACATTGAACCCTTTTGCATTTCTGACCCCAGGCAAGATCAATGTCAAGCTGATCAGTAATTAGCAGCACCGGGTCTTTCTGGCTGAAGGCCTGTGTCTAGGCAGCAAACAATCCTCTTCATCAGGGGTATGCAAAGGAGAAGAATGAGCTTTTAGGCAAGCAAGGGTACCTTCTCGCGTCTTTGTCATGAGGTGGCTAGATAAAGTGTTAAAGTGATGCAGCAAATTCTGACACAACTGTTTAATCAAAAATATCCAAACACAAAAAGTATTTAATGAAATTCTGTATATTTGTGAAACACAAAGTATTTTATATACAACTGAGTAACCTGACGTCATTCATTTTATAGGCCATAGTAATTGTTGTCACAGTTGCCTTTGTGCAGGTAAGATATATTTACCTGTTCAGTCAATCTTTGTGAAATTTATGACTTAAAATCTTTCTGCTGCCTAGTAACCATTTATTTTTTGTTTCAGGAGTACCGTTCTGAGAAGTCTCTGCAAGAGCTAGGCAAACTAATCCCTCCAGAATGTAACTGGTACGTGCCGCCTCCAAATATTTCATAGAGTTGTGGGAGCAATCCTCCCTGTTCACTTGGTAGAATGATGCATGGGGCAGGAATTTTCTGTGAACTGCTGGGGCTTAGCTGCAATAGAAGTGCTGCAAAATTTGTGGGCGTAAGTAGTGCACATCCGACAAAGTTGTGACTGCATATCAAGAGCAGATGCAAGGAAATACCTGGCAGTAATCTTTCAAAGAACAGGAACCAAGTAACGTTAAAGAGATGCCAACTTTTTATGGTGCTTAAGCTCTTATATCTCATAAGATACATGCTAATAGTAGTGTGCCTGTCTTCTTATTTGTAGTATTCGTGAAGGTAAACTGGAGCATGTGCTAGCGAGGGAACTTGTGCTGGGTGACACTGTATGCATTTCAGTTGGTGATCGAGTCCCTGCAGATGTCAGACTCTTTGAGGTTTGTTTTCTTTTGTGTTTTTACCATTCCAGCAGATTAGAAAATCAGCAGAATAACAACAGTTTATTAACTGGCAGCTCACCATCACCTTCTTCTCAAGGGCAATTAGGAATAGGTAACAAATGCTTGCCTTGCCAGCAACATTCACATCCCATGAATGAGTAAAGGAAAACTGGTCCATAATTAGGATTGATGATTATTAAATCAATAAATTAATTAATAAAATCAAGTCAGTCTGGAAGGGCATGGAAAAAGCAGAGGACAAAATTAATGACCAGGTGGCGGAAAAGGAAGCCCAACGAAAGGAAAAATCATCACTTGACCTTGAGCTGACACTATTTGCCTGTGCCAGCTATGGAAGGGACTGCCACTCATGAACAGTCCTCTACAGGCACAACAGGCATTGTTCAGTACAGAAGTGACATGCACTCTGGGCGCAGTCCATTGTCCCCCAAAATGGATGGCTACCTACAAAAAAAAATACATTTTCTGAATAGTACTATCTATTGAAGATAATGGCAAATAAAATATATTTTAACAATACATTTTAAAAATACATTTTCTGAACAGTACTATCTATTGAAAATAAGATGCTTTAATTCTGCAAATTTATGGAGAACTCAGAAATTTTTGGTGCAGGTGGGATAACGTTGTACGGCAGCCTCACATAATTTTGGACTGAAAATAGTGCACTACTGTCCTACTTATTTTCTCGGGTTTTCCCGGTATTTTTCTATGTGTGTTTTAGAAGCAGATGTAGGACTGTTATTAACAGTTGGAATATAAGCAAAAGATCTGACATACGATGAAGTAGATCTTAAAGATGGGTTGTATACATGACTGGTATAGAAAGAGGAGAAATGTCTGAAGTTGACTGGTTGATTCTGAAGCTTTCAATGCATGTGGTTCCAGATTCAGATCTTGTGAATACTAATGTACATAAGAGTAAATTTTATTTTCCAGTGTACATTCAGAGCAAACACCAGTTAATTATGCCTGCTTAAAGTTACCAGTGTATCAGTGCATACATCAGACCTTTTGTTTACTTGGCTCTAATTTAGAGTCAGTTTACAAAACAGCTTTTCTTTAAAAGCCTAAAGGAAGAGAACGTTCCTCTTCCAGCTACAGAGTTAGCTTAATGGGCCCATAGAACTTTGTTTGTTTTACAGGGTAATCATTTCAAATCAGAACAGAGTTTTATGGTCAGTTTCACTAAGTCCGTTTGCTATGTCTCTTTCCTGGCCCCCAGCAACTACCACCCCCCACAAGCACCAACCACTGCACCCCACCCCCCTCCACCCACCAGCACCCCAATCCTCCATGCAAAAAAAAATCTCGTGCTTCAGGAAAATCTGAAATGAGGGGTTTTCTCAACTTTTTTTAAGTTTGCAAAGTTCTTAATGTCTTGCACGTTGGCAGCTGAAATCAGAGGTTGGTTCTTATGGGCTTCCACCGGTGTGTTTGAAGGTGGAGAGGGACTTGTAAAATACAGAAATACCGTGCTTATCCTCTGCCCGCCACCTACCAGCCCACCCCTGACCTGCCTTCCATTTTACGGTGGGCATTAGAGGTGTCGAGTAGCTCATTTTCCCTTGTGCATATTGAGGCCCTTAAATGGCCAATTAAGTGCTTCATTCCACCCCAGCCATTATTTTACCCTTGGCAGGGGGAGGCCCAGGCCAAGTGGGCAGCCCTGCAGCTTTTACTGGCCAACCTGTTGTCAGGGAAGTTGGGGTTGGGGGGGGTGGGGGGGAGGGGGTCCCCTGTGCCCCTCAGAGGCATCCCTCAGCAAAGTCATACCCTCCCTCCCTTCCACCACCCCCCACCCCAACAAACCAAGCCCACCACCTCCTTCACTCTGCTTGCTGGAGTATGCCAGCCAGGCTTTGTCGATACTCCAGACTTACCTTCAGTCCAACTTACATAACCACCTCCTCTTCGGGTTCTGGCTGTAATCCCAGCCATGGCTACTGTTCGAGAGCTGCTGACCAAACGGATTCCACCCCAGATGAGGGAGGAAGCCTGTGCCTGACCCAATTAACACCTCACTGAGCGTAAAATGGCTGTGGGGCAGCCAGTTTTTGTGGGCGGTCTCCCATGTGAAATTTTAGTCGGAGGGGTGGGGAACCTGGCGCCCCCTAAAGTGCAGCGCCTGGTATCAGCTCAGCGCCATATAGTAAAATTTTGAGAGGCGTGGGTGCAGTCTCCATATAAAGGTTCTTGTGAAAAACTAAAGTGGGTAATGGATGTGATCCTGTGAAGCATAAGACAGTAAATCCATTTGGGGTGTTCAGATGATCAGTTTCCCTCATGCAGCATAAAGTGGTTTGTGTTTGTTGTCTAAACCTCGAATGGATTTACTGCCAATTTACTGAGAGGTTTTGATTATTATATTGTCATAAATTTTCCCTGTTCTTCTCTGTTGTTGCAAGAAACATGTTTAATCAGTTGTGTTTATAGTGCTCATAATGCTGGCAATGTGTTGCATGACACTGAATCTCAATTTTGTTTACACATGTAAGATTGAAGTATTAGCAGCTTGTTTTTTTAATGGTACCAAAGAAGGTCATTTTAAAGAGATTGACTTCAGTGTATTTTAAAGTCCAAAAATATTCTGGTGTATTAATGTTTATTCTTAAAGAAACAGCTTTTCCCAAGCCAAAGCATGTTGAAAAGGGTCCCTTCAAAAGTGTTTTTAAAAGATAGCCTATTATAACACTTTCCTCATCCCTTCCTCCCCTTACTTCAAGGCTGTAAAGTTTACTAATTATATACTGTTATAAGATGTGTGTGGTTTGGTGGGTCTCACGAAGAGGTTCTGAGTCTCATGTAGTTTAACAGTGAGTGTTTGTTAACTATTCATAACTATGTGCATAGTTACAGTATAAGGTCTAAGCTAGGAGCTATCTTCATGCTTGCCCCTACACACAAGTCCAGTACAAGACTGCCCTCTAGACTTGAGTCATGTGTCCCTTTACATCACAATGTGGGTGGTACTGTACCTAGTTCCATATTAACCCTTTCTATGCCAGACCCTTAAGCTACATACACTTAATGCATGCTATGATGGGCAGAATTTTGCCCTTGATGGGCAGGTGGGCCCCACCGGCTCGGCGGCGGGCAGCCGCCGAAACGGGCCCCGCTGGTATTTTGAGTGGGCGGGCCACCCAACGGGAAGCACTATGTGTTTCCTGTGCGGGGTGGGGGGGAAGGGATTCTCCAACTGTCAAAGTGCGCATGCGCGTGAAAGAGCGCATATCTCCCTGAGACAAAGCGCTGTCTCAGGGAGAGCGCTGAAAGTTTTATAAACTTAAAAAGTAGAAAAATAAAAAAATTATTAACATGTGCCCCTCATGTGACAATGTCACAAGAGATGGGACATGTTAATAAATATCACATAAAGTTTATTAAAGTTCTTTAAAACAGACATGAAACCTCATCCCGCCAGTGGATGTTTTTTCAGAAGCCCGCTGGGGCTCCTGGCCTGCCCACCAGCCTTAAGGTTGGACGGGCAGGGTCTTTAATTGGCTTAATTATCCTGTCATTGGCCTCAATTGGCCATTGACAGGTCGGTGGGCAGACAGCTGATTTCGCTGTCCGCCTGCCTTCCTGAAAATTTAGTTGGGGCGGGATGACATTGGGGGTTCCCCCCGATGTCATTTTCGCGTCGGCGAGCGGGCCCCGCCCCCAACTCGCCGACAGAAAAATTCTGGCCGATGTCTCTAATGATACATTGCGTTCATGTTGCCCTTTTCGTAGTCGTAGAATAGTACAGCAGAGAAGGAGGCCATTTTGGTCCTTCAGGTCTATGCTGGTTCTTTGAAGAGCAACCGAGTTAGTCCTACTCTCCTCCTCTTTCCCCATATCCTTGCAATTTTTTTCTCCATTTAGCTTTGGGAGCTTTGAATCTGTTTCCATCAGCCTATTGAACAGTGAATTCCAAATCCTAACCTCTCAATGCATAAAGAAGATTTTCTTCATGTTGCCTTTGATTATTTTGCCAACCAACTTAAGTCTGTGCCCTGTGGTTATGGACCCTTCAGCTATTGGAAATAATTTATCTTTGTTTACGCTGTCTAAACCTTTCATGATTTTGAACATATCTAATTCACAACAAAATGAATTTGTAAGTCTAAGTTGAAGGTGATAAATTGGAGTAGGGATTTGAGGGGGAGATGGTGGACAACAGAGAGGGGGATGGGCAAAGTACAAGAGAGGGAAGAAAGAAAAGGGGACGTGGTTAAGTGACGGGCAGAGAAAGTCCTAAGGGGGTCAAGAGAAGCATAAAAGAAAGTGAGATAGAAATAGTGGCCGGGATTTTCCAGCCCTGTCACAGGTGGGACCCATCGTGGGCAAGGCAACACCCCAGCCGGAAGTCCATTGATTTGCGGCAGGACCGGAAAATCCCGGCAGTGGGTGGGTGTGGAAAATCCCACCTCATGTGTTTTGAGTCCAGAGTGGCATCCAAATTGTACACACAACTGGACATACAGAAATGGTAATTGCATTGTAAATGCATAATTAATTCAATGGTAATGGTTTAATTTAGATCCTTGGGAAATTAATTTACAGTATACAGTTTTTTTTTTAAACTGCTGTATAAAGTGCATAATTCAGTGTTACAAACCTGTACTCCAACTAATGATTACAGTTTCCGTTATGCACCAGCTTTTTATTGACAAATAGCAATCTCCTATTAATTTTGAAAATGTTACATTTTGTTTCCATCTATATATTCAATCTGACTAGTTTATTGCTTTTAAATTAGGCTGTTGATCTGTTGATTGATGAGGCCAGTTTCACAGGGGAGTCAGAAGCTTGTAACAAAAGTGCTGCAACCTTGTCAGAAGCTGGGGATTTGACTTCTCTTCAAAACATTGCATTCATGGGAACCCTGGTACGATGTGGGAATGGAAAGGTATCTGTTTTAATAAATTACTGTTTTCTCAAGCTAAATGCAGACTTATGGCCAAAAAGAATTAAAAGGTCATGAGATATTGTGCCATTGAATAATTGCACTATTTGTCAGCTGTTCCTATTGTTTATTTTCCACTTCCCTTTTTAGCTTGCAACTTAACTTTCCGTCTTTCTCTCTCCTAAGAGAGAGTGGGCAGACAGCTGCTCTCAAACCTCTTTGTTGCTTATGAACTAGCCCCATGGAATGCACAAACCCCACACTGACTTGTTCAGGTGGGTCCTGCCTACCTGATTTATGATGCATAAGAAATAGCTTCAGCAACCTGTGGATCTGTTGTAACATGGCTCATGTTAGATTCAAATTTGTGCTTTTAAAACTCAGAAATATTATATCATGTAATAATTTAGTATTTTGCTTTGCTAATGTCGATCTCCCATCTAAACTCATTTTTAAAATACATGAGTAGCTTTCCAGCCATGCAAGTAGATAAAGAAACACTTCTTCCCCTTTTATATCTGCCACATAAATAAATATGTGCACAGAGTGTGCTGTAGGTGGATAAGCGAATAACCTCTTGCCCATAATTATATAAATGACTTTCCCTATGTGTTAGCTTAGATAGATTTCAAAGAGTCATGCTTTACATCATTTTGATTTTCCTCCACAACTTTATAGTTACTTTCACAATTTTCCTCTTGACTAATTTCCGGCAAATTTCCACCCTTCCCTTTTCATTATTTGATAGGGCTATAGACTTTTAAAACAGCAAGACTTGACACGAGTAAATGACCAATTTAACTAACGACTTGTAAATAAAAATTCTGTTTTTACGTCTCTACTCCATCAAACCTAGTGGTGTTCTTCAAGTGCGCTGAGAAACCTGCCATGACTACATTCTGGCGATCATGTGGTGCTGCTGAGATAGGCTGGTACTGGTGCATTCTGGGAGTTGTAGTCTGCTTCATTCAGTCGACCAAGCGATGGCTCTCCATGATTTCAAACTGGAGAAAAGCCTCCAATAGAGGGAAAAAAATGTTAGAAACATTTCAGATATGCCAAAGTAAGCTGCGTAAGTGAGCACAACTACGTTCTGAATTTTGCCCTTTTTAATACCAGAAACCTTATTTCCACGCAATGCCCTCAGTTTATTCAGAAAATGAAACAGCAGGCAAAAAGTTTGGCGAGAATGAATTGTTTTGCCCTCAGCCCCTTGCTATTTATGACTGCTTGTTTGCTGATTTGGGGTTGAGTTTTTGAACATTGGCAGATTTCATTGTCACAACATGTTTATCGGTCCATTCTTGACCTTATCTGCTGCTTTTCGAATGACATTTGAACTAGTCCAGAACCAATTTGACATTCACTCTTGTTTATGTGTGCACAAGAGTATTATGTGACTTAATAAAAATTCAATCAATTCATATTTTTGCTGTTTTAGTCACATTGTAACATCCTGTGTACGTGTTGACTGCTGCTTTGCAAGATAAACATTTTAAAGACTCAAGTCTACTATGATCTCTTAATTTTTCAGCTTTATCCTTGACTATTTTGATACCATTCATGGAGCACTTGTGCCTCTCATTTTTCTGCCTACAGTATTTTAGCCTTGTCTACATTACATCACATTTCATTTGCCTTTTGTTCCACCCACTTGCATAACTTGCCCCAAACCATGTCGCAGTGTCTGAGCTGCCTCTTCAAAGTCAACTGATTCTCCTAGTTTGATATAAACTACAGTAAATTTCTGATTCAAAAATAGTTTCACTTAGAAATAGTAGGCCCACAGTACTGTACTCTGAGACACCCATTCCACTCCAAGTGACCTGTTCTCCAACCATGCCCGATTCTCCAGATACTGCAACCCCACCCCACAACATAAATCCTCCAGGTACCCATAGCTTTCCCCTCTTCAGGGCATTTCTTATCCATTTCCAAGATTTATCCTGAATTCTCACCACCTTGATCTTAACTAGTGACATTTCATGCAGAATACTTATGGCAAATGCTTTTTTGAGGTTTGGGCTTTCAACGGTCCATTTAAGGTATCAGTTCTGCAGAACCAATGAGGCTCATCAAGCTAGTTACTTCCTAAATCTGGATTGGTTGATAGTCAAACATACTAATTAGGAGCAGGAGTAGGCCACTCGGCCCTTCGAGGCTGCTCCACCATTCAATAAGATCATGGTTGATCTGACTGTAACCTCAACTCCACATTCCTGCCTGCCCCTAGTAACCTTTCATCCCCTTGATTATCAGGAATCTATTTACTTCTGTCTTAAAAATATTCAAAGACTCTGCTTCCACCACCTTTTGAAGAAGAGAGTTCCAAAAAACTCATGACCCTCAGAGAAAATTTCTCCTCATCTCTGTCTTTCATGGGTGACCTCTTACTTTTAAACAGTGACCCCTAGTTCTAGATTCTGCCACAAGAGGAAACATCTTCTCCAGATCCACCTTGTCAAGACCCCTCAGGATTTTATGTTTCACTCAAGACGCCTCTTACTCTCCTAAACTCTAGCGGAAATAAGCCGAGCTTGTCCAATCTTACCCCATAAGACAATCCACCCCTTCCAGGTATTATTCTAGGAAACCTTCTTCTCTGAGCTACGTCTAATGTATCTACATCCTTCTTTAAATAAGGAGACCAATACTGTACACAATGGTCCAGATGTGGTTTCATCAATGCCCCGTATAACTGAAGCATAACATCCCTACTTTTGTATTCAATTCCCCTCACAATAATCAATAGTATTCTATTAGCTTTCCTAATTACTTGCTGTGCCTTTTGTGATTCATGCACTAGGACACCTAGCTCCCTCTGCATCTCAGAGCTCTGCAATCTCCCACCATTTAGATAATATGTTTTTTAGCCAAACTGGACAATTTCACATTTTCCCACATTATACTCTATTTGCTAGATCTTTGCCCACTCACTTAACCTATCTATATCCCTTTTTATAGTTTTCTTATGTCCTCTTCACATCTTTCTTTCCTACCTATCATTGTGTCACCAGCAAACTTAGCAACCAAAACTCCTGTTCCTTCATCCAAATCATTTATATAAATTCTAAAAGGTTTGGGCCCCAGCACTGATCCCTGTGGCACACCACCTGTTACATCTTTCCAACCAGAAAAAGGCACATTTATCCCATCCTTTATTTCCTGTTAGCTAGCCAATGTTCTATCCATGCCAAGATGTTACCCACTACACCATGAGCTTTTATTTTTTGCAATAACCTTTGTGGCACCTAATCAAATACCTTGTGGAAATCTAAGTGCAGCACATCCACCGGTTCCTCTTTATCCACAGCACACGTTACTTCTTCAAAGAACTCCAATAAATTGGTTAAGCATGGTTCCCCTTTCATATGTTGACTCTGCCTGATTACCTTGAATTTATCCAAGTGCCCTGCTATAAAGTCTTTAGTCATAGCTTCTAACATTTTCCCTATAACAGATGTTAAGTTAACTATCCTGTAGTTTCCTGCTTTCTGTCTCCCTCCTGTAATTTCCTGCTTTCTGTCTCCCTCCCTTTTTGAATAAAGGAGTTACATTCACTATTTTCCAATCTAATGGAACCTTCCCTGAAGCTAGGGAATTTTAGAAAATTAAAACCAATGCATCAACTATATCACTAGCCACTTCTTTTAAGAACATTTTAAGACATTCACTATGTTTTATACAGATAATCCTTAAATTTGTTCCTGATCAATTCTATTATGCTCTATATTTGATCAACAGTTTATAACTGTCTCAACAGAATAATGTAGAAGGATACTGCATCAATGCTGTATTTTACATGGTTATATTGTTGCCGAAATTCTATTATGCAGAATGTCATCTCTGTGCAGGACTGATGGAGGAATGGGCTGCTAGATGATTATTCTGAAATGTCACAACATTCTTTTTAAACATTATTTCTGGCACAAGATCACCTGACTGACCAACAAACAATTGCAAAGATTAAGAAATCCATTCAGAATCAGTTTTACATTTCACCAATAGTTTAGATGGATATTGCTGAAAATCTACATATGTTGTGTGCTTTTGTGGAGTGTTTTTTTTTTGCTTGTTTCTTGTGTCCAGGGCATTGTGATTGGAACTGGTGAAAACTCTGAATTTGGAGAAATTTTTAAAATGATGCAAGCTGAAGAGGTAAGTATTTGAATATTCATTTTTTTTAGTACCTTATCTGATAGATGACTGTCAAAACAGATTACATATTCAGGCAACAGGATAGCTTGGCCTTGAGCTTATCCTCCCACCTTGTTTCGTTTTCTATGAATAGACCCTCTAGGGCAGAATTTTGCCCTCGGATGGCGGGCGGGCCCCACCAGCTTGGCAGTGGGCAGACAGCCGACCCCCGCCACCGAAACGGGGCCTGCTGCCATTTTGAGTGGGTGGGCCAATTAAGGCCTGCCCAGCAGCATCCCCGACAGGAAGCGTTATGCGTTTCCTGTTCCGGGGGGTGGGGGGTGGATTCCCTATCTGTCAAAGTGCACACTGCTCCCTGAGTCAAAGTGCTGTCTCAGCGAGTTCACTGACAGGTAAGTAAAATCTAAGAATAGAAAATTAAAATTATTAACGTGTCCCCCTCATGTGACAATGTCACACAAGATGGGACATGTTAATAATAAACACTTAAAATTTATTATATTTTTAAAAAAACAGACATGAAACTTCATCCCATCAGTGGATGAAGTTTCATGAATAATCTGCAGCCCACTGGGGCTCCTGGCCTGCCCACCAGCCTTAAGGTTGGACGGGCAGGTATTTAATTATCTTAACTAGCGTGTCAATGGCCTCAATTGGCCATTGACAGGTCAGTGGGCGGACAGCTGATTTCGCTGTCCGCCCGCCTTCCTAAAACTTTAAAGGGACCGGGATGACGTCGAAGATTCCTCCCGACGTCATCCCGCGTCATTTTCCCCTCGGCAAGCGGGCCCTGCCCCCAAATCGCCGAGGGGAAAATCCTGGCCATGTTAAAACTGTGGTTGTTGGATGTGTATGATTGTAATGTGTAACTCTGTAAATAAATGCTTATAGAAGTGTGTAAAGATTAGCTTTAGTTCTATCCTTTACCAACTTACATTGGAATATAACAACAATAACCCACTTCCCATTGACCATCCAGTGTTGCCGTTGAACACTCCAATATCAAGCATAACATTATTCAGATTGGCAAATTATACTAAATATGATGACTATTATTGATTTTATTTTCACACCGTAGTCCAAAAAGGGAGAATAACACATAAAAAGGTCAGATAACACATCAGGATTTAAAAGGAGCACCACTACGGAGCTTTTTTTAAGCAATTAAAAGACTCATCTGAGAGGCTACATAAGTACATCAATTATGTGTTCATACTGATGTGTGTTTTATTTTGTGATGCTTTTCCTGGAACTAACAGTGTCACTCCAGAGAATCAGCATCAGTTTAAGCTTATACTTGTTAGAGTTTAGAAGGATGAGAGGAGATCTAATTGAGGTACATAAGATGCTAAAGGGGATAGACAATGTAGACATGGAGCGGATGTTTCCCCTTCTGGGGTATTCTAAAATGAGAGGCTATAGTTTTAGGCTAAGGAGTGGTAGATTTAAATCAGAGATGACGAGGAATTACTTTTCTCAAAGGATCGTGAATCTGCGCAATTCACTACCTCAGAGTGCAGCGGATGCCAGGACACTGAATAAATTTAAGGAGGAGACAGACATGTTTTTAATTAGTAATGGGTTGAAAGGTTATGGGGAGAGGGCGGGAAATTGGAGTTGAGACCAAAATGAGATCAGCCAAGATCGTAATGAATGGCGGGGCAGGCTCGAGGGGCTGAATTGCCTACTCCTGCTCCTAGTTCTTATGTTCTTTTGTGATCCATTATTAAAGGGGAAAAATGCACTTATTGTCTTTCTGGGCCTATTTTTGACTAATAATAGTTTCTTAACATCCTATGCCACTAAAAATGAGAGAAAACAATTGGATGGCATAGTGGATTAGTATCCAACCTTTTACCCCTGGAACTTTGGTTCACATTCATTCTGGACTGTTGGGATGAAAGTCTCCTCAATCTACTGGTTCTAAAGGTCCACTCAGTTTCTAATGGGCATTGGCCTACAACACAAAATTGTCTCTCAATTCATAATTATTGGCAATCTCACACAAGACCATTGGGGTGGAAAGTGGAAAATTTGTTACACTGGTGCACAATTGTGTTTTTTTTTAAAGTTGGTGGTGACTCATCTTGTGGGGGAATAAAAGGAGCTTTACTCAGCATCTGGCTGCACACTACTGACTGATGAAGGCCTGATACGGTGTCAATGGGTGCTTGAAGTGTGATTTTTATTCCCCACCTCAAATATTTCTTGCCTTGGATTAAAAGCAAAAGAAAAAAGAAATTGGAAGACTAAATTTTCCTATGGCATTTTACATTTTAATTTTCCACATCCATATTCTTCTTGGAAAGGTAGCAAACTTTGATGTTTCTTCTACTTTGTTCTCTTAAAAGACGTATTTCTGATGCAAAGGGTTAAATTTTCCTGATCTTGTGGTAGTGGGTGTGGTGATGAGGGGGTTGGGGGTGGAGCAGGAAAATAAAGAGGAGCCATGTTGGGATGACTTCCTTATGCATCCCCGCTGCCAGGGACATGCCCCAGGGATGGCCTGAGAAGCAGCTTGGCTGCCCACTCCACAGAGATGGGTAGCCAATTAACATTGTCCCAAATGGGGTGATTTTGTAGCCTTGCCAGCTTTTTACTGGCATCGGTGCTGCCTCCAGTCCAATCGAGCCTTCCTTTTTTTTAAAATTCATTTATTGTGGGATGTTTACGTCACTGGCTGGGCCAGCATTTATTGCCCATCCCTAGTTGCCCTTGAGAAGGTGGTGGTGAGCTGCCTTCTTGAACCGCTGCAGTTCATGTGTTGTAGGTACACCCACAGAGCTGTTAGGAAGGGAGTTCCAGGATTTGGTCCGGCAACAGTGAAGGAACAGCGATATGTTTCCGAGTCAGGATGGTGAGTGGCTTGGGGGGGGGAGAAATTCCAGGTGGTGGTGTTCCCATGTGTCTGTTGCCCTTGTCCTTCTACATGGTAGCAGTCGTGGGTTTAGAAGGTGCTATCTAAGGAGTCTCAGTGAGTTCCTGCAGTGCATTTTGTAGATGGTACACACTGTGCAACAGTGTGTTGGTGGTGGAGGGAGTGAATGTTTGTTGATGGGGTGTCAATCAAATGGGCTGCTTCATTCTGTATAGTGTCAAGCTCCTTGAGTATTGTTGGAGCTGCACTCACCCATCACACTCCTGACTTGCGCCTTTTAGATGGTGGACAGGCTTTGGGGAGTCAGGAGGTGAGTTACTCACCATAGAATTCCCAGCTTCTGACTTGCTCTTGTAGCCACAGTATTTATATGGCTAGTCCAGTTCAGTTTCTGGCCAATGGTAACTCCCAGGATGTTTCAATGATGGCAATGCCATTGAATGTTAAGCGGCAATGGTTAGATTCTCTCTTGTTCTAGATGGTCATTGCCTGGCACTTGTGTGGCACAAATGTTACTTGCCACTTGTCGGCCCAAACCTGTCCAGGTTTTGCTGCATTTGGATGTGGACTGGTTCATTATCTGAGGTGTCACAAACGGTGCTGAACATTGGTGCAATCATCAGCATTTCAGAGGGCAATTAAGATTCAAACAGATTGCTGTGGGTCTGGAGTCACATGTAGGCCAGACCAGGTAAGGACAGCAGATTTCTTTCCCAAAGGGCATTAGTGAACCAGATGGGTTTTTATGACAATCATCATTGGATTTTTAATTCCAGATTTTTTTATTGAATTCAAATTTCAGTATCTGCCACAGTGGGATTCAAGCCTGGGTCCCCTGTGTTTAATAGATGGATATCCATTTACTGAATCAGGCAGCTGAAGACATTCTGTGAATCACAACTGTTTAATTGTTAAACTTCAATTCAGAACAAATTTCCAATTTCCACTCTTCCATTCTGGATCCGGTCCTTGTCCAGGAGCTAACCAACTACTCGGGAAAAACCCAGCTCTTGAGTACAAACTTCCATGAGCATCGCCTACTCTCAATTCACTCTGAAGTTGGTTCTGCTTCACTCTTAAAGGTACCTGTATTTCTAACATTGTCACCCTGGTCCAGTGACAGTACCACTACATCACCACCTCCTTTGCGGCAGATGGGAGTGCCATTGGAGCCAGAAACTCCATGGGAAGAATTTTCCCATTAAATGATATGCAGAGGCATCAGGCGGGCGTCCCGGCATCACCCCGTGTCATTTAGATTTTCAGTTCGGCAGGTGCGCAGCCGACTCGGATGCACGCCCGCTAAACTGTCAAAGGCCTTAAGGTTGGACGGGCAGCGCTCTTAAGTACTTTAATTAATTCCTTAATGACTTTAACAGGCCCTTAACATTTCGGCGGGTGCGCAGCGAACTCCAGCACACATCCACCAAACGAAATATTGCGAGGCGTGCCCAACGTCATCGCGCACCATTTTACACGTCAGCGTATCGGGCCCGCTCCCACACGCCGACCGGAAGATTCTGCCCCAAAAATTCATAATTGTAAACAATGAAAGATATTTAAGCCTATAATCTGTCAAATATTGATTTTTTTTTTTGTCTAGGCTCCAAAGACCCCCTTACAAAAAAGTATGGACAATCTAGGGAAACAATTATCACTCTTTTCTTTTGCAGTTATTGGTAAGTTGGACAATGCACAACTTTAATTTTCTTTGTGAACTAGAAATAAATTCATTGTCATTTCTATGAATTTTTTTAAGTAGGTTAACATCAAAACTACTATTTAATAATATTAGATCTTGCAGATTTGTAACAGCTTGTTGTCTCCGCTCAGACTTGACTCTGGGCCAACTAGGGGAGAAATCCAGCATGTGGATATGTTTTGCACCTGAAAACAGGTGCCTCATGGTTGAAGGTTGGGTGAGCATCTTGTTGCCACACATGATGTGAATAAACATGAATTAGGTGTGTTCACAGAGGGTTGGGTTTCAGTTTCTGTTCAAGGTTTAACTTATCCTTGCCACCACACCACCACCTGTCACGTGGAGTTAAAATTTATACACCCTGCTGTATCTCACAACCACCTCTCTCAGCCCTTCCATCATCTCTAAAATGTAAGACTGATTGTCAGACATCCAGTCATGGATGAGCAGAAATTTCTTCCAATTAAATATTAAGAAGACTGAAGTTATTGTCTTCAACCCCACTACAAACTTCACTCCCTAGCTACTGACTCCATCCCTATCCCCGCAACTGGCTGATGCCAAACCGGACTTTTGCAACCTTGGTGTTCTATTTGACTTTGATAAGCTTCCAGCCACATATGAAAGGCATCACTAAGACCTCTGTAACATCACTGACTTGCACCCCGCCCCACCCAATCCCACACTCAGCTTATCTACTGTTGAAACCCTCCTCTAAGTTTTTGTTACCCCTAGACTTGACTATTCTGATGCATTTGGCTAGCCTCCCACATTGTACCCCTGTAAACATGGCATCACCCAAAACTCAGCTGTCTGTGTCCTAACTCGCACCAAGTCCTGTTCACCTATCAACCCTGTACTTACTGATTGACATTGGTACTTTGTTAAGCAACACCTCAATTTTAACCTTCTGACCCTTGTTGTCAAATCCCTCTGGTCTCGTCTTTCCCTATTGCTGTAATCTCTTCAAGCTCCACAACCCTCTGAGATCTCGGTGCTCCTCTAATTCTGGTCTCTTGAGCATCCCTGATTTTTATCACTTCACCATTGGTGGCCATGCCTTCAGGTGTCAAGACCCTAAGCTGTAGAATTTCTTCCCTAAACTTGCCTGGTTCTCTACCTCTTGTTCTTCCTTAAAAGCTATCCCTTTGGTCAAGCTTTTGATCATCAGCCCTAATATCTCCTTATGTGGCTTGCTGTCATACTTGTTTTATAATTCCTCTGTTAAGTGCCTTGGAATGTTATATACATGTTATATAAACACAAGTTATTCATGTACTTATTTACAACAGCTTAAACCTGTGTCCTTAAATGGACGGTTTAATTTATATAAAGGTTCGGTTTATTATTAGAACAATAATATGATATACATAATATAATACTCCTGTCATAATAAAACATCATTATATTCTCATTTGCTGTAAGTATTGACATGGGAGATTGACTTGTAACATTGAAAATTGGTAGAAAACTCTGAATTTAGCCCAAAGAGGTGCCTTGCTTAAAATTTCCCAAATGAAATTCACCTGGATACCTTTTTTCTTGTTTCTGGTTAAATGCAGTTCTGCTAATAATGATCAGAGCTTGAAACTGCAAATGGAAATAAATCAATGGGAGTGAATTTTCTTTGTGCTTCTTCTATCCGGTGGCTGTAGCTTCACTGTTGCTGAATTCACAGCCTTGGAATGGGAGGAGTTCCCAGGAAATTCACTTCTAATGTCTTAATTAATTAATTTTGACACTTTTTTTTAATATAAAAATGTAAATATTGTTTTCTACAGGTTTAATGATGCTGATTGGTTGGTTACAAGGGAAGCACCTCCTTGGCATGTTTACTTTAGGAGTTAGGTAAGAACATAAATGCCCCTTTCAGGCTAATAGGGCAGAATCTTCTGGCTAGCGTTGCGGGTGGAGGAGTCCGCACGCCAGCGCTTAAAATGTTGTGCGAGCTTCCCCGATGTCAGCGGCGGCATCATAATATTTCGGTCAGCGGGCGCGCTGTACAGCGGGATGCGCGCCCGCCATTAATTAAAGGCCTCGTTAAGGCCCTTAACTTGCCGATCTTCGACGATTTTGAGGGGCCCGTGCAAACTTCGGCTCAGCGCACGGGGCCCAGTGGGCAGGCGGGTAGGTGATTTTTTTTTTTTACAAACCTCATCCAGTGGCAAGATGATGTTTGATAGCGGTTTTAAAAACGTTTAATTAAGTGTTTGTGTTCTTCACTGACATGTCCCATCTCGTGTGACATTTTCACATGAGGGGGATATGTTGATGAATTTTTTAAATTGTTCCTATTTCTGTCGAAGGGTCATGAGGACTCGAAACGTCAACTCTTTTCTTCTCCGCCGATGCTGCCAGACCTGCTGAGTTTTTCCAGGTAATTCTGTTTTTGTTTTCTATTTTTTTTATATTTGCCAGCCTTTCAGCGCTTTCCCTGAGGCAGCACTTAGTCTCAGGGAGATGAGCGCTCTTTCGTGCGCATGCGTGAAAGAGTGGACTCTGACAGTTGGGGAATCCCCCCCTGCCCGCACAGGAAGCGCATAGCAGGCCTTAATGGGTCGCCCACTTTAAAAAGGTGGTGGGGCCCGTTTCGGCGGCGGAGATCAGCTGCCCACCCACCGCTGAGCCGGTGGGGCCCGCCCGCCCATCAAGGGCAAAATTCTGCCCGTACAGTTTAATGTGCTCGAAAACCAATAACGATGGTGATAGATCATGTTATTGCTAAGAATTTTACTGGCCTTTGATCATTTTAGCTGCAGGTGATAATGCATGAGAAAATAATTATCATTTTTTTTTGTTTCAGCAGCGTATTTAGAAGCAGAATTGTTATTAACAGATAAGTGGAATTGATCCCAAAATAGAGCTTGTAGAGCAGGCCAGTTGGCTACAGGCAGTCCAGTGGGTCCAGAGTAAGGAGAAAAATTATTGGTGAAAACAGGACATTAAAAGTTCTTTCAAACAAAGAAAGTGGATGAATTTATTTAATCTTTCATTCTCTATCCAAAGTGGCTTTAAACTATTCACCCCTGAGATCATGAAAAGTTTTCATTACTTACAGTTGAATTGGTACGCATTCTATAAATATGATTGATTCTTTTTTTTTATTGAGTTTGTGTTGTTTTTTTCTCCTTTATTTGTTGTGTAACCTGTTTTTGTGTATGTGGTGATGCTTTCCCAGCCTAGCTGAATGGCTCCTAAAGCTACAATTTTTATTACAGTTACTATTCATTTGAATAGTTTTTGGTGAGTTTATAGTGTCAATTTTTAAATGTCTTCCTCCTCCCATTTCTCTAAACTTTGGTCCACCTCTTGCTTATGGTGGTACCTGTATTATCAGAATTAGAATTTTGCAAAACTCTCCGCTTACATATTTGAAACATTGGTCTGTATTATTTTCTTTGTGTTGGAGTTACTACATTGCATAGTCTGCCATTATCTTTCCAGTATACATGTAATGGAGTCCAGGTGGCAGATTTTTTTATCTTCAAGATTACAGGTACAATATTTTAACACCACGTGTAAAGGGTGTGTAAGCAATCTCATTATCAGTGCATTCTGGACATTGGAAGAGACCCAATTCATTAAAACCATGAGCTTTGGTGACTCCTCTGGTTAGGCGCATAGATGGTTACAAATACATAAAGGTGAAGCCTATGATCATGAATTCTCTTGAAAGATACCCTGGTGAGGGCCTCCATCTTAATTTCATTAATCAATATTGCCTAGCAGCTGAACACAAAAAAGTCTCAGCTTGAAATCTCTGCTAGTTAAGTGATGGAAATTCGTGTTCAAATTCTGGAAGACCATTTATCAAGAACATGGGTAGTACATGCAGTCCCTTCTGCTCTGCACTAGCTGAAATCAATGATTTTCATCTGTAATTACACAGCACAAGAATTCCTTTCGATGTATTGTTCACTCTTTCCCTTAGAATGTCAACTCCATTGGTGCTAATGGGTAGACTTTCCTTTACTAGAAACTGATTTAGTATTCTTTCCTGACATGTGGGGCAGAATTTTGCACTAGATTGGCGGGTGGGCCCCACCAAACTCCGCCGCCATTTTAAGTGGGCGGGCCAATTAAGGACCACCCAGCGGTCTGCCATTGTACTTCCTGTTGTGGGAGGGAGGGGTGGGGGGAGAACTCCCTAACTGTCAGAGTGCGCTCTTTTGCACATGTGCCCAAAAGAGCACACTGCTCCCTGAGACTATGTGCTGTCTCAGGGAGATCACTGACAGTGCTTCAAAGTGTCAAAATAGAAAAATAAAAAAAAAATTAACATGTCCCCTTCATGTGATAATGCCGGGGGTTCCTCCTGATGTCATCCCGCATCATTTTCCCATCGGCGAGCAGGCCCCGCCCCCAAATCGCCGACCGGAAAATTCAGGCCGTGGAATTGGAATGGTCAGTAGTGATTATTTAAGAGTCTTTAGTGTATAGAATCAGAGGGTAAAAAAGGCAGATAGTATGATTTTAATTATTGACCAGGACCTCACATAATGGAAGTTAGAATGTGCTGAGCTAACCTATACTGGTAAAAATAATTCTTTTAAGGGATCTAGGCCATGGATTGGTTGAACATCAGAGGACCAAACTGTAGGCATATCTTTACATGGCCTCACTAAACAACTTTTGGCTGCCTACACTGCTCATGGAATGTTGGAACACATTAGTTTTGGAACTTTAAGTTGTTGCAAATCTTTTTGGCAGCCGTGTTCTCTTCTTTTGTGAAGTTCACCAAAAATGGGGTATTTGTATGGGATTCAAAGGGACAGAAAACTCCATCATGGAGTTGTTGATAACCTGGGTATTTCCTTTTCTTTCTAATTGCAGTGTTCAATGTCACTTCGAAATTTCAGAACTATTGAGGTAACTATTAGTTACCTTCTTTGCTAAGCAATTAGCTTTTGGTTAGCTTGTAGAAAAGGGTGCACTCATAACAAAGGGTATTTAATAATTTGCAGTGGCTTACAGGAGCTGTATTATGAGTGATCAGACTAAAGTAACCATTCACAAGAATGCTAATTGCTTAGCACAAAAGATGAGATTGGAAATATCTGATTGACCCCATCATTTGGGGCCAGGATCTTTAGTTCGGCGAGCAGAGGGGGTGCAGGGCCTTAAGGTTGGCGGGCAGGCCGGGAGCCCTGGTGGGCTTCAGAAAAAGCATGAAGCCTCATCCATGGGCGGGATGAGGTTTCGTCAGGGTTTTCAAAAATTTTATAGATGTTTGATTGAAAGTGATGAACATGTCCCAACTCATGTGACAGTGTCACATGAGGGGACATGTCAGGGAAATTTTTTTGTGCACCTTTACCATTTTTAAATTTGGCACCAATCTCCCTGAGGCAGCACTTAGCCTCAGGGAGATTTATGCGCTCTGTTGTACACACATAATAGGCCCTTAATAGGCCCGCCCATGTAAAACATAAGTAAGGGACCTCTCAAAGCTGTACTTAAAACCTCTTGGGAGTATTCAAGAGCTTTGCAAGGGTAGATTATAATACAACATGTTGTGATACTAAGAGATGCAGCAGGATCCATGGATTGCATTTTGAGCCAAGGGCATGGAAGTTGTCAGATAATTAGCTTAAGTAGTTGCCTGTAGTTAGTGAAAGCCTGACGTCATCCATAATCGAAAAGGATTCCTCTGGGCAGGTGCTGGTGACTGATATGTAGGGATATAACTGCAATGAAGAAAAGACAAGCTAGTCACCGAGTTGTATTCAGAAAGATATAAATTACACATTTTTCTGTATTGCCTGGTGTAATTTATATGGTATTGGATACTACACCATGAGAAGGATGTTATTGCTGTTGAGAGGATGCAAAGTGAAGCAACAAAGTAGCTTGGGGAAAGATCAAAGTAGTTGTGTTTGTTCTATTTTGGAAAGGAGGATTTTTAATAAACTGAATAGAAATTTTGTAAACAATAAAGGAGATGGATAAAATTTCAATTAAATCGTTCACATTTATGCAAGTAGCTATACTGAGTTAAATGGATCTGGTAATTTATCAGTTAAAACCAGGAAAAGGAATTAGCATGAAAGCTGACAGATTTTGTAAAAACCTATCCAATTTACTAAATCTCCTTTTGAAGAAAGGAACCTGATATCCCTACCAATGAGGCCAATATGTGGGACTCTATGACCACATAATGTGTTGGAAAGCAACTAGACACTGGCAATAAATGCTACCCAGCTGGTGTTGGCCAAATTGTGAAAACAAAAAAAAAGAATTGTTGGCCAAATTGATTTTCCCTGTTTCCACCATTTTCTACGGTTCCTACTTCTGATTGCTATTTGTAAAATGCATGCATGCACTTTGGATATAAGGACAGGATCAGTCTTAGCTGTAACATGGCTTCTTGTTTTTGTTAATAGCCTGGCAGTTGCAGCTATTCCAGAAGGCCTACCAATTGTTGTAACGGTAACATTAGCACTAGGTGTAATTAGAATGTCAAAGAAGAGAGTCATAATAAAGAAACTTCCTGTTGTAGAAACGTTAGGTAAGTCAACAAAATTAATTTACTTTATTTAATTTTAAGTAACTAAACATAATATTGCAGGCATATTTTTCTTTTGATTTGACACCCATCTAAAAAAAATCATCTAGAGGATCTATTAGGCAAGTTGCAGCAGAGTCGATTAGTTAAAAAATAAATATCTTTTAAATGTTTGTATTGTTCAACAGAAATTGTAAATTAAATTTCTACTTTTCATTCATCTTGATTTGTACAAACCTTTTCATATGGGAATGGCCAAGATAGAAATGGAATCCTGTCTTACTAACTTAATTTCTGAACTATTTCTTGAATGTAGTTTATGGAGAGAATTAAGTACTGTTTCTAATGCAACGTAATTACCAGTTACGCTTTTTAAATAATAGGTTGTTGTAATGTTATCTGTTCCGATAAGACTGGCACCTTAACGGCCAATGAGATGACTGTGACACGATTGGTTACATCAGATGGAATACATGCAGAGGTGGGTATTAAAATACCTTGCAATCTAGTCTTGATAAGGGTTTTACAGTTTATTGTTACAGAATGTTTGGAGAAAGTTTATCACAATTTGGCCACATCTCAAACTTTGGAGTCAAATAGCTCCTGTTAATGGGCTTGAGGAATGCAATGCGCGATTAACTCATACCCATTTCTTCCAGTGTATGCAGTGTGAAAAAGTTGTGCTACCTGTTTATTTACATGATTAAACCGTGCCACCAGCACTGCATGAGTTCATAGCAGCTTGTACTATTTTTAAAGTCAGCCTGAACTACTTAAAGCCAACCTACAGTTCTGAAAGGGCAGGTGCACTTGACAGGAATAAATGCTGGAAGTCATTTTAAAGTGAGTCTGACCTGGGAATGGCAGTTTCTCCAAGTCCTTGGAATGGGATGTGGATAGGAGGGGAGAGGCCTTCTAGGGCCAGAGCTGCTCGAGGTCATCCTTCATGGTCCCTCTACAGCCTTCCACCAATCATAATGCAGCCAGCACTGTGTATAAGTATTCAGCAGTTCTTATTGAAAGAGAGTTGATTAGCAGGCTTAAGTATAAACATTTGAGTAATGGCTGAATCTAATTTATTTATATTTTGGCTTGTGAAAATTTAGGAATTAAATTTTCATTTGTTACAGGTAACTGGTACAGGATACAATGGAAATGGCAATGTATATTTATCACCCAGTGGAGAGATTGTAAAGGAATTCTCCAATGTGTCTATAGGAAAACTGGTTGAAGTGAGTTAATTTTATTTCGTTCTCAGAATGTGGGCGTTGCTGGCATGGTCAGCATTTATTGTCCATCGCTAGTTGGCCTTGAAGATGGTGGTAAGCGTTCTTCTTGAACTGCTGTTGTCCATCTGGAGCAGGCATCCTCACAACTGCTGCCTTGATGTCAAGGACAGTCAATCTCACCTTGCCTCTGAAATTCAGCTTGTGTCCATTTTTGGAGCAAGGCTGTGATGAGGTTTCGAGCCAAGTGCCACTGGTGGAACCCAAAGTGTTCATTTAGTGTGCAGACTATTGTTGAGTGTCACTTAGTAGAGTAGTAAGCCAAAGAACTGGGTGAGTTCTAGAAGCTAGCAAGGGATGATCAAGAAAAAAAACCAGGAGGGAGAAAATGGAGTATGAGGTTAAACTAACAAGAAATGTAAAAACAGATTGCAATAGCTTCTACAAGTACGTAAAAATAATGAGTAGCAAAACTCAACATGGGTCCCTTAGGGACTTGGACAGTCAAATGGATTTAAAAGTTAAATGGAGAATAAAATGGCAGAGAAGACTAACAAATATTTTGTATCTGTCTTCACAGTAGAAGACACAAAAACCATACCAAAATTGGGGAACCAAGAGTATAATGGGAGTGAGAAACATAAAGTAATTGTTGTTAGTAAAGAAAAAAGTACTAGAGAAGTTATGCGACTAAAAGCTGACAACTCCCTTGTGGTCTACATCCTAGATTTCTAAATGGCGGCTACAAAGATAGCAGATGCTTTTGTTGTCACCTTCCAGAATCTAGGGAATTTTGGAATGGTTGCAGTGTATTGGAAGATAGCAAATATAACTCGGCTATTCAAGAAAGGTGGGAGAAAGAGAATTGGAAATGACAAGCCAGTTAGTGTGACACTAGTCGTCACAAAAGTGCCTGAAACCCATTATTAAGGAAGTGGTAGCAGGGCACTTGGAAAATCATAATAAGACTCAGCAGAGTCAACCTGATTTATGAAAGGGAAATGATGTTTGACAAATCTATTAGAATTTTTCACCCATCTAACCATCAGTTAAAGGGTCAAACGGTGGAAGTAGCATGTTTGGATTTTCAAAAGGCAGTTGATAAGCTGCCTCACAAAAAATTGTTGCGCGAGATAAGGGCTGGTTCGGGGTAATACATTATCATAGATAGAGGAATAGTTAAGAGCAGAAAATAGAGTAGGAATAAATGGGTCTTTTTCAAGTTGGAGGGATGTTACTGGTAAAGTGCCGCAAGGATTTAGTGCTGGGACCTCATGTTTATAATTTGCTTGCTTGTAGGCTGGATGTTTATGTAATAATGCTGTCATCAGAGAAGACACATTAGTGGGACAGCCAACAGAAGGTGCCTTAATTGCTCTTGCAATGAAGGTAAATACTGAATTAATAATAGTTTTGATATTTTAAACAGTATGATAACTGGAGCATTGACTACAGGTTAAGTCAAGTATAGCAAACTGATCAGCATATCCTAAGAGTGAGATCTTCGCAAGGGAGGGCAATCTTTTGACAAAACATTTTTTAAAACTGCAGTTGAGTAATGCAAATCTCACCTGAAGAGCTGAGCGCTTTCATTACAACTTAAGTATTCAAACATGGTTGATGAACTAAGAAATAGTCAGGGGTAATCCAACTCCACCCACCCCCCCTCCCCCCCCTTCCCCCGAAAAACAGGTGAGTTGTGTTGGGTGAGAATTGAAAACCTAATAGCTTCAAATCTGTCATCAACCAGTCACTTTCAATTTTAATGGAGGTGAAATGGGGGAAACAGTTAACCAATCTGCTGTCAGGATGTAGATCAGTGGTAACAGCTTTTAAACAGCATGCCTCCATTATAAATGAGCTATTTACTTTTGACCGATTTTAACAAGTGCCTTCCAGCAAACGAAATAAGGGGAGAAAGATCAGATCCATAAGCTAACACATATGGGGCAGAATTTCGCCCTCATCGGGCAGGCCCAGGAGCAGCCACCTCCGATAGGACCCCAACACGAGGCTGGATTTCCCCCCCCACCCCCCGACAGGGGGTATGTTGAAGTGCGGGCGCACAAGAGGCGGGCCTCCGATCGGCGCCCCTGATTGGGGGCGTGCTGCCATTTTACGTGGGGGGGAGCCAATTAAGGCCTGCCCAGCGTGACGTCCACACGGAAGCGCTATGCGCTCCCAGTACAGGTGTGGGGGGGGGTTGAGAATCCCTAAACCTGAGAGTGCGCTCTAACGCGCATGCGCACGAAAGGGAGCATTCATTTCCCTGAGGCTAAGCGCTGCCTCAGGGAGATCAGCTCTACTGTCAAAAGTATTAAAAATAGAAGAAAAAAAATCCCTGACATGTCCCTCATGTGACACTGTCACATGAATTGGGACATGTCCATAACTCTTTTTTAAAAACTTTAATTTTCTAAAAACCTACATGAAACCTCATCCCGCCCATTTTCTGCAGCCTGCCCACCAACCTTAAGGTCGGACAGGCAGGTCCGTTAATTATTTCAATGACTCTGTCAATGGCCTCGATGGGCCATTGACAGGTCAGTGGGTGCTGATTTTGCTGCGCCCCCGCCTACCTGAAAATTTAAATAAGGCAGGGCGACGTTGGGAGTTCTGCCTGACGTCACCACCCGTCATTTTACACGTCGGCAAGTGCCCCCCACTCCCCCCCCCCACCCGGCTGGGAAAATCCTGCCCATGGATTGGCTGGCCAATCAATGGCCAGTCAGCATGAAACACGTGCTGTAGCGCTCAGCGCTGCCGGGAGGAGGAGTGCGAGCACCAAAATGTGCGGGGGTAAAGCTGAAGATTTTTAACAATATAAACAAAGATATTAAAAATAATGAAAACATGTCCCCTCATGTAACTTTGTCACACAAGCAGTGACATGTTAATTATGAATGTTCAAAGTTTTACATTTTTTTTTAAACCACTGGTCAAAACCTCACCCCGCCCCTGGGTGAGCTTTCGCCAAAAATGCAAAGGCCGCTTGGCCTTTTCACCCGCCCGCCAACCGAACAGGTGGATGGGCAGTGAAAAATTCTGAGTCAGTTGGGTTCTTCAGGGCCTTAATAGGCTGCTTAGTTGATAGCAGGTGCGGCTCCGACTCCCGCCCGCCGAGCGAAATATCGTACAAGTGCGTAATGACGCCGGGATGCTTGCCTGACGTCATTGAGCATCATCTTACACCCGCTTGGGTCAGGCCCACGCCCACCTGACGAGCGCAACATTCTGCTCGTGGTATTGTTTGTGGTCCAGGAAAACCACCATTCTCTGTGCTCCTTCCCCCACCCCGCCCCGCCAGTCTCACTGAGATCCCTCCCAGCCTCCCTACATGTCCTCTGCTCCTCAACTGCATGTCCGTGCCACAGGCTTTTCCACCTGTCTCAGACTGAGGGGTTGACAGGTTGGCTGAGACATCCAGAAGAAAAGCTTCCTGTTTAGCAAGCTATCAAATAATGAGCTTAATGGGAAAATAGTAAGATAAAAGTGGTAATGCAAGAACCCAAGGAGGGCCATCTTAACAGTCTTTTTCTTGTTGTCATTTCATGTTTTTGTATGAATATAATTTTCATTCTGATTCAGCGCAAAGAGGTCTGAAAGAAAATTAATAGATCACTCGATTAAGTTATTGAACAACTTTTGGTTTTAAAATCTGGTGTCTTGCATTCTGAATTGAAGATGGACCTTGATCATGTTAAGCAGAGCTATACAAGGAAGAAGGAATATCCATTTAGCTCAGAACAGAAGTGGATGGCTGTTAAATGCGCCCACAAGAGTCGGGTAGGAACTACGGGGTGTGTAAGACATTTTCAGTTATTTAGATACACGTCCACGACGGCGCTAACAGTTTTTATGTGACATTTAAAGGAAACTGAAGAAATTTACTTCATGAAGGGGACCTATGAGGGAGTTATTCAGTACTGTAGCAATTATAGCAATGGCGGCATGCCCGTACCCCTCACACCACAGCAAATGGCAACATACGTCCAACAACAAGCAAAACTAGGAGCGGAGGGCCTACGTGGTAAGGTCTTGTGTTCTGTGATAAATTTCAAATAATGAATTTTCTAATGAAAAATTACATTTATTTTATCATGTCTTTTTAGTTCTAAAGCAATGCATGCCATGAAAAAAGGATAAATATTGAATATTATTTTGTAAAATAATATTTTTTACCATAACACTATTTTGTTACACAAGTGCCCCCTTATTACAAAAGGTTAAAACTCTTTTTCTCATGTGTATACTAAGATCATACCTTTTCCAACAAAATGGGTGAACACCAAGTCCTTCCTGTAAATAGAGGGATCCCAAGGTACCCCGCACATTAACTCAGTACCTATTGGCCCCAAATCCGATGTTCATTATATATATGTTCAATAAAGACAAAAATTGGTCTTAATGAGTATTTTCCTGTTTGCTTTTCCCAGTGCTCTCACTAGCCGTTGGACAGGAATTAGGTGCACTTACCTTCTTGGGATTGATTGGTATTATTGATCCACCAAGAGCTGAAGTCAAGGGAGCAGTTCAATTGCTTCAAAATTCAGGAGTTGCTGTAAAAATGATCACTGGAGACTCTAAAGAAACGGCCATTTCTATAGGTAGAGTGAATTTTGGTACTCATTGTGTTATGCAACAAACAGTTGGGGGCATTTTTGTTTTGTCTTTGGTTTTAATGCAGTTCTGTTCTAGTTTCTGCAATTCTAATGCAGAATACTAAATAACTAACAATTTTCATGTGAAACTCTATATGTGTAATATGTCCTAATTCCAGGTGCAAACTCTGGAAAAAACTCTGCAAAAGATAAAAATTGTGTGTAAGCCAAATTTAAAGGATTTGGCACAATTAAAGAGAAGTTGATTTGGTGCTAGGTCAGGTGCTTGTGAGGAGGGTTTTCCTCTGTGCCAGTCCACAGCACCATCTCATAGTTCAGTACTGCCACATGCTGTCCATCACAATCCTTGCACATATTCAAACTCTGTTGTGCATGGTAGCTACTGGAGAAAGGTGTCGACCTCAAATAAATTGTCTTTTTATACAGTCCTATATTTACTAAAAAAAAGACAGGAGCTGGTTGTGCAGTAGGTTAACTAATGAAGGACAATTGAATATTTTAATATAGGAGTGTATGAAAACTGTCTAATTATTCTATGGATTGATTGTGATTAAAGAAATTCTTTATTTTGAAAATTATAATGGCAAAAATCGAAGTTCATCATTACCACAATTCAGTTCGCCATACAAGTCTAGCAAGGCTGTATTCCAACAATGGATCTTA
The DNA here is from genome assembly GCF_017639515.1 of Carcharodon carcharias. Taxonomy (NCBI): domain Eukaryota; kingdom Metazoa; phylum Chordata; class Chondrichthyes; order Lamniformes; family Lamnidae; genus Carcharodon; species Carcharodon carcharias. The sequence continues at coordinate 169,421,873 of NC_054473.1, forward strand.
CAATTTCTGCCTTATCCTGTCTTGTTTACTGATGTAGGAAATGAACTGTGTAGTTACTGGATATTCTAGTATTCTGTACATTTCCATGTCAATTTCTTTTAATCTGTCATAGTAAACTTAAATTAGCAATAAATGACTTAAAACTAGAATTGAGAAGAATTTTTTTAATCATGATCAATCCATAAAATAATTTGTCAATAAAGGTAACGAAGGCAGCAACTGGGATAGTCAAACTGTAACTCAATGCTATAAAAGGAAACTTGGAGCTCTGGGGAAGGAGTTTCAGTGGACTGAATGGCCTTTCCTTGTCCTTGCCTGTTCTTCTGTTAACTTGTCAATATGGGTCGTACATGGTTTGCTCTGAACTGCATCTTTCTCTGGCTTTTCGTAATGGATGACTCGAGGGAAATTACATTCTCAACAATAAATAACAACCGTGTTAATGTCTGATTTTTATTCCTAGCATTAACAGCAGTGATGACAAGGTATGGGGCTACCAAACCACCGTTCAGTTTCTGTTTCTTTCTTGGGATCCAAGATACTGGTGCTACACCTTCATTGGATGTGACTTTAGGTTTCATTATTTGTTTCAGTGGGTGGGTGTGTTTGTATCTTTGTACCATGATTTACAAAGTTATTTTTGGACAGTAAATTACACAAAAAAATCATATTTTAAGAATGCTTTTCAAATAAAATAGCCCAAGGCCAGGATCTTTCAGCCGGAGTGCAGGGGTGGGTGCTGGCACGTAAAATGATGCGCGATGGCTTTGGGCATGCACCCTGATGTCATTGCGCTGTCTCACAATGTTCCTTTGGTGGGCGCGTGCTGGAGTCGGCATCCACAAGCAGGATGAGGTTTTCTCAAGCTTTTATGAATTAAATATATAATTTTCCTGGAAAATAGAAACATGTCTCATCTCATGTGACACAGTCACATGAGGGGACATGTTTCATGAAATTTTTATTGATTTTATTTATTATTTTCAAAAGTGCTTCAATCTCCCTGATGCAGCCCCGACTCTCCCTCCTCCCCCTGCCCACACAGGTAGTGCTGAGCGCTACCACTCGCGTATTATGCTGGGCGGGCCTTAATTGGCCCGCCCACATAAAATGGTGGCGCACACCCGATTTGCGGGCGGCGGTTATGCTCCTGACCGTCCCGTCCACTCCCACCAAGTCCGCCTGACAAGGGAAAAATTCTGCCCCAAAATATGAAACACAACCTGCAAGTATGGCAGTGGATAATCTTTTCCAAATGTATGTGCACATTCAGGAAGAAGCATAGACCTTTATAATGATGATATGGAGGTTATGTCAGGGGAGCAGCTGGAGCAATTAGATGATGAGGATCTTTCCCTCATGGTAATGAAGGTAGGATTCCAGCTATTCAAAGCATGAACTAAATTCCTCTTCCACGAAATAACTTAAAAGCACTTTCCAAAAATGTATTTATGAGTTACGTTCCTCTTTAATATATTTATTCAACCACATACTATTTGTATGATTTTGAATGTTTAGCATAAAATCATTGTGGCTGTTGAGTCCTTGTATTCATGTTCTTGTTATACATTTTAAAATAGAATAGTAAATGTTCTGCAAAGCAGCGCTTTAACGTTAAGATTATCTATATATGTGGTACTTATTTTTCTTTTTTTTCCCTTTTCTATTGTCTTTACCCTCCTCCTCTTTCAGGTGGCTATATTCTTTAGAACGAGTCCAAAGCACAAACAGAAAATAATAAAGGTATAACTTCTTTTAAACTTGCATAATAAACTTGAAAGTATCAATCCCTTTTCCTTAGCATTATCCATAGATTTACCACATTTGTGGAATATGACTAACACGTTGTAATGGTAAATAGATGTGACTGCTAATGGAAATTATTTTAGATGCCTCTCAGCTAATTTTAAGCAGTAGTTTAAATGATTTTTATATATTGGTTAATTATTAAACTATGCAGTTCAGTACCTCTTTTAATTGTTGCTGTATAGGCCCTTCAGAGCAATAATACCGTGGTAGGGATGACGGGAGATGGTGTGAATGATGCTGTTGCTCTCAAGTCTGCTGATATTGGTATTGCCATGAAAGGAACAGGAACTGATGTCAGTAAAGAAGCAGCAGGCATGATTCTAGTGGATGATAACTTTACATCTATTTTGTGAGTAACTTCAATTGGTGCTGTTTAAGAATTTATCTTTTCTTTTTAAACAGCGAGTTAGTAATAATATATTGGCCCATAACTTCCGCGCTTCCCAGCATCAGATTTGGGGGGTGCTCCAAAGATGCACTGGGGAATCCCTCTGGCAAGTTCCCAGGTAAGTATTTGCACAGCAATTGCCCAGAAGTGCACACTTCCTCGGGACAATTGCACTGCGCTGGGAACCATCTGAAAATGTAATTTAAATTGCAAACTTTGGATGGTTCTGCTGGGGTTTTACCAATAGTTACCCAGAATAAGTTAGAAGAATTGAAACCTCTTCTAACTTAAGAGTGAAGATCCAGACTGACCCAGGGACTCCCCCACAACCCTGACCTCGGACCCCCCACAACCCTGACCTCGGACCCCCCACAACCCTGACCTCGGACCCCCCACAACCCTGACCTCGGACCCCCCACAACCCTGACCTCGGACCCCCCACAACCCTGACCTCGGACCCCCCACAACCCTGACCTCGGACCCCCCACAACCCTGACCTCGGACCCCCCACAACCCTGACCTCGGACCCCCCACAACCCTGACCTCGGACCCCCCACAACCCTGACCTCGGACCCCCCACAACCCTGACCTCGGACCCCCCACAACCCTGACCTCGGACCCCCCCACAACCCTGACCTCGGACTCCCCCACAACCCTGACCTCGGACCCCCCACAACCCTGACCTCCGACCCCCCTATCCCCCAACCTCAGACCCCCACACGACCTCTGACACACCGCACCCCCCTGACCTTGGACGCTCACCCCTGCCAACCTTGGACAACCCCATTCCCACGCAACCACTCCCCCCCCCCCACCCCCCCCGCACCCCCCCAACCCAAAGACCTCGGATCCCCCAACCATTGGACCACACAACCCCAATCCGATTGGCTGGCAGAAGCATCTGTCCTGGCAGTGCCAGGAAGGCATCAGTGGCAGCTGTAGGTAGGGCAGCTGAAAAGAGGAATTCAAGGCCTAGGATCCCTGGAGCAGGTGAAAATTTGAGAGCCTAGGGAAGGGGGCAGTTGGTGGGAGGGTGGGTTTAAGAGAGATGGAGTGGGTAGGTAGGAAGAGGAATTCAGTCTAAGTGGGGGGGGGGGGGGTGCACAGCCCCACGAGCAGCAAAGGGCAGCCCCTGAGCAGTGAACCCACCCCTGTCGCTGCTTTCTTCCCACCCTTTAACCATTCGAGTTTAAAAATCGGGATTCTCACTCCCACCCTGCTGCCCATGTCAAACGTATTATGGTGTGGGCAGCATATTATTAGGGTCAATAGGCTTGATAACAAGCCTGGAGGCTCTGAAGAAGAGTCATAGGGACTTGAAACATTAACTTTTGTTTTTCTCTGCACGGATGTTGTTAGGCCCGCTGAGTTTTTCCAGAGTTTTCTGTTTTTGTTTCGGGTTTGATCACAAACCTAATTGACCCTTAAATGGCCATTTTAATATGGCAGGCCAGCCCGTATTACGGGAGTGACCTTGGGGGTGGGCAGGAAGGTGGGGGGATGGGTGCACACAGCATTTTACGTACCCAGGGGAAATACGCCTGCTGCGGGCATATAAAATTCAGGCCACTGTGTACGTTTGCAAATAAACATTGGCAACTAGGATGTAGTATCAGAGAGCTACCGCTATCTTTCATAGAACTTTGTAACCATGGGAGAAAAAAAGGCAAGCAGGGGGAATAAAAAGTAAATGTTAAAATTTGTATAATTTAATAATTTCCATGATGTTGAATAGTCTGCCAGGTCATTTTTTTTTGTAGGCGTGCAATGGAGGAAGGCAAAGGAATTTTTTACAATATTAAAAATTTTGTGCGATTTCAGTTGAGTACGTAAGTATGAATTTAGTTATTGATAAAAGAACTCAAATTGTCATTTTGGATTACATAACTGTCATCGAGAGTATATATAAACATGTAAATTGTTATTATCTTCTGCAACTATTCATCTTTTAAACATGCAGGAGTATTTCAGCATTGAGCTTGATTGCTCTTTCTACTGTATTTAATCTGCCAAATCCACTAAATGCTATGCAGATTCTGTGGATCAACATCATTATGGATGGACCTCCAGCCCAAAGGTACAAATAAATATTAATTGCTTAAATGTAATATCAAGGCTGTGCTATGTTCCTGTGGCATTATGTAGTTGAGCCTCTGTGTTTAACTGAAATCCTATTGGTGCTGTATTTACATGTGAAGGTTGAATCATGTTAATATATTTTAATTTATAAATATTTGATTTTATTCATACCCATTTTGTACCATTAGTTTAATTTTAGGTGTATCCTTGTTCTCACTCAAATAGAATGGTGCATCATTTCTATTTACAACAGGACCACAAATACATATTTGGATCAAGTTCATGATCTGTGGTGCTCTATGCTTTTGCTTTACTTTTTTTCTGGGATTTATCTATTTTTATCTTTCATTTTAATGAAGTACTCCAAATCTAATTTACCTTCAGCCCTAGTCCTAACATCTTCCCAATTTGTTTGATATTGGTCTGTGAGATTTCTTACCCCAATGTGTGGTGTGGATCATTTACACTACAACTTCAGCATTGCACAAAGCAGTTTCCTCTTTGCTGTGACTTAAAAGCTGAAGTATAAATAAGGAGTTGGATCCAAACCTGACTCTGGTGAGAAATTGCATAACACTCCATGGAGGAGATAAATTTGCACCACTTGGGCTTGACACCACATGGAATGTAACCTGTAGTGTAAATACAGACTAAGCATGATTTAAACAAAAACACATTGACCTTGATGATGTTAAATTTCATCTACTAGTGTACAGATAACATCTATGTGTTGTGTTAGCTGGTAAACCTGAGCTGCACTGCTGCCTGTGCCTCATTCTCACACTCAGTTCAGCAACCAAGGATCAGAGTACATTTTTGGTGCTTTGTTCCTTGGCCAATTAATGAAGTAATTGTGGCTTTACAAAAAATGTAGCCCAACGTACTTTCAGTTAACTTAAGCCCCAAGTATTTTATGTGCTGAATACAAAAAAAGTTGTAAAAAGGCAAAAAAAAGTTATTTTTTAATTTTTCAAAGTAACTTTGAATTTAAGAGTCGTGAACATTTGAAGTAAATTTTCATCTCCTCTAGACTGACAGTAATCTATGGAATTAACTTATTAGATTTGAAACTGGATGGGCAGGCAATCAGCTCCACCAATTTACCACCCGAGTAGTGAAATTGAAAATTTACTCCATTCTGTTTGCGTTACACAGTATGAAAATTTTACTGTACATGAATAGTTCGCTGAAATTATGTAGTTAATTCTGCTGTGAAAGTGAAGTAACTCTGAAGAGTCAAACTTTAACATCAGTCATCAATAGTCAAGCCTTTCAAGGTGGTTGCTGTGGAAGCTGGAGATTCCGTTACATCTGCAGGGATCAGAGTTAACCTTTCTGTTCATATGTTCTGCTGCACAAATAAAGGGTGGAATCATCCCCGATTTGCACTAAGTACGGTAGCGGGAAGGAAAAGGGATGTTTAACACTCCGGACTCAATGGCAGCTTTTTTGCACCACATCATCCCGTTCCCGATGCATCCCGCCTCAGCACTTCCTCACTCTGGGCACCATATTTAAAGCGCACCAGAGCGCATGCCTACTTCTTGTCTTCAGACCAGGATTGCTCCGGGCGACAGATGGCTCTGAAAACAAAGAAGATGGCAGCCCCCAAATTTAGTGACTCCTCTCTGGGGTGTCTGTTGAACATGGTGGAAGGCCACCGCGATGTCCTCTACCCCTGCTCTGGCCGTGGGAGGTCCATCAGAGTCACCAATCTGGCCGAGGGGGCAGTGGCAGTGGCAGTGGCGGTCAGCGCCACCAGAGCACAGAGGAGGTCAGCCACCCAGTGCAGGAAGAAGATGAATGTTCTCAACCGTTCCATCAGGGTAAGTCAACCACCTCATCACTCTCAACTCAAACATTCTTAAACCCATCACACATCCACAGGGATCTCGCACCTCAAGAGGCAGCACCACTAACTCTCACACACACACCCTCACATCTCCATCAGGCTCCTGTCCTCTGGAGCTCACATCCTCATCCTGTCCATGGTTCCCCTCACCACACAAAGATTCCATGCAGTGCCATATATCCTGCTCACACTCTCTCTCCGTCTGTTTCCATGCGGGAGAAGCTGGTTCACAACAGCAGGGAGAGGTCCCAGGCTGGGGGCAGAGTGGCCCATATTGGGCCCCTTACTCACTTTGAGGAGTGTGGCATCACGCTGACTGGTGAGGAGGTGGATCATACCTGCTGCAACGGTGAGGTTGGTGGCGAACACCCACGTGAGGATTCTGCACCACATCATCCCTATCTCAATGCAACTGAGAGTGTTCTCTCTCTCCTGCTTTGGCTCTGCTGCCATGTACTAATTATCTCTATTTTAGTTCATAGGGAGCTCTGCCGAGTGGCCAACACCCTCAGCCAGCCAGTGCATCAGGTCCAACCAAGTCCTCACCTCCAGCCAAGAGGACACCTCCTCCATTTAAGAGCTGGAAATATGCAGCCTGGAAGACCCATCAGAGCACTTACCCACACCCTCCAACAGCACAGAGACACACCTCGGTTGGACCTAGACCTAGAGTAGGCTTGAGTTTACAACCTGGTGGTCACCGCACAGACACATGTCTGAAGCAGACCCCAGACATCAGCTGAGACCTTTTGCCTTCTGTGAGCTGCTTCGTGGCAGAGCCATGTCCCTGAGAATCTACCCAGCATGTGATGCACACGTTCCTCCAGCGTCTGGTAGCTGGAGGGCTCCAGCATCATCTTCTCTTCTGATGTCTGAAATGTGAACAAGGCCCTAACGCTAAGTCCCGATTTCTGCAGGTCACGCTTGTCCAGACATGTTCTACACCAGCTTATGCAATGGTAAATTTGATATGGGGTAATGATTCCAGCAAGCAGGCAAGATGATGAGACACAAATGCATTGAAATTAGGTTCCTGACATTGCATGGCAGGAACGATGGCCACCCATTGTCGGGCGAAGCAGACGATCGCAAACTGGTTTCACGATGGTGTAAAACCAATTTTTGACCTTCTTGTCATTTTGTCCGCTAATGTCTGCCATGAAACTGGACGCCAAGGTGGGCTGGAAAATTCTGGCCTGAGTCTTCCAGTAGAAACAATAGGAAACAGTTTAATGAGATTAGATAAGTGTCCTTTGCACAAAACCTTTCTAGCCACTGTGTTAAAAGCTCTTGGGCTGAATTTTTAGCTCATTGGGCGCCTGACCCGACTGAGCATAAAATGAAGCATGATGATGTCGGGCCAGCGTCTGGCCGTCAATGCGCAAGGTAATGAAAAGAAAATTTTCGCTGCACGTCCAACCTTACGGTTGGCAGGCAGGCGAAAAGGCCAAGCGGCCTTTGCATTTTTGTTGGAAACCTCTTCCCCAGGTGGGATGAGGTTTCAAACAGCAAATAAAAATAAAATTAAAATTTTGAAATTTAATTAATAACATGTCCCTGCTTATGTGACAGAGTGACGTAAGGGGACATGTTTTGTAACATTTTTATTTTTAATTTTTAAAACTCTTCCTCTCCCTGAGGCAGCTCTGTGCCTCAAAGATTTTCAAGCGTGCACCTGCGCACATGCACTAAGTTCGCGCTGGCCATTCCCCCCCCACCCCCACAGCCCCCACCATACAGGCAGCGCTAAGAATTGCCACTCGCGTTACATGCTGGGCGGGTCTTCATTGGCCCGCCAGTGTGAAATTGAGGTCCGGCCCTGATCGCAGGCGGTGGTCGGCTTCCCAACTGCCCCTGCCGAGCCCACCTGGCAAGGGCAAAATTCTGCCCCTTGTGTCTGAAGAGTTTTAGCAGATTCTCTAGATTCATCCATTTCTCTAGATGTAATCATTACTGTAGGTGTAATCAGCATGCAATACCGTTTCTACAAATGATTTAGAAAATCTAGTAAATTAAAGAACATTCAGCTGTTGGTTAGATGTTGGTTAAATGATTGGAAGAATATTAATTTTTTTCTACTCTTCTTTCTGTAGCTTGGGTGTTGAGCCAGTTGACAAAGATGTCATGAAACGGCCTCCAAGAAATGTCAAAGAGTCTATCCTGAATAAGGGCCTAATTGTTAAAATATTATTCTCAGCTATTATCATTATAAGTGGTACCCTCTTTGTTTACTGGAAAGAGGTGTGTATAATTTATGAACTTCAATAATTGATCTCTTAATCACTGTTCAAAATTCAAATACAGAATCTGTGTACATGGCATGTGTAGAAATGTAATACATTCTGCAGGATATAGGTTATTCAATTTTAAGGAATATAGGCAGATTTGGGAACTTAGAAATTAATGAAAAAAGTAATCCTTTCCTCCAGAAAGAAATTTGTTCCCATTCAACAATGAATAATAGAATGCTACTATGTGTTCCCACTGATTTTCCAAGGACCATCCTAAACATCTCAGTGCCCCCAAAATACCCCCAAAACAATTTCACAGTCTGTTCTTGGAGCAATTTCCAGCAATCCCTTTTTAGGTCCTTAATATTTTTTTAAAAAAATTTCCTTTAACCCCATTTTTCGATAAATGCAGTTCTCAAAGCACTGCTGAACAATCACAAATAGTCCACATATATTTTTTGTTTGCACTGTTAATTTTAGAGAAAAGGTAGATGTTTGCAATCTGAGGAAGGTATAGGCCATTGTGTCTATTTATCCTGTTTCAAACGACTACATATTTCTTCAGTCATAGACTGCTTATTTTTCTGCTTACCCTGAAAGATAGAGATAATTGATTTCCTGTGGCAGCTATCAATAGTTTTATTTCTTATGATTCTGTAACTTATGATCCATCACTTTATTTAAAATAGCTTCCGGAGGGGAAGATTTCCTCAAGGACCACAACCATGACATTTACTTGTTTTGTCTTCTTTGATATGTTCAACGCTTTAAGTTGTCGCTCTCAGGTACAAAATGCTACTTAACTAACTTTTTAAGAATGATTGTGTCACTTTTGGAAAATGAGGCAAACCGCAAGTTATGGGTGTAGAATGAGATTTCTGTTTCCTGTTCTTCATTTTTTAATTTAAAGGCTCCTTCCTCTACAGTTTCTACCTTGTAAGTGGTGCTATGGTATTTGAGATTTGTACATACAATGATAAAAATATTACAATTTCTTCAGGGCTTTGTTATTCTGTTCCATTCTTCGATTCATAAATATTGACTTTTTAAAGATAAAAGTAATTTGTTCCAATTTAAGAAAATGTTAGAATCTGCTAAAATTTACTGGAAAACCTCTGTTGCTTTTATAATTGGTAGTTTAAAGTAATCCATTTGTAGCACAGTTTTTGAAGCTGTTCATTTTTCTTGCACTTCCATGTGCACATTTCAAAAGTGGTTGATAATTTCAAACATGTGCAAATTTTACCTTCCTGAATGGGATGTCCTGGTGTGGCAAACATGTCCATGTCTTTGTGGTCTTTTGTATAAATTAGGAACATTTTTATTTATGTTGTGCATGTAGCTACTTCATAACCATATCAAGTAAATCACATTTTATTTTAGTCTGCTAGACCAAAACACAAAAAGATTGGCAAGAAATTTCCCACCATTGGGGAGGTTGTGCGGGGGCGGGCGCAAACCCGATCGGAACCCCCGATCGGGTCCGCGCCCCCATTTTACCTGGGCAGGCCCATCGTGACACGTGCCAGGGAGCACTGAAGTGCAGGCTGAGGGGGTGGGGGGGATTCCCTGAGAGGTTCCCTGAGCTCTTTCGTGCATGCACATGAAAGAGCGCAGAGACCTCCTTGAGGCACGGAGATGCCTCAGGGAGATTTGTTTCTGTGTTAAACTTTTAAATAAAGGTTTTTAAAACTTTTTAAAAACATGTCCCCTCATGTGACACTAGCACATGAGCTGGGGCTTGTCAAAGAATAAGTGTATAAATTTTTATTAGATTTTAAAATGCTTCATGAAACCTCATCCCCCTCGTGGATGAGGTGTCATGAAAAATGCAAAGGCCGCCTGGGCTCTTCACCTGCCCATCAACCTTAAGGTTGGACGGGCAGCTCATTAAATTGAGTTAATTAGGTTTTAAATGGCCTTAATAGGCCTTTGGCAGTTTGGTGGGCGTGTAGCTGACTCAGCTGTGGAACTGTCAAACTGAAAATCTAAATGATGTGCAGTGACATCGGGACACCCGCCCGACATCACCGTGTGTCATTTTACGCATCGGCGAGCGGGCCCTGCTCACCGACCGGAAAATGCTGTCTATGGTCCAGTGCATAAATCCAACACAGCAGGTCAGAATTTATGGCCCAGATTTTCACTCCCGGGTCAGGAGCACAAAGTCAGTACATTTCCCAGCTCCGCAAACCCCACCAGGGGGAAAATGCCCTGGAAGACCAGGTGTTCACTCCAGAATGGCAGGAATCCCTGGGATTTGGGCCAAGTGACCCTGGAACGGGGTGCGGAGATTGCTGGGGGTGCAGGCGGGCTGGGTCGGTGGCCTGCTTCTGTGCACCGGCAATGTATTGAAGTTTTAATAAAACATATAACAGCTCCCAAGCCCTCATTCCTCACATCCCCACATGCTCCCCATGCCCCATCCATGCCAACTCATGGCCTCACCCACCCTCCATGCCAATCTATGCCCTCTGTTCACCCCTCATAACTTCCATGCCAACTTATACCCCCACCTACCCCCCATGGCCCTTTATAGCCCCTATGCCAATTTAGTGCTCTTACACCTACCACCCAAACTCATCCAGTATCCGCTATAGGCAGATCTCAGGACCCATGCTGGGACTAAATAAAGTTCCAAGTGTCTATTGCAGGACTTATTTTTTAAAAAAAAACTCACATTCAGAACAACCCATTTACTATATTTATATTCCTTCAGCTACATTATCCCTTGTAACAACAAATATTTCATTTAATTGTATAGCTCCTTATAAAAGCAAGCATTGGAATTCATAGTCCCAATTCAAAATGTCCATGACCCCTGGAGCTGTCAATCAAACTGTGAAATGGCAGGCACCCTATGGTGATAATGTACTGGCTGTGAAATCAGCCATGAAGCACTAATCCAAAAATGTAGGCTTATGCAACAGACAAGAGTGAAATAGCAAGCAATCATTTCACTCCTGATAGTTTTTTTCAAAGAATTAAAAGGCACAAGTTTTAAATGCCTTGACAGCTCCCTTTAACAATTAATCTTGACACTTTTTATAGTTGTTTTTGACAGCTCCAATGAGCTTCACAGTTCCAACGAATTTATGCACATTTTACGCACATTCATGCCTTCTTTTAGTAATTCCAAAGAGCACATGACCTCCTCAAAGGTGTCCCAGGACCATATCCAAAGGGGTATCTTGCTTCTCCAAAAGGGTACAGTGGCTATCCAAATGAATCTACAAAGTTCGGACCTGCTCCTACCAGGTCTAATCGATGCAGATTGGATTTCAGACACCTCTCACAATAAAATCACACATGAATATCTATAGGCAGCTGCCTCCATGAAATGTAGATGCACAAATCCCGACCTGGGTCCATTCCCACCCCCGAAAAAATAGGTGCCATGTATGGGGATGGGACATCTGGATTCAGGCATTTTCTGCTATTTTGAAATGATGGAGAGGCTATTGAAGTCCAGCCAAGTATTCATAATGGCTGCAGTTATCATTTAAAAAATGTCCAGCCATATTGTCTGGAAAAAACTGACAGAACAGAATGGTGTCCCATTTCCATTTCAAAGCATTCCATTTGAAGGGGAGCAGGTGCAGAGATTTTTTTTTCAACTTTAAAACCCAGGGTTTTGTTTTTTTAACAACAGTGTTGTCATTTAATTTAAATCCCGACACATAACAAAGCAGCAGAACTGACAGGACTTTTTTTTTACATTTTTAATGCATTATGGCACTTTCTCCAATGGAAAAGTACTGCAATGCATGGTAACACTGTTAGTCATGTAAGGATCAATGTACCTTTGCAGGGAAGATCCCTCTAATGAATCACTGCATTGAAAATGATAAATCTACATTACAGCACAGCATCTGATAGTGACATTTGAAGGTATCAAACCATTTCTCGCTTACTTTTCGGAATATTCCTGACTCCTCAGCAGACTTCCCAGTGGCCACAAGCTCTCCAAGGGCTCACCTCAGAAGATGTCGGCGTGCATTTGCACCCAAGGCCTTCCCAGCCTGCGAAAACACCACATGAAGATGATGTGGAATTGGGAAGGCAGAGGAAAATTGTTTTTCTAGCAAAAAATACAAAGTTCAGTATTTCACTACCCAATGCACACCTCTACTGGGAGATAAAAATGTGACCGTATAGTCCAACTGAGGCTGCAGTGTTATATAAAGGTTTAGCATAACTTTTACCTGTTCCTTTTCTTTTCTAGACTAAATCAATATTCCAGATAGGCCTTTTTCGTAATCATGTGTTTCTATATACCGTACTTGGCTCTCTTCTGGGACAAATGGCTGTCATCTATTTCCCACCTCTTCAGAAAGTTTTCCAAACCGAGAGCCTCAGAGCACTTGGTATGTAATTAGAGATTTCTTAGTAATGCGTCAGGTTTTTGATTTTACTTTCCAATGAATTTTTTTTCTGTGGTAAAATTTGTCGGCAACTTTTTATAGCACATTTAATTCTTTCAGTAATAGTTTTTTGAGTTCAGATGGTATATACTGTATTTGCCATCCATTATAAATCCTGTCCTGTCACGTCACATGTGGCTCACAGGCATATTTTGAAACGGAAGTGCTGATTTCACTTCCTGAATTTAACCGTTCGGCTATTCTTGAAATCTAAACATATCTGTACTTTCTGCTTCTTTGCAGACTTGCTGTTCTTGATTGGCTTGGCCTCTTCAGTTTTCTTTGCATCAGAGATATTGAAGTTAATTGAAAGGATATGGTCTTCAGCCACTCAAAGGGAAAATGGGCCCAGTTTAGAAGTATGACCATGAGTTGGAATATAACTGTTCTGGCTGAGCCATGGGCACTACAGGATTGTACAACCAGACTTTATCAGGACTATCAATGGCCCTTGTGAAATTTAATATTGAAGGTCATGAATAAGGAAGTTTTCTTTGTATATTGTGGAATTTCACATAAGGAAAATGGCTTTGTCCGGGATGTGTTGATGCTCTTGAACAGAAGGAATCCTTCATCCAATTTTGCAAATTTTCAAGGCAAAACGACATTATTTAAAAAGTCTTGAAGTGGTTTGGGATGTGCAAAAGAACTTTGTAGCTCTGAAAAAGCCAATTAATAACCCTTTGTCTAGAATTCACACATCTGAAGTGCAGTGCATTCAAGGTATAAATATTGTAAGTATTGTTCTTTCAACACTATTCTTGCTTATCGCAAACTTTGTTGAGTACAGTACATGCCTACAGCTACATCTATATCAAGGGACAGCGGGTGATATTTCTAGGTTGATTACCTATATCAACAAAACAAGAAGCATTGCAACTGTTGAACCTTTCTAATTCCCTTAATTAGCGATCGTCTTAAATTGCATTATTTGCCAATAAAATTGCTGACAACAAGCCATCTTTGTTCTATGATATAAGTGGCCTATATGTTTCCCGTTCATGAAGACTTTCAAAAAAGTAGATATGTGTAAACAGGTTCAATTTTGGGCGATAGCACTGGAAGATTAATAGACTGGTTCATGAGCATGATGAATTCAAGGCCTGAGTGAGAAACTAGTGCAACAATCCACAATTACAGCAAAAGAATATTTTATAGCAGCTCAGACCTGGCTTGGATGAGGTCTATTAATGCTGATTTCAGGGGTCACAAGAGATCGGTATCAGTGAGCAACCCCAGAGGTTTCCATGGTATCGCATCCATATCTGTTGGCCCCCTCCTAGGATGACATGGTTGAGATCTTCTGCTAATGGAAGATTATGCAGGGATTCAACAAAACAAAAATCATTGCCACTCTCTCTACAGAATGCTGCAGTATGCCCAAGGGCCTATTCCAACCATCTTTAGAGGCTCATCAGTACCCCAATGGTATTCTCTATTACCTGCTTGGGAAACATGTGCCTGATTTTCTGACCTCCACCTCAGTCTGTGGCATCTGAAATAGTGTTGTGAGCCATAACAGCAGTGTGTGGGGGTGGGGGGGGCGTGGTTTGGGTGGCTTGTCTTGACCCCACTGGGGGTTCAGCTAACTTTTTCTTTATTTGTCCATGGCGTCGCTGGCTAGGCCAGCATTTATTGCCCATCCCTAATTGTCAGGGCAATCACAGGGCATTTTAAGAATCAACCACATTGCTGTGGGTCTGGAGTCACATGTAGGCCAGACCAGGTAAGGACAGCAGATTTCCTTCCCCTAAAAGGGGCATTAGTGAGCCAAATGGGTTTTTACAACAATTGGTCATTAGATTTTTAATTCCAGATTTTTTTTTAAATTGAATTCTAATTCCACCATCTGCTGTGGCAGGATTGAAACCTGGGTCCCCCAGATCATTACCCTGGGTCTCTGGATTACTAGTCCAGCAACAATACCACTACGCCTTCACCTCCCCTTTAAAAAAAACGTGGTCGACAGGATCCGAACCTGTGCGGGGAAACCCCAATGGATTTCCATGCTGACCTAACATCAATTGCTGTTTGCAGAGGAGTTCCAAACTTTTCAGCCATTATTTTAGATGGTCAAATGGATAAATGTTCCCAACAATGGTTTTCCTCATTGTTCAGCACTCCATTTCATAAACAGAATTAAATTTTATTTGTTTCCCCTTAGTAATTAATGACCACTGTTGAAATATTTTTTCACTGCAGTTAACAAAAAGTCAATCTTTCATTTTTCATCAAGGAGCTTCGTCCTCAAAAGCTGAAATTCAAAGTAAGATGCTCTAATTTCCCAGATATTCATTTTGTAAAATGAGAAAACATTATTTATTTATGCATCATTAATTTGCAAAGCTTGTTACCCAAATTGATTAATGAGAGGTCTACTCCCTTACACACTAATCATGAATTCCTAGCTTTTATAACATTTACAAAGCTTCCTTTTCCTCCCTGATGAAAGATCATCTCAGTACTAGTAGAGTCTGGTACACGGTTAATGTGGGACTGAGTACAGTACTGCCCAGACAGTGATGTAAGAAGGCACACGGCCCAGAGCCAGGGTCAGTCTACAGATGGGCAGAGATGCGGAAAGACCTAGGATGGAGTCAGATCCATACCTGTACCCTTTACTGTATATAGTTGAGTTGTTAAAAAAAGATCTGCTGTTAATATACTTAAGAGTATGAAGCCTACTTCATGGTGTCCGAAGCAAGATTCTTCAATCTCAATCTGAAACATTAACTCTGTTTCTCTCCACAGGTGCTGCCTGACCTAAGTATTTCCAGCACTTTTTTTTTGTTTTTATTTGTTTCCTCCCCCTGCATTCAGAATGGTGTTTCCAAATATCACTGCACTATATATCTGCACATTACCACAGCTGGAAGGGCTAAGTCTGTTGTTGAAATAACTATAAAATTTGATCCAGATGAAAACAAGCTGACTTCTATTAATGTACTTTCTCTAGAGACAAGATAATATATTTGAATAGTGTGCAAAACATTTTTGATTTCAAAATGATTTTCTTTCCAGTAAGTCACATTGACTAAGTGATTCTGCACCTCCTTCCCTCAACAACTCACCCTCCAACTTTCATAAAGCAAACAGATAGCCTGGAGAGTACTTTGTACATCTGGTGCAACTTGGGTTTGATCAGGTCATCCCTATGCTGTGAGCTTCCATTTAGGAGCCTAAAATGATTGAGAATGATTTTTCATTATGGTTAACTAAATTTTGATTTGCATATGTTAGTCTATCAAAATTTGCTGATTTGGCTGAATTAGTTAATTGCCATTCTGTTCATTTTAGCTTGTCCTAAATGATGAGTTAAAGTTTTTGCCTTGTTTCTTCCACTAACAATTTGATAATGTTATATGATTTTTTTCTGAGAGTGCCTGAAAATATGACACCGTTTTACAATAAATGTAATATGTTAATCAAATTGAACCATTTACAATAAAGTGGTTATTTGTGCTTTTTTTTATTGATATAGCAAGTGAAATGCTAAAGGACTTTTTAGCCAAGCAAGTATTGGTCACATTTTCACACTGAAGTCAAACTGAAATCTTTCTTTATTTGAAATTGAGTTTAATTTTTGTGAAAGAAATTTTAAAATTTGTGACCATTTATTTTCAGTTTTGTAAACTATACATGGAAATATTGTGAATCTACAAAAACTGTTGGACCAAAGATGTTTGAGATTACTTGCTTATTCAGCTGTAAAGTGTCAAGTGGCACATAAATTCCAAGGTCCACAAACATAGATATTAAAAAATGGACAATAAAACTCAAAGTTCAGTGTGGCATTTTTCTATTTAATCACCATTACAGATCACTTTCTTGATACAATTTACAAAGGACAATTAAGAGAATTGGTCTAGTTCATAGATCTCATCTACATCTATATTATATAAAGTAAATAAACCAAGGTTAAGCTAGGAATCATTCTTACAGCTTTCCTCTGGATCTTTTCCAAGACCACTACTGTGAAGAGGGGACATCAAAACTGGGCACTGTAACTGACCAGTGACCTACATGATGTCAGTGGTGTAATTTGATTCATACCGAAGGGTTCTATTTTTTTTCAGAAGCCTTGTTTTGAATTACTGATGGCCCCTTCCTTTCCTAGTGATCTTAAAGGACATTTCTTTGTTCCCTTCTAGTATATTCCCAACAATGGATGTTAAACTGATAGGTCTGTAGTCCCCGGTTTCTTTTTTGAAAAATAGGAGCTACGTGAGCTGGCTTTAATCCAAGGGGCTGACTCTATTTAAAGTATAGAACACCTGTCTCTCCCCTAATCACCATTAACAGTATAACATTTCTGATGTCTACCCTTCATCCAAAGTGAAAACTATAACAATCATGTAAGATTGAGGAAAAGGGAGGAGAGAAAATAAAATCAGTCTCTAATCTCTGCTCTATGTCCCTTCTGAATCTGAATTCTGGGTTGAATGACCTGCAAAATGCTTAATAGAATTAGCTCCTTCTGTGATGGGAGCACTTCTTGTCTGGTCCCCTCCCTTTATTCATGCTCATCTTTAAGCTTTCAATTCTGATGAAGGAAACTTGATCCTGCCTTTTCAATTTCCCCAGTCTGAATCACCTGTTTATTTTAAAACCATTTATTTTGGCCTTAGCATTTTCTTTCTATGACTAATGTGTTGTCGTGTTTAAATGAGTAGTAGCACCCAGGAAGTAAATTACCCAAAGTGTTGCTTATATTTATCATAATGTCATCTACATTCAAATTCAAACTGAGTGCTTTGTTTTGTTTTCCACCCTCGTCCCCACCCACTGACAAAATTGCCCTTAAGTTCCAGCAAACGTACTTCAATTGAAATACAAGAAAAGGGGGTCGTTCTCCTAATTTGGAGTAGTTAATGATAATGGAGGTTTCATCTCATGAGACCTAATTATTTAGGTACTATTGCTGAAGCAAGCAAACTATTAACAAGGAACTTTATTCCTCATCTGCACCCACATGAACTTCTCCCTTAATTCTTCACCATGGGCACGTTGCTGACTCTTGGACTTCTGATGAGCAAAATGAGCTAGTTTGCAGAAATGGCATTTAAAGAGATACACCCTAATAAAGGTATGAGAGTTGACAAAGTCTAGGTTACTGTGAACTCTTGAATCCTTCAAGGATTCATGAGACTGCTTGATTAAACCAGTAAATGAGAGTTTTCATTTGAAATCTACAAAAACTTCATACAATAAAATTCAAGTTATTTCAATAAGGTGACGTGGACTCTTACAAAACAGAGCACGGATACAGTCTCTAAACACACAGAATCTTGAGAAATTTGTAAACACATTGAAACACCACAATTTTACTTGAACAAATTTACTTTCATAGGAAAATTTATGTACATTGAAAAATACAATCATTCTGCAATAGTATTAAACAATGCAAACTTTGCAATTATTAATGCTCTATAAATCAGTGATAAAATTGCCAATATCTAAATCCATGTGAAAATCCAGGCTATGTTTGGAAAAAATACAAAATCTGAAGCTGAATCACTTCCAATATAAAAGCAAAATACTGTGGATGCTGAAGATCTGAACTTTCTGTTTTTATTTCATGTCCAATATACTTCCCCCATCCAAGGTAAGCATCACTTTGGTATAAACTGTCCATAGTTCTGGCTCCAAATGAAACCGCACTGGGATCTTAGCTCCAAATGAAACAGCATTAGGATCTTAGCAACTGCAGAAAACACAATTTCTTTGTAAAAACCTAAACAAACTGTTCAGTGCTTGATAGGTAAAAATGCACTAAATCCAGTAAAATTCATTCCATGTAACAAAAAGTGAATCTTACCTCACTTTTCTCTAAAGAACAAGGTTGTTTTGTGCAAATAAGTGTCACAGTAATTAGCCTTATAATTGTTTTTTTCCACCAAAAGCGGAAACCAGCCCAGGGATCAGTTGAAGATGCTTTGTTGTCCATACACCCATGACTTTATATTGGGAAAATCTTTTACTGTGATAGATGTATTTAATTAGTATTCCATATGGAAGAACGGAAAATTCTGTCCTCATCTGCTGGTTAACTAAGGGTTTCCCCTGATACCAGAGACTTGAACAATTCAATTGTGCCCTCTTTTTAAGGAATAATGGTGACATATAAAGGCTTCATATTATACTTTACTGGTTATTCTGTGCTTTCACCTTTGGAAGGCATTTCATTCATTCCCTTCGTCCTCAGTTGGGTCTCGCAGTCCATCACTCATCCGTACTTTTCCAACCATGTGCAGCAAGGCCTGTGCTTCAGGTTCAGAATCTAGTACACTCTTGGGCTGAGACTAGGAGTGAGTGAAAAGCACAACACTGTAGAGCTTGATTTCAAGCACTGTAGCCGAAACCCACTTTACATTTGGTCAACAATGATAAAGTAAATTCGGTTGTTTCGTTCAATACAACTAAGCATATCCACAGTTGAATCGTGATTTTAAAACACAATCTTTACTGCCAGTTTTCATAACCATTATTGAAGAATGCCAAGAAAAATAATAGTTGATCGTAAATATTTTTATTTGAAACAGCTGAACAAATAATTCTTTTCTCCACTTACAGACACTGCCTGACCTTCTGAGTACTCACAACATTTTCTGTTTTTAATCATCAATAAATACTGACTCCGTCGGGTTTGGTTAATTCCTTTTAAGCCAGTACTCTCTATGATGCTCTCAGCACTCACTGTTTAAATAAATTCCTTTTAGCCAAATCTTCAGGCTCACAAACTATTTCCTTAAATGTTCAAAAAACAATGTAGTTGGTGCTGCCATTTAGACTCAGATGGAGTTATAGGTCCCGTAATAAAAACAGAATTTGACACTCGAAAATCACTTCATTTATGATCTTGTAGATAATCTACCGATTTTACCCAACAAAAACTTTTCATAGGTTGCCCTTGCTAGCAATTACAATTAAAAGGTTCAACTTCTGCCCAACTCAAAATCTCATCGTCTCATTAATTTTGTATGGATGCAAAAATACTTCCATGAATATGGTTAGAAATACAGGTGTTAAAACATTTAAACTGTAGCTCAGTTTCTGATCAGAATGTTTCACTTATTGGATGTTATGCCAAAGGTCTTTACTGAAAAACAGTGAACTATCAAAAGATTCACTTTAAAATCATTTTAGAGACTCTACAAAACAGAGAATGACTTAATTAATAACCATATTCCAGACTAAAGACTCCTGATCAAGGTACTTCCTTGTCCCATTGCGAATCAGGTAAAGTAGACAGATGCAAGCACGGGGATTCCAATCTCAAAGGAGATGCATTTGCAATTTCATAATCTCTTCTTCCCTCAAGGAGATTTGACATTTTGTCTGAACGCATGCTAGTGTGTAATGGGATGGTAAATGGACTGAATTCTGTCCACTTGAACAATCCTTGACTGGCATAAGCTGATCTTCAGGCTTTCCAGTTGAATTAATCATTTTTAAAATTGCAATTGTGAAGACATCAACAATTATACAAACTGGGCATCAGTCATTAATGTACAATTTTTTTTTTAAAAAGAGTTATAACTTACCAATTGATCTTCAGGAGGATTTCCTACTCTCCATAGCTCCAAAGTGTCAATCCTAAAATTTTCCTGGGCAGATAACTGAGGGCTATTGTAAGTTGTACACCGTGGCTTTGCTTTGCTGTGTCCTCTGCCATAATCACTATCAATCCACAGTCCAAAATAATAAAACTGCCCTCCCATGCCCTGTGTAAGCATTGCAAAAGAATATCAATTTTATGATCATTAATATTAAATTTGAAGTGGGGTAATGTCATTTGTTATCATTAATGAAGAATGCCAAGAAAAATATTTTTATTTAAAACAGAATATTTATAATGCATTGATTCTAATTAGTTGGT
This sequence comes from Carcharodon carcharias, assembly GCF_017639515.1. NCBI lineage: Eukaryota > Metazoa > Chordata > Chondrichthyes > Lamniformes > Lamnidae > Carcharodon > Carcharodon carcharias. The sequence continues at coordinate 169,442,535 of NC_054473.1, forward strand.
AGCTTTTGTTTATCAAAAAATGACAGCCTGCAGCCAACTAGGAGATAATTCCATCTGTGTTTTAACCACATACAGTCTGCCTTTGCATAACATGCTGTTCACCAAAAGGTTTGACTTTGGAAGACTGCATTTATATAACAACTTTATCTTTGCTCAGAAACATTCTAAATGACTCCAAATACAAATGAATACGGTGGCAGCCAAATGTAATTAGTTAATCAATTTTTGATATTTGGTCAGCAAGGAACGTTGCCCATGGCATAGTTTAATGATCTCCTAACAAAACAGTACTCCCTCAGTATTGCACAGGAGTGTCAGTTCAGATTGTAAACTTATGAAAACAAGAAAGACAACATTTATTTATGTAGCCTTTTTCACTATCTCAGGACCTCTTAAACTGTTTTACAGCCAATTAGCTAATTTTGACGTATAGTCACTGTTGTAATGTAAGAAGTGTCGCAGCTAACTTTCACATTACAGGCTCCCACAACCCTCAATGAATGATCAGATTATATGTTTCAAGGTGTTGTCCGAGGGATAAATATCGGCCAGTTCAGCGGGAAATCTCCCCTGCTCTTCTTCAAATACTGCCATGGGATATTTTACATCCATCAGAAAGGGGCTAATAGGTAGCAATTCCAACAGTGCAGTAATCGCTCTGTACTGCAATGAAGTGTTAGCCTAAATTTTAAGCTCATGTTTTCGAATTGGGACTACAACATTTTGACTTAGAGGCAACAGTGCTACCAACACAGCCAAAGCTGACACAAAGTTGAGAAATTCCAATAGTGCAGGAGTCGGCTTCGTGTAATGAGTTATAACAAAAGCAGAAAATGCCAGAGGCACTTAGCAGCCCCTGTCAGCATATCGGACATTAAAGATCATGGAGTGGGCCCTTTGACAGGAAAGTGTTCACATTTGAAACATTTACTCATCTGTTTTCTCCACATAAGTACCTCGAACACACTTTGTTCTCATTAATGATTTCTAACATTTTCAGGGGTTTTTCTTTTTTGCTATTTAAAAGAATGTACTACATTGCAAGATCTGAGCATTTTGTTATATTGCTCTCTCTGCTGGGGAGGTGTAAATAAAGTTGGTTAAATAATGGCCGCCAGCTGTGAATCTACATTTTTTTTCCACAACCATTCTGATTCCTAGTTACAAGTGATTCATGGTAAAGAGGATTGGTTTAAACTCCTCTTCAAAACCAGAGGCCATTGACCCTCTAAATTTATGCACCACGTGGTGCCACACTGTATGAAAGGCGAAGATGGATATTTTCTTTTGGTATATTGGAATATTCTTCTTATATTCCAAGAATATTAGGAGCTGGAGTGGGCCAAAAGGTCCTTCAAACCTGCTCCGTCATTCAATACAGTTATAGCTGACCTTCAACCTCAGCTCCACTTTCCCGACCGACCTTAATATTCCTTGATTCCTTTAAATTCGAAGAATCTATCAATCTCAGTCTTAAAATATACTTGGCAACTGAGAAGATTACTCTAATCTGTGTTTCAGATGCACAAAATGTGCCACCTAGCATGGTTTATATGGCTTGGCTGTCAGAAGCAAAACCAAGTGGTTAGTTTAGAAAATATTATACTATTGTTCTATTAATTACATGGCTGGAAACAAAAGAAAGCCTTGTGTTAATACAGTGTTTTTTACGACCACTGGTCATCTTAAAAGTACTTCACAGAGACTGTTGTCGTGTAGGGCAGCCAATTTGTGCACAGCAAGCTCCCACAAACAGCAAAGTGATAATGATCAGGTAATCTATTTTTGTGATGGTAATTGAGAGCTAAATATTGTCAGAACGCGAGGAAGAGCACCCCTGCTCTTCTTCAAAATAGTGCTATGGGATCTTTTATATCCACCTGAGACAGGGCCTCAGTTGAATGTCTCATCTAAAGATGGCATTTCTCACAGTGCAGCACTCCCTCAGTGGGAGACGAAACCAGAACCTTGTGACACAGGAGGAAGAGTGCTACCAACAGAGCCACAGCTAGCACACTACCCCCTGAACCATTAGAATCAAGAAAGATCAGCTGTTTACTCCAACTTTTCTTTGAAAGTTTAGCTGTGAGTTTTTAAAATTAATTTCTGTGAAATTGTTGAAACATTTAATCTAAATTTCATCTTAGTTGACTTGCTTTATTTCCGACAGAATCTTTATGGCTCCTTGTTTAGGCTGTCAGGTCAGGTGATGCTTTTGGACGGTCAATGGACATTACTGACCTTGCAAATGTTTCAGTCACTTCCATTGGGAGCATACAAGCACTTTACTAGAAAAACCTCTACAATGTTGTTTGTTGATTAATTAACTGCAGCAATACTGTTTGCTGCCATGAGCCAGTTTAAAGCAAGTCGCACTTTAAATCCCAAATGGTTGCAGAAATGGCACATTAAAGGTTGTGAGTGAAGTACCAAGAGGGTAGCATTTGGGCCCTTGAAGCATTTTGTGCAATTCTGGTCAAAATGCTTACAACAATATACATACACTGAGAAAAAAAACTACAAGAATGCCAAGTATAAGAAGATAAGCTGTTTGGGAAGGCTGGAGAGCCTTAGCTCAACAGTCTATCCCAGAGAATATTAAGTGGTAACCTCATGGACATTAAAGCATGAGATTATTCTAAAATGCCCTTCAGAACACTGAGTTTACACACTAGTGATCACACATTAAATTGTCATGGAGAACAAGCTTCAACAATATACTGAGCTCAAATTACAGAAAGTTCTATGCTCACACTTCACTCATTACTTAATTAGTTCTACACTGAAGTTAGAATGGTTCGATACTCACAAGTCCATTTGGCATTGTCTGTTGGCCGTGATTTAGATACATATAGTGGTCATTGTAACCTGTGCAGGTGTAGATCCCAAGTTGTGGACTAAGAGTAAACAAAAAACATTTGCTATCCCCTGGAAAAATGTTAGAGAGCAAAAAGTATTATTTCCTGTTGCTTGGAAAAGAAAGTACTTACATTTCTATAACAACACATCACATTCTCAGGGTGACCTAAAAAGTATTTTATAGCTGACGGACTGTTTTTGAGGTACAGCCATTGTTGTCATGTTGGGAAACATGTCAACAATTTGCACGTAGCAAGGTTCCAAAAACAGCTGAAAAATGAATGATTGGATAATCTGTTTTTGAAATTGGCCATGAGAAGTACAGCACAGCAGCAGAAGAACTGCATACTCTTCAAATATTATCGTGGCATCTGAGCAGGAAGCAAGACAGCACCTCTGACAGCATTAGGTCCTGACTGAAGTGTCAGCTAAATGATTTGCTCAAACCACAGTCTCTAACAGATAAAAGTACTACCAACTGAGAAAGGCTAATAGTCAAAGATTAAATTATTGATTCAGATAATAATATTGATTTTAGGCAGGGGGCATTTATAACATTCAAATAAGGATTCACATCATGATACAAGGAAAAGGAAAGGCAAGCCAAGCAGCTGGGTCACAGAGATGATTTTTTTTTTTGCCACGGATTAGCTGGGCTTGTTACCAGAATTTGCTGACCAGTGGACCGATTGTCACTTGCACCTGGTTACATTTCCAACTGCTTTTAAATTCCCCATTCTCATGGGAGCCACCTGAGTAGCACAGATGCCAGAGCTCAGGGAATTTGAAAATCAAATCAACCCAAGCTGTAGAAGGACAACTCCAGCCAAGACAGGCTTATTCAATAGAAAACTTCAAGAAAAGCAATGCGGTAAGTTAAAGCATCAGAACTAAAGTGAGGCAAGAAGGATTGAAGGTGATAGGTAATGCTCCTCTATTTCACTGCTTGTTGTCAATGTGACTGTGGGAGTCTTGAATGCATAGTGACCAGCAAATACGGGTACACAAATGTGAATTTTTGCCACATTGGCAAAGGCTTCTCTCAAGAGGAAAATGGGGGCCAACTTATTAAGTAATCTCCTGGTAACCTGCTCTGCATTTGCATTAGCAGAAGCCTGGGTGAAACCTGCCTAGTCGGTAACCCAGACAAGAGGGAAGGAAAATAAAATTATTCTATGAAAATAAAAAGTCTTCGAGAAATAAGACCACATGAATAATAAAATATGTTTAATCTGTTAACACTTTTGTAAAGAATAATTTAAAATATTATGGTTACAATCTGGAATCACTGCCTGAAAGGATGATGGATACAGATTCAATCAGAACCTTGGGGGAAAAAATGCAGAGCTAAGGGGATAGTATAGTAAGGGAGATAAATACCGTTCTGAACAACCATACCATGAGTTCAAAAGGTTATACTGCCAGGGTGAAGAAAATCTCGCGGCTGGAGACGAACTTGGGAGGGGGAGGGTCCAGTTATCATGGCCCAAGTAGGAACCAACCACATAGGTAGAGCTAGGAATGATGTTCTGCTGTGGGAGCTTGAGGGGCCAAGTAAAACATAGAACCTCAAAGTTATCCATCTCTGGCTTCTTACCTCAGCCATGGCACAGGATCAAGCAGAATAGGGAGTCAAGTGTGTGACTCGAAGTGGAGTGTGAGAAGAAAGGGTTTCAATTCATGGGGCACTGGCACCAGTACTGGGGAAAGAGGGAGCTGTTTCTATGGAATAGGATCCACTTAAACCAGCCTGGGATTAGTGCCCTGGTGAATCGTATAAGTGGGGCTTTTGGATTGGGTTTTAAACTAAAAAAGTTGTGGGGGGAGGGGGGGGGTTGGTGGTGCAATGGGGGGAGGGTTTAGGTGAAGGGAAATTTAGAAATCTAAAGAGAACAGTGTAGCGATTTGGGTAAAGACAAGCAGAGTGGAACAGGTAGGTACAGAGAGTTCAACAGTAATAGTAGAACAGCAAATAAGGCTCATGCATATAATAGAAGTAAAAAATAAATTAAAATAAAGGCTCTTTATCTGAATACGCAAAGCATTCACAATAAGATAGATGATGCGATCCTAAGTAAATCAGGTCTATATGCTCTGGAGTTAGAAGAATGAGAAGTGATCTCATTCAAACATACAAGATTCTGTAAGAGGCTTGACAAGGCAGACGCTGAGGGGTTGTTTCCTTGGTTGGGGAATCTAGAACACGGGGGCACAGTTTCAGGAAAAGGGGCCAATCATCTAGGACTAAGATGAGGAGAAATTACTTCACTCAAAGGGTTGTGAAACTTTGGAATTCTCTACCCTGTGGATAATCCAAAATTGATTATATTTAAGGCTCATAGACAGATTTTTGGTCTCCTAGACAATGAAAGGATATAGGGAGTGGACAAGAAAGTTGATTTGAGGCCAGAGATCAGCCATGATGGTACTGAATGGCAGTGCAGGCCCAAGGGGCCATACAGTCTTCTTCTCCTCCTATTTCTTATGTTCCTGTGAGGTGGGGTTGTGGGACTAGCTGACTTGCTCTTACAAAGAGCTGACATAAGCTCGACAGGCTGAGCAGCCTACTTCTGTGCTTTATGATTCTGTGCTTATTCTGTATACATTTTAAGATCTCCAGGGTCTCATGGGCAGTCCAAGTGGTGTAGGGTAGACATATGTACCGGAGTTACTGGTCTGAGATTGGAAGTTGCAGTTTAAATGCAGCATCAGAAGAACAAAGACTTCTTTTGGATAAATGCTATTTTACCTTGGAACTGTGGCCTCGCATCCCAACTGTGGGAGGCATAACCACCAAAGACGTATCCATCTGAATCCTTTATAACCAGTAATGATGGTCCTTTGCGAAGAACCAGACTACAAAAGCGAGCGAAACTTTCCCCATGGAATTGAGAGGAGAACAACAGCTGCCATTGGTGTTGATGCTCTGAAGGCAGGTAGGTGTTGAGATACATAACTGAGGGGACATCAAAAATAGTAAACACCCCAGTATCTTTTATACCCACACACTCTGGCAGCAGATGTTTTGTGCCGAAGAGTTCACCATAGGTCTCAGAATTTGTAATTTGAAGGCTCATTGCAATAAATACATGGAGAAAAGAAGGAATATAGGAGACCCTATATATCCAGTCCTTTAGTTCATGCTGTCCATATTCCGCATTCAGAAAATTATCTGTAGTCGGGTCTTGTCCACCTGTCAATAAACGAAAGAAAAGTGACCAAATACTAAATCAGGTTCACTATGCAGATCATATATACCGGACATTGCTAACAAACAAATAAAAAAAAGGCTGGATTTCGTGGGAGTTGAATGACTCGTGCTACACCACCCCAACACCCAGCCACACCACCCCAACACCACAGCCCCCAACCCCACCCAACTAAAAAGTTGACCGATGAAGAAAAAGTCCACCCCACAGCAATAATACACTGCGGGCAGCAATAAGGAAAGTGGGACTTCTGCCCCTCATTGGGAGGAAGTCCCGCTCTCGGGGGCTGCCAGTCAATCCGATTGGCCAGCAGCTCTTACAGTCCAGGTAGTGCCAGAGCTCAGTAGTGGGCGCTACCAGCACTGCAAACAGGCCCAGGATGAAGGCCCTAATGGATCCCGGACTCAGTTAAGTTAGGATACTGGGTGATGAGGGATGAAGGTGGTTAGGAAGGCATCTGGGATACTTGCCTTATTAGCCGAGGCATAGAATGTAAGAGCAGGGAGGTTATGTTGGAGATGTATAAAATGCTAGTTAGGCCACAGCTAGAGTACTGTGTGCAGTTCTGGTCACCACATTACAGGGAGAATGTGATTGCGCTGGAAAGGGTGTGGAGGAGATTCACCAGGATGTTGCCTGGGTGTTTCAGCTATGAAGAGAGACTGGATAGGCTAGAGTTGTTTTCCTTTAGCATAGAGAAGGCTGAGGGGGGACCTGATAGAGGTATACAAAATTGTGAGGAGCCTAGATAGGGTAGATAGGAAGAAATTTTTCCCCTTCGCAGGGATGTCCATAGCCAGGGCGCATAGATTTAAGGTAAGGGGCAGGAGGTTTAGAGGGGATTTGAGGAAACATTTTTTTTACCCACGAGGTGGTTGGAGTCTGGAGTGCACTGCCTGGGAGGGGTGGTGTGTGGTAGAGGTAGGAACCCTCACAACATTTAAGTAGTATTTGGATGAGCATTTGAAACACCACAGCACACAGGGCTACGGGCCAAGTGCTGGAAGATGGGATTAGAATAGATAGTTGCTTGATGGCCGGCATGGACACGATGGGCCGAAGGGCCTGTTTCTGTGCTGTGTAACTCTGACTGACTGACTGAAGGTGTGAGCGGAGAGGAAGGAAGGGGGGGTACTATCTTCGGTTGTGGGGGGTGGGGGGGGTGCCTCTGATGCGCAAAGGGCACCACCCATTACTTCCCATCCGCCTTTATAAAAAAGCTTATATGAAAGAACGCATTGCCAACTCCCACCTGCCTGCCTACGCCAATCGTGTTATGGCATGGGCAGTGTAATGCTGGGGTCAACTGGCTTGTTAACAAGCTCAATTGACCCTTAATTATTTATTTAGATATGGCGGGCAGGCTGTTGATTTCAGAGGAAGTCTTATTATGAGGGAACAGCTCATGGATGAGAAGTGGTGGGATTGCTGCCCTCCGCCCCCACCATATTTCACATCTCCCCACTCCCACCGAAAACACACCAAGCAGGGGGCCATAAAATCCAAACCCAGATTTGTCAACTCTCTACGCTCCTTACTGAGTACTGCAAAAGAGACCTTCCTTATTGCTCTGAATTCTGGAAGTGCTGCAATAATTCAGGCTAACTCTCCAGTACAGTAATGAGGGGCTATGACCTTGCACAGAAAAATATGCATAGAGAGAGCGAGAGAGAGGGAGAGCGCAGATGAGGTTACTAAGAGATTTAATAGGTGATGTGTAAACATGTAAAATCATGAATAGTTTTGATAGAGTTAGTAAGGGGAAACTATTTTCAGTGGCAGAAATATCACTAACCAGAGGGCACAGGTTTAAGGCGATTGGCAAGAAAAAAGAGATGACAAGAGGAAACATTTTTCTTTTCAACATGGCAAGACAAGATAATCTGAATGCACTGCCTGAAAAAACAGATTTAATAAGAACTTTCAAAAGATAGTTGTATAAATACTTGAATGAAAGTTTTACAGGGCTATGGGGAAAGAGTGGGATGTTGGGACTAAGTGAATAGATCTACCAATGAATCAGCTTAGGTGCAATGGGCCAAATGGCCTCCTTTAGCTGTAACATTCTATAATTTAATGTTCATACATTTATAGCTGTCACTTACTCTCTAGACACGACGAGAGAGAGAGAGAGAGAGAGAGAGAGAGAGAGAGACCCAGATTTTCATGCCTCCATCCATGTCAGAACAGGGGTGGGTAATTTAAAACGGTGGATGGGACCTAATATTGGGATTCCCTCCCCCAATCCCATCTTGTGGGATTTTTATAGTCCCGGGATAAGAGTGTGGATAGCAAGCCTGCACTCAGCCACCCTGCCCTTGCCTACCCCATTGCAGAGGTGGGCATTTTAGACCCTGCTATTTTATGGAGTCAGGCCCTTTTGGTTAGGAAACATGGGGCAGAATTTTCTCTTTGGTGTGCGGGGGCTAGCCCTTTGTAAAATGACGCCCTGCGACATCAGGCGTGCGTCCCGATATCACCATGTGTCATTCCGATCTTTCGTTCGACGGGCGCGCACTGGAGTCGGCTGCGTGCCCGCCGAACTGTCAAAGGCCTGTTAATTGTTTTATTAATGGCCTTAAATTAATTGACAGGGCTCTTCATCCAACCTTAAGGCTGGCGGGCAGGCGAAGAGCCCAAGCGGCCTTCGCATTTTTCACGAAACCTCATCCACGGGCGGGGTGAGGTTTCATGAAGGGTTTATCAAATTAGTAAATATTTTTCAAACATTCCAGAAACAGGGCCCAGCTCATGTGACACTGTCATATGAGGGGACATGTCTAAATGATTTTTTTTAAAACTTTCTTTATTTTAAACTTTAAACCTGAACTTAAACTCCCTGAGGCAGCTCCGTGCGCAGGCCCCGACTCTCCCTCCTCCTCCCCCGCCCACACAGGTAGCGCTGAGTGCTACTGGGCGCGTGTCACGCTGGGTGGGCCTTAATTGGCTGGCTCACGAAAAATGGTGGTGCACAGCTGTTCGCGAGGAGCGATCGGCTCCATGCCCACCCGCACCCAACCGGGCTACCCGACGGGGTGAAAATTCTCCCCATGGTTCACGAACTCTCAGAGGAGGACTGAGTCATGAGGGAACCAAGTAAATAAGAGATCTGCTTCTAGAATTATTTCACTGACAGGTTTTGAAATATTTAAAAAATGTTCTTTCAGTTTCAATACTTATTGTCAAGAGCAGTCACTCTTGCCTGGAATTCAACTCTTTTGTCCATATTTGAACCGAGGCTTATAATGAGTCTGGAGCCCGGTGGCCCCGGCAGAGCCCAAATATCAGCAGTGAGCAGATTGTTGCTGAGTAAGTGTCATTTGATAGCACTTTCAAAGACATCCTCCATCATTTTGCTGATGATTGAGAATAGATTGATGGAGTGGTAAGTTGGGAGGTAATGAAGGCATGAATAAGGGTACAGCAGCAGATGAACTGAAACGGGGGTGAAGTGAGGCAATGTCACAAAGGTGGAAACAGGCAGTCTTAGCAATGGTGGAAATATGTGGTTGGAAGTTCGATGTCAAATGTACGAACAAACAAATTAGGAGCAAGGCCACTCCGCCCCTCAAGCCTGCTCCGCCATTCAATTAGATCTTGGCTGATCTGGTTGCAACCTCAGCTCCACATTCCTGCCTGCCCCTGATAACCTTCAACCAAAGGGGCAGCATGTAGATACGAAATGGGAGGAAGCCAAGGATAGATCCTTGGAGAGCACCAAAGGTCATGATGCAGGAGCAGGAGGAGCCTATGGAAGTGATACTCTGGTTACAATTAGATAGATAAGGATGGAACCAGTTGACAGCAATATCACCAAGCTGGGCAACAGTGGAGAGGCACTGCAGGAGGATAGTGTGGACAACCATGTCAAAGACTGCAGGCAGGTTGAGAAGGATGAGGTTTACCTTTGTCACAATCACACAGAAAAGATAAAATTAATATTTTTCAACAAAACACTCCTTTGAGTGTTTGCATGCTTTTATGATTAAATTTTTTCCACTCTGCGCACATGAAAAGTAGTCAAAATTTCCAAACAGCTATAATTGATAAACATCAGGACCACCCATATAGTGGAGTTTGTAATTCTTGACAATCTGATTTTATTCCAGCTATAAGCCAGTTGTTAAAAAACAGGTACTGATGCACAATATGAGAGTTTAATACCTTTAGCCTTCAACTGAGTTATCAGAATGATAGTCAGACGTAATGTTCCTAAAGCAGGATCTGCAGTTTTCTCCAAAACCCAACCTCTTAGCATGTCCTCAATTTGCAGTAAGCGGATCACTGTTGCAATAAGATCTCCCGTGAACTTCATGGGGGGTGTACAACAAATGCAAATAAAACAGAGCACAAAATGTTCAGAAAGAGATAACAAAGTACATTATTAAACAGTATGAGGCAGCTGAAGCATTACAATTGATCTCAGTCTTGGGGATGGGAGGGGATAAAAAGCAAGGCAAGAACTTAGTTAGACTTCCCAACCTTGACGGCAATCCAATAATTCCTGACCAGAACAGGAGTCTATGGGTATGAGTTGGTTCAATGTATTGGCCTCTCATCAAATAATTAGTCAACTGTTGCTGTCCAGGCTGAATAGTAGCTACTCGAGCAAGGTGCTGCTATAACAAGGTGCCTGATCTTTGGCCACTTGGTGTGGCAGGGAGCAGGCAGATCAGGTGAACTCCTTGTGGGACTGCTCCTGGCCTGGCCAAGGTGGCCATTAACAAGTCCGGGCAGCGGGAGGTCGAGGGGAGTCATTCAGCTTGACTGTCTGCCTCTCTTACACAGCTACATCCCCACCAGAATTACCTGGAAAAACTCAGCAGGTCTGGCAGCATCGGCGGAGAAGAAAAGAGTTGACATTCCGAGTCCTCATGACTCTTCGACAGAAGGGTCATGAGGACTCGAAACGTCAACTCTTTCCTTCTCCGCCGATGCTGCCAGACCTGCTGAGTTTTTCCAGGTAATTCTGTTTTTGTTTTGGATTTCCAGCATCCGCAGTTTTTTGTTTTTACATCCCCACCAGGGTGTCCCTGGAGAGGGAGCATGCAGTGTCCATCGGTCTGCTTGAGGCTTTCTGAGACTTGTGTGCTGGGGTGCATTATCAATCCTGGAAATATTTTAATTTAAATTATTAAGCTTCCTTTAAAGTTTTCATTTGTTTTTGTTAGTGGGTTAGTAATGCCTCTTTCAAATGGAGCATTTAATTGGTAATGGATGTTACAAAAGAGGTGCCAGTGCCACCTGTGGAATCATTTCACAGTCCAAGTTATTGCCTTCAAGGAAACAAGGATAATAAGGGAACCAGTCACTTAACTTGGGCACCCACAGCTATCACATCAATTCAGCACCCACATATTACTGGGGTCAATGTTACCCAGGCCAGTTCTTGTAAGATCACCTTCCATTGTTTACAAAAAATGTTTAAAAGGAACAAGTTTCCAAAACCACGTTTCTTTTAAAGTGTTAGAAAGGTTAGGGAAGGTCATACACAAAGTGAAGTCAAAAAGAGCCAAGTCCTACAAATTGCCATCCTACAGATCAAACTAGCTAGAGTAACAGTTTTATGGATCTCAATGGTTCAAATGGAGGCTGATTCAGTTTGGCGAGAGATGAAATAAAAAAATACCGAAGTTTAATTTGAGGTATGCACATGCCCAAATTTCATGGTCAAAATAGGAAATCAAGGAATGCAATCTCAGGGAAATCCCTTGCTTCCAAATAATAAACTCAATGAACAGGGTTAAAAACTTTGCAGGGAAGAGACCCTGCTTATAATTCAAAACAAAATTGAATGACTTCACAGGCTGAAGACAGTTAACAGTTTCTATCCTTCTACCAAACCAAGTGCTTCCATCTGCACCTTTAATCACATTAAATAAGAAGCTCTACAATGAGGGGATGAAGTGTGCACTTTATAATAGGACACTGGTGTATCTTTGCTGAAACTTAGGACATTAGTAGTGTCTTTACCTCTTTTATTTGCCTTCCTTTTACAGGGTCATGAGAATCTTGGGAAATCATTCGTTGAACGATGAAAGCTTTTTCTTCAGCAGTGCCTCGCATGACATAAGAAAGAAATAAAACAAACTGTTTCTTGCTAATGGTGATACTGAGACCTTCTGATTTTTTTATTGGATCAATGCTTCTTATTCCATTGTAGAGTCGGACTGTCATGGGGCCCAGCACTGCCCTATGCATATATGCCTGAAGAAGAGTAAAACAAAGTCACCCAGCATTGTATAATATTCTCCTAAACTGCTTCCAACTCTACTTTTACTTTCAGACATAACTGAGATATGGGGTTGGTTGTTCGAGGTAACCAGCATTTTTCACTCCATCTTTCTAATTAGCAATTATAAGGAATCACAGAGCAAGGAGGCAAAATCATTTCAGTTCTATAAAAAGCTGGGGGGCAACTCCCCCTCACAGCAATTTACCAACATCACTTTCAATGCCATTGAGAAGAGCCAAAGTAGAGGAAAGTTGCAGCAACAGTCCATTGGTGGATCTCCAAATGTCAGTTTGGAACTGGTGTCACATGGAACTGGTGTCCAGCATACTCTGTTCGAGGACAGGCTTAGACTGCATCCAAATCACATGAGATTGGGTGTACTACAGGTAATTTGAAAAGGAATTGACATTCTAGTTCCTTCCAATATAGTACAGAATCCCTGCCCCGGCTAGGAGATGGTAGGATTATGCCAACCTGGAAAATCCCAGCCTGTAATGTCTGACATAATTCTATAAATGAAATTAAGTTCAATAAAACAGTGTGATGATTAAACAAAAGCTTATGCTTTCCCATTGGCTGTTTGGAGATGGGGGAGGAGGCATCTCCATCAGGGCGGGATTTCTGTTCTGGTCAGAGATGCCTCCCTTACCTCAGCAAAACTACCAGCCCCAGGGTTAGTTGTGTGCTGGAATTGGGCTCCCTTGCCCCTGGCGGAGTAGCCCAGCCCAGAATCAGGGCAGAATCGGTGGTGGTAGGTCATGGAGGCAGCGCGAGAGCAGAGGGTAAGTAGAAATGGTGAACTGTAATTTCTTTTTGTTTTGTGGGACTTGTGTATGGCAATGTCTGGCAAGCACGTGCCTTCAATGCCAGGAGCATCCTTTTATTACCACTCCCGCTGGCTTTTGAATGCTGGAAACTAAAGTCCCTGCATCTAGCACCATGACTAGAGCAAATGGCAGGAAACTCGGCAAGGAAAACATTTCCCTTGTTTTAATCTCGTTCGCACACGCTCACAAGCCACTGAATGTGCTCTCCAGAAAATGGGGGCAGATAAGAAGGAAGGAGACAGAAACTAGACTGTGTGTGAACCAGAGCATTTCAAGTCCTGTCCACCCCAGTGCAAGAAAACCAAAAGATGAAGCCAGAAAGCTTAAGTTTAAATTTTACACAATTGGCAGAGTGCACACATCATAGTTAGCCTGGGAGGCAAAGTTACTGATTATTCTCAGAAGCTAGAGGTGCCCTATAGTAAAGCTGTGGGACCTCTTCCCTTCAATTCCTTTTGCTCAACTTACTTAAGCAACTTCAGACAAATGTATACATAATTAAGCGCTGTCAGGAATGTGGCCATTACCTTACTTGGCTATTCTATTGCTGATGTAAAATTATATCTTGCAGCTGATGATAGCAATACTGATAAATTGAGAAGTTTCTTATAAACTTATGGGTTTGAACACAAATGTTAAGAGGTCCACAGACTTCTCAATGAACTCTGATCCGTCCACAAGAACTTTCATCTATAAAGCTCTGAAGTCTCACTTTATCTAGAGAACCATTTCGGGAAGAGGAACGTAATAACTTTAGAACGGGAAGAATTTGTGAAGATGACGTCTGTTCCAGCTCAAAGTTGCTGAATATTCATTCCAGCCTGGCACTGATTCAACAGGATATGAGCCAGCGGCTGTACTGTTCAACAAAAACGTTCACCACCACCAGACAACTAGAGGTGAGCAACTTTATGTAGGACTGTACTGGCAAAACCACATCACAAGAACAAATTTTTAAAAAAAAAGCTAAACATCTGCACATCCATTCCCTCACAAATTAACTCAGATTCCTTTTAGCAATCAGAAGTAATCAAACAAAATGTACGCTCCATCCCAATATTCAGAATTCAAAGGCTCTGTGTCGCAGATCCAGTCAACACTGAAAACCCTATTCAGGTTGATATGGATTTGTTAATCGTGTGCCTCAGCATCAGGGTAGAAATAACTGTGTTGGCCTCTTGGCCTGTCATATAGGCCAGTAGCGCAGCTTCTCTGTACAGACCATGATCAAACATTATGGTCGGCTAGAAACGAAAGTCAAAAATACGTCAGACTAATGCATCATCACCCAGCAAAATTACCCTGCAGCATAAACATACATGACAATAAGGGAAAGTAATTCTGTCATAAAAGCAGAAACTTCCTTTTTCAATGTTTAGTCAGAGCAAAATATTAGAAAGGTCAAGAGGCAGAATGAAGGAGTACATTAATGTTTTATAAACAAATAAACTTTTGATGCAACTTATTTTTGGATTGCATCTCCGTAAGTTTGAAGGTTTTGCAGGGAAATTGGGGATACATTTCTATTTGTCATGATAAATCGTTTCACTTCCAGCCCTTACGTTAAATGTTTACCTTTAACATGGCCAGGGTAATCTGCTTCTGAGCAGCTTTTCCACTTTTTGTGACTTCAGTGGTATTTGAGCCGGACACAGAGTCGAAAACCTTATCCAGAACAGAGTGTTCTTCATGAGAAAATTGAGATCTCCACATTCTATTCAATCCATGGCTCTCTGCATTTCCCATCTTTTCTTGCAGATAACTGCAGGTCCCTAAAACCTATAAAGGGTATTTGAAGAATTATGCAGCACCAGACCACTGTAAGGGAACAGCTTTACCTCTAAACTGTCTACCGACACACCAAAGCACACATATTGATTGGAAATGGGGGAGGATGTTTCATAGTTGGTGGTGGGGGGAAGGGAGAAAGAGAGAGAGAGATATACAGATAGAGAGAGAGAGAGAGAGAGAGATTAACTGATTTCAGAATTTCACAATGTACACAAAGGAACGAGTCACAGTACTTACACTGTGGGGGAAAAAAGCCAACATGCAGCTTTTCACGAGACCTCAGATGACCTCACCAGACAATGCCATGTATTCTTTTGTTTGGGTACATGTACACTTCTTCCTTATGGTTTTACTCTTCATGAAGCAGCAGAGAAATCACTCACAGGCCTACCTGCACATTTCCAGAACAAAACAAAACACCAAGACGGAATGATGAATCTGCATCGTTATAGCATTTTTCACATCCTCATGATGTCAGAAAGTACTTCACAGCACTTAATTACTTTTGAGACGTAACTGTCACTGTTGTTTTATAGGCACACACAGCAGTTCGTTAATGCACAGCAACGAGACGAACAACCAGTTAATGTTTTTGGCTTCAAATGTTTGAGCGATAAATGTTAACCAGGACACCTGATATAATATCCTCATCTTCAAAAGGTAAAAGGTTGTTGTGGGACGTTTTACATCTACCTAAGCTAGCAAGCTAGGTTAACACCTCATCCAAAAGACCTCTGACAATGCAGCACTCCATCAGTACTTCACCATAATGCAAGTATAAATCTAGGTTTTTAAACATACGAACATATGAATTAGAAGCAGGTGTAGGCCACTCAGCCCTTCAAGCCTGCTCCACCATTCAATAAGATCATGGCTGATTTGATTGTAACCACAACTCCACGTTCCCGCCTACCCTCAATAACCTTTTACCCCTATCCACATCAAGAATCTATCAGGCACTGCCTTAAAAATATTCGAAGACTCTGCTTCCACTGCCTTTTGAGGAAGAGAGAACCAAAGACTCGTGACCCTCAAGAGAAAAAAAATTCTCCTCATCTCAGTCTTAAAAGGGAGACCCCTCATTTTTAAACTGTGTCCCCTAGTTCTTGTGTCTCTCACCATGGGAAACATTCTTTCAGCATCCACCCTGTCAAGTCCACGCAGGATTTTAAAGGTTTCAATCAAGTCGCCTCTTGCTCTTCCACAACTCTTTGAGATAGCTGTGCTCTAATTTGGGCCTCTGATTTTAATTGCTCCACCACCGGTGGCTATGCCTTCAGCTGCCTAGGCCTTAAGCTCAGGAATTCCCTCCCTGCACTTCTCCGTCTCTTTACCTCTCTTTCTTCCTATAAGACACCCCTTCAAATATCTCTCTTGCCTTATTACACTCCTGTGGTGCCTGTGGGACATTTTGTTTTGTTAAACCTGCCTTATAAATACAAGTTGTCCTTGCTCTTCTTCCTGTTGTAAGGTGCTGGCTTCATATTTTTACTTTAGCGAGACGGAACCATAAGAGGATAGCAGCAGGAAGCAGTGCAATGACATTCGATATACAGTATGAATCTTTACCTGGCTTGAAAGAAAGGGTTAACTTATTAAAATTGTACATCATACAATCAATAAGTGGCCAACTTATATTTCTCCCCACCGCATTAACAAATGTGAAGTATTTGGCCAATGAATAAAGCAATGCAATGAATCCATTTCATCCTAACTGACAAAATACTTTCCGTGTAGGACACAGTAAAGATCAAGCTGCTTCTTTAACTGCAATAACAGCAACGCTCATTCACAATCAGGTACTAATCCCTTAAAAAAATGTTCCAGCATAAAATGCTTACAAAAACATGACAAAAAAAAACTAACCAATCAAATCTCCAATTTTGGAAAGAGAGTTCATTATTGTCTTGAGACTTCATTCTTCCCAGCTGCAGATTCACAGTGTTTCTTCTATTTCAGACTTGGGCTGCAAATCAGCTTTTCTGAACTCCCTTCGATCACAACTGTGCGAGTTCTTTTACTTCCTAATTCGTGCTCCCTTCATTGATAGGGCCTCAGTGGTCCCCTTTAGGTCATAATCATTAGATGGTGGAACACTCCGTTGCCGTGGTAACCATAAAGCTTGGAAATTACGTTTACTGCCTATGTTCCAAACAGGAAAAAAAAGCTTATGTTCAATCGTTCTGGCTGTTTAATCCTTCAAGGGTAGGTTAAACACAGCTGAAACATAGTAACGATGACTAAAACCCTTCAGACTAAAAGAACCTGCACCCGAAGCATTAATCCATCTTTTTTTGCAGTGTTTTTCCAGCATTTGCTTTTATTACTGCTGAAATCGACATTTCCATCTTGTACTACAGCAAGAAAAGAAAGATATTGCATTCAGCCTGTGTAATTACTCCATACGATGTCAAGAAATGGTTGAACGCACTGGAAACAGCAAAGGCTATGGGCCCTGGTAACTTTCTGGCTGTACTACTGAAGACCAGGCTCCAGAACTAACCGTGTCACTAGCCAATCTGTTCCAGTACATCTACAACACTGGCATCCAAACAACAATGCAAAATATTGCACAGCTATGTCCTGTCAACAGATAGAAGGACAACTCCAATCTGGCCAGTTATCACCCCATTAGTCCACAGCAGGTTTGTCCAGCGCTTGGCCCATGGGTCGGACGTGGCCCACAAAGCCCCGCACTGTGGCCCCCAGAGGCAGTTTTCAAAATGCCGGTGAGTGGAGTGCAAGGTTCTGTAAGGAATTGCTCCTCCAATCACAGGCTGTTCCACTCCCACATTTGCTAATGATAAGTTCATGGAGACAGCACGAGAGAGCGGCTGCTGGGCCGGGGAAGGGAGGGAGGGAGGGAAGGTGAACCTGGCTGCCGGGCCGGGTGAGGGAGGGAGGGAAGGTGAACCTGGCTGCTGGGCCACGTGAGGGAGGGTGGGATGGTGAGGCTGGTTGCTGGGCCGGGTCAGGGTAGAAGGGGCTGCTGAGCCATTAGGGTTTGGATGTGGTGGTGTGGGTGAGAGCGTGAGAGTGAAGAGACTAGTTGCCTGGTGGTGTGGGAGGGAGAGTGAATGAGTGAGTAGAGTGAGAGAGAGAGAGGTGGCGAGAGAGCGAGCGCACGGGAGAGAGAGAGAGGTGGCGAGAGAGCGAGCGCACGGGAGAGAGAGAGAGAGAGGTGGCGAGAGAGCGAGCGCGCGGGAGAGAGAGAGAGGTGGCGAGAGAGCGAGCGCGCGGGAGAGAGAGAGGTGGCGAGAGAGCGAGCGCGCGGGAGAGAGAGAGAGGTGGCGAGAGAGCGAGCGCGCGGGAGAGAGAGAGAGGTGGCGAGAGAGCGAGCGCGCGGGAGAGAGAGAGAGGTGGCGAGAGAGCGAGCGCGCGGGAGAGAGAGAGAGGTGGCGAGAGAGCGAGCGCGCGGGAGAGAGAGAGAGGTGGCGAGAGAGCGAGCGCGCGGGAGAGAGAGAGAGGTGGCGAGAGAGCGAGCGCGCGGGAGAGAGAGAGAGGTGGCGAGAGAGCGAGCGCGCGGGAGAGAGAGAGAGGTGGCGAAAGAGCGAGCGCGCGGGGGAGAGAGAGAGAGGTGGCGAGAGAGCGAGCGCGCGGGAGAGAGAGAGAGAGGTGGCGAGAGAGCGAGCGCGCGGGAGAGAGAGAGAGAGGTGGCGAGAGAGCGAGCGCGCGGGAGAGAGAGAGAGAGGTGGCGAGAGAGCGAGCGCGCGGGAGAGAGAGAGAGGTGGCGAGAGAGCGAGCGCGCGGGGAGAGAGGAGAGAGAGGTGGCGAGAGAGCGAGCGCGCGGGAGAGAGAGAGGTGCGAGAGAGCCAGCGCGCGGGAGAGAGAGGTGGCGAGAGAGCGAGCGCGCGGGAGAGAGAAGGTGGCGAGAGGAGCGAGCGCGCGGGAGAGAGGAGGTGGCGAGAGAGCGAGCGCGCGGGAGAGAGAGGTGGCGAGAGAGCGAGGCGCGCGGGAGAGAGAGGGTGGCGAGAGAGCGAGCGCGCGGGAGAGAGAGGTGGCGAGAGAGCGAGCGCGCGGGAGAGAGAGAGGTGGCGAGAGAGCGAGCGCGCGGGGGAGAGAGAGAGGTGGCGAGAGAGCGAGCGCGCGGGGGAGAGAGGTGGCGAGAGAGCGAGCGCGCGGGAGAGAGAGGTGGCGAGAGAGCGAGCGCGCGGGAGAGAGAGGTGGCGAGAGAGCGAGCGCGCGGGAGAGAGAGGTGGCGAGAGAGCGAGCGCGCGGGAGAGAGAGGTGGCGAGAGAGCGAGCGCGCGGGAGAGAGGAGGTGGCGAGAGAGCGAGCGCGCGGGAGAGAGAGGTGGCGAGAGAGCGAGCGCGCGGGGAGAGAGAGGTGGCGAGAGAGCGAGCGCGCGGGAGAGAGAGAGGTGGCGAGAGAGCGAGCGCGCGGGAGAGAGAGGTGGCGAGAGAGCGAGCGCGCGGGAGAGAGAGGTGGCGAGAGAGCGAGCGCGCGGGAGAGAGAGAGGTGGCGAGAGAGCGAGCGCGCGGGAGAGAGAGGTGGCGAGAGAGCGAGCGCGCGGGAGAGAGAGGTGGCGAGAGAGCGAGCGGCGCGGGAGAGAGAGGTGGCGAGAGAGCGAGCGCGCGGGAGAGAGAGGTGGCGAGGGAGCGAGCGCGCGGGAGAGAGAGGTGGCGAGAGTTGCGACGCGCGGGAGAGAGGAGGTGGGCGAGAGAGCGGAATGCGCGCGGGAGAGAGAGGTGGCGATGTGAGCGAGCGCGCGGGAGAGAGAGGTCGAGGAGAGAGCGAGCGCGCGGTAGAGAGAGACGGTGGCGAGTGAGCGAGGCGCGGGAGAGTGAGGGGTGGCCGAGAGAGCGAAGCGCGCGGGAGAGGAGAGGTGGCGAGAGAGCGAAGCGCGCGGGAGAGAGAGGGTGGCTGAGAGGAGTGTGGGAGACGAGAGCGAGCTGCGCGGGAGAGAGAGGTGGCGAGAGAGCGAGCACGCGGGAGAGAGAGGTGGCGAGAGACGCGAGCGCGCTGGGAGAGAGAGGTGGCGAGGAGAGCGAAAGCGCGGGAGAGAGGGATGGGGAGAGAGAGGTGGCGAGGAGAGCGAGCGGCGGGAGAGAGAGAGAGGTGGCGAGAGAGCGAGCGCGCGGGAGAGAGAGAGAGGTGGCGAGAGAGCGAGCGCGCGGGAGAGGAGAGAGGTGGCGAGAGAGGCGAGCGCGCGGGAGAGAGAGAGAGGTGGCGAGAGAGCGAGCGCGCGGGAGAGAGAGAGAGGTGGCGAGAGAGCGAGCGCGCGGGAGAGAGAGAGGTGGCGAGAGAGCGAGCGCGCGGGAGAGAGAGAGAGGTGGCGAGAGAGCGAGCGCGCGGGAGAGAGAGAGGTGGCGAGAGAGCGAGCGCGCGGGAGAGAGAGAGGTGGCGAGAGAGCGAGCGCGCGGGAGAGAGAGAGAGGTGGCGAGAGAGCGAGCGCGCGGGAGAGAGAGAGAGGTGGCGAGAGAGCGAGCGCGCGGGAGAGAGAGAGAGGTGGCGAGAGAGCGAGCGCGCGGGAGAGAGAGAGAGGTGGCGAGAGAGCGAGCGCGCGGGAGAGAGAGAGAGGTGGCGAGAGAGCGAGCGCGCGGAGAGAGAGAGAGGTGGCGAGAGAGCGAGCGCGCGGGAGAGAGAGAGGTGGCGAGAGAGCGAGCGCGCGGGAGAGAGAGAGAGGTGGAGAGAGAGCGAGCGCGGCGGGAGAGGAGAGAGGGTGGCGAGAGAGCGAGCGCAGCGGGATGAGAGAGAGGAGTGGCGAGAAGAGCGAGCGCAGCGGGGAGAGAGAGAGAGAGGTGGCGAGAGAGCGTGCGCGGCGGGAGAGAGAGAGAGGTGGCGAGAGAGCGAGCGCGCGGGAGAGAGAGAGAGGTGGCGAGAGAGCGAGCGCGCGCGGGAGGGAGAGAGGGTGGCGAGAGAGCGAGCGCGCGGGGGAGAGAGAGGTGGCGAGAGAGAGCGAGCGCGCGGGAGGGAGAGAGAGGTGGCGAGAGAGCGCGCGCGCGGGAGAGAGAGGTGGCGAGAGAGCGAGCGCAGGGGCGGGAGAGAGAGGTGGCGAGAGAGCGAGCGCGCGGGAGAGAGAGGTGGCGAGAGAGGGAGCCGCGGGAGAGAGAGAGAGAGTGGCGAGAGAGCGAGCGCGCGGGAGAGAGAGGTGGCGAGAGAGCGAGCGCGCGGGAGAGAGAGGTGGCGAGAGAGCGAGCGCGCGGGAGAGAGAGGTGGCGAGAGAGCGAGCGCGCGGGAGAGAGAGGTGGCGAGGAGAGCGAGCGCGCGGGAGAGAGAGGTGGCGAGGAGAGCGAGCGCGCGGGAGAGAGAGGTGGCGAGAGAGCGAGCGCGCGGGAGAGAGAGGTGGCGAGAGAGCGAGCGCGCGGGAGAGAGAGGTGGCGAGAGAGCGAGCGCGCGGGAGAGAGAGGTGGCGAGAGAGCGAGCGCGCGGGAGAGAGAGGTGGCGAGAGAGCGAGCGCGCGGGAGAGAGAGGTGGCGAGAGGAGCGAGCGCGCGGGAGAGAGAGGTGGCGAGAGAGCGAGCGCGCGGGAGAGAGAGGTGGCGAGAGGAGCGAGCGCGCGGGAGAGAGAGGTGGCGAGAGAGCGAGCGCGCGGGAGAGAGAGGTGGCGAGAGAGCGAGCGCGCGGGAGAGAGAGGTGGCGAGAGAGCGAGCGCGCGGGAGAGAGAGGTGGCGAGAGAGCGAGCGCGCGGGAGAGAGAGGTGGCGAGAGGAGCGATGCGCGCGGGAGAGAGAGGTGGCGAGGAGAGCGAGCGCGCGGGAGAGAGAGGTGGCGAGGAGAGCGAGGCGCGCGGGAGAGAGAGGTGGCGAGGAGAGCGAGCGCGCGGGAGAGAGAGGTGGCGAGAGAGCGAGCGCGCGGGAGAGAGAGGTGGCGAGGGAGCGAGCGCGCGGGAGAGAGAGGTGGCGAGAGAGCGAGCGCGCGGGAGAGAGAGGTGGCGAGGAGAGCGAGCGCGCGGGAGAGAGAGGTGGCGAGGGAGCGAGCGCGCGGGAGAGAGAGGTGGCGAGAGAGCGAGCGCGCGGGAGAGAGAGGTGGCGAGGGAGCGAGCGCGCGGGAGAGAGAGGGTGGCGAGGGAGCGAGGCGCGCGGGAGAGAGAGGTGGCGAGGGAGCGAGCGCGCGGGAGAGAGAGGTGGCGAGGGAGCGAGCGCGCGGGAGAGAGAGGTGGCGAGAGGAGCGAGCGCGCGGGAGAGAGAGGTGGCGAGGGAGCGAGCGCGCGGGAGAGAGAGGTGGCGAGGGAGCGAGCGCGCGGGAGAGAGAGGTGGCGAGGGAGCGAGCGCGCGGGAGAGAGAGGTGGCGAGGGAGCGAGCGCGCGGGAGAGAGAGGTGGCGAGGGAGCGAGCGCGCGGGAGAGAGAGGTGGCGAGGGAGCGAGCGCGCGGGAGAGAGAGGTGGCGAGGGAGCGAGCGCGCGGGAGAGAGAGGTGGCGAGGGAGCGAGCGCGCGGGAGAGAGAGGTGGCGAGGGAGCGAGCGCGCGGGAGAGAGAGGTGGCGAGGGAGCGAGCGCGCGGGAGAGAGAGGTGGCGAGGGAGCGAGCGCGCGGGAGAGAGAGGTGGCGAGGGAGCGAGCGCGCGGGAGAGAGAGGTGGCGAGGGAGCGAGCGCGCGGGAGAGAGAGGTGGCGAGGGAGCGAGCGCGCGGGAGAGAGAGGTGGCGAGGGAGCGAGCGCGCGGGAGAGAGAGGTGGCGAGGGAGCGAGCGCGCGGGAGAGAGAGGTGGCGAGGGAGCGAGCGCGCGGGAGAGAGAGGTGGCGAGGGAGCGAGCGCGCGGGAGAGAGAGGTGGCGAGGGAGCGAGCGCGCGGGAGAGAGAGGTGGCGAGGGAGCGAGCGCGCGGGAGAGAGAGGTGGCGAGGGAGCGAGCGCGCGGGAGAGAGAGGTGGCGAGGGAGCGAGCGCGCGGGAGAGAGAGGTGGCGAGGGAGCGAGCGCGCGGGAGAGAGAGGTGGCGAGGGAGCGAGCGCGCGGGAGAGAGAGGTGGCGAGGGAGCGAGCGCGCGGGAGAGAGAGGTGGCGAGGGAGCGAGCGCGCGGGAGAGAGAGGTGGCGAGGGAGCGAGCGCGCGGGGAGAGAGAGGTGGCGAGGAGCGAGCGCGCGGGAGAGAGAGGTGGCGAGGGAGCGAGCGCGCGGGAGAGAGAGGTGGCGAGGGAGCGAGCGCGCGGGAGAGAGAGGTGGCGAGGGAGCGAGCGCGCGGGAGAGAGAGGTGGCGAGGGAGCGAGCGCGCGGGAGAGAGAGGTGGCGAGGGAGCGAGCGCGCGGGAGAGAGAGGTGGCGAGGGAGCGAGCGCGCGGGAGAGAGAGGTGGCGAGGGAGCGAGCGCGCGGGAGAGAGAGGTGGCGAGGGAGCGAGCGCGCGGGAGAGAGAGGTGGCGAGGGAGCGAGCGCGCGGGAGAGAGAGGTGGCGAGGGAGCGAGCGCGCGGGAGAGAGAGGTGGCGAGGGAGCGAGCGCGCGGGAGAGAGAGGTGGCGAGGGAGCGAGCGCGCGGGAGAGAGAGGTGGCGAGGGAGCGAGCGCGCGGGAGAGAGAGGTGGCGAGGGAGCGAGCGCGCGGGAGAGAGAGGTGGCGAGGGAGCGAGCGCGCGGGAGAGAGAGGTGGCGAGGGAGCGAGCGCGCGGGAGAGAGAGGTGGCGAGGGAGCGAGCGCGCGGGAGAGAGAGGTGGCGAGGGAGCGAGCGCGCGGGAGAGAGAGGTGGCGAGGGAGCGAGCGCGCGGGAGAGAGAGGTGGCGAGGGAGCGAGCGCGCGGGAGAGAGAGGTGGCGAGGGAGCGAGCGCGCGGGAGAGAGAGGTGGCGAGAGAGCGAGCGCGCGGGGAGAGAGAGGTGGCGAGAGAGCGAGCGCGCGGGAGAGAGAGGTGGCGAGAGAGCGAGCGCGCGGGAGAGAGAGGTGGCGAGAGAGCGAGCGCGCGGGAGAGAGAGGTGGCGAGAGAGCGAGCGCGCGGGAGAGAGAGAGAGGTGGCGAGAGAGCGAGCGCGCGGGAGAGAGAGAGAGGTGGCGAGAGAGCGAGCGCGCGGGAGAGAGAGAGAGGTGGCGAGAGAGCGAGCGCGCGGGAGAGAGAGAGAGGTGGCGAGAGAGCGAGCGCGCGGGAGAGAGAGAGAGGTGGCGAGAGAGCGAGCGCGCGGGGAGAGAGAGAGAGGTGGCGAGAGAGCGAGCGCGCGGGAGAGAGAGAGAGGTGGCGAGAGAGCGAGCGCGCGGGAGAGAGAGAGAGGTGGCGAGAGAGCGAGCGCGCGGGAGAGAGAGAGAGGTGGCGAGAGAGCGAGCGCGCGGGAGAGAGAGGGAGGTGGCGAGAGAGCGAGCGCGCGGGAGAGAGAGAGAGGTGGCGAGAGAGCGAGCGCGCGGGAGAGAGAGAGGTGGCGAGAGAGCGAGCGCGCGGGAGAGAGAGATGTGGCGAGAGAGCGAGCGCGCGGGAGAGAGAGAGAGGTGGCGAGAGAGCGAGCGCGCGGGAGAGAGAGAGAGGTGGCGAGAGAGCGAGCGCGCGGGAGAGAGAGAGAGGTGGCGAGAGAGCGAGCGCGCGGGAGAGAGAGAGAGGTGGCGAGAGAGCGAGCGCGCGGGAGAGAGAGAGAGGTGGCGAGAGAGCGAGCGCGCGGGGAGAGAGAGAGAGGTGGCGAGAGAGCGAGCGCGCGGGAGAGAGAGAGAGGTGGCGAGAGAGCGAGCGCGCGGGAGAGAGAGAGAGGTGGCGAGAGAGCGAGCGCGCGGGAGAGAGAGAGAGGTGGCGAGAGAGCGAGCGCGCGGGAGAGAGAGAGAGGTGGCGAGAGAGCGAGCGCGCGGGAGAGAGAGAGAGGTGGCGAGAGAGCGAGCGCGCGGGAGAGAGAGAGAGGTGGCGAGAGAGCGAGCGCGCAGGAGAGAGAGAGAGGTGGCGAGAGAGCGAGCGCGCGGGAGAGAGAGGTGACGAGAGAGAGAGCGAGCGCGCGGGAGAGAGAGAGAGGTGGCGAGAGAGCGAGCGCGCGGGAGAGAGAGAGAGGTGGCGAGAGAGCGAGCGCGCGGGAGAGAGAGAGAGGTGGCGAGAGAGCGAGCGCGCGGGAGAGAGAGAGAGGTGGCGAGAGAGCGAGCGCGCGGGAGAGAGAGAGGTGGCGAGTGAGCGAGCGCGCGGGAGAGAGAGAGAGGTGGCGAGTGAGCGAGCGCGCGGGAGAGAGAGAGAGGTGGCGAGAGAGCGAGCGCGCGGGAGAGAGAGAGAGGTGGCGAGAGAGCGAGCGCGCGGGAGAGAGAGAGAGGTGGCGAGAGAGCGAGCGCGCGGGAGAGAGAGAGAGGTGGCGAGAGAGCGAGCGCGCGGGAGAGAGAGAGAGGTGGCGAGAGAGCGAGCGCGCGGGAGAGAGAGAGAGGTGGCGAGAGAGCGAGCGCGCGGGAGAGAGAGAGAGGTGGCGAGAGAGCGAGCGCGCGGGAGAGAGAGAGAGGTGGCGAGAGAGCGAGCGCGCGGGAGAGAGAGAGAGGTGGCGAGAGAGCGAGCGCGCGGGAGAGAGAGAGAGGTGGCGAGAGAGCGAGCGCGCGGGAGAGAGAGAGGTGGCGAGAGAGCGAGCGCGCGGGAGAGAGAGAGAGGTGGCGAGAGAGCGAGCGCGCGGGAGAGAGAGAGAGAGGTGGCGAGAGAGCGAGCGCGCGGGAGAGAGAGAGAGGTGGCGAGAGAGCGAGCGCGCAGGAGAGGTGGCGAGAGAGCGAGCGCGCGGAAGAGAGAGAGAGGTGGCGAGAGAGCGAGCGCACGGGAGAGAGAGAGAGGTGGCGAGAGAGCGAGCACGCGGGAGAGAGAGAGAGGTGGCGAGAGCGCCGCAGCGAGGCAGCGCGGAGGCGAGGCGGCGAGAGGGAGCGCGGAGGCGAGGCGGCGAGAGGGAGCGCGGAGGCGAGGCGGCGAGAGGGAGCGCGGAGGCGAGGCGGCGAGAGGGAGCGCGGAGGCGAGGCGGCGAGAGGGAGCGCGGAGGCGAGGCGGCGAGAGGGAGCGCGGAGGCGAGGCGGCGAGAGGGAGCGCGGAGGCGAGGCGGCGAGAGGGAGCGCGGAGGCGAGGCGGCGAGAGGGAGCGCGGAGGCGAGGCGGCGAGAGGGAGCGCGGAGGCGAGGCACCGATAGGGAGCGCGGAGGCGAGGCGGCGAGAGGGAGCGCGGAGGCGAGGCGGCGAGAGGGAGCGCGGAGGCGAGGCGGCGAGAGGGAGCGCGGAGGCGAGAGGGAGCGCTGAGGCGGGGAGAGAGAGCGCCGAGGAAAGGCGGCGAGAGAGAGCGCGGAGGCGAGAGAGAGCGCCGAGGAAAGGCGGCGAGAGGGAGCGCGGAGGCGAGAGAGAGCGCTGAGGCGAGGTGGGGAGAGAGAGCGCGGAGGCGAGGTGGGGAGAGAGAGCGCGGAGGCGAGGCGGCGAGAGAGAGCGCGGAGGCGAGGCGGCGAGAGGGAGCGCGGAGGCGAGGCGGCGAGAGGGAGCGCGGAGGCGAGGCGGCGAGAGGGAGCGCGGAGGCGAGGCGGCGAGAGGGAGCGCGGAGGCGAGGCGGCGAGAGGGAGCGCGGAGGCGAGGCGGCGAGAGGGAGCGCAGAGGCGAGGCGGCAAGCGTGTGAATGTTAGGCTCACTCGCACCCTCAGGACTCCCACTCGCCCTCAATCCCACATACCAACACACCGGGAGGGAGGCGTTGATGTTGTCACTGGGCTGGTATTCCAGAGACCCAGGGTAATGCTGTGGGGGACCCGGGTTTAAGTCCCACCACGGCAGATGGTAAATTTGTATTCAGTAAAAATCTGGAATTGAAAGTCTGCTGATGATCACAAAACCATTGCCGATTGTCATAAAAACCTATTGTGTCCTTTAGTGAAGGAAAGCAAACCTGCTTTGGCCTGCAAGTAACTCACCTCCTGACTTGCCAAAACCTGTCCAACACCTACAAAGCACAAGTCAAGAGCCTAATGGAATATTCCCAACTTGCCTAAATGAATGCAACTCAAAACAAAACTCAAGAAGCCCGATTCCATCCAGGCGATTCAGTCCCCCTGGCACCCCAACCACCACCTTAAATATTCCCCCCTTCACCACTGGTGCCCAGTGGCAGCAGTGTATGCCATCCACAGGCCTTGGTGAGTTGGTGCAGTGCATCTTGGTTTTTATTTTTCATTCGTAGGATGTGGGCATCAGTGGCTAGGCCAGTATTTATTGGGCAATCAGGGACGGGCAATAAGTGCTGGCCTAGCCAACGATGTCCATGTCCCATGAACGAACATAAAAAAAGACAGACTGCAGCAACTCCTTCGACATTACCTTATAAACCCACAATCTCTAAAGCCTAGCCAAACAAGGGAAGCTGAACCTGGAAGTGGACTGGACTTTCGGCCACTCCAAATTTTCCCACCCTGCCCACGACAATGCCCACTGCTGGCGGGAGCAGAAAATCCCACCCTGACTTACCTTTGCTCTCCAAAGATGCTGACTGACTTCCTTGATGTTCCGGTATTTATTTAGTGAAGTAATTGCCCGTCTTTCCAGTTGCATTTTAACACCTTGATTTATGTTTTTAAATAGTCCCTAAGATGAGAGAGGTCAGTGTTTGAAAATGGAATGTTTTTTTCTGCTTTGGCTTCAAAAACTTTCAGATCCTTATCAATGTGAAGCCTCAATCCCTCTCCCCAAACAATGGGCAGGATTTGGTGGTAAAAGTAATGGAAGAGTGTAACAGTACTCAACATCATTAACATGTAAATCAGACAGCAACTTTTAGTGACCGCATATGCACAGTTAAATATATAAATCAGGACATTGCTGTGTGAGATGCTAGACTCCTCCAGAAGCCTTATGATAATGGTGTCTAGCTGTCTGGTGCAGCGATATATATCCGGTTGTTTCCAGCGTAAATACATTTTCAACACAATGCTAAGTCTTATTTCTTGCCAAACAATCTCTCTGGACTGAAAAGTTAAATTTTAAGTCAGATTTTTGTTCTTGTCGGGAACTTAATAAAATAAAACAAATATTTTAAAAAAGAAACTTTTTCTATCGCTTTGATCTCTCTTTCTTCCCCTCCTGTTTTGTTTTCTGTATCTGATTTGACATTGAATTTAATATTCTAAATTACACTTTCTGGTTCACACTCTCTGCTGTTTGTTACAAGACTTTATAAGGCAGTTATGTTTTAATATAAAGTAAAGCAGAATGTCCTGAAATGGGGCAGTGGTGTGAAATCTGCCCAGAAACAGGCCCCATTTGATTTGGTGGCAATGGGTCAGAGGCCCAGATTGAAACTTATAGAAACTAGGGCAGTGCGTCTTGCTGGATACAGACTCACAATCTCAGTCAGAGACTTGAAGAGGGAGACCAAAACCAGCAGCTGCTGTGCCAAACAGAGGGAATGGCTGTTTTGTGTTGACCACCAAGCAGAATGCTGGTGAGAACAGATTCCCTGGTTGAAGAGATAGGGCCGGCAGAGATTTAAAGACCCAGGAGTCACTGGAGGGTGTCTTAGCTGCTGGAAGTCAGTTTGATTATACACAGGAGATTGAGTGAAGGGACTTTTAAAAGGTCACTGGAAGACTAGTCTATTTGTAATAGAATAACTGACACCTTTCATGGTCTCATGTTATACATGCTTCAACAAGTAAACTAAAGTAGACAATAAATGCCTATTCGGCACATAAATGGCAAATTAATTTCAATATAGGCAAGTGTGAGGTGGTGCATTTTGGAAGGAGGAAATGGAGGTCACATATTTCTTGGAAAATAAGAATCTAAAAGGGGAATGGGGAGCAAAGACATCTAGGGTTACACATTTACAAACCATTAAAAGTAGAAACGCAAGTTTACAATGCCATAAAATTGCAAACAAAGAACTGGAATACATTTCAAGAAGAATATGATTGAAAAGCTGGAAAGTTATGTCAAGTTGTACCAAACATTGGTTAGATGACGACAAAAACAAAAATAGCTGGAAAAACTCAGCAGGTCTGACAGCATCTGTGGAGAGGAAGACAGTTAACGTTTCGAGTCTGGATGAAGAGTTATCCGACTCGAAATGTTAACTGTGCTCCTCTCCACAGATGCTGTCAGACCTGCTGAGTTTTTCCAGCTATTTTTATTTTTATTTCAGACTTCCAGCATCCACAGTATTTTGCTTTTATCTTATTGGTTAGATGACACTTGCAGTACTTTGTACTGTAATGGCCTTTATATTACGAAAAGGATATAGAGGTACTGGAGAAGTCAGAGAAAAAGATTTACAGGGATAACATCAGAACTGAAAGGTTATAACGGTCATATTGGAAATATTGAACTGATAAGGGATGTCAACAAAAGAGAAGACTGAGTGACCCAATAAAATTATGAAGAGATTTGATAATGTAAATATTGATGTTGTTTCCACTTGTGGGGGAGTCCAACACTAGTGATCATAAATAAACCAATCACTAACAAATCCAATTAAAAATTCAGGAAAAAATTCTTTAATAGAGACTCGTTAGAATGTGAAACCTGCTACTGCATGGTTGAGTCAAAGGCATTTATAAATACACAAAGGAGAAAGGAGTAGAAGGATATGCAAATAGAGCTAAATGAAGTAGGGGTGGGAGGAACCTTGTATTGGGCACAGGCACCTGTATTGACCAAATGGATCAAGTGGTCTGTTTCTGTTCTGTAAATCCTGTTCAATTCTATGCACAGATACCTATTCACCTTTTGAAGGATATTTACTGAGACATTTAGGTTCCAAACATCACAAGTTTACACTGACAATAGATACAAAAATAAACAACTATGTCAGGTCGCAGGTCAATCATCTCAACCCCCAGACATCACTGCAGGAGTTTCTCAGGCCAGTGTCCTTGTCCCAACCATCGTTAGCTGCTTCATCAGGATCATTCCTTCATTATAAGGTCAGAAGTGCGATGTTCACTGATGATTGCACAGTGTTCAGTACCATTCGCAAAGTCTCAGAAAAGCAGCAGCCTGTGCCCAAATGCAGCAAGACCCAGGAAATATTCAGCCATGAGCTGATAAGTGCAAAGCTCCACACACAGCAGTGACCATCTCTAGAAGAGACTGTCTAACCACCTCCTCTTGACATTCAACAGAATTACCATCGCTGAATCCTCACCATCAACAGACACGATGACAAAATTCCTCATGTCATGGTTAGGATTTGGAATGCACTACCCAATGGGCAGGTAGAAACAGAGTCAACGGTAGCCTTCAAAAGAAAATTGGATACTTACTTGAAGGAAAAAAGAAATTTACAGGGATCAGGAAAGAGTGGAGGAGTGGAATTAAATGATTTGCTCTTTGAAAGAGCCAGTGCAGACGAGGTAGACCAAACGGCCTCCTGTGCTTTATTATTCAATTATTCAATTCTGGGAGTCACTATTGATCAGAAGCTTAACTGGATGACCCACATAATACTGTAGCTACAACAGCATTTCAGAGGCTGGGAATTCTGTAACAACTAATTTACCATGACTCCAGAAAGCCTGTCCGCCACCCCAAAGGCTCAAGGGCAACTAGGGATGGGCAATAAATGCTGGCCCAGCCAGTGAAGCCCATGTCCTGTGAATGAATAAAAAAAAGGCCTGAGTGTGATGGTAACTCCAGCTTGCCTGGATGAGCCTGGTTCCAAAAACATTCAAGAAGCTCAACATCATCCAGGGCACAGCAGTCTGTTTTATTGGAACGTTCACTCCATTGACCATCAGTGGACCATGGTTGAAGTCTGTACCATCTACAAGATGCATGGGAGCAACTCGCTAAGGTTCCTTTGACAACACCTTCCAAACCCTCAGCCTCTAATACCTAGAAGGACAAGGGCAGCAGGCTCATTGGAGCACCACAAACTGCAAGTTCACCTCCAAGCCACACATCACCCTGATACATGCTCATTGCATTGGGTCAAAAACCTGGAACTTCTGACCTAACAGCACTGTGGGTGTACCTACAACATACAGACTGCAGCAGTTCAAAAAAGGCAGCTCACCACCAGCTTCTTAAGTGCAATTAGCCCTGGACAGCAAATGCTGACCTCGCCAGTGTCAATCACATTCCATGAACAAATAAAAACAAAACTTGGATTTATATAGCACATTTATAGGAGAAAATATCCTGAGCTGTTTCAGAGATGCGTCATCAGACAAAATTGGACACCGAGTCACATCAGGTGACCAACATTTGGCCAAAAAGCTGGATTTTAAGGAGTGTCTTAAAAGGAGAGAGGTACAGAAGCAGAAGTTTAGGAATGGAATTCCAAAGCCAAGGATTTAGACAGTTGCCAAAGGGTAAGCCAATGATAATCGGAGAAGTTCAAGAGGCTGGAATTGGAAGAATTGCAGAGTTCTCAGATGGTTGCAGGGCAGGAGGGGGTTACAGAGATAGAACGTGGCAAGGCTCTGCAGGAATCCAAATAGCTGAATGGTTTAAATTTATGGTGTCGCCGGGTCTCAAGCCAATGTAGAACACAGGGCTGATAGGTTAAGGGGGCCTTGGAGCAAGTTAGAAAACGGGTAGCAGAATTTTGGGCGTGCTCAAGTAGCCAAAGGGTGGAAGACTAGATATGACTGAGAATAATGAATGTTTCACAGTTTCGTCGAAATCTGATAAGAGGTGATGTCACTGGGAAACAGTGCACTGAATAGCACAACCCACACAGCAGCCAATTCCTTGGAATAATAAGCATTTCAGATTCAGGCAGCTCTGCGGAAAACATACTTACGGTGCTGGTGCTTTGAGCGGAATGACGTTTCTCAAACAGGAGGTTTGTCAGTCTGTAGGAAGTAGAGGGGAGTGCTTTCTAAACGAACCATACTGATACAAAGCGCAATATTACTGTTTAATCGAACCAAATCTGAGTGCAATGTTTATCGCAGCACAGTAAAGGCAACTAAAACCCCAAATACAGCGGAACGTAAAGAGATTGACAACAACAAGAGCCAATCCAACCTCAAGAAAACGATAGTTATTTTTAAACCCGCAACCATTCGCTAGCACGTTTTTGGGAGGTGGGTCGTTCCGCTCAGCTGCTGTCCTTGCCCAAGGCTGTAGTGTCGGGAGTGGAAATATTGAGCGATAAAATATTCTCTCTCTTTAGATTTTCACAAAGATGCCTGGCATCGGTGTTTGATGATCTAATTATTGGAACAGTTTGGGATGTTGTTAATTGAATTCTGTCTAGACAAAAGGGTTAGTATTCAAGTTATAACACGGGAGACCTTGAAAAGACCTATGACTTTCTCGTTGCAATCCAGTAATGCCACATACAGGTGACACCATGTAATAGTACAAAATCTGCACAATGTAACCTGGTCATTGTGGTCAGAGAATGAGAATTTCTGAACAGATTACTGGTGCAGCAAGACTGGGCTTGGTATTGGCAGTTTGAGTTCTATCCTGTTTATACTGCCTGGCTCCCACCTGATCTTAACTTTCCTGTTCAGTAGATAGAATCCATGTTCGGTATAACCTTGCGCAGCGCTCTCACCCAAAAGCTGAGAGGGGGGGTGAGATTCTTCCAATATTTATAATAGGGCCAGCTAACGCTTAAAAAGTGACCAGGAGTTCCTTTGCCAACTGGTTTTCATTAGGTTTACACTTAAGGCAATGTTGAACTGAAGTGGTGTGAGGCTGCCATCTCCAAAGATTCTGACTCTGCATTCTTCTAGAATTAACCTGTGCCCTGACGCCCAATTTACACCAACAGTTTAACATTTGTGTGAGGCCAAAATCAAAAGTCTTTTTTTTGTATCAACTGTAAATAGCTAGGAACTAATGTGTAAATGTACCAGGGGGCCACATTTCACAGCTGCACTCCAGGCTGAAGTGGTGTACATTTTTTATTTTGAACTAGACAGCCTAGCAAAATTAAACAAAGAGTTTCTGATCTTTACAAATTTAAGTGTGATTACTAATAACATTTGGGAGGCAAAGGACAAGAACACATAGCACCCTTTTAATTGGTGGTGAAAATATATGGTAAAGTTCCCAAATTTTTGTAAAAAAAATAAAATGGGGACTTAATGATTTTAGTGCACAATCAGTACTTCCAAGCCCTTCCAATTATGTTATGCATTGCACATCAGGTGTACAGAAGAACTTAGCACACTATATATAATGTGGAGAGTCACTCCCAAACCTCCTTAAAACCTATCTCCTTGAAAAAGCTTTTAGTTTCCATACACCTCTATGGAAGATCCTTAGGCATTCTTCTACATTAAAGGGAAAATGAAACACAAGTTGTTATTTCTCTCTTTATATGCTCATGAACCATACACATTACCTGGGCAAAATCTTGACTTTCTATCTGATCTCTGCCATTGATAGTCTGTAACTCAATACTACCAGGTAAAGCCAGTGACAAGGGAAGTCTCGGTGGAAATATATCTCACAAGGCATAAACAAGTGAGTATTCGGAAAGGCATATTTTGTTTCAATCAACCAGAAAAAAATCCTACATTCCCCCCATCATGATATCCAAATGTATTTTTTTATATGAAGCCAGGGTTTTTTTGTTACCTCCACAGCAATAGTTTCATTTATCTAGCATCCTTAGTATAGCAAAGCCACATAACAAAGTCCACTCCATATGTTAATAACCCATCATGTGATAAACGCTTTAACTTGGTATGCCATGCTCTAATGTTACAATTCAGTTTGAAGTAGTGTATCTTTTCTGTATTTAATGCATTATATATCTCTATATAGTCACCTCTCAAGGTTAAAAGTTTACACATTTTTTCCTGATATCTTAGTCCTCTGATGCTAGAGACCAGTTTGTGGTGCTTTTGATAACTGCCTCTAGGCTTCAACATATCCTCAGTTTCTCAAGGTCAGAATTAGATGAAGCACTCAAGATGGGGCATGGATATTGAACTCTACTGTCTGCACTGTAGAGTTTGCATATGATGTCATCAGACTAGATATTGAACTGTTTTTACTATAGCATTTAGCACTCTATTTGATTTATTTTTGATGTTCTCTGGAAGAATTAGACATGTTCAGCATCCTGGCTGTCTGGCTAAGATTGGAAAGTAATTGGCAGAATCATGGATATGAATTCAGATTCCATAGTGTGCTAGTGCAATAAAAAAACTTGATCAGCAATTTATTGTTCGATATTTAGTACTTACTCATCTCAAGCTTACAAAGTTATCTTTGAAAAATAATGATGAGATAAATGGACTTGTGACATGTTATTACAAACTATCTTTTGGATCTGGCATCAGGTTTAACAAGTAGCTCACTGAGACTTGGAATGAGTGATTTTTGGAATACCGCTGTCAGCTGAAGTTTGAGAGAATGAAATCAATAATTTAATCTACAATGGTGCCCTAGCAGTATATTAATTTTCAGTAGCTACCAAAGTGTACTTTACAACTCTGCAAGACACGTTTACATGGGAAATGTTAAGTGACCCTGAAGGGGCTGAATTATTTTCAATGTGCTTTTAATGTTTTGTTTAATGTGTTATATAAGCCACAAACACAGTTGCTACATGTTTTAACTCCATGTCAGCAAAGCATGATGTATGCTTTTTGGAGAAGTTGAGTTGCTATAATTAGATGCTAGTTTACTGCATTAAACATGTTCACATAGAAAATCTGTACACCTGCTGTGGTGAACTTTATGAGTTGTCTTACCCTTACTTGTGTTACTTGCTCACAAACTCAAGCATGAGCAACATATGAGCAAGCAATATGCACTGAAATCCTCTCTCTGAACATACCCACATAGACATATGAGCAATATTAATGAAGAAGATTTAGGATGGAAGATTTTAAGATGGCTAGAGTGGTCGGATGCAGTTTTACACCAGATTCCCATACACCCAATTTATGATTTTAGCTTAAATCACTAAGCAAATACAGGTTTTCCCCACAGTGAGGGATGAAAATTAGAGGGACATCCAATCCTTGGTAATCTAAACTGCATGGCTGATTCAAGTATATGATTACAGAATGACATTAGCAAAATGCCTGAGGAGAATCTATTTGGCAACCATTTGATGCTGAACTGTTTGCAACCTTGGTGTCATATTTAATCCCAAGCTGAGCTTCTGACCACATATATGCATCATCACTAAAAGTGTTTATTTCACCTCTGCAGCATCACTCGACTCTGCCCCTGCCTCAGCTCATCTGCTGTTAAAACTCTCATCAATCCCTTTGCTACCTCTGAACTTGACTGTCAAATGCACCCCTGATTGGTCTCCTGCATCTTACCCTCTGGAAACCTGGTGTTATCGAAAATTCTTTTGATTGCCTCGCTACTCATACAAAGCCCTATTCACCCAGCCCCCATGCTCACTGATCTACATTGGCCCTTGGTTAAGCAACACCTCAATTTTAAAATTCTCATCCTTGCTAATCACAGTGATTGTGTCCATGAAACTATCATCGATTGTCCTTAAAAACCTGTCTGGTTCACAAATGCCCTTTAGGGAAGGAAAAGTGTCATCCTTACTAGGTGTGGCCTACTTGTGACTTCAGATCCACAGCAATGTGGTTGACTCTTAACTGCCCTCTGAAATGGCCTAGCAAGGCACTCAGTTCAAGGGCAATTAAGGAAGGGCAACAAATGCTGGCCTTGCCAGTGACGCCCTTGAGAATTGTATATGTTTCAATGAGATCATCTCTCATTCTCCTAAACTCTAGACTCGCTAAAGTCAACCCTAATATGGCAATTCCCTCATCCTTCATTGCATTCCCTCTAAGGTGAACACATCCTTCCTTAGGTAAGAAGAACAAGACTGTACACAGTATTCCAAATGTGGGGCTGGATTTTATGGTGGGGGCAGTGTGCGTACTTCTCACCCCCCCACCCCGCTGACTACAGATTCACCGATGGAGGGGCGGAGAACATAAAATTCATCCCTCTGTTTTTTGGTTTATTAACCAGATTGAGGATGAGCTGTCATTTTTATAAGGCTAATGGTCAAGAGGCACACCTTGTCAGACCAGCCTAGATTGTTGCCTTTTACCCTGCTTCCTTATCGTTTGGAAGTCAAGAATCGCTGCACCTCTCTAACTCTAAATTATTTTTTTCCCAGGATCTCAACACAATTGAAACTTTTTGTTGCAGACTCTTCCCTTCCTTGTACTCTCTACAAGATGTTTAAATGAAGGCCTGACTTCAGCTAATAACTGGTGCTTGATTTACTTCCCTTCCGCTAAGTGCGGAAGCAGGCGGGTAAAACAGGTGTGCTGCCCCCCCCCCAACCGATGGCAATGGCGGGTTTTCACAGCGCATCATCCCAAGCCCGCCTCATCATTATCCAGCCATTTATCATGGTAAATGGTCCCAGGATCGGTTTAACATAGAATACTGGAAACACGGCTTCTAGGAACTTCCACACGTTCATTTACCATATACAACAATGTACAGGGATAGGTAAGCACGAGGCTCCTTCCAGAAGCATCTCTCTCTGAGTTCCATGTGACACATGATCTGACATTGCTGCTGATATACATTAGCTATTAGCACAATAGCTTTTAACCCTTTATACTACAGTAATTGGCAATTTACAGTGTGTCTCCTCCGTGCTGTATGATGTAATATTAATAACAGTTTGCCGGACAAACTCATCATTATTTTAGCAGAAAATTCTAAACTGATGTTTCCAAACACTGGAGATTGGAATTGGAATGCAGACTAATTCGGTTTGCAGAACTAAAAGCTTAAAAGTAAATGAACCATTAAAAGAACAGTCTTCCCTCGATAAGAGGTTTTTAGCTCAGATGAAACATATTGGGGTGTTCCATTTATTTCTCAGTCTCAGATGTGTGACAAAGTATATCGGAGAGAAGCATAGCGGGGAAGCCTGTTAATAATATCAAACACTATCGTCTAAATTTTCCAGTCCCACTCATTGAGGGAATCGTTACGGGTGGGACCGTAAATTTGACAGATCAACAGAAGGTCCATTGACATCAGACGGGAATTTCTAATCCCACCCAAGCCCATCAACCTTTCCAAAACCAGCAATTAGAAGTGTCCCCTCACAGTTTTCTGCCAAATCTGCTGGTCTTGTTCAAATTGGGCAGCTACGCTTTATTGATTTCGGTCATACCGTATTCGCACAACTACAAGGAATTTTTTTTTTTCATTTTTCTTATGTGCATAGGAATGTAGACAAATGAGGGACAAAGTCCATCTAATTTGCTTTCTACCATCCTGGTAGTCACCTGAGACATTGATAATGCTGTTGTTGACTAATCAGAACATTCACTTTTTATCCATTAGAACAGTGGTTCTCAAACCTTTTTGGTTGAAGTGCCCCTTTTCAAATAGATTATTAATCACAGACCCCCTGT
The DNA here is from genome assembly GCF_017639515.1 of Carcharodon carcharias. Taxonomy (NCBI): domain Eukaryota; kingdom Metazoa; phylum Chordata; class Chondrichthyes; order Lamniformes; family Lamnidae; genus Carcharodon; species Carcharodon carcharias. Next base: position 169,479,594 of record NC_054473.1, read on the forward strand.
CTAAATTATAGTACTGTATAATACTCAGAATACCTGACTGAACTTATACTTTTGCGCCCTTTCTTTGAAATCAAGTGGTAATTTTAAAATTCCTCTCCCTTGAACAAGGAGGGGCTCACCTGACATCCACCACCAGCCTCGGTAACTATGAGTTTACCTAGCGACCTTCCTGTCACTCTCAGCTCTGCTCCATGTCCACTCCCTTTCAGTGTGAGACAGCCAGCCTACTCTGTGCTGTAAATGTGGCAGCCACACTCTGCTCCTGCGCTCCCAGCTCACAACTAGCCTGGTTCCAGCCGCCAATTATTTATGTATTATTCCGTCTTGTCAGGCCAGCCTAGGTTGTTGCCTTTTACCCTGCTTCCTTATCATTTGGAAACCAAGAATCACTGCACCTCTCTAACTCTAAATTATTCTTTTCCCAGGACCTCAACACAATTGAAACTTTTTGCTGCTGACTCTTCCCTTCCTTGTACTCTTTACAAGATTTTTAAATGAAGGCCTGACTTCAGCTAATAACTGGTGCTTGATTTACCTCACTTCCCGAGTGGAATTTTCCCAAATTTGCACCAAGTGCGGAAGCGGGCGGGTAAAATGGGTGTGCTGCCCCACCAATGGCGATGGCGGGTTTTCGTACCGCATCACCCCGAGTCCACCTCATTATCTATGCACTCCAGGGGAACACGCCATTTCCACGACAGGTGGGATCCTCGTTCGTCTGCCCACCATTACCCCACCGTTGCATCACGCCGGGCACCATGTTTAAAGGCAGCCGCAAGCACAGTGCTCATTGCTTTCAGCTCACCCCTGCTTCAAGGAAGACATGCCCCTCAAAGGCTAGAAGACTGCAGCCCCCACCCTGGTTTAATGACAGGCCCCTCAAGCAACTGCTGAATTCTGTGGAGGCCCGCCGGAATGTCCTGTAATCCCGCTCTAGCCGCAGGATGGGCAGCAACGTGATCAGTCCAGCTTGGGGAGGTGGTGGTCAGCACCAATGCCCTTCAGAAGAGGACAGCCACCTAGTACCACAATGAACTCCTCCGCCAGGGTAAGTCACTCTTTTCATCACACTCAACTCACACAATCACAAACCCATCACACATCCATAGGACCCTCACTCTCTGCCAGTTCAAGGGACATCACCATTCACACTTTCAGACTCACCGTCATTGTCCTCATCCCGTCCACGAGACCACTCACCGCTTGCACAGGCCAGGCACATTTATCATCTGGCCTGGCAGGCACCCTACTTACACTTTCACCATCTCTATCCATGCAGGACAAGCTGGCACACAACAAGAGGGAGAGGTCACACACTGATGGTGGAATGTCCAAAATCAAGGTCCTCACGGACTTTGAAAACAGAGCCATTCAGCTGGCCGGCCACAATCTGGACCAGTCCTGTGCTGATGGTGAGATCGGTGCTGCTCTACCAAGTGAGGATCCAGCAGTGCAACATCCATCAGACAACCATGCGGTGATAGATGTGTCCTCTTTCACGGGCCACTGCCATGCACTAATTATCTCTTCTTGCTTTTACAGCCGACAGAGTCCATAACTCAGAGCCTCCAAACAAGCCCCGAAGAAACCTCCAAAGAGGAATCTGGAGGCACCCTCCCTGAAGTCCCGTCACAGCGCTCACCCACACCCTCCACCAGTGCAGAGACACAGACCTCGGTGGGACTTAGCTTTAGAGTAGCCCTGGGATCACAACCTGGTGAGCACATCGCACTTTCTGATCCACAGCCAGCAGCAGCAGGGTCTCCCCAGGTCCCTGGCATTCGGAGGATTGCTGGAGGCCAGAACGTTGCTGAGTCTGAGTCAGATGATGAGATGTCAGCTGCTGGAGCTGCAAAGGCAAACTTGGGAACATCAGGAAGGGATGTCCACTGTACTCCTCAGATTGCAAGGCACGATGGAGGAGTCCATCCACCTTCAGTCTGAGGTGATAGCGCCAGCATGCCAACACACTGAGGTCAACACTGGCAGGATGGCAGCCGCCATGGAGACCTTGGCCCAGGACGTCGCTCCTGCACTGCTGCGCAGGCTTAACTCCATCGCTGATGCCACAGTTGGCCTACAACAGTGTGTAGGTGAGAGGGGTGCTGGGCAGCTCGATCTCACTCCAGCTACCCCTGCTCCTCAAGGAGTCAGCCTGCAGCCCCCGGGCATCCATAGGGAGGAGGATCCGCAGATTCATATTCCGGATGCATCCATTCAGGTGACTCCAAGAGCGTTCGGCCCATCCGACTCCCCTCTTCCTAGGACCTCAGCAGCTCTGGCTCCACAGGCTGAGGAGGGTGCCACTGCCACACAGCAGGACCCTGAAACCAGGCTGGGGCCTTCCAAGCCTCGACCTTCCAGATGATGCTTGCCAAAGTCATCACAGACAGGGCATTGCAGTCAGCAGGCTGCCTCCAACTCCACTGTGAATGTCTGGGGAGCACCAAGACATACCAGCAGGGTTAGGAGAGTTAACAGCTATGGGCATGGGTGTTAATCACTTGTACATGCTGTTCACTATTGTCAATAAACTCACAAGAATGTCTCCCTGCCTATGGCTCCTTGTTCTGATGAGCAGTGTTCTTGTCACTCGGATGCACAAGATAAAGGCATATGCCTCAGTCCAGGGCCTCTTCCCTGCTCTGTGAAGTCTTCAGATCAAAGTGATGGACAGCCTCACACTCCTTGGAAACATTATTGATGCCTGCACCTCGGCGTTGCTGGTCATTGCTGCTGGAATGTAGTGGGCAGGCGTCGCAGAGTTCTCTCATTCTCTCGATGTGCTCTCAGTTGGCTGGGACTGGCCCCCATCTCTTCAGCATCTGTGAGCACTGATGCTGTGCACCAGCTCCTGAAGGGCTCAGGTGCTGAAGGTGGTCAAAGCATCAGATGCTTCTAAAGTTTCATGGCTGCATCTCTATGACATGACCCTCATTGCAGAGCACAAACGAACTGCCTTCGGCCAGACAGAAGTCAGATATTCTTAGAGGCTGTGTGAAAATTTATGGAGTGTCCTCAATTTACATCATCATCATTCTCCTGCAAAAGACCTTCACAACCTCTCCATGACAGGAACATTCTCAGAGGGTATGTGAGTTGCCATAAGCCTGACTGGAGTCAAACGTTCATAGATGCAATGTAAGGATCATATAGTGTCTCCTCACTGCATGTCGTCATCATTCTCCACAAATTTAGCAGCTATGAGGGCCTCCCGAGTGCACCTACCTTGCTTAGCCAGTGCGAGGGCCTCATCCCTTTCATCGTCACCTCTGAAGACATCCTCAGCCTCATCCCCATCGGTGTCCTCATCGGAGGAGACGTGCAGTTCCTCCATCTCCTCCTCAGCCAGCTCCTTGCCCTGTTGCAGCGCCAGGTTGTAAAGCGCGCAGCAGACGACAACGATGCATGACATCCTCTGCGGACTGTATTGCAGGGCTCCACCAGACCGGTCCAGACACCAGAACCTCATTTTCAGTATCCCGATGGTCTGCTCCACCAAGTTGCGAGCTACAGCATGAGCCTCATTCTAGCGTCGCTCTGCTTCAGTCTGAGACTGCTGCACAGGTGTCATCAGCCACGGCCTCTGTGGGTAGCCTTTGTCCCTGAGGAGCCAACCCTGCAGATTCTGTGGACCCTGGACAACTGCAGGGATCTGTGACTGACTGAGGATGTAGGTGTTGTGCACACTCCCTGGAAACCATGCGCAGACCTGCGTTTGTGGTGGTCACACACCAGCTGCACATTCAGCAAATAGAAGCCCTCGTGGTTGATGTCGTTTACCTCATGTTGTGATGGAGATCTGAGCGCCACATGAGTGCAGTCAATCACACCCTGCACCTGTGGGAAACCCGAGATCTGGGAGAATCCAATCGTGCATCCTGGCTGTCCCGGCCCAGGGCAAAATGTACAAAGTTGTGTGCCCTCGTGAAGATGGCTTCTGTGACCTCATGGATGCATTTGTGGGTGGAGGCTTGAGAGATCCCACAGAGATCACCTGTGGAGCCCTGAAAGGAGCCACTGGCATTGAAATTGAGCACCGCAGTCACTTTCACAGACACTGGCAGTGGATGCCCTCCATGTCCCCTTGGCGCCAAATCCTGCAGGTGTGCAGCGACCAGTTCCCTAGACATGCGCAGTCTTCAGCGACACTGGTTCTCGGTTATCTGCAGGAATGAAAGGCGGCGTCTATAGACCCTGGGTGTTGCTAGGCGCCAGCCTGCAATGGCTCACTGTGGGTGTGGGTGGCATGTGCGGGAGCCCCAGCCGCCCTTTCTCCCTGAGGTTGCTGCTCCTGCCCCTGTGCAGCCAGGAGTCTCAGTCGCTCTCTCCTTCATCTTCTTCATGCTCTGTAGGCCATCAGGCATACGGCTAGTTCGCCAGGCTCCATGGTCCTGATGTACTCCTCCTGCAGGATGAGATCTGCAGAACTTGTGGCACTTTGATGCTTCTGCATTGCTTGAGTGGGCAGATAAACGAGGAGCCCGACCCCAATCACATTAATGTGGCTGCGCCTGAACTGTCTCAGTTGCAGAGGAATGGTCACTTTCTACAGGTTTCCCGAATGTGTGGCCACTTTCCTCGTCCACCCTACCCCACCCACTCCGAATGTTTGTACGCGATATTCAATGGCAGGGCTGCACTTGCCCCCCCCCCACAAGTTGCCTCAATGGCAAGGCTGCACTTTCCTCCACTCCCCCTCACCCTCAAAAGTCGCCTCCGAGGCAGGGCGGTGCTTGCCCCCTGCTCCCCCTCACCCTCAAAAGTCACCTCCAAGGCAGGGTGGCACTTAACCCTGATCCCCACCCCCCCACCAGTGCCCCTGAAGCCTGCAAAGCAACGGGCAACCCTGGTGAGCTCTGCAGAACGTTGCTGTGCACTCACCTCCAGTTCACCCAAAGTGAATGCCGCCAAGTGCACATCGCCTCTGTGCTGTTGTGAAACACGTTGGCATGCTTTCCCACCGACAGGGATGGTCGATCCAGCAGGGTTGCATGAGCCCATCGGAATGGCCTGATAATAATATGCTGTTGTATTACAATGAGGTTCCCGACAACCAAAGGTGGGAAACATGGCCTGCTGTCGACGGGCTGAGCAGGCAATTGCCGCCTCACCGTTGTGAAACCGATCGTGCCATATTGTCCGCTCACACCACCTATCACACCCGCCACCAGCAGACACGGAAAACTCGGCCCTCTGTTTTCAGCCTTGGTGGCATCCTTCATCGTGAGGCTCCTCAATAAAAATCTTATTTAATAGTTGCTGCTTGACTAACCAAATTGATTCCTTTTGATGGCGTAGCAGAGAAGGTTGATGAAGGGAATGCAGTGGATGTTGCTTATATGGATTTTAAAAAGAAAGCCTTTGACAATGTACCACATAAAAAGGCTGGTTAAAAATTGAGGCTCATGGAGTAGGAGGGTCATTGTAAGCTTGGATAAAAGATTGGTTTAAGGATAGTAAACAAAACAGGTCATGGTAAATGGTTGTTTTTCAGAATGGAGGATGGTCGTGGTGTTCCCCAAGGATCAGTGCAAGGACTGCTGCTTTTTAGATATATATATATATATATAAATAACTTGGGTATTGGAATATACAGTAAAATTGCAAAAATTTGCCAATGTTACCAAACTTAGAGCATGTGGCAAACAGTGAGGATGATCCCAATTGACTGCAACAAGATATAGATAGGTTAGCAGAATGGGCAGGCAAGAGGCATTTGGAATTTAATACAGAGAAGCATGAGGTGATGCATTTTTCCAGAAGGGAAAGGGAGAGGAAGTATAGACTAAATGTCTCAGTTCTAAAGAGTGTTCAGGGACAGAGAGACCTAGGGGTTCACCAGCAGAGATCTTCAAAGCTGGCAGGATATATTGGGAGAGGAGTTAGCAAAGCATATGGGATCTTTGTCTTCATCATCCAGGTATTGAGTAAAAAAGCAGGGATGTATTGCCGAACTGGTTAGGTCACAATGAGTGTATTGTATTCCAGTTCTAGTCACCACACTTTAGGAAGGATGTAAAGGTCCTTGGGAGGATGCAGTGGAGATTTACCAGAATGGTTCCAGGGATTTAGGTTTGAGAATCTAGGTTTTTTTTCCTTGGACCAAAGGAGGCTGAGGGGAGATCTGGTAGAGGTGTGCAAGATTGTGACAGACTTAGATAATATAGACAAAGAAAAGCTGTTACCCTTAACTGATGGCATAAGGACTTGGAGATACAGGTTTAAGGTTTTGGGCAAGAGATGCAAGGGAATGTGAGGAAAAAGATTCTTTATGCAGCCTATGGTAATAACCAAATTTAGCCAAAATTAGATGACAGAGCAAATGAGTCTGGAAGGCATAGAAATTGTAGGCCAGTTAAGGCACAAGGGAGTTTGGCAAGGTTGGATGGTGTTTATTTTAATGCAAGGAGTCTGATGAATAAGGCTGATGAGTTGAGGGCACAAATTAACACATGGAAGTATGATGTCATTGCTGTCACAGAAACATGGTTGAGAGAGGGGCAGGATTGGCAGCTCAATATTCTAGGATATAGGTTCTTCAGGTGAGACAGGGAAGGGGGTAAAAGAGGAGGGGATATCACAATGTTGATCAAGGAATCAATTACAGCAGTAAGGAGGGATGACATCTTAGAAGGCTCCTCAAATGGAACCATATGGGTAGAACTGAAAAACAAAAAAATGAGCAATCACAGTGCTGGGAGTGTACTATAGGCCCCCAAACAGTCAGAGAGAAATAGAGGAGCAGATATGTAGGCAAATTTCAGAGAAATGTAAAAATAATAGAATATTAATAGTGTGGGATATCAACTTCCCCAACATGAACTGGGTTAGTCAGAGTGTGATAGGTTTAGAGGAAGTGAAATTTTTGAAATGCACTCAGGAGAGCTTTTTAAGACAGTACGTAGAAGTTCCTAAAGAGAGGGGGTGGTCTTGGACTTAATTTTAGGGAATGAAGCCGGGCAAGTGGTAGAGGTATCAGTGGAGGAGCATTTTGCAGATAGTGATCATAACTCCATTAGATTCAAGGTTGTTATGGAAAAGGACAAGGATGGGCCAGAAATCAGAGTTCTAAGTTGGTGGAAGGCCGCTTTAATAAGATCAGAAATGATTTGGCCAGAGTGGACTGGGAGCAGCTACTTTTAGGTAAATCTGCGTCAGAGCAGTGGGACTCATTGAAGAAAGAAATAGGGAGAGTACAGGGCCAACATATTCCACTAAAGATAAAGGGTGGGACCAACAAATTCAGGGAACCCTGGATGTCAAGGGATATACTGGATCGGATAAAAGAGAAAAAGGGAGGCTTATGGCAGATACTGAGGGCTCAAAACAGCAGAAGCCCTAGAGCAGTATAGAATGTGTAGGAGGGAACTTAAAAAGGAAATTAGGAGAGCAAAAAGGGGGCATGAAAAAACATTGGCAAGTAAAATAAAGGAAAATCCAAAGTTATTTTACAAGTACATTAAGAGTAAGAGGATAACTAGGGAAAGAGTAGGGCCCATCAAGGACCATAGTGGTAATTTGTGTGTAGAGCTGGAAGACGTAGGTAAGGTTCTAACTGAATACTTTGTGTCGCAAGTGAGAGGGACAACATGGGTGTGGAAATCAGGCAGAAGGACTGTGATATAATTAAATAAATTAGCATAGAAAGGGAGGAGGTTCTAAGTGGTCTGGCAGGCTTAAAAGCAGATAAATCTCCAAGCCCGGATGAAACGTATCCCAGTCTGTTGAGTGAGGCAAGGGAGGAAATAGCAGGGGCGTTGGCAATAATTTTCAATACCTCTCTGGCCACAGGAGAGGTGCCAGAGGATTGGAGGACAGCCAATGTGGTACTGTTATTCAAGAAGGGAGGAAGGGATAAACCAGGGAACTACAGGCCAGTCAGTCTAACCTCAGTGGTGGGGAAACTATTGGAAGCAATCCTGAGGGACAGAATTAATCTACACTTGGAGAGGCAGGGATTAATCAAGGACATTCAGCATGGTTTTGTTAAGGGGAGGTCATGTCTGATCAATTTGATTGAATTTTTCGAAGAGGTGACCAGGTGTGTAGATGAGGGCAATGCATTTGACGTAGTTTATTTGGACTTCAGCAAGGTTTTTGATAAGCTCCCACATGGGAGACTGATATCGAAGGTAAGAGCCCATGTGATCCAAGGCAATTTGGCAAATTGGATCCAGAGTTGGCTGAGTGGCAGGAAGCAGAAGGTGATGGTCGAGGGGTGTTTTTGTGACTGGATGCCTGTGTCCAGTCGGGTTCTACAGGGATCGGTGTTGGGTCCCTTGCTGCTTGTGGTATATATAAACAAGTTAGACTTGAATGTAGGAGGGTTGATCAGCAAGTTCGCAGATGACATGAAAATTGTTGGGGTGGTAAATAGTGAAAAGGATAGTCTTAGATTACAGGAGGATATAGATGGGCTGGTCAGATGGGCTGGTCAGTGGCAAATGGAATTTAATCCTGGATATCTTTATACAATCCCATAAGTGTGAGGCGATGCACTTGGGCAGCACAAACAAGGCACGGGAATACACGATGAATAGTAGGACCCTGGAAAGTACCGAGGATCAGAGGGACCTTGGTGTGCAGGTCCACCGGTCCCTTAAGGTAGCAGGACAGGTAGATAAGGTGGTTAAGAAGGCATATGGGATACTTGCCTTTATTAACCGAGGCATAGAATATAAGAGCAGGGAGGTTATGCTGGAACTGTATAAAACGCGGGTTAGGCCACAGCTAGAGTATTGCGTATAGTTCCGGAATCTGCATTATAGGAAGGATGTGATTGCACTGGAGAGAGTGCAGAGGAGATTTACCAGAATGTTGCCTGGGCTAGAGAGTTTTAGTTATGAGGAGAGATTGGACAGACTGGGGTTATTTTCCCTGGAGCAGAGGAAATTGAGGGGAGATATGATTGAGATGTATAAATTTATGAGGGGCATAGATAGGGTAGACAGGAAGGAACTTTTCCCTTTGGTGGAGGGATCAATAACCAGGGGGCATAGATTTAAGTTAAGGGTCAGGAAGTTTAGAGGGGATGTGAGGAAGAATGTTTTCACCCAGAGGGTGGTGGGAATCTGGAACTCTCAGCCTGTAAGGGTGGTAGAGGCAGAAACCCTCAAAACATTTAAGAAGTATTTGGATGTGCACTTGCGATGCCATGGCATACAAGGCTATGGGCCTAGTGCTGGAAAATGGGATTAGAATAGTTAGGAACTTGTTTGACCAGCACAGACTCGATGGGCTGAAGGGCCTTTTTCTGTGCTGTAGACCTCTATGACTCTATGACTCTAACCTGGAACTCGCTGCTCACAATGCTAGTGGAAGCAGAGATGATCAATGATTTCAAAAGGAAATTGGATGGGAATTTTTAGGGCTACAGGCATAGAGCTGGGAAATGGGACTGACTGGATTACTCGACAGAGGGCTGACATGGGTTTGATGGACTGAATAACCTACTTCTGTATGATAAAGACTATACTTCTAAAAAAAAACATGAATCTATCTGTTCTCTCTCCAGGCAGTGAGTTTCCAGTATTTTCATGGTTATTTTAAATTTGCACCATACAGAGCTTTTTTTCTTTTTTAAGAATTAAATGTACTTGTTTTGATAAATTTCGTCTATTTAATTGCAAGTTATCTATGCTGACTAATTTGATATTTGTTACATTAAATATTATTCATAATTATCCAAATATTATGTGTTTTTTAATTTGTGTTTGCTGTTATCATCCACCAGGTGGCAGCAATAATTGATTTGTAAAGTTACACAGCACAAAGAAATACAACTCCAGGGAGTGCAATGCTGCCAACACCTGGGGGGATGGGGTGGGGCGGGGGGGGGGTGGTTTAATCTGGACATCCCTTGAAAATAGACATGGGGAACTTTGTGCTACCTGTTAATTATAATGGTTGTGGTGTACACGCAGTGCCAAGTACATTGTTGACTGGCTGCACACCCCAGTCAGGCGTCCAAGTTCCTTTAAAACTGGCTTTACTTAAAGCCGGACTGTACCTCTTAAAAGTGCATTTCAGTTGCAGCAAGAACTTACCAAGATGGCACAACAGGTTAAGAGAGCGTGCTCCAATGTTCCTGAATGCTGCGCTGGAGGCCTTGGTGCAATTGGTTCTCGCGGGCAGAGAGAGTTTCTCCCGGCAGGCACCAAGAAGGCAGTGGGAGCAAGTAGCTGTTACAGTCACTGCTACTTCAGGGTGGCCAGATTTTCAAAAGTCAAACCTGGGACACATTGAGAAGCCCTGGAAAGACAGGGCTCTGTGGGCGACCAATGGCAGGAGTCTGGGGGCGCGCCTGTTAAAGGTTGGTTGTGGGGGGGGGTGGGGGATCATGTTTAAACTAGTGAACATCCCTCAGGTTCAAGCCTGGCTTGTGGTTGGTGGACACCGCTGTCAATCTCCTGTCGTCACCCAGAGGCTATTCACTCTGAATTACCCCCTTTAAATTACCCCCAAAGTCCTCCCATAAATTAACACGATGGCCTCCCAGAAATCACCCTAAGCAAATCCTTTAAATTAACACTATGACATGCTATAAATTAACCCCAGTACCACTTATAAATTACCCTAGCACGCATCAAAGAATTAACCCCCGTGACCTCCAAAAATTACCACTAGCCCCGATTATTTCACAAACATTTTGCATTCAGAGAGATATTTTTCAAAGCTGATTTTTCTCCCCCTAAGTTGTGAGACTGGTTTTCAGACGGTTCGGTGAAAGGCGATATCTTTTTAGCCAAGTGAATTCTTCCGAATAAGAACCTCCACTCCGCCGCGGCACTGAAGCAAGTTCAAACTGAGCGGGCCTGTGGAATTCCTGATTAGCCAATTGGAGCATTCTGACGGAATGGCCAATCAGGGCACTGAAAGGCGAACCAACCAGGGCAGTGAATAGTTGCCCCATTGAGGACAATTTGGCAGGGGGGGTGGGGGGTAGTGAATTCGCCCCAGCCCAGACCTGGATGCAGGTCAAAAGGATTTCTCCACATGCGAGGGTTCCCTGGCACAGCCACTTAACATTTGGCGAGTGGGCAGCATTCTGATTCCCAGTTTGCTGAGCAAGAGGCTTTTATTGGTTTTGCTGACAGTAAATGCAACACAAAGGGCAGGGTAAACAGAAGGGGACTCAGGGGAGTCAGGAAGTGAAGAGATGCTGATGGTGTGTGAAGTGAAAGGTGAAGTGCTGACGGAAATCTCTGATATGGTTCGTGTAGTGACCTTGCTAGGGAAAAGCTAGAAACCGGGATGTCTCTACAAGTTGGAGTGGGCACCAGGATGTTTCGTGAAAAATCGGGATGTCTGGTCACCCAATGCTACCAGTTGAGTGCTGAGGACTGGGATGAAGTATCCAAAGAGGTTTACTAACTGCACACGGCTGACCAAGGTCAGCGAATGCTTCCTCACAAGCTGTATCCTACCAACAGCACCACCAGTCTCACACACTGCTCCGTTCACCACACTCCTTTCATTCGCCTATCGGCAATCCTTCCCAAGCAAGACTCGTGACTCTTGTTCATAGTCTCACCTCACTCTCACACACTTAACACTGTTGCAAGCTGCACGCTCAAGTCTCACAGCTTATGCAAACTGTCAGTTATTCAACTGTGGCAGGAACATCATCCAAATACATTGCACTAAGCTCACTGACACACTTACCTCTCTCTTGCAGGGCTAGGCGGCCCATAGTAGGCAGCAGCAGCTAACTGGGGGGGGGGATGGCGTAGTGGTATTGTCACTGGACTAGTAACCCAGAGACCTAGGGTAATGCTCTGGGGACCCGAGTTTGAATCCTGCCACAGCAAATTTGAATTCAAAGTCTAATGATGACCATGAAACCATTGTTGATTGTTGTTAAAAACCCATCTGGTTCACAAATGCCCTTTAGGGAAGGAAATCTGCCATCCTTACCTGTTTGGCCTACATGTGGCTCGAGAGCCACAGCAATGTGGTTGACTCTTAAATGCCTAACAAGCCACTCAATTGTATCAACAAAAAATGAAACTGGACGGACCACCCGGCATCCACCTAGGCACCATCTAGAAGGATAAGGGCAGCAGATAGATGGGAATACCACCACCTGGAAGTTCCCCTCCAAGTCACTCACCATCCTGACTTGGAAATATATCGCCGTCGCTCCTTCACTGTCGCTGGGTCAAAATCCTGGAACTCCCTTCCTAACATCACTGTGGTGTACATACACAACATGGACTGCAGTGGTTCAAGAAGGCAGCTCAAAGAAGGCAGCTCACCACCACCCTCTCAAGGGCAACTAGGGATGGGCAATAAATGCTGGTCCAGCCAGTGAAGCCCACATCCCATGAATAAAAATAACTGGTGGGGCTTCGACACGGCTGCATGTTCTCACCCAAAGATGATGGTATCTTCCTGCCTAACCCATATCATCTCCTCTTCAGCCCATCGAGTCTGTGCCAGTTCTTTGTAGAGCAAACATTCGCCCTTCCTGTTCCCAGAGGGAGGCTGATGAGGAAGAAACACCGTCAATTGATCTGACACTCGTGGTCACTCGCTTCGACAGTGCAAACCTTAGATGATAGAAGAGAGACAGGGTCTGCTCGTGGTGAGTCACTGGGCAGGATTGGGCAAGGAGAGTGGGGAGCATGTGTCGCACACGCACACGCGTGGGTTGCACACGCATTCAGCTGCAGAAGACTCAGGCGAGAGCTTTGATGGGGCAGGCTCCAAAAAATGGCTCATGGGAATGGACATAGAAATGCTTGGTGCTGTCCCTGTCAAGGAGCACGGAGAAGCTCTAACTTGGTACAGGGATTTGCACAGAGTTTGGGAAACATCTTCTCCATTGTTGAAGTGGTGGCCAACTCCAGAACAGCGCTTGCAGATCTGACCTTGATAATTGCTGCCCTTGTCCTTCTAGATGGTAGTTGCCGTGGTTTTGGTAGGTGCTGCCTAAGGAGCCTTGGTGAGTTCCAGCAGTGCAGGAAACCCCAGTGGATGTAAAATTGACTTGTGTAGCGTTGTGTCTAGCAATGTTCCAAAGGCCTGATTGATTTACATGCTGCATATTTTTTTTTTTCCTCCTGATCTCTTCGCCACTCACTTGAAACTGGAAAATTGGATGCTCATACACATCTTGTCCAGAATGTGGGATGTACCGGCTGTCTCCTCCCCCTCCTCTTCTTCTGCCTATTCCCCCTCTTCCTGAAGCCATTGCTGAATCCATGGTGGCAAGGGCTGTACTCTGATGATTGCCAGGTTGTGGAGAATGCACCATGAATTGGAACACCCACACTAGTGAGTACTGGAGGGCTCAGGTTGACGAGCTGCTCTGGAACTGAGGAATGTTAGCTACGTTGCCTGTTGCAGCCTGGAAGGATCTTGATATGTAGAAGTTAAGGGTCAGGGTTACCTTCATCATCATGGAACAGGTTTTTGCCCTGGTTTGAGGTTACAAGTCTAGTTGTAAGAGGCAGCAGAGTTCTGTGAGCAGCTCTTTCATGAGTTGCAGTCACCAAGCATACTTTTTTTTTATTTATTGGATGTGGGCATCACTGGCTGGACCAGCATTTATTGCCCATCCCTAATTGCCCTTGTTCAGGGGGCATTCGAGAGTCAACCACATGTAGGCCAGACCAGGTAAGGATGACAGATTTCCTTCCCTAAAGGGCATTAAGAACAATCAACAATGGTTTCATGATCATCATTAGACTTTTAATTCCATATTTTTATTGAATTCAAATTCCACCATATACTGTGGCAGGATTTGAACCTGGGTTCCCAGAGCATTACCCTGGGTCTCTGGATTACTAGTCCAGCAACAATACCACTACGCCATCACCTCCCCCTAAACCGTCCCTCTATATTGTCCCTGGTTGGGTGGAGGCAAGAGCTGCCTTAAGACTCTGAGTGGATAAGGCTTCCTGCTGAGAGCTCTTCTCCCCACCTCCTTCTCCTCCTCCTGTGATCAGCTTGGCCCCTCCTGTTGCTGCCTCTTCTCCATCTCCTTCTCGTGCTGCAGTCCAAGAGGGATTGTACCTATAGCCTCCACGGGTGGAAACAAGTGCTGTGCCAGACGTCTTGCAGTAGCAGCCAATGCTTTCCTCACATGCTGCACCACTCCCTGCAAACGTCACCATCAGTAACCAGTTCCTCCAAACAAGGAGGTTAAGCAATCACGGTGCCGTTCCCTTTAATCAATGCTGTTGCAGGACCCATCTTGCTGTTTTATGCTTCTTTTTTCAAGAGTGGACAATGCAGGGGTTGAATAACAGCAATTCAACTTGTTTGGGGGCATGTAGGAGATGTTCTCCATGCCTGCATATCAATAGAAAACACAACACTCGCTGCACACACTCTGCCTTGAGGAAGCCAGTCAAGCCTTTGGAACATTGCTGGATGCAATGCTGCACAAGTCAATTTTATATCCATCATGTTTTGCTAATTTATCCCAAATAAATCAACAGGACTTACAGCTGTCCAGTTCCAAACCTCTTTGCTTACCATAAGAACTCAAAGTTTCTATTCTTTCAGAAATTTTATTCCATGTGACACAAAGACTAAGCTTTTTAGTAGAAGTGACAGCTCTTTATTATCTGGTGGCTAGTTTCATCTGGGTTTCCTCTGGAGTTGATTGGAAGTTGCTTATTCAGCACTTCAAACAAGGGATGAGTTGGACAGTGAGATTGCTTTTCCAGGGAGGGTGATTTAGCCTGCTGTTTTCAATTAAAAATGGTTGAATCCTGTGTAATATGTCAAAAACAAGTAAAACATAGTAATTCACAAGTGAGTTGAAGTGATTCACAGTGCAGCTGTTGCCCTAATGAAAGAGATGAGAAAAGCTACAAGATGGCATTGATGAAGTATCCTACTGGTCCCCATTAACTTGCATCATTTTTTGAACTATACTAAGTCATCAATGTAGCATCGATTCTCACAGAAAAATAAACAGCTCCGAAAGCTTAAAGGCATACAGGTCATGAAGTGACAATAGGTCTTTGAATTTTTGGGAGGCAGATGAGCTGCATGCTATTTGTGTAATGAAACTAATAGATGCTGCATGTAAAGCATGTTCTTCAAGTGTTTACTGTTGCCTCGAAGATGAATTACTGTTCACAGTCTGAATCTGATGAAAGTGCCATATATTAGTTCTTTAATTTATAAAATCGTGGTACCATTAGATATGAAAAAATGAAAGGTAAGTTCTCTTTTATTTTTGATTTATTTTCTTCCTCCTGATGCTACTAATTTTCTGCCTGTACTTCATTCTGTCCTAGAGACCTGATAAGGGGGCACAGTTCCATGAGCACGAGTTGCCCTCCGTCTGACAATTATTCTTAAGCAGTGACTGTTGCAAAAAGAAGGAAATCATAGTCGAGCTGAAATTTCTGCTGGCTAGGCAATGCACTTCCAACAGAGGCGTTACTGGAGATGAGTCAACGGAAAAGTCTCTTGGTAATTTTTCCCCTTCCTGACCAAGGAGTGTTGAGGCCAATTGTAGCACTGACTGACATCAACTAATTCAATGAATCAAGCCTGTAATTGTCCTCTTATGTATGGCCCAGCTAATCACTATTTTAACCAAGGTAAATATTAGGGAGCTGATTTCTTTTATTACATTTTATAAGACAACATTTTAATTAACCTTTCTAACCCTTTTTAATTGTGGTGGCTACAACTTTTTTTTGGTCTCATTTGATCTTTGACAGGATTGCTCACCATTAATCTAATGTCTCATGAGTTGCAATGTTAACCTGGTGATAACCACTGCTCAGCCACTCCCAGTGGGGAACACTAAGTAGGTCCTGTGGTCAGTTACAGACAAGCTATTCTTGTTATTGGAAATTTCTCTAGATTGGCAGCTGCTTGGCTCTTCTCCAGATTTTCACAAGGTCCAAAAATAACAGGAAATAACTATATACTTTTATGATTGTTCAGTTGTGATTTATGAAGTGTGACATCCTGAGTATGATGTTTGCAGTGTGATGTCTGGAGTGGGACAGAAACTCTCAAAAACATTTATATGAATAGATTTTTATCCTGGTGATGAGTTTTAATTTTTTTTTTGTTCATTCATGGGATGTGTGCGTTGCTGGCTGGACCGGCATTTATTGCCCATCCCTAATTGTCCCTGAGAATGTGGTGGTGAGCTGCCTTCTTGAACCGCTGCAGTCCATGTGGCGTAGATACACCCACAGTGCTGTTAGGGAGGGAGTTCCTGGATTTTGACCTAGAGACAGTGAAGGAACGGGAATATATTTCCAAGTCAGGATGGCGAGTGAGTTGGAGGGGAACTTTCAGGTGGTGATGTTCCTGGTAGGGGTCGTGGGTTTGAAAGGTGCTGTCTGAGGAGGCTTGGTGAGTTCCTGCATTGCATCTTGTAGATGGTACATAATGCTGCTACTGTGCGTCAGTGGTGGAGGGAGTGAATGTTTCCGGATGGGGTGCCAATCAAGCTGGCTGCTTTGTCCTGAATGGATTGATCCAAGGTACCAACTTAAAGGGAATTTTGAATATTACAATATGTGGAAGTTGAATTCAGATGAAAGTGAATCCTTACAAGTACCAAATAAATAGCAGCCGAGCTGTTAGAAGATGTGGGGAAATCAAATCAATGTGCAAAAATTGTCAGTAGGAACCTGCAATATGAATATTGAGGAGCTGATTGACATGTACCCCTTCAAGAATTGGATCAAGACACTCATGGTGTTGGGGATAAAGAATTATATTCAGGTTTAATTGAGCATTTGGAAAGCCCAGCCAGGTTCATAACAATGTTATCACTATGATTTAGAATTTTAGCTGGACTTTCTCCAAAATTGTTTGAACATCTGAACATTCCCATGGGAATATTAATACCTATTCATGCCCTATTTTCCTATTTGTTTGAACTTCCTGTTAACCTAATGTATCTAAAAACACAAAACTGCGGATGCTGGAAATCCAAAAGAAAAACAGAATTACCTGGAAAAACTCAGCAGGTCTGGCAGCATTGGCGGAGAAGAAAAGAGTTGACGTTTCGAATACTTATGACCCTTCAACAGAACTAGGTGAATCCAAGGAAGGGGTGAAATATAAGCTGGTTTAAGGTGTGGTTAGGGGGGGGGGGGTAGGGGTGTTGGGGGAGAGAAGTGAAGGGGGGGGGTGTGGTTGTAGGGACAAATAAGCAGTGATAGAAGCAGATCATCAAAAGATGTCACAGACAACAGAACAAAAGAACACCCCACCCCTTTCTGTTTCTTCCCCCTTCCTTTTGTTTTTTCCAATAAATTATATAGATTTTTCTTTTCCCACCTATTTCCATTATTTTTAAATATATTTTTAAATCTTTTATGCTCCCCCACCCCCACTAGAGCTATACCTTGAGTGCCCTACCATCCATTCTTAATTAGCACATTCGCTTAGATAATATCACCAACTTCAACACCTATGTGTTCTTTTGTACCAGAGGTATGATAGGTGCTATAAAAATACATTTGCTTCAAATTTTTTCATTCTTTCATCATGGCTCACCACCACCATCTTAAGGGCAATTAGGGATGAGCAATAAATGCTGACCCAGCCAGCAACACCCACATCCCATGAAAGTATAAATTTCAGGTTTTTACCCTTCCAAGTTGACAGCTCATTCCAACCCCATGATCTCCACTATCTAGAAGGACAAGCGTAGAAAATGCATGGCAACACTTTCGAGTCACACACCAACCTGGCCTGAACATATATCACCAGTCCTTCACAGCAGTTGACTTCAAAACCTTGAATTCCCTACATAATAGCGCTGTGGGAGCGTCTTCACCACATGAACTGCAGCAGTTCAAGAAGGAGGTGCACCATCACCTCTTCAAGGACAACTACGAATGTACAACAAATGCTGGCCTTGCTGGTGATGCCCGTATCCAAAGAATGAATGATTACAAGAAAATAATTGCACGAAGCTCCATCTCATTAAATTGCCATCTCTTGCTTCTTTTCTGAGTTGCATGTTTCACCTTTAACCAGTTCAATGCAATCTCATTTGCACAGGTCAAATAGCTCATTCCCATTCATTAAAGTAGAAAAATCTTGATGAAAGCCAAATTGGGTAGTGTAATTTAGTTTACTGCCAGGATAAGTTAAGATGCAGCACATTTGAAATGTACAAGATAGCTCCACAGTCAATGTTTGTGGGCAGTAGAGGACCATTTGTCTAAAGTTTGTTTATTCTCCTTTATTCCTTGTCTCGTTTACAGTATTCGGGGCAGAGTTTCATCCATGTCGGACAGGCTTGACCGGGGCGGTCTGGATCAGTCAGGAAGCCTGCGATCGGGGCCAGAAGGCAAATTCACACTGGCGGGCCAATTAAGGCCCACCCAGCGTGAAACACATGTGGCAGGGCTCAGCGCTGTCTGTGTGGGCGGGGGGACGGGAGAGTTGCCGGGGGGGGGGGTGGTGGGGGTGGAGGGGTGTGTGAGCTGGGTGAGCTGTGACCTTCACGCGTTGGTGCGCTTTATAATCTCCCTGAGGCACAGGCCTGCCTCAGGGAGATGAAGTGTTATAAAAAAAAAGTAAAGAAAATAAAAATGTAAGGAACCATGTCCCCTCATGAGCAGGGGCATGTTATTAATTAAGTCCTAAAATTTTAATTTTATTTTCAGTTATTTCAGGAAACCTCATCCCGCCCGTGGATGAGGTTTCACAAATGATCCAAAGGCCGCTTGGCCTTTTTGCCTGCCCGCCAACCGTAAGGTTGGACAGGCAGCGAAAAATTCAAGTTCATTGATCATTTAATGGCCTCAACAGGCCTTTTAATTGTCGGCGGGTGCGCTGACGACTTTGGTGCGCGCTCGCCGAATGAAACATTGCGCGACTGCACGCTGACATCGAGACGCTCGCCCGACATCATTGCCTGCTGTTTTACGCTTGGTCAGGTTGGGCACGGGCCCGCACACCGAGCTAAAAATTTTACCTCAGATGTTCCTCACTCACAATTAGTTTTAGTTTAGTATATTTTATAGTGCGTATACTGGGTCAAATTCCTTCTCGTGAGAATTTCACCCCTGCGGCTTTCAAAATCTTAACCTAGGTGGAAAACATGATTTGCTTAGATTAATGATTAAGCAGGCATTTCCTATTTCCTCTTGGCTGGTGTTGAGAATTGGGCAGCCTTATTCTAGGTGCAAACTTTTTAATAGGGATGTGCTTTATGTGTCTATACTTTTTTTTTGTTGATGGGTAGTATAATACAAATCAATTGCACTTTTTCTGAACTTTTTATATGAGTGTGGCAGAAAATTATGTCTCAGAAAACCAAGGCTTTAAAATTCCAAAAAGAAACACACAAAGGAGTTCAGCAAAATGCAGCTACTGATAAACTTCTTGAAAACCTGAGTGCATTTTTTCCCCATACAGTTTCACATAAAGGTGCTCAGTGAGAGCTACACAGGGATTTTCTTCAGGTACCATTAAGTACCTCCTGGGGGGAGGAGGTGGCATTGTGGTATTGTCATTGGACTAGTATTCCAGAGACGCAGGGTCTCTGGGGACCTGAGTTTAAATCCCACCACGGCAGATGGTGGAATTCAACTTCAAAGTCTAATGCTGACCATGAAATCATTGCCGATTGTTGTAAAAACCCATCTGATTCATTAATGTTCTTTAGGGAAGGAAATCTGCTGTGCTTACCTGGTCTGGCCTACATGTGACTCCAGACCCACAGCAGTGTGGTTGACTCTTAAAATGCCCTGTGAACAAGGGCAATTAGGGATGGGAAATAAATGCTGGCCATGAATGAATAAAAAAAAAAGTTCTAAGACTAATTTCCATCAGATCATGTATTAGATATTTTGACATCTGTTTTGGTTGATTTTTATCCCCACATTTCTTAAGCTTGGACAGAATCTACTACCTTCTACTTATAAAGGCTGCTATTTGGGAAATGAGTAATGGATTGAATTTACCTTCGCTACGTCCACTCTGACTACAGCCTGCTGTCAATTTAGAAATTTAGACCTAATTGGAGGTTTAAAAAAAATGCACAGGCATTCTTAACTGTTTTTCTGTCATCCTGAAATGTCTTTGATTGGAATGAAAGCAGCTCCCTGAGCTTCCTGTTCATCCTGAGAATCTGAGAATGGACATGAGGAGCAGCTAGACTGAGGGAAAGGAGAAAACAATTCAGAAAATCAGTATATTCAGATGGAAACATTTATAGGCCCAAGGATTTATTATCTTGGGCTATCCGAAGAGCACAGAGGGTTAATATTAACCGGGGAGATCAACACAAATTGCTTCAGATCTGCCTCCATATTGTCAGGATGCTTGTCTGACCTGTTAATTATATGATTTATAATTTATGTAAATTACTTGGATGAAGGGATGGTTGCCAACTTTGCTGACGACACAAAGATAGGTAGGAAAGTAAGTTGTGAAGAGGACATAAGGAGGCTACAAAAAGATACAGAAAGATTAAGTGAGTGGGCAAAGATCTGGCAAATGGAGTATAATGTGGGAAAATGTGAACTTTTCCATTTTGGCTGGAAGCATAAAAGAGAAGCATATTATCTAAATAGTGAGAAATTGCAGAGCTCTGAGATGCAGAGGGATCTGGGCATCTTAGTGTGGGAATATCTAGAACTAGGGGCCATTGTTTAAAAATAAGGGGTCGCCCATTTAAAACAGAGATGAGGCAGAATTTTTTCTCTGAGGGTTGTGAGTTGTTGGAACTCTATACTCCTGAAAAGGTGGTGGAAGCAGATTCTTTAGATATTTTTAAGGCAGAGATGGATAAATTCTTGATAAGCAAGGGGCAATAGGTTATTGGCAGCAGGTGGGATGCAGATTTGAGGTTACTATCAGATCAGCCATGATCTTATTAAATGGTGGATCAGACTTGAGGGGTTGAATGGCCTACTCCTACTCCTTGTTCGTATGCTTGTATGTTCGTATGATGAGCTAAACTTTCTTCCAGTTAAACAACAGCAAGGCCAAAGCCATCTTCTATATGTGAATACCCCCACACATCTTCAACTCCCTAGCTTTGTCACCAGTTCCATCCTCATTCCAGCCATTGTCACAGGGTGAGCAAGAAAGTTTGCAACTTCCTTTGGCCCCAGACTAAGCTACTGACCCAATACTTTAGCACCTTAGAATGTTTTGCTGTATAAAAGGTGCAATGTAAATGCAAGTTGTTGTCATTATCTCAACCACAAAGACCATCTACTTTTGCCTCCCTAACCTCTGTGCTACCTCAGATCATCTGCTGCCGGAAGTCCATACCCATGTCTTTCCATCAACCACACTAACCTCAGAGGTTGATAGACCAGGTTGCCAGCCAGCAGCATGAAGTTGGAAAATTACCTCCAACTATCAGACGCTCCAGATATCCCGTGAAAAGCAAATACTTTCAAACATTTGAAATTAAAGCAGAAAATGCTGTAAACTTTCCAGGTTCTGCCAGGGCCACTAGTCTCCAGTCCTCAATATAGCCTTGGTCCAAAAATGGACAGGAGAGCTGAATTCAAAAGGTCAGGTGAGAGTGATGGCTCTTAGCATCAAGGTAGCATTTGACCGATTGTGGCATCAAGAAGCTCTTGCAAAGTTGAAGTTAATGAGGATCAGGAGGAAATCTCTTCACTGGTTGGGGTCATAGGAAGATGGCTATGGTTGTAGGAGGGAAATCACCTTAGCCACAGGACATCACTGCAGGAGTTCCTCAATGTAGTGTCCTAGGCTCAACCATCTTCAGCTGCTTCATCAATGACCTTCCCTCCATCATAAGATCAGAAGTGGGGATCTTCACTGATGATTGCACAGTGTTCCGTATCATTAGACAATCCACAGATACTGAAGCAGTCCGTGCCCGCATGCAAAAAGATCTGAACAACATTCAGGTTTGGGCTGATAAGCAACGAGCAACATTCTCACCACACAAGTGTCAGGCAACAACCACCTCCAACAAGAGAGAATCTAACCAGTTTCAACAACACTCAAGAAGCTCAACACTATCCAGGAGAAAGCAACCCATTTGATCGTCACCCTATCCACCATTGTAAATATTCACTCCTTTAACTATCGATGCACCCACTTGATCGGTACCCTATCCACCACTTTAAATATTCGCCCCCTTCACCGTCGGTGCACCATGGCACCAGTCTGTACCATTTACATGATGCACTGCAGTAACTTGCCAAGACATCTTCGACAACACCTTCCAAACTGGTGACCACCCAGAAAAACAGGGCAGCAGGCACATAGAAACAAGTTCCCCTCCAAACCGCACACGGTCCTGACTTGGGTCATCGCTGGGTCAAAATTCTGGAACTCCTTCCCCAACAGCACTGTGGGAGTACCTACGCCACATGGTCTGAGCAGTTCAATAAGTTGACTCACCACTTCATTCTCAAGGGCAATTAGGGATAGGCAACAAATGTTGGCCTTGCCAGAGATGCTTAAATCTCATGAGTGAAGAAAAAACTCTCAGTAGGCCAGTCAGTATCTGGAGAGACAAACAGATAAGTTAGTGCCTCAGGTATTGTCCCTTCATCTTTATTTAACCAAGGGTTTGATATTCAACTTGTGCTGATATTTATTTGTGGTAACTGGTGCTGCTGTGGGATTTGGTGATTTACGGAATTTATTTTCCACTGGCTACATTTTTATTGTTGTCATGGCAGATAATTTGCCAAATCCTAATAAATGTTTTCCATTGAAACGATTTAAATTTGCCAACGAACATCAGGGAATTAATTCTCCAGTGAATTATTTTTAGTGAGGTACATTAGGTTCCGCAGATCTGGTAGCATCAGCAGAGAAGAAAAGAGTTGACGTTTCAAAACCAAAGAATTGTCAATGAAATACTATTGTTATGTTGATCAAGATTATAGAAGATGATTTCAAAATTACTGAGTGGCTCTGGCCCTTCTAAATCCCTGAAAATCAAAGCATCCAGAAGGGACAGATCACTTAGTTTATGAGGTGATGTAAAACCTCCTTGGATCAGCACATTTCCCAACTATAATATATAATGGTTGAATTTACCAGGCCCTTTGGCGATGCGCTCAAAAGTGGGAGAGGGCGGGATATCCCAACGCTGCAATGAGATATGTGCAAGGCAGGCTTGGGATGTGCTAATACACAAATATTTCAGATGACCCTTACCACCTGTTGGATCCGTACCAATAAAGCCTCACCTTTTTGCAGCCATGTTGTCATCCCCTTCATTTACCACGCCATCGCCCTGTGCTCAGTTGCACATCAAACAGCTGCAAGGGTGAAGTCACACATGACATTGTGCCTCACAGTCAGCCCCTTGAGGAAGCCAGGGTATGACTGAAGTCCCAGAGGCCCACAAAACGTGGAAGCAGGTGTTAAACCACCACCTTAAAACTTTATTAAATGGAACCAGAAATGCAAGGCTTCATATTTTAGCACTCTCTTCACCGCACGTGCAGCCAGATGCCCTTGTTAATTCTCTTATGTGTGCTCCTACATGGTGCTCTTGGGAATGTGCTAATGGGGACATTAAACGTAGCAAGCAGGCCAAACTAGTGGCAGATGGCCCTAGTGCGGGTGGGGTGGGGGGAAGGGATCGAAATGGGCTAAAAGATGGAGATAAAACAATAGATCGAAATAAATTTAAAAATAGGTGGGAAAAGAAAAAAAATATTTTTTTAAATTATAAGTTATTGGAAAAAGGTGGGATCGGAAAGGGGGTGGAGATGGAGGAGAGAGTTCATTATCTGAAATTGTTGAACTCAATATTAAGTTATTAACACATTCCTTAGATAATATCACCACCATCAACACCCCTTTGTCCTTTTGCATATGACATCTTTGGTAATCTCTTCTTTGCCTCCACCTATCATTGGCCCTCTATCCAGCTCCACCTGTCCCACCTCCCTCTACCAGCTTATATTTCACCTCATTTCTCTATTTCCTTAGTTCTGATGAAGAGTCATACAGACTCGAAATGTAAACTGTGTTCTTCTCCGCAGATGCTGTCAGACCTGCTGAGTTTTTACAGGTATTTTTATTTTTGTTTCTGTTTTTGTTTCAGATGTCCAGTATCCGCAGTATTTTGCTTTTATCTTAGTGTTTAATTGAGTGTCACCTCTCTTCAAGGAATGCCTCCCTTGTGGAAGTATTGCTCTTCTCTCCGACAGGATTTCTGCCTGTCTCTTTTGCCCTGTTCAACTTCATTGCTTTCTATTTCTCTCCTGGTGTTTGACAAGGTGTTTACTAAAACTCGCTTTCACAGCCATATCTCCTTTCTCAGTGACTGTCTCCGTCTCCGACTTACCCCACGTGGATTCCAACTGAAATTCCACCCCTCATGTTTCGAACTCACCCAGGATTACAGGTATCTCCGGGACATGCAACGCTCCTCAGACTGCTGTTCTCATCACATCCTGAGATCCACACTCAGTGCCATGCGCCGCCATATAAATACACTCGACCTCTCCCTCCAGCAGCACCGCCGCACCCTATCTCTAAGCTGTCCTTGCCCCCAGTTTCATTTTATTCTTCATCTCATCTGACTTCTCAACAAGAAACTTTGTCTCTTTCTTTCAGGTGTGAAGAAACGCAAGCTCCAACAACTCATCGACACCAACGCCCATCCAGGACCCTCCACCCCTGCCCATCCCTCTGTCTCCATCTTGTCTTCCAATCCCAGCCCCTGACCTTTCCCTCTCTGATGCTGAATGTTCAGTGCTCAGCAAAGGTCTCAGTTTCATACCCTTATGCCCTCACCTCAATGAATTTCAGACTCGGCACGATGCTGGACTCTTCTTCCGCCGCCTTCGTCTCCATGCTCACTTCTTTGAGCAGGAGTCCTCTCCTTGTTCAACGGATCCTTTTACCCACCTCCAATATTCTCCCTCCACCTGGACCCCTCCCTCTGGATTTTTATCTGCTCTTGATCTTTTCATTGAGAACTGTCGGTGTGACATCAGTCATCTCAATTTCTCTGCTCCTCTCACCCACTCTAACCTTTCTGTTTCTGAACTTGCCGCATTCCGTTCTCTCAGGTCCAACCCTGACTTTGTCATCAAACCCACTGACAAGGGTGGTGCTGTTGTTGTCTGACACACTGACTTCTACCTCGCAGAGGCTGAGTGTCAACTCACTGACATTCCCTCCTACCTCCCCCTGGACCACCACTGAACATCAAGCCATTGTTTCCAGGACTGTCACTGACCTCATTTCCTCTGGAGATCTTCCCTCCACAGCTTCCAATCTCATAGTCTCCCAACATCGGATGGCCCGCTTCTACCTTCTACCCAAAATCCACAAACAGGACTGTCCTGGCAGACCGATTATGTCAGCCTGTTCCTGCTCCACAGAACTCATTTCTTACTATCTTGACTCCATTCTCTCTCCCCTTGTCCAGTCTCTTCCTACCTACATCTGTGATTCCTTTCATGCCCTACATCATATCAACAATTTCCAGTTCCCTGGCCCCAACCGCCTCCTCTTCACCATGGACATCCAATCCCTCTACACCTCCATACCCCACCAGGATGGTCTGAGGGCTCTCCGCTTCTTCCTCAAACAGAGGCCTGAACAATCCCCATCCACCACTTAACTCCGTCTGGCTGAACTTGTTCTCTCACTGAACAATTTCTCCTTCAACTCATCTCACTTCATCCAAATAAAAGGTGTGGCTATGGGTACCTGCATGGGCCCCAGTTATGCCTGTCTCTTTATGGAACATTCCTTGTTCCAGTCCTACTCAGGCCCCCTCCCACAACTCTTTCTCCGGTACATCGATGGTTGCTTCTCTGCTGCTTCATGCTCTCATCTGGATCTGGAAAAATTTATGAATTTTGCTTCCAATTTCCACCCCTCCATCATTTTCACATGGTCCATCACTGACATTTCCCTTCCCTTCCTTGACCTCTCTGTCTCAATCTCTGGTGATAGACTGTCCACCAATAATCATTACAAACCTACCGGATCCCACAGCTACCTCGACTACAGCTCCTCACACCCCGCTTCCTGTAAGGACTCCATCCCATTCTCTCAGTTCCTTCGCCTCCGTCACATCTGTTCTGATGATGCCACTTTCCAAAACAGTTCCTCTGACATGTCTTCCTTCTTCCTTAACCGAGGTTTTCCACCCACGGTGGTTGACAGGACCCTCAACTGTGTCCGGCCCATCTCCCTCGCATCCACCCTCACACCTTCCTCTCCTTCCCAGAAACATGATAGGGTCCCCCTTGTCCTCACTTATCACCCCACCAGCCTCCGCATTTAAAGGATCATCCTCCGCCATTTCTGCCAACTCCAGCATAATGCCACCACCAAACACATGTTCCCTCCACCCCCCCAGTTGCTTTCCACAGAGATCGTTCCCTCCGGGACACCCTGGTCCACTCCTCCATCACCCCCTACACCTCAACCCCCTCCCACAGGATCTCCCCATGCAACTGCAGAAGGTGCAACACCTACCCCTTTATTTCCCCCCTCCTCACTGTCCAAGGGCCCAAATACTCCTTTCAAGTGAAACAGCATTTCACTTGCACTTCCCTCAATTTAATCTACTGCATGATTTGCTCCCAATGCAGTGTCCTCTACATTGGAGGGACCAAACGCAGACTGGGTGACCGCTTTGCAGAACACCTTTGGTCTGTCCGCAAGCATGACCCAGACCTCCCTGTCGCTTGCCATTTCAACACACCACCCAGCTCTCATGCCCACATGTCCATCCTTGGCCTGCTGCAATGTTCCAGTGAAGCTCAACACAAACTGGAGGAACAGCACCTCATCTTCCGACTAGGCACTTTACAGCCTTCCGGACTGAATATTTAGTTCAACAATTTCAGATCACGAACTCTCTCCTCCCTCCCCATCCCCTTTCCAATCCCCCCTTTTTCCAATAATTTATAATTTTAAAAAAATGTTTCTCTTTTCCCACCTATTTTAAAATTTATTTTGATCTATTGTTTTATCTCCACCTTTTAGCATATTTTGATCCCTTCTCCCCACCCCACCCACACTAGGGCAATCTGCCACTCGTTTGTCCTGCTTGCTACTCTTAATGTCCCCATTAGCACATTCCTTAGATAATATCACTACCGCCAACACCTTTTGTCCCTTTGTCTATGACATCTTTGGCAATTTCATCTTTGCCCCCACCTATCACTGGCTCCCTATCCAGCTCTACCTGTCCCACCCCCCTCTACCAGCTTACATTTCACCTCATTTCTCTATTTCCTTAGTTCTGATGAAGAGTCATACGGACACGAAACGTTAACTGTGTTCCTCTCCGCAGATGCTGTCAGACCTGCTGAGTTTTTCCAGGTATTTTTATTTTTGTTTTTGTTTTTGTTTCAGATTTCCAGCTTCCGCAGTATTTTGCTTTTATCTTAATGTTTAATTAAGGTTGGTTTTAGTTTGTTTGCAACAGTAAAAGTCTTAAAACATGAAATTTTGCTGTGTGATTCTTTGCATTGTTCACTGGGAAATTCATCTCTTTTTAAAAGTTATTGGGCTCTATGGGGATTGTAAAAAGATTGTGAATCTTATCCCAAAATCTACAATCGATTACAAATGGCAGGGAAGTGCCAGAGGACTGGAGAACTGGGAATGTTATACCCTTGTTCAAAAAGGAGTGCTAGGATAAAGCTGGCAACTACAAGCCAGTCAGTTTGACCTCAATGGTAGGGAAACCTCTGGAAACTATAGTATGGGATAAAATCAATAATCACTTAGACAAATGCAGGATAATTAAGGAAAGCCAGCATGGATTCATCAAGGGAAAATCATGTTTAGCTAACTTGCTAGAGGTTTTTGAGGAGGTAACAGAAAAATTGATAAAGGAAATGCTGTTGATGTGGTGTATATGGATTTTCAAAAGGCATTTGATACAGTGCCACACAACAAAAAGGGAAAGTAGGCACTTGGATAAGAAATTAGCTAAGTGACTGGAAACAGATAGTAGTGATAAATGGGTGTTTTTCAAATTGGAGGAAGATTTGTAGTGAAGTTCCCCAGGGGTCAGTATTGGGACCTTTGCTCTTCCTGATATATATTAATGACCTAGACTGTGGTGTACATGGCCTGATTTCAAAATTTGCAGATGATATGAAAATTGGAAATGTTGTCAATTGTGATGGGGATAATCTTGAACTTCAAAAGGACACAGACATGTTGGTGGATTGGGCAGACAAGTGACAGATGAAGTTTAATGCAGAGAACTGTGAGGTGATTCGTTTTGGCAGGAAAGATATGGTGCGACAGTATAAAATAAAGGGAGAGCCTCTAAAGGAGGCTAAGGAACAGAGGGACCTCGGTGTAGATGTACATAGGTCATTGAAGATGGCAGGGAGTGTTGAGAGAGCAGTTAATAAAGCATATAGTACCTTAGATTTTGTTAATAGGGGCATTGAGTACAAAAGTAAGGAGGTCATGTTGAACTTTTATAAGATACTAGTTAGGCCTCATCTGCAGTACTGCATCCAGTTCTGGGTGTCATTCTTGAAGAAGGATGTGAAGACATTGGAGAGAATATAGAGGAGATTTACAAGAATGATCCCCGGGATGAAGAACTGTAGATATGAGGATAGATTGGAGAGGTTGGGCCTGTTTTCCTTGGAGAAAAGAAGGCTGAGAGGAGACTTGCTAGAGGTATTCAAGAGCCTGAGAGCTATGGACAGGGTAAATAGTGAGAAACTGTTCCCACTCAAGATAACATCAAGAACTAGAGGGCACAGATTCAAAATAATTGGCAAAAGGAGTAAATGTGAGGTGAGGAAAATTTTTTTCACCCAGAGGGGGGTTAGAGCCTGGAACAAACTTCCTGAAAGGGTGGCGGAGGCAGGTTTGATCAAAGTATTCAAAAGGGAATTAGATTGCTACCTGAAAAGAGAGAATGTGCAAGATTACGGGATAAGGCAGGGGAGTAGGACAAGGTGGAATGCACTTTCAGAGGGCCAGTGCAGACTCAATGGGCTGAATGGCCTCCTTCTGCACTGTAAAGATACTGTGTTAGATCGAGGTCATGGTGATATGAGATCAAAGCTACAAAACAAAATACATGCAGAAGCAGTCTTATTCTATTGATCATATTTAAGTAAAGACACACATTTATACCAAATACCAGTTTTATGAATTTTAGGTTTGACTTCATGAGTAAAGATTTATTTTTCTGCCCTCTAAATCTATCCCCTTCCTGTTCCTTATTTCCAGGTCTTAAGGACTCCCAGACCTCTGCTGAGACTGCTCTTGAAAGGGCCAAAGAGTGGTCTGTGGAAACGCCTGTAGGTCTTCATTTGAGACTGAAATCAGGAAGCGCTTCTTCACAGAAATTCCTGTCCTTAAAAGAATGAGGATACTGGGTCAACTGACATTTTCAAAACCGAGGTCAATAGATAAAGCTCTCAAAGGGTATGAAAAAAGGTAGAGTTGAGACACAGCTATCCCTCATTTATGTATTCCTAAAAAATGGTGTGCTAAATAAAAATCACTTTCCCAGAGGGAAACGTGTAATAAGAGTGGGTTACATTCCTGACCTATAATTTTTACATTTAAAACATATTGGCTGCCTTGAACCGAACTGGCCCAAAAGTCTTCTTACTAAGGCCTAATAACTCACTAACTCTGTCTACATTCCTCCTGCTCACTGCTTCCAGCCTCCCACTCACTGCTTCCCTGCCCGACCCTCCCACCGGCCGTTTCCCTCCCCCAACCCTCATGCTCGCTGCTTCCTTCCCGTTCCCTCCCTCCCACTCACTGCTCCCTTGCTCACAGAGAGGACACAGGAGAGGGCGAGTAAGAAGCAACGAAGATCCAGGAGAGAGAAGCGGCGAGTGAGAGGGTCAGAAGAGGGAAACAGTGAGCAGGAAGGAATGGGAGGGTTGGGAGAGGCGGCAAGTGAAGTGGCAGTTTGTTTTAAAGAAAGACTGAGCATGAACTGTAATCGCGCTAAAACAACAATTGGGTCAATGCTATCCGGGTACTTCCCTAATTTACAAACTGTGCCAAGACAAAAACATGCTATTAGAATGTGCTTTAAAAGGAGAATACCTGCACAGGTCATCCATGATTTAATAGAATGACAGAACAGGTTGAGGGGTGAGCAGCTTAATTTCGTTCCTATACTCCTATGCAATTATTATTTGGTTGCTGATCTTTGTTTATTCAAAGATCAAAATGTACAGCTGGCTATTATTTCAATATTTAGATTGATCAAGACAGAACACTTTAAATGATTTCATCAAGTGAACCAATCAGAGAAAAAAAGCTGAAAGGTTTATTATATTCATTATCCACATGTGAAATGAATTAAACAGCTTCTATGTAGGTTGGAAGAGGAGAACATCGATGTTGTTTTGTCCAGACAAGTGTTCAATTGTAACCCACATAAAACATGATTCCCTAACTTTTCTGGAAACTAAATGTAAGAACCAAATTATTAAAAGGAATTAGGAAATGAATGGCTCAGCAGCTTAGCTGATTGCAGCACTTAGTTCCTCTTCAGAAATGTCAAATGTTAAAGTCCCAGGGCTGCCTGTGACTCCAACTCTCCGGCTTTGCCTATTCGTCAAACATGAACAAAAGCCACAGAATGTTGTTAACACTTGGCTGGACCACAGGGAAATGAGGCGTTTTCACAGGATGGAGGGAAATGATGCAGACCAGCTGGCCCTCTACAAACATGAATCTCGATGGACAGTAGCAGAATGTTGTTGATGGCACAGATCATAGTGAAAGATGGTTACTAATCACTAGTGACCTCATCAGAGATGAAGGGCCATTTCTTGCTATTTCTGAGAGAAAGGGGAGTAAAGCCATACATAAACTGTTGAAGTAAAAAGTAAAAAGTAAAAATATCCAAATGATTCACCGTGGACATACAGATTGCAGGAGGAATTGGTCCTCATCGCCTGAATGGGCTCAGATGATACTTAGGCATCTTTTGCAGGAAAGTTCATATTTTTTATTCATATAGCACCAGGAGAAGCGAGGATCCTTTTTCCAGCTCCATAGCAATTCTGGGGGTGGTCTCCCAGCCCATTTTATCTTTTTCTCGTTCTCCCATCTCAAAATTTACCTGAGAGCGACGGCGAGCTGTTGAGCCACATCTGAAGGTGCAATCAGGGAGGCCAATTTGCACCCAAAGCTGCCGGCGGTTTTGTGGAGTTAAAACCTGAGGCCTAGTTTCCAATGACTCTAACGATATGTGGCACTTAATGGCAACAAATCAATATTTCCGTAATTGCACATTGTTTCCAAAACATTTTGTTTCCTTTCTGATTTTTTTCTCCTATGAGATTTTCCACATTAATAACATTTAAAGAGTTGGGAACTCAGGCTGGAGTTGAGTTTGGTTTCTGTGACTCTTAACTTTTAAAGTGGCAGCTCAGGGGGTTAATGGGATTAAGGTGCTAGCTGGCAGGAATAAAAGCTGAAGGCTTGGGTTTTAAATTGGGGGAGATTTTGTTTTTTTCCAGGTCTCAATCTCAGAAAGACACACGAAAGTTGGATCGATGAAAGGGGTAAGAAACCACACTTGCGTACATGCTTCAAAACGGTATTGTCAAACATTGGGATGCAAAACAACAAAGAGGGCTGGGTCAAATATAGGGCTCTATGGTTCACTGGGGATTGCTGTGTGGAACAAGAGGAAAAAGATTCGGAGGCAATGTAATCTATATGTTGCATAGAGTGATGGACTAGACACTGTATGAGCAAACAAGGAGTTGATAACGCCATGGAGGTGCGCCATTGTAAAAAGGCACTGGAAGAAGAGGGAGAAGTTAATGGCCCCAAAACCTGGTTCCGTCATGCTGCTGATTTTGGCTCTATGGAACCCTGGAGATAATAAAAATAGCAACTGGTCCACTGCTGCCCACTTCCAGCGTGGTTCCCGCCAATTACCATGCTTGGAGCGCCATGATGCGGTCATGCCGTACTTGCACCAGAGGTGTGCAGTGTGGGCAGGTGTTGCATCAATCAATATCTAAAGCTGACCTGGCACCAACCTGCCATCTGAGATCTCACAGATCTACTTAACACTCTCTTTTAAATACTCAGAGTTGAACATACATTCAGCTCCACAAGGGATCCCCAGCTAAGGCTATTTAAAGGCATTGACATGGACCGTTGAGGTGAGATGCTTTTGACTTCCTTTTACGGCTACAAAGTTAGTGGAAATGGTGTTGTACTGTGTTGTTGAAGGAGCAAACCATTGTTGTTCTCAAACAACGGTTCCGCTGCCTGGACAACTTTGGAGGGGGTCGGGGGCTCCAGCACTCCGACACTTGCTGGAGCATGACTCCATATTTTTGGGCATCTGGAGGGTTCTATATCACCAGGCAATCAAACGGGAACAGCACTTGCCATCAGGCCTTTGGTGAGCACCTCAGGAGGAAGAAGAGAAAGAGGAGGAGAAAGGAGCAGGAGGAAGGAGAAGGAGGAAGGAGGCATTTAGGACAGCATTGCTCCAGATGGGCTGCACGTAAATGGCTCTGGATTGCCTATAAACATCCCCACATCACCGCTGCTCTGTAATTTCCCACTTTTCCTTCTCTGTGGTATAGGCCATCACATGGTTCTCTTGGTAAAAATCCTGAAATAAAAGAAATATAACAAAATAAAATTCATTACAGCTTTATCCAAACAGGATAATTCAGCCTTCTTAGAGCCTCTCCTGTGGGTGCCTTGGCCTGGCTTAGTGCCCCTGTCCTGTGCTACACCAGTGGCTGCAGCATGACTGGTGGAAGGTGCTAGCTTTCAGTGGGGAAGACACAGAAGGCCTTGCAGGATACCTTGAGCAGCTCTGAGCCTTCAGGGCCCAACTTTCCTACTATGGATAGCTGGGAGATGCCTCTGTAATTTCCACAATTGGACTTGTCCCCTTTCTTGAAGATTGCCACAATCAGAACTTCCTTTTTAATTCCAGATCTGTAGGATAAGGGCTTGGAGCTGGAATGTTAGTTCGTCTCCTCCGGGTTTAAGGATTTCAGTGAGGATTCCATCACCTCATGCTGCTCTGTTGTTCTTTATTTGTGTGCTGGCTTTCATCACCTCCAAAGGCATTGGCAGAGTTCCAAGCTCGTCTATAACTGAGTGGTGCGGGATGGAGTTGAAAACACTCTCGCCAACAATTGATTCTTGGTTGAAAAGGCCTTCAAAATGCTCCCTTCAACGGGCGTTGACAGCTTCCCTTTCCTTGATCAGATCTTCCCCATCCTTAGTCCTCAGAGGGGCTGGTCCTTAAGTACTTGGGCCATAAATGGTCTTTGTGAGAGTGAAGAAGCCACAGATATCATTCATGCCAGTGGGATATTGAATTTTCATTGCCTTGTCTGCCAACCACATGTTCTTCATGTCGCAGGTGCACCTTTGTATGTTGGCCTTTGCTTGTTAGTAAGCCAGTTTCTTTGCTGTGAGTTTGGATCATTCTGCCAGGTACAGAAAGTCTTGTGCTTGCGAGCAATCAGTTTGTTGATATCCTGATATTTTTCATCAAACCAATCCTGATGTTCTCTGACAGAAAATCCAAGTGTCTCTTTGCAGGCACTGATGATATTGGACTTGAGGGAATCCCAAGCACTCTGGACGCTCTTCTTCTGTTCTTGATTGAAGTTTGGAAGTTTTTCCCTAAGGCATCATTGGAATTGGTCTTTTTTGATTGGATCTTTCAGAGCTTCAACGTTGATCTTTCACGAACATCTCTGCTGTTGCATCTTTCATTTGGGAGCCAGTCTGATGAACATAATTGAACAAATGTGTCAGTGATCAGTCCAGCAGCCAGTAGCCCCTGTCATTACTCTGGTGGTGCAGATATCTTTGCCATTCCAGGCACGGACGATGATGTCATTGATCAGGTGCCAGTGCTTGGACCGTGGGCATTGGTATGATGTTTGGTACTTGTTCTTCTGGTGGAACAGGGTACTGGTGATGATATGCCCATGTTCTGTGCATTTGGTAAGGAGAAGAATGCCGCTGGAGTTGACATTTCCACATTCTTCCCTGCCAATTGTTCCATTCCAGAGATTGGAATCTCTTCAAACTCTGGCACTGAAATCTCCGGGAAGAATAATCCTGTCCTCCTTCGGAATCCCACAGAGAACTTGGTCATGTTTGGTATAGAAATCGTCTTTGGTTTTGTCATCGGCATCCAGCGTTCAGGCATTTGCACTGACCGGGGCGGTGCATTGGCTCCTTGCCAATTTGAGACAAAGAGGCAGGAGGCACTCATTTCTTCCAAGAGGGAATATATGAAGCCAGTTCACAAACGTATTCTTGATGACAAATTCAACTCTATGAACTCTGCGTTCTTGTCCTGATTTCCCTTTCCAGAAGAAAGTATAGCCACCTTGGAGTTCCTTGAGCTGCCCCTCTCCAGCTCATCTGGTCTCACTCAGAGTGGTGATGTTGATGTCATTGCCCAGGTTCCATGGTGAGGGTGAGGGGTGCAGTTTGGAACCCAAGGGAAGTTGAGGTCATCAGTGGAAAGGAAGAGGTCCAAGGTCGGACAATTGGAGGCTTGGACTTCATAGCAGATAGCAGGATGAGGATGAAATAGGACTGGAGAAGGTGCACGAGATAGGAATATACCATAATCCTACATAGTTTCAGCAACACTGGTTACAAAGGTCCCATTGACTGTCATGCCAGTAGCTTGGAGCACCTTCTCCTCCAAGGGGCTTGGGAAATGCAGGCATACCTGTCTCTCTGGCAGTTCCCTATTATGTGCCACCTTGTCTGGCAAGAGAGAGGGGGAAGTGAGTGTGTTGCAATATGTTTTGGTGATTTGCCTGTGGTACATCTATGGAATAGGAGGTAGGCAGGGAGGTGGTATTTAGGCTGCAATCAGGTCAGCCATGATTTTATTGAATGGGGAAGCAGGCTTGAGGGGCCAAATGGCCTACTCCTGCTCCTAATACGTATGTTTGTACGTATGTGCTGCTACAGTTGGATGTATATGGAAGTTGTGAGCTGTGGGTGTGAGGCTTACAGCATTTGTGGATGTGTGAAAATGACATGGAACATTTCAATGTTAGGCAAGAGTCCTGATTGCAAGAGATTGCTGTGTGTGAGCGATGGGGGTGTGATGCTTTGAGCAGTGTGTGAGTTTGGTTTTCCACTGGCTGGGAGATGCCATTTGAAGATGCGTTCACTGACCTTGACTACTTGTGTGAGACCATTGAAATTTCTGCAGCACTGCAGCTAAATCCTGAGAGCCACATTCCTTGCACTGACATCCATAGCTACCTGTTCCTATTCCCTGTCTGGAGGGCTTACTAGCCAGAAAGTTTGAGAAGGATGAAGAAAGATATAAAGCCATAAACACAGACACATCAGATGACACTTTTGGCCACATCCATTAATACACTTGGTAAACATTTTTATCTTTATTATTTTTGACCTATTAAAGTCCGCTGCCTTTGCAAAGGACTATTTGCCGAATTAATTTTTATGCTGCATCCAGCAAATGGGGCAGTGCGCTAATGCAAATCAAACTTAATAAGTCCCATTGCATCACAAATATGTCTTCATGTGTCTTGTGTGTAAGTTCTTTGTGTTAAAAATAATGTTCACTTGTTCCTCTATTAGTGGCTAAAGACAGAATTCCTTTAAGGTTCAGCTCATTGAGCAGGAGAGAAAAACATGCTGGTGAGTTTTGCTTTTGGTAAGTTGTTTACCTGAAATAGGTGCTATCAAACATATTTCTATTTGAGGCCACTAGAGGTAGCTGCTAATCAGTGAGTAACTACTGGGCCCATTTATGCTGATCAGGTCTCTTTTTCTTATTGGTAAGTGAGGCAATAGCAGGCCTTTTAAGGAAATAAAAGTGCATTCTCAAACCATAGGTCTTGCATCATTCACATCTGCTTCTGTCTCTCTCTTCAGTTTTCCCCTTAATTTTCATTTACCTCTCATTTTCAGCATTGTTCATTCAGTAATCTTCCAAAAACTTCTTCCAACTCCAATGTGGTCCTATATGTTCCTTGTGAAGTGCCTGGGCCATTTTTTCTCCATTAAAGGTTCCATGTAATTACAAGGTGTTCTATGCTTTATCAACAACTGGGAAAGTTAGGCTATCATAGCATTCACAACAGTAAGCAGAACTATGGGAAAACTTACATGCTGCCTGAAAGAACCTTTTAATTGGGCCTACTATCAGTTTGTAAATGCATCAGCGTATCCATTACTGCTTAGCCAGAGAAACCGGGGAGAGCATTAACATCATGGTGACATCATATTGCATGTCAGACCACCGCACACGATGGTAGGATGTGGGTTCACACTGTGACTCACCAGAGATTGGATACTGCTCTTGACTGTGCATACATCAGAAACATTCAGAGAAACTTAGCTGAGTTCCAAGAAATTGTGATACAAAATCAGATGATGAGTGTCCTGGGATTACCCCCGCATGGTAGTTTGTGACTGAAAGCTGGCCATTCCCTCTTGCAAGGTATAAATATTGTGAATGGTGCACTAAAAGAAGGAAAAAGATAGTAAAATGTTTGCTGATTCCCCCCATGGATAGAAAGTAAAGATGCTGAATCTGAGCCATTTAGGTAAAAAGGCCCCAAGTTCCATCTCTTGTTTATGCTGAATTATCTGATCGTAACTAGGTTAAGAGAAGGGGATCAAAAACTAACCTTTGAAGGATAAACTACGGCTAAATTAAATTGTTGTAAGAATATCAGAAACTGCAGTCCAGGTTGTTGCCTACTATCGTGCTCTGGTAAAACTCCAGAACATCTATTATTTATCCTTGATTGGGATGTATTGTCACCAGTGCTACTATTTATGTATTGTCACCAGTGCTTTGGAATCCACCTCACGATGCCATTGAAGCAGGTACCACAGTCCTGAGAGCTCAGAGTATTACAGAATTGCTTAAACTGCATTATAAAATTAATGCTAGATTTCCAAGGGTACAGGTTTTTCTCCATGTCTGCTGTCCATCCTGCACCATAATTGTCCAGTGTGAAGTATTTGCTCGACAGTCAGTCTATAAATTGGGGACAACAATGTTTTAATTTGCTAATAAGTTTGTTGGATTTATTCCAGGAGGTTTTGTCATAGCACCTCTCATCCCCAGCCACCCTACCCCACCCACTACAATCCCACCTGTGGTCGCCTGTCATGCCGATGTCTTGCCAGCTGGAAAGAGAGTTGACTCTTTGGCCCGGATTTTGCCGCGGGCTTCAGGGCTCAGATGTCAGGGTGAAAAGCAGGTCCTGAGTCCGCACTTGTTGGCAGTGGGACCAGCTGGACAATTTTATCACAGGCAGCCTCCTAACTGGCCAAAGGGAAGGGTCCATCAACCAAATAAGGACAGCTGACTCTGTAAAAGGGCCTTTAATTATGCAAATTGACTATCCACCCCCTAGGATCAGGCAGCCAATCCGCATTCCAGACCACCACTGGGAAGAGGGGAGGGGGGCAGGGGCGGGACTGCATCAGGGAGCCCCCTAACATGTCTCCTTTCTATTTTATCAGCAAACCCCTGCCTCCCAGTCCACCAACTGTGGGCGGTAAAATTCTGTCTTATTCAGTCAGTTGGATGATTTTTTTTCGCCTGATTGTCAAACAGGCTTATTTCCCCATCTTCAATAACATTCTAAAAATTGTTCAAAGAATTTTTTAAAAAATTAATATTCTTATGATTTTATTTTCTCCCTGGTTGCTCACAGCAATGTGCTGGAAATCAGTTTTTAATTCCTGGAGATGCCAGGGTGATCCTGGAGCGTTGGAAACCCTGGGTGAAGTTGAATTCCATTGTTCAAGGTCACGTTGCTTTGCTGATTCAGCCGAAGTTTAAAAATAAAACAGTTCATCAGTGTGAAGTAACTATCAAACTTGGCTCAGTTGTTAGCACTTCCATCCACTCCAGCAAGGACGACACTCAAGTACAATACTGATGGAGTGCTGTACTGTTGAAGCTGCTGTCATTCGGATGAGACGTTAAACTGAGGTCTTCTCTGCCCTCTCAGGTGGGAGTAAAAGATAGCACCATATCAAAGGAGAGCAGCTGAGTTATCCCTGACGTCCTGGCCAATGTTTATCCCTCAGTCAATATCACAAAAACAGACTGTCACACTGCTGTTTGTTGTGGTTCGCTGTGCGCATATTGGCTGCTACGTTTCCTACATGACAACAGTGACCACACTTCAGAAGCACTTTGTCAGCTGTAATATGTTTGTGGAAGTCCTATGGTCACACATGAAAGGCGCTATATAAATGCTTTCTCTCTGCTTTCATGTGTGCATCCGTCCAGCTCCAACACTTCATTACCTGCTTTCTTGCTCCTTTGCTACATTTGCTCTCTGCCACGATGCTCTGCAAATGTATCAAAGGCCCACCTCACTCAATTTACAATTCATTTACTATGGTCAGTGTTTAAAGTTTTCAAGCTTGGCAAGCTGCAAGTGATTTTTTTTTTAACTTCACCTTACCGAGTATCAAGTTTTAAAA
The DNA here is from genome assembly GCF_017639515.1 of Carcharodon carcharias. NCBI lineage: Eukaryota > Metazoa > Chordata > Chondrichthyes > Lamniformes > Lamnidae > Carcharodon > Carcharodon carcharias. Next base: position 169,517,997 of record NC_054473.1, read on the forward strand.
CGGACTGCAGTGGTTCAAGAAGGCAGCTCACCACCACCTTCTCAAGGGCAGTTAGGGATGGGCAATAAATGCTAGCCCAGCCAGCGAAGCCCACATCCCATGAATGAATTTTTTAAAATGTTTCTACGGTGCCACATTATTGGTTAATCCACTTGGTTGCACTGCACTGCTCAGAGCACAATGTGATAAGAAATTCAAACAAGAATTACAGACAGCTTAGAGTTATGTGGTCATTGCCCGTTTCAGTAAAAGGTAAGCTAGACCTTGTGGTACTTCATACATGTTATTTGACAAAGACATGTCATTTTGATAGAGCTTCATAGTCTAAATTTCATATATGGAACCTATTATACTACATCAAACCTGAGTTCTGAATTTGCATAACAAAAGTGACTTTTACCTTATTAGGAATAAAGATTTCAGCTAGTGTTTTGTGTAAGGCATCAGAACTAACATAGGTTTCTGCTTCATTCACCTCTGCTTCAACAGCCTGTGGTTAGTTTTGCGGCGTCTTCTGATTTCACTTGTAGCCACCTACTCGCCCTGCAAGGTCTTTGGACTGATTACCATATATGGCAAAATCAAATGAGTTTCCAGCTTATCAGGCATTCGCCAATGTTACATGTCTAAAAACTGAGTATGAGGAAGTGTTCAGTTTTGCAATAGGCTTTACTTGCAGAATCATTGCAGACAGTGATAAGTAGCACATTCATTGTGAAAGCATTATACAAAATATCTGTGCAGTAGAAATTGCAGCAAGATGCATATGCAATGTATAAAGCAAGTCATGAGGATAATTCTTTGACTTTCTTAAGCTGGTTCTGCAGTATATATGCAAGTGGGTCACTTGGCTTCAACTCTCATTCACCAGATAGTGTGCTGTATTAATGCTTTTCAACTACCTTGAACAATTTATTTTGCACAAATTAAATTCAAAGCTCATTCAAAAGCAAAATGTTACCCAACATCCTTCAGCTAACCAGATATTTCCTGTGTTCAATTTTTTTTGCATGAATCTTCTGAGTTTATATTTGAAGATGTATTGCACTCAAATTATAGTGTGTTGCACTAATTTCACAGCTTGATTTCTTTCATAGGTTAATATTTATACTTTGGAAATATAATTAATACTTAACATCAGGTACCTGATGCCTGAGTGCCTAAAATTGTTTTCAACAAATTTAACAGTGAGGCCAATGCTTGCACAGATTGGAATAAATTGGTATGCTCAGTGTATGCTTTCTGCCTGAAAAACCATGAAACTCATACCAATCTCTATCACAACAACCTTAGAAGAAACAGCACAAATTCAATCATAGTTATTTCCTTATGTGGCAAGCAAACACCAATGCTTTGGTGACTCCACAGTGTGTCAGACAAAATGGCCCAAATCTGATTTGTCAAGATATTCCTTTCTTCAAGTGCTCCCTGTACATTGGTGGCATGAAGCTTTCCTCACACAGCTAATATCAACAAAGCAGGGAGATAAGCACAGCTCACAGCACCCAGGATATAACTTGAGTTATAACTGGCAGAAAGATCGGTTGTCTATTGCTGCATTGGTAAGGCTCAGCATCTGTGTAAACCAGGCAGCAGTGGGTTGAGAAACAACAACATATTCATTGATGCTATGGTTGCCGTGGCTCCAATCTGAAAAGAACTAGTGGTAAAGAAAATGAGGACATGCTCTGTCCTTAATGCTCTGTTTGAGACTGTGACTTAGTGTAGAATGGTAAGAATTTCAACATTTTTACTGTGCTTGGCATGATTTGCTTCCCAAGTATTACAATTCTACATAAAAAGTCTGGAGATGATAAAATTATTTGACTCAAAGCTAATCTGAATGATAATAAATCATTTGCCCTCACTGTTGTTAACTTTTCCCATGGGCAGAATTTTCCCCCCGTCGGGGGAGGAAGTTCAGGAGCGGGCGCATGCAGGCACGCCTCCGATCAGGGCCCCCGATTGGAGGCGCGCCACCATTTAATTTGCATGACATCTGCCAAGAAGCGCTGTGCGCTCCCTGTGCGGGTGGGGGGGGGGTGGATTCCCTCAGCCGAGAGAGTGCTCTTTCATGCCTGCGCACGATAGAGCGCACTCATCTCCCTGAGGCTAAGCGCAGCCTCAGGGAGATCGGCTCTAAATGTCAAAAAGATAAAAATAGAAAAATAAAATTTCCCTGACAAGTCCCCTCATGTGACACTGTCTATTCCCGTGTTCCCATCTATCTGCTGCTCTTGTCCTTCTAGATGGTAGTGGTCGTGGGTTTGGAAGGTGTTGCCTAGGGAGCATTGGTGAATTCCTGCAGTGTATCTTGTAGATGGTACACACTGCTGCTACTGTGCGTTGGTGATGGTGGAAATGAATGTTTGTGGATGTGGTACCAATCAAGCAGGCTGCTTTGTCCTGGATGGTGTCAAGCTTCTTGAGTGTTGTGGGAGCTGCACTCATCCAGGCAAGTCGGGAGTATTCCAGCACTCTCCTTACTTGTGCCTTGAAGATGGTGGACAGGCTTTGGGGAGTAAGGAGGTGGGTTGCTCGTCACATGATTCCTAGCCTCTGACCTGCTCTTGTAGCCACAATAGTCCAGTTCAGCTTCTAGTCAATGGTAATGCCATTTAACGTCAAGTGGCAATGGTTAGATTCTTTCTGGTTGGAGATTGTCTTTGCCTGGTACTTGTGTAGCACGCATGTTATTTGCCACTTGTCAGCCCAAGTCTGGATATTGTCCAGGTCTTGTTGCATTTGGACATGGACTGCTTTCAAACTCTGATTAATTTCAAATCAAACTCTGATTAATTCTGCTGGTTCCCCCATTGAGAAGGAGATGATGAACACTAAAAGAAGCAGAGCTATCTCATTCTCTTTGGCACGTAAGAAAATGTTCACTCTTAGTATGGACAATGTTGCGCGTTCATGAATCAATAATAGGCAGCAAACAAAACCTTTCATAAACAGAACGTAATAATTAGTTTAGCTTTCCATGATCTGCCAACACCAATTAAAAACAGGCAACCAGTTAGTTGATTTTTCTTGTGCCCACTGAGGCAGGCAATATTATCGGAGTTGTGCAATGGAACCTTTTTCTATTTTTGGCACTCATCATCACCGCCAAGCACTCCTGGCCTAGGTATAAGAAGGGAATATGCGGAATAAGCCTTTCTGTACTCTTTCCCATAACACGATGGATTAACCCAGTCTTTGAACAGTACCTCCGCTGAACCGGAGCATGGTATTCCTGTTCCTAACTGTCTTCACGACCTGAATGAAGATGTCAACTTTGCACCAAATTGTGTTCTAGCTGTGGGCTGAGAGCCAGCTCTACCAATTAATTTTTAGCACAGCGTTTATCAATTTGCCAGAAAATTGCCTGATCTTGTCTGCAAAGTAATCCTTATAGCACTCGGGGCCTTTCATGACTAATTCAGTGAAAATAAAAACACAAAGTTAACAGGCATGTCAACAGTATGTTTGTCATGTTGTAATGAAGTATATATCCAGAGTCACAGAAAGATTTTTTTTTTAATTAAAAAAACCTTGCAATATTTTTCACAGGTTTAATTCTAAAGCTAAATGAGAGACTATCAGAAAAGGAGTAGGGCTCCACCCGGTGCTGTGTCCTGTCAAAGATTCACTGTGACAGCGAGGGAAGTCTTACCAATCTGTTGATTTGAGAGTAAGGTAAAAATAATACTTTCTGTTCTCGTTTACAGGCTCTGCCCTTATATGTCTTCTGGTTTGAATAACAACTTTCAAAGATTTCCTTGTTTGTTTCCTGTCACTAACAACTTGTTAGTGTGGCTGTACAGAAGCCTGATTGGATGCCATTGTTGCATCTGGCACCATCTCCAGGGGTTTCCCAAGATTCTTCAGGTGCTTCAAATCCTCCTCTGGGCATTTTCTAACCCTTGAATAACTGCACCAAGTTCCATGTTGTGATCAACAAGCATGTTAGCATCACAAACCAATATGATATATATTTTTATATTGCTAACTGCCTTCCTGTAATGTTATTCAGGTTAGTCAGAGAATACAGTGCGTTAACATAATATGAGTCTTGTTGACATGGAGAAAATATCCAGGATATAAATTTGCCGTTTGCATGAAGTGTATTCAATAGACCAAATTTTTAATATGTTTTACAGCTAGAGTGAGAGAGAAAATGTAGCGTTAGTTGCTAGGAAGCTGCTGCAGGTTAAATTTCAGTTACCTATCAGCAAATATTTCATAAATGTCATTTTTTCAGTTAAGACAGTTAAAAACAACTGAATGAAGCATCTTGTTCATTGATATTGCCCATACACTGCCAAAAAATGGGGCAGAATTTTATGACGGGGGCAGGGCCGTAAAATGCAGGGAGTCGTTCAAAACTCCATTTACTTCAGCGGGAACATAAAATCCCACCAGTGTAAAATTCTGCCCATGGTTTCCATCAATAACAGTAGGGCAGATAATATTTATTATTGAAAATAACACCGCACTACATGTATTATTAAACAAAGTTGGAGAATCACAGTTAAAGAGTCATTACTGTAGAGAAGGAGGCCATTTGGCTGATCGAGTCCATCCCAGCTCTCTGTTGTACAACCAGTCCCATTCTCCCACTCTATCCCTGCAGCCCTCATTCAAGGGCCCATCCAATCTCCTTTTTAAATCATTCATCGTCTCTACTTTCACTACCATTGCTAGGTAGCAAGTTCCAGGTTATTACCACTGCTTAAAAATGTTTTTCTTCATAAATCCCCACAACCCGCATCTCTTGCCCAAAATCTTAAATCTTTGCCCCCTGGTCTTTGTACCATCAGCAAATGGGAACAGCTTTTCTTTGTCTATCTTATCTAAACCAGTCATAATTTTGTACATCTGTCAAAACTTCCCTCAATCTCCTTTGCTCCAGGATTTAGGTTCAACAAATCTATGACATTATTGGAGCTACCAGACCCCCTGGCAGCCCTGCTTCCCATCATATTTCTCAGCTTGCGTTAAGGCCAGGTTGGCCTCAGCTGAGCCCTTGTAAGAATCACAGTAAGAGTCACAGTGCCAATGACATCAACAAGCTGTGACTCTTACTCTTAAATTAGGCCATTGCTTACCTGCTGCGGAAGCTTCAGCTGACTTCCAAGTCTGTGAAGATAAGATGGCACCAGGCGAGAACAATATGACCTATAGCCCAACAACCCCTCCCTTGCACTATTCTCGTTGATCAAGGGAGGTTAAAATCTATCCCATTAAAGTTGCCAACATGTCATATTAGCCGTAACCTTATCCCACTGCTCTTTTACAATGCAAGTTCCAAAATATTTAAAGCATGCCTTATAAATGTGCGGTTAGGTCCGAAATGTATTTTTTGAAACTAGGTCAGAAATATTTCTAGCCATGGCAGATCATAAAAACACAATGGCCAGTGGGAACATAAAGTGAACATTTAGTTTTCTGGATAGATTAACCAATTGGATTGCATCTCATTGTTTCTATAGAGGTAAATGTACTTCACGCTTCCATTTAACAACACTTTTAAATGTTCTTGAAATAGCCATGATTCAGCGTCTCATCTTTGTATATTATAGCCATTGTATACAGTGCTTCAAATTGAAAATGCTGGCATATGAAGCTCTGACCACCAATGAGTCCATTTTATGTTCCCTTTCACCTTCTCAAGGGCAGTTAGAATGCCTAATAAATGCTGGCCCAGCCAGAGGTGCCCTCACCCTGTAAAAGAATAAAAAAAACGCTAAGCACAGCGTAACTCCTCCCTTTATCAGTCAACTGTTACTGGAAGTCTGCACTCAGATGACAGTGTTGCCTTAATGCTGGTGTAGGACACAGCATGTAATCTATTATGTAAGAATAGCCACAGGACTGGGTGTACTTTTCACCAGTATTAAACTTAAAGCTGAGTCAATAGAACATTTTGCTGCATAGACATTTTTGTGAAATGTGGTATGTGAAAGGCTTTAATGCTTTTTGTTTTAAACATGTAAACACATGCCGGTAAACATTTTTGCACACAATCCTTGTCAGTTCTATAGCTGCACATTTGTGGTATTGACTCTCTGGCTCCACAACAAATGAAGCAAACTGCTTGCTGGCTGGACACAAAAAGCTGAACTTGGTCCTCAGCCACACCAGAAGAAGGCTGTATAGAGGCAGAGAGCCAATTTTGTTAATTGTATTTCTGCTAGCAAGCAAGAAAAGTTGTGTTGGTGAGCTTTAAGCTGCAAATGGATCAACAACGGGGCATAGGGTAGCCTGGAATAAGACTGTTAGCAACAGAGTCAGAATGGTGTTGAATCAGTTAGAAATGGTGATCAACCAAACATTGGTCCATTGCACTGGAGCTCCATAAGACAAAGGAGCAGAAGTAGGCCATTCAGTCCAGTGATCTGATAATCTTCAAGTCCACTTTCCTGCCTTTTCCCCGACCCTTGATTCCCTTACTGATTAACAATCTGTCTATCTCAGCCTTGAATATACTTAATGATCCAGCCTCTACAGCCCTCTGTGGTAAAGAATTTCACAGATTGACTACCCTCTGAGAGAAGAAATTCCTCCTCATCTCTGTTTTAAATGGGCGCCACCTTACTCTGAGATTATGCCCTCTGGTCCTGGACTCTCCCACAAGGGGAAACAACCTCTCAGCATCTACCCTGTCAAGCCTCCTAAGAATCTTATAGGTTTCAATAGGATCGCCTCTCATTCTTCTAAATTCCAATGAGTACAGGCTCAATCTCTCCTCATAAGGATATCCCTCCATCCTCGGGATCAACCTAGTGAACATTCTCTGGACTGCCTCCAATGCTAGTAAATCTTTCCTTACATAAGGGGACCAAAACTGTTCATAATATTCTAGGTGTGATCTAACTAATGCCTTGTGTAGTTTTAGCAAGGCTTCCCTAGTTTTATACTCCATCTGCTCTGAAATAAAGGTGAACATTCCATTTGCCTTACCTATTACCTGCTGAACTTTCTATGCTAGCTTTTTGGGATTCATGTATGAGGACCCCCAAATCCCTCTGCGATGCAGCTTTCTTCAGTCTTTCTCCATTTAAATAATAATATTCAGCTCCTCTATTCTTTCTGCCAAAGTGGATAACCTCACACTTTCCCACATTATATTCCATCTGCCACATTTTTGCCCCATCACTTAACTTGTCTATATTCCTCTGTAAGCTCTTTGTGTCATCTTCACCACTTGCCTTCCCACCTATTTTTGTGTCATCTGCAAACTTGGCAATAGTACATTCATTTCCCTCATCCAAGTCATTAATATAAATTGTAAATAGTTGTGGTCCCAGCAGTGACCCCTGTGACACTCCACTAGTTACATGTTGCCATCCTGAAAATGCCTCCCGTATCCCAACTCTCTGTCATCTATTAGTTAGCCAGTCCTCTATCCTAATATACAACCCCAACATCATGGGCTCTTATCTTATTAAGTAGCCTTATGTGTGGTACCTTATCAAATTGGAAATCCAAATATATTACATTGACTGGTTCCCCTTTATCTATCCTGCTTGTTACCTCCTCAAAGAGTTTTAATAAATTTATTAGGCATGATTTCCCCTTCATGAAGCCATGCTGACTTTGCTTGATTGGATTATGTATTTCTAAATGCTCTGCTATTACATCCTTTATAATAGACTGCAACATTTTCCCAATGACAGATGTTAAGCTAACCGGCCTACAGTTACCTATTTTTTGTCTCACATGTGAAGCGTTTGCTGATGAGAGAGTTGTGAATCTCCCTGGCACAGATATCATTGCCAGTGACCTGGACCTTGTAGTGTCATCTCCTTTGGCTAGCAGCTGTCGAGATTCCTCATGCTTACCCTCCCATGAGGTGTAACAGCTCTCTCGGTGTGGTCTCCTGGCTCCAGCGCTACTCCCATTCAGAGCACCAAGTTGTGCAAGGTTCAGCAAAAGACAATGAAACGGGATATCCTTGAGGGTCATCTAAACCTTATCTTCAAAAGGCAAATAGCCTGCTTGGTGGTGGCCCTTGTAGTGAGATGACAGTGGATGTTTGAGTATTCTGCCTGTGCATTGGGGTTGTTACAGGTGTCACCAACCATGTCTTCAGTAGGTACCCCTTTCCCCCCCAGGATCCAGCCACAAAGGCATTCAGGTGACTTGAAGAGTTGAGGCACTTGAGACTGTAAAAGGATGAATGAGTTGTGGCAGCTTCCTGGAAACCACACACACCTGCATGGTTTGCTTATGGTGGTCATAGGTGACTTGAATATTCAGTGAGTTAAACCCCTGCCTGTTCATGAAGGTGCCTGACTACTCTGAGGGAGACTTGATGGCCACATGGGTACTTCAATAATCCCTTCCACTTGAGGAAATCCAGCCATAGCCCTGGAACCAACTTTTGGCCTGACTGACCTGATTGGTTGTAAACATGATATCCTGGCCAGCCCAATGGTTAGTCATCCATCACCTGCTTTAAGCAATGAAAGACCATTGACTGAACAATGCCACATAGCTCTCCAGATGATCCCTGGAACGAATACAGCTGAAAAAGTTGAGTGCCAATTTCACCTTTAATATAACAGGCATAGAGTGTCTGCCATTTCCCTTTGGCATCAAATTCTGCTCCAGCATACGGCACAGCGCCATCATCACCCACCTGGGGAGATGCAGTCTATAGAGATATTGGTGCTTAGGCATCTCCATGAAGCTGAGCTTCTGACAGTATTCCCTTTCAGCTGAGTATAGTGCCTTCTGTGATCATGAGGCTGTCCTCTTGCCCCCATGCATCCTCCTCAGCCATTTGCAATCCCTTCCTAAGCCACTGGAGCTCCCCTGTCCACTGCTCCATGTGGCTGCGGCCCCAACTCTCTGCTACTCTCCTCCTCAATAGAGGATTCAAACTCTGAATGCAGAGACCCCTTTGGCAATTGAACCCTTCATGGTGATGAGCCTTTGTGCACCGAATTCTGCCTCCAGACACCGCAGGCCCTAGCAGACACTCTTCCACTAGCAGCCCCTCCATTCTGGCCTTGGCCTCTGCAACGCCTCCAAACCAGCCAGCCCTCTCTTCATTGCAAAACAGCCTGCCTGTTTCAGCATACAGCTGTAAACAATGGTGCTGCTTCTTTTCACCAGCCACCTGCCACTGAGATCTTGCCTCCTTTGAGGAGTCAAGACACTAACCCTTCATGTATCATGTGAGCCCTCTTGCAAAATCTAAACACTAGGAAGGTAATTGACAATTGGCTACTTAATAGCTTTAATTATGTGCCTGCCAATGTTCCATCTAAGATTGAGTCTGGTCATCCGCATCTGGCGGTGAGATGATGTTTGTGGGCAGACTTGACCTAGCTGCATGCCATTTTACCAGTGCCCCCAATGGCACCTCCTTTTCCATTGCCACTGGGCTGGTAAAACTCTGCCCAGAGTTTGAAAAGGAAGACTCAATTTTCTTGGTTAAGTATGAGGTGATTTGCAGTTATGCACTTCCTTTGCCCATAGCGTTACCTATGTTTTTAAGTAATTTTAATTGGTTTCATCTACACGGAGCCACCAGATTTCAGTACAGAAAGGTTCCCTTGATTTCAAAAGCCCTAGTTCTGTATCCTTTCTGTTGCTGCTGCCATAACAAAGGGGGTCTTGCCTATTTTTGGAGGAGCCTTAACTTTTCAATGTTAATCTTTTCAGTTGTGCTGTGATGCCTATTTGAATATTTTTGCCATTGACTTCATTTTGACATCCAATAAATGCAAATGTGCACCACTTCCTCTTTCAGACACCACATCCCTCTCTCTGAATTCCATGCGGTTCAAGAAATTGTTAGTTCCCATTTGCTCGAGCAGTTCCTGCTAGAAGATTTTTCTTTTGTCTCGAACAATCTAGGCAATTGTGCTCTGATTATTTATTTGGACTATTTATATTGTCCTCTCCATAAATCATCTAACTACTTGGAACATTCTTTTGCAGATGATAAATGCCATAAAAATGTCTGAAATTGTAAGAAGTAATTGGCATGAACCAGCATCTAAAAGAAAAATTACGCATGAAACCGAGGACTGAAAACGAACGCTGCTCACCCCAATTTTAGGCCACGGCTGTTGTCTTTCAGATGATTGGTTAAAATGAGAAAAATTGCAGAAGGAAAGCCAAGTTGCCTTAGCATCCAAGGCGACATTCTTCTCTCAGCCAATACTATTGTAAGTTATCTTTACAATACTGGTGAGATTTGCTGTGCAAAAAATGCCTGTCATATTTACCTAAGTAACAATAGTCTCTGCAATTCAAAGCTTTCATTACGTGTCAATCATTTTAGGTTTTTTAATAAGGAGGGTGATTTAATGCAAAATCACTTCTTTCAGTGCTATACAAGATACCCACCATCTCCAAACTAATTGGACCAATTTCCAAAGCACTATGCTAGCAAATGCAGACTAGTAATAAGCCCCTTTAATGAAAGTCAACATCAGATCTGTGACGATGGGTGCAGTATCCTTCCATATAGACACTTCATTTACTAATATAACCATTTCATTTCAGAGCATATCATATTCCAATAATAGACACCATTCCACCAAGAAGTTCTTGCATTTGATTTGATGTGTCTCATTGCACTTTGAACAGAAGTAAAGATAAAAACAATTAAAAATGGTTATTTACAATTGTAATGTATCAACAGTACAAATACAATCTTTCATGTTCCATATTTTTTAATATCCTCTAAGCTGAATGAATTGTTAAGATCTTTAGGAAATGACATGGAACCCATTCATGACACTGATCACAGCTCACTCACAACCTTATCATCTGTTACTTTTCAGGCTACTTTACTGGTAGGATAGAAATTATATCCCTGGATGTTTAGAAAGGAAACCTTGCGGATGGAATTTTCCCATCCCGCCCACAGCGGGATTTGTGGCAGGCGGGAGCGGAGAATCCAGCAGCAGGCAAAAAGGCGGAAATCTCGTGGCGTAAAAACAGCTTGCCATTCTCAAGGTGGTGGGTTTATGGCGGGTCGATTATCCCGCCGACTTGTGGCGCGATTGCCATTTGCATTCATTAACATCATGAATGCCCATTAAAACAGCTGCTCTTCGGAATCTTGTCAGGCCTTCCTGTCTTACGTCACGCCAGCAGGATATTACGTCGGCCTCAAACCTGTTTGAAAAGGGGTGGCGTGAACAAGTCACACCTCAGTTCACTGGTAACTTTGAGGTGAGTGGAACATACATAGCCCACCTGCAATAGTGCTGTGCCAGTTTTTTAACGCTGAATGCCACACTGCTGGGGCTGTAGAGTTGGTCTGCACCTGCCCTTTGCCTACAAAGTGCCTCGAAGAACACCACTGTGCTGTTGTACTCATGCAGGCCTCCACTTTCAGAAACACTTCAACCGGTGGGTGGGTTGTGAGGCCAGGCTGGGGTTGGCGAACATGGGGTGGGACAACAGGGAGGGAAGGCTGTGGAATGGCAGTCAGGGGGAAGGGTGAACAGCACTCAATTTCTTGTCCTCTGGCTCTTTCCAAGGATCAACAGGTGACCTGTGCGGCATCTCTCAGTCCGCAACATATCGATGCATAAAGGAGGTCACAGATGCCTTTTGCAGGAAGGCCCATCATTATGTCAGGTTTGCTCTGGATGAAGATAGCCAAGCTGCGAGATTCACCGCCTTTGCCACCATCTCAGGTTTCCCCAGTAGGGTGCAATAGACTGCACTCATGTGGCTATACAGGCTCCATGGTAGCAGGCCCTAATGTTTATAATCCGCAAAGGCTATTGTTCCATCGATGTACAACTGGTGTGTGATTGCTGGAAGCACATACTGCACGTTTGTGCTTGGTACCCTGGGAATTGCCATGCCTCCTGCAACCTGAGTAACTCCCAGGTGCCTGAGATTTTCGAGGGACTGATACATTTGCAGGGATGGCTGATTGGGGATAAGGAGCACCCACTGAAATGCTGGCTGATGACACTGGTGCGTTGCCCTCAGAGTTGATCTGAGGAGAGGTACGATGCCGCTCACAGCTCCACACGCTCCCTTATACAGCAGACCATAGGGCTCCTGAAGATGTACTTCAGATGCTTGCACCACTCAGGTGGCTCACTCTAAAACACTCCCGACTGTGTTTCCCGCATCATCAGTGTGTTGCGCCCTTCACAATCTGGCAATGCAAAGAAATGAACCCCCAACTGAGGATGAACTGGAGGAGGGTGAGAGCTCATCGGAGGATGAATATCCTGAGGCTCAGGAAGGGCCTCCTCCTCAGGAGCCTGCTGAGGATCAGTCTGAGTGTGATCACACCATGAAGGAAGGAAGATGTGAGAGACGTGCCTGCGATATGTTAATTGCTGACAGGTTCCACAAGGAGTAAAATTAAGTGAGTGAATATGACCGTATCTCTCCTAGCCTTCCATGCCATTTTCTTTCATCTCAGGAGATGTCCACCCACTTGCAGCGAGAACGAGTCCCGCATTCACACTTGCGCGTTCTGGCCTCATGAATCTCCAGGCCATGATCTTTGCTTTGGTGCATGGGGCCCTGTGAGTGAGCTTACTCTGGGAATTGAGTTTCCCACTTAGAAACAAGAGTGATGCCAGAGAAGACGTTAAGCCTTCGCCGCCACCTAATAATGCAAACACTGCTGCGACTGAGATGTGGACATGCCGAGGGATCTCCTCCTCCCGTACGTGCCTTTTCTTTTACCATTACCACTGAGGACACACAAATGCCACTTGATTATCAATGCTGATGAGCTGCTCTCACTCAGTGATGTTCTTTGAGGAATAAGGGTTGGAAATGATTACATCGCACACTTCCATTAAAGATTTAAACACATCTCCCTGACATCACACAAGAGTGCAGAGACTAATTCAACTGAGGTTGCCACCACAGGAATGGGAATCTCACAGTGGGACACTACCACTGAGTGGGAGGAAGGTTAAACCTCGAAATGAGAGGATTCCAAAGTACAAAATCACAATGCCTTCAGTTGCCAAGAACATTCACATTACCATCAAATATATTAACAGAAGTGCAATTTCTTCACATGCCTAGCACACCCGTGACCCAAAAGCGACATCAGATTTTCTTCAGATGCTGCGGATGCTGGAAATCTGAAATCAAAACAGAAAATTCTGGAAAATCTCAGCAGGTCTAGCAGCAACTGTGGAGAGAGAAACAGAGTTAACATTTTGAATCTGTATGACCCTTCTTCAGAGCGGAAGAGAAGTGAAAATGTGATGAAATTTATACTGTTTAAGAGGGGTGGGGCAGGTGGAGCTGGATAGAAGGCCAGTGATAGGTGGGTACAAAGGAGGGATTGACAAAGATGTCATGAACTAAAAGACAAAGGTTGTGGTTGGTGCTAAAAAAGGTGCTGATAATGGCATGAAGGTAAGAAAGCAGAATGCGATAATAGCAGAACAAGGGTAGCACTGTGTGAAAGAACAAAATGGAACAAGTGACAGATGGCCCTATAGGGGATGGGGTGGGGTGTGGGGGTGGTGGTGGGGGAAAAAAGGATAGAAAATGGGATGGAAAGGGGGGATAAAAAGGAGATAAAACTACAGATAAATGAATAAAAATAAAAATAATTGGATAAAAAATAAAAATGAATGTAGAAAAAGGGGAATTTGAAAAAGTGGATGAGGATAGAGGAATGAGTTCATGGTCTGAAGTTGTTGAACTCAATGTTAAGTCCAGAAGGCTGTAAAGTGCCAAATTAAAAGATGAGATACTGTCCCTCCAGTTCGTGTTGGAGCTGGAGGAACATCACCTCATCACCGATCAAAGTGTGTGTCTCTGAGCTGGTGGAGAGTGCATGTGAATGCAGTGATGGTTCTTCCGGAGCTTCCTCTTCGAATGTAGGCTGGGGGCTCACACAGGTGCTGGACTGGCTTGAGGGCCTTGATAGGCTAGCGCCTAGAAAATAGGAAATTGAGTTTCAGTTAATGAGCATGAGCCAGATAGATCTGAATGGAACTCACTGTGAATGTCAGGATTTGTTGGAGTGATGGGACTGTGATCCATACTGGGTTGCTGGGAGAGGCCAATCTCCCCTTCCCCACAGGAACGATCCCTGTCCTCCCCAGCCAGCTCGACTGCAGCCTCCTCAAACTCACCGAGGGCAATGGTGTCGGCCGCCCCTCCCGCTATCTGCGCTCTCTTGCACCTGTTGTGTGCCAGCTTGGCCTGTATGAAGAAGAAAGTATTGCATGTGATAAGGGATGGAGCACAGGTTGGGTGTGATGCATGTCCCATGTATGATGAGCCCTCCCCAGAAGGGCCAGAGGATGGAATGTGAGCAACATGATAGATGGGCTGGTGGTGATGTGAAAGTCTCAGTGGGAGAACGAGTGTTGATATGTGTCCCCTGCTAATGGTTGTGTGAGGTCCCTGAAAAGAGTAGCCATTTGAGTGCATGATGCCATGATGAGAGTTTGATATTGGACGGAGTTGAAGGATGACTTGCCCTAGCAGAGTGGGTGAGATCATTCATCCTCTTCCTGCACTTGATGGCATTTTGGGCACAGTTGCCAACCACGCTGACCTGCTCCACGTCGGCCTCCTTGGCCAGAGAGGTGAGGCTGCTGTGCTTCCTGCAGCCATCCCTGGGATAGAGCACTTGCCTATGAGCCTCCACTCCTCTGATCAAATCCTGGAGGGCCTGGTGCATGAAGTGAGGTCTGCCTTCTTCTTCAGGCTCTCAGCCTTCTTCTTCTGGCTGAAAGACATATTTGGTGGGCTGGAGAAAGTGAGATTATGTTGGACTGGCCTTTAAATATGGTGCCCAGACCTTCAAACCCACCAGCTGATGGCTACGGACAAATCAGCTCCCAACCCATCAGGTGATTTGGACTGATAAGGGCCTTTGCATACTTAATGACCCTCCAAGCACAGAATCGGACATGAGTTCCCACCATTCCGGACAACAGGGTGGGTACTGCCAAAACCGCCCTTAGTCTCATAAATGGAAAATTCCGCCCCATGACCCTGAAATTCTTAAGTATCCATTCCACCAGTACCAGAATAAAAGAGCAGATCCAACAGATTAGCTTCAAGTCAGAGATCCCAGCCCAAACCTTAGAGATGGGAAACTTAAATGGTTAAGGTGGGTACATCATGCCAGCAAGTGTCCATCATCAGAAGCCACCCCAAATTTCCACATGGAATATCAGAGCAGTGCTGCACTGCTCCGGTAGTACAGAGGTGGTCTGATGAGGCTGAACCGAAATTCTCTCTCTTCACATTTGCTACACACAATGCAGCAATAATTGGAAAGGTAATTGGTACCCTCCACAATTGATTCCCTTTGTCTAACAAAGATTTGGGGTTCAGGTCCTCTGTAAGAATGGTTCCACTGAGAGATATGGAGTACACAAAAGGGAAAGTCCAAGGGAGCCCAGGAATTCCCTCAGAAATGCCCCTTGATGTGGAAGTTGTAAGGGTGTTGGAGGAGGAGGGAGAGAGCATTTAAATGATTTGATCATGGTCATGCCTGTTATAATATGCCTTTAAGGGATAGGAACATGACATTGCTAGAAAGGAAGTATCTCAAGCGATCCAGTTTTAGTTCCACATTTGCTTAGATCAGAGCACACACAGACAGCTCTGCTAATGATGTCTTCAAGCTTTCTGTCCATGTCTATCTGTTCTAATGTTCCTAACCTTAATAACTGAACCCCAAGGAACCCAATCCCTTAAGAGTAATTGATGCCTTTATATCATTATTAAAACATGACAGTGCTCTCCTCCCCAACATTGGAATTTAAAAGGCCATAGCAAATGGGGCAGAATTTAGGCATAACTTGCTTCTGCCTTAAATTCCTCTCATAATCCCTGCCAGAGTCTGAAATGGAGCTTCCTTATTTCCCCATTCCTAGCAATTTCATATAAAGACTTATACACCTTATGAGTTGGAACATGCCTTTACATGATTGAAAGAATGTTTAGTTCTTAATGGTCTACGTGAGAAATTCTGTTTATTGATTTAGATTTATGGACACATCTCTGACATCATCTCAATAGATTCTTAACACAATGTGTTGCTGCCAACTGTTAACTCATTTTAACCTACTTGAACTTACTGCCTGCTAACCTGCAGTCATAAAATGATCAATCACATAAATGCACAGATAGGTCATTATTGCTTTGCAATTTCCTCATCTGTGACCATTGGGATTGTCTTCACCTGAACCATGCTGGGGCCAGTGTTCAGGCAAGTTCTATAACTTGGTCAGTACAGAGGGCTTTAAACTAAATAGTGGGGGTGAGGGATCAAGTATGAGAAGATGTGATTAAGTAAATAGAGAAGAGAAGACAAGAGAGCAGGTTGCAATAATGCAAATGATGATCAAAACATGGTAGAAAGGCTCAGAGTGTACAAATCTAAGTGTGCACCAGCAGATAAGGCTAGCAGTTACAAAAATAGTAAAAAGACAGAACTAAAGGCTCTGTATCTGAATGCACATAGCCTTTGTAACAAAATAAATGAATTGATAACACAAATAGAAATAAATATTTATGATCTGATAGCCATTACAGAGACATGGTTGCAAGATGTCAAAGATTGGAACCTGAATAATCCAGGGTATATGACATTTAGGAAGGACAGGAAGATAGGAATTGGTGGAGGGGTAGCCCTGTTAATAAGGGATGACATTAGTACAATAGGGAGGGAGATTATTTTAGTTCTAGAGATCAAGATGTAGAATCTGTTTGGGCAGAGATGAGAAATAGTAAAGGTAAGAAGTCAACTGTAGGAGTGGTTTATAAGCTCCCAACAGTAATCACACTGTAGGACAGGGTATACAGGAAGAAATAATGGGAGCTTGTGAGAAATATATAGCAATAATCTTAGGTGATTTCAATCTACATGTAGATTGGATGAATGAGATTGGCAAAGATAGTCTGGGTGATGAGTTCATCGAGTGTTTTCATGACAGATTCTTAGAGCAGCACATTTTAGAACTAACCAAAGAGCAGGCTATACTAGATCTGGTACTGTGCAATGAGACAGGATTAACTAATGATCTCACAGTGAAGGTGCCCCTAGGAAACAGTAATCATTATATGATTAAATTTCACATTCAGTTTGAGGGAGAGGAGAGTGTATCTAACACTAGTGCTTTAAACTTAAATGAGGACATGAAGGCATGAAGACAGAGCTGGCTAAAGGAAATTAGGCTAAGGAGTAGGTCAACGGAGATACAGCGGCAAACATTTAATGAGATAATTCAGAATACTCATAAAATATATATTCTAGTGAGAAAGAAAGATTCTAAAGGAAGGGCATACCATTCATGGCTAAATAATAAGTTAAATATACTCTCAAATTGAAATAAAAATTATATAATTCCACAGATGAGTGGCAGATCAGAAGATTTGGACAGAATAAAAAGAACAACAAAGAATGACTAAAAGGTTAATAAGGTGGGAGAAATTAGAGTATGAGAGGAAGGTAGCTGGAAATACAAAAACAGATAGTAAGAGTTTCTACAGGTATTTAAAAAGGGAAAGAGTAAGTAAAGTGAGCATTGGTCCTCTACAGAGTAAGAATGGGGAATTAATCATGGAAAATAAGGACATGGCGGACAAACATATATTTTGCTTCTGTCTTCATTAAAAGGATACAAATAACATTCCAGAATAAGTGTGAATCAGGAGGTGAAAGAGAGGGAGGAATGTAAAACAATTACAATCACCAGGGAAAGGGTAATGAGAAAATTATCAGCACTAAAAGCTGGCAAGTCGCCAAGTCCTGATGGATGTTATCCTAGGGTCATAAAAGAAGTGTCGGCTGAGATAGCAGATCCATTGGTTTTAATTTTCCAAAATACCCTAGATTCTGGAAGGGGCCCATTAGGTTGGAAAATAGTGGATGTGACTCCACTATTCAACAAAGGAGGGAGGCAGAAAGCAGAAAACTACAGGCCCATTAGCTTAATATCTGTCATAAGGAAAATGTTGGAATCTATTATTAAGGATGTTATAGTGGGGCACTTAGAAAATCTCAATGCAATCAGGCAGAGTCAACATGGTTTTGTGAGATGGAAATTACATTTGACTAATTTATTGGAGTTCTTTGAGGGAGGAACAAGCAACATGGCTAAAGGGGAACCTGTGGATGTGCTATACTTAGATTTCCAGAAGGCATTTGACAAGGTGCACATCAAAGGTTACTACACAAAATAAGACTCCATGGTATGGGGTAACATATTAGCATGGATAGAGGATTGGTTAGCTAACAGGAAACAGAGAGTAGGCATAACTGGGTCATTTTTGAGTTGGCAAGATGTGACGAGTGGAGTGCCGCAGGGGCCTGAACTATTAACAATTTGCATCAATGACTTGGATGAAGAGAATGAATATACAGCTGCTAAATTTGCCGGTGACATAAAGTTAGGTAGGAAACTAAGTTGTGAAGGGGACATAAGGAGCTTGCAAAGGGACATAGATAGGTTAAGTGAGTGGGCAAAAATTTGGCAGATGGAGTATAATGTGGGAAAATGTGAACGTGTCCATTTTGGCAGGAAGGATAAAAGAGAAGCACATTACCTAAATGGTGAGAGATTGCAGAGCTCTGCAGTATATTAACTGGACAGAAACTGCTGAACACTGAGGTATAGAGGGATCTGGTTGTCCTAGTACACGAATCATAAATAGTTAGTATGCAGGTACTGCAAGTAATAAGGAAGGAAAATGGAATGTTGTCGTTTATTACAAGGGGAATGGAATATAAATTAAACGTAAGGAAGATTGTTACAGTTGTGCAGGGTGTTGGTGAGACCACATCTGGAGTGCTGCGTACAGTTTTAGTCCCTTTGTTTAAGAAAGGATATAAACAGTTCAGTTCAGAGAAGGTTCACTAGACTGATACCTGAGATTGGGGGTGTAATCTTATGAGGAAAGGTGGGATAGGCTGGGCCTTTATCCATTAGAGTTTAGGAGAATGAGAAGCATGCTTATTGAAACACATAAGATCTTGAAGGGACTTGACAAGCTGGGTGATGAAAGGATGTTTCCCCTTCTGGGAGAGATTAGAACTAGGAGACACAGTTTAAAAATAAGGGGTCTCCCAATTAAGAATGAGGTAAGGAGAACTTTTTCTCTCAGGGGGTTATGAGACTTTGGAAATCTCTTCTCCAGAGACTGGTGGAGGCTGGGTCATTGAATATTTTTAATGCAGAGGTAGAGACATTTTTTATTAACAAGGGAGTCAAAAGATATCAGGGTAGGCAGGAATCTGGAGTTGAAGCTACAATCAGATCAGCCATGATCTTACTGAATGGCGGAGCAGACTCAAGGGGGCTGAATGGCTTTCTCCTACTACTGATTCATATGTTTGTATGATCGTACTTCCACGCTCACTTCCAGTATGGGAGTTTGGGGAAGTGCTTCAGGAGCTCACACCACTTGCTCCCAGTCATGGCTGCTTTGTTGCAATTTCCCTTTGGCTGTAGCATGAGAGGATGATGGAGTATAGGCCGCCAAGCAGAGGACAAGCATACAGAGAAAGGAGGAGGAGAAGGTCAAGGGCTTTCAACAGAAGGCCATATCCACCTCGGATCTTCTGAGAACAATTCTCTAATGTTCACCCAGGAGCAGTGTGTGCCGCATCTGCGATTCACAAAGGAAATCCACACTGAACTCTGCCACCTGTTGGAATCAGACCTACAGCCGCAGGGCATGGTGAGTTCATGGCTGCCAGTGTATGTGAAGGTGACCATAGCCATGAATTTCTTCATGTCAGGATCCTTCCAGGCTGGAACAGGTGGCATGACTAACATCTCCCAGTTTACTTTTCACTGCTGCAGAGAGGTGACAGACATTCTTTATGCCAAGATAGTGAGAAGCAGCCAGAGCAGGCACATGGCTTTGCCAGGATAGGGGGCTTCCCCATGGTGGAGGATGCCAGCAATTGCACACACTTGGCTTTCCAGGCACTGTTCTCAGTGCTGAGATACACTGAAGCCACAAAGGTTGCCATTCACTAAATGTGCATTTGATGTGTGCCCATCATGCTGGTTAATGCTTGGCAGCAGTAATGATGCATTCCTTCTCCATCCATCCGCTCGCTGTTCCTGCAATCTTTCAGCTACCACATTAAACCACAATGGCTATCCACTGTATCCCTGGCTCATGAATCCTGTCTGCAAACCAACTACCAATGGTTATCATCTAAATAATACCAGCCTCGCTGTCATGAGAAACATCATAGAGCAAAGGATTTGGGAGCTGAAGCAATGGTTTTGCTGCCTCTACCCCTCTGGAGGAGCCTTTGGGCACTCACCAGAGTGGCTATCCTGATTCATTGTAATCTGCTATCCACCACAGCCTGGCTATCAGACGGCACACATCTTGTCCCCGGGGATTCAGCACGCACCTCAGGAAGAGAAGGTGTAAGTGGGTGGAGTTGGGGTGGGGGGTGGGGGGGGAGGGGTGGTGGGGGGGTGGAATTAGGAATAGGAGGCAGAAGGGAGGAGAAAGGCAGCCTTTGGAACAGGTTGTCTGTGAATGTGTCATTCAACTTGGGCTACCATGAATATAACCCCAAATCCCCATTGTTCAACCATTCCACACTTCAACATCCCTTACAATCATAGCACCCTCACAATCCCTCACAATAACAGCACTCTCTTAGCCCCAATGCTGAAATAAAAGCCACCACTAAACAATCATCACATACCAACTTTATCCAATAAAAGATCCAATATTCAATGTTCTACAGACCATCGTTCACTCCGTTGGCGCCAGCGTTTCAGATGCCTTTGCCTGGTCCATTGCTCTTATGCAATTTTACCCCAGTGGCTGCAGCATGGCTGTTGGAATGCTGCTGACTTTCAGTGGGGGAGATTGAAATTGTCTTGCAGGATGCCCTTAAGCAACTCTGGGCCTTGAAGGCCCAGCTTTGGGCTGCACCATTTCAGCATGGGAGTCATCAGTCTGTTCTGGTGAGCCAACAGACAACAGCAAGGGTAACTGTCAAAGTGGCAATTGCTGGAAAGCGAATGCTGGCACCCTGAGAGAAGGCAGCAGGTTGGACTTCTGAAATGGCTGACCAAGTAGCACAGAATT
Source organism: Carcharodon carcharias (assembly GCF_017639515.1). Lineage (NCBI taxonomy): Eukaryota > Metazoa > Chordata > Chondrichthyes > Lamniformes > Lamnidae > Carcharodon > Carcharodon carcharias. Next base: position 169,539,042 of record NC_054473.1, read on the forward strand.
TACCAACAGGTGTGTTGACCTGGATCAGCTCCTCAACATATCCTATGAACAGCTGATGCAGTTGTATTGTGCCCATCAGCGTAGGTGTGTGAACAGGGGCCTTCGCCGCAAACAGCAACCCTTTCTGAAAAGGCTGCGCAAAGCGAAAAGAGAAGGAGCTATTGCCACTCCACCTTAGCAGGGCCTTAGCAATCTGAGTAATCTGCTGGAGCACAAATTCACTGGATGACTGTGAGACCCTGAAACCCCCATTGAGCACTAGTAATCCAAATATCCAAGGTAATGCTCTGGGGACCCAGGTTCAAATCCCGCCACAGCAGATGGTGGAATTTCAATCAGCCAAAAGACGGCTGAAGGCAATGGATAGTGCAAAGGCAATGGGCCCTGACAACATTCTGGCATTAGTCATGAATATTTGTGCTCCAGAACTTGCCATGCCCCTAGCCAAGCTGTTCCAGTATAGCTACAACTCTGGCATCTACCCGGCTATGTGGAAAATTGCCCAGATATGTCCTGTACACAAAAAGCAGGACAAATCCAACCTGGCCAATTACCTGCCCGTCTCGATCATCAGTAAAGTGATGGAAGGGGTCATCAACAGTGCTATCAAGCGGCACTTGCTTAGCAATAACCTGCTCACTGATGCCCAGTTTGGGTTCCTCCAGGACCTCTGAGCTCCTCACCTCACTCCAGCCTTGATTCAAACATGATAAAAGAGCTGAACTCCCGAAGTGAGGAGAGAGTGACTACCCTTGACATCAAGGCCTCATTTGACTGAGTGTGGCATCAAGAAGCCCTAACAAAACTGAAGTCAATGGGAATCAGGGGAAAACTCTCCACTGGTTGGAGTCATACCTAGCATAAAGGAAGGTGGTTGTTGGAGGTCAGTCATCTCAGCTCCAGGACATCATGGCAGGAGTTCCTTAGAGTAGTGTCCTCGATCCAAATATCTTCAGCTGCTTCATCAATGACCTTCCTTCCATCATAAGGTCAGAAGTGGGAATATTCACTGATGATTGCACAATGTTCAGCACCATTCGCGAATCCTCAGATACTGAAGCAGTCCATGTCCAAATGCAGCAAGACCCGGACAATATCCAGGCTTGGGCTGACAAGTAGCAAGTAACATTTGTGCCACACAAGTGCCAGGCAGTGACTATCTCCAACAAGAGGGAATTTAATCATCGCCCCTTGATATTCAATGGCATTACCATCACTGAATCCCTCCACTATCAACATCCTGGGATTCAGAAACTGAACCGGACTAGCCATATAAATACTGTGGCTACAAGAGCAGGTCAGAGGCTAGGAATCCTGTGACGAGCAACTCACCCCCAGCTCCCAAAGCCTGTCTAACATCTACAAGACACAAGTCAGGAGTGTGATGGAACACTTAGCACTTGCCTGAGTGAGTGCAGCTCCCATAACACTCAAGAAGCTTGACACCATCCAGGACAAAGCAGACGGCTTGATTTGCATCAAATCCGCAAACATTCACTCCCTCCACCACCGACACACAGTGGCAGAGTGTGTACCATCTACTAGATGTACTGCAGGAATTCACGAAGGCTCCTTGGACAGCACCTTCCAAACCCATGACCACTACCATTTAGAAGGACAAGGGCAGCAGATAGATGGGAACACCACCGCCTGGAACTTCCCCTCCAAGTCACTCACCATCCTGACTTGGAAATATATCGCCGTTCCATCACTGCCACCGGGTCAAAATCCTGGAACTCCCTAACAGCACTGTGGGTGTACCTACATCACATGGACAGCAGTGGTTCAAGAAGGCAGCTCACCACCACTTTCTCAAGAACAATTAGGGATGGGCAATAAACGCTGGCCCAGCCAGCAAAGCCCACATCCTGTGAAAGAATAAAAAAAAAAGCCATGGCAGCAGTCTGAGCCTGCATAGTTGGAAGCTGAGTTTTCATGATCCATGTAAGATAAGACTAACTTGCTGTGACATGTGTTTCAGTGTATGATCAGGTTTTTAACCTTACAGATAGAGTATTTGACCATCACTTAAATCTGCAAGGAATCTGTGATTGCTGCGCCATTTATTTTAGCCTTGCAATTAGCATCCATCTTAGCATTAGTTTGACACACAGACAAAGGCCAGGATTTTATGGCCTGCCCAGATAGGACTCACCATGGGGCATTCAGTGACCCAGCCAAAGGTACATTGACTTTCAGTGGACCAGACGATGCCAGCGGCGGGCAGAGCTGGAAAATCCCCGCCCAAAAGGTCAAAGTTCTGTCGTAGCAAACAGGCTATTTTAACACAAAGGCAAAATCCTGAAGCTGCTGGGAATCTGAAATAAAAACAGAAAATACTAAAAATATTCAGTAGGTCAGGCAGCATTTGTGGAAAGAGTTAACGTTTCAAGGCAACAGTCAGAACAGACTATTACAACACATTGTTGTCTGTCTGTTCACAATGAGCATTGAATTGCGTACAAGTTCCAAATAAAACTAAGCAATGAATTCAGTAAACATGTGCCTGCTTGTATTTGAGTGGCCATGGTAATTTCAGAGTGAGAAAGGAATGTGTTTTGTCCTTTGAGATTTATATTTTTCGGTATCCAGACAGTGTCTGATTTCGCACTGATTTAGATCAAATCAGCCAGTACTTTATTCACAGATCTGAAAAATAAAATTCAACAAATAAAATCATCGGTTGGAAAACAACATGCAGACTCTAATTGTACTGACCCAGCTGTTATATGTCAACTACTTCCTTCTAGTTATGTGTGAGCATCAGTTATAGGCCTAAAATAGGTGCGTCGTTACACAGTGCTGTCATGTTAATAATCTCCCAATATTTTTAACTATGTTATTCTCCTTTCTGTGGTGTATAAGGGATGGGGCTGGTAGGGCAATATTCCCACATACATTAACAGCCTCCAGGGTGACCAAGCTGAAATGTTGGATTAGCCCGTGTTTAGCACAAGACCCCACCTTGTTCAAGGAGCTGAAGCTTGTGCTAGGAGTGGCCGTCCACAGAATCATTAAGCAGTTGATTTCCACTTAACTTGCCCACTCGATAGTGAGGCTGCTTAGAATTTTGGTGGCCAAATCTTGACCTAGTGCCCTCTCTTAACAGCACTGTTTGGTAGTAAATTAGTCATTGCAGAGGATTTTGAGCACTTCTTAAAGGCACATCAGCTCAATTGCTGCTGGAGATTTGAAGATTTTCAAACACACCAGGAGACTTTCTAGGACACTTTGTCATGATGTCACCAACATTATGTCAATATTTATTCTGGAAATTCTCTAAGGACTTCATCTAAAAAGAGTGAGTGTTGTGTTACTCTAACTTAGTGGACACTTTATTGGAGTCACCAAGAGAGAAACAGTGCTTGTTCATTACCATCTTGTTAGGGATCCCCATTGCTCTTCAAGGGGAATCGAGGAAGGATGTGAGACCTGCTGCAAGAGTGAAGGACAGGAGGGTGAGGTGGGCTCCTTCCACCCTGTGGGCACAAGGTATCACTCCTCCAGCTCCTCCAATGCTATGCCCAGGAACCCACTAACACATCCCGATCACTCTCTCCCTGAGCCATTCTGAAACCTGCCATTGTGCGTCAGCAAGCCCTCTCTACATCCTCAGTGGAACCGGGTGCGTGTTGCACACATAACTGTTCCATGAAAATTTCACCTAATCAACACTAACTAGCACCTCCAGGGAAGTTCATATTATGGTAACCAGCAGTTAGGCCCATGATTGTATGTTATATCTAGGCTTTCAAACAGACATGTCTTATTAACACAGCACACGTTTACTGCCTGCTTTCACTCTGCCAATAAAATAAACCCCCAAGATATTTATTCATCAATCCTAAACAGAGAAAAATTACCTGTACAACATTTTGTGGTAATCTGAATTAAAATCTCAAAGGATAGAAACTCTTACAGCACAGGCCTACCAATCATAGCAATTGAGTAACAATCAACAAAAGGCTCCCAGAATAGAGTTTGTGTAGAATTGTGAGACTGTGATTGAGACATTTTGTTGCACTGACATGGACAAGCTCTGCATTACTTCCAACTTTTGCACATTGTCTACAGTGTCCATCTAGAAAATCTAGAACAGTTTAGACTCACACATCTAGCTACGAGTTCAAGAACGACTTTCTCCATCCATTGGAGAGATATGCGGAGTCTGTCATGATCAGCAGCATAAGAGAAACAGGAAAGGTGTTGAAAATCCATTTCTCCATTCTTTTCAAGCAATGGAGTTTCTCTAGACCCCTCTCCCAAACAGTGTCAGTGTCTGGAACGCTATCCTCAGTAATGAGAAGTTCAAAGAATGTGTTCATGTTGATTTTTGGATGGCTGATCAGCAGACCCATCACCCATTCAGGCAGTGAAGTGCTTCCCAGGATTTTGAGGCTGTGGGTTCATTTACACTCACCAGGTCAGCTATGGGATGCCAAATAGGCATCTGGGCACAGCTGGCCAGATTTGGGAAAGGAAGACTGGGTGGAGCACCCACCCAAAAGGTAAGGTGAGGCAGGGTTTGGGAGGTGAGAAGTATTGTAACTCCCATGATTAAGTCGCCTTGGTAAATCTTTGTTTCTTACATAACTATGTAATAGTAAGAGAGATGAAACCCCACATGATTAACTTCAATAAATGTTAATCAGGAAAGCATTTGGTATGATAGTGAATTCAAATGTAAGGACTCTGCTCTGTCTTGTGGGTTTGTCTCAGGGTTCCGTGGTTTCACATTCTAGAAGAGATCTTGCTGGAGGCAATGATGTTTCATTCAAAATACCTTTATTTACATCAGTAACTATTTATAAGGTTATATAACATCAAAACATAGCTACAGCTCTTTTCTTAGGTGCTTCTCACTCATCTTCTCTCAGTGAGTAACATCACCATGACATAGCTCCATTTGCACATGCTCAGTAGCTATTACTGGAGTTACCCTTTTACTCTACATCTCCCCTGAGTCTTTATTCCCATATTAGTATATGCACACCCACCTAGAGCCCTCCCCAAAGTCTCTGCTTTTGAAGGGATTTTCTCCTTGGTAATTTCATCAGTCTTCCTGAATCAATCCAGAGTTCTTCTGAGGTAATTGGGAATCCGTTCACTCCGAAGGCAGTTCTTGAGGGTTGTCGTGCCCTGTTTCCCTCATTTATGGTTCTGTAGGTGTGACGTTCTCCTGAGGATCAGGGTATGCAGCCCATCCTGCTAATGGTTTTCTGTCCATTGAAATCAGGGCAGTTCTGTTCCTTCGAATGATGCCCGACTGTATCTGGACCAGATATGATCTCAGTTGCTGTAGCTTCACTATTACAGTGCCTTCTCGCTGCTGGTCTCTAAGCCATATCATCTCTCCCCTTTTGAGAGTGGAAGTTTGTGAGCCCTGTGTTCTTGGTTAAAAGTATGGGCTTGACTTGCTTTGTAAGTTTCTTCCCTTTTTCTAGCTCAATCATGGTTTTTCACCATAACATTGGTATCAATGTGTGGGGAAGGAAAGGAAGCTGGGCTCTTTGCCTGCGGCCCATCTGAAACTTGCATGGGCGAAACCATTCTGAAAGGATGTAGAGCGGTAACTGAATAGACCGAGCTCAAAGTCGCCATTCATGCTTAGTAGGTCTTTTATAGTAGATACTCCTCTCTCAGTCTCTCCTATAAACCAATGGTACTTCGGTGAACTCATGAGGTGGACAAATCCATATGATGTTGTGAAGGATTGGAAACACTCATTTGCAAATTATGACTCATTGTCAGAGAAGGAAACGTCCGGAATGCCATGTGTGGAGAACATCCTCTTCAAGGAACTAATAACAGCTTCAGAAATGAGGCCATATATCTCATGCACCTCTATCCAACAGGAATAATGGTCTACTACTATGAGAAATACTTTCCCTTTGATTTCAAACAAGTCTATCACAAGGCATTCCCAAGACCTGGATGGGAAAGAGAAGGGTAGATGTGGCTTTTTCTGCTCTTCCTCTCTGTGACGGGCGCAGGACATGCAGTTGGAGACCATCTCTTGGAGTCAGTTGGAGATCATCACAGACCGTGAAATACCTGCCCACCATACTGACTGTTGTGCCCTTGCTCGACACTTGGTAATACTAGCATGTCCTTGGCGAATCTTTTGAAAGGCTTCCAGGTGGATAGCTCATGGTACCACCAATCGTTCATTGTAGACCAAGAGGTTGTCTACGATATTAATATAGCTAAGATGTTCAAAGTATTGCCTCCAAGGTGGTGTGGCTTGGAATGTACTGTGGCCATCCGTGAAGATAATATGTGCAAACTGGATGCACTCTTCATCTTGCTTTAGAGCCTCACAAAATTCTTACAACTTCTGCTCCATTGCTGGTAAATATTGAGTAGTTAAGGTCACGAAGGCTCCAAATTCCTCAATGAAAGTTTTTTCTTCTCTTACAGGATAAATGGTGGGTATCCATGACAGAGTGTCAGCCGTAGTCTGGTATTTACCCGGTACATACTCCGTGGTAGCATCATACCATATGAGTCGCAATCTGAATCTCTGGATCCTGGGTGGCATCTTTGCAATTTCTTTGTGTTCAACAAGGTTACCAGTAGCTTAGGGTCAGTTTCAATCTTAAATGCAGTCTCAGAATGCAATCAGCGAATTTCTCACGTGCCCAAGTCACTGTGAGGGCTTCTTTTTCAATGACCACATAATATTGTTCAGTGTTGGTTAAGGACCTTGAGGCACATTAAACAGGTCTCCTTGTTCCATCACTCTGGAACTGGAATAGGACTGCTCTCAATCCTGTTGCTAATACCATCGCCACAATCGTTGGAATTTCAGGATCAAAGGGGGCTAGGACCACTGAGGATGTTACCATCATTTTGATTTGTTCAAATGACTGCTGCTGATGCTCAGTCCAGCCTGGTCTTGTCGCAAAAGGCGCCAAGAGGTTCATTGACCTGTGTTAAGTGTGGTAGGAATTTACTTAGTTTGTTGACCATACCCATAAAGCTTTGTAGTTCAGCGATATTCTTGGCAGCAGCAATTCTTTTATAGCTTTCATTTTGTGTGGGTCTGCAGTGATTCTAGTTGCCTGTATGATGAGGCCTAGGAATTTTATCATGGGCCTAGAAAACTCACATTTGGCATTATGTGTCAAGCCAGCGCCTTGCAGCATTCATGAGACTTCTCTCACCCATTTGTCATGGTCTTCCTTCATTGAGCCATGGATCAATCATTGTCCATGTGGCATATGATGCCTTCCATGCCCTCCAGTATGTTGGACATCATCCTTTGGAAACTTTCCGGGCAGCCATGAGGCCAAACGACAGACAGTTGAAACAGTCCCCTCCAAAACAGCATAATGGAAGTGGTTAGGAGTTTTGACTAATGATCCAGTGGTAACTGCTAGAATCTGCTGTTGGCATCGAGTTTGGTGAAAATTGTACTCCTCCTAAGTTTAGCTAAGTTCTCATCTAACGATGCAATAGGATGTATTGCTCGTTCCACCACCTTGTTCAGATGTGTCAGGTCAACACAGATTCGGATGGAGCCATTTGGCTTTGGGACTGAGACCAAACCAGAGATCATCTGGTTGGTTTAGTGACTAGTGAAGTAACCCCTTGTTGAAGCATTGCTTTGCTCTCACTCCTGACTCTCTTCCGAAGTGGACATTGGACCTTCCTAGATGTAAATAGGCAAATGGGTTTTGCATCTGGCTTGAGTGTGATGTGCTACATGGTCTTCAATTTACCCAAGTCTCTGAAGAGCATGGGGAATTCCTTTCTAAATCCTTATCTTGTGCTTGTTTGTTGAATTCACCAACTTTCAGGATCAGCTTCAAAGCTAAGCAGGCTTTTCTGCTCAAGAAAGAGCATTCTTGATTCAGAATAATTTATAATGTTGCGGAGATTTTACAATCATTGCACTTTAATATTGCTTCAAGCTGTCCTTGAACACTTAGCTTGATTGTTCCCGCATCTTGAAGTTGAATAAAGGAAGGCTGCAGCAACGGAACTCTGTCAGATAAAACTTAGACGGCAACTCCTGTACCCAATTTGAATCCTAGGATGTCCGTTGACTGCAATATCAGCATTCCAAAAATGGCTTTTCACAGGATCACAGAATCACAAAGAGCAGAAGAGGCCCTTCAGCCCAAGGAATCTGCACCGACACTTGAGAAACACCTGACCTACCTACCTAATCCCATTTACCAGCACTTGGCCCATAGCCTTGAATGTTATGATGTGCCAAGTGCTCATCCAGGTACTTTTTAAAGGATGTGAGGCAACCCGCCTCCACCACCCTCCCAGGCAGTGCATTCCAGACCGTCACCACCCTCTGGGTAAAAGCGTTTTTCCTCACATCCCCCTAAACCTCCTGCCCCTCACCTTGAACTTATGCCCCCTTGTGACTGACCCTTCAAATAAGGGGAATGGGGCTGCTCCCTATCCAAAACAAAAACAGAGTTACCTGGAAAAACTCAGCAGGTCTGGCAGCATCGGAGGAGAAGAAAAGAGTTGACGTTTCCAGTCCTCATGACCCTTCAACAGAACTGTTGAAGGGTCATGAGGACTTGAAATGTCAACTCTTTTCTTCTCTGCCCATGCTGCCAGACCTGCTGAGTTTTTCCAGGTTATTCTGTTTTTGTTTTGGATTTCCAGCATCTGCAGTTTTTTGTTTTTGTTTTTTCTGCTCCCTATCCACTCTGTCCATGCCCCTCATAATCTTGTACACTGCAATCAGGTTGCCCCTCAGTCTTCTCTACTCTAACGAAAACAACCCAAGTCTATCCAACCTCTCTGCATAACTTAAATGTTTCATCCCAGGCAACATCCTGGTGAATCTCCTCTGCACCCCCTCCAGTGCAATCATATCCTTCCTATAATGTGGCAACCAGAACTGCACACAGTACTTCAGCTGTGGCCTCACCAAGGTTCTATACAACTCCAACATGACCTCCCTACTTTTGTAATCTATGCCTCGATTGATAAAGGCAAGTGTCCCGTATGCCTTTTTTTCCACTCCGCTAACATGCCCCTCCACCTTCAGAGATCTGTGGACACACACATGCTAAGGTCCCTTTGTTCCTCAGAGCTTCCTAGTGTCATGTCGTTCATTGAATACTTCCTTGTCAAATTACTCCTTCCAAAGTGTATCACCTCACACTTTTCAGGGTTAAATTCCATCTGCCACTTATCTGCCTATTTGATCATCCCGTCTATATCTTCCTGTAGCCCAAGACACTCAACCTCACTGTTAACTACCCGGCCAATCTTTGTGTCATCCACAAACTTACTAATCCTACCCCCCACATAGTCATCTATGTCGTTTATATAAATGTCAAATAATAGGGGACCGAGCACAGATCCCTGTGGTACGCCACTGGGCACTGGCTTCCAGTCACTAAAGCATCCTTCCGTCATCACCCTCTGTCTCCTACAACTAAGCCAATTTTGAATCCATCTTATCAAATTACCCTGTATCCCATGTGCATTTGCCTTCTTTATAAGTCTCCCATGTGAGACCTTGTCAAAGGCTTTGCTGAAATCCATATAAACTACATCAACTGCACTACCCTCATCTACACACTTGGTAACCTCCTAAAAAAATTCAATCAAATTTGTTAGGCATGACCTCCCTCTGGCAAAGCCATGCTGACTATCCCTGATCAAACCTTGCCTCTGCAAGTGGAGATAGATTCTCTCCTTCAGAATTTTCTCCAATAGTTTCCCTACCACTGACGTGAAACTCACTGGCCTGTAGTTCCCTGGCTTATCTCTACAGTCCTTCTTAAATAGCGGAACCACATTAGCTGTTCTCCAGTCCTCTGGCACCTCCCCCATGGCCAGAGAAGAATTAAAAATTTTATTTCCCTTTATATCTTCTAGGAGGATGATTTCCTGACTGTCAGGGTCTTTAAGTTCTTGAAAGAAGGTTACATTAACAGATTTCTCCTTCTGTCTTGTAAACATAGAGTTCCTGGAACAGCAGACCGCTTTAAAATGGCTTATCTTGCCACACCCATGCACTGAGCAATCTGGGTGGGGCATTCTTCTCACCGGTGGATCTTCTTCCCGCCACAGCACGGATATTGGAAAATGGCGGTTGCCACCTTTTTATGGCGCTTCCCTGGTTGCTGCCTTGTTATACTTTAGGTTTTACAACCCACAAATGACTTTATTGGGCTGTTCTTGTGGGATTTCCCTTGCACCCCGTATGAAGACTCTATCCTGCCTCTGCTCTTTGACCTGTCTGGCAAGTTGTACAGTTTTACGTAAAGTTCCAGAGATTGTAAAAGTCAGAGAAGTTTTCATCTAAATCACCTACGCCTATTCTACCTCTAATTAGGTCATCTTTTAATGTCCCGTGCTCACAATTGTCAGTTAGATGGTACAATTCATTGATGAATCCCTTAACCCTATTTTTGACTATGTCAATTACATTTTGTCCTTTCTATCACAATAATGCTATGGAGGTGGCAGTTTGAGTCACACCCTCATAGGAGGCTGTCTCTTCTTTCCACCCACTCCCACTGCCCTGCCACCCCCACCCATCAGGCCTGACTAGCACACCATCCGCGATGCTCCTGACAGCACATAACAAAGCGCTACTTGGTTTTTACTCATAAGACCTGAAGCATTGCTGTACTAGGTGAAATGCCTGCACCAATTTTGACATTGCTTAACCTGTCTGGGACTCTCTTTGTTTTGGAACGATTCTGGGAGAGGTAAGGTTCCCTTTTCCCACTCTGCTTGGTTTGCTGGTCGCTGGGCTGCCCCCATGTTTTGCGTCTTTGGTGTGGTAGCAGGGTTGGCCTCAATGTTCTTCACCTGCCTCCCTAAACTGCTGTTTTTCTCTTCAGGCTTCTCCTGCTTTTTTCTACTGTTTCTCTGTGGGTGTAGTCACTGCTGCCACCATCTGTTTGTCTAGGGATTCCTTGGTTTCTTACTCTAGAAGTGATCTTGCCGGAGGCAATGTTCTTTTGCTCAAAATACCTTTACTTACATCACTAACTATTTATAAGGTTAAAGAGCATCAGGACATAGCACAGCTACACCTCTCTCAGGTGCTTCTCGCTGCTCTTCTCTCAGTGAGTGACATCACTATGACCTAGCTCCTTATGCACATGCTCAGTAGCTATTATTAGAGTTAATCCTTTGCTCTACATCTGCAGACCCACTTTACTTGTGAGCTGCAGATATATCTTTCTGGAAATAATAACCTCTTAATAGACTGTTATGGTAACATCTTTGTACATAAGTGCCAATTTCTGTTTCTCAGATATTCCAAATTAAGCCTGAATTTTATTTCTCTTCAATAGAAGGTTGAGGGGTGATCAAATAGATGTCTTTAAAAATTGTGAGGAAGTTTGATGGGGGAGATGTAGAGAAGACTTTTCTTCTTGTGGAGAGTCCTAAACTATAAGATAGTTACTAATAAATCCAATAAGGAATTCAGAAGAAACTTCTTTATCCAGGGAGAGGTTTAAATGTGGAACTCATTCACATGGGGTAGTTGAAGCAAGTTGCATAGCCACATTTAAAGGGAAGCTTGGTAAGTACATGACAGAGAAATTTGTAGAAGGATATGCTGATGGGGTTAGATGAAGTAAAGTGGGAGAAGTGTCCTGCACAAACCAGTTTGGTTGACAGGGTTGTTTTTGAGCTGTAACTTCCATATAATAAAGAGCATTAACCTGTACAAACATTTCATACATCAACAGCCAGTGTAACATTCACATCTAATCTGCACCAGGCAAATTGAAGCCTTTGAAAAAAACAAACCGCCGATGCTGCCAGACCTGCTGAGTTTTTCCAGGTATTTCTGCTTTTGTTTTGAAATTGAAGCCTTTGTTTCATTTGGAGAGTGATGACAGCAAACACTCCAGTGGAAGCTGGGCTATTCCATGATCAAAGCGGCTTTCTCTGCTTGGAGCTTTAATAGGAGAGAGTTTTCTGCATCTGGACACTTTGCCAGCTTCTACAAGACCTAAGGGCTGGACTATATCTGCCATCAGCATTCAGCAGTATGATGCCATGAACTGCTCCATTCACATGACCAGACATTTTTTGTGATGACCATGCAATTCATTTACATTATGCCACTTCCTAAGAAAATATATCAGCTTTTCACATCAGCCAATTCTGAAACTAATAGATGGTGTGTAATAGCTATTTCAATGTGCTTGTACAACAAGCGAAACAAGGTTAACCCAGCCTCTGACATATTTCGGTTAATGTTAGTACCACATCTACTAAACTTTTTGCCCGGTTCCACATTGCACTCACAACATGGTTCATGTTTAACAGCTGCTCTCCTACAAATGTTATGTACAGTTTTAAACTTTGCTTTTAAACTAACAAAAACTAAGGTATTCAATTTTCTCAATCTTTTACAGAAGGGCCTTATTTTACATAAATATAATATATCTATGTAAAATATATTTAAGCACCAATAACATAAAGACAAGCGCAAACTTGCTAAGTCACATATTTTATATTTCTTGTCCCAATAGTTTTGTACAACATCAACTAAAACATGTATCTCTATTGTGCCTTTAACATTGTAAAAACACCCCAAGGTATTTCACAGAGTCGACATCATAGAAAATTAGAGTCACATAAAGAGATGTTAGGACAGATGCTTGTTCGAAGAGGGAGGTTTCAGAAAGCAACTTAAAGGAGAGAGAAGTAGAGAGTTGGAGAGGTGGAAAGGTTTAGGTTGGGAATTCCAAAGCTTCAGGCAGCTGGAAAGGCTTCTCCTGCCTTTTGCTTCTTTTTCTTTTTGGGTGTAGTCACTGCTGCCACCATCTGTTATTGTGGGTTTGTCTCAGGATTCCTTTGTTTCTTCCTCTAGAAGAGGTCTTGATGGAGGCAATGGTCTTTTGGTCAAAATACCTTTATTTACAATGCTAACTATTTACAAGGTTATAGAACATCAGGCAATGGTGGAGCAATGGAAATCTGGAATGCACAAGAGGCCATAAACCTAAAAATGATTGAGAACAAATGTGACCAACTTGTATCTTTTTCCTGATTTTTAAGCATTTCTGAGCCACCTTTGAAAAATGGTCAATAAAACCTTAAATAAAAACAGAAAATGCTGGAAAAATTCAGCAGGCCTGACAGCAACTGTGGAGAGAAAAACAAGGGTTAATGTTTCGAATCCAAATGACTCTTCTTCAGAGCAGATAAAATCTTAATTGTATTTTCTGCTATTTTCCCATTTTGCACTGTGGGATGGGAGACCCCACGGGAAAATGAAAACCTTCCAGATCTTTGTTCAAAGTATCAGACTATTAGGTTCTCTGCTTTTGGAGTCTGTCCAATTTGGGCACCCAACAGGTGAGACCTACTTCCAAACACCAGTGAAAGGGAATTTTAACTCCTAGGCAGGAAGCCAAGAGAACATTAGAGAGTCTCTAATGGTCTACCCATGGGAAGATTGGCCAATATAAACTGCTAGGTTCCGTTGCAACCTGTCAGCCAGCTGACAGCCTGAGACAGTGTAAAGAGATAGCTGGTGAATTGCCAGCAAGCTAAAACCAGGCTGCCGGCATGCAGTCTGCTAAATCAAGGGGCGTGGCTCTGCAGGCTCTCACAGCTGGAAGGAGGAACATAAGAACATAAAAACATAAGAAATAGGTGCAGGAGTAGGTCTTAATGCCTCTTAAATCTGTTCCACCATTCAATAAGATCATGGTTAATCTTCAACCTCAACTCCATTTTCTTGCCTGACCCCCAAATTCCTTGATTCCATGACAGTCCAAGAATCGATTATTCTAAGCCTTGAATGTAATCAACAACTGACTATCCACAGCCCGCCAGGTACAGAATTCAAAAGAAGCCAAGGCAGCAGAGGCCCAGTCTTTCCTTAAAACTTACCTTTCTGCACTCGATAGCCCATTAAAATGCCATCTGGGTGCCATCTATGTCATAGGGCCACAATTCAAATATATTAATGAGGGTCCCACCTGAGTCAGGTACCTTGGAAACCGCAAAAGCATCAGGGTTACACCTGCACTGAGGTACAGAGGATCAGTTTTATCTCCAATCATGAGTGGAAGAAGAAACTACACCATACAGCTCCTCTAACCCAATGGCCAAATAAGGGACCTAGAAGACATTAACAACACAAATGATCATAAAAGTTTCCCATATGTCCCAAATGTAAGTAGGGTGGAAAAAAATGATCACTATACCTAATCCTCATATTGGCCTCATACTGAGAAATGATTGCTGGTACAATATTTTCATTCATCTTTGGTGTCCCAAGCTGTAGGCTGCAGGAGCCTTTGCACAGCCTCAGGTTGCTTTGTTAATCTAACAGCTATGATCCTTTGATTTCAAGACTTTGCTGAACTGAATGTGATATTGCATACTTCTGGTTGTTAAGGCTGCCCAGTTCGCATTTTTCCCCATTTTTTTCACTCACCACCAAATGTAATGTCCCACCTGGAAAAGTATGGCTGTCTTAACTATGGAATTCTCCTTTATTGCTGTCAATGATGCTCTGCAGTCAGCTGTTATAAGTAGACTCATGACTTTTCTCTCCCCACTTCCTCTCCTTGCTAGATGGTCAGCTCGTCTCTGTCGGCAACTGCAGCCCACCAAGAACGGAAGCGGCTTGCAGTGTGAAAGAAAACCAGTCCAAGTAGTGTGCAAACCTGAGACTTAAAAGTTACTATCTTCAGAAGTTAAGCTTCCATTTTTAGATCATCCAGTTTGCACACTGGAGTCCATAATACCTGCTCACAGATTGGATGACAGCTCTGTTGATTATGGTCATATCTATCCTCCAAAGCTAATCCTATGCTCTGTGATTGATAGAGAAATAGTACTTTTGGAATTCAAGTGACTGATCCAACTTCTTACTTACTATTAATTTTAACTTTTTATTGGGCTTCATTCATTGAGTCTCTGCTTCAGCGATCATAATTGTAACGGTGACATTTTAACTAAGATTCAATTCTAAAGTATTTTCAAATAGTTTATTCATTCATCTGTGAAAAAGCAACATTAATAAACATCCAGTAATGTTCACTGAATGGTCATAAACATTCATGCTTCTCTTATAAAATGGCCTCAATTTAGGGAGCCCAAAGCAAAGGTAATTCACCATTGATATTTTATCATTGGACATTTGGATAGATGGTCACAACTTTCAGTACTGAGGCAACTTGTTGATGACAATGTGCAGTTTATATTGCCAAATGAGGCAGGTCCCTCTGATGCATGTTAGGATGGAATTTTATGGCCTCTCCCCTCAGCGGGATTTTCCAGTCCCACTGAAGTCAATGGACTTCTGAACGCATTTTACGGCCGCACCCTGTCGAGACAGAGCCATAAACCTCTGCCCTGTGAGTCTGGAAGGGAAGGAGCTATCCTCTATTTATCTATCCATCCATCCATCCTTGCAATCACACAACATCTTGGCTCAGATAGATATCTTAAATTTGTAAATGAAAACATTGATGCTTCTAGAGGCAAGTAAGTTTGTAAATTATTTGCTAAATATATGAAGGTTGTATATGGATCTTTACCAGGATGGTAGACAGGAAGATCACAAGCTTCACACGATCCTTTGTGCTCCATCATGACTAATGCCACCGGCAAGGTTACCGCTAATTGACAATCTCCCACAGACCACAAAGCTACGCATTCAACTGGGATGGTTCACAATGTGGAATTGAGGAGTGTCCAATTTGTGTTATACTCTTTCATAGTTTGTGGGTTTTCATTATGTCCTTATATGCTTGGTCATCTTGCCATTTGCAGCACAACTTCTTTCTTCTTGTAACTAAAGACAAATAGATGAAAATGGAAAAGTTCAACACTGGTAATGACAGCATCCCTTAGGGAGCAATACAAATGACAGTGGCATAAGGGACAAGTCATCAGATCTCCTGTAAGTGATCCTTCAGAACCAATTGATTGGAACTGCGTTT
This sequence comes from Carcharodon carcharias, assembly GCF_017639515.1. Taxonomy (NCBI): domain Eukaryota; kingdom Metazoa; phylum Chordata; class Chondrichthyes; order Lamniformes; family Lamnidae; genus Carcharodon; species Carcharodon carcharias. Next base: position 169,554,962 of record NC_054473.1, read on the forward strand.
ACCATAAGTGTCTTAGTTAAGAATAGGTGCCTAAGGAGCAACGCAAAAAACTTTCAGAAAGACATTCTGTCTGACACAGCCCCTCTTCCCACTGAAAAATATTTGGTCTAAGTCTCTCCATTGCTCCAATGACCAGGGATCAGAATTTGGGTCAATGGAAATCTCCCCACTCTCCACCCCACAGCTGATTTTCTCTGTTGACCCTGTGCTCAATACCCTATCTCCATTGACCAGTGTTGCTACCCCACAGGTGAATCTACCCCTCTCCTCAATTGATCATAAAATTTGACACTGCATGCTATCACTCTGCTCTACTGAGCAAGCACCACAACACTGACCTACAATGTGAGCCCTAAGCTGCACCTGACCCATCTCCCACCCTGCCGAGATCCAGACCTGGTGGGGGGGCCAGGGTTCTCCCCAACACCTTGTGAGAATTTGTTGGGCTGACACCACCTTTTGTTCTGATAGTTCTCCTGCCTTCGCTCTTTTTCTCCCACCCCTCCAATTCTCTCCATTCCTCCACCACTTCCCCAAAATGTTGAACTCCTATTTTTTTCATCCTCCTCTCTCCTCATTGACTGCCTTCCCCATCTACTTTCCCTTATCCCTTTAGACCTCTTCTCCATTTCCCTGAACCCCTATATGGGTCCAGATACCTTCTACTGCTTTTGATCGTGCTTGACTTGAATATTGCATTTAACTTTGATTTATGAAACACCACTGGGAGTCATACACCTGCTATGTTTTATTGTGTTCTTAGGCATTTTATTCTCCTTATTGCGCAGACATACCCGCAATGATATACCCACAGTGACATACCAGCAGTGACATACCCATAGTGAATCACTCACAGCGACATACAAACAGTGACATACCTGCAGTGACATACCCGCAGTGACATACCCGCAGTGACATACCATCGGTGACACACCCACAGTGACATACCCTACACTGTGACATACCCGCAGTGACATATCCACAATGATATACCCACAGTGACATACCATAAGCGACATACCCACAGTAACATACCAGCAATGACATACCCACTATGATATAACAACAGTGACCTACCCACAGTAACATACTAACAGTGGCATACCTGCAGTGACATACCTGCTGTGATATACTTGCAGTGACATACCCACAGTGACATATCCTAGTGACATACCCACAGTGACATATCCATAGTGGCATACCTGGAGTGATATGCCCTCAGTGATATACCCACAGTGACACACCCACAGTAACATACCCACAGTGGCATGCCCACTTTAACAAACCCACACTGCCATATCCTAGTGACATACCCACAGTGACAAATCTCTGTGACATACCCAGAGTGACACACCCAGAGTGACACCCACAGTAACATACCCACAGTGACATATCCATAATGATATACCAGCAGTGATGTACCCGCAGTGATATACCTGCAGTGACATACCCATAGTGACTTATCCAACGTAACATACCCTAGTGACATACTCACAACCATATACCTGCAGTGACATATCCACAATGGCATATCCAGTGATACATCCACGGTGACATACCCACAGTGACATCCACAGTACCATGCCCACAGTGACATGCCCACAGTAACGTACCCACAGTGCCATATCCTAGTGACATACCCACAATGAAAAATCTCAGTGACATACCCAGAGTGACACACCCACTGTGACACACCCCAGTAACATACCCACAGTGACATATCCATAGTGATATACCAGCAGTGATGTACCCGCAGTGATATATCTGCAGTGACATACCCATAGTGACTTATCCAACGTAACATAACCTCGTGACAAATCTCAGTGACATACCCAGAGTGACACACCTACAGTGACACACCCACAGTAACATACCCACAGTGACATATCCATAGTGATATACCAGCAGTGATGTACCCGCAGTGATATACCTGCAGTGACATACCCATAGTGACTTATCCAACGTAACATACCCTAGTGACATACTCACAATCATATACCTGCAGTGACATATCCTAGTGAAATACCCACAGTGACATACCTGCAGTGATATCCCCATAGTGATATACCAGCAGTGACATAACCACACTGACATATCCTAGTGACATACCCACTGTGATATACCCACAGTGATTAAGCGCAGTGAGATACCCACAGTGACATATCTACAGTGGCATACCTGGAGTGATATGCCCTCAGTGATATACCCACAGTGACATACCCACAGTAACATACCCACAGTGACATGTCCACATTAACAAACCCACAGTGACATATCCCAGTGACATATCCCAGTGACATATCCACAGTGGCATACCCATTGATACACCCTCAGTGATATACCCACAGTGACATGCCCACAGTGATACACCCACAGTACCATGCCCACAGTGACATACCCACAGTAACATACCCAGAGTGACATATCCTAGTGACATACCCTCTGTGATATACCCACTGTGATTAAGTGCAGTGACATTCCCACAGTGATATACCCACAGTGATATACCTGCAGTGATGTACCCACAGTAACATATACACAGTGACATACTTGTCAATGGTTCCTAAGCCCATGTTCACTGGACCAATGTTCTACACTGTTTTCTTTTTCAAATTGTTGTAGCAATACTTTAAGATTTTCTCCTTCATTAAATTCGCTATATTCTAACCTTAAGTAAAATACTTTGTTTTCATTGTATTTGCAGAATGCAGCAGGTACTCATCATTAATTACATTCATCAGGTTAAAATAAGCAATAAACAGACATTTTACTAATTTTCAGAAGGATCCTCAGGTCTCTGCACATATTGACAAACGATCTGTTTACTATACAATTATCAGTGTCTAATCCTTCACTAAAAGTACTAAAGAGAAAAAAATGACCTCTACTTGTTTTATTTACCATCACTTTCCATTTCCAAGTTTCACTGTCGACTGTTTTCAGGAGTATGATTCTTGTGCTGTGAGTTGATGAAAACCACATGTCGAGCAGACTTGAAAAGAATTTTGGTATTTAATGCATCTGACAAGTCTTGGGATACGATTGTTAATAAGTTCTGTAGTCTAAATGGTGCACAAAGATCTCTGGCCTTTCCAAAACCTCCCTAAGGCCATCTTATTTTAGTCAAATGTTTCCATTTAACTTACAATTGACTCTGTTCTGTAAAATGTTTTCTCCACAAGAGCCTATGGCCGAGAAATTCAATGACACCACTCTTTTTTGAAGGCATAAAACAGGCGCTGAGCATCCAATAGTCACATGCCAGAATTGTGAGCCTGTCAGGTTGGTGAAGGCAGAAAAAGAGCCCAAAACAGGTACTAAGCTCCTCAAATATATAAATTAGGGGCCTAGTACCCAGTTAAAGAATCCAATCATTAAATTAATCAGTGATAAGGCATCAGGCCTGCTCTGCTTTGTGGCTCCCAATGGCCACCAACTCTGCATAAGTTATACAAAAAATTGTTAAAACATCCATCCTATGGACCCAAGAGGAAAATTATAGTTAAAGCAAAATTATAGTCAAAGCCTCTATTGTTTCTTTCCTATTCCCCAGCATCCTTTAGGATCCTCAGATGTAAATTTTCAGGCCCATAAGAGCCATGTGGCACTTACCCCCTGTAGGGTACCCCAATCTGCCATCCTGGTACTTACCCAAGGGCTGCTTCTGATAAGGTAGGCATCGAGGTTTTCACTGAATATGGTTTGTAAACTGGCCCAGGCCAAAATCTGCCTCTCAGTACCATCTCCGACCATTGGGAACAATTTAACATTGTTTACCCCATCAAATTCCCTCATAACCTTGAAGACACCACTTAACTTCCACAGGTCCACTGAGAAAACGTTCAACTTTCCAAGGTTCTCTTCAAATGTGTAGTCCATCACCCCTGTAAACATTCCAGAAAATCAACAAGTTTCCTGTTCTTTTATATCCTTTCTGTAAAGGGGTGCCATAAAGTTCACATAATCCTAAAACTGAGACCTGTCGGCTAGTACAAAATCAACGTTACCTATGTTCTAGGTTTCTAAATAAATAAATACCTTGCATTAATAAACCACATTTCATAAACTCTGGACATCACAAAGTATTTTGCAGCTAATGAGTCATTTTGAAGTAAGGTGACTATTGAAACATAATACCCAATTTGTGCACAGCAAGAACCCACAAATAAAAATGGCATATGTGATCAGATAATCTATTTTTCCTTTTGGTGGAATGGGTTGAGGGATAAACGTTGTTCAGGATTCCCTGCTCTTCTTTGACTAATGCAATGTTTTCCTTATATCCACCGGTCCTCTCGTTACTGACATGTCTGTTAATATGTAAAGCGATCTGCCTAAGGGCAGCTCCTCTGCTCATTTCTGCATGCCTCACAGGTCTTGCACTTTCCTCGTCAGTTGCCCAAAGGAGCCTCCCATTTTCAATTTCAATGCTTGTAAAAAGTTTTCTTAATTGCCTTGGTTTTTGGTTAGCTTTTCTAATCGCTTTTCCTATAGCTTTCCTATAAATTCTTTACATTTGCCTTTGTTCCCATTTCCATTATTTGCCAAATAAGCATTAAATAATTTTTTGTTCCAAATTTGAATACACCGTTCCTATCCGTCCATGGAAGCAATGATCTCAATATTTTATTTTTTTCCTTGCTGGAATATAGTTGATTTGTTTACTTTCCATTTCTTATCTAAATACATCTTTATTGCAAGTCTATGTGGCGCTTTCCCTTATTCTATTGAGCTACAATTTGTTTCTCTTTTCAAAATGAGAAATCTTAACCTCAACTTTTCTAGTTTTTTTTTATCCTTACAGTGATCCTAATTGTGCTAGATTACTGTTTCTCAAATGTCCTCCTACATTTAAGTTGCCTAATTGTCCCACTTCATTCTTCTGAACCAAGTCATGTAGTTCTTTGATAAGTGATAGGTAACTAGTTTAGTGAAAAATCTTCATGGTTGTCAGTGCTGAATTGTCATGACAATACAAATAAAAAAAGTAATCATAATTCATGATGAAATTACAGACAACCATTGAAATAAAATTAAGGCATAAATAATAAAATGATTACATAATTATGATTATTTCAACATACAAATAACTACAATAAATTACAAAATTGAAATGAGAGTTCTACTGCCTCCACATTTTGTATTAAAGTCCACAGATCATATGTTGTCAGGTTCATTAAATTCACAATCATTTATATACTATTTATGCATTTTATAGAATAGGGGATTGGGCTGTGTCATAGCCTATTCATTCTATATCTTATTTGTGGAATGGTGTCTTTTCTCTTCAATTCCATCACTCTTTTTCTTCCTTCATTGTTGGTGTAGCAATGTATTGAATGAGAAAACAAACCTGGATGTACTGAAAAGATCCATCCCTTTTCCCCAGAAACATTTGCCCTATCCCAGCCTACTTTTGGAGAGTTAAGGCCATTTTTAAATCTATTTTAGTGCTTGTTGCATTTGTTTATAATTGTCATTTTCAATCTCCTTTCCACTGTTTAGGGATCTATAAAATGCTCCTGATAGTATTACCAGGACCATGCAATTCCTCAGTTCAATGCAGAGAAATTGTGTTTAAAACTATTTCCTCATTTAAATCTGCTTTATAACCTCTTTACGGCTCAAGATTTGATTTGATTTTCTCACAGTAAAATCTGATAGCCATCCTTCTAGTTCTGACATCCAATGTTAACTGGAAATCTAACAGATTTCAGATATGATGAAAAATATACAAATCTGTTCTGATTCTTGCAGGTCTATTTTGACTTTTGGGTGGCTAACTGATGAAGCACACCAGCCAGATAGGCATAACAGCAGTGAAGTGAAGACCGCCACTTTAGTTAAAATTGGACCACCCTGACTGGCAGCAAGGTTAATGCAAGAGAATCACAATCTTAAAGGAGGGTCCCTGAAGGAAGGGTAGATGCCCAGATTTTATTTATGGGGCCCGGAAGACAACAAGGTAAAATTGGGCAGGGTATATAGTAAGTAGATGAGTTTCATGCTCACCCTACAATTGAATTACATATATCACCTTAACTATTTCAAGCACTGTTTCCTCCTTAACTCTTTCTAAGAATTTTTACCTTCTCTGTCTTTTCTTATTTCCCTACCCCCTGTTTCCCACCATTCCCTGTCCAGTTATCAGCCAGAAAGAAGTATGCAAGAATGGGTTTCATTTGGTTTGAATTGTATCTTCTCTGTGGGGATATGTCCGCCTCAATGCTCCATCCGAGGTTGTGAACATATCAAACAGAATAAATCTGTTCCCAGCCATTACCCTATTCCTGAATACAATGCCTCAACTAATAGTTATTCAATCATTGGGAATGTACAGCATCGCTGGGAAATGGGAGTCTTTTCTTAAACTGACATTAACTCATGCATATATATATATATATATATATTCCGGTGGATATGGAACAAGAATAATTGGATAAAGAGGCAACTTTGTCTACATAATAGTGTTTATCACTTAGAAGGGCTGATTGCTTTTATTTCTACCTTTGGAAATCTTGCATCACCAATTAAGATTGATAACTATTATTGGTTATGTTTATTATTGGAATACTAAGGCAATGTATAGCGTAGGCATTGTCAGCCTCTAGAATGCAAAATGCTTGCTGCCTGATTAAAATGTGAAATATATGATGGGGATTTACATCTGAGGGAGTGGCAGCTGTAATAAATTACAAGGCAGCTGAGACCAGTTCAGCCTCAAAAATACAAAGAAATGACATGGAGTTTTAATAAAGTACTACCATGCCATATAAATAAGTTGCTTTGTGCAAAAGAGAATAATTTTTAATCATTTTTATCTGTTAAGTTTAAAAAAATGTTGTGAGCAGTGGAATAACATGTTTTTGAAAATCAAAACACTTTGAAGCTTTGAATTGGTATCGGAACACAGATGGTAACTTTCAGATAAGACATTAAAGTGAGGCCCCATCTGCCTTCTCAGATGATGTAAAGCACCCCATGGCATTGTCACGACTTGCTGGGGATAGTGTGCTGTAATTTCAAGCCCCACTGTTCCCCGAGCTGCGACAAATGTGAAAAGTTTGACCAAACCACCAGATTGCCCCAGTTCTACCTAACTGTTTAGTTCAGGTTAACAGAATGCAAGCACCAGTGTTGTAAACTTAATAGCTAAATAACTGTTTATTGAACAAATTGTCTTTAACTAGTGGCAAAAAAAACTATAACTTAAACCCTACCCCCTTCTTACAGCCCTATACATACATACATGGCACATAAGACACACAAAGCAGGGATTTTAAAGGTGGGATAAAACAGTTCAATAGCATCAATCAGAGTACAGGATTCGATGGGTTGATTTTGATTGATGTCTTTCAAATTACTTTCAGTTCTTGTTGATGACACATGATGTCTTCCAGCACTTTCAGTATTTAATTCACTGGTTGAGAACTTGCTTTTCAAAGTCTCCAACAGTGGTTTTCCCCTTTTCTTTTTAACAAGGCTTTCCTCAAAGAGATAGTGAGCAGGTTATAGAGATATGAGGAAAAGAGATTTTACATGTTTTCTCTTTGCAGGCCAGGAGCTTTCTACTGCATTGTTACCACACAAAACCCTGGTCACCTGGTCAGGAGCCAATTAAAATGCTGTTGTCCAGGACTCATTTCCGGCACCATTCTGTCTTTCATAACACAATCTGTTCCAGGACTACAACATTATATATATCTCTCATCCTGCTCCAGTGGACATGTCCTTTAAAATGCAGCCATTGTAATTCTAATCCACAGTCCAACGGAAAATTAAAAGATATGTTCTTTACAACAGTCCAACAGAAATAAAAAGATATGTTTCTTACGTGCCTCCACCCTTAAAGGAGATGAAACGCCATTTCAAAGATGCGTTTCATCACAAGGTATGTGACACATAGACAACAAAACATGAGACTTACTTTCATTCATCCTTCCTCTCCCTTATACAATCTTATATAGTCTTCAGCATTTCTAACCCCTTTAAATTATTTTAGTATTTTACACCCGGGACAATGCATCCAGGATCACATTATCTTTACCGGCAATGTGAACAATCTTTACATTGAATGGTTGAAACAATAGACTCCATCTAAACAGTTTTGCATTTTGAATTTTAAACTTTTCAATGAACGCCAATGGATTATGGTCAGTGTAGATTAGAGTTTCTTAGTATCGTGTCAGACATAAACTTCAAAGTGTTGAAGAGACAACAACAATGCTGGAGTGTCTTTTTCTATTGCAGAGTACTTCCTCTGATATTGATTAAGTTTCTTGGAAAAGAACCCCACCGGCTTCTCTATCCCTAATTTATTATCTTGTAATAGGACTGGACCTACCCCAAGTCGCTAGCATCAATTGCCATTTTAAAAGGCTTGGTAAAGTCAAGGGCGGCCAACACTGGTTCATTTATTAAGATTGCCTTCAGCTTTTCAAAGGCTGCTTGGAAATCTGCCGACCATATCACTTTTGCCTGTTTTCTTAACAAATTGGTGAGAGGTACAGCTATTGTGCTGAAATTAGACACAAACTCCCTATAAAACCCATACATTCCCAAAAATCTCAGGATTTCTCTTTTAGTTTTAGAAATGGGAAATTCTATTAGAGCGTTCACTTTTGCTGTTCTTGGCAACACTTGTCCGTGTCCAATGATGTGGCCTAAGTAAGTTACCCTTGCTTTTGCAAATTCGTTTTTGGCCATATTAATGATTAATCCAGCCAACTGCAATTGCTTAAATGGGTCCTCTAATTGCTTTATATGTTCTTCCCATGTGTTACTATATATTACAATGATATCTAAATAAACCACAGTTAGGTACTTCAGCTATGACTTGATTCATAAGTCTCTGAACTGTAGCTAGGGCATTTTTAAACCCAAATGACATGACTAGACATTGATACAACCCACTTGGTGTAACAAAGGCAGATATTTCTTGAGCCCTTGATGTTAATGGCACTTGCCAGTACCCCTTCAATAGATCAGTTTTAGAAAGAAATGAAGCGCTGCCAACCCTATCAATGCAATCTTCTAACCGAGGAATTGAGTATGAATCTGTCCTCGTCACTACATTCAATTTCCTGTAGCCTATACAAAATCTAATGGATCCATCTGGCTTAGGAACCAATACCACAAGTGAACTCCAGCCACGTTGGCTAGGCTCAATCAATTGATTGTCCACCATATATTGGATCTCTGTTTCTAACTGAGCTTGTTTTTCTGGGCTGAACTGATAATGATGTTTTATCGGCACTGAGTCTCCTACATAGTACATCCCGGTGTATACTTACAAATTCCCTTATACTTCCAAAGTAACCTTATTAGAACTTACCGTGGTCCTTCCTCTAAATACAAGAACACAATGTCTAACTGTCCCAGTATTGTCGTATTGGCTAGTCGAGTTGTAGGAGGTTCGCTTTGGGCATTGTCTGCTTCTCCTTCTACCTTGCCCTTATTGTCTCTGTCATCCTCCACCACTCCTACCACCTGGCACACTTGCTTTGTGTTATCATCTTCTTGGCGATGATATTGTTTCAATATGTTTATGTGACATAACCATTTCTTCTTCCTACACTCAGGAGTACCTATCAGATAAGCCACTTTGCTAACTCTCCTAACTATCTTGTAGGGGCCACTGAGTTTTGCTTTCAGGGGTTCACCCTGCAAATGTAATATTACCAATACTTCATTCCTGCTTGGAAAGTTCTCGTTGTAGCATGTTTGTCTGCCCATTCTTTCATTTTGGCTTGGGAAATTTTTAAGTGCTCTTGTGCTACTTTACATGCTCCTGTGAGTCTTCCTAGAAACATGGACACACAATCCAACATGGAGGGTTTGTCTTTCTGCTTTAGGAACTTTTCCTTAATCACTTTTAATTAACCTCTTATTTCACGACCATGGATCAACTCAAATGGATTAAATCCAGCAGATTCATTTGGAGAATCTTTGGTAGCAAATAGTAAGAAACCTAATCCTTTGTCCCAATCCTTTGGGTATTCATGGCATTAGGCCTTAATCATGGTTTTGAGAGTCTGATGATATCTCTCTATAGCTCCCTGCATCTGTGGGTGATAGGTGGTAAGCTTTAGTTGTTTGATAACCAAATTGCTGATTATGTCTAGGAAAATCTTAGACATCAAGTTAGAACTTTGATCAGATTGTATTTCAATTGGTAGGCCATATGAGTGAAAAACTGAGTTAACTTCTCAACTACCACCTTAGCTGTAATTGTCCTTAAAGGAATAGCTTCTGGAAACCAGCTTGTCATATCCATAATTGTAAGGATATGCTGATGTCCTGCTTTCATTTTGAGTACTGGTTCTACACTATCTACTAATACCTGACTGAACAGTTCTTCAAAAACTTGTATGGGTATTAAAGGTGCTGGTTTGATTACATGTTGAGGTTTACCTACTACCTGACATGTATGACACATTCTATAAAATTGCACTATGTCCTTATGAAGTCTTGGCCAGGTAAAATTCCTGCTTATCGATGCTTGGGTTTTCTGTATTCCTACATGTCCTGCCATGAGGATTTCATGTGCTACTCATAATACCTCCTTTCAATATTTGGGTGGTACCACTATCTAATGAACAACCATCAATTCCTCATCCGCAGGTCTGTGAGGGTGTCTCCACTCCCTCATCAGAACTCTGTTTTTAATGTAATAGCACTTCACAACTCCTCCAGCCTTAGATTCAGTGTGAGCTGACTGTGCTAACCTGTTTAACTCTGAATCTGCTTTCTGAGAGCGGAATTTTCCCAGAATTACACCAAGTGAGATAGTGGGTGGCTAAAATGGAGTCCCAGCTGCCGATGAAAATGATGGATTTTCACGTTGTATCATCACGTTGTCTCATCGTGGTATGAGCTTGCCTCATTATTTTTTCAGTCCTGTGAAACACGCCATTTCGATGGCGGGTGGGATCTCATTCGTCCGCCCACCATCACCCTGCTGTTGCATCACACCAGCTGCCATCTTTAAGAGGCAGCCGCTACCAAAGCGCTCATCACCACCAGCTCACCGCTGCTGTCCGGGAGACACGGCCAGCAAAGGGAGAAAGACTGCAGCCTCCTGCTTCAATGTCAGGTCTCTTGTGCAACTGTTGGATGCCATGGAGGCCCGCCGGGATGTGTTCTACCCCCGTTCTGGCCACAGGATGGGCAGCAATGTCACCAACCCAGCTCGGGAGGCAGTGGCAGTGGTGGTCAGCACAAATGCCCTGCAGAATAGGACAGCCACCCAGTGCTGCAAAAGGATGAATGATCTCCTCCTTTCTTCCAGGGTAAGTCACTCTTTTCATCACACACAACTCACACACTCACAAATTCATCACACATCTACAGGGCACTCACTCACTCACTGCCAGTACAAGGGGCATCACCATTTGCTCTTTCACACACACCATCATTGTCCTCATCCTGTCCATGGGACCGCTCACCACTCACAGGGGCCAGGCATACTTATCATCTGGCTCGACAGGCGTTCTGATACATTCTCCTCTTCTCTATCCATGCAGGACAAACTGGCTCACAACAGGAGGGAAAGGTCTCAGACAGGTGGAGGGATGCCAGAGATCAAAGTTCTGACAGAATTCAAAAACAGAGCCATCCAGCTGGCCGGAGAGGATCTGGACCAGTCCTGTGCTGACGGTGAGGTCAGCGTTGCTCTACCAAGTGAGAATCCAGCAGTGCAACATCTATCAGACAACCATGCTGTGAGTGATGCGTCCTCTTTCACAGGCCACTGCCATGCACTAATTATCTCCCCTTGCTTTCACAGGCACATCTGCCATACAGCTAACAGAGACCAAGACGCAGGGCCTCCAATCAAGTCCCAAAGAAACCTCTGAAGAGGAATCTGGAGGCACCCTCCCTGAAGTCCCATCACAGCGCTCACCCACACCCTCCACCAATGCAGAGACACACATCTCGGTGGGACTTAGCTTTAGAGTAGCCTTGGGATCACAATCTGATGAGCACATCACACTTTCTGATCCACAGCAGGCAGAGGCAGGGACTTCCCAGGTTCCCGGGACTTGGAGGGCTGCTGGAGGCCAGAACATTGCTGAGTCCGAGTCAGATGATGAGCCTCTGGACTCAGTCATGTCATAGCTGCTGGAGCTGCAAAGGCAAGCTAGGGAACATCAGGAAGGGATGTCCGCTACACTCCTCAGATTGCAAAGCACAATGGAGGAGTCCATCAGGCTGAGGTGATAGCACCAGCATTGCAACTCACCAAGGTCAACATTGGCAGGATGGCAGCTGCCACGGAGACCTTAGTCCAGGACATCACTCCTGCACTGCTGTGTGGACTTAACTCCATCACTGATGCCATTGTTGGCCTCCAACAGTGTTTACACAAGAGGGGTGCTGGGCAGCTCGATCTCACTCCAGCTACCCCTTCCACTCATGGAGTCAGGCAGCAGTCACCTCTGAAGCTGGCCAACATTTGCTCCTGGACATCTCCCCAACCCTCACAGCAGTCGCCTCTGGTGCCAGGTATCAGCTGCCCGCCCCCCCCCTAGCGCTCCGAGGCCCGTGAACAACAGGCGAGCTGTGGAGAACGCTGCTGCTCACTCACCTCAGTTCCCCCAAAGTGAAGGCCGCCAAGTGCACGTTGCCTGTGTGCTGTTGCAAAACATGCCGGCGTGCTTTCCCACCAACGTGGGTGGACAATACGGCGGGGTTCCAAGTGCCTGGCAGAATGGCTTTTTAATTATGTGCTAATGTAGTACAATTAGCTCCCCACCGACTGATGGAGAGAAACGCAGCCCGCTATTGGTGGGCTGAGCGAATGATTACAACCTGCCTTCATGATATCGTGAAGCAGGTCACGCCACATTTTCTGTACACACCACCTACCGCGCCCATTGCTAGTGATCTCGAAAAATTCCACCTTGAGCCTCAATTAATGAAGACATGCCAAACACTTCTTTTGAATTATTCTCATCCTTAAAAAAGGTTTTGGCTACTCTAACATCTGCTCATGATATTACTTTGATCTCTGGTGATGGACTTTGTTCAGCCATTGCTCTGGTCACCACAAAGGATGGTAAAATACCAGGAACTTGATCTTGTAACTGCTCTGTCTCTTTAGCCTCTCTCAGACTTTCTATAATTATGGGTGAAGCTATAACCTTCACTCCTGCCAAATCATCCCCCAGTAATAAATCAATTCCATCCACAGGCAATTTCTTAAGCACTCCTACAACCATTGATCCAGACAACACATCACACTCCAAATGCACCTTGTACAATGGAACCGGGTTATATTCTCCACTTATCACGTTTACCAATACTTTAGCTTCCATTGAACTCTCTGGAGGGAAAACTAAGTCCTTCTCCAGCAAGAGAGTTTGAGTAGCTCCTGTGTCCCTTAATATAGTTACGGGTTTAGCTGCATCTATTGATGAAAAAGGAATTATCTTTCCTTTAGACAAAAACCCTTTATATCGCTCATCTACCTTATTCACTTCATCTGCATTCATAGCTGTGTTTACCTCCTAACCCCTGTTTGTAGTTAAAGCTACAATTTGATCAATGGCATTTTCTTTTTGAGTTCCCTTTTCGGACTTACTCTTACAAACTCCAAAAAGTCCCATGGGCTTCCCTCGCAACTTCCAGCATTCTGAACAGATGTGTCCCACTTTTCTACAATGGAAACTTTTAGGCCTTTGAGTTTCACCTCCATCCTCAGTGCCTGCCTTCCTGATCTGGATAGGAGATCTCAAGGTATTCCCAGCTATCCATTCTTTACCCTGGCTACTTGCCTTCCTTTCAATCTCCCATTTATGGAAGTGATAGAATGAAGGTTTAATTTTAATGGGTCAGCTCATAATCATCAGGCGTTACTGCTACCAATCCAGCAGTTGCAACCCTTTGGTCTTCAACATGGGTTCTTATTACAGAAAGTAGGGGGGGTTTAAATTCTTCCAAGAGAATGGTTTCTCTGAGAACTTCATAGGTGGTTTCAACTCCTATTGATCATATCTACCTGTCAAGACTACTTTGCTTAATCCTTTCAAATTCAATGCAAGTTGGCCCAGGCTGTTTCCTTAAATTTCAAAACTTTTGTCTGTAGGCTTCAGGGACCAACTCATATGCACTCAAAATGGCCTTTTTTCACCACATCATAATCCCTACAATCTTCCTCTGACAGTGAAGCATAAATTTCCTGTGCTCTACCTGTCAATTTGCTCTGCATGGGCAATGTCCAGTTTTCCTTCAGTCATTTCATCTGTTTAGCTCTCTTCTCAAATGAAATAAAGAATGCGTCAACATCTCTTTCCTCAAACTTAAAAACAGCCTGCACAAATTTAAACATCTCCCCACTTGATTGTGATCTGGAAATAAGTCCTGCCTCACTTCCTGGTATCTCTTTTCTATCTGCCAGCATTCTAAGCTGGAATTCTCTGTCTCTCACTTTTTCTCTTTTCTCCTTTTCTAATCTCACCATTTCTAATTCCTTTTCTTGTTTTCTTTCTGTCTCCTGCCTTTCTGCCTGTTCCCTTTGGAATGCTATTTCTTTTCTGCTGCCTCTAGTTCCATTTTTTTTTTCATTTTCAACTGGATTTGAGCCCATTCCAATGAACTACCCCTTGGAGAACTTCGTCTCTCAGGTTTTCCTTCCAGTTTTAAATGCTGTGCTATCTGTTCGAGTATCTCTGCCTTCCTAGCTTTAGCAGGCAATCCTCTAATTTACTTTCCAATTTGATTAACCTGGCTTTTTGGATCCCTTGTAAAATTGTCAGGAACATTTCTTCCACTTGTAGGAAAGCTTTAGTAGTTTCCAGTGCCATCTTATTTTGATAGTACAAACCTGGTGTTCATTTTTAGCTTTTATTACTTACTAAATCTATATCCAAACCATTGTCTTTTGTTCCAAAATATCCCAGACCCGATTCCCCAAACTTTGTCATGACTCTCTGGGGATGGTGCACTGCAATATCAAGCCTCACTGCTCCCTGAACAATGCCAAATGTGAAAAGTTTAACCAATCCACCAGATTGCCCCAATTCTACCTAACTGTTTAATTTAGGTTAACAGAATACAAGCACCAGGTTTGTAAACTTAATAAATATATAACTGTTTATTGAACAAATTGTCTTTAACTGGTGGCAAAAGAAAGAACTACTAACTTCTAACACTATAACTTGAACTCTACCCTCTTCTTAAATCCCTATACACACACACATATGACACATAAGACACACAAAACATGGATTTTAAGGATGGGATAAAACAATTCAATAGCACCAATCAGAGTACAGGATTCGATGGGTTGATTTTGATCGATGTCTTCCCAAATTCCTTTCAGTCCTTGCTGATGACATGAGGTGGTCTTCCAGCACTTTCAGTATTTAGTTCACTGGTTGAGAACTTGCTTTTCAATATGTCGAACAGTGGTTTCCCCCTTTTCTTTTTACAGGGGTTTCTTCAGAGAGAGAGAGAGAGCAGATTATAGAGATATGAGGAAAAGAGATTTTACATGTTTCCTCTTTGCAGGCCAGGAGTTTTCTACTGCATTGCTACCACACAAAACCCTGGTCATCTGGTCAGGAACCAATTAAAATGCTGTAGTCAGGCAGCTCCCTTGGTCCAGGACTCATTTCCGGCACCATCCTGTCTTTCATGGCTCTGTTCCAGGACTGCAACATTGTATATACCTCTCACCCTGTTCCAGTGGACATGTCCTTTAAAGTGCAGCCATTGTAATTCTAACCCACAGTCCAAAGGAAAATGAAAAGATATGTTCTTTACAACAGCCCAATAGAAATAAAAATATATTGGCTATAAAGAGCTTTAGGATATCCATAGATTACAGAAGGCACTATACAAATCCAAGGGGAGAATTTTCTCCCCGTCAGGCGGGCAGTTCGGAAGCGGGCGGGTACGTAGCTGATTGCTGCCCGCGTTCAGCTGCGTGACACCATTTTGCGTGAGTGGGTCAATTAAGGCCCGTCTAGCGTGTTCTGCATCCAAAAGCACTTAGCACTACCCGAGCAGGCGGGGGGAGGAGGAAGAGTCGGGGCCTGTGCACTTTCACGCATGCATGCGAAAGAGTGCAGAAATCTCCTAGACGCACGGAGCTGCCTCAGGGGGATTAATTTGATTTAGAAAACTTGAAAAAAAGAATTTTAAAAATTATTCAGACATGTCCCCTCATGTGGCAGTGTCACATGCGCTGGAACGTGTCAATGAATTTTACTAAAAATTTATAAGCCCTTCATGAAATCTCATCCCACCTGTGGATGAGGTTCCATGAAAAGTGTGCAGGCCGTCTGGGCTCTTCGCCTGCTCGCCAACCTTAAGGTTGGACGGGCAGCTCTGTTAATTATTTCAACTGCTATTTAAATGGCCTTGATAGGCTTTTGACAGTTCGGCAGGCGTGCAGCCGACTCCGATGCGCGTCTGTCGAACTGAAGATCAGAATGACACACACTGACGTCACGACGCACACCCAACTTCACCGCACATCATTTTACACGTCAGTGAGCGAGCCCCGCCCCCACACGCCGACCAGAAGATTCAGGCCCAAGTCTTTCCCTCTCTCTTTTGTTAGTGTTTGGTTGCTAAGTGCAGATAACAGTAAGGAACGGAGCTATACAGCTGGACCCACTGACAGCTAAAGTGCTGCTATTGGCAGCACTTGGGCTAGGGAAATGGGAAAAAGAGCCAAAGTCTCTCTCTCCTGATTGCAATCTATTGACTGCTGTCAAAAAATGCACATATGGGTTGAGGACAGAATCAGGCTCAGCTGTGAGGTCTCCACCCCCACAGACAGACACAATTTTGAACTATGGCTACTTGGATGTGAAACACTGAAAGACAGCCAGCACATGTGGAGCTGTACACCATGTGTCAGCTGCGGAGGGGTCGAAATATTAAGGAAGGAGATAAAATCAAAAAAAAACAAAATAGAAGTTAATCAATAAAGGATGACTCAGAGTTTCACTCTTTCAACAGAGCAATGCAAAATGGCTTGCAAGGGATTCCAGCTGTTCATATCCAGCTCATGGTATCTAGACAGGGAAGTATTTCTAAGCATCTTGTTCATGTATATAAACGTTTGCAGAAAACATGGTTTCAAATTTCACTTTTAATTATAAATGGGAGAGTGCCAGTTCTTTTTCCATGGTTAATGATCCACTAATAAATTGTAGGAACACATGGCTTTGACTTGTGTAATTCCTGAGAATGTGATTTTACTAGCAAGTCCTAATTGCTGTGGGGAACAACCTGGAAATTATCCTATTTTCCATTCTGCATATTGTTACGACCACATGAGAAGGGGTAAAATTGACTCCCCTAGTTGACCACTCCAAGTCTGACTGTAACAGGGTTTTTTTGTGAATTTAGAATCTCTGTGCATAACTATTTACGTGCTAATTGCAAAGAAACGATTTGGGCAGTCTTTCTTAGATATAAAAAAAAGGAGTAAATTTTTTATTAAACTAAAATCCAACCAGGTAAAGTCATAAAAAATATTTAAAGGGTAAACCCACATCTCAACCTTCACTACCCACATACATACACACAGACACACAAGCATGCAAAATTTACAAGTTATGCTGTAGCTAGTTACTTTCTTAGCCAAATTAAAAATCAACACAAAAGGTCAAACAAATTGAGAGTTCACTGTTTATGAATCATTTGCTGGTATCTATGGCAGCGGCAGAAATTTTTCATGGTGATCTTGAAGTTTTAGAAGTGGAGTAGAAGCTCACATAAAATTGCTGGAGACAATTTATTTTTAAAACGTAATCTGTCTTTTCCAAAAAGTCAATGATTTTTGAACCTGAGGTTCCTTTCAATAAAATAATTCTCTGTCTCTGTGCTAGATTTTTATCTTTAATAAAGATAGGGCCTTGATTTAAGGGGAGGGGAGAATATTGCTGCCCCACTGGCAGGTTCTTCTAGACTACTGCTTTAGCAGCTTGCTTGCAGTATTCAAAAGAGATTTCAAAAGTAGTTATTCCAGTCACATGACCCTCTCACCCCATAATGATTTCAAAAGGTTTTTGCTTCCCTGATGTCTGAACAGACCATGGCTTTTGTTTCATGGCCAGGGTGATTAATTCTGTAATGTCCCAGCCATTAATACATGAATATCCGTTATCCATCTTGAAATAGGCAGAACACCTTTCCATGCAGCTATGGTCCTAGTAGACTTTCTGTCTCTGCTCTAGAGGTAGCCTTATAGATGTGGAAATGTGAGGTCCAGTGCAGGTTCAGTAATTTTTTGAAGTAGTTCCTGACATTAGCGGGTGTGAAATTCCATAGAAGAATGTCATGGCATATCTGAATTGTAATTCACATTGGAACTTTCCAGAAACTAGTCAACTTGCAATACCAGACGTCAGGTATCATGGGGCAGCCATCTTAAATCGGTGTATTTTCTTGCTTTTAAAAAGTTCTTTTTAAAGAATTCAATATCTGTTTGATCAGACGATGAAATTACAGATTGATATCACTCACACATAAGTCACATCAGTTGGCAATATTTGTGTTTGCTTAATATCAAGGGAGAGTTTGATGCCACTACATTTTTGAAGCTATTAAATGTAATTATTGTATAATTAATAAGACTACCTGCATTCTCATGGGTAATGCATGGCCTAGTGTACTTTTATTATACCAAATAAAGATATTTATTTCAAATCATTGAGCCTATTACAAGCAGATTGGCCTGCTCGTGTTAAAATAGACTTCACACATTGACCAGTGAGATCACAAACTAAAATTTGTAAATAGCTTAATGATACCTAAATATGACAACCTCCAATGCCATATTGTCATCTCTGTCACTTTATCTTCAAGGTCCATGCCCTAACAGGGCATTGGCGACCATGGATCTCCTTGTTAATCTTCCTCTAGAGGTGTGGATCATCTTCATTGGTAGTACATTCATCCAACTTGTGAGGTTCTTTAAAAACATCATTCTTTGTCTGCCCCAATCTCTTTTACCATCAATCTTTCCCATAAGCATCAGACTTTCTAAATCATGATTTCTTTTTGTGTGCCCAAGAAACTTTAACTGACTGTTCCTGATCTTGGTCTGCAGAGTTCTCAGATTTTACAAACACCTCTTCATTAGTTGTGTGACTTGCCCAAGATATCTTCATTATCCGCTTCAAAAGCCACAACTCTGCAGCTTCAATTCTTCTCTGCATTGCTTCACTGATCGTCCAACACTCGTTTCTTTATCTTAAAATTGGTGTGTGTAGCATTCCAGGATTCTCAGCTTTGTTTACGTGACTAATTCTGCATTAATCATAACCTTTTTAATTTCTTGAAATGCATCTTTGGCACTTCTAATCCTCCATCTTATTTCTTGGTTGCACTTTCCGTCCAATGTTAACATACTTCCTAGATAACAAAATTTCTCTGCCTGTGTGACCTTTTCATTCTTCACTGTGATCTTGAATTCTACATTACTGGACATTGATTTTTTCTTACAATTTATGCTCAGCCCTTTCTTCTCACTTTTACTCACTACTCAATACAAAATTTTTTATAGTTTCTCTTCAGAGTTGGCAATAAGAAGTGTCATCGGCATATCTTATATCATTAAAGTTGCAACCTCCAATTAATAATCCAGGAAGATCTTCAATCTCTCTAAGTATATTTTCAGTATACAAACTGAATAAATCTGGGGAGAAAACATACTCTTGTCTGAACTCTCTTTCAAGTTTCACAAAATCGTTTGGATCATTCTCAACTTTTACATGAGTATATATTATATTTCACAGTGGAAGAGGATGAGAGGATGCATAGCATGGTTAAATGAAGCATCCCATACATGTTTGCAGGCATGCTTTTGGTCAGATTGTCCCTGGTTCCAGGTGCCATTAATTGCACAAATTACAATTATTTAATTGCATAAATGTTCCAACATTGCATTATAAAAATGTCAAACCAACCCATTTCAAAACT
Organism: Carcharodon carcharias; assembly: GCF_017639515.1. Taxonomy (NCBI): domain Eukaryota; kingdom Metazoa; phylum Chordata; class Chondrichthyes; order Lamniformes; family Lamnidae; genus Carcharodon; species Carcharodon carcharias. The sequence goes on from NC_054473.1 coordinate 169,574,906, forward strand.
GTATGTTGCCATGGAAATTTGAGTACCTAAGGCTATTATAAGCATGAATTATAATTGATTGCAGTGCAACAGGTTTCTCTCAGTCGCGCCTGTTAGTTCATTAATCAGCTCCTAGTGACTATTTTCAAACAAACCTTGCTGTTTGATTGAGACTCAAAGTCCTCCCCTGCCAGGGTTGCATCAATGTGCAACTAAAGTTTAATGGGCACTTGTGCAAAGAAAGTATTGATGAAGAAGGCACCCCCTAAATTGTGCGTTTCATGTTGCCAGCCCATTAAGGCATCTAAGTGTGATGCTAGGATTTGCAATCTCCATGTGACAGTGAGCCACTAATCTCACAGATTGTGCTCTTCCTGGCTAAGGAGGAACAAGCTGGTACAGTAGATATAATGGAGACTTGAACTGGCAATGGCAATAATAAATTAGATTGATTCATTGAGTATGACATACCATTGAAGGCAGCACAACTATACACCTACATCTAAGAAACCACATAACCCCTATGTATGATATACTGAGTCCTGGTAGATTTTTCTGTTTTAGTGAAATCCTAATTAATTAGTAACTGATGCAAATCTAGCCAGAAGGGTACTGCACTGAGAGTATGCAAATTGTCCCAGTGCAACTCATTTACATAATCTTTCACAGAGTTGTGATCTCTTGGGTAGAGACCAATAATGTTTAAAAAAAAAATCCAAACTTCCAGTTACTAACTGAAAGAGTGACACGGCAAGATTGTACATTTTAAAACTTTTACCATGCCATATAACTAAAAGCACTATTGACTAAACACTATTTTCTTTTTGCAGGCAACATATGCTTTAAACTACAGAGAGGAACGTTCCCCTTTTATATTTATCATACATCACACTCCACTTGGAATTAGAATCCTTATGGCAAGCAATCCACAGTTTTTCCCAGCTTCCAATGGGTTTCTGTATCCTGGTTTCTCCAAATAGTAACCTTAAGTGGCCATCTCCAGGTGCTCAGTTTTCAGGAAGTTCATTAAATCCACCGCTAGCAGTAAAGCCTGTTCTAATGATTCCTCTTCCCCCCGGGCACCCCCCCCACCTCCCCCACCCCACCTCTCCACCCCAACCCTCCACCTCCTCAGCCATGCCAGGACAAATCTCCCAGAATCCTCAGAAAGCTACAGGATGCATTTCTTCAACTAGAAACCATCTCACTCCTGCACCCTGCTGTGGTAGTTCACAAAGCTAAGCAGTTTCTTCTTTCTGCTGACCACTCAGAACTGCTGTCTGTCTGTGATATTCATTGATTTATAGGGAAGTCTGTAAGCTGATCTCAAAAATGGCTTCCTTTGCCTTCTTCCACAAGGCAATGTGAAACACATTAGCCTTGCATCCAGGTAAAACTGCTGATTAGCTATCCTTGACTCCAACTCCCTTACATCTTAGAACAAATAGACAGTTTATAGCAGAACTATTTACAACCGGCTACCTGCAATATCTTTCTGAGACTTTGGGACACTCAGGACCTATTCATTGTAAACCGAGAGACTGCTGCCATTGTCTCCGAGTGTAAATACTTTGCACCTTCTTTTCAATAAAACAATCTAAGCCTTCCTTTAGTCTCTAACAATCAAATTACCCAGGCGTACAGTCAGGCAGACTGCAGAACAGGTCACATAGCTATTTAAAAAGAAGTTGCTGCATAGTGGGGAAAGCTTTCAAAATCTTTAGAAAACCTTGAGAGGCACCTCACATTTGATGGCAGTCTTTATCCAGGCTGAAGGGAGAAAAGTGACAGGAAAACAGAAAAGCGAATGACGAGTTTTGGGGACAAGCGATGGAACAGGCGAGCATCTGACACTTTATGCCTGCAAAAATTGACATTATGCCGTCTGAAGTGGATATGAGTAGGCTTGGCCTCTTTGTCATTTCAGGCCATCTGCCAAATAAAGAAGCAATGCAGCATGCCAGAAATAAACCTGAGTTATAAAGACTGAAGTGGCCTTTGATCCCAGTCATTGCCAGTGCTTTGTTTGCGCCGTGGTTTAAATGTAACTCAGATTGCAGAAAGCGATGTAACTTGCTTATGCTTCCCAGATGAATCGGAGACCACAGACAGAGTTTTTTTTTATTCATTCATGGCATGTGGGCATCACTGGCTAGGCCAGCATTTATTGCCCATCCCTAATTGCCCTTGTTCAGAGGGCATTTAAGAGTCAACAATATTGCTGTGGGTCTGGAGCCACATGTAGGCCAGACCAGGTAAGGACAGCAGATTCCTTTCCCTAAAGGGCATTGGTGAACCAGGTGAGTTTTTGCAACAATTGATGATGGTTTTAGACATAGAAACTAGGAGCAAGAGTAGGCCATTTGGCCCTTCAAGCCTGCTGCAACATTCATTATGATCATGGCTGATCATCCAACTCAATAGCCTGCTCCCGCTTTCTCCCCATATCCTTTGATCCCTTTTGCCCCAAGAGCTATATCCAACTCCTTCTTGAAAACATACAATGTTTTGGCCTCAACTACTTTCTGTGGTCGTGAATTCCACAGGCTCACCACTCTATGGGTGAAGAAATTTCTCCTCAACTCAGTCCTAAATGGTCTACCCCATATTCTCAGACTGTGACCCCTGGTTCTGGACTCCCCAACCATCGGGAACATCCTTCCTGCATCTACCCTGTCTAGTCCTGTTAGAATTTTATAGGTTTCTATGGGATCCCACCTCATTCTTCTGAAATCCAGTGAATATAATCCTAAGCAACTCAATCTCTCCTCATATGTGAGTCTTGCCATCCCAGGAATCAGTCAGGTAACCTTCGCTGCACTCCCTCTATAGCAAGAACATTCTTCCTCAGATAAGGAGACCAAAACTGCACACAATATTCCAGGCATGTTCTCACCAAGGCCCTGTATAATTGCAGCAAGACATTCCTGCTCCTGTACTTGAATCCTCTGGCTATGAAGGCCAACATACCATTTGCCTTCTTTACCGCCTGCTGCACCTGCATGCTTACCTTCAGTGACTGGTGTACGAGGACATCCAGGTCTCATTGCACATTCCCCTCTCTCAATTTATAGCCATTCAGATAATAATCTGCCTCCGCCCCCCCACACACACACCTTAAACCATCTTATATTTCAACTCTTTCTTGGACTCGAACTCAAGTTCTGTCGAAGGGTCATGAGGACTCGAAACGTCAACTCTTTTCTTCTCCGCCGATGCTGCCAGACCTGCTGAGTTTTTCCAAGTAATTCTGTTTTTGTTTTTGTTTTGGATTTCCAGCATCCGCAGTTTTTTTGTTTTTAATAATCTGCCTTCCTGTTTTTGCTACCAAAGTGGATAACCTCACCTTTATCCACATTATACTGCATCTGCCATGCATTTGCCCACTCAGTCAGCTTGTCCAAATCACACTGAAGCATCTCTGCACCCTCTTCACAGCTCACACTCCCACCCAGCTTTGTGTCATCTGGAAATTTGGAGATATTACATTTAGTTCCCTCATCTAAATCATTAATACATATTGTGAATAGCTGGGGTCCCTGTATCAATCCCTGCGGTACCACACTAGTCACTGCCTGCCTTTCAGAAAAGGACCCATTTATTCCTACTCTTTCCTGTCTGCCAACAGTTTTCTATCCATCTCAATGCATTACCCCAATCCTATGCACTTTAATTTTACATGCTAATCTCTTAAGTGGGAATCTCTTTGTCGAAAGCCTTCTGAAAGTCCAAATAAACCACATCCACTGGCTCCCCTCTCAATTATATTGGTTACATCCTTGGAAAATTCCAATAGGTTTTTCAAGCATTTTTACGTTTCGTAAATCCATGCTGACTCTGTCCAATTCTGCCACTGTTTTCCAAGTGCTCAGCTATTAAAGCTTTTATAACGGACTCTAGAATTTTGCCCATTACCAGTGTCAGGCTGACTGGTCTATAATTCCCTGTTTTCTCTCTAACTCCCTTTTTAAATAGTGGCGTTACATTAGCTACCCTCCAATCTGTAGGAACTGTTCCAGAGTTTATAGAATCTCGGAAGATGATCACCAATGTATCCACTATTTCTAGGGCCACTTCCTTAAGTACTTTGGGATGTAGATGAACAGGCCTGGGGATTTATCGGCCTTCAATCCTATCAATTTCCCCAACACTATTTCCCTACTAATACTAATTTCTTTCAGTTCCTCCCTCTCACTAAACCCTGTGCTCCCCAACATTTTTGGTATGTTATTTGTGTCCTCCTTTGTGAAGACAGAACCAAAGTGCGTATTTAGTTGGTCAGCCATTTCTTTGTTCCCCATTATAAATTCCCCTGTTGCTGACTGTAAGGGACCTATATTTGCCTTCACCAATCTTGTTCTCTTCACATACCTATAGAAACTTTTACATTCAGTTTTTATGTTCCTCGCAAGCTTACTCTCATATTCTGTTTTCCCCTCCTTAATCAATCCCTTGGTCCTCCTTTGCTGAGTTCTAAACTGCTCCCAATCCTTAGGTCTGTTTTTCTGGCCAATTTGTATGGCTCTTCCTTGGAGCTAATACTGTCTCTAATTTCCCTTGTAAGCCATGGTTTGGCCACCTTTCCTGTTTTACTTTTGCGCCAGACAGGAATAAACAATTTTTGCATTTCACCCATGTCCTCTTTGAATGTTTGCCATTGCCTATCCACCGTCGTCACTTAAGTAATGTTTCCCAATCAATCATAGCCAATTCGCGCCTCATACCATCATAGTTTCCTTTATTAAGATTCAGGACCCTAGTCTCAGAATCAACTATGTCACTCTCCATCTTGATGAAGAATTCTATCATATTATGGTCGCTCATCCCCAAGGTGCCTCGCACAACTAGATTGCCAATTATTCCTTTCTCATTACACAATACCCAGTCTAGGATAGCCTGTTCTCTAGTTGGTTCCTCAATATTTTGGTCCAGAAAACCATATACACTCATATAAACCATACATAAAACCATATAAAACCATATACACTCCAGGAATTCCTCCTCTACGGTATTGTTAATAATTTGATTTGCCCAATATATTTGCAGGTTAAAGCGACCCATAATTACAGATGCTCCTTTATTGCATGCGGCTCTAATTTCCTATTCAATACCATTCCCAACATCACCACTACAGTTTGGGGGCGTATATACAACCCCCACTAATGTTTTTTGCCCCCTAGCGTTTCTCAGTTCTACCCATACAGATTCCACATCGTCAGAGTTAATATCTTTCCTCATTATTGCGTTAATTTCCTCTTTAACCAGCAATGCAACTCGACCACTTTTTCCTTCTTGTCTGTCCTTCCTAAATACTGAATACCCCTGGAAGTTCAGTTCCCATCCCTGGTCACCCTGCAGCCATGTCTCTGTAATCCTGACTATATCATACCTGTTTATATCTATTTGCGCAATTAATTCATCCATGTTATTGCGAATGCACAAAGCCTTAAGGCTTGTCTTTTTAACATTACTTGTCCTGTTCCCGCTATTTTGCCCTTGATTTCTCTGACTATCATTTTCCTTATTCCACTTTCTGTCTTTTGTTCCTGTCTTTGATTCCCCTTCCTCTGACTCCTTGCATAGGTTCCCATCCCCCTGCCATTTTAGTTTAAACCCTCCCCAGCCACTCTAGCAAATATTTCCCCAAGGACATCAATCCTGGTCCTGCCCAGGTATAACCCATCCAGTTTGTACTGGTCCCAACCCCCCCAGGACCGCTCCCAGTGTCCCAAGAATCTGAAACCCTCCCCCTCACACCATCTCTTCAGCCACGTAGTCATCCAATATATCCTGCCATTTCTACTCTGACTGGCACGTGGCACTGGTAGGAATCCTGAGATCACTACCTTTGAGGTCCTACTTTTCAACTTACCTCCTAATTCCCTATATTCTGCTTTTAGGACCTCATCCCTTTTTTAACCTATGTTGTTTGTACCAATGTGTACCATGACCACTGGCTGTTCACCCTCCCCCTTCAGAATGTCCTGTAGCCGCTCTTGACCCTAGCACCAGGGAGGCAACATACCATCCTGGAGTCTCATTTGTGGGCACAGAAACGCCTATCTATTCCCCTTACAATTGAATTCTCTATAACTATTGCATTCCCACAACTTTTGCTGTGCAGCAGAACCAACCATAGTGCAACAAATTTGGCTGTTGCTGCTTTCCCCTGAGAGGCCATTCCTATCAACAGAATCCAAAGTGGTAAATCTGTTTTGCAGGGTAATAACCGTGGGAGATTCCTGCACTGCCTGCCTAGTCCTCTTGCTCTGCCTGGTGGTCACCCATTCCCTTCCTGCCTGTGGACTCTTACTCTGCGGTGTGACCACCTCTCTATATGTGCAACCCACGATACTCTCTGCCTCATGGATGCTCCACAGTGTCCCCAGCCGCCGCTCCAGCTCTGAACCCGGGTTCCCAGGAGCTGCAGTTGGAGACACTTCCTGCACACATGCTGGCCCCGGGCACTGGAAATGTTCCCGGCTTCCCACATAGATAAGGAGGAGCACACCATGGCTTTGAGCTCTCCTGCCATGACTTACACCTTTAAATTAAATTAAACCTTTTGGAAGATGCCTAATATTAAATAATATCAATTACTCCAGGGTCCTTCTTCCCTGCTCCTCGTTGTTTCAGAATATAGCCCTTACAAATGATGAACCACAAAATAAGACCCTAAAAGATAAAAGTAGTAAATACTTACCCGACCGTGCTCACAGTACTCAAAGGATCACCTCGTTTCCTTTTCACCAGACTCCCTCAGTCACCAAACTCCAACTTAAGCTCTCCACTGCAGCCCAAAGCATCACTCCAGTGCAGACCCATGGTCATCATTAGACTTTTAGGCCTGAATTTTTAAGTCGGCGGGAGTAGGCAGGGGAAGTTGCGGTGCCAACCGCCGCCCACAATCGGCTCCGCACCGCCATTTTATGCAGGTGGGCCAATTAAGGTCTACCCAGTGTAAGACATGAGCCGTAGCGCTCAGCACTATCTGTGCGGGCTGGGGCAGGAGGGAGAGTTGCAGCCAGCACTCTTTCAAATATGCGCATGAAAGAGTGCTTCAATCTCCCTGAGGCATGGAACTGCCTCAGGGAGATTGAAATGCTTTTGAAATAAATAAATAATGGTTTGAAAATTTAATTAGACACAATTTTTATATTTCAGGACATTTTTTTATTTAAGTAGTAAAAGCTTTAGGAAATCTCATCTCGCTCGTGGATGAGATTTCCTAAAAATCATGAAGGCCCCTTGGCCTTTTTGCCTGCTCGCCAACCTTAAGGTTGGACTGGCATCATAAACAATTACATGAATTAATTTGTTAATGGCCTCAATAGGCCAATGATCAAAACATCACGAGATGCACGCCCAAAGTCATCGCGCGTCATTTAACGCCTTAGCGTGTCGGGCCCACCACCGCAGGCCGGCTGAAAAATTCAGGCCTTAATTCCAGATTTTTATCAAACTCAAATTCCACCAGCTGCCATGGCGGGATTTGAACCTGGGTCCCAAGAGCATTACCCTGGGCCTCTGGATTAGTAGTCCAACAACAATGCACTATGCCATCACCTCCCTGAGTGTTTTAAATAAATCTAGATTAAGTTTGTCCCTGCCAGTGTTAGTGAACAGAAGATGGGCATAGTCTTCACATCATGAAACATCAGCTGCTTGACACTCCTCTGTTGCACCTGCATCTTCTCCTCCTTAAAAAAAAAATCAGAATTCCAAAAGGTGCATTTTCACACAATATGGCAGTAGCAAAATCCATTATAAAAACCCTTTTCTTCCACCATGTTATTTTCAATAAAAATGTGGGAAGAGTGGGTGGGGAACTTGTGAAGAATGATTGCTCCCAAACTTGTACTTTGCGCTGGTCTTCTAAACTTAAACACTTCTTGCAGTTGGTGTCTCTAGAGCCTGCACATACAGTATGCATATCACAATAGATATGAATCTACTTGAAACCAGCTTACCTCATTGATTGCCAATTCACCAAGCCTTCTCGATTTAGAAATAATGCAATTTTCTTTCCTGAATTGATTGAAATCAATTTTTTAAAAAGAACTATATATATATATATATGTATAATAAATACACATATATGAAGATAACGTTTTGTATACAAATACATTTTATATGAATTTGTGGCCATTTTTGAGTACATACTTGGAATTGCAAATCAAGATGATTTTTGATTAATAAAGTGTTTCTTACATATTGTAATCACCCTCAATTTCCACTATTACTGTGCAACAAATCCTATTTGTAGAATTGATCATCACTAGCTTTGAATAATTGTGCTAACTTTTTACTTATTCATTCACAGGATGTGGGTGTCGCTGGCAAAGCCAGCATTTATTGCCCATCCCTAAGTGCCCTTGAGAAGGTGGGCTGCCTTCTTGAACCACTTCTGTCCATGTGGTGATACTTGAGCTAAGGACTTCATACGCTCAAAGTTACATCAACAATATTATATTATTACTGCTTTGTGAAAAAGCCTTGCCAAATTGAGGAGTTTTAGAGACAGTTATGTACAGCCTGTCCTGGGAACTGACCCACGCCTCAGCATCGCACAGAGTTTGTACAATGGCACTGGCTTGCAAATGATTTTATTTTTGGTTGATGGCACTGGTGATACAATTATGGCATTGTATCAAAAGATCACATCAAATTGCACGCATCTGATAGGTGGCTTGCAAGACATATTATTACTTTTAACTAATCTTGATGTGTTATCAATAATTGTCTCTTTTGCAGCAGGTGTTTGTATTTGTAAAAATGTCTAAAGCTTTCCAGAGCAAACCAACTATTTAAATTGGCAGAGATACATTCAGTTTAAAAAATGACTTGTCTTCATATGTTGCTGTTTCATGGTTCAGAGAAGGATGCCAAAACAATTCACATGCAAAGAATTACTTTGTAATGCTATTGTTATGTAGGCCAACACAGCAGCCATTTATTCACATCAAAGTCCCATTAAACAGCAATGATATGAATGATAGAAGAATCGGGAAATGATATATCACAAAAGCACGACATTTGGCCCATTGTATCTGTCTTGGCACTTTGAGAGAGTTATCTGTTTAGTCACACCACCCTGCCCTTTCCCCATGGGCTTGCAAAGTTGTCCCCTTCAAGTATCTATCTGATTCCCTTTCAAAAATGATTATTGAATCTGCTTTCACCATCTTTTCTGCCAGTACATGCCAGATCATAACATCTCTCTCCTCTTTTCTCATCCTGCCTTTGGTTCTTTTCTCAATTATCTTAAAAATGCATCTTCTGGTTATCAACGCTTCTGCCATTGGAAAATGCTTCTCCTTACTTACTCATCAAAGCCCTTCATAACTTTGAACATCTTTATCAAATTGCTCCTTAGTCTTCTCTGCTCTAAGGATAACAAACACAGCTTCTCTAATTTTTTTTCCCATGTAATTGCACTTTTACATTCCTTGTTCCATTCTAGCACATCTCCTTGCACCTTCGCTAAGATGTTCACATCCTTCCTAAAGTGTGGTGCCTTTTGCTGGGGCTGAATTTCAGTTATAGGTCTGCTGGCACCATATCTGGGGTAAGAAGAATCTTCTGACTCCGTCCTAATCTCCAAGGTCACAGACATTAGTATACTGATGGTAGGCACCTACACCATTTAAGAAATAAGTAAGCTGAAGAGAAGGAATTGACATCAGGTTCCAGTTGTGTAAGTAGGCTGGAATTACTGGGCCAAGTTGTCAAAAGGGCTTAAAACTTTGGGGCAAATGTGTAGACCAAAGGTGGGGAGTCGGGGAAGATCTATTGAAAAAATAAACTTTAATAATAATACTTTTGTTTCAAAAATGAGAGATTGCAATTCAATGCAGCCTGACAACCAAACAATATTAAGTGAATTCAATCATTAACTCCACTCAAATGCCTCAGTAATTGTGCCAGTTTTCTCATGCATGCTAATTTAGCCCTCTCATACTGTTAAGCTTAGCAGCTCCTCTGGCTTTGATGCGTGGAGAAAATTTTATTTTTCTCCAATCAGCAGAAGTGGCCACGAAAAGCAAAAGCCTGTTCGTGAAGGTAAATTGTAGCTGGTGGAGTTTTAATGGGGCATCAACGGTGGGATTTAAACATATTATCTGATTCATGAATTTAAGAAAACTTATACATTCACTTGGTTGAATAAACAGCAGTTCTCTACAGTTAATACAACAAACATTGGAACACAATATCCATAAGTTTCACTTTACTAACTGATTTGAAGAAGAAAGGTTGGGTGGAAAGAGTTTTGTAAATGTTTTACTGCTTTTTAGATTTTGAGTTTCTTTGTGTACCTCATTTATGTTACAGTAATAAAACTTCCCTTTGATTTGAAAAGCTTTATTAGTGCAAGTTTAGTGTTTGCCTGCATCACAGTTATAAACTGAAAACTTCTTTTAAAAATAGGCTGGCTCAGGGAGGTGAGAATCTCCATGTAATTGCAGCAATCTAAGGTTCAAAAGTTACAAAAAGTATCATCTTGAAAGTAATTCTGCACATTCCTAGGAGTGTAGAATAGTCATTAACTTCAGCCTAGTCCCTGCCCCATTTTGTTCTTCCAAACTAGGCATATTTTAAAAAAAAATTGAATGAATGTAATGCAGCACCACTGACATTTCGGCATAATTATCACTGCACTGTACTTCTGTAATTAGGGCCAAGTGAACCGTAGCCAGAGATCACATTAACCCTGCTTGCCATCTGTGCCTCAACACAAGCCATTAATAATTGACAAGTTCACTTTTGCAGACATTGGAAAGAGTCCATTTATATAAATATTGTGCCTACATCAAAAACTGTGATAGCGTGGGAGAGGCTGTGGAAACCAGGATAGAGAACCCAAACCAAACCCCCCCAGAACATCACGGTGGAACCCGTCAGATATTGGCAGGGTGCTAGAAATTGACAAAAACGCTTTTTGAAACTATTGTGACTCTCGAGAGAATTTGATGATCACAGAGCTAAGGAAGAAAGTGCTGTAGACTCATTGATCAATAATGATGAATTGTGCATTAAATTAACCCCTAGAAATGTGCCTATTTTCTTCATTTTATAAGTAGAGGGATATGGCTTTAACCCCAGTTTCCTCTCGGCAGGTGGACAGTTAAAATCACCCTGCCTTGGACGTTTGAGAAGCTTACAATTCTTGAATTTAATCTTTGCACTCAGGTAGGATCTGACCAAGGCTCTGTACAACTGAAGCATTATTCCTTCACTTTACTGATTCAGCTTCCTTGAAATTGTGAGTGCACAGAACCATGGGGAGCCAGAGGTCAATCTGTGTAAGTGTGAGTTTATCCACTTTGGAGCCAAGAAAAACATATTTGAGCATTTTCTTACAGGTGTAAGGTTAGGGGCAGAATTTTACATTCCGCGAGCAGGCGGGAGGCTGACCGTAATGGGTGTAACATCACGTGAGATGACGTCGGGCAAGCGCCCTGACATCATCGTGCAGTATTTCGCTTGGCGGGCACGTGCAGCCGTCGGAAGGACGCCTGCTGATAATTAAGCCGGCAGTTAAGTCCATTAACCGCGCAATTGTCAGCGATTTTTCGTGGCCTGTCCAACCATACGGTTGGCGGACCGGGTGAATCGGCCAGGCGGCCTTGACATTTTTGATGAAGCCTCATCCAAGGGCGGGATGAAATCTCCGTGAGGAAAGGAAATAAGAAGAAATATCTGGGGACAGCATTTTTACGAGGGATGCTTTCAGGTGCTTGACTGTGCTGCGTGGACAGTTTTTGCAGCTTTTTTGTGCTTTATTTTATTATTTGTGGGTCTGCAGCTCCCCGAGGCAGCCGTCTGCCTTCAGGGAGCACTCTCGAAGCGCTCACCCCGCGCCCACGCCGACGGTTTAACTGGCCAGCCAGCGTGAAATCACGGCCGTGGGCCGATCGCGGTCACAGGCCTGTTTCCCTACTGTTCCCAGGCCTGCCGATAGCATGTGCCCGATATCTCAAAGGTGCTCGAATGCAAAAATGTGCAAGTGAGGCTTTAGTTGTGCACAGCTTTGGTCAGACTAATCCTGGAGTACTGCATTCAGTCTTGGGCAGTGCACCTCAGGAAAATCTAGGGAGGGGATACAGTACGGATTCACCCAAAGGGGGAGGTGATGGCGTAGTGGTATTGCCGTTGGACTAGTAGATCCAGGGTAACACTGGTCTCAAATCCTACATGGCAGATGGTGGAATTTGAATTTAATAAAAATCTGGAATCGAAAGTCTAATGATGATCATGAAACAATTGTTGTAAAAACCCATCTGGTTCACTAATGTCCTTTAGGGAAGGAAATCTTCTGTCACTTACCTGGTCTGCCCTACATGTGACTTCAGACCCACAGCAATGTGGTTGACTCTTAAAATGCCCTATGAACAAGGTCATTTAGGGATGGGCAATAAATGCTGGCCTAGCCGATGACAGCCACATCCCATGAATGAATATAAAAAAATACTGAGGCTGAAGGCATTGAATTATGAGAACAGACTGCATAAACTTGGTTTGTATTCCCTGCAGTTCAGAAGGCTGCGGCATGCCTGAATAATAAAGGATTCTGATGGGGAAGGTTATCAGAAATTATTTACTTTAGTGGGTAATCCAAAACAAGGGGACATAATCTTACAATTAGATTTAGGCCATTTAGAAGTGAAATCAGGAAGCATTTTTTTTCTCACAAAAAGGGTAGTGGAAACCAGGAACTCTCTCCTCCAAAAGTCTGTGGATGTTTGTGTTGCCAGTGTGATGTAATGTATTCCTGGAGGTTTCACCACATGACTTGCCTACGCACTCCACCCATGAGTTGGCCAGCACATTCATCCTTGTGTTGCACTGCCTTCCTACATAAATTGGAAAGCAAAAAGACTTATTACTCATTTGGATGATGCAAGGCTGTCCAGCAAACAGCCTTTTCTTTCCCATTTTCAATGTTTTCATATCTGGTAAAGAGAAATGTTCAAAGAAAAAATTTAGACAAAAAGCAATCTTTTTTAATGTCCAATTATTTTTCTCCAGAATTGCACTCAGCAGTGTCCTGGAGGTTGATGTTCAATTGCTGGAGAATCCAGGCCAATCCTGGAGGGTTGGCAACCCTAGGGTCAATTGGAATTTTTAAAACATAGAGCAATGACTTTTTTTCGGGAAGGATATCAAGGGGTTATGGAACAAAAACCGGTAAATGGAGTTAAGATACAGATCAACCACGATCCAATTGGCTGGCGGAGCTCACGGAGCTGAATGTCTACTCCTGCACCTATGCTTCTACTTTCCTGTGCTGAAAATGTTTTCTCATTTTAGGCCCTCAGTGTCAGCGTCAAAAAAAAAATCAGGTCAAGTATTAAAGACTGCTACTGTGACAACAGTTGACAGTGCTGCCTGTTAATAGTCATGACTGAGTGTTACCATAACAACGGCTGACAGTACTGCCTGCGACTGGTCATGGCTAAGTGCCACCATACCAGGTGGTGGTTTAATAACCTGGCCACCGGGATAGAGAACCCAAACCAGGTAAAAGTTCCTGCAGAATGTCACGCTGGAGCATTCAGACATTGGTAGGTTATTGGAACTTGACAAAATCGTCCTTTGTGACTCTCAGGGAATTTTTTAAATGATTGCAGAGCTAAGGAAGAAAGTATTATAGACTCATTGATCTATAATGATGATTTGCGCATCAACTAAATCCTTGCAGAGGAGAAGTGTTTCCATTTTACAATCAGAGGGGATAGCTTTAACCCTGGTTTCCACTGGACTTGTGGACAGTTAAAATCGCCCAGGTTACTTATCCACCTTGGAGATGTGAGAGCTGAGTTTAATCTGTGCAAGTCAAGTGGAATCTGACCCAGATTCTGCACAACTGAAGCCCCCTCCAGAGCCGGAACCACTCTGACCATCTCCGGGGTGCCAACAGCTTCAGCTGGATGAGCACTGGGTAGGAGGATAATGGGAGCTTTGATGGAAAAAATGGCCTCAAGAGCTAATCCTTGAATCAGCCAATGGCATCCATAAGCTAAAAGCTTTAACGCAGCTAGTAATAATTTGAGGGGTGTAACGAAGACAAATACTACAACAACAATTTATATTTTTATAGCACCTTTAATGTAATGAAACATCCCAAGGTGCTTCATAGGAGCATCATAAGCAACGTATGATACAGATTCATAGACAAGGCTCTGTCATGCAAAATATTTCAATTATTCTGTCATTTTAGATCACTAATTTACTTAGTTCACTCAAAGTTAATCTTTAGTCAATTATGTAATGCTCTGCTATGTTCTATGTTCTCATTTTAATAACAAATGCTAACCAGTCAATTAAACTATGATTTATTAACAGCAGCACGATACTGTGATATTCAGTCACAAAGTTCTCCATTAACAGAATGAGAATGGTTGAACAACAATTTTCTGCAGGCAGTGGACTTTGGCATTTATTAAGTGATATCAGAGTTGCAAGCTGCACTGCTGCCTATTCAGTCATGGTCAGACTTTTACCTTACAACCGTGTATTCACATTCCACAGGTTTATTATAGATCAGGTTCCCAAGCCGGAATTAACTCTGAAATGAAGCAGACTACCTCCTCCAGGAACTCTGGCCTCATTTGGAGGAATGGGGGAAATGAAAGGGAGAAAAAGAGAAACAAAGAATTGCATTTATGTAGCACCTTTCATAACTTCAGGATGCCCCAAAATGCTTCACAGCCAATGAAATACTTTTGAAGTGTTGTCACTGCTGTAATGTAGCAAAGGTGGATCATTTCCCCACCTGAAGGGACAGGTGGGACCTTGGTTTACTGTCTCATCCAAAGGTCAGCGCCTCTGACAGTGCAGTACTCCCTCAATACTGACGCTGCTGTCTCTGAACTGTGTCCTGACACCACAACCTCCTGACTGAGAAGTGAGAGTGCTGCTCACTGAGCCACAGTAGACAGTTATCATCCAAATGGCATGGGCGGCACACCCAGAAAACCGAGGGATGTGGAAACTCAGCCAATGTTTTAAATAACATTTCCAAGAGTCCGACCTGTCCATAGCCAGATTCGCTGGCTGGTTGGCAGGTGGGACAGAATATTGGTGGTAGGAGGCCACAGGAGGGGCCAGAGGGGCAAGACAGGAGAGGGTTCCCTTGCAGTTGGGAGATTGATTTCCTGAGAACCGTGGTGAGGCCGGGTGGAGGGGAGTCTCTGAAGATCAGGGAGGAAGGAGGCCAAGGCTGGGGAGGCCCAAGGACTTCTTGCGAGGCCGAGTGGGAGCACATCTCCTCCTCCTGGCTCACAAGGGTTTCAAAGAGAATGACATTTCATAGCCTTAGCCTCTTCTGATAGTTGGTTAAAATCAGGGCCCTCTACTCAGCTTTTGTGTGTCAGGTTGAGCACTTCAAGCTGTGTTTCCACTGTCCAGCATCAATGTGAAGCCAAACCAGTGCAAACCAAGGTCAGGGTTGTAATGTAAACGCACCGAGGAACTTTACAAGAACAGCATTTTATCAATAATTCATTCAATTTTGATGTGTCAAGTACAAACTCAGTTATTGTATAAATTCAAAATGTTGATGATTTTGTTTCAAAATAAAAGAAGTTAAAACTACAAGGGAGACTGGAATTTGGATGGATGCTCTTGTTCTATAAGGAAATAAAGAAAGGTCTGCATTTACATAGTGCCTTTCATCACCTCAGAATGGCTGAAAGTGCTTTAGATCTAATGGAGGACCTTTGAAATGTGGTCATTGTTCTAAAATAGGAACATAATGCAGTCAACTTGAACATAGCAAGATCCCACAAACAGCATTGTGATAATGACCAGATGATTTGTTTGGGTGGTGTTGGCTAAGGAATAGATATTTGCCAGGATGCAGGGGGAACTGCATTATTCTTCTTCGAATAATGCCATGGGACCTTTTACATCCGCTTGAGAGGGAAGACAGAGCCTTGGTTTAACACCTCAACTAAAAGACATCTCCAACAGTGCAGCACTCCCTCAGTACTGTACTTGAATGTCAGTCTAGATTTTGCGTTCAAGTTTCTGGTGTGGAAACTGAACTCACTACCTTCTGACCCAGAGTCAGGAGTTCTTCCTCCGATAGAGGTATAGACAGTACTGAATGGAGAAGAAAAGGTCAAATTGTCCACTATTTTAATTGAAACCTTGGCTGTAGGATATGGAACACAGGTATAGGTTGGTGAAAAGCTATGCTACATGGGACAATTGACCTCCCACATCTGTACTTACGTATATGGGAACATATGAATTTGGAGCAGGAGCAGGTCACTCAGCCCCTCAAGTCTGCTCCGCCATTCAATAAGATCATGGCTAATTCTAACCTCAACTCCAAATTCCCTCTGACCCCCAATAACCTTTCAACCCCTTACTTATCAAGAATCTATCTACCTCAGCCTTAAAAATATTCAAAGACTCTGCTTCCACTGCCTTTTGAGGAAGTGAGCTCAGAAAACTCATGGCCCTCTGAGAGAAAAATTCTACTTCCCTTTGCTAATGCAAGTACTTCCCATTCCTTTTCAAGAGCATTATTTCCTTCACTTTGTTCTCCTTCTCTTCTTAATCCCCAACCACATTACCAAAAGAAAACTTACTGCCTCACTGACCCCGTTGCTCCCCCAAAAGGCGCTGGTCTCGATGCTAACCATAACTCCCATGACAAGCCAGAAAAGGATGATTTGGAGTGCCCCTAACATGTCACACACGCACCCAACATCTTTTATTGTGATGAATATCATGGCATCCAAGTAACCTGCCACGCAAAATTTAAAACTAAATAGTGAGGAATGTTTTCCAAGGGAGCTGCTGACTTCACATGGTGAGTGCCTTCTCCAACACTGCTTTTGGTCCAGAAAGAGCAGGGGTGCTGCATCCACATCTCCACTCCCCTCAAGGAAGCCTCAACCCTACCGTTCGCAGCTTCCCTCTTCTCCATCTTTCCAAAGGCTAAACTCCCCACTACCCCAATGGTCTCTCCAGTCATATTGGCTGCCCTCTGCCCACCCCACCTCGCCTCACCACCCCCAATTTCTGGGGACTGCTTGCAAAGGCCATCAGCTCCAGCCTCTGGCTAGGCTGCCAATTTTGCCAGGTGGGAATGGAAATCGTTAATGAGGTCCTGCCATTAAGTTCAGCAGAACCTCTATGGCCCGGGCCCAGCTGGGGCCTTTGGCCATTTTTGACCCACCTAAACTCACCCCCACTTCCCTTTAAAATCAGGGCATTGGATTTGTTGTTGGTGCATGCTTGCATGAATGCCAAACATGGTTCAGTGCTTTGCCCCAGTGCAATTATTCATTTGTGTGTGTGACAGTGATTTCTGGCAGGATTCCCAACCACAGGGCTTCTGCTAAGACCATTGGCCTGTTTTGCAAAATCTTCTAATAAATCACACGTCAAATACGCAGATAGCCTTCAAAAGAGTTCAAATTTTTTACATAACATTGATCCAGCTAAGCAGGACAAACTGGTTTCTGTTCCCATTATAAACTCTTAAACTGATGCCATTTTCATGGCTTTTGATGAATTGGAAGCAGTTTATGTGCAGCAGACGTGCCCCAACTAAGAACGAAGGACTATTCACCTCACAGGGGTGTTCAAACAGTCAGCCTAAGAGAGGCTTTTTGTCCATGGCGAAACCATATCTAGGTTCCAGAGGTGAAGGAACCCTTGTAATAGTGCACAGTGATACAAGGGTGGAGTTTAACACCACCCCACCCCCCACCCTGCCCAAACCCCCAGGTCAGAAACCAGGCAGATGGGCAGTTGAAATATCATTTACCCCTTCAGACCCTGCCGTCTTCTCTGCAGGTCCCAATATTAGTGCGGTTTTTAAGCAGGCGGGAGGCTTACCTTCAGGCAGTCCATCTTTAAATATGCAAATCGGGCGCTGATAATGTCATCAGGGTATGTCAGCCATCTTAATTCGAGGCTGTAAGGCCTTCTCTGCCAGGCTAAACCTGTCAGGTTGAGGTGCCAGGGCCAGAAGACATCCGGACAAGAACACTTATTTTAATTTGTTTTTGTTTCCTTGTGAGCTTGGAGGAGTACTCCTGCCCTGGGCCTCCCTCCCCCGATCGCAACTCTTCCTGACTCCAGCCACTACCCATCCCCCACTTCCCCATCGCTCACCTTTGCACCGGGGACATTCTCCTGGGTTCGAGCGGCAACCTTTTGCTCCCAATGTCCCCTCTAATTTTTTTCAGCTGTGCGTGGCCTGTTCATATCCATGCAGGGTACCTTTAAATGGTTTTGCTTTCCCGTGCAGCATCTTAAAGAGGAAAACTTCTAGAGCAGTCTGCGCGCACATGATGCTTACAGAGATCATTCCTAGTTGCCCAAAATTCCACTCTCGCCTGCTGGTCACTGAATTGATTCCTGCCACGTTCACCTAAAAATGCAGGCAAATTAGCCAGGGAGTTAGAATCTCTTGGGCTTCACGCTGCAAAGACCTAGAGAGTTTTCTATACCCTGCACCTCACCACCTCACTTTCCCCTCCACAATCCTACACCAATCCTGCTCTTGGGTAAAATCAGAGCTCCAAAGTCCATCTATGTCTTCTCGTGACCCTTGAATGCTTCTGCATGTCCAAAAGAGTTAAATCAGCTTTGAGTACTCCAGGGCAGATCCTTGCCAATTCAGGCTGTCCGTTGTGCTCAGCAAATGCAAAGTAAGTCCAGTCTGGGTGAGTCAATGAAAATTGAGCTCATATTCTGGCTCCGGCCTTACCACATTAGCAACAACAAAGGATGAGGCATTGTAGGGGGAGGGGAGAGCCATGAGCACAGAGCATGGCAGTGACCTCTTGAAAAATGATTACCTCACTGTGCCAACGCTGCGATTTACTCTGCATGAAAATGATGCAGACACAGACATTCTTGTGCTAAGAGAATCTCTGTTGGCCATTTACCACTGAATTAAAAGCAGCACTAACTCGGTGTGAAATGTCCGTTGTCTCCACACTACACTTGCAGTTTCCTAACAGATAGGAGCTCTTGAGGCCCTGGGCATCTGCTGCAAAATTCTCCAAATCTCCCCACCTATCCAACACAATATGTGGTAAAATCCACGAAGAAGTAGGCTTGTACAATACTTACATTAATGAGCTGAATTTTAATCCCACCCTCCCAACAACCCCCCCCCCCCCCCCCCCCCCCCCCACAACCACCCCCCTCTCCCCCTCCCCACCACCCCCTCCCCCCCAATAAAAAACGGATGATTTGGGGCCAGGCCAGATGTTAATTTTTAAAAATCTGAAACCCACACCCAACATGCCCACTTCCAGATTTAACGGAGGAGGGGCAAGGGGCGGGCTGCCAATCCTGTCCCAGGAGACAGGTTGACAATTTACATATATTAATGAGGCCAGCAGCCTCTGATTTGAACAAAGGAAAAACACTGCAGATGCTGGAAATATGAAATGAAAACAAAAAATGCTGGAAATATGGAGTATGTCTGGCAGCGTGTGTGGAGAGAAACGGAGTTAACATTTCTGTTTGAGGTCACTGATTTTACCTGATTTTACAGTAGCCAGCTGGGTTACCCCTGCTTCAGGAAACCGAGTAGCTCATAGGAGGTTAGGAAAGTTTCAAGGAGAAGGTAATCGAGGGCCATGGTGACTTTGGCGGCTGCTGGCAGCACCATTCTCGCCCTGCTGTGCAATTGCAGCTCAGGTTGCAGGAGGTAGCACAGTTCAGTCACCACCAAATCTCCGAATGGACCTGCACGGAATGGTGAGGAGTGGTTTTATAGGATGTAAGTGAGGTCCAGGACTTAAAACATCCCGAACTGGCTCAGAGTTAAAATCAGGACCAGAATCCCAAAGAAAACTAATCATGTTCAGTCAGACATGGAAAAGAAAAGCTGAAAGCAATCTACCTCAGGTAGCCTGCTGGTGATGTGTCTTCCACATTCTTCATTTCCTTATTGACCATATGATAGTGGTTTTATACGTCACTGTGTCTCTGACTGAAAGACTCCAAATGGATAAGCTGGCATTTCTACTGTACCAGAACTACAACTACACAGTGCTTGGGGTCAAAAATAACCTATTCCAGTTTTCAGATGTGTGTGCATACACAGAATAGTGAACATAGGCAACTGTTTCTTTGCAGGTGAGTGTTGATATTTTAGTGCCTTTTTTATTCATTCATGGGATATGGGCTTCACTGGCTGTGCCAGCATTTATTGCCCATCCCTAATTACCCTTGAGAAGGTGGTGGTGAGCTGCCTTCTTGAACCGCTGCAACCCATGTGGTGTAGGTACACCCACAGTGCTGTTAGGAAGGGAGTTCCAGGATTTTGACCCAGCAACAGTGAGGGAATGGCGATATATTTCCAAGTCAGGATGGTGAGTGGCTTGGAAGAACTTCCAAGTGGTGGTGTTCCTGATGTTTGCATGTGTGAGCAGCACAAGACAACCTACACAAAATAACATAACTAAAGAATAACATATTCCCACACTGACCATTAACATTTCTCACCAACCCTCTGTATGTATCCTTTTCAGAATTGTATCAAATCTCATTGCATAAAAAAGCACATTCAAAAGGAGCAAATGTTCTATAATTCTATGTTACGTTATATTGAATAATATTTGATTTCGAGAAAGTTTAAAGATTTCTGTCAAGAGATGTGGGGGGTGGGAGGGATGTGAGGAAGTTCGTTTTTACGCAACGAGTGGTAATAACCTGGAATTCGCTGTCTACGAGGGTGATGGAAGTGGATATGATCAATGATTTGAAAAGGAAATTGGATGGACTTTTGAGGGAAATAAAGCCCCAGAGCTTCAGGGAGCAAGCAAGAGAATGGAACTGAATTCATTGCTCTCCAAAGAGTTGGCTTGAATTCAGTGGGCTGAATGACTTACTTCTGTGCCATGACGACTCTACCACACAATTGCGCTAAAACATAATGGGCAGAATTTTACCGTCGGCAAGTGGGGGGGCAAGGCCTGCTCGGTAACGTGTAAAATGACATGGGATGATGTCAGGGGCTGGATGAGGTTTCATGTAGGGTTTTAAAATTGTAATAAAGTTGTTCTGTAAATTATGAACGTGTCCCAACTCATGTCACATGAGGGGACATGTAGGGGATTTTTCTTTTCTCTATTTTTAATATTTTTGAAAATCGAGGCAATCTCCCTGAGGCTGCACTTAGCCTCACTGAGATGTGCGCTCTTTCGTGCCCATGTGCGAAAGACCGCACTCTCAATTTTAGGGATTCCCCCAGCCCACACAGGGAGCACATGGCGCTTCCCAGTGGACATCACGCTGGATGGGCCTTAATTGGCCCACCCACGTAAAATGGCGGTACAGCCCTGATCGCTGGTGGCAATCGGGTCCGCGCCCGCCCGCGATTGGGTCAGGTCTGCCCG
This sequence comes from Carcharodon carcharias, assembly GCF_017639515.1. Taxonomy (NCBI): domain Eukaryota; kingdom Metazoa; phylum Chordata; class Chondrichthyes; order Lamniformes; family Lamnidae; genus Carcharodon; species Carcharodon carcharias. The sequence continues at coordinate 169,596,268 of NC_054473.1, forward strand.
CCTGACAAATGGAAAATTCTGCCCAATGTATTTAAGGGGAAGCTAGATCAACGCACATGAGGTACAAAGCAATGGAAAGATATTTTGATGCAGTAAGGTGGAAGGAGTCTCATATGGATCATAAGTACCGGCATGGAACTGTTGGGCTAAAAGTACTGCTTCGTTGCTGTTAATATTATGTAATATAATGTATGTAACACAAACTGAATCCTATGACATTTCCATTTTCCTGATGGCTGGCAGTATAGGTGTCCACAAAATTTGTAATTGGAGATAATGGTGTCAATTTCCAATTGCCATCTGCCCCTTTTATCAAGGATGCCACAGTTGGAAATGGCAGGGCAACTCATTCCTCTCCCCTTGGGCACTCAACGCCCACGTGATGCGATTTTCCAGCGGGCCTGTAAATGGGTGCCCAGCACTGCCACCCAAACTGGTAGGAGGTTGCTTACTGTTCTTGGCTGGGTCATTTAGAGTAATGCAGAACTAGCCAAGGATATTATGATATCAGGAAAGCAGGAAAAAAAAACAAGAGGGAAAGATGGAATGAGAGAGAAAAAGGAAAAATGAGGGGGCAGATAAACCCACCCCATTTACAGGCATCAATTCGCAGAAGAAGCATTGCTAGAATCTTGGTTATCTGTCATCTATGCTGTCTTTCAATCTGAAAGTGCACACAAGAAGGAGGTCTCTAATCTGGGAGGGGGGCAAAGTTATTTTTTTTTAAAAGAGTTGTTGTGACAAGTTTTGTCAGCTGGTAACTCAGTATTCCCATCTTGAAGATAGACCGATCTTCTATTTGTTTCACCCAGCAATAAATCTATACTCTTCCATTTTTCTGAATTATATTTTTTGCCGTTTTATTCTGGTCAATATTAAAGGAGCATTGCAATTAGGTTGGATTTTGGCAGATACGATTAAAATCGAGAGGCTGCGATCCTCGTAACTGTCCAATCAACCTATACAAGTACAATAGGCAAATCAGAGAGAGGGAAAGCAATTTAATCTCACTGCCAGACCTCCATAGAAGATTCTAATGATTGAGAATGAGAAATGTATGGTGCAATTGTACTATGAACTGGCTCACTCTCAGTTTTCCTCCTCCTTTCTGTTTCCCTTACCCTTTCCCCTCAGTTGGTCCACTAATATTCCTGAATGGGGTGGTGATGGCATTGTCACTGAGCTAGTATTCCAGAAGACCCAGGGTAACGCTCTGGGGACCTGGGTTCAAATCCCATCACCGCAGATGGTGAAATTTGAATTCAATAAAAATCTGGAAGTAAGAGTCTCATGATGACCATGAAACCATTGTCGTAAAAACCCATCTGGTTCACTGATGTCCTTTAGGGAAGGAAATCTGGTTTTCTCACCTGGTCTGGCCTACATGCGGCTCCAGACCCACAGCAATGTGGTTGGCTTTTAAATGCCCTCTGAACTGGAGCAATTAGGGATGTGCAATAAATGCTGGCCCAGCCAGTGATGCCTACATCCCATGAACACATAAAAAAAAAGGGCCCAAACTTTATTGAATTCCCTCTGCAGGTTTATCACGTTAAGTAATTGTTTCAAGGGGGAAATAATCTCATTTCTTCCACCCATGAAAGATAACTAAACTTACATTGCTTTTTCCATACGTAAAATTATTTTTAAAGGAAACCATGTAACCGGCAGCATCACTTGAGCTTAATGATATCCTTATGAGCTCCATTATGGAGAAGCAGCAACATTAGACATCAGGAGCCCTGTGACCTGTTCACTTGATTTCAAACTGAAAGAAGGATGCTGGAAGCAGACAATTCTGGAGTTAAAGGACCGGGATGAGGTAATTAAACTTGCCGTCACACTTCTATTATATAAAGGTGTTTTTGTAGTTTTACTGTTGGAGAGTCAGTCATTCATTTCATCTGCACCATCCTGAGTGTAACACAACGGGTAAAGGATTGTAATATAATGCACAAGAACTGTTCAACCTGACACCAGCAAGAGAATCATCAAATCCCTTCTGCCTCTATCAAATTGCTTGAGTTAACAAAGGTAATTGTGTCCTTCTGCAAGTCCAAGTTACCTTTTACAGACAGTAGACATCTATTTCATGTAACCTTAACACTGCACTTCATGGAACCAACCTTCACTCTACGCATGTCCAAGTTTCGCACTCTCATGAGGTAAACACAGAATTGTCACATTACATATTGGACAAGCTGCTGTGACTTAGGTCTTAACCGATCCCTCACTCTCTCTTTGGTGCTCTCTCACTTTTACTCTTCTCCCCCACCCTCCTGCCACAGTTCTGTGATCTGTTTCACTCTCAGTCCTATGCCGTGCTTGCTTGGTAGGCTCAACTTTGCCTAATTCCAATTTTAATTTCCACACTGAGAGTCAGAAATAACCCAGGGCAAGATGCAAGGGCCAAAACATAGCAAAAAAATCAAACCTCTTCTTTCCATAGACCCCATCCACAAGCTGCATCAAATGGCCTAAAGTCAATCCAACCCCAAAGCAAGGCTACCATCAGCTAAGGATTGTGTTAGGCTCTGCACATTCATTCAAACTGGGGATGCCCAAACTAGTGCCAAACTTTTAGTATTGCAGCTATGCATCCAGATCAAACCAATCAATAAATGGAATTTATAAGTATAACAGTGGTGACTAATCTCAATGCTTGAGCCATTTCAGCAACCAACCCCTTTCTGTGCTTTTATTTTGACTCCTGCTATAAAGACAATTCAATGAAACTTCACAGTCAACAATAAACATTTTATAAAAGCAAAATGCTGCAGATACTGGAAATCTGAAACAAAAACAGAAAACGCTGGAAGAACTCAGCAGGTGCAGCAGCATTTCTGAAGAAGAATCATACGGACTCGAAACTTTAACTCTGTTTCTCTCTGCACAGATGCTGCCAGACCTGCTGAATTTTTCCAGCATTTTCTGTTGTTGTTTTAAATATTTTATATTAGATTTAATAATGAGCTTGACCTTGATGTACGTTGCATTTACAAAGTAAAGACACACAATTCCTTACAACTAGCTTATCAGGGAGAAATTTAAAGATTGAAATGGACAGTTTATTACAGTCATTACCTGCTTTGAGGAGCTTGTTCATGTTGGAACGTGTGCTATTGAACATCACAGGGCTTGTAGTGACAGTAGGCTCAAATTAAACAAGGTAACCATAAGTATGAGCAGCAAAATGTGCTAGCTCTTTGAAATAATTGTGTTTGACCCCTTCACTGTGTTAAGCAGGCCTAATCCGGAGAAGCCCACTCACTCATTACCTAAACAACTTGTCCTTTTTAACTAATATCAATCTGGTATTCTGAGTATGCCATTACTGCTGCTTATGGCATTTCACATGGCCCCAGTGTTTTTTTTTTGTGATGAGGTAAGCTCTGTTATAACAATACCAGCACAAAAAATGGCACTTCATTGATCTCCTCAGTGATGACTCACTGAGTGTCATGTACATAAGGGAAGCATTTGTAAGGGCTAGAAGGCTGGGAACAGATGAAGCCTGTGGAGAATATAAAGAAAGTAGGAAGAAACTTAAGCAAGGAGTCAGGAGGGCTAAAAGGGGTCATGAAAAGTCACTGGCAACCAGGATTAAGGAAAATCCCAAGGCCTTTTATACATATGTAAAAAGCAAGAGGGTAGCCAGGGAAAGGGTAGGCCCACGCAGAGACAGTGGTGGGAATCCGTGTGTGGAGCCAGAATAAATGGGAGAGATACTAAATTAATAATTCTCATTAGTATTCACCAAGGAGAAGGACTTGGCGGTCGATTTGTCTAGGGAAGAGTGTGTAGAAAGCCTGGATCATGTTGAGATCAAAAAAGAGGAGGTGTTAGGCGTCTTGAAGAATATTAAGGTGGATAAGTCCCCAGGCCCAGATGGGATCTACCCCAGAGTACTGAGGGAGGCAAGGGAAGAGATTGCTGGGGCCTTGACAGAAATCTTTGTATCCTCACTGGCTACGGGTGGGGTCCCAGAGGACTGGAGAATGGCCAATGTTGTTCCATTGTTTAAGAAGGGTAGCAGGGATAATCCAGGAAATTACTGGCCGGTGAGTCTTACATCAGTGGTAGGGAAATTATTGGAGAAGATTCTTCGTGACAGGATTTACTACCATTTAGAAGCAGATGGGCGTATTAGTGAGAGGCAGCATGGTTTTGCGAAGGGGAGGTCGTGTCTCACTAACTTGATCAAGATTTTCGAGGAAGTGACAAAGATGATCGATGATGGAAGGGCAGTGGATGTTATCTACATGGATTTCAGTAAGGCCTTTGACAAGGTCCCTCATGGCAGACTGGTACAGAAGGTAAAGTCGCACGGGATGACAGGTGAGCTGGCAAGATGGATACAGAATTGGCTTGGTCATAGAAGACAGAGGGTAGCAGTGGAAAGGTGCTTTTCTGAGTGGAGAGCTGTGACTAGTGGTGTTCCGCAGGGATCAGTGCTGGGACCTTTGATGTTTGTAGTATACATAAATGATTTGGAGGAAAATGTAACAGGGCTAATTAGTAAGTTTTCAGACAACACTAATGTTGGAGGAGTTGCAGATAGTGAAGAGGATTGTCAAAGGATACAACAGGATATAGATCGGTTGGAAACTTGGGCGGAGAAATGGCAGATGGAGTTTAATCCAGACAAATGCAAGCTAATGCATTTTGGAAGGTCTAATACAAGCAGGAATTATACAGTAAATGGCAGACCCTTAAGTGCACTGACGGGCAGAGGGATCTGGGTGTACAGGTCCACAGGTCACTGAAAGTGGCAACGCAGGTGGATAAGGTAGTCAGGAAGGCATATGGCATGCTTGCCTTCATTGGCAGGGGTATTGAGTACAAAAGCTGGGAAGTCATGCTGCAGCTGTATAGAACCTTGGCTAGGCCACACTTGGAATATTGCGTGCAATTCTGGTCACCACATTACTAGAAGGATATGGAGGCATTGGAGAGGGTGCAGAGGAGGTTTACCAGGATGCTCCCTGGTCTGGAGGATATTAGCTATGAGGAAAGGTTGGAGAAACTCGGATTGTTCTCATTAGAGCGACGGAGATTGAGGGGCGATTTGATAGAAGTTTACAAAATTATGAGTGGCATGGACAGAGTTGATAGTCAGAAGCTTTTTCCCAGGGTGGAAGAGTCAATTACTAGGGGACATAGATTTAAGGTGAGAGGAGAAAACTATAGAGGAGATGTGCGGGGCAAGTTTTTTACGCAGAGGGTAGTGAGTGTCTGGAATTCGCTGCCAGGGGAGGTGGTGGAAGCAGGTACCATAGTGGTGTTTAAGAGGCAGCTTGACAAGTACATGAATAGGATGGGAATAGAGGGATACGGATCCCAGAAGTGCAAAATGTTTTAGTTGACGGGCAATATGATTGGCGCAGGCTTGGAGGGCCGAAGGGCCTGTTCCTGTGCTGTACTTTTCTTTATTCTCTTTGTTCTCTTTGTTCTCACATGGCCCCAGTGTTTTTTTTTGTGGTGAGGTAAACTCTGTTATAACAATACCAGCACAGTAATGGCACTTCATTGATCTCCTCAATGGTCAAATAATGACTCACTGAGTGTCACGTACATAATGTGTTTATCTCTAATTGGCTAACACAAAAAGAGATATTTAATTGGTTAATTGGCACAGTGGCAACATTTGGGGGTTTCAGAGTTATTTTAACAGCAGCCCAATGAAATAGGTTGGATTTTTGCTCTGAACTTGAATGAAAGAAATTAAGACTGTTAAATTTAAATAATTTTTACACTGGGGAGAAATTACATCAGAAAAACTAATTAGTTTAAATGATTTCTCTAGATACTGTATGGGTAATGATTTTCTGTGAAAGTGCAAACAGGGCTTCACACAGAGAATGGTTTTATGAAGGTGCTGTATAATTAAAATGAGTTTGTATGGACTAAAAACAGCTGATTTCACTTTTAAAATATAAGGCAGCCCTACATTTTCTTTGGGTTGCAGGGGTATTTTGTTTCATTTCTGTTTCTATGCCTGATCACAGTTTCTGAAAAAGTTTTCTCCCCTTATTTACCACAGGGACATTTGGTGTACACCAGAAAGCAGAAATGTTGTTTAAAAAACCAGGATAAGCATAAAGCAGGATTTCCTGTTTTGTGCTTATGCCCCACTTTATTTACTAAAATTATTCATGGGAGAATTTTACACTTAGGTTTTTGATATTGTTTAATAATTGTGCTTTACAGCTGCAAGATAATTGCATTATTATAGTCTTCTGTGAATCATGTGAGTGTTGTTACATTGCATATAATAATGATTACATTTTCTCTCTTTATTTAATTCCATTTGATTGGACATGTCCCTAAATGTGTTGTTGCTAATTATTCCCACTATTTTTGGGGGGAAAAGTATACTTTATTCATAAATTCAGGAATTCTGAAAGAACATTACAAAACGTTTCTAAATGGCCATCACAAAAAGTGCAATCAGATTCAACTTTTGCACGTGGATCATGAGGTGCTTCAATATAATCAATGAATATTACAGTAATTTCAATATGGTCATTACAGACAGTCAGACAGTGCAATGGTATTGGAGTTACCGACATACATCATGTTGCACTCTGAGGTGCTTCAATACAATTATAATACATTTAGTATTCACTACATACATTCTTTGTGAATTGTACGATTCCCAGCGCCTCTTTGCACTATGGCAGAAAGGTCTTAGACAGCAACTTTTCCCCCATTGCGCCTCTGCGGCAGCTGCCCCAAGCTTTAGTGCATCCCTCAGCACATAGTCCTGGACTTTGGAATGTGCCAGTCTGCAACACTTGGTCGGGGGCAACTCTTTGCGCTGGAAGACCAACAAGTTTCGGGCAGGCCAAAGAACAATTAACAGTTTGAATCTTTTCAGTCATCCTCCCATAGTACCAAAGTCACATTAACCAAAATCACTTGGCTGCCACTCTGGTTGACTTCTTGACTTCTCTGGTTGTTTCAGAATCACCATTATTGAAACCAGTTTTCAATTCCAGGCTTACTTAATTAACTGCATTTAAATTCCTCAGCTGCCATGGGATTTGAACTTATATCTCTGCATTAGCAGTCCAGGCTACTAGATTACTGGCCCAGTAACATAACCATTATGCTACAATACTTATTAGAGTGCATAACTTTGATGGTGAAATTTGAATTCAATAAAAAAAAAGGTCTGGAATTGAAAGTCTGATGATGACCATAAAACCATTGCCAATTGTTGTAGAAATCCATCTGGTTCACTATTGTCCTTTAGGGAAGGAAATCTGCTGTCCTTACCTGGTCTGGCCTACATGTCACTCCAGACCTACAACAACATGGCTGACTCTTTAATGGCCTCTGAACAAGCACAATCAGTGATGGGCAATAAACGCTGGCCTAGCCAGCAACACCCACATTCCATGAACGAATTTAAAAAAATAGATGAATTAGAGTTATCAGAAGTAGGACATTGGCTATGGGACCCACATTAAAATCATTCTGATCAAAAATGAATGGATGCCAAGTCTAACTAAATGTAATTTTGTAACCCTTTGCTAACAAAGTCAGTCAGCTGTTTCTATTCAACTTTAAAGGTCATTTTAATTTTTCTTTGAGGGCACACACCTGTTTTATCCACATGGGACTGCTTCCCTAAGAAAAATTGAACAGGCTAGTGTTCTTTTCTAAGAAAAGACTGAGAAGTAACCTATTAAATTTATGAAAATGTTCAATAGGGTAGACATAGAGTGGAATTTTCCAGTGGCAGGACCAGAAAATCCCAGCCAAAGTCAATGGACTTTTGGCCGCTCTCCAAATTTTCCGGTTCCGCTGCGTTGATTCCAACCACGGGCAGGACCGGAAAATCCCGGCCATAGAGGTACTTCCAATTGTAAGCTATTTTATAGTTCATAGTCACCAATAAATTCAATAAGGGATTCAGGAGAAACCCTTTACACAGAGATTGGTGAGACCATGGAACTCACTAGCCCATGGCGTGGTTGAGGCAAATAGTATGCGTGCATTTAGGTTGATACTGCATGCATGAGAGAGAAAGGAATTGAAGGACACGTTCCCCCTGTTGCTCTCTCCATGGATGCTGCCTGACCTGCCAAGTGTCTGCAGCATTTTATATTTTTATATAAGAAGGATATGTTGATAGGGTGGGATGAGGGAAGGTGGGAGGAGGCTTATATGAAACATAAACATCAGCATTGACCAATTGGTTCAAATGGCTTGTTTCTGTGGTGTAAAATTCTACATAATGTGTGTCTGCGTTCAAGAGAATGGCATGGGTGGCCACTGCTACATTCTGTTGACCTTTCAGAGATACTTGGCTCAGTCTTTCAGTAATAGCAACCATTTTGATTCTCCCTCCTGACCCTTACAGGATCTGGCCTCTGCCTGTCACCTCTGCGCACAGTATAATTGAGATTGGGAACTCAATGGAACATTATCTCAGCCCATGTCCCTCTGCTTCAAGGTACAAATGAGAATGTTAGTGCTCCAATCTGTATTACTCAGTGCGCAGTGCGTACCAGTAACAAATCAGCATGCTGCATATGCTTACTTCATGAGAGAGGTATTTCCTGTCATCCCTGGTTCACAGAGATTTATGATCGCTGATAGGATTAAACTGGGGGAATTTGTGCTACTCATATGGTATCAGTAAATATAAAGGAAGAGACTCATCAGAGGAAAGCTATGCAAAGAATGTCCTTTATCCTTTCTGCCACTGTCACAGAATCACAGAATCACGCAGTGCAGAAGAGGCCCTTCGGCCCATCGAGTCTGCACCGACATGTGAGAAACACCTGACCTACCTACCTAATCCCATTTACCAGCACTTGGCCCATAGCCTTGAATGTTATGATGTGCCAAGTGTTCATCCAGGTACTTTTTAAAGGATGTGAGGCAACCCGCCTCCACCACCCTCCCAGGCAGTGCATTCCAGACCATCACCACCCTCTAGGTAAAAATGTTTTTCCTCACATCCCCCCTAAACCTCCTGCCCCTCACCTTGAACTTATGTCCCCTTGTGACTGACCCTTCAACTAAGGGGAACAGCTGCTCCCTATCCACCCTGTCCATGCCCCTTATAATCTTGTACACCTCGATTCCCTCCCCATTCCTGGCACCACCAATTTTTGCTGGGTTTCTTCATTACTCTGATTGTCAATACAAAATGAGGTTTGTGATATGAAATAAATGAAATATAGAATAAGAAGAATTTCAGGGGTAGAATTTTACGGACAGGCTATTTCACCTTTCCAGTTTTACAACATATTTTAAGTACTGATTATTTTATTAATTTCAGGGAAACATTCCCATTTACATTTTTTTTTAAAAGTTTGAAAGACTTCTCTCTTTCTCCTACCATAATGTGGGTTCTCAAACATGGGAACATCGGAACTTAGAAGCAAGTGTAGGCCATTCAACCCCTCGAGCCTGCTCCACCATTTAACTACATCATGGCTGATCTTCTGCCTCAATGCCATCTTCCTGCACTATCCCCGTATCCCTTGATGTCATTGCTGGGCCAGCATTTATTGCCCATTCCTAGCTGCCCTTGAGAGGGCAGCTCACCACCACCTTCTCAAGGGCAACCAGGGATGGGCAATAAATGGTGGCCCAACCAGCGAAGCTCATCAATGAATAAAAAAAATCTAGAAACCTATCAACATCTGCTTTGGACATACTCAAAGACTGAGCCTCCACAACCCTCTGGGGTAGAGAATTCCAAAGATTTACCACCCTCTGACTGAAGAGATTCCTCATCATGTCAGTCCTAAATGGCCTACCTTTTATTTTGAGACTGTGTCTCATGATTCTAGACCACGACCCCCAACAAGGGGAAACATCCTTCCTGCAACTACCCTATGGAACCCGAAGAATTTTGTACACTTCAACGAGATCATCTCTCATTCTTCCAAATTCTAGTCTCCTCAATCTTTCCTCATAGGACAATCCCACCAGCCCCAGGATTAGTCTGGCAAAACTTCATTGCACTCCCTCTATGGCCTGTATATTTCCTCCTTAGTAAGGAGGCCAAAACTGCACACAATACTCCAGGTGTGGTCTCACCAAGGCTTTATACATCTGCAGCAAGACTCCCTTTCTCCTACACTTAAATCCCCTTGCTACAAAGGCTAACATACCATTTGCCTTCCTAATTGCTTGTTACACCTGCATGCTAGCTTTCAGTGCCTAATGAACAAGAACGCCCAGGTCATTTTGGGCATCAACACTTCCCAATCTCTTCCCATTTCATAAATAGTCTGCATTTCTGTCTTCCCTGCCAGAGGGGATAACTTCACATTGTTCCACATTATATTCCATCCCGCCTTGTTCTTGCTCACTCATTTAGCCCATCTAACTCTCCTTGAAGCCTCTTTGCATCCTCTTCACAACTCACATTTGTACCAAGTTTTGTGCCATCAGCAAACTTGGAAACATTATATTTGGCCCCCACATCCAAATCATTGGTACAGTTTGTGAATAGCTGTGGCCCAAGCCCTGTCCTTGTGGTACCCCACTAGTCACAGCCTGCCAACCTGAGAACAATCCGTTTATTCCTACTCTCTGTTTTCTGTCCATTAACCAATCCTCAATCCGTGCCAGTACATTACCCCCAACCCCATGAGCTCTAATTTTGCTTACTAACCTCCTGTGAGGTACCTTATTGAAAGCCTTCTGAAAATCCTAATACACGACATCCACTTGTTATCCCTTATCCATTCTGCTAGTAATATTCTCAAAAAATTCCAATAGGTTTGTCAAACATAAATCCATGTTGACTCTACCTAACCTCACCATTATTTTCTAAGTAGCCAGTTATCAAATCGTTAGAACCAATTCTAGCATTTTCCATACTACTGATGTACGGCTAACAGGCCTGTCGTCCCTGTTTTCTCTCTTCTCCCCTTTCTTAAATAGAGGGGTAACATTTGCTACTTTCCAATCTGCAGGCACTATTCTAGAATCTATAGAATTTTGAAAGGTGATCACCAATGCATCTACTATCTCTACAGCCACCTCTTTTAACACTTTGGGGCATAGATCATCTGGTCCAGGGGATTTATCAACTTTCAGCCCCATTAATTTCTCCAGCACTACTTTTTTATTTATACTAATTTCTTTTCGGTCCTCCAGCTCACTAGTTACCTGGCTCTCCAATATTTCAGGGAGATTTTGTGTATTTCTTCCATGAAACTGCATGTTCACCAGTGAGAGAGGACCCCCAAAAGCAGGAATGCAACCTCCATGTTTATTGGCACTTCTGGACGCTGTTGAGTCCCACCATGACCTTCTCAACCCTTGGGATGGTGGGCAGAGGTCCAACAAGGTCACCAAGCTGACTTGAGAGGAGCTGCCTGTGGCAGTGGACGCCAACTCAGCCTGAAAGAGAATAGCGATATAGTGCGCAAAGAGATGAATGATCGCGCCCGCACAGCCAGGGTAAGTCAACCTTCTCATTCCTCTCCGCTCACACTCTCATAAGCCCCTCACACATTCGCAGGATGACAGTCCACAGGGATCTCACACACTACCAGAACAAGGGACATAACTACTCACTCTCCCACACGCACACCTTGGCATCTTCATCTGGGCTCATATCCTGTGCAGTTTGTATCCTTATCCTGTACACAGCTCCACTCAGCACCCACACAAGGTAGGTGACCTTATCATCCGCCTTGGCATGCTTCCTGCTCACACTCTCTCCATCTGTCTTCATGCAGGCCAAGCCTCGTCCAAAATAAAAGCAAGGGGTCCAAGACCGGTGGCAGGATGCCAGAGATCAGGTCCCTCACCCAGCAAAAGGAACATGCAGTATACCTGGCCGGAGAGGACTGGGACCGTGCGTGCGGCGAGCATGAGGTCAGTGTCACACACCCAAGTGAGGACCCTGCACCAGCTGATCCTTCAGATAGCAAGACCGTGAGTGCAATGGTATGTCTTGGAATCTGTTGCCATGCACTAATTATCTCTACTTTTCTTCATAGGCACCACAGCCAAATGCCCCAGGGACACCACGAGCCAGCCCCTCATATCCAGCCCCGAAGATACCTCAGATGAGGATCTTGAGGAACTGCTTGTGAAAGACCCATCACATCGCTCAACCTTACCCTCCACTAGTGCAGAGACACAGCTCGCTGGGACCTAGATCTAGAGCAGGCTTGGTCTCACAATCTGGGGAGAAGAACACAGATTCTGGTCCCCAGCAGGCGGAGAAGAGACATTCAAAGTCATTGATACCCAGACGACTGCTGGAGGCCAGGATTCTGCCGAGTCCCAGTCAGATAACGAGCCTGTGGACTCGGTCTTAATGCAGATGTTGGAGGTGCAGCAACAGATATGGGGATACCAGGCAGGGTTGTCAGCTGCTTTCCACAGATTGCAACATATGATGGAGCAGTCCATCCCTGTTCAATCTGAGGTACTAGAGGCATGCCAGTGCACTGAAGTCAACACTGGTAGGATGCAGCCGCCATGGAAACCTTGGTCCAGGACAGTTTGCCTGTGCTGCTGCATCCCTACTCCTCAAGGAGTCAGCTAGGGGCCCTCGGGCACCCATAGGGACGAGAACCAGCAGCTGGACACCCTGGCACCATCCATCCAGGTGATCCCAACCCCCTCTGCATGTGACCCCATCACTTCCAGCTCCACTGACTGAGAAGGTTGCACCTGCACCACAGCAGAAGACCCAAAGCAGGCCAGGGCCCTCTAAGTCTAAGCTCTTCAGAGGACACCTGCCAAAGTCATCACAGACCAAAGGACTTAGCAGTCAGCAGGCTGCCTCCACCTCCACATGGATGTTGTGGGTGCACCAAGACAAGGCAGTAGGGTTAAGAAGATCAAGAAATATTAGGAGCACAATTGTGGCATGGGTGTTCACCACATGTATATACTTCCACCAATGTAAATACAATTGCACCCATTCCACATTTCCTTTTGCATATGTCTCCATTGTATGCTGAGTTGTGTTGTGCTTGATCAGATGTCCTACCATATGGAAGGACAACGGCAGCAGATAGATGGGAACACCACCACCGGGAAGTTCCTCTCCAAGCCACTTACCATCCTGACTTGGAAATATATTGCTGTTCCTTCACTGTCGCTGGGTCAAAACCCTAGAATTCCCTTCTTAACAGCACTGTGGGTTACCTACAGTACATGACGGCAGTGGTTCAAGAAGGCAACTCACCATCATCTTCTCAAGGGCAACTAGGAATGGGCAATAAATGCTGGCCCAGCCAGCGAAGCCCACATCCCATGAATTAATAAAAAAAACACATGTCCCCTCCCCCTACTTATTGCAGATTTCACTTCATATGCCTCTGGTCGATGTTGTGTGCAGTCACGTCATCGCAGTGTGTGTTCCTTCTCAGTTCATTACCGACATCAGTGATGCCTCACCCTCAATGTAAAGTGTTCTTGTGCAAGGCATCTCATCGACATGCGCTTCAAGTTCAAATGATGTTCATTCTTGGCTGTGTAAGATGGAGGCTTATGTAGTCCTCCAATTCTTCTGCATTGTGGAAAAGTTAAGGTGTAGTGTAAAGGAGAGATGTAGGTGTGCATGGAGAAGGGTAATCTTTCCTTGAACTCCATGCCCTCTGCCCTCTGTGAGGGTTTGCAATCTATGAGCACATACTCAGAGGTCATGGGTGCTCCCGCCCACCTTGTGTGTTTTGACTCTCCAGGTGTACATTTGCTAAACTGACCAATACTTGTGCGCATCTTCCCAGCTCATTGTGCTGATTGTCTGTCCCTCACGGGCACAATTTTGTCCTGGCACTCAAAGCTACAGCTTGAACCATTTTGCACCTTGGAATTGCCTGCATAACACCCATAAGGCTATCGTCAAAAAGAAGGGATGCTGCGCTGGCCCATTCATTCTGCTTAGCCTTCCCTCCCCTTAATACTCGCCAATTCAGCGATGCTACATCCATATGGAGATGTGTTGCACAGTGGCACCATTCAGCATGGTCTCAATGCTCATTTGTTAGCTTGATGGGAAGACAATGTTCAGGGCTGAAATGGGCTGGGAGTCAGGATGTAATGCAGCTGATATGTGCTCTTTATTATCAACAAAGTGGAACCTTGAGGGGTCCATGGTTTGTCTGCATTTTTGTGATCACAAGCACCAGGGCTGACGATTATAGGAAACTGATGGTGTTGAAAAGGGGGCTTTTTCACATCTGTCAGGCAAGTGTGTGAATGTGGTCATTGTGAGGTGACCTATGTCTATTAAAAATGTCTGGCTAACTGGAGTCCCACATCCATGAGAGTAAAGGGTCTCAATGCAATGGGAATTAAGGTAATGCTGAGGACTGAGTGCTTTGAACAAACATAAACACCAAGCAGTGTCACCATAAGGCACTCTTCCATTGCCAGAGATGGATCCCCTTGAGGTACACTGCCATGGGTCCACTAAGGACTGCAGTGCAACTCCTACCTCTTGTAGGCTGCCTTAGCGACTGTAATGCTGGAGAGATGCTTGAAGAGTTAGCACTTTCTATTGTGTGATGACGGAACGACCTCCGGCAGTTGGTGCCTCATCTCAGCCAGGACTCATGCCTCTGGGTCTTCATGGATGAGGACATGGTGAGCAGAATGTGTAAATACTCAATCTCAGGATGAAGAGGATGGTTGAAAAGACTAGTCACTCTGGTGGTGAAATGGGCCCATCATGGAGGGCACTAGTCCAACAGGATAAGCACTGCAATTCGTCATCATCCTCATAGAATCTGGTGACTATGACCGCCTCACATGTACACCTGCATCATCTGGCCCATGCTATGGCTTCTTTCCCTGCAGCCTTGGCTTCCTTGACCTCATCGATCTCATCCCTCGTGATGTCCTCCAAATCAGAGGAGACGTGCAGCCCCTCCATCTCGGCATCTGGCAAGTCCTCCCCACTTTGCAGCACCAAGTTGTGTAGGGTGCAGCAAATGACAATAATCAGTGAGACCCTCTGTAGAGTGTACTGGAGTGCTCTCCCAGATCTGCTGAGGCATCGGAATTGCACCTTCAAGCTGCCAATGATCTGCTCAGCCCATGTTTGTGTGGTGGAATGAGCATCACCTTACCTTCCCTCAGCTGGAGTTTGTGGCCATCGGATGGGTGTCATCAGCCATGTCTTTTGCGGGTAGCCTTGGTCACCCAGGAGCCAACCCTGGATGTGGTGTGATCCCTCGAAGGTGCCTGGAATCTGTGATTTTCTCAAGATTGGTGGCAGCTTCCCGGCTATCTTGCACAAACTTGCATGATGCGTTTCTGGTGGTTGCAAACCAGCAGCACATTGAGCGAGTGGAAGCCTTTCCTGTTGATGTATTGCATTGCCAGTCGCTATGGAGCTCTAACAGCCATGTGAATGCAGTCGATGGCACCCTGCACCTGTGAGAATCCAGAAATGGCAGCAAAGTGCAGTGTGCTGGCTGCTTGGCTAGCTTGATCTCTAGCGAAGTGCATGTAATTGTGGGCCTTGGCAAAGAGGCGTCAATCATCTCCTTACTACACTTGTGGATGGAAGCTTGAGAGGTCCCGCAGAAGTCTCCAGAAGAGCCCTGGAAGGAGCCACTCGCGTAGAGGTTAAGAGCTGCGGTGACTTTCAGAGTCACTGGCAATGGATGTCCTCCCAGTCCCTGTGGCATCAACTCCTGGAGAATGTGGCAGATGTGAGCCACCAGATCTCTGGACATATGGAGGTGGAAACAACGCTGTCTCTTACTCACCTGCAGAAAAGACATGCGCTCTTCTGTACACCCTTGGTCTTGCGACCCGCCCTGCATGCAGTGTTTCTGTGAGCCTCATCCTCCGGGCCTGACAGGCGCTTTTTTGCCCTTTGGACATCAGGGTGAAGCTTTGGTGAGCCTGGCACCACCGTAGCACTCTTCTCTGCCTTTCCTCCTGCCTGCATGCGACAATGCAGCAACATTAAATGCACCCTCCATCTTCCTGAAGGTTTCCTCTCTGCAGGAACATTGAAAGTTCGACATGGCTGAGCATCAGCTACCAAAGATTCTCTTTCTGTCGCAACTCATGAGTGACTGTAGGTTCAAGGGTTTGGTTACAGTCTAGGGACCGATTCATTAATACAATCCTGGCCATTGCAATGACCTCTCTCAACGTCACAGTGTGATTTCCCCCACCAGCTCCCTGGCCCCAGTTCAGTAGGCCTATTGCTGTGAGATGGATTTGGCCAGGCGCTTGGATGTCCTGCATTTATTTGAGGTGATAAATTACTCAATCAGTGGACTCTATAACTGCATTCTTTAGATTACACATGAGGACACATGCTCTGTGAGGAGTTGAGATTCTTTTAGGGAGGCCTGGGAGTTCCCATCTCTGAACCTGGCAGCTGCATGGTTCTGAAGTGGGCTTTCGCAGATGCCTTTCCTGTTTCTCCAGGTGCCCACATATTTTTGGAGTCATTATCACGCTGGGGAATTACCACAATTGGTACAATGGCTTATTAGGGGGAGATAAATGATTAGAACACATCAGAATAAACCATATGAATGAGCTATTACATTGAAGGCTCCAGATTGCCTCTTTAATTATTGAGATGCTCCTAACATGTCTCAGCTGTGCCTTCCGCCTCATGTGGTAATATAGATTCCAGATGGGTGCGCCTTTAATCCCCACCTCCC
Source organism: Carcharodon carcharias (assembly GCF_017639515.1). Taxonomy (NCBI): domain Eukaryota; kingdom Metazoa; phylum Chordata; class Chondrichthyes; order Lamniformes; family Lamnidae; genus Carcharodon; species Carcharodon carcharias. The sequence goes on from NC_054473.1 coordinate 169,612,905, forward strand.
CCACCCAGTGCTGTGATCCACTCCTCCCCGAAGCCCTAACATCCGTCCCCAGCAGCGTTTTTTCTTAGTTTCACTTTCTGCTGCGCATTGCTTGAGGTTGCAAGATTGAGGTTGCAAGGTTTTATTACCAGACCAGCTTCGACCCTCCCTGTATGCTCATGGAAATCCATCCCATCATTTGGAGGGAACACAGCAATCAGGTTTCCCTCCCTCCTATTGCCCTCAGTCCTCCCACTGTAATTCTGGATCCCATTGTTACTGTGGTTGATATCCCTGTATTATCCCCTGAGCCATTTGAGGTGAATGTTCCTATGCCCCATGTAGACCTTACCTCTCCCCACCTTCAGGCTTACTGCACCATCACATATAGGGACCCTGCCCACCCCATGAGATCACCAAGTGCCTGCTCCTACACTATCTGTTCCCAAACTACAGGTGGTAGATGCCTCCCCCGACTGTGACTGTACCATCTGCAGTCAAGTACTATGCAGAAGGCTCCGGGACCACTATGCGTGAGGTGATGACCATGCCCTATGCACAATATGCTGGGCATGACTGACAGTGGACTGACATGCCCTCCCCCTACCTGAACTGGGACAAGGATTGTCTTTGGAAGCTCAGCAATGTAAGCTGAAGTGTGTCTTCACTTCGCAATCCTCCCACTCTGGCCCCCAACTTGCTAATGTCCTTCTGTAAGAGGCTGTCTCCCTGTACTTGCCCAAAGGACGCTTCTGCCCTCCCAGTCACGTGTCTGAGTGTAACCTTGCTCAGTGTCCCACCCAAGTCATGTGTCTGAGTGTAAACTTCCCCAGTCTTCCCCCTCCCCCTAGTCAAGCCCTTGCCCTCCAGCCCCTTCCCTTGCCTCTGTCTTGTCTCCCTCCACACCACCCCCAGCCTCCAGTCGAGCCCTTGCCCTGCAACACATTGCAACCCACCCCCGCCTTACCGCTGGCCTGATATAAAGAGCCTTGCCCCTGAAAGCCCCCTGAAAGCGATGTGGTGTTGCCTACAAAGCCGATGTGGAGCTGCGAACGCTGCACAATGCAAAGTTGGGGGTGAACAAACCTCGAAGTCATGAGTGAGGTGCAGGTCACCAGATGCACGTTGCTTATATGCGGTTGTGAATCACGCCGATCTAATTAGATGCTGGAATAGCCTTTTGATCTAGCGTGCGTGTGTGCGCAATTCTGGCAAACTGCCTTGGTGATAAGCATTCGTGATATTCTAATTGTATTCAAGTAGCGTTCCAGACTTGGCACAGGGGGAAAAGCATGTCGCCATCGACAGCAGGAGCAGACAATCAGAGCCTGTTTTTAGGCCGATGGGAAACCGACTTTGTCTCTCCCACCCTATTTTGCCCTCCCGCTCGCCATTACTCCCACCATGGGCGAGACTGGAAAATCCCGGTAAAAAGTATTAGTTTCGTTTTTCAACAATCAGTTACCAAGAAGCTAATTGCACAGTTGATTATTATCTGCTAATTCACCAGAAAGCTGACAGGAATTGAAAGACTAATAAGGCTTTAGCTGAACAGGAAGAAATAAAAGGAGGGGATATGAAGAAAGGAGCTTTTACAGTACAAACTTTCACCACCTCAACAACAGCTTGCATTTATGTAGCGCTCATTAAGTGCAGGAAGACATCTGAGAAAAGGAGGAAAGGGATTATATTGGATGCAAAGCCTAAGAACTGTAAATGGAAAGAGTAGACAAAGATAAAGAACTAAAGACATGAGTGAAAAGAAAAGTTTCGGCAAGCATTTGGAAGGCTGGATAGAGGAGATCTGAAGCAGAGATTTATTAAGGGCAGGAGAAAAGTGGCTGAATAGGCAAAAGTATTTGCAAGGCATCTATTGAGTCCCATGACTGTTGGCAAATCAATTTAATTTAATTAAGGGGGTATGTTTTGCAGCACTGCAAATTCAATACTTCATGTTTGAAGTGGCATAAATGAAAGGGAAAGACATGCCAGGAATTTGCAAGCATCAAAGCTAAACTGTCCACAGCCATTATTGTGCCACCAAACATATCTGCAGTCTCAGTTACTTAGCAATAAGTGATCATGTACAAGTTGTTCTCCATGATTTTTATGAGGCGAAGCCTTAATAATATGTAAATATGAAAAGGCTTCCATTATAAGTTGGAGCCTGAATGTGTGCTCTTTCGAGGTATCTCTCCATGCTTCTTTGTGGCACCCCACCACCCCCCAAAGTGGTGGCCTGGAAGCTGTGGTCAAAAGCACTTCAGGGGACCGCTCCATTTTGAGGTACCCTCCCTCACCTACCTAGCCGTGATGGTGAGGCTGCTGATCTCTCAGTGCTGGAGGGCCTCCTATTGGCTCTCCAGCCTTGGGGGCCTGCCTGCCATCACTAATTGGATGGCAAGCTGGAATTCTGGCCATTAATCAACTTGCTGCTGCTGCTGCTGCTTGTAGCTCCTGCTGACTGCAGTCATGTAATGCCACACTCGTCTGTCTTGGGCCATCATCACACATCCACTGTAGCTCATTTGCAACCACTCTGTGATGTCCAACCAGGCTTAGGTCGACCCTTCTTTCTGCTGACCCCACTTTGCCCTCTCGGAGAGATTTCTAGATATCAACTCTGATCAAATGGCTGAAATACCAAAATTACCTTTTCTGGATGTCACTTTTTAGAGTTCTTTTAGCTTTTGCAATTTTAAGCACCTCTTCATTGGTCTTATGCCTATTCATGGAATTTTATGGCACCTTAGCATCCACATATCAAAGGCCTCTTAGCACCCACATTTCAAAGGCCTCTGTTTTCTTCAACAGATCTTTAATTATTGTCCAGGTTTCTGAGGCACACAAGAAAGTGAATAGATTGTAGCATCTTATGAGGTTTTCCATGTTACAAGCTTGCATTTTCTTGTTGTTAGCACATCCTTCATCTGCACAAAACTACTTCTGGCTAGCTTTATCTTTTTACCAATTGAACAGATGGTCAAAAATCATGTTGGGCCTCAGGTGACAACTCAATGCATGGTCGATTCTCGAAAATGCCCTGACATTATGGTCCTGATTCCAGAACAATAACCTAACCCGTAACTGTCATTTGTGTGAGGATTTGACATAATGTAAACAGATGGTGATGTTGGATAGTCTTACGTTGACACTTACCTTCAGATATTCAGTGCCTGCAAATGCCAAAGACAACACTGAACCAGACATCCTTCTCCTATCAAGCATGTTGCACTCCCATTCTCTGGGGAAGTTGCCGTGGCAACCCTCCTCATACCAATACCTCATGCATCAATACCCCCAGTTCATCAGTCATCAAACAAGAGATAGAGGTACTGTGTCACTGCATTCCTCGACCAGAGCCTCTATTTCTTGCCTCCACATTTATTTTGCAAGCCAGATTTTTTCCAGCTAAGGTTATTGCCCTATACAGCCTTTGCAAGGGCGAAATACATTCAAAATATTTATACCCTTTGTAAAGAATGCGACAGCCTTATCCCCACATGCAGCTACTAACCATCAGGTTTAAATTCCCTTTAAATTTTGATTGCAGCAATATAGGGGATGTGCAGGCAGAGTTTCTGGTCCATCAAGGCTGACAAAAGTGATCCAACACTTACTTTCAGCAAATCTCCTTGGTTCCATTATCCTCGGAACTAATCAGAGTGTGAATGGCACAGCTAGGCCCCAACCAGTTCCGAGCTAAAATGGCAGTCAGTGTCTTGGTTATGTCATAGGGCAGAATTTTCTGGATTGGGCCCGACCCAATCTCCGCCGGGCGGGGAGCTGATCCCTGCCGGAGAAGCGGACCGCGCCTCCATTTTACATGGGTGGGCCAATTAAGGCCCACCCAGCGTGAAGTTCTATGTGCTCCCTGTGCGGGCGGGGTGGGGATTCCCTAAAAGCGAGAGTGAGCTCTTTCACGCATGCGTACAAAAGAACGCATATCTCCCAGAGGCTAATTACAGCCTCAGGGAGATCGCTTCCATGTTGATAAATATTAAAAATAGAGAAAAAAAAATTTCCCTGACATGTCCCCCCTCATGTGACAATGTTCATAATTTACATTATAACTTTATTAAAATTTTTGAAACCCTGCATGAAACCTCATCCCGTCGCTGGATGAGGTTTCATGTTTTATCTATTAGCTGCCGGGGCCTCTGGCCTGACCACCAACCTTAAGCTTGGACAGGCAGGTCCTTTAATTGTTTAAATGATCCTGTCAACGGCCTCAATTGACCATTGACAGGTCAGCGGGCCCACAGCTGATTTTGCTGCCTCCCCACCTTCCTAAAATTTTAAATGGTGCAGGATGATGTTGGGGGTTCCGCCCAATGTCATCCCGCATCATTTTACGCGTCGGCGAGCAGGCCCCGCCCCCTGCTCGCCTACGGCAAAATTCTGCCCATAGACTTCCACAGTAAAAGAGGCCTATCAACTGAAACAGCATGGCTTTGGGCACCTGGCACTGGTTTTAACACTGTGATATGGTTACTGATCCCATTTTGAGGCTGTAACCTAAGGGTAGACAAAGGCAATGAAAATCATCCCTGATATCACATGTACAATAGGTGGAATTATTGTAATTATTCACAAAGTTATGAAAATGGATCATATTTCCTTAGCAATATTGGGTACTATGAAAACCAAGTATTCCTGCCCCTCAAAGTTGCTACAAGTTCATAGGGAGGGATTTAAAACTGAAGATCTAATTCAGCCAGCATGACAAATTGTGTGACCATGCTTAAGGCTATTACTACATTGAAAAAATGCAGGTGTGCGTTTTCTACTTTGTGTCATATAAACAATTTGAAATGTATACCCAAAAGCCTGTCAAGAGAATAGCTGTAAAGTTATGAGCCTACATCATAGTTTGTACAAATCTAACATAATTTATTCAGCTAAACTATCACATCAAAGTTACAATGCCCTGTAGAACAAATGAATTTGATGAGTTCAACTGAATGCCCCCTAAAGGACTGACCAAGTTACATTTTCTCTCCCATCACAAACTGATTCATTCATTTCAGTTTACTTCCTTTTTTAAAATTCCTTGGATGTGGGTGCCCATCCTGAATCATTCTTGTTCAGACAGCATTGAAGAGTCAACCACATTGCTGTGGGTCAGGAGTCACTTGTAGACCAGGTAAGGACAGGAGATTTCCTTCTCGAAAGGACATTAGTGAACAATTGGCAATAATACCATGGTCCAGATGTTTATGAGTTCAGGTTTCACCATCTGTTGTGGTGGCATTTGAACCCAGGTCATCAGAACATTACCCTGGGTCTCTGGAATACTAGGCTAGTGACAATATTACTATGCCACCACCTCCTCCTATAGCAGACTCCTGGCCTAATTCTAGCTCTCTGTTGTTTATTTCAATGTGATTTTGCTCACCATTTTGCCAGCACTTAACAGAGCACTTATGCCTCTCACTTTTCCAGGTTTGCTTTAGTTTCTTTTATTATATGGTGTAATTGTCATTCTCCCTTTTCCTATAGTTGTACCTTCCTCTTTTCCAGTAATGTTGAATATGTTTTTGCAGTATTCGCTAACACTTTCTGCACTTGCCTTGGCAATTCAAGCAATAATTTCATCAATAACTGAACTCCTGTTCTATGTTCCTTCAGTAACTCTAAAAATTCAATTGTTCCCAAATTGATGTCAAAGTCATTTTGTAATCATTGCCTGGAACTTGACAAAAGTTTCTCTCTTAAGAGATTTTGATTTTCCCATGAATATTTGATCTGATTAGTTCTATTATTAGAATATTCCCAAATTTGCCCTAGATTATTTCGCTTTAAATATTAATTTAACCTGAAAGTCATTGGTGATTCAGTCAAATGCTAATTTGCATGCCCGGTTATTTTGATTTTTATTTTAGTCTTCTTTGTCAAGTTATATATCAATCTGTTTCCCTAATTTATCTTTATGGCAATGAATCTATCTTTATGGTTTGTTAATTTCTCTCATTTGGTTTGTTTTCTCTCAATATTTTAAAATCTTTTTTTTGTTGATTTTCCCATTCCAATCAATTGATCAGTCAGTCCCTCCTCCTTCCTCCCTTTTCCATGGAACTTTCTGTTTTTTTTTGTTGAAATACTATTAGTAAACAGTATAACTAATTACTGGTATATACTGTTCCCTGCTTGCTGATGTTTGATAGAGTTTCAAATCTGTTTCAGCTCCATTTGGGATTTATTTATCATGTATGAGTTCTTGAGTACTGCTGAATACATAAATCTTTCTGCACATTGATCTTAGAATTGCTCTTTTATTTTCAATTTAACTACTGCAAAATATAGGTCATGCTTGATGTACTGTATGAATAAACACTTGCTGGTAATATCGGTCCTCCTTTTGATGTAGCTGTAGCTTCCACCGCATGGGGAGGTGATGGCCTGTTGGCATTGTCACTGGACTAGCATTATACAGACCGAAGGTAATTCTCTGGGGACATGGGGCAGGATTTTTCATAAGGTGGGCTGGCTCGGCGGGAACGGACAGGGCCGGGCACGGAGCCAATTGCCGCCCGCGATCAGCTGCGCGCTGCCATTTTACGCGGGCGGGCTAATTAAGGCCCGCCCAGAGTAATAGGTGGCCGGTAGCTCTCAGTGCTACCTGTGCGGGTGGGAGGAGGAGGGAGAGTCGGGGCCAGCGCCGACTGTGTCACATGAGTTGGGACATGTTTTTATATTAATGAAGATGTACTTATTTAATAAAAGCTTTAGGAAACCTCATCCCACTCGTGGATGAGGTTTCCTCAAAAACACGAAGGCCGCTTGGCCTTTTCGCCTGCCCACCAACCTTAAGGTTGGATGAGCAGCGTTAACAATGACCTTAATTAAATCCTTAATGGCTTTAATAGGCCGTTTACATATCAGCAGGCGCCCACCGACCAAAACATCACTGCTCAGCATGATGACGTCGGGACACACGCCCAACGTCATCGTGTGCCATTTTAAGTGTCTGCATGTCGGGCCCACCCATGCATGCACACGGAAAAACCCTGCCCATGGGTTCAAGTCCCACCACAGCAGCTGTTGAAATTTGAATTCAATAAAAATCTGGAATTAGCCGTCTGATGATGACCATGAAACCATTGCTGATTGTTGTAAAAGCCCATCTGGTTCTTTCATTCCCTAATTTTAGTTCCCTAATTCCCCGTCATTACCTGGTCTGGCCTACATGTGACTCCAGACCCACACTGTTAAATGCCCTCTGAACAAGGGTGGACAATAAATGCTGGATTAGCCAGTGGTGCCCACACAATGAATGAATAAAAAAATCACCACACATCCATTCACTCAAAATTTTAGATTTCAGGGTTGCCTACCACTTTCTTCCACTTACACGCCAATTGTGTACTAAAATATTTTCATTTTCAGTATTCTGGTCACATGGGGATTATACAATAGCCCATTTTAAGAGTGCTGTTGAGGTAACTCCACAAATAGATAATGGGAAAAGTTGCCTACAGAGCATGAATGTCTCAGCCAGGTAGACACACTACAATTGACTATATTGGCCTTCATTTTGGGAAGAGAAAAATGAATCATGCATCCTGCTCCTGAGCACTGTCCAGTGACTACTGCACATGTAGGAAATGCGAGGCCAAATCACCCTGCCTTATGGCTAAATAGCCTGCCAGCAGTCACTTTCCAGACTCACGCATGAGCTACTTGAGGAGACAAAATGAAAGAAAAATGCTTCTCCACATGACAGCTTCTAACCTAACTTTATGGGTCTTTAGTCCCATGGTAGGTGAGGGTTGACTCTTAGTTATCCTAGCAAGCCATTCAGTTGCATAAAACCAGTACAAAAAATGGACTGCAACAGGTAAAGATGAAGACCTGCCACATCTTCTTAAGGCAACTAGGGATGGGAAATAAATGCAACTGTTTTCATCGGTGCCCAGGTCCTGGGAATGTATAATAAAAAAATTATAATCCAGTAAAGAATTATAATCCAGTATTATTCTTTGATTAAATTATCTTTCTCCTATCAAATTTGAAGACAATGGCCGGGATTTTCCAACCCTGTCGCTGGTGGAACCCGCTGCAGGTGAGGCGGTGCCCCAGCCAGAAGCCCATTGGCTTGCAGCGGGACCGGAATATCCCAACAGCGGACGGGTGCAGAAAACCCCAACCAATGGGCAGGATTTTCCCCTCGGTGATTTGGGAGCGGGGCCTGGTCGCCGAGGGGAAAATGACGCGGGATGACCCCGACGTCATCCAATTGAGGCCATTGACAGGCTTATTAAGATAATTAAAGACCTGTTCGTCCAAGCTTAAGGCTGGTGGGCAGGCCAGGAGCCCCAGCGGGCTCCAGATTATTCATGAAACTTCATCCACCGGCGGGATGAAGTTTCATGTCTGTTTTTTTAAACATTTAATAAATTTTATGTGTTTATTATTAACATTTCCTATCTCGTGTGACATTGTCACATGAGGGGGACATGTTAATAATTTCAATATTTATCAATTTTTAGACTTTACTTACCTGTCACGAATCTCCCTGAGACAGCACTTGGCCTCAGGGAGCAGTGCAAAAGAGTGCACTTTGACAGATGGGGATTCCCTCCCCCACCCCCCACCACCCCTCCCCACCCCCCGCACAGGAAGCACATAGCACTTCCTCTCAGGCAGGCCGCTGGGCGGGCCTTAATTGGCCCGCCCACTCAAAATGGCAGTGGGCCCCATTTCGGTAGCGGGGGTCAGGCTGTCCGCCTGCTGCTGAGTCGGTGGGGCCTGCCCGCCAACCCAGGGCAAAATTCTGCCCAATATCTCTTAGATTGATGCCTTATATAATATTGTAAAATCATCAGAAAGTATGTGTCATCCATTATAGCTGCTGACAGAAGCAAAGCTCATGTAAATTCCTGCTAGTACAAAGGAAAACAGATTTGATTACCTCTACTAACTTTTTGATGCCTACTGACTTCAAAAGTGCATGAGACTCCTTCAGCAAGTGATGGTTGGTTCAATATTTGTATTTTTGCATACTTTGGAAATTCTGCTTCTCGTCAATATCTTGTCAAAGCTTCGCAAGGAACAGAAATGACATGTGAACCCTCACTACTGGTGATCACGTTGAGGATGATAATGATGATGATAATGAGATCCCATACAAAAATGAAGGATAACAATTTGGGAAAATCCAAACACTAGTACAAAAGAAAACAGATTTAGTTATCTCTCCTAACCTTTTGATGTCGACTGACTCCTAAGTAAAGTATATTGTTCTTGGCGATCATGTTGAGATATAACGATGATGATAATGATATTCTGCACAAAAATGAAGCATTGCCATTTGGAAAAAACTAACATTTTGAAGTCTGGTTTCCTCCAGTTGACTCCTACTTTCCTCATCTTTCCTTTTCAAGTTAACATGTAATAAGCAATTGACTTCAAATAAAATAATTCCAAATGCTGTGAAAACATTTGTGGAAAGCAGCAACTCTTTTTGGCGTGTTAGTTGAATAGGAATGAAGAAGTGTGCTCAAATCTGGCAAGGTCAAAAATTTCATGATTTGACCTGGCCATGATTGGGGGCACATAAAGATTTGTAGAAATTGATACCGTGCATCATTAGCCATAACTGTGAGAAGAATAATGCATGAAGCTCCTTCAGCAAGTGATGGTTGGTTCAATATTTGTATTTTTGCATACTTTGGAAATTCTGCTTCTTGTCAATATCTTGTCAAAGCTTCGCAAGGAACAGAAATGACATGTGAACCCTCACTACTGGTATTCCATACAGATGTTGCGCATTGATATGAAATATTGAGGTGAGATAGCTTTACATTTTATTCAATCCAATTCTTGGATTGAATCTGAAAGCCTCAGTTAATCACTGTTAACTTTTGAACTATTATTTCAGTCATGACCTTGCAAAAGCTGACAGCTTCATCGCATCTGTCCAAGTTGCAGATAATGAACTTTGGGCCTTGGATAAAGGATATGAAACTAAGTTGATCACAAAAGTCATTATGAGGTCCAGATGATGAAGATTGACATTTGGCGCTTGAAACCTAAAGACATTGCTACGTTTAAAATACATTCTTAACTGTACATGTAAAGGTGGCTGTTTAAACCCGTTAAAGCCTCTGATTTTCTTCTGTCCTTTTTCTATCCCTAGAGTTGGCTTTCTCCTTTAACGGTTGAGGTATTTTGTTTACAATTTAAACTGACTAAAAACACATAGTTTTGGTTTTACTTTTAGTAGTGCACAGGCCAGCTTGCTAACACAGGTAGTTCACTTCTGCTTTTGTATCTAGGTTAATAGAATAGCTGTTTAAAAACAGACATTTTTGCAACATTAATTATATACTTAAAATTCCCTGATTGCACATAGCCAGCAACCTTCTAAACAGCTTCATTTTATTTATTGCGTAATACACTATAAATTTGTATGTGCTGGCTTCATATCTGATATCACTCTTCGGAGAATGATTTCTTATTCCATTTCAAGACCCCTGAAATTAAATGTTACGGTCAATGACTAATAGAATTCCTAAAAGGTTACAAAAACAAATCATTACAACCGGGGTGTCAAAGTTTTTTTTCTCCTTTATGAGAATGCCATCATAAAAATTAATTTGTGTTCCACAAGTATTGGGATTGGCATTTAGCTGTGTAGCTAACATCTTCTAAAATATAAGAGCAGCAACAGTATATCTGACAGTTACATCTAATAAGGTGACTCAAAAGTTCTCAGATGAACACTGGTTTTAACCTTTAATTAGATGTATAAAAGTATGATTAACAGTGATTTTTACTGTCTCTATGGTAACTTCTGAGTTTGACAATTCTAACTGCATTTTGTTAGTGAATATTTTTATCATCTTATTTACTAAATTAGGTGGATGCTTTTCCCAAGAGATGACTGCCCAAATGCTAGCCTGTTTGTAATATGACTTCTATTATAAAGGACATATAAATTGGACACATAAAAAACTCTACTGTCCATGTCCTAACTCGCACCAAGTCCTGCTCACCTACCATCCACATTGGCTCCTAGTTAAGCAATGCCTTGATTTTAAAATTCTTATACTTATTTCCAATGGAAGACATTCGCCCCATCGGAGGGAAAAGTTCAGGAGTGGGCATGTGCGGGCGCACCACTGATCGGTACCCCCAATCAGGGGCCCGCCGCCATTTTACGTGGGAGGGCCAATTAAAGCCTGTCCAGAGTGACGTGCGCCAGGAAGCGTTATGTGCTCCCTGTGCGGTTGGAGGGGCGGGGGGGGCTGATTCAGCTGCGCCCCCACCAATCTGAAAATTGAAATGACGCGGGCCAGCGTCGGGAGTTCTGCCCGTTGTCATCCCGCATCATTTTACCTGTAGGCGAGTGGGCCCCACCCCCCACTCGCTGACCTCAACATCCTGCCCCAAATCTCTGCATGATCTTGCTCCTCCCTATCCCTGTCATCTCCTCCAGTACCACAACCCTCCAAGATATCGGCACCACCCTCTTGTGCATCCCCTGATTTTAATCATTCCATTATTGGTGTCCATGCCTTTGGTTTTCCTTTATTCTTTCATGGGATGTGGGCATTGCTGGCTTGGACAGCATTGTTACACACCCCTAATTGCCCTTGAGAAGGTGAAGGTGAGTTACCTTCCTGAACCACTGCAGCCATGGGGCGTAGGTACACCCACAGTGCTGTTAGGGAGTTCCAGGATTTTAACCCAGCGACAGTGAAGGAATGGTGATATAGTTCCAAGAAAAAGTGGTGTGTGGCTTTGAGGGGAAATTGCAGATGGTGCATCTGATGCCCTTGTATTTCTAGGTGGTAGAGGTTGCGGGTTTGGAAGGTGCTGTCAAAGGAGGCTTGACAAATTGCTGCAATGCATCTTGTAGATGGTACACATTGCTGCCACTGTGAGTTAGCGGTGGAAGGAGTGAATGGTTAAAGTGGTGGATGGGGTGTCGATCAAGTGAGCAGCTTTGTCCTGGATGCTGTCGAGCTTTTAGAGCATTGTTGGAGCTGCACTTATCCAGGCAAGTGGAGAGTATTCCATCACACTCCTGACTTGTACCTAGGCCTCAAGCTCTGGTATTCCCTCCCTAAACCTTTCCACCTCTTAGCCTGCTTTACTCTTTAAGACAGTCTTTTAAACCTACCTTTTTGACCAAGCTGGCCTATTGTGGCTCAATATCATAGTTTGTTCCTGTGAAGCACCTTGGGGTGTTTCATTGTGTTATGAGTACAATATAAATACAAGTTGTTATTATTGTTCTATTTACTGAATAAAACACAAGGAATATCCATGGTTGGTCATTCTCTACCAGAATAGACGTATTTATTACTTAATTCCTGCTGTTAGTTCTCATTGGTTAGAAAACTTAATTAAGGACTCATGTGCTGACATATGAGGCAATTCTTTCTTGCTGGCCAGATCTATGAAACAGAAATCAAATGAAAATTTCAAAATATTTCAGAAATCAATTTAAATGGAAAAGAGGTAGAGGGTCTTACAATATCTAAATTTAATAAGATGGACATACACAGTAACATCAAAGACAAATTTCAGCCATTACAACTGTTGTCAATCTTATGGGAAACAACTAACCTGAATGGCCACAGATCTTGCTGCAGAGACTTTGTTTTGAGTGTACGGGTCATATCCTGCACATTAACCTATGTTGATATCATTTTCATTCTACAATTGCCGGTCAAAATTTCTGGACAAAGGAAAATGCTACCAAGCTTTTGTTAAAGCAGTGAGTTATTTGCATGTATTTTGTGCTATTTAAGCCTTAGATCAGTATTGCATTAATATCACTATTGCTTTATTTGATTAATTACATTTAAACAAGTTCTTCTGCAGACAGTAAAAATTTTACCAGTTTCTCTTAAGTAAATATCGCATTATGTAAACATGCCCACGAATCAAGCAAATTAAAGTTGCATTTCTAAATTCCCTACCACTTCCAAAGTTTGCTGTTAATCGCATGATTATTGCCACTGATTACACACAGTTTTTATTTTTTTTCTTGCTGAGAGTAATTTTTGTAGGGTGCAATAAGAGGGTGAAGTGGAGCTATCTGATCATGAAATTCTCAGATAAGAGTTGGGGCAGGCAACTCCAGAATGACTGTGGAGGTGCTGGGTGTGAATGCAGGCTGTGCACAAGGCCTGCATCTGTGCTCCAGCACTGTATTTAAATTTAAAAGAAAAGAAAACATCCCTCCAGCCCTCACCCCTAACCTTCCCCTCACCCCCAAACACTCTTTATGCCCATCCATGCCAATATATGCCCACCCATAACCCCACCCACCCCATGGCCTCTCATACCCCCATGCCAACTTAGTGCCAACTCTTTCCACCCCATACCACCCCCACCCATCACTTTTGCCCTTATCCCCTCCATGTCAACTCACTCGTACCTTTGACAGTTCCTTGACAGCTTGACACTTCCTGGACAGCTTGAAAATTTATTGACAGCTTGACAGTTTCCTCATAGTTTGGACAGCTCCTGGACAGCTTGACACCTCCTAGACAGCTTGATGGTTCCTGGACTGTTTTACTCTTTCTGGACTGCTTGACTATTTCTGAACAGCATCACACTTCCTGGACTGATTGACAGTTCATAGATAGCTTGACAGTCTCTGCGTAAGTTCGTGAGTTTGTGCGTAAGAAGTGCATAATCATTTTTAATTCTAACAACCCCAAAGGGTGCCTTACCACTCCCAAAGGGTGCCTTACCTCTCCCAAATGTGTCCTGGGATGCTATCCAAAAGGATACCTTAACTATCCTAAGGGATACCCTAGTTATCCAAAGAACCCACCAAGATCAGACTCCTCTTACCTGGTCTGTTCTGTGTACTCCTGGATTCACACAGCTAGGGTTCAAAGATATGAAGTCAGTGGGGGCAGCTGGTGATTTAAGTGGCCAGCTGCCTCCATGAATTGCGCATGTGCAGACCCCTGCCTGACACCAGTCCTGCTCCCATGAAGATGGGATATGCAGAGTTCGGGAGTGGGACTTAGACATTTCAGCCATTTCCAAGATTTTTGCCACATCAGAGAATCTCTCCGTCATGGTGAAAATCTGGGCCTAAATCTTTGTTGGAGACACCATCCTCACTGCCAATGAATCTGGGAAAAATATTCTGAAAAAAAATGATGAAGGAATGGTAGCTGCTACACCGTTTTAAAATAGCTTGCCTAAAAGTATAGGATCTGTGGAAACAGTTTACCAATTTACTAATTCCTGCCTACTGCAACATATGCCCATTTCAGGGCCACCACAGGAAGTCTCAGAAATCCTGAGGCTACGTAAAACAGCTGAAATCCAGGGAACCAGGTTCTGCTCCTTTTTCTAGTCCTTTGTACCCAATGGCCACAGCCTGGGAGAAGGGCCTGGAGAATCATCCCTAAAAGCTGTTGGAGCTTTGTGATAATGCGATGGTACGAGACAACTGACCATGGAGCAACCTGAAGATTCAAACCTACACTCTCAACATAACTGTTTGATGCTCTCTTCATGTAGTGAGGCATAAAATGGTTAAAGACCTCCAAGCTTATGGACGGAATCATCCCAGAATTGCACTAAGTGTGGTGGCATGCGTGAAAAATGACATTTCACCCGCCAGCCGCAGTGGTGGGTTTTCACGCTGTATCGTCCACTTCCCACCTCATTAATTATGCAGCCACAGGAAACACGCCATTTTGTTGGTGGGCAACCTCTGAATCGCCTGCCACGCTGTTACCTCACTGTGGGTACCATATCTAAACAGCAGCTGCGCACACAGTTCTCAATGCTTGCAGCACAAGACTGGTCCAGTGAATGCATGGCCCCAAAAGCCAAGAAGAGTTCAGTGACCCGTCACTGGAATGCCTTTTGGAGGCCCATTGTGGTGCCCTCCACCCCCCACTCTGGCTGCAGGAAGTCTAGCAATCTCACCACTCCAGCTAGGGAGGTGGTGGCACAGGTGGTCAGTGCCAATGCTGCATGGAACAGGTCGGCCATCCAGTGCAGAAAGAGGATGAATGACCTCATCCGTGTTGTCAGGGTAAGGCAACCATCTCATCACTCTAAGCTCACACATTCACTGGCACTCATTCGCTGCCAGCTCAGGGGCCATCACCCCTCACTCTCATATACATCCTCACATCTCCCTCTGGCCTCATCTCCTCTGATGACTGCCTCCTCAGGCCTCATCATCTTGAGGCCACTTGCACAGATCAACATATGCCCCCACACACACAGTCGACAACTGTGTTCAAAGGGAGCACAGGTCAAACAATTAGCACGGCAGTGTTGTAGCTGTATCTCCGACCTGTGCTCCCTTTGAGCACTGATCACCTCTGGCAGTTCAGAAGCGCTGAAATAACCTAACAACTTTCTGTTGATTTACTGTCCCTAGAGATTGTGAGCCTTTAAATAGCTAACAGAAGATCCTGGAATGTAAAGATGTCTGTTTTAAACTAGGGATGCTTTCAGCATATTATTACCTAAGCAGTCAAGGATTTTGCATGGTAACAGGAGATGCCTTTATAGCTGTGTCATCCTTAAACCTAAGGCAGATCAAGTCATCTGGATATCGTCACACAAATCATGTGTCCTGTTCTTATTCAGAACTTTGAGCTTTTTTCCCCCTGAAATATCAGTAATGCAGCAGTGAAATAAATCATTAAGACTTTCTACTTCATCATCAAACTGATTGCTGCAATCTGTTGTGTATCTCCTGAAGATGCCCAGAAACAGATTGCATTTTCTTTTCCTGTTGCTATGTAACCTGGATTCATATCGTACAGTTCAAAGAATAATAATCTTTTCTTGACCTAAAGCATAAATTGAAGAGATGACTTCTAGATCTCCTGGAATCTACTGTTAGTGGCGCTCCTGCTATATTTCACCCAAACACATACATTTCTGATGTTTTTTTTTTCATTCAGATGCTACCCATTTAACTCTCTTGGCAGTCAAACAACTTAATTTGGCTGTACCATCTGCAGTCATGGGAAATAAATCTATCTAATCCTTTAGCAGACCTGATTAATCCATCTGTCTGAAGTTGTGGCAGAATTGTTTCAATCCATCAACAGTAGCGATGCATCAATTAACTAATAAAGGCAGACCTTCCTGATTATTGGATTGCCCGAGTTACAAGAATATAGGAAAGTCAGTGGGGCTGGTATGTACATCTGTGAAGGAGACCATCAATTTCCCTTTTATCACAGTTACTACTTTGCATTTTCAGCAGAAATACAGTAGCAATTCAGCAGGTATGACTAGAATGCTAAGTAGAAGTGGAGAAAAAAATGAATGCACAGAATGGCTTATAAATCATGAATAAGCTGCAGATTCTTCTATCAAAGTTCTGATGTTAAGTCACATAATGTTATGTTGCATTAGGTTACATTACATTGCATTATATAGCCAAGACAAAAATGACCATCAGACACCCATTTTTGATATGCAATCAAATATGGTTCTTACAAATTCATCAAAGTCAGCAAAGCAGATAAGTGCTTAGAACAGAGAGAACATTCAGGAGACTTGCAGAACTGCTTTTACAGAGGTTCTTCAAATCATCAGCTCTGATCTTTTGAAGATTGGATCCTTCACAATACAAATAGTGGTGTTTGGTACAAAAGCTGGAAGCTATGCTAAACTTGTATAAAGCTCTAGTTAGCCCTTCAACTAGAGCGTTGCAACCAGTTCTGGTCACCGCACTTTAGAAAGAATATGAAGATCCTTGAGAGGGTGCAGAGGAGATTTACTAGAATGACGAGGGATTTTAGCTACAAGGTTAGGTTGGAGAAGTTAGGGCTTCTTGGAGCAAAGGTTATCGAGGGGAGGTTTGATAGAGTTGGACAAGGCAATACAGGTATATTTAAGGTAGGCAAAGAAAACCTGTTCCCATTAGCTGATGGTACAAGGACTAGCCAGGAACTCAAAGTTAAGGTTTTGGGCAAGAGATGGAGGGGAACCTTTTATGCAGTGAGTGGAGATGACCCGCAACTCACTGTCTATGGAGGTGGTGGAAGTGGAAACAATGAATAATTTTGAAAAGAAACCGGATAGGCACTTGAGAGAAATAAATTGACAGAACTGCAGGAATAGAGCAGGGGAATGGACAGCATTCCAACAAGCCAGCATGAACTTGATAGATTAAATAGCCTCCTTCTTCCGCAGTCATGGCTCTTTGACTCCATGGCTGGAATTTTCCATCCCCATTGGCATTGGACATCATGGCGGGTATGAATGGACAATATGGCGGGAAGGCCAAAAATTAGTTTCACGATGTCATGAAACCAGTTTGCGATTATCGCTCCACCTGTCAATGGTGGGCCACCTGTCCCACCACCAGACATTGTGAAAATCATTTAAGTACATCTGCATATCATTATAAGGCCTGCTATCTGGAATCATCCCCCCATGCTGGATCATCCAGGCACATCACTGCCGATGTATTTCACAACTGTACATAAGTGACGTGCACCTGATGAGCTGCACTTCGCTCGGGACTTCAAGGTTTGTTTGCCCACCTTTCTTTGGAGACCACTCACGGTCATCGCAGGCAGCACCACATCACTTTTAGGGGGGCTCATGGGCAAGTCTCTGCCCACCAGACCAGCTGTAAGGTGGGGTGGCTTTTCAATGACTGCAGGGCGAGGTCTTGCTTGGGAAAGGGGGGGAAGTGGCCTCAGGCAAGGGAAGAGACAGCAGGGTGAGAGCTGTACGGGAGAATGGGGTTATCCTGGGGTCTGTCTGGGGGCACATGTTTATCTGTACAAGGGGCCTCAAGATGCTGAGGAGGTAGTCTCCAGAGGAGATGAAGTCAGATGGTGATGAGAGGGTATGTATGGGAGAGTGAGTGGTGATGTCCTTTGAGCTGGCAGTGAGTGAGATGCCAGTGAATGTGTGATGGCCTTGCGAGTGTGTGAATTTAGAGTGATGAGATGGTTGCCTTACCCTGGTAGCATGGATGAGATCATTCATCCATTTTCTGCACTGGATGGCCGACCTCTTATGTGCAGCATTGGCACTGACCACCTCTGCCACCACCTCCCAAGCCGGAGTGGTGAGACTGATGGGCCTCCTGTGGCTAGAGTGGGGGTAGAGGACATCACGGTGGGCCCCGATGATGTCCAGAAGGCATCCCAGTGATGTGTCACTGAATTGGGGGGCCTCACTCTTCTTGGTTTTTGGGGCCATGTCTTTACCGGAGCAGTCCTGGGCTGCAAGCATTGAGAAGTGTGCACGCGGCTGCATTTTAAATATGGTGCCCTGCATGGGGAAGCAGCAAGGTAATGGCGTGGCAGGATAATTGGAGGCCACCAACCAGCAAGACAGCAGGTTTCCTGTGGCTGAGATGGGAATGGGATGAAATGGCGCAAAAAGCCGCCATTGCAGCCAGTGGGTAAAATGTCCTTTATCCCCCTCACTACCATACTTAGAGCAAATCTGGGCTGATTCCACCACATGACTCTATAAACAAGGGCATGAGATTCAGGTCTTTTTGTGAAGAGCTAAGTAAAAAAGAAGTCTTTCACCAAATTCCAAGCACAGAATAAAGAGGTCATTGTGACACTGCTATTAGTTATGGGTTATAAAATGGAGATTAGAGATTTACACTCAATTTACAGTAAGACAAGAAATGCAGGAGCCCCAAATGGATATCGTAATGTGCATGTGCCCCTGTGATATGGTAGAACCATGTGCGACGCTGAAATTTTATTTTCCCATTGTGAGTATCTTGTGGCATTTGCTTTACACTTGTTTCTGTTGCTTTGTATGGAATCTTCCTTCTTGTTCCTCCTTCAAGGCGAAGATGACCATGTTCACTATATGTGGTGTTTGGTAGGGTTCCAGTGGGTACGTAGGTGACTGCTAAGGCCCATCTGTGCCCAGAGGTTTCTGCTGCAAATAGCACAGGATACCACAGAAGGCAGAGTTTTGGATGAGCTGCCAACTTAGAATTTCCTCCTTTGCGTTTTCTCACTGTTTCTGATGTGTACTTGCTTTTGGAGGAGGCTGTATCGTTTTTGATTTGGTCATGTTATGTGCAGCGATTCTGGTCAAACTTCTCTCAGGACTCCAAGTCAACATCAAAACTCCAAAGTGAGGCCTTTGTGCGCACTCCAGACTCAAGCCCTCTGTAGAAGATTCGCTTTGGTAAGCAATTGTCAGGCAACAAGGCCAGCCCAACTCAGGTGTGAACGTCTCAGTGTGGCTTGGGTACATGGCATGCCAGCTCAGGCAATCACCTCAATCTTACTGCTCCTCCAAATGAGATTTGATATTTTAAATGCAAGTATTTTCTCTCAAGTACTTTAACAGTAGAAATGAGGGGACTGAGCAGTGCAGTGGTTCCATACATTGTGCTTCCAACTCTAGAAGCTGATATCAATAAGTCCAGAATGATGGGGCCACAATCGCCTATTCCTTCATGCTGTAAGTGGTCACTGACTTTTGGCAGTCTCAGCCCAGCTATGGTTGTTGTGTTTTTGAAACACTTCGCTGCACACAATTCAGCACATTTTGGCAGTCTCCCTTAGACATCTCACAAGAATGACTGAGATTAGAAATTAGGCCAGTGCAGTGGGGAATGAAATAGAATATGCTGGAAATACTCAGCAAGTCAGGCAGCATCTGTGTAGAGAAAAACAGATTTCCAGCTTCAGCAGTATTTTGATTTTGTAGTAGCGCAGCAGGCATTTACTATACAGGATTAAGTATATCACTTAGGAAGAATAGAAGCAGCTGTACTTGGCATCTTGCCTTGGAATGCTTGATGTGGGAATGCTTGATGGTGACACCTGAAGCCCATGGTGGAAAAGATTTCCAATACCCAGGACTGACACTTCTCACCTTGATTCGCGTCAGCAGTTGATAAGAGCTTTACACCTAACATTGTACCAGGTGTGACTACGGTCCTGGTCCAAAAGTCAAATTTACTTGAACTTGGTTATTTGATCAAGGTGAGTTGCATTTAATTAACTCAGGCTGATTTCCTTTAAAAACATAAAAGCTTTGTGCACTTTAATGTAGAATGTGGAAGTGAGCCCAGTGTTCACTTATTCTGTTGATTTTACTTCAGTGGCTTGTATGTGGGTTTTAAGTTCCACGACCTGATAATTTGTTCAGTTCAACATCTGATATGACAAGAGCAAGGAGGTTATGATGAATTTTTATAAGAAACTGGTTAGACCTCAGCTGGAGTATTGTGTACAGTTCTGGGCACTACACTATAGGAAGGATGTGAATGCATTGGAGAGAGTGCAGAACAGGTTCACGAGAATGGTTCTAGGGATGAGACACTTCGGTTATGAGGAGAGATTGGAGAAGTTGAGACTGATTTCCTCAGAGAGGAGAAGGCTAAGAGGAGATTTGACAGAAGTTTACAAAATTATGAGGGGCCTAGACAGAGTAGATAGGGAGAAACTGTTCCAGCTCGTAAATGGATCTAGAACCAATGAGCGCGGTTTTAAATTGTTTTGCAAAAGAAGCAAATGGGAGGCGAGAAAAAACTTTTCCACACAGTGAGTAGTTAGAGTTTGGAACGCACTGCCTGGAAGTGAGATGGAGGCAGGTTTGATTGAGGCATTCAAGAGGCATTGGATGATTATATAAATAGAAACAATGTGCAGGGTTACAGGCGAAAGGCAAGAGGTTAGAATTAAGTCAAAATGCTCAGAGAGCCGGTGCAGACACAATGGGCCGAATGTCCTCCTTCTACCCATAACGATTCTGTGACCAATTTACAGTTTTGCAACAGCTAGGTTTTTCCTAGCTATAATAGAGATATTTATTACACTGGATTCCATCAAATATAATCTTGTTGGTACACTCCTATTGAAATGGAACAAGTGGGATAGTGCCTTAATACACTTGCACTGGCTAGAAAAGAGCAGCACTTTCTCGATGCTAAACATCCTCTGAACGCCTACAATAAGGCAGGTGGGAAATGCACACAAATTACGCACCAGAAGTACAGAATCTTCCATGTTAGGGAAGGCCTCAAGATCAGCGTACAGTACCTATACCTAAAATAGGCATTGTCTCTGCATGTGCGAATACAAAACCTAAGGCCTGTTTAAGACCCTCATTGCAAGGTTAATTTGAAAAGACAAGTTTAGATGCAGCCTAACAAGTGGCCCTTAAAGCCCACCTGTTAGATCGCAGCCAGGAAGACAATCTTTTAAAAAATAAAACTTTAAAATGAAAATTAACTGAAATTGGAGCCTTCCCAGGGCATAGCTGAGTACTCACAAAGTGGCCACATCTATGATTTTGTTTTGTAATAGTTAGGGGTTAGTTTGACCTTTATGTAATTATGCAGTACAGCTTTGTCCTGAATGTTATAATTAGACATTTGGTGAGCTGTAATCCTTTGGCAGTTGCTAGTTATTTAATTCTACAACTGTACCTGTCTTATTAGATACCTTGCGAGAGCAGGAAGATAATTTTTTTAATTATCCAACGGGAAAGGGTTAAATATATTTTCAAATTTTGCTGTGACTTGTCTCATGTCTTGTTATTGGAATAAACTAGCACATGAGATAAGGCAACACATCACATAAAGTAAGCTTCACAAAACGGCTTATTTTTTCTGATTCTATTTTATGCCATCTTCTCCTATGTTTATTCTGGAGCTAGAATATACAACATCGGATGCGCACAATTATTGGTGCTACCATGTTGAAATTTTTGAAATGATATACTCACAGTTTAGTTCACATAATTTGCAATATAACTTGTTTGAGGCAAGTGCATTTGCTCCAGGAATATAACAAACAAGCTCAACCTTAATTTGGCTGAAGCTTTTACAAAATTGAATTGTGAAGCAATCCTTTTCAATTTGGTTCATATTGGAAATAATTCACCTGGAAAGTTGCTTTTAATTCTTCCCCCATTCACCAGGCCAAAACTGGGCCTGTGGTTAAAAACAGTTGGGTTAATTATTCACTTGGAACCTGAACTTACCTACTTTCCCAAGACTCTGCCTAAGGTAAGCAGGAAGCTCATGACTTCCTGAAAATCAGTGTCCTATCATATCAATATAGCTTAATTTTAATGGGGTCCTAGCTGGTTAAGCAGCCATGTTAAAATAGGTTTGGTAACTGGTGGGAAGGACGAAGAGGCCTCCCAGCCAGGTTAAAAAGTTTCCTTAGTAGGACCAGGAGGAGTAGTATAGTCCTCTGAGCGCATGAAAAATCTCAGCTTTCCATGTCCCAGAGCACCCCCAACCTTTCATTCCCATGAGACCTTCCCAAAGATCAAAGTGAATCTTTTTAGTTTCTAGTGTTCCAGCGCTCTGCTCCTTCTCTCCCAATCATATAAAAAACTTTGTCTCTTCCTTTCAGCTGCTAAGGAACGCAAGCTTCAACAACTCATTAATACCAACGCCCATCCAGGACCCTCCACCCCTTCCCGTCCCTCTAACCCTATCCTATCTTCTAATCCCAGCTCTTGCTGTGTATTCACCATACCCCCTGATCTTCCCCTCTCTGATGCTGAGCGTTCAGTACTTAGCAAAAGACTCAGTTTCATACCCTTATGCCCTCACCTCAATGAATTTCGGGCTCAGCACGATGCTGAACTCTTCTTCCGCCGCCTTCATCTCCGTGCTCACTTCTTTGGGTAGGAGTCCTCCCCCATTCCACAAATCCTTTCCCAGCCTCCAGTATTCTCTATCCACCTGGACCCTTCCCTCTAGCCTCTTACCTGCTCTTAATCTTTTCATTGAGAACTGTCGATGTGACATCGGCTGTCTCAATTTCTCTGCTCCTCTCACCCACTCCAACCTATTTCCTTCTGAACTTGCCGCACTCCAATATCTCAGGTCCAACTCTGAGTTTGTTATCAAACCAGCCGACAAGGGTGGTGCTGTTGTTATCCGGCACATTGACCTCCACCTCGCAGAGGCTGAGCGTCAACTCGCAGACACTTCCTCCTACCTCCCCCTAGACCATGACCCCAACACCGAACATTAAGCCATTGTTTCCAAGACTGTCACTGACCTTATCTCCGCTGGAGATCTTCCCTCCACAGCTTCCATCCTAGACAGCCCACTTCGACCTCCTTCCCAAAATCCACAAACAGGACTGTCCCAGTAGACCGATCATGTCAGCCTGTTCCTGCCCCATGGAACTTATTTTTTCCTATCTGGACTCCGTTCTCTCTCCTCTTGTCCAGTCTCTTCCCACCTACATTCGCAATTTCTCTGATACCCTACATCATAACAACAATTTCCACTTCCCTGGCCCTAACCGCCTCCTCTTCACCATGGACATCCAATCCCTCTACACCTCCATCCCCCACCAAGATGGTCAGAAGGCTCTCCGCTTCTTCCTTGAACAGTTGCCCAGAAAATCCCCTTCCACCACCACTCTCCTCCATCTGGCTGAACTTGTTCTCTCACTGTAGAATTTCTCCTTAAACTTGTCTCACTCCCTCCAAATAAAAGGTATGGCTATGGATAGCGCATGGACCCCAGTTATGCCTGGTCTCCTTATGGGTTATGTGCAACATTCTTTGTTCCCATCCTACTCACAACTCTTTCTCCGGTACATCGATGACTGTTTCGGTGCTGCTTCATTTTCTTGCCTGGACCTGGAAAAATTGATCAATTTTGCTTCCAATCTCCACCCCTCCATCACTTTCACATGGTCCATCTCTGACACTTCCCTTCCCTTCCTTGACCTCTCTGACTCAATTTCTGGTGATAGACTGTCCACCAATATTCATTACAAGCCCACCGACACCCACAGCTATCTCAACTACAGCTCCTCACACCCTGACTCCTGTGAGGACTCCACCCCATTCTCTCAGTTCTTTCGTCTCCGTTGCATCTGTTCTGATGTTGCCACTTTCCAAAACAGTGCTTCCCACATGTTTTCCTTCTTCCTTAACCGAGGTTTCCCACCCACGGTAATTGACAGGGCCCTCAACCGTGTCCGACCTATCTCCCGCACCTCTGCCCTCACACCTTCCTCTCCCTCCCAGAACCATGATAGGGTCCCCATTGTCCTCACTTTTCACCCTACCAGCCTCCACATTCAAAGGATTATTCTCTGCCATTTCCGCCAACTCCAGCATGATGCCATCATCAAACACATCTTCACTTCACCGCAACCCCACCGCCCCGCAACCCCCCCTCCCCCCCAACCCCAACCCCGGCATTCCGTAGGGACCGTTCCCTCCGGGACACCCTGGTCCACTCCTCCATCACCCCCAACGCTTCATCCCCTTCCCATGGTACCTTCCTATGCAATCGCAGAAGGTGCAACACCTGCCCCTTTACTTCACCCCTCCTCACCGTCCA
The DNA here is from genome assembly GCF_017639515.1 of Carcharodon carcharias. Taxonomy (NCBI): domain Eukaryota; kingdom Metazoa; phylum Chordata; class Chondrichthyes; order Lamniformes; family Lamnidae; genus Carcharodon; species Carcharodon carcharias. Next base: position 169,637,173 of record NC_054473.1, read on the forward strand.
AGGGCCCAAACACTCCTTTCACGTGAAGCAGCGCTTCACATGCACTTCCCTCAGTTTAGTCTACTGCATTCATTGCTCCCACTGTGGTCTCATTCATTGTTTTAGCTCCAGCTTTTAGCCTATTTTCGATCTTTCTTCCCCCATCCCACCCCCACTAGGACCATCTGTCACTTTCCAGAGTGCTTACCCTGGTCCGGCCATTAACACATATTGCTTTCTTAATGTCACCATTAGTACATCCTTTAGCCAGTACAACCACCATTAACAGCTCTTTGACCTTTTGTTTATGACAGCTTTTGCCAGCTCTCCTTTGCCTCCACCTATCGCTGGCCTTCTATCCAGCTTCACCGATTCCACCCCCCTTAATCAGCATATATTTCACGACTTCTCTACCTCCCTTTAGATCTGAAGAAGAGTCATACGGACTTGAAACGTTATCTCTGTCTCTTTCTCTCCACAGATGCTGTCAGATCTGCTGAGTTTTTACAGCATTTTTTGTTTTCGTTTCAGATTTCCAGCATCCGCAGTATTTTGCCTTTATTATATAAAAAAGGTAACTGAGGTGAATCTTCATGGAGAAGGTATATTTAATAGAATAAGAAGCTTTTTGCTGAAAAGAAATACCTTTTGCAATATATAACCTAACAAATAACTAGCAATATAAAACAATGTTTAAGGAAAGCACATCTCTTTCCATGAAAAGAAAGACTTGGGATGGAAACTACATTTGAAGCTAAATTTATAACTATCTACTTTGCATCATCATGTCCTGTTAAGACCATTGCAGCAGTATGATATACCACTGCGGTGAGGTTATTGAATCCACTGCTGACAGAAGACCAATTGCTGAATTGACATTATCAGTTATACCAGTTGCCTTTATGACACAGCTGGCAGGATTTCCCTTTGTTCATTATACAACAGACACAATGAAAGCATCCACATAATTTGATTAAAAGCAAAATATTGTGGATGCGGGAAATCTGAAACAGAAACAAAAATTGCTGGAAAAACTCAGCAGGTCTGACAGCATCTGTGGAGAGGAAGACAGGGTTAACATTTCGAGTCCAAACATAATTTGATTGTTAGGTTTTTAATAGGTACGGGTCTGAAGGGGATGTAACCAAGGAGAAGAAATAGAATTAAGATCAGTCACGACCTAATTTAAACAGGTTTAAGGGGCTGAATAGCCTGTGCCTGCTCTTATGTCTTTCAGTAAGCAAGCCTGCAATTTACTGTGAAAAGCAACAGTGTAAAACAAAATTGCCAACCACATAATGTTGACATTTTTAGTGACTACTTACAGAGGACCAGAATAACTTTCTGTGAGTCACTTGATCTTGATAATGTGTAACATATAAGACTGCAAAGTCACTGGCTTCTCACTTGTTTCTTTTTTAATTAAAAAGTATAAGTATTAAAGCAAACAGTATAAAGTTGCAGAGGTGAGATGGAGCCTTGGTAGGATTTGAAAATTAGAACAGGGAATTTAAATTAAATGCGCCGAGAACTTGTGCCGTATTCTAACTGAGGCTGAACCAAAGAATTGTACAAATTCAGTGCCCCTGATGAAAAAAATTAGAATCTATTTGTCTTTTTATAAAAGCCTTTTCTTATTTCACTCCCATGTTCAAAAATTTACAGGGATGATTATGACCACACATCACTGGTGGAAACTGGGCAAGAGGGCAGTTAAAATTGGCAAGTTACTTAATTTAATTCCCAAACCTTATTTGTATGTCCCAACATTGGCTGGGATTTCCCGGCCCCGAAAGTCAAAGTACATTTTGCTGGGTTGCCAAATTTTCTGTCCTGCCCATGACAAGTCCCACCAGGATTGGGCTCAGAAAATCCTGGCCAATGACTCCCAACCTGAGGGAATCATCCACCTTCTGGCAGGCGGAAGTTAAAATTTGTTGGGGGTGGGGGATCATGGAAACGGTTCCAGTTATGAATGTGCTAATGAGTAAGTAGCCAGGATGAAAACCATGTGACTGGCAGATATTGTTCCGAAGAGCTTTCAGTTTAGCTAGCAGCATGTAGTGTGAAGAAATTGCAGCTGTACTTTCCTGTTATCAATAGCTGTTGAATCTTAGTAGTAAATCTGTCTGCTGATCAGTCCAGTACTGTATCTTTGAATAAGCTGAATCTATGTTTAGTTTACCAGAGAAGCCATAGCTTCTCTGTATTCTGGTCACCATTTGAGAGAAAAGAGCTATAGGATTGAGCACTGAAACATCCTGTAGCCTGAGCAACCTTTTCCTCATCACTAACTCTTTCTGTTCTTTTATGTTTAATACTTTAAATGATACATTGATAAAATGTTTATATTTGAAATTATTGAATAAGGCGCAAAGAAGATTTACAGAATGATCCCAGGAATGAGGTACTTCAGGGACTTTGGAAGTTGGGATTGTTATCTTTAGAGCAGAGAAGGAAGAGGAGAGATTTAATATAGATGTTTAAAATTATGAGGGGTTTTGATGGTGTAAATAGGAGGAACTGGGCAGAATTTAGTTTTCTTTCCTGGAAGCGGGCTGAGAGGCGGTGTCTGTGTACAGGGGTGGGAAGGCGTTCCATGGCGAGCCTGTCACCTTCCCGAGTCCCACCAATTAAGTCCGGGCTGGGAAGGCTCAAGGCCAGACTTCCCTTCAAGAGTCCAGCTGGGGCCCTTAAAAAGCCAACTAAGGGCTACATACGAGTCTCAGCTCACCGCCACTGGCATTCAACCAGCAGTGGTGGGGGGTGTGCAGGATCACGGCGTGGGGACAAACCACCTGCCCTGCCCTGGAGGACCTGCCAGTGGCCTGAAGGGGCGGATCCTTCTGCTCAGGTACCCTGTGCCAATGAAAGAACCCACTATGGCCAAGGGCCATCCCTCACAAAGAACCGCCCTTTGTCTTTAGAATCAGGGAAACATAGAAAGTTTATGGCACAGAAAGAGGCTACATAGCCCATCATGTCTGCTCCAGCTGAAAAACAAGCCATCCAGCCTACTTTCCAGCATTTGGCCCATAGCCCTGCAGGGTACGGCACTTGGGGTGCATATCCAGACAACTTTTAAAGGAGTTGAGGGTTTCTGTCTCTACTACCCTGTCAGGCAGTAGGTTCCAGACCCCCACAACCTTTAGGGTTTCTTCATCTTCCTTCTAATCTTTCTGCCAATTACTTTAAATCCATTTTCCCCGAGTCACTGATCTTTTTGCTAACGTAAATAGGCCTTTCCCAACCACTCTATCCAGACCCCTCACAATTTTGTACATCTCCATAAAATCTCCCCTCAGCTCCCTCTGTTCCAAGGAGAACAACGCCAGCCACACAATCTTTCCTCATAGCTGCAATTTTCCAGTCCTGGCAACATTTCATAAACTTCCTCTGTCCCTTCTCTAAACCCCCCCCCTCCCAAATGCATAAACAAGGTCTGCCTGACTGGCCCCAGAGAATCTGACCCATTTACTTAAGTGCGGGGGGTTCCATGGATGTTCCTACATCTGGAGCATACTGCAGTACCGGCAGTGACCACCGCTCTCGGAGCAGGGCATTTGCCCTGCAGGAACCTGGGAACCCCAACACTGAGCAGGTAAGTACCTGACTGGCTTTTAACCACGTCGGTGCACTCGAGGATGGCCGCAGCAGTGTTACTACCAGCTCGCCAACCAGTGAATGGGCCCACAGCTACGACCAAGAAATCCAGCCCAATCTTTCCATTGACAAGAGGGTTGGTAACCAGGGGACACAGACTTATGATAATTGGCAAAAGAGTCAGTGAGGAGGATAAGGAGAATTTTTCTACATTTTTCTACACAATGAAACGTTATGATCTAAACTTAACTATTTGAAAGAGTGATGGAAGCAGATTCGATAGTGACTTTCAAAAGGAAAGTGGAAAGACTTGAAAAGAAAAAAAATTGCAGCACAATGGGGAATGATCAGGGACTAATTAGATAGCTCATTCAAGGAGATAGCAGAGTCTTGATGGGCTGAATGTCCTCCTTCTATTCTTCAAGATTCTGTAATTAGAATTTGGGGCCAAATTACGAAATCACAGGGACGACTACATTTCTTTGGAAGTTTATAAATAAGGTAAGACTAAGTCTGGAGGTCCAGAGACAAGAATGAACTAGAATTAAAATTGCACCTAGGACTGAAACAACACAAGTTATGGCCACAAGAGAGGCTGACTGCCTAAATTAACTATGCACAGAAGTGTTAAAGCCATCACAAAAAGGAAACTTAAAAACATATGGGGCAGGGTTTTATGTCCTGCAGGCGGGCACATGCCTGACCTGATCTGGCACAAAATAGTGCACGGTATTTTGGTCAGCAAGCTTGCTCAAGAGTCAGCAGTGCACCCGCCGACAATTAAGAGGCCTATTAAGGCCTTAATCAATTACTTTAAACCTATTGTTCACTGCCTGTCCTACCTTACGGTTGGCGGGCAGGGGAACCAGGCAGGCAGCCTTCTGATTTTTTTTAGCAGTCCTTATCCGTGGGCAGGATGAGACTTCCGCAATCAAATAAAAAATGAATATAAACTTTTGGGCAGAATTTTTATTCTGTTTATGTTATGGTGAGCGAGTCCCATGTCGGGGCATTTTCTTCAGATTTTAAAAAGCTTTATTTTTTGGTTTTAATATTCTTCAGCTCCCTGAGGCAACTCCCCGCTTTCAGGGTGCTTTCTGTGCGAGCTCCCTGCACCAGCACTCACCCTCCTCCCGCCCCTATCCTAGCAGCGCTGAGCTTCTCAGTGTGCCTTTCATGCTGGCTGGCCGTTAGTTGGCCAGCGAGCGGGAAATCGTGGTCTGGGGCCAATCGCAGGTGGTGGACTATTTCCCGGCCACTCCTAGGCCTGGCTGCCGCTTCTGCCCAACATTCCGAAAATCCTGCCCAGGCTTTTCAATTGCACTTAAGCACAAACTGGAGAATTGAATATATAGTTTGCTAACCCATTCAGTATCCAGAGCACTTTTAACTCAGCTTTTTGTATTGGAACTATGCAGATTCATTGTTGTTGCTAACCGTCAGGCACATATCTTGCAAAGATCCAATTCCGTGGTAGCATGACTACTCAATCAAATTTACCATCCTCATTTCAGTGTGACTAAGTGTTTCTCACAATATTCCTGTCTATTCCTGTCTACCTCTTTGCGCATTCACCCTTTAGGATTTCTACATGAGAAGTAAGGTGCTCTTACATTAACAAGTGTGCAAAATCTGATCAGCAGGAAATTGTGTTACAAGAAGACTTCGATATGACCAAGAACACAAAACTGAAATGGCATTGGAAAACAAGACTGCATGGGAAAAACGTGCTGCTAAACAAAATCTTGCACTAGGCAAACAGGAAGCACCCTAACCAACTATTTAATCTCAAAATATGAAAGTTCCTTATTGTAGCATGAGGACTAATAAGAAATATTAAATCAACTTCCGATTAAACATCTCTCTTGATGTTTCAGAGACCTAAGCACACAAATCTAAGCTGATATTAACAGTGTGGTACCGAGGGAGTGCTGCACTATCATAATTGCTATCTTTCAGATGATATATCCCATCTGCCCTCTTGGATGGATGCACAAGATTCTATGGGCAACATTTTCCCCCCGTTGCGGGGGTCGGGGGGGGGGAATGTGCAGCAGCAGGCGCGGGCAGACGAGTTCCCAATCGGCGCCCCCAGTCGGGCAGCCCAATTAAGGCCCGCCCGGTGTGATGCACGCCAGGAAGCGCTATGCGCTCCCTGTGCGGGCGGGGAAGGGTTTCCCTCAGCCGGGAGTGTGGTCTGCGAGTGAAAGGGTGCACAGATCTCCCTGAGGCTAAGTGCTGCCTCAGGGAGTTCGGCTCAGATGTTAAAATTTAAATAGAGCAGAGAAAAAATTTTCACTGCCATGTCCCCTCATGTCACATGACACTGTCACCTGAGTTGGGTCATGTCCATATCTTTTATTTTGAAAAATTCTTACTTTTTTAAAATCACTCATGAAACCTCATCCCGCCCGTGGATGAGGTTTCATGCTTTTTCTAAAGGCCGCCTGACCTCCTCATCTGCCCACCAATCTTAAGGTTGAATGGGCAGGTCCATTAATTACCTTGATTCCTTTTTTTAAAGGCCTTAAGGGCCATTGACAGTTCTTCCATCTAAATGACGCACAGTGGCATCGGGAACGCCCACCCAAAATCAGCCTGTGACATTTTATGTGTCGGCGAGCGGGCCCCACCCCCACTCACCAACCGGAAGATCCTGCCCTATGACACTATTTAAAAGAAAAGAAGGAGGTTATCAATGATGATCTAGCCAGTATTCATCCCTTAATCAACATCACAAAAACAGATTATCTGGTTATGATTACAGCGTTGTTTGCGGGAGCTTTTTGTAGTGCACCAATTGACCACATTTCCTACGTTAATGACTATACTGCAAGAGTACTCAGTTGGCTGTAAAGTGCTTTGAGATGTCCTATGGTTGTGAAAGATGCTACATGAATACAATTGTTTCTTTTCAAGTGCTGGTAAAATGCCCGCAGAGGCAGAAAGAGGCCCCAAAGAAGTCCAAGGAAATGACAGACCGGATAAAAGTATCACAGGCCATTGATCTGGTCTCAGCCATTTTACAATGTTGTTCACAATCAAAATTACTCCCAGTGTGTCAAGCCTTCAATAGCATTGCAAAATATAAAGCATGACAAGCCTGGGATCATTTTTGGCATCTTTCTGGACAAAAGTATTCAGGCTACACAGGTGCGTGATCAGCCTGTCTAAATGGAAATTATGTTGGGAAATTATGTTAGGCTTTAGCTACTGGTGGAAAGCCCCTGCAGCTATTGTGCAGCATTGTGCACTGAAACTTGGCTTCAATTTCGTACAGGCATGGTGCCATGGAATGCCACAATGAAGAAAGAATGCGCCATCGGGAATGGTGACCACTGCTGGGACTACACGCAGTCACCAGAGTTGAACTGCCAGAGCCCCAGGACACAAGGGTGTCTGTAGTCTCATGGCGAGGAGGGAAAAGGTGCCCCAGGGGGTGGGGGTGAGGAGGGGATCTTGTGATTTGAATGGCAGGTGGAGAGGGATCATCCAGGGGGCTTATAAAGACTTTGGGCAGGGGAGAACCTGAACTTGAAAGGGGGCCAGTGATGGGGGCACCACCCCATCCCCACCTCTCCAACTCAACAATTTAAAATCATAACCTCTGCCCCCATTTTCTCAGATTGGAATCGTTGGTGATTATTCTACTATTCCCATTTACACTTCCTCTAGGCCCATCTTTTGTTTCTCCTCTTTCCTCCCTTTCCCTGCCTGTGTACTTGCTTAAAACCTATACTACCTCTAAATTTTTCTCATTCTGATGAAAGGTCATTGACCCTGAAATGTTAATTCTGGGCTGGATTTTACCAGCCCTTTGGGAACAGGCTGACTAGCAGGGAGGCTGACAAGGTGGCACCAGTTTGCCAGCAGCAAGAAAGGTGGAGGATGGATCACCTGTCCGGAGCCTATCTGAGACACTTACGTAGCCAACTAGGGGCCTCTTTCTGCCTCTGCGGGCATTTTACCAGCACTTATGGTGCCCTTTGCCATGTGAGGAATCTGATGGCTAAACCCTAGCTGTCTTTTGGTAGGCACCGGATGGCCCCTCCTTTTCGAGCAATCATTGACCCACAGAGGGCCCCCCACAGTGGCATTGGCTGCCCCCTGTGGCAATGGCTTCACCTGCCTTCAGCAACCACCCCTTTGCATGGGCCTACCTGACTGGCCCCAGCATCCCCAGGGTCCACTCAGCTTTCTTTGAGGGCACGTGACCTTCAAGGCACCCTCGTCCTCCATGTGCAGACCCATCTGTCACCACCACTCCCAGTGGTCCAGCTGAGGCAGCTGAGCTGCCAGCCATCTGATTGGCAAGCAGCTCTTGGGAGTGGACTGCAGTCCTTAATAGAGATGGCAGCCCCAGTGACAGCTACTTAATTGGCTGCTGTCAACAGGATGTGGCCCTGGGCCCCACCAACTACCGAAGTTGGTTTGCCCCCTCCCCCACTCTGCATCCCACCTCTCCAGCCCTCGTCCCTGGCAGTGAAACCCCTACCACCACCATAAAATGCACGCCCCTGTTTCTCTCTCCACAGATGCTGCCTGACCTGTGGAGGAGTTCCAGCATTTTACGTTTTGGTTTCAGATTTTCAGCATCTGCAATATTTTGCTTTTGCATTTCAATGCTGCGATGAAGTAGCAACTTAGATTAGCTGGGCTAGTGCTTGAACCCTTAAAGTTTTTAGACTTAGGCAAGAAAAGTTACCACTGAGCCAAGGATGTTTGAGGCTGCTAAATATGGTAAACCTCATAAGTCAACAGCCTTTTCACGCAGGGCATACTACTCAGTTCATCATCATATTTGCCTAACCATTGAGAATCATGCTAGAAACTCCACAGTTTAGATTAATCAAGACCTCCTGGTCTCTTACAAAGTGAAAGATGTAGCATTGGCCTATCTTCACTTGAGGTTCTGTTGTACTCTACGTAGCACATGAATATTTTACAGACCGATAAACACAGAATTTACCTTTGTTTTACGATACATTACTGTCATGTATAATGGTGGGTCCCCCAAGAGCACTCTGAAGTGTAGTGTGTCAAATCAGTCTGTCACGTATTGTCAATCATTATGTATCAAGGTATCACTCTTGCTCACCATTTTGTCTCTCAGATCAGGCCACTTATCTCATTGGATAAGAGATTTGTTGAGCAGTTTCATCTTACTGTAATCGATTCATATAAATAAGATGCAGTAAAATTAAATTACAAGGGTGGCCCTCCTTTTTGAGCAATCATTGGCCCACAGAGAGGGCCCCCCACAGTGGCAATGGCGTCACCTGCCTTACTTGTTGCAGTAAATTAACTGAGGGTCTGTGCCTAAAGTTCATAGACTTCAGTTAAAAAGAAATTGCTCAAGCTGCTGCACATTTAAAGATACAGTTACACTTCCTCTGTACCTGGTAGACCAGTTTCCAGTATGGTTAAGAGCATGTATGGACACTTCACCTTTACACAGCACTGCATTACGCTCAGCCAGCACACTGTTTTCTCTACGTACTTGCCAAGAATTTTGTATTGTTAATCATATTTATACTTTACGATTTTTTTTTATTCTTCTTTGTTTGAACAAGGTTTTCTTTCAATGCTGAACATTTGGCAGTTATGTACTTAATTGTTGTATATGATGTGTTAGCCTTGGATTAGTGATGGCATTCCAGACAGTTGAGCACAAAATCTAGCTTGGCACTTCATGCAGTACAGAGCAGATGCTGCACTGTCAGAGGTGCCATCTCATGGATGAGATGCTAAACCGTGACCCTGTTTTCCCTTGCAGGAGGACCTAAAAGATACCATGGTGTTAGCTGAAGAGTGTGGGAGTTCCTCCTGCTTTCCTCAACCAATATCACTAAAAACAATATTATTAAAAACAGAAAATGCTGGAAATTCTCAGCAGGTCATGCAGCATCTGTGAGAAGAGAAAAGGATTTAACATTACAGGTCAATGGACTTTTGCCAGAATGGTTATCTACTTTAAAAATGTTATCCAGCTGTTGCTGCTGGAAAGAGCTTGCTGTCTGCAAATTGGCTGCTGCCATTACAAGAGCAACCACACTTCACTAACTGTAAAATGCTTTGAGAAAGGCAATATATAGATGCAAATTCTTTCTTTCTAATTCAATGTGCTGGTGGTTCTAATGGTTCCAGCACTTGACCAGGGATGCAGAGATCCCAAATATTGCCATGACAAGTTGTGAAACTGTAAAAAAACCTGGTAATTGGTGGGCTAGCACCAAAGTTTGGCCACGAAAGCTGCTAAGTTGTTGTAAAAACCTGATTCGTTCATTAGTGCCCTTCAGGAAAGAGAGCCTATACCTACCTGATCCAGCCTGCATGTGGCTTTGGTCCTGTAACACATGGTCAGCTCTTAATGACTACAGAGCCACTAAGAAGTGAAGTAAATACTGCATCTCAAGAACAAAGTTGAAAAAATCAGCTCAGTTAATAATACTCTCCTCCTCAGTCAAATCCCACTCCAGGACTTCAGCTCAACACTTAGAGGAAATTTTCCATGCCCACTGGTGTCGGGTGTGCTCTGCAGTGAGGGCAGACAATATGGTGAGAAGGTCAGAAACTGGTTTCATGACGTCATGAAACCAGTTTGCAACTGTCCACTCAGCCCGTCGATGGTGGGTCGTGTTTCCCACCATCAGACTTCAGGAACCTCATTGTAATACACCTGCATATCATTATGAGGGCAGCTTGCCGGAATCATCCCCCCCACCCCGCTGGATCACCCGTCCATGTCGGTGTGCTTGCACACCAACGTGTTTCATAACAGCATACATAAGGCGTGCACTTGGCGGGCTGCACTTTGAGGGGAACTCGACAGTGAGTATACAATAACGTTGCACAGCATTCGCCCAGGTCAGCCGTTGGACTTTAAGGTTGAGGCGCGTTAGACATGGGGATGGGTGGGGGGGCCTCACTGAGGCTGAGGCACTTTTGAGTGGGGAGGCAGGGGCAAGCGTTGCCCAGCAGCTGAAGGTAGTGCACAAAAACTTGTGGGGTGGGAGGGAAGGAAGCAGCCATACATTAGGGAAACATTGTCTGAAGTGACCATTCCTCTGCAGCTGAGAGAATTCAGGCGCAACCACATTGACGTGATTTGAGCCGGGTCTCTAACCTGTCGGCCCTCTCAAGCAACACACATGAAAGTGCCACAAAGCGCTCCAGAGCTTTTCTCCCCTTGGGCACCAACTGCAAACTAATGAGTGTTTTAGTGGGCTGCAGAACTGTTGGACGACTGGGCACATTGTACAATCTCCTTGCTAAAGCTGGCCATGGAGCAGTCACTGGTGGAGGCTCTCACAGCCCCTTGCAATGTCAGCATTCCGGTTTGGACCAGTGTCCCCCATGGTTCAACTAACAGTGCAGCATTGCAGTGTGGGTTAGGAGAATGCCTGTGTCTGAGCTGAGAGCACAGCATGCAGTCCAATGGGCAAAGCTGCCGCCTCTCAGTCAGGTGGAGTGGGGTGGAAGAAAGTGGGGTTTCAGGCAGCCATGCAGTGCACTAAACTCTGGCCATCCGAGTGGTGGCCAGCGCCCTCTCAGATGCATTAAGGGGCCTTCAGATTTAACGAAGAGTACGCCCATGCTAACCCACACCTTGCAGGAGGAGTACATCAAGATCATGGAGCCTGGTGAACTAACCATATACCTCGTGGTGCACAGGGGGCAAAGACAACAGAGAAGAGAGCAACAGAGGTGCCTGGCAGCACAGAGGTAGGAGCAGCACCCTCAGGAGGAAGGGGCAGCAGGGGCTCCCGCTTGTGCCCCTGAAGAGCCATGGCAAGCCATCTCTGGTGCTTAGCTAGACCCAGGGTCTATAGGGTCTCTTATGCCACTACCAGCACCTTTTTTAGCACTAACCACTACTATTAACTTTCCCTTTGTCTTGTAGTTCATGACATCTTTGTTAATCCCTCCTTTGTCCCCAACTATCGCTGGCCTTCTATCCAGCTCCACCTGCCCCACCCCCCCTATAAACAATATAAATTTCATCACATTTCCACTTCTCTTCAGCTCTGAAGAAGGGTAATATGGACTTGAAACGTTAACTCTGTTTCTCTTTTCACAGATGCTGCTAGGCCTGCTGAATTTTTCCAGTATTTTGTTTTTGTTTCAGATTTCCAGCATCTGCAGTATTTTGCTTTTATCTATAGACGCTGCCTTCCATTCCTCCAGGTGACCAAGAACCATTGTCGCTGAAGATTGCACATGTCTAGGGAACTGGTCAGTCACATCTACCAGCTACTGCAGGAATTGGCGCCACGGGGACATGGAGGGCCTCCACTGCCAATGGCTGTAAAAGTAACCACAGTGCTCAATTTTTATGCCAGTGGCTCCTTTCATGGATCCACAGGTGACCTCTGTGGAATATCACAAGCCTCCACCCACAAATGCATCCATGAAGTCACGGATGCCATCTTTGCGAGGGCACACAACTTTGTGCATTTCGCCCGGAACCAAGAGAGCTAGGATGCAAGAGCGATTGGATTTGCCCAGATCTCAGGTTTCCCGCAGGTGCAGGGTGTGATCAATTGCACTCATGTGGCGCTCAGATCTCCATCGCAACAAGGAGCCAACAATGTCAACCACAAGGGCTTCCATTCGCTGAGGGTGCAGCTGTTGTGCGAACACCACAAACGCATCCTGCAGGTCTGCGAACAGTTTCCAGGGAGTATCCATGACTCCTACATTCTCAATCGGTCACAGATCCCTGATGTCTTCCAGGGTCCACAGCGCACATACGCTCTGTGGTAATGCTTCTGTCATGGAGACACAGTGGAGGCTATATTAGTCGCTTGATTGCAGAAGGATGATGACGACATGCAGTGAGGGCACTCCATAGATCTTCACATAGGCCAGGATTTCCATGCCCACTGGTGTCAGGCATGTCTGATGGTGTACACGGAGAATATGGCAAGAAAGCCAAAAGTCGGTTTCACAACGTTGTGAAACCAGTTTGCGATCATCTGTTCAGCCCGTCAATGGCGGGCTGTGTTCCCTGTCATCAGAGGTCGGTCATCAGCATATCATTATAAGGCCAGCTCGTCGGACTCATCCCCCCTCCCCCAACCAATGGATCGTCTGCCCATCTCGGCAGGAAAACACGCCGGTGCTGAACATGTCTTGACAACTGGGCCATGCAGAAGTTGGGACTTACCACCAGGGCCTGGCTCACATCGTGGACTTCGGACGAGCAGAAGGTGCTGAAGCCCGACAGCAATGGGATCCTGGGGGTACGTCCATGGCATGCTGGGTAGGTTCTCATGGACATGGCTTTGCTATGAAGCAGCATACAGAAGCTCAATAGCCACCATTGATGCTCACAATGGATGATGGTCGTTGGGGTGGAGAGGAAAGTCTAGGATCGACTGGGAGAATAAGAGGTGTTGGGGGTGTGATGTTGGGAGGGGGAAATGAAGGTGTCGGGTAGGTGAGGTTGGGAGGGGGGAGGGAGTGTGGGGGAGAAGGGAGTGATGGGGGAGAAGATGGCAACTGGGGAGGTAGGTGTAAGGGAAGGAGTTTGGAGGGCGGAAGGGGTCCAGGGGGAGGAAGGAGTGTGGAGAGGGGAGGGAATAAGGGTGGAGGAAGAAGTGAGACTGCAGGAAGAGCTAACATTGGAGGAAGGAGTTGGGAGGAGGGAAGGATTAAGGGGTCGGAAAACATAAGGGTATCTGAGGAAGTCAGGAAAGGGGAGGGACTAAGCAGGGAGGCGCGAGGGTAGTCGGGGGGGGCGCGGGTGGACTAAGGGGGAAAAGGGGCTGCAGAAGAGAAAGGGTCCAGAGGGGGGAAGGGATCCAGTGGGGGCAAGGAGTCTGGAGGGCTCGAGGGGTTTCGGTGGAGGGAAGGGGTCTAGAGAGGGGAAGGGGTCCTGAGGGGGGAAGGGATATTGGGGAGGAAGGGGTCTAAGTGGGAGAATGGGGTTCCCAGGGGGAAAGGGTCTGGAGGGGGAAATGTGTTCCCAGGGGGAAGGGGTCTTGATGGGTGGGGTAGGGCGGCGATATCCAGGTGAACGTGCAAGGGAGGGATCTGATGGGCCCGTGACTGCCTCCTGGAGAGCAAACTGAGAGTTAGTGTGGTATGAGGGATGGAGAGAATGACTGAGGGCAGAGTGAGGTGGTAGGGTGGGAGGGTGAGTGTTCGACGGTGGCAGTAGAAGGAACAGCAAGGGTGGTTGAGGGAGGAACTCAAAGGCAGACACGGACACTGGGGAGTGGGAAGGAGGAGGTCAGAGAGGTGAATGTGGATGGAAGTGCAATTTTTGGGAAGGAAGGGAATGTGCACATTCATCTGGACATCCCCAAAAGAAAAGGGTTATGGCTGGTAGGTCACTGAGGGGAGGCGGAAGGTGATGCTATGGGGGGTTAATAGTGATAGGGCAAAGGAAATGGATGACTATGGGAGGGGAATAGATGGGGGAGCATTCAAAAAACCAAATCCAAACCATGCTGTCCATTTGAAAGTGAAACAAGAGTCGTGGTGGGCGAGATCAGGTGCTGCATGGGAGTGTGAACGTTGGGTGGGTGGAGATGTAGGTCAACTCAGATGGACAACTGAAAGTGAACCCACGCAGGCAGCATTCAAAATGCTCAGGACAATGAGGTGAGCATGATACGGGAAAGATCCACGTTCATGGGACAATGCTTGCACGAGGCTCCGAAAGGCCCGTCCCCACACACACTTCTCCCTCCAGAATCACTCATTGGCCAGCTGCTCCCTCTGCAGTGACAGAGGATGAGGTTGAGGGCTCACAGGCAAAGGGGACTCGGGGGGGAGAGGACAGACTCTGAGATTCCTGGCTGGATGATCCAGGGGTGTCCAGCTGCCGCTCCTCCTCCCTTTGGGTGCCCGAGGACCCCGGCCTGACTCCTTTAGGAGAAGGAGCATCTGGAGGGACTTCCAGTTGCCCCATTCCTCTCATGCATTTCCACTGCAGGAACTCACCCATGTCTACCCCAATGGAGTGCACGTCTGCACACATCTCTGTGTTCTGCTGGACCAGGGTCGCCATGGAATCCGCCATCCTCCCCATGAGACCTCCATTCATGCACAGGTGGGCACCATTCCGCCAGAGAGCAGGCGGACATACTCCTCTGACTCACGTGCCACTCTGCTGAGGGCTTCCAATGTGTGACATTCCCCTGCCTTCTGCTGACTTTCTAGGATGAGTTGGAAGACCAAATCTAGAGACTTGTCATCTGACTCAGACCCCAAAGATGCCTGATACTCAGCAGTTCCAATGCCGAGGAGCTCGCATGAATCTGCCTCCTGCTGCTGCGCACGTGTCCGGGCAGTGACCACCAGGTTATGAACCTGAACCTGCTCTAGATTTAGGTTCTGCCTAAGTGTGTGACTCTGAGCTGGTGCAGGATGGGGGTAAGCGCTGTAATGGGTCTTCCAGGCTGCTTATTTCTAGCTCTTCAAAGGAGGAGATGTCCTCTTGGCTGGAGGGGAGGACGTGGATGGAGCTGAGGGACTGGCTGGCTAAGGGTGTCGGTCACTTGGCAGAGTTCCCTGTGAATCAAAGTAGAAATAATTATTGCGTGGCAGCGGAGTCAAAAGCAGGAGAGAGAACACTCACAGTTGTGTTGAGCAAGGGATGGTGTAGTGCAGGCTCCTCACAAGGGTGTTCACCACTGACCTCACTGTCGCTGCAGGCACAGTCCACATCCTCAGTGTGATGGCACACTCCTCAAAGTGAGTGAGGGGCCGAATGTGGGCCACTCCACCCTGGCTCTGGTACCTCTTCCTGCTGATGTGACCAGGCTTCTCTTGCATGAAAACAGATGGAGACAGAGTGAGCAGGACACATGGCACTGTGTGGAATGTTTGTGTGGTGAGCGGAGACATGGACAGGATAAGGACACAAGCTCGAGAGGATATGAGCCTGAGGAAGATGTGAGGGTGTGTGTGAGAGTTAGTGGGGTTGTCCCTTGAGATGTGAGATCCCTGTGGATGTGTGAAGGGTTTGTGTGTGTGTGAGTTGAGAGTGATGAGAAGAGTGAGATACCTTGGCAGAACGGATGAGACCATTCATCCTGTGGTAGGACTAGGCAGCTGTCCACTTTTGCAGGGCATTGGCGTTGACCACTGCTGCCACTGTCTGCCATGCTGGATTAGTGAGGTTGCTGCCCATTCTGTGGCCAGAGTGGAGGTAGGGAACATCACAGTGAGCCTCCACTGCATCCAAAAGGTGCTCGAGGGATGCATCATTGAACCTGGGGGCTGCCGATGTTTTTGCCTTTCAGGGACATGACTTCTTTGCAGCAGTCGTGGGCTGGAAGCACTGAGAGGTGTGTGCATGGCCAAACTTTAAATATGGCGCCGGCATGCTGAAGCGGCGAGATGATGGCATGGTGGGCAAGTGAAAGCCCGCTCACCATGGAAACGGCGTGTTTCCCGGGAATGCATAATTAACACGGCGGGTTTGGGACAATACGGCGTGAAAAGCTGACATTGTGGCCAACAGATAAAACATCATTTTACCCACCTGCTACAGCATTTGGTGTAATTCTAGGATGATTCTGCCCATAGTATCCGGCCGATATCAGCTCGCTTGCCCACTAAGGGTCATAACATTCCCACAACATTCAGGCAACAATGACAAGCACTGCCAAGGTGCAGGCATCAGTAATGTGTCCAGGGAGCGTGAGGCTGGACCATCACTTTGGTCTGAAGGCTGCACAGGGCACAGGTAAGAGGCCCTGGACTGAGACACCTGCCTTTATCTTGTGCAGGAAGGTTTCACATCTGAGTGACACGAACACTGCTCATCAGCATAAGGTGCCATAGGCAGGGAGACATTGTTGAGAGTTTATTTACAATAGTGAACATTATGGTGGTTAATGCCCATGCCCAGACTCTGCAATTACATCTTCTTAACATTCCTAACCCTGCCGTTATGTCTTGGTGCTCCTCAAACATCCATAGCGGAGGTGGAGGCAGCCTGCTGACTGCTATGCCCTATCTGTGACCTTGGTGGACATTCTCTGGAGAGCTGAGACCTGGAGGGCCCAGGGCTGCTTTCAGGGTCCTGCTGTGTGGCAGTGGCACCCTCCTCGGCCTGTGGAGCCAGAGCTGCTGAGGTCACAGAAAGAGGGGATTCAGATGGGCCAGACACTCCCGGAGTCACCTAGATGGATAGCCCCAATGGTTACACCTGCTGATCCTCCATCCTATGGGTACCTGATGGCCCCTAGCTGACTCCTTGAGGAGAGTGAGAAGCTGGAGTGAGATGGGGCTGCCCCACACCCCTCTCACGTACACACTGTTGGAGACCAACTATGGCGTCAGCGATGGAGTTCAGCCTGTGCAGCAGTGCAGGAGTAATGTCCTGGAACAAGGTCTCCATGGCAGCTACCATCCTACTAATGTTGACCCTGGTGTGCCTAGATTGATAGCCCAACTCTGCCTTTAGATAAACATAAAATATCCCCAATTACAGTTTGGAGGAGAACAAGGGATTCCTCTGATCAATAAAAACAGATTAAGCAGTCATTTATATAAAATGCTGTTTGTGAGATATTGCTGTTTGGAAGCAGCTAGTACATGTTTATACATAACTACTGTTAGGGAATAGAGACAGTTTAAGTACAGTCAAAGGTGCTTGGGTCATTGGCATGTTAAAGTAATATACCTGCACGGTAGCCCCTCAGTTCTGATGTGAACAACCTGTTACTCCAGGCTGTTGCTGACATCAGGACTTTGCTGCTGTGTGGACACGTTTATTAAAATCCATCTGGTTTAAATATTGCAATGAAGTTTAAGTTGCAATGGAGCGAGGCTTTTTCATATATAGTTTTAATTATATACAGGGAAATGTGATTGATTTTGAAATAGGGTCAATATGGAAATTGACTTTCCTCTTGAGACCACTAGCTGAGAATGGGGTGAGACTGTTTGTAACAAAGCAGACCAAATGTTTGACCTGGTAATTAATCATATACAGGGTTAGGGGCATATTGTTTCCTGCAGCTAGCAGTTCCTGGGTATCTGTTGTGTGAACATTTTCCCAGCTGCCTCTTCTCCAGATGCTATAATGCGCCCGTGAAGTTGTCTTCATTAACAGTCCTGTGCTTTGGGGCCTCTTTAGGTTGAGATAAACAGAAGAGGCTATTGGTAATTTCCTGGGTTCACTAGATCTATCATATTTCCAGGTCATTGCAGCAAGATAGAATTATGTTAAGGACCAAGACAGGAAATTATGCAAATACTCATCAGAAATGTTCAGTTTTAAGGCCTAAAATCTTGAAACAATTTTTGTATGGGTTATATAGAGAAAACAATTTAACATATCAATGAAACTTAAGTACTGTATATTTAATTTTATTATTGAATTAACTAGGTGCAGTGTATAATGCATCTTTCTAGTAATGAGCAATTCATTGTTTAGGTTGAACTACACTGACTACTTTTCCAAATAGTTGTTGCTGATGGCAAGCCCACGTGCCAGTTATGAATACCGAATACTGAATATTGTAGGGACACTGCCTGCACTTTCCTGATATGAGTGACTGGAAAGTGAGATTCCCCATGAGCAACACATACTCAGAAACACAGATCTATTGCCCACATCAAGCATTGGGCAAGGCAAGGAGGCAGGTCTTCCTGAACTACCACAGCCAGTACAGGGATTAAACCCACACTGTTGGCATTGTTCTGCACAGTATAGACATCTAGCCAACGGAACTAACCAACCCCCACTGTCAGCACTGTATTTGTAAGCCTATCTGATAGATCAGGAGTATTTGGTGGGCAACCCAGATTATATCTGGGATTTGTTAGATTTGTTAGCCGTGACATACATTACATCCCTTTCACAATAAATATAAGTTTAAGTTTCTCTTCCTAAGCAAAAATAAGGAGTGTTGGAGGATGGCCTGCATTGCAACAGACAACCTGTTACATATTTAAGCCTGGGAAAAATCACTTTAACTATTAATTCATATCCCATATTTATCAGTGAGACACCTCTCCAGAATGTTCTTCATTTTCCTTTCTTTTCAAACATACCCAAACAGTCTGCTGGAGATCTAACTACAGCAGATTTCTCTGCACTCCTTTGGTTCACTTGCATGTTTGTTTATGCCAGGTCAGGCAAATGATGTGACATTGCGATCAGCAATATTAACTGAGCACAGCATGGCCTGGCGTATTGCATTCTATTTTCATGTTCATAGTTTTGATCCACCTCAGTTTATTTTATAACTTGAAAGGAATGAAAAGGGATCAGTAAGGATTTTTAAAATCATAATTTGCCCTCTTTATAAACAGAGAAGTGTCACCCGTGTACAGAATGTTCATCACAGAATATTTTCAACTTTTATTTCACAATTACTTTATTTTTAATTTTAAAAAATGTGCTTATGAGTTTCAGAACTAAGGTATCATTCAGCATTATCGGAGCAGAGGACATGTTTTCTTAAATCGCTTAAGTTAAACTGGTATATAACACATTACAGTCAAAGAATTAAAATGAAGACTAAGACTGAATTTATCTCACATTTAAAAAACAGTAAATTAAAAAGTTATTAAAAATTATAAATACGTTTTCTATGTATGAAAGGAACTATGCAAAATAATAATCTCCCTCGGCCTTTCTTATCCATACGTCCCTCCCTCCTCTTTCTATTTTATCCCTATTCTCTCCAATCTCTCCTACTTGCTTCATTTGCATCCTTCATATTATTCAGTACCTCGGAGGAACTAAATATGTCGTTGCACACAAAAACTCAAGAGAATGACATACTGCTCGGGAAATATTAATTGCTTATAATGAAACATCTGTCCATATTCTTGATTGAAATTATCATCACATTTTACTTTGGCCTACCAGGGCCAACTCAAACGATTTAACAATTGTCACCTTGCACACAACACAGGGAAGGTGAATTTATGTACAATTAGAACACTCCCAATCTATAACAACAACAACTGGCAATATTGTAGCCCCTTTAACACAGTAAAACATCCCAAGGTGCTTCATGGTGGCATTTGTGCTTTAAATGTGAGTTCTTTAGATGTCTCAATGATGAGATCTTGCAGAGTTGTATATTTAAACATCAACAGTTTATTGATAATCTTTAATTATTCACAGACCCCAGGTTACTGTCGTGCATGGTGCTGCTATCTTCATGCAGGCTGGTTCCAGAGTGTTCTCGCTAGACTGTTCTCTCAGAGTCTATTACCATGTGACTTTATATATCATACCATGGGTGATGCTATTCTCCAGTCCTACGTTAACCCTTGCTCTGCTGAGCACCTTTACATTACAATGGCACGCAAGTGCATACAACATCATACAACATCCTCCTTTCTTCTCTAAAGAAAACTTTCCTCCCTTCCAATGGAGTATTACAATAAAATATTTACTTGATATCCATTTTCCCCTCAACTCAAGTGTCTGACTTTATAAATTCAGACGGTCTTGAGGCTTGACAGTTCTTCCACATCTCGGTCTGTCACATCTGTCACATTAGAGGGATGTGTTTCTGTGTTTCTGGTACTTGGCTATCTCCATGTGATTTGCTCTTTATGCTCCTTCGAGTTGCATTTCTCCTTATTAACAACTTGTCTGCTTTTTGCGGACACTGTGAGTTTGTCCATCTGTATGGACTGATGTGCACTCCGTTCATTCCTAGAGTGGACTTGAATTTATTTTTTCCATGATGTCCACCATGTTCTTGCTGGATGTATATGTTTCTCAAATGGAACCTTAATTTCCACTTGTTTCACAAATTGTTTTATATTCAAACCATTTTGCAAGCTTATGAATCCTTTCATTCAGCTCAATTGTTCTTGGTATGAGACATCCAGTGCTATTTCTTCATCTAGTTCCTTCCACTTCAGTGTCTGATTTACATTTTCTGATCTTATTTCTGTCTTTTCTTTCTCTGTCTGCAGCAATACTTTGTCCTTGTACTTCATGTCGATTTCACTGTTGGTCACTTCTGTTTCTGGCGAATCTGAATTTGTTTCAGTCCTGTAATCGTGCTACTCATGGCTTCATTACCCTCTCGCAGCTTGGGGCTTTCTGCAGCTTTTCTTTTCAATGTCTCCTCTTTGCTATTAAATTGCTTCTTCTGCTCTTCAGTCTGTTTCTTGTGGCTTTCAGCTTCCTCCTGGAATATAAAGCATTACTGAGTTTCTCTGCCAACTGGTTCTTTGGTTTGTTCAGGTTGATGTTAAATTCATTTTCCTTCTCTTCATAATTTTCCAGAGGAATAAACTTTGTCCTGAGGGATTTTTGTAAAACGTGAAGGTCTTTCAACAGATTTTTCTTTTCTTTGCAAAGCTCCCTTGCTTCAGCTTAAGTTTTCCTATAATTCAGCAGACTCTCCTCATGTTTTTTCTGCTGTGCTTCCATTCTGTTATTTAAGAAAGTTTTCATTTCTTCATGTTGCTGAATGGTTTTGCATTCTTTTTGCATTTGATCTTGAAGGGCAATCAGTTGTTCTTTCAACTGTTTATTTTCTTGTTGACTTCTTGCTAACTCATTCTGGGCTTCAGTGCATTGTTTCAATACTACTGATAATTCCACAGTTTTTTCTGAAGTAATATTCAACATCCTTTGTAGCTCCTCATGCCTTTCCATGGTTACATATTGATTCTTCAAGGAGGCTTTCAGTGTTGCAACTATTTACATGCCTTTCCTGCCTGCTGTTTCGCCTGGCTGCATATCTGGTTGAGTTTTCTCAACTCCAGCATTAATTTACCAACTGTGGAATTGAGGGTCATTGTCTCCTCCCAAACATTATCTCTAATAATTGTTTGTTCAAACTCAAGCAGTTTGGTCCATTGAAGACTTCAGTTTAAATTACATTTTTAAAGGTATATACTCAGCTGGAATCTTGCACTTCAAATCTTCCAGCTCAGCTCTGATGTGAACATTTTCCTGTTGACAACTTCATTTACTTTTTACTTCTTCTGAGTTACCAGAAATAGCTTTCCTTCATTCATAGTCGTCTGCTTACTCTGCACTGCTATCTGTCTTCCTCACTCTGGGGTTTTTTGGCTCCCTTTCTCTGGGGCTGTCTGTCACCCTCTCTCTGGGATCTTTTGTTGCCTTCCCTCAGGGGTTTTTTGTTACCCTCTCTCGGAGGTCTTTTGTTGCCTTTGGTGCTTTATTGGGAGTTGCCCTTTCTCTGGGGTCTCTTGTTACTTTTGGTGTTTTGTTGAGAGTTGCCCCATCTGTGCAGTCTCTTCTTGCCTTTGGCATTTTGTTGGAAGTCGCCCTGTTTCTGTGGTCTCTTTTTGCCCTTTGCACTTTATTGGGAGTTGCCCTCTTTCTGGGGCTTCTTGTTGTCCTGATGCTTTTGGTGCTTGGCGGGGGGGGGTGGGTGTTAGACCTCCTCCTGGGTTTGCATCTTCTACAAATTGGAGCTTAAAATATCTGTCAAAACCTTTTAATATCTCACCAAATGTTATTGAGTATTGATTTATAGGTTGACTGTGGGGTACTTCACCAGCAAATAAACCAAAGACGAATAAAAATTTCTGATTCCATATTTATTTTTGGAATTCTCATGCACACTTAAATTGGCTTCTCCAAGATTCCCACTCTTGGGTCTGGTTTAGCCTTTCCATAGCACAAATGCGTCATGGATTTTCCATCCGAGGCTGGTTTTTCCTTTTGTAGTTACTGCTTTTAATGTCCTTACTGCTTTAAGAGCTGTCAATGCTCTTTTTTTAACCATTTAATCACTTAACCATTTTTTTCACTCAGACTGTCTGCAGCTATCAGCTTCCTGTGCTGTGAGTTTCCCATGCTATTTTGGGTTTTGGCAGGCTCTCCGGTGATCATGGCAGCTTTTGTTTTTGAGCTTCTAAATGTTCAAGGTAGGACTATTGTTTTTCTCTGTGATTCTTTCCACTTTTTTCTGCAGGTCCACTTCTTTGGAATTTTGGCTAGCTCGTGGTCCGATTGTGGCACTTTTTTAACTTAAAGCAGCAGCTCTTTCTTGCCTCTGCACTGCCTGCCCTTTGTTTTCTTTTCTTTTGCGTAACTTCCTTTTTTTCAGCAGTTTCTTCTTTACTCTGCAGTTTCTCTTCTTAAACTTTTGACACCGCCAGCTGATTTTCATTTCACTTCTTTTGCTTTTAACTTTAATGCAGCATGGCCACTAATGCTGCAACCTGCTCAGTCCTGAGGCTGCCATCTATTCCATAATGTAAGTACAGCTTCCTTTTTATAAATTTTTTTCACTGTCTCAGGTTCCTTAACTCTGCATCACACAATTATTGCAAATATTGTATTTTTGCTCACTCATCTCTGTGATCTGACCAGTTTTTTTTTTCC
Organism: Carcharodon carcharias; assembly: GCF_017639515.1. Lineage (NCBI taxonomy): Eukaryota > Metazoa > Chordata > Chondrichthyes > Lamniformes > Lamnidae > Carcharodon > Carcharodon carcharias. Next base: position 169,660,061 of record NC_054473.1, read on the forward strand.
CCTTTTTACTCTGTGCCACTCAGGGATCTTGCAATAAACTTCCACTCACTCACATAGGCAAGTATTCAAGTAGTTCTAAGCAACATTGACCAATTCTCCTAATCATCAACTTCTTACCATTTCTAGATCCATGAGAGAGGATTTTATCTTTTGGAACTGTTAATGTTCTCTGATAGTTAACAGGGATGTGTTTTTTGTGCATGCCTTAATCAAAAATAGCTCAAAGAGGTATTGGCAACAGACAATGTAACAGATTACAGTGGTTTAAAGAACCTTACATACACCTTCTTGATACAAAAATAATGATGTAACCAATTGAATATTATTCAGTAATACTAAACTCAGTATTAATAAGATAAATTACACCATGGCTTTGCTGGAGCCAAGGAGTCTCTAACCCTTATCGCAATGACCTCAGTGGAATTGCTGCAAGGCTGTTCAAGACAAATTATCTATTGCCATATAAGTTTGACCATGATCAAGCAAAGCTGTCTATTATACTGCTAGAAATTTGAGTCTGCTGAGAATCCTTCTCAGGTCCAGTGGCATTAGTCACTTCTGCAAGGAGTCTGAGCATCTTGTTTTTATAGGAGTTGACTCAAACTGTCCTGTATTTGCTTCTATCATTCCTGAACAATAACATCCTATCATCTGAACTGGACATTTCTGTCTTCTGTATCCCTGAGAGCAAACGAAGCAAACACTTGGTGAGACATGGACAGATATGAATTGATAAACTGCTTTAATTCAAAGTAACGCAAACATATTTGCAATATAAATAATGTGAATTGTGGCTTTTAGAAGGGTGGAAGCTGGAAAATATTATCCTGTATTCATTTTGATTCAGCAGCCCTAAATCTTACATGCTGTGCAACAAACATTACTCCATCTGCCCAAAAAGGAATATTGAGGCTATTGTAACGATATAATCAAGGCTCAGAAGATGCAGTGATATGTGTGTCCTTACATTTTCCTGAAGGTTTGAAATATTAAGTTTCTCATTTTGAAATTAATCAGCATATTTCACATTGTAAAATATATTTATTTTTCATTCACAACCCATATTTGTCTTGAAGAGTTTTATGCATTAAACTATACAAGAGGGTATAAATATGGATTTCTAAATACGAATTAGGAGCAGGAGTAAGCCATTTGGTCCCTCAAGCCTGCTCTGTTATTCAATAAAATCATGGCTGATCTGACTGTGGCCTCAATTCTGCATTCTGCCTACCCCCGATAACTTTTGACTCCCTTGTTAGTCAAGAATCTATCTACCTCTGCCTTAAAAATATTCAATGACCCCGCCTCCACCACTCTCTGGGGAAGGGAGTTCTAAAGACTCACGAACATCTGAAAAAAAAAAGTTTTTCTCGTCTCCTCTTAAATTGGAGACCCAATACTTTTAAATTATGTCCCCTAGCTCTAATAAAAGGTAAATTGCTGTGCTAAAAGCAGTTAGTGCCATGAATATCATTAGCAAGAGGAGGAATGGGTGTGCAGGAAAATCACTGAAATAAAGAAGCAAACAGGAAAGGTGTACAAAGCTTTGAAGAGAAAATGATTGACTTCGATCATGAATCTGTTCAAAGAGGAGGTCTCAGCATCTTTCACAAAAACAAATTCTAATCTCCCCTGATGCCATCACAGGTACTGGTTGGAACTGGTACACTGCCTTGTTGTTTCTGAATTCTTTCATGGGATGTGGGTGGGTGTCACTGCCATCCTTAATTGCCCTTGAACTGAATGGCTTGTTATGCCATTTCAGAGGGCAATTAAGAGTCAACCACGTTACTGTGGGTTTGGAGTCACATGTAGGACATCAGTGAACCAGATGCATTCTTACAACAAGCAATGATAGTTGCATGTTCACTATTACTGAGGCTATTTTATATTCCAGTTTTGTTAATTGCACTTAAATTCTACCAACTATTATGGTAGTATTTGAACCCATGACCCCAGGGCAATAGCCCAGATTACTAAAAACAAAAAACTGCGGATGCTGGAAATCCAAAACAGAAACAGAATTACCTGGAAAAACTCAGCAGGTCTGGCAGCATCGGCGGAGAAGAAAAGAGTTGACATTTCGAGTCTTCATGACCCTTCAACAGAACTGATTTTTCTTTACAAGGAGAGGGGTGAAATATAAGCTGGTTTAAGGTGGGGGGAGGGGGAGAAGTAGAGGGGAGGTGTTGTTGTAGGGACAAGCAAGCAGTGATAGGAGCAGATTATCAAAAGATGTCACAGACAAAAGAACACAGAGGTGTTGAAGTTGGTGGTATTATCTAAACGAATGTGCTAATTAAGAATGGATGGTAGGGCACTCAAGGTACAGCTCTAGTGGGGGTGGGGGGGCATAAAAGATTTAAAAATAATGGAAATAGGCGGGAAAAGAAAAATCAATATAAATTATTGGAAAAAAACAAAAGGAAGGGGGAAGAAAGAGAAAGGGGGTGGGGATGGAGGAGGGAGCTCAAGACCTAAAGTTGTTGAATTCAATATTCAGTCTGGAAGGCTGTAAAGTGCCTAGTCGGAAGATGAGGTACTGTTCCTCCAGTTTGCGTTGGGCTTCACTGGAACAATGCAGCAGGCCAAGGACAGACATGTGGGCAAGAGAGCAGGGTGGAGTGTTAAAATGGCAAGTGACAGGGAGGTTTGGGTCATTCTTGCGGACAGACCGCAGGTGTTCTGCAAAGCAGTCGCCCAGTTTACGTTTGGTCTCTCCAATGTAGAGGAGACCGCATTGGGAGCAACGAATACAGTAGACTAAGTTGGGGGAAATGCAAGTGAAATGCTGCTTCACTTGAAAGGAGTGTTTGGGTCCTTGGACGATGAGGAGAGAGGAAGAGAAGGGGCAGATGTTACATCTTTTGCGTGGGCATGCCATGGTGCCATAGGTGGGGGTTGAGGAGTAGGGGGTGATGGAGGAGTGGACCAGGGTGTCCCAGAGGGATCGATCCCTATGGAATGCCAACAGGGGGGGTGAAGGGAAGATGTGTTTGGTGGTGGCATCATGCTGGAGTTGGCAGAAATGGCAGAGGATGATCCTTTGAATGCGGAGGCTGGTGGGGTGATAAGTGAGGACAAGGGGGACCCTATCATGTTTCTGGGAGGGAAGAGAAGGCGTGAGGGCAGATGTGCAGGAGATGGGCCGGACACGGTTGAGGGCCCTGTCAACGACCATGGGTGGAAAACCTCGGTAAAGGAAGAAGGAGGATATGTCAGAGGAACTGTTTTTGAAGGTAGCATCATCGGAACAGATGCAATGGAGGCGAAGGAACTGAGAGAATGGGATGGAGTCCTTACTGGAAGCGGGGTGTGAGGAGCTGTAGTCGAGGTAGCTGTGGGAGTCGGTAGGCTTGTAATGAATATTGGTGGACAGTCTATCACCAGAGATTGAGACAGAGAGATCAAGGAAGGGAAGGGAACTGTCAGAGATCGATCACGTGAAAATGATGGAGGGGTGGAGATTGAAAGCAAAATTAATAAATTTTTCCAAGACCCGACAAGAGCACGAAGCAGCACCGAAGTCATCATCGATGTACCGGAGAAAGAGTTGTGGAAGCGGGCCGGAGTAGGACTGGAACAAGGAATGTTCCACATACCCCATAAAGAGACAGGCATAGCTGTGGCTCATGCGGGTACCCATAGCCACACCTTTTATTTGGAGGAAGTGAGAGGAGTTGAAGGAGAAATTGTTCAGTGTGAGAACAAGTTCAGCCAGACGGAGGAGAGTAGTGATGGATGGGGATTGTTCAGGCCTCTGTTCGAGGAAGAAGCTAAGGGCCCTCAGACCATCCTGGTGGGGGAATGGAGGTGCAGAGGGATTGGACGTCCGTGGTGAAGAGTAAGCGGTTGGGGCCAGGGAACTAGAAATTGTTGATGTGACGTAAGATGTCAGAGGAATCACGGATGTAGGTGGAAAGGGATTGGACAAGGGGCGAGAGAAGGGAGTCAAGATAATGAGAAATGAGTTCCGTGGGGCAGGAGCAAGCTGACACGATCGGTCTACCGGGACAGTTCTGTTTGTGGATTTTGGGTAGGAGGTAGAAGCGGGCCGTCCGAGGTTGGGCGACTATCAGGTTGGAAGCTGTGGGAGGAAGATCCCCAGAGGAGATGAGGTCAGTGACAGTCCTGGAAACAATGGCTTGATGTTCAGTGGTGGGGTCATGGTCCAGGGAGAGGTAGGAGGAAGTGCACTTCCTGACCGCACCACTGAACATCAAGCCATTGTTTCCAGGACTGTGACTGACCTCATCTCCTCTGGGGATCTTCCTCCCACAGATTCCAACCTGATAGTCACCCAACCTCGGACGGCCCGCTTCCACCTCCTACCCAAAATCCACAAACAGAATTGTCCCGGTAGACCGAACGTGTCAGCTTGCTCCTGCCCCACGAAACTCATTTCTCATTATCTTGACTCCCTTCTCTCTCCCCTTGTCCAGTCCCTTCCCAGCTACATCCGTGATTCCTCTGACATCTTACGTCACATCAACAATTTCCAGTTCCCTGGCCCCAACCGCTTCCTCTTCACCATGGACGTCCAATCCCTCTACACCTCCATCCCCCACCAGGATGGTCTGAGTTCCCTTAGCTTCTTCCTCGAACAGAGGCCCGAACAATCCCCATCCACCACTACTCTCCTCCATCTGGCTGAACTTGTTCTCACACTGAACAATTTCTCCTTCAACTCCTCTCACTTCCTCCAAATAAAAGGTGTGGCTATGGGTACCCGCATGGGCCCCAGCTATGCCTGTCTCTTTATGGGGTATGTGGAACATTCCTTGTTCCAGTCCTACTCCGGCCCCCTTCCACAACTCTTTCTCCGGTACATCGATGATGACTTCGGTGCTGCTTCATGCTCTTGTCGGGTCTTGGAAAAATTTATTAATTTTGCTTCCAATCTCCACCCCTCCATCATTTTCACATGATCCATCTCTGACACTTCCCTTCCCTTCCTTGACCTCTCTGTCTCAATCTCTGGTGATAGACTGTCCACCAATATTCATTACAAGCCTACCGACTCCCACAGCTACCTCGACTACAGCTCCTCACAACCCGCTTCCAGTAAGGACTTCATCCCATTCTCTCAGTTCCTTCGCCTCCATTGCATCTGTTCCGATGATGCTACCTTCAAAAACAGTTCCTCTGACATGTCCTCCTTCTTCCTTTACCGAGGTTTTCCACCCATGGTCGTTGACAGGGCCCTCAACTGTGTCTGGCCCATCCCCCGCCCATCTGCCCTCACGCCTTCTCTTCCCTCCCAGAAACATGATAGGGTCCCCCTTGTCCTCACTTATCACCCCACCAGCCTCTGCATTCAAAGGATCATCCTCCGCCATTTCCGCCAACTCCAGCATGATGCCACCACCAAACACATCTTCCCTTCACCCCCCCCTGTTGGCATTCCGTAGGGATTGTTCCCTCCGGGACACCCTGGTCCACTCCTCCATCACCCCCTACTCCTCAACCCCCACCTATGGCACCACCCCATGCCCATGCAAAAGATGTAACACCTGCCCCTTCTCTTCCTCTCTCTTCACCGTCCAAGGACCCAAACACTCCTTTCAAGTGAAGCAGCATTTCACTTGCATTTCCCCCAACTTAGTCTACTGTATTCATTGCTCCCAATGCGGTCTCCTCTACATTGGAGAGACCAAACGTAAACTGGGTGACCGCTTTGCAGAACACCTGCGGTCTGTCCGCAAGAATGACCCAAACCTCCCTGTCACTTGCCATTTTAATACTCCACCCTGCTCTCTTGCCCACATGTCTGTCCTTGGCCTGCTGCATTGTTCCAGTGAAGCCCAACGCAAACTGGAGGAACAGCACCTCATCTTCCGACTAGGCACTTTACAGCCTTCCAGACTGAATATTGAATTCAACAACTTTAGGTCTTGAGCTCCCTCCTCTATCCCCAACCCCTTTCTCTTTCTTCCCCCTTCCTTTTGTTTTTTTTCCAATAATTTATATAGATTTTTTTTCCCACCTATTTCCATTATTTTTAAATCTTTTATGCCCCCCCACCCCCACTAGAGCTGTACCTTGAGTGCCCTACCATCCATTCTTAATTAGCACATTCATTTAGATAATATCACCAACTTCAACACCTCTGTGTTCTTTTGTTCTTTTGTCTTTGACATCCTTTGATAATCTGCTCCTATCACTGCTTGCTTGTCCCTACAACAACACCTCCCCTCCACTTCTCTACCCACCCCCCACCACCACCCCACCCCACCCCCTCCACCTTAAACCAGCTTATATTTCACCCCTCTCCTTGTAAAGAAAAATCAGTTCTGTTGAAGGGTCATGAGCACTCGAAACGTCAACTCTTTCCTTCTCTGCCGATGCTGCCAGACCTGCTGAGTTTTTCCAGGTAATTCTGTTTTAGCCCAGATTACTAGCCAAGTGACATTACCACTATGACACAATCTCCCCCATGTCATATGAGCTCGAAGGATTTGGGTTTGAGTCCTGACCTTTGCTGTATTAGCTCATCTGAGTCAAACTAGAATTTCGGATGCTAAATCCACCTCAGTGACTCAGGGCTAGAGAGAACAAGTAGCTAGGGTTCTGATTATTATCCAGTGATCCTGCTGGAACATGTGCAAATCTGGGTGTTGGATGAGCTGAGACACATGCCTTCCATAATGAAATAACTTGCTAATAATTATTGTCTCACTAACAGTTACTTGAGGTACCAGAGGACTACCGGCCCCCATGGAACTGTACCCCCGCTGCAAACGGAATTGTGTGGGGTAGGGAGGAATATCAAATTATAAACTATTCTGATTAAGTTCTTTTCTGTCCCTTTATTAAGTTTTTTTTAAATATCAAATTGCTAAAGTAATTGGAGCAAACTACCTGAGCCAAGATGTTGATACAGACAATCCAATGGAGTAAAACTGGCAAGATATGGAGTGGAGTGATGTGATTGATAATAATTAATTCTCTAATAAATAAGCCTTATAAGCTATTTCCTCTGTTATGTCATTGGTACATATTGGTTAGACAAAAATAATCCAAAAGTAACAGGCACACAAAAAATATAAATCATAGGGTTTTCTTTAAGCACACTGAGATTTCAGATGGGATTCATATTAACTCATTCCTTCATGAATCAAATTTCCAAAAATTCAAAAGATCAATTTTTTCTGTTCCTGTCGAGATCCTGTCCTATCCAGTTGTGAGCTCTGTCCTTTTTTTGCATTTTCCAGGCTGCCCAAAAAGACACCTATCACCTTTTTAACAGCAGCAACCCAACGCATTGGGCAAACTTTAGCAACTTCCATCCCATCTTGCTCAATCCCCTCCACATCACCCCACCTCCCTTCTGAATCTCCTTCATTTACTCATATGCAAGGCCCTTTCCATCCACAACCTTATCGTGGATGATGGAATTGACATCCTGCATGTTGACTTTACCTGTGGATGGCAACACCTTTCCCCCTAGTGAAGCCTCCTCACCTGAATACGATCTTCCCAAAAAAAACCCTGAATAAAGATATGGCCCAAACATTAAAGCATACTTTAATCTCTTCCTCTACACCTAAACCTTCTTCTCCTCATTTTATTCCACCTCAGCTCCCTTTGCCATCTCTTCACTGCTCTCCTGTCATCCTTAACATCCTCCCTCCATGTAAACTCTCCTACCCATATTCAATCTTGCCGTCTCTTGTGGCTTCTCCGCTCCCATGGCCTTGATCATTGATATGAACCTCTCTCTTCTCTGTATTCCTCACCGTCAACACATACTTTATCCTTCAACCACTCCCTCACCTCAATTGTTTATGTCCTTGTCCCCAATAACTCTCTTCCATCCCAGCCATTGACCATGGTATGGTCTCAAGTTCTCTTCCTCAAGTCCAAGACTTCACAGCACCTGGTGTACACCTAGTTTAACTTGCCATTATTTGATTTGGCTGGGCCACATCAAGAGGTATCGGCAGCAGCATAACTCTCTACTAAAGCACCCACTACTTCAGCATCATCCTAGAAAGCAAAGGCCATCAGATTCTTTATTCCAGAACCAAATATTTCCTTAAACTCCTCTCCCTTGTTCCCTCCATCTTCTCCTCCAACATTATGCAAAGAGCTCATGGACTTCTTTCTCATTGGGGTCAAGACCCTTCATTCCGCTGCCTCTGCTGCTTCTCCTTTTCCAAAAAGCCAAACTTCCTTTCAGGCTTCCCTCTGCCAAGCCCTCAAACCTGTCTCTCTCTCTTTCTCTCTCTCTCTCTTTCTCTCTCTCTCTCTTTCTCTCTCTCTCTATGTTCTCCATCATCACTCCTCAAGCTCTTTCCAAGCTCATGTCAGCCATGAGATTCACCTCCTGCACCCTTGACTCAATTCCAACGAGACAGATAACCTTTCTCGGTCACTTTCTCTTTTTTATTTTCTCTTCCACGTGTACAATTGTTGACGTCTATGTTTCAACCCTTCCACCAACACTCAACCCCTCTACTGTGGTGTCTCCGGTCATAGCTTAGCTTCCATGTCCTCCAGTTAAACATTGTCATCAAAGCCATTACCTTTGGCCACCAACAAAATGACCCTACATTTGCCACCAATTCCATCCTCCCCCCTGACCACAGTCTCAGGCTGAATTAGACTGTTTGTTACCAATTGTTTGCCCCCCAAGCTGAGCTTCCAAAAAATGGACGGAATCTTCCATTCTGGAGTTTAAGTTCGGTGGCGGGCACAGAAGTGGGAGTGATTCCTGTTGTTGGGTGGGATGGCTGGCCACACACAATCTCGTGCTGTTCAGCTCATTGCGCATACATCTGCAAAGAACCTGTCAAATCTTACGGCAGAGTGGGCAGGCTGTCACCATTCCTGCCATTGCCTCATGGAGTCCAAGGTCCTGATGCCATACTTAAAGGGCATCCGGACAGCCATTCCCTCACTGCAGGCCAGGAGCTCCGGATTATGTATCAACCAGAATGTCGCAGAGCAGACAACGCGTGGCTCCATGGTTTAGTAAAACCCTCCTCCAGCCGTCCAGGAAAGGTGGGAGGTGCTGTTTCTCAGGGATGGCAGCAGGAGGCCCTCTCATCTGACCTGGGCAGAGGTTAGCATCAGTGGGGTCCACAGTCAAACTGCCCAGCAGTGCAGGAAGAGGATGAACCATCTGCTGCACTCCACCAGGATAAGTGGCACCACCTACTCACTGCTAAGTGACACACTCTTAAGGGCGTCAGGCAGTGTAAGTGTGTGCGTGCACAGGGATGCCAAACAAGATAAAAGCAAAATACTGCAGATGCTGAAAATCTGAAACAAAAACAGAAAACGCTGGAAAAACTCAGCAGGTCTAACAGCATCTGTGGAGGGAGAAACAGAGTTAACTTTTCGAGTCCATATGAACTTCTTCAGAGTGTTAGAGGAGCTCTGAAGAAGGGTCATACAGACTCAAAATGTTAACTCTGTTTCTCTCTCCACAGATTATATCGAACAGGAGTTTGGCTGCAGGGCTCAGCAGCAGGTGGGACATGTGCATCGAATGTGTGCCAGCCACTTCGTGCTCTCACTGTTCTATCAGTTGCAGGACATCCTGCTTGTTAATCAATTGGCTCAGGAGCTGGCATGGACATGCATGGTCCTAAACTACTCATGCACCCATTGGGATGACAATCAATCCTTCTGTCTGTTAGCAGGACAAGAACACCCACAATAGGAGGCAGTGAGCCAAGACCAGCGGCGGCATGCTCAATATTCGAATCCTCACCCCATTTGAGAAGGAGGCTGCTGAACCAGCCAGGGAGGAGCAGGACCGTGTCTATGCTGAGAACAATATAGGACTTTCCCAGGAAGTCAGTGAGGGTGTGACGACTGAGCGAGACATTGCTTTAGTAAGGGAGCCTACTTCGGCATCCACTAAATCATTCTTTTCTCTATTCCAGGTACAAGCAAGAAAAGGCCGAAGCCCACAAGGGAGAACAGCCACAGAACCAGTCCCAACCCCAGCCCTGAGGATGATCCCTCAGAGGCCTCAGAGGATGCACCGTCATGGCGTTCACTCGCGCCCTCCACCAGCGCAGATACATTTGCCTCGGTGGATGCATGTTCAAGAATAGGTTCAGGGTCACAATCTGGTGAGCGCATCACTAACATGGGTCCACAGCTGGCGGAGGAAGTGACAGCCAAGATTGCTAACACTCGGAGCACTGCTAGAGATCAGGCCCCTGCTCAATCCCATGCAGCTGACAACACTCTGGACTCGGCCATAAGAAACCTGATAGAGATGGAGATACAGGCTGGGGATTATCAGGCAGAGATGCCAGAGGATGTCTGCAGACTGGACCGAAGGCTGGAAGAGTCCATCCATGTTCTGTCTGCTGTTGTGTCTCTGGCATGCGAGCACTTGCCTGCCTCCATGGAAAGGATGACCTGTGCACCAGAACTTCCGTGCCCCTAGCCAAGCTGTTCCAGTACAGCTACAACACTGGCATCTACCTGGAAATGTGCAAAATTGCCCAGGTATGTGCTGTGCACAAAAAGCAGGACAAATCCAACCTGGCCAGTTACCACCCCATCAGCATACTCTCCATCATCAGTAAAGTGATGGAAAGGGTCATCAACAGTGCTATCAAGTGGCACTTACTTTGCAATAATCTGCTCACTGACACTCAGTTTGGGTTCCGCGAGGGTCACTCAGCTTCTGATCTCATTACAGCCTTGGTTCAAACATGGACAAAAGAGCTGAACGCAAGAGGTGAGGTGAGAGTAACTGCCTTTGACATCATAGCAGCATTTGACCTAGTGTGGCATCAAGGAGCCCCAGCAAACCTGCAATCAATGGGAATCAGGAGGAAGACTTTCCACTGGTTGGAGCCATACCTAGCACAAAGGAAGACGGTTGTGGTTGTTAGAGGTCAATCATCTCAGTTCCAGGACATCACTGTAGAAGTTCCTCAGGGCCCCAGGGTCCTCAACCCAACCATCTTCAGCTGCTTCATCAGTGACCTTCCTTCCATCATAAGGTCAGATGATTGCATAACATTCAGCACCATTCACGACTCCTTAGATACTGAAGCAGTCCATGTCAAAATGCAGCAAGATCTGGACAATATCCACGCTTGGACTGGCAAGTGGCAAGTAACATTCATGCCACACAAGTGCCAGGCAATGACCATCTCCAACAAGAGAGAATCTAACCATTGCCCCTTGACATTCAATGGCATTACCATCGCTGTATGCCCCACTATCAACATCCTGGTGGTTGCCATTGACCAAAAACTGAACTAGACTAGCCAAATAAATACGATAGCTACAACAGCAGGTCAGAGGCTAGGAATCCTGTGATGAGTAACTCACCTGCTGACTTCCCAAAGTCTGTCCTCTATCAACCACACAAATCCTGAGTGTGATGGAATAATCTCATTTGGCTGGATGAGTGCAGCTGCAATAACACTCAAGGAGCTTGACACCATTCAGAACAAAGCAGCCCGCTTGATTGGCACCCCATCCATAAATATTCACTCTGTCCACCACCAAATAACAGTGGCAGCAGTGTATACCATATACAAGGTGCATTGCAGAAAGTCACCAAGGTTCCTTAGGCAGCACCTTCCAACCCACAACTGCTTCCATCTAGAAGGACAAGGGCATACTGCATTCAGTCTGTCCATCCCTGTCAGAGTTTCATATGTTTCAATGAGATCGCCTCTCATTCTTCTAAACTCCAGTGAATACAGGCCTAGTTGGCCCAATCTCTCCTCATACGACAATCCTGCCATTCCAGGAATCTGTCTAGTGAACCTTCACTGCACTCCCTCTATGGCAAGCACATCCTTTCTTAGATAAGGAGACCAAAACTGCAAACAATACTCCAGGTGTGGTCTCACAAAGGCCCTGTATAGCAGCAGTAAGACATCTTTGCTCCTGTACTCAAGTCCTCTTGCAATGAAGGCCAATATACCATTTGCCTTCATAGCTGTTTGCTGGACCTGCATGCTTGCTTTCAGTAATTGGTGCACACCCACGTTCCTTTGTACACCAACATTTCCCAATCTTGCACCATGTAAATAATGCTCTGCCATTCTGTTTTTCCTACCAAAGTAGATAATTTCACACTTATCCACGTTATACTGTCTGCCATGCATTTGCCCACTCACTTAACTTGTCTAAATGGTCTTGAAGTATCTTAACATCCTCCTCAACACTCATATTCCCACCTGTGTCATCAGCACACTTGGAAATATTACATTTGGTTCCCTCTCCAAATCATTGATATATATTGGTGAATAGCTGGGTCCCAAATACTGATCCCTGCGATACCCCACTAGTCACCGCCTAACACTCTGAAAAAGACCCATTTATTCCTGCTCTGTTTTCTGTTTGCTAACCAATTCTCAGTCCTTCCTTTTATATTAGCCCCAATCCCATGTGCTTTAATTGTGCACACTAACCTCTTATGTAGGACTTTATCAAAAGCTTTCTGAAAATCCAAATACACCACATCCACTGGTTCTCCCTTATCTATTCTGCTAATTATATCCTCAAACAGCTCCAGTAGGTTTGTCAAACATTATTTCCCTTTCATAAATCCATGTTGACTTTGTCTAATCTCACTGATATTTTCTAAGTGTCCTGTTATCACATCCTTTATAATGGACTCCATCATTTTCCTTACTACTGATGTTAGGCTAACCAGTCTGTAATTCCCTGTTTTTTTCCCTCCTTCCCTTTTTAAATAGTGGGGTTACATTTGCCACCCTCCAATGTGCCAGGCTGTTCCAGAATCTACAGAATTTTGGAAGATAACAACCAATACATCTATTATTTCCATGGCCACCTACTTTAGTACCCTGGGGTGTAGATTATCAGGCCCTGGGGATTTATCAGCTTTCAGTCCCATTAAGTTCTCCAACACTGTTTTTTGAGTAATGCTGATTTCCTTCAATTCTTCCTTCTCACTAGACCCTCTATTCCCTAGTATTTCTGGGAAATTATTTGTATCTTCCTCTATGAAGACAGAACTAAAGTAATTGTTTATTTGCTCTGCCATTTGCTTGTTCTTTATTATAAATTCTCCTGTTTTGGACTGTAAGGGACCAACATTTGTCTTCACCAGTCTTTTTCTTCTTACATACTTACAGAAGCTTTTACAGTCCTTTTTTATGTTCCTTGCAAGTTTAGTCTCATACTCTATTTTTTCGCCTCTTAATCAATCTCTTGGTCCTCTTTTGCTGAATTCTGAACTGCCCCCAATCCTCAGGCTTGCTACTTTTTCTAGCTTCTTTATATGACTCCTCTTTGGATTTAATACTATCCTTAATTTATTTTGTTAGCCATGGTTGGGCCACTTTTCCTATTGTGTTTTTGCACCAGAATGGAATATGTAACTGTTGCAATGCATACATTCGTTCCTTAAAGATTAGCCATTGCCTATCCACCAAGTTCCCCAACCTACCTTAGCCAACTCACACCTCATACCTTCATAGTTTCCTTTGTTTAGAGTTAGTGCCCTAGTTTCGAACTGGACTACTTCACTTTCCAATCTAAGGAAAAACTCTATCATGTTATGGTCACTGTTCCCTAAAGGACCCTGCACAGCAAGATAATTAATTAACCCATTCTCATTGTGCAAAATCAAATCAAGGATAGCCTGTTCACTACTTGGTTCCTTGATATATCGATCCAAAAAAACCATCCCGTACACACTCCAGGAATTCATCTGCCACAGCATTATTGCTAATTTGGTTTGCTCAGTCTATATGTAGATTAAAGTCACCCATGATTACTGTAGCACCCTTGTTACATGCATCTCTAATTTCATATTTAATACCATCCCCTGCCTTGCCACTACTGTTTGGAGGCCTATAGACAACTCCCACTAATGTTTCTCTGCCCCTTGTTGCTTCTTAGCTCCACCCAGACTGATTCTATATCTAGATTTTCTGAGCCAATGTCCTGTCTCATTATCCTTAATTAACAATGCCACACCACCTCCTTTTTCTTTTTGCCTGTCCTTCCTATATATCAAATAGCCTTGGATATTCAGTTCTCAGCCTTGGTCACCTGACAGCCATGTCTCTGTAATTGCAATCATATCGCACCCATTTACATCTATTTGTGCTGCTAATTCATCTACCTTATTGCGAACGTCCCGTGCGTTCAGATACAGTGCCTTTAGACTTGTCTTTTTACACATTTTTTTGTACTATGGCCCTATTTGCTGCTAACCCCTGTTTCCTCTGCCTTCCACTTTTGCTTTTTACTTTTTTGTCTTTCATTTCTATCTTTTTTTTCCAGCTCTGTGTCTCCTCACTCAGGTTCCCATCCCCCTGCCACTCTAGTTTAAACCCTCCCCCACAGTACTAGCGAATACCCCTGCAAGGATATTGGTCCCGGTCCTGCAGGGAAACAATCAGTCCAGCTCGTACAGGTCTCATCTTCCACAGAATTCATCCCAATGGCTCAGGAATCTAAATCCCTCCCTCCCACACCACCTCTCCTGCCATGCATTCATTCAATCTATTCTCCTATTCCTGATCTCACTAGCACAAGGCACTAGTAGTAATCCTGAGATTAGTGTCTTTGAGGTCATGTTTTTTCATTTATTTCCTAGCTCCTTATATTCTGCTTAAAGGGCCTCATCCCTCTTTTTAACTATGTTGTTGGTACCGATATGAACCACAGCCTCTGGCTGTTCACCCTCCCCCTTCAGACTATCCTGCAGCCGCTTACCACCACCTTCTCAAGGGCAATTAGGGATAGGCAATAAATGCTGGCTGAGCCAGTGATGCCCACATCCCATGAATGAATTTTTTAAAAATAGACTGTTCTTTGAATCTATTGCCACGTGACTCATCTTGGGGAAGCATGTCCTGCTGTCAGCATCACGGTGAAGCAGTGCTGGGAAGTGTCCTGCAGCCAGCATCACAGTGAAGCAGTCTGGAAAATGTCCTGCAGCCAGCATCACGGTGAAGCAGTCTGGGAAGAACATCCTGCAGTCAGCATCACGGTGAAGCAGTCTGGGAAGTGTCCTGCAGCCAGCATCACGGTGAAGCAGTCTGGGAAGAACATCCTGCAGTCAGCATCACGGTGCAGCAGTCACTTCAAAAAGTGACATCAGCACAAAGGTGAGAGCTGATTGGTGAGTTGTGGGTAAGTGTTGTTCTCTAGTTTTAAACAGAGTAAGGTAAGGGTTCTAGTTTTTATTTAAAGTACATAAATAATTTAACTTTTTTTACTTAACTTAAAGTAAGGGTTTTGTTTTCAACTAGAGGCAGGGCAGCTCAGTCCCGTGTTATGTACCACCCGCAACATATGGGAAGTCCTAGACACTCCTTGAGCTCTGACCGACCACGTGTGCAAGAAGTGCCACCAGCTGCAATTACTTGAGCTCCAAGCTTTGGAACTTGAGCAGCAGCTGGAGGCACTGAGGTGCATCCGTGAGGCTGAGAGTTTTGTGGATAGCAGTTTTTAGACATGGTCACCCCACAGCTTATGGAAGTGCAAACAGAGAGGGAATGGGTGACCATCAGTCAGAAGAAAAGTGTCAGGCAGGTAGTCAGGAAATCCCCAGGGTGCATCTCGCTCGAGAACCATTTTTCTACATTGGAAAACGGTGAGAATGATGGTTCCTCTGGGGAGAGCAGCCACGCTCATGGTACTGTGAGTGGCTCAGCTGCACAGGGGGGGAGGAAAAAGAGGGGAAGAGCAATAGTGGTAGGAGACTCAATAGTAAGGGGAACAGACAGGCGTTTCTGCGGCCGTAGACATGACTCCAGGATGGTATGTAGCCTCCCTGGTGCCAGGGTCAAGGATGTCACTGAACGGATGCAGGGTATTCTAAGGGGGGAGGGCAAACAGACAGAGGTCGTGCTACATTTTGGTACCAATGACGTGGGTAGAAAGAGGGATGAGGTCCTGCAAGCAGAATTTAGGGAGCTAGGAAACAGATTAAAAAGCAAGACCTCAAAGATAGTAATCACTGGATTACTTCTGGTGCCATGCGCTAGCGGCTTTAGAAATAGGAGATTAGTCCAGATGGCTGGAGGGATGGTGCAGGAGGGAGGGATTTAGATTTCTGGGGCATTGAGACCATTTCTGGGGGCGGTGGGACCTGTACAAGGTGGATGGGTTGCACCTGAACTGGAATTGGTCCAACATCTTTGTGGGGAGGTTTGCTAGTGCTACTGGGAAGGGTTTAAAGTAACTTGTCATGGGGGGGGGGGGTGGGATCCTGAGAGGAGGTTCAGCAGGGGGAGGCGCACAGCCAAAATTAGAAAAGAGAGCAAGTGAGTCTGGAAGGCATAGAAATTATAGGCCAGTTAAGGCACAAAGGAGCTTGGCAATGTTGGATGGTATTTATTTTAATGCAAGGTGTCTGACAAATAAGCCAGATGAGTTGAGGGCACAAATTAACATTTGGAAGTATGATGTCATTGCTGTCACACAGACAAGGTTGAGAGAGGGGCAGGATTGGCAACTCAATATTCCAGGATATAGGTTCTTCAGGTGAGACAGGGAAGGAGGTAAAAGGGGAGGGTGTATCGCAAAATTGATCAAGGAATCAATTAAAGCAGTAAGGAGGGATGACATCTTAGAAGGGTCCTCAAATGAAGCCATATGGGTAGGACTGAAAAACAAAAAAGGAGCAATCACATTACTGCGAGTGTACTATAGGCCCTCAAACAGTCAGAGAGAAAGAACAGATATGTAGGCAAATTTCAGAGAAGTGTAAAAATAATAGGGTAGTAATAGTGGGGGATTTCAACTTCCCCAATATCAACTTGGTTAGTCATAGTGTGATAGGTTTAGAGGGAGCAGAATTCTTAAAATGCATCCAGGAGAGCTTTTTAAGGCAGTATGTAGAAGGTCCTAAAGAGAGGGTCGGTCCTGGACTTAATTTTAGGAAATGAAGCCAGGCAGGTGGTAGAGGTATCAATGGGGGACCGTTTTGCAGATAGTGATCATAACTCCATTAGATTCAAGGTTGTTATGGAAAAGAACAAGGATGGGCCAGAAATCAGAGTTCTAAATTGGTGGAAAGCCGATTTTAATAAGATCAGATATGATTTAGCCACAGTGGACTGGGAGCAGCTACTTTTAGGTAAATCTGCGTCAGAGCGGTGGGACTCATTCAAGAAGGAAATAGGGAGAGTACAGGGCCAACATATTCCAGTAAAGACAAAGAGTGGGACCAACAAATTCAGGGAAACCTGGACATCAAGGGATATACAGGATTGGATAAAGAGAAAAAGGGAGGCTTATGGCAGATACCAAGGCCTGAAAACAGCGGAAGCCTGAGAGGAGTATAAAATGAGTAGGGGCGAACTTAAAAAGGAAATTAGGGGAGCAAAAAGGGGGCATAAAAAAACATTGGCAGGTAAAATAAAGGAAAATCTGAAGTTATTTTACAAGTACATTACGAGTAAGAGGATAACTAGGGAAAGAGTAGGGCCAATTAAGGACCATAGTGGTAATTTGTGTGAGCAGCTGGAAGACATAGGTAGGGTTCTAAATGAATACTTTGTTTTGGTGTTCACAAGTGAGAGGGACGACATGGGTATGGAAATCAGGCAGGAGGACTGTGATATACTGAGTGGTCTGGCAGGCTTAAAAGTAGATAAATCTCTAGGCCCAGATGAAACGTATCCCAGGCTGTTGAGTGAGGCAAGGAAGGAGTTAGCAGGGGTGATGGCAATAATTTTCAATACCTCTCTGGCCACAGGAGAGGTGCCAGAGGACTGGAGGATAACCAATGTGGTACTGTTATTCAAGAAGGTAGGAAGGGATAAACTACAGGCCAGTCAGTCTAACCTCAGTGGTGAGGAAACTATTGGAAGCAATTCTGAGGGACAGAATTAATCTACACTTGGAGAGGCAGGGATTAATCAAGGACAGTCAACATGATTTTGTTAAGGGGAGGTCATGTCTGACCAATTTGATTGAATTTTTTGAAGAGGTGACCAAGTGCTTGGATGAGGGCAATGCATTTGCTGTAGTCTACTTGAACTTCAGCAAGGCTTTTGATAAGGTCCTGCATGGGAGATTGATAACGAAGGTAAGAGCCCATGGGATCCAAGGCAATTTGGCACATTAACCCTTGTTCTGCTGAGCACTTTTACATTACAGTGGTATGCAGGCACACAAAGCACCCTCCCGACAAACCCAGGACAATCTATCTTCCTTCCTAGGATAGACTCCATAAAAGGCCAGGACTGTCTGTCTTCCTTCTCAGGACAGCCTCCCATCCTTCCCCGCTTAGCCTCCCTCCCTTGTCCAGCCTCTGCTCCACCCTTCCCCACTGACCCTGCCTCCTCTGTCCAGCCTTTGTGTGGCTTGGCTTATCAAGCACCCGATCTCAATCAAGAGGCTGACATTTCCAAGTGGTCCCCAAGAAGGCCAAAGCAGCAGCTCCTCATTTCAAAATCATGGAAGAAGTCAACCTCGCCAGGTGCACGCCACGTATATGCAGTCGAAAATTTAAACATTCTAATTTTTGACTGGCCGGGATCTTAATATTGAGGGGGTGCTTAATTCTGGCGAGCTGGTCTTTTAATGAGCATGCGTGACATACTAATACATGTAATAGAACTTCCTAGCATTGTTCATTGCAAACCTTGACCCACCTTTAAAGTCCTGAGAACATAATTGCAAAAGTTCATCCCGCCGTTGGGAAACTGAGTTTTGGACTCACGCCAAATTAAGTTCCTCCACCTGCCAAGCTCCCTGCAGCTGGCCACCCTAATGCTGAGAATTTCCAGCATTTTCTGTTTTCACTTCAGATTTCCAGCATCTGCAGTATTCTAGTCTTGCATTATCGCTAAAAATAGATTATCTAGCCATTGGTCGGGATTTTCAGAGCCTGTTGCGGGCAGGACTCCCCGCGGGGGAGGCGGCACCCCAGCCAGAAGTCCATCGACTTGCAGCGGGACTGGAAGATCCAGTCGGCAGGTGGGTGGGGAAAATCCCGCCCATTATCTCATTGCTGGCTGTAGCCCCTCACATGCACATTAGCTGCTACATTTCCTTCAGTACAACAATGACAACACTTAAAGATTTTTTTAAAATACTTAATTGACTGTAAAGTGCTTTAGGACAACCTGAGGTTGTAAAAGGCACTATATAAATGTAAGTCTTTCTTGTGTCTTTTATCCCAACACTAAATTTGCATAGAAGGAGCCATAAGCAGCAATGAGATGAATTACCAGTTTATCTGTCTTTGGAAGAGTTGGTTAAGGTATAAATGTTAGGCCTCCTCCCTTGTACCCAATCAGTTGATCCTCACCATCTTAGCTCACAAGGTGCAGAGTGGCTGCTTGTGGGCTGCAGCAGAACAACTGAATAAACTCAGAGATCCTGTGATCCTAGCAGGAAAGCTGCACTTGAAGGGAGCTCCCCACTGGGAGTGCAAAACAGCTGGATTTAAACTCTCATTCCACTACAGCTCACATTGTCAGGGGAGAGAGAAGGAAACACCAGTCCTATATTGGCACCCAACAAGGTACATTCCACAATACTAGCTCTGCTTTTGTACAATAATAGGATATATTAAAGCGATGTCTGTGAAATTATTGCCTTTGAATTCCTTTTACACAGAGCATTGCATTATTACAATTTTTTAAAAAGTCTTTCTGCATGTATTAAGTTTACTAAATTCTCAGAAAATTTTTAATAAAAATTCATCTTAATTTTAACACTATGTTTACAGTGGTACAAATAACGTTAAAAGTTCCCATTATTTTATCCAAATACGCTCCTATGTTTCTTTAAAAGAGAGCAAGATAGTCGTACATTATAAAATAATTCTCTATTAATCAGTAACTCTCAGCCCCTTGTTCTCAGCATTGACTACTAGCTTGTTATTTGTTTGATGATGCAGTCTTGCATTTTAGTGAACTTTTTTGTTTGTTTGGCACCATCTGTGATCAAGCAGACAATAACATGCTGTTGTTTGACTCTGCCAATAACAAATGATTGAACTGCAGTGCATACATCAGGGTCAGTTGATATCTTGCACATTTACTCTAATTTTAAAGGGTCATTTCAGAGTGAACAAATCAGTCATTATGAATAATATATTGCCCATTATTTTTCCTGAGAGTGTTGTTTCAGAAATATTTTTATTGCAAGGTCTACTTTCAAATTACTGGGCTGCCGTACCTGACTGCCTCATATTCATCGCTGCCTA
The DNA here is from genome assembly GCF_017639515.1 of Carcharodon carcharias. NCBI lineage: Eukaryota > Metazoa > Chordata > Chondrichthyes > Lamniformes > Lamnidae > Carcharodon > Carcharodon carcharias. The sequence continues at coordinate 169,680,201 of NC_054473.1, forward strand.
TGTCCAGCAGTTATGCCATCTGATGTGGAAGAAGCCCATTCCCATGAGCTCTGGAGTCCTAACTACAATAGAAAGCTTGGAATGAGTAAAAAAACATTTGGTCTATCAAGTGCATTCTGCTACACAAACTGCAACAATGGAGTGAGATTCCCAATAAATGTATTGGCCAAAATATATGAATGTCATTGGTGAATGGTTGAACTCTATATTTGAGAATTTCTGGACTACCCCAATTACTTAATGGTGCAATACTGAGAAATACAAGGCCAAGAGGTCCCAGGTTTGAAACTTGGTCAGTGCTGGAATATCTTTGTTGATTGGCCACCAAATCAATCTGGTTTAGCCTACATAAGATGTCTAACTTTCTCTTAATCTATATAAAAGCAAAAAAATGTTTTCCAAGTTCCTCAAGTTTTACAATAATAAAGTTATATCCACTGCCTAGTGACAGTCACTGTCTACCAACACTCTCTGTCTAGGTTCAACTGGTCTGACCTATTAAATCCAGTGTTGGATTTACAACAGTCAAAATCAGATGACAAGGCATCACCTTTCTCTCCACAAGTGAACTCAAATCTGAGCCAGTTACAAAGCATTGACTGCACCCACATCACTCTACAAGCAACTTCACCTCATTGCCTTCATGAATCATTAAGGGCCACTATTGAATTAAATGTCCAATTATTTTATGATCGTAACTGTACTTCGCATAGATTTGTGTCTGCATTTCTACCAGGTGCGATGATGCTTTTAAGTTGCCATATTCCTCCATCTCCCAAATAATTATCCCTTAGTTGGCTGCTTGAGGAAAAGGATTATCCCTTTGTACTCCTGAATCCTAGTAGCCCACACCATAAGACCATAAGGCGTGGGAGCAGAAGTAGGAAATTTGGCTCAACAAGTCTGCCCCGCCATTCATGATAATCTTCAACTGTACTTACCTGCCTTTTCTCCATAACCCTTGATTCCCTTACTGATTAAAAATATGTCTATCTCAGCCTTGAATATACTTAACAACCCAGCCTCCACAGCCCTCTGTGGTAAACAATTCCACAGATTCATTAGCCTCTGCAAGAAGAAATTCCTCCTTATCTCTGTCTTAAATGGGTGACCTCTTACTCTGAGATTATGTCCTCTGGTCCTAGACTCTCCCACAAGGGGAAACAACATCTCAGCATCTACTCTATTAAGCCCCCTAAGAATCTGATGGGCAGAGTTTTTCGCTGAGCAGGCAGCCATGTGCCTGACCTGCTCGAGCGTAAAAAAAGTGCGCGATAATGTCGGGTGAGCGTCCCGATGTCATCACGCACTCGCACGATAATTCGGTCGGTAGGCGCATTGCCAACTCTTGTGCACGCCTGCTGACAATTAGGAGGGCTATTAAGCCCATTAACAGCGCAATTAACTAGGATTTTTCACTGCCCATCCAATGTTACGGTTGGCAGCTGGGCGAATTGGCCAGGCGGCCTTTGCATTTGTCAGGAAACCTCATCCAAGGGCGGGGTGAGGTTTCCAAGATTAATTTTTAAAAAGATAAAAATGTTTGGCACAAATTTCAGCATCCATATGTTTAGATGACTCATTCTGATGTGTGGGCATTTTTCCCAGATTTTAAAATCTGCTTTTATTGAATTTAAATTCTTCAGCTCCCTGAGGAAGCGCTCTGCCTTCAGGGAGCTTTCATTCCGCGCTCCCCCCACGCCCGCACTGACCTCAGCGCTCGCCCTCCTCCCGTCCCCACCACGGCAGCTCTGAGCCTTTCAGCATGCCTTTCACTCTGGCTGGCTGTTAACTGGCCGGCCAGCGTGATATCGCGGTCAGGGGCCGATCGCCGGCGGTGGTCTGTTCCCCAGCTGCTCCCGGGCCTGCCGATCGCGGCCACCTGCCAACCCGAAAATCCGACCTTATATGTTTCAATAAGGCCACCTCTCTTTCTTCTAAACTCCTATTAGTACAGACCCAGCCTACCCAACCTCTCCTCATAAGAAAATCCCTCCATACCCACGATCAACCTAGCGAACCTTCTCTGGACTGCCTCCAATGCCATTATATCTTTCCTTAGATAACGGAACCAAAACTGTTCATAATATTCTAGGCATGGTCTAACTAGTGCCTTGTATAGTTTTAACAAGGCTTCCCTATTTTTATACTCCATTCCCTTTGAAATAAAGGCTAACATTCCATTTGCCTTCCCTATTACCTGCCGAACTTGTATGCTAGCTTTTTGGGATTCATGCACGAGGACCCCCAAATCCCTCTGTGCTATAGTCTTTCTCCGTTTCAATAATATTCATCCCCTCTATTCTTCCCCCCAAAGTGCATAACCTCATATTTTCTCACATTATATTCCATCTGCCAAGTTTTTGCCTACTCACTTAAACTGTCTATGTCCCTCTGAAGGCTCTTTGTGTCATCCTCACCGCTTGCCTTCCCACCTATTTTTGTGTCATCCGCAAACTTGGTAATAGTGCATTCACTTCCCTCCATAAAACCATAGAACACTACAGCACAGAAAAACAGGCCATTCGGCCCTTCTAGTCTGTGCCGCAATATTATTCCGCTAGTCCCATTGACCTGCACCTAGTCCATAACCCTCCAGACTTCTCCCATCCATGTATCTATCTAATTTATTCTTAAAACTTAAGAGTGAGCCTGCATTTACCACGTCAGATGGTAGCTCGTTCCATACTCTCACCACTCTCTGAGTGAAGACGTTCCCCCTAATATTCCCCCTAAACCTTTCCCCTTTCACCCTAAAACCATGTCCTCTCGTGTTTATTTCTCCTGATCTAAGTGGAAAGAGCCTACTCGCATTTACTCTGTCTATACCCCTCATAATTTTGTAAACTTCTATCATATCTCCCCTCATTCTTCTACGCTCCAAGAAATAAAGTCCTAACCTGTTTAATCTTTCCCTGTAACTCAACTCCTTAAGACCCGGCAACATCCTAGTAAATCTTCTCTGCACTCTTTCAATCTTACTGAAATCCTTCCTGTAGTTAGGCGACCAGAACTGCACACAATACTCCAAAGTTGGCCTCACCAATGTCTTATACAACCTCACCATAACATCCCAACTCCTATACTCAATACTTTGATTTATGAAGGCCAATATGCCAAAAGCTTTCTTTACAACTTTGTCTACCTGTGACGCCACTTTCAGGGAACTATGTATCTGAACTCCCAGATCCCTTTATTCCTCCGCACTCCACAGTGCCCTACCATTTACTGTGTATGTCCTACCTTGGTTTGATCTTCCAAATTGTAACACCTCACACTTTCCCGCATTAAATTCCATCTGCCATTTTCTGGCCCATTTTTCCAGTTGGTCCAGATCTCTCTGCAAGCTTTGAAAGCCTTCCTCGCTGTCCACAACACCTCCAATCTTAGTGTCATCAGCAAACTTGCTGATCCAATTCACCACATTATCATCCAAATCATTGATATAGACAACAAACAACAATGGTCCCAGCACAGATCCCTGAGGCACACCACTAGTCACAGACCTCCAGTCTGAGAAGAAATCATCCACTACCACTCTCTGTCTTCTCCCACACAGCCAATTTCGTATCCAGTTTACAACCTCTCCAAGGATACCAAGGTCTGAACCTTCTGAACTAACCTCCCATGTGGGACCTTGTCAAAGGCCTTACTAAAGTCCATGTAGACAACATCCACAGCCTTTCCTTCATCTACTTTCTTGGTAACCTCCTCGAAAAACTCTACAAGGTTCGTTAAACACGACCTACCACGCATAAAGACATGATGACTGTCCTTAATCAGCCCTTGGCTGTCCAAATAATTAAATATCCGATCTCTCAGAACACCTTCCAATAATTTACCTACTACTGACGTCAGGTTCACAGGCCTGTAATTACCTGGTTTGCCTTTGAAGCCTTTTTTAAACAACGGAACAACATGAGCTACCCTCCAATCCTCCGGCACCTCACCCGTGGCTAAGGACATTTTAAGTATTTCTGCCAGGGCCCCTGCAATTTCTACACTAGTCTCCCTCAAGGTCCGAGGGAATATCATGTCAGGACCAGGGGATTTATCTACCTTTATTCGCTGTAAGGCAGCAAGCACCTCCTCCTCTTTAATCTCTATATGTTCCATGAAACTACTGCTTGTTTCCCTTCCTTCCTTAAACACTATGTCAATTTCCTGAGTAAATACTGATGCAAAAAAACTGTTTAAGATCTCCCCTATCTCGTGGGGCTCCACACATAGACGACCACTCTGATCTTCAAGGGGACCAATTGTGTCCCTTACTATCCTTTTACTCTTAATATACTTGTAGAAACCCTTCGGGTTTACCTTCCCATTATCTGCCAGAGCAACCTCATGTCTTATTTTGCCTTCCTGATTTCCTTTGTTAGTATTTTCTTACATTTTCTATACTCTACAAGTACCTCATTTGCTTCTTGTTGCCTATACCTGCTATACACCTCTCTCTTCTTCTTAACCAGATCGCCAATATTCCTTGAAAACCAAGGTTCCCTATGCCTGTTAACTTTGCCTTTAATCCTGACAGTAACATGCAAACTCTGCACTCTCAAAATTTCGCCTTTGAATGCCTTCCACTTACTGAACACATCCTTGCCAGAAAACAACTTATGTCAATCCAGTCTTCCTAGATCCTTTCTCATTTCCACAAAATTGGTCTTTCTCCAATTTAGAATCTCAACTCGAGGACCAGACCTATACTTATCCATAATTAGCTTAAAAATAATGACAATGTGGTCACTGGACCCAAAATGTTCGCCTACACATACTTCTGTCACCTGACCTGTCTGGTTCCCTAATAGGAGATCAAGCATTGCATCCTCTCTCGTTGGTACCACTATATATTGATTTAGAAAACTTTCCTGAACACATTTGTCAAACTCCAAGCCATCCAGCCCTTTTACAGTATGGGAATCCCAGTCAATATGTGGAAAGTTAAAATCTCCTACTATCACAATTTCTGTTTCTTACATCGGTCTGCTATCTCTCTACAGATTTGCTCCTCCAATTCTCTCTAACTATTGGGCGGTCTATAATACAACCCTATTCGTGTGGTCATACCTTTCCCGTTCCTCAGCTCCACCCATATGGCCTCTGTAGACGAACCCTCCGAGCTGTCCTGCTTACACACAGCTGTGATATTTTCCCTGACTAGTAATGCCACTCCTCCCCCTTTCATCCCAATTCCCTCTACCACGTCTGAAACAACGGAACCCCGGAACATTGAGCTGCCAGTCCTGCCCCACCTGCAACCAAGTCCCACTAATAGCAATAATGTCATAATCCCACGTGCCAATCCACGCCCTAAGCTCATCTGCCTTTCCGACAATACTCCTTGCATTGAAATAGATTCACCTGAGAAAATTTCTATCACGTACGGACCCTTGATTTCTGTCTTTACATGCATTCCTTGCTTGACCTTTATCCTCCTCCACCTCACTATATGCTCTAACACTCTGGTTCCCCTCCCCCTGCAAATCTAGTTTAAACGCCCCGGAGCATCACTAGCAAACATACCCACAAGGATGCTAGTCCCCCTCCAGTTCAGGTGCAAACCGTCCCATTGGAACAGGTCCCACCTTCCCTGGAAAAGAGCCCAATTGTCAAGAAACATGAAGCCCTCCCTCCTGCACCATCTCTTTAGCCACATATTTAGCTGCATTATCCTCCTATTTCTAGCCTCACTAGCACGTGGCATGAGTAGCACTCCTGAGATCGCAACCCTGGAGGTCCTGTCCTTCAACTTAGCACCTAACTCCCTAAAATCTCTTTGCAGGACATCCTCCTTCAACCTATCCACGTCATTGGTCCCTACATGGACCATGACATCTGGCTGCTCACCCTCCCTCCTGAGAATACTGAGAACTCGATCCGAGATATCGCGGACCCTGGCACCAGGGAGGCAACAGACCATCCGGGGATTCTCGATCTGTCCCACAGAACCTCCTATCTGCCCCCCTAACTATCGAATCCCCTATCACTACTGCTCTCCTCTTTTCCCTCCCTCCTTTCTGAGCTGAGGGTCCAGTCTGAGGTGCCAGAGACGTGACCACTACAACTTGTCCCTGGTAGGTCATCCCCACCAACAGTATCCAAAACGGTATACATATTGTTGATGGGAACGGCCACAGGGATGCTCTGTTCTTTTTGTCTATTCCCCTTCCCTCTCCTGACAGTCACCCAGCTACCTGCCTCCTGACTTTTAGGGGTAACTGTCTCCCTGAAACTCCTGTCTATTACTGCCTCTGCCTCCCGTATGATCTGAAGGTCATCCAGATCCAGCTCCAGTTCCCTAAGTCAGCTTCAGCTGGATGCACCTTTTGCAGGTGTAGTCATCAGGGACAATTGTGCTGTCTCAGAACTCCCATATGGAGCACTCAACTGCCCCAACTGCTGCCTCCATTACCTACTCCTAATTTACTTAAAGGACTTTACCCGGCCCTACCCCACTTGGAGCAAGCTCGTCCTCAGCCTCTGCTCGCCGAAGCCTCTTGAGCCAAAGCCTCAAAGCTCCACTCCTTCACTGGGCCACTCACACACTGGCCGCTCCTCTTCAGCTTTCCCTCCTTTTATTTTCAATCTTCGCGCTCTTTTTCAACTGACCTGCCTTCAAGATCCGCGCTCTTTTTCAAATGTTGAGTGCAAGAGTCCTTCTCCTTGATTCCCTCCTGAGTCGTGGTGTCTGCGCTGACTTCTCCCAGAATGCTTCAGTCACTTTTCACCAGTGCCCTCATCCAAGTCATTAATATATATTGTAAATAATTGTGGCCCCAGCACTGATCCCTTTGGCACACCACTGGTCACAGATTGCCATCCTGAAAATGCCCCCTTATCCCAAACCTCTGTCTTCTATTAGTTAGCCAATCCTCTATCCATGCTAATGCACCAGCCCCAACACCATAGGATCTTTTCTAATTAGGTAGAATTGAGCTACAGTGAGGTGTCATGACACTATCATATTTTTCATAATATTATTGTGGTTTATTGTAAAGTAGGTTTATCAGTGTGAGTGTATGGTTCTGTTTGTGTGATTTAATTGAATTGGAGTCGGATAGGCTGCAAGGTGGAAATTATCAAAAGAAGTTAGGGGTGAAAGGCATTTGAAATGCTAATGAGTAAACATGGATGAGGGCAGCATATAGAGTGTGAAGGAAATTTGCATTTTTAGATAAGTGAAGGGGTTGTTTAGGTTTCAAAGGGATGATAGGATGTTTACAACTAACAAGATAAGCAAGGCCAAGCAGTATGTTTATTTTTCCCAAAGGTACTGACTATATTGGCAACATGGAAGATTTTTATATTATGGGAAAAGTAAATTTCTAAATACATATAGAACAATGGAATTTACAGATCAAAGAGAGAGAAACATATATGAAAAAGGATGGAATGCTATGTTGGGGGGCCATGTAAGATCTAAAAGGACCATGTAAAACAACCTTGGGGAAAAGCCTTCAGCAACTTTTGTAGAAGTCTGCTGTGCCCAGTAACCAAAGTTGGAGAAACACCTTTGGAATTCCATTGTCAAGTGGGTGTTGTGGTAAACTTGCTGGATTACCTATCTAAATTTGAAATCTATTTTGGACTGTTCCCTTAGAGAGGGTTTGGAGCTGGGAGTCAGGTTAATTAAGAATTGCAGGATTTGTTATAATATTAAGTAATTGTAACCTTATGTATGTGCTTGAAATCTTTTCTTTTGTTAATAAATGTTTTAATTTAATTTTTAAAATCTCTAACGGGCTAGTGGGCTCATTACTTCTGAATTCAGTGGACAAATCTTCTCATAATAAATACAAATTGCAAAACCGTTGTAATAGTCTGGCTAAGTTTCCTTGTGGATTTGGTCTGTCTGGCACATGTCACCTGCCACATCATAACAAAGGTCAATTAGAGCCCTCATAAGCAGGCCATTGATTCAATTTGAAACAATGATTCTGATGCATGGATAGGTATGGTGGAACTGAAATACCGCCCACAAAAAATGCTTTGTGCTTTGCTGCACGCATTTGTTCCAGAATGGAACAACACATGGAATTACCATTGGACAAGATGCTTTAGCATGATAGGAGAGAGGACACTGATGACAGATGATGGCTGGGAAATGGGTGGGAGTCAACAGTTACCTTCAGCTATAATTCTTCAGCAGAAAAATCCCCTACTGCCCTGCACTGTTATCTCCAACATCTGTTCCTTTTATAAAAACAAAAAAACTGCGGATGCTGGAAATCCAAAACAAAAACAGAATTACCTGGAAAAACTCAGCAGGTCTGGCAGCATCAGCGGAGAAGAAAAGAGTTGACGTTTCGAGTCCTCATGACCCTTCGACAGAACTTGACTCAAGTTCTGTCGAAGGGTCATGAGGACTCGAAACGTCAACTCTTTTCTTCTCCGCCGATGCTGCCAGACCTGCTGAGTTTTTCCAGGTAATTCTGTTTTTGATCTGTTCCTTTTAATTTTATTCATTTGCTGGATAAGCCACTTCCTTGATCCAGCGCAGTCCATGTGGTGTAAGTACACCCACAGTGCTGTTAGAAAGGGAGTTCCAGGATATGGACCCAATGACAGTGAAGGAACTTTGATATAGGTCCAAATCCGAGTCAGGGTACTGTGCAGCTTGAAAGGGAAATTGCAATTGATGATGCTCCCATGAGCCTTCTGCCCTTATCCCTCTAGGTAGTACAGGTCTCAGATTTGGAAGATGCTATCGAAGTAGCCTTAGAAAATTGCTGCAGTGCATTGTGTTTTTTATTATTTATTTGTTCATGGGATGTGGGCGTTGCTGGCTTTATTACATTTATTGCCCCTCCCTAATTGTCCTCATTCAGAGGGCATTTTTAGGAGTCAACCACATTGCGGTGGGTCTGGAGTCACATGTAGGCCAGCAGATTTCCTTTTCTAAAGGACATTCGTGAACCAGATGGGTTTTTACCAAACAATCAGCAATGGTTTCATGGTCATCATCAGAAATTTAATTCCAGCTTTTTATTGCCATGCTGGGGTTTGAACCCAGGTCCCCAGAGGCATTGCCCTGGTTTTCTGGAATACTAGTGCAGTGACAATACCGCTATACCACTGTCTCCCCTGTAGACAGTACATACTGTAACCACATTATGGCTATGGCAAAGGGTGTGATTGTTTAAGGTAGTGGATGGGATTCTCTCAAGCAGGCTACATTGTGTTGGATAGTGTTGAGCGTTGTTGGAGTTGCACTCATCTAGGCACGTGGAGAGTATTCTATCACACACCTTGCTGGTGATTGTAGATGATGGACAAGCTTTCAGGAGTCAGGCAAGTTACTTGCCACAGAATTACTCACAGTACTTACGTGGTTGATCCAGTTCAGTTCCTAGTCAGTAACCTCCAGGTGTGAGATTCAGCAATACTAACGCAATTGAATTTCAAGGAGAGATGGTTAGATTCTCCCTCATTGGGAATGGTCACTACCTGGTACTTAGGTGGCATGAATTTGCTTGCCACTTATCAGTCTAAGCCTGAATGTTGTCCAGGTCTAGTTACATGCAGTTGCGAATTGAACAGAACACCTTGCAATTGTTAGCAAACCTCCCCCCTTCTGAGTTTTTGATGGAAGCAGAGTCATTGCTGAAGCAGCTGAAGATGGTGGGTGTCAGAAACTTGCCCAGATAAATTGCATTTCAAGAAGAACAGGAATATTAATGTCAACTAGTATTTCAGCATCACCAGCTGCTGCAGAACATACTTAATAAACAGAAAAATATCAAAATGGGGTATAATTTAACTGAAGTACACAAGCACCTACATAACCTGGTGTCAGACCCTAGTATCTATCAGTGTTCTCTTTGTGGAAAGCTTCTGTACGACAGTCAAGGGGGTCATGAGATGCTTGTGGCCGGTGACCTCTAGATGTTTAGGCCATCCATGAGTCAACTGAAGCTTCTATTCATTTAGCTTCTCAGTCTATCCAAGGCAATGGAGATGGCTGATGTTAGACCCTGCAGAGCCCTGTTGTGAAGATCCTGGAGAGATGCTTTTACTAATCTTGCATAAAAAACAGCATTCATTAAGGTGGCCTCATGCTGTAGAGATTACTCAAGCACTGGTACCCAGCAAAGAATTGAAAGAAAACTGGTCACAAACTTTACAAAACCAGAAAGAGATTTCCACCCTGCAAAGCAGATAATCCAAAGGAATTCTCCTAACCGAGGCTGTAACAGCCCACCAGCTCCATACTACTTCACTGAAATGGAAGATTGCTGTAAATGCAAACTATTACAAAACAATTAAAAGCCAGAAACAACAAAGATCTAAAAATAAGTGAACGGTGGCACTCTGATGTGCCCCTCCACCTTTCCCCACATTTAGTAGACTAAAGCATTCAATGACATGATACATCATATCAATTTTAAGCTATTGGTTGTTCCTAAAAATTAACAAAAATTGCTAGAGCAAGTAAGAGAGAGTGAGAAAGAGAGAGACAAACACAGAGAGAGAGAGAATCTACACCATCAAATTTATCTGGACATCATAGAGATATCCATAAACCATATTACATGGAAATGATGATATGTGGATAGTGTTTAATCTACAACACTAGAACATGGCTTCAGACATCGATGAACTGGAACTCAGTACCGATGGGAACAAGCACAGCAGGACTTATCACAATATGCAAACAGTACTTAGGTAATATTGAACTACAAGAATGTAAATTTCACAAGATAAAATATATCTAGAAAAACGATACTTGTGGGTTGGTGGTGTGTCACAGATCACTCATGGAGTCCAAGTGGCTGTGGCAACAGGCACTTTTACATGCATAGAGATAAAAACAAAAAAACTGCAGATGCTGGAAAAAACAAAAACAGAATTACCTGGAAAAACTCAGCAAAACTCGCCATTTTAACACTCCACCCTGCTCTCTTGCCCACATGTCTGTCCTTGGCCTGCTGCATTGTTCCAGTGAAGCCCAACGCAAACTGGAGGAACAACACCTCATCTTCCAATTAGGCACTTTACAGCCTTCCGGACTGAATATTGAATTCAACAACTTTAGGTCTTGAGCTCCCTCCTCCATCCCCACCCCCTTTCTGTTTCTTCCCCCTTCCTTTTGTTTTTTCCAATAAATTATATAGATTTTATCTTTTCCCACCTATTTCCATTATTTTTAAATATTTTTAAATCCTTTATGCTCCCCCCACCCCCACTAGAGCTATAGCTTGAGTGCCCTACCATCCATTCTTAATTAGCACCTTCGTTTAGATAATATCACCAACTTTAACACCTATGTGTTCTTTTGTTCTGTTATCTGTGACATCTTTTGTGATCTGCTTCTATCACTGCTTGTTTGTCCCTACAACCACACCACCCCCCTCTACTTCTCTCCCCCGACCCAAACGCGCACCCCACCCCCCCCCCACCCCGACACACACCTTAAACCAGCTTATATTTCACCCCTTCCTTGGATTCACCTAGTTCTGTTGAAGGGTATTGAGGACTCGAAACATCAACTCTTTTCTTTTCCGCCGATGCTGCCAGACCTGCTGAGTTTTTCCAAGTAATTCTGTTTTTACATTTATATGCATGTTGTAGTCTGGAGATATGGAAAGTGATAGTAGAGACTCCAACTTTCTATCCATCATGGCTGATCATGAATCTCTCCCAGTCTTACTAGCTGCCATTGGCATTTGTTGGAAGGATTTGCAGGCTGATACTCAACCTGTGTGGCTGTGTTACAAATGCTCCTTCCTTAGCTATCAAGTGCTGGGGTGTTATTCAAACCCAGAGTTACTGGCTCAGAGGCACAAGGCCTCAATACTTGTAGTATCATACTCTAGAACAAAGAACAACCTAAAATACCAAAATCTACTATCTCACCTTGGACAAGACCATTTCACTCTGAAGAGGAGATAATAATAAGGATATTAAAAATTAATGAGGGATGGGAGGGTAGGACAAAACAAAACAATAAATAAATCAATGTAGTGGACTCAGTAAAAACAGGTTGTGATAACCTGGAAAAAGCAAGCCACTAATCAAGACTTCCAAACAGATAGAAAGATGTTCTTGAAATTATTTGTTCCATTATTTTTTTGAGTACTTGAATCTGGAAGTACTGATATCACATGACACAAGCCGATCGGTCAAGCCAACTTCTGGTTCTCAAGCAATCTTTTTTCCACAACTCTTATACTGTTGAATAGATTTGCACATTATGTACTGAAAAGTTTTTTTATCCAAGACATTATTTTCCACCTTGAGAGATTTGCCTCACTCAACAAGTTATGTACTTGTACAAAGCAGGATAACTAATCCGAAGGCATCAAAATATCCCAGCCTCCTTCACTCAGTCTTCTCTCATGTATAACCTGTACTTCGGTTTCAATGTTGCATTACACTTATTAAATGCTATCCATGACTGAAAAGAGAAGTCATGACAAAACTAATGGAACTCAAGTTTGACAATTCCCGTGGACCTGATGCCTACATCCTCCAGTATTAAAAGAAGTGGCCGCAGAGATAGTGGATGCATTGGTTGCAATCTTCCAAAATTCCCAGAGATTCTGTTAAGGTCGCAGCAGATTGGAAAACTGCAAATGTAGCACCACTATTCAAGATAGAAGGGAGACAGAAAGCAGGACATTATAGGCCAGTTAGCCAAATGTCTGTAATTGGGAAGGTTTTTTTTTCATTCATGGGGTGTTGGCTTCGCTGACTGGGTCAGCATTTATTGCCCATCCCTAGTTGCCCTTGAGAAGGTGGTGCTGAGCTGCCTTCTTGAACCACTGCAGTTCATGTGGTGTAGCTACACCCATAGTGCTGTTAGGAAGGGAGCTGAAGGATTTTGACCCAGCGAGTGAAGGAATAGCAATATATTTCCAAGTCAGGATGGTGAGTGACTTGGAGGGGAATTTCCGGTGGGTGGTGTTCCCATCTATCTGCTGCCTTATCTTTTCAGATGGTAGTAGTCATGGATTCGGAAGGTGCTATCGAAGGAGCCTTGGGGAATTCCTGCAGTGCATCTTGTAGATGGTACACACTGCTGCTACTGTGTGTCAGTGGTGGAGGGAGTGAATGGTTGTGGACATGGTGCCAATCAAGCAGGCTGCTTTGTGCTGAATGCTGTCAAGCTTCTTGAGTGTTGTGGGAGCTGCACTCATCCAGACAAGTGGAGAGTATTCCATCACACTCCTGACTTGTGCCTTGTAGATGGTAGACAGGCTTTGGGGAGGCAGCTGAGTTACTCGTCACATGATTCCTAGCCTCTGACCTGCTCTTGTAGCCACAGTATTTATATGGCTAGCCCAGTTGTTTCTGGTCAATGGTAACTCCCAGGCTATTGATATTGGGGAATTCAGCGATAGTAATGCAATTAACTGTCAAGGGATGATGGTTAGATTTTCTCTTGTTGGAAATGGTCATTGCCTGGCATTTCTGTGACATGAACATTACTTGCCACTTGTCATCCCAAGCCTGGACATTGTCCAGGTCTTGCTGCATTTGGACACGGACTGCCAAAATCCATTATGACAAGATAGTAAGCAGGACATTAAGATCATAATACTCTCAGGCAGAGTCACCATAGTTTTGTGAAAGGGAAATCATGTTTGACAAATTTCTTACAAGTTCTTTTGAGGATGTAACAAGCAGGGTGGATACAAGGCAACCAGTAGATGTAGTGTATTTAGATTCTGAAAGGTATTCAATAAGGTGCCACATAAAAGGTTACTAAACAAGATAGTGTTGGGGATGATATATTAGCATGATAGAGGACTGGCTAACAGGAAAGAGTGTGGGATGGCAAACTGTAACCAATGGAGTACCACAGGGGTCAGTGCTGGGGCCTCAACTACTTACTATTTAAATTAATGATTGGGTGAAGGGGCTGACTGAATTGTAGCCAAATTTGATTATATGAAAATAGGTAGGAAAGCAAGTTGTGCAGAGGATACAAAGAGTCTGCAAAGGGATATAGATAGGTTAAGTGGGCAAATATTTCACAGATGAAATGCAGTGTGGGAAAATGTAAGGCTGGCCACTTTGGCAGCAAGAACAGAAATGCAGAGTATTATTTAAATAGAGAGAAACTACAAAATGCTGCAGTATAGAGGGAGCGAAGTGTCCTTGCACAATGAATCAAAGTCAGTATGCAGGTACAGCAAGTAATTAGGAAGGCAAATGAAATGTTGGCCTTAGGAAGTCTTTCTAGAACTGTAGAGGGCATTGGTGAAACAGCACCTGGAGTAGAGTGTACAGTTGTGGTCACTTCCCTTAAGGAGGGACATAGTTGCATTGGAAGCAGTTCAGAGAAGGTTCACTGGCCTGATTCCTGGGATGAGGAGTTTGGCTTATGAGGAAAAGTTGCACATTTTAGGCCGATACTCATAGGAGTTTAGAAGAATGAGAGGTGGTGTTATTGAAGTATATAATGTTCTGAGGGGACTTAACAGGGTGGATGCTGAGAGGATGTTTCCTCTCATGGGAGAATCTAGAACCAGGGGACATAGTTTCAAAATAAGGTCTCCCATTTAAGACAAAGATGAGGAGGAATTTCTTCTCAGATGCTCGTTAGTGTTTGGAATTATCCTCTCCAGCAATCAGCAGAGGTCGAGTCATCGAAAATATTCAAGGCCGAGTTTAATAGATTTTTGCTTGATAAGGGAGATGCAAGGGTTATTGGTGGGGTCAGGGCAGGGGCACAGGCAGGAAAGTAGAGTTAGAACCACAGTAAGATCAGCCACAATCTTATCAAATGGCAGAGCTGGTTCAAGGCGCCAAATGACTTACTCCTGCTCCTACTTATGTCTGATCTACAGCTAACCATGTTTCACAGCATAAGCAAAAATGGGAAATGCATGCTCCAGTGTGAAATTCTCTTAAAAGAGGCAAGTATCCCTCGTGAATGTTATTCTTTTCCCTCAACATTTAGCTATTCACCTCCGGAGAATAATAAGGACGTGTTTCCATTGTAAAACACTTACAAAAACCACTAGGATGTTACTACTTTAACATACAAAATTATGAGCTTGATTAACTTTCACAACAAACTAAAAACTGTTAAATTTGATTTATTAGCATTGTGTAAAGCATTTGTGAAACAAATTAAAACTTAATTTGTTTAGGCAGTTCAAGGGTTACAAATTGGATCAATTAAATTGATTGCTTTGGAGCATTATATTGCCACTGGGTTAATACATCCAGAAACTAAACAGAAAACAATAGATCGACTCACCCTAGCCCTCAGAATTCTAATTTAAACCTTTTATTCAAATTCACTTTTAAGCTACAGCTGAGCTCATCAGGGTTAATTGAGGTCAACTATGAATTAGCATCAGTTTATGACAAGTGTTTCATGTTTTGCTCAAAATATTTCCTTTGCCTGCGTAACGGTTGCTGCAATCCGAAAGAAAATATTGGATGCAGTGATAGAGACTTCAGCAATTTAAGTTTGGTAAATTATAAATGCTCCTTTGGAGGGATTTGCAAATAGTAAGTAGGAGGCTTGTGTAGAGCTTAACCACAGACACACCAGTCAGGCTGTATCCTTGAATTATTTTCTTGCGTGCAAGGACAATTTGTGCAGGAAAATAAAGAGCAGATTATGCTAAAATTCCTACAGGAGATCAAATGTGTAGGGAAATTTGGAAGTTAACATCTAGTTTTAACAGTGCAGATCCAAAGCTGAATAGATTAATGCAGATTCATCCCTACAACTGGTCATTCAAGCAGACTGGGTCCTTCCCATCTGAGGACAGCAGGGAAGGAGAAAGTTGTCCATTTATCAGTTTACATGTTCTGCATTAAATGTGGCACACATTTATTCTGGTCCTCTCAGGTGTGTTTGAATCAACTGTCTGGTGCAATCAGTATCAAAGAACCAAGACTCTCAACCACCAAAGCAATTTGCCTGACTAGCATGCGAAGATCACGAAACTGCTGACAATTTATAAATGTACCACCACTGTACCATTTCAGGACCAAAGACAGATCACAGTAGGTTACAAGAAGAGAATAAACTTGTAGACACCTTTGAATGCCGAGGGCTGAATTTTCACTCCCAGGTCATGGTTGCAGTCAAGGAAATTCCTAGCTCTTGAAAATTGGCCTTAGAATTTAAATTTTTCATTTTATTGGGTGGTGGGGGGGGTGCGTGAACTGGGAGTCAGGCCTGCCACCCCCAGAAACAGTTCAGAAACAACACAGGTTGCTGTGTGCACAGGCAGCCTGGGCGAAAGGCTGGCCAGTGACCCAACACCTTGTCCCAGCTGCAACAACAAAAAAAATCAGCTCTTTAGCCCTCACCACCCCCACACACTGCCTATTCCCTCACCCCCCACCCCCCACCCCCACCCCCCAACCCCAACCCCCAACCACCCACCACCCATGGCCTTTTATAGCCCATGTATCCTTTAGTGCTAACTCATGCCCCCACTCACTACCCTTTGCCCTTACACCCTTCATGCTATCGCACCCAGTGTCAAACATTAATTAAAAGCCCATTTACTACATTTAAATTCCTTCCACCACTTATAACAAATATTTGTATTCATAGCCTCACACAGACTCAATAAGCAATTGGGGCTGTTAATCAAACTGCAAACTGACAGGCACCTTACAGATGAAAGGTTGAAATTACTCTTGCAGCACAAATCCTATAATGATAACCGTCAGGCTTATGTCAACAGAATGAAATATCTCTGATGTAAAAAAAACACTTCAGGCCAGAGTTAAATGTTTTAACAGCTACAGTGAGTTTATCCACTTTTTAAACATGTCTATATTTAACAATCCCAAAGGGATCGTGACCCCTCCCTTAAGTAACTGTGCAAACTTTAGATCTTTTCCCAACAGGTATAATGTGCACAAGTCATATTTCACACTCCCTCCTTGCAAAACTCAGACCTGTCTGCAGGTTTATGTGCAACTTCCTCCATGCATGTCCACAGTGCGAGCTGCCTCATTCCGCAAACCCCCAGGAGAATGGTGGGGCCTGAATTTGGAGGCAGGGCTCCTAGATTCAGGAACCCATCTCCATTTTCACCATTACTGAGGGCCTGTCCGACGAAAACTCAGGCCTAAGTCTGGTCTGTACTTGAACTTCAAATGGCACATATTGGCTGTTAAATAGTCCAGGTCTCTTTCAGTAATATCATTGGAGATGACAAAATAAAAACGTAATCCTTGAGTCAATGCCTTAACATGCAACCTAGTTTGACATAAGGTAGCAACCAAAATGCTAGACTTCAATATCCACAAACATCTCTCGAATTCAGAATTAAGATGGAGCCCTGGTTACAATTCAGCAAAGATGTTCAATTAGATCTGTAGTAGCTGAATTAATAGAAGAAATGCTCCAGTAAATAATATAGCTTTAAGAATTTATAAACATTATACAGGTTCCTGTGAATAACTGAACAAGCCTAAACAAAAAATAAAATGGGATGCTTTTGGCTCAATCTAACTCACTACATCACCATTTGTAGCATTGCTCACTAAAGTCTCTATCCATTCAAAGCTTCAAGGATTGGAGAATCACCTGGCATTTCTCCAGGATCAGAAACTGCAATGCGATGTACAGCAACAAAATGGAACCACTAGCTTGTTGAGAGCTTGCCTATGATGTCATGATTGCTTCTATATAGACTGATAACCAAAACATTGAACCCATTCTTGCTATGAACTGAACTATTTGTTTGCTAACTACAGCTGAACCTTGACCTTTATTTTACTTCAGCTGATTAGTTGCCCTATTGCACCAACCTGAATTGACTGGTCACAAAGAATTGTTCTTATTACTGCACTACAATACACACCTACCAGTGGTAACACTGCTGTATCTGTGAGCAAAAAGGACAGATCATTCTGTAATTCTTGCAGCTTTGCTGAGTGGTTATGGGCTATACTGAACACTAATCATGCATTATCTGTGCCTTTGTTTACTATTCCAACACTCACCTAATCAGTCTTCCTGTCTGCCACCCTCCATAAAGTTTTCATCCAGAACTCTGCTGCCTATATCCTATCTCACACTAAGTGCTCACTGACCAATATTGCTCCCCAGTTGGCAAAGCCTCAACTTTAAAATCTGTTTTCAAATCTCTCATTTGCCTTACCCCTCCCTAATTGCTAACATCCTCCAGCCCTACCCCTTCAGGATCTCTGTACTTCAATTCTAGTCTCTTAGGCTACCTCGATTTGCAATTAATTACAGCTGCTCTTACAGCTGCCTAGGTTCTAAGCTTTGGAATTCCCTCCCCAAGCTCATGATCTTCTCTCTCCTCCTTATAGCCTAATACTTTGACCAAGCTTTTGTTCATCTGCCCCAATATCTCATGGTCAGTGTCAAATTTTGTTTGATAATACTCCTGAAGTACTGCCTTGGGATGTTTTACTATGTTAAAAGGTGCTATATAAATGTATATGTTACTACTATTGCTACAAGGCACCATTATTTGGATTTGGTGTGCTCGCCAGTCTCGATTTTCTTTCTTTCCTCCCTCTCTGACTCTTATCGTATCCAAGATGGCTGTGAATTGTCCCTTGCATGACTAGAGTTTGCGAAGGGATGAGGCAAGGAAAGAGAAGCAAAGCAGAGCTCCTTTGGGTTAGCACTGTCTACCAGCTTCTAACCAAAATCACTACTTACCCGAATAAAGATTGCATTTGTTTTCTCAAATCATTGTACAATTTTTGTTTTAAGGGCTAAAGAAAAAAAAGTATTCTTGGTTGATGCCGTTTTCATACTATTGATACTGAAATCCAGGAACAATGGCTGTAAGGCCAGTTCCTCAACAACCATTCATTCATCAGGCATCCGCAAAACCAAAATCATAATTGTACCAATACCTGGAAGACCTCAGTTTGGTTTAAATGTGAGTGGATTTTTGAACATAAAACACCAGCACTACACTGTCCATATCTGATGGATATGATAAATTAGCAATAGCTTACAACCTTAACTTGGCTTCTACACATTAGTGGATGGAATTGTACCAATTCGCTTAGCAATGTTACTGAATAAAGCAAATGGTGGTGTGAAATTTTCCCATCGTGGTGCAGAAGCAAAATGAATTTATCACTTAAATGGATTGTGACAGTTAATGTCCAGAGGTCATTCCAGAAAGCTCAATCCCAACAGTTTACACCATTGCCAATCAACAACACCTAGTAAAAGTTTTATAAGCAAAATTCTGAAGGTTAATAGCTTGTATTTCTTGACTTGTTAAAAGTTGCTTAATATTAAAAAAAACAGTGGTTTCATTTTTGAAAAAGATTTATTTGAGAATGCATCATCATCATCATCATCATCATCTGTCCCCCGCCATGCCCACCACTAACAGGTTTCCAGAACAAGCAGCCTTGGCAAACTTGCATATAAAAATTGAAACAAAATAAGAAATCTTCTCCTGGGATCATTTGGAAAAAATAATCATGTCAACCACAATTTAAACAAAGAAAAGGCAAATCAATAAATTGATGAGAAGCTTTTGACTGTGCCAGTGGACTCTTACATGCACCTCCAAACTAAATTAAAGAGGGCATTCATGATGCTGAGTGACTACAAGTCCCTTGGGGTTGATGTGGGTAGAGGTACAACTATATGACCATCCAATTTTCTCCACATCCTATAGCCAAGCAGCAGATCGAAGGTTGCTCATACACTTCATTCAAGTTGTGCATCATAATTGGCTCCTCCAGTTTTCTCTAGTTCTTGTTTGATGTATTCCTCAGCCAATTCTTGTTCATCACAAATGACAAACTCCTTAGCAAAGTTCTACAAGGCAAAAGAAAAGACTTTTAGTGAATAACAAATGAAATATTTTAAAACTTATGCACTTGGCACAAGTCAAAACGCACACTTCAAAGCATTTCAAATTCCACGTGCACATCATCAAGTCCATTTGTCATAAATTTCCCTAGAAGTGGACAAACTCAAAATTCTAGAGTATATGTAGAATTAAATAACCTCAATTAATCAAGGACTCTGGAAACAAAAGTAACGTTAATATATGAACAGAAATGTTTCACAAATTCATGAATTAGTTGTAGCCAAAAATTCAGGCACGCTAAAAATTGAATTTCTAAAAAAAGTAGAATAAAAATATGGACACTTGGAGCAATCATTAACTAATCTGTAAAAGCAATTTTCATAAACAGGTATCAGGAAGATAAGGACAATGGCAGAAAATTAACAATGGTCAAAAGAATTCCAGAAATATTTTAGCTGCAAGTTAAAAAAATATTTTCCATATGAATATCAATTCTATACCGAATAATTGTCTCTAGAAGCTTCCCCACCAGCGAAGTTAAACTGACTGCTCGGTAATTCCTGGGTTTATCCTTACTACCATTTTTGAATAAGGCCATATTTTGTAATTCTCCAGTCCTCCAGCACCTCCCGAGTCTAGGGAAGACTGAAAGATTATGGCCATTTCCACTCACTTCTGTCAATATCCTTGGATGCATCTCATCTGGTCCCGGTGCCTTGTCAACTTTTAAGTACTGACAGTTTATCCAATACTGCCTCCTTATCAATTTTGAACCCTTCTATCCTCCACCACCATGGGTTCTGTATAGAATTATAAAAATCAGAAATTGACAGCATAGAGGCCATCATTCGGCCCATTGCGTGGGCTAGTTGTATAAGGGCTGACCAGCCTCATCCCACTTTCCATCTGCAAGTCCATAGCCTTGTAAGGTACAGCACTTCATCACATTTTAAAAAGTACTTTGATATGCATTTGAAAGTTTCTGCCTCCACCACCTTTTGAGGCAATGAATTCCAGAACTCAACCACCTTCTGGTTGAAAAAAATTTCAACTCCTTTCTAATTCTTCCACCAATTACTTTAAATCTATGCCCCTGCTTATTACACTCTAGACATCTCAACGTCATACACCTCAATTAAATCTTCCCTTGGCCTCCTCTGTTCCAAAGCAAATAGTTAAACCTCTGCAGTTCTTTCAAAATCCTTGTAAATTTCCTCTGTACCCATTCTAGTGAGATCACGTCCTTCCTCCAACATGACCAGAACTGTACACAGTGCTCTAGCTGTGGCCTCATGTTTTGTACGGTTCTGGTATAACTTAGAATATAAGAGCAGGAAGGTTAATAATGAAAGTATACCATGTGTATTAACCACCTCATCTACTCAACCTTGCAACTTGGGATGTGATCGTCACTAGTGATTGACCTGCTCTTATTGCCACAGTATGGCTTGGTATAGTTAAGTGTCACATTGATGCTGAAGGTGGAGGATTCAGCAACGGTATGTGTGGTTGTGCTGCTTTCAGGGATCCATGGGCATGCTCTTTAAGGGCTCTTTGTCTTCTACATATCTCTGTATCCTACCACTTGCGTATTCACTTGCCTAGTTTGCCCTCCACAAATGCTGTCTCCAGACTGAATTCTATTTACCACTCTTCTGTCCCCTGACTAAACCATAGTATAGTGGTAGTAAGTGTCCCCAAATTACTTTATGTAATTTGTTTGACTTGACATAATTTGAAAATTTTCTTAGTATAGTGTCTGAGTGCCAATGAACACTAGCTTACTTTGCATTCAAAATGCAAATCAAATATTGATTACGTCACCTCTGCAATATGAAAAAGCTCAAATTCACTTGAAAAAAATTAGGCCATCGCTGTTATATGTAGAATACCTTCTACAGGCACAATTTCCAGCAATATTTTGGCACTTATGAATAGATTCCTTTATTGGGAATCTGTTACCATTCCAATCAAAAATAAATACATGGCCATATTCAGTTGTGAGCAGGACTCTATAGGAAGCAAAATCAATTCCAAAACATGAGATTTAAAAGCTAATTTACATTAATATGGCTTTCCAACAGTGTTGGGAAGTGGTTTAGGAAAGGTGCTTTTACTTACTTGTACACAATACAAGAAAGAAATTTTCTTACTCTAAACTCCATTCCCCAGCTACCAAACTCCCCTCTCCCTGGAAACAATGGAGACCATACCAGTCTTTCTACAATCTTGGTGTCGCATTTGACCCCAAGATGAGATGCCAACCACATATTTACATCATCAGCTCCATAACAATTGCCCATCTCAACTCATCTGCTGCTGAAACCCTCATTATGCCTTTGTTACCTCTAGAATCGACTATTCCAATGCAGTCCTTGTTAGGTCTCTCACATTCTACGCTCCCTAAATGCGAAGTCATCCAAAGCTCTGCTGCCTGTGTCTTAACTTATATCAAGTCCTGTTCACTCAACACCCATTTTCACTGATCTACATTGCTGAGCAAGTTCTCCTCCTATACAACTCCATAGCTCTCTATCTCCATCCTCCTCCAACCCCCTAAAATATCTGCACTCCTAATATTCTGGCCTTGTGCACATCCCCAATTTTACTGACTTCACTATTGCTGGCTGTGCCTTCAGTTCCTAGGCCCCAGGCTCTACAGTCCCCTCCCTAAATCTCTCCTCCTCTTTGTTCCTTTAAGAGAGGCCCCTTAAAACCTACCTCTTTGCCAGGCTTTTGACCATCTAGCCTAAAATCTTCTTATGTGGCTCAGTTTCATATTTAATTTTAGAATGCTTCTTTGAAGTGTCTTTGGAACATATTACATTAAAGCCACTAAGTTGTTGCGATGTCGGTAGGTTAAGTTAAGTATTATTTTGTCATGGGACTTGCAGTCGTAATAAACTGTGAAAGTTCTGAGTTTGGAGAAAGAAGCCCAAGCAGTAAACATGTGTGAAATACTAACATATTTAGTGCAAGGATTTTCAGCAGTGTATTTACTGAAGTTCAGTATTTTATAAATTCAGGCCATCTGTTTTTAGACCTATTTATTATTGGTTACAAAAGCTGTATTGTAAGAGTCAGAATGGTTGCATTTTGCTAGCTGAAGCTGTATTGTAAGAGCCAGAAAGTCCTGACAGACATGTTAATTTACTCTGCACAATGAATACAAATTGTTCCTCTAGAAGACAAAACATGTATCCTACCCTTTAAAGAATCTCTACCCAAATATGATACCCAGATCAAATTAAGTATCAAGAAACAAGTTTTATTACTTGCTCTAACAACTTAAAGTAAATGAATAATGTCTGATTTGCTTTCTCCAAGATACAAGTGAGACTACAGAAAATTATAAATTTAGTATTGAAAAATATGGTGGCAATTAGATGGGCAACATTATTGGAAAAGTGTGTGATTTTGACACTTAAAACGGTACTGATAAGTGCTTATAGCACATCTTACACATTACCCTGAAAAACATTCCATTTCATACATGGTATTGCATTTTAAACTTCAATAATATGATTCAGTAGCATTAAATCAATTACATATTTGAATAAAACTAATAAGGGTACTGGGTAATTTATGACAAAATTAAGATCTCAACCTGAAATTTGAGATGTGTGAATTTGAACCATAGGGGAGTCAAGGTTTATGGGAATCAGGTAGAAAAGTGGAGTTGAGGCCAAGATCAGATCAGCCATGATTTTACTGAATGGTGGAACAGGTACGAGACAACATTTGGTCTACTCCTGCTCCCAGCTTTTAGTTCTTTGTATAACACTTGAAGCGTGATGGACACTAAATACTTCAGTCATACTTTGCATGAGAGAGGCAGCCAATTGTTTCCAATATAGGAGAAACTACTATAAAAATATATACAAATTAACTGAATCACCTTAACAAATATCCAGTCTGACTTCTAAATGGCCCAAAGATCCAAGAGTAATTATCCTCGCTTTAACCAAAGGCATAAAAATTACACTGTGGGCTTAAAGGGATGCACTGGCCTGGATTTCTCATTAAGAATTGTTATGCTACCAGCTCAATATTGAGTAAATCAGGCAGCAACTTCCAGTTTCCACAGGCACAGCTACATGTAGAAAATCAGGTAGTTGTTGTCCATGTTGCCCTGCTCCTTCACAAGCTTCATACATCGTTGCTTTACAGATCCTCAATCAAATACATGTAAGTATTCAACTTCAGGTCCTTCCAACTATGTACACTAGAGAAGTTTGGACTTGTCTATACAATTGTAAATGAACTTTTAATGATGTGTTAAGTCTTAATTATTGCTAAACAACCTTGTTGGCACTAAATTCACTTTTACAAGTGGAGTTTCAATACTTCAGATTTTAATTGTTGTTTGAGATTTTTTTTTAAAAAACTCATTTTTCCTTTGTTCTCTTATGCCTTTCCCTCTCATTATTTAGTTTTCTGCAATGACTTTATATTGAATTCTATTTTACCGAGCCAAGAGGCAAGCTCAATTCATAAACTTAAATCGCATTGGAGAAGAGGAAGGTCCTTGAGGATCATCAGTGAGCAACCCCAGGTTTTCAACTTCCAAATAGCACAGCTACCTTAAGCTAGGTTGTCTTTTTGCGCCACTTTTAATTTCATGCATGATAATTCTGCATTAGTACATTGACAAAAATTGTACACCATTTCTAGGTATGACTGTACTAGGGCTTCTGCAGACTTATCTTCTCTTAGGATTTCTGCTTTATCCACATGGATATACAACCCAAGGTGCAATTACCATTCCTTATTGCTGCTACACATTGGATGATCGTTCACTAAAACCAATAGTGCAATATCCCTAGGCCCCTCTTCAGGCTGAAGCCATTTAATTGATACTCCCATTTGAATTCACTTCCCTAGTTTCAGCACCCATTGTTTTCCCACACTAAATGCAATTTGCCACTCATCAGCTCACCTGCACGTTCTATCCAGACTCTATTTGGTTGGCCAGTATATTGTTTGAGCTTCCCTTCACTATCACCAATTTGTGTGACTCACAATAGCTTACTTTGACAAATAGAAACAAAACAAGCAGTTCATTTTTTTTTCTTTTTTTTGAGTTCACCATGTTTTAATGTTTAGCATTATGATTAACTTTTTCTGCTAAAATTGTTTCTTAGGAGAATGGTTTAATAACAGAAACCCCATTGTGTCTATTTTAGAATCTTCACAAGAAAACCAAATGTATTGCTGAATGAGACATTTTGTCGAAGCTTTTCATCTTGCACTCATCAGGACAATCACAAGAATACCAAGACAATTGCAAGAATACCAATGTTCTGATGAGTGCAAGATGAAGAGCTTTGACACAATGTCTCTCTTTCAGTACTACTCAAGTTCTGTACTACCAAAAAACTTATACAAAATGCTTCACTAAATGACTTCCACACAATAA
The DNA here is from genome assembly GCF_017639515.1 of Carcharodon carcharias. NCBI lineage: Eukaryota > Metazoa > Chordata > Chondrichthyes > Lamniformes > Lamnidae > Carcharodon > Carcharodon carcharias. Next base: position 169,705,368 of record NC_054473.1, read on the forward strand.
TTGTATCAGACATAAACCTTGATAAAGCAAGTTTATGCTTTGTAACCCTAACTACACTAGTCATGGAGATTTTGCTCAGTAGACTGCTGTATAAAAGACTTGGAAGACCTAGGTCATCTCCTTAGTAGTTCACGGTGAATGCTCATTTCTCCAGTTACTGAGAAAGAGTGTGTGGAGAACTACTTTATTAATCCCCACCTTGATTATAATCACCTCAGGTTTCCAAGATGCGTACAAGTTCTATTTTCTCCCCCAGCCTCCCAAGAGATCTTCAGGCTTGGAAACCTTCTGGCAGCTGATCTCCAGTAAAGATATCAAGACCTGCGGCTAAACTTGGTTGTGGGTGGACTGAGCATACCCCAAGAAATAGCAAACAAATCAGAATAGTTTTAAATTGATGTTAAATACATGATCATGGAACTGTTTCAAGTTAGTGTTAAATAGAACTCAAATTAATGTTGAAAGTCAGCTCCATGTATCCAACTTGGATCATAAATATACAGTAACTAGAACTGAATTAACAGTCAAAGACTGAGACCCAGGATAATATCAGATATCACTTGCAATGTCCTCAAAGCAGAGCAAGCAAACATATGCATCTCCATTTCCAAGAACCTAAAATGCTGATAGCTCTAAAATGCATTGATCTGGACTCCACTATTCGGTTTAGGTCATATTAGAAATGGTACAGCAAAACTGATCCCAGGCTAAGGGGATCAGGTATGGAGGAACAGTGGGGAGGGATGTTTTACACTTAAAGAAAACAATGGTGGGGGTTAAGGGAAAGTTGAGGTGGGGCTAGAGAGTTGAGCAACCAACATAAATTCAAGGTAAGCCACAAAATATGGCAAAAAAATGGAACGTGAAAGCTAAATTTAGACTTCTGTACACATGGCAGCACAACCAAGTACAGTCTTCAGATGAGGCAACATTGAAAAGTAGGAGATAATTTCACCAGAACAAAAACAGAATTACCTGGAAAAACTCAGCAGGTCTGGCAGCATCGGCGGAGAAGAAAAGAGTTGACGTTTCGAGTCCTCATGACCCTTCAACAGATCTGAGTGAATATTAGGAGAGGAGTGAAATATAAGCTGGTTTAAGGTGAAGGGGGGGTGGGGGGGGGTTTGGGGGTTGGGGGGATGGTGTGGTTGTAGGGACAAGCAAGCAGTGATAGGAGCAGATAATCAAAGGATGTCACAAACAAAAGAACAAAGATGTTGAAGGTGGTGATATTATCTAAACGAATGTGCTAATTAAGAATGGATGGCAGGGCACTCAAGGTACAGCTCTAGTGGGGGTGGAGTGGAAAGACTAGCAGGGCATGCAAGATTTAAAAATAATGGAAATAGGTGGGAAAAGAAAAATCTATATAAATTATTGGAAAAAACAAAAGGAAGGGGGAAGAAACAGAAAGGGGGTGGGGATGGAGGAGGGAGTTCAAGATCTAAAGTTGTTGAGTTCAATATTCAGTCCGGAAGGCTGTAAAGTGCCTAGTCGGAAGATGAGGTGCTGTTCCTCCAGTTTGCGTTGGGCTTCACTGGAACAATGCAGCAAGCTAAGGACAGACATTCCGACTAGGCACTTTACAGCCTTCCGGACTGAATATTGAATTCAACAACTTTAGATCTTGAACTCCCTTCTCCATCCCCACCCCCTTTCCGTTTCTTCCCCCTTCTTTTTGGTTTTTCCAATAATTTATATAGATTTTTCTTTTCCCACCTATTTCCATTATTTTTAAATCTTGTATGCCCTGCTAGTTTTTCCACCCCACCCCCACTAGAGCTGTTCCTTGAGTGCCCTGCCATCCATTCTTAATTAGCACATTCATTTAGATAATATCACCACCTTCAACACCTCTTTCTTCCTTTGTCTGTGACATCTTTTGATTATATGCTCCTATCACTGCTTGCTTGTCCCTACAACCACACTCCCCACCCCCCCACTTCTCTCCCCCCTCGCCCCCCCCCCCACCTTAAATTTCACCCCTCTCCTAATATTCACTCAGTTCTGTTGAAGGGTCATGAGGACTCGAAATGTCAACTCTTTTCTTCTCCGCCGATGCTGCCAGACCTGCTGAGTTTTTCCAGGTAATTCTGTTTTTGTTTTGGATTTCCAGCATCCACAATTTTTTGTTTTTATCTCTGTGGATAATTTCACCAGGGTGCACAATGTAATGCAATGCAATCTTCACTTAGTTATAACAGCACAGGAGGCCATTTGGCCCAGCAAGTCTATGCCATTTCTCTGTAGAGCAATCCAATCAGTCCCATTCCATCTCCATAGTTCTGTAAGTTAATTTCCCTCAAACAGCTGAGGTGTACTTCATCAGCACCTTCCAAACCAGTGACCTCATCAACTAGAGGGACAAGGGCAGCAGATGCATGGGAACACCACCACCTGCAAGCCTCCAAGCCACACCATCCAGACTTGAAACTATATATTTGTTCTTTCATTGTTACTGGGTCAAAATCCTGGAACTCCCTTCCTAATAGCCCTGTGGGTATTCCAACAACTCATGGACTACAGCGGTTCAAGAAAGCAGCTCACCACCAACTTCTCACGGCAAGGGTGGGTAATAAATGCTGGTCTTGCCGGTGTTGCCATATCCCATGAAAGGATTTTAAAAGATTATCCAATTTCCTTCTGAAATTATTCACCATCTCTGCTTCCATCACTCTCACAGGCAGCGAGTCCCAAATCATTATCTCTCTCTGTGTAAAAAAGATCTTCCTCACATTCATCTGAAACTCTTGCCCTAAACCTTAAATCTGTGTCCCCTGGTCTTTGTACCATCAGCTAACAGGAACAGCTTCTTTTTCTACCTTATCTAAACCTGTCATAATCTTGTACACTTCTATCAAATCTCTCCTCTATCTCCTTTGCTCCAAGGAGACCAAGCTTCTACAACCTAATCTTGTAGCCAAAATCCCTGCGATTTGGAACCATTCTGGCAAATCTCCTCTGCACCTCCCAAGGACCTTTACATCATTACTGAATTGTAGTGTAGAACTGAACACAATGCTCTAGTTGAGGTATAACCAGAACCTTATACAGGTTCTGCATGACTGCTTTTGTATTCAATAAGCTCTACTTAAGAGCAAGATCCCATATGATTTGTTAACTCGTCTCAATGTGCTCTGCCACCTTCAGAGAACTATGCACAAGAACCCCAATCGCCCTATATGCTTAAGGATTGTGCCATTTAATCTTATATTGCCTCTCCCTATCCCTATCGCCAAAATACATCACTTCACACTTCATCAGCGACTTGTCTGCCCATTCTTGTAGCCCATGTCCTGCTTCAGCTGACTGGTATCATCCTGACTTTCAGCCATACTCCAAGATAGGTATTGTCAGCAAATTTTGAATTTTTTTTGTATTTCAATATCCAAGTCATTTCCATCAAAAATCAAGCAGAAGGTCCTAGCACTGAACCGTGAGGAACACCACCGTCAACATTCTCCAGTCTGAAAAACAAACATTTACCACAACTCGCTGTTTTTATTCCTCACGCCAATATTTTATCCAAGCTGACACAAGTCTCAATTTTGTTAACCAGCCTTTTGTGTTTTTTTTTTAGTTCATACATGGGATGTGGGAGTTGCTGGTTAGGCCAGCATTTATTACACACCCCTAATTGCCCTTAAAAGGTGGTGGTGAGTTGCCTTCTTGGACCACTGCAGTCCATGTGGTATAGGTACACCCACAGCACTGTTAGGATGGGAGTTCCAGGATTTTGACCCAGCAACGGTGAAGAAATGGTGATATATTTCCAAATCAGGATGGTGAGTGGCTTGGAGGACAATTTCCAGGTGGTGTTGTTCCCATGTGTCTGGTTCCCCTGCCCTTCTAGATGGAAGGTGCTGTCTAAGCAGCCTTTGTCAAAGGCTTTCTTAAAATCCAAATAGACATCATCCACTGCAATATCTTTGACCTCCTTCTCAGTTACTTCAAAAAATTCAATTAGATTAGTCAAGCATGATTTGCCTTTTACAAATTCGTGCTGGCTCTCCTTAATTAACTCAAACTTTTTGATATATCTTTTAATTTAATTTCTCCCCCCCCCCCGCCCCACCCCACCAGATCACTGTTTTGAAAACCTTAACCACCAGTGATGTTAAACTAACCAGTCTGTAGTTACTAGAAAATGTCTTGCACCCTTTCTTGAATAACGGGGTCACATTCGTCAATCTACAGTCTTCTAGCATCTCCTCCATATCAAGGGAAGACTGGAAAATTATTCCACTACATCCTTTAGCGACCTAGGACGCAAGCAATCCAGACCAGGTGACTTATCCACTCCAAGCAGTCAGCCTTTCCAGTGCATCCTTCATATCAATTTTCACCTATTACCTCCATTTCCCCTTCTATCAATATCTTATCAATCATTTTAGAAAGAGGGTGCTGACTTTAGTATTCTAGCCTTGCTCTGTGCCTCTAAGCATCTATTATTCTCTTTGCCCCCAATAGGTCCCACACTACCTCTTACTATTTACATGCTAGTAGATGATATTTGGGTCACCTTTATATTAACCACCATTCTATTCTCACTCTCACTTTGCCAGTCATATCTTTCCTCACTTTCCTTCTCAACTTATTGTATTTGGCCTGGTTCTTGCTTGAAGAATTCACCTGACATGCATCATGCACTTTTTTTTGTTTCATCATATTCTTTATTTCCCCTGCCAACCAAGGAGCCCTGGCATTAGGTTCCCCTATCTTTCACCCTTGTTGGCATGTACCTGAAGCATTTCCTCCTTAAAGATCACCCATTGATCTGTCAGCCAATTTTTCCCATCAACCTTTGGTTCCATTTTACCCTGGCTGTATGCCCACTCATCCCATTGAAATTAGCCCTCTTCCAATTAAGAAGTTCTACTTTAGATTGCTCCTGCTATTCTTCATTGTATCATAATGTTTAGATTAGCCATGATCACTCGTACCGACAGACACTTGGTCTGCTTAGCCCGCCCAATTTCCCTGTACAATATCCAGCTATGTCTCCTTCCTCGATAGACCCAGGCCTCTGATCAAGAAAGTTCTCTCAAACACATTTCAAAAAAGTCCACCCACTGCTTACGCTTTACTCCAAACATATTACTATCAAGATAAAAGCAAAAAAACTGTGGATGCTGGAAATCCAAAACAAAAATACCTGGAAAAACTCAGCAGGTCTGGCAGCATCTGCGGAGGGGAACAGAGTTAACGTTTCGAATCCGAATGACTCTTCAACAGAACTAAGTAAAAATAGAAAAGAGGTGAAGTATAAGCTGGTTTAAGGGGGGGAGGTGGTGTGGTGAGACAAGTTCCAGCTCTATTTGCCCCACCCCTCCTTAAACCAGCTTATATTTCACCTCTCTTCTATTCTTACTTAGTTCTGTTGAAGGGTCATTCAGACTCGAAACGTTAATTGTGTTCCTCTCCGCAGATGCTGCCAGACCTGCTGAGTTTTTCCGGGTATTTTTGTTGTTGATATTACTATCAAGAATAGGGTCATAAAATTCTACAAGTATCACCACTCTATAGTTCTTTACAATCAGATTTCCCTGCAGATTTTCACCTCTATCGGTCTATTTGTAGGCATATGGAACACTCCCAATAATGTTCATACCCTTTTTTGCTTCTCAGCTCTAAACAAATGAATTTCGTCTTTGCCCCCTCCAAGGGCATCCTTACTATGGAACACTACATCTTCCTTTATGAGTAATGCTACCCCACCTCCCTCTTTCCTGATCATTTTGTACCCATGAATATTAGGTGCTCAGTCCTCACCAATTTTAAGACACATTACTGTTATTGCCACTACATCATATTCCACATGGCTATTTGTGCTTGGAGCTCACCAACCTTATTCACCACACTTTGTGCATTTAGATATATGCAATATAAACCACTGTATTCCCCGGAGTTGCTCTTAATATGGCACTGTTTCCTTCTCTAACACTATCCAAAGTTCACTCCTTTGTGTAACTTGTTCCTCTTTACTATTTCTATCTACTGCCCATTCCATCCCCTGCCAATTAAGTTTAAATCCTCCCCATATACACTTAGTGAGCGAAGCTTGCTGTGAGGACTAGTCCCAGTCCTGCTGCGGTGCAACATGTCCCTTTTGAACAGATGCCTCCTGACGCAGAACTGGTCCCAAAGTGCCAAGGATCTAAAGCCCTCCTTCCTATAGCATGTATGATGCTACACATTAATACTCCCTATTTTCCTATTTCTACTCACACTAAAGATGTACACTTTCCCCTTATTTTATTATAAATTCCTATATTCACGCTAATGGAAACCACCTATATAAACCTCTCATGCAGCAATTACATCCTCCCACTGATGGGTCTCTAATGGCTCCACTGCCATAAGGATGTCCTCGACTGTCTTGTTGCCATTCAAATCCATTCCTATCTTTCCCAGTACGCCACGTTTAAATCCCTGCAATCAGGTTATTGCCCCTGCCACAGTACCAAGTCAGCTCTTGTCAAAGTCACAAATTACATTCTGTTACTCTGACATGGGTAAATTTTCCCTCCTTGACCTGTCTGTCACTTTGACCATATCAATTTCCTCCAATGCTTCTCCACCATGGTCCAGCTGGACTGCACTCACCAGATTCCATTCTTGTCTATCTCGCCATAGCCAAAGAATAATATGCAATGACTTCTCTTCCTGCTCCGTTGCCTCCAAGGATCTTTCTTTGGTGTGGTCCTATTTCTCATCTACATGCTGCCCCTTGGCAACATCATCTGAAAATTAATACTGTGCTTTCAAATGTACACAGAGGACACCAAGCTTCACCTCACCATCATTTTCCCTACTCTTCCACTGCTGCCACAATGATAGACATCCAGCACTGGATGAGCAGAAATTTCCTCCAAGTAAATATTGGAAACACTGAATCCGTTGTTTTCACTCTCTGCTCCCTAACTACCAACTCCATCCTTTCCCTGGGAACAGTCTGAGAATAAGCTCGCCTGTTCTCAACCTTGGTGTCACAATTGACCCTAAAAGAGCTTCTGACCTCATATTCATGCCATCACACCTATTTTCACTTCTGTAATATCACCTGGCTTCATTCATCTCAGCTCATCTGCTGCAGAAACCCTCATTTATACATTTGATACATCTAGATTCTACTATTCCAACATTGTCCTGGCTGGTCTCCCATGTTATACCTGGTGATGGAGGTTGTTGAAGGTGGTGGATGGGATGCCAGTCTCAAGGGCTGCTTTGTCCTGGATGGTGTCAAGCTTCTTGAGCGTTGCTGGAGCTGCACTCATCCAGGCAAGTGAAGAGTATTCTATCACACTCCTGACTTGTGTCTTGCAGATAGTGGACAGGTTTTGGAGAGTCTGGAGGGGAGTTACTCTCCACAGATTTCCAAGCCTCTAACCAGCTCTTGTAGCCACTATTTATATGGCTGGTCTAGTTCAGTTTCTGGTCAATAATAACCTCAAGATGTTAATGGTGGGGGATTCAGCAATGATAATGACATTGAATGTCATGGGGAGATAGTTAGGTTCTCTCATTTTAGATGGTCATGGTCTCGTACTTGCTTGGCACAAATATTACTTGTTACTTCTCATCTCAAGCCTGAATGATGTCCAGGTCTTGCTGCATATGGGATTGGATTCCTTCAGTATCTGAAGTCACAAATGGTACTAAGCACTTAATCATCAGTGAACATCCCTATTTCTGTCTTTATGAAGGAGGGCAGGTCATTAATAAAGCAACTGAAAATGGTTGGGTTTAAGACACTAGCCTGAGGATCTTCTGCAGGAATATCCTGAAGCCAAGATGATTGACCTCTAACAGCCACAATCACCTTCCTTTGTTTGAGGCATGTCTCCATCTGTGGAGAGTTTTCCCTTCGATTCCAACTTACTTCAATTTTGCTAGGGCTTCCTTGATGCCACGTTTGGTCAAATGCTGTCTTGATGTTAAAGGCAGTTACTCTCACCTCAATTTGTCCGTGTTTTCCTTCACCACTGGTTTCAATTCTGTTCCTTGTAGACTATGTATATTTAAACCTGCCCATATGCATAATACTGTGCTATCCCGAGGTAAACATCATTTGATAAACACAGGATTCGTGTCTCCAATACATCAAGATCTGCCTGCATCATTGAAACATGCTCTACACTCAGCTTTATTTGATCCACAAATTTGTGAATTATTTCCTCTACAACTATCTTCTTATTTATGGCCTTGACATAAAGAACAAAGACCTCAATATGGATCCCTACTGGCAGTTACGGTAACTGATCAGAAAACAGATCCAAATATACAAGCAACTTTCTTCCCAAAGGCCTTCAGCCAATTTTTATTCCACTGCAGTAAATTCTCTCCAATTCCACAAGATTCTATCTTGCAGAGCAGTTACTTGCAAGGATACTTTATCAAAGGCTTTCTGAAAATCCAGGGCAACAATGGCAACTTGATTGCCCCCATCCATTAATTCACAATTTCAAAAAAAAATTCAAATTTATAATATACAACTTCCTTTTCCAGATGCTACCTCTATTCAAGTGGGCATGTTGGGTATTTCTTATGATAGAGAAGATGCTTAAAAAAGGCTACCCATTATTGAAGTTAAGCTAATGGGGCTATAGTTACCTGACTCTGCCTTTTCTGATACTGGAACTATATCAATATTCTGCCATTCCAAAGATACAAGTCCTGACTTAAGTGAGCTATTGAAGATACAGGGCTCACAAAGGATCTGTCCCTTTTCTTTAAAAGACCCATTTCTTGAGTGCATCTCATTTGGGCCAGCACTCCAATTTAATCTCACATTCTCATCTATTTTATTAACAATTTTACAGTTAACAGCACAACTTGCTGCTCTTCATTGATGCAATGCTCAGTCTTTATTCTTGAAGTACTTATTTTCTTGAAGACAAATACCTCTGCCAGAGTCCATTAAAAGTCTGTCCTAGAGAATCTTTCAATAGCCCAACACAGTATTTCAGGTATTCTTAATCATAGTTAAATGAGTTTCCTATTGTTGCTACAATTGCCCATTACCCTCTTCTAATAATCTTTTAGCTGACATAGCTTTAATTTCCCTTAACTGTGCATAATACTGGTCTTTATGTTCCTGAGAATTATCTGTTTTTGATTTATGAAAACATTTCAACATCTGGTCTTTGTATATGACCAGTCACCTTGACTTATTTCTTGCCAAGCACCCTTCTGTAGGGACATACATATCTTATATATATTTTAAGATGCTCTTTACACTTGTGCCACTTGTACTCAGATGTCATTTTCCATCAGCAGGGTTAAATCAATTGAACCTTTTCAAAGTATTCTGCTATCTTACTGAACTTGGCCCTTTTAAAATCCAGAATTAACTGTGATTTTCAGTTCCATTAACCAATTGAAACGTTACAAGTATTATGCTTATCCTCAGTGATTCCCCACATGAAAATTTGATACCAAGTTAGGCTTGCTATTAAAAACTAGATCTATTAAACGATTACCCTGGTTCCCTCATTGACATGAGGCATTAGGAAACAGTCTTATTTCAACAAATGTTTCAACTGAACTGTCCAGTCCATCACATTGTGTTATTGAATTACTGAAAAATTAAAGTCACCCAAACAGGTCTCTTGATTCAGAAGCTTTAGTAATTTGATTATATAGAAACTCCTCACCTTCAGGTGCCAGGCCTGGAAATCAAGGACAAAAAAGGACAAACACACGTGGACACAAACTATTAGTAGATTATATATCAGAAATACCTTCAGATATTCTGTTAAGCTGAATAGTGCTACAGGTTGTTCAAGATACACTATGATTAGTGTACATTAGATTGCTATGATGGGATACTAACTAGGTGGGCCAGCATACACCAAATTTACCAGGCCCTCCTGTGGTTTAGGCCTCATTGGATGTGCAAGAAATTGGACATCCAATGAAGATACACACGATAGGGAAATAAAAGAAAGGAGGAACAAATTTATAGCATTTGTCAATGAAGTAATTTTGAAATGCAATCACTGTTACAATGTAAGTAATTACAAATAGTTAATTTGGAGACATAGCAGTGTGATAAATGACCTAAAAACAAAAATAATTTTGGCCATGTCCATTGTGAATACAGCATCTTGGTGCACACAAATAAGGGCAGAGCAAATGCAAGGATAATTCAGTTGACAAACATTATTCAAATGCAATTTCAAACTGAAACCTTTGGGAAAACATACAAGTTGTTCTTAATCTGTATGCATAAATTAAAAAGGGTGGAAATAGGAAAAAACTCTTGCTAATCAGCAGAGGATTTCTCAAATAAGGTTGACTGCTGAGCACAAAGACGTTAGAGCACCAATCTTAGTTAAAATTCCAGCTTCCACGCTTATTCACTACTTCTAGCCTCAATTTTCACCCTGAAGGCAGCACAGGAGTGTAGAATTCAACCAATGGCTTCATAAAACATATAAATGAGAATAAACCTGCCCAGGTTTCCTAGCTCCTACCCAAATTGCGCGATGTGTCCCAGACAGGGAAGGAAGAGGAGGAAGGTAAGACTTGTACATGTTAGAGATGGCCTCTTGGAACCATCCAACGCTACAACATTATAGTCATTTGCATAACATAGGGAAGGGGGGAAGAAAAAAAACAAATGAAGCAGAGCTCCAAGACTGAGGCTTATCACAGGCTCTGGATGCAAACAACTCCATATTGCCCAGAATATAGGACTTCCCGTTTCAAAAATAAAATCCTTCCCTTGTTGAGCTACTTACACAGGAAGATTCTTACTCTCTTTTGAACACACCTGGACCAACTAGCTCCATTACATTAAATAAAACAGCACAAACAACAAGAAACATAACATGTTCCCCTTATTTGCATGCAGTTTACACATGCCCACTCACAAATGGGACCCAAATTCTGCATGGGACTGAACCATGGGCAGGGTTTTGTGGGGCGGTGGGGGGGGGCGCAGTTGGAGATGACACTCTTCAGATCGGTACCTGTCCCAGATCTGAAGGAGATGACACTTTATCAATTCAAATTTATTTTTAAACTGTTGGATAAGGAGTGCAAAGCTGACTTCAGCTAGCTTTCTCTCAGAATAAGCTCTCCTTTGTCCTTGTCAGGAGTGTGACCAGATAAAGCTATCTTTGTTCATCCATATTTAAAAAGTGAGAAAGAAGCTGCACGCAAGGCAAAGGCATATTTTTGTTCCAGATACTATCAGGCCGCAAAAGACTTAAGGAAAATAGCTATTTATTTAAAAGTTCCAATATCAGATGTAGGAAATAGTTTGAATCGCCGGCAAGAATTAAGTATGAAAAATTAAATTCAGCCATTTGAAATGTTATGTCAAGTAGACTTTGTTCTAATTGCCCAAAAATACACAACTGTATTACAAATCATAGAATATTTGAAGTGCAGGGGGCTGCCATTCAGCCCATTGAGTCCATGTCAGCTCTCTCTACAAGACTAATTTAGCGAATCCCACTCCCTGCCTCTTTCGCTGTAGGCCTACAAATTTTCCCCTTCAAGTGCTGATCAATTTCATTTTGAAAGCCATGATTTAATCAGCCTCCAATGCCCACCACCCTCAGGCAGTGCAGTCCAAACTGTAAATACTCAGTGTATGCAAAACAGGTTCTCCTCATTATCTTTGGCTCTTTTGCCTCACACTTTAAATCAGAACCCTCTAGCTCTCGTCCCTTCTGCTGATGGCAACAGGTTCTCTACCTACTGTAAAGACCCTTCATGATTTTGAATATTTAACCTCCCCCTTTATTTCTCTTCTAAGGAGAACAACCTCAGCTTCTCCAATCTATACCCCCAAACTGTGGTCCCTCATCCCCAAAACCACCCGCATAAATCTTATCTGCACCCTCTTTAAAGCTTTCACTCCCTTCCTAAAGTGTGGTGCCAAGAATTAGTCACAATGCGGCCACTGAGGCCAAACCAGTGTTTAAAAGGTTCACCGTAGCTTCCTTGCTTTTGTAACCATTGCCGCTATTTACAAAGCCCAGTATCCAAATATCTGTTTAAATCGCTTTCTCAACTTGCCCTGCCTCCTTCAATGATTTATGCACATATACCCAAGGTCTCTGTTTCTGTACTCTTATCAGAATGTTACCCTTTATTTTATATTGTCTCTCAGGCTTCCTATTAAAAGGCATCACATAACACTTAACTGTATTAAATTTCATCTGCCAATGTTCACCCATTCCACCAGACTATCTATGTTCTCGACATTTATCACTGTCCTTCTCTCAGTTCACAATACTTCCAAGTTTTGTGTAATATGCTAATTTTGAAAGTGCTCTGTACATCCAAGTCTAAGTCAATAAAAGAAATCAAATGCAGCAGCCCTAAGTATCGATCTCTGCCCCCGCAATTTCCATCCTTACGTCCCTCAATATTTTTGAATACATCCCATCTGAAGTTGCGTTGAAATTGGTCACCTGCCAATTAAAGATTTTCTTTCTGTGCTCCTTGTCTTTTCCACAACTAACTTAAGCCTTATGATAATTAGATCACTGTCCCCCAAATCCTCCCCTACTGACACTTGATCCACTTCACCGGCCTCACCGTAAGAACCATATCCAGCAACGATACCTTCCTTGTTGGGCCAGGAATGCACCAAGAAAATTCTCCTGGGCACACTTCATTAACTCTTCCTCTCTGTCCTTTATACCATTTGTTGCACATCTTGGAGCTGCTCTTGAATTGAGTGATTTGCTAGGCCATTTTAGCCACATTGCTGTGGGCCTGGAGTCATTTGTAGAATAAGGATAGAAGATTATCTTCTCTAAATCCATCTGAACTAGATGAGTTTTTACATCAATCAATGATAGCTATCATGGTCACCACTACTGAGGCTAGCTTTTAATTCCAGGCTTATTAATTGAATTTAAATTCCACCAGCTGTCATGGTGGGATTTGAACACATCCAGGACATTAGCCTGGGCTCTGAATTACTAGTCCAGTAACATTACCACTACACTGCCATCTCCTCCTATCCCTATCTTTCCCAAGTACTTTATATCCAAGAATATTCTGTATCCAGCCATGCCCTTTTGAGCCAGGTCTCCGCTATTACCGTGACATCATATTCCCATGTGACCATCTACGCCTACAGCTCACCAACCTTATTTACCACCGTGTGTTTACACACATTCATTGTAAACCTAATTTAGACCTTCTTTTATCTTATTTTAGTTTGACCTCCATCTAATAAATGTATTTCTTACTCTGGGGGTATTTGTCTCTGCCAATCCTTTGTACACCTTGTTTCTCCTTGTTACTACATCCTGGTTCCCACTTCCCTGAAAAATTAGTTAAAAACTTTTGCCAACAACACCACCAATCCACCCGATGAGGATTTGTTCCCAGTCGTGGTGAAGTCCCGCCTTCCCAGAACTGATCACAATGTCCCAGAAATCAAGACTCTTCCTTCTGCACCATCTTTTTTTTTTATAATTTCATTTATGGGATGTGGGCTTCGCCAGCTGGGCCATCATTTATTGCCCATCCCTAGTTGCCCTTGAGAAGGTGGGGGTGAGCTGCCTTCTTGAACCTCTGCAGTCCACGTGGTGTAGATGCACCTAACATGCTTTTAGGGAAGACGTTCCAGGATTTTGACCCAGTGACAGTGAAGGAGTGGCAATATATTTCTAAGTCAGGGTGGTGACTGGCTGGGGCTGACTGGGTTTGGGGATGAGGTGCGGGGGGAAAAGAGAGACAGACTTCTGCTCAATCCTTCTATACTTACTAACACATGATACCAGGAGCAATCTGGATTACCACATTTGAGGTCCTGATTGTTAGCCTTCTTCCTAGATCCTCAAGATCTGCCGCTAGGACCTCTACCCATGTCATTAGTAGCAATATGAGCCATAGCCACTGGTTGTTAACTCTTTCCCTTCAAGGTGCCCTGCAACATCCTTGACCCTGGCATCAAGGAGGCAACATGCCATCCTGGAATCATGTCTGCGGCCACAAATAACCATCTGTTCCCCTAACACTACTGTTTTCCCAACATTTCTCCTGCCCCCTTTATAGCCTCATCAGAACACCTGAATACTGATTTGAATGTAAGATGCACTCAGGGGACTCCTGCAATACCTGCCTGGTCTTTCTCGATTGTCCAGACTGCTCACAAGCTGTGGGGCGATCACCTCTTGGAACACGCTATCCATGAAACTCTGAGTTAATACCATGACTGGAGCGAAGGGTGCAGAGTGAAGGAGTGGAATAATCAGTATAAAAGAATTTAATTAAATGGGCAAAAGTCTTCCATGACCAGTACTGATTTTTGTTTAAAAATCACTAATTAGTCCTTGTTTGAAAAGATGATGCACAAGCTGCTCAATGATGAGAGAATCTTGCTGTCCATTTATCTTTGATAACCGGACAGCTCTTTATTCAGAAACTTCTTGGGCAACCATATACTGCACACTTTTAATCTCACCACACGTTTGGTTTCTGAAATTGGCACTATAAATTCTTGGGCTAGCATGAGACAGCAAACGTATTGTTCATGTGCTAACCTGGTAGTACGTGAAAGACAGTTCCCAGAAGTCATTTTCAGATTATTAGATGGTGCAATGGAAACATAGAAAATAGGAGTAGGCCATTCAGCCCTTTCAGCCTGCTCCACCATTCATGTGATCATGGCTGATCCCCAATCTCAATGCCATACTCCTGCTCTCTCCCCATACCCTATGACTCCTTTAGTGTCTAGAAATCTGCTTTCTTCTTAAATATATTCACTGGCTTGGCCTCCACAGCCTGCTGTGGCAGAGAATTCCACAGGTTCACCACCCTCTTTGAAGAAGTTTCTCCTCATTTCAATCCTTAATGGCCTACTCTACATCCTGAGACAGTGACCCCTTGTTCTAGATTTCCCAGCCAGTGGAAATATCATCCCTGCATCCAGTCTGTCCAGCCCTGTCAGAATTTTATACATTTCAATGAGGTCCCCTCTCATTCTTCTGAACTCCAGTGAATACAGGCCTAGTCGACCCATTCTCTCCTCATAAGACAATCCTGCCATCCCAGGAATCAGTCTGGTGAACCTTCGCTGCACTCCCTCTATGGCAAGTATATCCTTTCTTAGGTAAGGGGGCAAAAACTGCACACACTGCTCCAGGTGTGGTCACACCAAGGCTCTGTACAACTGCAGTAAGACATCCTTGTTCCTATACTCCTATCCTATTGCGATAAGGCCAACATACTATTTGCCTTCTTTACTGCTTGCTGCACCTGCATGCTTGCTTTCATTAACTGGTGCACAAGGACACCCAGATCCCTTTGTACGTCAACATTTCAATAATACTTTGCCATTCTGTTTTTCCTACCAAAGTGGATAACTTCACACTTAGCAAAGTTTTACTGCATCTATGATGTATTTGCCCATTCACTCAACTTGTTTAAATCGCCTTGAAGCCTCTTAACATCCTCCTCACCACTCACATTCACACCTCATTGCGAGTCGTCAGCAAACTTGGAAATTTTACATTTGGTTCACTCATCCAATCATTGGTATACATTGTGAATAGCTGGGGCCCCAAGCATTGATGCCTTTAGTACCCCATTGGCCACCACCTGCCACTCCGAAAAAGACCCATTTATTCTGACTGTTTCCTGTCAGCTAGCCAATTCTCAATCCATGCAAATATATTACCTTCAATCCCATGTGTTTTAATTTTGCACACTAATCTCTCATGGGACATTATCATAAGCTTTCTGAAAATCCAAATACACCACATCCACTGGTTCTCCCTGATCTATTCAGCTAGTTAAGTCCTCAAAAAATCTCCAGTAGGCTTGTCAAACATGATTTCCCTTTCATAAATCCATATTGACTTTGTCTAATCCCATTGATATTTTCTAAGCGTCTTGTTATCACATCCTTCATTATAGATTTCCCGTACTATCAATGTTAGGCTACAGGTCTGTAATTTCCTGCTTTTTCCCCCACTCTCCTTTTTTAAATAGTGGGGTTACACTTGCCACCCTCCAACATACCAGCACTATTCCAGAATCCGTAGAATTTTGGAAGATAACAATGCATCCACAATTCTATGGCCACCTTCTTTAGTATTCTGGTATGTGACAGAATCACAGAATATTAAGGGCACAGATGGAAGCCATTCAGCCCATCGTGTCTGCACTGGCTCTCCAGATGAGCATTATGACCTAGTGGCATTGCCCTGTTTATTCCCCATACCCCTGCACATGATTATCTGAATAAAAACAATCTATTGCCCTCTTGAATGCTTCGAATGAACCTGCCTCCACCACACTCCAAGGCAGTGCATTCCAGACCTGGACCACTCATTGTGTAAAAAAGATTTTTCTCACGTCATGTTTAGATCTTTTGCAAGTCACTTTAAATCTGTTCCCTCTCGTTCTTGATCCTTTTAAGAGCAGGAACAGTTTCTCCCTATCTACTCTGTCCAGCCCCTTCATGATTTTGAGCACTTCTATCAAATCTCATCTTAGTCTTCTTCTCTCCAAGGAGAACATTCCCAACCTCTCCAATCTATCTTCGTAACTGAAGTTTCTCAGCCCTGGAACCATTCTTGTAAACCTCCTCGGCACTCTCTCCAATGTGTTCACATCCTTCCCATAATGTGGCACCCAGAACTGTACACAATACTCCAGCTGAGGTCAATTGAGTGTCTCGTATAAATTCAGCATAACCTCCTTGCTCTTGTACTCTTATGCTTCTATTAATAAAGTCCAGAATACTATATGCTTTATTTACACTCTCTCCACCTGTCCTGCCACCTTCAATGATCTATGCACATATACACCCAGGTCTCTCTGCTCCTGTGTCCCCTTCAAGATTTCACCTCTTATTTTATACTTTCTGCCTATGCTCTTCCTACCAAAATACATCACCTCACACATCTCCACATTGAACTTCACCTGCCACCTACCTGCCCACTCCACCAACTTGTCCATGTCCCTTTGAAGTTCCACATTGCCCTCCTCTCAGTTTACAACACTCCCAAGTTTCATATCTTCTGAAAAGTTAAATTGTACCCTGCACACCAAAATCTAGATCATTAATATATATCAGGAAAAGCAAGGGTCCCAATACCAACCCCTGGGGAACTCCACTACAAACCTTGCTCCAGCCCAAAAAAATATCCATTGACCAGTATTCTCTGCTTCCTATTTTTCAGCCAATTTTGTATCCACATTGCTGTCACTTATACTCCATGAGCAATGACTTTACTCAAGTCTATTGTGTGGCACTATATCAAATGCTTTTTGAAAGCCCATGTACACCACATCAACAGCATTACCCTCATCGGCCTTTTCTGTTACCTCTTCAAATATCTCCAGCAAGTTAGACATGATTTCCCCTTTAGAAATCTATGCTGGCTCTTCCTTATCAACCCATATTTTTCCATGTGACTACTAATTCTATCCCAATAATTATTTCTAGAATCTTTCCCACCTCTGAAGTTAAACTAACTGGTCTGTAATTGCTGGGCTTATCTTTACAACATTTTTTGAACAAGGGCGTAATGTTTGCAATTCTCCAGTCCTCTGGCTGATTATCAGGCTCTGGGGATTTATCAGCTTTCGGTCCCATTAATTTCTCCAGCACTATTTTTTTATAGTAATATTAATTTCCTTCTCACTAGACCCTTTGTTCCCTAGTATTTCTGGGAAATTATTTATATCTTCTTCCTATTAAAGTAGTTGTTTAATTGCTCTGCAATTTTTGTTCTCCATTATAAATTCTCCTGTTGCAGGCTGTAAGGGACCTTCATTAGTCTTCATGAATCTTTTTCTTTTTACATACTTATGGAAGCATTCACAGCCCACTTTTATGTTCCTTACAAGTTTACTCTCTATTTTTAGACTATTCCACCCCCCCCCCCCCCCCCCCCCCCCCCCACCACCACCACCACCACCACCACCACCACCACCACCACCTTGATCAACCTCTTTGGCCCCCTTGTTGAATTGTAAATTGTTCCCTATCCTCAGGCTTGCTCCTTTTTCTGGCAACTTTATATAGCTCCTCTTTGAATCCAACACTATCCTTAATTTCTTTTGTTAGCCATAGTTAGGTCATTTTTCCCATTGTGTTTTTGCGCCAGAAAGGAATGTATAACTGTTGCACCGCCTGCATCCGTTCCTTAAATATTAGCCATTGCCTATCCACTATCATGCCTTTTAATGAAGTTCCCCCAATCTATCATAGCCAACTCACCACTCACACCTTCGTAGTTTCCTTTGTTTAGATTTAGTACCCTAGTTTCAGATTGGACTACTTCACTTTCCATCCAATAAATATATTCTGAAGATATACATTAATCCTTTGTGGCAGATCATTTGCACACTCAATAACTTGGTGTGTCTGCTTCCATGTAATCATGTTACTCAAAGATACTTAGTTGTTCTGAACACAAGTATGATTTTATACAAGGTGATAAACATTCTATTTCTATCTCTAATGGACTACATTATAATTAAAGCTAATTATTATTCCTGTGGCATGCTATCCCACACACAAGATGCACAAGGGAGCAGGTTTTGATTCATTAGAGACTGTCTGCTAATGGAAACTGCCTTTCTTCCATGATACTAGCGCAGAGTTGGGAGAAAGCCTAAATCATAACAACCCTTCTACAGCCAAGGATGAGCAACACAACATGATGCTTTTTAAAAAGTCACTGAAGGTACCCTTAACCCTGAGGCTATTATGAACAACAAAGTAACAAGCTCCATTCATAATTAAAGATATGATTTTTGAAGAAAGCAAGCAGTACAGTATTTATAAGCTAAGTGATTTACATCCAATGTAAAGCATCCAGGCCATATATTACAAGTGAGAATGCATTCTTCATATATCACTTCATCTACATTGATACTGGTAGCTTATTGAACAGCATCATAATTTTAAATTGAAACAAGCAAACTGATTGGTTGAAAGTAAGCTATTAAAAACATTTTACTTGATTAACATGCTCACTGTACACACTGCCAATGGGCCTTAAGTACAACATAATACTATATTATACATGCATCCAGTCCCATTTGTCATTCCTAAAGTAGGGAGAGACAGTTTGGAAAAGTAATAAAGTGCAGCTACAATTGGATAGTCAAAAAAATTAGAGTTATTCCTTAGCAAATCCCTAATATTTTTATTGTAAATACAACTGCAGAATTTTTCAAAATCAAATTTCTCCTGGCATCTACAAATGTCAAAAACATTATTACTTGCATGACAAAGTCAGCCTGCAAACTCATATCAGATTCTGGAATGAGCATGGCTATGAATAAAGTAGTTTTTTTTTTAAAAAAAGTAACCGGAAACTAATAACTAAAACATCAGTGGCCACACAATTAAAAATCTCTCCTTCTCCAACTGGCTCCACAACATTTTACTGATTGATTAAAGTTCAGAAATAAATGACATGCAATTGCAGTCAAGAGCATGGAAGCTTATGTAAACAAAAAAGGGTTGATAAGGTTTAGAAGGGATAAAAAAAATCAGCAAGTGTTAACAACCTACCTGTACTACTTCCTTTACCAAACTTTTATCGGTGCTGACTTTGGCTCTCTGCAGTACAGTGACTCCATCTCCAATCCAGGTGATCAGAGCAAACTTGGCACGTTTGCTCATGGCATCTCCAGTGATGATTCGATGAAACCCAAATAATATACGGTCATCTGCCAATCAGAACGGCAGCAAGTTAGAAGTAGGTCAATTCTGAACATAACCATTTAGGTCATTCAGCATTCAGCCAAGCCTCTCTCTAGGGATGCTGAGTGTTTCTAGCTCATTTTTACATTTCTAGCATCTGCACTTTTTAAATAAAAGGGAGAAGATTTGCTCACTAACAAATCAGTACTTCTAACTCAGATGCAGAGTAATTATTTCAGTTAACGACCAAAGTGCATGCCAAAATAAAGGCAGAAGAAGTCTTTAAGAGCAAAGGGGTAAAGAGTTGTAATCCAATGAGCATGACAAGTTTAAGCCACTCCTTGGGAGTAATGCAGATAGTGTGTCAGCATGCAACACCGTGGGATGGTCAGGCATTGAGCATTTGAACAAATCCCCAAAAGGGACAAGAGACCAGGCTCTCAAGTCATACTCATCTATTGCTCAAAAGCAAGGGCAGAACCTTGTCTTTTCTCCCCACAGCCATTTCTGATGGATGAAAGGGAGGAAAGCCATGCATAGGAGGTAACAGCAAAGAAACAAAATCCAAAAAACAAAACCTCAACCAATTTTGGGACCAACACTAACCATCCAATAATAATAACACAATAGGAAAATTTAAAATCTACACTTCACAGTTATTCTAAAGAGTGGGAATGAATCAACATTGAATTTCAAATAAAAATCATACAATTGAGAGTAAAAAAGTGAATGTTTTATCAAAATAGCCCCAAAGTTTTTTTTAAAAAAACAACAAAATGGTTCCCTCTTTAGGTTATTGAAGTTGCCCGAGGAAAAAAAAACTTAAATGTTGATTAACGTTTGCAACTAAACCATTTTAGACCGATAGTCAATTAGCACTCCACAATACTAAAATCCACACTTCGGAATGGAAATTTTGAAGCCAGATGCTTTGAAATATTTGACGTTTTAAAATAAAAATTAGTTAAATATTTGAGGACGAGGGACGATATTTAGCGTTTACAGTCTACAGAAATAGGGAACCTAAAGTAAGCTGCGATCACAAGTGCCACACCTTAAAAAAGTAGGTACATTTTATTGGGAGCTTTAAGCTGGCAACACAAAATATAGCGGGGCGAGTTAACTACAAATATACATTTATGCTTAGATAAAATATCTTTTGCCCACTGGAATAGAAGCAGTGGATTACTGTTAAAATTATTAAACTAAAGTTGTGAACACTTCTGGTCATGATTCAATAAATCGTTTACGACCATCAACACCCCCACCCCCCACAGTTGGTTAGGTGACAGATCGTCGTTCAGGTCGTTTTTAAATACTGTCCAACAACCCGATCAATCTAGTAGCTTCGATCCGTCAATTTGCTTCCCCCTCCGTTTCTAATGGTCGTGCCCCCACTCCTCGATGGTATATTAAAACCGAGTATAACCTAAGTTTCCTTTAAGTTAAATAGTTAAGTTTCCTTTGGTTGGATTAATATTGCCGTAAAAGTGAGCCATCGATCGGTTAAAAGCAAAATATCGATATAGAGGATAATTTCTACAGGGAATGCAGTACTCCAGATGCAGTCTAAGTAGAGCGAGGTATCATCACACGACGAAGTGATCTCTGATTGCGGGGTTTTTGTGGGGTAGGCGAGGTAGCTTTCTTCCAATAGATAGGTGCTGTACACATCAAACAAGAATAAATAAAACAAATGGCGTTTACAGTCATAAAATCCCCAAATTTTACCTGTGCATTGAAGTTTAAAGTCCTCGTATTCTGTGCCTTGTGAATCAGGAACAATAAGGTGTCCGTCGTATTTAAAAATAACCCTAGAAGGGAGAGAGAGACACACACGCACAATGTAGATATATTTATATATAGTTAGATCTAAAAGGACGAAGTTTGCAATAATTACAAGAAAAAGTGAACGATTTGGGCTCAAACGAACCAATTGACATCGTTGTTATCATCCCGGACGAGATTATACGACTCTCTGCACGCTTCTTTATCAATCTTCGTAGCCATTTCAACGATAGGTGAATCAGCTGGCAAACTTCTGTACAATAAATCCCTGATCCGACTATCAATGGGCTAATAGGAAAACAAAGGCAAAAAATAATAACGTTCTGCAACTTGCAGGAGGAGCTGCAGCTGGTGTTTTATTTCAGACTGGATTGCAGACTCCACAATATCTAATAACGGCTCTCAAACATAGGTTAGGAAGCACCCGCTATGAGTCTGCGGATAAATGCAAGCCGCTTTAGCGGATGCATTTCAGCCCCTTTTACCGGCTGTGGGCGTTGGTGATGTCGTATTTCCGTCTGTCACCATCGACTCATTTTGCCTCCTTAAGGCTGATCTCAGTGACCGGTGTACATGCATGTCTCCCCCTGTTGGAATCCGGCAGGGACAATGCGGGGTTTCCAATCAACTGTCATCGAATTAATCAAATTGTAAGGCTGCAGGTTGATGCGGCGGCTCATTTGTTTTTCTTTAGATAGAAGCAAAAATGCTGCGAATGCTGGAAATCTGAAACAAACACAAAAAATGCTCGAAAAAGCAGGTCTAACAGCCTCTGTGGAGTAAGAAACAAAGCTGATTCCTCCAAACGTCAACTCTGTTTCTTTCTGCACAGATCATTTTTCTCTTATTTTCTGCCCCCGGTTTGTTCTGCCCAAAGTTCAGGTAGGTGACTCGTGTTTGGGTATGGGTCCATGGATGCCAACTCTGCTTTGGCACTGCATCCATGCATTTGCATGCATGAACGTGGATGGACAGGAATAGGGTAGTCAGCCCCCCTCAATTCATCTAGATCATGACTGATCCCCATTTACAGGCTTTGGTTTTACAGCGCTTGATATCTTTGCCTAACAAAAAAATGTATCAATCTCAGTTAGGAAATGTCCAATTGACCTTGCCTCCACAGCTCTTTGGAAAAGAATTGCTAATGCCCATTTTATGTGAAGAAGTGCTTCTAGACATCACTGTTGAATGGCTTAGCTCTAGCTTTAAGGTTCAGGTCCCTGTTCTGGACTCTCCTGCCAAAGAAAATAATTCCAGTGGTAGAACTCAGGTCTCTGTCAGAAAATTGTGGCTTCAAATCCCACTCTAGATACACGAGCATTCTGGTGCAGTGTTGAGGGGGTGTTCCATTGTCAGAAGTGCAATCAGATGAAATATCTGCCCTGTCAGGTAGGTGGGAAAGATGCCCTGATATTTTTTGAAGAAAAACGGAAGAGTTCTCCCAGGTGCCCTGGCCAATATTTATTCCTCAACCACATCACTAAAAAAAACACAGATTATCTGGTCATTATCTCTGTTGTTTGTGGGGCCTTGTGCTGCAAATTGGCTGCCCCATTTTCCTACATTGCAACTGGAACTAAGCAATTCATTCGCTGTAAAGTGCTTTGTGATTTTGAGGTCATGAAATGTGCTAGATAAATGTAAGTCTTTCTTTTTTACCCAATCAAATCCTTTCATTATCTTAATATCCTCTATTAGATTACCCCTCAATCTTCTACAGCTATAGAGAATGCAAGGTGAGGCTATGCAACCTGCTCTTATAATTTAACCATTTTAGCCTTGGTGTCATTCTGGTGACCCTAAAGGACACACTGCATTCCCCACACTCCACTCACCATCCCCCACCCCAGGAATATATCCTTCTTGAGTTAAAGTGCTTAAACCTGAATGCAATACTCCAGATGTAGTCTAATCTGAGCTTTAGACAACTATATCCTTTATTTTTCATGGAAGCTAAGAGATGGCAGTCTATCTTACCATGGAAAAGCATTACAACTTAGCTCAGACATACTCAATATCCGCAATGCATACCTTCCAGCAGGGGTCACTATATACAAATTAGCCTGGAGGTCTGATGAAAGGTCAGTGACCTGAAATGTTAACTGCTTCTCTCTTCACAGATGCTGCTGGACCTGCTGAGTATTTCCAGCATTTTCTCATGTTGCCATTATGAAGGAGTCAATGGAAACTGACAAGTCCCAAATGATTGGGAGCAAGTGCCTATTTCCAAGACACAGGAAGCTTCATTAATATAATGTGAAATAATGCATAGAATCATAGTATGAAGGCAACCATTCAGCCTATTGCACCTGTTCTAGCCCTTTGTTAGAGCTATCCAATTAATCCTACAGCCCTGCTCTTTCCCCATAGCCTTGTATTTTTTTTCTATTCAAGCATTTATCTAATTCCCTTTTTTTTAAATGGTTCGTTCGTGGGATGGGGGCATCACTGGCTAGACCAGCATTTATTGCTCATCCCTAAATGCCTTTGAACCACTGCGCTCTAAATGTTGTAGGAACACCCACAGTGCTGTTAAGAAGGGAGTTCCAGGATTTTGACCCAGCAAAAGTGAAGGAACGGCGATTAGTTCCAAGTTGGGATGGTGTGTGACTTGGAGAGGAACTTGAAAGTGGTGGTGATCCCATGTATCTGCTGTCCTTGTTCTTCTAGATGGCAGGGGTTTCAGGTTTGGAAGGTGCTGTTGAAGGTGCCTTGATGAGTTGCTGCAATGTATCTTGCAGATAGTACACACTGCTGCTACTGTGTGTCAGTGGCAGAGGGAGCTAATGTTGACGGTGGTACATGGTGGTGCCAATCAAGCGGGCTGCTTTGTCCTGCATGGTGTTGAGTTTCTTGAGTGTTGTTAGAGATGTACACAGCCAGGCAAGTGGAGAGTGTTCCATCACACTCCTGACTTGTGCCTTGTAGATGGTGAACAGGCTTTAGGGAGTCAGGTGGTGAGTTACTCACTACAGAATTCCCAACCTCTGACATGATCCTTATAGCCACAGTATTTATATGGTTGTCCAGTTACGTTTCTGGTCTGTAGTAGCCCCAAAATGTTGATGGTGGGGGATTCAGTGATGGTAATGCCATTGAGTGTCAAGGGAAGATGGTTAGATTCTCTCTTGTTGGAGATGGTCATTGCCTGACACTTATATGATGCAAATGTTACTTGCTATTTCTCAGCCCAAGCCTGAATATTGTCCAGCTCTTGTCATATGGGCATGGACTGCTTCAATATCTGAGGAGTTGCAATTAGTGCTGAACATCGTGCAAACATCAGCAAACATCCCCACTTCTGACTTTATTTTGGAGGGAAGGTCATTGGTGAAACAGCTGAAGATGGTTGGGCCTCAGGCACTACTCTGAGGAGCTCCTCCAACAATGTCCCAGTGCTGAGATGATTGACCTCCAACAACCACAATCATCTTCCTTTGTGCTAGGTATGACTCCAAACAGTGGAAAGTTTTCCTCGTGATTCCCCTTGACTTCAGTTTTGCTCGAGCTCCTTGATGCCACACTCAGTCAAATGCAATCTTCGTGTCAAAGGCAGTCACTCTCACCTCTTTTGAATGGCGTTTCATTGTGTATTGGGGTTTAGATGGGGGTTTTGGGGATTGTCTATTATCCCAAGGAATGCTGCTTGAGTCTGTAGTTTCTCCAAACTATTACTCTATGTTTGTAGCAAGTAGTTACACATTCGGGCCTCTACGTGAGGTTGGAGCTCCTCCTCCTTCCAGATCTCTCTTACTTCTCAGTTCTGAGATCTGACATCATTTTTACATCAGCATCATGTATGCTTCTGATGTTAACCTTTTACATCTCCCACCAAAGTCTCAGACTTCACATGGTTAGTCTCTAAGGTTCCTTGACCAATATCCCTGATCTCGTTCTAATCTCCTTTTGAGCTTGAGGACGTTCTGTATTCCCTCTTCTGGCAGTGTGAGTGTAGAGCTTATAGTAAGTCTTTCTTCTCCTTCATCATGATCTGAGTAGTAAGCCCATGTATCTATTGGCTTTCTCTCCAAGGATATTAAGGCGCTGTGGATTCTCCTTATGATACACTGGTCAGTCTGAATCCTGTACGATCTTCGTTGTGGAACTTTTTCAATGATTATGGAATTATTCTATTGGATCCATACTCTCTCCCTGGACTTCAACACTGCTAACTCAAATGCTTTGTGCCTGTGATTAAAGTTCTGAACCTGATTGCTTCTTTGTTCTTCCTCACATTGTTTTACACTCTCATGGTAGTTAGTGGTGATATTATGTTTGAGTTTTTGTTCTAGAGATGGAAGCTGTGTTCTCAGTCTCCTACCCATTAGTAACTCTGATGCTGAGAAATCATTTTGTAGTTGTGAGGATCAATAACTCAGAAGAGCTAGATTAAGGCTTTTGTTTTCTTCAATAAATCTTTGACAGTTCGTAACCCTCTCTCAGCTTTTCCATTCGCTTCAGGATAGCAAGGTAAATTGGTTACATGAACAAAGCCATATTTCCATTTGTGAATTTGTGAAATATCTCATTAGCAACTTGCAGCCTATCTTCAGACACTATGATACCTGGGATGCCATGCGTTGCATAAATTCTCTTGAGGGATAAGATGACTACTTCTGCTGTGATACTATACAATTTGTTTACTTCAATCCTCTGTGAGTAGTAAACAATGAAAGTAAGGAACATGGCTCCATGAGTGAAGACCAGTCTTAGGAGTCTTACAGGATGCAGGCCTAAAATAATCCAATGATTCAGACTAAGATTGATGAGATTTGACTTCATCAAATAAATGCATTCCCAGGCGCTCCAACTGCCTTGATGGAAAAGAGGAAGATAGTAGTCGTTCGTTTTATTCTTGGCTGTTGAAGGCATAAGTAAGACAGTTAGAAATTATTTCTTCTGTACAGCAATTAATGACTGGCCACCTGATTGCTGTGCTCTCACATGGCATTTCTGAAAACTTGATGACCTTGCTGAAGCCTTTGAAGAATAACAAGCCAAAGTGTTCTCAATATGGCCATCCTCTCATTGAAGGCTAATAAGTTGCTTGCACTGTTCAAAGTACTGATGTAGTATCAGATTAGTGGAGCTATAACCTGGCCATCCTTCCAGGCAATATTCTCAGACTTGGAGATATTCTACATCTCATTGCTGGGCTTGCTTTTTTCCTGCAATTTTTTTGCAGTAGCTGAGCGATTAAGGATGTATATGCTTCAAACTCTTTGATGAAGTATAAATCCTCTTGTTTGGTTCCTTCTGATGATATTTGTGACAGTGTGCCTGCTGTTCTTTGATACTTCCCTTGCACATCCTCTGTGATGAAGTCAAATCTCATCAATCTTAGTCTGAACCATTGGATTTTTTTAGGCCTGCATCCTGTAAGACTCCTAAGACTGCTCTGACTCTGTGAGCATGCTCTTCTCTCATGGAGCCATGTATAAGTATGTCTTCCATATGGCATATTAGTACTTCCATGCCTTCTAGAGTGTGAGGCATTGTTCTCTGGAAAATTTCTGGGGTGGGCTTTGTTCCAAAGGGCAACTTATTGAAACAATAAAATATTGAAACAATAGCAACCGAATGATTGTGGTCAGCAATCCGGATTCTTTGTCCAGAGGTAATTGCCAAAATACAGTGTTTGCATCCAATTTGTTAAATAAAGTACTCTTGGCTAGTTTGGCAATGTTCTCTTCCACTGAGGCCATCAAGTAGATATCTCATTTGACTGATTTGTTTAGTTCATTAAATCCATGCAGATTCTTATAGAACTGTTTGGCTTTGGGACCTGAACCATCCTTGAACACCATTTTGTTGGCATGGTAATCAGTGAGATAACCCTTTGCTGTTGCATCTTTTCGATTTCACCTAGACTTTCTCCAAGAGTGGGTGAGGGACTTTCCTTGGTGTAAAGAGGCAAATTGGTTTAGCATCAGATAGCAGAGTGATATGGTACTCAGAGTTTAACTTCACTAGTAAGCAATTTTGGAAAATCATTTCAAAATATAGTGCTGTAGTTGACATTAGCAACTTCATCCACATCATATTAATTTCAGTTTTAGGCATGCCTATCTGCTTGATAGAGAGCAATCTTGATTTTGAAGACAGAGAGATTCGAGGATTTCTTGATCTTTATATTTCAGCTTTGCCATGATTTGGTCTTTCACTTTCAATGTTATCCCACCAGGGCCTTGTAATTTGATAGATGAGGGTTACAATGTAACCTGCTTGAGTTATTTGACTTCATCTGATAAAACAGAAAAAACCCTGCTCCTGCGTATAGTTTAAACTCTGTGAGGTGCCCATCCACTTGGAGTTTAATACTCAAATACTTGTTTTCAGTATCAGTTACCACCACCCCCCCCCCCCCCAACACTAAAAGTTTAGTTCAATTACTTGTGGTTCTTCCATTTCTTGTATGTGGCCCTGTTTTAAAATTTCGTCCCTTTTTTTATACATTGTCAGCATTTTTGAGCGACAAAGAGTTTTGAAATGAACAGTTGTGGCACTTTGCCCCTAACCTCTTGCTGGACATTCTTCTCACCTGTGCAGTTTGTTCCCACCACACCAAAGACATTTCAGAATGGCAGTTAGAGCCTTTCTCCCCATTTTTTCAGGCTTAGGCTTTGGCAAGCTCTCTTTTATGGCCTACAAATGGAATTGTCTCACTCAATCTTTTCCATGGGACCTCTCCTTCTGCAAACAAGCACCCAGTTCTACTTTTTGAGTTCCATTTTGCCTCGCAACCTGCACTGCCTTCACTGGTGTTAAATCCTCTCTTGTCTGTAAAAGATCTGATAATGCTTCGTCTAGGATCCTGACTACAATCGTGTCATGAATCAGAATATCCTTTCAGATCCCATAATTGCAGCTCCCTGCCAAGCTATGGAGAATGTTGACGAATGAATCCTGCTTTTGCCTGGTCTTTGCTTCCTTTTATTAAAGCTATTGCTGTATTATTACAATCCAAAGGATGCTACAATAAGAGTTGAAAGATTGCAGAACTTCTTTATAAAAAGTTGAAATCTCATCAACCCCCTGCCTTGCTATCATGTAGTCAGCAATAGATCCCACTGCATAAAGTAATGTACTGACCTAGTATTTTCATTTTTTTTTGTGTAATTCTGTACTGTGAACCTTTTTCTCCATTTGCCCTAGTTCTAGGCCTGTTGTGAGCCTTCTGCATTCTGAAATAGTTCTGGAAGTGGTTTTGTGGACTCCATGCTTTTGCTGAATGCTGGAATTGTTCTTGCTTCTGTGCTGCTGTTTTCTGGGTCTGTGCTCACTGCTGTCCAGCCTCCGAGTCTGTGTCTCAGCCTGCACCTGTTGCTCCCACGATGTTTCAACATCTTGATGAATCTTAATTTTTTTTTCTTTTACACTTCCATCGAGGATCTCTTTTCTTACCAGTCCTGTATCTTCTGTTTAAGGTCCTCTGGGTCTTTTACTCACTTCCACCATGTTTCATTGTGTGGTCGGGGTCTAGCTGAGGGTGTTGGGGATTATCTATTCTCTCAAAGTATGCTGTAGTTTCTCAAAACCATTTCTCTTTGTTTACAGCAAGTATATACACATTCGGGCCTCTACACGAAGTTGGATCTTCTCCTCCTTCCAGATCTCACTTACTTCTCAGTCATGTGATGTGACATCATTATTACATCAGCATCATATAAGCTCCTAATGTTACTATTTAATCTGCTCCCACCAGCCTTTCAGGCATTGCATTCCACGTTCACAACAACACAGTAGATTTTTTTTTAAATGCTCATCTCAGTTCTGGTTCTTCTGCAAAGATTTTAAATTTATATCCATTGGTTACTGACTCATCTGCCACTGGAAAGATGCCCGAGGAAAAGGAGGGGGTTAGAGGTATCTGAGGAGTGAACCAGGGCATCATGGATGAAATGGTCCTTTGGGAATGCTGAAAGGAATAGGGGGAGAGGGGAAAATATGTTTGATGGTGGCATCATGCTGGAGGTGGCGGAATTGGAAGAGGATGATCTATTAAATATGCAAGCTCGGGTGTGGAAGTTGAGGACAAGGGAAACCCTTTCATGGATCTGGGAGGGGGAGGAAAGGGTGAGAAGCAGAAGTGCATGAAATAGAACCTTTTAACCTTTTCTGATTTCAACAGAACAACCTTAGGTTAAATAGTCTCTCCACATAACTGTAGTCGCTCATTCCAGCTGTCATTCTGGTACATCTCACCTGCACGTTCTACAAGGCCATGATATCCTTAATAAAATATGATGCTCTAAATAGAGCATAATACGTCCTCCAGCTGAGGCCAAACCATTGTTTTATAAAGCTATGGTACCATCTCAATTATTCAGAATAAAGTTGAGTTACCTGTATGGCAATAACACAATAAACAGTAGTTAACTGTTTCAGATTAGGATGTCTTACTACTCTCCAAAGGGAAGATTTTCCAAAAGAATATGGAAAAAAAAATGCTTTTTAAAAACAAAGCAAAGTACTGTAAATTAGACAGCAAGGAGCATAAGAACAGGAGTAAACCGTTAAGCCTCTCAAGCCCATTCTGCCATTCAACTGGATCATGGCTGATACTTTAAAATTTATAAAAAGGGATTCTAAGACAATATGTAGTTAAAATGCTAATAAACTAGGCTTGAGATTTTAGTCAACCATAGGCTCTAAATACTAAGCAATTCGATGGTTTGTCCCCATAATTGCTAAACAACTCACACCCCATTAATTGTTTGGTAGATTTTTGACATATTTGAAAGGATATAGGAATAGCAGCAGTCAATTCAAGCCCTTCCAACATTTAATTAGATCAGGTTGCGATCAAGAAATAAAGCAAAATGCAAAGAAAGCTCTATGTCTTTTGCAGCAGAAGTGGCAACTGAGAGAAAACCCAACAGTAAAGGTTCTTCTGGCTTTGCCTTCGTGCCCAATTGTTCAGCAAGGATACTTCCCCCTGTCAGCATACTGATTTTCTCCTCTTCAGAATTCTTATTCAACCACAGCTGCCTAAGACTCTATCACAGACCTTTTGTTTTTGATCTTTTCCATTTGCTGAATAGATGTTAAACACTGACACCTTCCAGTTCTGATGACAAGTCATTAATCTCAAATGTTAAAAACAAAAAAACTGCGGATGCTGGAAGTTAACTCTGTTTCTACCTCCACAGATGCAGACTCACCAAAGCCTGTCCACCATCTACAAGGCCCCAGTCAGGGGTGTGATGGAATACTCTCCACTTCCCTGGAGGAGTGCGGCTCCAACAACACTCATGAAGCTCGACACCATCCAGGACAAAGCCGCCTGCACGATTGACACCCAATGCACCACCTTAAAAATTTGTTCCTTCTGCTACCGGCACACAGTGGCAGTAGTGTGTAGCATCCACAAGATGTACTGCAGCAACATGCCAAGCCTCCTTCAACAGCACCTTCCAAACCTGCAACCTCTGCCAGCTGGAAGAACATGGGCAGCAGATACATGGGAACACCACCACCTGCAGGTTCCCCTCTAAGCCAAACACTATCCTGACTTGGAATTATAATGCAGCTCTTTCATTGTTCCTGGGTCAAAAATCTAGAACTCCCTTCCTAACAGCCTTGTGGGTATACCTACACTAGATGGACAGCAGCAGCTCAAGAAGGTGGTTCATCACCTCCTTCTCAAGGGCAATAAGGGATGGGCAATTAATGCTAGCCTGGGAGGAAGAAGTGGATATCCAATATAAAATAAAGGGTACAATTCTAAAAGGGGTGCAGGAGCAGAGGGATCTGAGATTATAATGGATCCTGGGCTTTACAAATAGGAGCACAGAGCACAAAACTAAGGAGGTTATGATAAATCTGTATAAAACTTTGGTTCAGCCTCAATCAGGGGCCAGTTTGCAGTTTCCAGTTTGCATCCAGTTCTGGGCACTACACTTAGGGAGGAAGTGAAATCCTTAGACATGTTGCAGGAAAGATTCATGAGAATTATTCCAGAGATGAAAATCTTCAGCTACGTGGTCAGATTGGAAAAACTGGAACCTCTTGAAGAAGAGAAGATTAACAGGAGATTTGATAGAGGTTCAAAATCATGAGGGGGTTTGAACAGAGTAGATAGGGAGAAATTGTTCCTATTGGCAGAAGGATCGAAAACCAAAGTGCACCAATTTAAGACGGTTAGCAAAAGGAGCAAAGAGAACATGAGGAAATCATTTTTTGAGCATATAAATTAAATAAATTAACTAATTATCAGCCCCTTTTAAACAGGCACTGTAACAAAAATCAAAAACTTGAACAGAAACTTATCAAATTAAATTAAAACAACATCCCTGGTGTTGATGATGCACTCCAGCTCCTGTGGGGGAAACTTTTTTTACGCGGTGAGTGTTTTGGATCTATATTGCACTTCCTGAGACTGTGATGGATGCAGGTTCAATTGAGGTTTTCAGAAGAGAATTGGGTAATTATTAGGGTTGCCAATCCTCCAGGATTAGCCTGGAGTTTCCAGGAATTAAAGATCAATCTCCGGGACATTGCTGCATGCAATCCTGGAGAAAAATCATCAGGACATTAAAAAAGTTTTTTTTTTTGTCACTTTCTTTGAACATTTCTCTTTACCAATTAAAAAAATAGCAGTTGGATAGTACAGAACTTGAGCTGAAAAAAGAGATTATTTTTGTCAAAGCTTTTCTTGTACTCATCAGGACAATTGGCAAGAAAATACCAAAGTCAGAGGAAACAGCATATTTGTACTGTATGAGAAGAGAAAGCTAATTGGTTGGCAAGTGGACTCTAATTGGTAGAGGGGTTGCCATGTAGAATGCACTAGTGGGTTGTGACTGACAGTTAATTTCCAAGTATTGTTTGAAATTTAAACCTGGCAGCTTGACTCTGTTTGGTTAAGACATTGCCCTGGGGAATGAACCAGTGAATGGCTATTGTGACAAAAGTATAATAATTTTCATAATATTTTTCTGGTTTATTGTGAAGTAGGTTTATGGGTGTGATTATAGTTGGGTCTGTCTTTGGAGTCAAATAAACTGCAAGCTTGAAATCATCAAAAGAAGCTAGATATAGGAATGTGCTTGACATGCTATTGAGTAAACATGGATGGTGGCTTAGCATGTATGGTGTGAAGGGAATTTGCATTTTAGATAATCGAAGGGATTGTTGGATTTGAAAGGGTTCCTAGTCTGTTTACAACCAGCCAGATGAGCAAGGCTAAGGATTGTGTTTATTTTTCCCAAAGGTTACTGACAATATTGGCAACATGAAAGCTTTATATTATGAGGAAGATACAATTTCAAAGACATATGGAACAGTAAAATTTACATTTAAAAAAAACAGAAACATATATAAAGGAAAATGAAAGGCTATGTGAGAGAAGGCCATATAAGATCTAACAGGAGTGTGTGAAACAGCCTTCAAAAAGCCTCTAGCCATTTGTGCATAAGTGCTATGTAAAGTAACTGAAGTTTGGGAGTCACCCATTTCAAATTCCACTCTGAAGTGTGTACTGTGTTAACTTGCAGATTTTGTTTTAAATCTATAATCTATTTTGGTTTGTTGTCTTAAAGGGGTGTAACTGGGAGTCAGGTCAATTAGGAATTTTAGGATTTGTTATAGTAGTAATTGTAGTCTTACGTATGAGCTTGAAATATTTTATTTTGTTAATAAATATTTTAATTCAATTCTTAAAATCTCTAAAGGTCTTGGTGGACTTATTACTTCTGAAGCCAATGCCCACATCTTCTCAGGATAAATACAAATTGCAAAACTGTTGGGATAGCACAACCAAGTTTCCCTTGTGGATTTGGTCCACCTGGCACAGGTCATCCGCCATGTCATAACACTATCACTTATTTTGTTTACCTGAAACAGGCGCAATGCATCACACTGGCACTTAAATTCATACATTACATTACTCATTTGTGTGATAGGCAGAAGGTCTTTTTGGCTTGATGGCAGCATCCTGATAGTGGCGAATACCACTTGTGTTGCTACTGCATAGTAACAGCATGAAACAGTTAGCTTCCCTTGTTGCTCACATTTTTGAGATACCTTGCCCTTCCAGGGTAATCTGAAGTACACAGGCACTTCTCAGGGCCAAAGGTGATGGCCTTGTGTTATCACCATGCAGTTGGTACAATTGAGTTATTTAAAAATCCTAGAAAATCCTGAAAAAACTGTCATAACCTGTAATTCTAAGTGATAAGTTTGAGATGCAACTCTAAATTCAGGAATCAGACCACTAGTTCTCGAGAGGTTTTATATTAAGCTAAATGAAACCTTTTATTAATTTACACAAGTTAAATACATAAATACATGGCTACAAATTACTATGATCATAACTTTTAACAAATTCCCAAACTAATCTCCATTAAGGCAACATCAACTCTTGGACTTAATCAGACACCAGGCAAAGCATTTTCAACTTACAAATTCAAACTGAGGCTCTTTTCACTTTAGTTCCTGTGGACAGTTGGAGGCTTACAGCTGCTTATGATCTCACATTGCCTCTGCTCTACACACGCGAAAACTGCTGAAGTTATACCTAGCATAACTCACTGAATATAAATTCTCATTGTATCACCAATCTTTTTGAACTTCACCTCTTTTAACAATAAAATCCCTTTTATAGTACCAATTTTATTAGTAATATCAACATATTGCTTGATACCTGCTAGCTAGGTGGTAGTTTCTTGAATGGCCTATTCAAAAAATGCAAATGCATTCTACCTCTCTGTTTACATCTCAAAACACATCAAAGCACCCAGACTAGCTGGTTTTAATCCAATTAAGACACGCCCATAGGCTAAACCTCTACTTTAAAAGAAAAATATTTTCCAATAATATTATATACATTAATAGCTTCATGACACTTGGGCCCTATGAGTCTGCGCGATATACAGTGTGAAATAATCTGATCAGGATAGCCATTATGATGCGACTGATTTCAGCATCAAGCTTGCATGGTGAGCAAATGGCTCAGGCCCTATTTAAAAGTTCACTGATAAGGCCAATCTTATAATGCATGGAAGTGTAAGAGCCCCAACGTGTATATTGACCAGTGAAGGTAGGTTTGTGGTAAACCGTGGTAGAGAACCCCTGGCAGATTTCTCAACTAGTATGCCAAGGAAGGTGAGTTCACTTGACTGCTCCATCTCAAAGGTGAATTTGAGTGAAGGATGGACTCCATTAAGACAAGCTAGGAAATTATTACATGCAGCTATGGATTAAAATGTAGGAGACGTATCATCCACATATTGGAAATATGCAAGGGGTAGGAGGTTGGGTGTCATTCCATCGATGGCACATTTC
Organism: Carcharodon carcharias; assembly: GCF_017639515.1. Taxonomy (NCBI): domain Eukaryota; kingdom Metazoa; phylum Chordata; class Chondrichthyes; order Lamniformes; family Lamnidae; genus Carcharodon; species Carcharodon carcharias. The sequence goes on from NC_054473.1 coordinate 169,740,088, forward strand.
TTATGGAACCCAACAAAGATGTTTGTGAGAGCTAGGCCTAGAAGGGATCCCATCGTAACACCATCTATTTGGGCATACATGGTGTCATTAAAGCTGAACTCAACTGCACGAGCTGCCCAGTTCACAAGCTCAATGAATAATGATTCACACAATGGTGACAGGTCTAGATCGCCATGATACAGTGCTGCAGCACAAATATCTGTGGCTTCCTTAAGTGGGGTATTGATGAATAAGCTAGCAATGTCAAATGAGCACAGCATTGCTGTATGGTTTCACAAACGTGGACAGGTGTATCTGCAGCAGACAGGTTGGTGAGGATGAGGTCAAGTATGTTCTTCCTTTTTGTTGATTCCCTCACCACCTGCTGCAGACCCAGTCCAGCTATGTCCTTTAGGACTCAGCCAGCAGTGGTGCTACCAAGCCATTCTTGGTGGTGAACAATGAAGTGCCCCCACCCAGAGTACATTCTGTACTCTTGCCACCCTCAGTGCTTCCTCCAAGTGATGTTCAACATGGAGGTGCACCAACTCATCAACCAAGAGCAGTACTTGCTAATCAGCAGGAGGTTTCTTGCCCTCATGGTGCCCAGAGTCCATGTTGAGGGCTCCCAGGGCAACTGTATACCACTGTGCTGGATCTGTCCTGCCAGTGGCACAGGACATACCCAAGGATGGTGATGGTTGTGTGTCTGGGACATTGGAAGGTATGATTCCATGAGGATGACTATGTCAGGCTGTTGCTTGACTCATCTGTGAGACAGCTCTCCCAATTTTGGCACCAACCCCCAGACTTTAGTAAGGAGGGCCTTTCATGGTCAACAGGGCTGAGATTACAATTTTTGCTTCCAGTGCCCAGGTAGATGGCAGGTGATCTGTCCAGATTCATTCTTTTTTTGTGACTTTTTAGCAGCTTGCTCAGCCATTTTAGAGTTCATTTAACCAAATTGCTTTGGGTCTGGAGTCACATGTATACCAAATCTGGTAAGGACAACCAGATGGGTTTTTACAACAATGGCTTCATGATCACCATTAGACTTTTAATTCCAGACTGTTTATTGAATTCAAGTTCTACTATCTGTCATGGCTGGATTTGAACCCAGATCCCCAGGGCTTTACCCTGGGGTCTCTGGATCACTAGGCCAGTGACAATACCACTACACCAGTGCCTCCTCTAAGAGTACACAGTCACAGAGATTTGTTACGTATTTAGTGGTGTTGTTAATTGCGTTGCTAAACTGCTCCTGCTTCCGTTTAAGTGAGTTTATGGTGCGGATATGTTTCAAACAGGTATTGTTTGTGGTACTGTCATCTATTGAAGCAATATAGCGACATAAATAGATCAAACTGAAAAATGAAAAAAGAGTCCAGTTGCAAACTAATCAGCACTCTCTTATACAGTTTAAATATGCTGTTTCCCCTGACATTGGTATTTTCTTGCGAATTGTCCTGGTGAATGCAAGACAAAATGCTTTGACAAAAAGTCTCTTTTTTCAGCAGTATTCAAGTTATAAAAATATTGAAAGTGGGAGAAAAGGCTGTTTGACTGACAGTCAAGCATCATCCAATTGGTTATGAGTCTTTTCTGCTTTCCAATTGGCGTAGTACATCACAAGGTTGGATGTGTTGGCCGACTAATGACTGGAGCAAGTTGGGTGATGAAACCTCCAGGAACACTTATTTAATCACGGTTAGCAACCCTAATAATTATCCAAAGAGAAAATAAATACAGGGCTACAGAGAAATGGATGGAAAGTGAGTTGCTCTTACAGAGAGCTGGCATGAACACAATGGGCTGAATGGCCCACATCTACACTGTGATCATTCTACGATTGTATGATTCTGTCATGTGTCCTGGAGTGACCTTCTAACTCAAATCAAACCCTGGGTTCTGGTGAGGCCATTCTTGCTTTACTCTCCTTATAGTTTTATTTACCACCCCCACCCCCCACCCCCCCCCAACCTCTTTCCTTCCCTCAGATGATAATTTTCTTGCAATCATTCCCATGCTTTTGTTTTTATGATCTTATTTACATTAAATAAACTGTGTTTTCATTGGGCTTTGACTGATTTCAGATGGGCGTGGCTACAGCTTTGAGCGTTGCGATGGTAACGGTAGGCGGGACTCCACTGGGAACGGCCGATGTCTGATTGGCCAGTTGATCCCACAGCTCCGTTCGAACTCCCCGCCTGATTGGTTTGCTGCGAATGCCTATGAAATGACGTCAGCGGCCTTCCGCTCTAACCTGCCGGAGACGAGCGGCTGTTGAAATGCCGGTCGCCAGCAGTGGGCAGGCGGCGGCCCTGAGTGTGTATGAGAGCGAGCGTTGGAAGATAGCAGCAGCCACTTTAGCCCGGTATTTGTAGGCCTTTCTTGTTTGTGATGGACGGTGTTGGGGCCGAGAAACGGTGTGGACGTTGAGGAGGAGGAGAGAGGGGGAGGGGGCTCGGTTCGGTGCGAAAGGAAACCTGGCAGCGGGGCCCGTGAGGCGCATGCGCCCCCACCGACGGTGGAGAAATAGGCAAAGCTGAGGAACCCCAATGCACACAGCCCCTTCCCCTTTACCCCCCTCCCCCCCCCCCCCCCCAAATCACCGCCACCAACATCACCCTGTTCAATCTAGCATACGTAACATCTTGTCAGAGGTAGCCCTTTCTTTTCATCTTTGCAGTTCTGTATGTCCAATGGAACTATTTTGTGATTTGATTAACCCCTCGAGATCTTCTTTAATCAATTTCACCCTTAAAACGTTTACTCTTCCCCTCATCTAAAAAAAAAGGTAGGCTCTGTAAATTTGTGGTGCAACTTTAGCTCGAAGGGGAGGAGTCTGTTCAAACTCCAATATCATGTGAAATTTGACTTTGAGAAGTACTGTAGGCTGATTGAAACTCCTGATGATAAATTTGCACAATGTTGATTTCAATATTTGCTAAGAGGATGCTTGTGTCTGCAATCCCCCAGAAATAAAATTCAATCATATTTCCAAGTGCATAATTGATCATGTAGGCAAATGTGTCAGCCATTTTGTGCACAGCAAAACCCCACACATTACAATAAGATTTGTTTTTATTACATATGTTAGTTGAGGTAGGACTATTGGCCTGGAGACCAGGAGGACTCTTTGCTCCTTTTGGGACAAGTGGAGTTGTAGTGTGTCTGAAAACAGACAGTTCTGACACTTTGCTACTGTACAGATTATATATTCCAGCCCAGGACTGGGTTTTTGAATCCACAGGGGAGTATGCCACTAAAGTATCTGACATTGTGGAACTATACCTCCACAAGGAGTGAATGGCTTCAGTTGAGGAAATAATGGAAATATTTTCTCTTGTGTGGTACAAGTTGCCTGAGGAGCTTTTGTACCAAACAATGTTTTACTATTGAGTAAATAGATTGCACACATGGTTGCTGTGACCTCTAAATGGAAGTTGTTCTGCAATGGTGTCCACCTCTCTGTTAAATTTTGTACATTGTTGTGACATTTACTGAACAATACCATATTAATAGGCCTTTGCATTGGTGAGAATCTATCCATTATCCTTGACCATATTAGTAACTGCCTGCCAGACTTGGCTGCTGTGTTTCTTTGCTAAACACTTCCAGGTGATCAGTGGAGTAATTTGATTCCACCTACCTTCTTTGCAATTTTGATAAAATGTGCAGAAGGGCACCCAAGTACATAAAGGATGAGAGAAGGCCAGATCCTGGGGACATTAAGGTCAGTAGTAGCACTTTAACTCCTGCACCTCATGACATTGTCTAACGCAAGTCATACCATGTAGCACTTGCAAATTGATCTGGCAGAACAAAAACAAAATACTGTAGACACTGAAAATCTGAAATGGATCCAGAAAATGTTGGAAATACTCAGCAGGCCAGGCCAGGCAGCACCTTTAGAGAAAGCCAGAGAATTAATGTGTCAGATCTGTAAATCCTTCACGTGAAAGGTATTTGACCTAAAACATTGATTCTGCCTCCATAGATGCTGGTAAAGTCTGCTGAGTATTCACAGATCTAGAGTAGAAAGTTAAAACCAGATTTGTTCTCGATAGTTCCAGTATTTGGTTAGGTTTTGGTTAAGTGCATCGGGATGTTTTGCAACATTGTTAACATTGTTGATAACAGGGCCACATTGACTGGTACTTTTGATTGGTTGTTTTTGCACAGAAGAAACATTTTTTCACCTTCGCTGCTAAACACCCATTTATTATGTACACATCTTTCATGTTTCTGATCCAGTTATGTGTTGTTTTGCACACATCTACATAAAATCTAACTGCTATTCCTTAGCCCATTTACTTGACTTGTCAAGATTCTTTTGAACGATGCAAATCCCATAACCTAGTGTCCTCAACAAATTTTGTGACAATGCTGGAAGTTTCCCAACATTATCACTTCATGTTATGAGCATCAACATAACAAGGACCTGTTCTGCAGTTTCACACTGACCCTTCCTCCCTGACAAATTCTTCCTGTTTCTCCTTAGCTTTTCCTTATAAGGCAGATTTCAAGTTGCCCAATTAATTTATTATTAATTCCATGAGTTTTTTTTTAAAGCACAGCTAAACTTTATCAAGTACCTTCTAAAACTTCAAATAAACTATGAAGTCGGTAAATGCTAATACAAAAGCAAAATACTGCAGATGCTGGAAATCTGAAATAACAAAAAAAAAGCTGGAAAAACTCCGCACGTCTGGTAGCATCTGTAGAGAGAAACAGATAACGTTTCAGGTTGCTGACCTTTCATCAAAACAATGTATTGATGAAAGGTCATCAACTTGAAACGTTAACTCTGTTCCGCTCCACAGATGCTGCCTGACGTGCTGCGTTTTTCCAGCCTTTATTTTAAGAAGTGAGTGATTCTGATCCACTAACATGGTTCCCTTGTCAGAATTCCAGCAGATTTGTATTGTATGATCATCAACTTCTAAGGCCATGGTAACATCCCTATGGCCTCTATTTTATTTTAGATACCAATTGATGGAATCCCATAATTTAGCTTTCAGAATTTTCCCAGATTAGGGCCCTGAATTTCCCAATTTATATCTTTTTCTTTTCTTAAATATCTGGGAAAGGTTTGCTCTGTTCCACTTTCAGATGCTGGCTTCCATTTTTAGGTACTACTTAACAGTGCTTCTATATTGTTCCTTGATAGGTTGCTCCTATTGATGACCATGGCAAGCCAAATTTGTTTTTCACAAAGCCATAATCAGACTAGCAAATGCACAGTGTGACTGCGTGCTTCAATAATGGTTGCAAAATATCGCAATCAGTCTGCACATGCACTTCCACTTTGCTAGTTCAAAGGAACAAGAGTGATGTGATTTAATAGCATACTTAGGAGAGGAGTGTTCTTACCCTGATCTCCTCTAAATCTAGCCTTTAGTGGAAGAAGGCTCTTAAATGCCTGCCTCTTACTTGAGCTCGACTGTGTATATTTGCTGATCAGCGTGCCCAGTGAGTATAGTTAGGCTGATTCTATGCTCTCAGTGGGGATCTGTGATTATTAATGAAATTTCAACAACAATATTGTAGCCTTATTTCTGTTCTGCGCATCTTATGAACAAGGATTCTCCACTGGTAGCACAGGATAGTGGAAATACCCCATAATGCTTTTGAATTTCTGCTTTTCGTATTCTCTACTTGTGTTTATTATCAATGTCAGATCTAAAATGGCTTTTACGTGTTTTTAAAATGACCAAAGAATGGTCACACGATTTGCATGCTTATTACTGCAGCAGAAATTACCACTTGATCCGCTTTTGTTCAGTAAATGCTCTGTGAATCTGGGATTTAAGCAACACCTCTCAATGTCAACCCTTCTTGTGAGAAAGTTGTTAGAACTAAAGTATTGAAAGCAGAAAACTAATGATGCAATGTTGTGATCTACCAGTTTGTGCTAAATGAATGATTTTTTTATGCTAGTCATAAACTTGACCAATGGGAAAACATGTCATTGTAGCTCATTTTGCTCACCTGTGCTGCACCACAGAATTAAGAAAATAAGAAATAGGAGCAGGAGTAGACTACATGGCCCGTTAAGCCTGCTCTGTCATTCTGATAATGGCTGATCTTCCCCGTGTTGCTTGGTTCACTGAGAGGTGAAATACCTGTCCATCTCTGCCTTCAATATATTCAATGGTTATATATCCACGACCATCTGGGGCAGAGAATTCCAAAGATTCAGAAATCTTTTGAGTGAAGAAATTTCACCTCGCCTCAGTACTAAAATGATCAGCACCTTATCCTGAAACTGTGTCCCCGTGTTCTAGATCCGCCAGACAAGGAAAACAACTTCTGTATCAACCCTTCAGAATTGTGTATGTTTGAATGAGATCAACGTTCATTCTTCTAAGCTCCAAAGAATGTAGATGCAATTTACTCAGCCTATCATCATATGACAACCCACTCATCTCAGGACCTATTCTTGTGAACCTTCCCAATACTGCCTCCAATGCAACTAACATCCTTTAAATATGGAGACCAAAATTGTGCACAATATTCCAGGTGTGGTCTCACCAAAGCCCCATTCCCTTGTAGTAAAACTTCTTTATACTTTCACTCCAATTTCCTTGCAATAAAGGCTAACATGCCATTTGCCTTCCTAATTGCTTGCGGCACCTGCATGCCAGCTTTCTGTGTTCTTTGTGCAAGTACACCCAAGACCCACTGAACATCAGTTAAAAGTTTCACGCCCTTATTCTTGCTTCCAAAATTAATAAACTCGCACTTCCCCACATTGAGCTCCAATTGCCACCTTGTTGCCCGCTCATTTAACCTGTCTATATTTCTTTTCAGACGAAGAGCCGTCTTCACATTGAGGATACCCTTGATCGTGTTGTGTGGCACTACCACTGTGCTAAATAGGATAGATCTCGAACAGATCTAGCAACTCAAGACACTGTGAGCCATCAGAATTGTACTTACTTAACCACAATCTGTAACCCCATGGCCTGGCATGTCCCCCACTCTACTAATACCAGCAAGTCAGGGGATCAACTTTGGTTCAATGAAGAGCTCAGGTGGCCATGCTTAGGAGCAGCACCAGCCATACCTAAAAATGCGATGTCAACCTGGTGGAGCTACACACAGGACTACTTGCGTGCAAAACAGCATAAGCAGCAAGTGTTGGACAGAACTAAGCAATTCCACAACCAGCAAATCAGATCCAAGTTCTGCAGTCCTGCCACCTGCAGTCATAAATGGTGGTGGACAATTAAGCAACTCACTGGAGGAGGAGGCCCCATAAGTATCCCCATTCTCAATGATGGAGGAGCCCAGCACATCAGTGCAAAAGATGAAGCTGAAGCATTTGCACCAATCTTTAGCCAGAAATGCTGAATGGATGACCCATCTCGGCCTCCTCCAGAGGTTCCCAGCATCATGGATGCCAGTCCTCAGCCAACTTGATTCACTCCATGCAGCATCACAGAATTGTTACTGTGCAGAAGGAAGCCATTTGTCCCATCGTGTCTGCACCTGCTCTCCAAATGAGCATCATGACTTGGCGCCATTCTCCTGCTTTTTTTCCCCATACCCTCGCACATTGTTTGTATTCAAATAATCATCTATTGCCCTCTTGAATGCCTCGAGTGACCCTGCTCTACCACACTCCCAGGCTGTGCATTCCAGCCTTGAAGCACTCGCTGTGTGAAAAAGTTTTTTCTTGCATCACAATTTGCTTCTTTTGCAAATCATTTTAAATCTGCGCCCTCTCATTCTCAATCCCTTGACAAGCAGGAACAGTTTCTCCCTACCTACTCTACGCAGCCCGCTCATGATTTTGAGCACCTCTATCATATCTCTTAGCTTTCCCCTCTGCAATGTAAGCAGTCCTAACTTCTCCAATCTATCTTCATAACTGAAGTTGCTCATCCCTGGGGCCGTTCTTGTAAACCACTCCTGCACTCTCTCCAAAGCGATCTCATCCTTCTTATAGTGTGGTGGTCAGAATTGTACACACTAATCCAGCTGAGGTCTAACTAGTGTCTTACATAAGCTCAGCATAACTTCCCTGCTCTTGTACCCTGTGCCCCTATTAATAAAGCTCAGGATACTGTATGCTTTATTAACTGCTCTCTCTACCTGTCCTGCTGCCTTCAATGATCTATGCACATATACACCCAGGTCTCTCCGCTCCTGCATGCCCTTAAGAATTGCACCCCTTATTTTATATTGTGTCTCCATGTTCTTCCCACCAAAATGAATCACCTCCCACTTTGTCAGTCTTTTGTGTGGTACTGTATCAAATGCCTTTTGAAAGTCCATGTACACTACTTCAACAGCATTACCCTCATCAACCCTCTCTGTTATCGCTTCAAAAAAACTCTAGCAAGTTAGTTAAACACGATTTCTCCTTTAGAAATCCATGCCGGCTCTTCCTTATCAATCCATGTTTTTCCATGTGACTAATTCTATCCTGAATAATTTTCTCTAGAAGCTTCCCCGCCACTGAAGTTAGACTGACTGGTCTGTAATTTCTGGGCTTATCCTTGCAATCTTTTTTGAACAAGACCATAATGTTTGCAATTTCCCAGTCCTCTGGCACCTCCCCTGAGTCTAGAGAAGACTGAAAGATTATGGTCAGTGCCCCTGCAATTTCCGCTCACTTCTTTCAAAATCCTTGGATGCATTTCATCCGGTCCCGGTGCTTTGTCAACCTTAAGTGCCGACAGTTTATCCGACACTTCCTCGTCATCAATTTTGAACCCTTCTAGTGACAGAGTTTCTTCCTCCTGTCACCGTGGCCTCGGTAGCATCTGCTTCCTTGGTAAAGACAGATGCAAAGTATTCATTTAACACCTCAGCCATGCCCCATGCCTTCATGTGTAAATCCCCTTTTTGGTGCCTAAACGGTCCTCCTCCTTTTACCACCCTCTTACTATTTATGTGCTGATAGAAGACTTTGTGATTCCTCTCTATGTTGGCTGCCAGTCTTTTCTCATGATCCCTCTTTGCTTTTCTTATTTGCTTCTTCACTTCCCCTCTGAACCTTATGTATTCCACTTGGTTCTCAGTAATATTTTCTACCTGACACCTGATATAAGCATACTGTTTCTTTATCTTAATATGTATCTCCTTTATCATCCAGGGAGCTCTGGATTGTTTGCCCTGCCTTTCCCTTTTGAGGGAATATATCTTGACTGCCCAAACCATTTCTTCCTTGAAGGTAGCCCGTTGTTCAGCTACAGTTTTACCTGCCAGCATTGGTTCCAGTCTATCCAGTCCAGCTCCATTCTTGCCCAATCAAATTCGGCTGTCCCCAGTTAATTATTCTTACTCTGAATTGCACGTTGTCCTTTTTCTACCATCATCCTAAACCTTATGATATGATGATCACTGTCTCCTAAATGTTCCCCTGCTGACACTTGATCTACTTGACCCACCTCATTTCCAAGAATCAGGTCCAACAGTGCATCCTTTCTTGTTGGACTGGACACCATACTACTGTAGAAAATTCTCCTAAACACAATCTAGGAACTCTTGCCCCTCTCCACCCTTTACACTACCACTGCCCCAGTCTACATTTGGGTAATTAAGTCCCCCATTATAACTACTCTATAATGTTTGCATCTCTCTGTAATTTCCCTGCAGATTTATTCCTCTACATCTTTCCCACTAGTTGGCAGTCTATGGACTGCACTGAGCAATGTAATTGCACCCTTTTTGTTCCTTAGCTCTAGCCAAATTGATTCTGCCCTTGATCCCGCTGGGACATCCTCTTTCTCCAACACTTCAATACTCTCCTTAACCTATGCTGCCACCCCTCCTCCTTTTCTTCCTTTCCTATCTTTTCTGAACACTTGTACCCAGGAATATTTAACACCGAGTCCTGCCCTTTCTTGAGCCAGGTCTCTGTGTTCGCCACAACATCAACAGTGCTATCATGTGGCACTTGCTTAGATTCGCAATAACCTGCTCACTGAAGCTCAGTTTGGGTTCCTGACAGCTTTGGTTCAATCATGGACAAAAGAGCTGAAATCCAGAGGTGAGGTGAGAGTGACTGCTGTTGACATTAAGGCAACATTTGACCAAGTGTGGCATCAGGAATCCTAGCAAAACTGGAGTTGATGTGAATCAAGGGGAAAACTCTCTGCTGGTGAGTCATATTTGGCACAAAGGAAGGTGGTTGTGGTTGTTGGAAGTCAATCATTTCAGTTCCAGAACATCGTTGCAGGGGTTCCTCAGGATAGTGCCCACAGCCCAACCATCTTCAGCTGCTTCATCAATGAGCTTCCTTCCACCATAAGGTCAGAAGTGGGGATGTCTGCTGTTGTTGAGCACTATTCGCACCTCCGCAGGTACTGAAGCAGTCCATGTCCAAATGCAGCAAGACCTGGACAAGGTCCAGGCTTGGGCTGATGAGTGGCAAGTAATATTCGCGCCACGCAACTGCTAGGCCATGACTGTCTCCAACAAGAGAGAATCTAATCATCACCCCTTGACATTCAATGGCACTACCATCACTGAATCCCTCACTATCGACATCCTGGGGATTACCATTGACCAGAAACTGAGCTGGACTAGCCATATAAATATTGTGGCTACAAGAACAGGCCAGAGACTAGGAACCTCCACTAAGTGTAACTCACCTCCTGACTCCCCAAAGCCTGTACACCATCTACAAGGTACAAGTCACGAGTGTGATGGAATACTCTCCACTTATCTGGATGAGCGCGGCTTCAGCAGCACTCAAGAAGCTCGCTACCATCGAGGACAAAGCAGCCTGCTTGATTGGCACTCTATCCACAAACATTCATTCCCTCCACCACCAACACACAGTGTGGTAGCGGTGTGTACTATCTACAAATTACACTGCAAGAACTCACCTAGCCTCCTTAGACAGCACCTTCCAAACCCATGATCACTATCACCTAGAAGGGCAAGGACTGCAGACAAATGGAAACACCACCACTTGGAAGTCCCCCTCCAAGCCACTCACTGATTTGGAAATATATTGCTGTACCTTCAAAAATACTAACAGCACTGTGGTGTACCTACATCACATGGACTGCAGTGGTTCAATAAGGCGGCTCACCACCACCATTTCAAGGGCAATTAGGGATGGGCAATAAATGCTGGCCTAGCCCATGACACCCACATTCCATTAACAAATAAAAAAGCCTCTTTGTCCTCCTCAAAACTTGCATTTCCCCCCGCCCCCATTCTAGGATGCAGTTAGGCAGCCGTACTTTCCTACAGTGATGTAATTTGTGGTTTCAAAGTTTATATTTTTTGAGACAGACCCTAATTGAAAAGAGAAACTGAGAAAGGAAGCTGACCCTCCCAGTTTCTAAGGAAACTAAGACTGAGATTAGAAACCAAAACCTCAGGGAGACGGAAACTAGTCAAAACCATATTCAAGGGCACAGAACGATCCGAGCTTATGGTGATGATCCCAGTTAAAAATACAGTACAGGCAGAAGACAGAAGCTAAATCCAGAAGTTGAAAATAGGCAAATATACAGTTGCTGCAGCTGTTTCTGATACTTGAAGGTAACAATGGTGGTAATCAGAGTTGAGGAAGACCTGCAGATATTTGCCATTTTTGGTGAAAACTATGACCATGGAACTTGAATTGGTTGTGTGCTGATGTCAGCTGGGGTTCAGGCTAAATCTTAGAAAGAGGAGCTGAGATGCTTTGTGTAGAAGACAAGAGTTTGTGACTGAGATTGATGCCATGTATGCTGAGTGGACTGCAAAGCCAATTCATAAGATCTGTCTTAGTTGTACCTGCCATTTAATGTGCCATTTGTAGTTTATAATCAACTGCAATTTGACTGTTAATTCATGTTCACTTAGTTGCTTCTGGGTTTTGGAGTACATATAGTTTCCCAAGACGGTATTTAGTGTTTGCTTTGTCTGATTCTTGGAATCTTGTGGCTTTGTCCTTTCAGTAAATAATTGGGATTTCAGAATCCTTTTTTTTCCAAAAAGGTTATTAGTCTCGATAAGAGATCATAACATTGCAGTAATTCACTTCTCTTCGTTGGGCTTACATGTGTTGTTCTTGGTTCACTAGCAGCATTCGCACCTGTTGAGACACAAGGCTGTTGATCCAAGCCCCAGTCCAGAGACTAGAGAACATAATTCAATCGGAGTGCTACAATGTTGACCATGCTGTTTCTTAGATGAGATGTTAAACTGCGGCAGAAGATTCTACAGAAGTATTCCAAGAAGAATTTGGGTTTTCCTAGTTTTGGTATCATTTTTCCCACAGTCAACACCACAAGATCATTGATCTATTTACATTCCATCCCACATTGTTCTGGTCATATCATGTTAATACCTGGTTCTTGCCCCTAACACGAGTCATTACTACTTTCTAACAAAATGGAAAGATTGGGTATCTGTTACTGGAATTGCTGATTCCATAAAGGTTAGGCAGTTTTGGATGGTAAAGATTTGATTGGTGAATTTGCTAGGAGTGACCAGCAGGTGGCTAAAATGCAAACTGCTTTGAAATTTCTTGTACAGTATTTTGTTTCAAAACAACATGTAACCATCAAGCGGAAGCTTTACAGTAGTAAAACTTGACCATTTATTGATTTTTTTTTTGGGCAGGTACCATCACCAAGAAAGCTGCAATGGAGGGGACAAAACAGTCAAGGGTATCTCGTCCACACAAGATCAGTGAATCGTCAAAGGTTGGTGTAGCCCGAAACTCATCAAAAATACTGCATCTGATGTAATTATTATTTAATGAGGGAGAGATCCTTGAATTACACAACAATATAGCAGCTAAAAATGTTTCTTCATCTCCAACAAGAGATACAAATCATTTTATGACTTTTGGCTACTTAGCAAAGCTCATAGAAGCTACCTCAGAAGAAAATGGGTGATGTGTCTTTTATTATGGTCAGTGCACTTTTAATGATCAGGTCGTCGAATGACATTCAGTGTAGAAGAGTTGAAGGAGCCGACAACATGTTCATTTGCCCTACCCAGTAAAACACTTGAGCATTTTCTGCACTATGATGGTGGCCAATGTTCCCTCTAAGATGCACGCAGCAACACAGCAATCTGGAATACACTGCACATTGAAATAAACAGGCTGCTCACAACTTCTTCAGTTCAAGTATAAAATAAGTCATGACTTAGAATATGTTGTCTGTAGTGCACTTTGGGACGTCCTGAATAGTGAAAGGTGCTAGACAAATGCTAGTCTTTTCTTTCTAGTACTTATTTGTCATGTATTACAATATCAATAAAGTTTTTAAAAATTGAATAAGTTCTGATGGTCCTACTACTGAGAAATAAAAATTCTAATGGTTTTTTAAAAAATAAATCAAGAATTAATTCTTCTCACAGATTTTGTTGTCTTAAGTTCCAACTGGGGCACACTACCTACGAGGTAGGTAAGGTTATACTATCGCATGTTAAACCTTTTTCATCTACTTTCTTCTTCCCTTGACAAAGTTTCACTAGTGGTGCACTGTGCAGTATAAATGCAGTCTGCCACAATATGGACCAGATGGTCCCCATTGACCCAGTGTGGACTGAGGACACTGAATGTTGTGTATTTTTATTTAATTAGTTGATCTCTTGTGATGTTCATAGACAGACATTTTTTTAAAATCTCTCATAACTATAAATGCATTTCACTTATACTATCCACCTTGCACACTTTCCCTTTACTTGTTTGTCTACAACTATTTTTTTTCCCTTTCACTAATTCTTTGCTTCCTCTTGTCTCTCTCCTTTCCAGTATATCTCTCACCCTATATGCCTTGAACATAATCATAGTCAACAAATGAGTCCAAATTAACAGCTCCTCACAGATACTAAATTATTTGACATTTACAATAAGCTCTCAATTGCTGTATGATTCCATATATTCATTTGAAGTGAATTACCCTATATGTATCATTGTGTAGCAGGCAAAGCACTATCTTCGCCATTGGCACAGCAGTAGAGGTTTGAGCTTCCTCATGGTTAAAATAAGGTTTATTGCAAGTATAGGTCAAACCAAGACATAAGGTATAGGATTCATCATTGAGGGTGGCAGGTTGAAAGAGCAGCTAATAAAGGATAAGGGACCCTATGCTTTATAAGTAGCGGTATAGAGTACAAAAACAAGGAAGTTAGATTAAACCTGTAGCAAACATTGTTTCAGCCTTACCTGGAACATTGTGTCCAGGTTTGGCCACCACACCTTAGGAAGGGAAGGATGTGAAGGCATTGAGAGGATGCAGGAAAGATTCACGAGAATGGTTCCAGGGATGAGTTATGAAGATAGATTGGAGAGGTTAGGACTGAGAAGAGAAGGCTGAGGAGATTTCATATTCAAAATCATGAGGGGTCTGGGCAGAGTAGATGGGGAGAAACTGTTCTCATTGTTGGAAGGATCAAGAACCAGAGGGTACAGATTTAAGGTAATGGGCAAAAGAAGCAATGGAGACATGAGCAAAAACTTTTTATTCAGCGAGTGACTAGGATCTGGAATGCACTGCCAGAGAGTAAAGTGGAGGCAGATCATGACATTCAAAAGGGCGTTGGCTGAAAGGGAATCATCTGGAAAGGAAAAATGTGCAGGGCGCTGAGGAAAAGGCAGGGAAGTGGCACTTGGCGAATTACACCTTCAGGGAGCCAGCACAAACGTGCTGAACAGAATGGCCACCTTCTGTGCTGTAGCCATTCTATGATTCTACACCCTGACATCAAACAGAAAGTATGTTGGACCCAGGGTCTCCAATAGTGAGAATGGCAAAGGCTGGAATGGAGATAGACATTCTCACTTGTTAGAATATATGTCAACAGCGCTAGTACTATGTGGTTATGATGTATTAGCCATTAACAATGAAATAAGTATTGCGTAGTATTATCAATTACTGCTTTAAGCTTTATTTCAGTATTTGGATGATTTTTAAAAATATACTCTAAGTCTTCTGACGGTTCGCCTGGTTAAACAAGTTGCTGACTGAGCAGTACCAATCAGCAAGGTTCCAAGCTTGACACCCAGTATTACAGACTAGCTAAGTTTGCTGGTAATGCATGATTAGGTGAGAATGTAACTGGTGAGAAGGAAGCAAAGAGGCTGCAGAGGGGCATAGACAGGTTTGGCTGAGTGGCAAGAACATGGCAGCTGGAACACATTGGCCAGAATCTTGTAGCAAGTGGTGAAGTACGCCGCTTGCTGCATCTTGCCTTTATCGTAGACTGCAGTGAAAACTTGTCACCCGGCTGCAGTGTGGACCCATCGACGAGGTGAGTGGGGAAACCTAGTGATGAGACGCAGTTCCAGTGAAGCCACGTCCCTGCCATTTGACATCATGAGCTGAAGACATGCCCCTTGAGGTCTGCCTTTAGCTCAGTGACATGTGTTTTTAGTCTTATCTTTAATCTATTTTTAATTCAACTTTCCCCACGTGTTCCCCCATCAGCACCTGCTCTGCTCACCCCACTCTCCACACCCCAGCTCTGCTTTCCCACACCCCAGTAACATGACACCCACAGTTGCATCCTTCCTTCCTCACTGGCTCTGCTCTGACATCTGTGGGACAGTGGGAGGGAATGGGAGTGTTGCAGGGTGGGTGGGTGGCATGGTAGGGGGAATTAGTGAGGAAGCCCAAATGGTGTGCAGGAGGGAGGATTGAGCAGAGCCTGGTGTGTGTTTTGGCTGTGGTGGGGGGGTGGTGGTGATGACGGTGAGCAGAGCTGAAGGTGCAGGAGTGTTTTGACACACCAACTGATTTAAAGGACTACACTTCTGAGCAAGCCTTGCAACTTTTTGGAACAGCCCAAAACTTGCGGGGCTGTTGTGGCTCTCACTGGTGGGGACTGCAAGATCCTGCCTAATGTGTCAAAATGTGAAGTTATCCACTTTGGTAGGAAAAATTTAAAAGGCAGAATATTTTTTGAATGGTAAGAGACTGAAAAATGTGTGCATTCGGACAGACCTGGGTGTTCTTGTACATGAATCACAAAGTTAACATGCTGATACAGCAAACAATCAGGGAGGCAAATGTTAGCTTTTATTACAAAAAGATTAGAATAGAAGAGTAAAGAAGTCTTACTACACATTGGTGAGGCCACACTTTTACAGTAGTGTGTGCAGTTTTGCTCTCCTTACCTAAGGAAGGGCATACTTGCCGTGCAGGGAGTGCAATCAATGTTCATTAAACTGGTTCCTGAGATGAAGGGATTGTCCTATGAGGAGCGACTGAGTAGATTAGGCCTATATTCTCTGGAGTTTAGAATAATGACAGGTGATCTGATTTGAAAAAAAATTCATAAGGGTCTTGTTGAGAAAATGTTTCCTCGAGCTAGGGAATTCAGACTCTAGGATCACAGTCTCAGTTGAGTCAGCCGTTTAGGACCGTGATGAGGAGAAGTTTCTTCACTCAAAGCATTATGAATTTTTGGAACTCTCTCTTGCAGAGAGTTTTGGATGCTCTGTCATTGAGTATATTCAAGACAGAGGTGGATAGATTTTTGAGGGATATGAGGATAGTATGGGAAGGTGGAGGTTGAGGTAGAAGATCAGCCCTGATATTGAATGGGAGAACAGGCTCGTGGGACCGAATTACCTAGTCTAGCTCCTATTTCATATGTTCTGATCACAGTTAGTTCAGTGGTATAATTGGAAGCTGAGTCCTGGACTTGGCAGGAACAGGGATAGAGGCATTGGCGGCGCTGAAATCATCCATTGTATCTATCACCTGATTGCTTTGCTGAAAATGTGAACGTCGATGGAGGGACAGAATGTTATTTGTTTATTTTATTCATTCATGGGGTGTGGGGGGGTCACTAGCCAGCATTTATTGCTCATCCCTAATTGCCCTTGAGAAGGTGGTGGTGGTGAGCTGCCACCTTGAACCGTTGCAGCCCCTGTGGCCCAGCGACAGTGAAGGAACGGCGATATATTTCCAAGTCAGGATGGTGTGTGGCTTGGAGGGGAGCCTCCAATGTGATAATTGAATGTCTGGTAACAAAAGGAGGAGGAAAGCAAATTGTATTGCAAGGTATTGTATGTCATTAATATTTTTTTTCTCCCTTGTTTCCTGGGTCAAGTGCAACCCGGAATTTGACCATACTCCTATATCGCTCAGTGGTATAGATGCTCTCTGGCATTAGCAGCTTTACTATCCTTCCATAGCACAGTCTTGCATTGCAAGCCACTTGATGTGATGTTTATTAGTATAGATGTGTAAAAGTAGATTGTGTTAACATATGCAACTTTATGCCCCATAACTTCTTCCTGCAAGGAGTTTGAGTTAAACTTGATTGCAAACAACTTGAAAGATTTCTCTGTTAAAGGGACTATGTAAATGTTGAGTTGTTGCTGAGTAGGCACTGAACAAAAGCCAAAAGGACAGAAATGGGAAATGACAGCACGTTATGTAACTCTAATAACCAGTTTCAGTAGCAGTGCCAAAGCCTAGTGATAAGTTGCCTATTCTGAGAAGCTTGCTGTACCCACCTGTCACAACCTCCACTGTTTGTGATTTTTCATGTTGCTTGTCTGACATCTGGTACTGGTTGAGCAGTAATTTCCTTCAAATAAATATTGGAAAGGCCAATATTTGGCCCCCTGCCACAAACTTCATCTTTAGCCACCCTCTACATAGTCACTGCTTGAAGCTAAACCAGACTGTTTGCAACCATAGCATCCTATTTCATCTTGAGCTGAGCTTCCCAACCTATATCCTCTCCATCACCAAGACTGCCTACTTCTATCTCCATAACATCACCCATCTCCAACCTCCCTCAGCTCATCTACTGGCGAAACACTCGCCCATACCTATGTTGCTTCTACACTTAACTATGCCAATGTCCTTGCCAGCTTCCCACATTGTAACCTTGAGTTCATCCAAAACTTTTCTGCTCTTCCCATAGCTGGCACCAAATAATGTTCATCCATCATCCCTGAACTCTCTGACTAACAGGTAACTCGCACTCTGATAGTCCTCATGCCTTGGGTTACATCTCTGAATCATAGTTACAAACTAAAGTTAACAGAAACAAAATTAAAAGCAACAGCTAGATAAATCAATTTGACTTGTTTCCCCTGTCTCAAACTGCTGGCACTTACTTTCAGAACCGTCATCCTTGACTAAAGACCTTTATGTGAGAGGAAAGAGACTAATGAATTGCATTAGTAATTGTATTTACAAACCATCCCTTAGTTTGGAGGCTGAACTGTGCCAGAGGATGCTCGGAAGGGAGTATAATTTTCTCAGAATCTGCCTATGGAGGTTTCCCTTACTTAAAGTTTATACTTTTGTATAAAGCTGATTGCAACAACATTTATCAATGTAATTTTTGGCCTGCTAATCAATATTAATTATTTATAATCAGAATAAACTTGATCTTACCCCTTATGCTCATTGAGCAGCCCGTATAAATGGAGGTGCTTTTGAACTTGTGTTGGCACAAGACAGATGGTGTGGTATGCATAGACCAATGAAGCCCAGGCCAGCTCGAGGATCAACAATCACATTAGTGATAATATTACAGGCTAACCACAAACTATCTACTTATTTAATATCACTAGAAAACATTTTAATTAAGAAATTTTGATCTCTCAAGTATCTGGGTATCATAATAAAATAAAAGCAAAATGCTGCAGATGCTGAAATCTGAAATAAAAACAGAAAATGCTGGAAAAACTCAGCAGGTCTGGCAGCATCTGTGGAGAGAGCGAAACAGAGTTAACATGTGGAGTCCAATATCAGTCATCTTTGGAACTGAAGAGATGTGATGGGTTTTATGCTGTTGAAAAGAAGGAGGGGCAAGTGGAGCAAAATAGAAAGTCAAGGATAGGTTAGAGGGCATGGGAGATTAAATAACAATGATGTCATGCAACGCAAGACAAAGAGAGTGGTAATGATAGTATTGAAATCTAAAGCTTTGGTCCAGAGTGGTGTTAATAGCAGATAAAGGGTCAGCACTCTGAAAGAAAAAACACTTGAACAAGATGCAGATTGGCACTTTGGACTGGGTGCTACAGTGGGGTGGGCAATTCAAAATAGAGGACAGCGTTCATGGTCTGAAGTTGTTGAACTCTGTGTTGAGTCCAGAAGGCTGTATGGTGCCTAATTGGAAGATGAGGTGCTGTTCCTCCAGTTTTCTTTGGACTTCATTGAAACATTGTGGCAGGCGAGGGACCGAAATGTGACCTGAGAGCAAGATGATGAATTGAAATGGCAAACGACTGGAAGGTTGGGGTCATGCTTGTGGTCTGAGCAAAGGTGTTCTTCAAAGCAGTCACCCAGCCAATGTTTTGTCTCTCCAATGTGTGGTGTAGCTAAGGGTACAGTACCCATATGGGCCCTAGTTATGCCTATCTTTTTGTGGGGTATGTGGAACATTCCTTATTCCAGTCCTCCTCACCAACTGAGTTGACAGGGCCCTCAACCATGTCTGACCCATTTCCTGCACTTCTGCCCTCGTCCCTTCCCCTCCTGCCCAGAACCATGTTAGGGTTCCCCTTGTCCTCACTTTCCACCTCCTCAGGATCATCCTCCACCGTTTCCACCATTTCCACCTCACCCGTCAGCATTCCAAAGGGGCCATTCCCTCCATGACACCCTGGGTCCACTCCTCTATCACCCCTGACACTTCATCCCCTTTCCACAGCATCTTCCCATGGAATCACAGGAGGCAGCCCACCTTCTCAAGGACAATTAGGGATGGGCATCCAATCCACCAGCGTTCACTCCCCCACCATCACCACACAGTGGCAGCAGCGTGTACCATCTACAAGATGCACTGCAGGAGCTCACCAAGGCTCCTTAAATACTCCCTTTCAACCCACAACCACTTCTTTCTAGAAGGATAAGGGCAGCAGAGACATGGAAACACCACCACCTGGCAGTTTCCCTCCAAGCCCCTCACCATCCTGACTTGGAAATATATTGCCTTCACTGTCACTGGGTCAAAATCCTGGAACTCCCTCCCAAACAGCACCGTGGGTATACCTACACCACATGGACTGCAGCAGTTCAAGAAGGCAGCTCACCACCACTTTCTCAAGGGCAATTAGGGATGGACAATAAATGTTGGTCTAGCCAGTGATGCCAACATCCCATGAATGAATTTTTTAAAAAAATCCTGCATGTTTACCTTCTCCATCCTCACAATCCAAAACCCCAAACATTCCTTCCAGGTGTAGCAGTGATTTACTTGCACTTGGTTCAGTTTAGTCTACTGTAATCACTGTTCACAATGTAGGCTCCTCTACATTGTGGAGACAAAATGCAGGCTGGTTGATGCTGACCTTCTGGTCGCTTGCCATTTCTATTCACCATCTTACTGTTATGGTCACATTTCTGTCCTCTGCGTGCTGCACTGTTCCAGTGAAGCCCAACATAAGCTGGAGGAACAGCACCTCATCTTCCGATTAGGCACTTTACAGCCTCCTGAAGTCAACATTGAGTTCAGCAACTTCAGACTATGAACTACATCCTCCGTTTTTTTTCCCCAAGTGCCAGTCTGCATCTTGTTCTTGTGCTTTTGCTTTTAGAAAGCATTGGCCCTTTCTCTGCTATTAAAACATTCTGCTATTTTTGCTTTCTGACAGTGCTGACCTTTAGTTTGCTACTAACACCCATTAACACCAACTCTGGACCAAGGATTTAGATTTTAAGACGATCATTACGATACCCTTTGTCTAGTGTTCTATGACACCTTTGTCATCTCCCCTGCCCTCCAACCTATCCCTGACTTTCTATTTTACTGCACCCCCTCCCCCTCTTCAACAACCTAAAACCCATCACATTTCTACTTCACTTCAGTTCCTAAGAAGAGCCCGAATGGACTCAAAACATTAACTCTGTTGCTCTTTCCACAGATGCTGCGAGACTGGGTTTTTCCAGCATTTTTTGTTTTATTTCTGGGCATCATGCCCCTTTTTCCCTTGAGTTTAATTTGGTTATTTTGCTATCCTCTCAACTATCCCCTTATGCTATTTCAACGAGCCCAGTTTGTTTCCACGAGTAAATATGGTGGGATGCTGAAATAAAAACACAGACTGGAAATACTCAGCAGCTCTGGCAAAATCTTTGGGGGAGAGAAACAGAGTTAAAGTTTCATGTTTATGACCTTTCATCAGAATTTCAGTATTTTACTCTTGCCAAACTTTAAAAAATATTAACTTTATCTGAATTGCAAGAACTATTTGATTTTCAGGATTATATGGTTTGATATTCAATAAACCATTGCTCTCTGCAAAATCGTTGGACTTTATCTCATTGCTCAAAGGTTAAATGTGCTGCCTGTTGAGTTAGTTGCCCTAGGCTGAGTTGACTGATCACAGCTGGGAATGCTTGAAGCGTGCTGTTGGCTTCCACGTAGTAGGCAGGGCAGGTGATGGAAAATGGAACAGAAGTAGGCCACTCAACTGCTTGGGCCCATTCTGCCATTTGATTAGATCATGCGTGATCTGTACATCAATTCATTTACCCGCTTTTGTTCCCTATCCCTTGACACCCTTAACTAACAATCTTTCGATCTCAGTCTTGAAAATTTTAACTGACCTAACATTCTACAGCCTTTTGGGGGGAGTGAGTTCCAAATTGTCATTACCTTTTGTGTGAAAATGTGCATCCTAATTTCACTCCTGAATAGCTAGCTCTGTATTGAGTTCTCTGCATCAGCTCAATCAAATCCCTTAATCATTTTAAATAACTCAATTAGATCATCATTCAACAAACCCAAGATAATATAAGACAAGTTTATGTAGCCTGTCCTCATAATCTAACCCTTTCCCCTTCAGTATTATTCTGGTGAGGTTGCACTGCATTTCTACCATGGCCAACATACCTTGCTTAAGGTTACGTACAACTGAAGCAAAACTTTCTCATTTTTGAATTCCAATCCCCTTAAAACAAAGGGCAATATTCCATTGCCCCTTATTGATTATTTCTGTGGTTCCTGTTGTGCTACACAATGGCTTCTGCTGAAACAGGGGGATGTACGTACATCGAGAGAGGACAGGATCAGGCTCTATTGTGATTTCAATGATCTTGTTGCCACTTGCTGTTCAGAGCCAACTATCAAAAGTAGCCTTTACACTTAGGCAATGGATGCATAGGAAATTGTTGTTTGCCAACAACTGTAGCCAGTCTGAATCAGTGTTTCAGGAGATTAAAGTAAAAGTTTAGGGACAGGACAGAAATTGAATTGTTAAATGGAGTGAAAGCTTTACAATCAATATTGAAAGTACTCAGCGCACAAATATATAATGTGTACTACTATTGAAAATTGTTATTCTGCCATTTGACATTTGATATCCTAGGCTGGATAGTGACCCGTTCATAGCAAACGGATGAACAACCTTGGGTGAGATTTTCCTGCCTTTGCACCTAGGTAGGTTTTTTGGATTGCTTAAATGCACCAAGAACCAGAATGTTAGGCAGAGAGGAGCACGTGACCATAATGGAATACAGTTGATTTTTTTTTATTGATTAAAGAGGACAGAAAATTGAAAAGGCTCCATTACAAACGTTCATTCCTCACTATCCATTTTTCCTGTACTTACTGTGCAAAAATTATCTCATAGCCTCACAAACAGGAAAATCTATCAATTGATGTCCTTGACCATCACTGTCCAGAGTCCTGCAGCACTACTTTTAATCTTCACACTTGGCATAAATCGATTCCTGTGGTAAAAGAGCAAAGCTAGCTATAGTACTTGAATGAGTGCATGCAAAAACCTTTAGTTTTGTGCTCCAAGTGGCAAAATGGGAGATAACATCATCTTCACTCCTCATTTATGCTGGTGAGTGAAGATGAGGGAAAACTTCATAGACCAGCAACAAAAAAGGGCAGAAAACCTCAAGTTAGATAATGCTATAAAATATTTAGATAACTTATTTGTAGAAATATATTGTAAATATATGGAAGGGAATTTGCAAGACACCTTAAGCCAGTTTCAGAGTGCTCAAAACCCCATTAGCTTCTTCATGATGTGACAAAACCCATACCATTTCATTGGATCATTCTCTGCTAACTCCCATTTAATACATTTACTTTGTATAATGCAGTAGTGAATAATTGTAGGCTACTTCACCAGGAGTTGAGCAAATATCTATATTTATATTTTTGGCATTTTATTCAGATTCTTAAACCACTTTTTGATTCTTGAAAAAATCCTAAGTCTGTGCAAACTGATGTAATATTTAAGAACTGTATGAGTAACATAATACCTTTACTATACCTGAAAACAGCTATAATAGCTGTCATCACATAATCGTTAGTTATATGGTAATCATTTCTGACTTCAATTATTCGGCATTGTAAAAGAAAGGATGGTATAATACATTTGACTACACATTTATTTATGCCATTACAAAAATGCAACAATACATTGTTTTGGTTGCTGCAGTTGGAGTGATAAATCTGGAAAATTGTGCTGCATTTTATTAAAATTATACTAGCATCCAGCTGATCTTAACAAAAAAAAATTTGACTTTTAGAGTTTGAGAGCGCACAGCTGGTTTAAATCAACTGATTGCATAACTAGTTTTGGCCACTGGCCAATTTAGGAAAATGCCTTTTTAGAATTGTTCATATTGACGCTGCATGTAAGTAAAAGTTTGGAAAATAATAAAGAAACAAAGTTAGAAAGGATTTGGGTACCATTACTGGTCACAATAATGAAGCTGAATATTTCCATTGAAGCTCTTGTCAAACTAATTACTAGGATGTCTTGAGGGGATTAGCCTGTGTCAAACCAATTTATTCAACCTTATGCAGGTTATTGAGACCCTCCTGGATTTATTGTACTTTACTACACTGTAGTCTCTGTGCTGGTAAGTGAATACTTCAAAATATACAGAGTGAACTCAAATGTGCCATTAACAAATGTGTAGACTTTTTGTACCTCAATAACACATGTTCTAGGATTTCCTGTGCACTCATTTTGACTAAAAATACCAAATGAAAGAAAGTACAGTAATCTTAAAGAGTATTGTCTTTCAGGTATACAGGTGGGCAGACCATTCCAGTGTCATCCTTCAGGGGCTAAATGAGCAGAGACAAAGGGGACTGTTCTGTGATATCGTGCTTGTGGCAGATGAACAGAAAGTGTCAGCGCACAGGAACCTGTTGGCTGTTTACAGTGACTATTTTAATTCTATGTTTACAATTGGAATGAGGGAAGCTTATCAAGAAGAAGTTGAGTTGGTTGGAGCCTCCTACATAGGCCTGAAAGCTGTGATTGACTTTCTGTATAGCAGTGAGCTCCCTTTAGATGGTGGAAATATTGACTATGTGCTGGAAACTGCACATCTTCTACAAATTTGGAAAGTGGTAGATTTTTGTTGTGAGTACCTGGAGAACGAAGTTAGTGAAGAAAACTACCTTTATCTTCAAGAACTGGCCTCGATTTATGACCTGGAGCGATTGGACTGTTATATTGACAGCTTTATTCTGCATGACTTTGGCACCCTTTCCTTTACTCCAGAATTTTTGCAGAACATCTCTGTGCAAAAACTTTGTCTTTATTTGGAGAGCAACAATGTACAACATGAATGTGAGCATGATTTGCTGCAGGCTGCACTGCAGTGGCTGACGCAGAGTCCCGAGAGAGTGCAGGATGCTCGCCTCGTTCTTAGAAACATCCATTTCCCACTTATACCTAAAAGTGATCTGTTATATCGAGTTAAACCAGCAGTGTGCTCCCTACTTCCCAAAGAAGCAAATTGTGAAATCTTTTTGGAAGAAGCAATATATTATCACAATAACATCGCAGAACAACCAGTACTTCAGAACAAACGTTCTGCCCTTCGCTCAGATATTGAAAGGCTATTATTTATTGGCGGGGAAGTGTCAGAACGTGGAGAAGAGCTGAGTGATGATATGTGCTTCTTTGATGCTGCAAAAGGGCAATGGTTTTCTGAAACAATGCTGCCCGCAAGACGGAGCCATCACTGTGTAACTGTGTTTGGAGGATTTATCTTTATGGCAGGCGGAAGCTCATCTCGTGACAATGGAGGTGACGCAGCTTCAAACATCCTTTATAGATATGATCCCAGATGTACTCAATGGTTCAAGGTAAATTTCTTTTCTATAACTTGACATCACTTCTATTCGAACATCAAAAATGAACCCATACACGAACATTTTGCAGCAATATTTCCAGGTCTCTTCCAGGTTTTCTGTTGTCATTATCTTTATGCTGTAGAGGGACAGTAACTTTCATGAACTGATAGTTATCATGTATGAAGCTGCCAGGAAAAGTTTTAAACAACGCTGTATAAATGGGTTCAAGAAACTGCTATAGATGTTTCTAGAGAAATAGAAAAAATATTATTCTAGAGCAATAAGAGAAATATTAGAGCATTTCATATAGGGTACAAGTTTGACCTGTAGATTCTCGATTGAACTTAAAATCCCATCATTCAAATGAACCCTAATCAAATTGAGTTTATTTAATGTAATATTTACACTTTCTTTTCTGCTCATTTGACATAATTGGGAGAAAGAGAGACTCAGTTGCTATAAGCATGCATTGATACTAGTTCGCTCTACAATAGCAGAACCAATTTAAGGAAGGTGTAATGCTAAAGGAGTCTGCTAGTAAATTCCAATAATTGAAATTATCTAGTGAACTCCTGTAATCCGTATTAAACGCAAACTGTCAGTAGATGAATAACCTTTTACCCACAAGTATGTGTGCCGGGGGTGCGTGCGCGTCATGGTGGAGGGGGGTCGGGGGGGCACGTGTGTCGGGTTAGGGCCTTATTCAAATTAGCCATTTAAATAGTGAATAGCATTTAAAAATTTCAATGGAATACTGTTTAAAAGTTATAAAATTGCATATGTTGTTTCTTAGATGCTCTAGGTTTGTTTTTCAGGTTGCTCCCATGAATCAGAGGCGAGTGGATTTTTACTTGGACACATTTGCAAACTTTCTGATAGCCGTTGGAGGAAGGAATGAAAATGGTGCTTTATCCTCTGTTGAAATCTATGACCCCAATAATGATTCCTGGTCCTATGTTGCTGGCCTACCAAGGTACTGCAGTACTTTTTCATATAGTTAGTCTTGCATGATTCTATGGATTTCTTGCATGTATTTACTGCAGAGTCTGCAATGAATCATTCATGATATCTTAAATATATAAATTGGCTTTCATCAGTGAATTTTTAAAATACACTAAGCTGCTGTTGTACAAAAGTTTATTTAATGCAGAAAACATCTTGAGATCTCAAAGATTACCGGAAAGAAATAAAGGAACAGGCACCAAGTCATGGTTTCAATTAGGAGAGATGACGGCTAACTTGGTTGACAAAGTTTAACGTCAGGGTTTGTGATGGAGGTGTTAAGGCAGGCTAGGATTTAAGCAGATATCATTTAAAATTTTCAGTGCATAGAAAATGAGTTCTAATTGTTTCCAGTTGTGATGCATATTGCAATACATGGCTCAGGTAAGGCATTTTAATGCCTTTCTTTGGCAGAATAATACAAGAAAAGGGTACAAGCATACATCAGAATAACAAAGAGTTTGAAATAAAGGTGCTGCAATATATTCAGCAGTTTAAATAAAGTTGGTTTTTTTATACGTTTTAATCCAAATGAGACAGACAAGTTTTGAGTCATGGGTTAGAATGAGATAAAGTAAGAAACAGTGTGGCAAACATTAATTTTAACACAGATTAGGACACTGAAAATAGCATTTTCAGCACTATCCCGTTGCTATGAGCTTGATGCTATATATATACCTGTACTGTGTGTACAATACATTGCCTATTTTGCACACAAACTCTTAAAATATGTTGAAGTGTCTTATCCATTCCATATTTTCGGCAGAATCTAATGCCATGCACCACTAAACAAATTATCATAACAACCCTCTATTATCTAGATTTCTCTCTTGACAACTCGTCAATGGTCACAAACTCTTGCCTCCTCACAGTATGATGGCTGAATTATTCCATCCTGATTTCCTTCATGCCCTGCCTTGGGGTTTTGAAATACTTACTCTTCAGTTGTTTGAAGATGCAGTTTAATGAAGTGTAACCAACAACTATCATCTCTGATCTTTGATTCCACCCCTTGTCCTTTTTTTTTGTCGCTTTTTTTGCCTTTGCTATCTCCTTTCGCCTCAAAAGGTTCTTCCACATCTCTTCCATTGCTAAAGCTGTCTTCAAGAAGCTTGGTTTCTTTTTCATGGTTTCAACTTTTTGTTAACTGGAACAAAAAAAAGTTGGGCGGTGTGGGAGAAGGATAGCATTATTGGTTAAAGGATCAATTACAGCTGTGAGGAGAGATGATATACTAAGTGAGGCATCAAATGAGGCCAGAAACAGAAAATGCTTGAAAAACTCTGCAGGCCTATCAGCATTTTAGTCATACGGACTCGAAACGTTAACTGTTTCTCTCTCCACAGATGCTGTTAGACCTGAATTTTTCAAGCATTTTCTGTGTTTGTTTCAGATTTTCCGCATCCGTTGTATTTTGCTTTTGTCAAATGAGGCCATATGGGTTGAGCTCAGAAAAAAATAAGGGCCAGCCACACTGCTAGGAGTGTACCCCAAATAGTGGAAGAGAGTTAGAAGAGCAAATATGTAGGCAAACCTGAGTGCAAAAACAATAGGGCCGGAATAGTTGGGGACTTCAATGACCCAAATATCAATTGGGATACGAACATTGTGAAAAGCACAGTAGGTGCAAAACTCCTGGACTGTACTCAAGAGAACTTTTTTTAGCTGGCATGTAACAAGCCCAACGAGAGGGGGTGCAATTCTAGATTCAGTCTTAGGAAATGAAGCTGGGCAAGTGGCTGAAGTAGCAGTGGGGGACCATTTTGGAGATTTTCATCATAATACAATTAGATTTAGCATCATTATGGAAAAGGACAAAGATAGAACAGGAGTGAAAGTTCTAAATTGGGGGAAGACAAATTTTACGAAGCTTCGAGGTGAGCTGGCGAGGATGGACTGGATACAGCTATTAGAAGGGAAAACTGTGTCAAATCAGTGGGAGGCACTCAAAAGTGAGATTCTATGGGCACAGTGTAGACATGTCCCCACAAAAAAAGGGTGGTATTGCTTAATCTAGAGCCTCCTGGTTATCCAGAAGCATACAGGCCAAGATAAAGCAGAAAAAGAAAGCATATGACAGTCACAAAAGGCATAATACTATAACAAGCCTAGAGGAGTATAGAAAGTACAGAAGTGAAGTAAAAATGGAAATTAGGAAAGGAAAGAGAGGATATGAAAAAATATTGGTGAATAAAATCAAAGAAAACCCAGAGGTGTTTTACCAGTACATTAAGAGCAAGAGAATAATGAGGATAGGGTAGGGCCTATTAAAGATGTACTTGGTAACTTGTGCGTTGATGCTGAAGATGTGGGCAGGGTTCTCAATGAGCACTTCCTCTCTGCCTTCACTAAGGAGAGGGATGATGCAGACATTCTAGTTAATGAGGAAGAGTGTGAAACATTAGATACAATAAGCATAGTGAGAGAGGAAGTACTGGAGCGACTGACATCTTTGAAGGTGGATAAGTCATCAGGGCTGGTTGGATTGTGTCTCAGGCTTTAAAGGAAGTCAGGGAGGAAATAGCAGATGTTCTGAGGATTATTTTCCAATCCTCACTAGATACTAGGTACCAGAGGATTGGAGGTCTGAAAATTTTGCACCATTATTTAAAAAGGGTTCAAGGGATAGGGCAGAAAATTTTAGACCGGTCAGTCTGAGTTCAGTGGTGGACAAGTTATTGGAATCAATTCTGAGAGACAGGATAAACTGTCACCTAGAAAAGCACAGGTTGATCAAGGACAGTCAGCATGATTTTATTAGGGGAAGATCGTGTCTTATTAACTTAATAGAATTTTTTGAGGCAGTAACAAGGACGATTGATGAGGGTAGTGCAGTTGATGTGGCCTACATGGATATTAGTAAGGCATTTGACAATGTCCCACATGGCAGACTGGTCAGGAAAGTGAGATCCCATGGGATACAGGGAAAGGTGGCAAGTTGGATTCAGAATTGGCTCAGCAGCAGAAAACAAAGGATAATGGTGATAATGGTCGATGGATGTTTTTGCGAATGGAAAATGGTTTCCAGTCGTGTTTCACAGGGCTCAGTGTTGGGGCCCTTACTGTTTGTTGTATATATTAATGATTTGGGCATAACTATGGGAGGTATGATTGGAAAATTTGCAGATGGCACAAAAATTGGCCATGTAGTTGATAGTGAAGAGGATAGCTCTTGTCTCCAGAATGATATGAGTGGGCAAAAAAGTGGCAAATCACATTCAATCTGGAAAAGTGAGAGGTAATGCATTTAGGTAGGGCAAACAAAGCAAGGGAATACTCAATAAATGGGAGGATATTGAGAGGGGTTGTGGAAGTGAGAGACCTTGGAGGTCCCTGAAGATGGCAGGGCAGGTGGATAAGGTGGTAAAGAAAGCATATGGAATGCTTTCCTTTATTGGACGAGGTAATTAATACAAAAGCAGGGATGTAATGATGGAACTGTATAAAATGTTGGTTAGGCCATAGCTGGAATTTTGTGTACGGTTCTGGTCACCATGTTACAGGGAGGGCAGAATTGCTCTGGAGAGAGTACAGAGAAGATTTACAAGAATGCTGCCAGGACTTGAAAACTGCAGCTATGAGGAAAGATTGGATAGGCTCGGGTTGTTTTCCTTGGAACAGAGGAGGCTGGGGAGGGTGACTGAATTGAGGTGTACAAAATGAGGGGCCGAGGTAGGGTAGACAGCAGAGACCTGTTTTCCCTAGGGCTCAATTACCAGCGGGCATAGATTTAAGGTGATTGGTAGTAGAATTAGAGGGAACATGAAAAGGTTTTTCACCCAGAAGGTGGTGGGTATCTGGAATTCACTGCCTAAATCAGTGGTTGAGGCTGAAACGCTCAACTCATTTAAAAAGTACTTGGGTCTGCATCGGTAGCACCGTAACCTGCAAGGCTATGGACCAGATGCTGGAAAGTGGGATTAAAATGAGCAGCTAGTTTTTTTTCATCATTTTACTGGCCAGCACAAACATGATGGGCTGAATGGCGCCTCTCTGTGCCATATCTTGTCTATGGATAGGACTGTTATTTTCCTGGACTGTCTCATCTTATGCCTCCAGTTGTTCACTTTCGGTGCTTGTTCTCCATTGGCCCAATAATCATGCTCCTGTGATCTTTCCTTCTACTCCATTTAATGTATAAATAAGCTCTTCACCCTCCTATCCTACTTTGTTAAAATTAACGTTTGTCACACTGTTTTCTACTTTACCTCATTTTAACCCATGACTCAACTTGTCTCTCTCATTTGGATTATTATAATATAAAAAGCTATTTTGTTTGAATTGTTGAATATAATGCAGCACCTTTATTTCAAACTCTACTGTTATTCTGGCCGCATCTGATGTACGCTTGTACCCTTGTATCATTCTGTCATGGATTCTATGTCTGGATAAGGAATAGTTTGCCATGTACAGCGCATTCGAATGAAGTAAGCTTTTCATGAAAAACAATGGAATGTTTCTTCAAATCTTAAATCCTTGAATTTATTATCACCTCCCAAGTCCATTCCACGTTCCAGCAACCTCCCTAATCAGGTTTTCAGCCACTGCAGCAGCATTGAAACAGCCCTAATCAAAGTCACAATTGACATTCTCTCATACTATGACCATGTGTACAATCTTACCTTCTTGACCTTTGATATGGTAGACCATACTGTCGTCCTCAAGCGCCTCTCCTCCGGTTGAGTGGGATTACCCTCACTTCATTCTACTCTTAACCAGTCGTTGTCAGAGAATTTCCTACTATGGCTTCTCTTCCTGCTTCTGTACTGTTACTTATGGAGTCCCCTTTGGATCTATCCTTGGCCCCTTCCTATTTCTCATCTACATGTTTCCCTTCAGCAGTGTCATCTGAAAAGGTATCAGGTTCCATTTTTATGTTGATGACACAGCTCCACATAACCATTATCTCTCTTGGCCCCTCCGTTGCCCCTCTATTGTCAGACTGCTCATCTGTCATCCAGAATCATCTCCTTTTAAGAAACTTCTTAAACCTCTTTGTCCAAACTCTTAGTTACTTTCTCTGACTGTGTCACTGCAAACATTCCTATGTTATGCTTTGGGATGTTTCACTGTGTTGGAAACACTATATGAATGCAAATTACAACAAACGTAGCCTTTGAATAAAAAAGCTTTTATAAATGAAAATGCAATTTAGAAAGTAGCCCAGTGATTTATCACATCATTAGAAACACTTTCCTCCTTTATCTATTCTATGCAATGTAGTTATTATGACTGTTTCATTAACGAGATCCTTGCCCCTTTCTTTCATAGGTTCACGTATGGCCATGCTGGTTCAATATATAAAGAATTAGTGTACATCTCAGGAGGTCACGACTACCAAATCGGACCCTACAGAAAGAATCTTCTTTGCTATGACTATAGAACTGATGTTTGGGAAGAAAAAAGACCAATGTTAACTGCTCGAGGATGGCACTGCATGTGCACACTACAGGACCATATCTATGCTATAGGTGGCAGTGATGATCACATTGAGTCTATGGAGAGATTTGATATTTTAAGCGTGGAATGTTACAGCCCACAGTATAACCAATGGACCCGAATTTCCCCTCTCTTGCAGGCTAACAGTGAGTCAGGGGTAGCAGTTCTGAATGGAAAAATTTACATTCTTGGTGGCTACAGCTGGGAAAATACAGTGTTTTCAAAATCTGTACAGATATATAACAGAGTTGAGAATAAGTGGCACCGTGGCCCAGACCTCCCAAAATTAATTGCAGGAGTGTCAGCCTGTAGTTGTGTGTTAAAGCCTCGATCTCCAGAGAAGAAGCTGAAGACTAAACATCAGGACTGCAGTAGTTAATAACCAGTACAAAAAGGCATAACCTCAGGATGTCTATTAGTTTAATTTTAGTTATGATATAGAAAAAGCATGTAGCAACCCTCACTACTGTTAGGTTTCTGCCATTTGACAATATTTTTTTAAAACAGCCACCTATTCTATTTATTCACAGTAACAGCTATGTAATGCTGTGTTCATGCACAATACTTTGCCATCAATGGCATTATAGAGGCCAAAATCGTTGAGTGATCCTGAAATGTGAAAATTGTTTTTTATTACAAAACTATCCTAAGGGGGTTGGAGATAGAATTTTTTTTCCATTCAGCCAAAGTTAACTTTATGGCATTAATTATAAGCCTATTTGGGGAAATATAGTTCATTTGAAAAGATCCATTCGGTCTTAAATTTTGTTCATGTAATTGAGTGCATGACACACCCACATGGGCTTCCGAGCAGTCTGGCCCTATTTTACATATTTAATATCTACCAGACCTGATGTGACCAAATTTGTTGGTTTTGCTAAGATATTGGGCGTTTGTTGGAATGGCCAAGTTATAAGGTAAGCAGTGTTAAAATCAATGAATGACTTGAAAGAATGATGTTACAAGTTTAATACAGTATGATAGTCTAATATCTGGCAATCAAAATAACAAGCTTGGTTCCTAATGTAGCAGTTAGCTATTTTACAGATCAGTAAGTTCAATAATAAAATAGAATAAGTTCATAATTTTAAAGTAATTCATTTGGCGATATCAACTGCCTTGTTGCAGTGCTTTGTTTACATAATCACCAAAAAGACAAGTCCTAAACTATAATGAAGTATGTTTGTTTCTTCCTTTCCTCCATTTTTTGTTTTGTCCTACATCCTTTCCAATGTTGTATTTCAGTAGGAGCTGCAGAAACTCTAGTGCTTCCCTGGCACTGCTAAAATCAAAAACTCCCTATGTTCATGGCTGAAGTTACATCACTGAAGTATTATTGCTCTGCAGATCATGTTTAAATATTTTTTTAAATGCCCTTTGCTATGAGAGTCAATATTATTTCAAAAATACATATTTAAGAATAGTTAATTTCTTGATCCTTGCACATTCTTTTAAAGCCAAATATGTATTTTTCCTCATGAGACATTGTAAAATATTTGAGAAATGCTTACCATTTTTCAGAACACATTCTAACCGTGTTCAAGCACAAAAGCCTGGAGTCTAAATATAAGGTCAGAAGTTTCCTTTTGTGTTTTTAAAATATAAAGCACATTTGTTTTAAGATTTTTGTAACTAAGCTGAAAAATTATGAAATATAGCAATAATATACACGTGTAAGGCTTTTAGATTTCTAAGAATTTTTAGATTTTTAACAATTTACAACTCAGCATGTGTTTGAAAATGCAAGTGCTGCAGCTTCACTTTCAGTGTACCTTTTTAACAGACTTGTATTTAAAATCTATAAACCCTTGACAACTATTTGTATTCCTGCATCTGCCCATTAACCACACACCCCCCCCCCCCAAAAAAAAAACAGTAATTCAAAAGGAATGATTGCAACAAGATTATTAGTAACGGAAGTAGACTTTTATATGTCACCATAGTTACTGATTTTACTATTAAAAGTATACTAGGTTTGACTTTTTGAGGAAGGTGCCATTTTCTTTATATTAAAATGGCTTTTTAAAAAAAAAGCTAAGCACATTCACTGCATTCATTGAGCAAAGTGGGTGTAGAGGACCCAGAGCTACATTTGCAAAGGCTCTCTATTACATGTATGATTTCTTGTGCAGTACTTTGCTCATTTTATCTCACTCATACCTATCTTTTCACATACCTATCTTTTGGAGGAACACACGAACTGATGAGAACTATCTGCTTTGGGGTGGGATTCTTCACATTTCTTTGTTAATTTGCATGTTTTTTAAAAGGCACCAAATAGAAAGGCTTTCACATTTTGATTTTGTTTTAAATAAACTCTTTTCCAGGGAAAATTTAACCTTTGGCAAAGACAAAGTACGCGTAGCTCCAAACACCAGTAGAAGTTCAAGATGGAAAAGGTGATAGTGGTGAATTATATCTCTCTCAAAGTAACCGTAGCACTGATGTTTAAGATGCAGGAAATACTCAGCAGGTCTGGCAGCATCTGTGGAGAGAGAAAAGCAGTTAATGTCTCAGGTTGATTACCTATTACCGGAACTGAGACAAGGAGGTCGGGCAAAGAGTTAACTTCAGGGAGGAGTTATGAGACATGCTAAAAGTGCACTTTGCAAAGAACAGATTCAGGGTAAATAGATTTAGAAATGTGTTAAAAGAAATCTTTGTGGGAAGTTGGCTGGGCAGGTTATAGGACCAATAGTTTACTCATGCCAGAAGTTGTTATTAAGTTATCAGAAACTTCAGTTACTTGCTAGGAGTTTATGGCTGAATTCCATTCATCTTCGTGTTGGTCTGCAAGTATAAACGATACCTACTGCCAATTCACACTCTCCTAATGCTGTTTGCAAGTCTCGACTGCTTGACAAGAACCAAATTAGTTGCAGTTGGCTACAAGTGTGTAGAAAATTAAGAGTCATTGTTATTATTTACTATGTGGTAATGTACTTCCATCTGAATTATAATTGGAAATGGGGAACAGGTTCCTGCAGTTTTCAATTTAATAGTTACAGAAGCTTTTGCATCTTGGGACATTTACACCTGAAAGCTACAGGTACCTACACCATTCTATATTTCAAAAACAGTAAAGTTCAATAATATGATAGAGTAGACATGCCAATTATTGTGTTTATCTTAAGTAAAGTAATTGTTCTGCAGTGCTGGTACCATAAATTGTAAATATCATATGTATATGTGAGTAGAGCAACTGTATATAATGAAAACAATATACATATTACTCTTATGTTTGGTACTGCCAACTGAAATGTACAGTGTTCCCTTGTACAAAATAGCACCTATTTATTTTGATAGTAAACTGCCTCTTGGGGGTTTTATTTACCTAAAATGAGCATGCTTGCATGTGCTGTGTTTTAAGTGAGTTTTTGTTTTTGGAGAAATGTTTTTAATATATACACATTGAGGAAGTTAATGGTGTTTAAAAACAGTTTGCTTTTTAAACAAAGATGTTATAAGGTGTAAAACAGTTGAACTTAAATTATGTGGTGAATGTCAGTGTTTTCTGTAATTGTGGATTTATCCTCTTTCTGTTGTGATGTTAACAGCTGAATCACATGTACAGCTTCTGAAATTAAATGCTCTTCGCAAACTGCTTGAGTATTGGTACTGTAAAATTGCGATTATACCATTTTACATTGGCATTTTGGAATTTTCGAATGCATACAATCTGCAACCTTTTCATTTCGGTGTTAATTATGCAGCTGGATATTATATGCTAGAACCCAGCTGGTCACCAAGAGCCTACACTTGCTGAATATTTGACCCCTCAAATTTGTATAGGTACAGATACCTACTGACCTTGCACTATTTTTTGATAGGCATAAAATTGCTGAAATATTTACCAGCATAACAAAATGTACACTGCAGAGGACTCTTATTTACCTGAAGTTCTACAATGATGATGACAAACCTGTTGTTAACTAATTTACTTGGTTATATAATAGGATTGTTCAGTTTCCTGTTTAGCCATCAAGACCCTAAAAACTGGCAAATTTTGGAAACCAGTCTTGTAAAATTGTTCTGGAGAACGGTTGCTTTTGAATGACTAGTTTTCTCCCATGGAGTTGACACATGCGGGTAGACTTGCTGATAAAATTGCCAAATTCTGTTTGTGACAGATGTTTTCGGGTTTTCTGGCCTTGTGCACATCAGATATTGAGAAATTCCAGCATTAATACCAAAGAGGTATTTGACACATTTTAATTTTTCCATGTAACATTATGCCAATCGAGAAAGAAATGTTATTGGAGTACATTTTTAACTCGTTGCCTGGGTGTTAAATTGGTGCTGCAGAACAGCTGATCTTTGGAGGAATTGTCTAATTCTCATTGATTTCCTGGAAATGAAAATCTGCCTGTTTCTATAATGGATGGCTGATTCACATCACCTGTTTAACACTGAGGCAGCAAGTTTCATTATAGGTCATGTAAGGACAGTTAATGTTAAACTGCAGCCACTCATTGTGATTGTTTAAAATCCTTTGTTCTCATTTATTGGAATGTAAATAGATCCTGCTACAGGTTCCTATTTTTCTAGTTCTACATTTTTTCCCTATTTCCCTCCTTTACTTTTTTTTAATTTTTCAATTGTTAAAAATACTACTTTGTAGAACTGGATTTGACTTGACTAAAACCATTAATAAACTCAGTTGTTCACTTAAAATTCTTTTACTTTGTTAATGATTACCTGTTGCAGACATTTATATACAAATTATTCATAAAATATCTAGGCATTCATTCTGTCTTTGAATGTAAGTATAACAATAGGAACATTACAACAAAAGGGGGTTGGTTACTAGCAATGTAGAAAGTAACTTGTGTTGGTTTTAAAATGCTGAGTTTGGAATTTGCCAGAAGCAGTTCATGGGGCAGATTGATGACACAATACATGTGGTCACTGAAAATCCTAGCAAAAGGGATTAGTTTGTTACTTTGCATTTGTCTCCCTACTGACTGGTCTGCTTCTCACTAATCTTTCAAACAGCCTTAAAACAGTAAAGAGTGATCAAACCTGCTACTCTGCCTGAATGCACAAGAAATGTTTGTATTTTAGAGAGGCAGGTTCTTTACCATCAGTACTTTTCCAAGATTCTGATGTATTTTACTTTTTATGATGCAACTTATTCACTTACAAAAGGACATTTTTTTGCTCTTAATAAAATGTGAAATTTTGCTGACATTCCCAGACATGTGAAAGAACTTGCACTTCCATCGCATTTTTTAACAACCTCAGAATGTTGAGTCGTACAGACTCAAAACGTTAACTCTGTTTTTCTCTCCACAGATACTGTTAGACCTGCTGAGTTTTTCCAGCATTTTTTGGTTCTGTTTCAGATTTCCAGCATCCTCAGTATTTTGCTTTTATCCGGATGTCCTAAGTGCTTTACAGCCAATGAAGTACTTTTTAAGTGTAATCACTTGTAATGTAGGAAAAGCAGCAGTCAATTTACCCACAGTAAGAGCCCTACAGCAATCTGATAATGTAATATACTTTTTAGACAAGTATTGTAAGGTCACATGATCTTAATATCCAATAGCAGAGTAGCGCAGGCTACCTTAGTGTCTTGATTTAGTCACTGATGAGCAAAGAGAGTTTTATGTTGTGAGCACAAATGTAGGTGCTGAGTTTAGTTTGTAAATAAACAACATGTCTATTCTAACAACGATCTCCTGATGGTGAAAGGAACAATATATACGTAAAATCTTTCTGAACAAAGTACACAATTTTAAAATGAAACTGCTGAGCCAATTTAGGAACGATACTGCCAGGAATGAAGACAGACTGAACATTTTTCCCTCTTCACATAATTTGGTTTTTTTTTTGGTAGTGTTATGCAGATTCTTGGGGTGGAATTTTCCCAAATTTGCACTAAGGAAAATGCCGTTCCACCTCTCGACTGCGATGCCAGGTTTTCACGCCGTCTTATCCCAAACCCGCCACGTTACTTATGCATTCCGGGGAAACACGCTGTTTCCATGGCAGGCAGGCTGTCATTCGCCCGTCTGCCATCAACCCACTGTTGCATCAGACCGGCCGCCATGTTTAAAAGGCAGCCACCAGCTCACCGCTGCTGCCCAGGAGACATGGCCAGCAAAGAAAAAAAGACCCCAGTCTCGAGCTTTAACGACGGGTCCCTTGAGTAATTGCTGGATGCCGTGGAGGCCCACTGGGATGTCCTGAATCCTTGCTCTGGCCACAGGATGGGCAGCAACGTGACCAATCCAGCTTGGGAGGCGGTGGCAACAGTGGTCAGCGCCAACACCCTTCAGAAGAGAACAGCCACCCAGTGCCGCAACAGGATGAATGATCTCCATTCCACCAACGTAAGTCACTTTTCTCATCACTCTCAACTCTCAGACACTCAAACCCAGAACACAGCCACAGGGCCCTCACTCTCTGCCAGTTCAAGGGACATCGCCATTCACACACTCAAACTCACCGTCATTGTCCTCATCCCGTCCATGAGACAACTCCCCACCCGCATAGGCCAGGCATACTTATCATTTGGCCTGGCAGGCGTCCTGCTTACACTTTCACCATCTCTATCCATGCAGGTCAAGCTGGCACCCAACAAGAAATAGAGGTCACAGACTGGTGGTGGAATGCCTGAAATCAAGGTCCTCACGGACTTTGAAAACAGAGCCATCCAGCTGGCCTGCCCGATCTGGACTGGTCCTGTGCTGACAGTGTGGTTAGCGCTGCTCTACCAAGTGAGTGATGTGTCCTCTTTCACAGGCCATTGTCATGCACTAATTATCTCTCCTTGCTTTCGCAGGGATATCTGTCAAACAGCCGACAGAGTCCATGATCCAGGGCCTCCAATCAAGCCCCAAAGAAACCTCTGAAGAGGAAGCTGGAGGCACCATCCCTAAGTCCCGTCACAGCGCTCACCCACACCCTCCACCAGTGCAGAGATGCACACCTCGGTGGGACCTAGCTTTAGAGTATCTGGTGAGCACATCACAATGTCTGATCCGCTGCAGGCACCAGCAGGGTCTTCTCAGGTCCCTGACGCCCAGAGGACTGCTGGAGGCCAGAAATTTGCTGAGTCCGAGTCACATGACAAGCTTCTGGACTCAGTCATGTCATAGTTACTGGAGCTACAAAGACAAACTTGGGAATATCAGGAAGGGTGTCTGCTGCCCTCATTGCAAAGCACGATGGAGGAGTCCATTCACCTTCAGTCTGAGGTGATAGTGCCGGCATGCCAAAGCACCGAGGTCAACACTGGTAGGATGGCGGCTGCCATGGAGATCTTGGCCCAGGCACTTCTGCGCTGGCTCAAATCCATCACTGACCTCCAACAGTGTGTACGCGAGAGGGGTGACGGGCAGCTCAATCTCACTCCAGCTACCCCTGCTCCTCAAGGAGTCAGCCTGCAGCCTCTGGGCACCCATAGGGAGGAGGATCCGCAGGTGCATACTCCGGGCCCATGCCATTCAGATGACTCTGTCTGGCCCATCCGACTCCTGCCTTCCTGTGACCTCAGCAGCTCTAGCTCCACTGGCCGAGGAGAGTGCCATTGCCACACAGCAGGACCCTGAAAGCAGGCCAGGGCGCTCCAAGTCTTGACCTTCCAGAGGACTCCTGCCAAAGTCATAGACGAGGCGTTGCAGTCAGCAAGCTGCCTCCACCTCCGCTGTGGATGTCCGGGGAGCACCAAAACATAGCGGCAGGGTTAGGAGAGTTGAGGAGAATTAGTTGCACAACCTGTGCATGGGTGTTAATCACTTGTACATACTGTTCACTATTGTCAATAAACTCCCAAGAATGTCTCCCTGCTTGTGGCTCCTTGTTCTGATGAGCAGTGTTCTTGTCACTCGGATGTGAAACCTTTCTGCATAAGATAAAGGCAGGTGTCTCAGTCCAGGGCCTCTTCCCTGTGCTCTGTGCAGCCTTCAGACCACAGTGATGGTCCAGCCTCACACTCCCTGGAAACATTACTGATGCCTGCACATTGGCGGTGCTTGTCATTGTTGCCCGAATGTAGCGGGCAGGCGTCACATAGTGTTCTCATTCACCCTATGATCTCAGAACCTTTTAAAGTGGGACTGGCCCCCATCTCTTCAGCATCTGTGAGCACTGATGCTGTGCTCCACTTCCTGAAGGGCTCAGACGCTGAAGGCAGACAAAGCATCAGATGCTTCTAAAGTTTCATGGCTGCGTCTCTGATCACAGAGCGCAAGTGAGCTGCCCTCGGCCAGGCAGAAGTCAGACATTCTCAGAGGCTATGTGAAAACTTATGGAGTGTCCTCACTGCAGGTCGTCATCATCCTCCTGCAATCGAGCAATTGTGCATCTCCATGACGGGAGCATTCTCAGAGGATATTCGCACTGCCATAAACCAGACTGGAGTCAAATGTTCACAAATGTGATGAAGATCTATGGGGTCACCTCACTGCATGGTTGTCTCCATTCTCCACCTAGCAGCTATGAGGGCCTACTGAGCGCGCCTGACTTACCTAGCCAGTGCGAGGGCCTCATCCCTGTCATCGTTGCCTCTAAGGCCTTCCGCACCCTCATCCCCATCGACATCCTCCTCATCGGAGGAGACATGCAGCTCCTGCATCTCCTCAGCCAGCTCATCTCCCCATTGGAGTGCCAGGTTGTAAAGGGCGCAGCAGACAACAATGATGCATGACACCCTCTGCAGACTATATTACAGGGCTCCACCAGACCAGTCCAGGCACCAGAACCACATCTTTAGCATCCCGATGGTCTGCTCCATCAAGTTGCAAGCTGCAGCATGAGCCTCATTATACTGGTACCACACAGGTGCCATCAGCCTTGGCTTCTGCGGGTAGCCCTTGTCCCCAAGGAGGCATCCCTGCAGCTTCTGTTGATCCTGGTAGCTGTGACCGACTGAAGATGTAGGTGTCGTGCACACTCCCTGGAAATCGTGCACACACCTGGAGGATGGGTTTCTGGTGGTCGCATACAAGCTGCACATTCAGTGAGGGGAATCCTTTGCAGTTGATGTATTCCACCGTGTATAATGACAGACACCTGAGCGCCGCATGGGTGCAGTCAATTGCACCCCGCATCATGGATGAATTTTTGGGTGGAGGCTTGTGGTATTCCACAGAGGTCACCTGTGAAGCCCTGAAAGGAGCCACTGACTTAGAAATTGAGCCCCGCAGTCACTCTCAGCCACTGGCAGTGGGTGCCCTCCATGCCACCCGGTGCCAAGTCCTGCAGTAAGGAGCAAATGTGAGCAACCAGGTCCCTAGACATGCGCAGTCATCAGCAACACTGGTTCTTGGTCATCTGCGGGAATGATGGGGTGTCTATAGACCCTGGGTGTTGCTGTCGCTCCTGGGCAGCATGTGCGGAAGCCCCAGCAGCCCCTTCTTTCCAAGGTTGCTGCTCCTGCCTTTGCGCGGCCAGGAGCCTCATTCGCTCTCTCCTCCATCTTCTTCGCTCTCTGTAGGTCATCAGGCATAAAACTGGGTCACCAGGCTCCATTCTCCTAATGTGATCCTGCGGCATGAAAGAGGGAGAGAGAAAGAGATGTGGTTATCATGGCTGTACTTAGCACCTTTCCTGGCCCTCTGTGACAGTCCCTTAATGCTTCCCGGAGGGTGCTGATCACCCCTCAGAGATGGCGACAGATGAGTGCGCTGCATGGCTGCCCTGTCAACCTGCGTCATGGAGGAGACTGCTCCTAACTGGGATGCTGAGATTGCAAGGGGCTGTGAGCACCTCCAGCAGTGACTGTTGCATGGCCAGCATTGGCGAGGAGACTGTACAACGTGTGCAGTTCAACTGCACTGCAGCCTAGTAAAGTGGTCATGGACTCGCAGCCTGTGGGTTGGGGGTTGGGGGGGGGGTGGGGGGGTGGGGTGGCGGTGGTGGGCTAAGGTATGGAGCGCTTTGTGGCCCTTTTGGTACCTCCACGTTGCTTGTGTGGGCAGGCATTCTAGGAGCCTGACCCCAATCATATCACTGTGGCTGTGCCTGAACTGTCTCAGTTGCAGAGGAATGGTCAGTTTATACAGGTGTCCCTAATGCGTGGCCACTTCCCTCGCTTACCATGCCCCCCAGCTCAATTTCTTGTGCGCAGGATCCAACGCCTGGGCAGCAGTCCTCCCCCCCTCCCACACCCCCTGCCCCCCCCACAGACAATAGTCACCTCCAAGGCTGGGCAGTTGTTGCCCCTGGACAGTTGCC
The DNA here is from genome assembly GCF_017639515.1 of Carcharodon carcharias. Taxonomy (NCBI): domain Eukaryota; kingdom Metazoa; phylum Chordata; class Chondrichthyes; order Lamniformes; family Lamnidae; genus Carcharodon; species Carcharodon carcharias. The sequence continues at coordinate 169,781,695 of NC_054473.1, forward strand.
CCAAAGTGAAGGCCGCCAAGTGCACATTACCTGTGTGCTGTTGTGAAACATGTCGATGTGCTTTCCCGCTAATGTGGACGAACAATCCGGCGGGGTCCAAGGGCCTGCCAGGATGACCTTTTAATGATATGCTGATGTATTGCAACGAGCTCCCTGACGGGCGGGAAATGCAGCCTGCCGTTGGTGGGCTGAGCGGGCGATCGCGACCTGCCTTCCCGTCGCTATGAAACAGATCGTGCCATATTGTCTCCGCACGCCACCAATCACGCCCGTCGCCAGCAGGCATGGAAAATTCTGCCCACGGAAATGTTGCAACCCTAACGAGCTAAACCTTATTTCAAGTTAATAGCTCCTCCTTTTATTATATTCCATAAAATGCTACAGCTTTCTGTTTCACTTCACTGAGGCTCTCTGACATTTAAGGAAAAAAATTTGCATTTTTTTCTTTTATGACCCACCCCAGGTGAGGTTCCTGGTTTATCCCAGGTATAGAGGGATTTCCTTACGAGGAGAGGTTGAGTAGGCTGGGCCTGTACTCATTGGAATTTAGAAGAATGAGACACGATCTTCTTGAAACATAAGATTCTTAGGGGTCTTGATAGAGTAGATGCTGAAAGGTTGTTTCCCCTTGTGGGTGAGTCTAGGACCAGAGGGCATAACCTCAGAGTAATAGGTCGCCCATTTAAGACAGAGATGAGGAGGACTTTCTTCTCTGAGGGTAGTGAATCTATAGAATTCTTTACCACAGAGGGCTATAGAGACTGGGTCATTAAGTATGTTCAAGGCTGAGAGAGACAGATTTTTAATCAGTAAGGGAATCAAAGGTTATGGGGAAAAGGCAGGAAGTGGAGTTGAAGATTATCAGATCAGCCATAATCTCATTGAATGGTGGAGCAGACTCGATGGGCCGAATGGCCTATTTCTCCTAAGACTTATGGTCAAAGGTGTTGATCCAGGCGAGACCCCTCAATTTGTCACCATCTGTCTGGGACACCCCCAAATTGTTATGCCCCAAATGAGGAGGGATGAACTGGCTTTCTGCCTTTATTCAGCCCATCCCTCGCCCCGATTCTTGGTCGCAACAAGATTTAATGACTTAATCTAAAACTATACCCTGCACAGATACCTTTTTCCCCAGACCCAATCATTCTGGTTTTGAAGGAGCCAATTTTGTCAGACTTCCTTGAGTTAAAGGTAAGAGTAATTTTATTAATTACTAAAAGCAAGAAAGGATAAAATTCATGCATGTCTGGTCATACAGGTTAAAAGTAAGAATTTAGCTTCAAGTAAGTGAATATATATGAGAGGGGGAGAGAGGGGGAGAGATTGGGATACCTGAAAAATGGCAATTTGTAGTGGTACTGTGTGTGGCTGTTACTTCTGAGTCAAACTTCCAGCACTTGCTCTTTCTCAGAACACCCACCAACAGACAGACACCGGGGCAGCTTTACCGCTCACCTTCTTTGTATATTCCAAGTGGGAAGCGAACTCACAAATCTGTATGGGCAGCACTCACAGGATTTCTTGATGAGATGGTGCTCATCTCCATTGTCTCTACCAAAGGGAGCAGTTAGTTTCTGGATGTCTTTAGAAGTACCTTGTATAGAAACAGGGTGAAGTTTTACTATTTCTTAGGGACTCACCCTGCAACATTCCAACCAATGGCTTATGTGCATTTTAAAAACTCAGGTCTTATTTTTTAAAGTCCAGTATTTCTGGATGCAATTCAATGTTTTCCCTTCATTATCATGACGCTTTACAGCACCATGGCAGAGATCTCATAGTGCTGTTAACAAATTTGAGAGCAGGCAGTTTGCTCAACCCATTCTGTTACAGTCTACTCCAGGAGGAAAGGATTGGTCTGAATATTAAGTATTGGAGAGGCGTACTGGTTCAAAAGGAAGATTACCAGTTTTAGAAATTAGTCCATAATTGAGTTTTCAAAGCAACTAAAGCAAAGTATCTGACTTTGCAACTTTTTACTGCCATTCCTGCATTGTACTCTGCCATGCCTTATGCATGCTGAGTTTTTTTGGCACATCCACTTTAACCTAAGACCCCAGGCTCCTTGTATTTTTTACACTTTGGGTAAGTGTATTTTTTAATTGTTTTGTAGTACAGTGTGATAACTCTTTTCTGCTAAAAAGAGATGACCAGCTTCTCCAAATGTTCCTCTCTTTTAAAATGGTCGTATGTAAAGAAATTAGAATTTTCAGTGGAATAGAAACGATCAAATCACATCAGTGTACAGCAAAGTTTATTTAGTCAATGATGATTACCTTGCAACAATTGTGTTGAAAGTGTAAGTACTTTTTCATATATTTTGTTTAGAAATGTTTAATTAACATTTCAGACCTGAAATAGTATGCTGCATGGCTTATTGTCATTGTTAACTTACATGTTGCTACTTGGAATGTACAGTACAGACACAACCCATCTAGCCCAACCGGTCCATCCCAAAATTTATGCTCCATGTGGGCCCTCCCACCCAATCAGCATTAATCTATTCGTCCCTCCTTCTGTCATGTTTATCTAGCTTCCCCTTAAATGCATTTGCTATTACTGGTGGCAGTGAGATCTATATTCTAACCACTGGGTAAAGAAAACTTTCTCCTGAACTCCACACTGGAATTATTAATGATTGTCTCATTTTCATGGCCCCTTAGTTTTAAAGTGCAAGTGGAAATACCTTTACATTTCTTTGATGTCTACACATCAAACTATTTCATAACCTTAAAGACCTCTATCAGGTCACCCTTCAGTCTTCTCTTTCCAAGGAAAGAATCCCAGAAATCCTTATGTTCTGGTATTAATTTTATACATATTTTTGTATCTTTTCCAGTGCCAGTATATCCCAAAGGAGGCCAGGACTGTTCACACTATTCCGAAGTGTGCTCCAACTAGGGCTCCGCACAATTTTAACATAACTTCTCTGCTTTTCAAATCTATTCCTTTAGAAATGAACCTCAGTGCTTCTTTCTTTATTTAATGGTCTAATTAACTACTTCTAATGACTTGTCTATCTGTATCAGTAGATCCCTTTTCTCCTCTATCCCATTTAGACTCTTGGGGGAAGGCTTTCGTGATCCCCATGAAGATGGGGTTGGAGGTGAGTGGGGGCCTGGGTAATTGGGCAGAGCGGCATTGAGACTGCATGCCAAAGCACACCCGCCACTGAGGAAGACATTTAAATATTTAAGGCCTCAACTAGGGTGATTTTTCAGGCTTGTTGGTATTTTGCTGACAGTGGAGTAGCCACATGCAGCATAGGGAGGCTGCCAGCTCAATGTAGGTGGCCTCCATATGGCAGGCTGTAAGGGTCATTGGAGCCAGAGAGTCCGTGCTCAATTGAAGGGGGCTGCCGGAAGGAAAATTAAGCTGCCTGCACAGTTCCAGCAGCCCCTTGCTGGGATTACCCCTATTTCTCTTTCCCTTCCCCGCTCTCTGTTATTTAATTTTACATATCCGAGGGCCCAAACCTGCCTCAGCAGTGCCCACCTCTCCCTGTGGGACAGATGTTGCTCTGGATTTCCTCTGGGCCTTGAACGTTGAGAGCCCATCTGCTGTGGAAGTGGCCAACTAGGAGGCCGCTTCCATGGAGATTGCAATGCCGTTGGCAAGTGTGGGCTTTGGTTCCTCATTTGTTCTGACATCTGCGTCCTGAAGCCCCTAAGAAAACTCTGCCCCTATTTTCAAAACTCTTTGTGGGGCTCCTTATTTTTTCTGCCAAACTTCAGCAATAGAAGCAAAAACATTTGAAATATTCATCGATTTCTTTCAAATCTTCCTTTAGTTTTGAACTAATGCATTTTTGTTTTGTCAGTGACATTATCTGTATTTGCACTTGATGCTGATGATCAGTGGAAGACTGATGCACAGTAGAAAACTGGCATGTAACCACAAGTGTTCCTAAATTCGGGGCAGCCTGGCAAGAGATACTTAAACGTATTTTGTTAAAACATATTTTAGTAGAATACATAATAAGATATTAAGATCCACTCGGTATACGTTTAAAACCAAAACCAGCCATACACTACTTTATTTTGAAGAAATGCTAAAATGAAAAGCATGTTACTTTCTTTTCTTGCAGGAAAGAAATTCTTTTACTAATTATAGTGGTTTGGAAAGTTAGAATCTTTTTTAATGGATAGAAACTGTTTTTGCAATTCAAATGTATAACAATCAAACGCCAAGGCGAAGTCAAAAGAACAGGTTTATCAGACTTTCCATTTTAATATATAATAATGCAGGCTTTGGAATGCTTCAGAATTTACAAAGAAATTTAACTTCACTGACAAGTGATATGAATTTTTATCTCCAGCTGCCTACTGCCTCAGGCCCAAAGGGTGTGGCCAGTGCTTTTTCCAGTTCTAACAATTTTCCAAGCAGTTAATGAATACAGCAAAGCCAAAAACAAAACTGCAGATGCTAGAGATCTGAAGCAAAAATAAAAATAGCTGAAAACATTCAGTAGGCCTGCAGTAGTGGAGGAAACAGATCATTTAATATCTCATAACAGGAAGAAATTGCAGATGAGCAACGTTTAAAGAGGAACATTTTAAAATATTCTTTCACGGGATTTGAACGCCGCTGGCTAGGCCAGCATTTATTGCCCATTCCTAATTGCCCTCAAGAAGGTGATGGTGAGCTGGCTCCTTAAACCGCTGCAGTCCATGTGGTGTAGGTTCACCCATGGTGCTGTTAGGGAGAGAGTTCCAGGATTTTGACACGTGAACGGAGACATAATTCCAAGCCAATGTGTGGTTTGGAGGGGATCTTGCAGGTGGTGGTATTTCCATATGTCTGCTGCCCTTATCCTTCTAGGTAGTAAAAGTACCTAGAAAGTACTGTTTGAGAAGCCTTGTTGACTTGCTGCAGTTCATCTTGTAGATGGTATACACTGCTGGCACTGTGCATCAATGGTGGAGGGAATGAATATTTATTGTGGTGGATGGAGTGCCAATCAAGTGAGCTGCTTTGTCCTGGATGGTGTTGAAGTTCTTGAATGTTGTTGGAGCTGCACTCATCCAGGCAACTGGAATGTATTCCATCAAACTCCTGACTTGTAGACGGTTGACATGTTTTAGGGAGTCAGGAGGTGATTTACTTCCCACAGATTTCCCAGCCTCTGACCTGCTCTTATAGTTTCAGTATTTATATGGCTGGTCCAGTTCAGTCTCTGGTCAATGATAACCCCCAGGATTTTGGTAGTGGGGATTCAGCAATGGTAATGCCATTGAATGTCAAGAGAAGATGGCTGGATTCTCCCTTCTTGGAGATGGTCATTGCCCAGCAGTTGTGTGGTGCAAATGTTACTTGCCACTTATCAACCCAAGCCTGAATTTTGTCCACCACCATTCGCTACTGGATGTGGCAAGACTGCAGAGCTTAGATCTGATCCATTGGTTGTGGGATTCTTAGCTTTGTCTATTGCATGCTGTTTATGCTGTTTGGCATGCAAGTAATCTTGGTTTGTAGCTCCATCATGTTGAAACCTCATTTTTAGGTATGCCAGGTGCTGCTTGTGACATGCCCTCCTGCACTCTTCATTGAACCAGGGTTGATCCTTGGCTTGATGGTAATGGTAGAGTGGGGCATATGCGAGGCCATGAGGTTACAGATTGTGACTGTGTACAACTCTGCTGCTGGTGAAGGTCTACAATGCTTCATGGATGCCCAGTCTTGAGTTGCTAGATCTGTTTGAAATATATCCCATTTAGCACGGTGGTTGTACCACACAAGACGATGGAGGGTTCCTCAAAGTGAAGACAGGACTTTGTCTCTTTTGGGCTTCGCTGGCTAGGCCAGTATTTATTGCCCATCCCTAATTGCCCTTGAGGAAATGGTAGTGAGCTGCCTTCTTGAACTGCTGCAGTCGCTGTGGTGCAGGTGCACCCACAGTTCTGTTAGGGAGAGTGTTTCAGGATTTTGACCCAGCGACAGTGAAAGAACTGTGATATATTTCCAAGTCAGGAAGGTAAGTGGCTTGGAGGGAAACTTCCAGGTTGTGGTGTTTGCATGTATCTGCTGCCCATGTCATTTTAGATGGTAGAGGTCATGGATTTGGAAGATTCTGCCTAAGGAGTCTTGGTGAGTTTCTGCAGTGCACCCACAAAGACTGTGCCGTGATTACTCCTACTAATCCTGCCATGGACAGATGCATCTATAACAGGTGGATTGGTGAGGACAAGAACAAGTTGGTTCTTCCCTCTTGGTTTATTCAGCAATGGCTGCAGATCCAGTCTAGCAGTTATATCTTTAGGACTCAGCCAGCTCGGTCAATAGAGGTGCTACCAAGCCACTATTGGTGATGGACAATGAAGTCCCCCAACTAGAATACATCCTGTACCCTTGCCATCTTCAGTGCTTCTTCCAAATTGTGTTCAATAAGGAGCACTGATTCATCAGCTGAGGGAGTGGCAGTAGGTGGCAATCAGCAGGAGGCTTCCTTGCCCATGTTTGACCTGATGCCATGAGACTTCATGAGGTCTAGAGTCTACATTGAGGACTCCCAGGGCAACTCCTCTCCAACTGTATACCATTGTGTCGCCACCTCTGCTGGGTCTGTCCTGCTGGTGGGACAGGACATACCCAGGGATGGCGATGATGGTGTCTGGAACATTTTCTGTAAGGTATGACTATGTCAGGCTGTTGCTTGACTAATCTGTGAGACAGCTTTCCCAATTTTGGAACAAGCCCCCAGATGTTAGTAAGGAGGACTCTGCAGGGTTGACAGGTGTGCCGTAGTTGTTTCTGGTGCCTAGGTCGATGCTGGGTGGTCTGTCCAGTTTCACTCCCCTTAGACTTTGTAGCAGTTTGATACAACTGAGTGGCTAGCTAGGTCGTTTCAGAGGACAATTAAAAGTCAACTACGCTGTTGTGAATCTGAAGTCACATGTAGGCCTGACTAGGTAAGGACAGCAGATTTCTTTCCCCAAAGAACATTAGTGAGCCCAATGGGTTTTTACAACAATCAACAATGTATTCATGGTCACTATCACCAAGACTAGTTTTTAATTCTAAATTTATTAATTGAATTTAAATTCCACCAGCTGTTGTGGTGTGATTATACCCATGTACCTGGAGCATTAGCCTGAGCATCTAGATTGCTAGTCCAGTGACATTACCATTATGCCACCACCTCCCAACCTCTCAAATGTAAAGGAGAGGAGGGCCGACACACACCACATGATTATATTCAATTGTGAATTGACACTGGGCCAAAAATGGTATGAGTGAAAACTTGCTCAGAGAGATAGAGGGTTTTTAAGGAGGAGGGTGAGGTGGAGAAGCAGAGAAGTTTCAAACCCAGGTGACTTAAGGTACAGATCCTAATGGTGGGATGAAGGGAGTTCAGGGTTGTAGGAGGTCTCAGACATAGGGAAGGGAAAGGCCATGAAAGGAATTGAAGAAGAGGATGAGAATTTTAAATTGGAGGTATTGGTGGGGGCGGGGGCAGGGGGGGTGGGGGTTGGTGGAGGAGGAGGGGGGTTGGTGTTGGTGATTAGCAGACAAAGAGGGAGCTTCAAGTGAATGGGTGGCGGAAGCAAATGTGGGTCAATGAATATTGGGGTAATAGGTGAGGAAGACGTGGTTTGGAGTCACCATTCAAACTGCAGAATTTTGGATGAAAAATTTATGGAGGGTAGAGAATTAGAGGTTGTCCTGGATGGTGGCTTCAGTGACAATTGATGAAGCTTAATCATAAGATCATAAGAAATAGGAGGGGAAGTAGACCATTTGGCCCATTTTTCCTCTATTCAATAAGACCATGCCCGATCTGATTGTAGCCTTAACTCCACTTTCTTTCCTGTCCCCCATAACCCTTGAGACTCCCTTGTCAATCAAAAATCTATCAAACACGGCCTTGAATATATTCGATGACCCAGCCTCCACCATTTTCTGCACAGGAGAATTCAAAACACTAACGACCATCTGAGAAGAAATTCCTTCTCATCTCTGTCTTAAATGGGAGACCCCTTATTGTTAAAACTGTGGCCCCTAGTTCTAGACTTCTTCCCAAGAGGAAACATCCTCTCAGCATCTACCTTGTTAAGCTCCTCAGAATCTTATCTGTTTCAGGAAGATCACCATTTAGTAAGATCATTTTTCTAAATTCCAATGAGTATGGGCCCAACCTGCTTAACCTTTCCTTATAATCCAACCTTTTTCATCTCAGGAATCAGCCCAGTGATCCTTCTCTGAACTGCTTCCAATGCAAGTATATCCCTCCTTAAGTAAGATGACCAAAACTGTACACAGTACCCTAGGTATGGTATCACCATTGCCCTGGACAGTTGTAGTGAGACTTCCCTACTTTTATATTCCATCCCCCATTTGTAATAAAGACTAACATTCCAGTTGCCTTCCAGATCCCTCTGGACTGTAGCATTCTGAAGTCTCTCTCACAGAATCACACAGTGCAGAAGAGGCCCTTTGGCCCATCGAGTCTGCACCGACACGTGAGAGACACCTGACCTTCCTATCTAATCTCATTTACTAGCACTTGGTCCATAACCTTGAATGTTATGACGTGCCAAGTGCTCATCCAGGTCTCTCTCTATTTAAATAATATTCTACTTTTCTGTTCTTCTTGCCAAAGTGGGCAACCTCACATTTTCCCACATTCTATTCTCATCTGCCAAATTTTTACCCACTCACTTAACCTATATATATCCCTTTGCAGGCTCCCTATGTCCTCTTCACAACTTATTTTCTGCCTATCTTTGTGTCATCAGCAAATTTAGCAACTATGCATTCAGTCCCTTCACTCAGGTCCTTGATATAAATTGTAAATAGTTGAGGCCCCAGCACTGATCCCTGTGGCATTCCACTCATCACATCTTGGCAACTAGAAAATAACCCATTCATGCCTAATTTCTGTTTCCTGTTAGCTAACCAATCCTCTCTCCATGCTAATAATTTACTCCCGGCACCATGACCTCTTATTTTGCATAGTAACTTTTGACGTGGCAACTCGTCAAATGTCTTCTGGAAATCTAAGTATAGCACTGCCTTAGGTTCCTCTTTATCCACATTGCTTATTACTTCTGCAAAGAACTCCGATAAATTAGTCAAATATATCCAAATACAATATCTTCCATGTTTCCACTCCCAAAGTGCTGTACTAAATTGTTCCTTTGATCTGCGCAAAAAATTTCAGGCTTTGGTGTTTCCAAACAATAGAATTCCAGACTGGAGAGGTTAGAGTGTATTTAGAGCATCTGGGTGAAGAATACAGCATGCTTGAGAGGAATATTTAGGCACAAATTGTAACACAAAGCCAGATAGCAGAGCATTTTGACACAACAGAAGCTGAAATGAGTAAATAGGCCTAAATTCAATCAGTAATGGATAAAGGATCACTTCCCTGTTATCTCTAACTAAAAATGGCAAAATTTGAGGCAGGCATGGGTATACCTAAACTGAGAATAAAAGAACAGATATTCCTGGAACAGAGGCTGTTAGTGCAAAGCCTCATTATTGCAGTTTAGAGACAGATCTATGACACTGTAGCCCATTTTGTTGTCGTGTACTTGCACCTACTGTAGCATGGTCTGATAATTTATATCATATAGTGTTTATCACTTATAATGTATTACAAATTATTCTGTTCAGCTCTGTGAAACCCTTGGCATGATTTTATTCTTATTTCTGTGAACGCATCCAGCCCAATCCCAGCAATGTTTTTCTTTCTGCTCATGCACTTTCACCTCTGGAGTCTACAGATTACTATTCTTAGGCCTCTTCACCACTCCAGTCACATTGCTTCTTGGAGACATCATTCACAGAAACCAATTTTACCTTTCCACCACTTCTCTCAGTTCCATAACCTCTTCCATGCTTCCAGATTGCCTGTTTGACATCAAACCAAAAAGCCGTGGGAAATTTTGATGTTCTGTTCAATGTAGAACTCAGCTTGAAACATTCCATGCTATCTATCACCAAGCTCATTTGTATCACCTCATAGTCAATCTATCTACCTTATGCAAGGCAAGTTTTCATGTAACAAAAGGAAGAGAGCCATGACCAACCCTGGAGTTGCGGACCCTGCCAAGGTTCAAGGAACAGGTTGGCAAGTTTGCTGGTAAGGAAAGGGATTGTTCCTGTGTGGAAGGCAAGGTCAGCCTCTCCCCAACAAGCCAGTGAGGGTGCATCCAGTATATGTTGGCCACATGCAGACAAGACTTTGAGTGATCTTAGATGTATGAACCTGCTTAATTCTCTCTCCTCTCCATTACAGGTACCAGTAATAAAAGGGGGAGGACTCCCTCAAAAAGACGACTGAGCCCCAACCCTCAGACCACCTCTGAGAAGGAAGCAGACATATGCTCAGAGGAAGAATCATCACTGCATTCAGCTGCATCCTCAAGCAGCGCAGATACACTGACCTCGGTGGGGCCCAGTTCTAGGGTCTGGTGATCACCTCATCAACATGTGTCTACAGCTGGCGGAGGCAGCAACAGCCAAGGTCTCAGCAGGACTGCTGGAGACTAGGCCCCTGATGAGACCTGGTCCAATGATGAGCCACTGGAATCCAACCTCAGAGGCATATTGGAGAAGCAGAGACAGGCAGGGGAACGTCAGGCAGAGTTGTCAGAGGCCGTCAGCTGACTGGAATGAAGGATGGAGTAGTCCGTCCATGTTCTGTCTACTGTCGTGGCTTCAGTATACGAGTGTATCAAGTTCTCCATTGGAAGAGTGGCAGCCACCTTGGAGACCCAGGTCTGCCAGATTTGCGCTCAGACCTGCACCCTGCCCTAGCCATGCGTGTGTTCCACCAGTGGCTTGACGAGAGGGGTCAGGGCACCTTGACCTCCCTCCGGGTGCCCCTTCTCAAGGAGACAGGGAGGGGGCATCGACAGGGGAGAGAAGAGCCAGTCTGACACCCAGGAAATTCCAAGGGTAATCTGTCACTCTAACTCCCGTCTGCCAGTGACTCCATCAACTCCAGCAGGTCAGGCTGAGGAGTGTGCACCTGCAATGGACACCCACTGAAGTAATCGCAAACAACCGGGCATAGCAGTCAGCAGGCTACCTCCACCTCAGCTGCAGATGTTGGGGCTGCCTAGACATAGTGATGAGGTAAGAAAAATTAACAAGTATTGAATGCATTCTGGTGGCATGGATGTTCACTCATTGTTTTGACTTTCACCTCTGTAAGTATATGTTGTATTAATCAATGCCAATTTAAGGATCCAAAATGTACCCCTCCCCCCCCCCAATGAAATCCTATCTGGATCTTCAGTTGCATTAATTCTTTCTCAAACTCACCACAGTGAGTAGTCTTTAGTTCGACATCAGGAAATGCACACCATATGTCACACTGATGGCTAGCCAATACACCTGTCAGCTTTAAGTCACAGGCAGACAATATTTGAGCTCTGGAGGAGTGCTTATCATGGTTCGTGATTATCCTGCTGCTATCACACTGCCTGTTTTTTAAAAATTATTCATTGCTGGGATGCAAGCGTCACTGAATAGGCCAGCATTTATTGCCCATCACTAATTACCCTCGAGAAAGTGATGGTGAGCTGCCTTGTTGAACCGCTGCAGTCCATGTGGATGACACTAGTAGTCATCACAACTAAAGTTATAATCGTTTCTCCAATATGTAGTTTGCAATGGCACTTAATGAGAGTGAGTTAATGGAAAAAGTAGTATCAAACTTCAAACCCCATAGACTTTCGTTGCCTCTCTGCAGGTAGATCTTGTCTCTGTGTTTAAGGCTGAACGTCTTTCCATGCTTGGTTCCCACTTTCCCCACATGACTCAGAACTAGTGAAGTAAGGATCAATCGGGAAACTTATAAATGTCTGCAAAAGGGGTATGAGCGTGTGATGTCAGAGGTGTGTACTCATCTTGACAAAGCCATCTCCCTAGTTCCAGCTTACGTTGGACCTGGACAGCCGCTTAGCAGTGCTTAATGTGATCCTTGTATAAAGGCACAGCACACAACTCGATCTGGAATTGATTGCATGACAGTGCACTCATTGACGTAGGGTAAAGATAGGATTGGCCTTGGTGATTCAAGGATTGAATGCTCTGAAAGCGGTGCACTTGTAAATCTCCTAAGTCCTCAACAGAGTCTGTGAAGGGAAGATTTTGTCATTGACTGCTGTGTCAACACCGACTGGACCAGGTTTCTCCCTCAAGCAGAAGTGATCCAGGACAAACATTTTTCAGGTTTCTGACAATTGCAGGGTCCTGACTGTTTGGTACTCATCAAACCATTGTCCTGGTGAAGTACTCTGTGTGAGGACAATGCAAACAAATTCGCAGCTTTGCTGCATGATGTAGAGTTGAAGGTCGCTGCACCCTGATGTGTGAAGGGCGATTGGGGGTCAGCAGCAAGATGCTGCCTCTGCAGTATGAGAGCTGGTGATGGGAGAATTGGAGTTCTCTGGATTCTGCCTCCTCTTGAGATGTTCAAGCGCAAGCAATTGAAGAATAGTTTGTATGTTTGGGCTGCCTTACTAAGCTGGTGTCATACTGACATGAGCGCATCCCTGTGTGATTTGGCTTTCCAGTCACTTCTAACCTGCCATGCACACTGACTTGGTGACGTCATGGGTAAAAGAACTGTACTATATGGAGTTGCTTAAGGGTCTGCACTAAGGAAGTGCTAATCACACTCCGCAGCTTACGTATGTTGCTAAGGCTACTTTCCCTTCCAAGGTTAAGCCCATCGCTAGGGCATAAGTTGGCTAATGCTATTTCCATGATCATTGTGAGATTTCTGACCGAAAGGAAACTGAGATGTTCAAGCTGAGAATGAAGGCATCCCATGCATCAAAGGCTGAAGAAAACTTTGATGGTGACAATTTGTATTCACCTTAATCCTCCTGGAATCATATGGCTAGAAGGTTGTCACGGACATATCTGCTGCGTCATGCCCTTGCAATGGCATCCTCATGTGGCTCATCTGAATCTTTGACCTCCCTCAGAGCCATCCCTTCAATGTCCTCCTCTTCTGAGGTGACGCCTAACTCCTCAATGTCTCCCCTCAGGCAACACAACTCCCTTTGCAGCACTAGGTTGTGCAGGGCGCAGCAAACAACAATGATGCGGGACATTCGCTGTGGTGAGTATTGGAGAGTCTCCACCTGATGGTCCAAACATCAGAAATGCATCTCCAGGAGGCCAATCGTTTGCTCTATTAAGGACCTCGAGACTGAATGTGCTGCATTGTATCTCTGTTCAGATGCACTCAATGGGTGTCATTAGTCATAAGGTACCCCTTAAGGAGCCAGCACTCAAAGCACCAAGATCCTTCAAAGATCTGTGGGACCTGAGAGTTGAGTCCCTGGGTACCCAGCACAAACATGCTGGGTCTGCTTTCTGTGATCACAAATGAACTGGACGTTCAGGGACTGAAATCCTTTTCTATTAATGAACCTCTCAGGCTGCTGCCCAGGAGCTCTCAAGGGCACATGTGTGAAGTCAATGGCTCCCTGCACTTGCAGGAAGCTTGAGATCTCAGTAAATCCCATAGCTCTGGCAGCCTGGCTTGCATCAGCCACGTGGAATGGGACGTAATGGTGAGCTTTATTAAAAAAGGCATCTATCACCTCCCTTTTGAATTTGTGTGTTGTCATTTATGATATTCCACAAAGGTCCCTAATGGAGCCCTGGAAGGACCTGCTGGCAAAAACGTTCAGTGCGGCGATCACCTTCAAAGCAAATGCATGAGATGCCCTCTAGATTCTTGAGACATGAGTTCCTCATGGAGAAGTTGGCAAATATAAGCTACCATATCCCTAGACAACTGAAGGCACCTGCTGTTCTGTCTTTTGTGCATCACCATGTATGAGCTGTGTGTCCTATAGACCCTTGATTGCGCCAAATGTCTTTGTGGATTTTGCCCCTTGGCAGCATTTGGGACCTCCTGGGGCCCCACTGGCTCTTGTCCTCAAGCCGATGGTCTTCCTGGAGCTGTACCATTTAGTGATGGGCCCTTCTCATTCTAATCACAGCTTTCAACTAAGCAGCATTGCCTGCAGCCTGCATTCTCCACTCTTGTATCTGTGAACGGATGCAATTGAGCAATCATTGCTACTTCCCCTTGAATGGTCTACCCCCTATCTCCAAGCCAGGAATCCAGTCTCAAGCCATTGAGGCTAATAACATCCTGGAGGTCCACAGGTGACTGAGCATCCCCTGTGCATTCACAGTGAGGGTCTTGATTTGGCTCAGTAGACCCTTGCGCAAAGACCCTCAATCAGGATATTGTCCGCTCGCCTCCAGTAGCCGAGACAATAACTATTGACAACCTAGCCTTGTACTTATGTCATGACTGTAAGTATGATGCCTTGTAAGCCATGACCAGTATACTGGAAATCTTGAGGCCTGTGGTGTCCATTTAGCTTCTGCGCAGCAGCTGTGGCTGTTGATTGTTTGATCTTCTTTCCCTTTTCACTTTCCCCTATGAGGATCAGATGTCCATTAAGACCAACTGCACAGCAGCACCAGGACTTAATGGATTTTTGCCTGAATGCTCACCATTAGTAAAGGAGCAAAGCTCATTCATTGTGCATTAGACTCTCAAGTCCAATGCTCAGCTGAGCCATGCTCTCCATGGTTTGAGCAGGAAATTAATAGGGTGCCTCTTCAATTGACCCAAAATAGTTGTGCTGAACTCGTCCCACTTGCCTTGAGGCCCTTCCCATTTTTTCAAGCTTGTTTTTCCAACTGTGTCATTGATCACTGAGGGTGAAACAAGGTGCTCATTAGATTCATGAGTGTGACAACTTCCAACCTCCCCCATCACCCACCAAGTTCCTCCCACCCTCCTCCACCCACTTCCTATTCCTCCTGTCGTTACCCTTAACCCCATCATTGTACATGTTGATATTCCTGTTCTCCCCCTTGATCCCTTCAATGTTGATGTTCCCATGCTTTTTGTCGATCTGACCCCTCCCATTCTTGAGGCCGCATGTGCCCTTACTTTTCGAGAGTGCCCTTACTTTTCGAGACCCCACCCCCAAGAGACCATCCAGTCCCCCTCCATGACTTTTCAGCTACCGACATACAGAATAGCGATTCCTCCCCTGCATGTTACTGTGCCCTCTGTTTCCCAATATCATGCCTCGAACCCCCAGGACCAAATATCTTAGTTGACTGACTACACCCTACACATCATTCTGTTTTCGACCATCATTGCCTAGAGAGGCCTTGCCACACCCAAAACCCGGACCAAAACATGTGTGCCATGCAGAGCCTTCTAACATGGCCCATGCAGCCCCAGGACACCCTCTTAGATATTCCCCCCGCCCCCCGCCACCCGCAGCAGCTACAGTATTAAAGGAGGCAAAAGCAGTGTCTACTGACCTCCAAGTCGTGGATGATGAGAAACTCACCAGGCATGTGCCACTTATACGCAATCGTAAAAGGGACCTTTCTAAATAACTGCTGGTAGGTCACTTAATTGGATGGGGAATGTAATTCTGGTGAGCTGGCCTTTTAATGGGCATTCATGAGATGCTAATGAATGCAGATGGGGTTCCCAACATTGCTCAGCAGGAAACTCGGCTCACCTTTTACTTGAAAGTCAGGAGGACAAAATTCCAAACCCTTTTTTCCACCGGCGGGAAACTGATTTTTTCATTTATGCCAAATTAAGTATCCCTGCCCATCAGTATTCCCGCTGCTGGTGAGAGTGGAAAATTCCGCCAGTTGATTTTTTTGATTGGTTTCTGGAAAAAAAAATACTCTTTTCTTTTGCTAAGTCAGCTGCATAAATACATATAAATGGTCCATTCTAAGCCTCTCTACATGAATAATTAAAGTATAGCTGCTTTAATAACACATTTTTATCGTCAACCAGCAAAATTAGGTTAAGCATCTCTCGGAAGTGGGCGGAATGGGATGAAGGTTGGAAACAGTATTCAATACTAGTGCCAATCATAAACACTTTTAGACTCTGCCTCAGAAAATGTTATTTACTTGAGCTAAGAGTCCCACAGGTTCCTTTGCGATAAAAATCTAATGATAACATCAGGTTTCATGCTATTATGAAGTTATTACACTATAAACTTTATACATCCTCTTGGGTTTTGCAATCAATGGCAAATAATCAGTATTAAAACATATATATATATAAAAACAAAAACCTGCGGATGCTGGAAACCCAAAACAAAAATAGAAACAGAAATACCTGGAAAAATTCAGCAGGTCTGGCAGCATCGGCAGAGAAGAGCACGGTTGACGTTTCGAGTCCTCATGACCCTTCAATAATCAGTACTTTGTTCACTTTCTGTAGGTGTGTAACCAACTCCTATGCAAATAATTATCCATTTTGAAATTGCAAATACAGAGGACAAACAGCCTCTGGTTCTTTCAGTTGAACTTGTTCCCTGTTGTTAACAACATAAAGCTGCATTTATATAACACTTTTACAATAATAGAACATCCCAAAGCACATTATAAAACAAAATATAACACCGAGCCACATATGGAGATATTGGCCAAGATCTTCCGGTCTCTGAATAGTCAGAGACTAGACGTACCCCGAAAGATGCACATAGGTCCCTTAGGTAGTCCTGATGTACACATATCTCCAGAACTTTCATGGGAAGTTTAATCTTCCAATTGCCAGTTTACCCTGCCCAGATTGCTCCATGATTGGCCAGAACCATGCAGACCTGGGCTATTTGTCCTATGCTTACCCTGGATTTTACATGGAATTACTTAGAGATTTTCATAGCAAGTACAAAACGAATGAAACTCTAAGTAACCACCTGGAAAGTCAAAGCACTCCAGAACCCACAGCAATATTCACCCACCCCACTTCCTGAAAATGTCACCCCACCTCCACTCCTCTGGACACTGCTATCCCCCCTCCCCTCCAGACAGTGCTCACCCACTCCCAACAGACCACTCGACGCCCCACTACCTCCCTGAACAACCTAACCCCTCACCCCTCCTACTACCCCGCTGAGCACCCCAACCTTTCCTCCTACTACCCCCCTGAGTACCCCACCCCTCCGAGCATCCAGCTCCTCCATACACCCTCTGACCACTCGATTATCTCCTCCACCTCCCACTGGCCACAACCCACAACCGCCCAACTGCCTCACTCCCCTGACTACCCAACCCCCCCCACTCCCCTGACTATCCCCCATTGACCACCCAACCTCCCCCAGTCCTGACCCCACCATGACAACCCAACCTGACGCACACCCTGACTACATGACTGCTTTTCACCTCAACCACCCGAACACCCTCCCAAACACCCAATACCACCCCCCCCCGAAAGCCCCCCTCCCTGATCACCTGAACTCCCCCCCCCCCCCCCCCCCCCCCCCCCCCCCCCACCGACCATCTTGCGCCCTCACCCACTTATCTTGCCTTCTCTCCTGCATAAGTGGCTGGGACATCAAAACTTACCGGCTTACAGTAGCTAAAGAGGGCAAGGCTTCATTTCCCCCAACAATCCTGCACTGCGTAAAGGGGATTCCAGGGATAGCTGCACTGCACATTTCTCAGCAGGCCTGAGTCAGAAGTCCGGGCAAGAAATGTGCAGCTCCAGTCTAAGTTAAGTAAAAAGGAGCAGAGTGGCAATCCAAAAATGAGGCCTATTGGCTCAGAGGTCCAAAAGCTCAAAAGGCTCAGTTTTAAATGCATTCTGTAAATTGCAGTGCCCACATTGCTTGCACGAAGTGACATTGTGCACTCTGATTTATTACCTGGTTGAGCCTGTTCATTCAAGTGACAAAGTAATGGGGGGAGCGGGGAGATCACTAGGGAATGCACTGAAGAAGTCAAACCTTCAAATGATTAAAGTGTTGATGAGGGTTTCGGCAACAGCGAGGTAGGGGCAGAAGTGGCCAATATTCTGGAGATGGAAATACCCTGCCATCATGATGGTCTCAATGTGAGGTTTATGATTCAACCATGCGTCAATCAGGATACAAAGCTGCACATAACTGAGTTCAGTCCCAACAAGTAGCAAGAGAAGGAAATGAAATCAACACTTCAGGTGCAAAGTGGCTGTGGGAAGTGTGATAGGATGGTTGTCAATACTGAGCTGAGGAATTTTGGGCTCACCTATACAAAAGGCATGTGAATGTTTGGAAAAAAGAAGTGGTTGCAACAATGATAGCAAAGAGAGTTAGGTGTCGTCGACATTAAAATGGAAGCTGACCCCACATTAGCAGAGGAAGTGGAATGGTCGATAAGTAAAATTAAGGGACCAAGGATGGAGTCCTGTGGCTTGCTGGAAGTAAACACGTGTGCATGACAGGAGAAGCCATTAAAGGAAATGGACTGGCTGCTCTGGGGCAGGTAAGAAGAAATCCAGGAAAGGATAATGCTGTAGATTGGATGAAGGGAGAGGAGGTGGAACAGTAGAGAATGATCAATTGTATTAATGATCACAGAGAGTTGAGAAAGGATAGGGCACATTGTAGTTGTAGTGGCATAGTATGTTGATAGTGACTTTGACCAGTGTGGTCTTACACTGTAGATGAAATGGGAAAAAAAAGTGAGGGACATCAATGACGGAAGAGATGATTATGGAGTTGGATGGCATTGACACATTTGAGGACTTTAGAGAGAAAGGGGTTTTGAAGAAAGAGCTGAAGAGTATCTTTTTAAGAAGGTTAATTACTTTACCACCCATGTGTAGTATAGATGTGGCTAGGCAATGATTTACCAGGAAAAATTGCATTTCTTAATGGCTTTCAGATCCACTGAGCGTGTCAATTTCTTAACAACACAAGGATTACTTCTGTGGTGCATTCTGTGTTGGAATGCAAACTCTGGTTGAAGGTTTTGCTAAACGTTTGATCAGGTGAAGTCTGATCATGTGACATCTAATCATGTGAGCCTGGCCTACAGTTGCAAATGTTATTGAATTTATCTTTTAAAGGTTGGGCATATTTTACTTGATTAGCTTTCCCCACATACTTTGGTCAGCTGCTGTTCTGTGAGTAGCTCCAAGAACCAGGGGGCCTTCATCTCAGCCTCCTCCAGAGGTCCCCAGTATCACAGATGCCAGTCTTCATCCCATTCGATTCACTCCACGTGATATCAAGAAATGGCTGAAGGCACAGGATACTGCAAAGATTATGGGCCCTGACAACATTCCAGCAATAGTACTAAAGACTTGTGCTCCAGAACTTGCTTCAACCCTAGCAAAGCTGTTCTGGTACAGCTACAACACTGGCATCTACCTGGCAATGTGGAAAATTGCCCAGGTATGTCCTGCACACAAAAACCAGAACAAATCCAATCTGGCCAATTACTGCCTCATCTGTCTACTCTCGGTCATCAGTCATGTGATGGAAGGGGTCTTCAACAGTGCTATCAAGTGACATTTGCTTACAACAACCGGCTCATTGACACTCAGTTTGGGTTCCGCCAGGGTCACTCAGCTCCTAGCCTCATCACAACCATGGTTCAAACATGGACAAAAGAGCTGAACTCCAGAGGTGAGGTGAGAGTGACTGCCTTTGACATCAAGGCAACATTTGTCTAATTGTGGCATCAGCGAGCCATAGCAAAACTGGAGTCAATGGGAATCAGGGGCTAAACTCTCTTCTGGTTGGAGTCATACCTTGCACAAAGGAAGAAGGTTGTGGTTGTTGGAGGTCAATTATCTCAGTTCCAGGACATCCTCAGAGTAATGTCCTAGTTCCAACCATTTTCAGCTGCTTCATCAATGAACTTCCTTCCATCATAAGGTCAGAAGTTGGGATGTTCGCTGATGATTGCACAATGTTCAACACCATTCGTGACTCCTCAGACATTGAAGCAATCCAAGTCCAAATGCAGCAAGACCTGGACAATATCCAGGCTTGGGCTGAAAATGACAAGTAGCATATTGCCGTTCCTTTACTGTCACTGGGTCGAAATCCTGGAACACCCTCCCTAACAGCATTGTGGATGTACCTACATCACCGGGACTGCAGCATTCAGGAAGGCAGATCACCACCACCTTCTCAAGGGCAATTATGGATGGGCAATAAATGCTGGCCTAGCCAGTGATGCCCACACCCCACGAATGAAATAAACAACCACAAACAGCTAAAGAAAGTACACAGGCCCAAACCACAAGTGTGAAATGCAGACACAAAGTGCAAACTTTACTTTTTTCCCAGGTTTCTAGGAGTAGTGCTTGTGAGATTCATCTTCCATTCTTGGAAACCCAGGGAATCCTGGAGTGTTGGCAAATTGACGCCAACCCTGGTCTAGCCATTCTACTTCTTACTGATGAAATGGTAACTCTGTTTTCCCTCCACAGATGCTTCCAGGTCTGCTAAATATTTCCAGCATTTTCTGTTTTTTTTATATCAGATTTCCAGCACCCATGCTATTTGGCTTTTGTCCTGATCTCTACTCACTATCCTGAAATAGAGGAATGCAACATCAGCCTGGATTCCTACCCATTTACCATGGGATGCAGAAAAGGGACCCTGCACCCGATCATTATCCTTTGACCCTGGAATAGAGAATGGAAAATTAGGCAGGGTTCCTGTTACTGAACACTTTCCAGGTACAATGGAATAAAGACAGAGATAAAAACAAAAAAACTGCGGATGCTGGAAATCCAAAACAAAAACAGAATTACCTGGAAAAACTCAGCAGGTCTGGCAGCATCGGCGGAGAAGAAAAGAGTTGACGTTTCGAGTCCTCATGACCCTTCGACAGAACTTGCGTTCGAGTCCAAGAAAGAGTTGAAATATAAGCTGGTTTAAGGTGTGTGTGTGGGGGGCGGAGAGATAGAGAGACAAAGAGGTGGAGGGGGGGGTGGGGGTGTGTGGTTGTAGGGACAAACAAGCAGTGATAGAAGCAGATCATCAAAAGATGTCAACGACAATAGTACAATAGAACACATAGGTGTTAAAATTAAAGTTGTTGATATTATCTAAACGAATTTGCTAATTAAGAATGGATGGTAGGGCACTCAAGGTATAGCTCTAGTGGGTTTTTTTTTATATATAATGGAAATAGGTGGGAAAAGGAAAATCTTTATAATTTATTGGAAAAAAAAGCGAAGGGGGTAACAGAAAGGGGGTGGGGATGGGCCATCCCCACCCCCTTTCTGTTTCCCCCTTCCCTTTTTTTTCCAATAAATTATAAAGATTTTCCTTTTCCCACCTATTTCCATTATATATATAAAAAAACCCACTAGAGCTATACCTTGAGTGCCCTACCATCCATTCTTAATTAGCACATTCGTTTAGATAATATCACCAACTTTTAATTTTAACACCTATGTGTTCTATAGTACTATTGTCGTTGACATCTTTTGATGATCTGCTTCTATCACTGCTTGTTTGTCCCTACAACCACACACCCCCACCCCCCCTCCACCTCTTTGTCTCTCTATCTCTCCGCCCCCCACACACACACCTTAAACCAGCTTATATTTCAACTCTTTCTTGGACTCGAACGCAAGTTCTGTCGAAGGGTCATGAGGACTCGAAACGTCAACTCTTTTCTTCTCCGCCGATGCTGCCAGACCTGCTGAGTTTTTCCAGGTAATTCTGTTTTTACAATGGAATAAAGAATGGGAAAAGCAGCCAGCATTCCTGTTCCATGGACTTGCCTTTCCCTATCTCTGTAATCTCCTCCAGCCCCACATTACTTTGCGATATCTGTGCTCATCTAGTTTTGGCCTCTTGAAAATCCCTAATTTTAATTGCTCCCCATAGGTGTCTATGCCTTCAGCTTCTAGAGTTCTAATTTCTGTAATTCTTTCCCTAAACTTCTCTGCTTCTTAAAAGACCCTCCTTAAAACCCTCTCTTTGACCAAGATTTTGGTCAATTGTCCTAATCTCCATGTCACAGTGTTAAATTTTGTTTTATACTATTCCTGTGTAGTGCCTTGGAATGTTTTACTGTGTAAAAGATTTGTAATGCTAATGAAGGAAAAACACTGAATTGCTTCTGGAAATATTGGACTTTAAAAAATAGGACCTGAGTTTTTGAAATGCGCACAAGCCATGGCTGGAATACTGCAGGGTGACTCCCTAAGTGATAATGGGACCCCACCCTCACTTGCCAGACAAGGGACTTTTAAAGACCTCTAGAAACTAATTGCTCCCTTCAGTAGAGACAATGGGACATAATTGGAAATGAGCACCAAGAAATGCTGTAAGCAATGCCTAGACAGATCTGTGAACTCACTTCCCACTTGGAATATACAAAGAAGGGGTTAAATGTGAGCTGAAAAGTTGCCCCGGGGTCTGTCTGTTGGTGGGTGTTCTGAGAGAGAATAAGTGCTGGAAGTTTGATTCAGAAGCAACAGCCACACACACTATCCCTGCAAATCACCATTTTGCAGGCATCCCGATCTCTCTCCATCTCTACTGGAGTCAGTTCTACTGGAATCTTGAATCGCAATGGATATATATATATTCACTTACTTGAAGTTAAATGCTTACTTTTAACCTGTATGACCGTGTATGCATGTGCTTTATCCTTTCTTGCCTTTAGTAGTTAATAAACTTACTCTTAACTTTAACCCAGGAAATTCTGATCAGATTGGTTCCTTAAAACCAGAATGATTGGGTCTGGGAAAAAGCTATCCTTTTTAGGTTAAATCTTGTTGCGGCTAACAGAAGGCGGGATGCAGAATAAAGACAGGGAGCCAGTTCATCCCTCCTCACCCAGGGCATAACAATTTTGGGGTGTCCCAGCCAAATGATGACAAATTGAGCGGTCTCACCTGAATCAACAACTTTGGGAAATCTCAGCTGGGGGCGGGTCATAACAGATGCTATATAAATCCAGTTGTTGATCACTATCCAATGAGTCCCACTGGAAACTGTCAGTGGTTGTCAGGCAAGGAGAGGGCCAGGGTCAGCTGTTACGTCCTACAAGCTGGTCTGACACTCACACGCATAGTGAACATCTGGGTAAAATACAGGAGGGGATAGAGCAAAGAACCAGGTAAGGGGGAGATGGAGGAGAAACACAGAACAGATAAGGCCATACTAGGCCCCAACTCCATTCCTGAGTCTCCCTCTCTTGCCACTGGCCAATTCCTCTCCCTTTTCCACTCTGTCAACCTCAATCCCTACCCCTCAAACACCTAGTGCCCTGTCCCCCTCTCTCACCATCCGAATCCCACCTACTGACTTCCCAATTCTCTGTAATCCTCTCTCTCCTACAAGCCCCAATACCTGTTCATCCTTTTCCATTCTAACTGTGTCACGTTTTTGCAAGTCACCCCTCCTTACCCAATTTCCTCCCAGTCTTCTTCAAGCCAAGCGGGACATGTTTGGTCCATGTGGGAAAGGAGAAAACAGTTGTTAACCAATAGTTCACAAGCAGGAGTGACCTCAAAGCCAGGAGGCGGGCAGCAGGAGGTGTTAGGCAGTGATATCACTAAACCGTGGAGGGGTCTCACCAGTAGTGGATGGCAAAATGAAGGAGCGGTAGGTAGTTTGTTTGCATTGACAGCTGGTGACAATATGGAGAAGAGGGGGTTGGTCTGCTGCTCCATAAGGAATTAATCTTCCATTCTGGGAGGCTCCCAGAGAAGTCAGGAGGGTTGGCAATTGTTGCGATCAAGGAACATTTTCATAAAGCAAGGTGCCGCTGACAGTGAATGAACAAATGGCTCGATTCAATCTAATTCTAATAAGTTTTAGTGATTTTCTTGAGCAAAACCTCCTGTGGAAGCTAAATTTGATGATGACACAAAGATAGGTAGGTGGGTAAGTTGTGAGTGGGCTTAAGGAAACTGCAAAGGGATGTAAATAGATTAAGTGAGTGGGAAAAATTTGGCAGATGGAGTATAATGTGGGAAAAAATGAACTTGTTCACTTTTGCAGAAAGAATAGAAAAGCAATATATTATTTAAATGGAGAGAGATTGCAGAACTCTGCAGTAAAGAGGGATCTGGGTGTCCTGGTCAGCCCAGGGAGAGAAATCATGGGTCCTGGTGCTTCGCCTGTTTCTGGGCCCCTTATCCAACCCCTTCTCCGTTTAATCTTCCCCCTCACATCCTTCAGATGCCCAGAATTGGGAACCATAGTCACAGTGGGGTCAAACTGTTTCATATAGGTTTAGCAAAAATTCTTGTTTTCTTTAATTCTATGCCTTTATTTATAAAACCCATCGAAAGCACAGGATTCAGTGTGATACAATATACAGCCACGACAATTACATACAACTTGGTTTTTCATACCATGCAACCAACTCCACATCTTTGAACCTGGCCCTATGCAATATTAGGACAGCAATATCCAAAAGACTTGCACCTCACAAGCAAGGTGTACACAAACAACAATCCCATGCACAAATGAGAATATCTTAAACTAACAGTGACGTAGTCTATTGGCGCATAAGTCCTGGTTTCACTTCCAAGTTTAAAAATGGCAAAGCCTTCCAGTAAATTAGCACCAACCTATTCACCTGCCCTTGACATCAAGGCAGCATTTGACCAAGTGTTGCATCAAGATGCCCTAGCAAAATTGAAGTTTATGGAAATCAGGGAGTAAACTCTCTGCTGTTTGGAATCATACCTAACACAAAGGAAGAGTTGTTGGAGGTTAATCGTCTCAGTTCCAGGCTATCACCACAGGAGTTCCTCAGGGTAGTGTCCTAGGCTCAACCATCTTCAGCTGCTTCATCAATGACCTTCCTTCCATCATAAGGTCAGAAGTGGGCCTGTTCGCTGATGATTGCACAATGTTCAGCACTATTCACGACTCCTCAGATACTGAAGCAGTCCATATCCAAATGCAGCAAGACCTGGATAATATCTAGGCTTGGGCTGACAAGTGGCAAGTAACATTCGTGCTACACAAGTGCCAGGCAATGACCATCTCCAACAAAAGAGAATCTAACCATTAGCCCTTGATATTCAATGGCATTACCATTGCTGAATCCCCCATTATCAACATCCTGGGGGTTACCATTGACTAGAAATTGAGCTGGACTAGCCATATAAATATTATGGCTACAACAGCAGGTCAAAGGCTAGGAATCCTGCGGTGTGTAACTCACCTCCTGACATCCCAAAGCCTGTCCCACATCTACAAGGCACAAGTCAGGAGTGTGCTGGAATATTCTCCACTTTCCTGTATAAGTGCAGCTCCAACAACACTTAAGAAGCTTAACACCATCCAGAACAAAGCAGCCCACTTGATTGGCACCCCATTCACAAACATTAACTCCCTCCACCACTGACGCACAGTGGCAGTAATGTGTACCATCTACAAGATGCACTGCAGGTACTCACCAAGTCTCCTTAGATTGCACCTTCCAAACCCATAACCTCTACCATCTAGAAAGACAAGGACAGTAAACACAGGGGAACACCACCTCCTGGAAGTTCTGTTCCAAACTACTCACCATCCTGCATTGGAAATATGTTGCTGTTCCCTCAATGTCGCTGGGTCAAAATCCTGGAACTCCCTAACTAAGTGCACTGTGAGTGTACCAACACCACATGGACTGCAGTGGTTCAAGAAGGCAGCTCACCACCACCTTCTCAAGGGCAATTATGGATGGACAATAAATGCTGGTCCAGCCAGCGATGCCCACATCCCATGAATGAATAAAAAAAACTTTCAGTCATGTGCAGTTTCTATCCACACAATTGGCTTTGTTAATAAAAAAATTATACCTTGAATTGAGTGATAAATATTTTCTCATTTTAAATTGAAACTAACCACACTTACAAATGCCCAGCAAAGAGCATATAATTGAAAGGAATTTGAAAGGAAAAGTACTGCAGATTCTGGAAATCTGAAATATATACTGAAAATACTAGAAATTCTCAGCCAGCCAGGCAGCACCTGTGGGGAGAGCATTAGTTCTGAGGAAGGGTCACTGACCTCTGTTTCTCTCTGCGCCAATGCCGCCGGATGTGCTGAGCATTTCCAACACTCCTCATTTCTATTGGAGCAAAAATAACCCTCTTGCCAGCCCTCCAAAAAACAATTAGACTTCTTGCGATTCTCTCTTGTTCCCCTTCAGCAAGAAGCCGCCTGAGATCAGGTGTGGTACAACACTAAACATGACATTCAAAAAAAAAATTAAGGTACGAAGAAAATATAAATATCTTGCTGAGCAAAAAAAAATCAACATCAAAGCAATAAATTGATAATTTAAAAAACTGAGTGATTAATAAAAATGAGCATTGAAAAGTGCCAAGCGGCAGAGTGAACTAACACAATATTTTCTGCCGTTTTGCTTAAGGATTAAAGGTAGAAAGAGACTAGGCCCTAAGTGATGATCACCAAGGAAGGGGGAGCAGACTGGAGCTGAGCTGAGGAATTGGGTTTAACTAACACCGCTTTTGCAGTCACCTCTGGTGGCGCACACTCCAAGTTTGCCTTGGCGAATTCATACGAAAGTGGGGGTCAGTAGTGGGTTGCTTTTCAGCCTGGGTTTTCTTCCTCTCCTTGCCTGGTGTGGTGGGAGGAGGGGGAGCAGGGCGAGGGATATATGTGGAAGTTTGTGTCCGCGCCGAGCAGCCTCTATGTGTGAGTATGTGAGTGCATGTGTGTCTGGCTCACTCCCAATCTCAAGGTTCTCTCTCTCACACACACTCCTTCACTCTCACACTCATTCACCCCGTCACTCTCACACCCTCATCTCACAGGACCTCGCTCACACTCCAGCTGTGCAGTGTCTCACTGCTGCTGCGGTTGGTGCTTCTCTTAGCCAGGTCTGTATCTTGACTCCTGTAGTGCTTTAGAGGGTGCCAGTGCCAGAGCATGAGGGTGAGAGCATGGCCAAGGGCAGTCTACATCACCCAGAATGCAATCACTCAAAACAAATGGCTGCACAAGCTCAACCTACTGCTCCAATAATGCCTTATACTACAAATTTTATTTGCACTTGTGTGTGAGCACATTGAGGCCTGAGGTGGCCATTTGAGAGAGGAGCGATGCTGCCCAAGCCCAGGCCCTGTGAAGTCACGGACCTCAGTAATTAGCACCATGAACACACACACCACCCCTGCTCCTCTCCTGAGCCCTGATGCATGATCACAAAAGGTTTATATGTAGGTACAGCAGGTGACTAGGAAAACAAGTGGAATGTTGCCATTTATTGCAAGGGGAATGTAATGTAAAAGTAGGGAAGTTTTGCGACAGTTGTGAAACTGCATCTAGAGTACTGTGTACACTTTTGTTCTACTTACTTAAGAAAGGATATAATTGCATTAGAAGCAGTTCACAGAAGGTTCACTCAGCTAATTCCTGGGATGAAGGGGTTATCTTCTGAGGACAGGTAGCATTCCAGGCATACTACCAAGTGATATTATGGGATTCAATCCCGCTGCAGAGATTTAAGCAGAAAATCTAGGCTGACGTGCCCAGTGCAGCACAGAAGGAACACTGCACTGTTGGAGATGCTGTATTTCCAATGAAATGTCAAATCAAGGCCCTGTCTGCCTGCATGAGATGTAAAAGATCCCAAGGCACTACTTCAAGCAAGAGCAGGGGACTTCCCCTCAGTATTATATGTTACATTATATATTATATATGTTATATAATAATAGGGGAGTTCTCCACAGTAATAAAAACAGAAAATGCTGGAAAAACTCAGCAGGTCTGGCAGCATCTGTGGAGAGAGAAAGAGTTAATGTTTTGAGACCACATGAGTTCTCCACAGTGTCCTGAACAATATTTATCCCTCAATCAACATGAACACCGATTACCTAGTCATTATCACATTGCTGGTTGCGTGAGCTTGCCCTGCGCAAATTGGTTGCCAGTTTTCCTACATTACAACAGTGACAATTCCTGAAGACTCTAGGGGTTCCAATGACCTGAGAATAATTTATCATCACTAAAAGTTTGGTCTGTTCTGCTTTACATCTATAATCAAAAGCAAAATCAAGTGTTCAGCTGGTCCGCTGTGGCATACTTGAGCTGTTATTTTCAAAGAAAGCGAGAAGAGCCTCTTTTCCCCCCCACCCAGGTTGCAAGACTTATTACAATTTAACCAATGGGAAAGGCGAATAGATAAACACGGGCGGGGGTGACCAATCCTCAAGTAGAATTCCTCCGGCCGCGCGCTATTTGTCCAATCAGGGACCGCGCTGAGGGAGACCCACTGGCCATTGGCAGAGCCCGCACGATTCACAGACGAGCCAATCAGAAAGGGAAGAGCGGCCGTGCTGCCGACCAGTGGGAGAAAGGCGGGCGCGGGCGGGGAGGGGCGGGGTGGACGGCCGGGGAGCTGGTGCGCAGGCGCACTAGCTCTCGCGTAGCAGACAACATGGCGGCAAACGGGGAAGCATGAGTTATCTCATTCAAAAGCAGCAAAATGGCTAGTAACAATATAAAGGTAAGGAAAGCCAGGCATGGCAGCGTGGCCGTGGAAAAGCGTCAGGGCAAGAGGGGGAGAGGAAAAAAACACAACGGGCGGTCGGGAAAAGATGGGGGACTTTATTTCTCTGGAGGATGAGGGAAAGAAAATCCATGAGGTTTAGGCCCCGGGGTATTTTCTTCAGCCTGACTCCCGTTCAGTCGCAGAGTTTTAGCCCTGGGCCCACGCGATGCTGAGGCTTCTGCCTATCCGAAAGACACATCTCCCAACAACGCACGCCCGTCCCTGGTTTCCTTACGTTCCACTTTGACTGATCTGATGTGCGCCGCGGCCCCCCTCACAGGCCATTTTATATATTTCGACTGCGTTCCAAAATGTTCGGTTCAGCAAGAAAACCATTAAAAGAGATAAGAGAGGTGGGGGAGGGGCGCATGATGATTCATTCCAGCTCGTACTGTGTGTGTGTGCAACCGAGTTAGTGTCCCCAGGAATTTTAACTGGAAAGAGTACTCCAGGATGCCAGGGTAAAAGCATGGTCTTTATCGCAGCACATGAATGGAAAATCATTCGGGATCCATTTGTGTTTGTGTCTCTGGGCATGTATCTTTAATAACGAAGAATGGTCAAAATGGATTCCGGCATTTTTATTTTTTAGTTTGGGGGGGGTGGGGGGTGGTGGGGACTGTTTTGCACGTGGTCTGAACGAAGTCTCTTGGTTATGTCTCAGTGCTACAATACACGCGTCAGACATTTGTAGTCGCATTTATTAAACAAAACAAAAACAGAATTACCTGGAAAAACTCAGCAGGTCTGGCAGCATCGGCGGAGAAGAAAAGAGTTAAGCATGCTTGTGGCATCCTCATCTTTAACATCTAGGAAGTTGGGTAATATAATGTTGAGCTAGTCCTGATTAGTCTTTTAAAAGAGATTAAATTACTATGGACAAATAGTCCCAAATGCATTACAATATTTGATATGTAAATCCTAATAAGTATTCTCTACCCTTATACATAATCATCAGAACCACTGATATACAAATTAAATTTATATTAAAGAAAACTGACATTTAGTACGGTCAGTTCAATACTATAAACATGAGTTGAGCAAAACCTAATTCAATTTCTCACATTCAACATTACATTTAGAAGAACACCAGCTCATCGAAGCTTTTTGGTTGATGGTGAACTTTTTAACTGACCTTTGAGCTACTTTAGGCTAATTTTATTTCATTGAAATTAAAGTTTAGTCAAATGTAGAGGCTTCAAAAAATCATTTTTTTGTGTTAGGAAGTTCTGAACTGAAATTCATCTGTGATTGCTTACTGTTCCTGATATTTCACTTCACACACCATTTGGACAATGCAAGGTACACTAAGATTTTGTGTAGAGAAAATTCCTTTCATTGGAGATTAGGACTCATGGGGAAAGGGGATAATCAAGAACTGGAGAGGTGGTAGATTGGGCGATTACACCAGCTTGATGTAAGTCTTCTGGGTGGGAGAAACTCAATTTTGACTCAGTTGAATATATGGCTTTTTAAAATACTTATGTTGACCAATGTGTAACCAGTATGTATTTCAGTTGTAAGGAAAAAGGCGAAAATGTGATGATAGAAAATTATTAGCCCTGGAGCTATCACTAATAGTTCTCACCACTTATTAACATCAGTTGCTTTGTAAAAGGAATGATATTATTTATGCTTGAGAATTCAACAGTTCAAGTTTTGATGCCTTATTGCACCTATGAGAATGTCCCCAAATAATACCTTTTTATGATTCATCCACAGTCATTGATTTTCTGTAGTTATGAAAATTATTTTCCAATTAATATTTGTATTTGGAATAATTTTTCAATCTTAACGTGGTTTGCTTTGCCCAGTTGGGTTTTGATGCAGAAACTTCACTGCTAAATGGAAATTCACATTCCACAATGGTAGCACTTTCAAAATTAACTATAAAACAACAATCCCTTGCATCGATGCTTATTTTAAATGTGATAGCGAACTTTTTCCCATACTGGAAAGCAGATTTGTCTCAAGGCAGCATTGAAAATCTTTGCTTCCGCAGCAATCAGTCAGACTTGCTTGTTAGAATGCATCATGGAAAACCTCAAATTGAACTTAAGGTCTAATTTAAAATGCATGGCTTTTTAATTAGCAAAACCTATTTTTATGATGTTACTACTGTTTTTAGTTTCCTATTATTATAGCCAGCAGCAGATAAATAATGACAAAACAGTAACCTATGGCTAATGCTGTATTCAGAGCAGGTTAATGCCAGAAATTAGGTAAGTGCCCAGCCATTCATTTTAATACTTTTGTGTGAAAATACAAAAAAGAATTTAGAGCAAGAATTGAACGTTATATGTTAAATGTCTAAATTAGGTGCTTGCCTTTCTATTAGTGGGTTATTTGGGTGGGGAAGAAATTGAGTGTAAAAACATATCTTAATTAGGAAATTGTTTTATCTCTCTACATTTGTAAATGTGAAAGTAAAATTAAATAGAGTTGCAGGGTAAAGCCATCAATATAACTCAAACTGACAGCAACTCCTGGTGTCCGAAAGTGCAGTTAATCCAGAAATCCAGTAGTTTTTGATGCTGATTCCCTGCCCTTCCATAGGGTACACTACTGAAGTCCCTGCAGATGGAAATCCTTAGAAGCCACTTAAACTGACGTGAACTTTAGCTTTTATGCCATAATAGGCATAATAATAAAAATCACAAACATTATTTCTTGCTGAATGAGGTATAATTGGGTTTTTAATGGATTATTAAGTCAACTGAACAACCCCTCTGACCCTGGAAAAATCAATTTTACGTTTGTGGAATGTCAAATTTCTACATAATTCAATTGTTCCTAATATATTAAGTTTGTTTTATATTTCACTTTTTTCCTGATTCCCTTCTGTATGCCCCAATATTTATTTTGCTCTCTAAGAACTCTTCAATATGATTGGCTGTTTGGTCTGATTGATGATGTCACAGTTGCTGGACTTCTGGAGCTCTCCTCGGCTTGGTGCCAACATTATACTGGTATCAGGAAAGAGTAAATAACTGCTGAGATTGCTAGACATTTGTGGGTAGCTTTCTTCAAGGTCAGCAATTACCACTGTTGCCTCGCTGCCCATCTTGAAAAATGGCAAACAGCTTCTTCACACAGCACAGGAGGGGCCACTTGGCTCTTCGTACCTATACTGGCTCTTTGGTAGAGTTCCGCCATTCGTTCCTGTCCCCTGTCTTTTCCCCGTAGCCCTGCAAATGTTTTCCTTCCAAAGTATTTAACTAATTCCCTTTTTAAAGTAACTATTAATTCTGTTTCCACCCCTCTTTCAGAAAGTATATTCCAGCTCATAAGTCGCCTCTGGTTTTTTTTAACCAATCACCTTAAATCTGAGTGCCCTGGTTGCTACCAACCCTTCTGCCATTGGAATGTTTCTTCTTATTTACTCATCAAAACTGTTAATGATTTTAAACATCTCTATTAAATTTCCACCTGGCTCTCTTTGCTCTAAAGAGAACAACCCCATCTTCTCTCATCTTTCCATAACTGAAATCCCCCACACCTGGTACTGTTTCAGTAAATTGTGTCTGCGCCCTCGCTTTAAGCAGTGATTCTTTCTGGAGTGTGATGCCCAGAATTAAACACAACACTCCAGTTTAGGCCTAGCCAGTGCTTTATGAAGGTTCGCATTTTGTGATCTCTTCCTCTATTAATAAAGCCAAGGATCTCATACTTTTTAACAGCCACCTTAACTTGAATGAATTTGTGTACACATTCCTAGGTCTCTACCTTCCTGCAACCCTTTTAAAATTATATAATTAATATTGTCTATCCTCGTTCTTCTCACCAAATTGTATCACTTCACACTTCTGTTAACTTTCATTTGCTATGTGTCTGCCCATTTCACCAGTCTCTTTTTCTTATGTGCCAACATACATACATACATACATATGAACTCAGCAGAAGTAGGCCATTCGGCCACTTGGGCCTGCTCCGCTTGTTAGTCAATATCTGTGCCTTAAAAATATTCATTGACCATGCCTTCACTACTCTCTGAGGAAGAGAGTTCCAAAGATTCACGATTACCTGAGAGAAAAAGCCTTATCTCCATCTTAAATGGGAGACCCCTTATTTTTAAACTGTGTCCCCTAGTTCTATTCTCTCCCACACAAGGGAAAACATCCTTTCAGCATCCGCCTTGTCAAGCCCTCTCAGGATCTTGTATGTTTCAGCGAGATCACCTCTCAATCTTCTAAACTCCAATGATACAGGCCCAGCCTGTCTTGCAGTATAAGATGCCTGTTACTGTTCTCATTGTTTACTGCATTTTTGAGTCTTGTCATCCAGCAACTTCAAAATGATGTCCTGTACACCTAATTCCAAGACATATATTTATGTATCAAAAAGAGCAGCGGTTCTAATACTGAGCCCTAGGGAACATCACAATAGTCCGAAAACAAACTGTTTACCAAAACTCTCCTTTTTGTCCCCGAGCCAATTTTGTATCCAGAATGTCATTGTCCCTTTAACCCCAGGAGCTCCACTGTTGCTTACAAGTTATACATACATTTAATGAACAATCAGAGGTAGAATGCACAGATCCTGCTGAAAGATTTTGCTTTATGTTGTGAACTTTGGACATGTATTTGTGTCAGTATTTACTGTTGTAAATTTCTGTCAACACTTCCTTTTCAGTATTACATGAACTCTCTCCTCCATCCCCACCCCCTTTCCAATCCCCCTTTTTTCCAATAATTTATATAGATTTTTCTTTTCCCACCTATTTCCATTATTTTTAAACGTATTTCCATCCATTGTTTTATCTCTACCTTTTAGCCTATTTCAATCCCTTCCCCCCACCCCACCCCTACTAGGGTTATCTGTACCTTGCTCATCCTGCTTTCTACCCTTAATGTCACCTATTAGCACATTTCTTAGCTAATATCACCACCATCAACACTTTTGTCCTTTTGTCTATGACATCTTTTGGCAATCTCCACCTATCATTGGCCCTCTATCCAACTGTATTTGTCCCACCCCCCTTAAACCAGCTTATATTTCATCTCTCTTCTATTTTTCCTTTCTTTTGACGAGTCATGCGGACTCAAAACGTTAACTGTATTCCTCTCCGTAGATGCTGTCAGACCTGCTGAGTTTTTCCAGGTATTTTTGTTTTTGTTCCTATTCAGTATTGTAGTTTCAACTATCGCAGTGTAGTTTCAGGTCCTGAGGTGGCCATTTGAGCAAGTTGTTGAAGGTGCCCAATTCACTCCATCTTTATCTGATTATTACAAACACTTGTAAACTAGCTATAAGCAATGCCATGAGCAATTTAGTAATATAGTAAAAATCAGTATAATACACACTTTCCTGTAATGCCAAAATTTGATAATTGTAAGATAAAATGGCATGTCCTTTGACAGGCTGTGAGCAACACCATGAGGGGGGGATTGGGCGAACTATATTGTTGAATAGTGATTAAGTTGCTAATTTCAGTTGAAGATTTGTTTGAAATGTTTGTCTACCTTGGTCTTTTTAGTGTCTCTGAGCTGGACCATGTCATATTTACATAATGTGTTAAAGCTCCTGGTGCTTTGAGTTTATTTGCATTGCAGCATTGAATTCAGAAAGCAAACAGTTTTTCAGGTGGAGTCAGTTGTACTGCTAGCTTGGTGCCATTGATGGCATTGTTGCTTCCACCATAGCAGCTGGAGTTGGCATAAATTAATTGTGGTCAGTCTTAACTGTGTGTAGGCTTCAATTAACACCTTGCTCCCTGACCATGGTATCAAGTTGTGAAATTTAATTGAATAAAACTGGTTATTTTGTGCTTAACACTAGAAAAAAATTATTGAAAGCCATATAATCGTCATAAATCACCCCTACTCACTGATGTGCATGTGACTCCGTTCTCACTCTATGTACTTGACTCTTGGTACCTTTTGAGTGATGTGGAAATCCAGAGAGTTGTAAAATCAAGTACCAAGATGAAGTTGACTCAACTTTCCAAGACAACTAGGGATGTGTAATAATGTGGTCTTGCCAGAGTCACCCATGTCTGAAGGAGATATTAAAAATAGAAAATAGATAATATATCAGTTGTTGAAGGTTAAGTATAACAATCACATCCAAACTTTGTGTGATACAAGTATAGAAACCTCATAGTTCACCTGTTAATGTTACCAGTTGAAGTACATTGTAAGTTGCATTTTAAAGAACTCTTTTAAAATTTACGTTCAATTTCATCTTCATTGAGAGGAGTGTATATTTTAGTCTGTGTTTTCGTCAGACAGTTTCAGATTAATTTAGATTTAGCATAAATCTTGACCATCTGTATTCTGACTGCATCTGTTCTGTACCAGCCACCCATTACCTGAATAAGACTGTTGGCTTAGTGCTGAATAATGGCCAATTTTTGTGGTTTGGATTTGTCCCTGTTGGTAACTAATTGGAAATGGCTTCAACTACAGTTTCAAGAAGGACTTTAATCCTGTCTGCCTGGGTTGGATTTTAACTTGTGTCCCAGAGATAAAAGAGTAGTGTTAATTGACCAGCTGTACCACCAAGTCCAAGGTTTATCTAGATATTTACATTTTAAAAACACTGAAATCTAACTGGGCTAGTAGCTTTTTATCCGTCTCAGTCCACAAACAGTAGAATGTTCCTTAGTCTCTGCTAATACAAACCATTTGAAATCATTGGGGTCCTAAAAAAATTCATGCAGACTTAAAGTATGCCTGCAATTTTATGCAGTTGCAACAGGAACATGATGTATTGTGCAATAACTAAGTTGTGTAACTGGAATAGACTGGTATTGAAAGATAATGTAAATGTACAATTGTAGGGTGGACAAATTACAACTTTATTTCACCTATTTAAAAAGCACTATTAAATGAATATGTTAAAGGTTTAACAAAACTGTCCAGTGCAAACAAAAGAATTGAGCTTTCCTGCCTCATGTTCCATTGAAAGGGGTCATTTTGTTTGTTCACTCACCAAAGATTGTGCCTATTGTCCTTCCCATATGCAGATAACATAGCAAACTAGTTCATTCACATGGTCTTAAACTTAATTGTCTTTTTGGCGCCTGACTTGTGGAAACCCATCACCATGTCTGAAACAGCTTTAATGTTGCACTAGTGCAGCATATGTGGATCTCTCGCTCCAGTATCAAAGTAAATTTGTCGGCTATGTTAAGCATTGACAGATGGGGAGAGCTTAACTTGTTACTGTGTAGGTCTTTTTGACTGCATGATCTACATAGCAACATCACTAGAGTATCATTAGTTCCATTGTAAGAATCTTTAAGCCATGCTACTGATTAATATGCACTAGTAAGAGTTCATGCTTTCTTTCAATTGAGGCATGCCCCACTTAACAAGATCTACAGATATGCATGCAGAGTTGTGGAGCCAAAACTTAGTAACACCAGTTGTGCCCAGGAATGCTGTTTGAGTTTAATCAGCAAAACCCATGTGTTCTATCAACAGAGAACCAGTAGGCTTTCTGTGGCTTCCAGTCAGAATACTATACACTTTAGGACTTGTAAAGTTATCTGGAACAGACTCCACACTGACAGGCCCACCCAGTTACAGCCTTTCATCTTGTAAGATGGTTTGCACCATGGTGGTCAGCTCTGTGTTAAGCCTGTCTCCCATATTGTGTTGTGCTCTGTGGTGAAACTGGAGTATCCTCTCCAGGGTACAAGCCTGGGCAAAATGTATGGAGACTCTGGGCTTCTGAAACATCAGGGTCCCCCTCTTAACCCCCTTGGTTGAGTCCAAAGGAATGTAAAGCAAGGTTACATTAATAAGTTTATTAATTAACAGTGCATTGGCAACTGTGGACATGCTCTGGTTTAGTTATCAGGTTACCGGACCTACCATAGAGGGTTGCCTTAGTTTCAAATTTCCAGTGCAAAGTATGTCACTTAGGGCTGCTTTGATGCCAAAGAAATCATGCTTCCCTTTTTGATAATTTAATGACCAATATGTGGTAATATGGTGTAAATTCAGTGAGACATTTTGATGAAATCACTGGTTTCCCTTTAAATGTTTGAATGCAAACTATGTATTTTAATTAGATTGTATCAACATATTACTACACAAATACCATGTTAGGTTAGTGCTTGAATAGAGATGAAAGCTGGTACAGCGAATTAAGTTTTTAACTTCCACTTTTAAAGAGAAAACCAGAATATAGAGCTGTAACTTTTTTTTACTTCAGGAGTGCTTAGAAGCTAGCAGCGTATTTGATAGTAGAAGATGTGTTTTAACAAAGCACAGTGTAAAAGGAGATTATGAAAGAAATTGCATTTATATCGCACCTTATCACTATCTCAGCATGCTTTATGATCATTGGATTACTTTCTTGATACAGCCACGATTATGTAGCTAAACTTGGGAGCTAAGATAAAAGCAAAATACTGCAGATGCTGGAAATATGAAATAAAAACAGAAAATGCTGGAAAGACTCAGCAGGTCTGGCAGCACCTGTGGAGAGAGAAGCATGGGAGCTAATTTGTGCACTGCCAGGTACTGCATAATGCATATTTATCAAATGGCTGGCTCCAGGTAATTGTGTGTAGCGTGATAGCCCATGATTTTGTTTTGAACACTAAATCATAGATTCTCAGATTAGAAGGTCTCTGGTTCAGTTTCTGATTCGTACTGACTTAACTAATCTTCATGGCACTAGTCAAACTCTAATAATGTTTTATACTCGGGTACAATGTATACTCCCATTCCCTGATGACTCGTGCAAAATATGTTTGCAAATTAATGATCAATCATTCTTATCTATTTAAATTGCACACAACTGGCCCAAGTTGGCTTCTCCCATGGTTTCTTCACTTAAAGCAGAAAAACAGTATTGCACATATCATGAAGTGAAAGCGATTGTGATTAATGTGTGGTCAGTAGCCCAAAAACTAGAGGATGAAACAATGTACAGCTGAAAACTGCTACCTGAATCTTGTTTTACCTGGTGAAGGAGAGGATAAACTATAGACCCAATGGTATTTGGTCTGTTTTATTGCAGCTGTTTGTTTTCAATTAGTCAAGCATTTCAGAAATGGGAAAGGATATTCATGATTTTCACATCAATTTAATATAATTTAAAAAGTTTACAAAGTGTTGTTCAATATTCTGATTCTGCTTTTGAAAATTATTTGAACTTTTAATTTTTAATAGAGACAGTCCATATGTCCAGGATATTTAACAACAGTGTTTTAGAATATTTGAAGTCCATAAAACATGAAGTGAGAGACTTGAGTATTGTTTTTGTTCTATATAACTAGAGTCTGCTTAACAACAAAATCTGTGACTAGTACAAATGTTTTATATATCATGGTTGTGAATTTGTGAAATCCAATCCATGTGCTGGAGATTGAATGAGCTAAGTTTCCATGATAGCCTATTGAGTAAGTGACAACTGGACTTTAATGAGTCATCACAAGTTAAGCATATGTTTAGATACATAGATTTCTTCCCATTGTCTTTCCCTTTCCCTGTTTGTAGATAATTAGTTTTGCAGCCTTTTGATTGTTTCTATGGATTTGGGACGTGCAAGACAGAGTACCAGAGTACAATGGCTAATATAAAAGCAACATACTGTGGATGCTGGAAATCTGTAACAAAAACAAAAATAGCTGGAAAAACTCAGCAGGTCTGACAGCATCTGCGGAGAGGAACACAGTTGATGTTTCGAGTTCGTATAATTCATCATCAGAACAGAATGGCTAATAGCCTCATGGAGTCTTAACAATGGTTGAGCTAGTCAAAAATCAGATTTTGCAATACTGTTAATACTGTAATACATATTAAGGCTTTTTCCAAAAATATACTGTATTCATAAAATTTGTAAAAGTATCAATTCAAATTTGGTTATACATGAAGTGCAATACAGGTCAGTTTCTTTCAATACAGTACCTGAGGTGCCTCAGGACACTTGCCATTACAGGTTATATTTATAATGTATAACTGCATTTCATGTCAAATATTCACTGCATACAGCCAGATGGATTTTAGATGGTTTGCAGCCTCACTGTATGCTATGGTGGGAGGCCTTTGACAGTGGCCTTTCTTCAATGAGCCTGCCACAAACTTGTGTGTACCTCATCACACAGTCTTGGACCTTGGAATGTGCCAGTTTGTAACACTGTCTTGAGCTGAACCAGACTATTTGCAGCCTTGGTGTCCTATTTGACCCTGAACTGAGCTTTATTGACAGCATTTTCTTTCCATCACCAAGAGTGACTAATTCTGCCTTCGTAACATTGCCCATCCCTGCCTTTAAGCACACCTGCTGTTCAAACCTTCAGGTATGCTTTTATCTATGGACTAGATGACTCAACTGCTCTTCTGGTAGGCTTTCCACCTTCCACCCTCCATCAATAAGCTCATCCAATTCTGCTCATATCCTGACCAGCACAAAGTCCTTTGCTCACTGATCTATCTTGGGTTCTGGTATGTCAATGCCTTGATTCTAAGCCTTTTCCTCATGTTCAAATCTCTCTATAGCCTTGTCTGTCCCTAGTCTCAGAATAAGGGGCAGGCCATTTAAGACTGAGAGGGGGAATTTCTTCCCTCAGAGGATGGTGATTCTTTGGAATTTTCTACCCCAGAAGACTGAAATCTTGAACATGTTCAAAACTGAAATTGATGTATTTCTGGATACTAATGACATCAAGGGATATTGGGGAAAAATGGGGTAAGATATAGATGATCTGTTGAATGGCGCAGCAGGCTTGATGGGCCGAACGGCCTACTTCCTTTGTTCCTATTTTATGCCTTTTTCCAACCCCACATTCCTCCCAAAAACACTGCATTCCTCCAATTCTGATTCTTTATGTGCACGCAGCGTACTGCACCCCAACATTGGCGGCTATGTCATAAGAAACAGGAGTAGGCCATTTGACCCCTCAAGTCTGCACCACCATTCAATAAGACCATGGCGGCCCCAGGCCTCAACTCCTCTTTCGTGGAAGCTCCTTATTACCCTCAACTCCCCAGTATTTCAAAAGTCTTTCTACCTCCTCTTTAGAATACTTTCAGTGATCTAGCCTCAACAACTCTGTGGTAGAGAATTCCAGACGTTCACTACTCAGAAGAAATTCCTTCGTATCTCAGTTTTAAATGTGTGTCCCCTTATTCTGTAACTATGTCCCCTAGTTCGGGATTCCCCCACTAGTGGAAACATCTACCCTGCCAAGACCCCTCAGAATCTTGTACGTGTCAATAAGATTACCCTTCATTCTTCTAATGAAATAAATTGAATAAAGACCTAACCTGTCTAGCTGTTTTTGGTAAGCCAACCCCTTCATCCCAGAAATCAGTCTAATGAATCTCTCTTGAACTGCATCCAATGCCAGTATATCCTTTCTTAAAGCCTTCAGCTGTCTAAACTGTAAACTGTGGAACTTCCTCCCTAAAATACTCAATTTCTCCTCCATTTGAGATATTCTGCAAAACTACCTCTTTGCAAAATGTTTTACTCACCCATCCAATTATCTCCCCTTTTGACCTGTTTTTTTTTTACACTTTGGCTTGGAACACTGCCTTGGCAGGGGTGGACCATGTTACAAGGGTGGAGGCAGGTGGTCTTGGTGATAGAGACGGTGTGCAATCAGGGTCAGATAGGAAGCCAAAGTTGCAAACAGTCTGGTTCAGCTGAGACAATGACCAAGGAGGGGGAATCTAATCAATGGTCAGGAATGGAATTTGTGGCAGTGGCTGATAACAAAATCTTGAATGATTATGCCACCCTGCGCGCCTTGCATTCTTCAACTCTAATCTAGGAGTTCCAAGACCAGTTGTACCATGCCTATTGCCATCTTTTCCTATGGTAAAGTTGCTATATAAAGTTATTTTTTTTACTTGATTATTTTGTGTTTATTTTTCACAAACAGTTTCTATACCTTTTAGTATGTATAAAATTAGAATTGTGAACTATTATTCACAACTGTTATCAATTAAATGCTTTACCATAGTATTCAGATTGGTTGGCCTGTTTCCAAAAGTTAAAGAATGAAAGTAGAATTGTCTTAACAATCAGCTGTTTGTTTCATTAATGAAACGTTTTGTCCTCAAACCTATTCATGAATGATCATTCAAATTGCCATGGTTGTGTTAACTTTGAGCCAGAAAAAAACGGCTGTGTGCTGCAATCTGAAAAAGATACTAGTGTCCAATTTTTCCTTCGTAGTTCTTTTGTTGACTGTTTCTTCCTTTCCTGCATTCTCAGGAGCCCAGGTCTATGGAAGGTGACAGCTATTTGCTACCTTAACCAAGAAGCTAGAGTTTTTTTGCGGACCCAGGTCGTGGGATTTCTGGTATTAATGGGAGAATTTAGTCTTTTTCTTACCTGATGGCCTCCCGTGCATTCTTTTTGGATAAAAAGGGTTATTAAATAATGAGGAGAAACTGATTTAGCATTCTTCCTAATAGCAAATTAAAGCGTAGGATGATTACCATACCTTGGCTAAAGAAGCTAGTGTGCAGTGTGGACAGCAGATAGAAACCTGTGGCTTTTCAAATCTATATGGCTGTCTTGCATATTTAATCACTGAGACACAAGGACTTGTGATCCGAAAATATTTAGTGTTCAGCAAAAAAAATCTTTAATTTTGGTGGAAAAGCAGAATATCAACTTAACTTCTGTCACAATGTGTCCTGCTACAATACTGTGGGACTCCATGAGTCCTGTGGGATTTGCATTGCAAAATCCAAAAAAATCCAGTGTCCTGTCAGAACTTTTCATAAATTTGTACATTTTAGAATTGAATACACAGTATCTCATGCTTTGTTAAACAAATGAACTACAAGTGCATTTCATATTTCTTAATCTTTTGCTTTATTTGTCCTCATGGAATTTGACCACAAATTGCAACTAATCCTCTAATTCCAGGATAAAATCCCTGTAATTTGATAATTTTACTGTTTTAATTATGCTCGTGATGTTAGGGAGGTTTCGAAAGTCCAGACTTAGCTTTCACTCCCCTAAGTTGATTCATGCCTGAGTGCCAGTTTGGCTCAGTGCGCAACTCGGTATCAACTCGGCTTCAAGAGCATAAACTAGGTAATACTTCGTAAGTATTGTGAATGCAGGATATTTGAATGCTTTCTTTGCATTACTGTTTTTCTGTCACTAACTGTGGTGGGATTTCAAATGACTATTGTCAGAACTCAAGCTGTGTAACTGCAATAACAGGTATTGCACATATTCCAGCGTGTAGGCTTTTTGCTTTAGTTTTAAATCTTCTCATACATTCAATAAATTGCAGCTTTCTTTTCAGTGCCTAAGCTTCAACACTGCAAATTCAGTTGATGTGTAGATATTAACCAAAGCATCTTCATACAGTGAGATGGATGCTAAGGAATTTGAGTTTTGCTAATTTTGTTGCTTTTCCTATAGATGTTTAAGGATATTTTGAAAAATGTGGCATTTTTATAGTAACCTGAGAAGAAAGTTTGAGGAGTGAGCGCTCCACAAATGGGAAGACACTGGCAAAAACACTTTTCAGTTTGTTGAAAGTTCAAGTGAGGGGATTTAAAAACAATTAATTTTAAAAATGGCAATTAGCTGGATCATGTGCAATACCAATTATGCAATATGTAGTATGAATTGCTATTGCTGTGCAGATGAATGCATATTATTTTATGAACTTCCCTTGTGCTTTTCCCTGAATGTAACAATATATCCACACTCATAGTTGTAATTGATCACTGTGGTATTCTCTTCCTCCCTGTCATGCATAACTGTTTTAGCCACCTTGCTCTTCAGTCTGCTTTGTGAATATGTTGGCATTTAAGTTTTGGGCTAAATCCTTGGGTGGTGCACTCAGCTTCCAGCACTAGAGTTGCTTCATATATTTACTGATTATCTCCTGTCAGCAAAGCAGCAAAATAAATGTGTATTGACATACTTAGTGTGTTCTGATGATCATTTCAGATTCGCCAGTTTCTTTTAAAAATAACTCTCATACAATATTGCAACTAACTCGACTTAGTGGAAATATTACTGACTCTGGCACATTCTTCTCATACAGGACCTTGAAATGTAACATGCTACTCGGTAGATGTTTTTCTTTATCATATGCCTGTACAAGCTGAATGTCTCAGTCTGCTTTTGTGCATTTTGGCTGCCATTGCAGTCACTCTGTGTGTTACTTGTCTTACTCTTGGATCCTTTTCCCCCCTCTTCTCACCTTTAGTTTATCCTCCCTGCCCCCATTCCAAATCCAACCTGATATTATTCTTTGGCTGTCCTACTATTCCACTGCCATACCAGGCTTGAATCTCCATTAGTTCTGATCACGGCTACCTGTTTCTCTTTGTACTCTCTCCAGAAGGCCGGCTAAATGCTGATGCATCTGTCATTGCTTCATCTTGTCAGAGCAACCATAAATTGTTGCTGCATCCTGACATACATACGCACGCACACCACATCTTTTACTAACCTTCTAGTCCATGTTCACTGAGAGCTAATCTCACTGACCTTCTTCTCCAGCTCACCCTGCGCAGCATTCGCTCTTTTGGACCCTTGCCAATGGACCAACAATCGCCACTAGGATGTCCATTCACACTAGCAAGGCCCTTGCCTCCTAATCTGTGATCTTATTCTAGGCAATTGCATTGACATTATGGCTTTGCCTGGTTATACTTTGCACCATTTACCTTGCCCAAACTCCCATGGTGGCCATGTGAAACTTAAGACCAAATGACCAAATCACACTATGGTATCCCCCAGTGTTTGTGTTTATCTAGTACTTTTTTCTTCCTTTGAGCACCTTCCCTCCTTCCACCTCTCATGCCTCTTTTAAAATCGTTGCTGTTGACCATCTCCAGCCCCACCCTGCGTTTTGTATGGAGATAGCCTCCCTTCTTTTAGACCTCAGTCACAAATCGCATTCCCTGTGGTGGTAAGTTATCCTACTCCAACCTCTCTGCAGCCTTTGTTCTGGTTGACTGCAGAATCCTCTATGCCTCCTCTGTCCAGCTCAGTAACCTTCTTTATCTCTACAACTTCCAGAATATTCTGCATTCCTCTGGCTCTGGTCTCTTATGCACACCCTTTGCCCCATTTAGCTGTGGTTTTTAATCTGTCTAGGCCACTCCCTGCTTCTCTTGATGAGCTACCTTGAAGCTCGCCTTTGATCAATCATTTATTCCTTCTTAAAATCTCCTCCTCCAGTTAGGCACCTATGTTTTTCTACTTTTTAGGTGGGTTACAACTGCAAGTATTGTAACGTAGGTTGTAATTAAGAAATGTTCTAATGACATACTGCAAGACTGACTCTCAAAACTATAAATACCTTCAAAATGTTTAAGGTTAATGTACAAGACTGTCACTTATCTGCACTGCTGGGAACTGTGCACTTTCCTTGATGCTTGTAAAAACAATGCCTTTATCAGGTCACAGTACCGTATAATGGAAGTAAAATGCAAAGTAAAATAAAAATCTGTTCTGTGTAGTGTGCTTCCTGGATGATAAATCATGCTCCTGATTGAGCTTTGAGATTTTGGTTAATTGTACTGCTTTTTTTATGGAACCTTGTGTGCAAATTGCCTGCTTTATTATAATAGTGACTGCACTTAAAAGTATTTAATTGGTGATGAATGATTTGGGTCACTCTGAGGTTATGAAAGATGCTATATAAATGACAATTGTTTATGTTGGTAATTGCATTTGAAGCATTGTTCTTAATCCTTCCTAATCATGAAAGAAGTTTGGTGGTACATAAAACCCTGGGACTGCCTTTTTGCAATTGATTTTATAAATTTGATAAAGAATGAAAATAAATTTATGACCCACGGCACCAAATTTGATGCTTCCTTTA
Organism: Carcharodon carcharias; assembly: GCF_017639515.1. Taxonomy (NCBI): domain Eukaryota; kingdom Metazoa; phylum Chordata; class Chondrichthyes; order Lamniformes; family Lamnidae; genus Carcharodon; species Carcharodon carcharias. The sequence continues at coordinate 169,825,775 of NC_054473.1, forward strand.
AATCTCATCTGTAACATGTATGAAATCCCCCTTCAGTTCAGTATCTAACAAATTGCTGATATGAGAGAGTAGTTCTCTTTTCCACCCCCCCACTGTCAATTCTGTAATTTTGTACTCTTCACATGGACTGTGTATTCTTCTCTGCCATGCTTTACACCTGTTTCTTTAGACTTAATATTCTGCGGTGTTGGAGTGACAACAAATGTATCATGGTCACTTGTACCAAATGTCCAAACAGTTTGATTATGGAATTCAAAAACTTGCATACCATAGATACTGGCATATATATATCGACCCACTGTATAAGATGACCCCATTTTTTTGGGTGCCAAAATTCATGCTAAGGCGAATACTTAGCATATAAGTTGACCCACCCGCCCCCTTGCTAAGCACTTCTATACTCACATGCAGAATTGGTCTCAATTTTTCACCTCAGAAATGCATGCTTTGCTCACTTTATAAGTCGGCTCATGGTATCAAGCAGGTGATACAAGCTGTGCTACCATGAAGATGCTTGGGAATTTTAAGACACACACACCAAGCAGAATGAGAGTGGCCAATGCTGAAATGGGTCCTCTGGCAAAATAATGAAGTCTGAAGCCGGTTTCAAGCTAAAAGTTGTAAAATTTGCCAACTTTTCAAACTATTGTGCTGTAGTGAGGGAATTTAGTGTTAGTGAAAAACTGGTGCGAGAATGAGAGAAGAAGGAATCTGCCCTGAAGAAGTTTCCCAAGATCAAATGCTGCATCAGAATAGGGACCAGCCACTGGCCTGATCTTGAGAAACATGTATTGGAGTGGGTCCTCAAAAATTGCCAGTGGTTATATCATTACCAGAAATGCACTGTGTATACTCACACTTAAGTGGGTCAAATCAAACCCTGAGACCAGCAAAGATTTCAGAGCAACGGCTAGTTGCTGTAGTCGTTTTATGAAACAAAAATGTCATGTTGCAGCAGAAGCTCAAGATCACTCAGACTACCAAAAGACCTAGATGCCAAAATTACCAGTTTCCAGTGATTCATCAGACAGTGGCAAAAACACGCTACCCATTTGTCACATTGGCAACATGGATGAAATGCTCATGAATTTCGATACGCCCAGCAACCAAACTGGAGTGGAAAGGTTCAAAAACAGTTCTGCTGAAAATTACAAGGCATGAGAAGACGAGATTCACGGTGGTACCAGCCTGCATATCTGACAGAATGAAATTAACGCCTATGGTAATTTTCAAACTTTAAAACCATGCCAAACATGCATGGAAAGCTCTTACTTGCAAGCAAAACATGGTTCAGAACCTTGGAAAGTTGGGAGATGGAGTAGTAAAAGGTGAAATCTAAAGCGCAGTGGCTGTATTTGGGAGCAAAAACGGCTTTGCGAGAAGTTATCAGCCATTGTCAGTATTTGTTAAGGCCAAGTAAAGACATTCAGGGAAAAATGAAATGCTTCTACACCATCCTCTCCTCCACTGTCAAGCACCCTGAAGGATATTTTGTGCAGGTCCATGACAACGGTTGGATGGATAACAATAGAATGAATAAAAACAAAAAAACTGCGGATGCTGGAAATCCAAAACAAAAACAGAATTACCTGGAAAAACTCAGCAGGTCTGGCAGCATCGGCGGAGAAGAAAAGAGTTGACGTTTCGAGTCCTCATGACCCTTCGACAGAACTGCATGTATATAAAACCCCCTTTCCATATCAGTTCTGTCACAAAAACTGTTTTCTTTCACCTCTCCTGCTTCTACACCATCCTCTCCTCCACTGTCAAACCAAGTCATGCTTTTATCACCTCATATCTGAGGTATCCTGTTTTCAGTGATTCTTTGATTCAAAAAATGCAAGACGTCCAGAATGCCTTTGGCTCATGCCTCACATACTATGGGACTTGCCTTCCCATCATCTCTGTCTTTGATATTCTGCACTAACTTCCATTGTCTCAGAATTGACTTATCTTTGCTTGGTGATTTGCTGGAGATAGTTCTTGCTGTGGCATAATATATTAAAGATGGAGCCAGTAGATACCACTTCATATAGCAGGGGCATTGATCAAATTAACTGCTCTGACCCAGATGATGCCAAGATACTTGAGTGGTCCTGTGTTTACACCCATCCAAACAGTTGGTGAGTTTTCCACTACACTCTTGGCAAACTTTGTAGAACGTGGTCAGACTCCCAGGGATCAGGGGTGTTGCTGATGCCTTTGTCCTGCTCTTGCTCATGACCAGGAGTGTTTGGCTCTGTTGAGAAATATGGAATACATTTATGCTTGCATTGAAACTTTCAACAGTAAAACAAGTTTCTTTGAGAGGAAAAACACAATGGTTGCATGTATTTGGCAACAATGGGCAGCAGATGGAGGCAGTTGCAACAAGGCTTTCAAATTGGATTATCTTGGTAAGTCTAGGAAACCTGAGATATTGAATGAGATAGCTTAGCACAGGCAAGTTAGAATTTCCGTATCATTCAGCGTACTTTAGCGACCCCAATAAAATGGTAGCTGATCATACCAAATAGGAGCAGTAGGCCAGTTAGTTTCTCGAGCCTGCTCTGCTATTCAATAAGACGTTGGCTGACCTGTTTATGTTTCAAATTCCACATTCCAATCTACCCTCACTAACCTTTGATCCCCTTGCATAACAAGAATCTGTCTACCTCCACCTTAAAAATATTCAGTGACCCTGCCCCAACGCCTTCTGAGGCAGAGTACTCTAAAGTTGCACAGTCCTCAAAGAAAATTCCCCTCATGTTTGTCCTAAAAGGGTGACCCCTAATTTTAAAACAGTGCCCCCTACCCCTTGTCCTGGACTCACCCACAAGAGGAAACATCCTTTCCATATCCACCTTGTCAAGGCCGTCCAAGATCTTATATACTTCTATCAGAAGGCTGTGGAGGCCAGGTCATTGAGTGTATTTAAGACCAAGATGGATAGGTTCTTGATTGGTAAGGGGGTCAAAGGTTACAGGGAGAAGGCGGGAGAATGGGGTCAAGAGACTTATCAGCCATGATTGAATGGCGAAGCAGATTCGATGGACCGAATGGCCTAATTTCTGCTCCTATGTCTTAAGTCACCACCCACTCACTCTTCTAGACATCAGTGGAAACAGGCCAGTCTGTCTAACCTTTCCTCATAAGACAACCCGCTCATTCCAGGTATCAATCTAGTAAACCGCCTCCAATGCATTTACATCCTTCCTTAAATAAGGAGACCAAAACTGCACATAATATTCAAGATGTGGTCTCACCAATGTCCTGTATAACTGAAACATAACATCCTTACTTTGTTTAATTCCTCTTGTAATAAAGGATAGCATTCCATTGGCCGCCTTAATTACTTGCTGTATCTGCATTCTAACTTTTTGTGACTCATGCGCTCAAGCATCTAGATCCCTCTGTACCTCGAAACTCTGCAGCCGTTCTGTTTAAGTCCTACTCTGCTTTTTTTATTCTTCCTGCCAGTGAACAACCACATTTTCCCACATTATACTCCATTTGCCAGATCTTTGCCTACTCACTCAACCTATCTGTATCTCTCAGCAACCTCCTTATATCCTCTTCACAACACACTTTCCTACCTATCTTGTCACCTGCAAGTTTAGCTAGCATGCCTTCACACCCCTCATCTAAGTCATTGATGTAAATTGTAAAACGTTGATGCCCCATCACAGACTCCTGCAGGACTTCAATCGACCCAACCTGCCAATCAGAAAAAGACAGATTTATGCATACTCTGGCTGGTTGGCAGAAAACAATCTTCTATCCATGTTAATATGTTACCCCCGACACCATGAGCTTTTATTTTTTGTACCTTATCAAATGCTTTCTGGAAATCCAAGTACAGCACGTCTACAGGCTATCCTTTATCCACAGCACATGTTACTCCTTCAAAGAACTCCGATGAATTGGTTAAACGTGATTTGCCTTTCACAAAGCCATGTTGACTCTTTCCGATTACTTTGTTTCTCTAGTCCCCAGCTATAACCTCCAAACACATTCCCTATGACGGACATCAAGCTTAACTTCCTATAGTTTCCTGTTTTCTGCCTCCCTCTCTTGAACAGAGGGTTTATGTTTGCTACTTTCCAGCCTGATGGAATCTTTCCAGAATCTGGCGAATTTTGGAAAATTAACACCAGCGCATCTTCTACCTCATAGCCACCTCTTTTAAGACCCTAGGACGAAGTCCTTCAGGACCCAGAGACTTGTTATCCTGCAGCTCCATCAGTTTGTTCAGTACCCCTTCCCTAGTAATTGTAATTTCACCAAGTTCCCTTCTCCCTTTCACCTCCTGATTTACAGTTATTACTGGAATGTTTTTTGAATCCTCTATAGTGAAGACAGAAGCAAAATATTTGTTCATTTAATCCACCATTTCCTTATTTACTACTACTAACTTCCCATTTTCACTCCAGAGGACCAGCATTCACTTTACTACTTTCCTTTTTAGATACTGCAGAAACTCTTGCTATCCATTTTTACATTTCTAGCTAGCTTCCCCTCATGCTCTAATTTATTTTCCTGATTAACCTTTTAGTCATTCTCTATCATTCTTTATATTCTGACCAATCATCTGTCTTTGCTTTCCTTAACTACTTTAGTTAACCATGGATGGTGGGTTCCCCCCCACGCCCCTAGAATTTTTCCTATTCTGAGTGTTCGGAAATACCATCTTAAATGTCGTTACTGCTTCTCTATGGATCTATCCCCCTAGCCTAGTATCCCAATTCACTTCAGCTAGCTCAGCTTTCATGCCATGGTTGCCATTATTTAAGTTTAAAATATTAGTCTAAGACCACCTTCTTTCAAACGGGATGTAAAATTCAATCATATTGTGGTTACTGCTACCTAGGGGTGCCTGCATTCTGAGGTCATTAATTAATCATGCCACAGTATACAATACCAAGACTAATATAAAAACAGAAAATGCTGGAAAATCTTGTCTGGCAGCATCTGTGGAGCGAGAAAAACAGAGTTAAGTTTTGAGCCCATATGACTCATCTTCACATTCTCAGCATCTGCAGTTTTTTGCTTTAACTTAGTCTAATATAACCTGCTCTCTGTTGGCTCAATGTGTTGTGCTCAAACTGTCTTGAAAGTGTTCTATGAGCTCCTCATCCAGGCTACTACTGCCAACCTGATTTTTCCAGTTAATATGTAGATTAAAGTCACCCATGATTATTGCTGTCCCTTTATCACAAGCACTCAATATTTCTTCTTGTATACTTTGTCCTACATGTGGTTACTCCTTCGTAGACCTGTAGACCATTCCCACTAGTGACCTTTTCCCCCTACTGTTCCTTACCTCCACCTGATTCTACATCATGACCTCCTGAACCAAAGTAACCTCTAGCTTGCACCAATGCCACTCTTGATCAAAAGTGCTACCCCTGTACCTTTACCCTAGCTTCCTATTCTTCTGGAATGTCATATACCCCTCAATGTTCAGGACCGAATCCTTGTCATCCTGCAGCCACATCTCTGTAATGGGTATCAGATCATATTTATTTAGTTCAATGTGCACTTTAAATTTGTTTGCTTTGTTATGCCTGCTCCGTGCATTCTGATACAGAGCGTTTAGTTTTGTCTTTTTATCTTTGTAACATCTAGTCTTGACTTAGTGTATTAGTTTTATTTCTCTGTCCCTTCCTGCTATTCTACGACCCTCACTTTCCAGAGGACTATTATGGTCTCCTGCCATGAAGTTGCACCTTGATTTACTACATCTGCCCAAGCTTGATCCCTCAACCCCTCTAAAGCCCTCTCTACTTCCCTAGTTATGCAATTCGCAACAAGACTTGTCTCAGCATGGTTCAGGCCTAGACCGTCCCAACTGTTCAGCCCCCATTTTCCCCAATGCTGTTGGCAGTGCCCCACCAACCGGAACCCACTTCTCTGACACCGAGCCTTTGAGCCACAAGTTCATTTCTCTAATCCTATTTGCCTGAAGCAGATTTTCATGTGGCTCAGGTAATAATCCAGAGCTTTGAAGTTCTGCTTTTTAATTGGTTATCTAACTTATTATATTGACTCTGCAGAACCTCTTTCCTTGTTCTCCCTATGTTGTTGGTAGTTACATGGACCATGATGACTGGATCCTTCCCCTCTCCAACCCTGAGCAGATGTCCCAAACCCAACACAGCCTTCTGGACATTTGCACTTTGCTGCAGACAACGGTGTCAATCTCCCTCACTATACTGGCCCATACTACCACTATATTCCTATTTGCTCCCCTCTCCCCGCTTGAATGGCTTCCTGCGCCACGGTACCATGGCCAGCCTGTTCATCCACCTTACAGACCTCGCTTTTGTCCACACAGGTTGTGAACGCCTCAAACCTGCTTGACGATTGCAAAGTCTGAGGCTCCTTCACGACTCTGCTTGGTCCCTATACATGCCTCACTAACGGCCACATTGTCCTGTCCCTCACTGCTGACCAAAACAGACAATCCTATTCTGAGAGATATGACTGGCTTCTGGAGCAATGCGTCCAGGTATTTCTTCCGCCTCCCTTATGTTGCTCAGTGCCTGTAGTTTGGCTTCCAGATCAATACTCCTGATCCGGAATTCCTCTAGCTGCTTACACTTTGTGTAGCTGTTTGTCATGGATCACCTTGGCATCCAAAAGCACCCAGATTCCACAGCTGCAACATAACACCTCCTGTCATTGTTGCTGATGTTATTTAGCCAACTTAATTTACTCAATTAACTTAGAAAGATTCCCAGGTATACCACACGTCTTTTCCCCTTGCACCGAATTCCCAAGTGAACCTAATTCACTACTCACTTAGTCTCCATCTAACTCCAGCGCAGCTGCCTGTCTCCTCGCGCACCCCTTATTGATCGTGCAGTTTGAAAAGTCTGCCTCTCTTAGATTGTGAGTCACTAGCTAATTTAGCTTCTGCTGCAGTAATTAATACCACGTGAACCAACTGCTTTCAGGTGATTGACAGATAACTGTCGCTCCAGGCAGTTCTCTATTTAACAAGATAGTCTAACTTATAAGTTAGTACTATGTCAGATCTGGATTCTTAATCTATAGTTAAAACCTGAAAAGAATTTACCACCTGAAACTAATTCGCTACTCACTCTGTCTCCATCTCACTCCAGTGTAGTCGCCTGCCTTCTCGCGCGTCCCTTACTGATCGTGACTTGTGATTTGTTATACATTTGCTGAATCAGCTTTCTGAATGAACTTTTGCCTTAATATTTCTCAAAGCACCTTGACCTAAATGTATACATTGTACAATTATAAGATGTTAGAATGTAATAAATGGCAGTTCTAATGTGGTTGGATACAAAATAAATATTTGTTTCTCTGAAACTATTTCAAACGCTTATCTTATAAGGTCTTTTTAAAGTTATTGGAGTACAGTGGTTTAGGTTTTGTGGATTCAAATGTTCCACTTGTAACTCCTCTATAGAATTAGCTGAATTCCTGAGCGATTTCTGTGAAATTGCCAATGAAAATGAAAATTGAGTCTTAAGTACGTGGTCCATCTAGGTAGATTTAATTATGATCCTTCTCTTAAAGAAGGATCCAGTAAGCAATTCTTGTGTAGGTAATTTTGTGATTGAATCCAGATGGATTTAATTATTATTTCTCTAAAGGATGCAGTATTTCCAGTGAGTAGTTTTGTGGTTACCATATAAACTAATGTAAAAGCCAAATCAATTTTTTAGGCAAAAAGGTAAAGGGCTGACTCTTACATAGTAATGTTCTTACTGTAGATTACAGCATATAAGTCAACCCCATTTTTTGGCACCAAAATTCATTGTTTAGATCTATACTTGGGCTATGTCAACCTCCTCCTCCATTTCTGCTAAGAAATGCTATGCACGCAATAGCAGTCAACCTCAATTTTTCACCTCAGAAATGCATGTTTTGCTAACCTCATAGGTCAGTGCATGGGATCAAGCAGGCGATATGGGCTATGTTGCCAAAAGATGCGTGAGAATTTAAGACATGGCCACACAGAGCAGACCTGGCATGATGGATGACTAACAAAAATGGGTCCCCTAGCAAAAAGAATTAACTACGAAGCTGATTTGAAAATGGTGACAACCTGCACCAACATCAGCAGTTCATGTTATACTCTGCAAACCCCATTTTTGGAAGGATTTTTCAAGGCTTCAAAGGTCGACTTATATGCTATGATCTACAGTACTTTCAACTAAAACACATTTGCCCGGCAGACCTAACATGGCTCTCCAAAGAACCTGTCGGTTTTTTCCCAAAAAATCTAAATTGACCTACATTCTTCCTATTTTAATTGGCAAGTAGAAACTGGAGGAAATAGGTTAGCTGGAACTTTTTGATTAAAAACCTCAATTCATTATATTTCCATGTGATTGTAGAGATTTTACTTCTGAAATTATAGGTCTGAAAAACTAGAGTGGACTGCCACATGAGGTATATGAAAAACTACATTTTTTAAGCCAAAAATCATGAGGTCAATTTTTATATGAAATCAACTTTTACACAGGGTATCTCTGGTATTTTGGTTCATTTTGGTAGTTTGTTTATGGGGGAACAAGTACAGGACAACTGTTGCACTGAAATTGCTGCCAAATCCACATTAGTGATATAATTCCATCATCAAATTCCTAACACATTACTTTTGTCTTTGGTAAGGGAGGTTTATAATATCAGCAAGCGTTTTATTTGGCAGATTCTGCAATATAACAGCCTAAAATCTTGAATAGCACTATTCCCAATTGTTTGGACCGGTGGTAGTTTATTTCCAACTGTATAGAAGAACAACAAAATGGATAAGGGGAAAAGGAACTGCACCCGTATGCATACCATGAATGGTTTAGCTTGCCACAAGACTATGAATTACCTTTTTATTATATTATTATATATGATGATCATGTGGGAGGCCCACCGGCTTTCCTTTTGTCGTCTTCTGAAAACACTGGACTATCTTATCTTATTTTCCTGTTTAATCCAAAAGGTAATAAATACAAATACCTATGTTTTCAGTTGAGTGCAGTCTTTGTGGATTCATTTTACAAGTGAAATAATTAGACAGAAGCAGAAACACAACACAAGAATTTGGGAATTGTCATTCCTCGAGTTTTAAATTATCTTCAGAATGTATTTCTCTCACACACTCTTAATTTGAAACACTTGGGAAAGTTAATGTTTCATAGACTTCAATGTAATAATTGTATGAATGAGTTAAAATTCCAGTCCTCTGTACACAGTTGAACTGTCCCTTTGAATCAACTGAAACTGAGTTTGATATTGAAGAAAGAATGCAAGATATATATTTCAGATCAATAGGTTTCTGAATATAAATCAATTAATTAACCAAATTTTAACAATATCCTTGCATATCTGCATTGAATTACTTGAGTTGCTCTTCATTCCAGCCATGCGTTGCATATCTATTAATGCACTGACTTAGATCATCCGATAACCTTCGAACAAAGTTTCTCCATCTTGGCTAATCTGCAGATAGTTTACCAAGGAATGGCTATTTCAGTCTTAAATCTAGTTAGAAGCAAATTTATTAGCACATGCTCTGTATAGTCATGTATTAAACATGATATAGAGGTTTTTCACTTCATAAAGTTAAAACTTTCTACCACATGGATAATCAGCTAAAAATGTGTGGCAGGGTGGGGTTATTGTGTTTGGAAAAATATACATCTATGCTTTTAAAGATAACATGGTATATACAATTATGAACTTTGTTTCAAACTGTAAGTGGTGATGGTTGCATGATAAAAATGTTTGTTTATTATTAAGATGAACAATGTTTTTATAATTCTCTGGTGAAATTTTCAAATTTGAAGCATTTTGCAACCTAAAATGGAAAACAATTACATCAATTTTAATTTTGGTGTTTTGGATCATTTTGATATTTAATTTCCAGGGGAATATGTATAGGACTACTTTCTCATTCATAAAAAAATCATGTGTATGTTATAAATTTGAAGTACAATTTTTAATTGGAAGTTTCTAATTTTGTAGATTTGAGCTAAAATAAAGCTGCAAGAACTCATTCAAAAGAGGGTTTTTTGTCAGTTTTGGAACCCATTTGAACAAGAGGGCACTCAGTACACCGCATATCTTCCCATGCTATGTTAACTCAACATTAAACTACATTATAACATTTAAGCACGTCTTTAAGCAAATTCATATCCAACAACCTGCTCTGAAAACACAATTTCACAGCTATGACAAATTCCACCACAGCAACTGAGACGATCCACAACATTCTAAAACAATCAAGAACATTCTAAATAAAACAACTACAACATTCTTTAAAAAAAAACCTCAATTCATCCAATCTGTCAGTGTTAACGGATGCTTTGAAAAGATTCCAGGATCTAGATCTAGGGGGAGGCGGTGGCATAGTGTTATTGTCACTGACTAGTAGAGACCAGGGTAATGCTTTGGGGACATGGGTTCAGATCCCACCACCAAATGGGGGAATTTGAAATTCAGAAAAAATCTGGAATTAAAAGTCTGATGATGACCATGAAACCACCTGGTTCGCTAATGCTCTTTAGGGAAAGAAATCTGATGTCCACCAATGTGGTTGACTCTTAAATGCCCTCTGAACAAGGGATTAGGGATGGGCAATAAATGCTGGCCTAGCCAGTGACTCTGACATCCCATGAACGAATAATAAAAAAAAATCTACATCTTCACCAAAAACTTCAGATCTTCCTTGGTCTACCCTGTGTACCAAGCTTTGTTCATTAGCTTTTGAGATATTATTTACAGATTAGCAGGGGTGACAGCATTACCTCCACCCATTTACAGTGGCAGAGGTAAAAACCCATTCATCATGGGTCTGTGCAATACATGTTGTTTCAAGCATCAGAAGCTGAGGTAAGTAAAAGTAAGGTAAAAATAAGTTTTTTTAAATCCGATTTTACCCCTGGAGCCTGCTCACTTGTAACCTCTGAAGACAGTTGCTGGATATAGCACACTGGCTTAATAAAGCAATAATTTACTCTTGCCATTTTTCTTTAGTTTAATTTCCTCTTCTCCCACCCTTCAAAAAAACATTGACTGCATACCAAAGTATGATTTCACAGGTACAGATTGCTGCTAATAGTCATATAGATCATGATGCAGTGCTGGCAGATTGTTTGATGCTATGAAGAATGCAGCTAATTTTATTTTTTGCCCTTGGTGAACTACTGTGTGCATCTATTTCCAATAGTTATTACTGGATAATGGCTGATTTCCTTCCACTCAGTCTCCATTGCTGATCCAGAGGTTGAGGCCAATTAAAGTGCTCCTAACACTGCCTTTCATTGATTCAGCACTGATTGGGTATTCAATCTGCAACCATCCTGAGCTGTATTGCTTATTTGCTTGCTGGTAAATTTAATGAGCCATTGGGGAAAGCAGTGTTGTCTTTTTAAGTGAAAACGGCTGTGAGGATTCACCTCCAGAAGACATTTTAATAAGGGAAGGTTGGTTCAGTTTGTATTGATCTCTCTTCTCACCAGCCAGTGGCAGTATAATCGCTTCTTTGTGCTATAACTATCCAGTTGTTTAAATGTGTACAGTTTGCTTCAATGGCCTTGCATGGTAATTGAATCAGTATGTTTACCTGAATTCTCTCATTTCTAATTTTTTAATAAATTAGAAACTTGCAATCCAAAACTTTGCAAACGTTTTGTTGACCCCTTTTAGATTTTAAGGTCTTTTACTGGCATCTCAGTTTTTTCCCTCTGATTATACCCTTGGAGGGATTCGCAATTTCGCCTTCTGAAAGCTTTGCCTTTTTGTTGTGCTGTAGTTCCACAATTACAACCTCCAGCAGGAGGTGGTGTTTAGTTATCTAGACCTGAAACCCTGGTTTCTTTTTCTCTTTGACCAAGTTTTTGGTCACGAGACCTAATGTTTCTTGCAGCTCAGTGTCAAATTTAGTCTTTTAAGTATTATAGGATACTTGTTGATGATGGCTGTGTGAATGCAACTTGTTGTATGTCTCTGGAATCTGAAATAAAATGAGACAGATTATAAAAGCTTAATTATAACTTTGGTATTTGTGTTTGATCTCATCAATACACTTTTTCTCTATCATCTTTTAACATTGTAGTCTCAAACTGATTTTAAATTGGTTTAATTATTCACTGTTAAAATTAGTATAAATAACCTGTATTCATCTAGATTGATCATTTTCTCTCTCAGCATTTAGTGATCATGGAGGAACTTCTTGCTTTGTACAGTCTTGAGAAACCCTTGCATGATAACGTAGTGCGTTCATTAAAGGATAGGTACAAGGATTTAATGGGCAGCATGGGCTAGTATTCTAAGTAATTGTGTCAAGATAAACAATAAATAGACCACTTACAGCATTTACTCCCAGGTTTTAGAGAGTATGCTTGCAGTCAATTTAGATTAATAACATTCATTTATTTTTTTCAGTACATCTTTGGGGAGTTCAGCCCTGATGAATTCAATCAATTCTTTGTAACATCGCGCAGCTCTGTTGAGGTATGTGCTCGTTGAGGAAAACCTGGAATTTTTATTTCTGTTTATCATAAAACAATTTTTAGGTGGTGATCTTGACTGCTTGGTCTTAAGTTATATGTCTACAGCTGATTTAACAGATGGAATTTTGACCAAATAATGGGGCCGAAAACAATTGATAAGTTGTGTGCTGTGCAGAGATGGACTGGTTGAGGATTTTTCAGATGAACAGGATTTTGTACTTTTCTTTAGATTAAAAGCCTTTTGTGCTGAGTGATGATTCCATGGCAGTCTACACACTGTAGCCACCACATTGCAGCTACATTACAGCTGTTGTGACATAACGTTTTTGTGTTTTGAAAAATAACTACTTGGATTTTTTGCATGATTCAGTTAGGGATAGAACTTATGAGCAGGAGTGGACTATTCAGCCCTTCCAGCCTGCTCAGCCATTTGATAAGGTCATGGCTGATGGTCTCAACTCCACTTTCCTGTCTGCCCCCGATAACCCTTGACTCCCTTATCAAAAATCTGTCTAATCCTGCCTTGAATAAATTCAATGACCCAGCCTCCACTTCTTCCTAGGGAATAGAATTCCACTAACTAACAATCCTTTGAGCGAAAAAATTTCTCCTCATCTGTCTTAAAAGGGAGACATCTTATTCTTAATTGTGTCCCCTGGTTCGAGTTTCCCACACAAGAGAAAACATCCTCCCAATATCCACCCTATCAAGTCCTAAGATCTTATATGTTTCAGTAAGATCACCTCTCATCCTTCTAAACTCCAGTGGGTATAGGCTCAACCTGTTCAACCTTTCTTCATAAGATAAACCCCCTCATCCCAGGAATGAGGCAAGAGAACATCCTCTGAAATGGTTTGAAAGCAATTGTATCCTTTTTCAAAAAAGGAGACCAAAACTATGCGCAGTATTCCAGATGCAGTCATACCAAAGTCCTGTACAGTTGCAATAAAACTTCCCAACTTTTATATTCCATTCCCCTTGCAATAAACACCAACCCATCAGCTCTACCCTCTGGCTTCTCCCTCCTAACCTATGTCCCTTCCCTCAATGATTAAAAACATTGCAGCATTTCTGGGAGTGTGGCCCTACAGAAGATGTAGAGAAAACCTTGGCCAGAATAGTAGCTCAGAACAATTTGAAGGTCAATAGCTTTAAAAGCAAACCTCAGGCAACTTCCGCATCAACCTTACATCTGAACTAAAGCTCAAGGCATCAAGAAAAAAAAACTCACCATTAAAGGAACACACCTGGAAGAACAACGCTCTTCTACACCTCCTTTACCAGCCAGGAATATGTGCACAGCCTAATCTCTCCTTTAGCAGAATAAAAGCCTATTTGTGGTCTGCTTCCTTTGGCAAGAGTAGGTATGGTGCATGGCCTAAAAATGTCCTCTTCTGGGTCAATTCATTGCAGTAGAACATGTTAGTCGGAAAAAAAAATTCCTGATGGGAAATGTTTGAAATCTAAAAGTACTTAAAGCTTTGAAGTCACCTACGAAATTGGCCAAGAGGCACATTTCTCGTGTTTCAAGCTTTGATGGAGAGGGAGGGACATCATCTGTAGAACGCTGATGGACTGAGTTCTGTTTAATTCCTGTCCTGACAAATAAGTGCAACAACCACTTACAAGAGCAACATATCTGGTTACAAAAAGTGACTCAGTTTATCCAGAAAGGCATTCGCATCGAACCTTGTAACTTGTGCGCAATATCAAAGTCACAAATGACATCCAAAGTGATGATGACAAAGGTAAACTTTCACTGCTCGTCTTTCTCAACCTGTCTGCAGGCCTTTGATACAGTTTACCACACCATTCTGCTCCAACGGATCTCCACTGTCATCCAGCTGGGGCTGCTGTCATCTAGTTCCATTCTTAATCTGTCCAATTGTAGTCAAAGAATCACCTCTTTCTCTAGTGTCGCCTAAGGATCTTTCCTTGGCACTCTCCCTATTTCTTATCCACATGCTGTTCCTTAGCGACACCATCTGAAACACAGCATCAGTTATCACATGTACGCTGATGACGCCCAGCTCTACCTCACAATTGCTTCTCTTGAATCCTCCACTGTCTCTAAATTATCAGAATGCTTGCCCATCACCCAGTAGTGGATGAGCAGAAATCCCCTCAAATTAAATATTTGGAAGGTCAAAGCTATTATCTTTTGCTTCACATGGGCTATTTGATAACCACCTCAATTGCAATTAAAGCATGAGTAAAAAACCTTTAAATGACAACATACAAAAAGTATAAATATGGTGTATATTACCACGTTGGGATGGGACATGAGACACACCCATTTAAGTGCTCAGAGTGGCACTCAAGTCGCCTTTAACTCAAATCAACTTCTGATTTCAAAGAGTTCTTGAACATTTTTAATTGCCTTACCTTTAGAATTGAGCTTTTTGTAAAATAAAAGGCGTTGATGTATGGTGCTGTCTGGTGGTAATTATCTTAATCTTGCACATTTCAGTCACGGTTTTCTGTACTGAACTATTTTCATTGTCACTCGATTGTGTTGCTCACAACAAGAATATACAGTGAAGTATAATGTTCGTGGTCCTTTTTTATGTTTAAATTATAATACAAAACTTTTGTTTTTCTGTTTGGCACAGCTTCCCCCATATAATGATAAAGTCTTGCATGTCAGTCAGTCAGTAGGTAAGTGTTTGGTTTTAACATATTTGCTAATAATCCATGGAGCTTGATAATCTGGAAGGATCTTTGGGCTAAGATAAAGATCAATATAAAATTAACCTTTGAAAATCAAATGAATATAATTAAAATGCATCAGTCTTTTTGTGGAGTAGTCTAGATTAATGAAAGTTTGGTTTCTTTAGGTGAAAACTAATTCCTCTGTCAAATAGTCCCTAGCAATGGGAATACATTTAAAAAAACAATCATTTAAATAAGCTTTTTCACCTGCAGTTACTCAAAGTTCCGTTTTATGCACAAATATTTGCTGATTTTTTTAAAATTTGAGATTTGAAATGTTTATAGAATCATTTTGGAATGAATAAAATTTTAAAATATATAATTTGTTACTTTTGGCTGCTTGGTGAATATGTAATCAGTGTTGACCCCTGGACACTGGCATGTGATTTCCGCTTAAACCCCAAATGTAAAACTATTTAAACCATTGCAGAGAAAATGTTTCTAGACTTAATTATTCATAAAATTTATAACACATCATTGTTTTAGCCTTTTAAAATTTTTTTGTACACTATAGTAGTGAGTTTTTTGGAGCAAGAGAAGGGGAGTTTAAAACTTAACGTGGAACAGTTTTTAGGCCATGAATGTTATGGCTAATCTTTTTTTGTTGAAATAGGAGATGGAAATGATTCAGACACTGAAGAAAATGAGTCGGAACCACCTGGATTGCAGGGCAACGTTTACAAAGTCTCCAGTACGTTGAATCCACAGGCACCAGAATTTATACTGGGATACCAGCCTGTACAGAAATCCTTAGACAACTTGTCGGAAGAAGCTGCCTATAGCTCCATTGACTGCCAATTTGGAGAGGGTAATATTTCTCTGGACAGTGGCAATTGCCAGGGGAATGACGATCTTGCCTATCGAGGTCAAGGCCCGAGAGAAAGGAGAAACAAAAAGAAACGGCCGCCTGGATATTATCGCTATCAGGAAGGTGTGAGTGATGCTGGCGGTCCCTCTGAAACTTTGGGCCTTGTTAATGGACATGTGTTAAACTCGGGGCTAAATGCTATAAGCCCAGAAGAGGTTGAATCACTTGGCCAGAAAGAGATACCTGAACCTCATGGAGCTATTTCTTCCAAGGCTAATCAGAGGACTTGTGATAGCCCTGAGAATGATGAGGACTTCATTAGTGGAGCCTTCTGTAATGATACAGTCTCTAGTGCGCTAGATGAGACCAGGACTGCTGAGCAGCCTGGGTTCGAGCTTAAGGCTAACACTGAGGCTGATAATGAGGTTAATTCCTCTGAACAGCCTGATCTCTCTGAGACTGGAAGGAGTAGCCCAGTAAGGACAGCTATTGCACAATCATACGCAGGCACAGATATTACTGCGGATGTTAAAAATGACAGTGGACAAACACTGGAATCTTCTGGTGATAGTGCTGTAACACTTCCTAGTACTTCTGATGGGGAAGGATTGCATACTGATACCACAGAATGCGAGCAGGATAAACCAGAGGATGTATATGCAGTTGAGCCAGAGCAGACAGCCGTAGCTCCTTCTACGGCTTCTGCTCCTTTGCCAGCCAAATCCTGGGCTAGTCTCTTCCACAATTCAAAGCCCTCTTCAGCAGGACCTGTGGCCTATGTTGAAGCAAAATTCATACCAACCAATCCTTCTGTTCAATTACCTGAAAAGCAACCGGAGATAAGAATGGATGTGCCCGTTCCAGTGTCTGAGGATTCTGCAGCCCAACAGATGGCAGGTAATTTTTAAAAATCTGGTATAAAGAGACTTCAGGATATCAGTTCTCTTTTGTACTATACCTGGAATGGTACCAAATTAAATATTTGGTCATTTCATAGTAAGGAAATTCTCAATAATTGCAGAACAGAAATCTGATCTTTAAAGCTGACATTCTAGTTTTACAAGAACCTGAGACATCCTTGTAAGCCATGCATGTGTAAGTAGCTACTTTTGTGGTTTGTATGTATTTCTCTGAAACCATCTGCTATAAAGTATAAGACAGCAGCCTAAACTTTGAAAGAGGGAATGTCTGGATTCCCATTGGCCTTTGTGTGTGACAGGTTGGCACCTGACTGAAAATCAGACTTGTCTCTTCATACCTGAAGTTTAGACAAGCTGTATGGACCATAAAGCTTATGTCACTGCACATCTATGCTTGATGTGTGGAAATCAGTTTATTTAATCAGCACAAAAATTAAAAAGAAACTAGATTCATTTAGACCTGCAGTGATGAGCTTTGATAGCTGTTTTTTTTTAATCAGTCCGAAGCAAGTTTTGTTTCCGGACCAGTGTTCACAATTGGTATAGCCACTGTGTCTCAGTTTATGATTTTACACTGTTTGAATTCCAATAAGAAACGACTTTAGTTTGAGATTATGTGCTGAATTATATTCTCCGTCTGAGATGGAAAGAAAGGTGATTTTCAATCAGGAACAATGTCTACCAATCACAGTTCCATTTTCTGCTCTGCAAATTGTTAAATAGGCACCAATGCATTCTCCGGTTTGAAGGCATGTGGCTAGCTGCACCCATTCCCTAATGCGGGTCTATACAGACAACATAGTAACAGTCAAGTATATAATTGAAGTGAAGCTGCACCTACTTTCTTTGAGCATTCATTATTTATATGGCCTAGTATTTTTGTAAACCGGAAAGCATCTGTTCATTACCTTACCACAGTGCTGAATGTAGGAACACATGCTGTTGGCAGGGCTAAGATGGAACTATCAGGAATGGACTGTAGGCCACAAATTAGTGCATCTAATTGCCCAGACATGGGAATATCTGGATATTGACAAACTTACAAAATAAGTAGTTGTTGATACTCTGCGTAGACTGTGACTACTCGGCAGTAACCCATGAATGGCTTCTTGATTCCCTGAAAAAAGTGTTCATCTCTTGATTACTTCAAAAAAGATGTTGGGGGGGGCGGGGGGGAAGATTCACAGAGAATTGCATATAAAGATAACTTGAGAACATTTCCATTTCCTTTTTCAAATTTCTCACTGTCACAAAAGCAGTAACTTCTGCTAGGTTTTAGTTGTATGGGCAATGGATGCCACCTTCCACAAGTAACAATTCATGTTTGCCTGGACTGTAAAATAGATTGAGGATCTAAGATGGGCCCTCTAACTCCAAATGGCTCACCAGGGAGCCTACTGAATCTTTATGGTAAAACCTGTATTAACCACAATTACTAATGCAAAAATGTATTGAAAATAATGTTTAATAATTCATGTGGGTGCCAAAGCTGCATCCAGTTTATTTCAAATTTAATGTTAGTTTTAAAACAATAGAATTGCAGCTTTACCAGGGTGTATCATGCTATGGGGCCATTCAAGCTAATCACTCATGGTTCAGAAGTAATAGCTCCTTTAAATACCTGCTGCTGTAGAGCCTTATTTAGTTCCCGCTGAACTGTTTCCCTTACACCTGTTGGTCTGTAAAAATATTTAACTTTTCTGGTGTGGCTGTATCTATATTAGCTGTCAGCTGATAGCTGGAAAACTAAACCACTTCTGTCAGTTTATTAATTCTGTATCCATCTAGCTGTTCAGAGGACATGTGTGTATGTATTTTTAAGTATCTGTCAAGGTCAGCATTTACATTGTTTTATCTTACACTTGGATTGAAAAACATGTTTTCTTTTGACTGAAGATTCAATAGCCCCACTTTGCTGTTGCCACAAGATGGTGCTAATAACATGCAATTAGTTCCTGTGCACCTTGTAATGCCAGTGATAAGTTTTTGTTTGACATTCTTCCTTGCCTCTTGCAACTGGTAATAGTTCCTTTTGTTCCTCCACAGTTGTTTTGCACCCTGTTACTTCTCAATAGTCACTGTTTTTTACTTTCAATCAAATTTTTGATTTATCTTCTCCCAACCTTTTTTTCCTAATGTGCAAATCCACAGATATACATAATGTTTGTGTTCCAATGATAAACCCAATTTCCAAGTAATGGAGACTGTTTTCTGTTTCTCATCATGAACTTTGATTATATGTTGCAAGGATTAAGTAATGGAGCATCCTTGTCCTGGTCACCTTTGGAAACTTGCTCATTCTGTTAACCTGTTACCAAGTTCAACATTCCTAGGAAGGATTGCTAATAAGTCTTATTCTACTCCGTCAGTTCCAGCTCTTTGCACTAGATTAATTCATGTTCCATGTTTTGTGCTGTCAGATACTTTCTAATAAATGCACTTAACTTCAATTGTCGACTCAGTCATCTTCCAACAAATATTCCTTTTGTTCTGAATAAAATTGCATGTGTTCCTGATTTGCTGTCAGATCTGTCAAATTTGCAAGATGGTGTGCTGAAGAAAATACAGCAGCAGTTTTAAAAAATGATTAATGTTGCTCTACAGTCAGCATAACAGGACAGATGCCAGTAAACTTGGAAACACTTTCTTAATATGGCTGTATCTATTTGGTCAAAAAACTGTTAGTAAGTACCTGAAAAGTGTACCATGCCCTTGCTATTGTATGTCATCACAGTTGTGCTGTTTTAGTAGTGGTATGTTTGTGTGTTTTACGTAAATTGCTGGGTGATGGATTGAGGAAAGCATAGTTACACATGTGTTTACCCTTTCTTTGAGTAAATGGAATTTTGTTGCGGATAATGAATAAGCACTACCAGCAATTAGTGGGCTTGTGCAAAACCTGGATTTCAAGTCTTCAGTCAGAGTCCATTATGTTCGTTACTGTTTGAGATGGAACTGTTAGTATATGGGATTTGGATACATACAAATTGCATGAAAGTGTTTCACTAGTTAACTCATTATTAGATCAAGCTGAACAAACATTTATTTGTGAAAATAGATATAGTGTGATTGCACCATAGCATATTCTACACCTGCAAAATTGTTAGCACTATAATAGCCATTCACTGCCCTAGTACATTGGGCAGCAATAAACTATGCCACAGGGTGTTGAGGTGCAGATTTGTGCGTGTGATGTCTTAAAGAAAGGTGACCCATAAATGGAGCTGCCAGGATAAACTGAGACAGTGACTATATTTATAGTGCTGTTGCCATATTTGCTAGCTGCCTGAGTCAGATAATGAAACCAGGGCTAACAAAGAAAAAAAAAATTTGCGCATGAGGGAATGTAGTTATAAGATAGGGGAGCACGCAGATATAATCTTGATTAAAATGCTATATCAGTTAAGCATGATGTAACTAAAGTTTTTACGTTTTACAATGTCTCAGTTTATCCTGGCAGCACCATTTATGGGCCACCTTTCTTTAGGACATCACATGCACAAATCTGCACCTCAACACCCTGTGGCATAGCTTATTGCTGCCTAATGTACTGGGGAAGTGAATAGCTATTATAGTACTAACAATTTTGCAGATGTAGAATATGCTATGGTGCAATCACACCAAAGGTTTTAATGTATTACATTAAGATCAGTGAGCAACATTTTGGGGACCAGATTGAAAGTCACTTCAATGGGTAAATTTAAATTCAGTGTATTAATCTTGTAATGTGATTTTTTTTCCATATCTACAGAACTGCTGGAAAATGTGAAATTGGTTCATAAACCAGTGTCTTTGCAACCTCGAGGTCTGATCAACAAAAGCAATTGGTGCTATATCAATGCTGTATCCTTAAAATCTGAATACAACATGGTATCGAACATCCAACAATTCATATGTACAGCCAAAGGACTGGAAATGTTGAAACAAAAAAAACTAAATTTTGCTATGTGATATGATTTGAGCATATTTATAACCATTCTTGTGAAAGGCTTATTGAAATAAATTTCATAGTTCTAGATGTGCTGGTGGGTGAAGTAGTAAATTTTCAGTAAATAATTGTGTGCCACTGCCAAGGTATTGGAGTTAACAGAAAGCAGCGCTGGGAATAACTGAAAGCAAGTGAAATCAGAAGTCTCAAACATTTTTTTAAGCTTATTAAGATTATTGTGACTATGGGGTACCTCTTTCCTCCAAAAAATCTGCAAAGCTTACACTTTTGTCTCCAAAAACAGTTTGCATTTATATAATTCACAGAATCACAATTTGTTGTATTTGTGTAATTCATTTAAAATGGAAACATAACTCGAGGCACTTAAGAGACCGGGCGTTAATGCTCAGCCAAAAGATAATTTTCAAATGAATACCTGAGGAAATTTGTTTCGATTGTTGCATTAGACAATAGCAAAATTCATAACCTGAAAGTTATTTAAAACGGGCCGATTAAATATCATCTAATTTCAATAAAATTGAAGTTTACTGTTATTACGAGTCATTTTAACTGAAAAATGCCATACTTGAGTGATCCTTGTTGAAAATGCAATCACCTTTTGTTGTAATGTAATACTTGAACCGATGAAGCTTGGAATCATTAATCTTACAAAAGGGTTGAGATAATGTCAGAGTAGAGCTCATAGATTAGAAAAATTATCTGTATCTCTTAGACTACAATCTTGAAGGAACTTTAGTTGAGTTACAGTCTGCAGTATTTGAAATAAAAAGCATACAATTAGCATTTATTACCCAGCATTGTCCTTTTGCTTATGTGTAAGTTAGCAAAATTTAGAGATATTTTCCAAATTTTGTTTATTTTTTTACATTTCCAGGCAAACTTTGCCCTTGTTCATTTCATGAAACGGGGTTTGTCAACCTGTCCGACTCCATCAAAATATAGCAAATTAAGATTGAAGTTATGAGAAAATGAGTACAGTTAAACAATCTGCAGTAAAATAATTTTAGTTCTTTAGAATGGTACCTCTATATTGGTAGTTCCCATTCATCAACTACAGCTCATCACAATCTGATTAATTAATCTGATTAACAGAAGGCACCAGCTGGCACTTTCTGTAGCTGTACTTACCGGTTAAAAATAAGAGTAAAAAGGAGCTTCATTTAGCTTTAATCAAGCTGAATAAATTTGGGATTTATGTTGCGTTGTAATAATTTCTGTGCAGGTGACATGGGAAGCAAATTGCAACAGCATAACTTCCTCCTGTTTCTTCACCCATTTTAATCTGATATTACCACAGTAGATGTTTTATAAGTAATCTTTGGAGCATTTTTACTCTTATTTTTAACTGATAAGTACAGCTACAGAAAGTGCCAGCTGGTGCCTTCTGTTAATCAGATTAATCAGATTGTGATGAGCAGTAGTTGATGAATGGGAATTACCAATATAGAGGTACATTCTAAAGAACTAAAATTATTTTACTGCTGATTGTTTTACTGTACTTATTTTTTCATAACGTCAATCTTAATCACACTGTACAAAATTGAAAATACATGTGGAACATGCTATTCTCCAATCAAATAATAGGACATCACTGCATTTAACGAAAATTAAAATTATGTATTAATGTGTAGTATAGGTAGAGTACTTCAAGTGCGACTACCCGAAAACCCAGGTATTTTTATAATATTCCATGCATCAATTTTAATTGTGTAAAAGTTAAAAAAAAACTTACCTCGACAATTCAGCTAGACGCTGCATTGGTGCGGTGTGGCTTCAGACTAGTTAACAGCTTCATCGTATTGAGCGCTGCTCTATCCCACGCCCCAAGCGACCCTTGACCCCACCCAACCTGGCTTGACCTGAACT
The DNA here is from genome assembly GCF_017639515.1 of Carcharodon carcharias. NCBI lineage: Eukaryota > Metazoa > Chordata > Chondrichthyes > Lamniformes > Lamnidae > Carcharodon > Carcharodon carcharias. The sequence goes on from NC_054473.1 coordinate 169,848,497, forward strand.
GCCATAGTCCAAAATGTCCCATCCCAAATCGGCAATATCTGAAATCCAGCACGCCCTCAGTCAGAGGGTGTTGGATTTGAGGTACTGTGTCTGTATATGAAGAAAACAGACAAGCCATTCACAGGCCCTTGTTTTGTGTGGTTTTAATTCCATCAGAATTTTAAAAAAATATTTTGAAATATGTAATATTTGTAAATATATGTAAATTTGTTTCTGTTGCTTCCACTGCTTGGCATCAAATACTGTGTTTGTAGGTCCTTTGCAAATCAAAGGGAACTATTATCTCCTTAACTAATATAATATAGACTTTGCAAGCTTTGGTTGCATGCCCACCCATGTATCATCTGATGAAGTCTATTCCAATATATAGTGAGACACAAAGACCTCGCAGTTCTACACCAATGATTGACAGCTTGTATGTATTACATATGTTTATACACGTACTTAACGTTTTCAGTGTAGTGCATGTGCAGCCCCAGGCATCTAAGGACATCACAGGCCTGTTTTTGCTTGGTCTTGTGTGGCTGTACGCCACTTGTCCCTCTTAGGAAGTTGTAGACGGACCGCTCGGGGTCACGTAGCTATTTAGCACAGAGGATTCTCGTTCATTATCGGAATTAACCAGACTCCTGACTCCGCAAGGCCTCCCCCCCCCCCCCCAATCTACAAGGCATAAGTAAGAAGTCAGGAGTGTGATGGAATACTCTCCACTTGCCTGGTTGAGTACAGCACCAACAACACTGAAGAAGCATGACACCAACCAGGACAAAGCAACCTGCTTGATTGACACCCTATCCACAAACATTCACTCCTTCCACCCCCCCTCAATCCCAGTGACAGCAGTACCATGTACAAGATGCACTACAGGAACTCACCAAGGTTACTTAGACAGCATCTTCCAAACCCATGACCAGTACCATCTAGAAGGATAAGGGCAGCAGATGCATGGGAACACCACCACCTGGAAGTTCCACTCACCATCCTGACTTGGAATTATATTGCTGTTCCTTCACTGTCACTGGTTCAAAATCCTGGAACTCCCTTCTTAACAGCACTGGGTGTACCTACACCACATGGACTGCAGCGGTTCAAGAAGGCAGCTCACCACCACTCTCTCAAGGGCAATTAGGATAGGCAATAAATGCTGGCTTAGCCATTGCCATCCACATCCTATGAATGAATTAAAAAAAAATGTTTTGAACAGTGCTTTAGTCAGTTATATGGTCAGGTCTGCTCACGTTTATATAAATTTAAAAGTAAACTAGGTCAGATAGAATTTGTAAATGTTCATATTGTGGTATGCCTTATACGATTGCTTTCTAAGAATTTTTAGCTTAGTTTATTTATATTTTGATAAAAGAATAAACGCATTAAAAACTTTGGAAAAAAATGTTCTCTAAACTGAACGTTGTTCTATTTTGTTAATTAAATAGCGTTCGACTGATGAATGAGTTCAGTACTATGCCAGTACCCTCCAAGCCAAAACCAGGTATGTAATTTAGGTAACACAGCCCATATATTTTAGTGGCTTTGTGCTAATAAAGGCTTCTGTCAACTCCATTTTATTTAAAATGTCATTAAAATAGCACATAGGGCCGTGACTTCCAAGCTGTCCAGCATCGAATTTGGGAGGGGCGGGGGAATACCCTGAAGTTGTGTTGGGGGAAAATCCCAAAGTTTTGCTGGGGAATCCCTCTTGGAATTTCATAGGTAAGGGTTTGCATGCCAGTTGCCCAGAAGCACAAAATTTTTGCGCAGAGTGGCATTCTGACGCTGATTGTCACTCTGAGGAAGTTACTACCATAGTTTGATTCTGAAATGCCCAACTACACATTAGTTAATTTTTCATTTTTGGTATTTATAATATACTTTAAAAATGAAAAGCAGAAAATCTTCATGACTAAAAGTAATTCATGTTGCTGTGTAAATGCTTTATTTCTGCATTTTACTAGAATCTCTTTTTATAATTTTTCATAATTATGTAAGGTACTGGTGATAAAACTGTTAAAGATATTCGCGCTGGAATTCCTTTCGAACCAACCTACATTTACAGAGTGCTGACGGTTATCAAGTCAAGTTTATCTGAAAAAGTAAGTTTGGTGTATTGTTTTCCCTGGAGTATATTGTGAATTTTTTCTTAATCCCAAATGGTGTTTTGGAGTTTTAATATTATTGACACCCATCAAGCCCTTTTAGTACCACTGCTTTTGTTCTGTTGCAGTTTGAATATGCAATGCTGCAGTGAAACTGTAAACAAAAGTTAAGTTGAATTATGTAAGACCCTTGTGCTCATTAACAATCCAGATTGGTTTTATCATTTTTGTAATTCATAATGGTAAAATCCTGTATGTCAAAGTGGAACTTAAAATGAAAAAGTTATTGGTGGCGCAGTGCATGGTGCCATGGATTGGGATGTGAGTTTATGCCCGTGACTTCTCCTCTTCTCTCTCCTCCCCCCACACCTGAGTTGTTCCGATCTCTCTCGTACCAAGTGGGAGGTGCTGAAGAGAGGCCGTGCCCTTCCTCACAGAGGAGAGTTGTCACCGAGCCATGCTCTTCCTGTGATGATGAAAGGTATTTTTTAATAATCATTAGTTGTTTTCGACTGTTTGTCTGCAACTGAACTTTTAAATTTTTCCCGCCCCAAGTTTCTATATATTGAAATTGCTTTTCCTGATTTAGGAGTACTGGAGACCTTGCTCCCAATCACTCTACAATTGCTGGTGAATAGTCAGCTGTAAGGTGAATGAGAGTGATGGCCCTCTAAGCTTCCTTTTTTTTTAAGAGAAATCGCCCAGTGACTCCATCTTATTGAGATTGGGATTTCTCCACCCCTTCTTCTTATCACTTGCCCGGCCCCTCCCCTCCCCACCCCACCCCTGGCTGGGAATCATGGACATCTTGTATCATCTTCACAATGCAGTTGTTGGAACTCCAACATTGTACATCACTGTGCCACCATGTGCAATTGACTTCACAATTCCCTTGCACTGCAAGAAGCAAATGTCTTGTGGTATCTGTTAGTCTATCCATTAACACTTAGTCTAAAATTGCAAGTGTATTTGTAGCCTTTTTGGAAATATTTGATAGATGTTTTTCATCTCGCCTCCTTTTCCATAAGTAGTCTGTCAATGATTGAACCAATTACATGGAATAGAAAATGCCAAAAAAAATGGTAAAAACCTGGTGTGCACATGGGTTGAATTTGTGATTGGACAATGGACTAATCTGCAAATCAGTTATGGGCAATCTTTCCATAGAGTGCAGGTTTATTTATATTATACCCACCCAACAACTTTCCAGCTTCATGTCAGTGACCATAATATTTCTTGAAAGAGTTCTGCAAATGAAAATTTGGAATAAGGTTGAGTTCCTCCATTGTGGCTCCAGCTAGGCTTGTGGTAGCTAAGTAGCATTGGCCCTCAAGCCTCTATTATTTAATGACTTTTAGTTGATTTCCTATAAACTTGATAAAGAAAGATCAGCAGGATAAATTTGCCATGACCTTATCAACTTTTCTACCAGATTCCAAGAAGATGCAAATGTTATTATGCCTCGTTTTTCAAAACACACCAAGGCATTTTATCTTATCCCTTTATATAGATATTTCAGGCTCCTGATACAAGACTAGCTATAATTTCAGGCGTTTGTTACATAGTGTCACTAGCCAAAGTTGTATCTTCAGAGCTGATTATTCTTGCCAGCATGAGAAATACAACTCATCAGAGAGAATACTTTTTCATGCTTGAGGAAATTTCCCACTTGCCATTACTTGCTCTCATTCTTTTTCCGTTAGTGGAATAGATTTAGTATTGGTCAGTTATTTCAGGCCCTTCATGACTGCTGCATTGCAAATTGTATAGAGAATATTTGCATTTATATAGCACTTTTCATGTCTTAACATGTTCCGAAGTGCTGCACATCCAATTAAGTACTTTATAAGCATAGTCATTTGTAATGTAGGGAAAAGCAGCAGCAAATTTATGCACAGCAAGATCCCACTATTATCAGCAAGATATATTCTGATTGTTCTAGTTATGTTGGTTGAGCAATAAATGTTGTACAAGATATTGGTAGAATTTCCCTGTTGCTCTTCGAATTGTGCCATGGTATCTTTCGCATCCACGTGTCGGGGCAGACTGAGCCTCAGTTTACTCTCTCATCTGAAAGATGCCACTCCCCCAAGTGTCAGCCTAGATTATGTGCTCATGTGTCTGGGAGGGGCTTGTACCCATAACTGTTTTACTTGAAGGTGAGATTACGGACGCATTTTATTCTTGAGTTTCAATCTGCAATGTGTTGTGAATGAATGTTTTGACGGTACACTGATGGATTTCAAAGAAGCCTAGTTATTTCTTCAAAGAAGACACTTTTAAGATTCCTCCTTTTAAAAAAAAAAGTGTCCCTCACATGAAGCATATTCTCTGACTCTAATGTTTCTTGCTTCGACTGAAAGCCGCCTTTCTTACATCAGTCAATTTCTTTAGCAATGGTGCTGCAGTTGCAGCTAAGTTCTTTGTGTAAGCTCTCCAACAGTTGCTATAGTTGTTTTGATCAGGTTTTACTTAAGAAAGCAGTTTCAGGAATGGTTACACTAACTGCAGCCTGCTTTGCCCAGCACTCTGGCAACATGTCTTTTCCCATATGAGGGAAATGTTTGATTGTATTCTGGGCAGGATTATTAATTTTAGCAAGTTGACTCTGAAACCAATGGTTCGAAGACTTTTCCTTGACAAAACCGTTTATTGTATTAGGATTGACTGAATTGCTCTGCAGAGAGTGGGCACGAGCTTGATGGGTTGAATTGCTGTAATGATGCTTATGACTCTATTACAAATATCCTGTAAGCACAGTTAAGCTTTTTTTATGTTCATCATTATATTCTGTCACCAAAGTGGCTTTAAAAAATGTATTTCCTGAGTTGGTACATGTCTTTGAATTAGAACATTGTTGGTTCAAGGATCACTTGAGGACTTAATCTGAGTTGACCATTTAGTGCAGTAATGAGAAGGTACTGGATGAGAGATCACGAGAGGTTAAACCGAGGCTCTATCTCTCTTCCTGTGGCCCATGTGATTGGTAAAGATCTTGTGCCACAAACGTTGAATTGGAGCAGGATATTGTCCTAGTGTCCTCCCTGAATTCCTTGCTCGTTAACAGCACAAAAAACTTAATTTGGCCATTCATGTCACTTGCTGTTTGTGGGACTTTGTGCAAATTGGCTGCTGCATTTATCCACATGTGTGATTATTTCAGAAAGCAAAATAATTCATTGGATTGAAAAGCTTTGAGGTGTTCTGAAAAATTGAATAAGATTCTATAATAAGGCAAGTGTTATTTTTCCTGCTGAGACTTTCTATCACTAGTTTCTTTTTCAGCTTGTATTTTTTTAAATGTATGTTTTAATTAATGGGTCATATTTTCTTATTTAGGGCAGGCAAGAAGATGCAGAGGAATATCTGGGCTTCATTTTAAATGGCCTTCATGAGGAAATGTTGGCACTCAAGAAACTGATTACTCCCCAGGATGAAAGTAAGTGATCTTTCTTTGACCCCAGAATTTTGCAAATAGTTTCCTGAAATGTGTTTAGTTAAATTCCTGAAATGTGAAAAGTTGAATTTTTGAAACCAACTTTTTAGGCCAAAAGTCATGAATTGACTTTAACATGGGTAAGATTTTTGAAGGATTGATATGCGTGCTTGATTTGGGTTCGTTTTTGATAGCTGCATTGGAATAAAGTAAAAATCAACATCACTATAAGAATTCATGTTAATTCTCTAACATTTATTTTGTAGCATTAAAAACTACATTTCCTCCACAATATAAAAAATACCATAATGAATTAACTATACTTCACATTATACACTTCACTGAGCAATTCATCCCAGGTAGTCTGGGTGTGTATAACATCATATGGATCTTCTTTATCTTCATCATCATCACCATCATTGCTGGTACTGGTAACTTTGGCATCATCATTCCACAAGTTATGGTCGTCGGTACTGTCCAACATATTCGATATTCCACATTTTACAAATTATTTTTTGACAATATTGAGATCAAGTACATTCTACGCATCTATGACCCATTGGCACAATGTTGCTCATGAGGATGTTGGCATATTTCCACCTTTAGTGAATGTTTTCTTGCCTTCCAACATCAAACGGATACTTCCTTCGAGAGGTTTATTTATACACACCCAAGGGGTGAACAGCACTCTTAAGACCGACGGGGATAACTGCCACATTGGTGTTGGTTGATCTCGCATCATGGACAACCAGGTGGGATTTGAATATGTCTCAGATGAGCAAACCTTTTTCTTCGCATGGGCCTCCTGGCCTCAAATTTCACACTTCTTCTTTGATCCATTTCTTGTAACCATGTTCACCCATCCAGCCTTTCTTGTGAATGTGGACGGCGAAGCTTTTCTGAAATTTCTCTTTGGGAGAGCTTTGCATTTGAATATCACCATTGGCTTTAATTTTATGCCAACAGCCAAAAAGATGGAACCACTGAACCATGCCTTCTCATGGCCAATCGTTCTTTACAAGGACGATTTTTCTCACCAGTCTTGCTAACACTTTTGTTTGCTGGCTTGCAGAAGTTCATTGGTGTTTCATCCATATATCCAGCTCAGACTAATCAACATGTATTCTCCTCTTGACAGCAGATGACACAGTAGTGGAAATTTATGATTTTATTGTCGAGATCAGGTGGCAGCTATTGTGAAATTTGTATTTTCTGACAGAGTACTAAATCATGTCTTTTCATGAATCTTGTGTGGTATCTGGCACTGGCCTTGAATTCTGAAATGCCATCTTTCTTAGCTTCTCTGAGGGCTTAGAGTTGGATGGCTCAATGGGTGATGATATGACTCTTTTGCCAGTGCTCATTAACCCATTCTCCCACTTTTTTATGCAGTTTAAATTAGGCTGCATGCTTGTTCTTTAATCAAGGCATCATGTTAGATCATGTGGTGAGCCTTTAATTTTGTCGAATGGCTGGGAGATTGCAGGAATTTGCAGAGGGAAATTTCCGCGTGTACCTTTAAATTAATAAATCGTAGTAATTATGGGTAAGTAATCGATAATCACAATGTTTAATCCCTGAAATTCTAAAGGCGATTTTTGAGATATGTGAAAAATTAAATTTAAGGCTATACGTCATGGGGTCAACATTTACACGAGATCGATTTTTACACTATAAACGGTAGTTTCTTAGGGCATTACGATTGTAATCAGAAAACCCTTGAATCCAAATGTTTTATAATACTGTATGATTAGTGCATCTAATCTATAACACTTCAGTTGAAACGTCTATAATTTTCAATTATAAATTTAATCCTGTATGATAACATTCAAAGGCAAGCTATAGAGTATTTTTGGTATTCCTAGTCATCCACATCATGGAATAATGCTGAAACTAACCAGGGATATAGGGCTACCTAAAAAAAAAGTGGAGATACTTCCAAAATTAAGTATAGTTACTTAGTGAAATTTGTAAAGTGCAATATTTTGCATGCGTTAGATTATACAGAATCAGTTAGACTAATCCTGAATTTGTATTGATTTGAATGTGCATTTTTTTTAAGCCTGTTTATCCTTAATACATTTGATCAATTCTGTGATGTCAGTTTGTGACTAATCAACCCAACATCAGAGCTTTCGTGTTTTACCTTAAATTTATTACCTAGGCCTAAAATGGCAGTGGAGTTTGGTTTGTGCAGAATGTATTGAAAGAATGAATGAACTTAAATTTATGTACTGCCCTATCATGTACTTGGGTAATCCCAAAGTGTTCCACAGCCATTCAATACTTTTGAAGTGTGAACAGTAAATAGTTTGAAAGCAATAAATGAGATAAGTTACCTAGATCCTCATTTTAGTTGGTGGTTGTCTAAGGTACAGTGCAACTGGCATATGCAGAGCTCCCAGAAACCAAATACTTATTGAGAAACTTAAAGAACTTGCATGATAAAATATAGAAGAAGCTCTCTTAAACCATGGACACTCACCAGTTGCAAACTACAGACAGCTTTTAATGCACCAAGCCCATGTCTGACATCAAGCATTGGATATATAGGTCAGAGTGACGTGGAAATAGGTTTTGAGAATGAAAATGCTTTTGTGGAATGGAGAGTTCCTTACCTAGCAACCATAATGATGGACAAACTGCTCTGTTCTTGGGTTTGAATGTTTGAACAGTTCTTTTCTCGGGGTAGGGCAGTTCTTCACTGCTATGGATGATGAATAAAGAATTGCCCATTTGAACAAGCCCTTTCTTCCCACAAATCCAGCTGCAGCTCACCGACTTGCATGAATTGATGTCACCGACCACCTGAATCAAGTAAAGCACATGAGTTGCAAGAGTGACCATCCTTTCCAGCCAGGCCATGTGCATACACTTTTTTAGTGACTGTTGGTAGCTCCTCCTCGCTACACCCACAACCCTCCCATTTTCATCTTCTCCTTGGCTTCTGATGGTGGGTCCACCTTTTTTGGGGAGCTTTGGCTTTGGAAAATGAAGGTGAATGACTATCAGGTATCTGCCTGCCTACTGCTGTAAAGGATTATGGACAGTCTCAAGTCCCCAGATATCAAGCCTTCCTGCAGACTCTCAAAGTCAGAAAATCACAATTTTTTTCTTTTGTTCGCTCTTGGAATATGGGTTCATTGGCAAGTGCGGCATTTATTATGCCTTTCCAATTTGCCTCGAGAAGGTGGTGGTGAGCTGCTGCCTTGAACCACTGTATTCCATGTGAAGGAACACCCACAGTGCTGCTGGATATGTTGGTTTCAGGATTTTGACCCAGTGACAACGAAGGAACAATATTATATTTTGAAATCAGGAGGGTGTAACTTGGTGAACTTGCAGGTGATGATGTTCTCATGCAGTCCACAGGCTTTGGAGGTGCTGTCAAAGAATCTTTGGCAAGTTTCTGTAGTCTACTTTGTAGATGGTGCATAGTGGTGGAGGGAATGAATGTTTAGTGGATGGAGTGTCAAGCAGGCTGCATGTCCTGAGTGTTGTTGGAGCTGCACTCATCCAGCTAAGTGCAGAGTATTCCATTATGCTCCTGACATGTGCCTTGTAGATGATGGAAAGGCTTTGGAGAGTCAGAGGGTGAGTTACTCATTCCATAATACCCAGTCTTTTAACTGCATTGAATTTGGGTGGCTGGTCCAGTTAAGATTCTGGTTAGTGGTGACCACCAGGATTTGATGGTGGGGGAATACGGCACTGCTATGCTGTTGTATTTCATGAGGAGATAGTTAGACTCTCTCGTTGAAAATGGTTGTTGCCAGGCTCTTACATAGCACTTATCAGACCAAAACTGAATGTTGTCCAGATCTTGCAGCCTGTGGGGAAGGCCTGCTTCATATCTGAGGAGTTGCGAATGATGCAGAACACCGTGCAACCACCAGTGCACATCCCCATTTCTGTCTTTAAGTTGGAGGAGAGGTCATTGTTGAAGCAGCGGAAGATGGTTGTGCTTTACCCTGAAGAATTCCTGCAGCTTTACCCTGGGCTGAAATGATTAGTCCAGTCGCACCTAGGGAAATGTTTTCACTGTAAAATACGGTGTGCATTTAACAGAAAACTTTGGTAGTATTGGTTACTGGAGATTGACCTCCAATAACCACAATCATTTTCCTTTGTGCTAGGTATGAGTTCCAACCACTGACTTCAATTTTTCAAAGGCTCTAAGTCAAATGCTACCTTGATCTCAAGGGCAGTCACTCTCAGTCTGCAGTCTTTCATGGACTGTACCTGTGACAAGTAGATTGCTGAGGACGAGATCAATTACAATTTTTCCTCATTGGTGTTCTCGCCATCTGCTGCCAGGAAGCCGAGTCCTTCCAGGACTTCAGCCAATGTAGTGGTGCTGAACCACTCTTGGTGCTGGGCATTGAGGTTCCCCTACTCCTACATGCTGTGCTCTTGCTATTCTCATTACTTCTTCCAAATGGTCAGCTGGTAATGAGTACTACAGCTGAGGTAGGGTAGTAGATGGTAATTAACAGACGGTTTCTTTGCCTGTGTCTTATCTGATGTCTTGAGTCTTCATGGGGCCCAGAGCCAATGTTGGGGATCCCCAGGGCCACACACTCCCTCTTGTGGGCCATTATACTGCCACCACCACCGATGGAACTGTCCTACTGATGGGGCAGGGACATCGATGGAGAAGTCGGGAAAGATAGATGAAAGATTTGATTCTGTCAGAATGATTATATCAGACTGTTGTTTTACTAGTCCGTGGGACAGTTCTTCCAATTTTGCCAGAATTATGGCATCAGATGTTTAGTGAGGAGGTCATTGTAGGGTGAACTAGGCTTAGTATACCTTAGTCGTATTCAGTGCTTAGATTGATTCTAGCTGTTCCATTTGGTTTTATTCTTAGTACGTGTAGCATTAGGCTCTTTCCGACGACAGTTAAGAGTCAACCATATTCCTTTGGGTCTTGGTCACATGTAAGCGAGACCAGGTAAAGACGATTCCCTTTCCTGAAGGACATTAGTGAAGCTGATGGATTTTTGCTATTGAGTAGTTTCATGTTTGTCATTACTTTGTTAGTTTTTTAATTCCAGATTTATTTCATTAATTGAATTTAAATTGTGCAACTGCCATGATGGAATTTGAACTCATGTCTCTGGATCATTAATGCAAGCCTCTGGATTTTAAAATTCTTTCACAGGAACCTGGGTGTCACTGGCTAGGCCAGCATTTTTATTGCCTGTCCCTAATTGCTCTTGAGAAGGTGGTGGTGAGTTGACGCCTTGAACTGCTGCAGTCCATGTGGTATAGTACACCCACAGTGCAGAGAGGGAGTTCCAGAATTTTGACCCAGTGACAGTGAAGGAACAGAGATATAGTTCCAAGTCAGGATGATGCGTGACTTGGAGGGGAACTTGCAGGTGGTGGTGTCCCTGTGTGTCTGCTGCCCGTGTCCTTCTAGTTGGTAAAGGTTGGCGGTTTGGAAGGTGCTGTCGGAGGAGCCTTGGTGAGTTGCTCCAGTGCATCTTGTCAGTGGTACACAGTGCTGCCACTGTGAGTCAGTGACTGAGGGAGTGGATGTTGAAGGTGGTGGATGGGGTGCCAATCAAGCTGGCTGCTTTTCCCTGGATGGTGTTGAGGTGTTTGAGTGTCGTTGGAGCTGCACTCATCTGGACAAGTGGAGAGTATTCCATCACCATCCTGACTTGTATCGTGTAGATGGTCATCAGACATTGGGAGCCAGGTGGTGAGTTACTCGCCTCAGAATTCCCAGTCCCTGATTTGCTCTTGCAGCCGCAGTATTTATATGGCTGGTACAATTCAGTTTCTGGTCAATGGTAACTCCCCAGAATGTTGATGGTGGGGGATTCAGTGTTGGTAATGCCATTTGAATGTCAAGGGGACGTGGTTGGATTCTTTCTTGTTGGAAATTGTTATTGCTTGCCACTTGTGTGGCGGGAATGTTACTTGCCACTTATCAGCCCACGCCTGAATGTTGTCCAAGCCTTGCTGCATATGAGCAATGTCTGCTTCAGTATCTGAGGAATCGCGAATGGTGATGAACATTTTGCAGTCATCAGCGAGCATCCCCACTTCTGACCTTATGTTGGAGGAAAGGCCATTGATGAAGCAGCTGAAGATGGTTGGGTCTTGGACACTACCCTGAGGAACTCCTGCAGTGATGTCCCAGGGCTGAGATGATTGACCGCCAACAACCACAGCCATCATCCTGTGTGTTAGGTATGACTCCAACCAGTAGAGTTATCCCCCGATTCCCATTGAATCCAGTTTTGCTAGGGCTCCCTGATGCTACACTCTATCACATGCTGCTCTTTTGTGCATGTTTGACTCAGGCTATAATGTCAGGAGCTAAGTGGCCCTGGCAGAACCCAAATTGAGCGACAGTAAGCAGGTTATTCCTGAGTAAGTGCCGCTTGATAGCACTGTTGGCGACCCCTTCCATCATTTTGCTGATGATGGAGAATAGACTGAGGGTGGTAATTGGCCAGGTTGGATTTTCCCTGTTTATTGTAAACAGTACACACCTGAGCAGTTTTCTACATTGTTGGGTAGATGCCAATGTAGTAGCTGTACTGGAATAGCTTGGCTAAGGGCACAGCTAGTTCTGGAGCACAAGTCTTAACTACTGTTGCTGAAATGGTGTCACGCCCATTGCCTTTGTAGTATCCAGTGCCTTCAGCAGTTTTTTGATATTACGTGGAGTGTATTGAATTGGCTAAAGACTGGCATCTGTGATGCTGGTGACCTGAGGTGGAGACCAAGATGGATCTCCATTCGGTAATTCTGGCTGAAGACTGTTGCAAGTGCTTCAGTCTTGCTTTTTGCGCTGATGTACTGGGCTCCTCCATCATTGAGGAATGGGGCTATCTGTGGAGCCTTCTTCTCCAGTGAATTGTTTAATTGTCCACCACCATTGATTACTGAATGTGACAGGATTGCAGAGCTTAGATCTGATCCCTTAGTTAAGGTGTTGCTTAGCTCTGTCTGTTGCATGCTGTTTATGCTGTTTGGCATGCGAGTAGTCCTGTGTTATAGCTTCACCAGGTTGATACCTCATTTTCGGGTATGCCTGGTGCAGCTCCTGGCATGCCCTCCTGCACTCTTCACTGAACCAGGGTTGATCCCTTGGTTTGATGGTAATGTTAGAGTGGGGGATATGTCGAGCCTTGAGATTACAGATTGTGGTCGAATACGTCCTGATGCTGCTGATGGCCCACAGCACCTCATGGATGCCCAGTTTTGAATTGATAGATCTGTTCAAACGCTATTCCATTTAGCATGGCGGCAGTGCCACACAAATGATGGAGGGCATCCTCAGTGTGAGTATGGGACTACTTTTTTTTACAAGGACTGTGCAGTAGTCACTCCTGCCAATACTGTCATGAACAGATGCATCTGCCCCATGTAGATGGGTGAGGTCAAGTAACTTTTTTTCCCTCTTTTTTGTTCCTTCACCACCTGCCCCACACCCAGCCTAGCAGCTATGCCCTTTAGGGCTCGGCCACCTTAGCCAGTAATGATGTTGCTGAGTCACTCTTGGTGATGGACAAGTCCCCCACCCAGAGTATGTTTTGCGCCCTACCTGTCCTCATTGTTTCCTCCAAGTGGTAATCAACATGGAGGAGTATTAATTCATCAGCTGAGGGGGATGTGGTGGGTGGTAATTAGTGGGAGGTTTCCATGCCCATGTTTGACCTGGTGCCATGAGGTCCCAGGGCAACTCCTTCCCGACTGTATACCACTGTGCCACCTCTGTTGGGTTTGTTCTGTCAGTGGGACAGGGCATACCCGGGAATAGTGATGGTGGTGCCTGGGACATTGTAAGGTATGATTCTGAGTGTATTACTATGTCAGGCTGTTGCTTGACTATTCTGTGGGACCGCTCTCACAATTTTGGCACAAATTCCCAGATGTTAGTAAGTGGTATTTTGCAGGGTTGACATGGCTTGGTTTGCCATTGTCATTTCTGGTGCCTAGAGTAATGGACGGATCACCTGTCAGTTTCAGTCATTTTTGTATATTTTGTAGTGATTTGGGAGTGGCTTGCTAGACCATTTGAATGGGCATTTAAGAGTCGATCATATTGTTGGATTACTAGCCCGGTAACAAAACTACTTTGGTTATAAATTGGTGGTGTGATTGAGGATCAATCATGATCAACTGTATGGCCACTGTCGCTTCCTATTCCTTGGGTTCATTGGTCTATTTTATGGCTTTTTAAAAGCTTTTAATGATATTTGACTGAAACCGGGGTGGAAAAGTAGTTTGCAACTGCCAAAATATATATACACGTGCCTTCAAATTGAAGTTCTGCCATGAAACTACTGTGCAAAAAATTTAACTTTCACTGAATACAAAATTTATGATTGGACATTCAACTAAATGCTTAAAGATAGGTAGGCTATTAAGATGTGAAGATGAAATGAAGCTACAGAGGTAGCAAAGTCCTGGCAAATGGATTATAATGTGGGAAAGTGTGAAATTGTGTATTTTGACAGGAAGAATAAAAAAAGGAAGCATGTTATCTAAATGGTGAGAGATTGCAGAGTTCCGAGATGCAGAGGGATCTAGGTGTCCTAGTGAATGAATTGCAAAAGGTTAATATGCAGGTACAGCAAGTAATTAGGAAAACTAATAGAATGTTATTATTTATTGCAAGGAGAATTGAATACAAAAATAGGGAGGTTATGTTTCGGTTATACAGGGCATTGGTGAGATCACATCTGGAGTACTGTGTACACTATTGGTCTACTTATTTAAGGAAGGATGTAAATGTGTTGGAAACAGTTCAGAGAAGGTTTGCTAATGGGTTGTCTTATGAGGAAAGGTTGGACAGGCTAGGTTTGTAACCACTGGAGTTCAGAAGAGTACGAGGCGACTTGATTGAAACACAAGATCCTGAAGGGTCTTGACAGGGTGGATAGGGAGTGGATGTTTCCTCTTGTGGGAGAATCTAGTACTAGGAGCCATTGTTTTAAAAGTGAGGAGTTGCCTGTTTAGAACAGAGATGAGGAGAATTTTTTTCTGAGGGCTAAGAGTCTTTGGGACTCTTCCTCAAAGTGCGGTGGAAGCAGAGTCTGAATATTTTTAAGGCAGAGGTATAGATTCTTGATAAGCAAGAGTGAAAGGTTACCAGGGAAAGGCGAGAATGTGGAGTTGAGTTTACAATCTGTTCAACCATGATCTTATTAAATGGCGGAGCAGGCTTGAAGAGCAGATTTTTTTTTTGTTCTGCCTGGATCCTTTGTGTGTGGAAGCAAATACAAGAATAATGCCAATGCATTACAGAAGACACTTCTCCACATTGCAGCAGACAACCTTCTATTATACTTAAATGACTAATTCAATTTTTTTTAAACTTTAGTGTAGCTAAACCTGTATTTTACAGAGATAAACCAAAAGTGCACATGACTGTATTTATGACCAAGACAAGGAGGTGTTTTTCTTACTTCTATTTCCATAGTGTGCTGAAACCATATATTGGAATACTGTTATCAAATGTATTTCAATATGGACTGCAATAAGTAAAGAGCTGGTAGGAAGTAATTTTTTTATGCTTATTACAGAAAGTGCTGTTTCAAATGGACCTGAATTACAACAAGGAGCTGAAGAAGACTTGGAGGAGCAAGGCGAAGGTAGTGAGGATGAATGGGAGCAAGTAGGCCCCCGGAATAAAACATCTGTTACCCGCCAATCTGACTTTATTCGAACCCCTATCACTGATGTCTTTGGTGGTCATATCAGGTAGCTCATAATCCATATGTACTTTCATTATTGAATAACCTGTATAGCTAATTGTGTTTTGTGTTACAGAAACCCCTCTTACCACAATTAATGGAACTTTTTCATGTTCTTCATGTTTTTAATGTTTTTGTGTGACTTGTGCACGTACATCAATACAGTAAATTTTCTGTTATCTGACGCTTGATTTGGCTTACTTGGATTTGAGAAGCAACGTTTTTAAACAACTTTTACCTTTTCTATGGGCTGACTTATTGCTGCTGTCACCATTTAACACGGGTTGGTAGGAAATAATCTGATTTAATGTGGCAATGTCAGCCTTTGAATAAAGGAACTAGTATGCAAAGTCAGGAGTTTATTATTTGATTAGATGTTCGCCAAATAGAGGAAGTCAGTACATTGGTCAGTACTGTGGTTCAGAAATAAGCCTGTCAAAAATGACCCAGATAGTTACGATGCTCCAATATGTAAACACACAAAGCTGAGTGACCAGATTTTGCCTCAGCAAGGACCTACATAATGTAGAGCCATTCATAATGACAATTCCTCCTATTGGGCTAGTTTTTCCACCAGATTCAAGTTATACCAGGTTCTTTCAAAATAATTGTAACTAAGAAGCCTATTAAAGTTGATATTTTTCCTCCCTTTGGAATTATTTTTAAAAGGGAATAATTTTTCTAGGGCATCACTATTAACAATTTTAATTGGAGTTGGATAAGCCCTTGGCAAAAAACAAAATCAGGAAAATGGGCAATGAACTGTTCTATTTTTTAAGCTCTCGGGCCAACCAGTGGACTAAAATGTGTTACATAATACGGGGGGAGAAATTTGCGCGGCTGTGGAGAATGAATGGTGAAATGGAATTAATTGGATAACTTTCAAAGAGCCGGCGCAGGCACTTCTGTGCTTTATGATTCTACGCGGTGCACCAAATTTATCCCTCTAAGGAGCTTGTTAGGTGGCGGTTAATTGTATATTTTGTTATATAGGTCAAAAGCAATTACAGCATTTAGAGTTAAGCTATACTATAAGAGATTTAGTATTAGCAGATTTATCAGACTCGATGGGCTGAAGGGCCTCTTCTGCACTGAGATTCTGTGATTATCCCAAATCTGCTAATTATGTTTAGAGATTTAGCATTATCCCAAATCTGCTAAATGTGCTTAAAGATAGGTAGGTTATTAAGATATGAAGATGACATGAGGCTACAAAAGTATATAGATAGGTTATTAGATGTACTAATATCTAAAGCTTTCAAAACCTGCTCACTTTTTACATTGCCTCCAGGTCTGTGGTTTACCAGCAAAGTTCCAAGGAATCTGCTACTCTCCAGCTGTTCTTCTCGCTGCAGCTTGATATACAATCTGAAAAGATCCGCACAGTGCAGGATGCTCTGGAAAGCTTGGTGGCCAGGGAGTCTGTCCAGGGATATACCACTAAATCCAAGCAGGAGGTACACATTTCTCATTACAATGGATTCCAAATATAAATGGGAATTACTCAACAAGTAAAATCTATTAAATTTCAAACTGCATTTTTTAAGAGTTCTACATGTATGCCCTGTTACTTAGTGTTGCAGACAAACATTTTACATTTTACTCCAGCTTGTAGGAGTTAGGATACAAGCATTTATTTCACGTAATGAATTAAAAAAAAGTGTGTATGTGCCTTCTCTGTACCATATGGTGACATTGCTGGCATTTAAAATGCTCACTAAGTAAATATATCTACAGTTTTGATCATTTTAATAAGAAGCCATAACATTTGGGTTTTTTGGCACAGATTTGGTCTGTTCATTACAGTGCTTTGAGTCAATGGATCTTTGAGCATTTGATATTGTTGGATTTAAGCTTGCTAAAAACTAATTTATCCTTTTGAGTACCTTCTGAAATTCAAAGTAGTGATTAACTTAGAAACCCTGGAATAGACTTTTGCAAAATAATTACCAGTTTCATGCTTAACTATTGCAGATTTAACACTTTCCTGGGTTGTAATCCTAAGTAGTAGAATCTTCTGGAAAGAAAGTTTTTTCTTCAGATTTGAACAACATATTTCTCCCTTAGGAGTGAGCCGAGAATTCTGCAAACTTCAATTTCTAATTCTGTATCTTGCATTCGTGCTTTGATATTTGAATAGTAATACACAATTTGTGGCTTTGGGAAGCAGAGAAGTCAAGTTGGTTGGCACTTGAATTTCTCTGTTCTAGGCTGAGGAACTGGAAACTGCAGAAATGCGATGCTACATGGCCACTTGATAATGGGGTGTAATTATAGGATTAAAAACAGAAAACACTGGAAATAATCAGCAGGCTGGACGACATCTATATAGAGAGAGAAACAGAGTTAATAAATTAGGTTGTGCCATCAGAATGGTATCTGTATTCTAACACTTAAATTAATGTGATCTCAGGCGTCAGCAATAAAGCAACATAGTAACATTCAGCATATAATTATTAAAATTTGCATATTATAGATCAACATATAATCATGAATTAGTGTTGCCAATTATAACAAGAACTAGGAGCAGAAGTAGGCAGTTGGCCTCTCATTCTAGAATGCCCCACAAGGGGAAACATTCCCTCCACGTCTACTTTGTATATCCCCTTTAGCATCTTAAATACCTCAATTAGATCTCTTCTCATTCTTCTAAACTCTAGCAAGTATAGGCCTAAACTGCTCAATCTCACCTCATTAGACAAGCCCCGCATCTCTGGAATCAATCTAATGAACCTCCACTGAACCGCCTCCAATGCAACTACATCCTTCCTCAAGTGAGGGGACCAAAACTGTGCACAGTACTCCAGGTGCGCTCTCAACAATGCCTAATACAGTTTCAACAATATTTCCCTATTTTTATACTCTATTCCTTTAGCAGTAATTCCATTTGTCTTCCTTATTATCTGCTGTACCTGCATACTAGCTTTCAGCGATTCATGCATGAGGACACCCAGATCCCTCTGCACTGAAACATTCTGAGGTTCCTCTCTATTTAAGTAATAAGTCGCCCTTTTATTCTTCCAACCAAAATGGATAACCTCACCCTTATCCATGTTAAAACTCCATCTGCCAAATTTTGGCCCATTCACCTACCTGTCCAAATCCATTAGTAAATTTCTTATTTCTTCATTGCAACTTACTTTCCCACCTATTTTGCTGTCATCTGCAAATTTAGCTATAGTACCTTCTATCCCTGAATCCAAGTCATTAATATAGATTGTAAATAGTTGGGGCCCAAGGACTGAACCCTGTGGCACCCTACTAGTTACAGCTTGCCATCCAGAAAAAGACCCATTTATTCCGACTCTCTGATTTCTGTTGGTTAGCCAATCTTCTATCCGAGCTAATATATTACTCCATACTCTGTATGATCTTATCTTGTGTATTAATCTTTTGAGCGGCACCGTATTAAAGGCCTTCTGTAAGTAATAACGCTATCCTGACCCAAAGGGTACCATTCTACCGTTGGGTTTCAGACACTACCATTTGGATTGAATATTAGGAATGGTCGTAAGAGCAGCTTTATTGATTTGCCTTCAGGTTCTTATTTATCTTTTGGTAGAAGTGCTGCATCTCTCTTGATTACTCAGGTTTAGTTGGAAGAATTCTGACTAATTGAGAGAAGATGTAGATGCCTTGGAATTGTATACAATTTGTGGCTGAAGACAAATTGTTCATTTATTACACACTAACTGCTTTCAGTGTTTTAAATTAAATAAAGGTGTTGGGAAAATTTTAGAGAGCAACGTCTTTTATTGATTGCTAAATGATCTCAGTATTAAGTAAATCCTGCAGTAAGGAAAATAAATTGATCTAGTTTCCTAATAAAAAGTAGAGTATGATTTAGTGCTTTGTGGATTTTTGTTTTCAAAGCCTCATTGATGGTTAGTTTACCCACGAAGCCATTAAATACTCTCATACTGCAAGACTTGAAACTTAATTTTCACTCAATATTTCAGGTTGAGATTTGTCGCCGTGTTACCTTAGAAGAATTGCCTCCTGTTCTTGTTTTGCATCTTAAACGCTTCATTTATGAAAAGACTGGAGGATGCCAGAAACTGATCAAGAATATTGATTACCCCATTGACCTTGAAATAAGCAAAGGTAAGTATAGCTTATTTGTGTGTAATAACAGTGAATTGATTGCTGCACTGAATGTTGTACTTTTTTAGCCTTTGTATGGTGAAATCTGATGTCAGTACAGCCATTTATCAAATACAACAGTATCTCATCACCTCTGCCATTTCCCTGTTTTGATTCCCCAGTCCCACAAGATTCTATGGGAGAGGATAGGCAAATCTAAGGCTTTGCCAATGTTACTCTGAGCCAGTGGTATATTATGGTGGCCTAAGATGGTCCTTGTCTTAATTTATTTCTCTTTTGAAGTGCTAAGTTTCTATTTTCGACTTAGCCCTGGCAGAGTTTAGTTCAGGGTGCACTCTGTAAACTTAGATTTATTTATTTGAATCCAACATGTAATGAACCAAAATAATAGTCTTAGAGGCCTACAGCAGTGAAAAAGGCCCTTCTGCCCATCGAGTCTGCGCCAGTCAAACAAGTAATAACTATTCTAATCCCATTTTCCATCACTAGGTCCATAGCCTTGTATGTCATGGCAGCACAAGTGCACATCCAAATACTTCTTAAATGTTGAGGGTTTCTGCTTCAATCACCCTTTCAGACAGCGAGTTCCAGACTCCACCACCCTCTGGGTGAAAGAATTCTTCTTCAAATCTCCTCTAAACCTCCTGCCCCTTACCTTAAATCTATGCCCCGGTTATTGATCCCTCCACCAAAGGGAAAAGTTATTTCCTGTCTACCCTATCTATGCCCCTCATAATTTTATACACCTCAGTCATGTCCCCCCTCAATCTCCTCTGTCCCAGGGAAAATAACCCCAGTCTGTCCAATCTCTCCTCATGACTAAAACTCTCTAGCCCAGGCAACATCCTGGTAAATCTCCTCTGCATTCTCTCTAGTGCAATCATATCCTTCCTATAATGAGGATTCCAGAACTGCATGCAATACTCTAGCTGTGGCCTAATAAGCGTTTTATACAGTTCCAGCATAACCTCCCTACTCATATATTCTATGCCTCGGCCAATTAAGGCAAGTATCCCAAATGCCTTAACCATCTTATCTACCTGTCCCGCTACCTTAAGGGACCGGTGGACGTGCACACCAAGGTCCCTCTGATCCTTTCCCAGGGCTACCATTCATCGTGTATTCCCGTGCCTTGCTTGTCCTGCCCAAGTGCATCACCTCACACTTATCCGGATTAAATTCCATTTGCCACTGATCAGCCCGTCTATATCCTCCTGTAATCTAAGGCTGTCCTCACTATTTATCACCTCACCAATTTTCGTGTCATCTGCGAACTTACTAACCAACCCTCCTACATTCAGGTCTAAATTGTTTATATATACCACAAACAACTGACTCAACACCAACCCCTGTGGAACCCCACTGGACACAGGCATCCAATCACAAAAACGCCCCTCGACCATCACCCCCTGCTTCTTGCCACTCAGCCAATCCTGAATCCAAATTGCCTTGGAACCCATGGGCTTTTACCTTTGTTATCAGTCTCACATGCGGGACCTTATCAAAAGCCTTGCTGAAGTCCAAGTAGACTACGTCAAATGCATTGCTCTCTTCTACATACCTGGTCACCTTTTCGAAAAATTCAATCAAATTTGGTCAGACATGACCTCCCCTTAAAAAAAACATGCTGACTTGTCCTTGATTAATCCCTGCCTTTCCAAGTGTAGATTAATTCTGTCCCTCAGAATTGCTTCCAATCATTTCCCCACCACTGAAGTTAGACTGGCTGGCCTATAGTTCCCTGGTTTATCCCTTCCCTCCACTTCTTGAATAACAGTACCACATTAGCTGTCCTGCAGTCCTCTGGCACCTCTCTTGTGGCCAGAGAGGTATTGAAAATTATTGCCCAGTGCCCCTGCAATCTCCTCCCTTGCCTCACTCAACAGCCTGGGATACATTTCATCCTGGCCTGGAGATTTATCTACTTTTAAGCCTGCCATACCACCTAGAACCTCCTGCCTTTCTGTGCTAATTTCTTTAATTATATCACAGTCCTTCTGCCTGATTTCCACACCCACGTCGTCCCTCTCACTTGTGAACACCGATACAAAGTATTCATTTGAACCCTACCTACGTCTTCTGGCTCCACACACAAATTACCACTATGGCCTTTAATGGGCCCTACTCTTTCCCTGGTCATCCTTTTACTCTTAATGTACTTGTAAAATAACTTCAGATTTTCCTTTATTTTACCTGTTCATGTTTTTTCTTGTTCCCTTTTTGCTCTTCTAATTTCCTTTTTAATTTCCCCCCTACACATTCTATACTCCCGTAGGGCTTCCGCTGTTTTGAGCCCTCACTATCTGCCATAAGCTTCCCTTTTTCTCTTTATCCAATCCTGTGTATCCCTCGACATCCAGTGTTCCCTGGATTTGTTGGTCCCGCCCTTTATATCTTTACTGGAATATATTGGCCCTGTACTCTCCCTATTTCCTTCTTGAATGAGCCCCACTGCCCTGACGCAGATTTACCTAAAAGTAGCTGCTCCCAGCCCACTCTGGCCAAATCATATCTGATCTTATTAAAAGTGGCCTTCCCCCAATCTAGAACTCTGATTCCTGGCCCACCCTTGTCCTTTTCCATAACAAGCTTGAATTTAATGGAGTTATGATCATTATCTGCAAAATGCTCCCACGCTGATACCTCAACCACTTGCCCGGCTTCATTCCCTAAAATTAAGCTCAGGACCACACCCTCGCTTGTCGGGCCTTCTATGTACTGGCTTAAAAAGCTCTCCTGGGTGCATTTTAAGAATTCTGCTCCTTCTAAACCTATCACACTATGACTAAACCAGTTAATGTTGAGGAAGTTGAAACCCCCATGATTACTATCCTATTGTTTTTACTCTTCTCTGAAATTTGCCTACATATCTGCTCTTCTATTTCTCTCTGACTGTTTGGGGGCCTATAGTACACTCCCAGCAATGTGATTGCTCCTTTTTTTGTTTCAGTTCTACCCATATGGCTTCATTTGAGGAGCCTTCTAAGATGTCATCCCTCCTTACTGCTGTAATTGATTCCTTGATCAATATTGCGATACCCCCTCCTCTTTTAACTCCTTCCCTGTCTTGCCTGAAGACACTATACCCTGAAATATTGAGCTGCCAATCCTGCCCCTCTCTCAACCATGTCTCTGTGACAGCAGTGACATCATACTTCCATGTGTTAATTTGTGCCCTCAACTCATCTGCCTTATTCGTCAGATTCCTTGCATTAAAATAAATACCATCCAACCTTGCCAAATTCCCTTGTGCCTGAACTGGCCTATAATTTCTATGCCTTCCAGATTCACTTGCTCTCTCTTTTAATTTTGGCTGTGCATCACCCCCTGCTGAACTTCCTCTCAAGATCCCACCCCCCTCCCAATTTAGTTTAAACCCTTCCCAACAGTACTAGCAAACTTCCCTGCAAGGATGTTGGGCTCAGTCTGGTTCAGGTGCAACCCATCCACCTTGTACAGGTCCCACCACCCCCAATGCCCCAGAAATCTAAAGCCCTCCCTCCTGCACCATCTCTGCAGCCACGCATTCATCTGTACTAACCTCCTATTTCTATACTCACTAGCATGTGGCACCAGAAGTAATCCAGAGATTACTACCTTTGAGGTCCTGTTTTTTAATCTGCTTCCTAGCTCCCTAAATTCTGCTTGCAGGTTCTCATCCCTCTTTCTACCTCTGTTTCTACCAATATGTACCAACGACATGGTACATATTGGTACATAATAAAAATTGGTAAGAATAGAAAAATATAGGACAGAAAGGAATATACTGTATTACTCGATCATCCAATACTCCACTCACTTGCATCTTTCTTCAGTTCTCCTTTAAAAGTCACGATGTCAGATACGACAGCCACCTCCTTTCTTCTACACCCTCTCTGCAAGCACCTGGCTTTGGGAAGAAAAGCAGCATAACAGACCAATGTGAATGCAAGAATTCACATTGTTAGAGTGCCAGTCATGCCAATGGGCAAATTAAGTGAGAGAGAACCTGAATGTCAGTGGAAATATTTTAAGGTGCAAACAAAACAACTTAGTTAGGACCGGCTTTCAGTTGAGAATAACTGGAATGATTGCTCAGAGGTGTAACTTAGCAGAAAAATTTCTTTTCATTTGTTTTTATCATGTGAACAAGTGGGGTAGAAAGAAATAGGTAAAAGATTTGCATTTTATATAGTGCCTTCCATGACTATGGGATGTCCCAAAGTGTTTTGCAGCCAATGAAATACTCAGGAAGTTTTGTCATGGTTGTAATGTAGGAAACATGGCAGCCAATTTGCTCACAGCAAGCTCCCACAAACAGCTGTGAAATAAATCACCAGATCATCATTCTTCACACCATTGGATGGATACATAATGGCTAGGCCACTTCGTGGTTTTGAATAGTATCGTTGGATCTCTTATTCACAGTTGTAGGGCTGACAGGATCTTGGTTTAAAATCTCATCCAAAAGATGATACCTCCATCAGTGCAGCACACACTCAAGTCTTGAGAATGGGAGTTGAATCCATAACCTTCTGACTCAGACAAGCATGCTACCACGAACCTCAGCTGACTGACATTGATCAGAATTATCTGAAGCATTGAATTGGTTTTCCTAAGTGAAGAAAGTTGACAAATTCTAGATCTAGTTATTTTGAAAATCATCATCAATGATCCACTGTGCAAGCTTAAGTATTAATCAGAGTACAAAGAATTGCATATGCATAAAATACTAGATGAGTAAGTTTTAACTCCCAGGAGGATGGAATGCAAGAATAGTTTGTTCCGAATTGAAAGTACTCTTATGAGTTTCCTGTAATAATTGCTCAGATTTTTGTTCTGGCATTTTATCAGTGGTGCAAGTTCCAATAGATAAAGTTTTACCTTATCAGGATTTTGGGCTATATATAATTTCAAAATATCAACTAGTAGAGCATTTATTCTTCTCACTATTTTTAACTCTAAAAGAAACTGATTTAGGTTAACACTCCAGCATTTTGGGGAGCAGTTTCCAGACTTTGTTAAAGCCAACATGACCTAATCCTGATCAACCAGAATCCAAGAGGTGTACAATGCAAACTAAATATATCACACAGATCCATAGCCATGGCATCAAATTGAAGTAGCAACTGAGCACATATAGATAACATAAAAGCTAAGTCACAATATACAGTGCCTGAGAGGCAGTTTCAATTGAAGCATTCAAAAGGGAATTAGATTGTTATCTGCGAAGGTTACAGGGAGAAGGTGGGGGAATGGCACTAGGTGACTCGCTTATTCAGAGAGCTGGTGCTGACACAATGGGTCAAATAGCCACCTCCTGCGCTGTAACAATCCTGTGAATTCTGAATTGTGTTGTCACTCCACTCATGCAGTCATCTTTTTCTACAAGAGGATAATGTTTATAATGTAGTTTACTTTTAAAAACAAATAATTGAAAGCTCCACTCATCGTCTGAGAGTATGGTATTTGCACATAGCAAGTAGAGAATTTGTGCAAATTGATGCTTAATTCAAATCATTTACCACTGATTTTTCACTTTGCAGTATTATTTAGGTTGCTTCATATTATTGGATAATTCAAATTTAACTGCATATAGACTACTGAATTATTAGTATTGTTTAAAACAATCAAATGGTTTTCGTAGCATGCCTTAACTGAGGAACTCGATCAGATCATTAGGGGGAATGTTTTTGGTGTTATTTGTACAGTTTGATTTTTTTTTTAATTCAGTCGTTGGATGTGAGCTTCACTGGCAAGGCCAGCATTTGTTGCCTATCCTTAATTGGCCTCGAGAAAGTGGTGGTGAGCTGCCTTCTTGAACCGTTGCAGCCCATCTGGCGTAGGTACATCTCAGTGCTGTTAGGAAGGGGTTTCCAGGATTTTGACCCAGCAATAGTGAAGGAATGGTGATATAGTTCCAAACATGATGGCGTGAGACTTGGAAGGGAGCCTGCAGTTGCTGGTGTTTCCATTGTCCTGGTGTTGCCTTTGTCCTTAAAGGTGGTAGAGATTGTGGGTTTGGAAGGTGCTGTTGAAGGAGGTTTGGTGAGTTTCTGTTGTGCATTTTGTAATGGTACACATTGCTGCTACTGTGTGCTAGTTGTGGAGGGAGTGAATTGTTGTGGTGGATGGGGTTCCAATCAAGTAGGCTGCTTTGTGTAGATGGTGTTGAGCTTCCTGATTTGCTGGAGTTGCACTCATCCAGGCAAGTGGAGAGTATTCCATCACACTCCTGGCTTGTACCTTGGAGATGGTAGACAAGCTTTAGGGAGTCAATAAGTGAATTACTGCCACAGAATCCTCAACCCCTAGCGTGGTCTTGTAGCCTCAGTATTTATATGGCTGATCCAGTTCAGTTTATGGTGACCCCAGGATGTTGATAGTGGGGGATTTAGCGATGGTAATGCCATTGAATGTCATGGGGAGATGGTTACATTCTCTCATGTTGGAGATGGTCATTGCCTGGCGCTTGTATGGCATGAATCTTACTTGCTGCTTATCAGCCCAAGCTTGAATATTTCCCAGATATTGCAGCATGTGGAGGTGGAGTGCTTCAGTATCTGAGAAGTCGCGAATGGTACAGAACACTGCAATCATCTGTCAACATCCTCACTTCTGACCTTATGCTGAAGGGAAGACTTTTGTCAAAGCAGTTGAAGATGATTGAGCCTAGGACAGTACCCTGTGGAACTCCTTAGTGATGTCCTGGGGCTGAGATATTTGGCCTCCGACAACTGCAACAATCTTCCTATGTGTTAGGTATGACTCAAATTAATGAAGAGATTTCCCCCTTGATCCCATTGTTTTCAATTTTGCTGGAGTTCCTTGATACCACACTTGGGTCAAATGCTGTTTTGAGTCAAGGGCAGCTGCCCTCACCTCATCTCTTGAATTCAACTCTTTTGTGCATGTTTGGGTGAAGGCTGTAATGAGGTCAGGAGCTGAATGGCCCTGGCAGAACCCAAACTAGCATCTCTGAGCAGATTATTGCTGAGTAAGTGCAGCTTGATGACACAGTCAACAGCGCCATCCATCACTTTTCTGATGATTGAGAGTGGACTGATGAGGTGATAATTGGCCAGATTGGATTTGTTCTATTTTTTGTGGACAAGACATAGCTGGGCAATGTTCCAGGTTGCCGGGTAGATGCCACTATTGTAGCTGTACTAGAAAACTTAACTAGGGGCATGGCTAGTTCTCTAGCACAAGTCTTCAGTACTTCTGCCGGATGTTGTCAGGGCCTATAGCTATTGCGAGTTTAGTGCCTTCTGCCGTTTCTTAATATCGTGTGGAGTGAATTGAAATAGCTGAAGACTGGCATCTGTGATGCTGAGGAGCCCCAGATGGATCATCTACTTGGCGTTTCTGGCTGAAGATGGTCACAAATGCTTCAGCCTGTCTATAGCACTAATATGCTGAGCTCCCTCATCATTGAGAATGGGGATGTTTAGCGAGTCTCCTTCTCCTGTTAGTTGTTTATTTGTCCACTACCATTCATGATTGGGTGTATTGGGAATGGCCCATTTGTTATAAAATGGCCTAGCTCTCGCATGCTGCTGGTATTTAGCATGCATGTAGTTCTATGTTCTTTCACAAGGGTTGGAATATCTTTTTTTAGGTATGCTTAAAATGGAGACAAGTATGCTACCTGTTCATGTAGTACATCTTGAAATGATTCAAAATTATAATGTACATGAAACTAAGACTGAACCAAGTGTAGAATTATAATCGTGTTAAACGATTTTTAGATAAATTATAACAATTGTGTTTCCATGAATTGAACAGATATTGCATTTCCTTTTTTTTGCAAGATGTATTTGAAAAAAGAAACAAATCTGCTCTTTAAATAACATAACGTAGTATCTTTTGCCTAATTTAAATCCCACACTACATTTTTCAAGGTCTTTGGCATGGGGCACTAAAGATATCCCCTTTTTTGGTCTGATTGCTTGGGACCAATTAAGAGTGCCTTATCACAAACGTGTGAACTGGTAAACGCAGTAGATATAAATATTTACCTGAAATATAAAACATTATAAGGCAGTAATAATTGTTTTACTAATCTGAATGCTGCTTCTCCCACACTTCTGCTCCTAAAGTACTGTACTGTGTTGCTTGGGCAGCTGAAAAGAATTCCAAACAACTGGTATTTCCAACAATAGATTTCTGGACTGAAGAGTTACAGTGCAGCTGCATTTCAAATTTTGTGACCTCATGACATTTATTACCATTCTAACTGGCCTCTCCTTTAAGCATATTCAGGTGGTGTAGTGGTATCATCACTGGACTAAACCCAGAGACTCAGGGTAATGTCCTGGAGACCTGAGTTCGATTGCCACAATGACAGATGGTGGAATTTGAATGCAATAAAAAATCTGGAATTAAAAGTGATGACCATCGAAACATTGTCGATTGTCGTAAAAACATATCTGGTTCACTAATGTCACTAATGTTTCACAGAATGAAATCTGCCATCCTTAGCTGGCCTGGCCACATGTGACGCCAGACCCACAGCAATGTGGCTGACTCTTAAATGCCCTCTGAAATGGCGCAGCAAGCCACTCGGTTGTATCAAACCACTAAAAAGTCAACAAGGACTGAAACCGGACTGACCACCTGGCATTGACCTAGAAACCGGAAACCACTGTGGCAAACCAAACCCTATGGAACCAGCAAAGTCCTCTTTACAAACATCAGGGGGCTTGAGCCAAAGTTGGGAGAGCTGTCTCTCAGACTAGTCAAGCAACAGCCTGACATAGCCATACTCAAGGAAACATACCTTACAGGTAATGTCCCAGACACTGCCATCACCATCCATGGGTATGTCCTGTCCCACCTATAGGGCAGACCCAGCAGAGGTGTTGGCACTGTCGGTAAGGTGGGTGTTGCTCTGGGAGCCCTCAGCGTCGACTCTGGACCCCATGAAGTCTCATGGCTTCAGGTCAAACATGGGTAAGGAAACCCGCTGATTACCACGTACCGCCCTTCCTCAGCTGATGAATTAGTGCTCCTACATGTTGACCACTTGGGAGGAAGCACTGAAGGTGGCAAGGGCACAGTATGTACTTTGGGGTTGGGGGGGGGGGGGGGCGCTTGAATGTCCATCACCAAGAGTGACTCGGTCGCACTTGTGCAGACTGAGCTATCAGAGCCCTAAAGGATACAGTTGCAAGACTGAGTTTACGGCAGGTGGTGAGGAAACCAACAAGAGGGAAAAACAAACCTCATCCTCACCAACCTGCCTGTCACAGTTGCAACCGTCCATGACGGCATTGGTAGGAGTGACCACCGCACAGTTTTTGTCCAGTTGAAGACCTGTCTTCACATTGAGCATACCCTCCATTGTGTTGTGTGGCACTACCACCATGCTAAATGGGATAGATTTCAAACAAATCCGGCAACTCAAGACTAGGCAAACATAAAATGCTGAGTGCCATGAGCAGCAGCAGAATTGTATTCGAACGCAATCTGCAACCTCATGACCCGGCATATCCCCCACTCTACCATTACCACCAAGCCAGGGGATCAACCAGGGATTCAATGAAGAGTGCAGGAGGGCTTGCCAGGAGCAGCAACAGCCAAACTTAAAAATGAGGTGTCAACCTGGTGAAGCTACAACACAGGTCTACTTGGGTGCCAAGCAGCAAGCGATAAACAGAACTAAGTGATTGCACAACCAATGGATCAGATTTAAGCTCTGCAAGCCTGCCACATCTAGTTGTGAATGCAATAAAAAATCTGGCGGGCAATTCCAAGAACTCAATGGAGGAGGCGGCTCCACAATATCCCCATCCTCAATGCAAAAGTGCAAAAGATAAAGCTGAAGCATGTGCAACAATCTTCAGCCAGTAGTGTTGAGTGGATGATCCATTTCTGCCTTCTCTGGAGGTCCCCAGCATCACAGATGCCAATTCAATTCACTTATGTGATACCAAGAAATGGCGGAAGGCACAGGATACTGCAAAGTCAATGGTCCTGACAACATTTAGGCAATAGTACTGAAAACGTGTACTCCAGAACTTGCCATGCCTCTAACCATGCTGCTGCAGTACGGCTACATCACTGGCATCTACCCAGCAATGTGGAAAATTGCCCAGGTATGTCATGTACGCAAAAAATATGGCAAATCCAGCCTAACCAATTACCACCCCATCAGTCCACTCTCGATCATCAGTAAAGTGATGGAAGGGGGTCATCAACAGTGCTATCAAGTGGCACTTGCTTAGCAGTAACCAGCTCACTGATGCTCAGTTTGGATTCAGCCAGTCACTCGACTCCTGATCTCATTACAGCCTTGGTTCAAACATAGACAAAAGAACTTAACTCCAGAGATGAGGTAACAGTGACTGGCCTTGATATCAAGGCAGCATTTGACTAAGTGTGGCATCAAGGAGTGATGGCAAAACTGGAGCCGATGGGAATTGGGTGGGGAAACTCTCAGCTGGTTGAAGACATACCTAACACCAAGGAAGGTGGTTGTGGTTTTTCGAGGTCAATCATCTCAGTTCTAGGACATCACTGCAGGAGTTCTTCAGGTAGTGACCTTGGCCCAACCATCTTCAGCTGCTTCATCAATGACCTTCCTTCCATCATAAGGTCAGAAGTGGGAATGTTTGCTGCTGATTGTTCAGTATTCAGCACCATTTGTGGCTCCTCGGGTATTGAAGCAGTCCATGTCCAAATGCAGCAAGACCTGGACAATATCCAGGCTTGGGCTGACAGGTGGCAAGTAACATTGACGATCTCCAATAAGGGAGAATGCAACCATCACCCCATGATATTCAATGACAATACCATTACTGAATCCCCCACTATCAACATCATGGGGGTTACCATGCCCAGAAACTGAGCTGGTCTAGCCATTAAATACTATGGCTACAAGAGCAGGTCACCACCTGACTCCCCAAAACCTGTCCACCATCTACAAGGCACAAGTCAGGAGTGTGATGGAATCCTTTCCACTTGCCTGGATGAGTGCAGCTCCAACAGCATTCACGAAGCTTGACACCACCCAGGGTAAGCAACCCGCTTGATTGGCACCCCATCCACAAACATTCACACTCCCCACTGCTAACGCACAGTAGCAGCAGCATGTACCATCTACAAGATGCACTGCAGGATCTCACCAAGCCTCCTTTGACAGCACCTTCCAAACCAATGACCACTACCAACTTGAAGGACAAAGGCAGCAGACACATGAGAGCACCGCCATTTGGAAGTTCCCCTCCAAGCCACTCCTCATCCTGACTTAGAAACATATTGCTGAACCTTCGCTGTTATTAATCCCTGGAACTTCCTCCTAGCAGCACTGTGGGTGTACCTACACCATTTGGACTGCATTGGTTCATGAAGGCAGCTCATCACCACCACCTCAAGTGCAGTTATGGATGGGCAATAAATGCTGGCCTAGCCAGCAATGCCCATATCCCATGAATGAATTTTTAAAAAATCTAGAATCAAGTATGAAAATTGCATTATAGTAACTAAGAATTTTGATAATCACTGGATTAAATATTTTTTTCAAAACAATTTTCAGATATATTTTCTGAGACCAAATTCATTTGGAGCTTTTAATGTTGGTCTATTTAGGAATCTGACCAACTTAATAAGTTGGAAAATCTGCAGTCTTGTTCTTTCACGGAACAGGATTCTTTCTCTTTCCACATTTCTCCCCCACTGTGTGTACCAATAGGTTGTTATGGAAGCCTTTTTTTTCTTTTAAAGATGAAAGCTAGATTGATCGTTGAGATATGAGGCGAGAGAGGTATACATTAAATAAATTCACCTCTTGTTCAGTTAGAAAAAAAAAATTATCATTTGAAATATTGATTGAAGGGCTTCTCCGTGCAAACAGCTAGCCAAGGGATAAGTAGTTTGTTTGAAGCAGATTTGAAGCAGTCATCTTAGGCGAGGGGCATCACTTTCTGTAGCCATTTTGTGCATGCATGTCTGTGAAGCACTTGAAAGAAAACTGTATCCTAGCTAGTGCTTGGAGTCTGAGAGGATCCTTTACTTCATTTTGAGAAAGCATTCATTCAACTGTGTCTCCTGGATTCTTCCAAAGGAGCCCTTTAGCTTCTGATTTATTTTGCATGAAGGCCTTCAAATCAAAAATGAGACACGCAAAAGTAAGCCTTTCACATTTATAATACATTACTTTTGTGAATTGAATATGTTTTTGTAATCGTCCCTGATGCTCTCATTAAAGGAGATTTGTGGCTCTGTTTCTTGACTTTTTCAAATGTTGAAGAAGTATTGTCTCATATACATTAAGGTTCATACAGAAACATGAAAGATTGAAAACGCTTGGGGAGTAATGATAGGTTAGTTTTGGTCTATTGTGGTAAGATACATCACCTCCTTAATTTTCCCTTTTTGGTCGGATGCTCCTTTGAGAAGTGTGTGCCAACTAGATATCTTGAATTCATAGTAATACCTTTTTTTAATTTGTGGGCGTCGCTAGCCAGCATTCAAGAGTCACATGTGGGCCAGACTGGGTAAGGATGGCAGA
Source organism: Carcharodon carcharias (assembly GCF_017639515.1). Lineage (NCBI taxonomy): Eukaryota > Metazoa > Chordata > Chondrichthyes > Lamniformes > Lamnidae > Carcharodon > Carcharodon carcharias. The sequence goes on from NC_054473.1 coordinate 169,880,348, forward strand.
TTTCCTTCCCTAAAGGGCATTAATGATGGGGTTTTTACAACAATCGACAATGGTTTCATGGTCATCATCAAACTTAATTCCAGATTTTTATTGAATTCAAATTCCACCATCTACCGCGGCGGGATTCAAACCCAGAGCGTTACCCTGGGTCTCTGGATTACTAGTCCAGTGACAATGCCACTGCCACCAATTCCCTAGGGTACTGAGCTCTCAGGACTGAATATTGTACGATACATTAGAATTTTGAGGTTTATTCAGTTGAACCTACTCCTCCCCATGTATTCCCATCCCCAACTATCTCTTCACCACTGACTTTTCCCATTTTGTTAATGTGTTGTGATAAAACCTGGCTATGATAAAGCTGGTCTATCTAATAAGTTAGCTTTTTACTAAAACTGTTGCTTTTCTTTTAGATCTCCTTTCTCCTGGTGTGAAGGGTAAGATTTTCAAAGTCCAGCGAACCTATAGGCTCTTTGCAGGTATGTAAGTTATTAAAAATGCTTGATATTTATACTTGTAACAATCAGTGCAAATTGAATTGAAATATTAAAAAGCATTATTCCTTGGGAGTTAAATTAGTGTAGAACTTGCAACTCTGCTAAATTCAGTGTTGCTTGATGCCTTGTGTTGCCAAATCCCCATGCATATATATGGGAAATGTACTGTTTAGATCGAAGGTATAATGACTTGTTGATTTTTTTCCCCCAAGGCGGCTTGTACATTTCAATAGCCTAATACTTCAACTAATGTACATTTAGTTCTGATTTATAATTCTGAGAGAAGTTATAAGAATGCAATGTACACAGTAAGAAGGATGTTCTTACCTCCCCCGGAGAAAACCAGGTTCAGGCTACTTTGTGTGAGAACAATACAAGATGCTTACTTGAAAAAATTTATGTTGATAGATGTATTTGCATAGGAGCACTGTTGAAAAGATCCTAAGCACCTTTGTAACCCTGCAAGACCAGACCAGAGCTCAATATACCATAAAGCTTAAAAAAATGTCAAACCCTAGATTGTGTATGTAAAAGAATAGCTACTTTTGAAATCTGGGTTAGTTCCAGGAGTAATGAGTACTTCCTACTTGATATTAACCGTTGGCCGACCAGATGCAGATTTCTTTGCACATGCTTGAGTTTAAAGAAGTTGAATGTTGATGTTTTTCTCCCATAGCCGCAGTCTTTATTTAGGGATTCTTGTTGAAAATTTTTGTCAGGCCCTAAGTTTTATCGTGTTTCCTCATTATGAATTGGTTTGACAGTAGAAGATTCAAATGCATCTGCACTTATTTGTATTTTTATTCCCAGTAAGTTAAGTGCATTTGCAGGGAGTATTGATGTGGTTAGGTTTTATCACCTTCCAATTGTTTGTATGTGCAGCATTCTAAAAATAGTATCCTCACATGTCTTAATGTTCTGTTAGCATCCTGGGGGGAGCTACCATTGACCAGAAACTGAGCTGGGCTAGCCAGATAAATACTGTGGCTAGAAGAGCAGGTCAGAGGCTAGGAATCCTGTGGCGAGTAACTCAACTGACCCCGCCAATGCCTGTCCACCATCTACAAGGCACAAGTCTGGAGTGTGATGGAATATTCTCCACTTGCCTGGCTGAGTGCAGTTCCAACAACAACTTGAGAAGCTTGACACCACCCAGGAAAAAGCTTGATTGGCATCCCATTTGCAAGCATTCACGCCCTCCACCATGCACAGTAGCAGCAGTTATGTATGATCTACAAGATGCATTGCTACAACTGACCCAGCCTCTTTAGATAGCACCTTCCAACCTACGACCACTACCATTTAGAAGAACAAGGGCAGCAGACACGTGAGAGCACCACCAATTGGAAGTTCCCCTGCAAGCCATTTGGCATCCTGACTTGGAACTATATTGCCATTCCTTCAGTTTTGCTGGATCAAAATCCTGGAACTCCCTCCCTAACAGCACCATGGGTGTACCTACACCATATGGACTACAGTGGTTCAAGCAGGCATTTTTTCACCATGTTCTCAAGGGCAATTAAGGATGGGCAATAAATGTTGGCCTAGCCAGTGACGTCCACATGCTGTGAAAGAATTTTTTAAAAAATCAGTTACGTTCCATCCTGTTTGTAAGTGTTCAGTTAATTCAGTCCTTATGATATATGGCCCTAGATGCTCACCTTCCTAGGAAAGGAATTTGCAAACATTTTTCAAAGGAAGGGTCATTTATAGGAATTGTAATGGCTTGCAAATCTTTAATTTCCAAGTGAGAGTTATTACGATCTCTGTAGAGACTGTTAACCTTTAAAGAGAAACCTGAACACCCAGCGATTAATTGAAAGAAATTACACTGCAAGATTTCACATTTCACATTTTTATACATACAAAATTTATATAAAAGCAATTAAACAATGCAAGCACATCTAACTTAAGATTGTCAAGATTTAAGAGTATAATCCAGTCCCCCTTTTACTTCCCAATTCCGCCCAAGAGTTTCCTTAAACATGACGTGATCTTGAGGATTCACTCACTTCTCCTCTTGGAACCAAGTTAAGTATGCCTTGCCTCTCTGGGATTCGCTTGGTTTCCTCACCAGTGTTCCAGCGATTCTCCAAAGTACGAGATTTCATGGGGGACCCTTCCATTTGTGTTTGGCTAAGCGACTCTCGAACTTTTCTTCAAAACCCCAGGACTAGGGACTGCTCAGTTCAAGCTTGGGCTTCACTGCATTTGCGTTTAGTAATTTTTAAAATCAGGAACAACCCTTGTTCCTAATGGCCTCTACACTCCATGTCCTGGCTTTGGATAGGCACATTGTTTTCTCCCAGTGTGGTCCCACAACTTCTTTTCAGCTCCCAGCAGATTTCTCCCTGCCTCTAAGCTCCAACCAAGCTGACTTCCTGTTTCTGTGAGCAAACACAAACAAATTAAAATAAAAGAACCTCCTTAACGCTCACAGCCCCTCTCCATAGCAATGTGGTATACTCTGGGTGCTCCCAAACAGAAATGTAAATTAGCTATCTTTATCTTCAAAACACTGATTCTGGGACCATATGAATAACTTATATCTCTAAAGGAGTTAACAGTGCTCTTTTGAGACTGGATGGTGCCACCACCTTGTTTACACAGGTGCTTTTAGCATGTTTGATTTGGCTTCTATGTGAATAATTTAAATCCCTATTGAAATAACTGTTGACCTCTTGTCTTGACCAAAAGTGCAAAGGTGGGTCATCCGTTGTTTAAATTTTCTCACCTCTAGCTCTAATCTTATTAAATAACCATGTTACCTTTTTAAACTGGAATTATCCCAGGTCTGTTTGAACTGCAATTACTTTAGGGTTGTTTACCAGTTTCTCAACTGGATGTTTTCATTCATCTTCGGACTTTAATTGCTAAAGCTAAAAGTTATGCCTCTAAAGTACATGAATTATGAAATTAGATATTCACAATAGAATATTGCAAATCATTTTTTGGGTCAAAATAAAAACTAAGGTTTCTCATGTTTCCTGGCTACATTTTACCACCTTTTGCATCAAAGTAAAGGATGTCTTTTCTAAAGAATTGATTGTTTCCACTTTTTGTACCTTTTATCAGTACCAAAGGCATCCAACTAACGTATAGAATGAGTTTGATGAGAGGGGAGGTTTCTTCTTAATCACAATTTCTGAAATACTATACTTGTTGAACTTGTGTTTCCAACTCCCTAATCAAGCACCTTTCTAGTCCTTGAAGATTATCTGAATAAGATTTGTGGTTTGACTTGTGTTGAAACCTATTTCACTCGCTTGGAGGCTAGTTTCACTCCATTAGTTTAGATGGATTAAGGCAATATTTCCACACTGAATATAATTTAGTTACCTTGTTATTATTTTATGTTAGAATTTTAGGTATAGTTTAATAAAGAACTAAATTATGACTAAGTATGTAAACAGAAGAATGTTTTGATCCATTCCAAGAAAAATGTTTTGCTATAGGTAGAGATTAATATATGTTGGAAGACTAGATAATTTGAAAAATTACCTGGGTACAGATTAAAGGAATTAAGACTTCATTTGTCCTGTGTGTTGGGTTGCACTCAAGTCAGTTTGACCAGCATCAACCTAAAAATAATATTCATTTGAGATTAATTATTAACGTGCAAGCCTTTTTTAAGCTTTCACATTCTATTTATGGCTTTGGCGCTGATACACAAAGTTATTTATTAACAGCTGAATCTGGAAGGTACCCTGGTTGTGATGAGCTCAGGAAATGGCTGACATACCAATGGGATTTGTATAAGTATTGAATTGTTAAGCTGGCGTTGTATTCAAACATCTAAATTGACATCTAATAGATACAGTGACGGGTATACGTTTGAGGATGTTTGCAAAACTCAGTAATTTTATTTTAAGTTAAAAATACATTAATACCAGTAGTTATTGTGAAAGTGAAGATTTTTCTCATCAATATGCAGAAACCCATGGAAACACGTGCTAGCATCTAATTAGGATGGATTCATTCTAAAGTGCGCACTTGCATGTAAAGTGTGTTACCAAATTAGCCAGTATACTGCACTGATGCTGAAATGAATGTCACTACCTATTCAAAAGAAGACTTCATTATGATAACCCATTGAAGTTAAGAAAAATAAACCACTTGGTTGTCATTCTTTTTCCTTTCCTATTTTTCTAACGTAACATAGCTTTTTAAAATATTTAAACTGTTTGGTTTGTTGTCCTTGTCTAAGATGTTTTAAAGCGATCGTAAAGTCTTCACATCCTCAGCAATTTGGTTCACATGGGTTTTTGACAATTTCCTTTATCAGAACCAATTTGTAACGTTTTGTAACAGCAAATATTGCATTACAGACTACCCCAGTGAGGTAAAAACAAAAAAACTGCGGATGCTGGAAATCCAAAACAAAAACAGAATTACCTGGAAAAACTCAGCAGGTCTGGCAGCATCGGCGGAGAAGAAAAGAGTTGACGTTTCGAGTCAGTTCTGTCGAAGGGTCATGAGGACTCGAAACGTCAACTCTTTTCTTCTCCGCCGATGCTGCCAGACCTGCTGAGTTTTTCCAGGTAATTCTGTTTTTGTTACCCCAGTGAGGTTTGTTTGCACTGTGCTGAAGTATATTTTTGAGATTTCTAAATCTTCACCATATGGTAGTGTATGAATTTGTAATTACACTGTGAACTTGTAAGCAGCGGTCATTATAGTGGTTGGCTTTTTGATAAACTGGATGAAGCTTTATTAACTTTTACCACGTTATTCCTGCAATGGGCTTTGAGTTTCACCTGAGGCTAAATAAGCATGACTCCATCTGTAGTCAAGAGAAGACACATTTATTTGAGACAGGATGAAATACAGATGATATTTACTATTAAACTCGACAAACATGAATGCTGATAGCTTAATTTGCTGTAACGTTTCATTATCTTCAACGGGAGGATGTACTAAAATAAGGACCTGAAACAAATGTCATCATAGGATTTTGTGAAATTTTTAAACAAATAATAATTCAGAACTTGTAGTGTCATAACTTCAAGCAAGTTTTATTTTCCCTGAACCATTTGACTTCATGCAACAATGGAATTTCAAACATTTTCAAATGAGTGGGCCAAGTGCAAATATTGACACTCTGGGACTTTCAAATATAGACATAACACCTGTCTTCACTTCTTTAAAAAAGACAATGTCAACTGGCCAAAAGGGCGCCAATCTACCCTTGCAAAAATATATTTCTGGCTAATATATACAAACAATCTAGTAATCTAACAAATACAAAAAAAAATGTAGGACTGACATCTTGGATCCCTGGGAATTCCCTAGTGGACCCCTATCGTCTAGACACCCTAGTTTAGATTGTGCACAGAAAAGCAAAACCTAATAGAGGAATGAAAACTTTATGCTAGATTGAGATGACAAGTAGTAAAATTTTAGTTGGATACAATTAGAAGTTCAAAGAATATACTCTATTTTTAAAAAAAATTTACACATATATTATGCTATTGACCCTGACATAAGTTCACAAATATGAAATAAATGAAAATCCATAGGCAGAGCTAATAGCAAGTCCTCCAATTGCAAAATAGAAAGTGCTCACCAGGAATTTCAAATTCAGTTATGAAGTTGTGGAACTTGCATAATGTTTGGTCAGACTGCTTCCATTCTTGAAGTTTTCTTTCTGTTCTAAATGGAGCCTAGAATACTAACATTAGTAGGGATGGGCTCTCCTGGGATACCAACAGAATAATAGTTGGTATCCCCTTTGTCCAAGTTTTCATATGCAAAGTATTCTACAACTTTAAAAATATTGAAAGTATATGAAATACTTGACCTTGTCACTCAAAGTTCAAGGAGGAAATTGGAGCACATTCAAAAGTTTAATTTGTTTTATGTTTAACTTTTTTATTACCTGCAATATGAATCAAAAATTTAAGTTTTAAAAATCGCTTCTAGAATGGAACTCTAACTTTGCCACACTATAAAACAAATTAAAGCAAATGTTTTATATTGTAACAATGTTAAATCTCCAATGCTTCTAGAAACTCTTCACATTACTACTTTGTCCTATAGCGAGATGAGTCTGCTAGGGTTACTTCCTGCGTGGCAGCGACCCTCCAAGTTTTCATGTCAGCTTTCACTATTAAGAGCCCAGGCAGTGGTAACAGAAAGCTGTTCAATCAAGGAGTACATTGTCTAGTTCTGCACTGTTCATCAGACATGCTCATATCATTCTTACATGAGCCACTAGATAATGATCGAGAATAGGGTCATTTTGCTCCATTTCCCTTTGTCACGAGGCCAATATCACCAGTGCAGAGGCTTAACTAGGGAGCTCAGCACATCAAGAATCAATCAAAGCACTTAGCTGGAACAAAAACAAAAATACCTGGAAAATCTCAGCAGGTCTGACAGCTGTCTGCAGAGAGGGATACAGTTGACATTTCGAGTCCGTATGACCCTTCGTCAAAGCTAAGACATAGAAATGAGATGAAATACAAGGTGGTAGAAGGGGGTGGGACAGGAGAGCTCGATAGAGGGCCAAGTGGAGGTCAAGAAGAGACTGCCAAAGATGTCATAGACAAAAGGACAAAGGGGTGTTGACGGTGGTGATATTATCTAAAGGATGTGCTAATGGGGACATTAAGGGAAGCAAGCAGGACAAGCTAGTGGCAGATGGCCCTAGTGCGGGTTCGGTGGGGGGGAAGGGATCAAAATGGGCTAAAAGGTGGAGATGAAACAATAGATCGAAATAAATTTAAAAATAGGGAAAAGGAAAAAAAAAGTAAAAAAAATTATAAATTATTGGAAAAAGGGGGATCGGAAAGGGGGTGGGGATGGAGAGAGGTCATGATCTGAAATTGTTGAGCTCAATATTAAGTCCGGAAGACTGTAAAGTGCCCAGTCAGAAGATGAGGTGCTGTTCTTACAGTTTGTGTTGAGCTTCACTGGAACATTGCAGCAGGCCAAGGATGGACATGTGGGCATGAGAGCAGGGTGGTGTGTTGAAATGGCAAGCGACAGGGAGGTCTGTCCGCAAGCATGGCCCAGTGCTACAATGTTCCAGTGAAGCTCAACGCATACTGAAGGAACAGCACCTCATCTTCTGACTAGGCGCTTTACAGTCTTCTGGACTTAATATTGAGTTCAACAATTTCAGATCGTGAACTCTCTCCTCTATCCCCACCCCCTTTCCGATTCCCCTTTTTCCAATAATTTATAATTTTTTTATTCCTATATTTTTTCTCTTCCCTCCTATTTTTAAATTTATTTCGATCTATTGTTTCATCTCCACCTTTTAGCCCATTTTGATCCCTTCCCCCCCACCGAACCCGCACTAGGGCCATCTGCCACTAGCTTGTCCTGCTTGCTTCCCTTAATGTCCCCATTAGCACATCCTTTAGATAATATCACCACCGTCAACACCCCTTTGTCCTTTTGTCTATGACATCTTTGGCAGTCTCTTCTTGGCCTCCACCTATCACTGGTCCCCTATCGAGCTCTCCTGTCCCCATCTACCAGCTTATATTTCATCTCATTTCTATATGTCATAGGTCTGATAAAAGGTCATACGGACTCGAAACGTCAACTGTATCCTTCTCTGTAGATGCTGTCAGACCTGCTGAGTTTTTCCAGGTTTCTTTTTTGTTCTAGATTTCCAGCATCCACAGTATTTTGCTTTTATCTTAGCACTTATCTGCTTTGGTATTACCTTGTATGATGACTGCTCCATGAAATTTGAATCGGATTGCCCCTTGCAATGTTAAATTAATTATTTGGATCTTATGTAGTGAATAAAAATTATTTCAATACACTTATGGCTGTAGTATTGAGAGTTGGGAGAAATGATTTACATTTTGTGATTTTAGTATTTTCAAAGTGGTTTATTCATGCTGTGGCTCAAGGAAAACTAAGACCTAGCCAGTTTATAAATTTACATTTGGCTGAAGTACAACTTGAATCTATATAATTTTTCAGTTATGATATACATTTTAGTAAAAAAATTAATTATTGGCATTTCCTTACACACAAAATTGTTGTCTATTGAATTTTCAGTTTTTTTGAGAAATTGTTATTTTTGGGACTGTTGGAATGTTTTTGCAGCTTTATGACAAGGGATAAAATGTCCTGTAAACTCTCCAAACCACAGAAAAACAGTACTCTGGTTTAGTACAGTACTCTCTATCTTCAAATGCGTCATTGGTTGCTATGGCATTGTCATGCCTTTGTAAGTGGGATTGTCGGCTTCTGGGGTTAGTCAGTGGTCTGTTTGGTCTTTGCAGAGATTTCACTGCTGGATAGCAGTTTTAGCCCTTGGTGTTCATGAAAGTAAAATGCTGACATAAGCCAGTCAATGAAACGTGTTACCATGCTGTCTCTGCTACTTGTTGAAATTTGATCACAACATTCCATCAAACTACCTTTTCCTCTTGTAAATATATCAGCCAAATTATAATTTCCTTCCATTTTATGTTCCTAGCTACCTCCCTTTAGTAGAAGACTCATTACAGTCTAATATATTGGTGGTATTAGACATGTGGGCAGCTGTTATGGCAGGTTTTCAAATTATTTGATATATTTTATCTTCAAAAAAGCTTAATCAAACTTTGTGGGACTGTTAGTACATCAGTTTGAAGTATTTACATGTTGGACTTTAAATCTGGTAATCAAACACACTTCTACTCTGCGTGGTGGTTTTTGCATGGGCAATGCTAGCACACTGGCTGGCATTAAATTCTTTGAAAAGTTTAGTTGATTATACCAACTTAAAAAGGGATCATATAGGCAGACTGGCAGCATAATCAGTGTAACTTAAGCAAAGCTTGACTGTCAGTCAAGGTGAACCCCAAACAAATGTGCAGACATTGTTCCCTCCAAGTTGTTCATCTGCATGGTGCGCAATAGTCCATCAAGCGCCGTATAGTTAATATTAAAGCTGCAATCATCCTGATGGTTAAATTACGTTTTTTTAATTTATTCATGTGATTTGGGCTTCGCTGACTGGGCCAGCATTTATTGCCCATCCCTAGTTTCCCTTGAGAAGGTGGTGGTGAGCTGCCTTCTTGAACCGCGCAATTCATGTGGTGCAGGTACACCCACAGTGCTGTTAAGAAAGGAGCTTCACAATTTTGACCTAGCCCAGTGAAGGAACAGTCAGGATATTTCCAAGTCAGGATGATGAATGACTTGGAGGGGAACTTCAAGGTGGTGATATTCCCATCTATCTGCTACCCTTGTCTTTCTAGAGGATAGTGGTCACGCTGTCTAAGGTGCCTAGGTGAATTCCTGCAGTGCATCTTGTATACACTGCTACTGTGTGTCGGTAGTGGAGGGAGTGAATGTTTGTGGAGTTGGTGCCAATCAAGCGGGCTGCTTTGTCCTGGATGGTGCCAAGCTTCTTGAGTGTTGTGGGAGCTGCCACACTCAAATGGAGCATATTCCATCACAGTCCTGACGTGCCTTGTAGATGGAGGACAGGCTTTGGGGAGTCAGGAAGTGAGTTACTCGTCCTAACCTCTGACCTGCTCTTGTAGCCACAGTATTTATATGGCTAGTCCAGTTCAGTTTCTGGTCAATGGTAACCCCCAGGACGTTGATAGTGGGGGATTCAGTGATGGTAATGCCATTGAACGTCAAGGGTCGATGGTTAGATTCTCTCTACCATCTAGAGATGGTAATTGCCTCGCACTTGTGTGGCATGAATGTTACTTGCCACTTATCAGCCCAAGCCTGGATGTTGCTGCATTTGGACATGGACTGTTTAAGTACCTGAGGAGTGGCGAACGGTGCTGAACAATGTGCAATCATCAGCGAACATCCCCACTTCTGACCTTATGGATGAAAGGTCATTACTGAAGCTTGAGAGCATAAGAAATAGGAGCAGGAGTAGGCCATTCGGCCCCTCAAGCCTAGCCTACCATTCAATAAGATCATGGCTGATCTTAGGCCTCAACTATTTTGTGCCAGCTCCTCATAGCCCTTAGCTCCCCGAAATTTCAAAAACCTGTCTACCTCTTTAAATTCTTTCAGTGATCTAGCCTCCACAACTCTCAGGGGTAGAGAATTCCAGACATTCACTACCCTCTGAGGGAAGAAATTCCTTTTTGTATCTTAGTTTTAAATGAGTGTCCCCTTATTCTATAACTATGTCCCCTAGTTTGTGATTCCCCTACAAGTGGAAACATCTCCTGAACATCTACCCTTTCAAGCCCCCTCAGAATCTTGTACATTTCAATAAGATCACCCCTCATTCTTCTAAACTCTAATGAATAAAGGCCTAACCTGTTTAGCCGTTCTTGATAAGTCAACCCCTTCATCCCAGGAATCAGCCTAGTGAATCTCTTTTGCACTGCCTTCAATGTCAGTATATCCTTTCTTAAATACAGGGACCAAAACTGTACATAGTATTCCAGGTACGGCCTCACCAACACCCTGTACAGTTGTAACAAGACTTCCCTATTTTTAAACTCCAACCCCCTAGCAATACAGGCCAAAATTCCATTTGCTGCCTTAATTAACTTGCTGAACCTGCATGCTAACTTTTTGTGTTTCATGAAAAGAACAGCCAGATCCCCCCACTGCTGAACTTTTTTGGAGGGTATATTTTCATTTAAATAATAGAAGCAGCTGAAGATGGTTAGGCTGAAGACACTACCCTGAGGAACTCCTAGAGTGATGTCCTGGAACTGAGATGACTGACCTCCAACAACCACAACCATCTTCCTTTGTGTTAGGTATGACTCCAATCAGTGGAGAGTTTTCCCCCTGATTCCCATTAATTGCAGTTTTGCTAGGTCTCCTTGATGCTGCACTCTGTCAAATGTGGCTTTGATATCAAGGACAGTCACTCTCACCTCACCTCGGGAGTTCAGCTCTTCTGTCCATGTTTGAACCAAGGCTGTAATGAGGTCAGGAGCTGAGTGGCCCTGGCGGAACCCATAATGGCCATCAGTGAGCAGGTTATTGCTAAACAAGTGCCACTTGATAGCACTGTTGATGACCCCTTCCATTACTTTACTGATGATCAAGAGTAGACTGGTGGAGTGGTAATTGGCCCGGTTGGATTTGTCCAGCCTTTTGCGTACAGGACATACCTGGGCAATTTTCCACATAGCCGGGTAGATGCCAGTGTTGTAGCTGTACTGGAATAACTTGGCCAGGGTCGCGGCAAGTTCTGGAGCACAAGTCCTCAGTACTATTGCCGAGATACTGTCAGGGCCTGTAGTCTGCATTATCCAGTATCTTCAGCCTTTTCTTGATATCACGTGGAGTGAATTGAATTGGCTGAAGACTGGCATCTGTGATTCAGGGGACCTCCGGAGGAGGCTGAGATGGATTATCCACTCGGCATTTCAGCCTGAAGATTGTAGCAAATGCTTCAGCCTTATCTTTGGCACTGATGTGTTGGGCTCCTCCATCATTGAGGATGGGGATATTTGTGAAGCCTCTTCCTCCAGTGAGTTGTTTAATGTTCACCACCATTCACGACTGGATGTGGCAGGACTGTGAGCTTAGATTTGATCCATTGGTTATGGGATCACTTAGCTTTTTCTATTACCTGCTTGTGCTGTTTGGCACTCAAGTAGTTCTGTGTTATAGCTTCACCAGGTAGATACCTCATTTTTCAGTATGCCTGGTGGTGCTCCTGGCATGCCCTCCACGGTTTATTGAACCAGGGGTGATCCCCTGACTTGATGGTAATGGTAGAGAGGGGTATATGCCGGGCCATGAGGTTACAGGTTGTACTCTAGTGCAATGCTGCTGCTGATGGTCCACAGCGCCTCATGGATGCCCAGCCTTGAATTGCTAGATCTGATTGAAATCTATCCCATTTAGCGTGGTGGTAGTGCCACACAATACGATGGAGGGTATCCTCAATGTGAAGGTGGGACTTTGTCTCCACCAGGACTGTGTGGTGGTCATTCCTACTGATACCATCATGGACAGATGCGTGAGGATGGGGTCAAGTGTGTTTTTCCCTCTTGATTCCCTCACCACCTGCCACAGACCCAATCTAGCAGCTGTGTCATTTAGGACCCGGCCAGCCCGGTCAGTATTGGTGCTACCGAGCCACTCTTGGTGATGGACATTGAAATCCCCCACCCAGAGTACATTCTGCACCCTTGCCACCCTCGGTGCTTCCTCCAAGTGATGTTCAATATGGAGGAGCACTGATCCCTCATCTGAGGGAGGGCAAGACTCTAGTCTATGCGCAAAGAACTGGTAGACTCCCCCATGACAAGAAATTGACAAACGAGAGCCAAGCCTGACATGATTAATCTGGTGGGTTTACAGCCAAAATTCATTTCTGTCAGTTCTTGGAGCCCAAAACTATGTCAGCACTTCTTTTTTCTGAGGCCCTCTCGCCACCGCCCCCCAACCACCCAACTCGCTGTCTTCGCGCGCACCCCCCACCCACCCAACTCAGGCTCAGGAGAAGGGCCACAAGAGAGAGGTTTGGAAGAGCAGCAATGTGCGGAAGGCTCGGGAATAGACACGGCGAGCGGGTGATCAAGTTGAAAGAGCTTGCAAGTGGATTTTTGGGCCAGTTAGTACCACTGATCTAGTCATCCTGCTGCATCTGGTTTTGTAGAATTATTAAAAGGAAGAATGATCCCAAAGACATTTGATACATGAAAAACACAAGGGCGTCTCTTAGGGAGTTTGTGAAAAGTTTTGGATTCCTAGCTCTGATCTCGAAATAACGCAAAGGTACTTGGGGTTAGCTCATGGGACATTTTAAGCTGTGCATTCTTCCAAACACTACATCTCCCCATTCATTTCTGTATGTATTGTGAAAATCAGTTCACTTTAAAATAGTGAACAGGTTTGTTATTTCACAATTCATATATTTTTAATCTTTTAAAAAATTGTAGGTGGAATAAATGCTGCTCTCTTCCAAAAACTACCTCAGTGGTCATTCTCCGTGGGATTCCATTCTCCCTTCACCACAACACACTTTTCCAGATATAGTTTCCTCTTTCAGTGTTCATCTAATTTACATGGACATTGTCTCCCTCTCTGACCCTCACCCACCAGCTCACAACAGCCATCCTCAAATTCACAGAGACTCTTTACCTCTGCCTGATTATGTTGATGTGAAGCAGTTACTGAGCTATTTCCCCCTCTGTTCATCACAGTTTAAGTAAAGAAAACACTCAATCTGAATCTATCGATTCAAAATACAAGCCACCTCAGCTCTTTCCATTTTGAGCTTGTCAAATTGAAACAAAAGGCCTTGTCTTGATCCATGGCTACCAATTTGACTTGTCTGTCAAATGACTAAAATATAAGCTACATTGTAAAAATAAATGCTTCTCCCATAAATGGTAGTGTAGTGGTTATTGCACCGAATTTAAAACGTGAGTTCAAATGCTGCCATGGTAAATTTAAAATTGGGATTCAGTAAATCTAGTAATTCGTGGACTAACATGTTAGCGTGTCAATGACTGGAGATGGTTTTCTTTCTTTCTTCCATACCCATGGTAACGTTCTAAAAATATATATTAATATATTGGGTGTTTTTGTTTCTACTGGTGGCACACATCCACACACTGCCTCGATGTTGGTGCGCGTAACAAAATTCATTCTGTGCATGGTTGGAAACAATTAGAGGGAACATGAGATACTTTATTAGCTATTAGATTGTTTATGCTGTTTAATTTGAGGTAAGGACTTTTTGAAGTAAAATTCAAAAATACACTTTTTATATCAGTTTGGTCAGCAATGGACTCAACAAGAAGTTTAATAGATCGTATTGTTTGCTTTTTAATGGCACTTTGCCATGTGTCAAATGGCTACCATGTTTACATGCATGACTTTGCAAAAAAGTAATGCACTGAAGTGTTTTGGAAAACCCAGAAGGTTTGGTAAGACTATAGAAATGTGTATTTCTTTTCTTTAAACTCAGTAACATTTTTTTCTAGATCAAATGCCATCTGATCAGAGTCGGTTGACCCAGCTATGAAAATTCACTTTTAAACTTTTCATTGATTTGTATTGCTAAATCAATACTAAAAACTGCAGTTTCCATGTTTAAAGTACCTGGTGTTGGTCCAGCTCACAAACAAGAATTCAGAGGATATTTGAGCCTTTGATTAACTTTGCACCGCTTGTTTGGAGTTTATGGCTGTTTAATTGATACCTGACATGCTTTAATGTTACAAAAGCATGCAAGGCAACAAGAACTTGTTAGCCGAATGAAATTGTAATTGTAGCAACCAACTTGTATACTGATGACATGGCTCTTTTTAATAAATGGATATAAGTCATAGCTTTGACATTTGTGCTTTTGAAAATGAATCATGTAAACTGGCTGCCTGATGCCCATCCGGGGCCAGTGGGGGGTGGGTGTGCGGCAGTACAAGAGCATTGGGTGGAAAACTATAAAACTGGCTGGCTGGCTTTAAGTCAGCTGAGCCTGCAAGTGTAACGTGTGCGCAACTCATCGTTCAAAAATTTGAGATGCTGATAAACAGAGCGTTGCATAATAAGTATTCATTCTTTATATGCTGCATTAGTTTTATGAATCCTTTTCATAAAACTCATGTGAACAGGTGAATTATAACATTGTGAATGAAGTATGTTTTGGAGAGCTAACACATATATTGATAGAGGCAGAGCAGTCATGCTCTGCAAGGACAGAGACCTTATGATTTGTGCAGCTTATTTGCGTCTACTCAACTGTTTAATTAGAAATTGCTTAGAATAATTTAACTTCTCCCAAAAACTGGTGCAGTGATAGTATAATATTTCTATGAAAGTAAGCACAGGACTTTTCAATTCTAAACAGATAAATTTCAGATAGTTTGAATTTTACCATTACAAGACCTTCTGATCTAAAACCCCAAGATGACTATTTATTGGTAGTTTTTCTCCTCTTTTAAATTTGTGTTAATTTAGATAGATGAGCAATAGGCGAAATAGGTACATAAGTAAAGTTTTTGGATTGTGGAGGTGCAACTGAAGTTATACTCCATAATTTCAATGGATTTAGGATTTGTATTTAATTCATACTTCTCACCTGGACAGTTTTGATTTTTTTCTGGTGGACTGCAAACCGCAGGAAGTGTTTGCATGCTTGGACGTTTCAGCTACAGAAATTATTACTGTATATTATACTTAACTTCAAAGGACGCCAGGCTGCTGTGTTGGCCAAAACAACTTTTACTTAAAGCCTTCTCAGAGCTTCTTGGTCTATGTCAGCAAAGGCAACTTCAGATGGTAAATTTAGATCACCTTCCCTTCAGGGTTTTCAAAAATGCAGGGGGTTGGGGTGGGGCTCGTGTGTGTGCGTCCTTGTGCGTGCATGCATGCATGTTCTGGAGGCAGGGAAGAAAACTTTGGGGCAGTCTTGTGCAGTTTGCTTATACAGAGAAGCATGCGAGAGACTGATTATAAGTAGTGTAATCGAAGAGTACCGGTGAATCGTGCATTATTATGAACACAGATATGGCAACAGTTTCCTTGGATTTGTATTGTTTTGAAATACCAGATAATTGAAACATAACAAGGAACTCTCTAGTTCCAAAATCTACCACTAGACATTTATAAAAAGGTAAAAACAAAAAAACTGCAGATGCTGGAAATCCAAAACAAAAACAAAAACAGAATTACCTGGAAAAACTCAGCAGGTCTGGCAGCATCGGCGGAGAAGAAAAGAGTTGACGTTTTGAGTCCTCATGACCCTTCGACAGAACTTGAGTTCGAGTCCAAGAAAGAGTTGAAATATAAGCTGGTTTAAGGTGTGTGTGGGGGGGCGGAGAGAGAGAGAGGTGGAGGAGGGGTGGGTGTGGTTGTAGGGACAAACAAGCAGTGATAGAAGCAGATCATCAAAAGATGTCAACAACAATAGTACAAAAGAACACATAGGTGTTAAAGTTGGTGATATTATCTAAACGAATGTGCTAATTAAGAATGGATGGTAGGGCACTCAAGGTATAGCTCTAGTGGGGGTGTTTTTTTTAAAAAAATGGAAATAGGTGGGAAAAGGAAAATCTCCGCCCCCCACACACACACCTTAAACCAGCTTATATTTCAACTCTTTCTTGGACTCGAACTCAAGTTCTGTCGAAGGGTCATGAGGACTCGAAACGTCGACTCTTTTCTTCTCCGCCGATGCTGCCAGACCAGCTGAGTTTTTCCAGGTAATTCTGTTTTTATTTATAAAAAGGTGTTACATAAGGTAAAATTGCAAGTTACTGATCCAAAATTTGGAGTGGACCATAAGTTTTTCTATAGAAGCATAAGCTAAATAGGCTGAAATGCCTTTACTGTCTTTACTTATCTGTGTGATCTTATTATAAAAGCAAAAGATTCAAGAACCCTAAATCCATTATATTAAAATATATAAATTGTGCTTGTATTTGTAAGAGTTTGGAAATATCAGCTGCAGAATATTGACTATTATTGATTGTAGAATATTAGTGTAAAATATATCATTTATTTTCAGTGCCCCACAGTATTTTTCTTTCTCTTTTCAGTTGTCTATCACCATGGAAACAGTGCAACTGGTGGACATTACACTACAGATGTCTTCCACATTGGTCTTAACGGCTGGCTGCGCATTGATGACCAGATAGTGAAAGTGATAAATCAGTACCAGGTTGTGAAGCCCTCTGCTGAACGTACAGCCTACCTCCTGTACTATCGCCGAGTTGATCTGCTGTGAACATTCACTGCTCTGTTGCCCTAGCATCTTGCCTCCCAGAGCACCAACTGTCAGATAAACCCTTCCCTCCCTCATTGCAACTTTTCAAATCCACTCTCAGTAACTTCAGATTAAAGTTTAAATGGGAAAAAACCTGGAGATGTGCACCAGCAGCAAATCTTGTAGATTTATGTCTATATGTGACATCTTTCATTACATTTAACTTCATACACATCAGTCGCTAATGTTTTCGCTTTTGATAATAGGTAACACTTGAGCCCGTGTTTTTGGGGGAGGGAAAAGTGTTCCATTGTACTGAATGCTTTGGTGTTTTGATGAGAAAAACTTGCGTGTGTGATTACTGGGTGTTGAGTAGCAGTAGGATGCTGACAGTTTAAAAAAAATGCTTAACGAGAAAGCTTAAAACTGCACGTTACAAAATAACATGCAAATCCACATTTGAGGTTGAAATGTTGAGTCTGCGTAGATGGGTGATTGTAACCTTAATGCAGTTACTAAGACTTCTGATTGCAATTATGCTTCTGTGTACACAATTGATACTTGATATAAAAAAAGATGATTGATATAATTCCATTAACAGTTCAGTCTGGCTTTGTTTACTTTCAGTGGTTTTGCTCTTCTCTAATTGTTGAAATGGAGCTGTACACAATTTAGTGATATTTATAGAAAATTGAGTTTGTCGCCCATCAGTTAATAAATTCATTACAAGCTCTTTAAATAACTGTTTGGGGCCTGAATTGGACGCATAATCACAATGCTGCAAAGAGCATTGATTTGTGAACCGTCTGTTTCAACTTGCCCCGTATTGGTACCAGAAAATTATAAACTTTAAAACCCTCTGCAGTTCTAGAATTTCATGATAGTTACCCATTCAAAAACATTCAGATAAACCACCTTTTGGTTTTTATTTGTCTGACCAACCTCTGTGGGGCTGTAACAAAAAGAAACACTTCCCTGTGAAATTTTCCTGTACTTTAAATGCTATGTTTTTGTTTGCTAATTGTAACATTTTTACAAATTTGCAGTTAACTGGCAACTCATTCCACTATTGATTGCCACACAACCATTATATAGATCTCGCCAACTTATTCACATGCCAGTGGAATTGGTTGCTTGTTTGGGTCAATTAAATGTTACCACCTGTCCAATAAGCTAGCAATTGTCTCATCAAAAGAAGTCCTCCTAATTGCCATACTTTTCATGAGCTAACTGTTTGAATTGAAGTGCACCTGCATTTTAATGAACTGAACTCGTATTACTGCCGTAAGAAATTCCACTCGAGCCATTCGGCTGTGGCAAATGCTTTTAGTTATTGGTTTTTGAGGATATAGGATTCTGTTGGGTTGGAGGGTAGCTGGTGCTGGGGATTGGTCTCTGTTTCTAAAACCTTTTCCATGTTTGGTTGCAAGGGATTGATAGACAGCTATCTGCAATTTTTGCTTGATGATCTGTTCAGTTCATGTATTCAAAGATTTATTTTCCCAACTTTTTATCTCTAACTTGTGCATTCCCTAATTGAAAACTTTCCCCAGTACCTCGAAATCCTTTCTTAAATGACCAAACATGGCTGACATTTTAATGTGAGATATTTTCAGAGCTTTTTAAGAACTATACATACGTGGTAACCAAATGATTTGCTTTTAGATTCTGTGAACTTGATCTTGAGTTAATTTGTTGTCTTGCAGAAAAACTACCTTGAATAAAAGTCTATTACTATGAAATATTGCAACGTGTAATCTCTTTTACCAAGGAGCTTGTCCCTATATTCTGCTCGAATCTTCATTTATGTAATGTGCTTTATTTATCAGAATAATGGCAAAAATGGTTCCATATTTGCACAGTATCTGTTGCCTGCTATTTGAAGGTTTAATCCTGCAAATGCCACAATAAATTCAGCTACAATTTTTTTTTAAAACTACTCCTTGGTTAAACTGTGTGGTTAATATCTAACTTGAAAATTGACTAGTATTAAAATTGTTCTTTCATGAGAAGTTTTAATATGGGTGCCAGCAACTCCTTTCTCCAGTAACTTGCTACCATTTTCCAATTCTGATGTGAGCAGAGAGCTGCATGCTGACTAAAAATAATATATCAGTGCAGTTAATAATTGGAACTGGTTTTATCACATTGCTCAAAGCGATGCATTATGTTACAGATCGACTGTACCTATTGACACAAGTAAGGAATTTGTGAAACTTTCCTACTTGGGGAGACGGTTGATAAAGTTTAAAATCTCCAATTAGAGCCAGCTCTCTACCACAAAACCGATTACACCACAGCAATGGTTTACTTAAGTAATTTTAGCAGCCCAGTGGTATACAAACAGATGGGTCACTTGGAAAAAAAAATTATTTATTTTTATGCTTTGTTTGCTTTAGTTTGGCAGATTGAGGTGAAGTTAAACACACTGTCTCAAAAGCAGCTGCCAGTTTGTGCATGGCGCATAATTATTTGGTGGCACTATATGAACTTCATTCATAAAACTGACATAATTGGCCTTCAGTTCTTGGGACAATGTTTGGTTTGGCTGCACAGCCCAGGAAACCAATCCTCTAAGCAAGCAACAAGTTACTCTGAGTTAAAATGAAGTGAATGTGTTTTTCCCGAAGTCTTAATTTTGTAATTACGTCTAGTACCTTCACAGTTTTTATTTAGACTTGATTTTACTGATAGGCCAGAAGATGCGGTAGAGATTAGAGTTCAACTATGAATTCTCATATTTTTGGCTTTTAGGAACATAGGACTTAAAAACAGGATTAGGCCATTCAGCCTTTAAAACCTGCTGTGCCATTCAATGAGGTCATGGTTGATCTGGCTGTGGTCTCAATTGCACTTTGCCATCTGCCCCCCATAAACCTTGACTCCCTTGTCTATCAAAAATCTGTCTAACTTTGCCTTGAATAAATTCAATGACTCAGCCTCCACTGCTTTCTGGGGAGTATTCCACATATGACACTTTGAGAGAAAAAATTTATCCTCCTCATCTTAAATGGCAGACCTCTTATTCTTGTGGTTCTAGTCTCTCCCACAAGTGGAAACATCCTCCCTATATCTACCCTATCAAATCCCCTCAGGATCTTGCATGTTTCAGTAAGACCACCTCTCATCTAAACTCCAGTCGGTAAAGGCCCAACCTATTCAACTTTTCTTCATAAGATAAGTTCCTCATCCCAGGAATGAGTTGAGTGAACCTTCTCTGAACTGCTGACACAATGATACCTTTTTTCAAATAAGGAGACTGCTGGTAAAGCCAGATAAAACTTGCCAGCAGAATAAGCTGAATTTAGTTTACTTAGTGACATAAGTAAAATTCCCCAGAAATACACTGAAAATATAATATCATGGCTTGGATTTTGAGTTAAGAATAATGGTGAGGCTATCATCACTCATCATTAAAGAGTAAATCTCAGCAACTTCAATCTTTGCACATCCACAGTTAGACAACTAACTGATTTTTGTGTTTATGTTGCCCTGCTGCTCCAGAGGTTTTGCTACACTGATATCTCACCGAGAGACTGCATTTGCCTACACGTGAAGTTTGGATGCTTACCCACTAGATGCACGCTGCAAGAAATTGGGGCTTGTCCATTCAAGTGCTAAGTGAATTTTTAACAGTGTTGAGAGTCTTAATTACATGAGTGGGTCTCCACTTTGCCCAAACATTAGCAGGGATACTTTCAGCCATCTAGACTTCACACTGAAGTTCCCACCCTAAACCCATCTGGCTCTTCTCTTCTGCCTCCTTGAAGATCTTCCTTAATGGTTTTGACCAGTTTATATAGTCACGATTCCTAATGGCTCCTCTTCTGGAACAGTGTTCATTTTTTTTTCCACCCCAGTGAAGTACTGTTGAATATTTTTCTCCAGTAAATGTACTAAATAAGTGCAGCTTGTACATAAACATTGAACTTTTTTCATGGTGTGCAGAAGTTAAGTGCACAGAAAGTCGAAGGTTTTCAGAAGGAACAAACTGTTGTCTTTGTTTTGTAATATCTGAATTTATGATGCAAACTCCTTTCTGCAGCACTTAACCTTACTTGTTCCTTGGCAGAATCAAAATAAAAGAAGGCTACTGTATTCTGATACAGCTCCTGAAAACCCAGGCACAGCACATTTTCAGTAGGATCACAAGTCCCTTGCATCAGAAATAACATTCTGACATACAATGGCTAACAAATTGATTCAAACCCCAGCCAGTTTAGTTTCTGCCCTGAGTTTGGGGATTAGTTTTGGTGAAGTGTTTGCTGTGATGCCTTTTTATAGTTTCTCTTGTGGATTGTTTGATTAACTGTTTCAGCCCTCCACTCCCAAGATAAATTACACCAATATTAGAACTGTGATCTTGGCTGTGGAGTTTTGGATACCACCTGCTTTCCATCATAACTGAACCCTCCCCATCAAATAAAGAGTGTCCTATCAGCTTGCACATGCCATTTGTCTTATTCTGGATTGTCAGTATAATTGGCTCAGCACTCTGATTTTATCAATATTATATAAAAGTGACTTCAATCTGTTCACCGAACAGCTTTCCCACTTTTCCCAATCAGGTGGGAAGTTTGAAGCTCTCACGCAGGCAAACTTGTACTGAGCGATCTCCTAGGCCAACTCTTGTCCTCATACCTGCATCTATAATGTTCTTGGCTTTTTACGTAAACTACAACGTTGAACTGTGTATTGTATTGGATTCACAGAATCACAGTGCAGAAGAGGCCCTTCAGCCCAAGGAGTCTGCACCGACACGTGAGAAACACGACCTACCTACTTAATCCCATTTACCACACTTGACCCATAGCCTTGAATGTTATGACGTGCGAAGTGCTCATCCAGGTACTTTTTAAAGGATGTGAGGCAACCCGCCTCCTCCACCCTCCCAGGCAGTACATTCCAGACTGCCACCACCCTCTGGGTAAAAAAGTTTTTCCTCACATCCCCCCCCCCCCACCCCCAAACCTCCTGCCCCTCACCTTGAACTTATGCCCCCTTGTGACTAACCCTTCAACTAAGGGGAACAGCTGCTCCCTATCCACCCAGTCCATGCCCCTCATAATCTTGTACACCTCGATCAGGTCGCCCCTCTTCTCTGCTCTAACGAGAACAACCCAAGCCTATCCAACCTCTCTTCATAACTTAAATGTTTCATCCCAGGCAACATCCTGGTGAATCTCCTCTGCACCCCCTCCAGTGCAATCACATCCTTCCTATAATGTGGCAACCAGAACTGTACACAGTACTCCAGCTGTGGCCTCAACAAGGTTCTATACAACTCCAACATGACCTCCCTACTTTTGTAATCTTATGCCTCAATTGATAAAGGCAAGTGTCCCAAATGCCTTTTTCACCACCCCACTGACATGCCCCTCCACCTTCAGAGATCTATGGACACACGCCAAGGTCCCTTTGTTCCTCAGAACTTCCTATTGCCATGCCATTCATTGAATAATTCCTTGTCAAATTACTCCTTCCAAAGTGTATCACCTCACACTTTTCAGGGTTAAATACCATCTGTCACTTATCTGCCCATTTGACCATCCCGTCTATATCTTCCTATAGCCCAAGACACTCAACCTCACTGTTAACCACCTGGCCAATCTTTGTGTCATCCGCAAACTTGCTAATCCTACCCCCCACATAGTCATCTATGTCGTTTATATAAATGACAAATAGGGGACCGAGCACTGGACACTGGCTTCCAGTCACTAAAGCATCCTTTCTCATCACCCTCTGCCTCCTACAACTAAGCCAATTTTGAATCCACCTTATCAAATTACCCTGTATCCCATGTGCATTTGCCTGATTGAATCGACAAGTAAGGAATTGAGTTAAATTGATGCTATGCCAGTTTGGGGTGGTTTGCTTATTAAGAAACATTAGTCAATGTACTTAGTAAGCCATGTCTGGAGTCCTTTGGGTAGATAACCCCTGCATCATGTATCCTTTGGCTTTAGCTTGATTTGATGTAGAAAGAGTTGCATTGTTGCTTTTTGCACTTTTACACATTAAAAGAAAACCTATGAAGCCCATGGGATTAAAGGGGGCAGTGGATATGAAATTGGCTGAGGGACAGCAAGCAGAGTAGTGAACCGTTTTTCTTCAGACTGGAAGGAAGTATACAGTGGTGCCTCCTTGTTCTTTCTTCTCCCTTGCTCTTCCCAAAAGACCTGGCTCTAATTTTTAAGCTATGTCCCCAAGTCCTAGATTCCCTAACCAGCAAAGATAGGATAGATAGCGAGAATCTATCTGTTCCCCTTAATGTTTGGAAAACTCAATCAAATCATTCTTTCTAAGTTCCAGAGAATATAACCTTAGTTCTGTAATCTCTCCTTTAAATTTATTCCTTGGTGTCCTGTGTTATGATATGGCAGGTGGTAATTGCTGGACTGACTAAATCCCAAAGGGAAACTTGGCCAAACTATCACGATGATTTGCATTTTGTATTTTATTACAAGAAGGCATGTGTACTGAAGTCACAAATAAAGATTCTACCACCACTTTCGGTGGTTTTAAATATTAAATTAAAATGTTTATTAACTAAAGAAAAAACTTAAAACACACAAGATTACAGTTACACAGTTGAAGTTAGTCTTACAACATTTCCCAAAAGTTTCCTTAGCTAGACTCACAACCACCCTTTTCCAGGCAACAGTCCCAATAGATTCTTAATTTATAAAACATCCAGTAATATTACCACAAGACACCCACTGTTGCTATAAGGGAGGTTTTTCACAAGCTTCTCTATCCCCCTCACTTGACAGTAGAAATCCAATGTTTGTAACAAAACCTTACTTTCTGGAATAACTAGACACTTCTCTGCGGTGGCTAGAAGCTGCTTTTTCACAGGCCTGTCCTTGCACAGCCCACATTTCAAGATCTCACTTGGCCACTCCATACAGCTTTCAATCCTTGTATTTTCTCCCCTTTTATCTTTTAAACCCATTGTTATTAACCTTCTTTTGAAAGTTACCTTTCTCAGAATCTAAATATCTTTCATGTTGTCATTATGGCCAGCACATCTGGAGAAAATAAACTTAATAACATTGCTTTATTTACTTATGATCTTTGCAAATTGTAAAACTTCCTTTCTGCCTCTTTGAGGAGTTCGATTTTTAGCTGCTGAATTTCACTCATCTAATGCAAATTCCTATTCATGTTTTATCTACTGGTATCCCATCTTATCCATCTCCACTTCAAAATGCCTGTTTCTGCACCTAACTCCTTTGATGATTTAAACTAGCAATTTGACTGTCTTCAGTTTAATTAAATTAGTCGCACACACAACATACACACAGTTCCCACAAGCTTGATTCACAGTATCCCATAGTAATATTGGAAAAAAATAATATTTTCTTTACACCTGGTATCATTCAAGTAAATAAAAACAAAAAATGCTGGAAATACTCAGCCGGTCAGGCAGCATCTGTGCAGAGAGAGAGAGAGAGAGTAAATGTCTCAGGTTGCTGTTCTGATGAAGAGTCATCAACCTGAAGTGTTAACTCTTTCCACAAATGCTGCCTGTCTTACCAAGTATTTCCAGTATTATCCGTTTTCATTTCAGATTTCCAGCAATTTGCCTTTGTACTATTGTTCTAGTAAATCTATGCTGCCTCCCTCCAAGTCCTATATATTCCTGAGTTGTGCTGCCCAGAACTGCTGGATAGTACTTCACATGTGATCTAACCAAACATTCCTATGCCTGTAGCATGATTTAAGAACATAAGTAGGAGCAGGACGGACATTCGTTAAGATGATGGCTGACCTGCATGTGTTTCGATTTCTGCATTCCCATCTGGCTCCAATAACCTTGATTCCCTTGCCTAACAAGAATCTATCTACCCCCAACTTAAGGGCACAGATTTAAAGTGATTTGCAAAAAAAGCAAATGTGACGTGAGAAAAAACTTTTTCTCACAATGAGTGGTTCGGGTCTGGTATACACTGCCTTGAAGTGTGGTGGAGGCAGGTTTAATTGAGGCATTTTAGAGGGCATTAGATGATTATTTGAATAGAAACAATGTGCATGGGTACGGGGAAAAGGCAGGGCAATGGCACTAGGTCATAATGCTCAATTGGAGATCCGATGCAGACAGGATGGGCCAAATAGTCTCCTATGCTGTTAAGACTCTGTGACTCTGTCCAACCTTTCCTCATAAGACAACCCACTCATTCCAGGTTTCAATCTATTAAACTTCCTCTGAACCACCTCCAAAGCATTTACATCCTTCCTTAAACAAGGGGACCAAAACTGCACACAGTATTTGAGATGTCTCACCAATGCCTTGTATAACTGAAGCATAACGCATAAACATTATGTTTAATTCTTGTCATAATAAAGGATAGCATTCCGTTAGCCGCCTTAATTGCTGTACCTGTAGATTAAACTTTTATGACACGTGCACTAGAACACCTAGATCCCTCTACACCTCGGAATCCTGCAGTCATTCTCCGTTTAAGTAATACTCTGCATTTTTATTTTTTCTTCCAAAGTGAACAACTTCATATTTTCCCACATTGTAATCCATTTGCCAGATCTTTGCCCACTCACTCAACCTACCTATACTTGTCTGCAACCTCCTTATGTTCCCTTCACAACATACTTTATTACCTATCTTTGTATCATCTGCAAATTGAGCTGCCATGTGACTGCTCCCCTCATCTGTTATTGATGTAAATTGTAAAAAGTTGAGGCCCCAACACAGACTCCTGCAGGATTCCAATTGTCACATCTGCCAATCAGAAAAACACCTATTTATGCATATGTTTTCTGCCAGCCAGCCAATCTTCTATCCATGCTAATATGTTACCTCCTGCACCATGAGCATTTATTTTCTGCAATAGCCTTTGATGTGGCACCTTATTAAATGCCTTCTGGAAACCCAAGTACAGAATGTCTACTGGCTCCCTTTTATCCACAGTGCCTTTACTCCTTCAAAGAACTCCAATAGAACCATAGAAAAGTTATGGCCCAGAAAGAGGCCATTCAGCCCATCGGTGCTAGCCAAAAAAAAGCTGCCCATTCTAATCCCACCTTCCAGCACCTGGTCCATAGCCTTGCAAGTTACTGCACTTCAGGTGCAGATCCAGGTACCTTTTAAATGAGTTGAGGATTTCTTCCTCCACCAGACCATACAGCAAATTCTAAACACCCACCACCCTCTGGGCAAAGAAGTTCTTCCTCATGTCCCTTTTAATCCTTCTGCCAATCACTTTAAATCTTTGCCCCATGATTTCCCTTTCACAAAACCATGCTGACCCTCCTCAATTACCTTGAGTTTTTCTAAGTTTCCAGACATGACCTTAATGATCGGTTCTAATAACTTCCCCATGACATCAAGCTAACTGGCTTATATTTTCCTGTTTTCTGCCTCCTTCCCTTCTTGAATAGCGGGGTTATATTCACAACTTTCCAGTCTGATAGAACCATTCCAGAATCTAGAGAATTTTGGAAAATTAACACCAGTGCATCTATTACCTCATTAGCCACCTCTTTTAAGATCCAAGGATGACATCCGTCAGGACCCAGAGACTTGTCAGCCCTCAGCTCCATCAGTTTGCTCACTACCACTTTCCTAGTGATTGTAATTTCACCATGTTCCCCTCTCCCTTCCACCTCCTGATTTATAGCTATCTCTGGAATGTCTTTTTGTATCCTCTGTAGTGAAGAGAGAAGCAAAATATTTGTTAATTTCATCCGCCATTTCTTATTATCTATTATTAACTCTCCATTCTCACTCTAGTGGATCAGCATTCAATTTGCTTTTTTCCTTTTTAGATACCAGTAGAAACTCTTGCCACCCGTTTTTACATTTCTAGCTCATCTTCGCACAGTTATATGCTTTTTCCTTATATTTGATGCTTTCCTTAACTTTAGTAAACAATGGATGGTGGGTCCTCCCCTTCGAATTTTTCTTTATAATAAGAATATACTTATTCTGAATTTTCTGAAATATCCCCTTAAATGTCTGTCACTGCTTCTCTATTGATCTATCCCCTAGCCTAGTATCCCAGTTCACTTCAGCTAGCTCAGCTTTCATTCCCACAGTAGTTGCCCTTATTTAAGTTTAAGTACTAGTCTTAGACTTACTCTTCTCCCTTTCAAACTGGATGTAATATTCAATCATATTGTGGTTGCTGCTACCTAGGGGTGCCTTTACTTTGAGGTTGGTAATTAATCCTGTCTCATTACACAATACCTTGCTCTCTGGTTGGTTCCAGAACATGCTGCTCTAAGAACTCATTATCCAGGCTACTATTGCCAATCTGATTTTTCCAGTTTATATGTAGATCAAAATCACCCTTGATTATTGTCATCCCTTTATCACAAGCACCCAATATTTCTTCTTGAATACTTTGTCCTACATTGTGGTTACCGTTAGGGGGTCTGTAGATCACTCCCAATAGTGACTTCTTTCCCTTACTATTCCTTGTCTCCACCCAAACCAATTCTACATCTTGATCTCCTGAACCAAGGCCATCTCTAACTATTGCACCAATGCCATCCTTGATTAACAGTGCTACCCCACCACCTTTACATAGCTTCCTATTCTTGTCAGGGCCTGTCCTTGTCATCTGCAGCCACGTCTCCATAATTGCTATCAGGTCATATTTATTTATTTCAATATGCACTATCAATTCATTTACTTCGTTATGAACGCAGAACCTTCAGTTTTGTCATCTTTGTAGCATCTAGTCTTAGCTGGCGTATTCTAGTTTGTTTTCCTCTCTGTCCCTTCCAGCCATTCATTGACCCTCATTTCCCATATTACTATATTGCTCTCCTTAATTTGCTACATTACTGAAGACTATCTTTCAATTCCATAATTATTAATTGAAGTTAAATTCCACCAACTGCCATGTTGGGATTTAAACCTGTGTCCCCAGAGCATTAGCCTGGACTATAGGTTTAGTGACGTTACCACTACACCATCATTTCCTCTATATGTAGCTCTTTATTCTGTTAACTAAGTTGTTAATGAATACAGTGAATCATTGAGGCCCCAACATGGATCCCCACTAATCACATCCTGCCATTTAGAAAACCTGCCATTATTCCTACTCTGCCTCCTGTTGCTTAACTAATAATGGCATCTTATGACGGATTTGTTGAAAGCCTTCTACAAAAGCAAGGGAGCTAGGCTAATTCTTTATAAAAAAAAAAATTGGTTAGATCTCACTTACAGTATTGTGCCCAGTTTTGAATCCTACACTTTAGAAACAATGTTAAGGCCTTGGAGATGATGATTTGTCAGAATGGTAGTAGTGATGAGGCAATTTAATTGTGTGGAGAGAGTGAAGCAGCTGGGATTGTTCTCCTTGGAACAAAAATAGATTAAATGGAAGATTTAATAGAGGTGTTCAAAATTGAAGGGTTTCAATTGAATGGATAGAGAGAAACTTTTCATTAGCATAAGGGTTTGTAACCAGAGGGAAGAGATTTAAGGTAATTGCAAGAAAGAAACAAGGGGAGCTGTGTTTTTTTTATTATTGTGTTATAATCTGGAATTCATTGTCTGAAAGGGTAATGGACAAAGAATCAATTAGCCCTTTCAAAAGGGAATTGGATTTATAATTAAAAGGAAAGATTTGCAGGGCAATGGAGAAGGAGCGGGAGAGTGGGACTAATCGACCAAATGGCCGCCTTTCTATGAAAAAAAAACTGCAGAGGCTCGAATCTGCTTTATAAATGGTCTTTGTTGCCAGAGGCATCCTGCACATTCTCTCAGGCTTTGATGCTACTGCAACAGGTAAATTGTTATTCTTTCATTTAATCCCGAAGGCTGGCAAAGTAGAAAGTCAAAAGCCACAAAAACCCTGAATAAGGGGAATAGGGTTACCAGGTCACTAATGGACTTTGCAGATCAGATGGACTGTGATAGAGACAAAGAAAAATCACAAATATTGGAAGTACACAAGTCTTATCAATGTCTGAAAGAGAAAAGTAGAATTAATATTTTCTGGTGGAAGGGGTGGCTTGCAATAGAATGGAATCTTTAGTACCAGAATGAGATAAAACAGAACAAACATCTGGAAGCTGAGGAAAATTACTTGTTTCAAGTAACAATAGATTCAGTTGCCTGGGGGTTCAACACAATCATCTGCCTTCTATGGCTGACAGACCCTAGGTGAACATGAGATGATTGGAACTGCTTAAGGTACTTAGGAAAAGTGAGTTCTTAATCTAGGGCAGACCCTTAGATGGTTCCATAGAGCAGGATTAAACAATGGTAGATTGCTCTTATGTTTGTGGAAGAGTTAACTAATGCAGGGATTTAAATGATTGGGACCAGTATAAATTTGTCAAACCTGCAGAAAAGAGCTTTAAACAACGTAACCTGCCTATGATGGGAGGAAAAGAACCAAATATGTGGCCAAGTAGAGCTACTTAGTGAAGTAAAAGAGGATCACCTTCACCTCAGATGCAAATTTGAAATGTATTTTCCCTAAAATCTCATTTAAGTCTAAGATTGATAAAGAATATTTTTTAAATAAAGAATTTCAAATGCTTGCTTTCTCTCCTAAAGACCAGTCTTTGCGTTTCAATCTATACTTAAAAGTTTCAATATACATTTGGACAATCTGTATGTACATATGAACATACACAATAGGAGCAGAAGTTGTACTTGCTTTGCCATAGAAGTTGCTGGATAGCAATTGGCAGAAACTGGCAAATATTTCCAGTCTCTCGTGGTATGCGATGGTCATTTATGTTCAGTTTCTGTCCCAGCTGAGAGAGGTTGCCTAACTCAACACAAGGGATAGAACCTGACACTTTTGACCTGAATTGCGTATCCAAACCACTGAATTAGCTGAAGAGGTAGTGGAGGCATTGGTGGTGATCTTTCAGGAATTACTGGAGCTAGGGAGGGTCCCAGATGACTGGAAACTCACTAATGTAACCCCCCCCCCCCCCCCCACCACCACGTTTAAGAAGGGAGTGAGGCAAAAGACAGTAAATTACAGGCCGATTAGCCTGACCTTGGTTGTTGGTAAGATTTTAGAGTCCATTATTAAGGATGAGATTTCAGAATACTTGGAAGTGCATGATAAAATAGGGCAAAGTCAGCATGGTTTCATCAAGGGGAGGTCATGCCTGACAAATCTGTTAGAATTCTTTGAGGAGGTAATGAGTAGGTTAGGCAAGGGAGAGCCAATGGATGTTATCTACCTGGACTTCCAGAAGGTCTTTGACAAGGTGCCGCACAGGAGGCTGCTCAGTAAGATAAGAGCCCATGGTGTCAGAGGCAAGGTACTAGCATGGATAGAAGATCAGCTGTCTGACAGGAGGCAGAGAGTGGGGATAAGGGGGTCCTCCTCAGGATGGCGGCCGGTGACTAGTGGAGTTCTGCAGGAGTCAGTGTTGGGACCACAAATTTTCACTTTATACATTAATGATCTAGATGAAGGAACTGAGGGCATCCTGGCTAAGTTTGCAGATGATACAAAGATAGGTGGAGGACAGGTAGTATTGAGGAGGCGGGGAGGCTGCAGAAGGATTTGGACAGGTTAGGAGAATGGGTAAAGAAGTGGCAGATGGAATATAAGGTGGGGAAGTGTGAGGTCATGCACTTTGGTAGGAAGCATAAAGGCATAGTCTATTTTCTAACTGGGGAGAGAATTCAGAAATCTGGAGTGCAAAGGGACTTGGGAGCCCTAGTCCAGCATTCTCTTAAGGTTAACTTGCAGGTTGAGTCGGTAGTTAGGAAGGCAAGTGCAATGTTGGCATTTATTTTGAGAGGACTAGAATATAAAAGCAGGGATGTGCTGCTGAGGCTTTATAAGGCTCTGGTCAGACCACATTTAGAATATCGTGAGCAATTTTGGGCCCCGTATCTCAGGAAGGATGTGCTGGCCCTGGAGAGGGTCCAGAGGAGGTTCACGAGAACCATCCAAGGAATGAAAGGCTTAACATATGAGGAACGTTTGAGGACTCTGCGTCTATACTGGATGGAGTTTAGAAGGATGAGAGGGGATCTGATTGAAACTTACAGAATACTGAAAGGCCTGGATAGAATGGATGTGGGGAAGATGTTTCCATTAGTAGGAGAGACTAGGACCTGAGGGCACAGCCTCAGAGTAAAGGGAAGACCTTTTAGAACAGAGATGAGGAGAAACTTCTTTAGCCAGAGAGTGGTGAATCTATGGAATTCATTGCCACAGAAGGCTGTGGAGGCCAGGTCATTGAATGTATTTAAGACCGAGATCGATAGGTTCTTGATTGGTAAAGGGATCAAAGGTTACGGGGAGAAGGCGGGAGAATGGGGTTGAGGAACTTATCAGCCATGATTGAATGGTGGAGCAGACTCGATGGACTGAATGGCCGAATTTCTGCTCCTATGTCTTATGGTCTAATTTAGCCACTAAACCACTGGGAGAGTTTTATTACTTCTTTTTAACAAGAACCTCTGCGATTGCCACTGTTTTGTTTTTGTTGTTACAGCTATTGAGTAATGTTGTGCCCAGTGTTGGGATGCTCATGGAAAATTGCGACATCTGACTTGATTTTTTTTACAACTGTACCACATCCATATTGCACTTTATTAAATTTTGAACGCTGTCTGGAAATGATTTTCAAATTTGAAGCAAGATTTGCTCCTCAGCAAGCTGCTGTGCAATTATATGCCTGGTTAGACTTGAGTTAAGCTTAGACTTAAATGATATATCGCTGGTGGATTCTGTTATGCATGCCTGAACCTGGCTTATGATTTGCAATGGTCTATTACTGGAATACAGATATTTTTATTCTTGACTGGCTATTGGTAACAAGTCTGGCCAAATGAGCAAAGGAAAAGAATTAAATAAAATTGCTTAGTCGAGTATTCTAAATTTCTTGGAAATACTCAGCAAGTCAGGCACCATTGGTGGAGAAAGAAACAGAGTCAATATTTCAGCTCAATGATCTTCCTTCAGAACTGCCTGACCTGCTGAGTATTGACAGCATTTTCTAGTTTTATTTCAGATCTCTCGCATCTGCAGAATTTTATTTTATTCTAAATTTCTTGTTCTTCTCAGTTGACTACAAAGGAAGCATCCGACTGATTTAGGGGAGGGTGCTTCAGCACTGGAACGATATGTTTGCACAAATAGTTTTGACTTCTGTAAATAAGAAAGTTTAGTTCCAGATCACAGACACCAGCACTTAATGAATAAATAAGGTCATGAACACTTAGCTCATATATAAAGGCACTTTTTGTAACAGGAAAAAGATACTTTGTCCAACAAACCCATCTGTTTAATTGATACTAATCCTACCAATCTGCCTTCTGTTATGATCCTGGGCCAAGCCCCAAAATATTTGGTATAATCCAGTTAAGCACCAGTAACTTTTTTTTTAAAGTAGATAAAGTTTGAGATCCCAGGTACTTTTGAAGAAAAAAACCACGAGCTTCCATTGTTTTTGAACAAACAAAATAAACTTTACTATAAAAAGTTAGAAAAGTAAAACAATTTCCAATATCTATCTCATACTCTAACATTCAGAATTAACATTGGATACTTGTGAATGAATAGGCAAACTGTGGTCAAACATATCACACAGCACAATATCGACAGATGTGACCAAGATAGATTCCACAGATTTCTCAGTAACCCACCTAGATGCCAGTATCCACTTTGAGTTGCACAATCTCATTAAAGCACTGTCTCCTTCATGAGAGATTTCTACACTTTACATTTTTGAAGTTCAAGTCTCTGAATTCCCACACTAATCACTCTGACTCAGACTGCCCCAACAACTACTTGCCTCCCAGGGTTTCAATCTCATCTCTGGAGACTACATTCCTGTGGATTCCTGAGTCAGGGACCTCCTGAGACTACATTCCCCTGGATTCAGCATCAACTCACAGGAACAACGTCAGCTTTTCAGTCACACTGAGCAGAACAGCACTGCTCCAAAGACCCACATCATGGAATCAACCCTTCCATTGTCTTTTCTGCTCTCCAGAGCTTCTCTTGAGCCTTCACTACATAGAGTCTGCTAACCGCAGCACTTATATAACTTGGAACCTCTTTCTTTTCTCCTCCTCCCAGTGATTCCTACAGGGGGTCTCCTCCTTCCAGTGGTGATTCTTCCCCAGTCCCTCCACTCTCTCTCTCTCTCTCTCTCTCTCTGTGACCTCTCCCTGTCCCCTGTCCAGGGTCTTCTCTGTGTTATGGCGCCCAACTCCTGGGTCCTATGAATTTGTTTTCGCTCCATTTTTCCCCCTGCAGTTGCACTGGGCACTTGCCCCAAACCAAAAATCTCACAATGCTGAACTGTGCACGTGCAGCCCGCTCCCAATTCACATAAGTGCGGAAACTCCCGGGGCACGTCGGGACTTGTGGTTCTCGACCTCCATTCGGAAATCGGGTACACTCTTATTTCTTGACGCTTCTCATGATGCTTATTCATCACTTCTATAATCAGAAACAAGAGGTTCCCTCCTGATTCCCATTGACTACAATTTTGACTGGAGAGGGATTGCAGACCTCAGTGGTACAACGGAATCTGGGTGCCTTGGTACATAAATCTCAAAAAGTTAGAAAAGCAAATGGAATGTTGTTGTTTACTGCAAGGGGAATAGAGTATAAAAGTAGGGAAGTTTTAACTGCTGACTTGGAGAGACCACATCTGGAGCACTGTGTACAATTTTGGTCTCCTTATTTGAAAAAGATTACAATTGCGTTAGAAGCGCTTCAGAGAAGGTTCACTCAACTTATTCCTGGGATGAACGGCTTATCTTTTGAAGCAAGGTTGGTCAGGTTGGGCTTATACCCATTGGAGTTTAGAAGAGTGGGTTGATCTTATTGAAACAGGTAAGATCTCGAGGGGCCTTGGTAAGGTGGATACCAGGAGAATGTTTCCTTTTGTTGGGAAGATCAGAATTAGGGGACACAGTTTACGAGTAAGAAGCCTTTGAAGATGAGCATTTTTTTTATCTCAGGGGGTCATTAACCTATGAAATTTACTTCCCCAGAAAGCAGTGGTGAGATGGTGGCATAGTGGTATTGTCACTGAACTAGTATTCTAGAGACCCGGTAATGCTCTGGGGACCTGGGTTTGAATCTCACTGCAGATGTTGAAATTTGAATCCATTAAGAGTCTGATGATGACCCCAAAGTCACTGTTGTAAAAATCTGGTTCACTAATGTCCTTTAGAGAAGGAAATCTGCTGTCCTTACCTAGTCTGGCCTACATGTGACTCCAGACCCAGAGTAATGTGGTTGACTCTTAAAATTCCCTATGAACAAGGACAATTAGGAATGGGCAATAAATGCTGGCCTAGCCAGCGACGCCTACGTCCCATGAATGAATAAATTTTTAAAAAATATTGAGGCTGAATTTATTCAAAGCTGTAACAAAAACAAAAACAGAATTACCTGGAAAAACTCAGCAGGTCTGGCAACATCAGCGGAGAAGAAAAGAGTCGACGTTTCGAGTCCTCATGACCCTTCGACAGAACTTGAGTTCGAGTCCAAGAAAGAGTTGAAATATAAGCTGGTTTAAGGTGTGTGTGGGGGGCGGAGAGAGAGAGGTGGAGTGGGGGTGTGGTTGTAGGGACAAACAAGCAGTGATAGAAGCAGATCATCAAAAGATGTCAACAACAATAGTACAAAAGAACACATAGGTGTTAAAGTTGGTGATATTATCTAAACAAATGTGCTAATTAAGAATGGATGGTAGGGCACTCAAGGTATAGCTCTAGTGGGGGTGGGGAGAGCATAAAAGATGTAAAAAAAATTATTTTTTTTTATATAATGGAAATAGGTGGGAAAATGAAAATCTATATAATTTATTGGAAAAAAAAAAGAAAACGAAGGGGGAAACAGAAAGGGGGTGGGGATGGGGGAGGGAGCTCACGACCTAAAGTTGTTGAATTCAACAACTTTAGGTCGTGAGCTCCCTCCCCCATCCCCACCCCCTTTCTGTTTCCCCTTTCCTTTTTTTTTCCAATAAATTATATAGATTTTCATTTTCCAAACTATTTCCATTATAAAAAAAAATATTTTTTTTTTACATCTTTTATGCTCTCCCCACCCCCACTAGAGCTATACCTTGAGTGCCCTACCATCCATTCTTAATTAGCACATTCGTTTAGATAATATCACCAAATTTAACTTTAACACCTATGTGTTCTTTTGTACTATTGTTGTTGACATCTTTTGATGATCTGCTTCTATCACTGCTTGTTTGTCCCTACAACCACAGCCCCACTCCACCTCTCTCTCTCTCTCCACCCCCCACACACACACCTTAAACCAGCTTATATTTCAACTCTTTCTTGGACTCGAACTCAAGTTCTGTCGAAGGGTCATGAGGACTCGAAACGTCAACTCTTTTCTTCTCCGCCGATGCTGCCAGACCTGCTGAGTTTTTCCAGGTAATTCTGTTTTTGTTTTTGTTTTGGATTCCCAGCATCCGCAGTTTTTTTGTTTTTATTCAAAGCTATGTTACATAGATTTTTTTATAGTCAAGGGTTATGGGGAACAGACAGGAAAATGGAGTTGAGACCACAACTAGATCAGCCATGATCTTATTGAATGGCAGAGCAGGCTCGAAGGGCCGAATGCCCTACTACTAAGTCCTAAGTTCCTATGTCCTATATCTAGAAGGCGAGAACCCAAGCAGGTGGAAGTAATGCTTCAGCTATATGAAACCCTGAGTTAGAGCACACGAGGGGTTATTGTGAGCAGTTCTGGGTACTGCAAATTATAAGGGATATATTGACCTTGGAGG
Source organism: Carcharodon carcharias (assembly GCF_017639515.1). NCBI lineage: Eukaryota > Metazoa > Chordata > Chondrichthyes > Lamniformes > Lamnidae > Carcharodon > Carcharodon carcharias. The sequence goes on from NC_054473.1 coordinate 169,916,186, forward strand.
GAGTACAAATTTACCAGAATGATATCTGGGCTCCAAGTGGTAAATTATATGGGGAGATTACACAAACTAGGATTGTATTCTCTTGAATTTAGAAGAATTGTAGTTCCTGGAATTTAGAAGGCTAAGGGGTGATTTAATCAAAGTTTTCAGGGTCATCAACAGTGCTATCAAATGGCACTTGCTTAGGAATAACCTGCTCACTGATGCCCAGTTTGAGTTCCGCCAAGGCCAATCAGCTCCTGACCTCATTACAGTCTTGGTTTAAACATGGACAAAAGAGCTGAACTCCCAAGGTAAAGTGAGAGTGACTGCCCTTGACATCAAGGCAGCATTTGACCAAGAGTGGCATCAAGAAACCCGAGCAAAACTGGAGTCAATGGGAATCAGGAGGGATACTCTCCACTGGATGGAGTGATACTTAGCACAAAGGAAGATGACTGTGGTTGTTGGAGGTAAGTCATCTCAGTTCCAGTACATCACTGCAGGGGTTCCTCAGGGTAATGTCCTAGGTCCAACCATCATCAGTTGCTTCATCAATGACCTTCCTTCCATCATAAGGTCAGAAGTGGGGATATTCACTGATGATTGTACAATGTTGAGCACCATTCGCCACTCCTCAGATACTGAAGCAGTCCATATCCAAATGCAGCAAGGCCTGGACAACATCCAGACTTGGGCTGACAAGTGGCGGGTAACATTCTTGCCACACAAGTGTCAGGCAATGACCATCTCCAACAAGAGAGAATCTAACCATTGCCTCTTGACGTTCAATGGCATTACCATCACTGAATTCCCCATTATCATCATCCTGGGGATTACCATTGACTAGAAACTGAACTGGACTAGCTATATAAATACTGTAGCTACAAGAGCAGGTCAGAGACTAGGAATCCTGCGACGAGTAACTCACCTCCTGACTCCCCGAAGCCTGTCCACCGACTACAAGACACAAGTCAGGAGGGTAATGGAATATTCTCCACTTATTTGGATTAGTGCAGCTCCAACAACACTCAAGAAGCTTGACACCATCCAGGACAAAGCAGCCCACTTGATTGGCACCACATCCACAAATATTTACTCCCTCCACCAGTGACGCACATTAGCAGCAGTGTGTACCATCTACTAGATGCACTGTAGGAATTCACCAAGGCTCCTTAGACAGCACCTTCTACATCCGCAACCAGTACCATCCAGAAGGGCAAGGCCAGCAGATAGATGGGAACACCAAGACCTGGAAGTTCCCCATTAAGTCATTTACCATCCTCGCTTGGAAGTATATCGCTGTTCCTTCACTGTCACTAGGTCAAAATCGTGGAACTCCCTCTCTAACAGCTCTGTGGGTGTACCTACATGGACAGCAGTGGTTCAGGAAGGCAGCTCACCACCACTTTCTCAAGGGTAACTAGGAATGGGCAATAAATGCTGGTCCAGCCAATGAAGCCCACATCCCATGAATGAATGAAAAAAAGTCAATAGTCTGCTTTCAATTCCATGGACTTCAACTAACAATCTCTTATGAGGGACTTTCTCGCATGCCTTCTGGAAGTTCATGTAAATAACATCCATAGACATTCCCCTGTCCACTTAGCCACCTCTTCAAACATTTCAGTGATGTTCATTAGACATGATTTACTCCTTACAACTTTGTCAATTTTCTTCATTCATCAATCTGGACATCTCAAATATCCTTAATAAGGAAAATAAATACAACTTCCCCAGGGCAAAGCAGCCCGCTTGACCAGCATCCCATCCACCACCTGAAACTTTCACTCCCTCCACCACCGGTGCACAATGGGAGCAGTGTGTTTCATATGCAAGACGCACTGCAGCAATTTGTTGAGCCTCCTTCGACAACACCTTCCAAACCTGTGACCTCTACCACGTAGAAGGACAATGGCAGCGGTTGCGTAGGAACACCACCACCTGCAAGTTCTGCTCCACGCCACACACCATTCTGACTTGGAACTAAATCGCTGTTCCTTCACTGTTGCTGGGTCAAAATCCTGGAACTCCCTTCCAAACAGCACTGTGGGTGTACCTACACCACCAGGACTGCAGTGGTTCAAGAAGGCAGCTCACCACCACCTTCTCAAGGGCAATTAGGGATGGGCAACAAATGCTGGCCCAGCCAGCGATGTTCACATCCTATGAAAGAATTTTCAAAATTGTTCCTGATGACTTACATTCTTATGATGCTGGATTATGTTGCTTGTTTTCTTCTGTATCCCTGATGTTTCTGTGACAAAGACCATTCTTATGTGGAGAAGTTGCTGGTTTGATTCCTAACCAGCAACTACCTGCATTTATATACAGCCTTTGGATGAAGTAAAATGTCTCAAAATGTTTCACAGGAGTGGTAGAAAACAAAATAGGCATCGAGCCACATAAGATGATATTAGGACAGTTGACAAAAAACATTGATCAATGAGTTTAAAGAATGTCTTAAAGGAGGAAAGAGGGGTAGAGAGGTAGAGAGGTTTAAGCAGGAAATTCCAGAGCTTAGAGAATTGGCATCCAAAGACATGGCTGCCAAAAGTGAAGAGATTAAATTCAGGGATGGACAAAAGGCCTGAGTTGGAGGACGGCAGATGGCTGGGAGGGGTGTAGCACAGTAGGAGGTTCCAGAGATAAGGAGGAACATGGCGATGGAGATATTGGAAAACAAGGATAAGAATTTTAAAATAGAGATATTGCTTAACTGGGAGCCAATTAGGTTGGTGATGACATTAGGGGAGTAGAGTTTTGGATAACTCTAAGTTTCTGGAAGGTAGAGGATGGGATACCTACCAGGATTGTGTTGAAATAGTGGAGTCTAGAAATAGCAAAGGCATGGATGAGAGTTTCTGAAGCAGATGAGCTGAGGCAAGGGTGGAGGCAGGTGATGTTATGAAGATGGATACAGGTGATCTTAGTGATGCCGCAGTTATGTGGGCGGAAGTTCACCTTGGAGTCAAGTACGGCACAGAGGTTGTGTACAGTCTGGATCAGCCGCAAACAGTAGCCAGGGCGATGGTTGGAATCAGTACCTAGGGAACAGAAATTATGCTGGGAACCAAAGACAATGGCTTCGGTCTACAATATTTATTAGAGGAAATTTCTGCACATCCAGTATTGGATGCCAGGCAAGCAGTCTAATAATTTAGAGATAGTAGAGGGTTGAGAGAGGTAGTGGTGAGGTAGAGCTGGATGTTATTGCATGCATGTGGAACTTGATACTGCATTTTCAGATGGTGTGGCTAACCTGCATGACGTAGATGAGAAATAGGAGGCAAATGATAGGCCCTTGGGTGACACCAGAGATAATGGCGTGAGAGGGTGATTCTCTGATAGATGGTTGAAGCCCAAGTTCAGCCATGTTCGTATTGAATGGTGGGGCATATGGTCTACTCCTGCTCCTATTTCTTTTCCTCTTGTGTTCTTTTGTGAATGAAAGCAACTGACCCCCAGGGTGGCCAGCTAGATACAAAAGGTGGTGGTGGTTGCTTCTGGAAGTTGCCACTCTTCTTCCATTGGATGTAAGAACCCTACTGGATATCAAGTATTCAGGGTCCGGAACATTTGTCACCACCCACAGGGCTGCATGGAGCTTAATGTCTGGGTTTTAAATTCAAAAACTTACAACTTAAGGCACAATGTTAAAACAGAGCCAAGGACTCAAACTGAATGCTACCTACAATATAATCTTGTTTGATTAGCCTCTGTCCCTTTGCTAATGCATACCAGTACTAAACCTTTTCATTGGCAATGCATTGGTTTTGTAGATTTATCCGCAATAATCTCTCAATCTTTTACCTGATCGGCTATATGATTTTTCTATTTGACACATTTCCTCCTTTGCTTGCATGCTAATTATTTTACAAGTAATCACAGGGAATCATATTTACTAAAAGATTTCCAACGCTGAGTAATATTTTTTCAATGTATCTTTAATGGAATAAAACAATCCAAAGCACTTCACAAAAAGGTGGATCAATGTGAATGAGCACTGAACAGGAGTTAGAGGAGGTGACTAAAGATATAGGTTATCAGCTGTTTGAAGGTAGAACTAAAAAATTGCAGTGGAACTTGATTTATTTGTGCAATCATTAGATTGCCTGAATTTATGCCTTTGTGATGTAGCTCTACGGTAATTATAGGTGTCCATGTGCTCTGAATTGTGTGGAAGTTGTACACATTTGAATAGTTAAAGTCTTATCTTTTTGAATTGGTCCCTTTGCAGTCCAGTAAAAACTCCCAGTCTCACATTGAACACCCAGGTCTTGTGGCTAAAGTGTGTCACTGCTGATCTTTACCAGTGCAGGGCACTGGGTTGTATTCTAACTAATAGTTTGAATTAATCACTGCAATCATCTGGGCTTTGCTGTAATTCTATGAATCACTTTTGCAAAACTATGTTTGCTGGAGATATTTAAAATTATGAAGGGATGGGACAGAGTAGATAAAAAAAACAGACCATTTGCAATCATTACGATGTCTAGCATGATAAAACTTAAGGTATAAATATAATGTCAGAAATTTAGTTTGGGGTGCTGGAGGAGCACTTACACAAAGGATTGTGACAATGTCAAATGAACTACTGAGGTTAATAGTTGACAAGGAGACCATATTAACATTGAAGAATTAGTTAGATAGACAATTGAAAGGAAAGGAAGTGGAGGGGTATGGGAACATGAGATTAAGAGTACTGCTCCTGTGGAGGATAGGCATTTTTTTGTCATTGAACCTTAACATCAGTGTAATTTGTAAAAAAACAGCCCTATTCTAAAGATAAATGTCAAACATTTTTATAGTTTATAACACTTTCAAGCTTTTAAAGATCTATGTTTTAAGATTCAGTGAGAGATTAATAAATTGTGTATTTTTCAACTTTTTCAAATGTCTCAAAGACTGATCCCAGTGTTTTACTAGCTTTATTTTGTGATGTAGTTCTGTAAAATTAAGTGATAAATGGTACAAAGCTGGAAGTAGTTATCAAAAAATGAATTTCAATAAATATGTTAACAAGGATTTATAGAATGTAGCCTGTGTGAAATAGGTTAATGTCCTATTTATGAGTGATAGTAATGCGAAGATAGTTTTAACTAGATTTATTATTACAACCTAGTGAAAGGCAAATACTGGGAAAAATCTAGTTAAAGCACAGATTTGAATAAATTGCCCTATATCGAATGCATTAGTGCACATATTTAGTGGAGTGGGACTATCATTGACAGCAGGACAGCCAATTGCTCAGAGATTCATAGAATCTTACAACACAGGAGGACTCAATAATACCCACCCTGTCTTTTGTGCTAAAAACAAAAAAACTGCGGATGCTGGAAATCCAAAACAAAAACAAAAACAGAATTACCTGGAAAAACTCAGCAGGTCTGGCAGCATCGGCGGAGAAGAAAAGAGTTGACGTTTCGAGTCCTCATGACCTTTCGACAGAACTTTACTGCTGGCTGTTTGAAACTACATGATTCCTCCGACTGTCCTGCCCGCTCCCCATTGCTCAATATTATTGTACTAAATAGTATTTTGTATCACGTGTGTATGTTTATTTACTTCTTGCAGTACAATACTTGGCAGAGTCAACACTCTTTTGCAACAGCCTGTATTCCTGTGATTTATAATTAATTCACCCTCAGCCTATTTTGTAACTGGGAGAGCAGATCAGGCCTTTTAACACGAATCTCTAATTATTTCACGGACTCTTGAGTTTGTAATAATGGTATCACTCAAGAGCCAGAAAACCTTTGACTTCTTTTGAAAGGCACATTTTTTTAAGCTGGTTGTAAACATTGCATTGGGAGCGAGCTCACTTTGGCTCAACTGATACGGCTTTGGGTACAGAAAACGTGAATTTAATCTGCTACCGCTAGAGGGCAAGTTCCAATGGAAACTGGCAGAGATATTAAACCATTGGCTGCTCCAGGTTAACCCATCCGAGCAAAATCCAAACCGACTTCTCAACATTACGGTGAACCAGATGCTCCGGCCTGTCCAACTGTACAAAATCCTTGACCCATACCTAATTTTATCTAAGCGTAAGATGTTCGTCAAATATCAAGTGATTAACATCCCAACCAAAACTTTCCCGGAGCTCAGGAGGAGGTGATTTCAGAATGTTAACTTGTTTCCCTAAGACATCAATACTTTGTGTTTTATTCGCCTTTGTACCCACGATTAAAGGGAGCATGACGGCGAGATTTATAAAGTGCTTCTTGAAACACACATATGTAAGATTGAAAGATCAATTACGCATTTTCAGTGAATTCTAAATGAAGTCCAGCAGTAAAATGTTCAGTTGGCCGCCCGTTTGTTGTTGTTGCAAAGTACGTAATAAACGGCCAAATATCATCTTGGGGTAAGGGTTACTGTAAATTGCTCCTGTTAGCATAATCAAAGTCGATAAGTCCATTTCTCTCCCTCCTAGTCCCTTGGTGCTGATGTTTGGCTATATATTAACCCCTGCATTTGGAAAAACTAAATGCTTTAAGCACTCAAAGTCCCTTAAAACATTACTTGCGAAACGTAATGACCACCCGATGTACGAAAGTGAAGGACTGTTTTCAATGGATTAACTCGGAAAACGCGATCCAACCGTGTGCGTTGCGAAAGGATGTTCAGTAGTGAAGCCGCCTGGTTGGATGAGAATTATGTTGGGATTATGTTATGTTCGATGTCAGGGAAGGTATTCTGCCCATCTCTCTCCCCCATCCCCCCCACCTCCACCCTTTTAAAATTAAACGGATTGAAAGTGGGTTTGTGCGGCGGCGAATGCGCCGTGCGGACAGCCCAGAGAGGCTGCTGGTGAGCAACCTCCCCACTTTCTCTTCACATCAGAATCACCCAAACTCAGTGGGATGGTTGTTTTTTTTTGGGGGGGGGGGGACATTACCGTCCTATTACCCTTCAGGGAAAGCCGAAAGGCCCGATTTTTGCAGACTTGTTAGCAGCACCAGTAAAAAGTTCAATGAATCTCTCTCATACACACACACACACACACACACAGCTTAAACTCAAGAGGAAAGATGCTGCAAGTTGTTAGGAGGCTCGATCTCCATCGAGGTCCATGAATTCGTCACTCCTCTCTCTCGCTCTCTCTCCCGCTCCCTCTCTCCAGCGTCACAGCCCCAGTCCCGAGCCAACAACATCACTTCACAGGATATGACCAGCTCGCTCTGTACCCCCCCTCCAGCTCCCAGCGCAAATATATAAATTCAGCAATCGATTTCTGCAGAGACGGAGAGACCCGCCATCAATCCGGGATCCCTACTCCAGCTGGGAAATCGACCTCATAAAAGCTAGTGGCCTGTTAAAATTGCTCTTTAACTGCGGAGCTTTCTGTCTTAAAGTGAAGCATTTCGAGCAAAATTCAGGCGGCGCAGGAGACTGAGACTTTCCTTCTCTCGTTCTCTCTCTCTCTCTCTCGTCTGTCCCGCACTTGGACTTGGTGCAAAGTGAGTAAAAGGAGTCAGGGGATTGATAGCGAAATCTCTGACTTGCATAAACTCATCAAGCTTGTTTTTTTTTTCTCTTCCCCCCCCCCCCACCCCCAAACACCTGGAACTTGGGCTTTGTTTGTTTTACTGAAACATTCTGGGACGCTGAAGGCGCAAGGGGGGAAGTTTGGAAAGTCCGCCGTGTTCCCCGATCAGGGGTCGGCTCAGCTCAGGGGACAACCGCCCCCCCCCCCCCCCCCCGCCAACTCCCACCCATTCAGCCTCAGTCGGAGACCCTTCTCCCGATTCGGGGGAGGTGGTGGTGGGGATCCAATCGGTGGGAATCATACAGGGTTAATAGTCAAGAGGGAAGAGGAGAGTAGAAAACACAGATTAATGAAATAATCTTTAATCTAATCGCCGGAATTTAGCTCTGATTTATTGACATGAGAGCAATGCACCCTTCTTTCTGATCCAGGTCAGCAAGCTGGAGTGTCGAGCCTCCGTGTCGAAGCATCCGATGTAAGGAAGGGTTTCCAGTTTGTCCTGCACTGAACAAAGCCCTTCACCAAGCTGATGCTGAACTAGATTCCAGCACCAGTCCTTACAAAGAGTTATTGGCTCTTGAGCTAGCACTCAATGTGGTCCAGTCCTGTTACCAGCAGTTGAGTCTGACCTCCTGTCATCTTCATTCCAGGTCGTCCCCATTCAGATCGATCACCTCTCAGACATGAGCCCTTTCCGCTCCTGGTTCCTGCTCGCCGCAGTATTGGCCCTGGCGCAAGAGTCGCGCTGCTGGTTCTTGCGCAACGCCTCGCATTTCGAAAGTTTGCTCGACTATTTCCACTCCAGGAGCAAGAGGGCCATCCCCCAGATCGATAAAGACGAGATTTTGCAACTTCACAACCACCTGAGGGGAGAGGTCTACCCTTCATGCTCGAATATGGAGTATATGGTGAGTAGATGCCATAGGTCTCTCCATCTCTGGACACCCTGTTGATGGCCATGTTAGTGTCCCAGAGACGGGAGGGTGGAGAACTCTCAGTTTAATAACTCAATACAGAAAACGCCTTAGATACAACTGTTGTGAGTAAATGAGAAGTTTTACTCTGCTTTTAGTTCATTCTGCCCTTTTCTGGCATCATTTCTTTTTTCATTTTCAGGCTTTCTTGAAAGTTCAGAGCACTTTTTGTGTGTGTGAATGAGACAATCGCTCAGGGCAGGCTAGCTGTCATTGTATATTGTGTGGAGAACAACATTACTACTTGAAATGCCCTTTTTGGTTTTTCAATTTACCAGAAAAAGCCAGGGGGCACCTGTGCACTGCCCTGTGCAACAGCGCATCCATTGCTGAACCAGGCCCGGACTGCACTGCCCCACTTGTCCTGTCCCTGAAACTCCACTTTCAGGAGGAGCATGACTTCCTCCTCTCTGCATATATTGATGGAAGCATGACTTCCTTGTGTTTGATTTGTCTAGAATGACAGAGAAACCTTCTTGTGATGTAAACCTAGTAGAATAAACCTGGGGAAAGTGTGAAGAAACCATTTTTTGTTGGCTTCTGCAAAATAAATCAATTAAATCCCTTTTTATAACACCTTTTCAATGTTTGCTCATGATTTCCATTTTGTTGAAGACTTATTTTCCCATTGTGATTGTTTCTAGTGGACTGTGGACACTGGTAAAGCAACATTATAGCCCATGTGAAGAAACTAGGATTAGACAATGAATAAAAGGGCAGGGAAAAGAGTTGATAAGTATTTGTATAAGTAATGCATTCTTTTCAGAATTGTCAACTGAGAAAACCTAAACATTTTAATATTAAATACTCGGTCAATACAACCAATCTCTCTTATTTATCCTTTACCCTACCAGCAAAATGTATTCCTAAAATTCTTATAACTGGGCTTTAAAGTAAATTCGACATGGAACTAAAACAATGTAAAGAGATTGTTAAAGGGAACTTCAGAGGGGGTCTAGGAATCTAAATTAGTAACTTCACCACTCTGTGTTTTCATCTTTTTATTCAGATGTTCTCAATCATTATCACTGCACTAAACTGAAATGGTATGGGAATGAATGAACAATAAATGTAGGATTCTGTAATAAAACTTAATGATGGGGCCATCATAAGGAATGTTTTAACTCCAGTTGCTACCCTTGACTCACAATGAATCGTTACTTGCACGTCATTATTCAATGTGTGGTGTGTCGTTTTGTAGGAGTGGGACAATGAACTGGAGCGGTCTGCTGAAAGCTGGGCCCAGCAATGTGTTTGGGACCATGGGCCTTCCCACTTGCTCAAGTCAATAGGTCAGAACCTGGCCGTGCACTGGGGAAGGTAAGAGTCTTGCACAGATGCATTGTATTACACTTGTTTCAGAACACAGTTATAACATGGCTTGCGTGGATCAATTTGAAACAAGTACAGGAACTTGCAATAGGGGATCTGATCATCTGGCTATGCTATCCAGCCTGTCTAACACTATTGTATACCTTGTGCATCATAATATTTATACTCTCCACCCCACCCAAAATCATCTTCTGGGAGAAGCAAAAAACAGATGAAAACCCAGGTTAAATCGGGGGAAGTAAAGTCAGAGAAATTCCTCTCTAACTCTCTTTAAGTGATCCAAAGAATCTTTGTTTGGAAAAATAATAAGGTCCAAAAGCTGATCTACATTATATTAAGCATCTTTTGTCATCTTATGCACTTAGTACCATCAAAATGTGTTGTCAATTTTTCCTATAACGCATTATTGCATCTGCGTCTATAATGAAAATGACAAAAGTAATCTTGTAATTCTGCAGTTAAACCCATCACCAGTGGTGGCATAGTAGCATCTCAGTTTTAAATCTCCCCCAGCTCCTCATCCTCATGTACTGCTGGTGCTCCAACCAACTCCGCCACACTGCATCTCAAATTGCCACAAGTTTTTGTCATGTAACGATAAAACTTTTCAAAAGCCCTATACTGCCCATATTTTCTACAAAATTTGACACATTGTCACACTTTTGTGTGAAGTTTTTACCGTTATAGGTTTCTATATCCACATCCACGATAGTTTTTGCCGATGTGAATTAATCCCCCTGCAACTGCATCATCTGACCAGTTGGTGGCTTTGCCTTACAAATTATTCAAAATGTTTCTGAATAATTTTCAGCTGATAAATTGCCTGTCACCCTTTCCCAGTAATTAAAAGTTTTAATGCCCGAATAAAGATTTTTAAAATAAATTAAAAAATATGTATTTCATAGTAAAATTACCCATCTCTTTTGTATCGTGGTTCAAGTTTTTATTTGAAGACTTCAAGCTCTCCCGAAAGCTTAGAGATAGATTTGATATTTTTGCCCAGAGATTCGATGCTGTGAGCTGAATTTGAATTGTTGCAATCTGTGCCTCATTTCCCAGAATAGATCAGCACTGCATTGCTAGATACATCGATGGCATATTTTCCCTCAACTTGCAGCACTTTTTAGTCTGTTGCCTTTTTTGAAAAGCCAGAGGGCAAATTTCAGCATTTTGTTGAGGTCACATTTATATTGGATAATTCTTTTTGAGAGAATAATGACAATATACCTGCTGTGGCTTTTGTTTTGGGTTCAATAAATCTCAGAAAGGAAGTCTTGTGGTGTGGTGGTAGTGTCCCCACCTCTGGGTTCAAGTCCCACTCCATGACTTAACCGCTATGGAAGTTGTGTTCATAGTGTGGCCATATAGGTTAATTATCCTTCCAATCTGCCTGATGGCAGGCAGTGAGAGTTTCCTGGTCAGCCATCCTGCAGGAGGCAATGGCAAACCACAGCAGTACTTTGCCAAGCATAATCATGGACCAATCCAATGGAAGTCCATAGTTGTCAGTCCCCTTTTAGGGCATGTTTCTTGGAAGAGGAATATTTTTTGATGTTCGAAAAGATGGTTACAAAGTGCTTACTCTTGTGAGAAAATGTTTGTAACTATTAATACTAATGAGTCAGAGAGAGAGGCAGATTGACTTCTGGCTATCTGCCTGGGGATTGGAGTGGGAATGGACTAGATGGATGATTAATGATGAGATGAATCGCAATGGTGCAAGAGGGATGGAAGTATACATGAGGCAGATTGGGAAGTTCAAAGACAAAGAATTGAGAGAGTGATGGTTGGCAGGAAGTGGAGGAGATAGTGGAACAGCGAAGGTGGAGGAGACAAATAGAAACACAAGGTTAGAAGGGGATTTGAAAGGAGAAGCTGAGGAACACACTTTCCCTCCAACCCCAGCCCACATGTATCTTGCCCATATTGGTTGTCCAGATTGACTCACCATGCTCTACCACCATCCAAAAAGAGAGAAGAAACAAAAGAGAACAGAAAGAAATAGAGATTTAGAGTGAGAGAAGTGGAAGAAGAAAAGTTGATTGAAATAGACAGAAAGGAGCAGAAGGCTGGGTATTCGTACTGTGGTGATTAAGTTGCTAGATTAACTAATTGACAGAATATGAGTTCAAATCCCACTATAGTAGTTGAGAATTTGAATGTTAATATAATTATTAAAATACTGCTGTTGCTATAAGTCATAAAAGCCCAACTGGTTTGTTAAAGTCCTTTAGAAAAAAATCCTATCATCCTTAACTGCTTCAGCCTGTAAATAACTCCTGTCCTACACCAACATGATTGACTCTTTACTGCCTTTGGTATCAAACTGCTGTAGATAGTTTATGGCAATGGAGAAGGGGCAATAACGATTACATTGAAAAAAGAGGAGTAACAGAGACAGGTAAGGAAGTGACCTTATTCTCTGACACCTTGTCTGTAACACCACATTTGATCAACTAATAACATATTAAAAATCTTATTTTTGATTGGATGCATGAATTCTCCCTTTCAGTTCTTCACATCTGACCTGCATCCCAAATTGCTGCAAGATTTGCTACTGAATGTTAACATAAAATCAAAAATGTTCTTGTATAAAATTAAGGACAGAATTTAAGGCTTTAAAAAGGGGATTGAATTTTGTCTGTGCACACCCTGTTTAAATTAAACCCTGCTCCCTAACCCTGCTTCACTTGAATACTCCATCCTGACACAATGTATAATGACACCAGATCAAATGGAGATGAGGATGAATTTCTTCTCTCAGAGGGTTGTGAATCTTTGGGATTCTCTACTCCTGAGAGCTGCCAAACTTGAGTCATTGAATTGGTAGGACCACGTGATGGGGTAAAAATTACTCCCCTAATTTACCACCCCAAGTCTGATTGTAACAGATTCGTTTGTAAATTTAGGAGGTTGAAGGAATTTTCTCAAGGTCGTTGTTTAACTGTTTATATACTGATTGCAAATAAGTAAGTCTCTCAGGCTTTCTGGATATTTTTTAACAACAGGGGTTGGTTTTTATTGAGTTAAAATCCATTAATTACAAGATAGCAAAATATTTAAAAAAGTAATCCTATGCTCCTCGAACGTTTTGCAACTCACATTCACACACACACACACACACACACACACACACACACACACACACACACACACACACACACACACACAAGCATGTAAAAAAATTACAAGTTATACTGGAGGTAGTTACATTCCTGAGCAAATTACAAGTCAACGCTGAAAAGGTAAGAAAATGGAAGGTCACAGTTTGCGTTTTTGACTGTTGCAGAGATTTTTCCTGGTTTCCTGATTAAAATCCCAGAGCTGAATTGAAATCAATGTAACTGCATTTGATGGAGACAATTCCCTTTTAATCCGTAAACTGTCTTTTACAGAAATCGATTCGTTTTCTGCGGAGGTTCTTTCCGATGGGAATCCATTATCTCTTGTGATGGATTTTTAGACTGTTAATGGATAGGGCTTTACTTAACTTAATGTAGAGAGGTTCCTTACTGCTCTGTTAGCAGTTTCTCCAGACTACCCTTGCTTCTGAGTTAAGTGGCTATATTAAAGAGATTTCAAAATGGTCACTTGAGTCATGTGAACTCCTTCTTCAACAACTATTTCATAAAGGGTTTGTTTATCTGGTGTCTGAATCTGGTTTTTGTTCTCTATATATAATGCTCCGGTCATTAGCTTCTGAAGGAGTCATTATCCATTATGATGACTCTCTTCCAGGTAGCTTTTGTCCTGGTAGACTCATAAAGATGCAAATGTCATGTCCCATTCTTTTCATTAGTTCCTGTTTGGAATGGACCTTGACACCTTCAGATGTGGAATTCCTTGTGCAACATGCCAGGGCATCCATTCAGTACCTTCCCAGAACAGTGGTCAATTTACAATTCCCATCATCAGTTGACTTGTGGCAGCCATCTTTTGTCAGTGTCATTTCTTGTCTTTAAAAAAAAAGGTCCTCTTTAAACAATTTAGTATGCTTTTAGTTAGCTGGTGAAGTTACAGATAGATATCACTCAATCACAATTTTCTGTTGTGGCAAGTATATTTAAAGCCAAGATAGACATATTTGTGAACTATAGGGGCCATTGGGGTGATGAGCAACAGGCAGTTAAGTGGATTGAGGCCAAGGTCAGATAAACCATGGTCCTACTGAATGGTGGAGCAGGTTCAGGGGGATGTATGGCCTATCCCTATTCCTAAGGTAAAAGCAAAATACCGCATATACTGGAAATCTGAAACAAAAACAGAAAACGCTGGAAAAACTCAGCAGGTCTAACAGCATCTGTGGAGAGAAAAAAAACAGCTTTAATGTTTGGAGCCCATACGACTCTGAAGAAGAAACATACAGACTCGAAACGTTAACTCTTTTCTCCTCTCCACAGATGCTATTTCTATTCCTGCTCCTCTTACGTTGTTATGTTATAATTTTAAGATGTTTGTGTGTGATTAAATAGGTATTTATGAATCTGATTCACCAATAAGATGGCTTGCAAGTAATGGCTGTGAAAGATTAGTGCATCTGTTGTTTCAGATATCGTTCTCCAGCTTCCCATGTGCAAGCATGGTATGATGAAGTGAAAGATTACACCTACCCATACGCACATGAGTGCAACCCTTGGTGCCCTGAGAGATGTTCAGGTGCAATGTGCACCCACTACACACAAGTAAGTTGAATTCCCAAGAATTAGATTACATTTCAAAACAAATACACAAACCAAACAACAGATGTTTTACATAATGGCTGAATGGTTATTGTGAAGAGCAAAATGTTTGTGTATTCTGGTTAGGAATATTTATGGATTACATCACTTCCGACAAACATATGGTTCATTAGTTAGAAGTGATTACATTTTAATCTTTGTTACTATATCTGCATTGCAGTGGATAAATGAGCAAGAAAAATCAACTTCAGGAGAGGTGTGGAACTGTTTGTGACAAAGATTTAAAACAATGATTAATAGGGCAATTATAAAGCAAAACAGTTTTGATTCTTCAACAACACAAGTGGCTGTATAATTTGGACTTGAAGTTGTCAGTCATGGGATCACATTGATGAGGCGGTCTTGCACTGCTTCAGTTTGCTAGTTGCAGTATACACTATAGATGTTATGAAGACTTTAAAGTTCTCAGGGAGCCTCATAAGTATTATTTTTAACTATGCTAGTGTTTGTAGACATTGACTGCCCAATGAGCTCTCTATTAATGTTAAAGTTTGATCAACATATAGATGCTGGTGAATGAATGTGCTTGGTGTATATATTGTATATTATACTCTAGCCCTTTCATGCACAAAGTTATATAACACAAATATCAATCACTGATTTGAAATAGTTGTGGCAAGAACAAGCAGCCCTATGAGGAATAAGTATTATTAGCTTAGGGAACATGGCACAAAATGGAATCAAGGCCATCAGACAGTGTGGAGAAGATACTGAAATTCTGTCCATCTGGCACTAGCAGTCCACTCCAGTTTGTAAGATAAATAAATTTACAACCCCTTGATTTGTGCTGTGTCCGGACTGCACTGTAGTTAGTACCAATACTTGAGTGCCAATAATTTAACTGAATAAACAACTGCCATTAGAATGTAAATGATACCCTAATTGCCACGATATCTCATGATAAGATGAATCCTGCCTCGAGCCTTTAGAAGCAGTCACTGTGCCAAAGAATGTGGGCTTGGTGTTTACTGTGACTTGAAATAAAGGCAGTTTCCTATAGGGCTAGGTATTAAATCTTAAAATGATTTTTTCCTGGATATCATGTAGCCTCTCTTTGGGCAGAGGTGAAAAAATGTTTTGCAGGTTTCAGATTTCTGGAAACTAATTTTGCCCTGAGGCCTTTGTTCTTAAATTTGAACAAAAGAGGTTTGGACAGCACTGACATGATGTTCCAACCACAAACATTGACATATACATCCCGTAAAGGTTATTGTGCCTTGCTGTAGGCTGTATCTTGGTTCATTTCATAATTAAGAATGGGCTACCCACCAGATCATCTGCCTTAGTGTTTCACCAATGCACTATCCTGAACATCTGCAGGCAACAGCTGCAGACCATTCACTCACAGATCCGATCATGAACAATTCAGCTATCTTCCAGTTTGGCCTTGTACCAAAGGATAATTCAGTATTTTGCCTTTTTAAAGGCTGCGCATATACTTTTCACTCTCACTAACCCTCAATCCCATTTCCTCCTCTAATCACCCCTTATTAGAGATTATACACTGTTGATTATTTTGCAATCTGTTAAATAAAATATTTGTCATGAATGAGTAAAGATAGCCAACTAAGTTGCCTTTCCGTTTTCAAACCAAAACAATAAAGTTACCAGTGCTTATTTTCACTTGGTTAGCAGTAAGCCATGTTCTGTGCACAAGATGTTCTTAAAGCTCAATGCTTTGTTTAACATTCATTTTGTGTTTATTTTCAGTTGGTGTGGGCAACAACGAACAGAGTTGGCTGTGCTGTTAATGTCTGTGCAAGAATGAATGTATGGGGAGAAATTTGGGAGAATGCCGTCTATTTAGTATGCAATTATTCACCAAAGTAAGTTATTGATCATCATCTCATTTATTTAGATTTATTGTTATTTAGTTGATAAATGGAGATATAAAACGGAATCCTTGGATCTGTCTAACGGTTGTGTTTCTTTTATAATACAATTGGCAAATAACATGTTTATTTAAACAAATAATTAAGATGTATTTGTTCTCCATGAAGTGTGCATATATCAAGTTACACAATGCTTCATTTACCCTGGTCAAAGAAACAGATGTGAGAGGGTAAACCCATCACTTTAGTTTAATCCTGATGGTGATGTACTTCTTTTATTCGTTCCTGGGATGTGCAAGTCCAGCATTTGTTGCAATTCCCTAATTGCCCTTGAGAAGGTGGTGGCGAGCCGTCTTCTTGAACCGCCATATTCCAAGTGGTGTAGGGACACTCACACTGGTGGAGGGAGTGCCAGCATTGGCTTCAGCACCCCCATGTTAGGGAGCTTGAAATCAGTTAGGGATCCCTTAACAGTCCAGTAACATTGCTAGAAAATTTACATTTGTATACATTGGGAAAGAGCCAGGTTGGACTTGGATGTGATAACTTTCATGGCTGAATGACCCGTCAATGCTGTCATTGTCTCTGCTGACACAGTCAATGGCCATCTGGCTTCTGACCTGGAATTATAACTCGGCATGAGTCACTGCCTTTGGGAGAAGAAGGAAGAAAACCATTGGGGGTAATATTTATTTGAGTTTGTTGCAGTTACCTTTGCTTTTTGTTTAGACATGGACTATTTTTTTTTTGCTTGAGCAAGTGTAGCAAACAGATTTGCAGGCAACTCATGAGATCCTTCTCTCACTTGCCACCTTGAACCATTTCTCTGTCAGGGTTGAAAGTGATCAGAAATAGCAAGCTTCCCTTCTGTAGCCCTTACATTTATACTGTCAATGATGAAGTGGTGGAGATTGCTTTATATTTTTTGATGGTGACCATTCTGGCTCAGGATTATACACAAATTTGAAACCTACATTTGGCTAACTATTAATCCCTTCATTTAAGAAGCAAAGACACACAGCTGCATGAGAACACTTCATTTTAAATTATTTCCTCTGAACTGAATTTAGATTTACCAGAATTAATTTCTGTTTTTAACTAACCAGGGGGAATTGGATCGGAGAAGCTCCTTATAAGCATGGCCGGCCATGCTCAGAGTGTCCGCCCAGCTATGGTGGAGGCTGCAAGAACAATCTCTGCTACAAAGGTATATAAATCTATTGTACTGCTTTCAATAAAATGGATCAGCAACAACATTTACACTCTAACACCCAAAAATAATCCATAGATTTCTTTAACAAGGAACGCAGGTTGTTTGAATGTGGATGAGTATTCACTTATGTTTCGCCCAATATTTTGTGTCATCAATACAACGTGGTCACTGAATTATTGCAGTTGAGTGATCATTGCGGCTGCAAACAATTAGACCAGGTCTCAGTTAATGAGTGCCTTTCAGGTGAATAGAGTGAGGTGAAATGTGAAGCAAGCACATCTGTGAGAAGGTGAAAGGAAAGGCTTGGGTTCAAAGAATTTGAAATATGAGTAACGGAGACAGGTGAAGTCCCTTAGCGGAGGAACTTGCAATTGACTTAAAGCCTTCATGGGAATATGAAAATAAATATCTAAAGGTTACTGTGAGAAACGGCCAACTGGCTTATTAAGCTTGTGTAATTATAATTATATCTGGGGATTGAAAACTGACCCTTCATACCAATATGAAGAAATCAAAGTGAGAGATCAGAGCAGATGAATAATGAAAAGGAAGCTTAATCAAAGGAGTATAGGACAGACCCCATTTCACACCAACAAGGGAAATTTAGACAAAAATTTGAAGTCTTTGAATGGAATATTCTGTATGTCACTTGTGCAAAAAAAAGACTGGAGGAAAAAATGAAAGGTAGCATTTATCAGAATTATAATTAGCTGTAATCAGTTGTAATTATTTCTTTCCACTGTCAATTTAAAGTTAATTAAGTTGAACATTCTAACAATTATTTTATTGCAATACTGTGTTTCTTAGAAAAGTTCATTTTTTATAACATTAGTACAGGCAGCACAAGCATTTTTACATTGGCTACACAGTGTCTAGTTTACTGAGTTTAAAATTTGCCTCAGTTCAAACATAAAAATGGCTATCAGAAAAAAGAATTGGTGCAGTTAAGATCACATTATGTGGTTTCCAATTCATTTTTCTGTTTGTTACAAGTAAAAGATTTCAATGTCTCCCTACTCAGCCTAAATTAATATAATTTTTGGTTGACTAATTTAAAATTCTTAATCCAGTTGATTTTGGCTTGCATAATCCACTTCTGTGATGAATAGCTGCTTGTTTCTAAACAGAACCTTTCATTTTGAGCTGCCAGGTACTTTTTTAACAGTTGACTTGACATTAAATTACCCTTCTGAGCAAAATTGAGAGGCTATTGGGCTCCAGTTTATTTCTACTGGGGACAGATAATGCAAGAAAATATAACCGAATCAAAGAATTAGCAAAAGGATCCTAGAGTTACCTCACTGGCTGAGACCAGTCAGAGCCATACTGACCAGAAAAGTCTCAATCTGCCCTTTGTCTTATGTTGTCTGATGTACCCTTATTTATCAGTAGGACCACTAAAATGGTCTTTTATAAAAGGGGAAAGTGGCTAAGATTCCTGCTGTGCAAAGACCACTGCAGGAAGTGGGTTTGGTGAGGACTGAGATTCAATGTAATGCCTGCTGTGGTTTGAATAGACCTCTGCCACTCCACTCAGGCCAGACTTGTACTCTGTACCCCTGTCCAAAAGTGGATGTGACTGTGGCTAAGAACAAGAGAAAACTTGAGTGTTACAGTCTACTTTCTCTGTTACCTGACTGGAGATACCTTCTCCCCACCAACCCTCTATTTCCATCAGGACTGCTGTGGAAATAGGGGGCCTTGTAGAGAGAGGCCTCTTCTCCCTCTTGTTAATGTTCAGCTGCAAACAGGATAATTCCAGCCTCAGTGTCATGACTTTCACCCAGAGAACGTGGGTGCTGGAGGAAAACTAGCAACCATAGAACCTTTCCCTTGGGGATAAATGAATGCCTTCAAGAGAGATGGGGAGATAACTGGCGAGGAGAAATGAGGAAAAGCTTTCTTAGTGCCTGTGGGGATAGAAAGAGGGATCTGATTTCTGGAATCTGGCCAATGTATATCTTTATATCCAATGTAAACTTGTTCAAGGACTCTGGTGATACATTAGTGCATCAGTTTATTTGTGATGACCAAACCTAGTTTAATGCTTGTCCCAGATACCCATTATGACCAATAAACATCTCAGTACCTCAAAAGTATGCAAACAAAAGACTTGCTAATGTATTCAGATGCAGTATTTTAGTTGTTAAAACTAGACTGTGCATCCAATGGATAGATTTTATTACTTCAATGAACTTGATATATTTGGATTAACATTGATATTTCCATACACACCACCTTTACTTTTTGATATGTAAAGCTAAATGAGGTTAGATTGAGCTAGATATTGTTTAATTCTGGCCATGCATACATTACCTTACACCGGGAAACCTGGTGCTGAATTTTAGGGGAGGGTATCTTGCTTGCCAGCCTCCCCAGAAGAAAAGTTGGTCGACTTTTTTTTGTAAAAAAGGCTGCCCCACAGCAATATTATGCTGCCGGCAGTCTTAACAAGCTGACAGTGGGACTTCTGCCCCTCAATGGAATTAAGTCCCGCCCCCCCCCCCCCCCCCCCCCCCCCCAGCCACCCCACCCCGATTGGCCGGCAGCTCTTGCAGTCCCAGTAGCGCCAGAATTCGGTAGTGGGTGCTGCTGAGACGGCAAGCATATCCATGAAGAAGACTGACGATAATCGGACCCAGGTAAGTTCTGGCTTTTTGGGTGGGAGGGATCGGACACCCAAGAGTGGGACAAGGAATTGGGGGTGGGAGGCAGGTTTTGGAGGCTGGGCGGGCAGGCACAAAGTCAGGGTACAATCTTAGGTGGAGGTGCACATGATGTGCACAGGGCACCCCCCAAATGATGTACACCCCCTTCCCACCTTTTCACTAACTTTGGTGAAAAGAATGGCCTTCACACTCCTGCTGTCTCTCCACTGCCTATCATATAATGGCAGTGTGGGCAGCTTGAGGCATTTAATCGTGAGTGTGTGTGTGTGTGTGTGTGTGTGTGTGTGTGTGTGTGTCAGAGTATGGAAGCTAAGCTACCTATTTAACAAAGATATGGTGAGTCTTGTGCATAATTTGCAAGTAGCCTTTTGGTGTCAGCAAATGGGCCTTCCAATCTTTGGGGAGAAAAAAATGACAATTTCTTATGTTTTCCAAAAATGTAGACCTCTATTTTCTAAGGTGAGATGTATTATCAGTGTGCAAGGTGCATGAGTATCTACAGTTCACACAGTGAGCCATCCTTCTGCTGACATGAGCGTGGAAGTGAATGGGTTGGAAAAAGGAACACATGAAAATAAACCGTGAAAAAATATCTTGATTCACCTCATCTGAATTCAAATTCTGGTCCCATGCATGCAAAACATTATTTAACTTTATTTCAACATTTGTTCTCAGGCAATGCAATGAGAAGACCACACCATGAACAAACCAATGAAGTGGAGCCTCCCCAGATCAATACAGAATCATTAAACCCATGGACAGTGCCATATTACCAACCAAAACCACAACCACAACCGCAACCAAAGGAGGAACCTAACAGCAAGGAGTTCATGAGTAAGGATGCATTTGAGCTTTATGCCTCATTCACTTAAATGCTACTGAAAGCATCAGAAGTTTTATGTGCTGCTTTGAAAAAAGACTTGCACAGCTTTCTAGTGTCTCAGGAGCACAAGTGAAGATTGGTCTTTGTTGGGATGCATAATTCCAAATAAGATTCAGAAGCTGAAAATGGGCTAATAGTAATGTAGCAATAAAGCATTTGTATGGGCGGTTCTTTTAATTACAAAAGTAATTCCAGTCAGGTCAGTGAGAGATGGCTTTAATCGCGTACATAGAACCAATGATCTGCTAAGAAACTCTATGCACATGGCCGCAAGGATCCTTGGGATAAGGATCTTGTAGCCTCTTGGGCAGACCTTATGTTTATAGCTAGTATAGAAACACAAAAGTAATTATTCATTTGCATCTGGTAATGTTAATTTCCCTCCTTTGTCTATGCCAGGCTTATTTACTTTTGGTTTCATATTTCTACCTTTTTTTTGCTGGTTAGTGTTTCCTTTCTTGTCCTTCATTCTGTCCCCGCTTGCTCATATGTCCCCCTTCACCAATTCCAAAACATTCAGAATTCTTTGCTCATTCTCATTGTAATGGACACGAGTTAATGCTTTCTAACCATTATTGTGTACTCAGTACTTTTGTATCACGTGTCCATCATGAGAACAGTTCATGCTTAAATTGAAAAGTTTGTATGTTAAAAAACATACATGACCCTTGGGCTTTATAAGTAGAGGCAGAGAGTACAAAAACAAGGATATTATACTAAGCCTTTATAAATCATTGGTAAGGCCCCAGCTGAAGTATCGTGTTTAATTCTGGGCGTAGCATTCTTTCAGAAGGATGTCAAAGTCTTGCAGAGAGTGTAGAGGAAAGTTATCCAAATGATATAAGGGATGAAGGACTTCAGCCAAGCAGAGAGACTAGAGAAGCTGGGATTGTTCTCCTTAGAACAGAGAAAGTTAAGGGGAGATTTAATAGCAGTGCTCAAATTTATTAAGGGTTTTGATAGAATAAATAGGGAGAAACTGGATGGAAAGGAAATAATTGTAGGGGTATGAGGAGAAAGCAGGGGAGTGGGGCTAGTTGGTACTTATCAATGCCCTGCCACAGACACCAAGGGCTAAGTGGCCTCCTCCTGTGTTGTAAGTTTCTATAATTCCATATTCGTACAGCAAACCATTTAACTCATTTGCTGCCAACATTCTCCATCTTGTAACTCTGGGATCTTTCCCCAAAGGTTCAATCATCTCCATTTCAGCTCTCAGTTCATGAGTACCTGTAACCCTGATAGTTCTACTCCACAGTCCCACCTATCTCTTATTAAAACAATAGTTCCCATGACATTCTCCCTGTGTCTCATCTGTCTTGAGGTCTGCTTTAACCATACAAATGAAGATAGTTAAGATTTTTATCATAACTCCCAAGGTGAACCTCCAAGACATGATTCTGATCAAAAGGATGCTATTTATATACCACCTTTCAGCATATAAGATCTTTAAGATGGGAGATATCTTGCTCTATGTTAGCATTCACTAAATGCTTCAGGGAGATGCTATTTCACCCTGGATAGATTTAAGTCTCAGTGATAGTGGGGTTATTGGGTATCTGAATCTAACCATTACCCTAAATGCCTTTGTTTGGAGAGTCATGTTCTCCCGATCTTCAGTCACATTATGGGCCTAGACAAGTACCAATATTTTATTCCCAATTTTTGACACTTCAGTCAGTGCATAAAACATTAGTTTGTGAATGAGGCAATTGGCAGTCCCATACCGAAGGCGTATAGGAGCAATGGTGATACTTTCCCCCTTCTGAATATCCCATATTTATTTGATTTGGGCCCCATCTCTTAACTTGGGCAGTACAGATGGGAGAGTCCTTTATCCATAGTAAAACCACATGCTGGCAATGTGCTGATGCACATCAGAATTAGGACAGCCCACTCTATCTTTCATGTTTTCGGACTCCCCATTTCCCTCTTAGCAGTGGTATTGGATGATTCATATTCCGAGCATTGACTGCCCAGGAATTCTCCACTTTAAACATTTATCATTCGAGTCAGCCTTCGATAGCCACACTGTTTGTCTTGATCCAACCACATCAATGATTTGGCTACAAGCTTTCCAGTCATAATAAAGGGCTCCCTACCATCTTGTTTTACATCAGTTTAGGTCTGATTATATTTATTTGTTATAAAAAGGATCCAATTTTCCTCTATGCCATTTAAAACCTTTTCTGGATCTGATTGAAGAGCGACATTCTAATCAAGCTGTGTATTATGGCTTTTGATATATTCTAGTCTTTAAACTGAACAAAAGTGAGTGTAATCTTTTAATTGATTTTATCCTGAATATCCTCCATCTCGTCTGCTTTTGTGATTTGCCTTTTTCTCTGCTTTAGTTATTCCCTTTGTTTACTCTTTCATCACCTTGTCATGTTCGGACAATGATTTGATGCCTATCTGCAGTACTTGCTCCTAGTCCTATACATTCTCCTAAATCCCTCTTTATTTTTCTTCTGTAACCCCAATTCAGGTTACGCTGATTAGGGAGATGCTGTGTAAGTTTAATCATTTGCAGATACAGTTGCTCATGGTTTTGAGTGCACAAGCCTTTTGGCATAGTTGCAGCAGTGAAAATGAACAACACTGGAACAATGTCGAAGCTCCATGTCATAACTTCAAGTCCATTCTTTCGGCCACTTGCAATGCTATCCGGGTACACCAGTTCATCATCTGTCACGTTCACTGCTTATATTTACTATTTAGGTAACCATTCCCCAAACTCACTGTTTCAACTCTTCCTTATTTTTGGTCATTCTTCAAAATGTTGTTTGATGGCTATCTGTGTTACCTGTTCTTTAGTTATCAGTCATGCATGTTAACACTACTGGACCTGTTTCTTGCACCAACACCTATTCTGGCAAAGGCTGTTCTGTATTTCTACCATCCTGTAAGTGGCCCTCTGCCACCACCTTGAGTGCAGTCCTGGGAACCATGATCACCTGTAATAAAGAACAATCTATTATGGCTTTTCTGGAGAGACCTTGAATGGTTTAATTTGCATGACATGTGATGTCTTTGTTAACTTTCTTACATCCTTCTGTCATTTGGGGAGTGAAATTGTTAAATACTGACTCAGATTAAGTCCTGAAACTTAAAATTTAATAAAGCATTATACCTTTACACTCAACATTGCGAATTAGCAAAAGTGGTTGCTTAGTGAATCTTTGGGTAGAGCTGATCTGACATTAGGAGTCTTTTTTTAAACCAACACTGCTTATGGAAGTAAGGGATTTAACTTCTCTACAGTACAGATGGTGAAAAGAATGGATAGACCCAGCTTCGTCACAGCAGCTGCAGAATTGGGTAGATATCAAGTAATTTAAAGAATCATTACCAAATTAGAAATAAAAAATTATACCTCAGACCCCTCAGAGCTAAAAAGGACATATTCCTGTAACTGTGTGATCCTCCAAACTCCCTTTACTCTTTTATTTCTTGCGCATTTAACAGTGGTAAATGTTTCTTGTGACGTTAATAAAATTGGCAAACAATTTAATTTCAAATAAAAACAGGAAATGCTGGAAAAACTCAGCAGGTCTGACAGCATCTTTGGATAAAGAAACAGAGCTAATGTTTTGAATCCGTATGACTCGAAACGTATGAGTCTGAGAGGAGGACCCTGGCACAGGCAGACAGCAGCACCTAGAGGAGAGTGTGAGAGGAGGTCCCTGGGACAGGCAGTCAGCAGCACCTAGAGGAGAGTGCAAGAGGAGGACCCTGGGACTGGCAGTCAGCAGCACCTAGAGGAGAGTGCCAGAGAAGGTCCCTGGGACAGGCAGTCAACAGCACATAGAGGATCTGGTCCATCTAGAGGATCTAGCCTTAGTCTATATTCAACTAGGAGTAAGGGTAAAATAAAATAAGTGTTCTGTTTAGTTAAGATAAGCCTGGGGATCTCAGTCCCGTGATTTGCACATCCTGCGCTATGTGGGAAATCCTAGATGCTCTTGGCATTCTGGATGACCATGTATGCAGGAGGTGCCCCCAACTGGAGCAAATCGAGTGCCAAGTTTCGGAGCTTGAGCGGCAGCTGGGGGCATTACAGTGCATTCATGAGGCTGAAACGTTCGTGGATAGCACGTTTCAGGATGCGGTCACCCCGAAGCTTAAGAAAGTGCAAGCAGAGATGGCATGGGTGACCGTCAGACAGAAGAATGGGACCAGGCAGGTAGTGAGGGACTCCCCTGAGTGCATTTCACTCGCAAACCATTTTCGGCCTTGGAAAATGGTGAGAGTGATGGTTCCTATGTGGAGGCCAACTAGAGCCAAGGGCACGGCACTTTGGGTGGTCCAGCTGCTCGGTGCGGCTGGGGGGCGAGGAAGAAGTGTGGAAAGGCAATAGTAGCATGGAATTCGTTAGCGAGGGGAGCAGTCAGGTGCTTCTGCGGATGTAGACGTAACTCCAGGATGGTATGGTGCCTCTTGGGTGCCAGGGTCAAGGGCGTCATGGAACGGCTGCAGGATATTCTGAAGGGGAAGGATGAACAGCCAGAGGTCGTGGTCTGTGTTGGGACCAATGACATAGGAAGAAAAAGAAATGAGGTCCTGCTAGCAGACTTTAGGGAGTTAGGTAGGAAATTGAAAATCAGAACTTCAAAGGTAGTAATCTCTGGATTACTCCCAGTGACACACAGTAGCGAGTATAGGAACAAAAAGATGAATGCGTGGCTGGAGAGATGGTGCAGGAGGGATGGTTTTAGATTCCTGGGGCATTGGGACCATTTCTGGGGGAGGTGGGACCTGTACAAGTTGGACAGGTTACATCTAAACAGGAACAGGATCAACATCCTCGTGGAGAGGTTTGCTAATGCTGCTGGGGCGGATTTAAACTAAATTGGTGAGGGATGAGATACCGAAAAGTAGTTCAGAGGGGAGAGAAGCTGAGATGGAATTAGTAACGCTAGTAAGTGAGTCTGGAAGGCAGAGGAAACATAGGCTAGATATGAAAGAAGTGAGTTTAGCAAGGCTAAACAGACTATATTTTAATGCAAGGAGCTTTAGGAATAAGACAGATGAGCTGAGGGCCCAGATAGGCACATGGGAGTATGATATCATAGCTATAATCGAGATTTGGCTAAAAGAAGGGCAGGATTCCTGGATATAGAGTATTCAGATGAGAAAGAGAGGGAGGGGGTGTAGTAGAGGAGGGGGGAAATTGCAATATTAATCAAGGAATCAATTGTAGCAGTGAAGAGGGATGATATCTTGGAAGGATCATCAAATGAGGCGATATGGGTAGAAGTAATAAACACAAAAGGGGCAAGCATGCTGTTGGCTGTGTACTATAGGCCTCCAAACAGTCAGGGGGAGACAGATGATCAAATATGTAATCAAATTTCAGCAAAGCGTAAGAATAATAAGGCAATAATAGTCGGGCATTTTAACTACCCAAATATTAACTGGGATAATATTAGTGTGCAAGGTAGGGAGGGAACAAAATTCTTAAATTGCATCCAGGAGAACACTTTTAGCCAGTACATAGAAAGCCCAACAAGGGAGGGGGCAGTTCTGGACCTAATATTCGGAAATGAGCCTGGGCAGGTGGAAGGCGTATCAGTAGGGGGAGGATTTTGGAGATAGTGACCATAACTCAGTTAGATTTAGAATAATTATGGAAAAGGATAAGGTTGGGCCGGGAGTAAAAGTTCTAAACTGGGGAAAGGCTGATTTTACTAAGATGAGATATGATTTGGCCCAAGTGGACTGGGAGCAGCTACTTGCAGATTAAACAGTGTCTGAGCAGTGGGAGGCATTCAGGGAGGAAATAGAGAGAGTACAGGGCAAACATGTTCCCGTAAAGGCAAAGGGGAGGGTGGGGGTGGGGGGGGACCAGATCCGGAGAACCCTGCATGTCAAGGGACATAAAAGTTAGGATTAAGGAAAAAAGAGAAGCTTATGGCAGATACCGAAGGCTTAATATGGCAGAGTCCCTAGAGGAGTATAAAAAGTGCAGGGGGGATCTTAAAAAGGAAATTAGGAAAGCTAAGAGAGTGCATGAGAAAGCATTGGTGGGTAGAATAAAGGAAAACCCAAAGGGCTTTTAAAAAATATGTAAAGAGCAAGAGAATAACTAGGGAAAGAATCGGGCCAATTAGGAACCATAGAGGTAATCTGTATGTGGACCCGGAAGATGTGGGTACAGTCCTCAATGAATACTTTGCATTGGTCTTCACAATGGAAAAGGGTGACGCAGGTATATACATCAGGTTGGAGGATTGTGAAATATTACAGGAAATTAACATAGAGAGAGAGACGAGGTACTTGTGAGTTTAGCGGCCTTAAAAGTAGATAAATCTGCAGGCTTGGATGAGATGTATCCCAGGCTGTTGAGGGAGGCAAGGAAAGAGATATCAGGGTCTCCAGCAGTAATTTTCAAATCCTCTCTGGCCACAGGTGAGGTGCCAGAGGACTGGAGGGCTGCTAACATTGTCCCATTATTGAAAAAGGAAGGAAGGGTTAGACCAGGAAGTTACAGGCCAGTCAGTCTAACCTCAGTGGTGGGGAAGTTTGGAGAAAGAATTCTGAGGGACAGAATATATCTGCACTTGGAGAGACATGGATTAATCAGGGATAGTCAGCATGGATTTGTTAAAGGAAGGTTGTGTTTGACAAATTTGATCGAATTTTTTGAGGAGGTAACCAGGAGTGTTGGTGAGGATTATGCATTTGATGTGGTCTACATGGACTTTAGCAAGGTTTTTGATAAGGTCCCTCTTGGCAGACTGGTCAAGAAAGTAAGAGCTCATGGGATCCAAGGCAAAGTGGCACGTTGGATCCAAAATTGGCTGAGAGGCAAGAAGCAGAGGGTGATGGTAGAGGGACGTTTCTGTGACTGGAAGTCTGTTTCTCCAGGGCTCGGTGCTGGGACACTTTCTGTTTGTGGTGTAATTAAATGATTTGAACTTAAATATAGGGGGTATGATCAAGAAGTTTGTGGATGACGTAGGATGATTAGTAGGTAAATAGTATGGAGGATAGCTGTAAACTTCAGGAGGATATCAATGGACTGGTCAGGTGGGCAGAGCAGTGGCAAATGGAATTCAACCTGGAAAAGTGTGAGGTAATTAATGCACTTGGGGAGGGCTAACAAGACAAGGGATTACACTAAGAATGGTAGGACCCTGGAAAGTACTGAAGATCAGAAGGACCTTGGTGTGCATATCCACAGATCCCTGAAGGTAGCAGGGCAGGTAGATAAGGTGGTTAAGAAGGCATATGGGATATTTGCCTTTATTAGCCAAGGTGTAGAATACAAGAGCAAGGAGGTTATGCTGCAACTGTATAAAACGCTGGTTAGGCCACAACACATTTGCAGGGCTGCGGGTAAAAGGCGGGGAAGTGGGGCTAGCTGAGTTGTTCTTGCAGAGAGCTGACAGGGACATGATGAGCGGCTGTGCTGTGCCCATTTGTTGATTCTAGCACCAGTCAAGAGTCCCAGTCTCTTTCTTGTTCACTCTTCTGAACTGCAACTACTACCTAGCTACCTGGTCCCATATTCTACCTAAAGGTGCCTCTGAGCTCTGTTACTTCCACTTTTTGTTGCTCTAGCCTCTGCTTAAGCTCTTTATTTTCTATCAGCACCTCCTCTATTCCTCAATTTAAGTTTCTAATTCCTCTTGTTCTCACATTTCTTTAATAAGCTCTTCCCACAAAGTAGAACATTGAGCTCCAGCCCAGCCTTTCCTCTTAACTCCTCAATCGCTCTCTCTATTTCTTCTGAGGGGCTAACTGATTGTTGTATCTCTTACACTCTGACATGTAGCTTGGTCTGGAAGGGATTTTGCTACCAGAAACCAGACCTTTGGACTTTGTCTTGCTCTTCAATGTCTTGTGCTACCTGAAGAGGTCGCTTTCAAGGGCCTGGGCAAGTTTTGCCAGTGGATCTCCCTTTCTCATAAGTGCCCCTATATTTAGTGAACCTCTGCTAAATCTAGACAGGTGCTTGTTAACAGATTCATCTGACTTCTCTGTTATGCTCCTCCCCCACTTCTACAAACAACTGCAGTGTTATCAACATGCGCTCAATATGGTTGTGATCCCTGTTATCGGATATGGTTTTCAGTGTCCTTGCAGCATGTTGCCAGCTGTTGGAATGTAATGACCTTTTAGCCCATTAGCACAATGCTTGACTGTACCTTTAAGGTTTGAGTCCAGGAAATGGCTAGTATTTGTGTGAAGAATCTTTTTTTAGTTCTCAGCAACATACACCATCCAACTTTCATGGGAGGAAGATGGCTATCCGGTTCCATTGCTTATAGCTGGAATCTTGGTGTTGGCTGATGCTCAGGGCAGACTGTGGTTTTGGAATTTTTGAAGGAGTTTGTGTACTGATTGCCTGTTCTTCCAGCTGCGAAAGACTAGGGCAGATTGTGAAACACTGAAGAACAAAAGCTCAATAACTCTTAAAGTATTCACTAAATAAACAAATCCTACATGCAAAAACTGAGATAGTAACTACTTCCTGACTGTTAATGCTACCCCCAATCATTTTGGCTTCATCATGTACTCATGAGGTGCCCTTACTGGGGCCTTAGGGGCCATGCTTCCTCCAATCTATTTTCCAATGTGACCCCATTTTAACACTTGAAAATTAAAGTGACCCCTGACAGCAACAAAAATGAAACAGCAACCAAGCAGCAAAGTAACACTCCGTATGTAATTATCAAAGTTTGCATGTTATGAATCAACCTATAAATAATACATTGGATAAATATAAAAATCTCTATTTTTAAAGTACTTTGTAAAAATGTTAATATGTTATGTACTCATGTAGGTTTCAGCCAAGCTCTCCACATTCCCCAGTGACAGAAGGTACAGTTAAGCCCATCTATCACCCAGTACCCTCCCCACACATGGTAATCAGCTCCTCTCCCCTCCCCATAAACACACAGTAATCAGCCCCTCTCCCCTCCCCATACACACACAGTAATCAGGCCCTCTACCCTCTCCATACATACACAGTAATCAGCCCCTCTCCCCTCCCCATACACACACAGTAATCAGGCCCTCTACCCTCCCCATACACACAGTAATCAGCCCCTCTCCCCTCCCCATACACACACAGTAATCAGCTCCTCTCCCCTCCCCATACACACACAGTAATCAGCTCCTCTCCCCTCCCCATACACACACAGTAATCAGCTCCTCTCCCCTCCCCATACACACACAGTAATCAGCTCCTCTCCCCTCCCCATACACACACACACTATTCAGCTTCTCTCCCCTCCCCACACGCCCACAGTAATCAGCTCCTCTCCCCTCTCTATATACACACAGTAATCAAGCCCTCTCCCCTCCCCATATACACACACAGTAATCAGCTCCTCTCCCCTCCCCATACACACACACACACACAGTAATCAACCCCTCTCCCCTCCCCATACATACACACAGAGTAATCAGCCCCTCTCCCCTCCCATACATGCACAGTAATCAGCACCTCTCCTCTCCCCCTGCACACAAAATAATCAGCCCCTCCCCCCTCCTCCCACAAAAAGCATTCAGCCTGTCTGTCTGCCACACACACAGTAATCAGCCCCTTTACCCCCCACATGCTGTAATCAGCCTCTCTCCACCCCCAACACACAGTAATCTGCCCTACCTCCACCTCCCTTAGGCCTAGTTGCCGTGCCTGCGAAGCAGCATTGTCAGGGGCCTGTACAATAGGACCAGAAACACAGTAAAGTTTGAATCTGTCGCTCATCTTCCTGGCTCAGCCACACAACCTCTTATTTTTTTCCCACTCACAGTCAGTCACCGAGTTACACTTACCTCTCTTTTCTGCCTGCATCAAGTTGGTGCAAAAAAATCCTTGGCCCATTTGGCACTTGCCACTAAAGGTATGTTTTCTGAGGTTAACGAGCGCTTTGGGTTCACCATCCACTCCTTGTTGTTTGGCAGCAAGCAGCCGGTGATTCCAGGGCCGTCCTGCCAGAGTCTCTTATCCACAGTCTCAGATGAGGGGGAGCTTGTGACCCCAAACGTTATCTCTTTGACCCCATTGGGAGTTGCGACCCACAGTTTGGGAACCCCTCGCCTAGGGACAGGTCAGTTTAGGTTCAATTTGTCGTATAATTCAAATAATGCAATGCTTTCAAGCAGAACCAGGAAGTCCTGCAGGGACTATTAGACTGGCTGGAATCCATTGGCATTGCTGGATGGAATAGATTCTCCTACTCTGCCTAATGTTGAAGATCAGGCACTTGGTTTTGAATGTGCTGATTTGATGTGTCCCCAGACTGCTCAGACTAAGAATGTGTCTGATCTGGACTCTTCAGCCCAACACTTACTTCCCCTTCCCTGACTACAGCTACCCTGTGTGTTGGGAGATGGTGGTCCAACTATAGAACACTGCAAATGAACCCGGAAAAAAAAAGCCTGCACAGCACAGAACAGAGCAAGACCTGGAACAAATAATGGAGACACTTGACTAGGCTTTACTTATTTTCCTGACATTAAACTGGATATAGCTTTTTTTAAGATTAGCATATGGGTTAGCATTCTTTTAATAACTGTTGCATACATATATTTAATTATATTTTCTAGCCTGTTTATTCATAAGCAACCAACTGTTCTTAAAAAATGTTTTCAATCTAAATATATTTTATTTACTCTATAAAAAGTGGGATTATGTGGAATTTTTTGTGTGGATTAATACAATATAACATACAGTAAAAATATACTTTAGAATCCACACTGCAGATTTGTTGGCAGATCAAAAGAAGCTTTGTGAAAATGAATGCTATGGAATGAATGTCTTATTTTAGTCAAATATAGTCATTTATGTAAGGATCAATTAGTTGCATGAAACAAAATGTATAATTTGGTTAATGTAATGAAAGACAGTGTTCCCTTCACACTCCTACTGTCTGCAGCCAGAACAGATGGAATACCTTGAGAGAGGCTTTTTGTTTGCAAGTTGCCTACTCCTTTGGCTGTGCACAAAATGCACCACAATTATATCCTTCAGTCTTTTCCACATGTTAACACCTCTGCCAGCAGCTTTGTAAGTTGTGAGAACGGTGATGTTCAGCAATCAATACCCTGATGATGTGGGTGATTTTTGGGTCTCTGCTGTACCATTTATCAATGTGAGCGGGGCAGTAACAGGTTGGAAGTAGCACAAGCTAACTGCCTCTCATTGTCTGTCCATTAGTAAAAGCTGCCCAATTTTTATTCTGTTGATTTCATGCCATTGGATGCAACAATGGGTGGGCAGTTTGCTCCAGTTGATTGTCACCTATGTAGTGCAGTTTAAAATTGCCCAAGTTGTCTCTATAAACCATCTCTTTTCAGATCTACTGAATCAATCAGACAGCGCTCACAGAAGGACAGGTCTAATTTCACCTGGCGGGCCGCTGCATTTTATAGAACTGATTTTGTTCCAAATTATCCCTAAAATAAGTCACATGATCTTATCTGCATGATTGACCTTGGCATGTATTAGTGTTTATCTTCCACATGAGCAGTAGACCCAAAATTCATGTGCTCTCTGTGTTCACATACCTGTTTATTTCTAATCAATCACTTATCTAATTTATTCTTTAACATCGGCATGATCCCTGCTTCCATTACTAACTTTGGTGGTTAATTCCACAACCTCATTATTATTTGTGGAGAAAGATTTTCTCATGCTCTCTGTCCTAAATCTCTTACACTTCAGGTCAGTTCAGTTACATGGATAGATTGGATAAGTTGGAACTGTTCTCCTTGGAGAAGAGAAAGTTGAGAGGAGATTTGATAGAGATGTTCAAAATCACAAGGAGTCTGGACAGAATAGATAGGGAGAAACTGTTCTCATGGGTGGAAGGATCAAGAACCAGAGGGCACAGATTTAAGGTAGTTGGCAAAAGAAACAATGGTAAGGTGGGGAGAAACTTTCACGCAGCTAGAGGTTAGGATTTGGAATGCACCGGCTGTGAGTGTGGTGGAGGCAGGTTCAATCAAGATGTTTAAGAATTGTATTATAATCTGAAAAGGAAAAAATGTGCAGGGTTACGGGGAGAAGGCTGGGAAGTGGCACTAGGTAAATTGCTCCTTTGGAGAGGCAGAACAGACATGATGGGCCGAATTGTCTGCTTCTATGCTGTAACCATTCTGTGATTTCATCTTTTATCTATGTCCCCTTAATCTAGACCTTGTAATAAAAGCAACGGTCCATTTTTATATACCCTTCCTCATCCTTTTGTAATTTCAAACACCTTTATAAAATTAACTTTAATCTCTTCTAATGAAAGCTGCCGCGATTTTACTAATCTTTCTTTCTATTTGTATTTTCTCACAGCAGGCAGCACTCTAGTGTACTTACTATTGAGCCAAAAACACAGATGGTTTGACTAAAATTTTATACAAATTCACCATCGCACCTCAACTTTCATATGCTCACTGTTTCCTTTGCTGTTTGATTTAAACTGCTACGCTCTTGGCTCGTTATATAAATTTTCACTGCCTTCCTACTTTTCAGCTCAAGTCATCAAGTGTGAAACTAAAATGAGAGATAAATGCAAAGGGACAACGTGCAACAGGTATTGTTGTTGATTCCTGCATCTGTATTATTTCTGTATTATTCTTGTATTTCCTGTGTATGACACAATATAAGCATAAGTAACAAGAATATAGTTCTTGACTGAAGTACTACATATGTACTTTGGGTACATATATAAAATGTTAGAAATCTAAATTCAGCAAGTCTGTATTCTACAAGGACAGGAGCAGATGGCCTTTCATAAAGAATGGAAATCCTGGAAAGACAATCAACTAGGCAGCAAATACTTGAAATTGAGTAACCTCTGTTACATCTTGGTAGCGCACAGGTTTTGGTTCATCCCATATGTTGCACACTTTTTGGAACAGCTTGATAAGATGCTAAGGGAACTTGCTTTAGATTGATTTCATTTGACTGAATTTTCATCTAATCAGAGCTAGACCATGTTGTTATAGGATATAGCAATAATGTAAGGGGTTTACATGGAGATCCTGCTGTAAAGAGAATTGTGCTTTGCAGGACCATTGCCCAATGAGTAATGTGACTACAAGACACAATTATATAATTAGTAATGTCAAGTCTGCCGTGATGCATTAATTTCTTATTAATCCCCTGGTTTGGTATAAGAATTAAAAAAAAAAATCCCTTCTTGTCATGTGACACCAAGCTGGCAGCTATATTGGCACTTGTGGTATGAGGAAAATGAAGTTGTTTTAGTAAAAGATACACAAACAGACAGCTTGGAAAGGGATGGAACACATCAGAATCTTTCAAGTTTATTATGGTTTTGTAACATGTGTTCAATCAATCTGGTGTTTTCCCACAATGTTGTGACAATTCTACTTTTGTTACACTGATACTAAGCCCTTTAAAATAAAATTGGCTATAGAGTATTTGATGTTGCCATTGACAGTTACTGCAGAGCTAAATGCCAAAGCATGACATTTGATCTATTATGGCAATAGCCCATCAATAGAAGTTTTGATACAGTAGCAAAGGCCAGAAAAACTGTGCTTTTAAATAGGCAATGAGAGCACTTATTGTAGATAAATATTTTAAACATTTCTTTTGATCAATTCAGGTGTTTAAGTTTATTTTCAAAATGCTCTGTGATCTGTTGATATTCAGGTGTTATGCAGTAAATGCAGAAATATTGGCTAATAGAGTTTTTGTTGATTAGGTATGAGTGCCCACGAAATTGCAAATCTTCAAAGGCTAAAGTAATTGGAACGCTCTATTATGAAATGGTAAGGGCTTGAATGCCTCTCAGCTTATTTTGATGTGTTAAACACCATTACCTTAATGATCCACAAAGGTTCCTGGAATGTGCCTACCCCTCCCTGCCTGCTGGCCTCGCCAAGGGTTATAGGTAGGGCCAGGAGATCCAGGCCTTTGGTGATGGGGGGAAATGGGGTATATTTGGTGTACAGTCCCCATGCTCCACGTTCAGTGGAGGTGGCATATGGAGCCAGCTTTTTTGAGGGGTTGGTGGGGGGAGGTAAATCTCCTCACCCTAGGAGCTCCCAGGAAACAAATATATTGGCTGCCACCCCACCCCCGCATCCTTCTTTGTAAGGGGACTACTTTCGAATATATTTTTGAAAAGTTGAATCATGCACAACTCAGGCCTGGAACTCCAGGTAGACCCCACTTCTGAGGGGGTCAGGTCATGGTGTGGGAATACCTATTGTTTGGCGTTCTCATCTTCACTGAGGACCATTTAAGGACAGGTAGTGGCTGCATTCCGATTAGGCCATTCTGGAACCTCCAACTTAAGGTTGGGAGTCCTGGCTGAGTTTGTGGCATTCCATCAGGCTCCCAGCAGCGCTTATTGGAACCATCATGGATTTTTAGGGGCCTGTCATTTTCTGGTGCTTTGTCTGGTAGTGCAGCAGGTGGACAATACATTTCTCTTGCCTGTTTATAGCAATCCAGTATTTGTCGGGCTGCGGTTCACCAAGGGATCATCAGTAACGAAGAAGGTGGGTTCGTGGATATCACTCGGAAAGGAAAAATCCCATTTTTCGTCAAATCTTCTCGAAATGGTGTTCAATCTCTGAGGTGAGAGCCTCCAGTATATGGGTAAAAGTATTCAAGCCAAAGGAGATACTTTCCCTAGTTTGAAGCTGCAGTAAATTCTTAATGGCTATGCATAAAACAACTGAGGTTAACTGGGCTTTTTAATTTTCCCAAAACGTTTATAAATGAAGACTAAAATCAAAATTCTAAAATAAAATGGATTAGGATCACTGCATGTGTGGAGGATAAAACCAACAAAGAATGGTTGGACTGAACGACCTGTTTTTGTCTTGTGATTTTTAGGTAATGCTTTGTAATTGCGTTTTCACAGTGTATTAATTTATTGGATGTCAATGTATGCAGTCTAGTCTGGAACATTAAAAATAGTTGCACTTTGATCTAATTTCCGCCAATATGAGAAATGAACAAAAACTGTGGTGCAATATGGCACTAAGTGGAGGAACTCACAATCTCTTGCCATAAAGTTATCAGGAGATTGACAAAATTCTCAAAATTGGATAGATGGCTGTTTTTAGCCACTTACACTGATTTTTGAGTGGGCTTGTGCCGATCTCATGCTGGAGACCTCCATGGAAATTTCAAGTAATTATGTAGAGCATGTCTAGGCATGTGGCCACTGAGTAGATTAACCACTAATTATAAAGACAAATAAAGCTGATAAATATCAATAATTCAGTGATGCCAACTGCTTCTTTTTAGTGACCCTTTTGTTACAGGTTTACCAGCCGTCTCTCTCACTTATTCACTCTTACACACAAGCACACTCTCAACGTTAGGGATATGAAGGTAGCGCATATGTATGTACAATTAATCTGATTGGTGTTAGCCAACTGTGATTTTCTTGGCAATAACATTTCATTGGCAAAGAAGACAAAATAACAGAAGTGCAGGTGTCAGTATTCACAGAATTTACAATTGTCTTAGTGCAGAATGAGGCCATTCAGCCCATTGTGTCTGCACCGGCTCTGTGAATGAGCAATTCACCTAGTGCCATTCCCCCAACTTCGCCCTGTAACCTTTTCAGATAACAACCTAATTCCCTTTTGAATGCTTTGATTGAAACTGCCTCTCAGGCACTGTATATTGTGACTTAGCTGTTATGCTATCTATTTGTGCTCACTTGCTCCTTCAATTTGATGCCATGGCTATGGATTTATGTGGTATATTTAGTTTGCATTGTACACCTCTGGGATTCCGGTTGATCAGGATTAGGTCTTACTGGCTTTAACAGAAGCTCTGGATGCTGCTCCCCAAAATGTTGGGAGTGTTAACCAAATTAGTTTCTTATAAAGTTAAAAATAGTGAAAAGAATAAATGTTCTGCTAATTGCTATTTTGAAATTAGAGATAGCCTAAAATCCTAAGATGGTAAAACTTTATCTATTGGAACTTACATCACTGATGAAATACCAGAACAAAAATCTGAGCAATTATTACCAGAAACTCATAAGAGCACATTCAATTTGGAACAAACTATTCTTGCACTTTATCCTCCTGGGGGTTACAACTTACTCATCTAGTCAAAATTGGATTCAGCAGTGTTTCATTTTCAGCTGTGTTCCAGTCTGGTGCGCGA
Organism: Carcharodon carcharias; assembly: GCF_017639515.1. Lineage (NCBI taxonomy): Eukaryota > Metazoa > Chordata > Chondrichthyes > Lamniformes > Lamnidae > Carcharodon > Carcharodon carcharias. The sequence continues at coordinate 169,953,419 of NC_054473.1, forward strand.
TATCTGATTAATTGAGTGGTAGAAAGCTTGATGTTAGGTGGTGATGATTGTCATTCAAAATCCATCACTGATCTTTAGTTTAATTCATATGATATTCATTTACAGCAAGTTCAAGTCAGCAAATGGATTTAGTGTGTCCAAAGTGACCAGTAAGTTTATTTCTTCAAATTTTCATATGTTTCAAGAAATTTTTGTTTATGGTGTATAACCTTCACTTTAAGTGGTGCTATTGTACTGAGTATAATTTTGTTTTATTAGCCCAGACAGTTGACTGTTATGCTACAGTGGCTCAACTGTGCCCATTCAGAAAGCCAGCCACCCATTGTCCCAGGTAAGATGATTACAATGTCCATCAGTTATTTTTCTCCAAAAACTCAGGTTAACATTGTAGATTGTTATGAAGAAATGTCATGTAAAGCATCATTAAAACTAACAGATTATGTGATGAGTGCTTTGTTAAGATGTACCTGAGATTTTATAACTGAGATTTAAATTTATTTCCAAATCAACATATTACAAATGTGCTTTGTAATATGTTCAGCCAGGCCTTAAGGATAATGAAAGTATTCTGCAATTCCAATGCAATAGTGGTGTTCTGAAGTTTGGATTGAGAATAATGAGGAGGGTTGTTTGTATTTCATCAATTCTCTGTTTGGATTTGGAAGTGTTCAGTGTTAATAATGGCATGATCAATCAACCACACAGTAATAATCTCTCACTCAATGAAAACATCTTTCTTTTTCACTTCTTCCCATTGCACTTCACCACATGGGGAGACAGCCAGATATATCCAGGCAGCCTCCTTGCAGGCTGGATGGGGGTTGGGAGAGGGACCCTCCTGATTGGACACCCTGTTGCCCAAGGAGGGCAACCCCCTCCTCCAGTGCCAAGGTTTGCCTCCACTGAAAGAACCCATCCCTGTTCTCATGAATGACCCCACCACCCCTCACCGGGGACGCCTGATTGGCCTGGAGAGTCTGACCCAACTTACCTTCAGCCCAGGGCCTCCTGGATTGTGGTTGATCCAGGCCTGCTGCAGTCTCAGCAGTGGCCACCGTTCCTGGTGGCACTGCGCGGACTGAAGGGCTGCTGGCCATCTGATTGGCTGGCAGCTCTTGGGGCTTGGGACCTCATCTCTTAAAAGGGCAGAAGCCCCGGCTGCAGGTAATTGACTGCCTGATGAATGTAAGATGCAGTCAGGACTTACATGACTGGCCAAGGCAGGGATGCCCCTGACTTTCTGGCCAGTGGACGCGTGCTGAAAAGTCCAGGCCAATGAAAGTGAGCTAAATCTAATCAAAACGCTCGGGTTGGGGATGAATAGTCCTTCTCTATAACTCACTTCACAGCCTCAGCCACAGTATGTATGCTGCTGAGAACATGTTATCTGTTCCCAACTTCCTGCAGAATCTATTTATGCCTTTATTGTTTTGTTGCTGTGTATAGTATTTCTCTTCAAGGTTCAAAATACCACCTACCTCCATTGCAACCTTCAGCGCCGTGAGACTGTTCTTCATGTGTTTCCACTTCTGTCGACCCAAACACAGGCAGTGCATCTCCAGCAATGGCTTCTCTTGTCTCCCCATTTCTACAACCCAAATGTCAGCCCCTCAAGGGTCTATACTTGCTTTCCTCCTCTTCATCATCTACATGCAATTAAAGCACCAGCTTCCATATGCATACTGATGATAGCCTTCTCTAATATGCTTAATATACTTCTATACTACCTCTTTCAACATCATAACATCCTTCATACTATCAGATTACCTGTCACAAGTCACAACTTCATCTGACCAAACAGCGGGAAGATCAAAATTCCCACCATAAATTCTCCCTTCCCACTGCTTCTATCCCCAGTCACTTCTATTAACTTGGAGCTAAGCATTAAAACCCATATCCTTTCTATCACCGTGTTGGACCATTTCCAACATTTTCCACCTCTATATCTATCTCAGCCCTTACACTGCTGAGCTTTGGTCACATCGACATTTGGTTACTCCTTTCACAGCCGATTAGCTCCACCTGGTCCAATATGCAGCTGGCTGTACCTGTCCTGTCTTGTATTCAGTCTAACTCATTCATCACCCTTATTTTCGCTGACCAAAAATTGACTTCCTGTCCACTGATATATCAAAACTTCTCATCTTCCTCTTCAAATCCCTCTCTGGCTTTACCCTAACATAGCTCTGCAACCTCCTTCAGCAAAATAATCCCCTTCTACACTCTTCAATCATCTGATTCTTTTTTTTGTCTGTGCACCTCCATCCCTTTATCCCACGATTGGTGATGGTGCTTTCAGTGGCCTCAATTCCACTATTAGCAACTCCTTCCTTGGATCCCTTCTTACTCTACTTCTCCCTCTTTAAAAAACTTTCCAAAACCTATCTATTATATCAAAATCTTGCTCACCTTGACTAATCTTTCCCTTAAAGGTCACGCATCCATTTTCCTTATGTATTTCCATTTATCAAGCTCCCCAAGGGTGCCAGATCAATGCAAGGTATTGTGGAAGTATTATCAATCACTGTGTTATACTTGGCTTTACCATGCTATCGTGAACACTGCAATCCTGGGAGCTAAGCCACAAGTATAAATCTGAAGTTTGACTGTAATATAAAGTTAAACAGGTCCTTAATGTAATGCACTTTATCTCGACCTTCTTTCCACCTGTCACTTTCTGTTGTTTCTTTTATGTCATATTTCTACTCCAGTTGAGCTCCTGGTAAAAATTAGATTTGAGATTGTTTATCTGTAATTAATTTGAAAATTTTTTATCTCACCCATAATGTTTGCTTGTACAAGCTTGTATTGATTAGTCCATAAATAACTTACATAATAATGTTTTATTGTGCACTTCCCAAGTTGTAGACTCATTTATTTGATCCTTAGAATTAACTGCCCACCAAACTGTTTGGAGGAGTTTCCCTTCTGGTCACGAGTCATCGGCAACAAAATTTATTCTGACGTAAGTGTATTTTACTTTATGTGGTTGTGACACATTATCTAGGTTCTGCTAGAAAATGTAAGTTTTTGGATCAAGCAATATCATGAAGAGTAGAAGCCAAGATCCCACCTTTGTGGTAAAAACAGAAAATGCTAGAAAAACTCAGCAGGTCTGGCAGCATCTGTGGCGAGAGTGAAATTAACGTTTCGAGTCCCTTTGTCGTGTGTCCATGACATCTTTGTCAATCTCTCCTTAGCTGTTACCTATCCCTGACCTTCTATCTCATTCTACCTGCTCCACCTCCTCTCAAACAGCATAAAATTCATCACAGTTCTACTCTTTAGCTCTGAAGAAGGGTCATATGGACTCAAAACGTTAACTCTGTTTCTCGCTCCACAGATGCTGCCAGACCTGCTGAGTTTTCCAGCATATTCTGTTTTTGTTTTGGATTTCCAGCATCTGCAGTATTTTGCTTTTATCCCACCTTTGTGGGATGGGTTGTGCAGCTTGTGTTTGTAATGTCTGATGCTAATTCAATGTAACATCCCATGAGAAAAGAAAATGTGTTCACCTACACGGAAAGTTCACTGAGTATTCTGTTTTTCATTATGCGCAATACTTTCATTAATGTGTTTCTAAAAGCTGGATAACAGCAACAAGAAAAGGGAAAACCAGTGCAGGAAATTTATGTTGCGGTCACTTTCTTCACTGCAGAAAAGTTAAAGCCTCCTGGGGATTATTCTCTTTCTCAGTTTTGTTTTGTGTTTGATGACCAATTGTGGTTTTGATGCTGGTTCATTCCAGCAGATGATGTTCTGTTTTCTAAATCCCTTTGTTCCTATTTTGCTGCTGGTACCATTTTTCAGAGCAAAAGAACACTAAAGCCATGAAACCATTCTCTTCATTGATAGCTGCATCCACAACAGATTAGATAACTATTACTGGCGGGCTGCTACAATGGATATGATGTCTCATATAATGTGAAGTGTCTATCCCAAGAATCCCTTGCAGGAATTGGGCTCTAGCATTGCTAGACTGTAAGAGGAACAAAGCCAGGAAAAGCTCATTAGAGAATAGGATGATTACCATTAAAGCCTGTCAGAGTGGAAATAGACATGACAAATTGAGAATTTAATGAGCATTTATTTAGGCTGTAATGCATTCATTTAATAATTGTTTAATGAACATCTATCCGAATTTCTATAATCTCCCCAATTCCTTTTTGCAACATCAATGGTAAAAGTTGATTCATTAGATTATATTTGAGAATCTTTAATTTTACCTAACTAAGCTACTTTTAAGGTTTCTGCTTTGATTGCTCTGGATTTAGAATCAATTAAGTTGAAACCTTGAAATCAGGGTTTAGCACGTGGTCCATTTTAGTTTAACAGTGATGCGTATCCTCTTTAGCCTCTGTTCCGTCTGTATTAACTGCATGTGAGACAACCAGAAATATTAATAAAATAATTGGCCGAATGTGGAATCCACATGAATATCCACGCATTCTGATAATGTCAGCAGGTTCAGTTTTGCTTTAAGAGGGACAGCTGGGGTGGCATGGGACTCAACTGTAGACACACACTGTAGACGTTCCCAGTGTTAATCCATTGTGTTCCACTTAATGAACAGCCTTTACAAGACTTGCCTAATTATGTGTCAGAATGCATTACTGATATAGAAGAAGATGAAAGGAAAGACTTATCGTATGTACACCACACATTGAATAGTGGTGGTTTGCCAAAAGAAAATCACGAGCAGTGTCAGATGGCACAGCTGTGGGCTCACAGGGAGAGGAAGGGTATATTGTCTGACCATCAGGCTGAAAGCAAGCTAAAGTAACTGGAAGGGAAAAGAAGGAATGGGGAAAAGCAATAAAAGTTTCACATGAACAGACAACGGCAAGCTAAGCATTGATATAAAGAAAAGAGAAGAAAATAATGATGAGGAGAGAATTGGAGGTTTGGTGTATGAGTGGGAGAGAGATGAGCCAATGTCTGAACTGCCATTCACTGAATTCACCCTGTGACAAAGAATGGTGCTGAAATAATAATGCTTGATTCACAAGGACAATAACCTGCATTAACTTGATTCAGTAGATTATATTTTAGACTCTATTTTATCTAACTACACAACTTTTCTGGTTTCTCCTCATGAGCTTTTTCTGGCTTTCTTCTGCATAATGCTCACATTTTGAACATTAGTTTACCTGTAAATTTTGTGTGAACTTTTATCCATCCTTTAGAGATGAATTTCAGCACATCTCGTTGCACAGTGCTATGACAAACATGAAGTACTCATCTATGACACTGAAATTATTTATTTGTAATAGAAATACAGGGTTGTTAATGGGCAGGGTTTGATTCAGACATATTATTGCAGTACATAAAGCTGGATGTTTTCATAGTTGCCCATTAGTGTATGGTGTATATATATATATATATATATATATATATATACTCCCTCTGGAGACATCCTAAAGTTCTCCTCTTGTGGCATCCAAATGTTGCCAGGGACTTTTACTGCCAAACCTGGAAAGTTATTCTCCATATTCACTGTATGTGGAAAATTTTGCCAATTTACATTTTATCAATTTGAAGCTGTGTACCCTTTTCGTAATATAAATTCCATATTTACTTTTACCATTCATAGAGTTACGTAAAAATGACAGGACAGGAGAGAAACAGGTCTTTCGGCCCAGCTGCTTGATGCTGGTGTTCATGCTCCACACGAGTCTCCTCCCACCCTGCTTCCTATCATTTTGTCAGAATAATTGTCTATTCCTTTCTCCTTCATGTACATATCTAGCTTCCCTTTAATGCATCACTGATATTTGCCTCAACTTCTCCATGGGGCAGCAAATTCCACATTCTAACAACTCTCCAGGTAAAGAAGTTCCTTCTGGATTCCTGATTGGATTTATTAGCAACTATCCCATTTGCTATTTTATGTGCTTCTATAAGGTCATCTCTTAAATATCTCCTTTCTGCATTGAAAAGTTAAAGTATCTCCAGTTTCCCTTAATAACTCAGACCCACGACACAAGAGATCAACCTTGTGGCTGTCCCCTCTGCTGTCTTCAGTACTTCAATGACTTCCTTTTGTCAGAGATGCGCAGGTATGCATTTGCTTTAGTCAAAGTCACACAGTGTCTCCATACATTAGTGGAACCTGGTCTGTTGGAAAGTCACAAGGATTTATCACATCTAGGCCCTTTGCCTGAGAGCTACATAAAGTTTGCATGGCAAAATGGATTGCATTCTAACTCAAGTATTTTGCTTAAGTATTTCACAAAAGGACAATCTTCTATGGCATTGCTGCCTTCAACTTGGATCATTAAAATGATCTACTAAAATGTTTCAATAGATGCTTTTAGAGCTTTGGAGTAGCCAAAAGAATGATGTACATGCAAGCGCGATTACTTTATTATTCATTAATAGTGCAAAATTGGTCACAGTATTCAAAGTGTGGTCTGACAAGAGCATTGTATGTTTGATTGTGGATTTCTTTGAATTATATTCGGCTGTTTTGGCGAAGTAGTCCTAAAATTTGCTATTTGCTGTCCATTGGTTGGACATGTTTAGCAGGCTTAAACTGTTCAGTTGCCAGTTGATATGTTTGCCTACAATCTGGATGAACTAGGGGCGAATTGAGAAAATTTCAAGTGCAAGTTTCTTTATGCCTTTTGCTGTTGCTAAATCACTTGTGTGTCTGCTGTTCACAATCAGGGTAAGGCTCCATTTTGTCTGTTCAACAGTATTTATCACTGTTTCTCAGAGCAAGCATACACATTAACTTCATGAACTTCATTAACTACAATAGTAATTGCACTATAAATGAATAATAAAGTAATCGCGCTTGCATGTACATCATTCTTTTGGCTACTCCAAAGCTCTAAAAGCATCTATTGAAACATTTTAGTAGATCATTTTAATGATCCAAGTTGAAGGCAGCAATGCCATAGAAGATTGTCCTTTTGTGAAATACTTAAGCAAAATACTTGAGTTAGAATACAATCCGTTTTGCCATGCAAACTTTATGTAGCTCTCAGGCAAAGGGCCTAGATGTGATAAATCCTTGTGACTTTCCAACAGACCAGGTTCCACTAATGTATGGAGACACTGTGTGACTTTGACTAAAGCAAATGCATTCCTGCGCATCTCCAGAGAGCTTTGCTATACGCAGTGGCAGTAAATCGAGGCTGACAGATAGAGCATTGCCAACTGTGGAGTAAAGCTTCTTCACCAGTGTCCAAGGTGGAACAAAAGCAATGAGGCATTAATGTTGTCTAGCCTGAGCGTAATAACATTTTTTAAGGATACGCCCAGTTCTTTTATTGCAGTATAAGCAGGCCTATTTCGTACTGACCGAAGACTATGTTTACTTTATTACTTTACAGTTAAGAAACTTGACTGTTCTATAGTGCTCACTAGTTAAGTAAATCTGTGATGCAATACAGTAAAATTTCTGTTATCTGGCACTCTACCAACCAGAATTCTAGGTTTGGATTTGCTTTTGTGGAATTTTATGCAGAAACGGTGACGATGTGGCTGATTTTACGGCTGTTAGGCCATTACTTGGATTGGGGCAAGACTTCTGCCCCCATCTGGAAGGAAGCCCTGTATCTGAGAGCTGCCAGCCAGCTCTCTAGTCCCAGCAGCGCCACTGGGAGTTGTGGACACTGCTGGGGCTGCAGGCAGTCCTCAACAATGATCATCCCTGGAGTCGGATAACAACGTGAGTTAGGGGGGATTTCACTGAGGCCAGTCTGGTAGGCCCTGGCAAGGGGGGTGGTGGAGGGGCTGAGATTGGGAGGATAGGTTGGGGAACACGCAGGGATGGGTAGTACCATAAGGAGTAGTCTCTGTTGTGCACAAGGTGCCCAGCAAGTGGGATGGCCCCCAGCCTCCAACAAAATACCAGTGGCGGGAGGAGGTCATTAAGTGGCCATTAATTGGTCATGTAAAGGCCTCAATTCACCCAAGAGCAGGCAACTTGCCTAAAGCCTCACCCGGCACTGATAAAATCTCAATGGAGGTGGATGGTAACACAGGCGCAACGCCACCCCCACCATCCCACCCAAATTTATGTCTCCCTGCCTGCCAGTCCAATCCTGGGGAGTGGGGGCAGTAGTGGGGGGGGGGGGGGCGGGTTGGGCAGGGGGTCACTGTGGGGGGGCACATGTAAAATTCCACCCATTCACTCAGGTTGAACCAGATAGTGCACATCTTCAGTGTGTGTTTGACCCTGAGCTGAAATTCAAACCTCACATCCCAACCACCTCCAAAACTGTTTAATTCATCAGAAGCAACATTGTCCACCTCTAACCCATATCTCATTATTTCATTCTCATGGCTGCTGAAACTCTGAGTCCATATTTTTGCCACCTCCCGACTTGACTGCGTTATTGCTCTCATTGTCAACATCTTCAGCTCCACCTCAAGTGAACTACAACTCATCCAAAACTCTGCCGTTCACATCGCATCCCATACTAAGTCTGAGTCCCATATCAGTCCAGTCATTGTTCATTGGCTCCCCATTCCCCAACTCACCAAATTGAAAAGCTTTGTTGTCCTTTACAAACTACTTCACGGCCAGACTTTTCCTGAACTCTGAAACCTTCTCTCACCAATACAAAAACAACCCCTTATATTGTTATACTGCCTTTAATGAAGTTAAATGTCCCAAGGTGTATCATGGCAAAGGCTCCACTCTTTCAATTATGGTCTCCTTTGCAGTGCCTCCTCTCTTTCTTCTATTTACTTGCAGGTCCTTCCATGACCCTGAACTCTGGAACAGTCTCTTTAAACACCAGTCCTTCGTTACTGCTCACCATATTTCAAAGGTCTTCATTAAAAACTAACTCTTTAGCCACATTTTGTTACTTTCCCCAATTCTTCTTTATCACCATTGGCTTTTCTGTTCGGAATGTTTTATTGCATTAATTATACAGGCATAATTTGTGCGAATTAGGGGGACAAATATGTTTTTCATATCCTAGTCTTACTTGTGAGGGAGGGGGAACTGACAAGTTGCTGTTATGTGAGACGAAAGGAGTCTTGTGCAGACTGAATTTTGTTGATCGAGCAGGGAGTAAAGAAATTCCTGATCCTTACCAATCTAATTATGAGGGGTGACAAGTAAGATTCTTTTTGACTGATAGATGTGGAGCTGTGGGGGAGGGGGAGAGGTGGTGGTGCAGGGTGGATCCAGATCGTACTGGCAGAGTATAGGTCTGTTTTACCAGTTATTGGTGGGCTAATTAATTGAGATATGTCTGTATCTAATTCCTCTTTGTATAGTGGTGAGCATATAGCTGCACTTTTAGGCATTTTATTAGATAATGGCAAAGAGTCTGGATTCCCAGTCTATGTAGGGAGAATTATGGATTGGCCTGTGGAGCCAGGATTAGCCTTTGCTTATACATTTTGTAGAAAAATACATTTTACGAATTCTAACTCCCAAGCCCAAAATTTTACTGTACTAAAGTAGCTACACTGATTTGTTTCTTCTGCCTTGTGTGATCCATGAGCTGTTATGTGCTCTGTGAGTACCTTTTAACAAATTAATTGCAATTGCACTTCCTTTTTGGGAAGAATCATATGGAAGGAATAATATAAATTGGTTAGAGTGTATATTAATAGCAGCCTTAGTCAGCTCCAGCTAGACTCATTGTTCACTGTGCGCAGCAGAAGGACTGCAGAAGTATAAAAATGATATTAATACACACAAGTGGAGGCTTAAACAAATGAATTGAGCTGGCAACCTGGTAGTGCAACAGTTTAAAAGAGCTACATGCTGTGAATTTGAGCTCTGCAATAGTTAACTTGCCCATTAACTCTTGTGGTTCTTGACAGTGCACGGGCATATATGGTGCCATGAGTCAATTGGGATGTAACACAGGTTTTGGGGAGGGAGTTATGTCATTTGTGCTTGCAGTAGGTGAATAGTTGCAAAGGACTGAAGAGCAACGTCTAGGAAGGATGATTTGAGTAAAACCTATCACAATAGAATCATATCAATAAACAGAAAGGACAGAATTTTTCACTTGGGTGTGTGGGCACGGGCCAGATGCGTTCGAGCGTAAAATAGTGTACAATATTTCGGCCGGCAGGTGCGCGCTAAACTCGGAAGCGCGCCTGCTGATAATTAAGAGGACTATTAAGCCCATTAACGGCGCAATTAACTGGGACTTTTCACTGTCCATCCAACATTATGGCTGGCAGGCGGGCAAATTGGCCAGGCGGCCTTTGCACTTTTTCAGGAAACCTCAACCAAGGGCGGGATGAGGTTTCCGATATTAATTAAAAAAAAAATGTTTGCACAGAATTTTCATAATCCCATATGTACCAGAGACTGAATCGGATGCATGGGCATTTTTTTTCCTGGTTTTTAAAACCTTTATTTTTTGCATTTAAACTCTTCAGTTCCCCGAGGCAGCTCTCTGCCTTCAGTGGGCTTCGATTCTGTGCTCCCCCGGCGCCATGCTGACTGCAGTGCTCGCCCTCCCCCACCCCCAACCCCGGCAGCGCTGAGCACTTCAGCACCTGTTTCATGTTGGCTGGCTGTTAATTGGCCAGCCAGTGTGAAATCGCGGTTGGCGGACTGTTCCCTACAGCTCCTGGGCATGCTGATTGCACCCACCCGCCGAGCTGAAAATTCAGGCCTAAAAGAATTAGTTCCTTTAGTTCAATGGCAATGAAAAAAGATGACCTCGTGGTATAATATCAACCTGAATCTCTTTGTCAAAGAACAAATAACTGGCACCTTTTTGAATTAGAATGAGGACACCTCAGTTTTCTTCTATTCTCCCTACTCAAGTTTACAAAGAACAGCAGTGGCATTTCCTTCTAATTTTCTTGTACCACCCCAACCGCTCAGGGCTGTAAACTGAGTTGAGAGGATAAATGGCAGAATAATACTTCTGAGAAAGTAAACAGGCAGCCGGACATGATGTTAATAAAAAAACAATCACCATTCAATTTTACACTAAAACTGAAAAAAGTCTTTGGCTCACTTAATAATGATACAGATTTATCAGAGGCAAATGACACAAGAATACATCTTTCCCGAGAGTGAATTCTAATAGGAAAGCTTCTTTTGTCTTTGCCATATATAGATAGAATTTCTAACTGCAAATGTTGCCAAGATTTGAGCTGCACAAAGCACTGAAGGATTCATATCATTTCTCTGCTAATTTTCTAGAGATCCAGTATCTGTCGAACAGCAGTACATGCCGGTGTGATTAAGAACCACATTGGAGGACTTGTGGATGTGAAGCCAGTGGAGAAGAAGAACCGATACACAGGAGTCTCCAAAAATGGAATTCAGTCAGAGAGGTAACCTTCAGAAAAGGAGAAGGAAAATTGTTATTATCCATTGTACTTTGTTACAGACAGGAAACAGAGAGTAAGAATAAACCGAGTGGCAGGTGATGACTGGTGGGGTACCGCAGAGATCAGTACTTGGGCCCCAGCTATTCACAATATATATCACTGATTTGGATGAGGGAGCCAAATGCAATATTTCCAAGTTTGCTAATGACATGAAACTTGGTGGGAATGTGAGTGGTGAGGAGGGTGTTAGGAGGCTTCAAGGCGATTTAGATGGGTTGAGTGAGTGGGCAAATACATGGCGAATGCAGTATTACTTGGATAATTGTGAAGTTATCCACTTTGGTAGGAAAAATAGAATGGCAGAGTATTATTTAAATAGTGATAGATTGGGAAATGTCACCTCAGTGTCCTTGTACACCAATCACTGAAAGCAAGCATGCAGGTGCGGCAAGCAGTTAAGAAGGCAAATGGTACGTTAGCCTTCATTGAGAGAGGACTTGAGTACATGAGCAAGGATGAGTTCTGGTATGATAGCCAAGTGGTTATGGTACTGGGCTTGTAACCCCAAGATCAAGAGTTCAAATCTCACCATAGCAAATTATGAAACAATGTAATTTCATCTGAATAGGAACAGATGGAAAATGTGTTTGTACTCGAAAGAGTTACATGAGAAAGGATGTCTTACTGCTGCTATACAGGGCCTTGGTGAGACCACACTTGTGGTATTGTGTGCAGTTTTGGTCTCCTTGCCTAAGGAAGGATATACATGTCATAGAGGGAGTGCAGTGAAGGTTCACCAGGCTGATTCCTGGAATGGCAACGTTGTCGTATGAGGAGAAATTGGGCCAACTAGGCCTCTATTCACTGGGGTTTAGAAGAATGAGAGGGCATCTCATTGAAACGTATAAAGTTCTGACAGGGATGGACAGACTAGATACAGGGATGATATTTACTCTAGCTGGCGGGGGTGGGGGGGGGCTGGGGGGGGGTGGTGTCTAAAAAAGAGGTCACAGTCTCAGGATACAGGGTAGGCCATTTAGGATTGAAATGAGGAGAAACTTCTTCATTCAGAGGGTGGTGAACCTGTGGAATTCTCTACCACAGAAGGCATTGGAAGCAAAGTCACTGAATACATTTAAGAAGGAAATAGATAGATTTCTGGACTCTAAAGGCGTCAAGGGGCACGGGAAGGGAGAGGGAGTATGGCGTGGAGATACAGGATCAGCCATGACCACATTGAAAGATGGAGCAGGCTCAAAGGGCCAAATGACCAACTCCTGCTCCTATTTTCTATGTTTCTATGTTACAAGTACAGCTGTTTCAGATGGTAATGGGTAGCTGTTTAAATGTCTCAGCTGGAGCTGGCTGAAGTGAGAATAAATACTTATTTTCATAGAATCGTAGAATGATTACAACACAGAAAGAGACCATTTGGCCAGTTGTGTCTGTGCCAGCTTTCTGCAAGAGGAACTTGCCTAGCCCCATTTCCCCACCTTTTTCCTGTGGCCCTGCAATTTTTTTCTTGAGTTAATCATCCATTTCCCTTTTGAAAGCCACATTTGAATCTGCCTGCAGCACACACTCAGTTTATTCCAGATCCTAACCATTCATTGTGTAAAAAAAAAAATTCCTCATGTTGTTTTTAGTTCTTTTGCCAATCACCTTAAATCAGTGTCTTCTGGTTCTCAACCCTTCCATCAATGGGAACAGTTTCTCTGTATCTATTCTGTCCAGAACCCTCATGATTTTGAACATCTCAATCAAATATCCTCTCAATCATCTCTACCTCCTCTAAGGAGAACAGCTCCACCTTTGCCAATCTATCCACATAACTGAAATCCCTCAGCCCTGGAGCCATTCTCGTAAATCTTTTCTGCAGCGTCTCCAATGCCTTCACATCCTTCCTAAATTGCAGTGCTTAGAATTGAACACAATTTTCCAGTTGAGGCTGAACCAGTGTTTTCTAAAGGATCACCATAATGTCCTTGCTTTTATACTCCATGCCTCTATTTATAAAACCCAGAATCCCATATGCCTTATTAACCGTTTTCTCAACCTACCTAGCTACCTCCAACGATTTGTGCACATATATCCCTGGTTCCTCTGCTCCTACACCCCTTTTAAAATTGTACCCTTTATTTCATGTTACCTTTCCTCGTTCTTCCTACCAAAATGTTCCAATTCACATTTATTTGCATTACATTTCATTGTCCATGTGTCTGTCCATTGCATCAGCCTATGTTCTCTTGAAACCTATCACTATCCTCCTCACAGTTCACAGGGCGTCCAAGTTTTTTGTCAGCTGCAAATATTGAAATTGCGTCCTGCACCGCCAGTCCAGATCATTAATACCGATCAAGAAAAGCAGTGGTCCAAATGCTGACCCCAGGGGAACACCCTACCTCCAGTTCAAACAACAACCTCTATTCACTGTTTCTTGTTGCTAGCCAACTTTGTACCTATGCTTCCCCTGTCCCTTTTATTCCATGGGCTTTAATTTTGCTGACAAATTTGTTATGCGGCACTTTATCAAATGCCTTTGGAAGTCCATGTATACCCCATCAACCATATTATCATCAGCCTCAGGGGTGCAGCATCATAGTGGTTATATTACTGGGCTAGTAATCCAGAGACCTGGATAAATGATTTAGAGATATGAGTTCAAATCCCACCACGGCAATTATGACAATTCAGATTCGGTTAATTAAATAAATGTAGAATAAAAAGCTAGTCTCAGTAATGGTGACCGTGAAATTATTGGATTGTCATAAAAACCCAACTGGTTCACTTAAGTCCTTCAGGGAAGGAAATCTGCAATCTTTACTTAATCTGGCCTGCTTGTGACTCCAGATCCAAGCAATGTGCCTGACTCTGAAATGGCTTAGCACAACACTCAGTTGGATTTAAGAAGGCAGCTCACTGCTCCTTCTGAAGGGGCAATTAGGGATGGGTAATAAATGCTGGCCTTGTCAGTGACACCCACATCCCATTGATGAATGTTTTAAAAAACCCTGTCTGTTACCTCATCAAAAAAAAAGTTTTTTATGTTGAAAACATGATTTGCTTTTAACAAACCCATGCTGCTTTTGTTAAAGAAACAAAATGAAATGGATTAGTAGATAGTGTGAAGTTAATGGGGCAAATAAACCTTTGTTTTTAAAAATTTAGCGTTGGCCTTGAATTTTTTTGGACTTTGTCCACGTATCTCCATAGTTTCTCTGGAATGATGTCAGAAACTCCCTGTAAGTGTTTAAATGGGACTTCACTCCATCTTCACTGCGAAGTTACTGAGGTCATATCCACAGAGACATTACACAAGATGCTATAATTTGACATTGATCATCTCTCATTTGTTCTCTTCCAGTATAAAAAATCCTCCTGATGGGAAAGCTTTCAGAATATTTGCTGTGGCATGAGTGAGAGAAACTAATTGTGAGAGAACTCTTCTGGGTTTGCCAGACTGATTTCCAAGGGCAGGAAGCATGAGCATAAGAAACATTAACGAAAACTGTGCACACTTGACAATAGTGATCATCTTCATCACAAGAAGAATTAAACAACATTCTCAGACTACATATCTTGCATCTCATCTGCCAAAAAAATAATGGACTCTGGTTTGAACATTCCTATCATTTTTGTACATAATAAATGTAATATTTTGTTTAAAGGCAGAAATATAGTTATTTACAGCAGTGCTGGTAAGTCTATAAGTTAAATTGCTCAATATTAATACAGTTAAGTATGTACTCTTAGTTTGATATATATTTCAGTGCAATCAATTGGAATTAGGGTTTGTGCGTCTCTTTTACATTTGTTTCCTCCACTGCAAATTGGCTAAACATCATCTGTGTACATTTTGTGAAACAGATTCTAGAGAACAGTTAAAGGGAAAGCCTTCAGGAATTCATGGCAGCTTTTCCTTTAGCTGGAAGTGCACAGGGTATAAAGGCTGTTAAACATGTTGGACATCCAGGCTAATCTACCAAAGTGTTAGCAATGCTAATTCCAATTTCACAACAAAACAATGGTGACTTTTCTTTGAAGATACTTGGAGCCTGAGTTTCAGCTCAGAAGTTATTCGCATGGCACTTGGCTTGAATGATTTCAATAACCAATTGTGTTAAAGGTTATTTTATCTTGTAACCATTAGATTCTAATGTATGTAAACTCCATTCTCATTCTTTGAACTCAGAAGTTGTATCCTTGTAATCTGTACTTACATCAGAATGTGTCCCAACCCAACAGATGTCCACAGGCTCATTCTTGGGCTTGCCAACCATAAGGTCATATTACACTAGTAACATCACAGCCATGGTACATGGCTTGAGAGGGGAGGAAAGAGTTGTATATTTTATACAAATTATGGTGGGCAAGGAATGAGTTACACAGATGTACAGGTGGTGCCTCAGTACCTTAGGGTTTATAAGTGTCTTGTGGCTGTGCCACTCATGTAAATACTGGCTCAGGCAAATCGATGACCACACACAGGTCTGTATTTTACCCCTGTTCATCTAGTATTCCACAAATAAACTTGATTAAAAGGTAAACTAAACCTAAGTGAATCCATATAAAAGTAAAATACTGCGGATGCTGGAAATCTGAAATGTAAAAAGCTGGAAAAACTCAGCAGGCCTAGCTGCATCTGTGGAGAGAACAAAGAGTTAACATTTTAGGTCTGTGACCTTTCATCAGAGCTATCTAAGCAAAACTATTCCTTTCACAACAATACTCTTGTGATTCCTATTTCATTTAATTACTCTCAGTGCTTGTCAGAAATGTCTTAATTATCCAACTTTGAGTGCAGTTTGCTCAGTTATTTAGACCACATGACACTGAGATACCATTTTTCTGCTAAGAGTTATATGTAATTGATGCCATTATGTACTTAACAGATCACATGAAACTATTGTTATAGTTGGAAGGTTGGGAGTGAGGAAGAAATAGCAGGAACCATATCTTAAAACCAAATTCTCAGTCACATCAATAATTCATGGGAAAATACACGATGATAATGAAGTGATAAACATAAGCAATATTAAATGAATAATGCATTAATGCATTGGATTCACCACTGTAGCTTAGCTTTCTTTTAATTCTTCAATATAAGAAGTTAAGTTCTCTTTTTCTCTATTGCGTACCTGCAAAGCATCAGAGATCTGAAAGATGTTTCCAGAATTAATTTTTGCATGTGCATATTCTGGTGATACTATTCAATATAATTTATTGTGCTGCGTCGGGCCAACAGGGGTGAGGATAGCTGCTCAACCACTTTGATTGTGTTATGGCATTACATTGTATATTTTTTCATAAATATATATCGAACTATATAGACTTACAATCCGCATCAGCTAATTTTAATACATTATAAAATAGAGTTAATTATTTCACAATAAAATGTCATTTTTCTGTCAACTGACCCTATTGTATCTTGGTTGAGAGGTTTCAAACCTCTCCCAAGGTGGAACTGAATGGAAATGCTTGGTGGCTGTAATGGCAGTGGAAGTTTCAAACTGAACAGAAAGCTCTAGAGACAAAACAAAATTGAAATTGTGTGTATTACGAAACTAAATTGTGCTTGGAAAGGAGTTTAAGACATCTGGTTATGTAAAGTCCTTTGCCATGTTTATGTCAGCAAATCCTTCCTATTGTGCACAGCCTTCTAAACATACTGTCAGTGGTATTATTGTCTAGTACTCTTTGTCCATTACTATCTGACAGAGGTTAACTTTTTTCCTGTAACCTCCCTTGTCAATAACAAAACGTCTCTTCTCGATCTCTGGGACACACACCAACTCCGGCCAAGAGATGATCCTATTTGCCAGTGCAGCTCTGAAACAGCCACTGTGAGGTGCGCAGGAGTGCATACGGGATTATTTTTTTCTCATTTTTCATCCACCTGTGGGGAATCTGCACACGGCCATGATTGTGGGACCTATGATCCATCACTTTGTGGCACTGTACTTCAGTGCTCAGCTGGGCTGTTATGCTCCATCACCAGAGCCTCTGCAAACATTCAATGTAAATGTTTCAACAGTGCACCATTTTTAAATATTATGGTGTGATTCGGTGTGACATCCAGATTTACACAAGCAGAAAGGGTCCATAAGCTAAAATATTTTACATATGTTTATTTGTTTTGTAACTGCTTTCTTAATAAGTGTGGCATTGCATTAGTTTGAAATTGGTTTCCTGTATGACTGCATGCTATATTATTTCCCAGAATATTCTGCAAAACTTCGGAAAAAAATTCTGGAATATAAAAGAAAATTTGACCAAAGGTGCATTTCATTTTCTACATTTCCCCATATCTCCTAAAGCTAATATAAAATATAGTGATTTACCCCCAAACAAAAATAATGTTTAAAAAGTGGATAGCATTTAGAGTTTAATAATAATTCCTGTGTTGCTGATTCCTAACATTCTTTGAAATTCTCACAAAAATAAAATCCAGCCGCAGGTTAAATCGGTGCCCTTTGAGCCGGTTTTAATGGGTGGTTTTTATGCCAGCGAGATTTTACCGTCCTGGTAAAATCAATGGACTTTTGGATGGTTCGCCTCATTTTGTGGCCCTGCCCCCCACCATGATGGGGCCATAAAATTCCGGCCAACGGCCTTAAACATGAGGTAAATAGTACCCTGAAAAATTGGATATCTGCACTCCTGTTCGCTTGTAGATGCTGAATGGCAGATTTAAGTTGAACTTGCCCAGAAATTATTAACAGAAAATATTTTTAAAAAGTGACCCAGGAGGGAATTTTACAGCTCTGTCACGGCAGGAGCGGGACTGTAAAATGTGGCGAGCCTTTCAGAAGTCCATTAACTTCAGTGGGACAGTAAAATCCCGCTGGTGTAAAATTCCAACCCCCAAACAGTTATTTTTTAAGTTTACCAGTACTTGTTTGTTAAAGCTGTTTGAGTAGAAAAAGTCAATTTGTTATTTAAAAAAAAAACAAATTACCCTTTTGGTATTGAAAATAAATTTATCAGTGGTCTAAATTCACCATGCACTTAAAAATGAGGCCATGTATCATTTGTACATGATGGGCAAAATCTCAGAATCTTGTGGAGGCCATAGGGGGGTATCTTGGCTGCCAGCTGGAGGGCCAGCAAGAGCTCTGCAGCGCCTCTTTTTGGGAGGGTCCCCCCATCCGGTTCCACTCAGGCACTCGACAGGCCAGCGACAGTCCTTTCCCCGGGATTAAGGACCCCGGAGTATAAAACCCTTCCCGCCGAGAGCAGCCGGCCAGTCAGAGGCCAGCAGCTCTATTGAATGATGCCACAACAGAGGAAGCGGTGGCTGTTGCTGGTACGATACCTGTCTGAGGCCTTGAATCATCGCTGGACCCCTGACCAGAGGTGAGTAACAGTGGGAGAGGGGTTGTGGGTGGGGGTAACATGGGAGGGGTTTTCGACAGCAAGGACAGGAGTGTGGTTTTCACCGGGCCTCCCCCCGACCACTTCCCAATGCCGGGTCCCCCAAACACGCATGGAGTGGCTTTGAACAAGGGACCCTCCCTGGGAGCCGTAAGCAACCCTGCATAGGTTTGCGTGTTATGCTCTCCACATGGTGAATCCCTTGCCTGCTGCTGGGTTAACATCAGTGGTGGTGGGATGAGGCCCTTAAGTGGGCACTAATTGGCTCCTTTGGAGTGTCAATTGGTGGTGGGGCAGGAGGCCTTTATAGTCAGGCTTTCTGCCACAAACTTAATTGGGTTCAAGGTGTGAAAGTGGGGATGTCCACAGCTGCCACCCTCTGACCTGATTAAATGCCTCTTGGCCACCAAACTTACCATGAGGGAGGCCACAAGATTCTGCCTGGTCACTCTCTAAGAACATGAAAAAAAAAGTCCAGGTTGAGGAAAGGCCCATTGAAGCTCATTCCTCTTTATATCAAATGGGACATTAAATGAGGACACAACTAAAATACTGCAGTTGCTGTAAATCTGCGATAAAAACAGAATGCTGGGAAAAAAATCTCAGCAGGCGTGGCAGCATCTGTGGAGAGAGAAGCAGAGTTAACATTTCAGATTGATGACCCTTCGTTAGAACTGAAAGATATTAGAAATTAGTGAGCAAATACAGAACCAGGGAAAATTGGGGGTGGCGGGTCAAGGGATAGGGTGGAGGCAAGAGTGATTAAATTACAAAAGGATTGATGGTGGAAGGTGAAGTGGCACAGTAATGAGACAAATATTGCAACAATAGATGGTCCCAAAGGAAGTGTAAATGGTTACAGCAGAATAGCAGTGGGAGAGGAAAGCATGATAAGTCTTGCAAAGAGGGAAGGCTTCCTTATTCTGGAAATGTAGGGGTATGGTTACACCCCAAGGTTGCAAACCACCTCACTGGCTTTGTATCAATAGGGATTCCCCACTCCCAAGCACCTGCCAACACTTGCTCCTCACCCAGTGACTCCGGTGCAACCACCCTCCATTATTAGCACCAGCTGTTCAAGAAAATGGGAATGATGGTTAAGGTATAACTTGCTGACTGACCAGCCCAAATTTACTTCAGGAAAGTGCACAATTCCAGAAAAGAATGTGGGCCAAGACAATACATTTCTAACATTGTTTAAATATTGTTTTTTCCACTTAGGGATAATTCTCCCTATTATTGGCACTGTGCAGCAGTCACTAATATCAGCAATAACTGTTCTAAGAGCAACTATCTTAACTGCCAGACACGAGCTAATTCATCTCTAAACTTATCACCTCCATAATTGAATTTGACTGTTATCACCAAATTTTCTTTATTATTTGCTCCTCTGTTAAGCATTCTGATACTTCTGACATTGCTGCTGGATCTGTCCTAAGTGCAACTTAAAAGTGACCGTACCTTTTAGCTGTCTCATGTCAAGGCTTGATCCAATACCATTGACATTGTTCCATTAAAGGGACCACTTTAATTATAAATCTCCAGCCTTCAAGCAGAGGACAATTTAGAAATATCAGATTACTGTAATTTTTAGGTAAAAGCAAAGAACTGCGGATGCTGGAAATCCAAGACAGAAACAGAAACAGAAATACCTGGAAAAACTCAGCAGGTCTGGCAGCATCGGCGGAGAAGAGCACAGTTGACGTTTCAAATCCTCATGACCCTTCAACAGAACTAAGTAAAAATAGAAAGGGGTGAAATATAAACTGGTTTCACCCCCCACCCCCAACCTTAAACCAGCTTATATTTCACCCCTTTCCTATTTTTACTTAGTTCAGTTAAAGGGTCATGAGGACTCAAAACTTCAACTGTGCTCTTCTCCGTCGATGCTGCCAGACCTGCTGAGTTTTTCCAAGTATTTCTGTTTCTGTTTTTGTACTGTAATTTTTACATTAAATACATTTTTTGACAGTTTAAAAAGGCTGCTATTTAATTGACAAGCCTTAACATGATTCATTTCAACTATTTTAAGTATTTCATACTATGGCCAAGACCCCGCCTAATTTAATTTATCAAAATATTAGGATTGAAAATACAATCCCTGTAATGGTATAAAGTATGGTTTATATAGACTAACATGAAAATAACAAGAAACAATATACCTTTGTGACTGCGTTGCTTTCCTACTCTGAAACACTTACAGGGTGCTCATTAGTGTTGGGATGTTTGCTACCTCAACCTGGTGTTCTGTTATTACTTGTGTGTGATTACTTTCTATGGAAAAATACATTATTATTATCTTGGGACAACAAATGGATAAATAATGGGAATTTCCTGCATGTTCCTTATTTAACAAGTGTATTTGTAATCATTTTTGAGTTTTACCAAATGTAGAAATTTTAAATAAATTACCATTTATATTGTCAATGATGGAAGTGAGTGTTTGCTTATTTTCAACCAGTAAGAAAGTTTTATGAGTTACTTCAGCTGTTTGAAGCTACTGGTTTTTCTAAGGCATTAGCTGGTTCAGCAATGTCCTTCAGGGAAGGAAACCTGCTGCCCTTACCTGGCTTGATCTATATATCAAATATGGGCGGGATTTTCAGCCCCTCCCGACGGCAACGGAAATTTGAATGGCTTGCTACATCCGTTGTGGGGAACCCTCTGTGGCGGGGCTGGAAAATCCTGGCCCATGTCCCGTGCTAATTTGGTCGACCCTTAGAGCAATTCTGGGACAATTCAACTCTTAAGTGCGGGAGCAGGCATGAAAATCATTTTACCCTTCGGCCGCAATGGTGTGTTTTCACATCGTATCGTCTGCTTTCCCCTCAGGAAACACGGTGTCTCGTTGGCGGGCGGCCTCTGAATTGCCCATCACACTGTTACCTCACTGTTTCCTCACCCTGGGTGTCATATCTAAACTGCAGCTGCGCACAGAGTTCTCAATGCTTGCAGTCCAGGACTGTTCCAGTTAAAAATGGCCCTGAAAGCCAAGAAGAGCTCAGTGACCCATCACTGGCACGCTCTTTGGAGGCCCACAAGATACCCTCCACAAGATTGCTGTCCACAGGAGGTCCAGCAATCGCACCACTCTGGCTTGGGAGACGGTGGCAATGCTGCATAGAAGAGGTTGGACATTCAGTGCAGAAAGAGGATGAATGATCTCATCTGTGCTGCCAGGGTAAGGAAACTAACTCATCATTCTAAATCACACACTCACAAGGCCATCACACATTCACTGGCATCTCATTCACTGCCAGCTCAAGGGACATTGTCATTCACCCTCTCACACACACACCCTCACACCTCCATCTGGCCTGATCTCCTCTGGAGACTGCCTCCTCAGCCCTCATCACCTTGAGGCCACTTGCACAGAACAACATGTGCACACACACACTCTGAGATATTCCCCTTCCCCTGTACAGCCCTCGCCCTGTAACTTCTTCCTTTGCCTGAGACCACTTCTCCCCCTTCCCCAAGCAAGCCATAGCCCTGCAGCCATTGAAAAGCCACCCCTGCCTTACAGCTGGTCTGGTAGGTAGAGACCTTCCAATGAGCCCTCCTAAAAGTGATGTGGTGCCGCCTGTGAAGCCTGGCGCTGATGACCACGAGTGCTGCCCGAAGCAAGGTAGGCAAACAAACCTCAAAGTCCCGAGCGAATTGCAGCTAGCCAGGTGCACATCACTTATGTTTAGTATTGAAACATGTCGGTGTGCAATCACACCAATGTGCCCAGATGATCCAACATGGGAGGAGATGATTCCGGCGAGCAGGGCTTATAATGAAATGCCGATGTATTAAAATGACGTTCTTGATGTCTGGCGGCAGGAAACGTGGCCCATTATTGATGGGTAGAGCGGACGATCACAATCTGGTTTCACAACGTCGTGAAGTTGATTTTTGGTCTTCCCGCCATATTGTCCACTCAAGCCCGACACCAATGGGGACAGAAAATTCCACCCTTAATTGTTCTCCTAAGCGCTCTTGCAAGTCACACAGATATATCAAATTTTATGAAGGCAGGTGATCACTACCTTCTCAGGCCAATGTGGATGAGCAATAAATACTGGCCGACACCCACGGATCGAGAATGAACTTTTTCTCAAAACGCAGGTTTTGCACACATCCTAATTTTCTTACTCAGGTTTCTAAAACTCTGATGCATTCAAAATTACATTGGCTCGATAATCAGTTCTGAAACCAAGCTGTGCTTGCACCCAGTACTTAGATCAGCACAGACCAACCCTGGATAAAACCGACTATGAAACCTGATCTGCTTAAATTCAACTGGTTCAATAAAAGCAAGTCCAAAACCAGGCGTTGTAAGGTTCAATTGTTATTTTTTTTAATTAATTTCAATGGTGAATTGAATGGTTGAGCTGGAACAGGGAAAATCTTTCTCAATGCGAAAGATTTAGATTAAAGGAATTTGTTTCGATTTGGATTGAATCAATCAGACCAATCTTATGGTCTTGGGTCCCATTCAGGACCTTAAAAAATCATTGCAGCCGTAAAATAATGAATGGCCAGTTCAATATTTTTTAGAACATTGATTTTTCCTCTGTAGATTTTATTTTCCAATAACGTTATCTATAATATGTAGCAAAACAATTAACAGTAGTGGGAGGAGGTTTATGTGGGTTGGAAGGAGGTTTGTACAGAGCAGCAACACTAACATAGTTGATCTGAATGGTATATTTTGGTGCTATAGCCTCAAGATAACATGACGTAACTCATTGACACATTAAAACCGGGACTGGAATTGTGAAAGACTGCTGCTATGTTTTCAGGATTCTGACATTTGATAAAGCTTGCAGTGACTAATGATAAGTCTTCGAGCAGCAGAAGCTCAATTTGGTTCACCCATTAAGCCTGGAATTTGTAATGGCCCCGTCACTTTATTTGCCAACTCTAGTAGTTTCAGATGTGCTTCAGGAGGTCCAGGAAATAGCTGTCATTCAATATACATGATGTCTAGTAGGCTGGTGGTTTGTAATATTGGTGTTTTTTCTATTCATTCATTGGATGTGGGCTTTTCTGGCTGGGCCAGCATTTATTGCCCATCCCTAGCTGCCCTTGAGAAGGTAGTGATGAGCTGCCTTCTTGAACCACTGCAGTCCATGTGGTATATGTACAGTAATGTTAGGAAGGGAGTTCCAGGATTTTGACCCAACAACAGTGAAGTAACAGCGATGTATTGCCAAGTCAGGATGGTGAGTCACTTGGAGGGGAACTTCCAGGTTGTGGTGTTCCCATGTGTCTGCTGTCCTTGTCCTTCAAGATGGTAGTGGTTGTGGGTTTGGAAGGTGCTGTTAGGAGTCTTGGTAAATTCCTGTAATGCATCTTGTAGATGGTACACACTGCTGCTCCTGTGCGTCAGTGGTGGAGGGAGTAAATGTTTGTGGGCGTGGTGCCAATCAAGTGGGCTGCTTTGTCCTGGACTGTGTCGAGCTTTTTGAGTGTTGTGGGAGCTGCACTCATCCAAGCAAGTGGGGAGTATTCCATCACACTCTTGACTTGTGTCTTGTAGGTGGCGGACAGGCTTTGGGGAGCCAGGAGGTGAGTTACTTATTGCACGATTCCTAGCCTCTGGCTTGCTCTTGTAGCCGCAGTATTTATATGGCTAGTCTAGTTCGGTTCTCTGGCCAATGGTAATGCCCGGGATGTTGATAGTGGGGGATTCAGTGATGGTAATGCCATTGAACATCAAGGGGCAATGGTTGGATTCTCTCTAGTTGGAGATGGTCATTGCCTGGCACTTGTGTAGCATGAATGTTATTTGCCACTTTTCAGCCCAATCCTGGATGTTGGCCAGGTCTTGCTGCATTTGGACATGGACTGCTTCAGTATCTGAGGAGCTGTGCACGGTGCTGAACATTGTTCAATCATCAGTGCTATTCCCCACTTCTGACCTTATGATGGAAGGATGGTCATTGATGAAGCAGTTGAAGATGGTTGGGCCGAGGACACTACCCTAAGAAACCCCTGCAGTGATTTCCTGAAACTGAGATGACTGACCTCCAACAACCATCTTCCTTTGTGTTAGGTATGACTCCAATCAATGGAGAGTTTTCCCCCTGATTCCCATTGACTCCAGTTTTGCTAGGGCTCCTTGATGCCACACTCGGTCAAATGCAGCCTTGATGTCAAGGGCAATCACTCTCACCTCACCTCTGGAGTTCAGCTCTTTTGTCCATGTTTGAATGAAGGCTGTAATGAGGTCAGGAGCTGAGTGGCCCTGGCAGAACCCAAACTGGGCATCAATGTGCAAGTTATTGCTAAGCAAGTGCAGCTTGTTAGCACTGTTGATGACCCCCCCTTCCATTACTTTACTGGTGATGACCCCCTTCCATTACTTTACTGGTGATTGAGAGTAGACTGATGGGGCGGTAATTGGCTGGGTTGGATTTTTTCTGCTTTTTGTGTACAGGACATACCTGGGCAGTTTTCCACATAGCTGGGTAGATGCCAGTGTTGTAGCTGTACTGGAACAGCTTGGCTAGGGGCGCAGCAAGTCCTGGAGCACAAATCTTCAGTACAATTGCCGGAATGTTGTCCAGGCCCACAGCCTTTGTAGTATGGAGTGAATTGAATCGGCTGCCAGTGGAGGCTAAGATGAATCATCCACTCGGCACTTCAGCCTGAAGATTGTACTAAATGTTTCAGCCTTATCTTTTGCACTGATTGTGCTGGGCTCCTCCATCATTGAGGATGGGGATATTTGTGGAGTCTCGTCCTCCAGTGAGTTGTTTAATTTTCCATCACCATTCACAACTGGATGTGACAGGACCGCAGAGTTTAGATCTGATCTGTTGGTTGTGGGATCACTTGCTGCTTACATTCCTATGCTATAGCTTCACCAGGTTGACACCTTATTTTTAGGTGTGCCTGGTGCTGATCGTGGTGTGCCCTCCTCATTAAGTTTTTAATTCCAGATTTTTATTGAATTCAAATCCCACCATCTGCCATGGTAGGATTCAAACCCGGGTCCCCAGAGCATTACCCTGGGTCTCTGGGTTACTAGTCGAGCGACAATACCACTACACTATTGCCTCCCCTTATGTACCATTGTGGTGTGGCATAAGTTGCCAAACTCAGGCTCAGAGTTGCAACTTTCTATGTGATGATTTCCTGACCTCTGCTTGGCATCAGGGTTAAGTACTAACTATGGACAAAGTATTTCCACACAGGGAAGAGAGAGGGCAAGGAAGGAGAAAATTTCCAAGTGAGTCAAACCTCACTGCTCCCCTGAGCCTTCTAATAGCTGATTTGAGTCTCAGTGCAACAGGGTCCCAGAGGGTTGGAAGCAGAACATGCTTCCATGAATCCCATATTGCGATTGGCAGGTAAGGTGCCTGGCAGCCTGCCCGACATTAGGCCTCTTGAGGGCCTTAATTGGCCAACTAATGGCCAATTAAGGGCTTATTTCTGCCTCCATTCTATAAAACGTGCGGCTGGGGAAGGCAGAATCAAGGTGGGCAGCCAGACAGCTTTCAGACTCCTGTCAGGCAGGAAGAGTGGGTACCTCCATTGGGTGTGTCTCTGTGCCCATTCGGGGCAATATCCCCAGATCATACACTTCCCTTTAAACCTCTCCTGCACCCAGCCTCTAAAACACAATCCCCCACCCATCTCCCTTCCTACTCGGTGAGTTCTGCTAGGCAGGCCTGACCAAAATCCCCAGATTTAACTGAACTCCAGGATCCACAACACTTCTTCTCTGGGGGCTGCTTGTAGTCCCAACAGTGGCCACTACTCAAGCCTGATGCTGCTGGGACTACAAAGATGCCAGCCAATCAGATTGGCCTGCAGCTCTCTAGGACTGGACTTACTCCTAGATGGGAGTGGAAGTCCAAGTCTAAATCAATTAAGATAAAAGCAAAATACTGCATGTTGTACGGTGGCTGAGTTGTGCTATTAATGATAGAGTTGATCTGTAGACACTTCTTGGGTGGGAGGTGTTAAATATTAAGTTTATTTACAACATACTCAGCAGCAACTAGACATGTGCATTCAACTTCAACTCTGACTCTACACTGACAGCTGAGATAGCCTGAACTACTCTCCTATTGGTTACTACAGGTCATGTGATCTTGCTTAACAGGTACGATTCTTAAAGGTACTTTACACACTAAATAAAGCCATAATTACTACACTGCGAATGCTGGAAATATGAAATGAAAACAGAAAATGCTGGAAAAACTCAGCAGGTCTGACAACATATCTGTGGAGAGAGAAACAGAGTTAACGTTTCGAGTCCGCACTACTCTTTTTCAGAGCGGACTCGAAATGTTAAAAACAAAAAACTGCGGATGCTGGAAATCCAAAACAAAAACAGAATTACCTGGAAAAACTCAGCAGGTCTGGCAGCATCGGCGGAGAAGAAAAGAGTTGACGTTTCGAGTCCTCATGAACCTTCGTCAGAACTAAGTAGAAATAGGAAAGGAGGGAATGTTAACTCTGTTTCTCTCTCCACAGGTGCTGTCAGTCCCATTGAGTTTTTCCAGCATTTTCTGTTTTTTACTAAATCAATTAAGGCTGTCCCCAGCGTATTATTGCCGTGGGACTGTTGGGTTTCTGGTCGGCACAATGTCAACAGAATATTCGGCTAAGGGAGCAGCATCCACCCATAAAATCTACCTTATTATTTTTGTCAACAACTTCAACCTTTAAAAGCTGCAAAACATACTTTCAAAATGGATAACATATATTGCACACATAGAAGGTCCTGTAATTACACCACAAATGACTTGGATGAGGGAAGTGAATGTACTATCGCCAAGTTTGCGGATGATTCAAAAATAGATGGGAAGGCAAGTGGTGAGGATAACACAAAGAGCCTACAGAGGGATATAGACAAGTTAAGTGAGTGGGCAAAAACTTGGCAGATGGAATATAATGTGGGAAAATGTGAGGTTTTGCACTTTGGCAGGAAGAATAGAGGAGCTGAATATTACTTAAATAGAAAAAGACTGCAGAAAGCTGCAGCACAGACGGATTTGGGAGTCCTCATGTATGAACCCCAAAAAGATAGCATACAAGTTCAACAGGTGATAGTGAATGCAAATGGAATGTTGGCCTTTATTTCAAAGGGAGTGAGTATAAAAATAGGGAAGTCTTGCTAAAACTATAAAAGGCACTCGTTAGATCATACCTATGATACTGTGAACAGTTTTGGTCCCCTTATCTAAGGAAAGGTGTACTGACATTGGAGACAGTGCAGGGAAGGTTCACTAGGTTGATCCCGGGTATGGAGGGATTTTCTTATGACGAGAGGTTGAGTAGGTTGGGCCTGTACTCATTGGAGTTTAGAAGAATGAGAGGGGACCTTCGTGAAACATATAAGATTCTTAGGGGGCTTGACAGGATAGATGCTGAGAGGTTCTTTTCCTTTGTGGGAGAATCTAGGACCAGAGGACATAATCTCAGAGTAAGGGGTCACCCATTTAAGACAGAGATGAGGAGGAACTTCTATCTCACAGAGGTGGTGAATCTGTGGAATTCTTTAACACAGAGGGCTGTAGAGGCTGGGTCATGAAGTATATTCAAAGCTGAGATAGACAGATTTTTAATCAGTAAGGGAATCAAAGGTTATGGAGAGAAGGCAGGAAGTGGAGTTGAGGATTATTAAATCAGTCATGATGTCATTGAATGGCAGAGCAGGCTCAACGGGCTGAATGGCCTACTTCTGCTCCTATGTCTTATGGTCTTTTGTGCATTTGTCCAAATTTTTTCTCTCCAATGTTTGTACAGACGTCAAAAACACTTACTTGAAATAATGGAGTTGGGAATCTCTGCGTGTATTAAATATTTTTGCATCAATATCGCACATGTACCTCTGGATCTAGCATTCAGGGAGAAGCAGAGGAGATTTGCTCCCTCGCACCCTAAACTTACCTGTTCCTTTCTTCTGATGAGGATTTACTATGAATTTAAAAGCAAACAATCTGTTCCAACAGCTTTCCAGCGCAGTCAGCAGATTGGGTCACTGTAAAAAAATCAACATCCTTTAAGGTTAATTTAAACATTTTTTTGGATTTACACAACTCATCGTCACACCTCCCAATGCTTCATATACAATGGATTGCTTTGAAATCAATGACTGTTACATCGACAATCACGCCAGCAATCTTGCACGCAAACGTAATCAGCATATTGCTTTTGGTGATGTTAATTGAAGGAGAAAAGTTTGTACAATGTATCAGGAACATGCTTTGTTTCAATTACTTTTGCCTGATGCTTAACACTTAATTGAACTACCAGGGTAGGCAGTTGGGGCCTCACTTTATTGGTCTCATCTGAGTTATGGCACATCCTATAAACTGGCACTCCCTCTGCACAGTATTGAGATGTCAGCCTACATTATCTGTTGAAGTGGGAGTGAAACCCATGACTGGTTGAGACAAAGGCAAGAGCATTATAGGCTGATAACTAGGATATTTGAAAAAAGGATAAATTAAAAGCAAAATACTGCGGATGTTGGAAATCTGGAATTAAAGCCAGAAAGCGCCGGAACTACCAGGCTGGTCTGGCAGCGTCTGTGGAGAGAGAAGCAGAGTTAGCGTTTCGGGTCGAATATGAGCCTTCCTCAGAGCTACTTAAAAAAGAACTCTGAATTCTGACTAAAATAAATCCATATTCTTGCCTTGGATGGTGACGTGTGGAAGCATAATAGTGCTTTGCAGTGTTAGAGTAAAAATATGATAAGGTCAGTTATTCTGACTTGAATCTAAGAAACCTCCTGGCTAAACAAGGAAAAGCACTGTGTCAGCAATCACTGGTGGTGGCTGACGTTTGTTTACCAACCTTCTTGGCTGGAGAAGGCCTATGAAGGCCTGGGTTGTAATGGTGAAGAATAAAAGGTAGAAATTGTTGGGATTAAAAAAATAAACTAGAGCGACACTAGACGATACTGAGCCCCACATGATGCTGCTGTGGCCTGTTGGACTGTGGGCAGCATTTAAACATACATGCTGTGTGCACAGGTTCTGTCTGTGTGCTCACTCTTTACCCACTGAACAGTGACTCATGTTTTCAAAGTAAAGAATAAACAGAATTTTTCACCAACTGAGTGGGCTGCTGTTTTATAGCAAATAAATGCTCTCACCAACCTATTAAGTTTCACCCATAAAGATGAGATGTTACAACATTCTCCGTTACCGATCAAATAGACAAGACTTAAACCCTTGCAAGTTTCACCAATAAGCACAGTGTGTGATCAGACATTCTGTGTGAGGTTGGCTTTACAGGCATCCTTGGCCTAGACATTGCCCTCTGCCACCAGATTTAAGATTGAATTAGAGATCCCACAGTGAGTTTGTATGGCCTGTGGCTGATAAAGCTATTTGGCCATAATTACAGAGCAACCAGCCACATTTACCACCCGGGCAATAATACACAATACAGTGTGGTTATCTTTGCATCACTGATCTTAATTGCTCCACCACTGGTGGCTGTGCCTTCAGCTGACGAGGCCCGAAGCCCTGGATTCCTCTCCTTAAATCCCTCCACCTCGCTTACTCTTTTCTCTTTAAGGTGGTCCTTAGAAACTAACTCTTTGGCTAAGGCCTGGATTTTGCGTTCTGAGGTCGGGCATGTGCCCACCCGAACACAGGTAAAATTGTACAAAAAGGCGCCGGGCGTGCGTCCTGACGTTACTGTGCATGTGTGCAACACTGAGGTCGGCGGGCATGTGCGGAAGTCGGAGCAGCGCCCACCGAAGATTATTGACCGTGATTTTCTGTGTGATTTTTAGCTCGTCACATGGGCAGAATAAAAAGCAGCAGCACTTTCTCTGTCATTGTCGGTCCTTTTGTGTGTGATTACAGAGTTGTCACAGAGTTTCTTGCTTTCTCGTTTGATTGTCAAGCCTGCCTTTCAGCATCTCGGATCTTCATTTGCCCTGGAAGGTTCCCCTGAGTATTGCAGCATGGCGCTCCTTCATTTTAGAGGCACTGCCCCTCTGCATCCCATCTAATGGGGATAGTGTATTCCGCCAGTAGAACCTCCTCTAAAGAGGAAGAGAGGGACAGGACAGAAAGGAGACCAAGTGAGCACAGGTAGCATCCCCCAGGGACAGACCTTTAAGAGGAGAGGCAGGGGCTCAGTTGGTGTAGGCCCAGCATGGAGGCCAGGGCAGGAGGGCCTGCTAAAGAAGCCACTACCCAGTCACTAGGGTGTTCAGGCAGCGCTCTAACTACCTCCAGATGTCCAAGGTCCAGTGCCACAGGTGGCTCCACCTCTCCAGGGACAGGGTGACAGCAATATGTCACATGATAGGTCTGGAAATCGCCTCCAACTGCGTGGATGGACACCCCATGCCATTGGCTTTGAAGGTCACAGTGGCTCTCAACTTCTATGCCTCTGGTTTTTTTCAGATGATATCTTTAGACATGTTCGCACATTCATCCATTTCCAGACCGATGAGGTGAGCCAGCCAGAGAGAGCGTGAGGCTTTGCTGCGATGGCTGGGTTCCCTCGTGTTCAGGGTGTAATACGTTACACTCATGTGGCCATCAAGGCACCAGCAGTTGAGTCTGGAGCTTTCGTCAACAGAAAGGGGTTCCACTCAATAAATGTTAAGATCACCTGTGACCCCAGGACACAGATTCTCCAAGTTTATGCCCGTTACCCTGGGAGCTCACACGATGCTTACATCTTGCGGCACTCACAGGTACCAAGGCTGCTCATGGCTCCGGCACAAGTGGATGGATGGCTCCTGGGTAACAAGTGCTATCCCTTGAAGAGGTGGCTGATGACCCCACTCCGTCACCCAAGAACTGATGCCGAGGAGAGATACAACAGGAGTCATGCCTCCATAAGGTCAGTGGTGGGGAGGATGATCGGGCTGCTGAAGATGCGCTTCAGATGCCTGGACCAGTCAGGGGGAGCATTGCAGTATCCTCCAGAGCGTGTCTCCCCCATAGTTGTCACATGCTGCATTCTGCACAACCTGGCTCTGTCAAGGGGGACCCACTGGAGGCTGAGGAAAGCGAGGCAGCTCCACAGGCCAGGGAGGATGACTCAAGTGTTAGCTCAGAGGAAGAACCTGGGGAGGGGCAGGGCAAGGACCTCGAGGCTGAGGCCAGGAACCCTCATGGAGGCAGGGACACCAGGGATGCTTTGATCCAGTG
The DNA here is from genome assembly GCF_017639515.1 of Carcharodon carcharias. Classification (NCBI taxonomy): domain Eukaryota; kingdom Metazoa; phylum Chordata; class Chondrichthyes; order Lamniformes; family Lamnidae; genus Carcharodon; species Carcharodon carcharias. The sequence goes on from NC_054473.1 coordinate 169,985,203, forward strand.
AACCTTCTGCTAGGCATCCAAGGCATCGATGCCTCGTCAAGCCAATGGCACTGTCTCCTTTGCTAACAATCAATAAATGAAAACCCAACCCAGTACGCCAGCACCAAACAACGCCATGCTTTTATAAGCCTGTGCTGCATCTGGCACCTATTCAGACCATCCAGCCAACTCAGCCCATTTAAATCAAATAAATGTTTATGTTACTTCACATTAACAAACAAAGGAGAAACCGAGTGTCCACCCTTAACACAAGAGTCAAAATAATTAATGCCCCTACTGTGCTCAAGGTGCCTTCAACTTACATTTGTGGGTGCTGCGTCTTGGTGCCCTCCCTCGCTGACAATGGCAGCTGCTGACTCTGCTGTCCTGGTGGCCCTGATGACCTTGGTGGTCGTCCTCTGGCTGCCGGAGCCTGAGCAGGCTCTGCCTATAGCTGGGCACTCCTCAGTCATCATATCATCATCAGATGCAGCCACCACTGATAGAGGGGCGGAGGAGCTGGTGCCTTCGTCCAGAGTGCCCTGAGAGAAGCCCATAGAGACGACAGGTGGCTCGTCTGCCACCGTGAGGTGCGTTTGCATCTCCCTGCTACCATTGATGGATAGGGACCTAGCAGGGAGACTAGGTGCCTCATCCATCTCTTACGCTGTCAGTGAGGGTTTGCAGGTCTGAGTGCAACACCGGGAACCCCTGAGTCTGTTCCTGAAGCTGTCTCTCCATGAGAGTCGCCATTCTCTCCATGAAGGAGTCTGTTCGTTGGATGTTAAGGGTCAACGCAGAACTCATGCTCCTCAAGGACTCCTCCATGATGGAGACCATGGTACACAGACCCTCATGGATCTCTGCCAGATCTCCACACTCATCCTGCTGGACATCCAGCACCTGCTGCCTGATAGACAACTCCAGAGGCTCATCATCTGCCTCGGACAAAACATGGTACTGGTCGCTACCTGTGCTCCCACTGTCAGCTCTCTGAGGCCTCTCTGCCTCTGCCAGCTCCTTATGTGAATATGATGTGCCCTCACTGCCCACAGAGCTGAATTGCTGAATTCCTAATGCCCACCGACGTGTGAGTATCTGCACTGGTGCCTGGTTCAGAGGGACAGTGTGACATTGGTGTGGGTGAGCTGTTTTCCTCAGAGCTCAATAGGGGGTCCTCAAGGTCACTGGCGGCTTCTCTGGATGGTGCATCTGTGGGAGGAAGGCAAAAGATCAGTACATTCAATTATCAAAGTCACTATGCACGCTAGGCAGGCTTAGGAGACAATGGAGACCTGCTGCATTAGAGCATCAGTAAGTCTCTGGCTACGACAGTTCAGTTTCTGATGAGAGGAGCCCGATATGTTTCCAGCAGGCACCGCACACGCATCTGTCACCTGCACTTTTACCTTTGTCCGAGACCCCCACCTCACTGCAACTGGAGGAGCGAGCTGGCCGATGGCATTCCAGCTCCAGTGCATCGCTCTCGTGCTTAGTGAGGATGCACAGATTTGGCCCTCCTCCACCTGTTCTGCAGCGCCCAGCGGCATTATAACTCCTTTTCTTCTGACAGGGAAAAATAGCTTTATTATTGCTCCGTCTCCCTGAAGGCCCTTTGCTGGTTCCCACCCGGGGATTAGGCAGGCCGTGTCACTATGGCACATCTCACCCTGTAATGCACTGAGGCCAGCCGTACTGACATCCCAGCCTTTGCAGGGCAGGTTTCAGCGTCAGTTGGCATACACACTCTTAATGCCTTCTTCTGGGCATTAAGATATGCTGTCTGGCACTGACCTCCTCAACCCAGGCACTCCTCTTAGAAACAGGGGGCAGAGTGCCAACCTGATTTGCCTCCCCACTTCCATGACCACCGGGTGCTGAGGCCATGACTGCACACCAGGACACTTCTTGAGCAGCTTCCAGGCTGCTCCCTCAGCCTCCCCACAACTCCTGGCAGCCTTCAGCGAGTTGATTCTTCCATTTTTGAACAGCCTGCCTGGTCCCCATTTGACCTGGCGCCCTATGCTTTCCCGCTCCTGCGCATGGAAAACACATCTGGTGGCCGCGTTTCACAGCAGGCGGGCTTAACTGGCCACCCAGCGTAAGATCGCATTCACGACGCAAACTCGGCCGGGAGTTGGTTTTACATCCGCTTCCAGCTGCGCTGACTTCAGGTGCATCCCAAGGGTAAACTTCAGGCCTAAGCTTTTGGCCACCTGCCCTAATATTTGCCTTATGTGGATCAGTGACATATTCTGCTTTATAATGCTCGTATGAAGTTTTGGGGCAATTTATTATGGTAAAAATACAAGTTGTTTTTGTAGTTGCTGATTCAATTGTCTCTATTTGATTGTGCAGAATTGTTTTATGGTTTTCAGAGTTGTTTAAAGTTGGTGATGTTGAAGGGGCTGGGCGTTGTACATGGAAAGGTTCTTAGAGGGTCTTCTGATTTCAAGGGTTCTGTTCAGGTAACCTGCTCTCAGGGAGAAGGCTGAAGCCTTTGCAACCATAGAGTCACAGAGTCATAGACCCATAGAGGCCTACAGCAGAGAAAAGGCCTTTCGGCCCATCAAGTCTGTGCTGGTCAAACAAGTACCTAACTATTCTAATCCCATTTTCTAGCACTAGACCCATAGCCGTGTATGCCATGGCATTGCAAGTGCACATCCAAATATTTCTTAAATGTTGTGAGGGTTTCTGCCTCTACCACCCTTTCAGGCAGTGAGTTCCAGATTCCCACCACCCTCTGGGTGAAAAAATTCTTCCTCACATCCCCTCTAAACCTCCTGCCCCTTATCTTAAATCTATGCCCCCATTGTTATTGATCCCTCCACCAAGGAGAAAAGTTCCTTCCTGTCTACCCTACCTATGCCCCTCATAATTTTATACACCTCAATTATGTTCCCCCTCAATCTCCTATGCTCCAAGGAAAATCCAGTCTATCCAATCTCTCCTCATAACTAAAACTCTCCAGTCCAGACAACATCTCCTCTGCAAATCATCTTCAGCCACAAGTGCCGGGTGGTTGACCCATTTTGGCCCCTGAGTTCCCCAGCATCACAGATCCTAGTCTTCAGCCAATTAGATTAACCCCATGTGCAGAAATGGCCAAACGTACTGGTATTAGGCTATGTGCCCTGATAACATCCCGGCTGTAGTCCTGAACACTTGTGCTCCAAAACTAGCCACACCACTGTCATGTTTTTATAATGACATAAAAGCACCAATCACTGATAAAGGATTGGGTAAACTATATGGTGGAATCATTTATTTAAACCAGGCACATGAGAACATATATACATATACAGCTTGAAGGCATCAGCAGCAGAGCTATGTGTGCTGTGTTCTGCTCACAGGCCAAAGTGAAACTGAGACTAGATCACATGAAACCCTTCCCTTTTAGTGAAGGCGTGCTGCTATCCCTTAAAGGCATATTACAACAGGCAGGGGATGGGTTGGGGGCAGGCGGTGGCATTGCGGCATTCTCACTGGACTAATATTCCAGAGACCTAGGGTAATGCTCTGGGGACCTGGGTTCGAATCCCATCATGGCAGATAGTGAAATTTGAATTTGATAAAAATCCAGAATTAATCCAGATGATCACCACAAAACTATTGCTGATAGTCATAAAAAATCCATCTGGTTCAGTAATGGAGAGGAAATCTGCTGGTCTACATGTGACTCCAGGCTCATAGCAATGTGATTGACTCTTAAAATACCTTCTGCACAAGGACAATTAGGGATGGGCAATAATAACATCCTATGAACCAATAAAAGACACAGGGACAACAGCCCCTCATCAAGCTGTTCCAGTGGAACTACAACACTGGCATCTACCAGACACAGTGGAAATTGCCCCACTATGTCCTGACCAGGTTTTGTCTGTGGTGTGTGTCAGAGTTAGCCCCTTCTTCAGGAGTTAGCTACGTCCTACTCACTAGATGGCTAACACTGCACCTGGTCCTCGATATGCACCAAGCTCTCACCTGTGGCTCCATGTAGCTGCTTTTTCCATCAGCAACCACACCGCAGTAACTGTGTCTGTTTGCAGGCCAAATCAGGTGAGGTTAGCATGTGGGCTGGTGTCCACATGTGAGAGAGAATGCCTATTTCCAACCGCACCTTCTCATAAAGCTGCCTTGACGGATAAGCAGAGGAAATGATGTTCCCTTACTGTACTGAAGGCATCGCAGGACATCTGTAATGTTCATCCACATGGGTGCAGAAGGTGTTGCAAATCATCCACTGCAGTTGATCCATACGTCCAATCGTCTTGACTTGCCAAACCACCAGGAACAGATGTGTAAGACCGAGAGTGTGGGGCTGGCTAAGCACAATCCATAATCAACTCACGCAGGGGTGTTTCTTGTGTGCACACCTTACTGACTCCTTCATACACACACCCCATTATATCTTAAAATGCACTCCGTTAATGTATATTGTGAGTGAGACAAAAAGAAGAAGAAACAGGAAATCTACTTCACTTCTTGGAATGCGCGAATTCTGCAAAAATTGATAAAGACAACAATTCCAGACCCCAGTGCAAATCTACTCTGGTTGACATGGAGCTATTGCAATACAATATTGGCTTTGCTGCTTTAAGCAAAACCCACCTAGCTGAGGAGGGCCAGGTAACAGAACCATCAGCAGAATCCACTTCTTCTGGATAGGTGAGAGAAAGAGTGAGAGGTGAGAGGCAGGTGTCAGCTTTGCTATCAAGTCTGTCACTGCAAAAAAAATGGAATACTCTCCCTAAGAGCAATAATGATCACATCGTGACTTTACGCCTACTTTTTGTGAACAATAAGTAAGGAAGAATCATCTGCGCATATGTTCCAACAATGGCTGGTTCTGGGGATATCAAGGACAAATTCTATGATGATTTGGGCAGAGATATTGCAAATACTCCACAGGAGGACAAGCTCATAGTGATGGGGAACTTCAATGCAAGGGTAAGAGCTGGCAATCAGGCTTGGGATGGTGTGGAATCAAGGTGTGGGGAGATTCAGCAGCAATGGTTGCTTCTCCTGAGTCTTAGCGCTTGCTGGAATATGTCACTCACCAACACCAGCTTTAGACAGAAGGCAAAGTACAGAAACACTTGGATGCACCCAAGATCTGGCATCAGACCGACTTTATCATCACCCAGCCGGGCAACATAAAAGATGTTATGATCGGTAGGGCTATGAGAGGAGCAGGGTGCTTGACAGACAACAGGATGCTATGCTGTAAGATGAAATATACAATCTTACTGAATAGAAGACCAGCATGCGTTCGACCCCCAGGAAAGCTAGATGTGCAGAAAGAGGCATCTGCAGAGCGCTGCTAACAATTCAGTTTCAGACCCGAGGAACAGCTGTCCTCCGAAGGAAACTCAAGTGATGATTTTGAAGCGGTGCGATCAACCTTCAAATCAACAGTCCTGAAAGCTGCCAATGATATTGCGGAAACATAGAAAAGAATCTGAGATTGGTTTGATGAAAATGACGATCAAATTAAGGAACTGTTACAGGAGACAAATGCAGCATAAGACGCATGGCTGGAAATGAAGATCCATATGTTGTTAAGAAACCACCCTGGGAGAACAAAACAAATGTTGTAGAATAGAAGACGCAGGATAGGGCAAAAAACCCAGAAAGCTTCAAGCCTACGTTGATCAGTATGACATGAAGAATTTCTATGAAGTCCTGAAGACTGGTATGGTCCTCCCTCAAGTGGCTACTCACTATTCCACTGCTGAAGGGGAATCGGTCCTGGTGGACATGACAGGCAGCAAAGAGTGCTGGGCTGAGTACTTTAAGTGCGTGTTTAACTGCCCATTCACTGTAAATGGGGCAGCTGTAGACAAGCTTCCAGACTGGGTCAAATGTGAAAACCTGGACAGCAAACCCTCTGTTGTGGAGGTTGACAAAGCTTTTATGTCTTGGGTAAATGAATTCGTTGGCCAACTGAACTCTAACTGCATGCCTTTCTATGTTCCCCTCAATTGCTGCTAGCAATCAATAATGGGGAGAGACTGATGTAAGAATAAACAGTGATGGTTTATTGAGACATAGAGCAGAGCACCAGATCATACATGCTCACTCAGAAACCTCCAGAAGTAGATTGTTTCCAGTTGCCCATGCTGTACTGCGATTCATCAGTGCTGTCACACGAACAGTACGCTTGTATTCTCTTAAAGGGGCAGGGTACCTCACTTTACCACATCCCTCTCCCTTTACTTAAAAGTACAGCTAACAAACTTAAAACACATTAATTACTTACACAATAACTATTTACAGGTCAAGTCTCTCAGGAGGCTTTCTTTGATGGGTTGAGCATCGTAGCCCAATAACCTTGGCTGGTGTTCCCGAGACCTCCTCCTTTTCAGGGGCAGTTGCCCACCATGTCCCTCAGTGGATGATTTTCACCATCTTCTGGGTGCAGTCACATTCACTCCTGCTGCCCCTCCCCTCCAAGAAACAGATAAAGGACACCAAGCAAAAAGCAATACAGCGATGAGCTGCATGACGTGTGAGGAGAAAGAGGAAAAAGGGAAAAAAAGATTCTTATTGTTTTTCTTTCCGAGGACTGTCAATAATTTCTTTCTTTCTTCCTGCATGTTCTTTTCTTGGTAGCACTGACCCGTATCTCTGTCTTCTCTTTAATTTCAATGTTGGCTGGACTAGACTCAGGCGTGAGCTGAACGTGAATAAGTTTAGTTGTTGGGTTATCCGACAGCTCTTCTGAGAATTCAGGGCCTTCTAGCTTTAAAACTTCAGGGCTTTTACGCAGCTGCTGCTTCAGCTCTTCCAATTCTTTCCTATTCTCATTAATAGTTTCCTGAAGAATCTCATATCATTGCTCTTTCTCAGCTAATTTGTTCCTTAACTCAGAGGTAGGTTTAACTCTTCCTTTTCTTCTTCATATCTTTTTTTGTGGCACAAATTGGTAGCTGATTAAATGTTGTAGCACACAAAAATCCTTTAATAGATTTTCCATTTCCTTTCAAAGGATGCTAACTTCAGCTTGAACCCTGTCCCGGAGTACATTTCTATGGGCTTCTCCCACTGGGTCTCAGCGTACTCATTTTTCTTGCAGAAACATTTCTGGTTTTGAATTGGGAGCTTAGAAGGCCCCCAAGATATATCTCTCCCAGCCAGTTCCTTCCAGGGAGACTTGGCCCCTGCCTGACATTACAAATGGGGGTAATTTTGCAGACTGTTCCTTATCCTGCATCTTGACTTGACATACCCCTTTCACATTTATTTCTTCGCCTGTGTATTTCCTCAGCTTTGTGTCCGAAACTTCTAACTTCATAGGATGGATTACTTTACTCAGATAACTAAATGTATGCCCTCCAGTGATGGGCATCGATGCTCCTGTATCAACTTCTGCCTTAATGGGTTGTCCGTTAATTGTAATGACTACTTGGATCCGCTCGGTTCTACCCACTTTGAGTTTATATAACGAATGGCTGTCTGATTCTATTTCTTCTGGCTCTTCCATGAGGCATATTTCACGATTTTCCCTTCTGCCTTTATAGTGTTGTTTTAGCCTTTCTCTGCAGTGCCGCCTTATGTGGCCATAGCATTGGCAGTAAAAGCACTCGACTTGTTTGAGTTGTCATTCGCTCACTGGAGGCCTGGGTGTATTTCTCTCATTCATTTTGTGGGTTTTCATTGTAGCACCGTTGTTTTTCAATGGTCTGGAGCTAGATAGCACTTCCGCTTTTCCGCGGAGTCCAAAGTTTTTGTTTCTTTTGTTGCCGGATTGTCCCACTTGACCAGATGGATGGCGCCATTTTGTGTATCTTTTATTACTTTGGAATTTCTAACAGCACTCTCCATGGCGGTAGCTAATTCTAATGCCTTGTTGAAGTCTAGACTAGGTTTGGCTCGTAAACACCTTTGGAATGTATCATCTCCAATCCGGCATATCAGCCGGTCTCTCAACATAACACTAATGGATGTTCTGAATTCACAACGCTCAGTTAATGCCTCTATAATGGCCACATCGTCAGTTATTGTCTCCTCCGGAAGCCTGTCCCTTGAATTCTTGAATTGAATTTGAAGCGCTGCATCGTAACTGAGGGCTTTGGTCTCAGGTGGTTCTGTACAATTTTTATTAACTCGGCAAAAGTCTTCAAGTCTGGGGCGCTAGGTGATGTAAGGTTGTGGATCAGCCTGTACGTTTTGCTCCTGCATGAGAACAAAAGAATCACCCCATTCTTCTCCTCCCCCATGATGTCATTAGCAGTAAAAAAGAACGCTAGGCACTCGATATACTGAGACCAGTCATTTGCAATGGGGTCGAATGGATCGACATGCCCAAACTGTGGCATTGTGAACGACTGCAAAGGGACTGCACTTCCAATAGGCTTTCCAGATGATGACGAATCTAGGTTGCCCTCTCTCTGGAGTCTCTTATTATTTTTTGTCCATAGCCATTTTTCATATATTTACCAGCTTAAATGCATTGCCGCTTTAAGAGCAGTCACAGTATTTTTTTTTTAACTCCGTCTCTGCAGCTGTCAGCTTTTCTCAGCTGTGTTTTGTGCTCTTTTCGAGTTTGGCTGGAGCCCCGTGATCGTGATTCTTCAGGGTTTTAAAAAATTTTAAACTGCTTTTAAACAGTGGAGTCCCATCTGTTGTTCATGGCATTTCTCTTGTATTTGCTGAAGGGTGAAGATCATGTCGCAATGCCCCTGCCTTTCCTGAACCCACATTGACTTTCTAGCAGTTTACACATTCTGCTATGTGGCTTACCACCACTGCTTTCTGCTCCTATTGCTGGCTGTCACCTATTTTACAAGTGCAGATGCTCTTTCCAATGCTTTGCTCACCTGTCTTATGGAATCACTCTCAGGCGCCTTGCAATGTTTTTATTCTTGTCGCAACTTTTATGTCTAGGGCAAATGAGTTTGTTGGCCAACCGAATCCTAACTGCACGCCTTCCTATGTTCTCCTCAATTGTTGCTTGCAATCAATAATGGGGAGAGACCAATGTAGGAACAAACAGTGATGGTTTATTGAGACATAGGGCAGAGCACCAGATCATATTTGCTCACTCAGAAACCTCCAGAACTAGACTTACAGTCCCCAGTTTCCCGTGCTGCACTGTGATTCATCAGTGCTGTCACATGATTGCATTCTCTTAAAGGGACAGAGTACCTCACTTTACCACAAAAGTCATCAGATCCCATATCCTCAAGAAATGCTCCAGGCTCAGCCAGGATCCCAGGAGAAATTTACAAATTGGGGGGACCCCAGCTAGCCAGCAAACTCACACAATTATATCACAGAATGTGGGATCGGCAAACCATTTCTCAGGAGTCGAAGAGTACCATGATTGTTCACTTGTACAAGGAAAAAATACAAGAACCTTTGTGTGCCAATCACAGATTCTTGTGATAGATTCTAGCAAAAAGTCCACTCAACAGAGTGGTAAGCCACATAGCAGAATGTGTAAACTGCTAGAAAGTCAATGTGAGTTCAGGAAAGGCAGGGGCACTTGCGACATGATCTTCACCCTTCAGCAAAAGCCATGAACAACAGCTGGGACTCTACTGTGTCTTTGTTGATCTGACAAAGGCCGTTGACACAGTAAATAGAAAGACTCTGTGGAAAGTCTTAGCCAAACTGATAGAGCTGATACTGCAGTTTCAAGAAGGATGATGGCCAGAGTCGCTGACTGTGATGAATACAGTGACCCCTTTGACGTAACAAGCGGTGTGAAGCAGGCGTGTATCATGGACCTTGTGCTTTTCCATATATTCTTTGCTACCTTGCTTTCTGGGGCATTTGATAGAAATGTCGATAGCATATACATCCAATTCAGAACAGATGGCAATCTCTTCAACCTGAGACAACTGAAATCCTCAACTAAGGTATCAGAGATGATGATACAGGAATTGCAGTTCGCTGATGACTGTGCCCTCACACTATGAGCATGGTCTACAAAGGATCATGGACTATTTTTCAGAAGCAGCTGATGATTATGAGCTAATCGTCAGTTTAAGGAAGTCAGAGATACTTCAACCACCACCAAATTCTGACTATACCCCACCTACTATAACTAGCAATGACGCACCATGAAGGCTGTAGATAACTTCACTTACCTCAGCAGAACAATCTCCAGAAATGTTTGCACTGATAGTCAGGTGGCAAGTAGAATAGCCAGAACAAGTTCAGCATTTGCCTGTTTACACGAGAGATTGTGGAGGAAATAAAGAATCAAACCTACAACAAAACTTGCTGTGTACAAAGCTCTGGCAATACTTATCCTCCAATATGCCTTTGAGTCATGGACTACTTACTCAAGACATATTAAACAGTTGGACAGGGTCCACATGAGATGCATTCAGAACACCATGGGCATCAAATGGGAGGACAAAGTGCCCAACACTGAGGCACTATAAAGAGCATATATGCCTGGAATGAAGCACTCATCATTAAAGCCCAACTTAGCTGGAGTAGACATTAATAGGTATGACTAACAATAAAATCCCTAAAGCAGTCATGTATTTGCAACTTAAACTTGGACACCGGCTGTGGGGTGGGCTGAGGTTAAGATACAAGGATTCCTTGAAGGTGAACCTCAGGAAACGTGACATGCTCACAGCTGGGAGAAAAATGCACAAGAAAGAATCACTTGGGAGGCAATCTCAAGGAGGGGCATTATTTCTTTCGAACAGCAAAAAATTCAGGCAGTAAAGGACAAAAGGCAAACTGGAAAGACCGAGGAGTCCCAATTAAATCAGACAATGCATCCTTGCCCGCACTGTGGAACGCTATGCAGGTCTGCAATCGGGCTCTACAACCACATTAAAGCATATAATAGATGACTGTACACACTCAAAAGAAGGTTATTTTCAATAAGAAAGGGAAACCGACAAAAATGATGTCCTGTCCATAAGAAGCAGGGCAAATCCAATCTGGCCATCTACTGCCCCATTAGTCTACTCTCAATCATCAGCAAATGATGGAAGAGATTGTCAACAGTGCTATCAAGTGGCACTTACTCACCAATAATCTGCTCACTGATACTCAGTTTGGGTTCTGCCAGGACCTCATTCAGCTCCAGATCTCATTACAGTCTTGGTCCAAATATGGACAGAAGAGCTAAACTACAGGATTGAAATAAGAGTGACTGCCCTTGACATCAAGGTTCCATTTGAACTAGTAAAATTGAAGTCAATGGGAATCAGTAGGAAACTCTTCACTGGGTGAAGTTACATGTAACACTAAGGAAGGTGGCTGTGTTGGAGGCCAATCATCTCAACCCCAGGACATTGCTGAAGAAGATCCTCAGGACAGTGTACTAGACTCAAATGTCTCTAGATCGACTAGACCAAATCATGAATGACCTTCCCTGGCAGCAGTGTGTACCACCCACAAGGTATATTGCAGCAACTTGACAAAATTCCTTCAAAAGCACCCTCCAAAACTGCAACTTCTACCACCTAGAAGGACAAGGGCAGAAGATGCATGGAAACCACCTGCAAGTTCTCCATCAAGCCATATATCATCCTGACTTGGAACTATATTGCTGTTCCTTCACCGTCACTAGGCCATAATCCTGGAATTCCCTCCCAAGTGGATATACCTACTCCTTACGGACTGCAGTGGTTCAAGACTTCACACAACCACTTTCTCAAGAGCAATTATGGGTGGGCAATAAATCCTGACCTTGTCAGCAACAACCACATCCCATGAAAGAATAAAGAAAAAATTGAGCAGAGGCAGTGGGGAGGAGGATAAGTTGCCCGCAGAATGTAGAGAATGAGGAAGAGAAGGTGTCTCAGCAGGAGGCAGTATTGAACTAGGGGCACCTGGCAGAACTTTTCCTACCTCCACCCAAGCTGTGAGCCATGTGTACCTTGTCTGCGATTTACAAAGGAGGTGCTCACCTTTTGCGGGCAGACTTCAGAACAGGGTAAGGGTGGCACTGCCAGTGGCTGTGAAGCAGCCATGGTCATGAATTTCCTCATGCTGGGATATTTCCAAGTTGGAACAGGCAACTTGTATACCACCCTCCAGTTTGTTATCTGTTGCTGCATAAGGGAAGTGATTGAGGCGCTTTATGCCAAGAGAGGGGAATAGCCAAGTGGTTATGGTACTGGGTTTGTAACCCCAAGATCAAGAGTTCAAATCTCACAATGGCAAACTATGAAACAATGTAACGTCATCTGAAACAGATGGAAACGGGTTTGTACTTGAAAGAGCTACGTTGTGTTCTCTCTGACTAGAGAAAAGCAAGCAGATCATGATAGGATCTTTGCCAGGTTAGCATGTAGTTGAATAGAATGACTATCCTTTTTAATGAACTATACTGGACAACATAATATAATGTTATCAGTAAAGCTACTTTTAGGAAATACATACATTATTTAAAAAATGTAAAAGTTGGCTGTGATTAAAGTGACAATGAGTTCCAATTGTTCTGGAAATTAAAGCATTTTCACATACAGCTCAACAAATGCAGCAGACCTGAGATTAAGTAGTGACATTGTGTGACAAAAGGACAAATTAAGTGCTACCTTAAGTTAGCCTAAAAATATGCCTTTACCTCAAAAGTCCCAGTTTTCCTCTTTGCTCTAACTTTAGCAAATCTATTAATGCATTGCTTAAAAATGCATCTCAGGTGCATTAAATCTGAAGCAGAGAGGAAAGCATGTCAAAAATGTCAGATGATATTAGTTAGGCACAATCTTAATAACCAGTTTGCTTGGGCAATTTGCTACTTGTTACTGAAGCGCAGAGCCTGTGACTAACGCTGCAAAATGAGGGATTGTAGTGATTAAAGCCAGTGAAAGTAAGGCCAATGCCAAATTAGCCATTCCAGTGTAAGTAATAAACGGATGCTAACGTTAACTCAGGCTGGCCAATTCCAACCTAGGTTGTTTAAGTGAACATTTATCCAACGATTAGTAGTCTATGCAATCAGATTAAAATGTGTTATGACTGAGTTAACTGTTTTCATTCTACTTGCTCTTGTGCTAATGCTATGGAAAGAAGTAGAAAACCTGAATAAATCATGGTGAAAACAAAACTGTGAGCATTTGAAAAAAATTGGACAAACATCAAAGGGATACAACAACAAGAGTCCTTAAAAGAGACAATTCAGATCCAAGGAGCTCCATCATTATTTATATGAACTTTTAGACATCCTTGTCTGTACAGATACTAGTGCACTAAGCTTTTCTTCCCAGAATATAGTTTGACTTTCACCTTAACAGATGTGCTCTGTTTTCAGGCTGGCTGTTCTCCAGAACAGTGAGAAGAGGCACATTGTAAGTTCTTGTGTAAACTTACTGTCCTGACCCAGTTGTGAGGCCTATTGGCACAGTGATGTTACCATTGCGCAGAAACAGCTGGCCTACACTTAGCTCATATATTTTTTAAATTTTTATTTGACAAGATGCTTGACTGCAGATAATTCTCAAATTGTGATACTGCTGCTGAACAACACTGAAGCCCTTGAAAAGTGGCAACACTCAAGTTCACTGCAGCTCAGATTGATTCTTGTCAGCCAATTAAATGGCAGCACTGATGTCTCCAGTGCCCTTATTACAGGTGCCGATATTTGCACTCCTCTGCGTTGAACTAAAACGTGCCAAATGCTTGGTTTCCCTGCCAGCTAGAGCTTTGGTTGCATTTTCTGTGCAGCCGTATTCAAGGACTGAAAACACAGTGCAGATTATCTGGAGACCAGCAAGGCGATAATTTTAACCCCCAAGAGCAGCGTGGGTGGGGGTAGATAGATAGTTAAAATATTGATTTTTGTATCACAACCACAATGGAGACAGGTTTCAATGCCTGTGACTAACCCTCTTGCCAAAGCTGGGGCTTTATTTCAGTGGTCCTCAACTCTTTTTGTCCTCAAGCCTCTTAGGTGGGCCGAAAGACCACCTACTGGGTTTATCCCACCCACTTTCGCCTGCCACCGCTGAACAAAACTCATCAGAATTAATGGGAATGTAATAAATTAAATTTTTTAAATTAAATGTCATAAGTAAATTATTAATTCATGCCAGCATCAAAAATGAGAGGTTTTCAAATTATAAACCTAATGCTACAAGACAATATGTTTGTTTGTAACATTTCTTATTATTGTGCTATCAAATCATCACCATAACCCTCTTCTGACAAATTAATACTTGTCTTACGTGTACATTAATCAAACAAAATCTTGTTTATAAAACTACACTGTTGTTGCTCGCAGTGATGATGACTCATGCCGATCACACAGGAGCCGGTCTGGTTGTATGATGTCACGTGAGCGACGGGGTTGAGGGTTCTGCCCTGTTGTCTCGTACTGGCCTCGGCCTTGGATTATACTTAGGTTTAATTGCAATGTCTTCAGAAACGGTTTCCTAGGCTTGGGGAACTGACTGGGCAAAGGATGAAATTGAGCCACAATTCAGGTGAATGTTTAAACTTGTGATTGCCTCATCTGAATAAAGCTTACTTATTATAGCTAGTATCTTATTCCCCTCCTATTATGAGAGGTTGAATAAATTGGGTCTATAATCTCTGGAGCTTAGAAGAAGTGATCTCATTGAAACATTCAAAATTATGAAGAGGATTGACAGGGCAGATGCTGAGAGATTGTTTCCCCTGGCTGGGGAATCTAGAACAAGTGGTCACAGTCTCAGGATAAGGGACCGATCATTTAGGACTGCAATGAGGACACATTTCTTCACTCAAAGGGTTGTGAAACTTTGGAATATTCTATCCCAGAGAGTTGTGGATATACCATGATTGAATATATTTAAGGCTGAGAGAGACAGATTTTTGGTCTCTCAGGGAATAAAGAGATATGGAGAGTGGACAGAAAAGTGGGGTTGAAGCCCAGGATCAGTCACGATCGTTTTGAATGGCAGAGCAGGCTCGATGATCTGTATGGTCTTCTCCTGCTCTTATTTCTTATTTTCTTATGTTCTAGCAGAGAGGATTGGAGCTCATCATTCATCTTCAGATGTGGACACTATAGAGGAGGGGGAGGAGGATGAAGATGAACATCCATCATTAGGCCAGGATGCCAAAGATACCCTAATATCATGGAGGATCATTTAGTGTTAACATTCTGCAGTCTGTTCCCACTACATGGACCACAATCCCCCACCCTCTTTGCACTAAACTGACCTTCAACACTCCGCACACTATATATCCTCCCAATTGGTCCATTATGTATTGACATTCACCATGAAATGCTGAAAGGACAAGTTGGCACTTGGCATGCAATAATGGGCAAGATATGAAACTGGCACAAGGAAGGTCCCTGGTCTGGCAGCTGAGCTGTTTTTGGTTTGTTTTCAGTGGGTTTTAGAGCCCCTGAGGGCCTCATTAAGACTGTGCAGTGATGGCTCTGCCATCGGAAGACAAGGCAGGATGTTGTGTACTGATTGGATGGCAGGGAGCAATGGGGATGTAGCAATGGGTAACATGTAGAATTGGTTTGAGTGGAATTCCTACTTTCACGTCTCCTTATGCAATTATTTTTCTTCTGGACTAGTGCCATATCATGCCTACCGCTCTGCTGCAGACCAGCTTAGTGGAGTTCAATGGCATGTTGGATAAAATATTTGCCATCGTGTTTATGTCAGTAGACATCCTTGAATGGTCATGGTCATGGCCTGCATGGACTCATTTGAGAGCCTGCTTGAAGCTCCATGCAGGTAGGCACTCTCTGTCTGGCAGAGCTTCTTGCAGTTTCCTGTGCCACTGATCCAAAATAGCACTTCAGTTGGACTCCATTCTCTGCTGCTGTGGAGTGTGGGTGGCACATCTGTCAGAACCTGTTTAAGCTCCTGATGCACTACTACCATTCTTGTTCTCAATAGTAGTCCCTGGGATTCAACTTCTGTGTCCAGCTGAGCATGATTCAGAAAGGATTGGATCCCTCGCATTGTTCACTGTAAGATATGAATCACCAGGTGCAAACCCAACTAACAGTCTAAGGTACTGAAGTGTGAGGATTTGTGGCAGTACTTGTCTGTGCGTCCTGTGACAGAGCACCCTTAGAAGGAATGAGGGCCTCTGAGGAATAGTCCTTAAGTATATTTTGTGACACTTGCTGTACAAGGCCCTGGAAGACTAAAAAAGACTAAGTGACAAACTTGAAAATCACCATATTCTGTCTTCTCACTATTTAGACAATCATAAAATAATGTTAGCATATACGTATCAGAAACATATGTAACTCTGCTCACAGCTATTCATGAATATCCTATCTCTTCATTTCCCATTGAGAGGGATGCAGATGAGCCACTTATCTCCAGCTATCATAGCTGTTCTATTTGTAATGGCACACCCAAGTACCTGCTTCTCTTCCTTGCATTTTGCATCCTTGTCTTGTACAAGAGTTAAAAAATCAAACCTGTGAGTGAGTGAAGTTGGATATTTACCTGATAGATGTGGTGCATTTGGTGAGACAATGAGGTGTTGCATCACATTGCACAAGGATTGGGCTGGGCGGTAACAGTGGATTGATAAATGAGGAGGTGATGAAGTGCATGGAAAGTGCAGGCTGGATGCTGCTGAAAGTTGAGTGGGTGTGAGAAGTGATGTGATAGAGTGTGCTTGGCAAGACAGAGTGAAAGGCAATGGGAGTTTAAACCACAGGATGTAGTTGAATTTGCAGATGTGCTCACTTTTCCTGGTCTGCTTAAATCATTCGGTTACTTCCTACATTGCAGCCAATGTCCCTGCTGCTCATCTCTTCAGCTGCCTCCAACCACGCCACCATGGTAAAAGCAGCACATTTCTCCCTCCCTTAGCTGGGAATAAATATGCCTCTGCCCTTCCTGTCTGCACTTACAAGTAATTCGAGGGATGCATCTTTACTTCTAATTGCTGCTCTTGCTCTAGGTGTGCCATCCATCACGAGCACCTCCAATTTCTATCTAGATACAGTTGAGATCACATCATGTGGGAATGTACCACATCTGCTGTGAGGCTTGGAGACACGAAAACCTGAAACCAAAATGAATTCTTTCATTTGCCGATTCTGGCCTTTTGGGTTGATATCTAGATTTCATCTACTCAATTCCACTTTGAAGTAGCCTTCAGATTAATATTGGGTTCTCAACCTAAAGGAGCACTGGACAAGCCATTCTCGGGGGCACATTCTTCCCAATCTGTCTATCAATATTGGATGGTTGCTAAGTAAGTTTGATATGTGTGGTAAAGAGTATAATCATAACAAGGTTAAAATAAATGACTCGCAATTTAATATACATGAAAGCTGGATTCGTAACATGAATAATCATCTTTCCCCTTGCATTCTCCTGGTAATTTTACAACCAATGGTTCAGACCTAAACTCTGCGGTCTTGCCACATCCAGCCGAGAATGGTGGCGGACAATTAAACAACTCACTGGAGGAGTAGGATCCATAAACATCCCCAACCTCAATTTGGGGGAGCCTAGCACATCAGTGCAAAAGATAAGGTTGAAAGATTTGCAACAATCTTCAGCTAAAAGTGCCAAGCAGATGATCCATCTTGGCCTCTTCCTGAGGTCCCCAGCATCACAGATGCCTGTCTTCAGCCAATTCAATTCACTTCATGTGATATCAAGAGATGGCTGAAGGCATTGGATACTGCAAAGGCTATGGGCCCTGACAATATTTCACAAATAGCACTGAAGACTTGTACTCCAGAACTTGCTGCGCCCATAGGCAAGTTGTTCTAGTACAGCTACAACACTGGCAGCTACCCGGTGACGTGGAAAATTCCCAGGTATGTCCTGTACAGAAAACCAAGACAAATCCAACCTGACCAATTACTGCCACAACAGTCTACTCTCAATCATCAGGGAAGAGATGTAAGAGGTCATCAACAGTGCTATCAAGTGGTACTTGCTTAGCAATAACCTGTTCACTGATACTCAGTTTCGGTTCCACCTGTACTGTACCTTGTAGATGGTACACACTGCTGCTATTGTGTGTTGGTGGTGCAGGGAGTGAATGTTTGTGGATGTGGTGCCAATCAAGTGGGCTGCTTTGTCCTGGACTGTGTCAAGCTTCTTGAGTGTTGTGGAAGCTGCACTCATCCAGGAAGGTGGGGAGAAATCCATCACACTCCTGACTTGTGCCTTGTAGATGGTGGACAGACTTGAAGAGTCAGGAGGTGTTACTCACCACAGAATTCCTAGCCTCTGACCTGCTCTTGTAGGCACAGTATTTAATGACTAGTCCCGTTCAGTTTCTGGTCATTGGTAAACCCCAGGATGTTGATAGTGGGGGGATTCAGTGATGGTAATGCCATTGAATGTCAAAGGGCGATGATTAGAGTCTCTCTTGTTGGAGATGGTCATTGCCTGGCATCTGTGTGACATGAATGTTACTTGCCACTTGTCAGCCCAAGTCTGGATATTGTCCAAGTCTTGCTGCATTTGGATATGGACTAAAAAAACATAGAAACTAGGAGAAGGAGCAGGAGCAGGCCATTCAGCCCTTCAAGCCTGCTCTGCCATTCAATATGATCATGGCTGATCCTCTATCTCAACGCCATATTCCTGCTTTCTCTCCATAACCCTTGATGCCCCTAATGTCCAAAAATTTATCAATTTATTTTTGAATACACTCAGTGACCTGGCCTCCACAGCCTTTTGTGGTATAGAATTCCATAGGTTGACTACACTCTGAGTGAAGAAATTTTTCCTCATCTTAGTCCTAAATGGCCTGCCCTTTATTCTGAGACTGTAGCCCCTGATTCTAGACTCCTCAATTCTCTGCATCTAGTCTGTCTAGCACTGTTAGAATTTTATATGTTTCAATCAGATCCCCTCTCATTCCTAACTGCTTCAGTATCTGAGGAGTCATGAATGGTGCTGATCATTGTGCAATCTTCAGTGAACATCCCCACTTCTGACCTTATGATGGAAGGAAGGTCATTGATGAAGCAGCTGCAGTTGGTTGGGCAGAGGACACAACACTGAGAAACTCCTGCAGTGATATTCTGGAGCTGAGATGACTGACCTCCAACAACTACAATCACCTTCCACGAAATCTATTCCATTTATCACGGCGGTAGTGCCACACAAGACGATGGAGGGTATCCTCATTGTGAAGGTGGGACTTTGTCTCTACAATGTCTGTGCAGTGGTCACTTGTACCAATACTGTCATGGACAGAGGCATCTAAGGCAAGCAGGTTGGTGAGGATGAGGTCAAGTATGCTTTTCCCTCTTGTTGGTTCCCTCACCACCTTCCGCAGACCCAGTCTAAGAGCTATGTCCATTAGGACTCAGCCAGCTCGGTCATAGTGGTGCTACTGAGCCACTCTTGGTGGTGGACATTGATGTCCCCCACCCAGAGCACATTCTGCACTCTTGCCACCCTCAGTGCTTCCTCCAAATGGTGTGCAATGTGAAGGAGCACTGATTCATCAGCTGAGGGAGGGCAGTACATGCTAATCAGCAGGATGTTCCCTTGCTCATGTTTGACCTGATGCCATGGGACTTCATGGGGTCCGGAGTCGATGTTGAAGACTCCTAGGGCAACTCCCTCCTGACTGTATACCACTGTGCCGCCACCTCTACTGGGTTTGTCCTGCCGGTGGGACAAGACATACCCAGGGATGGTGATGGTGGTGTCTGGGATATTATCTGTAAGATGTGATTCCATGAGGATAACTATGTTAGGCTGTTGCTTGACTAGGCTGTGAGATGGATCTCCCAATTTTGGTACTAGCCCCCAGATGTTAGTAAGGAGGACTTAAGGCTAGTAAAGTTAGGTTAGTAAGGCTGACAAGTGGCAAGTAACATTTGCGCTACACAAGTGCCAGGCAATGACCATCTCCAACAAGTGAGAATCCAGCCATCGCCCCTTCACATTCAATGGAACTACCATTGATGAATTCCCCACTATCAACATCTTGGGGGTTAGCATTGACCAGAAACTGAGCTGGACTAGTCATATAAATACTGTAGCTACAAAAGCAGGTCAGAAGCTAGGACTCCTGTCGCAAGTAACCCACCTCCTCTTTCCCCAAAGCCTGTCCACCATTTACAAGGAACAAGTCAGGGGTGTGATGGAATACTCCCATTTTGCCTGGATGAGTGCAGCTCCAACAACATTCAAAAAGCTCGACACCATCCAGGACAAAGCAGCCCACTTTATTGGCACCCTATCCACAAACTTTCACTCCCTCCACCACCAACACACAGTGGCAGCAGTGTGTACCATCTACAAGATGCATTGCAGGAATTCACCAAGGCTCCTTGGACAGCTCCTTCCAAACCCACGACTGCTACCGTCTAGAAGGATAAGGGCAGTAGACACATGGAGACACCATCACCTGGAAGTTCCCCTCCAAGCCACTGAGCATCCTGATTTGGAAATATATCGCTGGGTCAAAGTCCTGGAACTCCCTTCCTAACAGTACTGTGGGTTTACCTACCCCGTAGGCATTGCAGCTGTTTAAAAAGGCAGCTCACCACCACCTTCAGAAGGGCAATTAGGGCTGGGCAATAAATGCTGGCCTTGCCAGCAGCACCCACATCTCATGAATGAATTAAAAAAATTTACATACACATGAACATAAAAATTAGGAGCAGGAGTAGGCTATTTGACCCCTTGAGCCTGCTTCACCATTTGATGAGATCATGGCTGATCTGACTGTTGCCTGAACTCTAATTTCCTGACTACCCATGTAACCTTTGACTCCCTGTTGGTCAAAAATCTGTTCAGTTCAATCTTAAAAATATTCAATGATCCTGCCTCCACTGGTCTCTGGGGAAGAGAATTCCACAGACTAATGACCCTTTGAGAGGAGAAATTTCTCCTCATCTCCATCTTAAATGGGAGACTCCGTTTTTTTAAACTATGTACCCTGGTTCTAGTCTGTTCCATAAGGGGGGAATGTGAACTTGTCCACTTTGGCAGGAAGAATTGAAAAGCAATATACTATTCAAATGGAGACAGATTGCAGAACTCACGATGGAAACATCTTCTCAGCATTCACCCTGTCATGTCCTCTCAGGGACTCCTTTCATTCTTCTGAACTCCAATGGGTACAGGCCATTCCTCATAAGACAACCCCTTCCTCCCAGGAATCAGTTGAGTGAATCTTCTCTCAACTGCTTCTAATGCAATTATATCCTTTCTTAAGAAGGAGACCAAACTGTACACAGTGCTCCTGATGTTGTCTCACCAAGGTGCTGTAAAACTATAGAAAAACTTACCCACTGTTACATTCCATTCCCATTGCAATAAATGGCAACATTTCATTTGCCTTTCTATAACCACTTGCTGTAACAGCCAACGATGCTCACACCCCATGAAAAAAAATACAAAGTTTTTGTGATTCATGTACCAGGACACCCAGATCCCTCTGTATCACAGAGTTCTGCAATCTCTCTCCATTTAAGTAATATATTGATTTTCTATTCTTCCTGCCAAGGTGGACAAGTTCACACTTTCCCACATTATACCCCACCTGCCAAACTTTTGTCTGCTCACTTAACCTATCTATATCCTTTTGCAGATTACTTTTGTCCTCCTCACAACTTACTTTCCTCTACCTGTCTTTGTGACATCAGCACACTTAGGGGCCATACTTTTGGTCCTTTCATCCAAGTCTTTGATCTAGATTGTAAATAGGTGAGACCCCAGCACTGATCCCTGTGGCATTCCACTAGTTACAGCTTGCCAACCCAAAAATGACCCACTTATCCCTACTCCCTGCTTCCTGTTAGCTAACCAATTCTCTATCCGTGCTAATATGCTAGCTCTTATACAATGAACTGTAATTTTGCGCAGTAACCTTTGATGTGGCACCTTATCAAGTGTCTTTGGATGTCCAAGTCGAACATATCTGTAGGTTTTTGTGAAAAGAACTGTTTGTCCTATTACTTTTTCATGAGCCAGTGTTTATGAAACAAATTCTAACCTTGCAAGAATTAATGTATGCAGCAGTTAGACTGAAGAATCCACAAAGTTCCTGGATATGGAAGTTTTGTGGGGATGTGAAATTCCATTAGTTGCTTCCTCTCCCTGGCCTGTAACTGACAGGGCAGACAAATTACTTTTTTTAAACCTCTGTGGATGCTGTTCTATGACAAGCTATTAAGAATGGCGCCAATCATCACTCCTTCCTTTAGGAAAGAGTTAGGAGTTCAGGCACCACTGAGATCAGGAACTCAGGGCAGTGTGATGATGGAAATAAACAAAGTGGCTTGAAATTCAACCTTAGAGTGCATAGTAATAAATAAAAGGACATAGAGAATACATGTCACTTCACTTAAAAGAGCCAATAAATCTATGATATGTAATACTTCAAGTTTTGTTACTACTTGTTTACAACCTTTTTATTAGTGTATTATGGAGGTATATTTTATTCTCACTTTCAAATCGTCATTCTTGGTGACCCATGCCTGCTCTCCACTTTCGTAAATCCAGAGAAAGAAACAGTGTTGAGAGCTGCCCGAAACTGTCCTCTCGTAACTTTATTTAATGAATTTTTTTCATATTAAATATCTTTCCTAACCACTGTATGTCATCTCCTCAGTGAGGCAAGATTCCAGGAAAGTCAAATAGTAGCAAATGAGGATGGCAGGAAAATGTTTTTGTTGTTTCCATTTCCTGCTCATTGGTCATATTATCTCTCCTTTAATGAAATGCTAAGAGTGTGGATTTTTTCAGGCATTAGGAGCACACTCCCGGTAATGTGAAACACACACAGGTCCTTACCACCCTCAATAGCCAACAGCTGGAGCTAAGACCTGTCTTACTTCAAGGTCTTATATCCATCCATCTTGATATTGACCCCATGAAATCTACATTAATCTACTATGGCTCAGATCAATTGACGAGGTGTCAAAAATGATGAACTTCCCTGAAAGAGATTCTCTATACAACAGAATAAAGTAACCTAGTCTACTGCTTGAATTCTTTCCCAGTCTATTTCCTGTTAATTACAACTCCTTCTGTACTGCATGATCCTAAGGTTTGTATATATACATTCATACCGAAGGAAAGTCCCATCTGCTAGGGGAAACTCAAGAAGGTAAAATATAACGGAATAGGCAGAGTTCAATCGTCGTTAAAGAGGTCAAGAACTGGAAGCGGAGGCTAGGGAAGTGAACAAACAGCTGTATGAAATCCCTGAGGCACTAGACATAAATATAAACAGATGTCTTAACAGGCCTTCATATCTCAAATACTGCAATTAAGAAGATGCAGTGTTTGCTGACAAAAGAATGCCAGATGTATTTCTGCACTATATTTAAAGTCCAAATGTCCTTTGAAGGAATGTACCTTTGTTGGCAGAATCTCATATTTTAGTTGTGCATTGGAGCTTCCTGAGGACATAGAAGGTGCCATATAATTACAAGTTATTTCTTTAACTAAACATTAACCCTGTCAATATCTTTCCTAAAATAACATTTATCATGAATAATTTAACACAACTGTTGAAGTGGTATCCAAAGAAATCTTACATGAATACTTTAATATGATTGTTACTTAATATTGTGCAGGACAATTTCAGCTCCATAAAGCAGCATTTTTAATATTATCAATGATGATGGAAGCTTAAATCATTAAGCTGCAGCCCTACAATATGACTCATTCAGAACCATTCTCTTTTGTCAATATTTCTCTTTTAAATATGTTCACTCCTTATAAGTTTTCTTCTGTTTTCTGCAACTGATCCTCCTCCTTTGCCTGTCTAATCAGAGCCAAGTTTGTGGCACCATGAATCGGCTGTACAGGAGGGGAGGAAGAAGAAAGGAAGAGCTTTAGTGATAGGGGATTCATTAGTTAGGGGAACAGACAGTTGTTTCTGTGGCCTTATATGTGACTCCAGGATGGTATTTTGCCTCTCTGGTGCCAGGGATAAGGATGTTACAGACCAGCAGGGCATTGTTCTGGCGGGGTGGGAGGTGGGGGTGGGGGGCCGACAGTCAGAGGTCATGGTCCACATTGTTACCAATGACTTAGGTAGGAAGGGGGATGTAGTCCTGCAATCAGAATTTAGGGAGCTAGTTAGAATGTAGCAAGCAGGACCTAAAATGTAGTAATCTCCAAATTACTCCCAGTGCCACGTGCCAGTGAGTACAGAAATAGGAGGATAAGGCAGATGAATGTGTGGCTGGAAAGATGGTGCAGGAGGGAGGGCTTCAGATTCCTGGGACACAGGGACTGGCTTTGGGGAAGATGGCACCTGTACAAGCCGGACGGGTTGCACCTGAGCAGAACCAGGACTGAGTTCCTTGTGGGGCATTTTGCTAGTGTCGTTGGGAAGGCTTTAAAATAATTCAGCAGGGTGTGGGAACCACGAGAGAATATTAGAGGAATACCAGGGTGCACAAAATACTGGGAGGGACAGATAGCACTAGAATAGAGAATAGTAAGTTAATAGGTAGAGTCGGGGTGAAGGAGAAAGTAACAAAATCTAAATCAGGGTTACTATGCGTGTGTGTGAATGCACAGAGTATAGTAAATAAGATTGGGGAGTTACAGATGCAGATTGCCATGTGGAAGTATGATATTGTGGTGATAACAGAGACCTGGCTCAAGGAAGAGAAGAACTGGGTGTTAAATATTCCTGGGCACAAGGTGTTCAGAAGAGATAGGAAAGGATGGAAAGGAGGAAGGGTGGTGGTATTGGTTAAAGAGAGCATTGCAGTGCTGGAGAAAGAGGATGTCCCAGAGGGTTCAAGGTCAGAATCAATTTGGCTAGAGTTAAGGAACAAAAAGGGTGCAATTAAATTGCTCAGTGTAGGCTTTAGACCACCAACTAGTGAGAAGGACATAGAAGAACAAATCTGCAGGTTAATTACAGAGAGATGCAAGCATTATAGATTAATTAAAATGAGGGACTTTAATTACCCGAATGTAGACTGCGACAGGCGTATTGTAAAGTGTGGAGAGGGGCAAAAGTTCGTTGACTGTGTTCAGAAGAATTTTCTACAGCAGTATATGTCCAGTCCAACAAGAAAAGATTGGACCTGGTTCTTGGAAATGAGATGGGTCAAGTAGATCAAGTGTCAATGGGAGACATTTAAGAGACAGTGATCATTGTATTATACATTTTAGGATGATGATAGAAAAGAATAATAGGAAATCTAGAATAAGAATAATTAACTGGACAAGAGCCGAATTCAATGGGGCAAGAACAGAGTTGGACCAGATAGACTGGAATGAAAGATTGGCAGGAAAAACTGTAGCTGAACTATGGGCTACCTTCAAAAAAGAATTCATTCGCGCACAGTCAAAGTATATTCCATCAAAAGGGAAAGGTAGGGCAAACAAATCCAGAGCTCCCTGGAGGAAAAAGGAGATTGAAATTAAGATAAAGAAGAGAAAGTGTGCGTATGGTGTGTGTCAGGTAGAAAATACAATTGAGAACCAAGAGGAATACAGAATGTTCAGAGGGGAGGTGAAAAAGCATATTAGGGAAGCAAAGAGGGATTATGAGAAAAGACTGGCAGCCAACATTAAGGGCAATCCCAAAGTCTGCAATAGATGTATAAATAATAAAAAGTAATAGTAAAAGCAAAAGGAGGAGTAAGGCCGATTAGGGACCTAAGAGGGAATTCACACATGGACAAACGGGCCATGGCTGAGGTATTAAATTAATACTTTGCATTTGTCTTTACCAAGGGGGTAGATGCTACCCAGGCCATGGTGACAGATGAGGAAACTCTGTCACCAGAAGTGTTCAAAATTGACAGGATGAATTGTTGACTAGACTGTCGGTACATAAAGTTGACAAGGCACCAGGACTGGATGAGATGCATCCAAGGATATTGAGGAAAGTGAGAGTAGAAATCTCTGGGGCACTGGCCATAATCTTTCAGTCTTCCCTAGACTCAGGGGGTGGTGCCAGAGGACTGGAGAATTGCAAACATTACGCCCTTGTTCAAAAAAGGTTGTAAGGATAAGCCCAGCAATTACTGACCAGTCAGTTTAACTTCAGCAGTAAACAAAATTCTAGAATCAATTATTCAGGATAGAATTAGTAGTCACATGGAAAAATATGGGTTGATAAGGAAGAGCCAGCATGGATTTCTAAAGCGGAAATCATACCTAACTAATCTGCTGGAGTTTTTTGAAGAGGTAACAGAAAAGGTCGATGAGGGTAATGTTGTTGATGTGATGTACATGGACATCCATAGGGCATTTGATACAGCGCCACACAACAGACTTGTGAGAAAAATGATTGCTCATGAAATAAAAGGGACAGTAGCAACGTGGATACAAAATTGGCTGAAAAATAGGAAGCAGAGAGTAATGATCAATAGATATTTTTCAGAGTGGAGGAAGGTTTGTAGTGGAGTTCCCCAGGGGTCGGTATTGAGACCCTTGCTTTTCCTGATGTATATTAATGACCTAGGTCTTGGTGTGCAGGGGACAATTTCAAAGCTTGTGGATGATACAAAGCGTGGGAATGATGTTCACTATGAGGAGGATGGTGTGGAACTTCAAAAGGACATAAAAAAGTTGGTAGAGTGGGCAGATAGGAGGAAGATGAAGTTCAATATGGAGAAGTGTGAGGTGATGCATTTTGATAGGAAGAATATTGATAGACAATATAAAAAAAGGGATGAAATTTTGAAGGGGGTGCAGGAGCGGAAAAACCTGGGTGTATATGTGCATAGATCATTGAAGGTGGCAGGAACGGTGGAGAGAGCAGTTAATAAAGCATATGGTATTTTATTAATAGCGGCCTGGAGTACAAGAGCAGGGAGGTTATGCTGAATTTATATAGGACACTCGTTAGACCTCAGCTGGGATATTGTGTACAGTTCTGGGCGCCACATTATCGGAAGAGTATGAACACATTGGAGAGAGTGCAGAAGAGGTTTACAAGAATGGTTCCAGGGATGAGAAACTCCAGCTATGAGGATCGATTGGAGAGGTTGGTACTGTTCTCCTTGGAGAGAAGAAGGCTAAGAGAAGATTTGATAGAGATGTTCAAAATCATGAGGGGGCTGGACAGAGTAGATAGGGAGAAGCTGTGCCCGCTCATAAAAGGATCAAGAATGAGAGGGCACAGATTTAAAGTGCAAAAAAAGCAAAAACAACATGAGAAAAAAACTTTTTTACACAACGCATGGTTAGTGTCTGGATTGTACTGCCTGGAAGTGTGGTAGAGGCAGGTTCAATTGAGGCATTCAAGAGGGCATTAGATGATTATTGAATAGAAAAAATGTGCAAGGGCACAGGGAAAAGGCAGGGCAATGGCACTAGATCATAATGCTCATTTGGAGACCTGATGCAGGCATGATGGGCTGAATGGCCTCCTTCTGCGCTGTTAAAATTCTGTAATTCTGTAATCCTATGTGCTTAAAACCAAGAAGAAAAATACACAGCTTGCTCACATGCAGCTGCTACTGATTGCTGCAGAGCAGGGAGCCTCAAGGAGACTCCAGGTCTGCTTGAGATTGATTCTTCCTCCAATTTTCTCCTTGATCAGTGGCACTCCATTTGACAGGGTTCAGGTTGGGAACTAAACACAATAGGACTCTAAACTGCATCCACCCATGTCCTGTGCCATTGCCCAATCGTGCCCCAAAACCTAGTATCATGTCTATGAATAATATTAATAATAAGACAATGATAGACATTCCTGTGATGCCTGAGGATGTTTTGCTATGTTGAAAATGCGATATAATTATGCATCATTCTTGTTAATAAAACACACTTTTATGGGATGATTTAAAGAACATCAATGGTTAAAAACCCAGCTGACTTGACCTATCAAAGCTATTGAGAGTCAGCCCCTGATGTTGCAATCATTTCAATAACAAAATTTTGTTAAGGATTGTACTGAAAAAAAATGTAAAAGCAGGAAATGCTTTCTTGCATTTGAATTTCAGTTGAATTTCTTCTGAACTCCTCTTCATTTTGCCCTATTTTTCTCTAGAAAACCCTGGAAATTTGAGTTTTCTTTGCCAGAGTGGAATTTCTGTTTGACTGTAGAGGCAAATGACTGTTCAAATTTCAATTTCTAAACTTTAGGACCATACATGAAACTGTGGGAGCTCACATTAGGCTGTTAACGTTAGTACTGTCAAAAGGGGTGAACGTAGGAATATGGGAATTGTTAAATGAAGGAAGGTCAGGATTCATCAGAGTTGCCTTCTGGCATCCTGGTAGTCACATAATTCAATCATAAGGGAGCTGTTGACTAGCATTCAACCTCTATCAATTAGCCTACAACAGACTCAGACATGAGTTGAGGGGAAACCCCAGTGGTAGGGAGCTTTAGGAAGCAAAGATCTAAAGTCACTTGTTCCCCCTTAGCATGCTGCACTTACCATATATTCTGTCCCAAATTATGGGGGTTGAGATGGAAAATCCCTCCACCCATGTAAAAGCCAACATCATCTGTAACTCCATACTTTCTTCCTGATAGCGTGCAAAGGCAGCCTTTTTTCCGAAAGGCATGGCTTTGAGTCACCTCAGCCACATGTTTGCAGGAGGCAGGGAGAGGGTGCGTTTATTTGGTGGAGGGGCAACCCAGGAATGGTGGAAATTCAGAGGCCCTGCTGAATGTTACAAATTTAATTGTAGCATAGTGGTTATAACATTGGACCAGTAATGCAGTGAGCTGGTCAAATAATCCAGACACAAATCAAGATGATTTTTAAAAAAATGTTTGGAGAATTTCCAGCATGTCTGAAAATTAAGCCAATTAAAATGAAGGCACTGTTTCTCCATCCTAACAACTCGGTGAATTTATTCTTGAGCCCAGCTCATTGAACATCAGACTGCTACAAGATTTGAAATAACTTACTCCTGGAGGGAGGAATTTTTGACTTTTTCTTTAGGTTCCTTCCAGTTTTGTTTAAGGCCTTTCCACTTCTTGTTTCATATATTCTACACCCACATTTTTCCTTCCTGACCTCGTTTTTCAGCCTCAGTGAGTTTATTTCCTCCTTGGTGTCGATCATCACAACTCTAATCAGCCATGGGTAACTACGATAGTTAATGGACAAGCAATTATGTTGGTTGAGGCCATCTCTTCCTTTCACGCTATCATAAGGATACTTCCTTGTTCCTGGAATCCTACATTAGTTATAGTAACAAGGCAGCCTTCTCTTTCTGTGGGCAGAACATGGCATTGCTGGAAGCACCAACCTCAAACAAATGTTGGTTATATTTATGTATTAATTTGGCAAGGTGTTGGGGAGATTGTGTTAGCCTGCATTCTATCTGCAAATTATACCGATGTGAAAAGGGTGTGTTGCTAGGCATCGATAAATATTCAGAAGGGCATGAAAAGCCGCACCCAGCAGCGTTTGCGGCATCAACGGCTTCCCTAATGGGAATCCCCTATTGAATGTTCTTGGAAAAAGGTGAGGAGACCTAAAGGATAGATTCCACTGATGCCGGTGCATTAGCAACACAAGGCTCAAAAAATGTTGGCCGGAATGCTTCTGTCCACTTCTGTCGTGGACAATGCACCCTGACTGTACGGGGTGCCAGTTTGGGTGTGCTGTGTTTACCCTGGAAGCTTGCAGGGTGGGCAGATTGTGGTGTTAAACAGTCTCTAATGCTGACTTAGCACATGATCTGCCATTTTGGACCATGCAGTTATGGTTAACACCTTCTCTTAAGCACTCCTAGCTGAACACGCTATTTAACGGGCTCCAAATGCATCTTTCAGGTGAGATGCTTCTGAATTTCTCTTGCTGGTGTAGGGTTAGTGGGGTATTTTATTGTTATTGGAGGGGTTTTGCAGACTTTCTTGGATTTACAGGGAATAGTGCTGGATTTTGACAAAGAGTTCAGAGGAGTTGGAAGACTTGTGAGGACAATCCTACTTTCAGGTGGCTGTGGTTGAGGTTCCTCTTGGGCTGCAGCATGACTTAGAGATGGAGCACAGGCAGCAGAGAGGGGAAGCTGTTCGCAGTGAGTAGAGGAGGAGGAGGGTTCTCAATATACAGCCCAACTCACTAATTATCTTTTGTGAGCACTACTCCCACCTCCACCTCAGCCACATGTTTGCAGGAGGCAGGGAGAGGGCGCGTTTATTTGGTGGAGGGGCAACTCAGGAATGACGGAAATTCAGCGGCCCTGCTGAATTTTATAAATTTAATTGTAGCATAGTTGTTATAACACTGGACCAGTAATGCAGTGAGCTGGTCAAATAATCCAGACACACCCTGCCCTTCATGATGCCAAACATGGCAGCCTGGTCCACTTAATTGCAGGAGAGGCCCATGTGTCAGTCTCCTGCCATCAGGTAAACCTTCCGCGATTAAGTCAGGAGTGTGAAGAGGCCCATGTGACAAACTTGCACTCTCGCTGCAGGATGTCATTTAGGTTCATTGATGAGCCAATTGACATCAATTATCCCTGAGCCCACCGGAATTTAGTGACGACTCAGGGAATAAGTCAGAGTTGCACGGTTTTCCTGCGCCTCCCAAAGGCTGTGCATCAAAACCTTCAGCGTTTGACAGGGGCCTAGCAGGGGAAGGCCCCTTGTTGTCAGGCACCCCGTGTCTGATTGAGGGAACCGCTGGAAGCCACACCCTGTCCTTGCGGCCAATCCGCTATGCCTCTGCGACCCCCTCCTCGTGCCCCCCTCCCCCCTTGCCCTCACTCACCTGAGTCCAGGGATGCAGCACCGATCCCTGGTGAAGTCGCTTCGGCACTACCGGCAGCAGCAACCGTTCCCAGTGCTGCCGCTAGCAGTGGTGAGTCGCCGACCTCTGATTGGCTAGCAGCTCTTGGTGTATGGAATTTTTGCTGCTGAGGTCCTAAATTGTGGGGAAGGCCTGACGCTGGCCAGCTAAGTGCATGAGAGGTACTTAATTTGGTCGGGCCTCCCCCTTGGAAGCAATGCGGGTTTCTGGCCAGTTCTCCAACTGTGGGCGGTATCCGTATTGGAAACATTAACTCCCACCACGGCATCTAGGGGAATTTAATCTCACTTAATTAAATAAATTTGGAGTGAATAAGCTAGTATTAGTGGGGGTGACCATGAAGCTACTAGGTTGTTATAACAACAAATTTGGTTCACTAATGTCATTTAGGTCATTACCTGGCCTGGCCTATTTGTTACATCAGACCCATGGTGATGTGGTTGACTATTAAATGTCCTCTGAACTGACCTAGCAAGCGGTTCAGTTGTATCCAATGGCTATGTAAAAGTCTAATAAGAATAACGGCAAAAGGACCACCCTGCATTGAGTTAGACACTGAACAGCACAGAAACAGGCAACCCTGTAAAGACCCCCTCACCAACATCTGGGGACTTCTGTTGGTGCTCATAAAAATAAGGGCAGCTGGCACACGGGAACACCATCATCTGCAAATTTCCCTCCCAGTCATACACTACCCTGATTTTGAAATATATTGTCATTCCTTCACTGTCGCTGTGTCAAAATCCTGGAACTTTCCTAACAATAGTGGGGATGTACCTAAACCGTACAGACTGTAGCGGTTCAAGAAGATGACTCACCACCACCTTCTCAAGGGCAACAAGAATTGGGCAATAGATGTTGGTTTTTTCCAGCAACACCAGCATTCCATGAATGGATAAAATAAAAAAAAACCATTATGATTTTTTTTTAAACTTAAGTGAATAGTACATTTAAGGATGGTCTCTCGAGAAAGGTTTACTTGGACATTCCAAAACCTGCTGGATTGAAAATGGAAGCACTTGCGTTTTACCCGGGTTGGGGTCAGGTTTCACAAATTTGCCAATTTAAACAGCCCCCAAACCCTCCTACCTGTCCTGTGGAGGGAATGTTGAAATTAATCCCATTATTGGCTGTAAGGAGAGGTTGCGATTTGAGCAGAGCTTAAAGACATGGTGATTATTGGTCATTCCTTAATTTGAAGGAAGTTTGATGTATCAAAATTATTACGCATAAACTTTTTGCTACTTATTCCAGCAGCTTAAGCTTGTAAGTCCAGGTCAATTTGTTGAGCTTCTATTACTCAAGGAACAACCTCTATGGCAGGGTATCCAACCACTAGGGAGGAAAAAAGAATGTCAGGTAAGGCTTTTCAATCAGCAATTGAAATAATTTCAAACCTTGCTTGCATTTTCGATCAAAGGTTGGATTTTTAGCACTTAATAATTTATGTGCAATTTTTCTTCAAAATGTGGCTGTGACGAACATCAATTCACTTGCTAAAACCTGTTGGAAGAACCGCCTGAAGGAGCTGATGCAGAGCTGACAGCCCTTGTGATTCTATTACACAAGAGCCATCTGTTTCAAATTCACCCAAAATCCAGAATAAAGTGTGTGGTTCAGCAGAGTAGTCTCAAATTCAATTGGTTGTGAGGTAAGAGAGACAGAATGGGGGCCCCATCCTGCAGGACAGTAACCAACAGTCCCATTTCTTCTGCTTTGTTTGGATCCTTTGACTCTGGGCAATTATAACTGGCTAAGTTTTCAGACATGAGGAAGATAATATTTCCTGCACTGGTCATCAAAGGAATGTCTGTGGGGGCACAACATGGTGTCATACGCCACAAGGATGAAACAACACATAAATAGACATAACACTAAGCCCTATGCAAGATGGGCGCTTCACTTCTCAGATTTTTCTCAGGCCCCTTATGTTTTGCGATCCTAGAGTCCATGGACGCTCCAAATTTAAACAAACTATTAATCAGTAGTTTGTCATTGTTACTAATGGAAAACAGCTTCATACTTTATACATTCTCAGTGAGCCATATTTAACTTTTTTTTTCCATTTGATCTCCATTCTGACAGTGAAAACCTCTTAATGGGAACACCCATAGAAAGCACAAAGTTCCTTCTATCCAGCTGTTGTAAGATAAACACTGTAGATGTATGGTGGATGAATTACTGCCTAAGAAAATGTTTCTTTCAAATAAATACCATCATTGAGATGGTGCCTACTCACTGGCATGTACTGTATAACCATGTTTTCTTTACAACTGACTCATAATCAGTGCCATATCCAACATGGAAGCATACAATCAATAATGGAATAATACTAATTAAAGGAGAGCAGCTGGCTTAATTTGGGCCATATTTTAGTAACTTCCATTACCCTTTCCCTTTCTTACACTCTTCCACAGTCACTCAAGTACGCTTTTATTTCACATTGAGAGTAGAGAAGCAATGGAGAACTTATAGGCATTAAACAGTCTTTTATATGATGCCTTATTCTTTTTGTGGTTATAGATAAATCAGAAGGCATATGGAAAGCTGTTGCAAATTTGAAAATTATTTCAATTTAATAACATATTCTCCTTTTCATATGCTTCCTGTCTGTTAGGTGTCTGTGCTCCCTCCCACCTTTTAAAATATTTTTCATTGCATCTGTGAGATCTGCTCCTTCCATTTATTGGCAGCTGCTCGTTCCCTCTCTCTCTCTCTCTCTCTTTCTCTCATACATTCCCATCTGGCATTAGTGTTGCTGTGTCTTGCTGCCCAGAGAGATAGAAAATCCTACTCCAGAGGTTAACTTTTTACAAGGTTTCCCAGGAATAGTGGAAAATATTGGCTATTTTGGTGCACTGAGCAGACTGCTCACCAAAGTTAAATGAAGGGAAATCTGCTGGATAAAAGAATAGGCAGGCTTGGTCTTTGCCTTTGTTTCAGTGTAACGATGCAATAAGCGGGATACAGTCAAGCCTACAGACATGAGGTCTAAAGTGTGATGCTTTAATCACCCCTTTTGATGCATTCAATTCTCCTCATTTCCTTTAACTCTGTGATTAGTTTTTGGTTTGTGTATAGCCTTACAACATGCAGTGCCCTCTTTTCTGTTGTGCTGCCCTCAAAAAATTCAAATTTCAGCAAAAATTCAGCAGATCAGGCTGCATCTGTGGAGAGAGAAGCAGCGTTAATGTTTTGGTTGAATATGACTCTCCTGCCAGGTCTGCTGAGTTTTTCTAGCATTTTCTGTTTTTATTACAGATTTTCAGCATTTGCAGTATTTTGCTTTTATTTCAAGTTTTAGCCTGTGGCAAATGAGTTTTCATACTGCGAGGGCCGAATTGTCCCAGATTTGCACAGAGTGCGGTAGTAGGCGGGTAAAAAATCGTGCCATGTTGTCCCATTCCAGCCTCATTAACTACGTAGCCACAGGAAACATGCTGTCTCGCTGGCGGGCAGCCTCCGATTTGCTGCCATACCGTTATCTCGCCGCTTCCTCACGCAGGGCGCCATATTTAAACTGCAGCCATGCGCACACTTCTCAACGCTTGCAGCCCAGGTCCGCTCCGGTGAAGACATGACCCCAAAAGCAAAGAAAAGTGCAGCCCCCTGATTCAGTGATTCATCTCTGGGACACCTTATGGACACCATGGAGGCCACCGTGATGTCCTCCAACCCTATTCTGGCCGCAGGAGGCCCAGCACCCTCAACACTCTGGTTTGAGAGGCAGTGGCAGAGGTGGTCAGTGCCAATGCTGCACACAAGATGTCAGCCATGCAGTGCAGAAAACTGAAGAATGATCTCATCCGTGCCACCAGGGTAAGGCAACCATCTCATCATTCCAAACTCACACACACACAAGGCCATCACACATTCACTGCCATCTCACTCACTGCTAGCTCAAGGGACATCACCGCTCACTTTCTCACACAGACCCTCACATCTCCATCTGGCCTCATCTCCTCTGGAGACTGCCTCTTCAGCCCTCACCACCTTGAGGCCACTTGCACAGATCAACATGATCCCCCATACACACCTTGGGATACCCCTTTCCCCAGTACAGCCCTCACCCTACAGCCTCTTCCCTTGCCAGAGGCCACTTCTCCCCCTTCCCCAAGCAAGCCGTAGCCCTGCAGCCTTACGGCTGGTCTGGTAGGTAGAGACCTGCCCCTGAGTTCCCATATAAGTGATGTGGTGCTGCCTGCGAAGCCTGGCATTGATGAACGTGACTGCTGCCTGAAACAAGGTAGCAAACAAACCTCGAAGTCCTGAGTGAAGTGCAGCTCATCAGGTGCACGTCACTCATGTACAGTTCTGAAACACGTTGGCTCTTGTCTTCTGTTAATTTAATCACACACATAATTTTTAATGTCTCATTTTCAACTTACTTTCTTTCTTTCCATGTCTCAACAGTCACCATCACAGAATCTGGGCATAAGTGACAGAGAAAAAGTTTACAAAGAGAAAAATAAAGAGTGAGGAGAGCAATGTTCAACATTGTACTAAATTTCAAGGCTAATTACTGGAGCACCATGTGATAGATCTTACAGGTGCACGAGCTACCAGACCACATGAATGGCACCCTTGCCAATTCTCTATCCTATATTGAAATGTGCCTCTGCAAAAATATTCATTACCACACGTTCCATATTCAGTATACTACATTGTGTTTGAAATGAATTAAACTGAAAATAACTATGATAGGAAGCCTGGTGCATTTTTGAAAATATCTGTATGACCTCATATTAATGGTCGAAATTTCTGTAACATTGCATTTTGTTCAAATTTTATTCGAATTCTGTAAATCCTTGGATCCTTATAGAGGTAGAGAACAAGAGTGAGAGCATGAAAAATAAATCTACAAGGAAGAGTTAAAGCAAAGAAAAACAGTGGCAAGAAACAGGAGAAAAACAACTACTGCATTCTTGCATTTGTATTGCAGCTAATTATCTCTGGTTCAACATCTTAGGTCATACCCATTGGTGAATCCCTACTCTCTATAACTCTCAGAACATCCAGGTAATCTGCAGTGATACCAGGGATCGAAAATAAAATTCATGCTACTACATTTGACTTGCTGGCCTCTTGCAATTTCCCTCAATTTTGGAAACCAGTAGAATAAGCATTTTATTGGGTCATAATTTTAACTAAATGGCCTGAAAATCCCATGGGGATTTCACTGATCTGGTGAGTAGGCAACCACAAAAGTCTTTGAATATACAAGCAAGAAAGTAACACTTATATAGTGGTGAAGTCATAGCTGGAACATTGCATGGATTTCTGGGCCCCCGATCATATGAAGGGCATTAGATCATGAAAAGGATACTTTGAAGATTCACCAGAATTATGTCAGAAATGGAAGGTTTTAATTAGGAAGAGCAACAAGAGCAAAAAAAAAAACAATGAAGCTTTTTATCAGTCTTGGTTCAGTGGTAGCACTCACACAGCTGGGTCAGAAAAGTTTGCACGCTCAAGTTACACTCCAGAGACTTGAGCTCGATGACACTTCAGTGCAGTACTGAGGCAGTAATTACCTACTCTATTCTCATCTCTATGTCTTCCTGCACTCTTTCACAGTTTGTCATCCACCTTAATTAGATATCAGCAAAAACATCATTATCATATTTCTTGTTTTTGTATCAAAATCATTTATATCAGTTGAAAACAAGAGATGCAGGGACAGATTCTCAAGTCACTACCCATCCAAAAGAACCTTTTTTTCGTGCTTTCTTTACCCCAGTCTTCCACCATGACTATATTCCCTTTAAAGCCTTAATTTGCACCCATAGTTTTTTGTGTAGTACCTTGTCAAATGCCTTGCGAAACCCACTAAAGCATCACTTAAAGCACAACCTTTAATTATGCACTCTCGTTTCCTGAGAAAAAAAATCATCAAAGAAAATCTACTCTCTACGGACAGAAACCTTCTGCTCTTGAGGAGGTGGGTGTGAAGGTTGGAGGAAATTCACAGTTTTAGCATTGGGTCAGCAGGCCAATATGTTCCTGCCTCCAGGCAATCTTCGAGGAGGAGGATTATTATCAGCAAAGGCTACCTGCCTAATTGCAGCAGGTAGCTTTTGTTGGCTGATTGAACAGGACCCCATTTTGTGTCAAGCCCAATAGTTGCCTAGAGGCAGCTTGCCGGAGGCAGGGGTGGTGGGCTTGCATGGCATCCGAAACTCACCCCCTCCCCCCCTCCCCCCCCCCCCCCCCCCCCCCCCCCCCCCCACCTTCCCCACCCCCCACCAAACAGAGCTATGGCATTCAGTGGGCCACAGCTCTGGTTGCTGGCCATCCAGTGGAGGAGTTTCCTCTTGACTGGGTATGGCCCAGCAGCTGTGACCACCATTTAATTTATTAAATTCTAAACTCTTCAGAGGGTGCCTCAAGATGGTTTGCAAGGCCCTAGTCCCTCTGATTGAGCCTTAATTGCCCTGAAAGCCAGTGCAGGGTCACAATTTTAAAATGGTCCCAATGTTCAATTATTTTTTAGAGTTCACAAGATTTCACCCATGGAAGATGGATGGTGTCTATGGGTTGGTGTAGATTGGCATTAATGGGGCATGGGGAGTGTGTGCGTGGGTTGGGATGGTGAGGGATGAGGGCTGAAAGGATTTATTATCATCACTTTGTTGAAAAAAGATCTTCTTTTGTTGAAGCTTTTCATCTTGCGCTCATCAGGACAATTCGCACTAACCCCGATTAGCCAACACTATTTTAAGTGTTAACTAATACATCAGTGCAAAAGATAAGGCTGAAGCATTTGCTACAATCTTCAGCCAGAAATGCTGAGTGGATGATCCATCTTGGCTCCCAACGGACGTCCCCAGCATCACAGATGCCAGTCTTTAGCCAATTCAATTCATTCTACGTGATATCAAGAAACAGCTGAAGACATTGGATAATACAAAGGCCATGCACCTTGACAATATTACAGCAATAGTACTGATGACTTGTGCTGCAGAACTTGCTGTGCCCCTAGCCAAGCTGTTCCAGTACAGCTACAACGCTGGCATCTACCCAGCAATCTGGAAAATTGCCCAGGTATGTCCTCTACACAAGAAACAAGACAAGTCCTTACCAACCAATTACCACCCCATCAGTCTACACTTGATGGTCAGTAAAGCGATGGAAGGGATTATTAACAGTCCTATCAAGCGACACTTGCTTAGCAATAACCTGCTTACAGGTGCTTGGTTTGAGTTCTGGCAGGGTCACTGAACTCCTGATCTCATTAAAGCTTTGATTCAAACATGGACAAAAGAACCAACCTCAGAGGTGAGATGAGAGTGACTACACTTGGCATCATGTCAGCATTTGACTGAATGTGGCATTAAGGAGCCCTAGCAAAACTGGTGTAAGTGGGAATCAGGGAGAAAACTCTTCACTAATTGAAGTCATACCTAGCACAAAGGAAGATGGTTGTGGTTGTTGGAGATCAATTGTCTCAGTTCCAGGACATCACTGTAGAAGTTTATCAGGGTAGAGCCCTAGGCCCAACCGTCTTCAGCTGCTTCATCAATGGCCTTCCTTCCATCATAAGGACAGAAGTGCGGATGTTCGCTGATGATTGCACAATATACAGCACCATTCATGACTCCTCAGATACTGAAGCAGTCCATGTCCAAATGCAGCAAGACCTGGATGATATCCGGGCTTGGACTGACTAGTGGCAAATAACATTCGTGCTACACAAGTGCCAGGCAATAACTATTGTCAGCAAGAGAGAATCTAACCATCGCCCCTTGACATTCAATGGCCTTATCTTTGCTGAATCTCCCATTACCAACATCATGGGGTTACCGTTGACCTGAAACTGTACTGGACTAGCCATATAAATACTGTGGCCACAAGAGAAGATCAGATGCTGGGAATCCTATGGTAAGTAACTCACCTCCTGACTCCCCAAATCCTGTCCACCATGGCACAAGTCAGGAGTGTGGTGGAATACTCCCCACTTGCCAGGATGAGTGCAGCTCCAACAACATTCAAGAAGCTCAACACCATCCAAAAAAAAGCAGCACTACAATCATAAACATTCACTCCCTCCACCACACACTGTCACACATTGGCAGCAGTGTGTACCATTTACATGATATACTTCAGGAACTCACCAAGGCTCCTTAGACAGCACCTTCCAAACCCACAACCACTACCATCTAGAAGGGCAGGGACAGCAGACGCATGGGAACACCACCACCTGGAAGTTCTCCTCCAAGTCACTCACCATCCTGATTTGGAAATATGTCGCCGTTCCTTTCGTGTTGCTGGGTCAAATTGCTGGAACTCCCTTTCTAACAGCACTGTGAGTGTACCTACACCACATCGACTGCAGCGATTCAGGAAGGCAGCTCACCACCATCTTCTCAAGAGCAACTTGGGATGGGCAATAAGTCTAGCCAGTGATGCCCACATCCCGTGAGTGAATAGAAAAAAAATTCACAGTAAATTGTTTTGGATCTGAAAGAAAAAAGAATGATTAATATTTTGAGTGCAATTCTTCACGCCAAAAATATGAATCACCTTTTAGTCTTCAAGGGGCTGATTGGCCTGTGCATGTTTTCCATTTTTTTTTACAGATTTCCATTATTAATATTTTTCTTTTAATGTCAATCTCATTAACGCAGTTTCATTGTTTCCAGACTTCCTTGTGGTGTGTTTGCACTCATGCAAATACAAGGCAATCAAATTGAAAACATCAGCGAAATGTAAGGGAAAATGTGTAGTTTATAGTATAGACTGCTGAGAGGAAAGGCTAGTTAGATATCACAACATAAATTGGCAAAGATACTTCACAGAAAAAATATTAAAATGACAAGTTATTTTTATGTATACAATTATATGAGTAAAAATAGAATTGTCGTTTGGTACTATAGAGCTTGAATATTGCTGAAAAAAGAGACATGTTTAAGCTTTTCATCTTGTACTCATCAGAACACTCCCAAGAATACCAATATAAGGGGAAAACAACAATTTATACAGTATATGAAGAGAGTGCTGATTAGTTGGCAAGTGGCATTGCCATGGAGAATGCACCACTGATGGCGAATGACAGTTAACAGCCAAATATTTAAAAAAATTTAAACCAGGCAACTTGACCCTGATAGGTCAAGATTTTGCCCTGAGGAATGAATCAACGAATGGCTGTCACTTATTTTGTTTAGCTGCGAATGAAAATCCAGGCTGGCCTTTCTATATTCACTCCATCAAAATCCTTCAGAGACATTAGAAACTGGGCGGACAATTAAAATGACCTGTACAGCTTACCCCTTTCAATCCCACTGCCTACCCATGCCATTTTAACCTGCTCTTTTGAGCAGGCAAGAGGGGCACCCACCAGAAGGTAGTGGGGTCCTTCTTCAAATGAAAGAAAACACAAAAATTTAGCATGCAGGTGCAGCTAGTAATTAAGAAGGCAAATGGAATTTTCGCTTATATTGCTAGAGGGTTGGAGTTTAAAAATAGGGAAGCTTTGTTACAGCTGTACAGGGTGCTGGTGAGGCTGCACCTGGAGTACTGTGTACAGTTTTTGTTCCCGTATTTAAGAAAGGATATACTGGCATTGGAGGCAGTTCAAAAGAGATTCACTAGGCTAATTCCTAGGGTGAAGGGGTTGGCTTATCAAGAACGGCTAAACAGGTTAGGCCTTTATTCATTAGGGTTTAGAAGAATGAGAGGTGACCTTATTGAAATGTACAAGAGTCTGAGGGGGCTTGACAGGGTAGATGTTGAGAAGATGTTTTCACTAATGGGGGAATCTCAAACTAGGGGACACCGGCCAGAATTTTCAGGTCGGCGAGTGGGGGCGGGGCCCGCTTGCTGACGCATGGTGATGTCGGAAAAGCGCCCCAACGTCACCGAACCGAGCCGGCTGCACGCCCGCTGAAATTTCAAAGGCCTATTAATGCCATTTAAATATCAATTAAAACAATAAACTGAGCTGCCTGTTCAACCTTAAGGTTGGAGGGCAGGTGAAGAGCCCAGGCGGCTTTCACATTTATCATGGAACCTCATCCATGGGTGGGATGAGGTTTGATGAAGGTTTTTAAAGTTTTATAAAAATTTTTAATAACATTCATAGACATGTCCCAGCTTATGTGACACTTTTAATGAGGGGACATGTTTAAAATTCTTGTTTTTCTTTATTAAAACTTTCAGAACTTAAAATAATCTCCCTGAGGCAGCTCTGTGCCTCAGGGAGATTTCTGTGCTCTTTTGCGTGCGTGTGTGAAAGAGTGCACTCCCTGATTCAGGCAACCCTCCCCCGACAACACAGGGAGAGCTCAGCGTTTCTGGGCGAGCTTCACACTGGGCGGGCCTTAATTGGTCCGCTCATGTAAAATGGCGGCGCCCAGCTGATCGCGGGTGTCGATTGGCTGCGCACCTGCCCATACCTGCTCCTGGCCAACCCCCCCGATGGGTAGAAAATTCTCCCATAGTTACAGAATAAGGCGACACTCATTTAAAACTGAGATGTGAAGGAATTCCTTCTCTCAGAGGGCAGTGAATGTCTGGAATTCTCTGCCTCAGAGAGTTGTGAAGGCTAGATCAATGAAAGTATTTAAAGAGGAGGTACATAGATTTTTGAAATAGCGGAGAGTTGAGAGCTACGTGGAGCAGGCATGAAAGGGCAGTTGAGGGCTGGGGCAGATCAGTCATGATCCTATTGAATGGAGGGGCAGACTTGAGGGGCTGAATGGCCTACTCCTGCTCCTATTTCTTATGTTCTTATGCTCTTATATGCAGCTCAGCTCTAATGACTGCAATTATAACCTGAGACCTGCATGGGGTGTCGGGGGAGGGTGGGTGTCTGTCGGGCCGGGTGTGCTGTTGTGGTTTACTCACCAGGCTGACCATGTGCCAAGAAGAGTCAAGATTGGAAAAGGCCCAGATAGAATAGGCTAATTTCAAGTTAGGTTCCTTCCTTGTGGACCAGGAGCAGTAGGAGTGCTCCTCTAGAGCCTTGAAGGAAATCTTACATTTCCCCTCCTACAGATCTCCCAACCCTTTCCTGCTAACTTATCTGTATGTCAGGGTCAGTTCCTCTAGGTTTCCGTGACAGCCTCTTGCCACCTGAAGTCTTGCTGGCCAACTAATGGCTTCCCACCAAGTTCAGCAAGAGGCTGATGGGGCCTACGCATTTGTAGCATGGGAGTTAATATGAGCCAATGGCTGCACGATTCCCATCAGTGAATTAAAATTGGGCTTTCATAATCTTAAGAGTCTGTATTGAAGCTCCTCTTACCCTCCTTAAACCTACATGCTAAATTAGTAATGTCTCAGGATGCAATAGTTATTGTCAGCGATTTTCCCACAGGAAAAGAGGGAAAACCGGACAGGGAGTCAATCCGATCCACTGCACACATATTAGAGGTTGGCTACAGAATTTCCTTTGTCAAGGATTTTAAAAATTTATTTGTACACAGGATGTGGATGTCGCTGGCAAGGCCAGCATTTATTGCCCATCCCTAATTGCCCTTGAGAAGGTGGTAGTCAGCCACCTTTTTGAACTGCTGGAGTCCATGTGGTGCAGGTACCCCCCCAGGAAGGGAGTTCCAGGATTTTGACCCAGCAACAGTGAAGGAATGGCAAAATGGCTCCAGGTCAGTTTGGTGTGGGGCTTGGAGGGGAACTTGCAGGTGGTGGTGTTCCCATGCATCTGTTGCCCTTGTCCCTCTAGTTGTCCAAGGTTGCAGGATTGGAAGGTTCTGTCTAAGGAGCCTTGGTGACTTGCTGCAATATCTTGTAGATGTACACTCTGCTACCACCATGTATCGGATGGCATGTGGAATGAGGCAATAAGAAAGGAAGGTGATCGGAGATCATATACATAATTTAAATATAAATACCTTAAATGAGAATTTCAGCCTTTTTTGAAAAAAACCCTGCACTTTAAATTTTATTTGGAACTTTATTCCTTGTTAAAGTGAACCATGGAAGTGCCCTTCAGTTTATTGTATTTTGGTGGGTGGTGGAATGTTTAATTGGGCTGCATGTACAGCCCTCATTTTATACCTAGCAGGTGGAAAGAAATGCAAAGCTACATCTTGTACCCAGGAAACATGTCTGAGATATTTGGCAGCACAGACTGCAATGTAATGCGAGGTGAGATTGTGAGGTTAGCAAAGTTGCTAGTAACTGAACAGCAACGTCTGGGCTGTGAGGTCATTCTTCCTGACAGTATTTAAAGGGACTTCATTTTGGAATAAATGCTTGCCAAAAAACCGAAGGGCCATTTAGATTGTGACTCATTGCAGTGCAAGTCTGAACCTCAGCAACTTTCAAGGCTCATGAAATGTAATCAAAAGCTTGGGAAAACTCAGTGATGGCACTGCACACTCCAGTTTCAGGTGTAAACCTATACAAGATTTATCATAATGTGAAGAACAAATTACAAAATGATTGCATATCAACCGAGTGATTCTAATAAGTGGCATTCCTGTACTCTAGGGGGTCCAAGGGTAAGATCTGTTTTTAACATGAACAGTAACCATTTATTTCCACATGTGATACTAAAAACTGCACAATTACAGAAACTGAATCCTTGATGCAATGCCATTCAAAACTCCTTTTTATTTCTTAGTATCAGAAGCATAAAGTAACTAGCTATTTGTCTTAACCATGAAACGCTTTCCAAGTGTGTGAGACACTTGTGGTTTTAATTTACTTCAACCTTTCTGAACAGATTTTTTAAAAGTACTCTGATTGGTGATACAGCCTTACAACAAATAACAAGCCTTATCTGCCACAGGACCAAGAACGCTTTATGTTGTCATGAAAACCACTCATCAATACAATTGTTTCTATGGAAACCATCAATTTTACTTCGTTGTCTTGATTGAAAAGGAAGTGTTTGTCCATAGTGCAAGATGCTATGAGTGTAAAGAGTAAAAAGAGCCAAAGAGATGGTGAAGTAAATTCGAGAGTAGTGCAATGGTTAGATGATGCAAGATTGTGTTTTTAGGGGTAGTTTTCTGCTCTGGGTGTGCATATTGGAAAGCTATACTTCAAGGTTGTACAATTGTTCAGTTGAGTATATTCTGGGAGCCCTGAATCAGAAAACCTCTCCTTAAAAGTCCAACACTATTACAAAAATATGCAGAAGGTAAATTATTAGAAGTGGTTCAAACCCAGGTTTTGTAGCATTCATTTGACTCATTAAATAAAACCCACTAAATTAGATACAGAACACTTAGGGTAAAATTGAATGAGTTCCTGGGTTGGTTTGGGGTTATTATCTGCATGGAGGA
The DNA here is from genome assembly GCF_017639515.1 of Carcharodon carcharias. Taxonomy (NCBI): domain Eukaryota; kingdom Metazoa; phylum Chordata; class Chondrichthyes; order Lamniformes; family Lamnidae; genus Carcharodon; species Carcharodon carcharias. The sequence goes on from NC_054473.1 coordinate 170,029,021, forward strand.
GACACTCAGAAGAACATACATAAATCCAAGACTAACAAGGTCGAATGGTAATTATTACTTCACTGTAGCACTTTTTTGTGCATTGGTTTATGTGACACCATGAATAAGTGAGCTACCTGCAATAGTGAAGAAATCATTAGTAACAAAGTAATGTCAGAATGGGCCCATTTCATCTGAAGAGCAGGGTTACAGGACAATAACCTGCTCATGTGTGAATTTTGTCCCCTTGAATAATAGTTTTTTGTTTTGTAAACTGTTTTGTTTGCCAAAGTGAGCAATGTCAGTTCTGGGAAAGGGAACATTTTCCAACTTTGGAGAAGGAGGAGGTAATGTTCTCACCATGCACTATCAATGTGGAATCTTACCTGCTGCCAATGCATATCAGAAAGCTATGGTCAGCTACTCTTCGATATTCTGATATGTGTCGGTACTGGGCGAGATAACCTTCTGCCAGAAATACTTGTAAAAGTACATCCCTAGTGGAATCTTCAGTTGCTCTCAGGTCAGGCATGACATGACTAGATGCAAAGTAAAGCTCCGGTTGCATTAGGGTTAGGGCTTCAAGGATATAAAGTGATGTATGCAGCCACTCTTTTGGTTCAAGTAGGGCAATCAACACTTTAATATAACTACATTTTGTGCAATTCCTTTACTGAGTTGGTACTTTACAACATCTCATTTGCTGCAACCTACAGTTTGACCTTCAATGTACCACTGCTCTTCATGATTGAGACCATATGACTGCTTGCTAAAGTAAAATGACAACTAGCTGCAGTTTGATTACTCATTTTTAAGTGGATGAAAAAGGATCAGATCTGATTATTGTTAATGCGCTTTGATTGTGGCTGCCTTTTATTTTTGGTTGGTGATGGATGCTGCTAATAATTTAAAGCCTTGTTTTATGTTTATATGGCACATAGAGATTGGGGAGGGAATTTAGCTACAATACCCGTAAAATTTGCTTACTTGTGATGCTAAATCTTATCCCAATTACTATCAGATGGGTAAAACTGAACATAAGGAGACACAGATGTAGACTAGGAATAGACTGGCAGGGAATAGAATGCGCAGTAGCAGGGAATAGGAAGCAAACTACTGTGAAAATGCAAACATTGCTGTTGACCACTGGATCTATCACAATACTGAAATGAAGCCACATCACAGAAGCAAAAGGCAGGCAGAGGCCCACCAGTAAGACACTGGGTACTGGATGGCACCAGAACTAAAGTTACAAATTAGAACCACGCACTCGTCAACTGCTAACCGCCTTGGGGAAAAATTGCTTGTAATGATTGGCGGTCAAAGATGGCTGCTTGGATGGACAGAAGACAGCCAGTCGGACTTACTTTCTTTTAAAAATGAAAATCACCTGTCGTGTATTAATTGAGCTACTATAAACTATTTGATAAATTTACCTGAAGTAGTCAGATACAAATTCGTGTTTGGCACTCTTTGCAATTTACCCATAAAGTAACAACATTTTTGCTCTGCCGCAGGAGTATAAATTCATCTTCTTTTGAACCTTGGCAGTCCTGCGCAGGCATAACCATGATCTAACCCAAACTCAGACATTATCTATGTGTTTTCTAATTTAGTTACCTTTAGGCCTAAATGTCCAAGCTGTCCAAAAGGCCTGAAAAATCAGAAGAGGTTGCACACTTGTCCGAGGGAGGATTCGGGGACAGCAGATCCCATCTATCCAGCTCCTGTCCTCAGCCATCTTTGTGAAGGGCTGCTGTGGAATCATTTATTTTTAAGGAAAACATTTTTTCCTTCGGTGTTCCTGGTCAAATTCTGTGGTAGGATTTCCATTACAAATCTGCCATTATATTTGGAATGGGAGTCCAGACAGAAAATGCTGCCTAGAACCCTGAAGGCTCACTGTTTGACCACTATACTTGGTCAACTTAGGCGAATTTATGCCGACCATGCACCTGGTCCTATTGGAGACCCAGAATTAGAAATAGCCATGTTTGGAATCCCACCACTACCCCTTACGTTGATGATCAACTTTGGGGCAGGAGGGGGCTCTGCTGTCATTGGACCATCAGGCTAGAAGGAGGAATAATCATTTCCAACTATTTTTGAAAGCTTATTCCTATTACCAGCAATTGCTATGCCCAGAAAAGCAAGAAAACATGACTTATATAAGATTAATTGTTTAATTAATTGTCTAAGCTGCTATTTTGGGATAACCACATTGTGCTTTTGGATAATTGAGGCCTGAAAGTCTTGGATCTGGTTAGGATGAAAGGGGTAGTCACCATATCGGGGTTGGGGGGCCATAGTTGGGGTGGTCTTCAGTCCTTTTAATTTTCACCTCAAATTCCAGAGTGGTGAGCCAATGCATTTCCTGTTTACTCTTCACTTCTTCTTGGATGGGGTGCTGGGGGGGGGGAGGGATGGGGCTGTGGGGGGTGTGGGGAGTTCCAGGACAACGCCCGGAACTCTACCCATTTTGGAAATTTGGCTCCTTGGAATATTAGTGTCAATTTACTGATACCATCCTGTCAGTGGAGAGCCACGTTTGAAGGGAGTGCTGGTTAGTGATAGTTGCTGAAGTTTTCTGACCAGTTTTTATCTGAAAGATATCAGCCAGGAATTTCAGCCGGCGTGTTCGGTGGCGTGAGCGGACAATGTGGTGAGAAAGCCAAAAATCGGTTTCATGACGACATGAAACCAGTTTGCACTTGTCCGCTCACTCCATCAATAGTGGGCCGGATTTCCCAGCATCGGAGCTCAGGAACTTCATTGTAATACAACTGCATATCATTTTAAACCCAGCCCGCCAGACTCCTCCCTCACCCCCTCCTGTTGGATCATTGGCCCACATCAGCAGGAAAATACACCGACGTGTTTCACAACAACATACATAAAGAGTGCACTTGGCGGGCTGCACTTCGCTTGGGATTTCAAAGTTTATTTGCCTACCCTGCTTCAGTCAGCACAAGCAGTCATCATTGTCAATTTTCACAGGCAGCACCACATCACTTTTATGGGGGCTCATGGGCAGGTCTCTACTCACCACATCAAGCCACATGTGGGTGACTTTTCAATGGCTCCAGGACTAGTTCTTGCTTGGGGGAGGGGGAGACGTGGCCTCAGGCAAGGGAAGAGGCTGCAGGGCAAGGGCTGTTTTATGGAAGGAGGGTATCCCAGGGTGTGTGTGGGGGTGCATGTTGATCTGTGCAAGTGACCTCAAGATGGGGAGGGCTGAGGAGGAAGTCTCCAGAGGAGATGAGGCCAGATGGACATGTAAGGGCATGTATGTGAGAATGGGTGATGATATCGCTTGAGCTGTCAGTGAATGAAATGCCAGTGAATGTGTGATGGGTTTGATTGTGTGAGTTTAGAGTGATGAGATGGTTGCCATATCCTGGCTGCACGGATTAGATCATTCACCCTCTTTCTGCACTGGATGGTCAATCTCTTCTGTGCAGCATTGGCACTGATCACCAAGCTGGAGTGGTAATGCCTGAAATCCCTCCCTATGGCCAGAGCTAGGTTAGAAAACATCACAGCAGGCCTCCATGGAGTCCAAAAAGCGCTCGAGGGGCTGCAGTCTTCTTGCCTTTTGGGGCAGTGTCTTCTTTGCTGCAGTCCTGGGCAGGAAGCACTGAGCACGGCTATACATTAAATGTGGTGCCTGGTGTGATAAAGTGGCAAGGTGACAGTATGGCCGGTGAATCAGAGCCTGTTTGCCATTGAAATGGTGCCTATGCTGGGAATGCATAATTAAAGCAGCGGGTTTGGGATGATACAACGTGAAAAACCACCATTGTGGCCGGTGGTTAAAATGTCAATTTTCCCTGCCCACTACCGCACTTAGTGCAAATCTGGGGCCATTCCACCCATCATCTACTTGATACCATCAGAAAACACATCACAAAGTATTAACTAACTTTATCCAAGTCATCATTTTTTAAATTAAAAGTTCATTCGTGTTTTCCTACTTTTATATTTTTTGTTCCTAATAGCAGATTGTTTATACTAATGGAACTGGCAGAGCTGCCACCATAAAGATTCTCAAGTAGCCTCTTAATTTCTCCACCAAATGAAAACATGATTCAGTGAATCACTTTCCTCAGCAATATGTGGACCCAGAGCTTGCTCTCAGCAACAAAGGAACGGGCCCCAGTTCACCTGCTGACAGCTGCCACAGGCTTTTGTGGGCTTGTATTTCCTCTAATCCAGCCTCTTTTCCCATATATCTAGCTTTTCAAAGGCATGAATCAAGGTGCGGGGGTGAGGGCAGGGACATAGGAAAGCCCCTTGATCTGGATAATATAATCCACCACGTAGCTCCTCATGTGCACTTCTCCAATCTCCCAAAGGATGGTCAAATATTAAATCATTAAAGTAGCTTTATTTAACAGTCATCAATAAAATGTACAGAGCAACAGTTATGGCAGATCTTATCTTACTTCAAGTTATCTTCTGTCGCTCCCTACAATAAAGGAAATAATGAACCCTACCCTGATTGATGGGACAAGAAGCATTTCATTTTGGCTAGCCTTATCGATGGATCAGACTAAGGCTTGCCCTAAACCAGGCTGACTCTCTTCTTAAGGTAGACTGGTCTTGGCTTTATCAGCATCTTTCAGAAAACCTTAGCAACTGGCCCTGAATATGTGTGTTCACTGCTCTTATAGGATGTTGAGGGCTTGACCTCTAACTCCTTTTCTATCCAAGGAGTGGGCAGCAGAGCTGCCAGTCTCCTACTGCCCTTTGGATGTGGCTCACTGAAATGAGTACCAGTTGCTTTCAGGATGAATAATGTTATCTCAATCAGCCTGGATGATTCAGACGTGAGCTCTCCAACTCATTGTTAAATCAGAAGCAAGCAATATTCCAATGGCTGGCCTGAATACAAATCTCCTTCTTCCTCCTGTTATGACTAGAAGCTGCCTTTTAAACTTTGGTGGTCTCATGATAAACATAATATTTTAATCTGACCATATATGTTTTTTCCTTGTTAAGATGCCAAAATGCAACAATTATTAATATCCCTCCATTAGCTCATTGGATACGACATGGGCAATGTATGATCCTATTCATGGTCCCTCTGGAACTATAATCAAACAGTCTTCACATGCAATTCAAAAACAATAGCTAAAGGCTCTGTAGAATAAAGACAAGTGTAACACTGGCTTACATAAAAGCCTGTGGGGCTTGGGAGGCACTAGCACTGGGAGTTTGTTTTGGTTGTACGTTTGCCAATGACCTATTTTCCTCAGTGTAGTACAAACCAACAAAGTTAACACAATACTATACAGGGTCAGTGGATAACTTAATTTTTATTCCAGAGCACACCACAGGCAGATATACTATTTCTCTGTGCCTTGGCAATGCTGAGTTTCCAGTGTAAAGGAGAGGAAAAAGAGACTGAAGATGTCTGATGCTGACTCTAGCTTCCTTTGCATATTTTGCAACCACCTCTCCACTTGTGGCCTCAGAAGTGTAAGGGTGTCCCCTTTTTACCTCAGAGACCCTCCCCACATCCAAATCCATGACACCAGATCCATGTGTGTATGGCTTGATCAGAATGACCAGAGAGACAAGTTTCTCCTGATAATTCACAACTGCTTTATTGAATCAGCCACAACCCCAAAGTACAAAACCCCAAAAACATGAAACAACCTGATCTCAGTGCCTGACACCAAGTCCCCATGACTCGGTTTAAATTTACAAAAACACAGGCAAAGCGCCATGGCTTGTCCTAAAACCTTGGCCTGAATGTTTCCCTTGTCAGACGTGAACGATTGGCAGGCCTGGGCATGGTCGGGAAAAGCTCAACGCTGCCAAGGTCGGCGTGGGAAGAGGGCTGGCGAGGGTGTCACCGCGGGCGCGGACACACGCTTCGAGAGAGCTCCGTGAAGGCACACACCTGCCTCGGGGAGCTGCAGACCTGCAAATAATAAAATAAAGCACAAAATAACGGCAAGAAAATGTCCATGCAGCACAATCAAGCACCTGAAAGCCATAACTCATAAAAATGCTGTCCCCAGATATTTCTTTTTTATTTTATTTCCTAACAGAGATTTCATCCCGCCCTCGGATGAGGTTTCATCAAAAATGTAAAGGCTGCCTGGCCGGTTCACCCGTACGCCAACCGTAAGGTTGGATGGGCCATGAAAAATTGCTGACAATTGTGCCATTAGGGCTTACTCGCCCGCTTAATTGTCGGCGGGCGCACACCTGACTGCGCGAGTGCGCAATGACATTGGGACATTCGCCTGACATCATCTGAGGTGGTTTTACGCCCATTCGGATTGGGCATGTGCTTACCTGCGGAGCGTAATATTCTGCTCAAGAAAAGACCCTCAGCCCAATATCACCAAGATATGGCTGAAACAAGTTACAAGTTATCAGCAAAAAAACACCAAGTCTTTGCCTCAAACCTCCACAAAACCCTCAGACTAATATTGCTACAACTTGGCTGAAACTTATAATCCTCAACACAGTTGGTCTGTCCAGTGTTGACCAAAGGCCTGAGACAAGGTGATCAAACTCGAATCTTCTTTTGACTGCAGCCCAAAACCTTCAGACCAATATCACCACGATATGGCTGAAAACACTGACAATCCCCAGCATGGCTGATCTGTGTTTTGCTGAATGTAGGCCTGAATCAAGGTGACTAGACCCGATGCTCCTTCTTATTGTAGCCCAAAACCTTCAGGCCAATATCACCATGACAAAAACAAAAACAGAATTACCTGGAAAAACTCAGCAGGTCTGGCAGCATCGGTGGAGAAGAAAACAGTTGACGTTTCGAGTCCTCATGACCCTTCGACAGAACTTGAGTTCGAGTCCAAGAAAGAGTTGAAATATAAGCTGGTTTAAGGTGTGTGTGTGGGGGGCGGAGAGAGAGAGAGAGAGAGAGAGAAGTGGAGTGGGGGTGTGGTTGTAGGGACAAACAAGCAGTGATAGAAGCAGATCATCAAAAGATGTCAACAACAATAGAACAAAAGAACACATAGGTGTTAAAGTTAAAGTTGGTGATATTATCTAAACGAATGTGCTAATTAAGAATGGATGGCAGGGCACTCAAGGTATAGCTCTAGTGGGGGTGGGGAGAGCATAAAAGATTTAAAAAAATTTTTTTTTAAAATAATGGAAATAGGTGGGAAAAGGAAAATCCATATAATTTATTGGAAAAAAAAGGAAGGGGGAAACAGAAAGGGGGTGGGGATGGGGGAGGGAGCTCACGACCTAAAGTTGTTGAGTTCAATATTCAGTCCGGAAGGCTGTAAAGTGCCTAGTCGGAAGATGAGGTGTTGTTCCTCCAGTTTGTGTTGGGCTTCACTGGAACAATGCAGCAAGCCAAGGACAGACATGTGGGCAAGAGAGCAGGGTAGAGTGTTAAAATGGCAAGCGACAGGGAGGTTTGGGTCATTCTTGCAGACAGACCGCAGGTGTTCTGCAAAGCGGTCGCCCAGCTTACGTTTGGTCTCTCCAATGTAGAGGAGACCACATTGGGAGCAACGAATGCAGTAGACTAAGTTGGGGGAAATGCAAGTGAAATGTTGCTTCACTTGAAAGGAGTGTTTGGGCCCTTGGACGGTGAGGAGAGAGGAAGTGAAGGGGCAGGTGTTGCATCTTTTGCGTGGGCATGGGGTGGTGCCATAGGAGGGGGTTGAGGAGTAGGGGCTGATGGAGGAAGGACCCAAACACTCCTTTCAAGTGAAGCAGCATTTCACTTGCATTTCCCCCAACTTAGTCTACTGCATTCGTTGCTCCCAATGTGGTCTCCTCTACATTGGAGAGACCAAACGTAAACTGGGCGACCGCTTTGCAGAACACCTGCAGTCTGTCCACAAGAATGATCCAAACCTCCCTGTCGCTTGCCATTTTAACACTCCACCCTGCTCTCTTGCCCACATGTCTGTCCTTGGCTTGCTGCATTGTTCCAGTGAAGCCCAACGCAAACTGGAGGAACAACACCTCATCTTCCGACTAGGCACTTTACAGCCTTCCGGACTGAATATTGAATTCAACAACTTTAGGTCGTGAGCTCCCTCCCCCATCCCCACCCCCTTTCTGTTTCCCCCTTCCTTTTTTTTCCAATAAATTATATAGATTTTCCTTTTCCCACCTATTTCCATTATTTAAAAAAAATTTTTTTTAAATCTTTTATGCTCTCCCCACCCCCACTAGAGCTATACCTTGAGTGCCCTGCCATCCATTCTTAATTAGCCCATTCATTTAGATAATATCACCAACTTTAACTTTAACACCTATGTGTTCTTTTGTTCTATTGTTGTTGACATCTTTTGATGATCTGCTTCTATCACTGCTTGTTTGTCCCTACAACCACACCCCCACTCCACTTCTCTCTCTCTCTCTCTCTCTCTCCGCCCCCCACACACACACCTTAAACCAGCTTATATTTCAACTCTTTCTTGGACTCGAACTCAAGTTCTGTCGAAGGGTCATGAGGACTCGAAACGTCAACTGTTTTCTTCTCCGCCGATGCTGCCAGACCTGCTGAGTTTTTCCAGGTAATTCTGTTTTTGTTTTTGTTTTGGATTTCCAGCATCCGCAGTTTTTTTGTTTTTATCAATATCACCATGATATGGCTGAAAACACTGACAATCCCTAACACGGCTGCTCTGTCCGCTTTTGAATGTAAGCCTGATTTAAGGTGACCAGCCCTGACCCTTTTTCCGGACTGCAGCCCAGACACCCAGATGTACTCTTCTTTTATAATAATTTAACTCAGACATGTCAAAACAAAATATCCTGTTGTCCCAATGTCCATTTACTTGATTCCATGCAAAGTCCAGACAATTGTCATCAGCTCCTTCTGATCAAAACAATATGGGGTTTTCCATGGAAGATGTGTACAGATGAATATTACCAGTTCTCATTATATGAGCAATTGTCCAAAGTTAATGAGGGTTTGAATGACCTTATTTCCAGTATTATTGTTTGTGGTGCAAACCTTGGTTGCATAATTCTTTGAGCGTATTGTATTGATGATATGTCCTTTGTGTCATTGTATGGGTATTCAGACTTCTTGATTGCATTAACCAATGGCAGGTAATGGCATTTCCCTGCTACCACTGTTTCCTGATAGCAGTCAGTCAATGTCCAAACACTTTTGATGAATCACTATTCTTTTACTAAATGTCTGAATTAACTCCTTGCTGCCCAGCCCTGTACTGCTGACAGCAGCTTGGCTTTTGTAATTTATACTTCCAATAATGAGGTCAAAACATGTCCATAGGTTTGAAATTATATTCCATAAATTTCCAAATTGGATGGGATTCTATTCCTATAGAAGGTATAACTGTTTCCGACCCTGTTCTGGAATGCTTCCTCTAAACCCTTCTCTCTTGCTACATCTCTCCCTTCCTTCAATAGCCTCCTCAAGGCTTATCTCTTTCTTCACATCTTCAATCACCATTCTTAATCCTTCTCTGATTATTTTTGCCTCTGTGAAGCACTTTGAGATATTTTATTATATTAAAGTTAGTATATAATTTCAAGCCATTCTTAATGTGATGCAAGTTGCGACAGTGTTTCCAGAGTACATTAAAATGGATTCTCATGTAAAGCAATTTACAATAATCTTCTATTTAAGGGGATAATCTCAATGTCATCATTGATTAAATCAAATTAAAGTTTATTAATAAGCAACAAAACCAAAGCTGTAGCTAATTTGCATGTAGTCAATACATTGTTTCATCAACTTCCATGTATAGCATTTTATAATTTGTTTCCAGTGATTCAACACCAAATAAAATACAAATTTCCTACCAATAAATTTAGTTTGCCTAATTATAGCAACTGTTTAAAGAATTCTTCATTTTGAAAACCAGGATGAGTCAATTTCCTTGCAAGTTTTGTTCTTGAATATTTAATGATTTAGGGTCTTTGATTTAACGACTAGTCCTTGAACTGACCAGGAAGAACAGGCACACACCATTTAAACTCTGGAGAAATTGGGTGTAAGAATTTTGGATACATTTGCTCTTAGCACTTTGCTATGACCAAGTGAGGAGGGGTGAACTGGTTCCCCTCTATTCAACTTCCATGATTGGTCACACGAAAGGTTTAAGTTTCTTTTTCATGAGGATATGCCTGTTTCAAAAAAAGTATTTAATTATTTAAGCTGTGAGCAATAAAGAGCCAATCAAACAAGGTTTTCTTGAGTCAAAGAAAGAGCAAATTTATTAACCACCAAACCAGCGAAAATTAATAAAAAGATGATACCAAACATTCAGCGCCCATGCAGTCATTTGGGCCCACAAAAGCTTGGCAGTTAACTATTCCCTGGTGCATTCTCCATGGCAATGCCTCTACCAGAGTCCATTTGCCAACCAATAGGCAGTCTCTTATTATGCAGTATAAATTATTGTTCCCTTTACAATTGATATTCTCATGAATCTGTTCTGATGAGTGCAAGATGAAAAGCTTCAACTACATGCCTCTTATTTCAGCAATACTGAAGTTCTGTGCTACCAAATGACTATTTGGACCCTCTTCTCATATTTTAACCTTTTAGGACCAGGTATCATTTTGGTGATTTCTGTACTGTGTCCTTTCCAAGGCCAACATTTCTTTCCTGAGGTGTGGCACCCAAAACTGAACACAATACTCCAGGTGGCATCTGATCAAGGAACAAGAACATGGCTGGAATTTTACTGGTATACTGTGGGTCCCAACATTGGGCACAAATGAGGGACCCAAGCCCACCCAGGTGGACAGTGGGACTGCAGCGGCAATTTTACTAGCGGCAGTCACTTAAGAAGACGCCACTGGGCCTGCTGTCAACTTAAGGATAGCAGCTTCTCCAATCTGCTGCTCAGTCAGAGGACTTGTAGCTCTGCAGCCTTGGAAGAGCCATCAATAGAGGTGGCTGCTGCTGAGGCTGCAGGGAGAACCTCCATGTTGAGGTGCCCTTGAATGTCTGGTAAGAAAGTTTCTAATGTGCCAAGGCTGGGCAGGCAGGCCCTGGTGATTGGACAGGGTCAACCCTTCAGTGGCAGCTTGGAGCTACAGCAGTATCCCCTCTGTTGAACATGGAATCTCTGGGAAAGAAGGCTTTCCCAGAAGCTACTGAAAGACTATCTAAATGTGGCTGGTCGTCTCCCCATGTGTCCTGGGTGGCCATTCCAACACCAGCAAAATCCTGGCATCGTGGTAAAATGGCTGTCAATAGGCCAATTAATGGTGTGCAGTCAAGATTCTCCATTCCCACCTTTCATGATATGCTGCGGTGGTGGGAGCACTTCGGGCTTCCCATGCTTCTGCTGCCATCTTACTATCGCTTCCACATCCCTGCCTGTCTCCAAAGGGCTGGTAAAATTCTGACCCAATTTTACCTCTGTCAGCTAGAGTCAGCTTCATTCTGATGGCAAATCTTGACTGCAGCCATCAGCTTAACAGCCAAACCGAAGGAATTTTTATTTTCCTTCCGTTGCTCAAAACCTTGCAGCCGTCAGTTTACTGTTTCAAATTTAAGTCACAAATCTTGTTCCAAATGCACAGTTTCAACACACACATTGTGGTTGAATTCATGTCTTACAAATGCAGTGCAACTAGCCAGGTCTCCAACAGTCATGTCTGGTCTCGAGAATCCTGCTGACAGATTCCAAGAATAACTCAGCCCCTACCCATGCATTATAGTTCAACTTTAATTTTATTCTACAAACCCTCACATTGGCTACATTTTTCCTTTGATCCCATTGGGCATTCATTCAGCTTTTTAAAAAGGATTTACGTTATAGTTTCTGTTTGAAGTACCCTGCATGCTTACTTCCTCCCACTAAATTTTCTCCTATTTGTTTCCCAGCATCCCGTGAAAATGCTTATTTTTAGCAGGGGACCGATTAAGGAGCACAAGAGCCAGCGTGTGTAGGTTCACTCGGATGTTTGCAGGAATGGGAAACTACAGCTATGAAGAAATATTTAAGAAATTAGAGCTTTTTCACTGCAGTTGAAAAGATGACCTGATAAAGAACTTCACAAACAGGAAAAATCACTTTGATTAGTGATCGATTAGCAACGTACAGTAGTTAGTAAGAGGATACGTATTAAGGTTATCATAAAAAGATTAAAAAGGGAAAACTGAAAAAGCATTCTTTATAGAAAGGGTATTTAGAATATGGAATCTCCTGCCACAAGCCTTTGTTGAAGCAGACACCATACATTCTTTTAAAAGGAAATTAGATCGTAACTCAGAAAAGAGGAACACTAAAGGATATGGGTAGCAAGTAGGAAAGTGAGATTCATCTAAGTGGCTCATGTAGAGAAACGTATGGTGCAGATTTGATTTGACAATATCCATTGCCTGTGTTGTTCAACTGAATGACTCTGTGGCCCAGTTCCATAGGTGTTGGCAGTTCCTTTGGTATCTCACCCATAAATCTATTCACAATAACATGGCGGTTGATGGAGGAAAAATAGATTTTAAAAAGAGTGCTCTGACTATCATTCTACAAAGTGAATTCCTCTGCATTGCCACATTACTAATATCGCATTGAGGTACTTAGCCATCGCTGCTGTGATGGGAATACAATTATAATCATGGAAATGGGAGACCACCTGGACTCTTATCATCAATTACTTCTTTCTGACTTTCGATATTATAGTAAAAATGAGTTAACACAAGCTAAAATAAGTTACTAGCATTCAATCTTTCCTATTGTTCACAAGAAGTTAAAATGCAGTCTATAAGTTATTGAATTATTTCTATAACCTTGTGACACTTGCAATGTATAAATCAACATCCTGTTTATAAGACTGATCTCAAAAAAACACTTTTACTTTTAGCAGACATCAATGTTTATTTTGGCAATTCATGTTCAGATTTTACTCAGGACCATAGTAAAATGCAATCGATATGGGACATTAAAATAAACACCCCAAAACACTGATTGGACAAAATGACTAAGACCAGCATTACTCATCAGTAATTTATCTGTAGAGTCGTAATTTTCATAGAACTCCACTATTAAGTGTTGTAAGCTCGGTAAACAACTCGCTTGGTAAATAGGTACAGCAAAAGATTTTACTAAGAGTGTCTATAAAATAGCTGGGAGTAGGATACATTTCATTTGGAAGCATTAGATGTTTATGCATTTTTATAACTAGCATATCGTAGGGTCCTGATAGCCTAACTCCAGATGAAAATTGCAAACTGCATGGCTGCACTTTTCTTTTACAGTCTTGGACTATTTTAATTTAAAACCTTAAGTATTCTTGAATGATTAGGATTTTGTTCTTGGATTTTATAAGGAATTTAAAAGATAGATAGAAATGTTTTCTGCTGGTGTGGTGTCTAGGGTAAAGGGCATAGCTTTAAAGTCAAAGCCAGGCAATACAGCAGAATAGTTATGAAAAGCATCTTTACACAAAGGGTGGTAGAAGTGTGGAACTCTCCCACAAAAAAGCAGCAGATAATGGATTAATTTTTATTCATTTACGGGATATGGGTGTTGCTGGCTAGGCCAGCATTTATTGCCCATCCCTAATTGCCTTTAAAAAGGTGGTGATGAGCTGCCTTCTTGAATTGCTGCAGTTCATGTGGTGTAGGTACACCCACAGTGCTGTTAGGGAGGGATTCCAGGATTTCGACCCAATGACAGTGAAGGAACAACAAAATATTTCCAAGTCAGGATGGTGAGTGGCTTGGACGGGGACTTCCAGGTGATGGTGTTCCTTTGTGTTTGCTGCCCTTGTCGTTCTAGAATCTTTAAAATCTGAAAGCAATAGAATTTTGCTAGACAAGGGTATAAAAGGCAATGGAGCCAAGGCAAGTGGATGGAGTTAGGACACAGACTATTGTAATATGCCTTTAAGGGATAGCAATATGCCATCACCAGAAGGGAAGTGTAACATGTGATCCAGTCTCAGTTTCACTTTGGCCTGTGAGCAGAACACAGCAGACACAGCTAATGCACTCAAGCTTTATATCCATGTATATATATTCTTAAATGCCTAGTTTAAATCAATGAACCAACAACATGTTTACCCAATGCATTATGAGTAATTGGTGTTTTGTATCATTCCAAAAACATGACACAGGTCAGCCTTGTTCTCATTGAATGATTTGAGGGGCTGAATGGCCTGTTCCTGTTCCTGCATGCCTATATTTTACTGGAGATGAAAGGACGGTATACTGAGCTAGTAAGCTAGTCAATTTATCATAGTGAAGGAGAAATTTCTATCAAGAGAAAATGTATTTTTCCTCTTTACTGCAAAATGGAGCTTCTAGATTTCGCCTTGTAATGTTGCCATTTATAGAGTTTTACAGTCCGACAGAGCATATTTTAATCCTTGAAAAAAATCCAGCTAACAGTTACATATTTTTATACAAGAATGCAATTAGATTCCTTATATAAACATCTTTTGGATCATTAGGAGCTCTTGTAGTTATTCCAGTGTCAGGCTACAAGCAGAGGGAGAGATTTTCTGCGCTGGTGGTCCTGAAGCAAAGCTCTCCCACTGGGACTCACAGAGGTAAAGTTCCTGTCTAGATGAGTGCGCGGAAGATTTTCGAGTATGCGTTCCCCATGCCAGGAGGGAAAAAGCAGAAAATTCTCCCTTCAGGTTATTCATGTCACGCAAAATTCTCACAGCATCAAGCACCTGCCATGTTTGAGATCTTTACAGTCGATATTTTCTTGGGTCAGGGTCACTAGTATTCCTCATAAGTGGACATACTAGTCTAGAAATTTTATAAAACTGTGCACATTTTGCAAATGTAAACCGGTTCTAATCTGATATGCAGTGTCCACACGAGAATTTGAGCTGGATGTGTGTCACCTGCCATATTGGTTAAGGCACCAAAACAGGCACTAGCGATCTGATATTTTGCCTCACCTGTGGAAAGACCAATAAGACAAAAGAAAAGCCCTTTGGCCCTCACCACTTCACACCCCACGCTTTCTCCGTATTCCATTCATGCTGACACATGCCCCCTCATGCCACCTCCATGGTCTGTCATATCGTCTATGCCAACATATGTCCCTGCACCATCACCCATGGCCCCATATAGCCCGTATGCCAACATATGCCCATGCACTCATCCCTTGGTCCTTTTTAACCCCTATGCCAACTTACTGCCAACTCATGCCAACCCATGCCCCCACCCACCACCTTTTGTCCTTACACCCTCCATGCCAACTCACGTAGTATTCACCATGGGAAGAACTCAGGACCCATGTTGAGAGAAAATAAAATTAAGTTCTTAGGGTGGAATCATCCCAGATTTGCACTAACTTTTACCCGCTGGCTGCAATGGCGGCTTTTCACAATGTATTGTCCAAAACCTGCAGCATTAATTAGGCATTCCCAGGAAACACGCTGTTTCCATGGCAGGTGGGCTGTCATTTGCCATGCCATCACTTAGCCACTTCAGGATGACGAGCACCATATGTAAAGTCCAGCCTCATGAAACCTCCCAGTGCTTCCAGCCCATGACTACTGCAAAGAAGACATGGCCCTGAAAAGCAAAAATATTGCAGCCCCCAAGTTCAATGATGTGTCCCTCGAACACCTTTTGGACCCAGTGGAGACTCGCCATGATGTCCTCTACCCCTGCTCTGGTGGCAGGATGAGCAGCAACATTACCAATCTGGCTTGGGAGGCAGCGGCAGCCATGATTTAAATGCCTTGCCTGCTTGAAAACTCCATTGTCAACTCCATTGACAGTTCCTTTGACAGTTCCAATGAACTTGACAATTACAATGAGTTTATCCACTTTTTGCACACATTCTTGTCTACGTTTAACAATCCCAAAGGGCACTTGGCCTCTCCAAAAGGGCACCTTACCTTTCCCAAGGGGCAAGTCACCTCGTCCCAGAACCTCACCCTACCTCTCTTAAGATAATCTATTAACTTTAGACTTTTTCCCATTAGGTCTAAAGTGCACAAGTCATGTTCTGGACATCTCACTAGTGAAAACTGGATGTGACTGAAGGCAGCTGCACCATAACATTTGTAGTAACCTTGGTGAACCATGGATGTGCAAATTGCAATCCGACCTGGTTCCCCATCACCCCCAACCCCCGCTGCTAAATTGGTCGGGGCCGGTTTTGGGGGTTGGACTCCTGGATTTGGGCCTCTCTCCATCCACATGAAAGTTCAGGCCCAACCCAAGCCTACATTTGGGCTAAGAAGTGGTTCTTAAAGGGATTGCTTCCAACAGAAAAGAAAATTAAAAAAAAATACTAATCTGAAACTGGAGCCAAGAGGTACAGAACTGCCCTTCTTGGCTCCACATTAAAATGCAGGCCCTTTGAAACACTACTCACCACTATCCTCCTGTTAGTGTCCTGGCCTTTCCTTGTTGCAAGATTTGCTTTTGACACTGGCATCGGCCTAAAATTTAAATGGTCTTCACTAGGACCTCCCTGTGGAAAGCCATCTGGCACCTACAGCTTGCTAGTCTGATGTACATATGGCCTGAGACTCAATAACACATGAGCTTCAAACCTACCTGTTCTGGTACAGGGATTGATCCTGCTCCCAGTTTGTGGATTACTTCCTACAGCAATGTGTCTTTTGTTTGTCCACTATCTGTGTAAATGATAGTGGGATCCAATGAACTTAACAAAAAGTCATTACCCTTCTGTCAGCTTGTGGAATTCAACACGTGCCATGGCATGATTCTAGTCTATTTGAAAGAGGGATTCAATACACATCCTCAGCGGAACAAGACTCAGGATCTGAACCAACAAATGGTTCTATTTGTGTAAAATGAATAAGAGAGTAAACAGTATAAGATAGTGAATCATGCATTTCTGCTGCATGGTGCATAACTTAAACTTAGAGCTCTTAGTCTGTGGTTGCGTTACTGAGCCCAGACTAAACATTAGGGCAAATTTTGACTTTCTGAAGAAAATGAGCAGCAGTGGACAAGACATTTAACTGGCACCCAATCTGTTACCACCAATTTTACACCTCCACTACAGATACAATCTGCCCCAAAGTCTAATATAATTGCATTATGGGTTACCCCTGGGCATGCAAATTAAAAATCTACCCCAATAATTCCTAATAACTCTTTGTGAGACCTATATAGTGAAGCACCTCAAGTTACATGCCATTTGTTTTGTGTGCTTCAATAAATGAAAAGCAAAGGTCATGCCCAGTACAGGCATGTCATATTATGAATTTTCAGCCATTATTTTTAAAAATTGGGCACAAACAAACTTTTAAGATGGGTGCCACAAATCATTGACATTTGGCATTTTAGCAGCATCAATTCTCCAGAGAATACCTAATTAAAAATGAACATAGGTGAGGATACTTCACAGCTATTTGTGGAATTCACACATCTATTTGTTTAAGGATGGTCCAGTACCTAAAAACTATGGAGTTTACAGACTGCCTGTCTCCATGTTTCATGTTGGATAAAAGGGAAGATAAAATGTAATGGCCACTATTGGCTTCCCAATGTATCATGATGGCCTTCCTCATCTAAATTAGACAGGGTGGGTCTCAGAAGTGTTAACCCAGCAGTCATGTGAATGAAGCTGGTTTTAGGTACTGTGCCCTTATTCTCCCAGGACCCAGCATATCTATCAGAACCACTATTCATTAGCCAGTCTCAGAACTAATCCCTGAAATGAGCTACAAGTCATCAAGCAGCCAAAGTACTTAATCTGTTCCAGTTTCACAGTTCACCTGGGAACCAACCTCCTAGATATTCAACTACAAGAAACCTCACAACCTCCCGTGAACCATTCACTTTACCGGACTTTCAATTTAACCTTAAATCATTGAATCCATTCAAGAAACCATAGGCCTGTCACTTGGAAGACTGGAACGTGTAAATCAGAGCCTGAATTAACTGTAATCTGTAAAAGTGCACTACCTTTATCTGTACCCAATCTTTGTGTGTGTGTGTTTTTTTGTTTATTCCTTCATGGGATACAGGTTTTTGCTGGCCAGGCCAACATTTTCATCTATAACTGTACTTGTGTCATGAGGCTTCGCCCCTTTATTTTTGAAAACATGATGCTTCAAATTTCAACTGACTGGAAATTTTGGCAATTTGAAAGAAGACAGAACAAACCACTTAAAAATTTAAGGCCACCTTCCAAGGTGAAGGTAAAAAAGCAAACAAGACACCCTCAAGGGAATATGAAGAGAGGGACATTTCCTATAATTCAAAGATCCATCGAAACTCATCACTGTCCAAGAAAGAGGCATTAAAATGCAAAGTGGTAGATATTGAAACAATGGCTGCCACAGACAGGCCCATCCAAGATCCCTTGGAAATACACAGTGCGTGAAGTATAACAGGCCAAGCTATAACCACGGCAGAGAGAAATTGAGAGTGGCAGAGGGAGTGTCAGGAAAGTTTTCAGCAGAGGAAGCAGGCTATAAAACTATGCTCTCTCTCCCTCTCTCTTTTGGAAAAAGTGTATATCACCCAGTCTGAGAAGTCAACGATCAGAATCCTACCAGCAAACCGAGGTCTCTTAATAATTGCAACATCTTCTACATCTGGCAGCATTCGAAAAACCAGCTAACTTAAATTGGCCGCAACATTTTAAATCTATGCTTCAAGGAAAATCAAAGGACACTCAATCATATATTATTTTACCTTTTTTTATTGGACTCTAACTTCCCTTATTTCTGATGCTGGTATGTGTGTGTGTGAGACATTGTGTTTTTATTTTTTTTCTTGAATTTAGTGGTTAATAAATTTTCTATTTCTTTAACTCAAGAAAGCCTTGTTTGATTGGCTCCTTATTGTTCGCTGCCTAAATAGTTAAATGCACTTTTATTTGGAAAAGGCATATCCTTGTAAAAGGGAAACTTAAACCTTTGTTGTGATCAACTGAGGAGGTTGAATAGAGGGGAGCCAGTTCATTCCTACTCATTTGGTCATAACACTTGGCTTGCTAGGCCATTAAGGAGGACAGTTAAGAGTCAATCACATTGCTGTGGGGCTGGAGTCACATGAAAGCTAGACAAGTAAAGGTTTCCTTCCCTAAAGGACATGAGCAAACCAGATGAGATTTTGCAGTAATTGATGATCATTTTTTGGTCATCATTACTGAGACTAACTTACAATTCCAGATTTTTGTTTAATTGAACTTAAATTCCTCCAGCTGCCATGGTGGGATTTGAATGCACATCCCCAGGGCAAAAACTTGGGCCGCTAGATTACAAGTCCAATGACACTACCACTACGCCACTGTCTAACCCTCTGTATGTGTGTACATGTGTGTGTGTGTGATGTTGCGTTGATTTGGGGTAAGTGTGTGAGAATAAATAACCTTCTTTATTTTTAAACTTACAAATACTTGCTGCTGAATAACTTAACTGGAATACATATTTTAAGGGTAAGAAAAGGCATATTTTTCACACAAAACAGACGGATTACGGGCCGTAAGAGAGCAAATACATCCTGTCTGTGACACATACAACTGACAATTGGGATACGTTGGTTGAATTAGAATCCCCTTTGTACACTGGTAATTCCAACAACAGCATACACTCAAGGCATTCCACAGGAGTATAATCAGACAAAACATTAACATCAAGTCAAAGAAAGAGACATTGTGACAAGTGACCAAATGTTTGGTCAAAGAGGCAGGTTTTAAACATTGTCTTAAGAGGTGGAGAGATGGAAAGGATTTTCAGTGCTTAGAACTTTGGCAGTTGAAGCCACCAATGGTGAGGCAAGAAATTTGCAAGATGCACAATAGGCCTGAGGCGGAAGAGTCAGGAGGTCTCAGAGAGATGTAGGGCTGGAGATGGTACAGAAATCAAGAGGGGTGAGGCCATGAATGTATTTGAACATGAAGGGATAACAATTGAGGAAAAGCTAATTTGGTAGCAACATTCAGAGTAGGGGTACTTCAGGACATTAACAGGGCAAATGCATTTGTGAGAATGTGTCTCTCAGTAACATCAATTATATATCAAGGCTTTATCTGGGTGACTTTTAAACTCTACAGCTGGGGAATTTACCACAAAAACAAACGCTGGTCACCTTTGCACCCCAGCAGGAGGTAAGGGAAAAAAAATGGAAAAATTATTCTCCACCTTTATGTCAGTGCTGGAGTTTTTCACTTCTGCCTGAGGTGATTTCCAATGGAATTTGTATGTAATTAAATGTGAAGCACATATTCTGTGTTGTGGGCTAAGTGCAATCCTAGCTTAACACTGCCAAAGTTCTGTTATTTGCACAATCTTAACTTATTTTCTCTCAACACCCGTATAAGTGTGATCCTTTTACTAACAGTAGCCTTTTAACAATTTTTTAAACAATATATAGATCATGGCCAGGATTTTACGGTCCCTCCTGCCTAGTGGTCCTGCATGAACTGAACGGAGATTTAAATGGCTCGCTGCATCTGCTAGGGTGAGACACACCGCAGCCGGGCCGTAAAATCTTGGCCCATGTCTCTCTCCGTCTGCCTGTCTGTCCGTCTCTCTGTCCATCCCATCCATCCATCCATCCATCCCCATCCAACCATCCATCCCCATCCTTCTGTCCTTTCATCCAACAATCCTTCCATCCCCATCCATCCATTCCTATCCATCCATCCCCATCTGTCTCCGTCTGTCCATCAATCCATCCCCATCAATCCTTATCCATCCATCTAACTATCTATCCATCCATCAATCCCCATCTATCTATCTATCTATCTATCTGTCTGTCTATCTATCTACCTTTATTCTTATATATATACATATAAATATGTATATATGTATACCTATATATTTGTATCTAAACTATAAAGTGTCTCATTAGAGTGAAGCGTTATCAAGAATGCACAATGATTTGAAACATATGCCAAGAAAAATGATAACTGCTCAGAATTGTAGTCATTTCATTGCTGATAGATTTCTCAGAAATAATGTGAAATAAAATATAAAATATACAATGCAAATACAAAGCAAGGTATTGCAAAAGCTGGCAATCTGTAACAAAAACATTTGGAAACACACAGCTGGTCTGTCAACATCAGTGGAGGAACAGTACATATTTTATACTCCTACTTCTCGTTAGAATTGAAAAATAAACAACTAGGCAAGCATATTACAGAATGATGCAGAATCATGAAATGATACAGCTCAAAAGGAGGTCATTTGGCCAATTGTGTCTGTGCCAATAAAGTAAGAAAGAACAGCAGGGGAGAGAAAAATGCAAAGAAAATGCTCTCCCATTTTCTAGCTTTTTTCCATTGGTTTATTACCCCTATTCGCATTTAGTTCACATTTTGTTCTTTAAAGCTACTTTTCATTGAAATGTCCATTCCACCCGGAAGTTTCCTCCCTTGTCTTTCTTTGCCTTTTTTTACTTTTCCCACATCCTGCTTTTGATTGTGTTAAAGTGTTTGCCCGTCATCTCATTATTCAGTCCTGAAGGAAGGATGTAATGTTGGCTGCCTGTCCATGTCCAGAAGCTAACTGTGTCTCTCCAGCTTCATGATGTCCAGAATTTGTTCACTGTACATTTAGTTTTGCTTGCAGTTGGCGACTGTGACCTCACAGGCTGAATGAGTCACAGCCCTTGGATTCACTGACTTTCTTTTTGAAGGCTTTTCTCATGTCCTCCTCTGAATGTGCTCACTCCGGCTGGGTACAGATCCATGGATTTTGGCTAACCCCACCACGTGCTTTACCCTCATCTTAGAGGCCATTCTTTATATTCTTGAATAGCTGTGTTGGCAAGTTGTTTAGTGGTAGAGGGTTTCAAAGCCAAACTTGCTCTTGTTTAACCTGACACACACACACACACACACACACCACCCTCCCCTCAATTTTATGATGAATGGTTAATCCAGCATCAAATGCCATTTGCACAAGTGAGTTCCAAACTTCTAACACCTTTTGTGTGTAGAAGTGTTTCCTAATTTCACTTCTGAAAGGTCTGGCTCTGATTTTTAGCCCCAAACTTTTTTTATTCATTCATGGGATGTGGCTTCGCTGGCTAGGCCAACATTTATTGCCCATTCCTAATTGCCCTTGAGAAGGTGGTGGTGAGCTGCCTTCTTGAATCGCTGCAGTCCATGTGGTATAGGTACACCCACAGTGCTGTTAGGAAGGGAGTTCCAGGATTTTAATCCAGTGACAATGAAGGAACAGCGATATATTTCCAAGTCAGGATGGTGAGTGGCTTGGAGGGGAACTTCCAGGTGTTGGTGTTCCAACTAGTGGCAATAGTTTCTCCCAATCGATCCTATCATTTCCCTTTAATATCTTGAATATTTTGATCAAATCATCCTTTACCTTGCTAAATTCCAGAGAATACAACCCTAGTTTGTTTAATCTCCTCATGGCTTAAGCTTTGGAAGTATCATTCTGGTAAATCTACACTGCTCTCCCTCCAAGGTTCCTGAGGTGTGATGCCTAGAACTGCTCATATTACTCTAGGTACAGCTCAATTGGGGCTTTACATAGCTGAAACTGAACTGGACCAGCCATATAAAAACTGTGGCTACAAGAGCAGGTCAGAGGCTGGAAATTCTGCAGTGAGTAACTTACCTCCTGACTCCCCAAAACCTGTCCACCATCTACAAGCCACAAGTCAGGAGTTTGATGGAATACTCTCCACTTGCTTGGATGAGTGCAGCTCCATCAATACTCCAGAAGCTCAACACCATTCAGGACAAAGCAGCCCGCTTGATTGGCACCCTATCCAGCACCTCCAACATCCAGTCCCTTGACCAGCAATGTACCATGGCAGCAGTGTGTACCATCTACAAGATGCATTGCAGCAACTCACCAAAGCTCCTTCAACAGTACCTTTCAAATCCATGACCTCTATCAGCTAAAAGGACAAGGGCAGCAGATGCATAGAAAAGTCACCACCTGCAAGTTCCCCTGCAAGTCACATATCATGGGCAATAAATGCTGGCCTAGCCAGCAATGCCCACATCCCATGAATGATTTAAAAAAAACGCCTTGTCTTGGAACTATATTGCTGAGTCAAAATCCTGGAACTCCCTCCCTAACATCACTGTGGGTGTATCTACCCTTCATGGACTGCAACGGTTCAAGAAGACAACTCACTTCCACTTTTTCAAGGGCAGTTAGGGATGGGCAATAAAAAATGCTGACCTGGACAGCGGCATCTACATTCCATGAAAGAATACAAATAAAATGACTTCTACCACCTTCTATCCAATTCCTCTAGATGTAAAGCCTAGCATTCCTTCATCCTTTTTGCTTATTGATCTCAAAAAACCACCATGCTTGATCTTTATGTAGTTGCAGAGGTGCTCCCACTATAACTTTGGTGGGAGAGCGAGAGACACCCCCTAGATTTTGCAGGTGAAACACTTCAAAACTATTTATATAATTATGTATTTACCCGATAGTCGCATGAGTACTGTTATCATTAATTTGGTAGGAGGATAGACAGTAAGCAAGATAAAGTATTGTTATTGAATAAAGACACTTTGACCTTGTAAATTAAGAGATTTTTTTTCAGTTTTAGTAACATTTATTTTTCATGGGATGTGGATGTTATTGGTAAGGCCACCATTTGTTTCCCATCCCTAATTGCCCTTGCTAGGTCATTTCAGAGGTCAGTTATGAGTCAACCATATTGCTGTGGGTCTGGAGTCACATGTTGGCCAGTCCAGGTAAGGGTGGCATACTTCCTTCCCTATAGGAACCAGATGGGTTTTTACAAAATCAATGATAGTTTCAAGGTCATCATTACTAGCTTTATATTCTAGATTTATTAATTGAATTCAAATTCCACCAGCTGCTGTGGTAGGATTTGAACCCATGTCCCCAAAGCATTAGCTTGGAGCGCTGGATTACCACTATTCCACCATCTCTCCAGCACTTCAACACACTTTGGTCATTTTTAAGTTGTGTGTTTCCTTTTTAAGAAAAGTTTATTTTTTGATATCTTTTAGAACTCTCTGTTCAAAGGGTTTATTTTCTGTTTACCTATTTGGCAGATAGAGGTTCTCTTCTCAATTGTTCATTCCGTCATTTGACTATGGGTTTCTTTTTGACTGTAACTTCTTCATAATGAATTTCCAAGGGTGCCTGAAAGAGATATATCATTCTGGAGCCCATTTTGTGTCCTGGTAATTCTTTTAGAAAAGGGGTCTGTTTTAAAGTGGGATTGCAAAGGGGGCCAGTACAATTTGACTCTCTTCAAGAAAGCAATGGACCAGCCTTGAATCTGTGGTAGGACTCTCACCTGAGTCAGAATGTTGTGGATTCAAGTTCCACTTCAGAGATTTAAGCACGTAATCCAGAGTGACAACTCAGTCAGAGGGAGCTGTCGTCTTTCAGATGAGGCCCTTTCAGGTGGATGTAAAAATTTCATTGGCACTATTTGAAGAACAGGAGAAGTGCTCCCGGTGGCTTGGGCAATACTTATCCCTCAATTAGAATCATTAAAGCAATGGGCCAGATTTTCCAGTCCCACCAGCGGTGGGCATCGTCGCGGGAGGGATGGGAAAATTTAGACAGTGGTCAACTGACTTTTGACTGCTCTCCAAATTTTCCTGACCTGCCTGTGACAATGCCTGCCATTGGCGGAACTAGTAAATCCCAGCCATGTTATCTGGTCATTATCACACTGCTGTTGGTGGAAGCTTGTTGTGTGCAGATTGGCTCTTGTGGTTCCTACATTACAGAAATGACTGCGACTCAACGTGTACTCTGCTTCCTTTAAAACACCTTGGAATGTCCTCAGAGTGTGAAGGATGCTATAAAAGTGCGATCATTCTTGCTTAATGCATTGCCAATTTTGTAAGGCTTCCTTGTATGTTTTTTCCATCTGGCACAGTTCTCCACCGTCCATGAGACAGATGAGGTAAATCAGGCTAGAGCTTGTAAGATGCACAAAGAAATTAATCTCCACTGCTGCTAGAACAATGTACATCAGACCATTTATATTTCCAGCTTCAGCCAGTGGTAAGAGGACTGCGTGCTTCCTGTTGGCCGCAGCTGTGCATGTGCAAAACTTGTCAAAAGATTTGTTGTTACAGACTTGGGTCAAGCATATTTCCAAGAACAACTGGGAACAGCCTGTACATTGTTCATAACAGAGTGTCTACATTACAATTAAAACGTGGGCTGGGATTTACTTCTTTGGGCACAGTTTTGGTGGGTTTTGACCTCTACCAACCCCTATGAGTCTGACCAACTCTAACATGTTTTTCTGCATCAGGATGAATTGCAATGCTCAGCAGATTCTTCCATCAAGAGGGGAAGAGGGAATATCAATGGTTCTGCAACAATTAAAGCCCTATAACTAACCAAGGACATTAAAGGGGCAGCAGCAGCCTGAAAATTGGTGAAACCATGCCAATGGTGTGCCTGTGGATGTTGCTGGCAAGGCCAGCATTTACCGTCTATCCTTAATTGCCTTTGAGAAGGTGGTGATGAGCCACTTTCTTGAACTGCTGTGGCCCATGTGGTGTAGGTAAACCTGTCCTGCTGGTAGGGACCGAGTTCCAGGATTTTGACCCAGCAACAGTGAAGGAATAGTGACATAGTTCCAAGTTGGAATGGTGTGTGACTTGGAGCTAGGGGAGCTTGCAGTTTCTGATATTCCCATCCATTTGTTGTTCTTTTACTTCTAGGTGGTAGAGTCTGCAGGTTTGAAGGTTGCTAGTGAGTGAGACTTGGTGAGTTCCTGCAGTACTTCTTGTAGATGGTACACACTGCTGCCAGTGTGCACTTGTGGTGGAGGGAGAGAATGTTTAAGACAGTGAATGGGGTGTTAATCCAGTGGGGTGCTTTGTCCTGGATGGTGTCGAACTTCTTGAGTGTAGTTGGAGTTGGACTCATCCAAACAAGTGAGAAATATTCCAACACACTCCTGACTTGTGCCTTCTGGATGGCGGACAGGCTTTGGAGAAATGGGAGGCAAATTACCCTCTGCAGAATTACCAGCCTCTGACCTGCTCACAGTAACTGTATGGCTGACCCAGTCTTCCCATCTTCAGTGGGGAGTGTTGGGACCCAAATGGGAGGGAGGGAAGACCACTATAAGGACACCCTCCCTCAATGGGGGGTGGGGATGGTGAAACTGTGGATGGTGGGAAAAGCTGTTGCTTTTCAGTCCTTACCACCACCCCCTCCACAGCAGCCTGAGGAGTTACTGGTCAATGGTGAAGAAGGGATGAAGGCTCAAGCACAGCCCCATCAACATTGGCAAGCATTGGACACTATAGTGAGGCGGGGGTAATGGCAGGGTTGGGGAAAGAACAATTCTGGTCAAGATGATGAGGTGGTGTAGGTGTCATCATCTGATTTTTCCCTCATTCTCTGCCATAATCATACAAGCCTACCTCCACCAACGACACCCACGCCTCCCATGTTCCCCTATCACACTGCCCCCACCCACTCCTGGAAATTTAGGGATACCAGAGCAAAATCCAGTCTAAATATGTGCTACATTGTGAATCTTTCCAAAATCCTTCTTGTTTACAAGTCAACTGTGTTAAACTTCAATAGTTGTAGTCACAGATGTGAATAATTTGTTTGCTCCTCTGCTTACAAACCCAGTTAAATACTTTACAAGATACTTCAATAAATGGTCAAAACCTTTTCATTTTAGAAATATAGAAAACTAAATTTATTTACTGGAATTTTTAATTTTACAATTTTTAATCTCTGACAATATGTAGTAATGCAATTATTATGCTATTTTTAAACAACATATCACAAGCAACAATAAGAAAAACAAAGAAATTTTAAAATATTGATGATTTTGTGCATCTGTTTTATCTAAAGTGGAATATTTGACATTTCTGTTTTCTTTGTCTAGGCAAATGCACAATAATCTTTTACCTCAGGCCTGTCTCTCCGACAGACCAAGTGCTAGGAAATGTCCCACTGGATAGAGGAACCTGATATTCATTCACCCTGGGGGAAAGGTGAATGATTAAAGTGTAGACTACGAACATGAGCATTCCTGTGATAACAGATTATACTGTCCAGCTGTGACAGAACCACAAATACAAACCACAATACAAAAACATACATTGTAGTCCGACATCGCAAATCTGGAAGATGCTGTAAAAGAGAATCTTAGGCATGTAATTCCTCGGGCCATTTCTGACAATATGATACAGTGGATAATCTTCAACACTGGAGAAAAGAGAAAAATGATCCGTCCCGGCAATTCATTGCTTGAATCTTATTTACTGCTAAAGGGTTTTTGAAGTATCTGTTGTTCATTGCTGTATCATTTTACTTATTAACACCACAACATTGCAACCAATGCAGATAATCAAGCATAGAAACCACTCAGCAGCATAGCAAGAAGTTCAATTTACAACTTGGTGGTCGTGAATTTGACCAGAAACTGAACTGGACCAGCCATTTAAATACTGTGGCTACAAGAGCATTTTGGGAATTCTGTGGTGAGTAACTCACCTCCTGACTCCCCAAAGCCTGTCCACCAACTAGAAGATGCAAGTCCACTTGCCTGGATGAGTGCGGCTCCAACAACACTCAAGAAGCTTGACACCATCCAGGACAAAGCAGCCCATTTGATTGGCACTCCATACACCATGTTCAACATTCACTCCCTCCACCACTGATGCACTGTGGCAGCAATGTGTACCATCTATACAATGCACTACAGCAGCTCACCAAGGCTCCTTTGACAACATCCAAACCTATGAGCTCTATCACCTAGAAGGACAAGGACAGCAGGTACATGGGAACACTGTTATGAGGATATGCTTTTTAAAGATGCAATTTCTAATTTTTCTTTTTCTGGCTGGGTTAAAACAAAAACTAGAACCCTCTAAGAGACAATGACAAAACTGCCCAGACTGCTACAATGCACACAATTTTACATTTTACCAAGTGGGATGAAAGACAGACGCTCAAGCCCCTGGGGAACATGAAAGACCCCATCCTCTGTTGGCTTCACACCATCCTGAGACTTTTCAAATATTACTGAGATGAGATATCAAAATGCAACTGTTCTGAAACAATAACTGCAGCAGACATGAACTAATACAATATATTTGAAATATACAGCCAGCAAAGTACTTCAAGGACTCCTTACCAAGCAGGATTAAAAGAGCAAAAGACAACCTAGGTTGTTGAATCCGTGCGCCCTCTCTGCTGCTCTCTCTCTTGGAAGTATTGTGCCCGGTTTTGCCAAGTAACCACCCTGAGAAGAGAAATCTACTGCAAACTGGGACCATTTGAGGATAAAATGTGAAAATCTGCTCCACATAACTATACCCAGGAAGCTAACTGAACAAAACGGCTGCAACATGGAATCACTGCGTCAAGACCAGTCAAGGAACAGCTAACCTCATACTCCTCTGTTTTATTTTTCATGAACTATAAAAATCCTATAAGCCTATGCTCTCACTCTGCCATCTGTGTGGGTGTGTGTGTGGGCTTAGACGAATGTGTGCGATGTATGAATGGTGGTTGCGATTTACCAAGTTTTTTTTTAGTTTGGAAATAGTTTCAATAAACTTACCTTGTTCTTTGTTTAACTTAAGAAAGCCTGTCGGACTAATTATTTACGACCTAAAGACGTAAATAATGGGGCTGCTACAGATTTAGCAAAGTACACCCGCTCTAAATTCACAAAAAACCCTATTTAGGTCAGATCTGATGTGGAAGGATAGGGGAGTCATTTCACCCCTTCTCAGGTGGTCACAACAACACTACCACCTGCATGTTCCCCTCACATCAGACTGGCTTGGAAATACATCATCGTTCCTTCACTGCTGTTGGGCCAAAATCCCGGAGCTCCCTCCTAACAGCACTGTGGCAGGACCTAACATGGGGATGCGGTGGCCCAGTCAAAAGAACTGGATGTTCCTGGCGGCGGGCAGGGTTGGAAAATCCCACCCATGACTGCAGCAGCTCAAGAAAGCGACTCACCACCACCTTCCCAAGGGAAATTAGGGATGGACGATAAATGTTGGCCTAGCCAGTGATGTCCATACCCCGTGAAAGAGCAAATTTTTAAAAGTTGAGTCCAAGAAGCAGAAATTGTTTCCAAATCAATTCTGAATTCAAATTGTCCTAAATTTGAGCCAGTTTAGACGATGATTTTTTCCCCTTGATGTGAATATAGTGAGTGTTCCAAGGCCAATAGCATCATCGGAAGCTGCATGTGACTGAACTTGGCTGATTAGAATCCAGCACAATTCAACGCTTTAAAGCATGACTTGAATTATATTAGCTTTAGTCTAAAAATGTTGACCAATTGTGACATAACACCGATTGAAGCGTAAATTCTACCTTCTATTATTGTCTCAATGGTGTTTATAGTTGTGTATGGAAGGAATCACCCACTGGAACTTTCAACTTCACTGGGGTGCAGAATGGGTGATAGGGGATTGCCTGTCATTATATGACCTGCCTGATCTTTCATTTAATTGAAGTCAACGGAATGGAAAATTTTGCTGGTCCCTCCCACCTAATAGCTTCAATATCTTTTGCTTTTATCTTGCTGCATAAGTTCCACCCACCATGTTAAACGGATATGAAGGTTATGAGCTATATATTAATAGTGTTCATTCTGCTCCCTTGATGGTTCAGTAAGTTTATCCAGTGAGTAGCTGAGCCATACAGACAGATGCCTGCTTTGAACTGTGCTGATTAAATTGATTTCAGGCAGAGCGGGGTAAGGGATGCTAGGATTGGCCTCAGCATTCCTGAAATAAGAAGGGAAAATCAGCCAGTCTTCCTGAGCTTCCTCACTATGTTGCAACTGCGTGTGAGTGGGTATTTGGTGAAGACTGGATTGACATTGGCTGTGATGTCCCAGCAGTCCAAAGGCCCGCTGACCCTCACTGCCAAGCCTTGCACATAAACAATGTTCACTTGCAAGGTGAGGTACCAGAAGATGCTCTTTAGCCAGACCCCAACAGCACCTTGAGGGAAGGTGGGGATGGGGAAGATTTTTTCAAACAAGGAATACCTGCTGAATGTAAATTCATTGCTTGACTTTGTATTTTCTTCAGGGCAGTAAGCCCAGTAAGTCAGTGATGCACTACATGTGTGAAACATGCCAGCAATGATTTTCATATGGAAAATCATCACCACATGAGATTTTACCAGCTGAATTTTTTAAAAAACAGTAATCATTTTTGATTTGTGACAGTTGCCCATAAGTTCCCGACAGTGAACAAAACAGCCACCACCAGCTGCACTTTTACATTTCAGCTTTTCCTAGCTCCTTCACTTAGACTCACTTATCCAGAAGCAGTCACATTTACCAGGAATGCTTCATGGACAGACCAGTTTTAGGACTGTGTTTATATGTAATAAATAGAAGATGAGAGGCTGTAAATATTGGAAATCTGCAAGAAAGACAGAAAGCGTTAGTGATCTAAGACTATTGGTAGAAATTTCAATTAAGGAACTTCAAACAGGAGTGCTGACTGGACTTGTATTCTATTACTGTGGATGTCATTTTTACTTCCGTGTCAACCTAATTAAAAGAGGTTACAGTCATCCCTTGGTCTGCTTTATTTGAAAATGACCTTTCAGCTGTGTGCATGACCAATGAGTTGGGAATGATCCAGAATCATAACAGTCAGGTTCTTCCAGAAGAATATAGCCGAATCAGTAATTTTAAACATTTAAATCACTTGGCAGCTCCTATTTCTTATATTGATATTCAAAATTGTAGGGTAATGGGGTAAAAAAAAGCTACATGATTGTGTTTAAAATGATAAAAAAAAGACTGCAGTTGTAACAAATCAAATGGAAATTAAAAGGGGGGAAGATAGCCCGTAATAAACAATATCACATGGAATAATTCAAATTTGTAATGTGTTAAAACAGATTCACATTATTAGTAACTGTAATTTCCACCGTGTAAATTCTATCACTGACAAGTTGAAATTATTTTAATGCATTAGAAATAAATATTGCTTAACACAGCAAAGTGGAAATATAATGGTCGAAAATTGAATCATTGGGCAATTTGAACTAAGCAACTTTTGAGTTAACGGGCAGAAGAAAAGTAGAACAAAATAAATAGGAGGGCGTGGGAAAGGAAGTAGATATGGAAAGGCAGATATTTGTTACAAGTGTAAAGAAGCATTAGCTGGATGGCAGGTGGTTTAACTATGAAAATAGATTGCATACATGCAGGAATTCTCACTTATTTTAAAAAATAACATTGAAATAACTATTAAAACGCAATGCATATCATAAGATCAATGCAGTTAGAAGAAGCTCCAGGTGGTCTTACACTAGTAGATTAATATTTGTAAATGTAGGTTGTTTCCGTGGACAGGTGAAAGGAATGAATGCTAAACACAGAGCTTGGACAACAGATTTCAGATTTGTTAGAATATTTGCTCCCAATGTTTTGCAATTATTTCATGCTAAATGTATCCTAGCAACCATTTCCCCTAGATGGAAAAGTGTCAACTGGAAATGAGAAATGCTGCATAAGTTAGAGGACACGGTTATTCTGCCAAAAGTCAACACCGAAGGGCCTGATTTTAACTTGGGACAGCTTTTTGAGTTAAAATCTCAATCAGTTCCCAATGGCATCATTGGGACATTACAGAAGTAAAAATAGACCCTGCTAGCTTTGAACCAGTACGCTTGCTGTCTGACAAGCTAAGTTAAAATTGAGACCTATAAGCCCCTAGCATCTCCAGGGGTGGGATAAGTAACTGTCCATATGCTTGGCTTCCATCAGGTGGGGAGGATTAAAATTGCAACTGATTCTGGTTGATTTGACCCATCCCTGAGTACAGAGCGGAAACAATGCAAATGTTTAATCCTTACATCAGGAGTGTACACATCATTCAGTTGGGATGATATTTACTCCATAGTTAAACATTTCAGACAAGCCAATTACTGGGTTCAAATACAAAATCAAGCTACGCATCTACACCAACAACATTATGGCATTGAAAAGAAAATTTCTTGGCTGCTAATCTGTAGTCTATAATTTATGGATGCAAATTCCTTATTCCTGTATAAGAATTCCAAAAATGCTGGCTTGTGGATGAAAATTTTAGGAATGTGACAATCAATTATAAAGTAGAAATTCATATTAATATCTTAAAGCAACTTTGCTGGACTTGCTAAAGGGAATATATGGAAAGGTAAAGCAAGGTTTGTGGAAGATATACATCAAGTAAATGCTACCAAGGAATGTACAAGTGAATTATATAGGAAGACCCCAGAAAGGATACTTTCACAGCCAATCCTCTGTCAGTGGTGTGATTAGTTCAATACAGGAACACTGGATCTCATAATACATAGACGAGTGAAAATTTTCAGACTAGGTAAAACAAGCAATAATAGCTAACTAAAAAGGGACTGACTTTATTTATTATTCAGCTATGTGTTACCAAAAGCTGAAGGCCAAAGATAATGAAAAGGAAAATAAATATACCATCTTAGAAATGTATGATTATCCCTTTATCATCAGTGGGTCACAATACTGGAGCTCCATACCTAACAGCACTGTGGCTGTATCTACACCACAAGGACAACAGCAGTTCAAGGTAGCTGACCACCACCTTCTCAAGGGTAATTAAGGTTAGGCAATACTGGCCACACACAACCCATGAACAAATAAAACAAATGTTGTGACGGTCCTCACCCATCAACATTTTATCCCAGAAAACTGTGGACAACATACCCTTCTTTTTTACATATGCTTTTGCCACTGACAAGGGCTCAGAAAACTTATACCAAAATGTAAACCTGGAGGACAATATTAACCTCAAGCAGATTCTGTATGGGTAGGAACAGATTGAGTGCAAAACTGGCCTAGATTTCAGGCCTTGAGTTTGTGTCAGCCATGGATCAATGGGCAACACTCTTAACCCTGAGTCAGAAGGTTTAATTCCCATTCCAGGGATTTGCGTAGCAAAATCTAGGCTGGCTCTGTAGCGCAGTACTGAGTGGATGCTGCTCTGTTGGTAGTGATATCTTTTAGATGAGGCGTTAAACTGAAACCCTGGGCTGGATTTTTGTCTCCCATGGAGGTGCAAATCGTGAAGCGATGAACTGTATTATTTTTTGCTGGAAAATCAGTTTTTCTTTGCTTTCCCGACCCCACACCATTTTCATGTGGCCTTTTGGTGGTTTGGCAAGGCCTTGGGTGCAAAACACACATACACACACACACCTCTTCCAAGTTTGGGGCCTCCATTGTGAGAACCATAAAAAAACTGTTTTTCCTCCCACACACTATTTTTGTGTACTTTGTGGGTTTTGGAAGCCCTACAAAACCCTCCTTTGAGAGTTCATGACCACTGGGGGAAATCTGTTGAGTGGAGAACATTCTGAAGATTAAGTGTAAAATGTTTTGACATGTTCAAATGTCACTATTAGATGTTGTATTATAATGTAGATGTGCTTTTAATACAGTGATTCATCATAGGAATCTGTCCTGCAAAGGTAAGTTGACCCTCACATTGACTGGTATTGTATAAGTTATTATGCATGACTGTACTTTTCCAAGTTGTCAAAAGTGCCATACTGCATTAAAGACCAGTCAGCCTCTGCTGTTACTCCTGCTGCTAATTCATATATATATGTATTGTGATTTAGATTGACCATCAGCTCTGGCTGTTAAAGAAAAACCCTTCTTCTGAACATTGAAAAAAAATCTCTGTACCAGCTCCCCTCTCTGCATTGAAATTGAGCTGGGGCACCATTGTGTTCTGTCGGTTTCAGGCAATGTAGCTGGGAGCTTTTGTTATGACAGCTGTAGCCAATGTGAATGCTTGGCTGAGTTTCAAAATCTTATGATGACTTTAGCTCATCAGATGGTCTATTGATTCAAGTAGAATTGAAAAAAATTAAGCAGCTGTAATAACAGAGTATGCTTTTTATGTGGTTTCTTGATGTTTACAAACCTAATAGGCATGTAAAGGATTATAAGCACTGGAGAAGCTTTTTTTTTCTTTCCAGTATGATTGATAGTATGTTTGAATTTAGAGTTTTGATAGATTGTTGGAGGTTTAATTTTTTACTAATGATTTAAAAATAATTCCCATTGCTATTGCATAGCTCCTGAGGGCTGTACACAGTATGTACTAGGTAAGTGGCTATGGAGGGTACTTGGGACATGGAGGGGCATCTGAGGGGCAAGGGGTGGCATATAGGACAGGTGGTGGGTGTGATGGAGTGAGGGGTGAAGTTTTGGATGTCTTTAAACAATATTGGGAGGTGGGCTGTTGTATTGGAGGATCGAGATGGGCCTTCTAACTGGCCAGCCTTCGCACCCACACTCCTCACACACTCCACCACAGCTCGCAAAATGTACTGTGAACCTGACTCCTGTGTGAAATGTAAAAGATCCCGGGGAAAGTTGCACATTTCGGAAGGCACAGAAGTGGGCAGGTCAGGTTTTCCCGTGCCAACACGAAATCCAGGCCTCTGTCTGCTCTCTCAAGTGGGTGTAAATGACCCCATGGCATTATTTCAAAGAAGAACAGGGGAAGTATCCTCCGTTTCCTAGCCAACAATTTTCTCCCAATTAATATCACTAAAACGGATTATTTGTTTATATCACATTGATGTTTGTGGAAGCTTGCTGCATGCAAATTGGGTGCACAGTGACTACTGGCTGTGAAGGACATTGGAACATTCTGAGGTTGTGAACATTAAGTATCAATGTAAATTTCTCTTTCTTTTAATGCCCAGCTTCATTTCAACTTGGATTGTAGGTTTAGCACTCATTGGGGCCATGGACTGGATACCCATCTATTCTCAACATGTCATTTCCTGGGGGCCTCCAGGGACCTAATCAAAGTGATGCAACATTCCTTTCACATGTAGGTTCCCTTGCCTCCTGGCAAATTGCTCTCTGAGATTGCCGAAAGTATATTTTTACGGCACTGAGTCAGAAGCAAGCCCACAAGTCTTCTGAAGCCTCCCTGGTCCAAAAGGCGAGAGCAAGGATGGAGGTTTTCTTTCCAAAATGCTTCCAAATGGACATTGACGAGGTGATAGGTGATTGAGATCAGCAGGTTGAAGAACATAATTCAGTACCTGGATTCACTGCTAGAAATATTTCAATTACCTGATAAGAGTAGAAAAGATGAGTACAGCTCTTTATTTTTCCATCTGAGTAGCACCCAGAAACGGTCCTGCCACCAACACCCTGAAACATCCCCTCCCGTGCCTCACCTCATTCACTGCCTATGAAGGCTCCTTCCAGGCAGTCCCAGAGAACATCATCTCATTCTGCCATCTGCAGGGCCCAACAGCATCAAGAAGGTCATTGATGCTTTCAGGTCCTCGGACCCAGACTCCAGGAGTTGAACTTCCTGGACACTGGCCCACATGACCTTCTGAGGGTGGTCCTTGAATGTCTCCAACCATCCCCTTCCTTCCCCTGGGACCACGGCATCTCTCCTCATGCTCACCTGCACTCCTAATGCCTCCAGCATCCCACCCATCACAATGAATTCTCTCTGTACCCTGGTGTTCAGTTTCTATGAGTTTCCCCTGCTGCAATCTTTTTTGTGCAGCTTCCCTTCAAGAGATAGCCTGCCTTTAAGAAAGAACTGGCTGCCTGTATCTGGGATTGGCAAAAAATGCTGCTAGGGCCTCTTGCTGTATGTAGAGCTCAGTGGCAGGTTCAAAGAGCAGAAATCAGTGTTGGAGTCTCACCAGCTAGAGCCCCAATTGTTTAGATAAGGTGGGTACACAAATTTTTGTGTGTCATCCATCTTGATCTGAACAGGCGTGGGCAGGTCACAAATCATGGTCCTCACACGCAAACATTAGAGCAGATGAATTTGTAGCTCAACAAGCTCACAAGCTTGCATTAAAAACAAAATCATATACTCCTTAATTTTATTCCATTTGCCTGTCTATTAAGTAATATAAGCTTAAGTTAAGCAATTTAAATACCTGTCTGAAATATACTGATTTAATGCAATAATTAAATTAAATGGTAAACAGTCTGCAGCTATTAACAAAATGGATAGTATTACATTTTATTGCTTTATTTCATTTTGCTGACCAATTTTCATACTGTGCTATCCACTCTTGCCACATTGCAGTGAGTCACTCTCTTGAGGTCCCAGCTTAGCTTTTCGCTCTATTGCTTGATTCACTAATTCCAGGTTTGCTCCAGTAATGTGAGAATTGTACTTGTTGTGCCCTTTTTTGCATGCCCTAACCTCAATTTGTGAGAAATCTTAATAAAAGGAAGGAAACAGAAACCATAATCAGTCAACAACTCAAAGGTACAAAGCAATAAAGAGGAAAGTTGCAAAATAGACAGGAATCAACCAGAAATGGGTCATATAATTTGAAGAGATTTCCAAGAAATGGAATGAATGTTAAACAAGTTGACATTAACTTGGAGCTAAGTCAAAACCCTGGAACTCCCTCCCTGACAGCACTGTGGGTGTACCAACACTACATGGACTGAAGTGGTTCAAGAAGGCAGCTCACCATCACCTCCTCAAGGTCAATTAGGGATGGGCAATAAATACTGGCCTGGCCAGCGACCCCCACAGCTGATGAATGAATAAAAAAAGCAAATTGACTGCTTCAGTCAATTAATGAAGGAGTAAAAATGCTAATGGAAATTTACATTTATACAGCATTATTGATGTGCAGGTGCTCTGCATTTGTTCCTAGCTGGTGTATAAAGCAATGACACTGGTTACCAACCACTGCCTGGCACCGTTGCACTACTGTTCTCTGTGGCGGGTGCCTGAGATAGCAAATTGGGTAAACTTCCTTGAACACACCTTATGTAGCTTCATATATTTTTAGCCACTTGCTCCCAACTCCTTATTTTGAACCTGCTGGCCAGATTTTTCATTTAATTGATGAAGGTTTTTCACTGCATGGGCTGGATTTTCTCATGGGCTGCAAGGCTCTGATGTTGGCACCAAAGTGGGGCCTTGAGGCCACACCATTGGCAGCACGCCTGATGGCATAATATTCCTGGAGGTGACCTCTCAATCGGCTAGCCCCATGCTTGATGTCCAATTAAGGTTCTTGAGTTGGTGCGTTCTTGAGCAAAGGACCAATCAGAGGGCTGGCAGCCCTGGATCCTCGGCAGTGTAACAGGGAGAGGTGGGCGCTGCTGAGGCAGGATGGAGACTGTGAGGGTGCTGCAACATGGATGTGTCCTTGGAGGCATGCAATTAAAGGCAAACTTTGTAGGGGTGAAGATGTTTGGCACATCGAAGTGAGGGGGATACCCTTCCGGGTGGCCTTTACTGGCTGAGGCCTACTCTTTGGGGCATCCGATTGCCCCATGGTCTACTGCACGCGATGGGGCCTGGTCCACTGGCCATCAAATGACAGCGCAGCTGTATAATCAGATTTAATTGGTTTGTGATTGCCTTCATTGGCTTCCTGCTTCAGTGGTGCTGTAAAAGAATAAAAAGTAGAATCAGCAGTCTGGCCACCATTGTGTTGGATGGGTGAGTTCCTCTATAGGGCGGCCTCTGGCTGCAGCTGAAGCTAGGCCGTCAGGGAGGTCCTCTAACCCTGCATGGAGCGTTAGCCCACTACCCTTGTCTCTACTGTTGCCCCTTTGTCCACTGCCTCCAGGTACCTGGAGATCAACTGGAAAATTTCATTACAGCCTCCATTAATTAACTAAATTGGCTACTTCCCGCTTGTGGTAATTCTCTGCCCACCCGACTCCATGCCCACCCTATTGAGACCTCAAAATTCAGCCCCTGCTCTCTGACAGTTCACTGCGCTGCTGGTTGGCTTTACTGCAGCAAGGTTGCCGAAACGCCTCAATTATGCCAGCAGTGGAAAATCAATCATAAAGTTTCTGACCTTGTAAAACAACATATCCTCTTTATTATCATAGACAATGGCATGGGAGATTTGCAATTGTTAATAAAACGCATATTTACTACTTCGAAATATGAAGGGAATTAGTGCCAAATGGTTTTCTGTATTCAATTGCACTGGAATGACAAAAAACTGCGAACTGCAGCTATAAAACATAATCAAAAAATTGACTTTAAAAAGCTTGCGGATCCAAAATATTTCCTGTTTTTGCTAACTTCCCAATAACTATTAACAGAGATTTAAGGCGTGCATTTAACTTTCAATTCTTATTGGCTGAAATCTGAGTTATGTTCTTTCTGCACAAGTCAAAGTAGCTAACAGGGTTGTATATAATGCTGCATTGTGGCCACAATATCCTCTACCTTCTCCCATTTGTCGGACACTGGACTGGCAGAGAGTACCTAGCATTCTTCCTGACCATGAGCTGATCTATGGCATAATGTAAAAAGTAATGTAAATTGTTCAAAAAATAGTTGAACTTTATTATTAAAAAAGTTGACATTATATTTTGGAGGGAGGGGGAGGGATAGATGTGGCATAAAGAGTTAATAGTTATGGTAATGAGATAGTGATGTGTATCATGATAGAAAAGATGGAATAGTCTGTATACAAGGGAGATATATTTATCTTGTAGCTTACCATATATATATATGGTGCTAATCAGATAGTTTTGAAGGAACCTACATGAGTTACTCAGGGGTAGAGGGAAACATTCCCAGTATAGTTTAGGCCATGGGATAACCCACAAAATGTGGTAGCAGTGGTGGTAACACCAATCTAACAATGATTTGGTGACATTGACAAACATCCACTGGAGAAATCGGAAGGAGAATTCTTCAAAGGAAGAATCAGAATTCTTACCTTGGTGAGATACACACTGAGAATTGGTAATGATGCCAGCATCAGTTGAGCAGTCATTCCCCCTTCCGCAGCTGTTCAAAAACCTCAAAGGTCTACAGAGAGGGCAGCATTGGGAGTTGTGGAGAAAAAAAGCTTCCTAAGGTATGGAGGAGCATGGGTTTGTATACCAAAGAGCAGAAGCACCAGGTTAGTTCATTCCTCTATGCAGTGACTGTCACCAACTATGTCCTCCTCAGACACGGGATAGTAGAAACCTCAGCAGACTTCAAAACCATCCTAAAAGTGTTCGATGCATATTTCAGCCCAAAACAAGCTTCATAATCGAGTGAGTGCGATTCAATCAGGGACCCCACAGGCCAGGGGAATCTGTAAAACTGTTGCTTATAGGCTTGTATAGGTTAGCCAGTGGCAGGTATGGTACATTCAAAGATGAATTTATTTGTGACTGCATTGCCGTTGGAATCCGCAACGAAAAGCTGTCAGATTTTTTGCAGACAAAAACAAACCTAACGCTTGATCGGGTGGTTCAATGTGCTAGGCAGGCCGAACTTTGGGAGCTAAATTGGGCTCTAATCTGTCAGGATACTGATCTTCGGATGAGTCTATTAGCTGGGTAGGCCAAAGCGCGGCAGGTGCACTCACTCAAAAACCCCCCAAAATGGGAGAAAGGGTGGG
Source organism: Carcharodon carcharias (assembly GCF_017639515.1). NCBI lineage: Eukaryota > Metazoa > Chordata > Chondrichthyes > Lamniformes > Lamnidae > Carcharodon > Carcharodon carcharias. The sequence continues at coordinate 170,068,264 of NC_054473.1, forward strand.
AAGCAGCTACCTTGAGGTGCTTACACGACAGCATTAAAAAGCAGCACAGAAGGCAAAATTTCCCAACAGGGGAGGCAGTGTTTCCAATGCAGAAATACAGGACACTTCAAGCAGTCCTGTAAATCTAAAAATTTAATTAAAAGATCAAAGCAAGAGAATGCCCATGATATCAAGAGATTGGAAATAAGCAAACAAATTACATTCCTAGAAGTAAACATCATGCTCAAGACTTTTGGTCAGTCACTTTAGAAGTTAAAGGCTTTAAAACTAACTTCAAAGTTGACATTGGAGCTGGTGTTACAACACTGGCTGATCACCTGGAATGGCTCAATACAGTATCCATACAGCCATCAAATTGCAAACTCCAGGCAGTATGAATTTTCAAGTATAAAGTCACTCACCCCTATAAGGGGTGACAGATAGTTGAGATCCTCTATATCGTGTACAATCAAAGCACATCTTTACTGAGTGGAGTTGCTTGTGGAAGCAGCAGTTGAAGACCTACAACAGGAGAGTTGGGTATCTTTCATGGAGGAATTTCAATAGTCAAGCGCAGAGCAGACAACTTTCCATCCAATAGCAGTTGGTGAAGTTTATTCCTTGAGAGATGGTTCATTCGCCATCATAGAGAAACCATCCACTGGACCCAGGGAGGAGATTAAGATTGTGGATCTCTGTTCTTTTCGAAGATTGGTGGGAAAGTGTGGAAACAGAAGGCACTGCAGCAGACTGTGAACATCTGCAAGAGGACCTTCTAAACCTAGGTTGGCTCTTACTTGAAGAGGGCTATGAGAAAGAAGCCATTGTAGTAACAAATTATCTATCGGAAGATGAGGTCCTAGAAATTGGTACTTTATCTGAATTTACTGCCAAAGCACATGAAGCATCTATTTTTTTGAGGAGTCAGCTGTGCTCACTGCTGAACAGAATTCGTATCGTTGTCCCAACCAATGAGGTGCATTGTATATCATTGGCTGACCATAGGGTTATTCAGGGAGAACAAAATTCTTGATTCCATAGAAGATCACATAGCCAGAGTGTGGGTCGAGCCCATTAGATTGGGTAAAAGTAAGTTGATGCCCACACTCCAATTTCATCAGAAAATCCTTTTTCCACTAAAGCTGTCCATCAGCACAGAAGCACAGGCCAAAACTACAGAGCTTCCACAGCTGAAGAGCCCTGTACAAGAATTTTAACTAGATTTTGTTCTGGAGATTTATACCATTGCTGAAGGTAGTGTTGTCTTATCTTCTTAGGCTGACACAATCATCCCATTGACTACAGTGGAGCAGCCTTATGCTGAAGCAAGTACCACTACAGGAAACATAAGTAGTTTCCAAAGTATTGTCAGGAAGTCATGTCTACAAGAATTTTGTTGTTCTTCTTCTTGCCTAGATTTGTTCAAATCTCAGATGTTCAATATCCTTTTTGTCATCCAATGCAGCAGTGAATGATGCAGCTGTGAAATTCTTCGTTGGAATTGAAGATGCTTCATTGTCCCAGGCCTCTCTCCACCCAGGCCTCTCTCCAGTGTGCTGAAAGGAAGCAGAAGATTCCTGAGTGAATGTGAGTCTATCCTCTTCCGCTTCAAGAGAGTGCAGTTGTCAATGTCCTGCAGTCTTCTCTCTTGGATTAGTGTTTCATTGAGAAGTTTTCACGTTCCTTACAGTTCAGCTGTTGTGGAGATCACAGCCCAATTACCTGTAGTTGTAGAATGCTGCTATCCCACTCCACTGTTGTTGATCTTTCCAGGAAAGAGATGAGTACCAGTATATTTCCACAGTGTCCTCCCAGAGAGCTGAGGAGACTGTGGAAGATTGAATCCTTGTTAGCAAATAGAGACAGTTTAAGTAAGTTATATTGGTATTTGTAGGTGTTAGGAATGAGTTTTAGCTTTAAAGTTTAAGTTTGATTTGTATTTCTTATCTGTGTGTTAAGAAAGGTCAAATGGAGTTTTAGTTTCACTTTTAAAAGGTGCTTGCATTTCTAATGAGAGTTTATAACTTAAGAAGTTAAGTAAACAAACAAGATAGGAAGAACTGGGCTGTTGCCTAGCAACAGGGGACCAGAGAGGCAGGTCCCTCCCACAGACACACAGAAAAACTAAGTTTCAGTTTGAAGCCAAGACCCCAGAGAGACTGGGCACTGAGAGAGGGAGCTGCCGGTTTTCCAAAAGAACCAAAAGGTCCCAAGACCAAAGGAGTGAGACAGAAACAGGGGCAAGTCCAAGTGACCTCGTAGCCAAAGGAAGGACAGGAAACTGAAAAAGTGAAGTTAAGAGTGAAGGGCAAGAGAAAGGTTCCAAGCTTCAGATTTAAAGAGACAAAAGCTGCAGAAAGCAGATTTAAAGTGAGAACAGGTTGCAAGAGGCAAGAAGGGACAACTGAAAGTCTGTAACTCTTTGCTTTGGGCATGTGAAGCAGTGGTATACTGTTTGCAGCTGAGCCAGTGAGACAGAGTGCATGGAAGAAAGCTTGAGTGCATGTGGTGACCTAGTGAAGTGGAACATCGGAAGGAGACGGTACCTATTGGTGCATGGACTGTGTACTTAATGTGGACATTAGAGTATAACATAGCTTTTGTAACTTGTATTAGCCTTACAAATCTGTATATATCTGTAAAGGTATAGTTGTGGTTGAAGGAGTATTGTAATATAGTTCATCTTTTCTTGTTCATCAGCTGACTCCTGTGACTCTGTTTAGTAGCCACTTTCCACATACCTAAACAAACAAATAAAAGTTAGGATCTATCAAGCTGGTTTCCACTCTGGGATCAGGCTTGTCCAGGGGTAACCTCAGTGGGGATCATAACATCTTTTATAAGAGTGACTTTTGAGGGGTGGGGTGTTGTTGGGGGGCAGGGTGGGAAAGAGTGTGAGTTGGACAGAGTAACTGTAAAGGAGGTTACAGAAGTTTGAAAAGTAACGTAAATAGTTTAAAAAATAGTTTCACATTGTTATTAAAATAGTTGACATTACACTTGTGTGGAGATATGACATACTGGGTTAATAGTTATGGTAATGAGATAGTGATGTGTATCATGATGTAAGAGTGACATCAGCAGTCATGTGCAAGAGACTGTGGAAAAAGTGGAATAGTCTGTACACAAGAGAGATGTACTTACCTAAAAGCTTACCGTATATAGTTTTAATAATGTAGTTTTGAAGAAACCTACCTTAGTCATCCAAGAGTAGAGGGGAACCTTCCCAGTATAGATGAGGACACAAGGTAATCCACAAAAAAGATCAACACTCCAGCAGCACCATAAGCCAGGAAACAAGGGTGGAACGAACAGTGTAGCTGGATGCTTTGAGAGACTGTGGGGACTGGCTGCCAGTCTCTGGGTTGTCTGGTTGTCAGTGGAGAAGAGTAGTCAGAAGCTTGGCCTGAAGTACTGTTAGTGGAGTAATGGAAAGGGAGCAGTATGATTGTAGCCTTATTTGCCTCTTTGCCAGACCCTGTAGCTGAGGAAGTCCAGCTTCCCTAGGTGTTCTTGAAAATTGGTGCCCAATGGGTGTGAGGCAGTGGAAAGTTTGGGAACACCCATCATCATGTGATTAACTTGGCTGCCCTGGTCCCATGCCTGATGTTATGATCTCTGATCTCCGATGAGACTAATAACTTTTAAAAAGAAATTTGAACTCTCAGTGGCCAAATTAAAGGAATTGCATGACAACATTTCAAGTTTTATGGTTTTACTGTAACAGACAACCTAAAGGCAATATTGACTAAACACTATTTCAGTAGGCAACTTATATTCGCAACCACAGAGAAGATCCCCATTTAATATTTAAAATGACTGAAAATTTCCCTCACAATTATTCATTATTCTATCCTTGAAATAGTCACTTCATTCTCCAGGTACCAGTCCAAAGTGACACTTAGCTCCTTTTGCCTTTTCCCAGGCAGATAACTTCTACTCCTCAAACTGGCTTTCATTGTGTGGGTTACCCTGGACATCCCGCCCTCTAGACAAAGCTAGGCAAATCTTCCAGCTTCATTTAAACCCTCATGACCCTGGTCTCTTCAATCCGAGTGTGAGCTCCCAGCTGCATTCTTGCATAGTGAACCATAGAGACTTGCTCCGTCTATCTTTCGGCTCTATCTTTCTCCCCCAGATTCATGCAGACTGAATCTGTATGTCAAGTCCAGTGACATTTTTAGGAAAACCTGTAACCCACATCCTACAATGCTTTCCATGGACCATTCCCCTCGCCATCTCCATGGCAATGTGATTTGCATGGGCCTTGTTTCTAGGTGGAAGTGATAATTAGCTTACCTTTGGATTCTGAGCATCATTCTATCTTGGAATTAAATAGACAGTTTAAAGTTTCATCATTTACAAAACCTGACATTCCTAGTAGTTTCCTTGGACTTTGGAGACTAAAGGCGGGATTTTCTGGTCCCGCCCGCCACCGGGATTGTCTGGTCCCGCTGAAAGTCAATGGACTTTTGGCTGGGATGCCACATCTCTCACAGCAGGCCCCACCATGACAGATCCAGAAAATCCAGGCTTAACTATCTATTCACTGCCTGGTCATCCTTTACATGTATGAACACCTTGAAGCTTTTTCCCACTAAAACAACCTGGGCTCCCATTTAATCTTTAACACCAAAGCCACCCAGGCTTGTTGTCAGCAGACTTCAGAACAGGTCACGTGACCCCCTTCAGTCCTCCATTTCCCCCCAAATTATTGATACTGTCTCGAAACATAATAGCCTTATAAAACCTCGTATTTCTAACACTGGTCCAGTCACGTGCCTATCTGCCGAAAATCTTGGGACAATGTAAATGGGTTGGAGGCCTGATGTAACAGATCTTTGCTCCCTTTTCTTCTCTGCAACAGTTGAGAAATACGACTCAGTTTTACTGATCAATCTCCTTTGAAGTTACGATAAGGTTTTGTTTTGCTTTCACCATTTAATTTGAAGCATGTTTTCTTTTTCTCGCTAGTTAATCTAAACTTAGTCGCAGCTAATACAGTTTACCAGATTCCAAAAATGCAGTGAGTTGATCAGCTTCATAGATGATATTCATGGCATGCAGTCAAATCTGACGAAGCAGGCAAAGTTGTAGAAAGGGACTGAGGCAAATGACCATGTGAAGATCTATATAGAAAAGTGAGAAGTGTTACATATTGGAAGAAGGAATTAGGAGAAATAAACATTGGTAATTTCCTTGGGGGTTCTTCTGATTGGCTGCTGCAGCTTTGGCCGATATTTTGCAGAAACCATGCTCACTTGCCCAGTGTTTTAATTGAAGTCACAGCTGTTGATCGTGAGAAGCCCAGCTCCCCAAGGTTATTCCCAGTGCATTACCCAATGAATGATAGTGAATGAGTTTGGGGAGAGGTTGAAAAGGTTCTAGATAGAAGCTTGAATAATTAGGATGTCAATTTACTTTGTAGCAATCAACAATGCAAACAGAGTGCAGCGCTATACTTGCAGTTGAGTAAAGTATAAGCCTGAGGCTGCCATGTTAGGCTGCACAGTACTATGGTTAGATCTCACAATTAGTTATGTGTTCTGGTTATAGAGGTACAAAGGAAACATTCAGGCTCTATACTCAGTGCAAAGAACAGGCGCTAGTGTCAGAGGATTGGGCTGAGGAATGGGTAGAAAAATAAAGAGGAAGAAAGTACAACTATTGCCACATCTAATATCTTTCACATTTTCTAAACATATCAGAGTGCTTCACATCCAATAAATTACTTTGGAAGTGCAATCACTGTTATAGTCTAGGAAAATGTGACAACCAATGCACTTACAAGGTTCCACAATCAGCAGTGAGATAAATGACCAGTTAATTTCATTACAACTTGCATTTTTCTTTCTTGAATGAAGGTGAATAGGATGGGACCTTATATAGGTATATAAGACACTAACTGGAACAAAGGAAGTTAATATATAGCACCTATTTCAAATTAAACACTGACAGGAGAGCAAGGACACATCGATACAACTGGTGAACAGCAAGTTGGTAAAAGGGAAATTGATATCAGGAAGCATCTCTTCATTCAGAATGATTCACATCTGAAAAAATCTTCCGAGTGGAGAGTAGAGATTAAAAACTCAAAAAGTGGTCTTTAGACACTTCTATGGACATCCAAGCTAGGTGGACTGTTTAGCTTTCTTTCTTTCTGAATAGATAAAATTGAGGAGATGGCTTTTGAATATATAAGATAAAGGCTTGAATTTTCGCTCCTGGGTCATGAGCTCAAAGTCAGAGCAATTTCTGGCCCCGCAAACCTCACCCAAGCAAAAGCGACCTAGGACTTCTGATTTTTGTTTGTGGGGGGGGAGGCGGGGGGGGGCGGGGTTTGTATGGGGACAGAGTGAAATGGGACTTGTGGCCACCTGGGAAATGGCGCAGAGGCAGCCACAGGGGCTGTCGGTTGGGGAGGTGGGCTGGGCGGAATGCCGGCCTCAGTTCTCCAGCTTCTTTGCCTCACCTGCGAAGATGAATGAAACAAAAACAGCCTGCAGCATTCACCCCTCACACTCCCTCACACCTCCACACACCCACCAACTGATGCCGCCCCTGCACCCCCAACCACCCTTGGCCCTTCATGCCTGCTGTGCCAACTCATGCCAATCCACCCATCCCACGTGCCCTCTCATACACTCATTGCCACCCTATGCCCCTTCACTTACCCCATGATGCCAGCTCAGTACCAATTATGATGCCACATGCCCACCACCCTTTGCCCTGACATGCCATCTTGCCCAGTATCCACCGTGGGCAGACCTCAGGGCCCATTCTGAGATTAAGTAAAATTTTTAAACATCTATTGATGAATTCTCTATTAAAATAGACACTCGCATTGATTAAAAACCCAGTCACTACATTTAATGTCCTTCAAATACTTAATCTCTTATAACAGTAGCATTTGTATTCATCATCCCTCTTCAAAGATATGTTAAATACTTGGAGCTGTCAATCAATCTGTGAACTGGCAGGAATCCGACTGTGATAATGATCCGCTGTGAAATCAGTCAAGCAGCAGTAATCCTTTAATGATAGCACTCTGGCTTATGTCAACAGGTAGCAAAATAGCAAGCACCATTTTTTTAAAAACTGCAGACAGTTTTTTCAAATATTTAAATAGCAGGAGTTTTAAATCCCTTGACAGCCTGACAGCTCCCTTTGACAATTCCCTTTGACAGTTCCAATGAGTTTGACAGTTTTAGTGAGTTTATCCACTTTTTATGCACATTCATGTCTAATTTAACAATTACAAATGACATGTTCCCACTCTCAAAGGGCACCTTCCCTCTCCCAAAGCTGTTCAGGACCATATCCAAAAGGGAACACTATCTGTCCAAAAGGGTACCCTACTTCTCCAAAAGTTCTGCTAACTTTAGAGTTTCTTCTATCAGGTTTAAAGTGCACAAGTCATATTTTGGACATCCCACCAGCTAAAATCAGATCAACCTGAAAACAGCTGAACCTAACATGTGCAGTTGCCTCAATGAATCACGGGCGTGTAAATTGGGAGCAGCACCTGTTTCCCACCTCCCCATCTTTCCCCTTGAGAATGGTGGAGACTGGGTTCAGGGCCGGAATTTCTGGATCCAGGCCTCCGCAGATGTTTTTGCTAAGATGGGGAGCCTCTTTGTTTTTGTGTGGAAATTCAGGCCAAAGTTATCCAGTAACGTACTATATGTATCATTGCTATGATTTGTAAATATGCCTTTAGATCAGCAACCCAGCTGTTAAAGAAATGCTGTTAAATTATGATATATATATCTAATGTTCTGACCATGATCCTCACAGAAGCATTTTTGGCTCTGAGCTGAAACATTCTGGGGTTGGTTTCTAGCAGCTGTTGTGTTTTGGGATTTTTCCCTAACGTTGACTGCAGGGTACATGGACAGTATACACATCCTTCTTATAGTGCTCATTATTGTACAGCAGGTGCAGTAGCTGGAATAGACTAAGTGGAATGTGTTGCCTCAGTGGGCTTATGAGGAACTAGCATAAATAAAGCACCGAAGCAGTAGCCTAAAACTAATAATACAACAGCCCCAGGCATGGTTAGCCACATTGAAATGCACCAGAGCCTTATTCAACTCTTTCTCTTCCTTTATCAGAGCAACTTTTGTCATTTGTCTACTGCAGGTTAATTTCGGCTGATTGCCTTGCAATCTGAGGAGTGCAGCGGGCATCCCTTCCTGATGTTCTCAAGCTTACCTTTTCAGCTCCAGCAACTGTGACATGATTAAGTCCAGAGGCTTGTTATCTGACTCAGACTCAGCAAATTTCTGACCTCCAGCACCTGACGCCACCTGCTGTGGATCAGACAGTGTGATGTTCTCACCAGATTGTGATTCAGAGGCTATTCTAAAGCTAGGTCCCACCGAGGTGTGTGCTCTGCATTGGTGGAGGGTGTGGGTGAGCGCTGTGATTCAACTTCAGGGAGGGTGCCTCCAGATTCCTCTTCAGAGGTTTCTTCAGGGCTTGACTGGAGGCCCTGGATCATGGATTCTGTTGGCTGTTTGGCAAAAGCAAGGGGAGATAAATAGTGCATGGCAGTGGCCTGGGAAAGAGGACACATCACCCACAGCGTGGTTGCCTGATGGATGTTGCACTGCTGGATCCTCACTTGGCAGAGCAGCGCCAACCTCACCATGAGCACAGGACCGGTCCCGAACCTCACCGGCCGGCTGGATGGTTCTGTTTTCAAAGCCCTTGAGGACCTTGATTTCAGGCATTCGACCACCTCTCCCTCTTGTTGTGTGCTAGCTTGTCCTGCATGAATAGAGATGGAGAGAGTGTAAGTAGGATGCCTGCCAAGCCAGACGATAAGTATGCCCGACCTGTGTGGGTGGTGAGTGGTCCCATGGATGGGATGAGGACAACGAAAGTGAGTGTGAGAGAGTGAATGGGGATGTCCCTTGAGCCGGCAGTGAGTGAGGGCCCTGTGGAAGTCTGATGGATTTGTGAGTGTGTGAGATGAAAGTGATGAAAAGAGTGACTTACCCTGGCAGAATGGAGGAGATCATTCATCCTCTTGCGGCACTGGGTGGCTGTCATCTTTTGAATGGCGTTGGTGCTGACCACCACTGCCACTGCCTCCCAAGCTGAGTTAGTACTGTTGCTGCCCATCCTACATCAAGAGTGGGGGTAGAGGATATGGCGGGCCTCCATGGCATCCAAAAGGTACTTGAGGGATGCGTCGCTGAACCTGGGGGCTGCAGTCTTCTCCAACTTCAGGGCCATGTATTCCACGCAGCAGTGGTGGTCTGGAAGCACTGAGATGTATGCTTGCAGCTGGAAGTAAATATGGGGCCCGACGTGATGCAGCGGTGGGGTGAAGGCGGGTTGGTGAATGAGACCCTGCTCGCCATGGAAACGGCGTGTTTCCCGGGGGTGCATAAATAATGTGGCAGGTTTGGGACGATGTGGCCTGAAAACCCGCCATCATGGTCAGTGGGTAAAATGTCATTTTACCCACCCGCTACCATACTTAGTGCAAATCTGGGAAAATTCTGCCCATTATTTCTGAATTTCAGTTTATATTGCATCCACTGGCACTATAATGATTAAGTCAATGCTTCCCCAGGACTCAGTGCCCTCTCCTGCTCAATTCTAATGAGTTTTTCTATCTATCATCAAACACACCATCGATCAACTGTTCATCATCAATCATTAATGATGCTTCCACTCAGCAGGCAGCAATTTCATCAGATAGCATGTCCTTAGTGCTCGCATCGCATTGTACTGTCAGAGGGTAATGGTTGAATTACTGCAAATGGCTCTTTGCCAATCAATGTTAATGATACTCTTGTGTCTTTCATAATAACAACAGAAAATGTTGGAAAAGCTCAGCAAGTCTGGCATCTTGGATCTGTGGAGAGAGAAACAGCTAACGTTTCGAGTCTGTACGACACTTCTTCAGGGCTTGGACTCAATACATCAGCACTGTTTCTCTCTCCACAGATGCTGCCATATCTGTTGAGTTTTTCCAGCATTTTATGTTTTTATTTCAGATTTCCAGCATCTGCAGTATTTTGCTTTTATCTTGTTCCTTTCAGTTCCTGAAATGTACAATTTCCTCATGTTTCTGACAAATTTAACCAAAAGATCTCTTTTGATGGCTAACGTCCTAACCCTTCTTCATTTCTTGACCTGTTTGATCTTATCTCTTCACATGAATGAAAATTCCACAAGTCTTCCACTGCTAGAACTGTTTCTAAGATGTTCAGCTTTCCAAACACTTTGCTAGTGAGTAATTCATAATTCTTGATAAAATAGGCTTTTCCAAGACTTGCAGCACCATTATCTAAACCACAGACATTTGCCGGTGATTGCTGCAGGGTTCCAACTGTCTGATGTAACCTTGATGGAAGATCAATGAAAACCCAAGAGTGAAAGACACCATGGACCGAATTATCGCTCTTGTATCGGGTGCCCAGAGCCGGGAGGATTCCCGGTTCTGTGAATCTTACTCCTGAATAAATGCCTCGGAAGTGCGGATTTTTATTCTGTGATGGAGGGGGTGGGGAGGGGGGGGTCGCGGTAGCTGGTCTTATGAGAGTCCTGCCAAGTTGTCCTTGGGAAGAGTTCACAGGCAACCACAGGGGCTGCCGGATGCATTGGTGGACTGGACGAAAGTCCTGCCTCAGTGCTCTGGCACTTTGTCCCAGCTGTGAAAAAAAGAATGAACCAAAAAAACAACGCCCCATCACTCACCCCTCACACTAACTCAGCCCCTACACACTCCCCGTGCCATTACATTTCCCTCACCCAACCCCCATGACTCTTCACACCTCACTTGCCAGCCTATGCCCCTTCACCCACCCCAATGGCCTTTTATAGCCCCTATGCCAACTTTGTGGCAACTCATACCAAGCCATGTCCCCCATCCACCATCCTTTGCCCTTACACCCTCTATGCCAAATCACCCAGTATACACCATGGCCAGGCCTCAGGACCCATACTGAGATTAAATAAAGTTATTAAGTGTCTATTGATGAATTCATTATTTAAAAAAAATACCCTAATTGATTAAAAAACATTCAACATACATTTAGCTTCCTTTAATCACTATAAAAATAGTTTTTTTATTCATAATCCTAATTGAAAGGCTTTACAAGCACTTGGAGTTTTCAAATCCTGATCTGACACACACCCTACTGTGATAATGATAGGTTGTGAATCAATCATGCAGCATGAATCCTGCAATGGTAACCCTCAGGCAATACTGCCAATAGACAGAGTGAAATAGCAAGCACTGATATTTTTCAATACTGCAGACAATATTTTCAAGTTCTTAAAGGGCAGGAGATTTAAATATCTTGACAGTTTGACAGCTCCCTCGACAGATCCAATGAGCTTGACATTTCCAATGAGTTTATCCATGTTTTGCGCACATTTATGTCTAATGTTAAGAATCAAAAGGCCCTCTCCTAAAGGACACTTGACCTCTTCCAAAGGACACACTACGTCTCCCAAAGGGCACCTGACCTTTCCCAAAGGTGCCCCAGAATCATATCAAAAAAGGGTACCCTACCACTCCAAAAGGGTTCCCTACCTCTCCAAAGATCTCTGGTACATTTAAACCTTCTCCTACAGGCCTAATTTGCATAAGCTGTATTTCCCACATGAAAATCAGGTCAGACTGAAGGGAGCTTCACGTTAACATGTGCAGCTGCCTCCGTGAACCATAGATGTCCAAAGTTTGATCTTCCCCTGTTCCCTCCCATGTGAAAATGGTGGGGGGCAGGGGTCAGTGGCATGACTTCTAGATTCTGGCTTCCACCTCATTCTTTCTATGATGGAGAGTCTCTCCATTAACTTAAAACTTCAGAGCGATATAAACTTGAAATCCAAAAAAATGCCGTCATGAACCAGAATTAAAAGGAGCTGTAGTAATTATCAGGAAGTAATTAATAATCGCAATGTGGTTTGACATTCATTACCTGATCACTTTAATAATTTGAATAATTAAAAACAAAATATTAGATGTATAAATGTTTATGCATTTAATACCGTTATTCATTTCCTTAGTATTTATATATTTACAATGAAACTGAATCATCAACATCTCCAGGGTTATTCTTTGGTCCTGAGATATTTGTCGCTTTGATCCCTGAAAAACTAGAGTTGACTTTTACAAAAGGTGTACCAAAGATTATGGTTTTTTTAGACCAAAGATCATGGGGCTGATTTTTACATGAGATTGTCCTTTGCACTTTGCAGTGTATATGGTATACAGCCTTCTAAGCTGCTTCTCTAGCATTTTCACATATCTCCTGCTGAAATTACAGCAGATGATTGAAGAATCCTTGCAGAAATTACTGGTGAATATCCATAGAGCTAAGGTAATAAAACAGCATCAATGTGATCTGAAAACTGGAAAAGAAGCAGCAATTATTATCACAATATTGTTTTGTTTCTTGAAGGAAAAAGTCCTTCCAGTAGAGTTATGAAGTTGCATGTTCGCAATTCTGAACGCTGGCATTCTGAAGTTATGTCTGATGAAAAAACCTGAAATATGACTTGGCCTTCATCTGTAGCATGAATCAAAGCCAGACATATGAGGCCTTTCCAAATCAAGGAAAGTTAAGCCACGGGGCAGAATTTTCTGCTTGACGTGTGGTGGGAGCGTCCCGACATCACCGCGCGCCATTGCGATATTTCGCTGGGCGAGCGCACAATGAAGTTCGACCCGCACCCGCCATTAATTAACAGGCTAGTCCAGGCCCTCAAATTGTCAATTAACGGCGTTTTTCAGGTGCCCGTGTGATCTTCAGGTCGGCACACAGATGCAGCGGGCAGGCGGGTAAGAGATTTTTTAATCAAACTCATCCACGGGTGGGATAAGAGGACTCAGTGGGGTTGTGAATCTGGTCTGTGAGTATTTATTGCAGAAAGTGGTTTAAACTTGCCTGCGATCTGCAGTAGTTCAGAATGAATTCCAGCAGCTTTCTGTGTACTTTGAACCTTCAGGTCAGCACTCTGCAGTCAGTAATCTTTATCGGGCCTGCAGCTTTCTGGAGGCCTCCCTTTAGCCTGGGTATGGGTTCTGACATGTCCACTGGAGGCAGCTCCCATGAGGAGGAAGGGAGGGGTAGAATAAGGAGGAGGCCAGGAGTGCACAATCAGCCTCCAGGGGAGCTATTTTTGGGAGTACAGGCACATGCACAAGGGGCGCAGGGCCATGAGGTAGTCCAAGGTGGAAGGGGCCACAGAAGACGCCACTATCCTGCTGCCAGGGTATACAGGTGACGAAGCAGCTAGGTTGATATGACTGAGGTGCAGTGCCGAAGGAGGCTCCGACTCAAGGGAGACAGTCAACTACATCTGTCAGATGATTGGCCCTGAGATCTCTCCTAACTGTGTGGGTGGACACCCCATGCCAGTGGCTCTGAAGGTTGCCCTCAACTTCTATGCCTTTGGCTCCTCTCAGGGCTTGGTGCGTGATTTTGGCGGTGTCTCCCAATCAACTGTGCACACTTGGGTCAAGCAGGTTACAGACACTCTGTTCAGATGGGCTTTGATCTTCATCCACTTCTGCTGGGACTGGCAAATCAGACACAGCAAGCCAGAGGCTTCATGGCCATTGCTGGCTTCCCCCGTGTCCAGGGTGCTATAGACTGTACATATGTGGCCATCAAGGCGCCAGCAGGTGAGCCCGGTGCCTTCGTCAACAGGAAGGGCTTCCACTCCATGAACGTGCAGATAGTGTGTGATCACAGGATGCTGATTCTACAAGTCTGTGCAAGGTACCCAGGCAGTTCCCACGATGCCTACATCCTCAGACACTCCCAGGTGCCGGGGCTCTTCAGTGCTCTGGCTCGGCTGGATGGTTGGCTGGTGGATGACAAGGGCTATCCCCTCCGAAGGTGGCTCATGATGCCTCTGCCATCCAAGAACAGAAGCTGAGCAGCGGTACAATAGGAGCCATGGCACCACAAGGGCTGTGGTGGAGAGAGCAATCGGTCATCTCAAGATGCACTTACCATGCCTGGACTGCTCAGGGGACACACCCCAATACCCCCCACATCGTGTTTCAGTGATAGTGCTGTGCTCTCCACAATCTTGCGCTAGAAAGGGGGGGACACTGGACAATGAAGGTGTTGACACAGTGGATGCGGCTGACACGATGAGTCCAGCACTGATTCTGAGGATGAGGAAGCACAGAAGAATGATGAGGGGCTAAACGCTGACTCAGGACTACGCCAAGGAGGCAGGGACACCCGGGACACTTTAATACAACAAACCTTCAGCTAGCTCCACACAAATGGATCAGCAGGAACAATCTTGCCTGGTGCTTCTACACTCAGCACTTAAGTGCTAAATCTGTCAGGTCATCAGTTGCAACTAAGGGCTTTGGACATAAACTTCAATGTCCACTTAAACACTTGTGACATGTATGTAAATCATACAAATGCAGAACAAAGGAGCCACCCTCAGCCATGGTAACACATCTGGTTTTAATTTTCACCATCAGAAGATCACGCAAAGTTACAACAAAACATTTTTCAAGCATAAACAAATAATAATTCCCTAATCTCGGGCCAACACAAAAGCACCAGTGAGAAACCCGTGGTGTGCCTAAGGCGCCTTATGCTTACGTTTCCGGGTGCTACGTCTTGGTGCTGCCCCATCGCTCGGAGTGACATCGGAGACAGCTGCTGACTCTGCTGTCCTGTTGGCCTCGATGACCTTGGCGGTCGTCCTCTGGCCCGTGGAGCCTGTGCTGGCCCCACCTGGGAGGGAGCTGCCAGTTCCAAAGCTGGCATCTCTCCAGTTGTCGCAGCCCCACCCGATGAAGCGGTCACTGGGAGAGGGGTGGAGCAGCTGTTGCCCTCATCTGGAGCACCGTGAGAGGAGCCCACAGATATGACAGGCAGCTGCTCCGCCAACGTGAGGTCACCCTGGACCTCCCTGCTCACCGTTGATAGATGGGTAATGAGCTGGGAAGCTTGAAACCCACACCATCTCCAACATTGCCAATGACCAGCTGTGGCCACTGGCACTGTGAGGGCTTGCAGGTCCGAACGTATCCCCAGGAGTATTTGCTTGTTCCCCTGGAAGCCCCTCTTAATGAGAGTTGCCACTCTCTCCATGGAGGAAGCATGATGCTCTGTCATGAGGCTCATTGCACTCTCTGTCTCTGCCAGCTCCTCCAGTGAAGGTGAAGTGCCGTCTCCACTGTGCCCCGGGACACTAGCCGATGTTTCAATGCCCACCGAGGTGTTAATATCTGCGCTGGTGCCTGCTGGTGTGATGCCGGTGACAGCTGAGGGCCCTCAGGTGTGAGAGGGGGCATCTGGAATTGCTCCTGGTGGATAGGCTCTGATGATGCTGAAATGAAGAACAAGGACAGTGGATCAGTTAGCGTGCACACAGTGACACACTTCACCCCTTCCCCCCTGGCTCATTATGTGCTCAACCTTCCAGAACCTATGGACAAGAATATTGGTGGGGTGCCAAATAGTCAGGAGGATAGCCTTACATTACAGGCAGATACAGACGGGCTGATCAGATGGCCTAAGGAATGCCAAATGGAATGTTATGTGGATAAGTGTGAGGTGATGCGCTTGGGCAGGAGAAGAAAGGCACGGGAATACTCGAGGAATGGTTGGACTGTGGAAAGTAAGGAGCATTAGAGGGACCTTGCTGGGCATGTCACAGGCCCGTTAAGGTAGCGGGACAGGGACATAAGGCGCTTAAAAAGGTAAATGCCATACTTGCCTTTGTTAACAGATGAATAGAACATAGGAACATAGGTCATGTTGCAAGTGCAGAAAACACTGCCTAGGCCACAGCTAATGTTCTGTGTGCAGTTGTGAAATGCGCTTCACGGGAGGGATGTGACTGGAGTGGAGAGAGTGCAGAGGTCGTTGACCAGGATGCTGGCTGGGCTGGAGAGTTTGATTTATGAGAAGACATAGCATAGACCAGGATTATTTCCCCTGGAGCAGAGGAGATTGAGGGGTGACATGATTGAAGTTTATAACATTATGAGGGGTATAGATAGGGTCGACAGAAAGGAACTTTTCCCCTTGGCGGAGGGATGAGTAACCTGGTGACATTGATTTAAGGTGAGGGGTATGAGGTTAACAGGTGAGGTGATGAGCAATGTTTGCACACAGATTGTGTTGGGAATGTGGAATGCACTGCCTGAAAGGGTGGTGGACACAGAAACCCTCCTAACATGTAATAAGTATTTGGATGTGCAGTTGCGATGCCATGGCATACAAGGCCATGGGGATAGTGGTGGGAAATGGGATAAGGCGACTTTGGAAGGTGTTTGACACACACATCTTTGAAGGGCCAAGGGATCTTTTTCTATGATGCACATCTCTGACTCTATCACCCTGTGACCGAGCAATGTTGCAACAATAACAAATTAAACAATCATCAGTGCTATGGATGGTGGGAGGACATAGCAGATGTCACTGTTGACCTCAAATACCTGACCGTTCCACCCCAGCCTCACTGACACCAGTTGACCTGGGCGCATGGCGCCTCTCAAACTCCAGGGCCTCCTGCTCAAAGTGGCTTAGCATCATCAGGTGAGCCTGGCCGCCTCCAGTCCTCGAACGCTCACACGCATTGTGAGCATTCTTCTCCTGAAAAACAGAGAAGATCATTCATTGCGGCGAATCGCACATGGACTCTGCATGCGCACCCCACACCCCAACCACAGTGGCCCATATCAGGCCTCCAGCATCTCCCCGCTTCTGCTGATCAGTCACACAAAGACACAAAGATAGTACGCCTGCTCCCAATCCCCCCTAATGGCCACCTTGGACACATTCTGCATCCATCACTTCAGGAAACACACGGTCTTAGCTCCCATAGCAAGGAGGCTCAACTACGTGCAGCGTCGAGGGCAGCAGATGGCTCTTGGCCATGAGACCTTGAAGCTCCCCTTCCATAATCTCATCACTGTGAATAGGACATGTGCTGGAGTTCTGGGTATGTGCCTGGCTGCATCTCCTGCAGGTTGCCCCCAGACTAGTCATGTGCAACTAAGAGCAACACGTGATGTGAGGGAGAACTCATCTCTTCATGAACCACTCAGGCTGATGTAAGCACTATCTGCTTGCCCACCCAATGTATGAGAAATGCACAACATGATTCAATGGAGTCACAACAGTAAGACTTGGGGGGCAGGGGGTCCCTCAAAGGCTAAGGCTACCTGCTGGGTTAAATGCCCAATGCCAGCATGGTACTCACCCTTCCAGAGCGCAACAAATCATTGAAGCTCTTGCGACACTGGACCCAGGTGTGCTGCACCACGTCGCGGGAGCTCACCACCTCCACCACCTCCTCCCAGGCACGTTTGGTCATGTGGGGGGTCCTCCTCCTCCCATCCCGGCGGACCAACACCTTTCACCCTGCTGCCACCTCCTCGAGGAGGGCAGCAAGGCAGTCATCAGAAAAGCGAGGGGCATATTGGCCTCTCTGCTGGCCTACCCTGCAGCCTGGCCTGCTCCTGTGGCAGACCCTGCATCCTGCCCTGCTCGTCTGCCCTTCCCTCCAGCGTGCCCTGCTCAGCAGACCCCCCACGGTGTGACCTCGACGTGGCTGTTGTGAGCAGCCTACAGGAGGCTGCCAGGCTTTCCTTTAAACAGACTGGCATGTTGCCATTGGACCCGGCGGCCTGTGCACTCCCGCTATTCACGGGAGTCAGAAATGCGCTGGGCGGACTTTAATTGGCCTGCCCACGCAAAATGACAGCGTGGACCTAATTGCGGGCGCCGATCAGGTCCACCCATGGCCGCTCCTGCTCCGCCCGCCTGATAGGCAGAAAATTCTGCCCATGGAGTTCATCTTTGAATATGAGCAGAGGCATAAATCTGAGTTGAACGCTTCCCTTTACCTGAGCAAGTCCAGCTGGGCTTACTTATAATGCAATAGAATAATCTCATATCTGAAGTATGGAGACTTTAGATTTGGCACACACAACACTGTGGTAACTGTAAATATGGAAGTAAATATGCAAGTTCTATTACAATTGAGCAATGGTATTGCCAACATACAGAAATAATCCAATTATCTTGTTTGCTGAGGTGAAATTATAAATTATTTGGTGTAATTTTTGTCAAAAGAAATTGCTAAAATTCAATAAAATATTTTGGTTTACACATAAAGGCTTAACAGCAATGATTCTATTTATGAAAGCTCTGAACAGGTGAGCTGTATTTAGACAGGTAGCATCAAATGACATAAGGTCATGAAAAGCCATGGTTTTTTCAGGCTTCAAACCAGTTTACATTCTTTAGGTGTGAAACAATTAACTATCTCTCTTCTACTTTAGGGGTTACATAAAAAAGGATAAATTTTAATATTTACAGAAACAAACATAAGGTAGTAGTAATTTATCTTATCAGTAGAAATGGCACAGGGAAAGAGAATAAATGCAAGATGGCTCTTTTCAAGTGATCATGCATTAATGAACGTAATTAATGGCAAGCATGATTCACTATCTGGACATTCAGGAATGAAATCCCTTCTTATTCACAAAACTGATTGTCAGGAATGAAGTTAATCTTTAGAAATATACAGTGAAGGGCCTCTCTTCTCCATTTTCCTTGCGAAACTATCCCTATGCCTCTACAAAAATGCAGGCCTAAGTTTTTCCTCTGCATTTAAAGCTAACTGTGCAATATACTTATGCTATTGTTGAGCGCAGCAAAATTGCCCATGGCTTGGTATGAATCAGCCAGTCGCTAGCTCAGAGCAGCATTGGAGAAGACCAACTTCCAGTTACTCTTCAGTGTTGTCTCGTAAAAGTCCTCTGTCTTTTGCTCTTCTCTACAACTGAGTTTTCGAGCTTAATGGAATAAGATCGATCCCATCATTTTATACCACCTTGTGTTGATGTTCCCACACTGTGTCACTTCTGTGCTTACTTTGATGTTTCAATACTAGAATGACTCATTAGACTATATTTGTGCCAATTTTTTAAAAAACTGATTAGAAGCAAAGAGCTGTGGTTTTGAGGGAGGTTCTGCCTCTTCTTAAAGGAAAGGATTAATCCATTTATACAGATAGCTTCCCAAAAAATGATTAGATAATAAATTGAATTACAGCCATTGTTTCCAGTTTGTCACTTTTTGAGGTCAGTAACAATAACCCTTAGTTTGATAACAGTGCAATAAATAGTTCAGACTCACTACTTGGATGAGCAAGTGAAGATGATCAAGAAGCTTGGAGATCACCTCACCATCCTGAAGAGACTGGGAGCCCCTGAGAATGGCATGGGAGAGTACCTGTTGGACAAACTCACCTGGGGGAGAGTGACTGAACTGACTGCAGGGAACAAGCTTGTTGGACTTATTATTGCATTTGTATAATTGAGACCTTTGACCTGCCCGGTAACTTGTGATGTGGCACAAGGAGCTAACTATAAATAAACTGTTCAACATTAAGTAGAGAAAAAAAGAAAGATCAGAACGACCCCATTTATTCCGATTACTGGCTAAATGATGTTTCTCTTGTGGCAGTTACAGAAGGAAGAAAGCACAAATTAAAATATGAACACTAAGGGTCTTGTGGCTGATAACAGCAACACGAGCATAAAAGATGGGAAGTCAGAGTGGGGTTGACTGACTTATTGAATGTTTATAATTAAGGACAGAGTCAGAGTGAACTCTACAGAGGTCATTTCCTTCCTGCTGCAATTGAGAATTCTTGCACAACAGAATTTTGCTACCATGTGTTGATTAATTTTCTGATCATTTATCTAAATGATCCAGAAAAAAATCAGGTGTTCAACACTCTGATAGGGGTGAAGCTCCTCAACTTGTGCATAAAACCGGAAAACTGTAGCTTTCATGGAAGCTGAAGATTAGAAAAGAAACGTTAGCATTCACAATATATTTATTGTATAATTGAACATGACTTGAGTTACTCCCCTCCCCCTGCCAACCCTCTCTTTGCTGTCAATAATGCACATTGCTTTGTAAGCAGCAAGGACGTTGTGCAGTGTTCACTAGTGAAGACTTTTAATCTAGAAAACATCAAACTGAATGCTTTATCTCCACATTCCTGAAAAAATTGGTAGCTGCGAGCTCCTGGTCTGAAGCTAATAACCAGAGCTCCATGGATACTAAATTCTCCTGGGTTCAGGACATCTAGGTTGCACCAAATTATTTTTCTGAATAAAGGATGCAGAGTCTGTAATAAATCAATTTAAAACTTTCAATTGCATTTAGCCTCGATGGTGCCCCGACTCACAGAAATCTTCTGTGGATAACCAGAGTGCAGATAATCAAAGTGCCATTGTCACACAAAGTAACTTTCCATTTTTACTTGCTGGAATCAGATATATCAATGGAACCTTTTTCTATTTAAAACCAAGTCAATGTAAGGTCATAGATACGAATGGGGGAGACTATTAAATAAGATATTTTGACTTTCTAGTTTTCCATCTGGATTATCTAAGCCCATAATAAAACTGAATTGTCAAAAATTGTTACCTGGTGCCACAATGCCCAGAGCGCGATTATGGTGATGTCAAAAAAATAGACTCAGGAAGAGCAAAAAGAAAGAAATAAAAGCAAAATCCTGAAAATTATTGTGTGCAACATATGAGTACTTACAAATCCATATTTAATTCCTCTTCACTATCTTAATGAAACAGTTGACCTGTTTGCTTTAAACAGATTATTGCCTTCATTAGAGAGGAATTTTGGTGCTATATTAAGAGTTCAATGTTAAGAGTAATAGTAAGAGCTCAATCAATATTGTTGCTACATTAATTTCCAGGTTTATGCCTTTCATTTGTTTACATGAATACATGTAGATCATTTACATTGGGAGCCAAGGATAAGTTCTTTTGCATTTGCTTTTTGGGTTCTACCTATTGGCACAAGTCCTTTAGCTTAGGTTGGAAGAAAGTGACTCCTACTCGTTAGTGATTAGATCATTTTCGCTACAAGCTCAGCTAATCTATCCTCAATTATGAATTATGTTTTACAAAGCATTGAGTGGGCCAGTTAATAGTAGTGTGTGCAGTTTGGGGTGCCCCATTATAGATAGAACCTTAAAGCAGTGGAGAATGTAACTTACCTGGGTGATGTTTAGGACAGAACGTAATATTTTGGGTCTATTTCCACTGCAGTAGAGAAGGTTAAGAGAAGCTTTACTAGAGACTATTGATTGATTGAATGGGGAAAAGCTATTTTCTCTTGTTGGGAAGTCAGTGATGAGATGGGATCATCAACTTAAAATTTATTATTGAGAGAATAAGAATTTAGGATAATTTATTTTACCCAGAGAATTGATGGAGCACGGAATGTTTGAGACAGAAAGGAAAATGTGATAAATACTTGGAACAAAGCTGTGGGAGAGGGTGAGGCAGTGGGTTTAGTTTTCAATTGGTCTAGTGAATAGTCAGCGCGGACAGAATTGTCTCCTTCCTATGACACCCACTTGCACAATCCCTACTCTAACACTCCTATTTAGGGACAATTGTTCAGCTCTGACAGACCTCAGGAAGCAGTTTGATTCCATTCATGCCTTTTAAGTGCAGTCCAAGGAAACCCACAATAGAAGGAATTGCAGAAAACTAAAAGGGCCAGACCTCCAAACATGCCTTGAAGAACCCACTCTTCACATGGTGCAGCCACGTTGTGGTTCCAATAGGAGAGGGGCATGCAGCCATTGTTGAGTCTACAAGGCAATCCTGTGGTCTGCTCCATGCAATTTACCATCCCTGGTCTCCCCATGTCTGACAAAAAGAAATTGGCAGGGAAAGACTGTACCTACCATTTTATTAGTAGGAGAAGTGTTTTACAAATAGTTGAACTCATGTATCAGGGTGGAAATGACCAGGCTGTTGCTGAAGCTGGCATTGCATCTATAAATAGACAAAACCAAGATGATCTGACAGGGATGACTACTCATAATCTGTGCAAGCACCATTCCTTCAGCATACTGCTCCCCTGCAATCTAAGTCCTAACACCAGAAAATCTATTCCTATATATTTATAATGGCAGACCAGTGAATAGTATAGTACTGAGTCACTAGGTAAGCAAAGAAGTACCAGCACCACAGTGTAGGATTTTATAAAAACACAAAACTTTATTATGTAGCCGTCAGTTCAGGTTCCTAATGATTTGAACCTCAAATCTTTCAGCAGCACTGATATATCTGCAGCCTATCTGATCCTAATCCGACTAGACAATGCTTTACATAGTTCAGGATAAAGCATTTTTGAGTCATAATCACAGACATATACATCAATAAATAATTATACTCACATAGAATAATGTTATGTTTCATGAATCATTTATGCTTGTGAATAATCATATTCATATGATACATGCAGGGAAAATGCTCAACCCAGAATTACTGAGGTAGACCTTAATTATTTGCGAATGGAGGAGGAAGTAAACTAGCCAGTCATTACAGTGTAGCTGTTAATCTTATTATAACTAAAGCAAACTCCAGTAACACAAAGCTCATTATGGTATAACATACGATATATCTATTTTTTAATGCTTTACCCGATGTGACGGAACTACTTCATTTTTTTCAACGGTCAAGACTATTGTAATACAATTTAGCTAAAGATATTTGGAGCATTTCTACAGACTGCTCCCTTGATATAGTCAAAGTGTTTCTGGTGTGCTATGATCTATAAGAACATTTTCCATGGTATGCTCTGGTTACACATGTGCATGCCTGATGCTGGGGGAAAGAGTAAGAATATTGTGCGGCACCTGTGTGTTTTTTTTATAGCCAAGCTGTGGTCATATCACAGGAGACCCAAGTATAACTCATTAAAGGTTTAAAAATAACATTAATGAGACTTCCTTACCCTGCAGTGTGTTTTGCTGCAGAAATCAGCACTTACTCCTCATTAAAATGCCAAATTAACAGGCACATTTTCAAGCAAAAAAACTGTGGATGCTGGAAATCCCAAACAAAAACAGAAACAGAAATACCTGGAAAAACTCAGCAGGTCTGGCAGCATCGGCAGAGGACAGCACAGTTGACGTTTCGAGTCCTCATGACCCTTCAACAGAACTAAGTAAAAATAGGAAAGGGGTGAAATATAAGCTGGTTTAAGGGGGGTGTGTTGTTGGGACAAGCAGCCAGTAATAGGTGGAGATAAGTAGATAAGTGGTCATCTACAGCTTTTGGTTCTCTCCATAATCTCCATAAATGCTTTGCACAAGCTCAGGACATCCCACAGCACTTTATAACTATATAAATGCCATTCTTTCTTTGCTCCAGTTTGGTGCATTGGGTTTCTTCTTCATATTTTACTTAAATTTTCTATTTTTTTTTTCTTTTCCCACTTCCTACTCTCTCCCTTGGAAAGCTAGAGGATAGAGAAGCATTTCGCAGGAATGGACAGAGGCAGGTCTGGTGCAGGTCTGAGGTGATGAAGGAGCAAATAGCTGTGATGTGATTTTACATTTTAATTTGGGGAATTTCTTTTTCTATCTCCAGAAGATTTAATTTTTTTTGCTTATTAGGCTCTTTCTCTTGAAGAAAGTTCAGGCACAAGCCACAACTTTATGAAGAAAACAATCATTTATTATTAATACACTAGAAAACTGACATTAGAATTTAAGCAACATGTTAACGACAATTATGTACAAATTAGAAGCAACAATACAACAGTACAAAACCTTCTGAATTCCCAAAATCTTGTCTTGATCAAGACATCAATGAATAAATAAATGCAATGAGGGCATTTCAGGCATAGACATGACCTGAGGCAGTTTAAAATCTATTTGTGCAGGAAGGTCAATGCAATTTAAATTACAATAGCAGACTGGATGGAGTTTGCAGGTCAGACTGCAGGCAAAGGGAGAGGTGACGAAGGAGCAAATGGCTGTGTTCTGATTATACATTTTAATTTGGGGAATTTATTTCTCTATCTCCAGAAGATTTAATTTTTTTTTTACTTATTAGGCTCTTTCTCTTAAAGAACGTTCAGGCACAAGTCTTCATTGAGGCATAACATTTTGGAAATCAAATATCTACCTTAGACTAAACCCGTAACAAAAGTTATATACTCATAGTTGGCTCAAGCTTGAATTAAAGATTTCAAGTATTTTGATGTTTACTGTTGTGGTGTAGCATGGTTTGCCCTTTTTTGCCAGGGTATCTGCTTCACAGGTAAGCCTGCATAAGCCTGAAGCCATGGGTAAAGTGTGGATGAGTGGGATTTATTAGATTGCCCTTTGAAAGAGCTGGCACGCTGTGTTGGGCCAGATGACCTCCTTTGCTGTACTATTCAATGTTTCTATGATGTTAACCTAATGTATGCAAATATTCAAACAGGTCTCCAGCAAGCCAGGATTTGTTCTTGTTGCTATGGTGACCTATCTTTGACTGTGAGTCCAGTTCCTTTAGATATGCTGTGCATTAGGCTTTCCTTTATTGGATGAATTTTCACTAGTGGTCTGCTCCCATCTGTAGTTACCCAGGGACATAACTGCATACACAACACCAGAATAACTTGGAGATGCCTGAGGAAATCTGTCATCTTCATCGAGGCTTCAGTAGGGAGGCTATCCCTTAGCTTTCCCTTTGCCTGCAGTCCAACTTGCAAACTCCATCCAAGAGTGGAACATATCTGCTATTGTAATTTAAATTGCATTGACCTTCCTGCACAAATAGATTTTAAACTGCCTCAGGTCACGTCTATGCCTGAAATGACCTCACTGCGTTTATTTATTCATTGATGTCTTGATCAAGACAAGAAAATGGGATAACGAGTTTAATCATTCACAGGATGCTGCCTACAAGGGAGAGCACCACACTTTTTTGTTAGAGAGGCGGGATCCCAATGGTGCAGGGCTTTCTCAGTGAACCTGATGTTGTCACATGGGTAATTCCTTTCAGCAATGTCATGGCTTCAACAAATGTACAAAGAACTATGGCACCAGCTCAAAATCCATAAACCACAGCTGAAATAGAATGAGGCAGGTGCCTTCATAAGGAGTCAGATAGAGCACATCCTAGGTGAACTGAAATAAAGAGCAAACTGCACAAAGGTATCAAAAATCATAATGACGTGCTGTATGTGCACAGTTAAGCTCTTGGAAATAGAGTTGTCTGAAGGGGATAAAGATAATGAGCTAGAGGCTGATGAATTGTCAGCTGTATTAGAGCTGTAAAAAGACATTATTGGATTTATCTTTCCAATAGATAACAATTTTAATTATAATTTTAAGTTATCCCAGCACAACCGTTGCTGATGTTTCCAATTGTTGCAACAAACTACATGCTCCCATTGTCCTCTGCCTGAACCCAGCTATCGTGCCTGCCAATCTATTCATCTCTTTCCACCTAAATCTGCCCCAGCACAAATTAACTCACTGAGACAAAGTGGAAATTCAACTAACATAATTTGTTACCCTGACAGCACTTTATGTGCTTTAATTTAGTTGTCATTTTCTCAACATGTTTCCCTTCTGGAATTACTGCTAATCTTGTACATGCTACTCCAGTAAGAGAAGTTAGTAAGGTGGTTGGCTGATAATTGTCAATGAAAGGCTCCAGGAATGGAACTTGCTGTCCTTATCTAAGGGGTCAATGAAGTCTGTTATGACCAGCTGAGAAGGGGTGAATTGGCTCCCTCTATTCAACCCTCCTTGGTTGGTCACAACAAAGGTTTAAGGTTTCTTTTTCACAAGGGTATGCATTTTCTACATCAGAATGTATTTAACTATTTAAGCTGTGGACAATGAGGAACCTATCAAACAAGATTTTTCTTGAGACAAAGAAAGAACAAATTTATTAACCACGAAACCCGAGAAAAATAATAAAAATGCAACATCAAGCATTTGGGCCCACACACACACACACACACACACAGTTAGAATCCAATATAAAAAAAATAAAAGATTAAGTGTCCTTTGATTTTCCTTGAGGCGTAGATTTTAAAAGTGGCTTTCGAAGGCCGATTTGGGTTAGCTGGTTTCTTGGATGCAGTCAGATGTAGATGTTGCAATTATTATGAGGTCTCAGTTTATTGGTAGGTTTCTGGTAGAGTTGGCTTCTCGAATTGGGCGACATGCTTATTCCAAAAGAGAGAAAGAGAGAGCAGCCTTCAGCCTGTTTTTTATGCTGAAGACTTTCTTGACACCGTCTGTGTCACTTGCAATATCTCCCTAGTGGCTGGGCATCTTTGTCTTTAAATCCTTCACCCATTGTATATTTCCAAGAGGTTTTGGGTGTGTTTGACTGTGGCAGCCACTGTTTCAATAGCCAGAAATTTGCATTTTTAATGTCTCTTCCTTAGGCAGTTACGAGTTTCGATGGGTGTCTGGATTATAGGAAATGTCTCTCTCTTCACACTCCCCTGAGGGATTTGTTTGTTTCTCACGTTCACCTTGGAATGTAACTTTGCATTTTTAAGCGGTTTGCTCTGTCACAATTCAAAGTGCAAAATTTCTAGTCAGTTGAAATTTGAAAAAAACATATTTTCAAAAATAAAGGTGCATAATGTCGTGACAAGTCCCAGGTTCAGCCAATTCTGCAACATAGCGATTCTCCTCTCAGGCTGAAGGCCTACTGAAAAGTACAATCTCAGCAGTGGGTAGCAGAGTCATTTGAGACCTCAGGGGGTGGTTGGACCTGCCCTTTTGTGAGTTGTCCCAGGTCCAGGTAAGGCCCTGTGCTCAAGGTTACTAGCTACGGCAAATGGCAGAACCAGCAAATCTTTGGCGGTGATGACGGAAGAGCTAGAACGTTGAGGGACAATGGCTGCATACAGGTGTAGGATCCTTTGGGAAGAGGACTCGTGTTTCCTTTAAGTACACCTGAGGAAGGCAATGGGGGAAACCACCTCATGTATTCTTTTCCCTAATCACATTGCTCATTGAAATTGAAAATGGGAAGCTGCTCTGAGCAACCGAAGAGGAAAGCGCAAGATTGTGAGGCATGGAGAGATGTGCAGAGAACCTGGCACATCAGTACTACAACAAGCCCAGCATAGGGCCTTGTCCACTGAGATGGTTTAATGGCAAATTGTGGATGATTAATCACGGGACAGGTTCTACATCAGGAGCAGGCAGTTGAAAATTATCTCAAAACCTGATACCTTTCGGAAGGGACGTTTTAGCTTTGTGCCTGCAACAGGCCAATGATAGTGCTGCAATATGCTCTGTGGCAGTAGGCTTAGCACCATTCTGGCCTGCAATTAGCGAATTCCTCAGAGACATTCATAGGAACAATTATTACTGTTATGTCCATTAAATGCCTTTTGTAATAAATGTAACTTGGCAGTAAATTTTGTGTTATGATGCTGTGATACATTCTAAATTTGCACTTGCCTGAAATACAGAGAAAGAAAAATCAGGAAAAGTGAGCCACACCTCCTGCATAACCCTCCCCAGTGAGCTGCACCGACTCAGGCTGATTACTTACAGTCATTTCCTCATGGTGGGTTGGGGGGTGGGGGGGCGGCGGTTGGGGGGGTGGGGGGGGGTTGCGGGGATGGTGGGGGGGGGCGCGCTGTGGGGGTGGTGGGGGGGCTGTGGGGGTGGTGCTCACATCCCTTTTACTCCCTCTAGCTACTTGCCTCTATATTCTGCTATGGACTTCGTTCCCCAAGCATAAACAGGTAAGTGGAGAATGGCAGATTTAAAGAGCCCTGACATAGCTTTACAAAGAAAAAAAACAACCCTGCCTCAGAAAATATACACCAGTTGATGAGAAAGTGACTGTTGATGGAAGCTTTATTAAGCGTAAGTGTTATGAAAAGTGAGTCACATTAGTGGAAGGTTATTTTGGAAAGTCGCAAGGTGCGTTGTGACATGAATTTAGTCTGGTTTACAATTTTGTGAAAAACGCTGAAGGATTCCCAAGTGATCGCGGTGCTTCCAGTCAAGGTACAACTGGTTGAGGTGAAAATGTATGTGGCAGCAATGCCAAAGCATTACAACAGAAGCAATTATATTCAGCTTGGCAAGCCTCCTCAGAATTTTAAATCTTGTCCTTATATACTGAGACAATTTCAGATGGGATCATCTCATAGGTTACCAAAGCAGCTTGAAATCCAATTGACTAAGAAGATCCAATGTGACTTGCATCAGAATGAGCAGAACCATTCCAGTCGTGGATGAAGTTTGCAGGTCAGACTGCAGACAATGGAAAAGTTTAGGGGTGTCCTCCCTAGGGAAGCCTAGGCGATGAGGACAGATGTCTTCAGGTATCAACTTTGGTTTTGTATGTGGACAACAGATCTGCTTCTGTTCAATCCTGTGGATATGCCATCCTCCCCTAAAATCAGCCCTTTTATTCTATATTTATACACAATCTATACAATCAGAATAACCATTTCCTGGTGTGCTTTTCAAAATGGGACCAGCTGTGAAAGGTTCAGAGTGTCAAAGATGAAAATAAATCATTTGTCCTGGGGTAAAACCAAAAGGGCTGCTTTCCCATTGGGCTGCAATCTGTTGTCTGCTCCACCTTGCACATCCAAGAACTTCATTTTGTGCCTTTAACATTTGAAGGCCACGGGTTTGCTGCAAGAGCTGTTGACTTGACGTTTAGCACAGTTCTTCTGCATCCATTTGAAATGGAAGCAAGAAAAGTTCCACGGATGTCAGAATGCTTAATATAACATTGGCTTTAAATGCTTCTTTTTAAATTTCTGCAATGCATACAGAACACTCCTTTATTTGAGGGTTTTTCTGCATTTTTCTGTATTTTTCTTAAAAGTGTGTAGGTTTGGAAGCTTTTCTGGAGAACAATTTTTGTTAGCTTTTTATGGGAAGTTGCATCAGAGAATTGGACCTGTGCATCATTTTTGTGCATTCATTTGTTTGTTCTTCAGCAGTTCAGATAGGAAGTATTCCATGGTAGAAGTGGTACTTCATGGGTGCTGGGCCAGGGAGATTAGTGGGCGCTAGATTACGTCTAAATGTCTAAAGAGCAGAGTAGACCGACCAACACAACTGCCTCAGATTGCTCTGGATTTTGAGGGATTGAGTTGCAGACCTTTGCCACCTGCAACAAGGAAACCAATGTCAATTTGCAGAATAGAGTTGTGAGCCTGGTCGACATCAACTTTACGCATGATTAGCACTGTAATATCAATCCAACCAGCTTGACCAGTATTATCTAGCAGGTGACTGATATGTCAGTCAATGTGCCCATCTCCTTTCTCAGTGGTGGCATGGCTCCTAATGGTATTGTATTGCTGCATTTTTCAAAGCACAGGAGTTCAGCCTCCCTGTGCCTGCACAGCCACTGGTACAGATGAACTGGAGCTGTTCAGTTGTGCTAAGATGGATTCTAACATCCGTGCACTCTGTAATAATTCAACACTCCTTCCAAATAGGGCACCATGAACAGGATTGCCTCACATAATAATTTGTAGCTTTATCGTTTTCTTGTATTATTCTTGCCCACAATTTTGCACCGTCACAAAGTTTCCTTCATACCTTTTGCACATATAGTAAATGATTTAATGCTGCGAAGGTGTGGCATTATAACAGTTAAGTCTCTGGTTAATCCTGGACGGAAATATAATTGTCAGCCTTTTTTGGTATCATTCATGGGAACATAACGCTGGGCAATTTTGTTTACATTTAAAAATTTTGAACCCTCTTTATGTTTACAATTTTGCAGCCTGAAATCATGTCTCAAGAATTCCTGTGTTAATTTTCCCAACCTATTATAGATTACAAAACACTTTGATAAGACTAAACCTTCCAAGCAGCAAGCCTCTTGGAAAGAGAAGTGCCAATCACGTATCAGATACCGGTCTGCAACACAACAGTACCATGCAGTGCATGTTAGCAATGGAGCAGACCCGCTACATGCCATGATTCTCTAATACATTCATGCAAAATGGGAACAATTATTGTTACGACTGGATCCTGGGTGATGTCTCCCAATTTGTAACTTCCTGAACAGGACCCAAATTTTGTTACGCTCCCAGGTGAGGAGGAATGAGCTGGCTCCCCTTCTTTATTCAACTCCCCTTGGTTGGTTACAACAAGGTTAATTTAAAAGGGACCCCTTCCCCCGTGCATACCTTTTCTCAGTCCAAATGTATTTATTTATTTTTTGGAAGGAGCTAATTTAACCAGGCTTCCTTGAGTTAAAGAAAGAGTAAGTTTATTAGTTACCAAAAGCCCAAGAAAAATAATGAAAATGTAACACACAAACACACAAATTAGAAATGTGAAGTTAAGAGTCTAAATAAAACTTTAAAAAGATATACAAATCAGACTTTGGCTTGTCTGTGAGGTGTAGGTGGCAAAACATTGCGGCCGTTAAACTGGGCGATTCCAGTAGAGTTGACTTTCCAGTTTCGCAGTTGGTTTGGAGACACTTGGTTCTGTTGGATAGCTGATGAAGCTATCTTATTTTTTTTCTGATTGCGGCTTTTGCTGAGCCTTGTCACCAGCTATAGCGACTAGTTGATCTTCCTCTTGTCACACGCAGCACATCAGTTTTTTTAAAATGATTTTTCCCTGTGTATTCTGGAAGGGAAAAAAACTACAGCTTGCAGCCAGAGTCCATGTTCTTTTCATCTCAGACCATTTACACATTATGAGATATAAATCAACGGGAGATGGATTTTCGATGCTTGCTGAGATGTGCTGATCAGTCCTTGGGCGGAATCATCCCAGATTTCACCAAGTGTGGTATTGGGCGGGAAAAAGAATGTTGTACCCGCCAACTGCAATAGCAGCTTTTTTTATACATAGGATGTGGGATTGCCGGCTAATCACCTTTGATCAGAGGGCATTTTTTTAAGGGTCAGCCACATTGCTGTGGGCCTGGAGTCACATGTAGGCCAGACCAGGTAAGGACAGCAGATTTCTTTCTCTAAAGGGCATGAGTGAACAAGAAGGGTTTTTAACAACAATCAGCAATGGTCTCATGGTCATCAACAGACTTCTAGCTCCAGATTTTTATTGAATTCAAACTCCACCATCTGCTGTGGTGGGATTTGAACCCAGAGCATTACCCTGGATCTCTGAAATACGGGTTTAGTGGCAATGCAATTATGCCACCACCTCCCCTTTCACACCATATCATCCCAAACCTGCCTCATTGATCATGCATTCCCAGGAAACACCCCGTTTCGATGGTGGGTGGGCTCTCATTTGCCCACAACCCCGTCACCTCGACATTTCCTAACGTCGAGTGCCAGAGTTAAAGTGCAGCCTTGTACACACCTCCCAGCACTTCCAGCCCAGGACTGCTGCACAGAAGACATGGCCCCAAAAGGCAAGAACACTGCAGGCCCCCGATTCAATGATGCATCCCTGGAATGCCTTTTTGATGCCATGGAGACCTACTGTGATATCCTCTACCCTAGCCCTGGCTGCAGGAGGTCCAGAAATCTCACCACCCTGGCTTGGTAGGTGATGGCAGTGGTGATCAGTGCCAATGCTGCACAGAAGAGATTGGCCATCCAATGCAGAAAGAGGATGAATGATCTCATCCATGTCACCCGAATAAAGCAACCATCTCATCACTCTAAACTCACACACTCAAGCCCATCACAAATCCACTGGCATCTCACTCACTGCCAGCTCAAGGGACATCATCACCCATTCTCACACACATATCCTCTCATGTCCATCTGACCTCAACTTTTCAGGAGAATGCATCCTCAACCCTCCCCATCTTGAGGCCACTTGCACAGATCGACTTGTGCCCCCCCACACACACATCCTAGGATAACCCTCTTCCTCAGTACAGTCCTTGCCCTGCAGCCACTGAAAAGCCACTCCCACCTTAAGGCTGGTCGGGTAAGTAGAGACCTGCTTGTGAGCCCCCCTAAAAGTGATGTGGTGCTGTTTCTGAAGTCTGGCACTGATGACCATGAATGCTGTCTGAAACAAGGTAGGCAAACAAACTTCAAAGTCCTGAGTGAAGTGCAGCTCGCCAAGTGCAAGTGTACGTACAATTGTGAAACATGTTGGCATGATCTCGGATGATCCAGCGTCGGGGAAGAATTCTGGCGAGCTGGGCTTATAGTGATATACAGATGTATTAGAATGAAGTTCCTGATGTCTGACGATGGGATATGTGGCCTGTCATTGACAAGCAGAGCGGATGATTGCAAACTGGTTTCACGATATTGTGAAACCAATTCTTGGCCTTCACGCCAGATTGTCTGTTCATGCTGCCAAACACACCCCCTGCCAATGGGCACGGAAAATCCTGCCCTTTGTCTCCTCAACCACAGGAGATTAAAGTTTATCCTTTTGCATCTTTCCTATCTCCCTTTAAAGTGTCTCTGCTTGAAGAAGGCCATGAATCCTTTTCAGCTGGGCCATTTCACGTTCTCTCAGGACAGGTCTGTCAGTATAATCTATACAGGAATTTTCCAAAACGTGGTAATTTTACATTAAGAGCCATCTTTTGCTCAGTGTCCTTGCTTGTATTTCTTTAGAAACACACACATCTTCTTTAAAAAGGTCGATATGCCAGTGAGTAATTTTGGCTGTAATCGGCTTTTCATGACACTATATTAAATAGGATTTTAGAACACAGAAACAGCCCACTTGGCCCAACAGGTTTGTGGATGAGATTAAGCTTCACATGTTCCTCCTCTAACCTTACTCCACCTCATTCCATCACCTCATTACCTTCTATTCTGTTTTCCCTCATGTAATTATCTAGCTTCCTAGTAAGTGTACTTATCCTATTTTTCCATGTGATACTGAGCTCCACCTCCTAACCATACTCACTGAGGATATGATCGTGTCGTGGATTTGGTATTGAACTAGTAACCATGAGGATGTAAATTTATAATCCGACCATTGTTAAACTGATAAAAGCAAAACATTGCGGATGCTGGAAATCTGAAACAAAAGCAGAAAATGCTGGAAAAACTCAGCAGGTCTAACAGCATCTGTGGAGAGAAAGACAGGGTTAACGTTTTGAGTCCATATGACTCTCCTTCAGAACTAGCTCTGAAGAAGAGTCACATTATCTCGAACGTCAACATTGTTAAACTGAATTCAATCAGTGTGGTAGTTTGAGTGTGAATTTATGCCAGCAAAAACATTAACCATGACAGCTATTGGATTGTCATGAACAATTAAATTAGTTAACTAATGTCTCTCTGGGAAGGTAACATTTGAAGGTTCTCCTAAACTCTATCCACACTCTATTAATTACAATTTTAAATTGACAATCCTTTGTCACAGACACAGCGACCATTGGAAATAATCTTTTTCTATTCACTATAACAAAATCCCTCAAGTTTAAAAACAATCTATTTTGTTCCCATTTCCTTTCAAAACACTTAGCATAAGCCAAGTAAGAAAAAATTGCAAAGGATGTTCTTGTTTGTCATTGCATAACATTTGTTAAAGGCGTTTTCATTTATCCTCATATGTTGTAGATGTTTATTTGTGCCAACTATAGTTGACTGAGGGATCTTTGCCTTTGTGGCTATTCTTCAGATGTGAGCCTGGTGTTGACATGCTGTTCAACCATGGGAGTTCTGTTACTGAATACCATTCTGTCCTTATGCAATGCCCATACATGCTTACCAGCAGTAGGTGTAATTGGATGGCACACAGGAGTGGAAACCCTGGCTAAATTTTCCTTTCTGTAGCCCTGGGATGCTGAGGCCAATTTTGTTGTGTCCCTGCCACCACCATGTTATTTTATCAATATGACATAGGCTGGGGACTGAGCCTTGGACCCTCTTGTCTGTATGGCTCAGTCACTGTTTTCACAATATACCTGAGTAATATTGAAGTTCACAAAGTAGCACTTACAGTTATCAGGAACAGGCAACGTCCTGATGTGTTCCTTTTCTGAGAATTGGGGTTGGAACAGGGATCACAAGATTTTACAGTTTCATCATTAATCCCAAACAGGTTTTGCTCATCTGCTTTTTTTTCCCAAACTCCATATGAGTTTCCTCAGTTTGATTTTATTTTTCTCCTGTGCATGATAAATATGTCTGTACACTGTGATATTTTGTTAAAAAGCTATTTTGAAACTGCCACACGCCTGCTTGTTATTTTCTGCAAATTCTTTCTTTTCGTTCATGGGATGTGGGTGTTGTTGGCAAGGTCAGCGTTTTATAGCCCATCCCTAATTACCCTTGGGAAGATGGTGGTGTGAAGCCTTCATGAACCATTATAATCCATGTAGTGTAGGTACACCCACAGTGCTATTTGGGATGGAGTTCCAGAATTTTGACTCAGCGACACTAAAGGAATGGTGACATAGTTCCAAATCAGGGCCCTGTGTGGTTTGGAGGGGAACTTGCAGGTGGTGGTGCTCCATTGTGTCTGCTGCCTTTGTCCTTCTAGATGGGGTTTGAAATTAAATTTCCTAGTGTCAAGAATCAATGGAGATTCAAAATGCTCATGATGGAATTTTAGAAATCCTTGAATAAAATTGGAATTCAGATTTAGAAAAAAAGTAAAATGTAGTTAGGGTGGCATGGTGTAAGAAAATTTGCTTGTCTTTGGGGCCAATACATAAAAATAATAATATCTTGCTCCATCCTTTAAGTTAGTGGAAGGAATTCCCAAAATTTTGAGTTATTTCTGCAAGGAAGAAAAATACAGGCCTTTATAATGAATTTCACCTTTAATAAATCTCATTATAAGGGGTTAATAATAATGATTTAAATTATGAGAAAGAGGGTTGACAGCAGAAAATCATGCCTTTTGCCTGAAACCACTGTGTACTCTGAGCATTATTAAGTGAGTGCCATTAGCCTGGCTGTTATTTTGGCTGGAAGATCTGGGCCAATGAATTGGAAGGAAGATAAAAATTCTTACATTTATGGCGCATAATTCACCAAGCACGTTTTAAAGTGCAGTCACTAGTTATATTGAGGGAAACACATTAGAAAATGGTGCACACATGTGGTAATGAATTAATTGTCTGTTATTAGTGATGTTGGTTGAGGGACAAATGTTCGCCAGCACAGCAGGGAGAGTTTCATCACTTTCTTCAAAGTAGTGCAATAGGATCCTTCCTGAGAGGGAAGGCAGAAACTTGGTTTAACACCTCATCTGAAGGATAGCACCTCCATTATTGCAATATTTCCCCTGTACTGGACTAGAGTGTCAGCCGATTTTACACCAAAGTCTCGCACGCGGGACTGGAACTCCCAACCTTCTGGCTCCAAGGCAATGGAACCACCACTGCCAATTGCTAATAGGCAAGCATGAGCCTCAGACTCGCCTACTAAATGTTGAGAGGTAAATGCATTGTCAGTGCCTTAAACTGGAGTGTACAGTTGAATCCATCATGTGAAATTCAATATAGGCTGTTTTGTTTACAGTGGACATGTTCAATGATAATAGCCTATTGTAACCACTCTGACATTAGAGTGCCAAATGGACAATAATAAACCTGGTAACACTGAGGAGAGAGATAATAATGGTGCCAAAATCAATCTTTGCGTAAAATTGAAGTGCTCAGAATAGGTTGTGGTATGTAACTTCTGGCCATGAGTTCAGAGGACAGAATCATCATCCTTGTTTATTAGCAGGAGGGTGGAATTTGACAGATTCTGTGTCTTTTCTGCCATCCAATTGCCAACTTAAACAAAGAATTAGTTTAGTTCAAAATCTGTGTTGGAGAAGTTGCTTTTTGTCTCTGTCATAAACATATTTTGGTTCACATTGCCTGTTCTAATTTATCAATGCAAGAAAACACACAGGCTATGGATTAGGTAAGTGGCAGTGTGCTTGTAACACCTGCATGTTTTATTCTCACACTTTAACTTAAGAAAACAATGAAGACTGTAATGGAACCGTGTTGCTCTCAGGCTCCCTGAACACAGAATAAGGCTGGGATTTTTCATGCCCACTGGCGTCGGGTGTGTTCGGTGGCGTGAGTAGACAATATGGTGAGAAGGCCAAAAATCGGTCTCATGATGTTGTGAAACCAATTTGCGATTGTCCGCTCACTCCATCGATGGCAGGCTGCATTTCTTGCCATCGCACGACGGGAACCTGATTGTAATACATCAGCACATGTCAGTCCACACCCCCCCCCACCACCCTCCCTTGCTGAATCGCCCGCCCATGTCTGCAGGGGAAAACATGCTGACATGTTGCTTAACAACATATATAAGGTGTGCATTTGGCGGGCTGCACTTTGCCTGGGACTTCAAGGTTTGTTTGCCTACCTTGCTTCGGTCAGCACTCGCAGTCATCAGCGTCAGGCTTCACAGACAGCATCACATCACTTCTAGGGGGCTCGTGGGCAGGTCTCTACCTAGTAGATCAGTGTAAAGTGGGGGTGGTTTTTCAATGGCTGCAGGGCTAGGGCTTGCTTGGGAAAGGGGCAGAAGTGGCCTCAGGCAAGGGAAGAGCGGTGTACTGGGAAAGGAGGGTATCCCAGGGTGGGTGTGGGGGCATATGTTGATCTGTACAAATGGTCTCAAGATGGTGAGGGCTGAGGAGGCAGTCTCCAGAGGAGATGAGCCCAGATGGACATATGAGGGTATGTATATGAGAATGGGTGGTGATGTCCCTTGAGCTGGCAGTGAGTGAGATGCCAGTGAATGTGTGATGTGTTTACAGTGATGAGATGGTTGCCATACCCTGGCGGCATGGATGAGATCATTCATCCTCTATCTGCATTGGATGGCCAAACTCTTCTGTGCAACATTGGCACAGATAACCACTGCCGTCGCCTACCAAGCCGGAGTGGTAATGTTGCTGCCCTTCCTGCGGCCAGAGTGGGAGCTGAGGACATCACAGCGGGCCTCCACAGAGGGTTGCAATCTCCATGTCTTCTTTGCTGCAGCCCTGGGCTGGGAGCACCACGCTTTAAATGTGGTGCCCAGGGTGATGAAGCAGTGAGGTGACATCATGGCAGTGAATCAGAGTCTTCCTGCCATTGACACGGCGTGTATCTCAGGAATGCATAATTAATGTGGAATGTTTGGGATTATTGGGCATGAAAAGCCGCCAATGCGGCTGGCACGTAAAATGTCATTTTTCCCACCCACTACCGCACTTAGTGCAAATCTGGGACAGTTCCGCCTGAAGTCCATTTGTGTTAAGCCCTTCAGCTGTTGTGCTCCGGCAAAATAATTCACTACTATCCCTACAACTTTATTTATTTTTATTCATTAAATGGGATGTGGGTGTCGCTGGCTAGGCCAGCATTTATTGCCCATTCCTAATTGCCCTTGAGAAGGTGATGGTGAGCTGCCTTCTTAAACCACTCTCACCCCTTAAAGACACAAAGGGGCATAAAATGGATAGCCCTGAAAATGGGCACAGGGATTGTGATGTGCGAATACCATTCAATACAATACAGGTAGCACACCAACCTTTTGCTGTCTTCTCATTTTAATGATTTCAACATTCAGAGAACATTAACCGTGCTGTTGAATGCAGGCCTTCATCAGCAGGAGGCAAATACAGTGAGTGGCTCACACCAATTAATGTTAGCCTGCACTGTTTAAAGGTAACCTGTGTCGTGTTTTGATAATGATATAAATGCACCAATCACTCATAAGGGATTGCGTAAATACGTTGTGGGTTCATTCATTGAGACGAGGCACAAAGGAACATTTATACAGAGGTAAAAGGCTTGAAGACAACTGCAGCAGAGCTGTCTGTATGGGCTCTGCTTAAAGCAAAAGTAAAATTAAAATTGGATAGCAGGAAACACTTCCTTTCTAGTGATGTCATGCTGCAATCTCTTAAAGACATATTACAACACTGCCCTTTCTTTTTAAAGATACTTCTGCCCCTGCTTCCAAAGAAATATAACTACTTATAATATATGTTAATGTTTAGTTACCATTACATAAGTGTATAGAACTGATGAATCCATGAGTCTCTAAAGTGTAGCGGTAACCTGCAAGTACACCCAGATCTTAAAATGGTAACCATGTCTGGAGGTATCTTTAATTGTTCACAGTGATCTGAGGGACTGTCATTCATGGATGTTGTTCCTGATTGCATTTGGGATCTAGTCCTCAATGCAATAGGACAACAGAATGGTTTAGCAGCTGGAATGGATCTGGTTTGTCCTTGGTTAATGCTTTGTGTTTAATGACTTCATAGGATGTTGGTTCTGAACAAGTCTTGTCTTCTTGGCTGGTTGCCACATGCCTTCTGTGGGAGCCTGTTTGTGTGAACTTGACCCAACTGGAAACTTGGCAATTCTGTACCAACATTTTTATCTTGCAAGTTGGTCATATTCTCTTGCAGTTTTAACAGTTACTCTCTAGTTTCTGAGAAAGTAGAATGGGTAAGAGTAGGTAGATTGACCAAACACAAACTCTGCCAGTGATGAAAAAGTTGCACTTAAAGGTGCTGCTCTCAGGTATAACATTGCAATGTGTAGATCTTGATTGTTCCGTCTACATTTGAGAATTAGAGATTTCACTGTGCAAATCAATCATTCAGCTAGGCCATTAGATCTAGGGTAATGAGGAGAAAGAAGTAGTGTGATCAATATTCCACTTCTCACACATATCCTGAAATGGCTTACCAATAAATTGTGGACCATTATCTGTAATGATCTCGCTAGGCACACCAAATAAACTGAAAATAGCACTTAGAGTGTGCCCGGGAGTTGTGCTTGACATATTGAGCAATTGTTGAATAATGGAGTACTTGGTAAGGTAGGCAACAATGATGATGAAATCAATGCCATGGACATGAAAGAGGTCGGATATGATTTTGGACCGAAGATGGATCGGAACTTCATGTGGAATCAATGGTTCTTTGTGTAGACTTGGCATTTGTACTTGACATGACTCGTATTTCTTGACAATGACTTCAATGTCTTGTTCATACCCGTCCAATGGACTGTCTCTCTTGCAAGTCTGCTTGTCCAATCTGTGCTCATGTGTCAGTGATGAAGTTGTTGAAGAATATCAGGTTGCAACGATTCTAGTGTGATCACCTTCCTATCTTTCAAAATAATATCCAGAGAGATACCCAGTTCATCCTGATGAGGCTAAACTGGTCTCATGTGTTTGTGGCCATGCTGAATCGAATCAGGCCACCCTTCAGTGATGGTTTTCCACAGTTTCTGTAGTGTAAAATCTTTCACCTTTTCTTCTCATAGCTGTTGGCATTTGCGTTGCACAAAATGTACAAGATCAATTGGTGGGCTTGCATTCTCCTGCAAATGTAATGTTGCAGCTCCCTTGAAACTGCCAATTTAGTTGAAAGATTCCGGATATTTCAATGTTTGGACATGACTTGAGTTGATAGGGATAGTTTCTGAGGTTGAGCTGTTGTATGAAGTCTGACAGATTCCACGGATTGTCCCTAGTGCAAGGTCGTGCTATGCTGGTAGACCTGAGATCACTGGGTCTTTAGTCTCCATGACGTAGAACATCTGTGGCACCCAGCAGGATTGATTGTACTTGCACTCCAGGACTGTGGATCCCATGCATGGAATTAATGAACCGTTGTATGCCGAGAGTTTCACAGCAATAAGTTTCGCCCCTGGCCTTCCGTGAATGCGGATACATGTCTTTTCGAATTCACAGGGGTAATATGTTGGCACTTGCCCCGTATCTATCTTGGCCAATAACAAGTAGCTACCAACCTTCTTTGGATAGATATTTCAAATCTTGGCAAACACTTCCGATAATGAGATGGCATCTACGTTTTCCAAGGGCAGAATTTGACGTCCTGTGGGCAGGCGAGGCTAACCCAATTGGACGTAAAATCGTGCAAGATGACGCTGAGGGAGTGTCCTGATGTCGTTGCACACTCACGTGATATTTCTCTCAGCGGGCATGCGCGGCAGTCGAAAGTGCTCCCTCTGACAATTAAGCCCAAAATGGCGCAATTGAATGTGACTTTTCATGGCCTGTCCAACCTTACAGTTGGCAGACGAGCCAATCAGCCAGGCGGCCTTTACAATTTTCATGAAACCTCATCCAAGGGCGGGATGAAAGGCTCCATTAGGAAATAAAATAAAACTAAATATCTGGGGACAGCGTTTTTATGAGGTATGTTTTCAGGTGCTTGATTGTGCTGCATGGATATTTTTTGCAGCTTTTTTGTGCTTTATTTTATTATTTGCTGGTCTGCAGCTATCTGAGGCAGCTGTCTGCCTTCAGGGAGCTCTCTCACAGCGCTCATCTGTGCCTACGGTGACTCTTCCTACCCCCACCCCGGTAGCGCTGAGCTTTCCAGTGCGCATTTCACGCTGGCTTGCTGTTAATTGATCAGCCAGTGTGAAATTGTGGTCAGGGGCCGATCGCAGTCGAGGGCCCGTTTCCCATCCTGCTCCTGGGCCCACTGATCGTACCCGCCCGACAAGGGAAAAATTCAGGCCCGGGAGGTTGGTGATGTGGAACATGCGTTCACCACTCTTCATCTTCTCATGCACATCATCATCATTTTCTGGTTTGTCAACTGCCTCATGTATATATTTGTTATAGGACACCGGATGGTCACTCTTATTGCTTGAAGGTACACGTATGTATGGCCTGTTTGGGTCAGTGCATTGATCTTTGTAGCTGCATCAGTCTTTGCTCTAGCGCATTGCCTCTGCCAATGGCCTTTTCTGCCACATGCCTTGCAGAATTGATGAAAATCCAGGAATTTCCATGGTGCATGCATTAGTCCATACCCTTCACATGTCTTGCTAGGTTTGGGGGTTCTAGTGAGTACATCAACAATTGGGGTTGTACTCAAGACCTGTAAGTTTTATTGACCTGCGAGGATTACTTTGTATTTACGCCCATCCTTGAACAGGTCTTCGATGCTATATATTTTGGGCTTGTCTAGCAGTTCTTTCTGGAACACTTCCATAGAGTGGATGTGATCACCAACTCAACAATTCTGCCTGCTAGCTCTGCATTTGAGAAATCCCAGTACATACCCTTTTCTCTGCATCTGCTGATGAAGTGGTCTCCTGATTCATGTGGCTTTTGTCGAATGACATGAGCTTTAGGCGATGAATATGGAAGTTTAACCTGATTCTGAACCTGTTTTCCAATATAGTCCATATCTTTTGGGGATCCTTTAGCTCTTATGCTGTTAATCCTGACATGTTCAGCCAGTGTAGACCTTCATTCCCAATTGCTAGGCAAATTTCTATGGCTTGCTTGTCTGTTTCAGATACACCTGAATCAAGAAACCATAGCTCTGTACGTTGTTTAAACATTCTGAATTCCAATAGTAGGTCAGCTATCCCAGTTGAAACTGGAGAATTTTGTGGGCATTTTGACAATATCCCTTTCACCTTCCTCTCCCATAGTACCTGGGATGAATGTCACTGTAGCTGCTTTCACATGCTTTTCCGAAGCTCTTCTTGTTATAATTGCAACTTTCTTTGGTTTAATTTTTAGGACTTTTTTTTGTTTGGTTAACTCTCCCTCACTCGCTATGGATTTGGCTCACACCCTGGTCACTTGCCTTTCCCGACTGAGCTAACTTGGTGCTGGTCCACTTGGCACACTGTCCCACTTACTGAACTGAGCAGTCTCACTACAGGACGTCCATCTGCTTCCCACCACTTTATCTGAGCACTATCTCTGCTCTGTGTCTTCAAAGCTTTGCTGCGCAGTCACCACACTGCATTTTCAACACTTTCCGATGCTACGACTCTATTGCAGCCTGACCAAAATATCAAGGGTTGTCTCATGCCATGTGGCATGTTCTAACACTGTTCACCATGTTGTACCTGGACTAAATCTTGCTGCCAGGCTGAGCACCATGTCGTTTAGAAGAAACCACTGCTGTATACTATGTTTTGTTATATAATGATATAAAGGCACCAATCACTCATAAGGGATTGGATAAATGCGTTGTTCATTCATTTATTGAGACTAGAACATTTATACAGAGGTACAAACTTGAAGCCATCAGCAGCAGAGCTGTCAGTGTATTCTCTGCTTAAAAGCAAAAGTTAAACTAAAACTGGATCAAATGACGTGCTTCCTTTCTAGTGATGTCATGCTGTAGTCCCTTAAAGGCACATTCTAATAACCTGAAGTTCTTAAGATATGGTTAGAGCAGGTGCCACTTTGCAGGATGTAAATTTGATATTGGAAAAAGTGAACAGTGGCACAAAATGGAAGGCAACCAGTTTTAAGGTATTTGGATCCAGCACCATAGGCCTTGGTGGAGGAGTGCAAAGTAGGAGAGATATCCTGAATTTTCAAGGGGCAACAGGAGGCCCTCCAGACAGAGAGTGAAAAGGCAATGGGAGCAGATAGTCATGGAATTAAGCCAGAAGTCAAGTTCTGAGGTTCTGGATACAGCTGCACAAGGAATTCAATGACCTCACACAAGTGGTCAGGGTCAGTGAATGCATCTTCAAATGCCACATCCCACCAACTGCACCATTAGCCTCTGCCACTGCTCAGTTCATCACACCCAAACTCACTTACCAATAAGCTCTAGCGATCTGGATTCATAACGAGCAGTCATATACTCCACCTCACTCTCACACACTTAGCACTGTCAAAATCCTCACTCACACATATCACAGCTTGCAGACACT
Organism: Carcharodon carcharias; assembly: GCF_017639515.1. Lineage (NCBI taxonomy): Eukaryota > Metazoa > Chordata > Chondrichthyes > Lamniformes > Lamnidae > Carcharodon > Carcharodon carcharias. The sequence goes on from NC_054473.1 coordinate 170,110,655, forward strand.
GCCAGCTATTCAACCATGACAGCTACATCAGCCAAGCAGATTGCACAACACTAACTGACAATTTTGCGTCTCTCTTGCAGGATAAGGTGGCACACAACCAGAGGCAGCAGAATCTAACTGAGACAGGAGTGCCTGCGCGATCTAACCCCATCTAGCAGGTGGTGCTGATTATTACTGGATGCCTATTGATGAGGCCATGGCCACTTATAAAGCTGAAGGGATTGAAGGTGACAGTATCCTCATATGTAATCCTCCTTCTCACGTCTTATTTTCTCCTCGTCCTACATGCTTTTGGTGTATAAAGCGCAAATGGTATAAGCATGCACCTCCTGTACCCCGGTGCCGCAATCTTACACTTTGCATTTATTCTTTCAGATATCCAAAAGGTGCAACTTGGCCAGGTGGTGGAGGAACACCAAGAGAGTGATGATGAAGACACAGCACCGTAGCTTGATTTCATACTCGTAACAACCAGTTCAGATACCAACATGGCATGTATCTTAGAGGATAGATTAGAGGCATATCTGCAGTTGTTGAGACACTGGGAATTTGTGAGCTATAATCAGGGTAGGAGACTAGGACAGTGCAGATGCCAGCTTGCTGGAGGCTGAAGTCACAAACGGGTTCCACTGCAGAAAAGTCAGATGAGACATTATGTACAACGAAATGCTTTGGTACTTTGGGAAGCCTGCCAGCAAATCTATGGTCAATGTCAAGGAGCATGGAAGAGTCCAATACCTAACTTGGTATGGGGCTTTGTGTGAGTTGGGGGCCATCCTTTCCAACATGGAAATGGTGGCCAACTCCATTATTATTTTTATCCTTTCATGGGATGTGAGGGTCATTGACAAGGCTAGCATTTGTTGCCCATCCTTAACTGCCCTTGAGATGGTGGTGGTGAGCTGCTACCTTCACATACTTGTGCACCAAATCATGATGGAGTAACTGATGGCCAATGTTGCAGTTTCCAAGCAGAAGCCTCCCAAAATCACCATGGCTGTGGAGTACACTCTACAAAGGATCTTGCAGGGTGTCACATCTGTCCAATAATCTGTCCTCCAACAAATTAATAGAATAGCTGAGGAGCTGCCTCTTTTCTTCCATGGAGCATGAATCTGCTGTTTTCTCTCTCAGGATGACAGAATTAATCTTCCCACTCTTGTCACTCTGCCAGTGCCCTCTTGCTGTTGTCTATCAGCTAGCCAGTCAATTCAAAATGTTACCATTCATCCTGAGACAGTGGAGTCCACAGCTCAGCTTCCTAGACCTAGGACTGCTCAAGGTTGCCCTCTAAGGGTCATCTGTAATTTCATAGAGTCATAGTCATAGAGTTGTACAGCACAGAAACAGGTCCTTCGGCCCATCATGTCCATGCCGGCCATCAAGCACCTATCTATTCTAATCCCATATTCCAGCACTTGGCCCGTAGACCTGTATTCTAAGGCATTTCAAGTGCTCATCTAAATACTTCTCAAATGTTGTGAAGGTTCCTGCCTCTACCAACTCCTCAGGCAGTGTGTTCCAGATTCCACCACCCTCTGGGTGAAATAATTTTTCCTCAAATCCCCTCTAAACCTCTTGCCCTTTACCTTAAATCTCTGCCCCCTGGTTATTGACACCTCTGCTAAGCGAAAAAGTTTCTTCCTATCTACCCTATCTCTGCCCCTCATAATTTTGTATACCTCGATCTGGTTCCCCCTCAACCTTCTCTGCTCTAAGGAAAACAACCCTAATCTATGCAGTCTCTCTGCATAGCTGAAACGCTCCAGCCCAGGCAACATCCTGGTGAATCTCCTCTGCACCCTCTCCAGTGCAATCACATCCGTCCTATAGTGTGGCGACCAGAACTACACAGAGTACTCCAGCTGTGGCCTAACTAGCATTTTATACTGCTCCAACATAACCTCCCTGCTCTTATTTTTTAAAAACTCATTCACGGGATGTGGGCATCGCTGGCTGGGCCAGCATTTATTGTCCATCCCTAATGTGCCCTTGAAAAGGTGGTGGTGAGCTGCCTTCTTGAACTGCTGCAGTCCATGTGGTGTAGATACACCCACTGTGCTGTTAGGAAGGGAGTTCCAGGATTTTGCCCCAGCAACAGTGAAGGAACGGTGATATATTTCCAAATCAGGATGGTGAGTGACTTGGACGGGAACTTCCAGGTGGTGGTGTTCCCATCTATCTGCTGCCCTTGTCCTTCTATGTGGTATTGGTCGTGGGTTCGGAAGATGTTGTTGAAGGACCCTTGGTGAATTCCTGCAGTGCATCTTGTAGATGGTATAGTGCTGCCACTGTGCATCAGTAGTGGAGGGAGTGAATGTTTGTGGATGTGATGCCAATCAAGTGGGCTGCTTTGTCCTGGATGGTGTCAAGCTTCTTGAGTGTTGTGGGAGCTGCACTTATCCAGGCAAGTGGGGAATATTTCATCACACTCCTAACTTGTGCCTTGTAGATGGTGGACAGGCTTTGGGGAGTCAGGAGGTGAGTTACTTGTCATACAATTCCTAGGCACTGACCTGCTCTTGTAGCCATAGTATTTATGTGTCTAGTCCAGTTCAGTTTCTGGTCAATGGTAACACCCAGGATGTTGATAGTGGGGGATTCAGTGATGGTGATGCCATTGAACGTCAAGGGGCGATGGCTAGATTCTGTCTTTTTGGAGATGGTCATTGCCTGATACTTGTGTGGCGCGAATGTTACTTGCCACTTGTCAGCCCAAGCTGGATATTGCCCAGGTCTTGCCTGAACAGGGACTGCTTCAGTATCTGAGGAGTCGCGAATGGTGCTGAACATTGTGCAATCATCAGCGAATATCCCCACTTTTATCTTATGATGAAAGGAATGTCATTGATAAAGCAGCTGAAGATGGTTGGGCCAAGGACACTACCCTGAGGAACTCCTGCAGTGATGTCCTGGAGCTGAGATGACTGTCCTCCAACAACGTCAACCACCTTCCTTCGTGCTAGGTATGACTCCAACCAGAAGGGTTTCCCCCCTGCTTTCCATTAATACCTGTTTTGCTAGGCTTCCTTGATGCCACACTCTGTCAAATGTGGCCTTGATGTCAAGGGCAGTCACTCTCACCTCACCTCAGGGGTTCAGCTCTTTTGTCCATGCTTGAATCAAGGCTGTAATGAGTTCAGGAGCTGACTGCCCCTGGCGGAACCCTATATTCTATACCCCAGCTAATAAAAGCAAATATCCTATATGCCTTCTTAACCACCTTATCTACCAGTGCTACTGCCTTCAGGGATCTATGGACATGTACACCAAGGCCCCTCGGTCACTCTGTACTTCCTTGGGTCCTACCATTCATTATGTATTCCCTTGCCATGTTAGTCCTCCCAAAATGCATCACCTCACACTTCTCAGGATTAAATTCCATTTGCCACTGCATTGCCCATTTTACCAGCCCATCTATATCATCCTGTAATCTAAAGCTTTCCTTCTCACTATTTATGACACCACCAATTTTTGTGTCATCTGCAAACTTACTGATGATACCTCCAATATTTGCGTCCAAATCATTAATGTGCACTACAAATAGCAAGGGTCCCAGCTCCGATCCCTGCAGTACACCACTCGTCACAGGCTTCCAATCGCAAAAACAACCTGCGACCATCACCCTCTGCCTCCTGCCACTATGCCAATTTTGGATCTAATTTACCAAATTGCCCTGGTTCCCATGGGCTCTTACCTTCTTGACCATTCTCCCATGCAGGACCTTGTCAAAAGCCTTACTGAAGTCCATGTAGACTACATCAACTGCACTACCCTCATCTACATAACTAGTTACCTCCTCAAAAAATTCAGTCAAATTTGTTAGACATGATCTCCCCCTGACAAAGCCATGCTGACTATCCCTAATTAATCCCTGCCTCTCCAAGTGGAGATTAATCCTGTCCCTCAGAATTTTTCCAATAGTTTCCCTACCATTGATGTTAGATTCACTGGCCTGTGATTACCTGGTTTATCCCTACTACCCTTCTTGAATAATTGTATCACATTCGCTGTCCTCCAGTCCACTGGCACCTCTCCTGTGGCCAGAGAAGATTTGAAAATTAGTGTCAGAGCCCCTGCAATCCCCTCCCTTGCCTCACATAGCAGCCTGGAATACGTCTCATCCGGGCCTAGGGATTTATCCACTTTTAAGGCTGCTAAAGCCACTAATACCACCTCCCTTTCAATGTTATTTTGTTCAGATATATCACAGTACCCCTCCCTGATTTCTATACCTACATTGTCCATCTCCATAGTGAACACACCTACAAAACTCACCTACGTCCTCCGGCTCCACACACAGATTGCTACTTTGGTCCCTAATAGGCCCTACTCTTTTCCTGGTTATCCTCTTGCCTTTAATATATTTATAAAATGCCTTGGGATTTTCCTTCATGTTGCCACCAGTGTTTTCTCACGACCCCTCTTCGCTTTCTTAATTATTTTTTAAGTACTCCCCTACACTTTCTATAATTCTCTAGGGCTTCTGCTGTTTTCAGCCTTCAGCATCTGCCATAAGCCTCCTTTTTTTCCTTATCCAAACCTCCATATCCCTTGACATCCACAGTTCCCTGGACTTGTTGGTCCTACTCTTCACCTTTACAGAAACATGTTGGCCCTGAATTCTCACTACTTTCCTTTTGAATGACTCCCATTGGTCTGATGTAGACTCTCCTACAAGTAGCTGCTCCCAGTCCACTTTGGCCAGATCCTGTCTTATTATATTAAAATTTGCCTTCCCCTAGTTCAGGATCTTTATTTCTGGTCCATTTTTGTCTTTTTCCATAACTACCTTAAATCTTACAGAGTTATGGTCACTATCCCCGAAATGTTCCCCCAGTGACACTTTTACTACTTGCCTGGCTTCCTTCCGCAAGAATAGGTCCAGTATCACCCCTTCTCTTGTAGGACTTTCTATGTGCTGACTTAAAAAATTCTCCTGGATACATTTTAAGAATTCTGACCCCTTTAAGCCTTTCACACTAAGGCTATCCCAGTTAATAATAGGGAATTTGAAATCCTCTACTAGTATTACCCTATTACTTTTACACTTCTCTGGGATTTGCCTAAATATCAGCTCGTCTATCTCCCCCTGACTGTTTGGAGGGCTATAATAGACTCCCAGCAAAGTGATTACCCACTTCTTGTTTTTAAGTTCCACCCATATGGCCTAATTTGAGGAATGTTCTAAGATACCATCCCTCCTTACTGCAGTAATTGACTCCTTGATCAATAGTGCAATGCCACCTCCTCTTTTACACCCCCTCACCTGAAGAATCTATACCCTGGAACATTGAGCTGCTAGTCCTGCCCTTCCCTTGAGCATGTCTCTGTGATAGCAACAACAACATATTCCCATGTGTTAATCAACACCCTCAATTCATCTGCCTCACTTGTAAGATACCCTGTGTTAAAATAGATGCAATCCAGCCTTGCATTATTCCCTTATGCCTTAACAGGTCTATATTTGCTCTGCTTTCCAGACTGACTTAGTTTCTCTTCTATATTTGGCTATGAATCATCCCCTACTGTACCTCCACTCAGTAATATCCTGTCCCCCTGCCAAATTAGTTTAAAGCCCCCACCAACAGCACTAGCAAACCTCCCCGCAAGGTTGTTGGTTCCATTTCGGTTCAGGTGCAACCCGCCCAACTTGTACAGGCTCCACCTTTGCCGGAAACAGACCCAGTGATCCAGGAAACTAAAACCCTCCTTCCTGCACCATTTCTTCAGCCGCGCAATCATCCTCTCTATCCTTTCATTCCTATACTCACTAGTACGTGGCAAAGGGAGTAATCCAGAGATTACAACCTTTGAGGTCCTGCTTTTTAATCTGCTACCTAGCTCACTAAATTCTTGTTGCAGGACCTCATCCCTCTTCCTACCTATGCCGTTGGTACCAATGTGAACCACGACCTCTGGCTGTTTGCACTCCCCCTTCAGAATGCCCTGCAGCCGTTCTGTGACATCCTTGACCCTGGCACCAGGGAGTCAACACACCATTCTGGAGTCACATCTACAGCCGCCGAAGCACCTGTCAGCACCCCTCACCATTGAGTCTCCTACCACTATTGCTCTTGCACTCCTACTCCTCCCCCCTTGTGCATCTGAGCCACCCACAGTGCCATGAACTTGCCTCTGGCTGCACTCTCCAGGGGAACCTTCGCCCTCATCATTTTCCAACACAGAAAAATGGTTCTTGAGTGAGATGCACTCTGGGGCTTTCCTGACTACCTGCCTGCCTCCCTCCTTCTGACTGGTGGTCACCCATTCCTTCTCTGACTGCACCTCCTTAAGCTGCGGAGTGACCACATCTAAAACCATGCTATCTGCGTAACCCTCAGCCTCGTGGATGCACCGCTGTGTCTCCAATTGATGCTCAAGCTCCGAAAACCCATTGCTCAAGCTGGTCAAGCCGGTGGCACTTCCTGCACATGTGGACATTCAGACTGCAAGGAATGTCTAAGAATTCCCACATGCTGCAGGCCATACAACACACGGGACTGAGCTCCCTTGCCATACTTTTTGTTTGTTTTTAATTAAAAGACAATTTCCTTAAATTTAAGTCCTGTTCTACTCACTGAAGTCTCGCTCTTTACAGCCCCGCTCTGCTCACTAAAAGTGAGAAGCTTTTCACCAGCTGTGAAAGCACCAGATTGTTGGAAAATCCCAAATGTTTTTCTGTGAAGGAAATCTGCTGCTCATATCCTGTCCGACCTATATGTTGTTTCACACACCCACAGCAATGTGGTTGACACTTAACTGCCCTATGAAATAGCCTAGCAAGCCACTCAGCTGTATTTGAGAAAGTGGTTCACCACCACCTTCTCAAGGGCAATTAGGGATGGGCAATACATGCTGCCCTTGCCAGTGACACATACATTCCGTGAATGAACTGAAAAAAACAATACGGAGGGTCAGTGGTCTTTCTCATGCAATAGTGGATGAGACAAGCTGTTAAATGTTGTAAATATCTCCAGCTCCAGCCTGAAAGGAGCCAGGCACATAATATTTCAGCTGTGGTTACCTTCATAGAAACTGGCAATGCAGTCCTTGCCCTGCTTTCAGGTTGCAGTATGGCTGCAGCAGGCGACAGATTTCAGAAAGGTCCAGCATTCTTGAAGCACAGATGCTGCACACGTTGTTCCTCACTGAATTTCAGGTAGAATTGCCTCCTGAACATCCTGGGTGGATATGACTTCCTCCTTCGAGCTCTTCTCCTCCTTCTTTCAGCGGCTTATCCTGCTCTGTGTGACCTCTGCTCATTCTCCAACTCATGCCATTTTTCAAAGGAAATATGAATGAATACACATGCTTGGGAGCAACAAGGCTGTGCAGAAGCCTTGAAGTCAGGACAAAGTCAGTCAGAACTAGTCATGTGACTCCATGTTGATTTCAGTAATTTTAAACAACTACAGAAAGCACCACACACTTGTAGAACTGTAACGGTAGCCATGAAATCAATCAATAACAAATCTGTACCCAGTTGATGATTCCTTTAATTAGCACTGGTGGGAGTAGGGGGGATCCTTCCTGCTGCTGAATGCATGTCCAGCTGAGTGAGGCTAAGAGAGGGCTTCGCTGGATGGGGCATTGAGCTTCAAAATGGGATTACTAGCGTCAAATCAATGTTGCACTCTCATCGATGCCAAGACTTACTTGCTTTGCGTACATGTGGCAGCAACTCACTGTGTACTTGCTGAAGCCCTCTCCAATATGGCATCTGGTGGCTTCAGGGAGGCTGTGTGCATGTTGAACACTTATGGGGAACGCATGTTGAGCAGATGTTAGGTTACTCTGAGAGCAAGTCAAGTGACCTTAATAAAACACTGCTGGATAAGCATCTTCCAGCATCAGTGAATTTCTCTGTACGTGAAACAATTACAAAACCAGGAACAGTCCCCAAACCTGAATATACATTAAACAATGCTGCCAAGTAGGCTGTTGCCAGTCCTGAATGAATCAAAAAAGCCAGAGATTACAACCAAGTGGTTCACAAAAACTAATTCATCAATGAAGAGAGAGCATTCACGTTGAACATAGTCAAACACTGGAAGTTACTGGCAGAGTCGTAAAAATATCCAAGCTATGTGAAGAATCCATGGTAGTGTTTAAAATGTCAATTAAATGTTATATAAGGTTAAAGCTGACTTACAAGGTTGCTTGCTGTTATAGTTCAGGGTGAAATTATTCGAAGCCTTACTAAAATGAAATTTATCGGCTGGGAAAATATGAAAAATGCCAAGCGTAATGGAATTGATGATTTTGAGTGAAAAATTGGGATTGCGGGCGCCTGTTTTCTTTTTGGGTGCCTTAGACCTTAGAGCTCCAAAATGGCTTCTGCAATGCGCACATGCATTGGATTTCTTTCATCGCTTTTCCAGTAACTTCCAGTATTTGAATATATTCAATGTGAATGCTCTCTCTTTGATGAATTAGTTTTTGTGGACAACATGGTCTCAATCTCTGGCTTTTTTGATTCATTCAGGACTGGCAACAGCCTACTTGGCAGCATTGTTTAATGTATATTCAGGTTTGGGGACTGTTCCTGGTTCTGTAATTGCTTCACGTACAGAGAAATTCACCGATGCTGGAAGATGTTCATCCAGCAGTGTTTTAATAAGGTCACCTGACTTGCTCTCAGAGTAACCTAACATCTGCTCAACATGCGCTCCCCATAAATGTTTGACATGCGCACAGTGCTCCCGGAATCCGTGCTTTGCTCCTCGTTTCCACCAGTTATGAACAAAGAATTAGCATCTCAGCTCAATATTTTTGCACCTACTAAATGGATTTGGATTTGTTCTTAACAGAGTTGAATAGGTCCAGCCTGGTATGTAAACATCTCATTCCGCTGTCCTTACACAATGGCACGTGATCTTTCTCAATATGCAAGCAAAATTTATGCCAACCTTTAATTATGAATATTATGGGAGTGAAATTCCACACCATTTTTGGCATAAAATCAGCACACAATCAAGTAACTTTATCTGGCCTGAAACTGAAGCAAAAGCTGTTTATTGAGTTCTCAGTTTCAAACTTGTCTCCCTCACTATTCTTTTGGCTTATTCTACGATCCACTAGCCAAGTCCTGAGAGAATTCATTTGAATAAATTTTAATGATCGCCAGTGGCATGGCAACTACAAGATTCCTGCTTTTACCTGAGCAAAACTCTCAGAGTAAGGTAAACTGGCAACTATAAAGGCCCAGCTGCTGTTGAGGCCTCCGGAGACAGGCGGGAATGAGGAGCATGTGATGAGTTGCATTTGTGGTTTCTGCAGCTGGGAACCATTTTTGGAAGTGATGCTCATGCCATTCTACTTACACAGGCCTAGGGTGGAACTTTACAACCCCGATCATGGTGGGGGCGGGGGTGTAAAATGCTGTGAGCCATTCCAAAGCCCATTGACCTCAGCGGGAATGGAAAATCCTGCCGGTGGGAGGGGCCATAAAATTCCGCCCCTAGACAGGTTGAGACTACCAGGAGTTTTTCAACCCATTTGCTCCAAAAGCACTCCCCCTCCCCACCCCACCTACAGTGAGGGCTTTTCAGGAGCGGATATGTCCTTTCTTCTAGACAACTTTTCAGGAGCAGGGGCAGCTCAGGGTGGAGCAGAGGAGAGTCAAACGACAGTTATGGAGGATGCATCTCATGAGATATTACCCCCCCCCCCGCCTTGCCATAGAATATGCAGGTCACACAATTAACGCACTTGGGCTTTAATGTGAAGAAGGAGAGCCTGCTTCTTCAACAAGGCAATTGTGGATCTCCATTACCTACCGGTGAAGACCTGCAGCCATACTTATCTGATTTCTTTGTCGCCATGATGACCATAGGTCGGAGGATTTGTGGTATAAACTCCTCTCAGACAGCCATGGAGATTTCTGTGCCGTCGACCAGGTTACAGTATGGGCCTGCATTTATTGGGTCACTGACATACTTTGCACAAGAGCTGGGCTGCACAAAAGCCTGGACTTAGAGGAACCGGGCATACTTGGGAGAAGATAGAGCACTAGAGGAGATTTCAGAGATAGGGCAGAGATAGGCCATGGAGGGATTTATCAAGGAGGACTTGGATTTTGAATTTAATCCACTGAAGCATAAGAAGCCAATTAGGGTTTAGCAAGAGACAGGTGATAGGTAAGTGGAAATTATTGTGGGACAGGAGATGTCTGGGAGAGCTTTAGCTAAGTGCACTTTATCGTGGATGGGAGACCTACCATGTGAGAGTAATTAGCTTAACTTACGCTGCATACCAGTGTTCCTGCTGGACATTCATTAGGATCAAGCTAATTTTAATAGTGGTGCAGAATCTGAGATTTGTCTGTAGAAATGAGGAAAACCCAGATGGCACTTGTTTCTCCCAAATTCCCAGATCTTACACATGGGGCTGGATTTTATGGGGTTCTATGGTCCCCTCCCCAGCTACAACATCGTGGGGGTGGGGCTGGTGGGGAACAGCTCAGCCATAATTCTGACATGTGCCCTGCAGCAATTTAACACTGGGAACAATGTTAATTGCTTTAAGGTGAGACTTCCCCCCTTTCTCAGGAGGAAGTCCGCCTTAGAGAGCCGCCAGGCAAGTGGATGGCCAGCAGCTTATCGTCCCAGCAGTGCCAGCCAGCAGTGGTGGCCACTGCTGGAATTACAGGCAGTACCACCATGCTGAGGAAACCAGGTAAGTCTAGGTTTGGAAGTCTTGGAGAGAAGGAGACATGTGGGATTAGGACCTGTGTTCAAGAGGCTGGGGTGGGGTGGGGGTGAGGGCTAAAGGGGAAATAACCACTAAATGGCTGTTTTTTAAAAATTCATTCATGGGATGTGGGCTTCGCTGGCTGGGTCAGCATTTATTGCCATCCCTAGTTGCCCTTGAGAATGTGGTGGTGAGCTGCCTTCTTGAACTGCTTCAGTCCATGTGGTGCAGGTACATCCAAGTGCTGTTAGGAAGGGAGTTCCAGGATTTTGACCCAGTGACAGTGAAGGAATCGTGATATATTTCCGAGTGAGGATGGTGAATGACTTGGAGGGGAAGTTCCAGGTGGTGGTGTTCCCAGGAGCCTTGGTGAATTCCTGCAGTGCATCTTGTAGATGGTACACACTGCTGTCACTGTGTGTCATGGTGGAGGGAGTGAACGTTTGTGGATGGGGTGCCAATCAAGTGGGTTGCTTTGTCCTGGATGGTGTCAAGCTTCTTTAGTGTTGTGGAAGCTGCACTCATCCAGGCAAGTCAGGAGTATTCCATCACACTCCTGACTTGTGCCTTGTAGATGGTGGACAGGGTTTTGGGAGTCAGGAGGTGAGTTACTCGTCGCAGGATTCCAAGCCTCTGACCTGCTCTGGTAGCCACAGTATTTATATGGCTAGTCCAGTTCAGTTTCTGGTCAATGGTAACCCCCAGGATGTTGATAGTGGAGGATTCAGTGATGTTAATGCTATTGAACACCAAGGGGCGATGGTTAGACTTTCTCTTGTTGGAAATAGTCATTGCCTGGCATTTGTGTGGCACGAATGTTGCTTGCCACTTGTCAGCCCAAACCTGAAATTTGTCCAGGTCTTGCTGCATTTGGATATGGACTGCTTCAGTATCTGAGGAGTCGCGAATGGTGCTGAACATTATGCAATCATCTGCTAACATTTGCACTTCTGACCTTATGATGGAAGGAAGGTAATTGATGAAACAGCTGAAGATGGTTGGGCCGAGGACACCACCCTGAGGAACTCCTGCAGTGATGTCCTGGAGCTGAGATGACTGACCTCCAACAACCATAACAATCTTCTTTTGTACTAGGTATGACTCTGACCAGTGGAGAGTATTCCCCTATTTCCAATTGACTCCAATTATGCTACAGCTCCTTGATGCCACAATCAGTCAAATGTGACCTTGATGTCAAGGGCAGTTACTCTCACCTCAGCTCGGGAGTTCAGCCCCTATGTCCATGTTTGAGCCAAGGCTGTAATGGGGTCAGGAGCTGAGTGGCCCTGGCTGAACCCAAACTGGGCGTCAGTGAGCAGGTTATTGCTAAGCAAGTGCCACTTGATAGCACTGTTGAAGACTCCTTCCATTATTTTGCTGATGATCAAGAGTAGACTGATGGGGCCATGTTGAATTTGTCCTGCTTTTTTGTGCACATACCTTGGCAATTTTCCAATTAGCCGGGTAAATGCCAGGGTCGTAGCTGAACTGGAACAGCTTGACGTGGCAAGTTCTCGAGCACAAGTTTTCAGTAATATTGCAGGAGTATTGTCAGGGCCCATAGCCTTTGCACTATCCAGTACCTTTAGCCGTTTCTTGATATCTCATGGAGTGAATCAAATTGGCTGAAGATGGGCATCTGTGATGCTGGGGACATCCAGAGGAGGTCGAGATGGATCATCCACTCGCCAGTTCTGGCTGAAGATTGTTGCAAGTGCTTCAGCCTTATCTTTTGCACTGATGTGCTGGGCTCCTCCATCATTGAGGATGGGGATATTTGTGGAGCCTCCTGCTCCAGTGAGTTTTTTAATTGTCCACCACCATTCACGACTGGATGTGGCAGGGCTGCAGAGTTTAGATCTGATTTGTTGGTTGTGGGATTGCTTAACTCTGTCTATCACTTGCTACTTATGCTGTTTGGCGTGCAACTAGTCCTGTATTATAGCTTCACCAGGTTGATACCTCATGTTTAGGCATGCCTGGTGCTGCTCCTGGCATGCTCTCCTGCACTCTTCATTGAACCAGGGTTGATCCCCTGGCTTGATGGTAGTGGCAGAATGGGGGATATACCAGATCATGAGGTTACAGATTGTGTTCGAGTATAATTCTGCTGCTGCTCATGGCCCACAGCGCCTCATGGATGCCCAGACTTGATCTGTTGCTAGATCTGTTTGAAATCTATTCCATTTAGCAGGGTGGCAGTGCCACACAACACGATGGAAGGTATCTTCAATGCGAAGGCAGGACTTAATGTCTCCACAAGGGCTGTGCTTTGGTCACTCCTACCGATTCTGTCATGGACAGATGCATCTGTGGCCGGCAGGTTGGTGAGGATGAGGTCAAGTATGTTTTTCCCTCTCACTGGTTCCCTCGCCACCTGCTGAAGACCCAGTCTAGCAGCTATGTCCTTTAGGACTCGACCGGCTCAGTCATTAGCGGTGCTACCGAGCAACTCTTGGGGCAGAATTTTACGTCCTGTGGGTGGGCACGCCCCTGACCTGATCGAGAGTAAATTAGTGCGCAATGACATCAGGACGCTCGCCCAATGTCATCGCGCACTCGTGCGATATTTCAGCTGGCAGACGCGTGCAAGAGTTGGCATCGTGCTCGCTGACAATTTTGAGGCCTATTAAGGCCATTAAACTTGCAATTAATTTGTATTTTTCGCTGCCCCACTGGCGGGCAAATTGGCCAGGCGGCCTTTCCATTTTTTAGAAAATCTCATCCATGGGCGGGATGAGGTTTCCAACAGTAATTATAAAAAAAAATTAAACGTCATTTTTAACATGTTCCTGTTCATTTGACTGAGTCACATGTGGGTCATGTTTTCCTTAGGTTTAAAATCTTCATTTTGCATTGTAAAATTCTTACGCTCCCTGAGGCAGGCCTGAGCCTTCAGGGAGCTTTCAGTGTGCACTCCCCCGCACATGCCATTAATTGGCCAGCCAGCGTGAAGTTCAGTCCCGATCGCGGGCGACGGTTCATTTCACAGCCACTCCCAGGCCCGCCTGCCACAGGGAAAATCCTGGCCGTGGTGACGGACATTGAAGTCCCTCACCCAGAGTACACTCTGTGCCCTTGCCACCCTCAGTGCTTCCTCCAAGTGGTGTTCAGCATGGAGGAGCACTGATTCATCAGCTAAGGAGGGGTGGTATGTGGTAATCAGCAGGAGGTTTCCTTGTCCATGTCTGACCTGATGCCATGAGACTTCATTGGATCCGGAGTCAGTGTTGAGGACTCCCAGGGTAACTCCCTCCCAACTGTATACCACTGTGCTGCCATCTCTGCTGGGTCTGTCCTGCCGGATAGGACATACCCAGGGATGGTGATGGTGGTGTCTGGCACATTATCTGTAAGATATGATTCCATGAGGATGACTATGTCAGACTGTTGCTTGACTAGTCTGTGAGACAACTCTCCAAATTTTGGCGCTAGTCCCCAGATGTTAGTAAGGAGGACTTTGCAGGGTCGACAGGGCTGAGATTGTCTTTATTGTTTCCGATGCTTAGATCGATGCCGGGTGGTCTGTCCGGTTTCATCCCTTTTTTGAAACTTTGCAGCTGTTTTAATACAACGGAGTGGCTTGCTAGGCTATTTCAGATGGCAGTTAAGAGTCAACCACGTTGTGGGTCTGGAGTCACATCATACGTAGGCCAGACCAGGTAAGGTAAGGACAGCAGATTTCCTTCCTAAAGGACGTTAGTGAAATAATCGACATGGTCATCATTAGAATTTTAATTGCAAATTTTTATCGAATTCAACTTCCACCGTCTGTCGTGGTGTGATTCGTACCCGGCATTAGGCTGGGTCTCTGGATTACTAGTCCAGCAACAATACCACTACGCTATCACCTCCTCTAAAGAGCCTCAATAAGCCCATGGACAGCTGGACTGCCCCATGCCTATCCACCCACCTCATAAAATTTCAGACAGGTCGGGGGTTGGCGGGTAGGATGTGGGTAGGCCACCTACTGGATTTTACATACGCCCCATCCCCCCAACCCCCACCAGTCCTCGTCTTCAAACCCTTCTGTGGGAAACATAAAATCCAGCCCATGTGGCTGCTTAGATATCTAGGACAAAGCTTGATGTGTGCCCCAGCTACTGATAGAAACATTTACTACTCCCAGTACTAGCAGACCATGGCTGCAGTCTCTACAGGATGCACTGTAGCAACTCTGTCAAGCCTTCTTCAGCAGCAGCTCCTAAATCTGTGATTTCCACCATGTAGAAGGACAAGGGGAGCAAGTGCATGGGAACACAGTCACCTCCGAGTCCACTTGCAGGTTGCACGCCACCCTAACCTGGACATATATCACCCACTCTTTTATTACCATTGAGTCAAATTCCTGGCATTCTCACCCAAACAGCATTTTGGGAGCACTTTCACCATAAGGATTGCAGCAGTTCAAGGAGGTCCACCACCTTCTCAAGGGCAATTAGAAATGAGTAATAAATATCAATGATGCCCACAAACTGCACAAGGCAAAGTTGCACTTCATATTTTAAGCAATACTCTTCACTTGTTTTGTGTTCCTGGATACAGTTTGTGCTTTAACATCGAACATCATATTCACTTGCTCAAAGACCATTTAGGATTTTGCACTAATATAGAGGGCAGGC
This sequence comes from Carcharodon carcharias, assembly GCF_017639515.1. Lineage (NCBI taxonomy): Eukaryota > Metazoa > Chordata > Chondrichthyes > Lamniformes > Lamnidae > Carcharodon > Carcharodon carcharias. The sequence goes on from NC_054473.1 coordinate 170,125,972, forward strand.
CAGCCCATCATCTCTGCGGGTGAATTGTCTGTTCACCATTGGAGAGGTTGAGGTAGGAGCTGTACTGGGCAATATTGTGGAAGTTGTAAGAAGCAGTCTTAGTGATGTTGGGCAAGGCTGGGGGGGTGGTGGGGGTGGTGGGTGGGTGGGTTGGCAGTTAAGAGTACCGAGATTGAATGTCCATTTGCTCCAGTTAAGTATCCTCAAACTGAATGAGCTACCTAGGATCAGTTTCATGTGCTTTTCTGAACCTTTCAATGCCCTTGAGTTTCGAGGAATTTTGAAATTCAATCTTCACAAAATTTATTTGGGTTATGAGGGCACCAAGGGTATTCCCTACATTTTATAGCCCTCAGTCAATATACAGATGGAATCATCGCTGTATCTTAAATTATATTATGTAGCATTGTCTGTTAGCAGTCAGTTTGGGAAATATATGAAATCAATCTGATCACAGAGGAAATCGTGTTTTAGAAAGGAGTTTTCTAACTGCTCATTTACACATTGCAATTCTCAATGCAGCAAAAAAGTTCCTGTTGTAAGACTGATCACTGACTACTTAAGCCTGATATTGCTTTACGGTTAGACATCTAGCTGTTTTATGTCTGGTATTTAGACATAAAGCACAGGGTTTTAATTGGATTATTTCCACAGAGGAAGGGATGATGTGGAATCTCATACTTCCGTTTGAAGGGAAAGAGATTGTAACTAACATCTGTTGATTTGGAAGTTATGTTATCACTTACATGTTGCCTTGCAGCAAAAGTAATGATGCAAAAGAAATCATGTATAATTGCACTCTAAGGCAGATATGCTCTTACTTTTAATTTGCTGCAACTTTTTCAATCTTTATTCTCGGGGTGGGGCAAGGTCTGCATTTATTACCCATTCCTCACTGTCCTTAGGAGGGTGGGTGCTGAGTCTTCTTTCAGCAATGCTGCTGTTGTATGGTAAAAGTGCTATTAGCTAGGGAGTACAGAAATGGCGATAAGCGAGTAAGTCAATGGAAATTAAAACTGAGATAGCTGTTTTTTGGGCAGCTGATTGCCTATTGGCTGCTTTACACTAACATCCAAAGTACAAATCAACCGTGATTTATCTAAGTCAAGAAGGTGTCTAACTTGGAAGGAAACTTGCAGGTGATGGTATTCCCATGAACCTGCTTCCACTGTCCTTCAAGTGATTTGCAGGTTTGGGAGGTGCTGCCAAAGGATCATTGACACATTGCTGCAGTGCATGCTATAGGTAGTACGCTGCAGCTGCAGTATGTCAATCTAAAGGGGCTGGAATCTGAGGCTACTGGATGAGATGTCAATTAAGTGGACTGTTTCTTTCCAACATAGGGTCGAACTTTTTGAATATTGTTGCAGTTGCATCTATTCAGGTAGTGGAAAGAGTTCCTCACACTCCAGTATGATGGCGGAGAGACATTGGGAGTCACAGCTAGTTCCCACAAACAGCAATATAATAATGATTAGATTAACTATTTTAGTAATGTTTATTGAGGGATAAATATTGGCAATGATGCCAGAGATAACTACCCTGCCCTTTTTTGAAGTAAAAACAAAAAAATGCTGGAAAAGCTCAGCAGGTCTGACAGCATCTGTGGAGAGAAAGAGAGAGTAACGTTTTGAATCTGTGTGATTCTTCTTCACAGCTCAAGCTCTGAAGAAGAGACATATAGACTAGAAATGTTAACTCTGTCTTTCTCTCCACAGATGCCGTCAGACCTGCTGTGTTTCTCCAGCATTTTTTTGTTTTTGTTTTAGATTTTCAGCATCTGCATATTTTGCCTTTATCTATTTTTGAAGTAATGCCATGGGGTTTTTGTGTCCACCAAAGAGAGTAGACTGGATCTTGGTTTAACATTTCATCCAAAAGTCAGCACCAACACACCCTCATTATTATACTGCTTAAATCTCTGGAGTTTGACATGAATCCACAACCTACTGACTCAAAGACAAACATGTTAGAGGTTGACAGACAACATGATATTTTCACTGTTCTTAATGTATGTATTTTTGTTCATACACAAAATAGGTATATTGAAAATGAAGTATCACAACAGTTACAGGCTTTCATAAGGAATCTGATTTGTTTAAGAAATGTAATTAAATTCTACTAGGAAATCATAATCTATCCCAGTCAAGCTAAATATTTTTCTAAGTTATATTGTTTAGTCAAATCAACATTAATATCCCAAACAATTAACTACCTTGGCACTGAAATTTTAACAAAGCAGTGCATTTCACCTTATGGCAAAATTTACTTTATTATATTAGTACCAACAAGGTCATTTTACCTGTATGTATTATTGCCTAAGTTCTAAGTGGACTGAATATACCTTTTTAAAAAAAAAAGTTGCTTTGGATTTCCTATCCCTTTTCGATATCAAAAAGTAAGCTTGGTACTTGGCTTCAGTAGTTACAAATTTGTAAAAAAAAAATCCCTAGCAGTAAAAGTTAAGTGATGCACATCCATTTATTGACTTATTCCTGGGACCCATTAAATGTGGATTGCATATTTTTCCAAAAGTACAACCATATAAGTGCATGCAGAGATGTTTAATAGTTTCTACTCTAAAAGTTATTTTGGTGTCACAACAAAAGCTTGAGAATTTACAATCTTTCTTGGACCAAACAGACACTGTGAGTTAACTTTTGTTTTCAATAAATATTCCTCAGAAATTTCAAAAGCCATTTACTTTCCCTGTGTTTTATTTTCATATTCAGTGTCAAAACTAGAAAGAAATGACTGTGCATAATTAGTGCCTTGTTCTTATTAATAGATTAACAATGGATAAAAACACTGATAGAGTTTGATAATGAAGAACAATATCATAGATTATAAATAAAGTACATGGATTGAATTTATGGGTGGAATTTAATGCTTTCCCCCAAGATACGTTTGGAGGCAGGGGAGCAGTTAATCAAGATAGCGGGTGTAGAGTGGGGACCCTGCCACCTTCCAGGCTCTGCCCCAATGGAGTGCAGAGTGGGAGGGCTCATGGTCGGCCTTCCTGCCCTGATGTCAATTAAGGCCCTTAAATGAACAATTAATGTTCACCCAAGGGCCTCATCCCACCTTTGTTGGTACTTGACCAGCAGCTGGCGGGGCAAGTCATTCAGGGAGCCCAAAAAGCAAATCTGACTGGGCTCCCAGGGGTGGGGGTGGGGTAGCCAGTGCCTGATCGAAGGACCTGGCATCGGGAAGGGGGTTGGGGGGGAGGAGTGGGCGGGGGGAGGGGGGGCCTATTCACAGCCAAAACTGTGCCCTTTCTTGCCACCCAACTGCATACCCCTTCCCCATTTGTTGGCAATCCCCTCCCCGTGACCTCCATTCTGCCCTCACTCACCTATGGCCTGGGTCCCCCACTGATCATGGGCCTCTGTTGGGTGCATTGCCAGCAGCTGCCATTGCCCACAGTGGCACTGCCTGCAATGGAGAACTACCACACTCTGATTGGCTGGCAGCTCTCAGGTGGTCAGGGGAGGAGGGGGCTCTCCCACTGATGGGCAAAACCTGCGTCCTTTGGATTTAGTTCCACCCTATGTATTGGTAGAAAAACATCAAACCTAAAATAGACCTAACTGAATTGTCGTGTTTTTGAAATGTTTTGCGTCTTTTTTTAAAAAAAAATATTTGTATCTCCAGTATTCAGATGCTCGGGTGTTTAGATTAGTCCTTTATCCCCGCAGTAAAAACACAGATTTTTACTTTCCTCGACTTAACCGTTTTAGACTTTTTTTCACAATGTGATGCAGAAAAGGTTGGGAGCCATAAATGAGATGTTAATGTGCCACATGAGGGTTCGCAGCTGCAGGTCGCTGACCCTGCACAAGAGTATGGACTAGTGGAACATGGATTAAAAAGGCGTAGATGTGGTTTTACAATCCAAACCCTATAGGCAAGACCAATACATAACATGGACTGTGTGGCCTCAACACAACTACTAAGATATTAAAAGGATAGTCCTAATGATTGGAAACTTCATTCACTCAATTCAAAACCAAGAATTCAAAGAGTACATGATGTCGTCCATGGAGAATAGTCAGCTGTTACTCACTACCTTGCATCATAGATAAAGAAATTATGATGCTAAGGCATTTAAGAGAGTGCCGAAACGATCCATGAGAATAGTTAGAAGGGATGACGAACTTCAGTTACATGGATAGATTGGAGAATTTGGGACGTTTTCTTTGGAGAATGGAAGGTTGAGGGGAGATTTGACAGTTGTATACAAAATCATGAGGGGTCTGGTTAGAGTAGATAGGGAAAACCTGTTCCCATTCCTACCTCTGGAAGGGTAGAGAACCAGAGGGCACATATTTAAGATAATTGGCAAAAGAAGCAATGGTGACATGAAGAAAAGCTTTTTTACGCAGCGAGTGATTAGGATCTGGAATGCACTGCCTGAGAGTTTGGAGGAGGCAGATTCAATCAAGGCATCAAGAGAGAATTAGGCTATTATCAGAAAATGAAGAATGTGCAGGGTTACAGGGGGAAGGTGAGGGGAGTGGCATGAGGAGATTTGCACTTCAGACAGCCAGCACAGACATGATGGGCTGAATGGCCTCCTTCTGTGCTGTGACAATTCTGTGATTCTGGGATACTATAGGGCTGCCAATGCCAAAGGAAATCAACCCCAGCATCTGCAGGAAAGAAAATACAAATAAGTATATAAGCTGATGGCTTTACTGTCAACTAGTCTGTCTGTTTTATTTCTTTAAGGTCAGAGAGAGGGACTTGGACCTGGTTTTGCTTGGCTGCTTCTCTAGTTCGCGCCAGCTACAGGTCTTCTATATAAAGCAAGATCACTGCTTTCAATCTTTGCTAAATGCATAATGATACGTACCAATCCGGCCAGGAACTCTGGCACAGTTCATTCTGCAAGTATTATGCGGCCTTCACAGAATAAACATTACTCCTGATAATTCCAAGCCTTATTTTGCACTAAAGCTATTTAAATTTTCCTGGAAATTGAATTATATCATAACAAGTAGAAAATTAGGGCTAAATAAATGGGAACTCTCCATTTGATTTAAGTGGTTGAATTAAGCAAAGGTGACTATCTGAGGTTGATTGTCCAAAGGTTTTCTTTTTATTTCTCTTGGACCTGAAACACCCTCCTTGGAATTTTTCTTCCATCTAATCTATTATTAGAATGTATTTGTTTCTATCACATTTTGATAAGGGTGAAGTGATAGATAATCTAAAATATGAACTGATCCTGGAAAGATCCACTAACCTCCTTTATATCCATGGGCAGAATTTAAGGAGGAGAGTTAATTAGCTGGATGTGGGACTTCTGCCACTCACTTGGGCGCAAGTCCTACCTCAGAGAGCTGCCAGCAAATCAGATTGGCTAGAAGCTCCATAGCCCCAGCAGCGCCACTTGAAGCAGTGGCCAGTGCTGAAAGTACAAGCAGTCCCCAGAGTCTAGTTCCAGAGTTCAGGGTAGGTAAGTACGAGGCTCCCATGACAGGGAGGGGAGGTGAGGCCCAGAGAAGGTGGGGAGGAGTGGTTGGGGGAGTCTTGATGGAGAGGCCAGTGGGGTAGGAGCACCCCAGGTGCAGACCTTGATGAGGAGGTTGCTGCCTCATGTGGAAAGGTGGTCCTTGGGGGAGGTGACCTCCCCCCCTTTCCCGCCTGAGGCTCGAGCAAAGTGACCTACTGGGCTTCTTCCTCCCGCCTCTGAGACTAGGTGGGAATCAGCCCTTAAGTGGCCATTAATTGGCCACCTAAGGGCCTCAACTGGGGTGAGATCAGGTAGGTTGCTCTAGGCTTTGCCCATCCACCTCCCACCCCCCCATAAATTCATAGACAGGGCGAGGGTGGGCAGGAGGGTGGCTGGAAGGGCATCCGATTGATTTAATGCCCCTCTGCCTACAAGCCTGCAGGTGGGGTCTGTTAAATTCTGCCCAGTGTTGCAATTTTTATTGCTTAGTTTCTAATTGAGTCCCCTAATTGGCTGAGCTTTTTGAACATTGTATGAAACTGGAGCTTAAATGAAAGTGAGAACAGCAGTTGCTTGAACATCTTAGTTCAGGAGCAAACCTATGTTGCTCTATTTTGAAACCTTAATTATATTAGAGCATAACATAATCTTAGTTCAGTTATAGAGTGAGATACAATCCTTAAAATTGTTGAAGATATATCCTTTCCATAGGTATAATCATCATAAAAAAGGGGGGACCTTTGGTCAGGTAAACTGGGGGTAGGAGGGGTGAGGGATGACTTAGCCCAAGGTCCCTTTTTTTATAATGATTATACCTATAGAGAGAAAGACAGATTCAATCAAAGCAATCAAAAGGGAATTGGATTATTACTTGAAAAGGAGGCATGTTCAGGGTTACAGGGAGAAGGTGGGGGAATGGCACTAGATGCATCGATTATCTGGGGAGCCAACATGGACATGACAGGCTGAATGACCTCCTTCAGTGCTGTAATGTTTCTGTGATTCTCTGAAAGATTTGGTTTAGTATCCTGCCTTGCATAACTTCAGAACATCCAAAGCACTTGACAGCCAACAAAGCACGTTGCAAGTGTTGTAATGTAGGAAACTATGGAATACATAAGAACATAATGTCATTGACTGAGAAATATTTTTCTGCCCACTAAGTCTGTTGCTTCTACAGATCAGGAGTAATCTGTTCAGCCAGTTAATTTCCTGAGAACACATTCTGCACTATTTCTTCCTGCCTCCCCACAGGCTAAGTAAAAATCCGGAATATTTATCTGTTTTATGTAGTAGATTGTTCAACCTTGCCCAGCTGCCTTCTTTGGCATCACTGTTCCATGGCCCCAGCAAGACAAGAACCAGTAGATCACAAATCAAATGTTTAAGGTTGCAGTGTGGTTACACTTAACCATCTGTTTAATGAAACCTAAAAGGGAACATTGGGAAAATGCTGAAGGAAAACAAACAATCGCCACCTATGCTTTCTATGTAGCCTCCTGCTATAGAACAACTAGCTAGCCTTTGTTGTGCTTGTTAGCCAGATAACAAGCTACTGTTTTCATCTAACTCATGGGACACACAACACTTGCAGGTCTTTTAATGAAACCTTCATTTTTAGCTATCAAAATATCTGTGTATGTCGCAATGCCATTAAATAGGAAAGCTGAAGTTATGAAGACAGAATGTTCTCTCTCGTTATCTATTGCTACAGAACCTTTTTGCATGTGGCAATACATTTAGTGTGTGTTTCTGGAGGTGTTGTTGATGGATGGTGGGGGTGTTGTTGACAGGTGGTGGACATTAGTTACTCAACACAAAGGAACCAAGACAAATGGGTCATTTAATTTTCCCTTTGTTGTCAGCAGTGTTTTTTGATGGATGTGGGAAACCTACTCATTTACCCAAAACAGCCACTTCTGCTGACTTTTGCTTCTCATTTTGAAACCAGTTTAACCTTTTCTCAGGATTGTGCAATTAAGTTAAGTTTGTTGGTACATTCTGATCATCATTTTCTGCTTGAATTACTGATGTTCACTTCTGTCATCTCCAGCTCAGTGACATATTTCATTAATCCTGACTGAAATTAACCTTGCATCACAACCTTGATGGCACATTAGTTCCACGCCCCTTTTAATACACATTTCAGGGTATCAATACTATCATTGCTTTACTTTCTGAATTAAATAATTTTCATTGGAATACTTTGAATTTTCATGATAATTGTTTTTAATATTCAATTTAATGTGCAATAGTCCTGGCATGCTAAAGCCATTTTATTTTATATTTACATTTTTTCAATTACAGTCTACTGCTGGCAGATCATAGTTTGCTCCCTTGTATGAAACATTGAGTTGCCTCATAATGTGAAGTAAGCAATGCAAATAACACAGCAAAGTGGAAATGTTGTGTGCCAAAAAGATTTAATAATCTGGCAATTTAAACTGAACAGCTTTGAATGAGCAGCAGACTGTAATGTTGTTAAACGTCCCATTGGACATGCTGCAGATAATGCACTGACTGAGGAATTGGATTGATTCTTAATGAAAGCACAGGCGAAAACACCTGTTAGTGTTGCTTCAGTCAGCTTATAATATTTATGCTACTTGTTGACTATAATCAGGAAGTCATGCAGCCTGTGCTAGCTGAGCTGCTCATTGGCTGTACACCTATTGGAGGTGGGGTGGGGAGGCCCATGTATTGGGCGTCTCTGACATGGCTTACAGCATCTCTTAAAGATGAGATCTACTCTGGCTGCAAAAGGAAGGAACCACTTGCATGCACTGGAGCTCTGAGGTTTTCAGATACCCTGCTAGAGGTTCTGGTCCTGGCTATGGGCAGGGCTATGGGCTTGACCCCACCCCCCCTCAAGGGGAAAGAATCGCCCTAGGCGGCAGCAACAATGGGAATCGATGGCAGAGTAATTCAGTGTCAGCAGCATAGCACCCAGGCTGTACTGCTGTAAAAATTCAATGACCTCACTAAAGTTGGCAAGGCAAGATTACTACTCTTCTGTTCTCCTACTCTCCTCAAACCTCTTCCACCCACAACCTCACAACACTCATAATCTTCTTCCCACCTCCCGCCTCCCTTCACTCTCCTACAATCACTTTGCCAAATTTCACTACACGTGCTTCTCCTTCAACTCACACACTCACCACTATTCCTAGCTTTAACAGCACATTTTCTAAACAACTTTCAGGACACATCACTAACATGCTTCCTTATTTCTTGTAGCAGAATGCCACATACAGCTTGTTCCAGGAAGTTGCTACTACAGGAGGCCAAGCCCTCTCCCTTCCAGGATAGAACATCCTGACAATCTTGGGCTGGGGTAGAGAGTCACCATTGTGGTGACAGGTTATGCTGGAAAGAAGTCATGCAGGGTTTCCTCTTTGGCTCCACACTTCTTTGGGGATGTCGAAACGCGGGCATTTCTGATGCTGCTCAAAGGCAGCTAACACCTCTTAAAGGACAAGTGTACTCTGGTTGCAGACAACAATGTGGATAAAAGGAATTAAGATATAGTACAGCCAGGATCCAAATGAATAGCAGATCAAGCTTGAGGGGCTGAATGGTCAATTCCTGTTTCTATGGTACCTAGGTTTCTCAAAAAAAGGATTAAGCTTGGTAATGACCTATCTTTTTGGATGAATAATTAATATTTGTATGGAGCAAGTTTCCTGGGTTTGCTGTTTTAATATAATGTTTCAGCCATTCACCCTGTCGCAGGGAAGTGGGGGAGGGGAGGTTAATCCACAAGGACAATATTGAGAAGCATAAATTAGAGCAATGATTATCTCAGGTTGGACTTCCACAATGCTTTGAGATTAAGCCAGACTTGTGTAAAGCTTTTGAGGGCAGGTAGATATCTGATTCAATAATATGCTATTTGTTAAGGAAAGATGACATACATATTTATGCACATACAGGGGAGACAGTGGCATAATGGTAATGTCACTAGACTAGTAATCCAGACACCCAGGCTAATGTTCTGGAGACAAGGGTTCAAATTCCACCATAGCAGCTGCTGGAATTTAAATTCAATTATATAAATCTGTAATTCAAAGCTAATCTCAGTCACAGTGACCATGAAACTATCATCGATTGTTCTAAAAACCCATCTGGTTCACTGAAGGAAATCTGTTGTCCTTACCTGGTCTAACTTACATGTGGCTCAGACCCACAGCAACGTGGTTGACTTACAAGGGCAACTAGGGATGGGCAACAAATGCTGGCCTTGCCAGTGATGCTCATGTCCCATGAAAGAATAAAACATTCCTTTATATAAGCTTATATTGGAATATGAGCATGACATACATCTTGTTTAATGATCAGGTCTCCATTGTTGTTGATTAGATGAATAGTCATAAGAATTTCAGGAGAAATTTCATTGTCCAAAGATTAGTGAAAATTACTAGAGGGACTAGTTGAAGCAATTTTTTTTATTCTTTTGCAAGATGTGGGTGTTGCTGGCTGGGCCAGCATTTGTTGCCCACCCCTAACTGCCCTCAAGAAGGTAGTGGTGAGCTGCCTTCTTGAACCGCTGCAGTCCCTGTTGTTCAAGTACACCCACAGTGCTGTTAGGGAGGGAATTCCAGGATTTTGACCCAGCGACAGTGAAGGAACGGTGATATATTTCCAAGTCAGGATGGTTTGTGGTTTGAAGGGGTGCTTGCAGGTGGTAGTGTTCCCAAGCATCTGCTGCCTTTGCCCTTCTAGGTGGTAGAGGTCATGGGTTTGGAACTCAGCCTTGCTGAGTTGCTGCAGTGAATCTTGTAGATGGCACACAATGCTGCCAGTGTATTTGATGATGGAGGAAGTGAATGCTTAAGGGGTGCTAAGCGTGTATTAGATGGCATTAAACTTGAGTGTTGTTGGAGATGCAGTCATCCAGGCAAGTGGAGAGTATTCTACTTGTTCCTTGTAGATGGTGGACAGGCTTTGAGGAGTCAGGAGCTGAGTTATTTGCTGCAGACTTCCCAGCTTTTTTAGCCACAGTAATTACATGGCAGGTCCAGTTCAGTTTGGGTAAATGGTAACCCCCAGGATGTTGATATTGAGGCATTCAGCAATGGTAATGCCATTGTATGTCAAGGGCAGGTAGTTCAAAACTCTCTTGTTGGAGATGGTCATTGCCTGGCACTTGTGTTCCACACATGTTATCTGCCACTTATCAGCCCAAGCCTGAATGTTGTCCATTGCCACATATGGACATAGACTGATTCAGTATCTGAGGAGTTGCAAATAGTACTGAACATTGTGCAAACATCAGCAAAAATCCCCACTCTGAACTTATGATGGAAGGAAGACCATTGGTGAAGCAGCTGAAGATTGTTGGGCCTGGGACACTACCATGATAAACCCCTGTAGTGATGGAATCCTGGAGCTGAGGTGATTGACCTCCAACTACCACAACCATCTTCCTTTGTGCTTAGTATGACTCCAACCAGTAGAGAGTTTCACCTCTAATTCCTAATGACTTCAGTTTTGCTAGGGCTCCTTGATGCCACACTTAGTGAAATGCTGCCTTGATGTCAAGGGCAGTCACACTCACTCTTACCTCTTACCATGTTTGGACTAAGGTAATAATGTTGTCTGGAGCTGGGTGGCCTAGCTGAACCCAAACTGAGCAACAGTGAGCAGGTTATTGCTGAGCAAGTCCACTTGATGGCACTGATGGTTACATCTTCCATCACTTTGCTGATGATTGGAAGTCGACTGATGGGGCACTAATTGCCTTAGTTGCTTTTTGTGAACAGGACATACCTGAGCAATGTTCTACATCGCTGGATAGATGCAAGTATTGTAGCTGTACCGAATGGCTTGGCTAGGATGCCGGCTATTTCTAGAGCTGAAGTCGACGACTGGAATTTTGTCAGGGCCCATTGCCTTTTCAGTATCCAGTGCCTTCAGCCATTTCTTGATATCATGTGGAGTGAATTAACTGAGGGCCTCAGGGGGAGGCTGAGATGGTTTTTCTACTTGGTACTTCTGGCTGAAGCTAGTTGAAAATCCTTCAGCCTTGCCTTTTGCAGTGATGTGCTGGGCTCCACTATCATTGAGGATGGGAATATTTGTGGAGCTCCCTCCTCTTGTTAGTTGTTTAATTGTCCTCCACTGGATGTTAGAGAACTGCAGAGCTTTGATCTGATCTGTTGATTGTATGATCGCTTAGCTCTGTCTATCGCATGCTGCTTCTGCTATTTCGCATGCAAGTAGCCCTGTGTTGTAGCTTCACCGTATTGACACCTCATTTTTAGATATGCCTGCGGTGCTGTATTTGGCATGCCCTCCTGCACTCTTCATTGAACAGGGTCGATACCCTGGCTTGATCGCAATAGTAGAGTGGGGGATATGCTGAGCCATAAGGTTAATGATGGTGGTTCTATACAATTCTGCTGCTGATGACGGTCCAAAACACCTCATGGATAAACAGTTTTGAGTTGCTAGACCTATTCTAAATATATCACATTTAGCATGGCTGCAAGAACTTAGTGCCACAGAACAAGACAAAGGTTATCCTCAGTGTGAAGATGTGACTTCATCTCCACAAGGACCGTGTGCTGGTCACTCCTATTAATACTGTCATCTACCTGTCAGATCAGTGAGGACCAGGTTTTTTCCTCTTGTTGGCCCCCTCACCACCTTTTGCAGGCCTAGTCTAGCAGCTATGTCCTTCAGGACTCGGCCAGCTTGGTCAGTGGATATACTGCCCCTAGATGCTAGAAAGGAGGACTTTGCTGTGTCAACTGGGCCGGACGTGCCATTGTCATTTCTGGCTCCTATGCTGATTGCGTGTGGTCCACTTGGTTTCATTCTTTTTTGACTTTGTAGTGGTTTGGTGCAACTGAGTGGCATGCTGGGCCATTTCAGAAGGCATTTAAGAGTTACATGTTGGCCAGACTAGATAAGGTCAGCAGATTAATGAACCAGATGGGCTTTTATGATGGTAAAGTCATCAATTGACAATGGTTTCATGGCCAGCATATTGGGAATAGCTTTTAATTCCAGATTTATTATTAATCCCATGGTGGGATCTGAGCCTGTGCCCCCAGTGCATTAGTCTGAACCTTTGGATTGCTAGTCCAGTGACATTACCACTGTGCCACCACCTCCCCATGATCCATAGGATAGGTGTAAGTAAAGGGAATTTAGACAAGCATATGGGGGAGAAGGGCATTGAACGTTATGATGATAGGTTTAGATGAGGAAAAATGGAAGGAGGCTTGAGTGGAGCATAAATGCCAGCATGGACTGGTGGGGCCAAATGTCCTGTTCCTGTGCCATTTGTAATCCAATAATTTTTGACCCTTAGAATGATCAGTAAAAGTGAGTAGTCCCTACTCTAATTTAATGACTGGAGTGAATCAACCAATGGTTTCCACATGGTTATATGTTCATTGGAAACTCCAGATACTCCTATTCTGTGTGATGTTAAACAGATGGCTTGCAGAATGAGTTACGTCAATATAGCTGATGATTTTTACCTGCTATTCAATTCAACATGCCCCTTAATGTCCTTGTGATCACTCCCAATTTAACAATCACAGGTTGATAAATACAGTTTTGCTAACCAGGACCTTTGGAAGGTTGTTGAGCAGCAGATGTCCAAAGCAGCATAATTAGCAATCAGTCAGGGTCACAAGTCTTGTAACACTCAATGAATAAAAATGACATTTATGATGTGCTATAGCCAGCTAATGCAGAGTAGGCAGCATTGACCGGGATCATTTTCTGAGTCTGCATTAAGAGTGAGGAGCCTTGCCCATTGCCAGTGCATAGTGTAAGGTCACAAGTCGAAAGTTAGCTGCTCTGACAAGCGATCTAAATTCTCATGCTATATATTAGTATCAGTTGCATTGCAACATGTAAGTTTCAAGACTTTTCTGCAGACTAATTTGATTGACTTCAATGGACATAAAAATCGCGAGAGAGATGCTAAAAAAGGTACAAATTTGCTATCACCCACTTTGCACCATTACAGTAAGTCAAGATGATGCTGTTTGATTCTGAAGCATCATTCTGCCTGAATAGATTTCTCCGGCCATCACAACTTTGTGTGATTCACTATCTGGAAATGGCTGCCCCCCTTGGCAAGTGAATGTATCCAGTGAAAGCCATACAGACCAAGAAAGTTCCTCCAATGTGTGCCTTTGTCTGTGAGCAAATATGAATGGCTAAAGCTATGGCCAGAATGATGCAATTAACCTGAACTCCTGCTGAAAACCCAGCATGGATTGCCGGGGATTCTTGGAGTCAATGGAAATCCCCCAGTAATTGTACATGGATAAGAATATAAAATGTGTATTAGATTTACCAATATATTGCCACATTTTACAGGAGTTTACAAGCAATGAATTCTTCTAGGGGAAAAAGGCTCCTTGCAAAATAGACTGTAAAATAGATTTGTACATACTGTGTGCTTTGTATGTAAAATTGTTAACAAAGCAATTGCCTCACTTTTGTTACAGCCAAGTTGTTAACTGTAATACAGACCACAAGGTGCAACTCAATATCAGGAAATATTACTTCAACTTTGTTCCAGTTTACAATCTGTTAGTAAAATGCCAATTTTTAAAAAAACATTTAGTAACAGAGTGATGGGTGTAGGCCATTCAGCCCCTTGACCCTGCTCCACCATTCATAGGAACATAAGAACATAGGAATTAGGAGCAGGCGTAGGCCATTCAGCCCTTCAAGCCTGCTCTGCTTTTCAATAGGATCGTTGCTGACTTGACTGTGGTCTCAAATTTACTTTCATAGTTCTGTTGGGGAGTGTTTAAACTAGACTGGCAGGGGGATGGGAACCTGAAGGATGTCATAATTATGGTTTTGTTAAATGTTGGATTGTACCTTTAAGAATAGTCCTGTGATGTAAGATCACAATCTGTGTAAACCAATGTGTTAGCGGCACGGGCTACCTTCACAGGCAGTGTAGAGATACAGATGGAGCTGAAAGCATATGTGTAGTTGCTGCTGGCTGTATTGTAAATAAACCTAATGTTTCCACTTAGAAAGTTGTCTGCAGATCAACTCTATTACAAATAGGCAACAAGGCCACACTACAATAATGGGAAATTCAGAGTGGGGAGGAGAAAAACTGGCAGTGGGAAGTAGAGAAGTATTAACTGCTAAGGAAGATACATCAGACAGTAGTAGGTAGTATCAAGGTAAAAACAGTACTTGGAGAGTTGATAGAATTAGAGTAGGCAATAGTAAGACCTTAGATGGGGTCAGTGTAAAGGGGAAAGTAAAAAAGGCTAAATCAGGGTTAATGTGAATGCACAGAATGTGGTTAATAAGACTGATGAACTACAGGCACAGGTTGGCAAATAGAATTATGATATTATTGCTGTAACAGGAAACCAGCTCAAAGGAGGGCAGGATTGGGCAATAAATGTTCCTGGGTATAAGGTGTTTAGGAGAGACAAGTAAGGAAGAAAAGGAGGGGGGAGGGTGGTGGAATGGCAGTATTAATTAAAGGTGGCATTACAGTACTGGAGAGAGAGGATGTTCCAGAGGGGTCAAGGCCAAAATCTCTCTTGCTAGAGGCAAGGAATTAAAAAGGTGCAATAACATTGATTGGTGTAATATATAGAGCACCAACTAGTGGAAGGGATGAGAGAAGGAAAACTGCAAAGAAATTACAGAGAGGTGGAAGAATTATAGAGTAATTATAATGGGGTCTTCAATTATCCAGCCATAGACTGGGATAGGAATAGTGGAAAGGGACAAGATGAGTGAAAGTTCCTGGAATGTGTTCAAATTAAGTTTCTGCAGCACTATGTTTTTGATCCAATGAGAGGGAAGGTACTGTTGGACCTGGTTCTGGGGAATAAGTTGACCCAAATGGATCAATTATCTGTCAGGTGGTGGGCGTGGGGGAGTTGGGTGGATGGGGTGGGGGGGTGGGGGGTGCGGTGGGGGAGACATGTCACAGTATAAAGTAAAGGGAGAAACTCTAAAGGAGCTGCAGGAACAGAGGGACCTCATTGTGTACATACATAAGTCATTGAAGGTGACAGGGCATGTTGAAATAAACAAAAATCAAGTACTGTAAAAAAAAATACAAAAGGATGGAAATGATTATTTAGAGTATAGTATTAATAGTCAAAGCTTGTATAATGTCAAATACTGGATTTTCATGTTATTTTGATTATTTTTAACAGCAGGCATTCATTTCTTTGAGAACAGAGATAACCGCTTATCCAACAATAGTTTGAGCGTGAAAGGATAAGTTTTTTACAGTTTTTTGTGCAGTTCTAAAGCAGGTCTATGAATCTATCAGCATCTAGGTAAATTATTTGTTTTCTTATATGCTGTGGGAAATATTTTATTGTTTTTGAGGAAAGGAAAATGGGAGCAACAGGTGACATAGGCACTCGGTGTCTCAGAGCGCAGATTGTTTAGAGATTTGATCACTATCTGAGCTTTGTCAAGTGTTATACAGAGGTTGCAGCAGCAAGGGGTGAGGAAGTTGAAGTGGTAAGGCATGCAGGTGAGGTCTTTAATACCCCCTGACAATCATTATTGGGGAACATTGCCTACGTTCACCTCAGAAGCTGATGATCAATTAGAAAGAGGGGACACTCACTTAAAATACTCCCATTAAAATAGCACTTAACAGGTACCAGGAATCTAAGTGCAACTTTTAATGAATCTACCTCTATCATTGCATGCCTCAAGTTATTATCGATACTGAATGTGATGATATGCCTCAGTAAGCAATGTGATATGATTCATATCTCTACAGATGAGGATAGTCAGATAACCTTAGCTCGTCTAAGTCACCCCGCCTTTTGGGTAGACAAATACTTTAGATTGTTTTTCTGCTACTGTGTTCTACCGATGGGCAAATGCTTCTAGATTGACTTGCACAGAAAGTGAAAAATTCTGATCTTCAATTTTGCTGCTAATTGTACAATAGAACAAGTTTAAAGATATATTTAGAGCCTGCTGAAACACTCATATTCTCAATATACAAACTGCCATTCCTTTTAAAGCCCAACTCAAGCTGACTTCAACATATTTAAATGGTGCTGGAGGCTAATACCTCTGTCCAGTCCCCTCCATTTTTAGCCCAAACATCAATGGTGGCGAGAGCTACCAAAGGCACCCATAAGGATCTGAAAAGCCAGAACTTTGCTGCTTCTCTTACTGAGCTCTGCTCATAGTAATGCTGCTGGTGATATTTATCTTTCCAGAAATAGTGTAGTAGTGTAAAGGTGTTACAATACTTTGAGAGAACACATGAAGCTAATGTTATGTTACCAGAATTCTCTGTCAGCTCAGTTCAAACCTTGCCCTCTCCTGCAGACTCACCTGTGCAACTGCCTATTAAGTCTAATGCGGGTTCTGCCTGTAGATCCTCATGCAAATTTCTAAAATTTTAAAACTGGACAATGACCCTTTAAAATGGCTAAAGTATGTCTGGTTGTGACCCAAGAACAATAAGAGCTAATTGGCAGTATCACAGGAACTTGTGCCTCATTATCTCTGAAGAGATGAAAAACGACTCTTGTGGGCTGCAGAGACCAAATTCAAAGGGAATTATACAAAGGCCATCCATATTTCGTAAGCTAGGCCCTGACAACCAGAGACATCTGCTAAGATAAAGGACCTTTCAACCTCCTGTTAAGACTTAATGGCTGGAATATTAACAATCGCAGGAACCCAGACAAAGGGATATACACCCATTGTCAAAACCAAAGTGGAGAGGTGGAAATCATGTGACCTGACCCCCTAGCTCATGAAACCTGTAATATTGCCTTGTGGAGCTGCAAAGCTCAGTCTACCATCTTTCCAATTACCAAGCAGCAGCACAGAATAAGGGTTCTGTCCTGGCCACCATTTAAATTATTTGTTCTGGAGCTTCTGAACTTCTGTACCACTGCCTACAAGACTGATTCATCTCTGCATGCCTATCTCATCATGGAAGTCAGCTCTACTGGAAAAGTGAATTATCCAGCATTAGTTCAGCCTGCCGACCTCTGTGAGGTAATACACCATTAGACTTTGATTCTGGATTCTGGATTCACATGAAACAATAATTCTTTTCTCTGTAAATCTTTTTTTTCTCTATCCCCCTCTTTTATTGTTTGAGTGAAAAGGATGCAATGTTGCTACCCTCCTGTGTTTGAATGTGTGCAAATAAATTAACCCTCTGAGTTCATCCTATCATGAGTTTGCTGTGGGGCTATTAAGAGAAATTGGATCACAACAAAACTGAAGGGTTGGGAAAATATGCCACTGCTTATGAAGGGGGAAATCAAAATCAAAACACCTTTCTATTTATGGACGGTTAGTGATAGAAGGAATGAGGGCGGTTTAAATTATTCCCCCCTCCTGTCTGTAACGCATGGTGACTAACATTAAATGAGGTTATGCATACTATGACATGGAGAGAGGAAGATGCCTATCATTTTAAATAAAGTGTTGGTGAAGACTCACTGAAACTCTTGGAGCAGGCAAGTGAGTTTAGAAAATGTTGGAGAGAGAGGAAAGTGCCCTTTGCAGAAATAGGTTCCCTCTGAAAGCTAGGGTACTGGGAGAGAAAGTGTGTGACATATAAGAAGCTGTAAGACTGATAAAGGATTTGTATTGCCACCAATGTCTTGAGTTATCCTGGCCACTCTTGTGAGATCATTGAACCTTATCCTGCACTGAGTAGCAGTTTTTCAGATGGTGGAGGTTCCACTGACTGTTCTATTACCTTCTTCCAGTCTACACTAATGCACTGCAGCACTAAGGCAAAAAAACTGTAGCCCAATATACGCAGGTCAAAGTTTAAAAACCCATCTTGGTTACTGACATTTTGCAGCCAGACCCTGTCACTCTGTCAGCTTTCTGTCCAACAGCATTGGCACGTCCACTCACAAATGCTGATATTCATCAATCATCACAGTTCAGGAGGGAAAATGAGACTACTTACCAGAATACATATCAGAAATCCAAAAAAATCTTCTG
Organism: Carcharodon carcharias; assembly: GCF_017639515.1. Lineage (NCBI taxonomy): Eukaryota > Metazoa > Chordata > Chondrichthyes > Lamniformes > Lamnidae > Carcharodon > Carcharodon carcharias. Next base: position 170,144,399 of record NC_054473.1, read on the forward strand.
ACCATACCTGATTGCTTCCTCAGAAATATATACATGCTACATCATTTTGTCCTTTGATTTATCCAGGTTATTATTTCACAGCTTCTTCAATTTATGGTTTTGTCATTTACAATTTCAATTCCAATTGCTTAGTTAGTCTTGCGTGAATCCATGAGCTAGACCTCTTGTGGGAATAGCAGTTCCACAGCAATTTTGTTTATGGGGTAGTTAAAACACCATTGGACTGACCATAGTAATGGCCTTGTCACCAAGGGCAAGCACCTTGGCATCAGCTTACATTCCAAGCTAAAAGCTTTGGATAAGATTCTGGTTCAGAGCTGCCATAACTAAAATCTGGACTGTCCTTTTGGGGTGAAATCTGAAATTCCCAATCTGAAGTAGCATTCAGCTGGCCATGCAGAGAAACTGGAAAGAAGTCACCTGAGAAAGCATTGAGTATCATTTCGTTTTGGAGTAATAAGCTGGGCCGAGCAGAAGAAAGATGATTTGTGGGTGGAATCGTCCCAGATTTGCACAAAGAGTGGTAGTGGGCAGGAAAGAAGTTTTTTTTTTAACCCAACGGCCACAATGGCGGGTGCTGGCACTGTATTATCTCATCACCATCTGCCTCATTAATTATGTAGCCACAGGAAACATGCCATCTCGCTGGCAGGCAGCCTCCGATTTGCCGGCCGCACCGTAACCTTGCAGCTTCCTCATGCAGGACGCCATATTTAAACTGCAGCCGCGCGCACACTTCTCAATGCCTGCAGCCCAGGACTGCTCCAGGGAAGACATGCCCCCAAAAGGCAAGAAGCGTGCAGCCCCCAATTCAGTGACATCCCTGGGATGCCTTCTGGATACCATGGGGGCCTGCTGCGATGTCCTTTACCCCCCCCACTCTGGCCGCAGGAGGCCCATCGGTCTCACCACTCTGGCTTGGGAGGTGGTGGCAGTGGTGGTCAGTGCCAACGCTGCACACAAGAGGTCAGCTATCCAGTGCAGAAAACGTGCCAGGGTGAGGCAACCATCTCATCACTCTAAACTCACACACTCACAAGCCCATCACACATTCACTGGCATCTCACTCACTGCCAGCTCAAGGGACATCACCACTCACTCTCCCACACACACCCTCACATCTCCATCTGGCCTAATCTCCTCTGGAGATTCTCCTCAGCTCTCACCATCTTGAGGCCAATTGCACACCAAAATGTGCCCCCACACACACTTTAGGATACCTCCCTTCCCCAGTACAGCCCCCACCCTGCAGCCTCTTCCCTTGCCTGAGGCCACTTCTCCCCCTTCCCCAAGCAAGACCTAGCCCTGCAGCCATTGAAAAGCCACCTGCAGCCCCCACCTTGCAGCTGGTCTTGTAGGTAGATGCCTGCCCGCGAGCCCCCCCTAAAAGTGATGTGGTGCTCCTGCAAAGCCTGGTGCTGACAACCACAAGTGCTGCCCGAAGCTAGGTAGGCAAATAGGCCTCAAAATCCCGAGCAAAGTGCAGCTCGCCAGGTGCTTGTCGCTTACAGTTGTGAAACACATTGGAGTGCAATGTGCCAGGTTGAAGCAACATGGAGGGATGATTTCAGCGAGCAGGGCTTATAAAGAGATGTTAAAGTATTGAAATTAGATTCCCGATGTGTGGGAGTGGGAAATGCAGCCCGTCATTGTCAGGTGGAGTGGATGATCGCAAACTGCTTTCACGGTGGTGTGAAACTGATTTTTGGCTGCCTTGCCATATTGTCCAACCCCAGCCCGCCATGAAGCCCAATGCCAACACGGCTGGAAAATTCCAACATGTATTTATATAGCACCTGTCACAACCTCAGGACATCCCAAAGTGCTTTACACTCAATACAATAAGGCAAGAAACATAGCAATAAGTTTTGCTTGCAGCAGGTTCCCACTGAGAGCAATGAGATCATAACTAGATAATTTATTTTATTTTAGTGATGCTGTTTGAGGGATAGACATTTTGTTGGGCACCGGAGAGAACTCCCATGCTCTGCGTTGTACAGTGCCGTGGGATCTTTTACACCCAGCTGAGAAGAGAGATGGAGCCATGGCGTAGCACCTCCCCTGAGAGAAGGCACGTCCAATTGTGCAGCACACCCTCAGCATTTCACTGACATGTCAATCTAAATTATGTTATCAAGTCTCTGGAGTGGAATCTGAATGCACAGGTTCTGACCCCGAGGCAAGACTGCTACAATTAAGCTAAGGCTGACACCTTATTTTAGCATGAACCGATTTTGGGAAAAGTACCTGGGGAAGGGCAGGTAGCTTTAAAACTGTGGAGTCCTGCTCTATTTCCTCAAACACCTTCTTAATGCCTTTGGGTTCCCAGGAATTCAAAATTATCACCCCCTTCAGACTCCAAATGCTGGACGTTTGTTGAGTGTATCTCTTAAAGCTCTTCACGTGGTTGGTGGACTGATACATTGAGGAAGATTTTTCGGATGGTAGTGTGTTCCACCGTGCCATCGAAGAATTGGCGGTGAAAGCCATGCCTGCAGCCATTTAATGCTCTGAGGAGTGCTAATCGGCTGGAGCTGGGACTTCAGCCAGAGTGAGGGTTGGCTCATAGAGCTTCCGACCAATCTGATTGGCCGGCAGGCTTGCAGTCCCAACAGCACTAGCGGCAGCAGCGGCCGTAACTGGGACTAGAAGCAGAGCCCAGATTCTAAGTCCTGGAGTTCAGGAACTGGTTAAGGGGTAAGGGGAGGGGGGCGGTGGAGGTGTCTCACAGTTAGGAGGAGAGGTAAGGCCTGAGGGATTGGGGATCTTGATGGAAAGGCTAGGGGTGAGGAAACACCCAAGTGGGAGGGGTGTGGGGGTGGGGAGGGGAGAGTGGGGGGAGTTGGCAGCAGATCTTGTTGGGGGGGGGGCAAACCCAATGTGGACAGGGGGACCTTGAGGGAGAAATCTACCCCCTTACCACCCAAGACCTGAACAGATTGACCACCTGAGCTTTCCCCTGCATCTGAACTCCTTCCCCTGATCTCTAAATTGAGGGCAGGCAGGAGGTGGGCTCTAGGTAGGCAGTAATCGGCCATTTTTTCTTTATTTTTCATGGGGTGTGGGCATTGCCACAAGGCCAGCATTTGTTGCCCAACCTGAAATGCGCTTGAACTGAGTGACTTGCTAGTCCATTTCAGATGGTATTTAAGAGGCAACCACATGGCTGTGGGTCTGCAGCCACATGTAGGTCAGACCAGGTAAGGATGGCAGATTTCCCTCCCTAAAGGGCATTAGTGAGCTAGATGGGTTTTGAGGGCCTCAACTGGGACGAGGGCATATGTGCCACCCTAGGCCTCACCTGACCCCCGTAAAATTGTGGAAAGGCCTGGGGTGGGCGGGAGGGCAGGAGGAAGGCCACTTGGGAAATTTTACAGCCTCCCTGCTGCAATCACACCAGTGGGGGACTGTAACACTCTACTCATTGTTGTTTAGCACCTGACTACAGTGCAGCAGTAACTGTGGTAACCTTGATGTACATAACAATTAATTCCATTTCTTTACAACAAATATAACAATATAATATCCCTCTTTCTTTCAAACAAACATAGTCCCTCTATATCAATATAACTGCTCAAATCATGGTTTTTATATTGTATCTAACTAAAGAAGATTAACAGTCAACTATTATAAATAAATCGAACACCTTCAGAGCCTGCTATAGTTTGTTTTCTTTTCTTAAAACATTATACACAGTATCACCTAGGTGGTCGGATGTTATGCCTCCATTTTGTAGATTTGGCATTTATCGCTCTTAGGGATAAGTTGATACACTGCACAGGCATTATTGTGTGTGTTGCTCCTAGTGTTGTAAGAGCCTTGCTCGATGTTGTTGATGTTCTGTCACTTGCTGGTGACGTTGTTGATACTTCACCACTTGTTGGTGATGCTGTTGATGTTGTCTCTCTCAGCCTAGCAGCAATATTCAGTACAGGCACGACATGGTGAACAGTCATAGATTATGCTAAATGGCAGTAGAGGACTCTGGAAGTCTGACTGCAATGAACTCACAGAATCGGAGAGTGTGCAAACTGCCGCATTGTGACTGCACAGGAAAGCTTTGAAGACACAGTGTGGAGATTTTGCTCATATAAAGAGCTGGTGAGCAGATGGATCCCTTGTGGTGAGATTGCAGCACATACCCTGTCAGTTCAGTGAGTGGGACTGTGTACTGAGAGGACCAGCACCAGGTTAGCTCAGTCACAAAAGGTGAGTGACTCAGTGTGGGCTGGATGGATAGCAAGTGGGAGAGAGTCAACCAAACAAAAAAGTCCTAAAAATTGGGCCAGAGAAAGGTACGCTTATAATGGGCGGAGCTTTGGAAAAGCATGCAAAAACAACTAAAGTGACACTCATCCCAGGTACTATAGCAGAATGAAGGTCAACGGTATATTGCCAAAATGTCCACAAAATCCCCTAATATGAATTGGGAAGCAGCTGACCTACCATCTGAATTCAGAATTTTTAAACAGCATTCAGAGCTATGGTTTCTTGATTCAGGTGTGAATGAACCAGACAAGCAAGCCATAAAAATTCACCTACAAATTGAGAATGAAGGTCTACACAGAACTTCAGGATTAACAAAAGTAGAGCTAAAGAATCCCCAAAAGATATAGAATACAGTGGAAGATCGATTCAGAATCAGGTTAAACATCCATATTCATCGACTAGAGTTCATGTCATTTTGACAACAGCCTACAGAATCCAGAGACCACTTCATCAGCAGATGCAGAGAAAAGGGTGCGTACTGTGATTTTTCAAATGCAGAGCTAGCAGACAGAATTGTTGAGTAGATGATCGCATCCATTCCTATGGAATCATTCCAGGAAGAACTGCTAGACAAGCCCAAAACGTGTCGTGTCAAAGAACTACTGAAGGATGGACATAAGTACAAAGTGATCCTCACAGGTCAGCAAGGCTTACAGTTCCTAAGTACAACCCCAATTGTTGACGCACTTACTAGAACACCCAAGCCTAGCAAGAGATGTGGGAGGTGTGGCCTTCTGCATGCACCAAGGAAATTCCCAGCTTTCCAGAAATGCAGCAAGGTATGAGGCAAAAAAGGCCATTGGCAGTGGCAGTGCACTTGAGCAAAGACGGATGCAGCTACAAAGATCCATACTCTGATCAAAACAGACTGTACACAATGGGTACTTTCAAGCAATAAGAATGACTATTCAGTATCCCATCAGAAACACACAAATGAGGTGATTGACAAACCAGAAAATGATTATGATGTGCACAACGAGATGAAGAGTGGTGAATACATGTTTCATACCTTCAATAGGTGTCATCGTGCCATCCGAAACGTTTGCCAAGATTAAAATTCTGTCCTAAAAAAGTTGGCAATTACTTGTTATTGTCCAAGATTGACACAGGTGCAAGTGCCAACATACTACCCCTGAAAATTCTAAAACACATGTATCCAAAGACATGGAAGGCCATGGTGAAACCTACTACTGTGCGACTTTCAGTGTACAATGGTTCACTAATTCCATGTGCAGATTACCTAGTCCTGAGGTGCAAGTATAATCAATCCTCTGGGTGTCACAGATGTTCTACATCATAGAGACTAAAGCCCAGTGATCACAGCTCTACTGGCACGCTGTGACCTCGCACTATCGGCAATCCATGGAATCAGTCAGACCTCCTACCACAGATCAACCTCAGAAACTACTGCTATTGCCTCCGCTCATGACCTAACATTGAAATATCCAGAATCTTACTACAAAATTGGCAGTTTCAAGGAGGCTGCAACATTATGCTTGTAGGATAATGCAAGTCTGTCCATTAATCTGGTACATATTTCACAACACAAATGCCAGCAGCTACAAGAAGAAGTGGCAAAATATTCTACACAACAGAAACTGCGGAAAATCATCATTGAAGGATGGCCTGATTCGATTCAGAATGTCCACGAACACGTGAGACCATTTTGGCCTTATTGGAATGAGCTAGGCATCTCCTGGCAGGCCTGATATTCTTCAACAACTTAATCCCTCACACACTCGCAAGAGAGACAATCTATTGGCTGGGTATGAACAATGACATTGAAGTTGTCATCAAGAAGTGTGAGGCATGTGAAAAGCATATGCCAAGTCAGCGCAGAGAACCATTGATTCTACATAAAGTTCCTACCTATTCTTGGTCCAAAATTGCATCCAACCTCTTTCATGTTGATGTCACTGACTTCATCGTCATCATCAACTGCTTTACCAAGTACCCCATTTATCGACAATTGCGCAATATGTCAAGCATAACTGTTGTGCACACTATAAGTGCTATTTTCAGTTTATTTGGGGTGTGCCTAGAGAGATCATTGTGGATAACAGTCCCCAATTTATTGGTAAGCCATTTCAGGATATATGTGAGAAGTGGAATATCGATCACAATACTTCTTCTCCTCATTACCCTCAATCTAACGGCCTAGTTGAATGAATGATTTGCATGGTGAAATCCTTAATTCTCAAATGTAAACAGACCAAGCAAGATCTACATATTGCAATGTTACACACGAGAGCATCACCTTTAAGTGCAACTAATTTATCACTGGCGGAGCTCATGTTTGGCAGACAAGCGTGTACCAGTCTACCTACCCTTACCCATTCTACTCGCTCAGAAACTAGAGACCAAGTTTTAAAACTGCAAGAGAAGATGACCAACATGCACAAGTTTTCAGTTGGGACTGCAAGTTTGCATCCGGGATAGCACAGAATCTACATGACAACTAGCTGAGGTGGCAAGTTTTTGCTCAGAACCCAAGTCCTCTGAAGTCATTACTCACAAAGGCATAATGGTGAAGTGTAACCGAGGACAAATCAGGTCCTTTCCAGCTCCTCAACCACCATACAGCCCTATTGCATCTAGGACAAGATCCAAAATGCATGCAAGAATAACATCCAAGAATGATAATCCCAGAGAACGCTGTGAGCAATTAAATAAAACTGCAGACAAGGTTACCGTTACAAGATCTGGGCATACCAGCAAATTACCCTTACACTTCGGAGGCTTATGGACTCACTACTCCTATACTCTTCTGTAATGGTAACTAAACATGAGCATGGATTGTAAATAGTTATACTTCTTTGGAAGGGGTGGGGGAATATCATTAAAAAGAATGTTGTAATACGGCGTTAAAGGATTGCAGCATGACATTACTAGAAAGGGAGTGTGTCTTGTGATCCAGTTTTAGTTTCGCTTTTGCTTTTCAGCAGAGCACATACAGAGAGCTCTGCTGCTGGTTTCTTCGAGCCTTATACTGCTGTATAAATGTTCCTATGTGCCTGGTCTCAACAAATTAACCCACCACATGTTTCCCCAATCCCTTATGAGTGTTTGCTGCTTTTACATCATTATAATAACATGACATTCCCCACTGCCAATGGTGGGGTGATTAAACTTGGGAACGCTCAATAGGCCAGAATTAGAGGAGTGTAATTATCTCTGAGCATTGTGAGGCATGAGGAGATTACAGAGACAGGGAGGGGTGATGCCACACAAGAATTTGAAAACAAGGGTGAGAATTTTAAAATCAAGATTTTGCTTAACTGGGAACCAATCAGTGTGCTCAGTGGATGATGGGTAAATAGGGCTTAGTATGAGTTTGGGCACAGGCTGCAGAGTTTTGAATGATTTGAAGTTTATGGAAGGTAGAATGTGTTATTGTTGTTGGAGATGAGGGTGTTGGAGATGTGGGTGGGTGGGTTGGGGGGGCGGGGGGTGTTTACCGAGACACTGTGCAGTCGAGAGAAGAAGCTGGGGTTGTCTTTGCATTCCAGGATGATCCTGGAAGAATGAAAGACGAAAGCAGAACACAGACAACTGTGCTTTATATGGCCCAACATGGTCTGGTGGTGAATAGCTAAACTAGTTTTCACCATATCGGTTCAAGTCTGCATCCCTCAGAGTTATTGGAGAAGCAATAAGATTTGTAGTGGAGGAATGGCCAGGTTGAGAGAGTAATGCTACTAATGGTAATGAGAGCATCAAAGTGAAGGTGAGGTGAACAATGAGCAGATTGACAGCTGCTGAATGTCATGGTAAAGGGAAAGCCAAGGCTAGACAATTGGAATTTTGGCAGTAGAGTTGTATATGAATTAGGACACAATTTCTTTTCGGAGAGGACACAGAAGGAAGTAGGGTTAAGAGGGAAAAGGGGGGTGTGGATGGAGAGCAATGCAAGGAATTGATCAGTGATGGTCTTATCTGTGGTTGAAATGATGGGAGTGACATGGTCAGGGGGCTGCCCATGAATATGGGCCAGGGAGTTTAAATGGAGGGAGAGATTTAAGGAGGATAGCAGGTTCAGCTGGTAGGTGGTGGGTACTGCGGAGGGGAGTGATCATGAAAGGGGCTGACCAGGGAGGGGAAGCAACTGGTTGGTAGCCAATGGAATGGTGTCACATGGGTAGTGGTAGTCAGCAAGGAGAGCAACACTCAACAGTGGTTGTAGAGGGCAGGATTGAATTACTCTATTGGCCATCCCAATCTTCTTTCGCACATGTATAAATGTCTCATTTTGTTTAGCATGTATTTTACTCTTCATTATTAGTTTTACATCTCCTTCTAGTCAGTGTGTATGGACTAATTTCAGAAAATCTGTGTGGGGGAGCATTTAGCATTAGCAATTGAAGACAGTAATGGTTAATGGCACATTGAGGTTAACCTGTCATCCAAACAGTCACAATTTTCAACATTCTGGCTAACCCTTAGTTTCATAGAGAACATCTCACATTTCCAATTCCTTTGTTGTCTTCAAGTATTTACTGAGAGAAATGTCAGTGTTAAATTAGAACTGGATTGAGGCAATTCCAGTTTATTTCATTTAGCTGTCAAAGAGATGCAACAGTGATCGTCTCAGCGTTTGTTTCAAAGTTTTATAGTTAAAATGACAATGTACTGACGCAATAGCTGTCAAAAATAAGACTATATCATATTACTGAAGCTGACTCCCATTTTTGCTAATAAAACCTATTGTTCCAACCACTGTGCTCCCTGTGCTAGTAGAGAGTTTGCCTAACAAAACATACAGGAGCAAACATACTGTGAAATCCGGCTCTGTAGCGCCGGTAATGCCGACGCCATGGACGCCCATAACTATAAAAATGTTGGCTGGAAAAGTTCTGGCCTATAAAGATGGAGCCTGTGTGATATGTCCTGTTGGTCAATATGCTGTGCATGCTCTGGAAGCATGCAGTGTGAAGCCAAACAGTCTCTAATGCTGATTTTGTACACAGTCTGCCATTTGGAACCTCAAGCTCAGTTAACGCCTTCTCTTAACCACACCCAGCTGAACATATGTTCAACTGCACTTGGAAACCGCACGAGCATTATTTAAAGGGCTAACAACTCAGCTTCCAAGGTAAGATGGTTTTGACTTTCTTTTGCTGGTATAAAGTGAGTGGAAGTACTGCATTCAGTGTTATTGGAGGAGATGACTAATGTTTTTGGATTCATAAGGGAGTGGTGTTGGGCTCTGAAAAGTAGATCAGAGGGGTTGGAAAACCTGTGATAGACCTATAGTTGTCAACCCTCTTGGGCTGCAGCATGACTTGGGGCAAAAGTTTATGTCCCATGGGTGGGTGTGCACCCAACCTGATTGGGGTAAAATGGTCCTTTTGTCTATGACATCTTTTGGCTATCTCCACCTATCACTGGCCCTCTATCCAGCTCTACCTCACCCCACCCCCCTTAAACCAGCTTATATTTCACTTCTTTTCTATTTTTACTTAGTTCTGTTGAAGAGTCATACAGACTCGAAACGTTAACTGTGCTCCTCTCCGCATATGCTGTCAGAGCTGCTGAGTTTTTCCAGGTATTTTTATTTTTGTTTTGGATTTCCATCTTCCGCAGTTTTTTGCTTTTATATTACATCCAAGTCTTTCTGCTCCTGCGCCCCCTTCAAAATTCCACCCCTTATTTTATGTTGTCTGTCCATGTTCTTCCTACCAAAACACATCACCTCACACTTCTCTGCATTGAACTTCATCTGCCCACTCCACCAACTTGTCTATGTCCTCTTGAAGTTCCACACCATCCTCCTTGCAGCTCACAACACTCCCAAGCTTCAAATCATCTGCAAACTTAGAAATTGTCCCCTGCACACCAAGATCTAGATCATTAATTTGTATCAGAAAAAGCAAGGGTCCCAATACCGACCCCTGGGAACTCCACTACAAACCTTCCTCCAGCCCAAAAAATATCCATTGACCATTGCTCTCCACTTCCTATTTTTCAGCCAATTTAGTATCCATGTTGCTACTGTCCCTTTTATTCCATGAGCAATATCTTTTTTCACAAGTCTGTTATGTGGCACTGTGTCAAATGCCTTTTCAAAGCCCATGTACACCACATCAACAGCATTAACCTCATTGACTTTTTCTGATGCCTCTTCAAAGAAATCCAGCAAGTTAGTTAAACACAAATTCCCTTTAGAAATCCGTGCTGGGTCTTCCTTATCAACCCATATTTTTCCATGTGACTACTAATTTTATCCCAAATAATTGTTTCTGGAATCTTGCCCACCACTGAAGTTAAACTGATTGGTCAGTAATTGTTGGGCTTATTCTTACACCCTTTTTTGAACAAGGATATAATGTTTGCAATTCTTCAGTTCTCTGGCACCACCCATGAGTCTAGGGAAGACTGAAAGATTATGGCCAGTGCCTCTGCAATTTCTACTCATTTCCTTCAATATCCTTGGATGCATCTCATCCAGTCCTGGTGCCTTGTCCACTTTAAGTACCGACAGTCTATTCAACACTTCCTCCTTATCAATTTTGAACCTTTCTAGTGACAGAGTTTCCTCGTCTGTCACCACGGCCTGGGTAACATGTACCTCCTTGGTAAAGATGGATGCAATGTATTCATTTAATATCTCAGCCATGGCCCCTTCGTCTATGTGTAAATTCTCTTTTAGGTCCCTAATTGGCCCTATTCCTCCTTTTATCGCCCCTTTACTAATTATATGCTTATAGAAGACTTTGGGATTGCTCCTTTATGTTGACAGTCGGTCTTTTCTCATAATCCCTCTTCGCTTCTCTAATATGCTTTTTCACCTCCCCTCTTAGGGGAGATTGAAGAAGTAAGTGAAAACTATTGGAGTATAGAAATCCTGGTGGAAGGTCACAGGACACACTTTAAACTAAATACAGGTACTGCAGTTTCAGTTCTTTCAGATGCTGAACTTCGGTTAAACAAGAGAGTTCTTCCACCATTCTACAAAAAGCTACAAAGGCTATGGGGAAAGGAGCTGAAGCTGCTGAAAGAACTAACAGCTACTTTACAGTACAGAGAGAAAGTAATTACCAAAGTACTGTACATAATTCAAGATCTGAGTTGTTCACTTTTAAGTAGAATTGTACCTAATTTGCAGAATAGAAGAAATAAAGAATGCTGAAGGTCAATCAGGAGACTTCAAAGCAGAATTTCTGAAGTTATTTACAGGACTGGGAGAAATAAAAACAGTGTACCTTATGACACTAAGCCCAGAAGCAATACCAATATAATTTATATACATCCAGAAAGGTTCCACACCCTTTACTTCCAAAGGTAAAGAAAGAGATCGACTCAATGGTAAGAAGAGCCAATGCGTTGGTGCTCAGAGATGATACTGACTCCGAAGCTAAACAGTCCCATAAAAGTATGTGTTGGATCCCCCACAACTCAATAAATCTGTAAAAAGAGAAGTCCATCCAATGGTATCAGTAGATGAGAGTTTAGCAAAATTAGGGAAGAGCTCAATATTTCAAATTCAAAAGAGCTTGCAGCGATGCCATCAAGAGTTCAAAGTCATACAGTACATGTTCAAGGGAAACAACAGAGCTGATCCTGCAAGAAAAAATAAAGTATGTTAGTGATTGCATTGCACTGAGTTTGGATGATATGCCTGCCTTAGCTGCATCGCTGGAGATGGAAGCTGCAAGAGGTGGCTGTGTAGCTGGCAGCATTGGGCAGTGTGAGGGGGTGAGATGAAGCACTTGAATATTAGGCGTGACTCCTGATTACTGATGGGTGAGTGATGGGGTTGCGGTGCATTGAAAAGCATGAGAGGTTGGTGATGTGGTGGGTAGGAGATGTCATGTAAAGATGCATTCACTAACTTTGCCCATCATGTAAGATCAGTGGATTTTTTCCAACACTGAAATTCCTCGGGGACAAATTGACTTCTGTCCATCTGCTCCCATTCCCATTGCAGGTGTGCCTTGAGGTCCCTTGACTCCCACCCCATGGAAATATAGCCTCTCTGCTCCTTCCACTTCCATCATGAAGGCCTTCAGTTCTGCATGGAGAACATAGGAGTCCTCTCCCTCTCTCTTTGCAGTTCCGTTACTTGTCCTTTTCCTTCCATCAAAGTCTTCCAGACGTTGGGTGAAATCTTGTGCTCTGAAGTTTAGGTTCGGTGGTGGGCAGGGAAGTCGGAGTGATACCCGCTGGATGGCGGGGCAGCTGAACGTGAGCAATCTTCTGCTCTTCACCTCATTATTTATGCATCCGTTAGGAACACGGAGCGTCTCGTGGTGGGTTGGGCAGGAATTCACCCACCCCACCATTACCTCATGGGATCCAAGGTATGGATGCCGTATTTAAAGGGCAACCTAATAGCCATTCACTCGCCGCAAACCAGGAGTTCTTGATTGTGCTTTATACACCATGTCCAAAAGACAGCCCTGCAACTCAGCGATTCCTCCCTGGAGACTCTCCTCCAGGCCATCCAGAGAAGGTGTGAAATCCTGTTTTCTCGGGATGGAAGCTGGAGGCCCTGGGAGGAGGTCGCGAGGGTGGTTAGTGCCTGTAGTATCCCAAAAAGAACCAGCCTGCAAAGCAGGAAAAGGCTGAATGATCCGCTGCATTCTGCTAAGGTCAGCAAACTGCCTACTCACTGCGAACTCATACCCTTATAAGGCCATCAGGCGGTCTAAGGGTTAGAGTGCACAGGAATATCACAAGCAACCAGCAGATGGTACAATTCTTAACCACTTATTCGGGAGTGCTCAGCAGCAACAATAGGCATGCATGCTTCTGAACTGCTCTTTCATCCAATGGCCTCACAGTCAATCCTTCTGTCTTTCTGCAGGACAAGGTTGTGCATAGCAAATGCGGGTGGACCAAGACTGGAGGAGGTACAGCAGAAGTTTGTCTGCTCAGCATATTTGAGGCGCAGGCTGCAGAGATTGCTAGCGAGGACTGTAGTCATGCCTGTGCAGAAGGCAATATTAGACTCCCCCAAGAACCCAGTGAGGGTGCATCCAGTCTCCAGCTCCATTATGTACACATTGACTGTGAATAATCTTTATTGTATGAGCCTACTTAGTCGATCACTAAATCTCTCTTTTCTCTATTTTAGGTATGAGCAAGAAAATGGGAAGATATCCACTGGGACATGCTGAAGTCCCAGCCCCCAGGCCACCTCTGAGGACAAAGACTCAGTATCCTCAGAGGATGCATCATCACGGTGTTCACCTGCACCCTAAGCCAGCGCAGATACATGCATCTTGGTGGGTCCTAGTTCTAGAGTAGGCTTGGGGTCACAACCTGGTGAGCACGTCACGAGCATGCATCCACAGCTGGCAGAGGCACTGACAGCTGAGGTCTCTGGCATTTGGAGGGTTGCTGGAAACCAGGCCCTTGCTGAGCCTGATTCAGATGATGGGCCTCTGGATTTGGCCCTAAGAGGCCTCTTGAAGTTGCAGAGACAGGCAGACGAACATCAGTCAGGGTTTCCAGAGGCCTTCCACAGGCTGGACTGAAGGTTGGAGGAGTCCATCCACATTCTGCCTGCTGTCATGGCTTTAGTGTGCGAGCGCTTGGATGTCTCCATCGAAAGAGTGTCAGTCGCCTTGGAGACCGAGATCCAGCAGGATGCACAAATTCCGCCAAACGTGCACTCGGACCTATACCGCATTGCTCTAGCCGTGGGTGCAGCACAGCAGTGGCTGGCGAGAGGGGGACGGGGCACCTCAACTTCCCTCCAGGTGCCCCTTCCCCTCAAGGAGTCAAGGAGGTGCCCTCAGGCACCCAAGGGAGGAGCAGCGCTTGCCAGGCACCCTGTGGGCATTGACCCAGGACACTCCAAGGGTCCCATGTCGTTCTACCTCCCACCTGCCAGTGACCCCATCGCCTCTAACAGGTCAGGCTAAGGAGGCTGCAGCTGCACCTGAGCAGGAGACCCTTAGCAAGCCGTGGCCCTCTAGGCCTCAGTTCATCAGGGGACACTCGCCCAAGTCATCACAGTTAACAGGGCATAGCAGTCAGCAGGCTGTCTCCAGCTCAGCTGTGGATGTTGAGGCTGCCTAGACAGAGCGGTAGATTAAGAAAAATTAAGAAGTATTAAATGCACACAGGTGCCATGGATATATAGTCATTGTATATGGTCCTCACATTTTTAAGTAAATATTGAATTTAGCTGTTTGCAAGTCCTGTGGATTCCAATTTTCTGACAGTTGCTTCAAAGTCTTATGGTCAGTTAAAGCTCCAGAATGTTGGCCCCCAATTGAGTGCAATCAGAATCTTCTATCAATTCAATTCTCTGACATTATCAGCGGAATGAGTAGTCTATAATCCCACATGTGCAAGGTTGGGCAATAGCCATCAGTGTCAGTATGCTGTCTGGCCAATACTCCTGTCAGCCAATTCTCACTGCTTGCTATGCTGTGGCCTTGGGTGGTCTGTTCATTGAGTTCATTGCATTTCCCGTTGCCCTTGCTCTGATGTCAGTTGTGTGTGTGTGTATGTCATGATTACTCATGGGGACTTAATCAGCTATCTATGTGCCAAGGTTCATTGTGAATGCATTTTCAGGGGTGAGAGACTCTAGTTGGACATTGTAATCAGAATAATCGAAAACCAGAGGTTACACCAACTGTCTGGAGGACAATGCAGTGGGTACATTCAATGCTGAATGCCCTTCCTTGGTGATTTGTCAATTTCAGCAACCATGCTGCTGAACAAGGCAAGTAAGGATACAACAGGCAGCCTAGCCTTGACTGTAAGAGGGGTTTGAGTGTAGGGTGAAGCCTCTGCCAGACATCACATGGAAAGTTGTTTGACCTGCTTGCCTCCTTATCAAGGGTGTTAGCAGACCTTGGGTAAAGGGATAGTACTCAAATTGTTGGACGCATTGTATGACACGCCTTTTAGTGACTTAGGAGAGAGAGCCCAGAATGGCCCTGTGTGCTGTACCTTCCGGAAGGCTGTGATGCTATCGATGTGATGTATAGACAGCTCTCTCAGGCCTCTGCAGGGTGCATGCAGGAAGCATTTCCACCCTGGCTGGTGTGTCCAAAATGATGACTTATGGTCTCGGCCTAACGCAAAGGCCATTTAGGAAAGAGAATTTTAAGGGTTTCAATGATTGCAGGGTCCCAAGTTGTTGCACCTCAGCAACGCATAGTCCAGGTGAGGCACTCTCAGTGAGGATACTTCTAAGAAACCTCAAAACTTCTCTGCATGATAAAGATGTCAAAGGTTCTGGGTTTATGATGTGTGAGTGACGATTTGGGAACAGGAACACAACCATATCTCATTAATGGGACGGGCTTCATTTGCACCATGCTGTGACCCGTGTCCTGGTGAATCGAATAACTAGGGATGTAGAGAGAGCTTTAAACTAAATAGAGAGGGGGGAGGGTTCTGGAGAGGGGATATTTATGCTTACAAAGCAAAAGGATGTGGCAGCATTGCAGGGCAGCTATTTAGGTAATGATACCAGAGTGTGACAGGAAGGGGCAGAATGTGCAAACATAAAAACACAGCAGCAAATAGGGTCAAAGGGGGAAAAATGGAAAAAAGGGAAAATTAATGGCTCTTTACTTAAATGCATATAGTATTCGGAACATAATAAATGAATTAACAGCACAAATAGAGGTTAATGGTTATGATGTTATAGCTATTATGGAGATATGGTTACAAGGAGATCGAAGCTGGGAACTAAATATTCAGGATATGCAACTTTTCAAAAGGACAGGCAAGAAGGAAAGGTTGGTGGGGTAGCTCTGTTAGTGCAGAATAGAGTGAGTACGATAGCAAGAAATTATATTGGATTGGAAGATGTAGAATCCATATGGACGGAGGTGAGAAATAACAAGGTGAAGACACTGGTGGGAGTAATCTACAGACCCCCTAACAGTATCTATACTGTAGGACAGAGAATAAATCAGGAGATAACGAGGGCATGTGAAAAAGGCAATACATAATCATGGATGACTTTAATCTTCATGTAGATTGGGAAAATTGAATTGGCAGAGGTAGCCACGAGCAAGAATTCATAGACTGTATTTAGGACAGTTTCCTAGAACAATATGTTGTGGATCCAGCCAGGGATCAGGCTATTTTGGATCTGGTAATGTGTAGTGAGGCAGGTTTAATAAATGATCTTAGAGTAAAATGTCCCCTAGGGAACAGCGACCATAACATGGTTGAATTTAGCATTCTGTTTGAGAGTGAGAAACTTGGGGCAGAATCTTGCCCTTGTTGGGCAGGCTTGGTGGGGGCGGTCGGGAAGCTGACCACCGTCCACGACCAGGGCCATGTTGGCAAGCAAATTAAGGCCCGCCCAGCATGGGGCTGCCTCAGGGAGACGAAGAGTTATAACAAAACCAAAGAAATTTAAAATGTAATGAAACATGTCCCCTCACACGACTCTGTCACATGAGCAGGGACATGTTATTAATTTAATTGTAAATTTGTAATTGCTTCAGGAAACTTCATCCCACCTGTGGATGAGGTTTCCTAAAAAGTGCAAAGGCTGCTTGGCCTTTTTGCCTGCCCGCCAACTGTAAAGTTGGATGGGCAGTGAAAAATTCACCCTAATTGATAATTTAATGGCCTTAACAGGCCTTTTAATTGTCGCCGGGCGCACTGCAGACCCTGGTGCGCATTCGCCGAATGCCATATCGTGTAACTACGCGTTGACAGGAGGCTGGCCTGACATCAACACGCATCAGGCGTGCACCTGCCCATCGAGCTAAAAATTTTATCCTTAGGTCAGAAACAACTGTGCTAAACTTAATTAAGGGTAGTTCCAAAGGAATGAGGGCAAAGTTGGCTTGGGTGGACTGGGAAAGGAGTTTAGCAGAAAAGGTGGTTGATGAACAATGGTAGATGTTTCAGAAAATGGTTCATGACTCACAATAAAGATATATCCTAGTGAGAAAGAAGAATTCTAGGAAGGGGATAAACCAACCATGGTTAACCAAGAAAGTTAAGGATAGCAACACATTGAAAGAAAAGAACATATAATGTGGCAAAAATTAATGGCAAGCCAGAGGATTAAGAAAGTTTTAAAAACGAACAAAAGATGACCAAACAAAGTAAAGAGGGAGAAAATAAACTTTGAGGGTAAATTAGCAAGTAATACAAAAATGGACAATAAGAGCTTTTTTAAATATATAGAAAGGAAGCGAGGGGTCAAAGTGAACATAGGCCCCTTAGAGAACGAGGCTGGGGAAATAATAATGGGGATACAGGAAATGGCAGAGGAATTGAATAAATACTTTGCATCAATCTTCACGGTAGAAGATACTAATAGCATTTCAAAAATATTAAATAATCAAGGGGCAAAAGAACGGGAGGGCATAAATATAATAACTATCACCAGAGAAAAAGTACTATGAAAAGTAATGGGGCTAATGGCCGATAAGTCCCTGGACCTGGTTGGTTGTATCCTAGAATTTTAAAGGAAGTGGCTACACAGATAATGGATGCACTGGTTGTTAACTTCCAAGAATCGTTAGATTCGGAAAAGTCCCAGAAAATTGGAAAACTGCCATTTACCAAATTGGCATTCAAAAAGGGTGGGAGACAAAAAACAGGTAACTAAAGGCCAGTTAGCTTAACATGCATCATTGAGAAAATGTTAGAGTCTATTATAAAAGATATAATAGCAGAGCATTTGGAAATGTATAATATAATCACACAGAGGTCAGCATGGCTTCATGAAGGGGAAATCATGCCTGACAAATTTATTAGAATTCTTTGAGGAGATAACAAGCGGGATAGATAAAGGGAAACCAGTCAATGTAATATATTTGGATTTCCAAAAGGCGTTTGATAAGGTACCACACATAATGTTACTTAATAAGATAAGAGCCCATGTGTTGGGGATAGTATATTAGCATGGATAGAGGGTTGGCTAACTAATAGAAGACAGAGAGTTGGGATGAGGGAGGCATTTTCAGGATGGCAACATGTAACTAGTGGAGTGCCACAGGGATCAGTGCTGGGGCCACAATTATTTACAAGATATGTTAAAGACTTAGATGGGGGAAGTGAATGTACTATTGCCAAGTTTGTGGATGACACAAAAATAGGCGGGAAGGCAAGTGGTGAGGATGACACAAAGAGTTTACAGAGGGATACAGATAGGTTAAGTGAGTTGGCAAAACCTTGGCAGATGGAATATAATTTGGGAAAATGTGAGGTTATGAACTTTGGCAGGAAGAATAGAGGAGCTGAATGTTATTTAAATGGAGAAATACTGCAGAAAGCTGCAGCACAGAGGGATTTGGATGTCCTCATGCATGAATCCCAAAAAGCTAACATACAAGTTCAGCAGGTAATAGGGAAGGCAAACGTAATGTTGGCCTTTATTTCAAAGGGAATGGAATATAAAAATAGGAAAGTCTTCTAAAACTACACAAGGCACTAGTTAAGCCACACGTAGGATACTGTAAACAGTTTTGGTCCCCTTATCTAAGGAAAGATATATTGGCATTGGAGGCAGTCCAGAGAAGGTTCTCTAGGTTGATCCCAGGTATCGAGGAATTTCCTTATGAGGAGAGGTTGAGTAGTTTGGGCCTATATTCATTGGAGTTTAGAAGAATGAGAGGCGACCTTATTGAAACATATAAGATTCTTAGGGGGCTTGACAGGGTAGATGCAGAGAAGTTCTTTCCCCTTGTGGGAGGATCTAGGACAGAGGGAATAATCTCAGAGTAAGGTGGTGCCCATTTAAGACGGAAATGAGGAGGAATTTCTTCTCTCAGCGGGTAGTGAATCTGTGGAATTCTTTAACGCAGAAGGCTGTAGAGGCTGGGTTGTTAAATATATTCAAGGCTGAGATAGACAGATTTTTAATCAGTAAAGGAATCAAGGGTTATGGAGAAAAGGCAGAAAAATGGAGTTGAGGATTATCAGATCAACCATGATCTCATTGAATGGTGGGGCAGACATGATGGGCCGAATGGCCTACTTCTGCTCCTGCATCTTATGTTCTTATCTGCATTGAGGAGCGATGGAAAGGGGACATACAGTGCTCTCATGCTGCTTCCTATTGAGCTATCCTTCCGGTTATTCCTGAAAGAGTGATCTGTTTGGTCGGTCCCCATTTGGGAACAGGTGCAGGGTGATCGGAGTGCATCCCTGGCTAAATATGAGTTCAATCTGCTGATAAGCTGCCATTCACACTGACTTGGTGAGGGCATGGGTAAAATCACTATTCCAGTTAGAATTGGCTAAGGTCATGGGAGAAGGGAGTACTGTTCAGGTTCCACAGTGACCATGTATCACTAGGGCTACGCATTTTACTATGGTTCAGCGCATTAAAATGATCAAACCAACAACAGGGCAGATGGATATTTCATTAATCTTTAACAGAACATGGAAATTTTGAGAGAGGTTATGTCTGTGAGCAAAAAGATACAGGGGCCTTCCAGGCAGCAAAGGCAAGAAAAACAATTGTGGGAATGTGTTGGTGCATTAACTCCTCCTAGAATTTGGTAGCTATCAGACTGTCACAGGCACCTCTGCTAAGGCCTCTTTATGTGGCTTGTCGACATCTTGTCCCTCGTCAGACCCATGCCCATCGCTGTCCTCCTCGTCAGAGGAGAGATCTTGCTCCTCCAAGTCTCCCTCAGGCAACACATCGCCCCTTTGCAACATTAGTTTGTGCAGTGTGCAGCGATGATCCAGGACTCTGTCCCGTGAGTGTTGGAAAGACCTGCTCAAGCGGTCCAAACATCTGAAGTGCATCGTCAGGAGGTCTGTTGCCTGCTCAATCATGGGTCTGGTAGAGGCATGTGTGGCATTGTACTTCTCCTGAGCAGCACTCCGGTTGGATAACTGGCATCATCAGCCATGTCTTCTGGGGGTATCCTTTATCCCCAAGAAGCCAGCACTTTAATCACTGAGGTCCCTCAAAGATCTGTGGCACCTGTGAGTGGCTCAAAATACAACTCGTGAGGACTCCCTGGGTACCTAGCACGGACATGCAGGGTTCGCCTTCTGTGATCACAAATGAAATGGATGTTCAAAGAGTGAAATCCTTTAACATTAATGAATCTCACAGGCTGCTGCCGGGGAGGTCTCAAGGCCTCATGTGTGCAGTTGATGGTGCCCTGCACCTGCAAGAAACCAGGTATTGCTGTGAATCTCATGGCTCTGGCAGCCTGGTTCTTGGCATCCATGTAGGACTGGACATATTGGTGAGCTGTAGTGAAAATGGCATCTGTCACTTCTCTTAGGCATGTGTGCCGTCGATTGGGAGATATGAACATACGAATGAGGAGCAGGAGTAGGCCACTCGGCCCTTCAAGCTTGCTTCGCCATTCAATAAGATCATGGCTGATCTGATTTTAACCTTAACCACACATTCCTGCCTACCCCAGATAACCTTTCACCTCTTTGTTTGTCAAGAATCTACCTAACTGCTTTAAAAATATTCAAAAACTCTACCTCCACCACCTTCTGAGGAAGAGAATTCCAAAGACTCATGACCCGTTGAGAGAAATAATTTTTCCTCATCTTTGTCTTAAATGGGTGACCCCTTATTTTTAAACAATGACCCCTATTTCTAGATTTTCCCACACGAGGAAATATCCTCTCCACATCCAACTTGTCAATATCTGTCAGGATCTTATATGTTTCAATCAAGTCACCACTTACTCTTCTAAACTCCAGCGAATACAAATCTAACCTGTCCAGCCTTTCCTCATAATATATTATCTGAACTGCTTCTAAAGCATTTACATCCTTCCTTAAATAATACTGTACACAGTACTCCAGATGTGGCCTCACCAATGCCCTGTATAACTGAAGCATAACCTTCCTACTCTTGTTTTCAATTCCCCTTGTAATAAAGGATAACATTCATTTAGCTTTGTTAATTATTTTCTGAAACTGCATATTAACCTTTTGCGATTCATGCACTAGGACACCCAGATCCCTCCGTATCTCAGAACTCTGCAATCTCTCACCATTTACATAATAAGCTTTTCTATTCTTCCTACCAATTTCACGTTTTCCCACATTATACTCCTTTTGCCAGATCTTTGGCCATTCACCTAACCTTTTTCTATCCCTTTGTTGCCTCCTTATGACGTCTTCAAAACTTACTTTCTTACCTATCTTTGTGCCATCAGCAAACTTAGCAACCATACCTTCGGTCCCTTCATCTGAATCATTTATATAAATTGTAAAGAGCTAAGCCCCCAGCACTGATCCCTGTAGTACACCACTTGTTGCATCTTGCCAACCAGAAAATGATCCATTTATACCTACTGTCTGTTTCCTGTTAGCTAGCCAATCTTCTATCCATGTCAATATGTTACCCCCTATACCATGAGCTTTTATCTTCTGCAATAACCTTTGATGTGGCACCTTTGTCAAATGCCTTCTGGAAATATAAGTACCGTGCATCCACTGGTTCCTCTTTATCCACAGCATATGTTACTTCTTTAAAGAACTCCGATAAATTGGTTAAATATGATTTCCCTTTCACAAAACCATGTTGACCCTGCCTGATTACCTAGAATTTTTTCAAGTACCCTGCTTTTTCGTCTTTAATAATAGATTAGAACATTTTCCGTATGACAAGTATTAAGCTAACTGGCTTGTAGTTTTCTGGTCCTTGACTGGACCCAGAACATGCTATTCTAAGAAATTATCCAGAAAACATTCTATGAATTCCTCATCTACACTACCTTTGCCCATCTGATTTTTCCAGTTTATATGTATATTAAAATTCCCCATGATAATCACTGTACCTTTCTGATAAGCTCCCATTATTTCTTCTTTGATACCTCACCCTACCATGTTAGGGGGCCTCTACATCACTCCCACAAGTGACCTCTTGCCTTATCATTCCTCATCTCTACCCAAACCGCTTCAATATCCTGGTTTCCTGAATTAAGGTCATCCATCTCTACTGTGCTAATAGCATTTTTAATTAACAGAGCTACCCCTTTATCTCTTCCTAGCTTCCCATCATCCTAAATGTCACATGCCCTTCAATATACAGGTCCGTCTCTGCCATTCTGCAGCTATGTCTCTGTAATGGCTATTAGATTGTACTTACTTATCTTTATTTGTGCTATCAGTTCATCTGTTTTTTTCCAAATGCTATGTGCATTCAGGTGAAGAGCCTTAAGTTTTGTCCTTTTATTATTTTTGTAACCTTTCGCCTTATCTGCTGATTTACTTTTGGATGTGTACTCTCTGTCCCTTCCTGTCACAGTCTGTTTATCATTTTCCATATTAATACATTCTTGCCTTGTCTCTACTCTTTGAAATACCACATCTTCCCAAATTTTATCCTGCAAAGGTCCCCAGTAGAGCCCTGGACGGGACCCCTCTTGCAAAAAAGTTCAGTGCAGCGGTGACCTTCGATGCCACCGGTATGGGATGCCCTCCAAACCCTTGCGGCTGCAGTTCTTCCTGGAGAAGCTGGCAAATATGAGCTACCACACCTCTGGACAAGAGAACGTGCCTGCGGCATTGACTCTGGCTCATTTCCATACATGAGCAGCGCCTGTGGTCAAGCCACTGGTCTTCACTGCATTTGCCCTTTTTTTGGGAGCACCTTGGACTTCTCGGGACGCTGCTCTCTCTTGCTGCTCAGGCTGTTGCTCTTCCAGGACCTGTTTCAACTATTTTTGTGGTCTGAGTGCACCTCCCCTTTCAGAGGAATGGATTGCCTTTAAGACGTGTGGGTTATCTGTACTAGCCAAGCATGCTACTGTTCCCTATGTTGAGCATGGACCCAGTCCGCAGTACCCAGCGGGTTGTATCCTATAATCATGTTGATGATCAGGCAGCATGAAGTTGGCGCGTTGCCTGCCTCAATGGGATTGGACACCTTTACACGTTTGACATCAGGTCTAATCGAATTTCCCCATAATGTGTTTAATTTTTCATTACCAACTGTTATTGTCATTGTGAAATGAAAAATATAGCCACAATTTCATCAATAATGAAGCAATCATTGAAAATTCATTGTTATGCAACCATTTTCCACGTTGCAACTTTGCTTTTAGTTTAATGAAAGTGTTATGGATTAAGTCTGTGGTTTAAGTACTGGATTCTAACTGCTTTCTGTCTGATGGAATTAGAGATGTTATGCCAACAGGGATAAACTTGTCGTACTGGCTGAGTCAGATGGCTACACATATTAAATATTGAAATCTAATATAAAACGGGAAGTAGTGGAAGAAAGATTATATAAACATGACAAATGTGTACTGAATCAGACTCCAGTCTGTTCCTTTGCTTTCATGTACAGGGTTGGCAACTGAACAGTTTCCAAGTTGAAGAACTGGGATCAAAACTCTTTAAGTTTATCTACCAGCAAAATTGAAGTATGTCTTAGAGCATGTCAGAGCACAGTGAACTTGTATCTTCATTTTTGGAAGCGCAATTTAAACTGAGGTGTATTGTTTCATACCTTTCATTTTCCTTAAGATTGTTCAGATATGATGTGACTGAACCAATAAAAAAACTATTATTTTAAACAATTGAGTTATGGACCCTGGAGACAAGCATGTTATAGGAGATCTTTCGTTAAATTTAAAAACAAACTTCATGATTATGCCAATATGCATTTAATTTGTGATAACCATACTGTCATAACTCAAATTTCCTCTCAACGCTTGTAACAAGCCATTCCAGGCAGTTCTTCAGGAGCAAAGTAACAACATCCAGGTAATAAGCCACTAGATCAGGATGGGCATACACCTCTGACATTACACACTCATTGCCATCAAGCAGACATTTCAAATGTCGACAAGGGGAGCCAACATTGCTCTGCACCTTGCATGTGGAGAGTGGGAACTAAAAAGGAGTACTGTTCAGCTATAAAAAGCAGTAACAAAATAACACTGCGGACAGGCATGAAAGGCTATGGTGCTCAATGATGAATAATACTGCAGCCAAAACTTAACAGTCATAAAATGAAGGCCACTGCAAAGCGCACTAGTTGGAATGAATCCAATGTGGGTCCCATCTACAAAGAACAGACTTTACTCCTGCTGCAGCAGGATAATCATTAACCTTCCAAGAACAATTCTTATGAGGTCACATCATATGATCCTCTGATGCAAGGTTTACATGTGCATTGTCCAACCATCATGTTCATATTAGAACAGCTTTTGTTCATGTCACTAACATGGAACTAAAGGTGACTGACTGAGATGAGATTAAGTGAGACAACATGGAAATTAGGGACAAGATGAGAGATAACTGAGGCTGGAGGCAGGTGGCATCTGGTATCCTTGAATGAATGTGGAATATTGCTTCACATTGATGAGCCATTCAGTAACTGAGACTTTGAGAGAGAAAAGCGAAATATATTTACAAAGGTGAGAAGTATATACAGTGATTGAACACCTGGGCTACCATTGTTTTTTTATTCATTCATGGGATGTGGGCATCTCTGGCTTGGCCAGCATTTATTACCCATCCCTAATTGCCCTTGAGAAGGTGGTGGTGCGCTGCCTTCTTGGACCAGTCCATGTGTTGTAGATATATCCACTGTGCTGTTAGGGAGAGAGTTCCAGGATTTTGACCCAGTGACAGTGAGGGAACAGCAATATATTTCCAAGTCAGGATGGCAAGTTGCTTGGAGTAGAACTTCCAAGTGGTGGTGTTCCCATGTATCTGCTGCCCTTGTCCTTCTAGATGATATTGGTTGTGGGTTTGGAAGGCATTGTTTAAGGAGCCTTGGTGAGCACCTGCAATGCATCTTGGAGATGGTACACACTGCAGCTACTGTGCATTGGTGGGGGAAGGAGTAAATGCTTGTAGATGGGGTGCCAATCAATCATAACTTATTTTTTCTTACTCTACAACTACATCTTGGTGCAGTCCCAACCTCCACAGCAGAGGTTGAGGCAGCCTGTTGCCTGAGATGACGTTGGTGGGAGTCTTCTGGAGGCCCAAGGACAGGAGGGCCCTAGCCTCCTAAGGGTCTCCTCCTCTGGATCAGGTACACCCTCCTTGACCTTACAACCTGGAGTTGATGGGGTCACAGATAGAAGGGATTTTGAGCAGCTGGACACGCTTGGACTGTCCTGGCCACATCACAGGAAGGACATAATAGCTCTGGAAGGAGTACAGAAGAGATTTACAAGATTGCTGCCAGGGATTGAAATTTACAGCTTTGAGGAAAGATTGGATACGCTAGGGTTGTTTTCCTTGGAATAAAGGGGACTGGGTGGTGGCTTAATTGAGGTACAAAATTATGAGGGGCCTACATAGTACACAGGAAAGACCTGTTTCACCTTGTGGAGAAGTCAATTATCAGGGGGCACAGGTTTAAGGTGCTTGGTGGAAGGATTAGAGGGGACATGAGGAAAAACTTCTTCAAGCAGAGCGTGGTGTGTGTCTGGAATTTACTGCCCGGATTGGTGGTGGAGGCAGAAACCCCCAACTCATTTAAAAGGTACCTGGATCAGCAACTGAAGTGCTGTAACTTGCAAGGCTATGGACCTGGTGCTGGAAGGGGATTATAATTGGTGACGAGCTTTTTAATTTTTCCTTTATCGGCCAATGCAGACACGATAGGCTGAATGGCCTCTTTACCTGCTGTAACTTTTCTACGGGTTCTAGGGGTGGATGCCCCTGGGGTGTCTGTCTGATGCTGCTCTTCACTTTTGGTGCCCAAAGGCCCCTCCCTGACTCCTTGAGGAGATGGGGCACCTGGACGGAGATCAAGGTGCCCATGTCTCTGTCCCCTAGCCACAGCTGAAACGCACCCATGACTAGAGTGATGGTGTGCAGGTCCGGGCACAAATCTGACAGAAACTGCTGGACCTGGGTCTCGAAGGTGACTACCACCCTTCACACGGAGACTTTGATGTGCTCACATGCCAGAGGCACGACAGCAGACAGAATGTGGATGACTTCTCCACCCTTCGTTCCAGTCTGTTGACAGCCTCTGACAGCCCTGTCTGATTCTCCCCTACCTCTCTTTGCATCTCCAACATTTGTTGCATCTCCAACATTTGTCTTAAGGTTGATTGCAAAGGCTCATCAGACGCAGCAGGGGCCTGGTCTCCAGCAGTCCTCTGGGTGTCAGAGACCTCGGCTGTCACTGCCTCCTCCTGCTGTGGACATGTGTTTGTGAGGTGATCACCGGATTGTGAACCTGAACCTACTCCAGATCTAGCACACACCGAGGCTTGTGCATCTGCGCTAGTGGAGGGTTTAGGTGAACGCAGTGACGGGTCTGCTATAAATTGATCCTCAGTCTCCTCATCTGAGGTGGACTGGGAGCTGGGGCTGAGGCGCTGGCTGGAAGACGTCATTGGCCTTTTCTTGCTGGTAGCTGGAATAGAGAGAAGAGAGAATTAGTGATTGACTAGGCAGGTTCTTATATTACATTTCACTCATAGTCATTGTCTGCATGTGCCTGATGAATACAGGATGCATTCCCGCTGGCTTGTTGGGGGAGGCCAATCTTACCAACTGCACAGGGGCGATCTCTATCCTCATCTGCCAACTCAGCGGCCTCCCCTTCGAAAGGGGAGAGGACATGCAAGTCGAGCGTCCCTCCTCTGGTGTTGTATCTCTCCTTCTTGTTGTGGGCTATCTTGTCCTGCATTAGACAGATAGATTGATTGTGAGCACTAGGGGTAAAAGAGGAGCTTGGAAGAATGCATGCCTGTTGTCTGTACTGAGCACTCCCCAGTAAGGGCTGAAGATGCCCTTTGTGCAGAATCTTACACGAGATGGTTATGTTAAAGTGGCTGTCAGACATTCAGCTGATAATATGTGACATGTGGACTCTAACCCTTAGACTACCTGTTGCCCTTATGAGACAGTGAGATTGGAGCCAGTAGAAGGCTCACTTGCCCTGGTGGAGTGGGTGTGTTTATTCATTCTCTTCCTGCACTGTGGGCACTCCTGTTCTTTTTGGAATGGACGACCTCTTCCCAGGACACCAAGGTCAGGTTGGTGGCCCTCCAGCTCCCATCCCTCAGAAAGAGGACCTCTTGCCTTTCCTGGACAGTCTGGAGGAGAATCTCCAGGCAGGCCTCACTGAACTGTGGAGCTGAGGGTTTAGTCCTCCTGGATGCCATGTTTTTCATCGTCACATCCACCCCTGGGCTGCAGAGAATCAAAAGTGTGCTAGATTCGATGAGCTCCATGCTGTAGCATAAATGATGAGCTGAAAAGCAGAAGATCGAGGCGGCGACAACCCACCTTGCTGTCCAACCAGGATCAAGCCGATTTTTTTCACCCACTAATGCACTTAGGGCGGAATCATCCGGTCCCTTTGGCGGCAGGCGACATGGCTGGTATGAGCGGACAATACGGCAAGAAGGCCAAAAATGGTTTTTACACCGTTGTGAAATCAGACTGCAATCGTCTGCTCCACCTGTCATTGGCAGACTGTGTTTCCTACCACCACACATCGGGAACCTAATTTCAATACTTTAGCATCTCATTATAAGCCCTGCTCGTTGGAATCATCCCCCAACACTGGATCACCTGGGTAAGTGTTTCAAAATGGAACATAAGCGACGTGCACCTGGTGAGCTACACTTTACTTGGAACTTTTGAGGTTACGTTGGCCTACCTTGCTTCGGGCAGCACTCGTGGTCATTAATGCCAGGCTTCGCAGACAGCACCACATCATTTTTAGGGGAGCTCATGGGCAGGGTCTCTACTGACTAGACCAGCGATAAGGCAGGGGTGGCTTTTCAATGGCTGCTGCATAGGGCTTGCTTAGGGGAGGGGGAGAAGTGGCCTCAGGCAAGGGAAGAAGCTGCAGGGCATGGGCTGACTGGGGAAGGAGGGTATCCCAGGGTGTGTGTGCAGGCACAAGTTGATCTGTGCAAGTGGCCTCAAGATGGTGAGGGCTGAGGAGGCAGTCACCAGAGGGGATGAGGCTAGATGGAGATGTGAGGGTGTGTGTGTGTGTGTGACAAAGTGCATGGTGATGTCCCTTCAGATGCCAGTGAATGTCTGATAGCCTTGTGAGTGTGTGAGTATAGAATGATATATAGTTGCCTTACCCTGGCATCACGGATGAGATCATTCATCCTCTTTCTGCACTGGATGGCTGACCGCTTATGCAAGGCGTTGACACTGACCACCTCTGCTACCGCCTCCCAAGCTGGAGTGGTGAGACTGATGGGTGTCCTGTGGACAGAGAGGGGGTAGAGGACATTGTGGTGAGCCTCCACAGCATCCAGAAGGTGTCCTACGGATGCGTCACTGAATTGGGGGGGGGTGGGGTTGCACTCTTCTTGGCTTTTGGGGCCATGTCTTCACTGGAGCAGTCCTGGGCTGCAAGCTTTGAGAGATGTTCATGCAGCTGCAGTTTAAATATGGTGCCTGGAGTGAGAAAGCAGTGAGGTAACAGTGTGGTGGGTGATTCAGAGGCTGCCCACCAGCGAGACGAGTGTTTCCTGTGGCTGCATAATTAAAGAGGTGGGAAGCAGATGATATGGTGCAAAAGCCTGTCATTGCGGCCGGTGGGTAAAATGTTGTTTTTCACACCCGCCACCACACTTAGTGCAAATCTGGGATAACTCCACCCGCTATTCCTATAATCTTTCGTCACGGCGCCATTAGTGCTGAGTCTCTTGTGGGCCTAGTGTATTTTCTGGAAGATATCTCCTCCAGTAAGAAGGAAAGGAGTAGGAGGAGAAGTAAGAGGAGGAGGATAGCTAACCAAAGGCAGGAGCCACATGATGTGGAGGAAGGAGGCCAACCTGCCGAGGAGCAAGGGCCTGATGAGGGCAGGCTGCAGCAAGCGCACAGACGGCTGAGGCCATACCTGCCAACTGCGCGTAGGGTGACGTATGACCTATCCCTAGATGATGGAGCAACAGTGCCTCAGCAGACCTCTCCTTTTGCAAGCCTCTATCACAACCCTATGTATCATTGCTTGCCCCCTGAGATAGTCTCCATTATGTAGGTGCCCTCCAGATGCCCATGACAGTTAAAGTCACAGTGGTGCTGAACTTCCTCACTCCGGGTCATTTCAGGTCACCTGTGGTGGCCTGAGTGAGATAACCTAGCCTGCAGCACGCCACTGCATAAAGGTTTCTACCGATGCCAAGTTTTGCTGTGTCCATAAATTTATTGCCTTCACTACAGACAGCAATAATCAAACGGAAAGAGTCAGAGACTTTGTGGCTATGGCTGGTTTCCCAAGGGCGCAAGGGGTCATTGATTGCTTGAGAGGAAAAAAGAAGTTTTTTGTTAAAACACTGGATGAGGTAAAGGGTGGAGTGGAACTGCGGACCAGGACAACTCTGAAGGAAAGCGACTCAGTGCTGTTAAAGTGAAAGGTACATGGCATGGATTGTGAATCTCAGTAAGTGGTGAGAGTAATGATTCAAGGAATACAGAAGTTGAACATTGCTGAAAAGAGAGAAGTTTTTCATCTTGAACTCATCAAGACTAACGCAAGAATGCCAAATTTCAAATGATCACAACAATTTATACTACGGGAGAAATGGGTACTGATTGGAGACAACCCTATTGCTGTGGATCTGAAGTCACACATAGGTGAGACCAGGCAATGTTGTCAGAATTCCTTCCCTAAAGGACATTAGTGAACCAGATGGATTTTTGATTTTGACAATCAAGTCATTTCACCATCACCATTAATTGTCATTTATTCCAGATTTGTTTTATTTGATTAACTGAATTGAATTCCCAGCTGCAATTGGGATTTGAACTAATGGGCAGAATTTCCTGACCCTGGGGTGACAGGCTGGGCATTGGAAATGGCTCCCTGACTCAGTCCTATCACTGAGAAAGCTCCCCAGTGACTATGACTCAGCTGCCCGCCAAATTGAGGCACGCAGCCCAATTGAATAAGGGCTCAATAAATGCAATTGAGCCAGGCCACTGATGTTTTGCCAGTGGAACAGTGTCCCCCCCCCGCCATGTGGGGAGGCTCCCAGCTGCATAAGCCGGAGGCTCAATGGCCGAGGGAGTGGTATACCGGTAGCAAAGGCGGTCCCTGAGGCTCCAACGCTGTTGCACGTTCGCCAGGGCCCGCCTACTTGGCACAGGCAAAAATAAACTCAGGCTCACCTCTCTGCGGGTGCCCTCACGTTCACCTATCCCACTCAGCAGCGGCCACCTTTCTTCGTGTTGCGGCCAAAGTTCCAGAGCTGCTGGCCCTCTGATCCAGAAAGCAGCGTGGAAGGCCATTGCTCCATATTTAACTGGCTATCTCCCACAGCTGTCCGTTCTTTACTGCCTTCTCCTGGCAACATCGTGGGTTGAATTCCCGCCTCAAACCCATCCAGACTTCCAAACCAGAAACCTCTTCAACAACAGGACCCCACACCATTCTGGGAAAATCTCATCTCATGTCTCTTGCTTATTAGTCTGCCCCCTGCCTGAAGTTACTGTACTACTTGCATGTGTGTAACAGAGAGTACCAGTCGCTTCATCATTATTTTCACAGAAAAATCTGGCCCATCAGTATTTAGACAGAGTTTGTTTTGAATTATATAATTTTGCAGGCTCGAGCTTGGTCTATTAATGCCAAAAAGAGGGATTAAACTCTCTTTCAACGATGGAAACAGTAAAATTACAAAACTGCATTCTATCACCATAAATGTCAACCTTTTTCAGCAGGGGAGAAAAAAACTGCTTTTGTGTTTTGTTTTTGAATAGAGCCATCCTGTAACCTCATACAGTAGCCAATGGGTGTAAGAGCCACTATCTGTAGCTTATTTGGCAGACTAGCAAGATAAAAGCACGACCAAAATCAAAAATAAAATTCCTAATTTTAATAACTGACTATTAACATAGGTTTTTTTTTGTCTAATAAACACTTTACAACATGACCATGTTATGTTTAATCAATTTTAAAAATTATTTGCGATCATGAAATGAAATTAACTATAATATTATGTTTTCCTTTCCACTAAGTAACAGCAGACATGCGCTGGCAAGGATATGTGAAGCAGCTGGTCTGATCTGGCAAGCAGAATCGAATTATTTTAACCACAAAATCTAGACAGACCCTCCAAAGTAGTACTGAGGGAATGCTGCAAAGGTAGAGGTGCCGTCTTTCAGGTGAGGCATTAAAGCAAGGCTCTGACTGCCCTCTCAGGTAGACATAAAGATATGGCACTATGTTGATGAACAGCAGGTGTTGGGGAGGGGGTAGGGGGGATTATACTGGTGCCCTGACCAATATTTATCTTTCAATCAACATTTAAAGAAAGATTATCTGATCATTATCACATTGCTGTTTGTGGGAACATGCTGTGTTCAAAATGGCTGCCATATCTCCTGCATTACAACAGTGACAACACTTCAAGAGTACTTTATCGGACAAGCACTTGGGAAATCCTAAGGCCATGAATATAAATGCAAATTTTTATTTGCTTTCTTTAATTCTCTTTCATTTCCTTTGACTTTTTCCGTCTGATGCAGACCAAGTATTGTTTTCCATTTACAAGGTTTACCCCTTATATTGAGGAAAAATTAATCTGTAGCGATTTGAATCAAACAAACTTCAGGCCTCACATTCGCACTGTCGTACACTTAGCACTGCTGTTAGCCTCATAGTCACATCTCACAGCTTCCGCATGCTCCCAACTATTCAACTATGACAGGCACATCACCCAAATACATTGCTTCACACTCACTCCTTCTCTCTGCATATAAACTGCAGGAAGCAGCAGAGAACCAATGGGGTCAAACATGCTTGCACCCCCTGAGCCTGTTGGAAGAGATCGTCCTCCGTCTCGTGGGGCCAGCTGTGATTGACACTGCTGCATTCAGTGTCATCAAGAAAATTCAGGGTGACGGTATGTTCCTCTCTTATGCTCCTTCTCAAATCCCACTTCACCCTCATCCTGCTATCTGGCATGAAATGCAAGCTACAGATGATGTGACCATAGGCCTCTTGCTTGGCACCTCACCCCCAGGTCCCTCACCCCCAACCATCCCCTTTCTGCATTTTCTTTTCTTAAAGATCCTTAAGATTTTTCACCTGCCAACCATGATGCAGGACCTGATGGCCAATGTCTCAGATTCCATTGCAGCACAGGCAGAAGCCTGCAGAAGCAGAAGCCACCTAATGCGGCAGTGGAATCCCAGACCCAGCTTGCGAAAGCTCAGCTTGCAGCCATGCCAGCCCAGCTTGGTATCATACAGGCTGAGACTGCTGCCACCAAGGCTTTGGATACCAGCGCTCAAAGGGGCTTTCAGGGTCTCACAGCAGCCCAGCAATCTCGCGTTACTAGGAATGCTGAGGCACTGCCCTGGAGGAGTGACGGTGACTCAGTGAATCACGAACCGGCTGCCCTCATTCACGATGACAGCGTTCCTGCTTCCACCATTGTCACTTCACGAGTGCCCCTGCTGTTGCTTGTCAGCCAGTCAGCCTAGGCGACTGCCACCCAGTCCAAACCCAGGACTTCTCGACACAGAGCTGCTCGAGGTGGTCATGCAAGGGCATCGGTAATTTTCCCACTGAATGTCAGAAAGCTTCCACCAGTCATGCTATGGTCACTGAGTAGCACTGTGTAGGAACACAAGGCCAGGCAAAGGCACCAGCAAGACACCCACTAAGGGAATGCCCAAAAATGATTAGTTAACTTGAGTATGGAATATTGGATGATTTGATGGATAAGATTGGTTTGGATTTTTCTCACGGTGCCTTTTATTTCAGCATTGTAGCCAAGAGGCAGTGACAGATGGATGGTAAGGTGTGTGACTATTGTAGAATTGGGATTTGGTTTGTGTGGGGGATTCTGTTTAGTGGAACTGTAGTTGAATAAGGAGATCAGGGGCAGCTAGGCCAGGAAGAAGGTTTGCTGGTTGCCTCCTCCTTTCCTTCTGCTCTTCCTCTTCCTCCTCCCCGTCCTCATCTTCCTGCTCATAAGGTGTTCACTGTAGCTCGTAGGAAGGCCAGGCTGTGGAGGATACAGGAGACCACCAAGTACTCTGACAAGTACTGCAGGTCTCCTCCGGAACAGCAGAATCATTGTTTGAGTGCCCCAATGGTCTGCTCTGTGATGTTTCATGTGGCAGCATCACGGTCATTTCACGCATGTTAGCCATGTGTGGTTGGCTTGGAGAGTGGAGTCATGAGCTAGATGTTAAGTATCTCTTTACATGTAATCCTTGTCTTCCAGCAACCACCCTCTGCTTTGTCATGTGGCTCAATGGCAGAGGGAACAGTGGACTACCACAGAATGAAAACACCATGACTGCTGCCAATGCTACTGAACCCAATTTAGTGGCCTTTAAGTCCAGACTTGATTGCCAATAAATCAAGCAACTGAGACAAAGCAATATGCAAAGCCACAGATAGGAGAGGGATAGTGATGGACAGAAAGGCAGTGGCCAAAAAATTTGGGCCACATCTTCTCTACAATGCTCTGTTTTTCCTAATCAACTTCAGAACCAGGCTATTTGCTTCTTTGTCTCTGCCTGGCTTTGTCAGCTTGTTTTTTCCTTCGCTTTGAACATTGTTGATACGAATATATAGCAATCTCTTAATAATCGGCAAAAACCTTGTTTCTGTCTGAGTTTCCAGTAATAATTATTAATCTCGTGACGGGAATGCCATCTAGCATCAATAACATCTAACTGCTGTCACAATGAAAAGAGAGCCAAAACTGAACAAAATCTATGAAATGAACAGTATCCATTGGAAAATGTAACAGATATCTTGGAGTGGCTTCAAGGCACACGGGTAGACTCAGAATTCAAATGATTATTATAAACTGCTCCCTGACAGCCTTGTGATTTATGATGTCACCTGGAAGACTTGACTGGTTTAATGCTTCCTAATCACTCCCAGGTGTCCATTAGTCAGTGGCTTTATAATGATGTTTTATTTGCCTGAATGTAGGGTTATTTAAGATGAGTGAAAGTGAGAAACACCAAATGTGCACAAAATGTACCTGGTATGCATGTATCATCTTCGAACACTGCATGGAACAGTGTGGATGCTGATTCAAAAAGGTTGGCCTGTCCATCTGAAGTTGTTGGATCCGTTCGTCTGATGTGTGTGAGACCTACAGGAATTAAAGGACTTGGAGAGGTAAGGTACCCCTTTCGATCTGGTTCTGGGACCCCTTTGGGAGAGGTAATGCTGCCTTTTGGAAAGGCAAGGCACCCTTTGGTATTGTTAAAAGTAAACATGATTGTGTGTAAAAAGTGCATAAATTCACTGAAACTGTCAAGCTGTCAAAGAACTGTCAAACTGCCAAAACTGACAAGGAAATGTCAAAGGATACTAGGTGAGTTGGCATGGATAGGGTTAGGGCAAAGGGTGGTGGGTGGGGGCAAGAGTTGGCACTAAGTTGGCTTAGGGGCTATAAAGGGCCATGGGGGCGGTGGTTGAGGGGCAAGGTTGACATAGAGATTATGAGGGGTTATGGAGTTGGTAAAGGGGCATATATTTGCAATGTGGAATGAAGTGGCATAGGTTGGCATGGATAGAGCAAAGGGAGCATGTGAGGGGTGAGGGCGGTGAGGATTGGCAATCTGTTTTTTGTTTTATTCTGTTTTTGAATTTAATTTGACACAGTGCCAGGACCCAGAGCAACCTCTGCACCCGGCAGCCTCTGAAATCATTCTGGGTGCGGTGGGCCAGAATTCCAATCCAGCCCGCATCTGCCCCCACCCACCCACCCCACTCCTCCCCCTCCCCCACCCACCCTCCCGGAATGGAAATCCAATCTGCAGGCAGCCATTTTCAAAGGTGAAGTCCGCAGAACTGGGAGTTCTTCCATCTCTGCATACCCAACCCGGGAGTGAAAATCTAGGCCACAGCCTCTTAAGCCTGCTCTGCCATTCAATATGATCATGGCCAGTGTTCTGTCTCAATTCTATTTCATGCTATACCCCCTTAGTATCCAAAAATCTATTGATCTCTGCCTTGCATGTACTCAGCAACGATGGGTACCAATGCTCAGGATGTGAGCATGCACCCCTTATATACCAATGTCCCTTTCCCAAGGATTAGGGGTGACAAAGCTGTAGGATGTGGGATGGGTGGGGGAAGAGCTGAAGCCCTACTTCTGTACACATTGTAGGATTTGTAGCCTACACTCTATAATGCATTTCAGAGGAATTCTATATCTAGTATATTCTTTCTCGTTGCAGCATTTGTTTTGTATGTGGGCAAGGAAAAATAATACCTCCATATTTGGTTTCTACCCAGGTCAAGTTTGGCGACAACTCTATCTGATTGTCCACAACCACCACTTAGGGCTGGATTTTCTCAGAGTCGCGGAGACTGCATAGGTCTTTAAATATGGTGGGTCGGACCCAATTCTGGGATTCCCGGCTGAATTCCTGCTGCCTCAAATTTTTGTCAGTGCAGGATAAGTGTGCGGGCTGGTGCAGGTCACGAGCCCACACCCTGCACTCCATTCAGCCAAGAATTCATAATGAGGCTTGGCCGAGAGCCCAGACACCAATTAGTCAGTTGAAACAGCTGCAGACAAGGGAAAACATTGCTTGATTGGCAGCTTTTGCTCTTGGATCTATTTTGTCAATGGCTCGATGTTTATTTACACAAGGTAAAGAGGTGTCAAGTATTTGTAGTTTCTACTATTAATACTTTAAAGGTCTGGATGATGGCCACACTTTTAGGGTGGCAATAAAAGCAATTTTTTAAAGGGTGTTATGGATGAATGACTTTTTTAAAGCTTTTCTGCACATGCCATTGTTACTATAGGCCAGGGTTTCCCAGTCGGCAAGAGGGGAGTTGGCGGGGGGGGGCCACTTGCCGACATGTAAAATGACGCATGGTGACGTCGGGTGGAACTCCTGAGGTCACCCCGCCTCATTTCAATTTTCAGACAGGCGGGGGCTTAGCAAAATCAGCTGTGCACCCACGGACCTGTCAATGGCCAATTGAGGCCAATGACAAAATCATTAAGGTAATTAGTGGACCCGCCCGTCCAATCTTAAGATTGGCGGGTAGGCCGGGAGCCCTGGCGGGCATTAGAAAAAGCATGAAACCTCATCCACGGGTGGGATGAGTTATCATGTAGGTTTTAAAAAATGTAATAAAAGTGTCTTTGAAAGTAATGGACGTGTCCCAACTCATGTTGGGAATTTTTTGTTTCTATTTTTAAGAGTTTTTATTGTGGAGCCTGAAGAAGCGCACTCTCGGCTCAGGGGATCCACCCACCCCCTGCCTGCACAGGGAGAGCATAGCGCTTCCGTGCGGACATCACGCTAGGCGGGCCTTAATTGGCATGCCCACATAAAATGACAGCGTGCCCTCAAATGGGGGCACTGATCAGAGGCGAGCCTCCACACGCCTGCTCCTAAACATCCCCCCCAATGGGGGTAAAATTCTGACCATAGGCTTCATTGGTTATATGCAGAGTGCGTACTGGGTGAATGAGCATGGAAGTGCCATAGGTTGGCATGGGCAGTATGAAGGGCCATTGGGGATGGATGAAGGAGCATGGGCTGCCATGGTGTATATGAGGAGTCATTTGGGGTGGGTAGAGGGGCATGAGTTGGTATGGAGAGTGTGTGGGGGGATGACTATGTGTGAGAGGTGAGAGTTAGAGGGCTGAATATTAAATACTACAACTCGGGCACGGTCTCACAGCATTGAGGCAAGACGCTTCAGCACTAGGCAGCCACTCTGGCTATTTCCGAGGAGCAGCGGACCTGACTCCAGTTAGCACCTGCTTCCTCCCACCCCAAATGAAAATGCCGCAATCCCGCCTTTGCAGATACTTTCTCATGAGGCAGGCGCACCGAGCCGAGATACTTCCCAACCCCAGCCTCTAGGATGAAAATGCAGTCCTTCGTATTTGTTTAGAATTTCTTCAGAAATAGCACGCTGTCACACCAACAATATGCAACTAACTAAAAGTAAGCCCATGTGGCTTTAGCTAAATGGCTAGAAGTTCCTCAGACAGATGCAGAATCAGCACACCACAAATGACTACAACTAAAAGAACAGGGATTAGAATCGATGTAATGACTCATTCTCCTTAGTCCAGACCAGCTGCTAATTCCAGACCACTAAATTTGAAGGTGTGATTTACAAAATGGACCATCCAAAGATATTTTGACCAAGACATGATCTTTGTGAGTATTCTGACATCATTCACTGAAGGCTATAATTAAAATGTTTGAGAATATTCAATCTGGGCCAGCTGGGATCACTTTGGAATTGATGCTTGTCCCTATCATGTGTCATAGGATTCTATAGTGCTTTTGGATAATTGCATTCACAAATAATTTCCCCAACATAAACCAATCTGGAAGATAGTCTTGCTGCCCCGAGGTGGTAATTCTAACAAAAAAAAGTTCCAGCAAACACAATTGATTAAGAAACAAGTTAGCTCTGAAATCAGCAGGAAGCAAAATTAAAAAGAAACTGATGCGGATTTTCAAAATCCTCCAATACCCAAGCAAAGCAACACAAGAAAAACTAGACTTAAAAAAAATCTCAATGTTTGTGTGAAGAAGAATATTGACCAAAGTGCTTCATGGCAAACTTATTACTTTGGAATAATTGAATCATTTCTAGTCAAATACAAATACAATAAGGATGCTTGATAATTTTTTGATCATTGGTTTTGTAACAACATTCTGCCAGTTCATTTGCCTTATGGTAATATGATCAATATTTTTGTAACCCCTTCCAATTTAAGATGACTACCTTCGAGTTATCCAAATTATTATTTGTCTAAAACTGTTGCATATCGACTAGCTTGGCAGAGTTCAGCTAAATGGCAGTGTTACTATATATCCCTCACCCAGCAGAGGCATTAGAATGGTCTTTAGCCACTTTTGCACAAGGATGTGTAATATGGGTCAGAATTTTGAGGTCAACGGGCTCGAGAGCAGCTGGGAAAAGGCCCGCTGCCTGCGATCGGACCCCAACCATGATTTCATGCTGGCTGGCTGGCAGCTCAGCGCTGCCGAGGTGGGGGCAGAAGTCAGCGCGGGCATGGGGGAGCACACGCAGAAAGCTTCCCAAAGGCAGACAGCTGCCTCAGGGAGTGGAAGAATTCCAAATCCAATAAAAACAGATTTTAAAATCTGGAAAAAGTGCCCAGGCATCGGAAACATATACAACATGAAAATTCTGTGCAAACATTTTTTTTTATTTTAACAATGGAAACCTCATCCTGCCCTTGAGGCCTGGCTGAGTCGCCCGCCTGCCAACTGTAATGTTGGACGGGCAGCGAAAAACTCCACTTAATTGTGCCATTAATGGGTTTACTAGCCCTCTTAACTGTCGGTAGGCGTGATTTCGAGTTTAGCGCTCTAAGTATGCAATGACATCAGGACGCTCACCCAAGATCATCTCCCGATATTTTACACTTGGGCGTGTTGGGCGCGTGCCCGCGTGCCAAGTGAAAAATTCTGTCCCATGGAAATATGTAAGACAGAAGCAGGGAAGTAAAGCTCAGGTGAAAGCCTAAAAACATCAAAAGAATCACAAATTCAAATGAATTAGTTTTAGTTGTGAACATTCGCCATATGGAAATAAAATTGAAAACAAAGATTTTTAAGATTTATATCTATATAATCACTTGGTAATACAGAACCCGAGTATTGCTGCAAAAAGAGATATGCTTTTGACGTTTTTCATGAGCAACATTTTCCCCCCATTGGGGGGGGGGATGTGCAGGAGCGGGCGTGGGCGGGCGTGTTCCCGATCGGTGCCCCCAGTTGGGGGTGCGCCACCATTTTACGGGGGCGGGCCAATTAAGGCCGCCCAGCATGACGCCCGCCAGGAACGCTATGCAGTTTGGGGGGATTCCTTGAGCCGGGAATGCATTCTTCCGTGCACACACATGAAAGAGTACACAGATCTCCCTGAGGCAAAGTCCATCTGGTCTTAATCCATGTTTATGTTCCACACATGCCTACCTCCCATCTTACTTCATCTAACCCTGTAAGTATGTCCTTCTATTTCCTTCTCCCTCATGTACTTATCTGTCTTGCCATTGATGCATTTATGGTATTTACCTTAACCACGCTATGTAGTACCAATTTCCATTTTCTACTCACTCTCTAGTAAAGGAGTTTCGCCTAAATTCCTTGTTAAATTTATTGGTGACTATCTAAAGTTATGTCCTCTAGTTTTTGACTCTCCCACAAGTGGAAACATTTTCTTTGCATTTTCCTATATTCCTACCCTAAACCACTTGATAATTTTAAAGATCTCTATTTGGACACCCTTCAGCCTTCTCTTATCTAGGGAAAAAAGACACACTCTGTTCAGACTTTCTTGATGGTTAGATCAGGATCTGGAATCATCCTTATAAATCTGCTTTTTACTTTCTTCAGTTGTTCAATACCTTTTAAATCTTTTTTATACTATGCTGACCAGAATTATGCTGTTTTCTGTGTGATCTAACCAAGATTCAATACAAGGTTAATATAACTCCTCTGCTTTTCAATTCCATTCCGCTAGAAAAGCTTTGTTATATGTTTTATTATGAAAAAAAACTCAGAGGCAATAAGGGGTGAAATTTTGAAGTGGTTGCAGGAGCCGAAAGACCTGAGTGTATATGTGCATGGGTCATTGAAGGTGGCAGGACAGGTGGAGGGAGGAGTTAATAAAGCATATAGTATCCTGGACTTTATTAATAGGGGCATAGAGTACAAGAGCAAGGAGGTTATGCTGAATTTATATAAGACCTCCTTTAGGCCTCAGCTGTAGTGTTGTGTACAGTTCTGGGTGCCACGTTATAGGAATGATGTGAACACATTGGAGAGAGTGCAGAAAAGGTTTACAAGAATGGTTCCATGGATGAGAAACTTCAGTTACGAAGATATTTGGAGAGGCTGGGACTGTTCTCCTTGGAGAGAAGAAGGCTAAGAGGAGATTTGATAGAGATATTCAAAATCATGAGGGGGCTGGGCAGAATAGGTAGGGAGAAGCTGTTCCTGCTTGTAAAAGGATCAAGAATGAGAGGGCACAGATTTAAAGTGATTTGCAAAAAAAGCAAATGTGATGTGAGAAAAAAACTTTTTCACACAACAAGTGGTTTGGGTCTGGAGTGCACTGCCTGGAAGCGTGGTAGAGGCACGTTCAACTGAAACATTCAAGAGAACATTAGATGATTATTGAATAGAGGCAATGTGCAGGGGTGCGGGGAAAAGGCAGGGCAAAGGCACCAGGTCGTAATGCTCATTTGAAGAGCCGGTGCAGACACGATGGGCCGAATGGCCTCTTTCTGTGCTGATTAGATTCTGTGATTCTGTGATTCTGTGACGCCATTAGTCAAAGCTCCCTTATAACTGTTAGGTTAAAATACTTTTAATGGAACTCAATATATAGGAATGTAGCAAGAGCTTCCTGCCCTGGTCCCACTAACTTAGTAGATAAATTCACCTTGTGATGCAACGCTAGCCCAAGCAGGTGAGAAAGTCCCAGTCTATTAAACTCATTGATTTAGCTGGTGGAGCAATTGGTCTCGCCACCACTGGGGTGAAAAAATCAGCAGGTGTTACTGCTTCAAAATACTATCCAGTGGTATCTGCTGGAAAATATCCATCTGGACATCACATGAGGACAGAGCTGAGCTCAGCTGTGAAACCCAGCACATTATCTAGGCTTACAGTTTGGTCATTTGGATGAGGACAGATGCTGTAAATATTGGATTTCTTTATATCTGGCAGAAAAGGAGGTCTTTTCTGACAGTAATCGAGGCTGATGAGCATTTGGATTCTAACCCAACAGCAGCAACTAATAACCAAAATCTCTTTTCATAGTAATCTTTTCACGGGACACTGCAAATGCTTAATATGAGGCACTAAATCAGTTCAAACTACTTTGGGGGGAAACTTTCACGTGTATAAAATCTATCTTTTGTGACATTGTTTTGGGACTGGTATAGCCATCTTTCGCTTCCCCTTGTTCTGAACCATTTCAGTTCATCTGAATGGATGAACAATTTATTTTTGGATATGGATAGAATATGGGTGTATCTCGGGAATTTGGCAAAGCTCCCATTAATTCCAATTGACAGGAAGTTATATAGGTTATAACCCAGGTACTTCTTTGCCAGGAGCACTGAGGTCTAAACTTGTGTCAAAAAATCATACATTATTGCAGTGATTATTTTTAAGTGATATTATGTTTTTGCATTATTCCACTTCTTCTCATGGGCTGTTGCTACACATTCTGACCATCAGATGCAGGCATTAATTAATATCCTGGCTAATTTAAGAACATGCTCCATTAACAAAACACATTGAAGTGAAATGGCCATTCCCCCTTTACAACAATTTGTGAAAATTCCATCTAATCACTTTAATGAAACAACCTGAAACATTTACTTCAGTTTGATGAAAAAAAAACCCAAAAATGCTCTGAGGGAATATTTTAAAAGGGGTAGTTTTCAAATGTTTCCAGTTTCATGTTCGTCTCAAGCAATTAGAATTGTATTTAGGCAATTGGATCTGTTAACAACGGTTCCCATCTGGATACCATAACCTTGCTACTTCAGTGCTATCTTTATTCAAGCCATGCTTATCACTTCGGCCAGCTATCCAAGGTTGTGTGTTTTTTTCTTTTTTTTTGATATGTTGGATCTACATTTAAATATTTCTAATGGCTGGCTACAACAGTTCATATTTTATGTACAAGGTGGGTAATCATTTGTACTCCTATACTGCACAATAAAGATATCGACATAAACTTCGAAATTTAGCTCTTTGTATGGTGTCCACTACAGTAATGTTTAAATTAACAACACCTAGAAATCATGGGGACAATTATAATTCTCCATAATTAGCAGGAATGGAGGAGGGCAGTTTTGTCTTCTCTGTATACAGTTTTAACACCACTTTTGGTGGCAGACAGAGTTCCTGCTACTCAATTACACCAGCATAAAATCAGTCTAAGCATGAGGGCTAAATTATATTGTGACATTAACACCACTCCACATTTTCCAACATAATCACAACATGGCATTCACTAATTACTGTAATAAGTATGAACTAAAATTCCATGTCACACATGGAATGATCCAATTCTTTGCAGTGACTGCATTCTGACATCTTTTAGATGTTCTAACATTTCTAACAGCCATTATTCTGCCTGAAGAAGAGTAGGAAAAACACAAGTTTGAAGAGCATTGGAGGACATAAATGAAGAAAACTTATAGGTTGTACTTAATTAGGGTAAATTGCATGGACCTTTTAAAGGAGAACAGTTGTGGAGGAGTACTATGTTAGGAGATCTTGGCTCAGCAGGAAAGTAAGTGATGACTGAGTTATATAAAATTCTTTGTCCAATAGCATCAATCCCTTTGCCTGTGGTTGCTAAAAGCACTCTAGTGATTAATACTTTGGCTTCTGGCATTTTCCAGACACCAGGTGGAGATTACAATGACATGAGTCAGCTCTCCATGTTTACACACATCAAGGAAGTGACTAATGAATGTTCTGGAAGGCAACTTAGTTCCACTTATCCTTCAAAAGAGTGCAAAAACACACTGAACATTGTCTCTCTGTTGAGTATTCCATGTTCAATGTGGCAGATTTGTGCAGGTATGTGCAGGTATAGTGCCATCACTCCATCCAACGGAACACACCGACTATAAGGAATGTACTTCTCTATTTGTTCAAGGGCTGTGAGCTGTACTGGAAAGGCTATGTATTTATTACCCATCCCTGGTTTCTCAGTTTGAAAATGTACACCTATGATGCCAAATAATTAGGATCAACAAATGTGCTTGATTTATTAGATTTGAGCAATGAGTAGCATGGTTAGATTTGGAAGGATTATGGCTTTGCTAAAAGGCATGATTGATGATCCCACAACACACTAAATGCCAGCCAGTAACAACTAGAAGTCATAGAAAGCAAAGCAATCTTTCATACAGTAAGCATCTTGGTTCTCTTGAAGAATAATATAGGCTGTCAAAAGTGTGTTGGTATATTTGAATCCATTACAATTTATATGGCTATGAATGAGAAGGGATGTCCAAACTCTGCAGCAAATATGGTGGACTGGATTGTCAAGGTGCCACCTGGTATAAAACTGGCACTGTTGTTGAGCCAACATGCAATCTCAACTTTGTGCCAGGCACAAACCATGGTAAGTCAAGAGATATTCCTGACTTATTTCCTCCACAGATATCAACAATCTGTGCCCACAGTCTTCTAATTTGGTCCTTTTTCAAACATTGGCTGGGATTTTCTGGCCCCGTTGTTGCAGGACCCGCCGTGGGAGATTTGGTGGGCCAGCCAAAGGTCCATTGAAATTTGGCGGGACCAGACGACTCTGGCGGTGGGGAGGGCCAGAAAATCCTGCCCTGCTTCGAGTTTCAGAATCAATGTCACTCAGGTTTTAATCAAGTCGCTATATTGGTTGACATTCCCTCTGCAGGGGACTCAAGTAAAGCCATCCTACGGTCTAGTAGCACATGTAGCTCAGTCCAGGAATCATATCCAGCTACTGTTCCACAGAAGCTGTCACCTCAAAATGCCACTCTCCACTTCACCTAGAAAATGCAACACCCCTTGTTCCAGCAAGTGTTCACATTGTTTATATTCTGGGCTGTGTTACCACAACCTCTATGGCAACACTTGTTGAGGTTGTGTTTGTGTCAGCTGTACTTGTTCTGCACTGTATCTTAGAACACCAGTGGGGATAATGCACACTATCAACTAGCAGTATATCACATCACCTCACTATCTACATCAGCAGTAAATAAAGCAAATTGACAAATGGTTCCTGTGTGAAATGATGAGCTGCCTGTGATTGTACTCTTGCACTTTTCTAATAATAGCAATAAGAATTCAGATTGTGTAATATAGAACATATTAAAAGTAAATACATATATTGAATCATTTGATTGATCATCTCACTGATCAATCATGGCGAGTCCCTTATTAGCAGTGAAAATACTGTTAAACAGTTTGGATTATTTTATAATATTCATATGATAGAGATTGTTAGTTTCTGTGTTTCATATTATCCTTGTTGAATGACCTTGATGGTATTTCCCATTACCCTGGAAAACTTATCTATAGCACCTTTTCTTAATCTGTTAAAATCACTTCAACTGCTGAATTTATCCCATTTTTTTTTTAAAATTCATTGGATGTGGGCAAGCATTTATTGCCTATCCCAAATTGCTTTTGTTCGGAGACATTTAAGAGTCTAC
The DNA here is from genome assembly GCF_017639515.1 of Carcharodon carcharias. Taxonomy (NCBI): domain Eukaryota; kingdom Metazoa; phylum Chordata; class Chondrichthyes; order Lamniformes; family Lamnidae; genus Carcharodon; species Carcharodon carcharias. The sequence continues at coordinate 170,188,723 of NC_054473.1, forward strand.
AACATTTCTGTGGGTCTGGAGTCACATGCAGGCCAGCAGATTTCCTTCCCAAAGGGGGAATTAGCAAACCAGATGGGTTTTTACAACAATTGACATTGGTTTCATGGTCATCATTAGACTTTTAATTGCAGATTTTTATTGAATTTAAATTCCACCATCTGCTATGGCTGGATTTGAACCCAGGTCCCTAGAGGATTAGCTTGGGTCTTTAGATTACTAGTCTAAGCAATAATACCACTACACCTTTGCCTCATCCTCTCTCTTTGAAAATGCAGAATAATAAAATACCAGACCATGCTGCAGGCTTTAAATGTCCAATAAATTCATTAAACAGCAAATTTACAGTTGCAGTGCATTTCTGGTGGGAAACCACAGGAATCACTTACTTTCTCACCCACTTGCCCGCAGCACTGAGAGATCACAATTTTAAACTGCTGGGTCACATCAGCATGCCACTGGTCTGCTCCCTGCCATTCCAGGAAATGAATGTTGAGCACTGGAAATTCAGGTGGTCCCACCAGGGCCACCATTGGCTTTTAAGTAAGTCTGGGTAAGGGGCTTCAGGTGTGTTCTTGCAGTAGATAAAGATAGTCCATTTCATGGGTAACCTAAACATTACTTGTGGTACCCTACTCCTCCTGGTTCCACAAAAGGAGTTAAAAATGTTGCTTGGAGGACTCTTTCAGCTTCATGATCCTCTTCATACTAGCCTTCGCCTGGCAGTTGGGGGGGGGGGTCGGAGGTCAGGGGTGAGGGTTCACAGGTCGGGAGGGTATGGGGGTTGGAGGTCAGGGGGCTGGTGGGATTTGAGGTTGGGGGTTCGGGTGGTGGTGTGGGAGTTGGAGGTTGAAGGAGTGGTGGGATTGGAGGTCGGGGAGTTGGAAGTTGGAGTTTGGTGGTGTGGGTGGTTGGGTGGTGTGTGTGGGTGGGTGGTCGGAGGCCAGGGGTGTGGGGAGAGTCCCGTTGGGTCAGTCTGGGTGTTTACAATAGTTACCCAGAAATTAGAAGAGGTTTTAATTCTTCTAACTTTTTTTGAGTAACTATTGGTGTAACCTTGGCGGAACCATCCGAAGTTTGCTATTCAAATTGCATTTCCAGATGGTTCCCAAAGCAGGACAATTGACCAGAGGAAGTTAGTGTTTCTGGACAATTGTTGTGCAAACCCTTAACTGGGAACTTCCAAGAGGGATTCCCCAGCGTATCTTTGTAGTACTTCCCAAATCCGACGTTGGGGAGCTCGGATGTTACACAGTCTGTAAAGTGCTTTAAGTTGTCCAGTGGTTATTGCACAAAAATCTTTCTCTTTTTATTCAACTATTTAAGATTCAGAAAATCTTTTACTTGTTCTTCCAAGTGTTGTCATTCAAAATGCATAAAACTCGCATGAAAAGGTATGTTGGCCCTCAACATATAACAACAGATTGCAAAATACATGACAGGTTTGAGATTGCATTTTGGGGACAAAGTATCAAATATAAATATGCAAAATGAAACTGAAGAGACCACACAACTAGCACATGGTTAATCTGAGACTGAAGGTCTTTCTTCCTGAAGCTCTGAGCTTCGACTTATAGGATGATTTATTTGTGGTGGACACTGTCTGTTCTCCCTGCTTAGCAAATGAGATGAATTTTTTTCCCCTCTGTTTGCCAAGCTTTGTACTGAAACTTGCAATGAAATCACAAAATTATCACTGGTATGAAAGTGATGTGGGACTCTTCCAACTGTTTCCCTTCTTTGGAAATCAATGCAAAGCCTGTCTAAATATGAGGAACTGGCCTCAGCCAAATCTAACTGGCTGGAAGAAGAATAGGGTCAATATATTGAACCGATAACAAGATGTGGGAGGGAATGGAGAAAACTTTAAGAAGGGCCAAGCACACAGTGTACTCGTATCAGGATTCTTGATGTACTAGCAGCTCTTGTACTCCGGCCTTTCCACGCTTGTGAATAACTAAATTCTTAAATAAAAGCTAATTCTTTTAGAAACTCTTTTTTAAAAGAATACTCAAGGATAAGGCTGACTCAATTGAATTTGCTATTGAAAAATTTTTATAATAATAAATGACCACTAAATAACTATTTAGGATATAAATGAATGTCATATAAGTGAGGTATAGATGAGAGAGAGAGTTAGTTTGAATGATTGTCCCTCCTGTTTTCCCACCCTTCCTTATGGGAAATGTTTGTTGTTGGCCCTCCTGCCCCCTTTCCTGGACACAAACACAAATGCACACGCACATACACATACACACACAAACACACACGCACATACACATACACACACAAACACACACGCACATACACATACACACACAAACACACACGCACATACACATACACACACAAACATACATGCACATACACATACACACACAAACACACATGCACACATACACACAAGCACAAACACACACACAAACACACCCAAACAAGCACACACACAAACATGCACACACACAAACGTGCACACACACACACACGCATGCATATAAACACACACACTCCTGCACACATGTACATACACATGCGCACACACACACACATTGGCATTCCTGAGGTCAAAACCCACAATATAAAGAATTATGGCCACAAATGGCTACACGTGACACTTTTGCAATTGTGTGCCAAATTGCAGAGCTGGTAAAGAGAAAGTTTGTTTAACATATTATTTAGGACAGTCCGAATATAGACTAAAACTCCACATTAGTGGTTCAGAAGATGGGCCAAGGTATTATGGCTGTCTATTTAACTTTGACTAAAATTTTCCCCTGAAGGGCTCAAGCGTGATTCTCTAATAATCCACCAAGAATCAACTTGAATTTATATGTATTATAAAGAAGCCAAGAGGTATGAGAAATTTGTACCCTGCGATTTGTGCCTTAGGCCCTGTTGTAGAACTAAATCAATATTGAAGGTGTTGTCAATGTGCATTATTTATGTGTACAAATATTCAGTACCTGTTTTTTTCCAAGTGACAGCTGTTGAAAATGCATCCCCATTTATGGCTAAAGACAATCCAATTTTCCATGCGTTTGTTTTAGTGTTTCGGTCATGTCCAAGAACATTCCTCCGTCTGATTAAAATATTCTCATCCAATCTGGTTCTGACCAGAACATTTTACTATGCTGAAAGCTACATCTGACTTTGGTTACATGGAGGTGGTTATTTTTAATCGTTAGTCCTCATTTCCAAGATCATAATTGGAATTTACCTCAAAAACTAAAAATCCTGCTGCATTTTCTTGATTTTTCCTTAGTGCATTATGGAAGCATGAAAACAATCATTTAGATACTTTTTAAAACAATGAAAGAAGTCTAAGACTTGTGCGCCTCACTGCATGGGCCTCATGTGCAGCTTTCACAATGTGTTCCGCATGTTGAGTACCCTTGATTTTGAACACATCTGGTTCGGTCTTCACACACTGTAGTGGTTGTTTTATAAAAACTTTTCAATTTCTTAATTTCAAATGGGTTATCAATGAGAGACACTGGGGGGTGAAGTTTGACAGGCAGTAATTCAAAACAGCCGCAATTCTCATCTGCCACAATTTCAATTGCATTTACCTCCATTGATTTCATGGGCTGCATGCCTCAAGCCTGGGCCTGCCCTTGCTCCAAGGTTTTCAGTGTGGGTTCTCCCTCAGCATCATCATCCGAGTTCATGATTAAGGATTTGTTTCCTTTCTGCTACTCCTGCCCTCCTCATCATTGTCAATTTTCCTCTTCCTCATCATCCTTTGCCGTCCTCTGTTGCAGTGATGGATTTTCAGGAAAGGATGGCGTAATAAAGGATGAGTGGAATTTTCCTACATACGTGCTGCTCTCCCAGTCTGTTGGCTACAATTTTGGGCCATTTGTGCTTTTCTATTATCCCCTGCACTCTAATTCCCAAGTCCCTTCCCTGTCCCGGGTCCACTATTCCCATTTTACATGGAATTAGCACTACTGATCTGCCACCAGATAATTCAATGAGCTGACCTTGCAGAGGAACAGCAAGCAAAAGTCTCAGATTGGAAGTGCAAAACTAGTGCAAATAGCTCTGTGGAATCTCTGGGCCCAAGCTTCTCTGTCCTTCATTCACAAAATTGTGGAACATACCTCAAGAGTGACTTTGCCCACTTTTGTGCACATGTGTATATTTTAACGTACTTCTGGAGTAGTCTCATATTTTATTTGTTACTGTTAATGTTATTATTTCCTTTTGAGCCTCATCTGCAAATAAAGAACTTGCATTTTATAGCACCTATCACAACCTAAGTTGCTTAACAGCTGATTAAATACCTCTGAAAAATAATTTTCTAATATAAGAAATGTGGCAGCCAATTTGGGCACAGTAACTCCCATGAACAGTAATGGCCAGATAATCCATTTCGGTGATGTTGGTTGAGAGATAAATATTGGCCAGAGCACCAGGGAGACCTCCTCTGCTCTTTTCTCAAAATAGTGCCATGAGATTCTTTGTGTCCATCTGAAAGTATAGACAGGGCCTCAGTATAAAGTCTCATGCAAAGATGAACCTCTGAGAGTGTAGCACTCTTTCAGTACTGCACTGGGGTATCAGCCTTGATTATGTGCTGAGGTCTCAGAGCAGGGCTTAAACACGGGGCAGAATTTAATGATTGGCGGGGTTTCCTGCTCTTTCACCAAAGAAGCCAGCTGCAGACCACTGCCCTGCAGCCATTTAATGCTCTGAGGAGGCAGGGCCAGGACAGAAGGCCCCAAGAGCGGTATGGGTGTTGGGGTGCAAACGTCGGGGGGGAAGGAGATGCCAGGTGGGGGGCAGACTTTAGGATGCCCCAATCAGAAAAGAGACAACGCCCTTTCCCACCTAAGGCCTGAGTAGGCCAGCCTGCCAGCCTTCCCTATCCTCCTCTGATGCAGTTCCCTAGGCCTCACCTGCCGCCCATAAAATTGTGGCAAGGTCAAAGGCGGGCGGGTATGCGGGTGGAAAGTCACCAGCAGAATTTTACAGGCCCTCCTGCCTGCAAATCTACCCACAGGATCCTGTAAAATTCTGCCCACAATCTTTTGACGCAAGAGCGAGTGTGGCCATGCTGCATGCCATGACTGGCACCAACACTTTTCAGCTCTGTAATTTACTCTCTCACCCAGTTATTACCTAATTTCCCTGTTGTCCAAGTGCTCAGGTGCTGGATGAAGGAAATTGGAGTTGAAAATCATCCAACAATCCATGTTGTCTTGGCAAGATAGGGGCTTGATTGAGGCACAACTCAATTTTGATGATCAGATTTCAGGGTGGGATCTATTTTAGGTGGTTTCATGCTTAGTTTTCATTCTGGCAAAATTTAAGGTTGCAGAGGCCATTTCCTTCACTCATGCCTTCGCTAGAGTACAGATCCAATGAGATGGTTTTTATGTCCTTCAGCGATAAGTTCCATCTTTCCTCCCTTCCCCCACAAACTCACTCCACCACTCTCACTTTTTGAGCAGATCCCATGGATTGAGGTGGCCTTAGCAACAGATTTGACTTCTGTGTGATGGTCCTAATCCATTGTTGAGTAGCCTTTGGACCCCAGGATTTCTATCTAAATAGACAGAAACCAATTTGACAGGAATGGGGTAATAAACTTGATGCCAGTCCTAATTAAATTTGCTGTTTTACTTTCAATTTTAATCAAGCTTCACTCATTTTGACTTTGGCATTATATATATTGATCCATTTTCATTTCCATTGAGACCAAAGTGTAACAGGCAGACTAATTCCATATTGCCTGATTTACACTCAGCCAAAAATGACCCCATTAACATTCAAAAACGAGTGCATTGAAAGTTTTGTCACAACAAAAACTCAGAGCTCAATTTTCAGTTTTATGGATATTTTGATCATAAAGCTCCTGAGCAAATTTCAGTCTTTGTTATGCACTGTTTGGTACTTGTGCAATTTCTGTTGCAATCATTCACTGGGTTGAAAAAGCATTTGCTTTAGTGATGTGTGCGGCAGCACCATGCTGAATGCTGTCTCTGGCATTGTTTATTACAATCATGGCTTGAAAGTTGAACTAATTAAAGAAATAGATCCACCTCTGGAGCTCTTTGCTGGTTTATTTGTGGAAATAATTTGAGGGCTGCCAGATCTGTCACTATAAGGGTGAAGCCAGCTATTTTCTGGATAAAAACTGGCTGAAATTTCAAGCGGTTGGAGAGATTTATTGATTTTCTTTTGTTAGCGCGTACAATAGTGACTGTTCAGCACACATATCCTCTCAAATAATGAATTCAGTCCATTAAAATTCTACTCAAATAACTATATGAAGAGCTACTGTCCCCATTAAATAACATTAAAGAGGATTTGGGCAAGATGTTAATAGGCAAGATAAGGGCTCATGGAGTTAGAGGTAATATATTAGCATGGATAGAGGATCGGTTAATGGATAGAAAGTAGGGAGTGGGCACAAACGAGGATTTTTCATGTTGCAGGCAGTGAATAGTGGAGTGCTGCAAGGATCAGTGCTGTTTGCATTGCCTCAGCTATTAATGTCTTGGATGAAAGGGCAGAGAGTTGTATCTAAGTTTGCTAACTGGGTGGAAAGTTAAGCTGTGGGGAGGACACAGAGAGGCTACAAAGAGACATGGACAGGTTACGTGAGTGGGCACCAAGATGGCAGTTGGATTATGATGTACGGAAGTGTGAAGTTATTCACTTTGGTCATAAGAATAGAAAAGCAGAATATTTTTTGGAAGGTGGGAAACTTGTAAGTATTGATGTTTAAAGAAACTTGAGTGTGCATGTACAAAGAATGCATAAAGTTAGCAAGCAGGTGCAGCAAGCAATTAGGATGGTAAATTTATTGCAAGAGGATTGGAGTCCAAGGGCAACATTTTCCCCCCATCGGCGGGGGGAAGTGTGGGAGCGGGTGCAGGTGGGCAGGCTTCCAATTGGCGCCACTGGTCGGGGATGTGCCGCCATTTTATGTGGATGGGCCAATTAAGGCCTGCTCAGTGTGATGTCTGCCAGGAAGCGCTGTGCGCTCCCTGTGCGGGCGAGGGGGTGGATTCCCTCAGCCGGGAGTGCGCTCTTTCGCGATGTGCACAAAAGAGAGCGCAGATCTCCCTGAGGCAACGTGCTGCCCCAGGGAGATCGGTTCCGATTTAAAACTTTCAATAAAGTTGATTTAAAAATTTCCCTGCCATGACCCCTCATGTGACTCTGTCACCTTTGGCTGCGTCACCTGTGTCATCTTACACATCGGCGAGTGGGCCCTGACCCTGTTTGCCGATCGGAAAAAACTGCCCCAAGAATTAAGAAGCCTTGCTACAATTGTATAGCGTTTTGGTGAGACTACATCTGCAGTACTCTGTGTGGTTTTGATCTGTGCATTTAAGAAAAGGTATACTTGCTTTGGAAACGGTACGGCGAAGGTTCACTAAACCCCCTGGGATGAGAGGGTTGCCCAATGAATAGGGGCTGACTAAATTGGGCTTATATTCTCTGGAGTTTAGAAGAATTAAAGGCGATCTCATTGAAACTGACACAATTCTGAAGAGGCTCGATAGGGTGAATGTTGAAAGATGGTTTCTGCTAGTTGGGGAATCTAAAACACAAAGGCAGAGTCTCAGGATAAGTGGCCGACCGTTTAAGATTGAGATGAGAAATTACTTCACTCAAAGGCTTTGAATCCTCTACCCCAGAGGGCTGTGGATGATCCATTGTTGAATACATTTCAGACTAGGATAGACAGATTTTTGGTCTCTCAGGGAGTTAAGGAATATGGGGAGTGGGTGGAAAGATGGAGTTGAAGCCCAAGGTCAGCCATATTCGTATTGAATGGTGGAGCAGGCTCAATGCACTATGTGGTCTGCCCTTATTTCTTGTGCAAAGCACAAAATGTTTATACCATTCATCTTTACACATATTCTGACATAGAGACATGGAAAATTTCTGGCACGCAGGAGGCAATTTGACCCATTTCTTTCTGTGCCAGGTAAAAAAACATCAATCTAGTCTAATCCCATATTACAGACCTTGGTCCAATACACTGTAGGTTACAGACTTTATTTGCATATCCAAATTTTTTTTTAAAAACAATGAGTGTTTCTGCCTCTACCACCTTTTCAGGTAATGAAGTCCAGACCCACCGCCCTCTGGGTGAAAAAAAAATCGCCTTAATTTCTCTTTACTCCTTCTCCAATTATTTTGAATCTATGGTCCTTGTTCTTGGCCCCTCTGATGAGGAAAATAGATCATTTCTATCCACTTTATCGAGAACCCTCTTAATTTTACACACCTCAGTTAAAACTCCCCTCAGACATCTCTGTTCCAAAGAAACCAACCCCAGCCTATCTAATCTTTCCCCACAACTAGAATTCTCCATTCTTGGCAATATCCTCGTAAATCACCTCTGTACCCACGCTAATGCGATTATGACCTTCCTGTAATGGGATAACCAGAACTGTATACAGTATCTGGGCTGTGGCTAATTAGTGTTGTATACAGTTCCAGCATATTTTTCCTGCTCTTATATTCTATACCTCGGCTAATAAAGGAAAGTATTACTTATGTCTTCTTAACCACCTTATTTATCTTTTCTGCTATCTTCAGGGATATGGGGGCATGCACTCCAATGTCCTTCTGTTCCTCTACACTTCTCAGCATCCTACCATTTATTGTCTATTCACTTGCCTTGTTTGTCTTCCCAAAATGGATTACCTCACACTTCTCCAGGTTGAATTATCTTTGCCACTTCTCTGCCCACCTGAGCGGTTCATTGATAACTTGCTGCAGTCCACAGATTTTGTTCTCACTATCAAATGCAAGGCCATTTTCTGTATCATCTGTAGACTTCTGCAGGCCCCTTACATTTAAGTGCAATTAATCATTTTATTATGGACAGGAGGGAGGTCAGTTCTAACAGCATTGATTTTTCCTCTCACCATCTGCCAGTAACCAGAAAAATGTTTCTGAATTTATTTTTTTTAATAAGTGGTGGCGTATTTCCCAATCCCTTGGTTTTCGTGTTATCTGATTTCTACTGATAATCCCATAGCAAATTCAAGGTAGGATTAACTCAGAAGGTTAGTTTATTGCACACATTCAAAAAATGTGAGAGGGGGAATCACTAACTTCCCCCTCCCAACTCATAGAGGATTGAGGAAAGAAAGTTTAACAGTACGGAGACCACAGAGAAAATAAATATTGGTTCATGTGAGTTCCAGAGTCCAGAATCAAAGAACCATGAGGAATTCTTCAACAAGCTTGAAGGGTGAAAACCAGTGTTGTAAAATTCACTTTTCCAGTAGTGTTGACATCACAAGATGAAGTGGGTATGCAGAGATGAATCAGTTTTATAGGGATGGTACAAAACTTCCAGCAGAGTCAGGTTAGAAGGGGGCCAGTTGTTCAGCTTGGCTAGGGCTTGCTTTGCTGTGGCCTGCCAGTCAGGTATTAAACAGCAGACTGGGTTTGCAGCCAGAAAGGCAATATTAGCCTGTTCAATAAGCCAGAGTCTTAGGTCATGTGATCTTATCTCTCCTAAATATCAGCAAAGAATATTTATCTAGTGTCTGGAAATCAGCTTTGTATTCCAGGCTGGTAACGTCTCAACCATTATTGGTTGAAAGAGGTGCTATTTGTTGAGGATTTGGTGTTTGGGAAGTCATTGGGCAGAATTTTGCCCCTGGTGGGCGGGCGGGCCCCACCAGCTTGGCAGTGGGCGGACAGACGACCCCCACCGCCAAAACGGGGACGGCCGAATTGGCCCACCCAGTGGCCTGCCCAACTGGAAGTGCTATGAGCATGCGCATGAAAGAGCGCACTGCTCCCTGAGACTAAGTGCTGTCTCAGGGAGATTAGTGACAGGTTAAAAAACTCTAAAAATAGAAAAATGAAAACATTATTAACATGTCCCCCTCTTGTGACAATGTCACACAAGATGGGACATGCTAACAAGAAGCACTGAAACTTTATTAAAGTTTTTAAACACAAATATGAAACCTCATCCCGCCAGTGGATGAGGTTTCATGTTTTATCAGAAGCCCGCTGGGGCTCCTGGCCTGCCCACCAGCCTTAAGGTTGGACAGGCAGGTCTTTAATTATCTTGATTAGGCTGTCAATGGTCTCCATTGGCCCTGCCCCCAAATCGCCGACGGGAAAATTCTAGCCATTGTCTCCGTAGACTCATGGACTCCGCAAGCTTTGTCAAATGCAAAGGCCCTCCTGTAATTTCCTTTGAAGTTGGGCTGGGCAGTCCCCAGGTAGTCTGGTAGATGTCCCTTAGACATAAAGAGGTGTGACATTCCTGAAACTGAGAAACAAATTCTTTTGTTCTGGAGACTCACAAGTGATAACTCACTGTTGAGTAATAGAGGGTCAGCCATCTTAATGGTCTTTGTTTGGCCGAAAAGTCCAGTTTAAAAATAAGTAGCAATAAGGATATATTTTTATAAAAATATAGTGTTAGGTTCTGTTCCATCACAATTGATATATGCCACAAAAAACAAGGCACCCAGCACTGAGTCCTGCAGAAACACATTGAAACAGTCTTCCAATCACAATTACCCATCGATCATTACCCTTTGCTTCCTGCTACTGAGCCAAGTTTGAATCCAACTTGTCACTTCCCTTAGGTTCCAATGGCCTTTTATGTTTCTGACCAGTCTGTCATATAGCCTGAAAAATCTCTGCTGAAGTCCATATAGACTACATCAAATATACTACCCTCGCTGACCTTCCTTGTTACCAACACCTGAAAGTTCCTCTACAAGTCACTCACCATTCTGATTTGGAAATATATTGCTGTTCCTTCACTGTCCCTGGGTCAAAATCCTGGAACTCCGTCCCTAACAGCACTGTTGATGTACCTACATCACATGGACTGCAGCGGTTCAAGAAGGCAGCTCACCACCACCTTCTCAAGGGCAACTAGGGATGGGCAATAAAATATGCTGGCAAGGACCACATCCAGTGAAAGAATGAAAAAAAAGTAGTTGTTTCCTATCCCTTTTCGACAAATCACACCTGAACTTAGTAAAATTGGCCTTTTTCCAATTCAAGATATTTATTCTTTTAAATTTAAATGCAATTTTAACCTTCCTCTTAGGTTTATACAATATTCCCCAGACCTGCCCCCTATCCTATCTGCACTAATAGGAGTCATGACTTTCTTGGGTCGATCTTGGACAAATAAATTAAAGAGAGAGGATGAAGGAAAGTTTCAAGAAGTCAAAAGGAACAGTAAATAATTTTTGCAGATACACCAGTAAAAATTGAATTATTAAAAACAATGTGGTGCCCCAAAATGGAGAAAATTGTCAATTTGCAGATAATGATCAAAAAATAGTAAAGGCATTTAGTAAATTGGTCTCAACTAAAGAGAAGGATATCAGAGAGGAAATGAGTTTGATGAAAGATACCATTATTGATAAAAAGGAAATTTTAGATGAGTTAGTTAGGCTGAAGGAAGACAAGGGGCTGAATGTTCCATGCTCACTGGTGTCGGTTGTCATGGAGGGCATGAGTAGACATTATGGCGGGAAGGCCAAATATCTGTTTCATGGCGTCATGAAACCAGTTTTCAATCATTCGCTCTGCCCATCAATGGCAGGCCACGTTTCCTGCTGTCAGACATCGGGAACTTCATTGTAATACATCTGCATATCATTATAAGACCTGCTCGTTTGAATCATCCCCCCACGTTGTATTTACCACCCACATCAGGAAAACACAAGGGTACACAACATGTCTTGACATGTGTGACGTGCAGAAGTGCGGTATTGTTATGGCCTTGCTTAGATCGCGGACATCGAGGAGCAGAAGATGCTGGAGCCCGACAGCAATGGGACCCTGGAGGAACGTCCATCACATGCTGGGTGGATTCCGATGGACATGGCTCTGCTGCAAAGCAGCTCACAGAAGGTGGAAAATCACGGTTGAGGGTCTGCTCTGGGACTTCAGTGATTTGGCTATGGTCTGTCATGGATGATTGTCGAGGGGATGGAGAGGAAGTTCCAGCTGTGAGTGGGAGAGGAAGATGTACTGGGGCGGGGAGGGGAAGGTCAAGTTTCGACTAGGAGAGGAAGGTATGTCAGGAGGGGTGAGGTGGGGGTGGGGGGGGGAGGGGAACCAAGATGTCGGGGGGTGATGTTGGGAAGGGGGGAATGAAGGCGCCATGGAGTGAATTTGGGAGGGGGGGAAACCAAGGTGTTGGGGGTGGGTGAGATTGTGGGGAAGGGAATATGGGGGAGGAGGGGCTAACAGGGAGAATATGGTAACTGGGGAGGTAGGCTTAAGGAGGGAGGAAGTTGTAAGAGAAGGAGTTCAGAGGGAGGAAGGAGTCCAGAGGGGGGAAGGAGTCGGGAATGGGGAAGGAGTAAGGCTGAAGGAAGAAGTGAGGCTGGAGGAGAGGGGAAAGAGTAAAGGTGGAGGGAGAGGTAAGGGGACGGAAGGAGTCAGGAAGTGGGAAGGACTAAGGAGGGGAAGGAGTCCAACTGGGGGGGAGGGGAGGAGGTGTCCAGGGATGGGATAAAGTTCCAAGTGGGGAAAGAGTTCCAGGGGATGAAGAAGTCCAGAGGGGGGATGTCCAGGTGAACATGGGAGGGAAGGGAGGGGTCTGTGGGAGGGGTGGGGGGGGTCAGGGGGTAGTGTGATGCAGGGTGATGAGTCAAGAAACCTGTAAATGAAGCTGAAAGACATCATTACATATTATTCAGTGAAAGTGAATATATTTTCAGATTATAAAGTGACAAAATGTGTTCACCTGGGTAACCAACTGTGATCAGAATTTCTTAACTTTTCTAGGCCTCACACTTCTAAGTGCTGCCCTGATATCCACAGCAGGGGTGGTGGCAGCCTATGCAATGGTTGCCCCTGTTGCCTCTTATGACTTTGGTTTGGCCTTCTAGACAGCCAAGGTTTTGAGAGCCCCGGCTTGTTTGGCTGTCCTCCTGTGGGCCAGCTGCTCCCTCTGTGGTGACAGAGGACAGGGTTGAGAGGGGGGTCACAGGCAAAGGGGACTCAAAAGGAGCAGACAGCCTCTGAGATTCCTGTGTGGATGATCCAGGGGTGTCCAGCTGCTGCTCCTCCTCCCTTTGGGTGCCTGAGGGCCTATTCAAGGCTGAGATAGATAGATTTTTAACCAGTAAGGGAATCAAGGGTTATGGGGAAAAGGCAGGAAAGTGGAGTTGAGGATTATCAGATCAGCCATGATCTCATGGAATTATGGAGCAGACTCGATGGACCGAATGGCCTACTCCTGCTCCTACGTTTTATGGGATCTTATGGTCTAATGAGGTGGGATTGAGAGGATAGGGTGTGAAAAGCCACCACTGAGGTGGGCGGGCAAAATGCTCTTTCTCCCGCCCGCTATCTTAGTGCCAATCTGGGATGATTCCGCCCACGGTACCAGGCTCCAGCAGGAATAATCTCTGAATCCTCAGAGAGATGAGGGAGTAAATTGCTAAGGCTGTGGAAATTGTTGCTGGGATTTTACCCATGACCACCCCTTTGGAGAAGGACTGGGAGGCGGGAGGGATCGTAAAATAGCATCACGTTGGAAGCCCACATCTTCCCACCACCACAGGATATCCCCAGAAACGGGAATGTTAGTGGCTCAGCTGCCCATTGTCCAGAGTGTACATGGGATTTGAGAAAGGTACCACGTGAGAGGTTACTAGAGAAGATCATTCAGGGAAGGGTAAAAGGATTGGATTAAAAAAAGATGGTTAGAACAGAGAAAACAGAAAACAGAGAGTAGAGCATTGGTCATTTTTTTTAAAGTGTCTGCAAGTGGATATAGGATCCCATAGGGTCCTGTTCTGGTGCCACTTCTGTTCATTACATAGGTCAATGATTTGTCTATAATCGAAGAGGGAGTAGGGGCAAACTTTGCTGATGATGCTCAAATAGGAGGTATAAGTTAACCTTTTGCAAGACCAAAGGATATAGATGAAGTGGGGGAATGGGCTAAAAATTTACAGGTGGAATTCAATGTCAGTAACTGTGATGTGCCATATTTTGGTTAAAAAAGATAACAGTAGTAATTATGTTGTGAATGGTAGTGGGTTTGATGCAGTGCAAGGTGGGAAGTTACTTGAGGAATGGATTCAGAGGACATTAAAGACAAATACAATAAATAAAAGCTAGCTGAATTCTAGGTTTTATCATAAGAAAAATAGAATATAAATGCCAAAATGTATGAAGAACATTTCAAAAAACTTATTTTTTACTCATTAATGGGATGTGGGCATCACTGGCCAGGCCAGCGTTTATTGCCCATCCCTAATTGCCCTTGAGAAGGTGATGGTGAGTTGCCTTCTTGAACCACTGCAGTCCATGTGGTGTAGGTACACCCACAGAGCTGTTCGAGAGGGAGTTCCAGGATTTTGACCCAGCAACAGTGAATGTTGGAAGGGGTGTCAATCAGTTGCTTCTTTGTCCTAGATGGTGCTGAGCTTCTTGAATGTTGTACCTACACCACATGGGCTGCAGCGGTTCAAGAAGGCAGCTCACCACCACCTTCTCAAGGGCAACTAGGGATGGGCAATAACTGCTGGCCCAGCCAGCGAAGCTCACATCCCATGAATGAATTAAAAAAAAGCAGCACTTATCCAGGCAAGTGGAGAGTATTCCATCACACTCCTGACTTGTGCCTTTTAGATGGTGGGCAGGCTTTTGGGAGTCAGGTGGTGAGTTACTCACCACAGGATTCCTAGCCTCTGACCTGCTGTTGTAGCCACAGTACTTATATGGCTGGTCCATGTAGATTCCAGTGGGCTCAGGGTAATTGGTATCAAGTGGCTCATTAATGAGCCGATTTGACATCTCGCATTGGTCCCTTCCCGCCTCTGACTTAATCACGGGAGGTTTCCTGCCGCTGACAGTCTGATGTATGGCCTCTCTTGCGAGTAAGTGGGTCTGGCTGCCATATTTCCCATTGCCATGGGCTGGATTAAATTCCACCCCTTGTCTCCATTTAGCACTTGCTGAATCTTTTCAGTTGAGTTTGGCAACTCTCAGGAATAATAAGCTAGGCCCTGTATGTCAGCTAGCAACCAAATGACATTACCAAGGTATTGAACCACAGGAGACATATCAAACTTTAGAAACTGTAGGTAAACATTTTCAACCTTGCAATGAACATGAGAATGGTCCAATGGTGTGTCACTGCTCTAGAATTTAATGCTTGAGTAATTGCTATTCCTTATGGAAACTGGAAAGAAACTTTTAAGCCCAATTTTAAAGTGATTGCAAGCTTCACTCCAAAATTCTGTCAAAGATAAAGCAAATTAATTTAGGATTTCCATTTCATCTAGTTTTTGTTTTAAAAGCTAGGCCCTCTCAATTTGAACTTAATATTTCAATTTTAGACCTTTATATGTGGACAGCAGATCAGTCAAAATGCAACTATGCACAATAGTTTATGTTGTGCCTAACTTAAAACTCTATTCATTGAACTGTTCAAATTTTAATAGTATTCAATTTTTAAAGCATTCTGAAAAATCATGTAGAATAAACGCAACCATCTTCAGAGAATTAAGTCAAAAATACTTCTGTAAAACAATGTAAGAAACTGTCATATTAAAGTTTATAGACGGCAGATTATAGATATTTTCATTTAATTGGCTAAATGACAATGTGTTTACAAATCCTTTTTGGGCTTTGAAAAGTCTGACTCACTTTAACAGTAGAATTTTTCCATTGTTCCCATTTCTGTTGTGTTGTTGAGATTTGTCTCAAACTGGAGGTCAGGAGAGTCTTTCTGAGATGTTGTTGTTTCGAGTGTTAGGGCTGTACTGCAGGGGTCCTAGAGGATGTCAGCTTGCTCATTCTAAAATATATTTAAAAATATCAATTCAAATTGAATAACCTAACTTTAAGATTTTTTATATGTGTGAACATAATATGTGCTGTAGTCTGGGTTCTTCAGATGTCTCAATGACGAGATCTTGAGACACATATTTAAACATAAACCTCTTATTGTTAATCTTTAACCATTTACAGATCCCAGGTTACTGTCATGTATGGTGCTATTACCTCCACGGAGACTGGTTCCAGAGTGTTCTCTCTAGATCATTCTCTCCGAGTCTATTACCATGTGAATCTATACATCATACCGTGGGAGGTGCTATTCTCCAGTCCTACATTAACCTTTGCTCTGCCAAGCACCTTTACATTACATGGCATGCAGGCACATCATACAACAATGTGCAAATGTGATACATTTATTAACAAAGTCATCATTTGTTTCCCTCCAAAGGGAATGGAATATAAAAATAGAAAAGTCTTGTTAAAACTGTACAAGGCGCTAGTTAGACCACACCTAGAATACTGTGAACAGTTTTGGTCCCCTTATCTAAGGAAAGGTATACTGACATTGGAGGCAGTCTAGTGAAGGTTCACTAGGTTCATCCCAAGTGTGGAGGGATTTTCTTATGAGGAAAGGTTGAGTAGGTTGGGCCTGCACTCATTGGAGTTTAGAAGAATGAGAAGCGACCTTATTGAAACATATAAATTCTTAGGGGGCTTGACAGAGTAGATGCTGAGAGTTTGTTTCCCCTTGTGGGAGAGTTTAGGACCAGAGGGCATAATCTCAGAGTAAGGGGCCGTCCATTTAAGACAGAGATGAGGAAGAATTTCTTCTCTCAGAAGGTAGCTAACCTGTAGAATTCTTTACCGCAGAGGGCTGTAGAGGCTGGGTCATTAAGTATATTCAAGGCTGAGATAGACAGATTTTTACTCAGTAAGAGAATCAAGGATTATGGGGAAAAGGCAGGAAAGTGGAGTTGAGGATTATCAGATCAGCCATGATCTCATTGAATGGTGGAGCAGACTCGATGGGCTGACTGGCCTACTTCTGTCTTATAGTCTTATGGTTATGGCTCATTGCTTTCTATTGCTGGCTGTTTAGAAGAATTTGCACTGTGTCAGCTGTGGCTCAGTTGATAACACTTGCTTCAAAGTGACAAGATTCTGTGTTCAATTAAGTCCCCTCCAGGATTTGAAAACAAAAGTCAAAGTTGGCACCCTACTATACAACTGAAGGAGTGCTGCGCTGTCAGAAATGCCATACTTACCACCACCTTCTCAAAGGCAATTATGGCTGGGCAATAAATACTGGCCTAGCCAGAGATGCCCACATTCCATTATTGGATACAGAAACAAAATAATATTGTTTTTTTGTGGGAGCTTGCTGTGTGCAAATTGGCTGCTGTATTTCCTATTTTACAGCAGTGAGTACATTTTAAAAGTTCTCCAATGACTGTAAAATACTTTGAGGTGTTCAGCAGCCTATAAATGTATGTTTTTCTTCCTTTCTTCTTTTATATAGTGACTTTCATAACCTTAGGATATTCTAAACCTCTCTACAACTGAATAAGTAGCTTCAAAGTGTAGTCATTATTGTGATGTAGGGTAATGCACACAGTAGTGAAATAGCTGATCAGATCATCTCTTTTTCTGGCATTAGTTGAGAGTTAAATGATGACCAGGACACTGGGCACAGCAGGACACTGCATACTTCATTGTCTTCTGTGAGGCTTCTCATGACTGAAAAGTCTGATGCAAGTGGCATGGACGTCCAACAGTCCATGTTTTAGTTGTTGGTACTTGGAGGGCCTTCTTCAGCTGTGCCACCTCTGGCCTTCCTCTGAGCACACTGGACGTGTGAGTTTGACATAGATGGTCCTTGGAACCTGCTGAACCAAATTTCAGTGCTTGTCCCTAGGTGGTCTGGTCGGCTGAAGTGTTTTCCCAAGAGAGGTGGCCTGCAATGCAGAAGATGGCGTTCTTATATCATTTGTACTGGCCGCCTTGAAGTTGTTTGCCCTGAGACAGTTCCCCACAGAAAATCTGCTTGGGGATTCTGTGGTCATCCATGCTGGAGACATCGCCTACCCATCTAAAGTTGAATTTTCTGAAGGGTAGTCTCCGTGCCATTTAGTCCAGCATGATGCAGGATCTCATTCATTGCAATTTTGTCCTGTCATTGAATTCTCATGATGGACCTCAGCTGTCTTTGGTGCAAGCCTTCCAGAGCTTTGTTGCGATTCCTATAGCAAACCCAGGGTTCTGCACAATACAGCAAGGTGGTAAAGAAAATGGCCTGGTAGAGTTTGATTTTTGTCGTCAGCTTAATGCCATGCTGCTTCCAGACATGATCATGGAATCAGTGGTAGGCAGAACTTGCTTTAAAGATGCATGCACAGGTATCTTCATCAGCAGTGGTATCAGAGCATGCTATTAAAGCATGAGAATTTTTTTACAACCTTGAGCCTAGTGCCATCAATGGTTATGTCAGGTGCTGCCTAGTGTATGCCTGGTGCTGGGTGAAATATAAGATGGGTTTTGGAGACAACTGATTTGGAGACCCAAGTTTTTTGCAGCAGTCAAAATTTCTTTGCCACAGTCTAGATGCCTCCCTTGTTGTGCATAGCTAGTGACCAGTCATACAGAAGCTCCCTGATTATTGCCTCTGTGACTTTGGTGAAGGCACTCATGGATGTAGCTACACATGCAGCAGTTCAAGAAGGCAGCTCACCATCACCTTCTCAAGGGCAATTAAAGATGGGCAATAAATGCTGGCCTAGCCAAACCCTGATGCCAAATCCCATCAATGAATAAAAAGAACATAGTCTGGAGAGATTGAAGATCTTCCCCGGACAGAATCTAATGTTGACACGCTGTCTCACATGGCTCCCTTAAACATTGCAGCAAAGAAGAGACAGAACAATTAGGAAGCCCCAGTGCATCCTTACTTTATGCCACTGGTTATCACAAAGGCATCGGACATCTCACTACAGGCACAAAAACATCAAACCATGCCATCATATAGTGGGCACATGATTTTGACAAACTTGTTAGGCCATCCTAGCTTGGAAAACAGATCAAATTGACTCACACTGACAAAAGATTTAATGAGTTCTATGAACAGCATATATAGATCCTAATGTTGCTGTCTTGCTGAAAATACCATATTGGCTGTCCCATGGTTAGCCCTAAAATCACATTGTGATCCTGGGAGGACATCATCTAAGAAGCTGTCGAGTGGACGGTTTAATAGGATCCTTGTAAGGATTTTTCCTGTGATTGAGAGAATGGACAAGCACCCCATACTACATGATGATGACATTTTCACCAGTGCTCGTGTAGGAGATAGACAGAGGGATATTGCCAGAGCAGTTTATCATTACCATCTTCTTCAATGATTGACTTGCATTAAGAATTGGCATAAATAGGAAGTGGCATCTTTATTTACAACCATTCAAACCATAACTCATTTTAACTTTCAGATTGAATGGCTATGAATAGCCACTCTTCTGTCCTCTCTGAAGGCTCCAACACTCTTGGGTGCAATAGATTACGGCAATACAATTGTGGAAGAATTCAGCTTCTGATATAAAATGTGATGACATTGAGAAGAATATATTCAGGGTTTAGCTTGCTGCATTGTTTGGCGTGTAATGCACGTGTGCTGCAGGAAGGAGGGAAGGACTGTCATTTACATAGCACCTTCCAGAGTCTCAGGACCTCACACAGCACTTCAATAAGCAACAGATTACTTCCGAAATGCAGCCACTGTAATGAAGAAAAATTTAGCATCCAATTAGTGCAAAAGTAAGATCCCGCAGTCGGTGATCAAGTGAAGTATGAAGTATTCTGTTTTTGTTAGGAATGTGGCCCAGGAGAATACCATACACTTTTTCATCTACATAAGAAGGCAGACTTAGTTTGATGTCAGAACGGCATAAAGTGGGTGGTTAAGGGGAAATCAGCAGGGGCAGGAGAGGGAGACAGAGGTGAGATGAGAGAAGTGGCATTCAGCCAAACTGGCAGATTTTGCCTCATTCTCCAGTGCTCCATTTTGGCTGGGATTGCAGTAGCCTATGCAGATGGTGAGAGTGGCATAGGGCTTAGTTGTGATCCTTGACAAGTTAAATAGTCAACTGACTTTCGCGTTTTGAGTGTACACATGAAGAATGATGGGGTGACAAAAACCAACTGGTGACTGTGGAGGCCAGTTCCATCAAGAGTTAGTGCATTCAGGAAGGAAGAGAAAATGAAAAAAAAAATAGATACAGACCTTACTTCAGTGCAATACTGTGGCAGTGCAGCACTGTCAGAGGTATCATCTTAAACCGAAGCCCCAGCCATTCTCTCAGGTTAACATAAAAGATGCCATAGCACTATTTAAGTTCTCCTGGATTTCCTGGTTGATATTTAACATTAACATTATTAAAACAGATTTATCTGACCAGTTGTCTCACTGCTGTTTGTGGGACCTCACTGTATGCAAATTGACTGCCCATTTCCTATCTTTATAATTGTGATTACACCCCGTAAGCGCTTCATTAGATGTAAACTGGGATGTCCTGGGATTATGAAAGATGCTAATTAGATGCAAGGTTTTTCCAACTCTAAGTATGTAAATTTATCATTCTTAAAAGATACTGTAGTTTAAGGGTCTGGCGCATATAGGGTTAATATAGGACTGAATGGAGTACCGCCTACACAGTGATGTGGAGAACACATGACCCGCACCCAGAGTCAGGGTGGTGTTTGTCAGAGCCATGTGCAGACCTAAGTACAGAGAGCACTCGTAGTATTACTGTATCTCAACTCCACTTTCCTGCCTTTTCCCCATAACCCTTGATTCTTACTGATTAAAAATCTGTCTGTCTCAGCCTTGAATATACATAACAACCCAACCTCTACAACCCTCTGTGGTAAAGGATTCCACAGATTCACTACCTTCTGAGAGATGATATTCCTCCACATCTTTGTCTTAAATGGGCGACCCCTTACTCTGAGATTACGCCGTCTGGTCCTAGACTCTCCCACAAGGGGAAACAACCTCTCAGCATCTGAGCTGCCCTAAGAATCTTATATATTTCAATAAGGTTGTCTCCCATTCTTCTAAACTCCAATGAGTGCAAGCGCAACCTACTCAACCTCTCCTCATAAGAAAATCCCTCCATACCCAGGATCAACTAGTGAACCTTCTCTGGACTGCCTCCAATGCCAGTATATTTTTCCTTAGATAAGGAGGCCAAAACTGCTCAAGTATTCTAGGCATGATTTAACTAGTGCCTTGTATAGTTTTAGCAAGGCTTCCCTATTTTTATACTTCATTCCCTTTGAAATAAAGGTCAACATTCCATTTGCCTTCCCTATTACCCGCTGAACTCGCATGTTAGCTTTTTGGGGTTCATGCATGAGGACTCCCAAATCCCTCTGTGCTGCAGCTTTTTGCAGTCTTTCTCTATTTAAATAATATTCTGCTCCTCTATTCTTCCTGCCAAAGTGCATAACCTTACATTTTTCCACATTATATTCCATCTCCCAAGTTTTTGCCCACTCTTAACCTGTCTATATCCCTCTGTAGAGTTTTTGTATCGTCCTCACCACTTGCCTTCCCACCTATTTTTGTGTCATCCACAAACTTGGCGATAGTACATTCACTTCCCTCATCCAAGTCATTAATATATATTGTAAATAATTGTGGCCCCAGCACTGATCCCTGTGGCACTCCACTAGTTACCAGGTTGCCATTCTGAAAATAGCCCCCTTATCCCAACTCTGTCTTCTATTAGTTCGCCAATCCTCTATCCATGTTAATATACAATCCCCAACACCAGACTACTGAGCTGTAACCAACATCTAATAACATAGTGGTAAGTCATGGAAAAAATCCAAAACCTCACTAAAATGGAAGACAAATTGAAATGCTAGAAGATTGATGAAAAATTCATAAAAAAGGCAATCTGACCTGAAAAGAAGCTCCAGAAGCAGAGGCACAGAGGAAAAACTGCCAGAAAGGGCTCCAAAGAAAGGCTTGGAAGCTTAAGGCAGAAATTTAAAACCCCTTACTGTGGCAGAATACTTCATTGCAGCTCCATTGGAAGTCCAGTCCAAATCCCAGAGTGCAGAGGCAGCAGGGTGAGCTAAATCTTTTAAGTCTTCAGGCTACAGCACGTCCTGAGAAATCTTCAAATAATTCCGTCAGAAATGTAGTTTGAGAAAACCCATTGCCTAAACCTGATCCTCGAGTTGGTGCATGTCCGAGCTTGCTCCGAAACAAAAAAAAATTAAATAGTCCGGGAGAATCATGACTTTTTAAACCCAGCTAAAGGCAAGCAGAAGCCGGGATTTGGTGAATTTGTGACTTTAACCATAAATGCGAAGCAAGAAAACTCTGTAGGCATCTATTCCAGGCAGCGGTTGTCGAAAGATGTTTTAAGCTGAGCTCAATCACCATCGTAGCAGAGACTGCCAAAACTGGCAAGTGGGGGAAATCCCTTTGTCTCCAAAGGGATGCCGTCTTGAAATTTAGAAAGCTCTTAAAGCAGACCATACACTTTTAAAATTTTGAGCATGGATCAGGATTCCACACTTCCAAGTCAATTTGGACTAATCCAAGGCCCAGATCAATCACAAAATTGGGGACTTTGGAGGAAAAGATCCTTAAGATACAGCATGGCTTCAGGTTTAAATAAAATGTCAGAAGAAGTATTGATGAACATGTTGCTTCACTCGGTAGGCCCTGACGGACATTATTGTAAGACAGGGAATTAATGAATCATCCATAAAATTTGAAGAGGCCCTAAAATCATTTGACATTTATTTTAGTTTAAGAGGCAATAAAATACCCAAAAGAGCTAAATTCAATAAGAGAGTCCAACAGACATGAGAACCTGTTGATTCATTCATCAATGATCTGTACAGGATGGTGGAAGGTTGCAAGTACGGAAATTTAAAATCAACTCATCAGAGACAGATTAGGCAGGAATAGTGGTTGACATATTCCCTGACCTCCTGCAAGTAAAGGAGGATCTAACTCTTGAAGAGGCAATCCAGATAGTTGGACAGTCAGAACTCTGTGAGCAGCACAGGACCATTTTAAGGGGAGAGAATGAATCATAGTGCAGAGGCCAATCCAAGTCCAGCTAGCTAAGCAACAAAGGCACAGCGACACTCTAAGTCAGGGAAGGCAATACCTCAACCGGCCAGCAGAGTGACCATAGCAATGCTGTGGAGCAAAGCACCCTCACAGGTGAAATCGATATCCTGTGAGTTCAGCCCAAAGCTTCCAATGCCACAGAATTGGACACTACCGCAAACTGTGCAAGGCAAACATTCTGAAATGCGCAGAAGGCCCAAAGATTACCCACGAGGCCGAGACTGCAATCCCAGAAGACACATAGCCATGATTCTTGGGTGAGGTCAACAATCTTGGTTTCCCATGTTGGAATGTGGGCATTTCAGTCAATGACCATTTAACAAATATTAAATTAGACACAGGACAAAGAACCATGGTTAAAAGATCTCTGGCATCAAAAAAGATGCACCACTCTGTGGGCCTGGAGGAACCCGACTTCCAGTCATAGGCAAGATTCTGGAACCACTAAGGTATGGCAGCAAATAAATCTTCAAGCTGATGTATGTCATCCGTAAACAGCCTTTCTCTCTCTTAAGCAGAGATGACTGTGTAGCCCTGGACTTCCTCAAAATGTCGGGAGACGTCAAGAGATTGAAACCCTGTAAGGTGAGCCATTTTTAAAGACGTCTGAGTGGGAGTGACATTTGGAGAGAATTCCAAGGAGAGTTCTTCGAAGGTGAAACTGGAAATCCCTCGTGAGACGGATTTTCAATGAGATTGTTTGACTTGGGGCTGAATTTTACGTTTATCGGGCAGGCAGGCGCCCGACCCGATCGGGTGTGAAATCACACAAGCTGACATAGGCGAGCGTTCCAATGTCATCCCGCACTCGCGTGATATGTTGCTTGGTGGGCAAGCACAAAAGCAGGAAGCATGCCCGCTGACAATTAAGAAGCAACTAAGCCCATTAATGGCACCATTGCCTGCTATTTTTCGTCACCTGTCCAACCTTATGGTTGGCGAGCGGGCGAATCGGCCAGGCTGCCTTTAGATTTTCCATGAAAACCTCATCCAAGGGCAGGATGAGGTTTCCATAATGAAATGAAATAAAAATAAATATCTGTGGGCAGCATTTTTATCATCTATATTTTCAGGTGCCTGATTGTGATGCTCGGACATTTTTTTCTCCTTTTTAAAACGCTACTGGGACATTTTCAGGTCTGCAGCTCCCTGAGGCACTCTCTGCCTTCAGGGAGCTTTCTCTCAGCTCTTGCCCGGCTGCCGGCATTGACGATATCGCCCACCTTCCTCCCCCCCCGCACCTCGGCAGTGCTGAGCTTCTCAGCGCGCGATTCATCCCAGATGGCCGTTAGCTGGCCAGCCAGCGTGAAATTGCGGCCGGGGGCTGATCGCGGTCAGAGGACCAGTCCCCGGCCGATCCCGGGCTGCCCACCGAGCTAAAAATTCAGGCCTTGGTGTTTACTTACATCTGGATGGGCTCCTGAGAAATTCATGGACTCTGTCTTGGTTTCATCTGTCATTTACTCTGTCGTGTGGTGTGCTTGACCACATATCGTCTGTTAATTCACATGTACCTCATACTTAATCTGAATGTTAGAGTAGAAGATACATTTTGTAAATTGTTTTATCTTTCTGAACTCGTATAGCAAACTCTGTTTTTGTTTGTTCAAAACCTGTGGAATCTTGTGGCTTTATTTCGAAGGCAGGTGTCCAAAATCTCAACCTTTAACTACTTTAAACAAAATGTTATTGGTCCCTAACCAGACCTCCCCCCATATCCCGCAGTCTGGCCAAGGATCATAACCCTGTATGTTTGCAAATAGCGCTAGTAGTTATAGAGTCTCACAGTTAACCTGTTAAAGACTATGAAGACTTCATCAATCCTACCGAAATGTAACCAACACCCCAAAATAGATACCTATTTCTTTTCACAGTTTTAAATGCATGTTGTTATCCATTTATATTCTGGAATGTCTTTTAAAATGTCTCTTCTGATATTCTGTGTCTCAATGTTACAGAATGCATGTCATCGTGTAGGCTTTGTTTTATGCACTTCTGTGTCTCTTTCCATGTTTCTGATGCATTTTGTTAAATTGAGATTTTTTTCCTGGTAGACGAGGTCATGCAGAATAAATATTTGTGCATTTCATGGTTTGTTTTTAAGGCTTGTAACATCCCTTAAACATGCTCCTGTGTACAATACAGCTCATTGCCAGCTGGTCAAACTTCACTTCATGTTATTAAACCTTTCAAGGCAAAACATTTCTCTGAAGATTGAATAAGCGAGCATGAAAAACTGCACCTAGACTTACTTCCTGGCACAATAATCCTTTAGCACAGCACTTTGTCCATTGGCTCAGCCAAATGTTTGTCAAAACATGAGCCAGTTTGCCATTAAAACAGTTTCACTTGCTTCTTTCATGAGCTAAGAAATGAAGGTGAAAAAGTTATGAAAAATATGCTGTTGATTTAACATGTACTTGTCCTCCCCACATGGACAGGTTCTTAAATTTAAAGCAAAAACAGAATTACCTGGAAAAACTCAGCAGGTCTGGCAGCATCGGCGGAGAAGAAAAGATTTGACGTTTCGAGTCCTCATGACCCTTCGACAGAACTTGAGTGGTGTCTTAAATTTAAAGATTTGGTCAAAATGAATTAACATTCACTGTGGATTGATACTTTATTGTGCACTTTAATTTAAACTACAGTGATACATTGGCCTCATGGAATTTCTGGGCCAGTTATTACCAATGTTGTGTTCCTCAGCTGGTACTTGTGTCTGCCCATGTCGAGTAACAGCACCAGTGTAAATTGTAACATCTGCTCATTTGTATGTCTGTTGGCTGTTCATTGGCCCATGTAACATATGGAAGCGGTATACTGAGGGAACCTGGAAATTAGGAGCGCAGTTTTAAAAAGACAAGCATTTGAAGCAGGCTGGGAGACAAGTAAGTAGTAAACCATTGCCAATCCTTGCAGGCCTTACCTTCTGCCAGTCTGAGTCCCTTTTTAATCTCTACTCTCTGCTTGCTGATTTGCAACCAGCCTGTTATCCACTTTGCTACTTGTCCTCCAACTCCACATATTCTGACTATAGTCAGGAGTCTATTATTACCTAATTAAAGGCTTTTTAAAAATCCAAATATATTACATCTACTACATTGCCCCTGTTTATTCTTTTTATTACCTCTTAAAAGAATTCAGTAAGATTGAAGTCCTTGCAGACTATTCGTCATTGGGCTGAATTTTAAGTACCTTGGTGGTTGAAAGTTCTGAAAGTTGGTGGCTCACAGACTGCTGCCCCACCTCTGAAAGATGGCGCATAATACACGTGGTGGCCAATTAATAGCTGCCTGGTGGAGAGTCGGCCAACAGCTTCTATGGATGGTGGACTGTGCGCCTAATGGGCCAATGAGGGCAAGACGTTGGGATAAAGAGGTGGCAGGCTGTGACCCGGAAGGAGGTCATGGCCACTCATTTAAAGGCAGCCCTGACACGGGATTGTCAGCTGCACCAGGGATCATGGTTTTAAGAGATTCAAAAGCTCTGTTGGTGAAGTAGAATTCAATTGAACCATTGCAAATTGTGAGGGAAAATTTTAAAATACTGTTATTACTGATGGGAAGCTTTCAGGCCTTTGGGCAGGGAATAAATAGCATTGGAATGCAGTTGACTCATTACCCTGATGAATATCAAATGTTCAGGGAGATATAGAAAATCAGCTGTTAGCTCTCTGTGTCTCTCCACAGATGGCTGAGCGAAGGGAGCCAGGGGATGATTGTGAGGGCAAAAGGTCAAGGATGGCCCCAAGATTCGACGATGACCCCTTGCGAGCCCAGGCTGCAAGTACCAAGAGAGAGGACCTCATGCCTGCTGACAGGAAGGGGAGGCCAAAGCAGCCTAGGTGGAGGTTACGGAGGAGGTCAACAACTTTGGGGTTGTCCAGTGAAACCAGATTCAGTGCTGTAAATGTCTGAATTACCTTCTGAGATCTCCAAGGGTCAGAGTGTCACCATTCTGGAGATGCGCATACATGGAAGGTTATGTGAGGGGATTGTCTGGTGTGGTGCCCAAACATCTGAGGAAGCATGATGTGCACATGTTATTCTACATGGCACCAAGCCTGTGAAGGGTTTGGGCAGGCATACACAGCACAAATCATTGCAAAAATTATGCTGCTCTTGGAGTTATCATAGGCCAAACATGTGAAGGAATGATTGTACTGGAAAATCAAAATCCTGCACTTTCTTTGCAGAAGAGAGCATACAACGCCAAGGAGAGAAGCAAGACCAGAGGTGGTGTGCCAAGCTGGCCATACTAACTCTCATAGAGGATAAGGTTCTGCAGCTGGCTGTGAATGAGTGAAGCTAGTCTATTGGTTGAGGTAAGGTAGGAGAAAGGATCCTGGGTGGTGAGATTGTAAGGAGACATTTTATAATTAAAAAAGATGTGCTAAGAGGGCTGGGAGGGGAGGGTGCTTGAGGGTTGGTATACAGTTGTGAATGAGGCATATGATGGCTTTTGTGCATTGGGGAGGAAAGTGTGACTTCATGTTGAAAGTTATAAAATGCAAACGCTGAGTAACATCTCACAATGGTTCCAGTGCTAGCAATGAGGATACTCGCAGGTGGAAGATAGCCCTAACCATCCTGATTTTTGTTTTCTACACAGGTGCAGCATCGGCTGCAGGTGCCTCAAGCCCTGAGCGTCCAACATTAACCTCTGAGGAGGAAGAGGGAGCATCAGGGGGTCCAGCATCACACTCTTACTCTGCACCTAGCACCATTGCAGATACTAGCACCTTGGTGGATATGCATGCCTCGAAGTAAGGGTAGCACAAAGTAGAGAAGACATATCACAGTCAGTGCGCAGCTACAGACTGAAATAAAGCAGGCTTCTATATGTCAGAGGAGTGCCGACGGTGACCTAGATGTTGATCCTCGGTCAGATGACAAGCCTCTGGAGCCATCCGTAAGGCGGCAGATGTTGGAAGTCCAGCACGGAGAGAGTGGAGATGTGGCGGAAATATTAGAGGACTTGTGTGGTCTGCCATGGACTTTGGAGGAATCCATCAAAGTCATGGGTGGTGCGAATCTACAGAATGTATGGTTTCTTCCATTGAAAGACTGCCGGCCGTCATGGACGGCCAAATCCAGCAGCCCACGATGCAGTAGTGGGTATGTGCCTGATCTGCATTCCATTGTCTTGGTTCTGAGCTTAGAGGCCCAGAGCCAGGGTGATAGAGGGACGAGGAGCCTGGAATCACATCCAGCTCTTGGACC
Organism: Carcharodon carcharias; assembly: GCF_017639515.1. Lineage (NCBI taxonomy): Eukaryota > Metazoa > Chordata > Chondrichthyes > Lamniformes > Lamnidae > Carcharodon > Carcharodon carcharias. The sequence continues at coordinate 170,216,857 of NC_054473.1, forward strand.
CTCTCAAAAAAGCAGGAAGGACCAATTGGACCTCATGGTGGAGGGTGGGCAGCAGCTGACACCGTCGGGGGTAGCTCTGATGACGTCAGCTGCCCCTCTCCCCTTCTGCCATTGGCACAGATACCTTCACTAGCATATTCGACAGATGGGCACCCTGCCACTGCACAGGAGGCTCCCACTACATCAGGGCCCTCACAGTCTCAGGCGACCAGAGAAGAGTCCTCACAGACAAAGGGGTGTTAGGGTCAGCTGGCTGTCTCCGTGGTACCATGCTGCAGCATCCGGACAAGATTCAAGAAAACCTCACGGTGGGTGCACATGGTGTATTTATGATTTGCATTATTTGAACATGTATAATGACTTTCTGTGTATATAAATGATTTCTTGCAAAACATCACCAGTTTATGAGTTCCAAAGAAGTCAAATTGGACTCAAAACATTAATTCTGTTTCTCTCTCCATGGACCTTCTGAGTTTTTCCAGCACTTTTTGTCTTTATTTCAGATCTCCAGCATCTGCAGTGCTTTGCTTTTATGTCCTATTAGTCCTACTAGTTTATATCCTGTTTGTGTGAATGTATGAAGAAGGATCCTGGTGATGGTCTTATCTGATTATGTAAAGACGAGCATCCAAATGACCGACATGGTTTGAGTGTTTGAAATTTTATAAGGTGATGAATTGGTTTTCATCTGATTTAAGAGCACGAAGGAGGAAGCACTGGCCAATGAGGGGGATAGAAACGGGGCAGCACATCTATTGAAATCTACTCAAGATAAGGGCTTCTCATATCTCACGGTCATCAAGACACTCTCTGGGAGGCCCTTGCATATTTGGCTGCTGCATATCAGCCTCCTCTTCCTCTAACTCTTGATTGGAAGAATGCTCTGTCTCCCGTGAATCCTCCTCTGAAAGGGTATGGCCCTCTCTGCAAGGCCAGGCTGTGCAGCACACAACAAACCACAACCTTGGGATACTTCCCCCCCCCACCACCCCACCCCAACCCCCCCTCACCCACCCATCCCATTCCTCCGACCCCATCCCTCATTTCTGATGAAATGTTAACTCTGTTTCTCTGTTGCTGCCTGAGCTGCTGACAATTAAGTTAAGGAGATACATGGGGCAGAATTTTCTCTTTGGAGTTTGAGAACGGTCCCCGCACACCAACACATAAAATGACGAGTGGTGACATCTGGCGTGTGTCCCGACGTCACTGTGTGCCATTCCGATCTTCTGTTCGACGGGCACATGCCAGAGGCAGATGCGCACCCACCAAACTGTTAAAGGCCTATTACAGCCATTTAGAGAGTAACTTAAATAGTTGACAGGGCTGCCTATCCAACCTTAAGGTTGGCGGACAGGCGAAAAGCCCAAGTGGCCTTTGTGTTTTTCATTAAGCTCATCCACAAGTGGGATGAGGTTTCATGAAGATTTTATTAAATTAATGAATATTTTTCACACATTTCATAAACATGTCCCAGCTTGTCACATGAGGAGACATGTCTAAAGAATTTTAGCCTGTCTTTATTTTAAATTTACAATTTGAACTAATCTCCCTGAGGCAGCTCCACGCCTCAGGGAGATTTCTGCGCTCTTTCGCAGAAGAGTGCAGGCTCCGACTCACCCTCCTCCCTCCCCACCCCCCTCCGCCGCACAGGTAGCGCTGAGCACCACCAGGTGCGCATCACACTGGGCGGGCCTTAATTGGCCTACCCGTGTAAAATGGTGGCACACAGCTGATTGCAGGTGGCGATCGGTTCCACGCCTGCCTGCGTCCGCTCCCGACCAGCCCACCCAGCAGGTAGAAGATTCTGCCCTAGTTACTTTCCCTGTTTACTTAGGCAGCACCCCAGCCAGAAGTCCATCGTCTTGTGGTGGGACCGGAAGATCCCGGTGGTGGGTGGGTGGGTGCACAAAATCCTGCTGAAAGTAGCGGCAAACACAATTGTATGCTCTAAGTCAGCCAAATCTGGTCTATTCTCACCTCTAGCTTGATGTATGTAGATAGTTATATTTTAAATAAAGAAGATAGTGCAGGAAATTAAAATATAGTTCATGCAAAAATCTATGCCTGCCAATGATTTTTTTTTTAATGGCACATTTAAAAATATTTCATATGATAAGTTGTAACAGCACTTGGGCATCTGCCACTGTACTTCCAAGAATCAGAGTAAGCATCCCATTCTTGGGCAAGTGATGGTTCTGGGATGGAGTCTCAGGTTCCTGGCTGTCTGCAAGTGGAATTTGTGGCTGATCCCTGATGGCCTATGGTAGACAGGATGTCTGCCTTCTTCAAAGTCTAGTGGTGGGGTGCATGCCTGATCCTTGGTGACCCATTTCACATTCAGTCTCAGGTGTCCTGGTGGTGAGTTGTGCATGTGGTTCATGGTGATCTAGTGATGGCCTGATCACTGATGCCTTAAAGCAGCATGCCCATGCCATTGCCCTCGTAAAGACCCAAATTCTGAAGCATGAATGTAATGAACCATTCATCACTACTCACAAAGTAAAAGCAAATAAAACCCCTACACTGGAATTAAATGCAAATAACATCAGCTGTGTCATTTTAGGTTATTTGTGCTGTCGGCAAAATTATTAAGAAAGCCACTGAGTGCAAGGCATCCTCATTCTTATTGAGCTATCTTCAGTCAAGTTTGTTGGATCATTTAGATTTGATCATTAGTCAAATCATAGGAATATTGGTGGGTATGATTCCTGTTCAGTTCTGCTAGCCTCCCGAGAGCAATGATTTAAAATGCAGGATGATCTTTCGTTTAGCGCATACGTCCCTTATGGAGCAGACTTTGCTGCCCTTCGTCAATTTTTTAACAGTATTCATTTCAGTAAGCGTGTTGAATAAAGGGATAAATGCGACACATGTATATAAATGCAAACTTCGGCCGGAATTCTCCCATCCCGCCCACGGTGGGTTTCGTGGCGGGTGGGAGCGGGGAATCCAGCGGCGGGTGGGAGCGAGTGGGGAATCCAGTGGCAGGCAAAAAGTCGCAAATCCATCGTCATAAAAACAAGTTGCAATTCTCCCGACGGTGTGCTCACGGTGGGTCGGTTACCCGGCTGACGAGCGGTACAAATTTCATTTGCATTCGTTAGCATGTCATGAATGCTCATTAAAGTCTCCTATTTACATATGAGTGAGGGGCGATGCCATGAACGTCTGCACTTGTCCCGATCTCTGGTACATCACACATGTCACATTCTTTGTGAAGACCTGATGCCACGTGGAGTTGCCAGTGGTTTTGGAGGTGACCGCTGCACTTAATTTCTTGGCCTTTGGTTCTTTCCAAGGATCAACAGGTGACCTGTGTGGCGTCTCTCAGTCCGCAACACATCGATGCATAAAGGAGGTCACAGATGTTCTTTACAGGAAGGCCCATCATTATGTCAGGTTTGTCCTGGAAGAAGATAGCCAGGCTGCGAGATTCACCGGCTTCACCACCATCTCAGGCTTCCCAAGAGCGCAGGGCGCAATAGACGTGCCTATACGGGCTCCATGGTAGCAGGCCCTAATGCTTATAAACCACAAGGGCTATCGTTCCATCAATATAGAACTGGTGTGTGATCACCGGAAGCGCACACACTGCACATTTGTGCATGTTGCCCTGGGAACTGCCATGTCTGAGTCACTCCTGGGTACCTGAGGTTTTCGAGGGGCCGATCTGTCTGCAGGGATGGCTGGTTGGGGGTAAGGGGCACCCACTGAAACGCTGGCTGATGACACTGGTGCGTCGCCTTCAGAGTCGTTCTGAGGAGAGTTACAACACTACTCACAGCTCCACACATTCCCTTATAGAGCAGATCATAGGGCTTCTGAAGATGCACTTCAGATGTTTGGACCACTTGGGTGGCTCACTCCAAAACACTCCCAAAGGGGTTTCCTGCATCATCACAGTGTGTTGCGCCCTTCACAATCAAAGAGATGACCCCTTGCCAGAGGATGACCTGGAGGGTGAGACCTCATCGGAGGATGTAGATCTGGAGGCCCAAGAATCTCAGGAGGCTGCTGAGGTTCAGTATGAGCGTGATCACACCATTGAGGAAGAAAGAGGTGGGAGATGTGCCCGTGATATGTTAATCACTGGCAGGTTCGAGGAAGAGTAAAGTCACGTGAGGGAATATGGCTACATATCTCCTAGCCCTCAATGCCATTTTCTTTCAACTCAGGGGATGTCCACCCACTTGTAGCAAGAATGATTCCCACGTTCACACTTGCCACATGAATCGCCAGGCCATGATCTTTGCTTTGGTCCGTGGGGCCCTTTGAGTGAGCTCACTCTGGGAACTGAGAGCCCACTTAGTTTGGATTCCGCCAGAGCCATTCAGCTCCTGACCTCATTACAGACCTGGTTCAAACATGGTCAAAAGAGCTGAACTCCTGAGGTGAGGTGAGAGTGACTGCCCCTCAAGGCAGCACTTGACGGAGTGTGACATCAAGGAGCCCTAGCAAAATAGGAGTCAATGGGAATTAGGGGGGAAACTCTCCAATGGTTGAAGTCATACTGAGCACAATGGAAGATGGTTGTGGTTGGTGAAGGTCAGTCATCTCAGCTCCAGGACATCACTGCAGGAGTTCCTCAGGGTAGTGTCCTCGGCCCAACTATCTCCAGCTGCTTCACCAATGACCTTCCTTCCATCATAAGGTCAGACGTGGGGATGTTCGTCAATGATTGCAAAATGTTCAGCACCATTCGCAACTCCTCAGATACTGAAGCAGCCCATGTCCAAATGCAGCAAGATCTGGACAATATCCAGGCTTGGGCTGACAAGTTGCAATTAACATTTGTACCACACAAGTGCCAGGCCATTGACCATCTCCAACAAGAGAGAATCTCACCATCACTCCATAATGTTCAATACTGAATCCCCCACTATCAACATTTAGGGGTTACCATTGATCAGAGACTGAACTGGACTAGCTATCTAAATACTGTGGCTACAAGAGCAGGTCAGAGGCTAGGAATCCTGAGGTGAGTAACTCACCTCCTGACTCCCCAAAGCCTGTCCACCATCTATAAGGCACAAGTCAGGAGTGTGATGGAATACTCCCCACTTGCGTGGATGAGTGCAGCTCCAACAACACTTAAGAAGCTTGACATTGTCCAGGACAAAGCAGCCCGCTTGATTAGCACCACATCCACAAACATTCATTCCCACCACCACTGACGCACAGTAGCAGCAGTGTGTATCATCTACAAGGTGCACTCTAGGAATTCACCAAGTCTCCTTATACAGCACTTTCCAAATCCATGACCACTACCAGGGGTAGCAGATAGATGGGAACACCACCATCTGGAAGTTCCCCTCCAAGACACTCACCGTCCTGCCTTGGAAATACATCACTGTTCCTTCACTGTCGCTAGATCAAAATCCTGGAACTCCCTTCCTAACAGCACTGTGAGTGTGCCTACACCACATGGACTGCAGCGGTTCAAGAAGGCAGCTCACCACCACCTTGCCCATTAGTGATGGGCAATAAATGCTGGCCCAGCCAGCGAAACCCACATCCCATGATTGAATAAAAAATAATTTTGGAACAGGAGCGATGTGAGAGAAGACTTGAAGCCTTTGCTGCCATCTAATGATGCAAACACTGCTGCGACTGAGATGTGGACATACCTAGGGATCTCCTCCTCTCATGTATGGTGCATGTCTTTTCTTCTGCCACTACCACCAAGGAGACACAAATGACACTAGGTTATCAATGCCAATGAGCTGCCCTCACACAATGGTGCTCTTTGAGAAAGAAGGGTTAGAAACACTTACATCACACATTACTTCAAATAAAGATTTAAACACATCTCCCTGACTCCTGCAGGAGATGGTGCATCTGGAGGGAGTCAAGGTGTCTCATCCCAATGCCACCTACATCCTGATGGTGCCCACCAGGGTATGGCCATGGAGTGCAGGGCCAAGCGCAAATCGGGCAAGACCTGCTGGACCAAGGTCTCCATGATGGTCTCCAACCTTCCCATGGTGACCTCAAGGTGCTTGCATGTCGGAGCCACGACATCAGACAGGACGTGAATGGACTCCTCCATCGTTCCCTTTAGTCTGCTGAGTGACTGCTGAATCTGCCTGATGTTCTGCCACTTGTCGTTGCATCTCCAATATAGACTGGCGGCCGCTTCCTAAGGCTCATCATCTGACTTAGGTTGAGTGGGTGGCTGGTCTCCAGCAGCCCTCCGAGTGCCGGAGAACTGGGTTGTCCCTGCCTCTGACTGCTGCGGGGAGGTGTCAGTGAGGTGTTCCCCAGAAATTGAGCATGAGCCTAATTTACATCTGTGCCCAACCGATGTGTGTGTCTCTGAGTTGGTGGAAGGTGCGTGTGAGTGCTGCAGTGGTTCTACCGGAGTTTCCTCTTCGGATGTAGTCTGGGGGCTCGCACAGGTGCTGGACTGGCTTGGGGGTCTCGGTTTTCTGGTACCTAGAAAATAAGAAATAGAGTTTCAGCTAATGAGCATGAGCTAGATAGGACTGCACGTGACTCACTGTGAATGTCAGGATTTGATGAAGTGATGGGACTGTGATCCATACTGGGTTGTTGGGAGACATTTCTCCCCTTCCCCGCAGGAGCAATCCCTGTCCTCCCCAGCCAGCTCGGCTGCAGCCTCCTCAAACTCACTGAGGGCAATGGTGTCGGCCACCCCTACCCCGGTCTGCGCTTTCTCAAGCCTGTTGTGTGCTAGCTTGGCCTGTATGACGAAGAAAGAAAGGCACGTGATAAGAAGGGATGGAACACAGGTTGGGTGAGATGCATGTTCCCTGTGTGTGGTGAGCCCTCCCCAGAAGGGCCAGAGGATGGAATGTGAGCAACATGTCAGATGGGCTGGTGGTGATGTGAAAGTCTTGGTGGGAGAACGAATGTTGATATGTGTCCCCCGTTAATGGTTGCGTGAGATCCCTGAAGAGAGTAGCCATTGGCATGCATGATGCCATGATGAGAGTTTAATATTGGAGGGTGTTGAAGGATGACTTACCCTGGGGGAGTGGATGAGATCATTCGTCTTCTTCCTGCAATGGCTGGCATTTCGGGAGTGGTTGCCAACAGCGCTGACCTGCTCCGTAACAGCCTCCAAGGCTTGAGCGGTGAGGCTCAAGGTGCTGCCTTCTGCTTCAGGCTCTTGGCCTTCATCTTCTGGCTGGCAGACATCTCTGCTGGGCTGGAAAGAGTGAGATTGCATGTTGGCCTTTGAGTATGGGGCCCGGACCTTTGAACCCACAAGCTGACCGCAGACGCTCAAGTCAACTCTCGACCCACCGGGTGATTCGGACTGGAACGCACCTTTATCTAATTAATGAGGCTCCAAGTACAGAACCGGGCACGAGTTCCTGCCATCCCAGGCAGCGCGGTGGGTGCCGCAGAAACCACCCACCACCGCACTTAGTCGCATTTATGGAAAATCCTGCCCTTTGACTCAATTGAGAAATGTCTAACCTTGCTATGAAAATCAGAGTTGAGGAGGGGGTGCCCCAGGTTGCATTCCAGTATGTATTGAGATAGGAGATGTCAACAGAGCCAGTGGTGCCCCAAATCCAGGGGTGTGGGTTGGCTGGGGGAGAGAAATCAGCTCGACTGCCCATTTCTGATCCATATTCAGTGACACAAGTTGGAATGTGAACATGTGTCAATATTGGGTGAAGGCAAAATCCTCAGGCTTGGCTGTGCTTCTCCTTGTTCTTTCCCTACTGGCCAATGTTTAAATCAGACCTTTGCTGTGTAAACTCATACATGAAGCAAGGTCACTTGGGCAAGTTACCAGAGGACTGCTGGCATCCTTCGAACTGTACCTGACCAAGAGTTCAGCTTTCTGGAGGGAAGGGGAGAAAATTGTTTATGGAAAACCCAGCATACTACATGTTAAGAACTAGAAAAAAATATGGACAATGACCATCTTTGTTTTGAGCTGTGAAATTAAGAGTTACATTAATAGAGGAGCTTCTGTCCAGCTTATAATGGCAACCAGCAGTCTCTGTCTCCCTGCAGGAATACCACTGGCTAAAGACTGGCTTTGTCTGCCTACAAACTACTATAAAAGCCTCCCTGTTGAAACAGTAAAGCACACTCAGCACCTCACCAACCTGCTGTAACTTTTCCAAACTCTGAAATCCACAAACCCAATCATACTGGAGATTTGGGCTAAGTAATGGCAGCTTTGTCAGTCTGAGAAGGAGGCACATATCAAAAACATGAGACAAAATCCAAGGTTTGTTTTTGTAGGAGTTTAAGATGCACGATTGTTTTTCAATTTGCTGCTTTGGGCCCTCGATTTTCTGCTCCCTCATATGCTTATCTAGCCTCCCTTTAAATACTCTTCTCGTCAACCACTCCCTGTGGTAGAGAGTTCCTTTTACCATTCTTTGGGCAAAGAATACTATTCTATTCAAGCTTTTGGCTTTTACCCCTGCCTATTCATCACCTGTGCCACTCTGCAGACATGAATCAGCTGTTCATTAACTTATTTTATTTTATTATTGCTTTCAATAGAAATGTAAATAAAATGGTTTCCATAATGGACGGCTGATCTGTAATGACAGTCAGTTAGTTAAGTAGCATTAACACCATTGTCAGCATCATCAGATAATTGTTCCTTTTTACATAGAGCTGAATTTTCCCCCCTTCGGGGGCGCTGTGCGGGAGTGGGCGGTAGCGAGGGCGAGCCCGATCGGTGCCCCCGATCACGTGCGCGCCGCCATTTTACGTGGGTGGGCCAATTAAGGCCCGCCCAGTGTGGCGCACAACCTGAAGTGGGCAGGGGAGGAAATTCCCTGAGTAGGGGCCCACGCTTTTTCTCGCGTTACTTTCTTAATGGCCTTAATAGGCCTTTGACAGTTTGGCGGGTGTGCAGTCGCGTCGGCTGCGCGCCCACTGAACTGACAATTTAAATGACGCGCGGAGACGTTGGGACACCTGCCTGACGTCACCGTGCATCACTTTACACGCCGGCAAGTGGGACCCACTACCGCTCACCGACCAGAAAATTCTTCCCGTAATGTTTCTCTTTAGTGTTATTATGATATAGATGCTGAGATTCAGAACCCATTCTAAATGAGATTGTGGTAATCTGAGGTGCAATACACCTTTAAGACAATGTGAGCAAATTGACCACTGACTGTATGTCCCAATTGCTGTGTAGCGCAGTCTACAGTGTTAAGAGTAGTTTAGAGTAGGGTCTGGTTGGAGAGCCATACATCAAGATAGTATTCTGTTACCAGCATCAATAAACAGCATGTGCTTCATCGTATATTGGTCCCTGCGCCTGCAGTATACTGTTGCCAACTCACCCGCCAGTCGATAGGTGTGCAGCCATGTTTGCCAGCAAAGTGACTGAACAGAAGGATATAACGGAGGTATAATGAATTGTAAAGTAGCACTTAAACATGTATTTTGCAGTTTACTGGATATGAGTCCATTCCCACTTATTGTATGGATAAATGTCCATGATTCATTTATTCATGGTGCAATTTTCCACATTCTCAGATTGTTTGTATTGAGTGGTTTACCTGTGAACTTACAAATCATTAAGCTAGTTTTTATTAGATATGTTATAATTTTTCTTTCTTCATTCATAGGCTGTGGGCATTGCTGGCTAGCCCATCCCTAGTTACCCTTGAGAAGGTGGTGGTGAGCTGCCTTCCTGAACCGCTGCAGTCCATGTGGTGTAGGTACACCCACAGTGCTGTTACGGAGGGAGTTCCAGGATTTTGACCCAGCGACGGTGAAGGACTGGTGATTTTTTCCAATTCAGGGTGTTGAGTGGCTTGGAGGGGAACTTCCAGGTAGCGGTGTTCCTTGTCCTTCTAGATGATAGTGGTTGATGAGTTGGAAGGTGCTGTCTAAGGAACCTTGGTGAATTCCTGCAGTGCATCTTGTAGATGGTACACACAGCTGCCTCTGTGCATTGCTGGTGGTAGGGATAAATGTTTGTGGAAGGTCTGCCAATCAAGTGGGCTGCTTTATCCTGGATGGTGTGAAGCTTCTTGAGTGTTGTTGGAGCTGCACTCATCCAGGCAAGTGGAGAGCATTCCATCATACTCATTACTTGTGCCTTGTAGATGGTGGACAGAGTTTGGGGAGTCAGGACATGGGTTACTTGCCACAGGATTCCTAGCCTCAGACCTGCTCTTGTAGCGACTTTATTTATATAGCTAGTCCAGTTTAATTTCTGAATAATGGTAACTCCTAGGATGTCGGTAGTGGGGGTTTCAGTGATGGTAATGCCATTGAATGTCAAGGGGTGATGGTTAGATTCTCTCTTATGAGAGGTGGTCATTGCCTGGCAAATCACCATTTAAATCAATATTTTAAGAGTAAGTTTCAGACTTTGGGTGCAAACTCAAGCATGAATTATGCACCTAAGACATGCGAGACTTCATCAACCTACGTGATAAACTGTAAAATACAGGAATTATATAATATAAATGCAATGTCACATGGGTCTCAAAGCTTTAGTGACAGACTGTAAATTTGAGGGATTGGAGAACCGATTTATTGACAGATTATTATCTCAATAACTCAACTACAACAAAATAGCCCATTTTCAGCAATGCTAATGAAAATTAAGAAAATCTTTTCCTCTTTCTCTTGCCCCTATTTTGTTCCAGCAATGTTCTAGAGCCATTTAACTCTGGGTAGATTCCTAAAGATGGACGATGCCATATGTCTGCTGAGTGGTAAGGGTGATAGATAGGTAGGGAGTAACAGGCCTTCGATCTGTAAACAAATGAAGCTTGAAAAGGAATAAGTATAGAACTTTCTTTGCCCAAAGAGTGGTGAAATTGTGGAACTTGCTACTACAGGGAGTGGTTGAGTTGGAGAGTATTTAAGGGGAAGCTTGTTAAGAATATGATGGTGAAGGAAATTGAGGGCTATGCCAATAGAGTTTAGATGGGGAAAGATGGGAGAAGGTTCAAGTGGAGCATAGAGATTGTTATGGACTAGTTGGATCAAATAGCCTGTTTCTGTGCTGTATATTCAGTGTAGTTTTACGTAATCAGTTCGGTCTCAAAATTAATTTTGGATGCTGTTCAGCATTCTTTTATTTGATCATCGAGGTTACACTTTCCCAACTCATATCAGAAACTGTTGTGCCAGGACTTGTCAGATTGGAGTTGGAGGTGGCAGAGGGGAGGAAGCACCTCTACCCCTGTTGGTGCCAATTTGTCTCCTCTTTTAGTTAGAACCTATGTTTTACCTCGGGGCAAGGCCCCTGACAATCAATCATAGTTGAAAGAGCCCATATAAACCAACCCTTGAGTAGCCTATATTTACCCAGGCCACAGTCAGTTCTTTGTCAGTGCTTGTGTATCTTTGTGTGGGATTTGTTGTGCCTATTTTTCAACGAATTCAAACCTGGCCACTTGCTATTCCTGTAATGGATTAGACTTTCCCACATGAATAAATCTTCTCCTGTTCATACACACAGCTGGATAAGTAGTTTTACCACAAAATGCACTCAACATGTAGCATGGGATTGTGTGCTAATGCTTTCCAGCAACTAGCACAAAGCTAAATATGTAACACAACACACACTGGTTAAGATTTTGGCACTTCAAGCAGAATGTGGAGACCAGCAGAAGTTATCACAGACAGAGAACACGGTGAAAAAAAAACTATCACACTTTTCCTTTTGTCATGAAGCTATTAAGGTATATAATGTTATTGGAAATTACTTTTTAAAAATGGAGAATTAGTCTGTGTGTGTGTCTGAGTGTCTTAATTGGATTAAAACCAGCTAGTCTGGGTTCTTTGATGTATAGTAGTTTTGAGATGTAAACACAGGGTAGGGGCCATTTGCATTTTGTTGAATAGAGCATTCAAAAACTTGGGGTGAAATCTTGCACCTAGCTAGGAGACACCTGGTACTATGAAAGGGGTTTTATTGTTAGAAGAGGTGGAGTCCAAAGGGCCTGAAGATACAATGAGAATTTGTATTCAAAGGAGAGTGCTGGGTATGACTGAAAGCAGTTTTGTGTGTGCAGGGCAGAGGCAAGTAACATCAAAGCAGCTGTAAGCCTACAGCTGCCTGTAAAGGAACCAAAGTGAAAGGAACCTCATTTTGAATTTGTGAGGTGAAAATGCTTTGCCTGGTGTCTGCTTAAAGTCTATGGGTTGTTATTGCCTTAGTGGAGATTAGTTTAGGAAATTGTTAAAAAGTTATGATAGCAGTAATTTGTAGCCATGTGTATATGTTTAACTTGTGTAAATTAATAAATGTCTCATGTAGTTTGATATAAAAATCCCTTGAGAACTGGTGATCTTCTTCCTGAATTTAAAACTGCATCTCAAACATACCACTTGAAATATAGGTTATGACAGTTGTTTAAAGTATCCCTCTGGGATTTGAAATGACAGCCTTTACCAACCGTTGTGTCATAACAACTGGGAGCTCTTTTGGGATAAAAATATTTCTAATTCCTTGATTGGTTTGGAGTTAAGGTTATGTGTACGAGAAACATTTTGAATTCAGAAGTTGGTGAGGTATTTTAGAAGTGGTGAGACTGCAAGATGACTTTGGCAATTGCTAAGACTTGGCTGGGAGTAGAAGATATAACTCTGACTGGGTTGGAAAAAATAACCAAAAGTAAGTTAATAAAGTTGGCAGATAAGTTAAAATTGGGGTTACCTGAGGGTGCTAGGAAATCAGATCTAATTAAAAGTATAGCACAGTATCTAGTTGGAAGTGAAACCTGACACTAGTGAGTCACAGCTGGAGGTATTGAGACTTCAGTTACAAATGAAGATGCTTGAATTTGAATGAGCGAAGGAACTGAAAAAACTTGAATCAGAAGCAAAGGACAGAGAAATGGCTTTTAAAAGGGAACAGGTTGAAAGGCAGGAAAGGGAATTAGAAATTGTGAAGATAGAGAAGGAGGCAAGAGAAAAAAGAGGGAGAGAATTCCAACTGAAAATGTTGGCAGTTCAAAAAGAGACGTCAGGAGATGAGGAAGGACTTATCTCCAGAGTAGAACCCAACGGGGAGATGTTTAAATTTGTACAAGCTCTTCCAAAGTTTGAGGAAAAAGATATTGAAGCATTCTTTATTTCATTTGAGAAGCTATCTAAACAGGTGAAATGGCCACAGGGAAACTGGACGTTATTATTACAGTCTAAGGTAGTGGTTAGGGCGCATGAGGTATGTTCTTTGTTATCAGAAAAAATGTTGGTGAATTATGGTGTGGGTGTAAAAAGCTATTTTGAGTGCGTATGAGTTGGTTCCTGAAGCATACAGGCAGAAATTTAGGAATATGAGAAAACAGCCTGGGTAAACTTTTATGAGTTTGAGAGAGTAAAACAAAGTAATTTTGACCGATGGATACGGACGTTATAAAAAGAGACAACATATGCAGCTCTTAGGGAAGTATTTCTTTTGGAAGAATTTAAAGATTCAATCCCTTCGGTAGTGAGAGTTCCTCATGTGGAGGAACAGAGGGTTGATTCTGTAAAAGACAATCAGCAGAGATAGCTGATAATTATGAATTACTTCATAGAGGTAAACCTTTTTTGTCACCCTTTCAAATTGTAAAAGGATAAAACGTGGGAAAGTGAAAGGAAGGTAGGTAGTCAGGGGAGAGAAGGAGTAGCTGGAAGTTCCCGGGAAGTTTTTGCTCAGAATAAAAAGGAAGGTGCTGAAGGTAGAAATGACATTCGAAAATTGAGGTGTTTTCATTGTAATAAAGTGGGGCATACAAACTCAGTGTGTTGGAGATTGCAGGAAAAATCTGTTGGAATTGTTGGAGTACATAAAAGTTCTAGAAGTAAAAGTACTGTGGATGCTGAGGCTCAGGCACAGGAGAAACCAATGGTTTGTGTACAGGTGAAACAGGGAGAATCAGTGATAGGTGGAGAAGTGGAAATGTGTTCACAGTTTACTCAAGAGAATTCTGAGGAGCAGGTTGCAGAAATGCTTAATGATTTTGTGTGAAGGGAAAGTCTTTCCATGTGTACAGGTTGGAGTAGGTAAAGATGTTAACATTTTAAGAGACAAGGGGCTAGTCAATCCTTAATGTTGTGGGATAGTGATATTTGTTATTCAAAGGGAGTATCGCAGGAGCAGGTAATAATAAGCGGGGTTCATGGAGATGCTAAATCTATTCCATTGTGGAAGGTAAATTTAAAGAGCAAATGGAAGACAGGTGAAATTATAGTTGGAGTGGTAAAAAAAAAATGCCCATTGCGGGGGTTCAATTTATTCTGGGTAATGATATAGCTAGATTGCAAATGTGGGTAATGCCTATGGTAGTTGAGCAGCCTGTAGAAGTATTTTCAATTGAGGTGTTACAGAAGGAACAACCTGGATTGTTTCCTGATTGTGTTGTATTGAGATCAAAGGCTCAAAGGGAAGAACAAGAAAAATGAGAAAGGCAGGCAGTTCAAAGGCAAGGAGAAGGTGTCAAAATTCAATTAGCTGGCACTGTGTTTGATAACATTGTTCAGGAGGAAAGAATACAGGACAATTTAGCTGCAGTGTTTAACTCAAGGAGGCTAGTGGAGTAACAGAAAAATGATGTGCAATTAAAATAGTTATATCAGGAAGCTTATTCAGAAACAGATGCAAAATGTATTCCAGTATTTTATTACCTTCGGGAAGGTATTTTAATGAGAAAGTGGTGGTCGGATCATGTCTCAGCAAATGAAAGCTGGAGGGAGATGCATCAGATTGTTATCCTATTAGAGTATAGAAATGAGATTCTGAGGATTGCTCGTGAAATTCCAATGGGGGCACATTTAGGAATTAAGAAAACATGGGAAAAGATACAGAGGTTTTTTTGGCCAGGATTGCATAGGGATGTAGTCAAATTCTAGAAAGCCGGTCATACATGTGAAGTAACAGAAAAATCATAAGCAGTGATTAAGCCAGCACCTTTAATCCCGATACTAGCATTTGAAAAACCTTTTACTGGGGTCATGGTTGATAGTGTAGGACCCCTCCCTAAGTCTAAAAGTGGAAATCAGTATTTACTGACAATAGTGGATGCGTCTACCAGGTTTCCTGAAGCGATACCTTTAAGAAATATTACAACTAAGAAGATTGTGGAGGAGTTAATTATATTTTTTATAAGATATGGTTTACCTAAAGAAATACGATCAGGTCAGGGGTCAAATTTCATGCCACAGCTGTTTAAGGCAGTAATGAACACTTTGGAGATAAAACAGTTTAAATCAACAGCCTATCATCCAGAGTCACAAGGAGCTTTGGAAAGATGGCATCAAACTTGAAAAACTATGATGAGAGTGTACTGTCAGGATTATGCATAGGATTGGGATACAGGAATTCCATTTTTGTTATTTTTTGTGGTCATGAGGTAAGGGGACCACTGAAATTGATTCCTGAGAAATTGGTGGGTCAAAATTCAGAAACTATTCACTTGGATTACATATCAAATTTCAGGGTAAGATAGAACAGGGCATGTGAGTTGGCCAGGGAACATTTAAAAATATCACAGCAAGTGATGAAAGTGAAGGCAGATAAGAAAGCTAAAACTCAGTTTTGTTTCTGGAGAGGAAGTATTAGTTTTTGTTAGGTGTTTGTCCCCCAGATGAGAGTTGGAGGCCTCCTCACATGATGAAACGTGCCTGGGAGGAGGTGGTGAGCTCCCGCGATGTGGTGCAGCACACCTGGATCCAGTGCCACAAGCACTTCAACAATTTGTTGCACTCTGGCAGGGTGAGTACCATGTTGGCATTGGGCATTTAAACCAGCAGGTAGCCTTACCATCTGCGACCCCCACCGTCCCCCCCCCACCAAGTCTTAGTGTCTTGATTGCATTAAATCATTAAGGGCATTTTCCCTTTGCTGGGTGGGCAAACAGATAGTGCCCATGCTGAGGTCAACCTGAGTGGGTCATCAGGAAGTGAGTTTTCCCCCGCAGCATGTGTTGCTCTGAGTCCCACATGACTCATTTGGGGACAACCTGGCGGAGCTGCACCTAGGTGCTGACTCAGAACTCCAGGACATGTCCTAGTCAGGGTGATGAGATGGTGGAAGGGGAGCCTCAAGGTCACTTGGCAACGAACCATCTGCTGTGCTCTATGCTGCACCTGCTTGCGCCTCCTTGCTATGGGAGGAATACCGTGTGGTCCCTAATGTGATGCAGGCAGCATGTGTCCAAGGGGGCAGTGGGGGGGTTGGGGGGGGTGGTGGCGAGTGTGGTGGGGGTGGGGAGCAGGCCTAGCATCTTTGTATGAGTGATCAGCAGTGGGGTGAGGAGGCACCGGAGCTGTGATATGTCCCACTCTGGTTGGGGTGTGCTGTGCGCGAACAGAGTCCATGTGCAATTTGCCCTAATCAATGGTCTTCTCGCTTTTTCAGGAGAAGAATGCTCATAACGCGACTGAGCGTGTGAGGACTGGAGGCAGCCAGGCACAGCTCTCCATATTAAGCCGCTTTGAGCAGGAGGCCCTTGAAATGAAGAGGCGCCGTGCCCCCAGGTCAACTGGTGTCAGTGAGGCTGGGGTGGCACGGCCAGGTATTTAAAACCAACAGTGAGGTCCACACTGTCCTCCCACCTCCCAACAGCCATAGCACTGATGATTGTTAAATTAGTTATTGTTGCAACATTGCTGGACCGTTGATTATGGAAAGTTGAGCGCGTAATGAGCCGGGGGACAGGGATGAACTTTGTCACTGTGTGCACGCTAACTGATCCACTGTACTTGTTCTTTCTTTCATTATCATCAGAGCAGGGCCGGGAGGAGGAGCAGCAGAGGCCCCGTCTCACACTTGAGGGGCGTGAAGTTTCACCAGCATCACACCATTTCAGCCAGGCAGGCACCAGCGCAGATACTAGCACCTCGGTGGGAATTAGAACAACAGCTAGTATCCCAGGGCACAGCGGTGAGGGCACTTCACAATCGCTGGAGGAGCTGGCGGAGACAGAGAGTGCCCATGGCGCCAGCAGTCGGAGGACTGCAGGGGACCAGACACATGCTCAGTCGCTGTCTGATGATGTGGCTCTGGAGTCGTCCCTGACACAGCTGGTGCAGGAAATGCGACCAGGTGTGCGGGAGCATCTGGGGGAGATACATACGGCTATGCTTGGCTTGGTCTCCGTGGTGGAAGAGTCTGCCCAGATGCTCGCCGAAGCAATGAACCAAACGTCCCAGTGCCAAGCGCCCTCCATGGAGAGACTCTTGTGGAGACCCTACTCCAGGAGACCCACCAGGGCTTACCAGGGATGTGCTCTAACCAGCAAGACCTCACATCGGCAATGATCTCAGATGGTCAGTGCCAGTGTGGGAGATAGTGTGGTCATCAAGTTTACCAGCTCATTGCACATCCATCAATGGTGAGCAGGGAGGTCCGAAGTGACCTCATATCAGCACAGCAACTGCCTGGTGTCTCTATGAGCACCTCTCAGGGCGCTCCGGATGAGGGCACCAGCTCCTCCGCCCCTCTCCCAGTGACTGTATCATCCGGTGAGGCTGCGACGAGTGGGGAGATGCCACGTGTGGAACTGGCAGCTCCCTACCCGGCGGGACCAGCACTGGCTCCATGGGCCAGAGGACAACCGCCAAGGTCATCGAGGCCAATAGGACAGCAGAGTCAGCAGGCTGGCTCAGATACCACCCCCAGCGATGGGGCAGCACCAAGATGTAGCACCCGGAAACAAAAGCATAAGGCACCATGGGTTTTTCACTGGTTTGTTGGCTCATGATTAGGTCCTTATGATTTTTATTTGATTGTTTACATTATTGTTTTCAATTTGTGATAACTTCTGTTTCACACATTACATGACAGATGTGTGACCAGCATGCAACCACTATCACTGAGACATGACCTGGGGGGTGCTGGATTACGCCCCCTGAACAGTCCAGGCATCGGAAGCGCATCTTGAGAAGACCAATGACTTTCCCCACCACAGCCCTTGTGGATATGTGGCTCCCATTGTACCACTCCTCAGCTTCTGTTCTTGGATGGCGGAGAGGCGTCATAAGCCACCTTCTGAGGGGATAGCCCTTGTCACCCAGCAGCCATCCATCCAGCCGAGCCAGAGCACTGAAGACCCCCAGCACCTGGGAGTGTCTGAGGATGTAGGTGTCGTGGGAGCTGCCTGGGAACCTTGCACAGACTTGTAGAATCAGCATCCTGTGGTCACACACTATCTGCATGTTCATGGAGTGGAAGCCCTTCCTATTGACGAAGGCACCGGGCTCACCTGCTGGCACCTTAATGGCCACATGTGTACAGTCTATAGCACCCTGGACACGGGGGAAGCCAGCAATGGCCGCAAAGCCTCTAGCTCACTCTGTCTGACTTGCCTGGTCTCAGATGAAGGTCAATGCTCACCTGAACAGAGCATCTGTGACCTGCTTGACACAAGTGTGGACAGCTGATTGGGAGACACTGCAAAGATCACCCACCGAGCCCTGGAAGGAGACAGAGGTATGGAAGTTGAGGGTAGCTGTGACCTTCAGAGCCACTGGCATGGGGTGTCAGCCCACACAGTTAGGGGAGATCTTAAGCCCAATCATCTGACAGATATAATTGACTGTCTCCCTTGAGAGTCGGAGCCTCCTAAGGCACTGCACCTCAGACATATTGAGGTAACTGCTTCGCCGCCTGTATACCCTGGCAGCAGGATAGTGGCGTCTTTTGCGGTCCCTTCTGCCTTGGACTACCTCTTGAACCTGTGCCCCTTGTGCCTACGCCTGTCCTCCCAAAGGTGTCTCCCCCAGAGGCTGAATGTGCACTCCTGGCCTCCTCCCCTTCTAGCCCTCCCTTCCTCTTCAGAGGAGCTGCCTCCAGTGGACAGATCAGATCCCATACTCAGGCTAAGGGAATGCTTCCTGAAACCTGCAGGCCCGGAAAAGATTCCTTACTGCAGAGTCCAGACAAAGCTGTTGGGATGTGTTCTGAAGTGCTGCAGATCACACAGGCAAGTTTGAAAAACTTTCACCAATAAATACTTCACAGAGAAGATTCATGACTCCACTGAGCCCTCTTACCCCTCCCGTGGATGAGGTCAATACAAATGTCTCCTACCTGCCTGCCCGTTGTGACCATGCGCTGACCCGAAGACCGCTTGGACGCCGAAAACCGGCATCGATTGAAGACTAAGCGGCCTTAACTAGCCCGTTAATTAATGGCGGGCATGTGTCGGACTTCATCACGTGCCCGCCCAGTGAAATATCACAATGGCACACGGTGACATCGGGATGCTCGTCCAACGTCACCGTGCATCATTTTATGTGCATACATGAGGGGTCTGCCCCCCACACGTCAAGCGGAAAATTCTGCCCATGATGTATGTATAGAAATTTTATCTTCAATAAAGCAACATCCTTATGGATTAAATCTGTCAACGTTATCACAAGCACAAAAAGAAATTGATTTCATGCTTCAAAATGATATCATTGTGTCCAGTTGCAGTAACTGGACTTTGCCTATTGTGCTGATACCGAAACCGAATGAAACACAAAGACTGTGTGGATTATTGAAAGGTGAATGCGGAGATAAAAGTGGATTCATACCCTATAACATGGTTGGAAGATTGCATTGAGGAAGTGGGAGAATCACAATTTATCACAAAGATTGACTTGCTCAAAGGATATTGGCAGGTACCATTGTCGGAGAGCAAAAAGGAGATATCAGCTTTTGTAATGCCAAGTGGACTATATCAGTTTAAAGCCATGCCGTTTGGTATGAAGAATGCACCTGCGACATTTCAAACATTGACAAACAAAGTAATTGCTGGTCTAAGCAATCGTGCTGTTTATATTGATGATCTAATCGTTTTCAGTCAGACATGGGAGGAGCATTTACAGCATCTGGAAGAATTATTTTCTCGATCACAAGAAGCTAATTTGGTGATGAACTTGGCTAAAAGTGAATTTGCAAAAGCATAAGTTACAAAACTAGGCCATACCATTGGACATGGTAAAGTGGCTCCGAGAGATGAGAATGTCAAGGCTATTGTGGTTTCCCAGTACTTCCAACAAAACGAGAAGTTTTGCCCATTTCTGGGCATGAGTGGGTTTTACTGGATATTTGTACCAAATTTTAGCTGAATGGTTGCTCCCTGACTGAACTATTAAAAAAGAACAAGAAGTTACAATGGACACTGGAGTGTCAGAACTCATTTGATAGTTTGGAAACTGCATTAACTATGGCATCAGTTTTGGCAGTACCAATTATACCAAGCAATTCAAGGTGGCCATTGACGCAAGTGATATAGGCATTGGGGCTGTACTGTTACAAGAAGATAACACTGGAATTGAGAAACTGATAGGCTACTTTTCACAAAAGCTGAATGTACAAGAGAGAAGATATTTAATGAATGAAAAAGAGAGCTTGGGTTTGGTGTTAGAATTGCAGCATTTTGAAATTTATGTTGCAAACAATTCATCAAAAACAATTGTTTATACGGATCATAATCCTCTAAAGTTTCTGGAAAAATTTCAAGACAAAAGTGCAAGACTTTCCAGATGGAGTCTATTATTACAACCATTTACTCTACAGATTATACATATTGCTGGAAGAGGAAATCTGTTCGCAGAAGTGTTATCAAGAGTTTGAAGCTTAAAGGAAAATTGGACATTTTTAAAACCCTGGACACTGAGCTGGAGTGATTTCTATTGATAACAATGACTTGTGTATATATTTTGTTATGTTAATGCATGCATCTGGTAATGTAATAGTGTAATAGTGTATAGGAGATAGTGTGAGATGGGTTATTAACAATGAAGCCATCTTTTAGAATTATGATGGTTCATTTTTTTGTTGGGAAGTAGGGTGTCATAAAGCTATTACTGTATATAATGTTATTGGAAATTATTTTGTAAAAATAGAGGCTTAGTCTGTAGGTGTATCTATGTATCTTAATTGGATTAAAGCCAGCTAGTCTGGGTGCTTTGATGTATAGTAGTTTTGAGGCACAGATGTCGAGGATATTTGTATTTTGTTGAATAGAGCATTCAAAGACTGGGGGTAAAATCTTGCACCTAGCTAGGAGACACCAATCAATATTTATATTATTAATAAAATTTGTACTGTGAAGGGGGTTTTATTGTTAGAAGAGGTGGAGTCCAAAGGGCCTGAAGATACAATGAGAATTTGCATTCAACGGAGAGTGCTGGGTATGACAGAAAGCAATTTTGTGTGTGCAGGGCAGAGGCAAGTAACATCAAAGCAGCTGTAAGCCTACAGCTGCCTGCAAAGGAACCAAAGTGAAAGGAACCTCATTTTGAATTTGTAAGGTGAAAGTACTGTGCCTGGTGTCTGCTTACAGCCTATGGGTTGTTGTTGCCTTAGTGGAGATTAGTTTGGGAATTTGTTAAAAAGTTACGAAAGTAGTAATTTGTAGCCATGTGTATATGTTTAACTTGTGTAAATTAATAAATGTCTCATTGTTTGAAATAAAAACCTCTCGAGGACTTGTGGTCTTCTTACTGAATTTAGAACTGCACCTCAAACACACCACTTGAAATATAGGTTATGACAGTTGTTTAAAGGTTCCCTCTGGGATTTGAAATGACAGCCTTTACCAACTGCTGTGTCATAACACTTTCCTTTCCTTTCCGCCACTTTGATAATTTGGTTAGAATGTGAAATTCTACCACGAGGAATATTTTGGGTGAATCATGTGCGCTTAAGTGGCAGCTAGATAAACACATGAGAAAGGAATAGAAGATTTGTTTATAGAGTTAGATGAAAATGAATGGGAGGAGGGTCATGTGGAGTTAATCACTGACATGGACAAGCCTGACTGAATAGTTTGCTGTAAACTGAGCTTCCAGGCTTCTACTGCTAGACTGTCACTTGGTTATGTTTCCGCCCATGAGTTAAAATTGAGCCATTGTCTTTCAGATGGGATGTTAAGGCCAGCTGCCTGTTCAGGTGAGCATTAAAGATTCCCCGCCGCTAGTTGATAAACAGATGGAATTTCCTGGTCAACATTTCTTCTGAGTATCATTCCAGGGGTGAGGGACTTCAGTTGCGTGGATAGGTTGCAGAAGCTGGGGTTGTTCTCCTTAGGGAAGAGTAGGTTGGGAGAGGATTCAGTAGAGGTGTTCAAAATCTTTAGGAATCTAGACAGCATAGATAGAGAGAAAATTTATTGGTGGAAGGGTCGAGAAGGAGAGGCCACCAATTTAAGGTGAATGGTAAAAGACCCAATGGCAACATGAGGAATTTTTTTACACAGCGAGTGGTTAGGGTCTGGATTGCACTGCCTGAGTGTGTGGCAGAAGCAGATTCGATTAAGGCCTTCAAAAGAGAATTGGATAATTGGATAAGTATCTGAAGAGAAACAATTTGCATGGTTATGGGGAAAGGACAGGGTCTGGGATGAGGTGAGTTGCTTTTATAGAGAATCACCATGGACATGATAGGTGAATGATCTCCTTCTGTGCTGTAACCATTCTATGATTCTAGGATCTCATTTGCTGTTTCTGAGATCTTGCTGTGTAGGATTTGGCTGCAATAAATGGCTACATAACAATACACACTGCACTTCAAAAAATAGTTCATGCTTTGGGGTGTCCTTAACACATGAAAGGCACTATGTATATGCAAACATTTTTTTGTATCTAATCTTCCACTTATCTGTATTGCCTTGTATAAACAATTAAAGGTTTGTGAAACTTGAACTTACCATTACAGGATTGAAAATAAATATCTTGATGACCTTTCTATGCTTATGAATCAAACTCTTTTCCAACCCCAGAGGCAATAGAAATCAGTTGTCTAAATTGTCCAAAATGAGTGCCAGTGCTTTGATTCTGTACTTCATTTACTGTAACTGCACAACACTAATAATAGTTGCTTTCAAGGCAGATTTTCCTCTTACAGCACTTGGTCATAAAGAATTACTTTGAGAAGATCAGTGCATTTGAGTTAGCCGGCCAGTTATTGGACGTAATGTAGGTTTTGCTATCTGATGGCAACATTATTTCAATTGTAATTTCTCCACGGATATTCACAAACGTATATAAATGCCAAGATTGCTTTTTTGCATAATACGCTGCCAGTGGATTTTCATTCTCTGGGGCCACATGTGCATCACAATAAGCAGCTTGGGATCAAGCACTCAGAAACGTGCTACTGTTCCTTGATTGACATCCAGGCTCTTATGTGATCAGATAGACCATTATGCAGAACTTTCTTTTACAATCCCTTCAGTAACAATAATTTAGTCATTGATATTGACAGCTAAGCAACCAAAGATTGGCATCAACTTCTTCAGACCACTACAGCAATGTGTGAGGCTATAAAACAAAGTTTAAACTTTGACTACATAAGTAATACATCACTTGAAAAAGCCTTGCTGCACTGCAGTGCACACTGTGTAATTAGAGCATGTAATGCTTTGACAGTTTCTCAAACCTCATTCATCACATGTGCTTTACAAAATGGATTTATCTCATAACATAAACTGGCCTATTGTCATTCTTGTCCTCAAGCCATTAATTATACAGAAGAAAGCACTGTAACTATATTGCAATTTCTTTTTGCAAATTTTACCTCCTCAGAACTTAGTTAGAAGCTTTCATCAATAATGTGGCTAAGCGCAGTATTTCTTTCACTTTCTTCCTACTTCTCCTTCCCTGCAGTGTGGCGTTTGGTGGAATAGGTGTTGGTCACACTACACTGCATTTCCCAATTGACCATTTGAGTTTTATCTAAGAAGCTTCACAACCCGGCCCTATTCCCCTCCTTTGATCCAGATCTTTCACACTCTGCTGAGATCAGCCAAGGCTGGTATTTATATCTGTGGTCTTTCTCTTGCTTGTGAAACACAATGTCTCCCTAGATGAACTCACCGGGGAATCTAATGTTGTATTAACAGGAACTCTAATTTGTCACTATTTTCCTTTTCGCCTCCTCCAATTTTTTTCCTTTCCTGAAGTTACTGACTTATGCTGTGGCATGGTTCCACGGTACTATCATTGGTGTAGACCATCACAATTCGCTCTGATCCTCTCCTTACCCAATGCCCACACAGCACATTTCCCAGCAGAAGTCATTGTGCAAATATTCCATTTCCACTCCCTAGCCTTGGCCAATTTCAGTACCACTAACCTGATTGGCTAACCCAGCACAGAATGTGGACTGTGCCAGGGAAATTCCTGGTCCATTTAGCTTATTGGTGTTTGAACCAGTGCCATAGTCAATAGTTTGTATTTTTAAGATATATTTTTACAACATTTTAAAAATGTTCCCTAGTACAACTGATCTTCAGGAAGGTAATTGCCAGACAAATGCATACAGCAGGAGTGTTCCCGGAATCCTCAACCACTAAAATGCATAATGAGACTAAAGCAGGAATTTCAGCAAAAGTTCCTAAATTTTGTTTTTCTTAATGAAAAATCAAATGCTTGTGTCATAATTTTGAAAGCTCATTTATAAAGCAACACTTATTATTCAAAAGCTATGTGGAAAATGGTAGATGGTAGACATTTTCCTGTATCCATCTTAAGGATGCTGCCAATTGCAATGAGAAAATTTACAGCTATCATTATTGCAAATCTACAAATTGCTATTCAGAAACTGAAATTAAACAAGATCTCCAAATCATAATGATATTTTTGTAAGAATCATTGGAAATGAGAATTTAGAACATCCTCTAAATTGTTGGTCTCAAAAAAAAATCCCAATTTTCCCTAAAAATATTTTTGCTACCTTTCTTTATTTGTCTTGAATGTTGGAGCATTTGAATACAACACCTTTTTGTTTCCCCTCAGTATTTATTTGAAGATGTAGGCATCTGAAGTATTTTTATTTTTTTAATGAGGAAAAGCCATCCATTGATTTTGCTTTCTCTTCTAGCTGAAAATCCAATGAGGCCAAAACTTGCTACAGAAACCTGTTGAAAGGAGTCTATTGTTGATTTTACTGAGAAATACACATAGATGTCTGCTCATAATTCAGTGGTAAACTTATAAAATAGGGATCTTGGCTCAAAGAGTGGTGTGGGAAAGAGGGGTTTTGATTCATGGGACACTGGCATCAGTACTCAGGGAAGAGGGAGCTATTCCATTGAGATGGGTTCCACTTAAACCAGGCTGGGACCAGTGTCCTGGCGAATCATACAGCTAGGGCTGTGCATGGGACTTCAAACTATCAGAAGGGTGGGGTGGAGCGAGCAAGGTTTGGGCGAAAGGAGTTTTAGAAATCCAAAGAGACAAGAAAGCAATGGAACAGTGTAGCTGTAGGTAAAGACAAGCAGAGTGGGACAAGAAAGGAAAAAGATTTTAGCAGTTATTGTGCATCATCAAGTAAGGTCTATGCAGGGATTGTAGTAAAAAGAATGACATTTATCTAAAATGCGTGAAGAATCTGCAACTGGATAGATGAACTAGTGGAACAAATAGAGGTAAATGGTTTAGATGTAATCACCATTGCAGAGAGATAGTTATAAGGTAACAAAGGTTGGGAAGTAAATATTCCAGGGTACATAATATTCCAGCAAGACAGATTGAATGGCAAAATAGGACAGGTAGCCCTGATAGCATAGGATAATATAAGGGCATTAGCGAGAAAGGATTTGGCCTCTGAAGATCATGAAATAAAATCAGTTCGGGTCAAATTAGGAATAGTAAGTGTCAGAAAATTCTGGTGGGAGTATGGCCCCTAACAGTAGTTATACCATTTGGCAGAGCATTAAACAAGATATTATTGGAACTTGTAACAAAGGTAATGTAGAGGTTGTTTCCCCTTGTGGTAGAGTCTAGGACCAGAGGGCATAACCTCAGAGTAAGGGGTTGCCCATTTAAGAGAAAGATGAGGAGGAATTTCTTCTCCCAGAGGGTAGTGAATCTGTGGAATTCTTTGCCGCACAGGGCTGTAGAGACTGGGTTATTAAGTATATTCAAGCCTGAGATAGACAGGTTTTTAATTAGTAAAGTTCTGGGGAAAAGGCAGGAAAGTGGAGTTCTGGATTGCCAGATTCAGCCATGATCTCATTGAATGATGGAGCAGACTCGATGGGCTGAATGGCCTACTTCTGCTCCTACGTCTTATGATCTTATGGTCTTAATAATTGTGGGGAACTTTAATCTGCAATAGACTGGGACAATGAAATTGGCAAAGGTGGTCTAGAAAATGAGCTTGTAGAAAGTTTTTGTGACCGTTTTCTGGAGTAATACATTGTGGAACCGATCGGGAAAAAGGTATTTTAGATCTAGTATTGTGTAATGAGGCATGCTTAATTAGTAATATCATAGTAAAAGAGAGAAACTGAAGCTGAATTCACAAATTCCCTGTGATTCCTTGTTACTCACAAGAACACAAGAAATAGGAGCAGTAGACCACAAGCTTATTGAGCCTGCTCCGCCATTCAATATGATCATGGCTGGATCTTGATCGTGGCCTCAACCCCACTTCTCTTCTCATTCCTTATGACCCTTGATTCCCTGAGAGATCAAAAATATATCCATCCCAGCCTTGACTCCATTGTATTTGCAAACTACTGCCCCAGGTCCAAATTCCCTTCCTTCTCTAAAGTCCTTGAGCATGTTCTCTCCTCTCAATCTGTGCCTATCTTTCCTGGAACTCCATATACTAATCCCTCCAAAGTCACAAATAATATCTTGTGTGACTGTAACAAAGGCAAACTCTGCCACCTTGTCCTCCTCAACCTGTCTGCAGCCTTTGACATGGTTGTCCAAGCCATCCACCTCCAATACCTCTCCATTGTCATCCAGCTGGTTGGAACTGCTATCACCTGGTTCCATTCTTATCTAATCATATCCAGCATATCACTTGAAATGGCTTCACTTCCTGTACCCATACTGTTACCACTGGTGTCCTCCAAGGATCTATTCCTGGGCCACTCCTATTTCTCACCTGCATGCTGCCCCTTGGCAACATCCTTTGAAGACAGTGTTAGTTTTCATATATATATGTTGTCAAAATGCAACTCCACCTCGCCACCACCTCAACCGACTCCTCCACTGCTGTTGAATTAACAGATTCCTTATCAGATATCCAGTACTGGATGAGCAGAAATTTCCTCCAATTAAATATTGGGTGGGCTGAAGCCATTATTTTTGTTCTCCCCTCCAAACTCAGTTTCCACGCTGCTGACTCCATCCCTCTCTCTGGTAACTGTCTGAGATTAAACCAGGCTATTTGCAACGTTGGTGGCATATTTCAGATTGAGATGAGCTTCCAGCCTCATATCTGTGCCATCACAAGACTGCCTGCTTCCACCTCCATAATATCATCTTATTTCACCCCTGTCTGAGCTCATCTGCTGCTGAAACCCCCATCCGTCCCTTTGCTACCTTTAAACTCAACTATTCAAACTGACTCCTGGCTGGTCTCCCACATTCTACCCTCTGTAAACTTGAGGTCATCCAAAACTGCTGCTTGTGACTAAACCTGCAGCAAATCCTTTCCACCGATCACTTCTGTGCTCACGGACCTATATCAGTTCTTGGTTAAGAAAAGTTGTGATTTTAAAATCTCATCTTTGTTTCAAATCCCTCCATAGACTCATCTCTCCCTTTCTCTGTAATCTCCTCCAACCTCACAACCCTCTGGGATTCTGTGTTTATCTAATTCTGGCCTCCAAATTTTAATGGCAATGCTTTCGGTTGCCTGGGGCCTAAGGATTGGAATTCTCTCCCTACGCCTCTCCCCTACCCTACCTTACTTTCCTCCTTTAAGACACTCCTTAAAACCTCCCTCTTATGCTTATGGTCATCTGACCTACGTGGATCTGTGTCAACTTTTGTTTCATGATATTTCGGTAAAGCACCTCGGGATGTTTTGTTACTTTATAGGTGTCATTGTTGTTCTTCATTCTAAGCGATTTCATCCATTAGTGGGGTGAAAATCGAGCCTTAAGTTTTCTAGTAGGGCCACACCTTTCGGTCAGTGTCTGAGAGGGTGAGTCTGACGCTGACGGTGATTTAAACTGCACACTCACCATCTTGCACTGGTGCCTTTGCACCTTGTGGTGTTGACTCCATCAGGGATGCAGGGACAAACAGGGTTGGATGGCCAAGAGGTGAGTATAATTCCAGCACAGCCTCGCCCCCATTTCTCATCATAAACTGAAGACAACCCCTTAAGGCCAGCCTTCAGTTCATTGAATTACACTGTTTAAAATGGAGCTGTCAACCACAACACTGCGCAACCTCCCCACACCAACCTTCCCCCATCCCTTGACAATGTTCACCCCTGTCCCCCACCCCCTGACAATGTTAACCCCCCTCCCCCACCCCCTGACAATGTTCACTCCGCCCCCTTCACCCCCGACAAATCTCAACACACCCTGACCCCCCATAATCCCCAATAATGCTAACTCTTCCAACAATGGCCAGACAGGAGCCGGGCATTATGGAAGGTGAATCGGGAGACGGGGGGTGCGGGTGGGGTTGAGTACTGTCCAAGGGCAGGTGGGGGGTTGGGTGGGGTGCGGGGGGTGGGGGGGGGTGCGGAATGTGTGCTGAATGAGCATTGCTGGGAGGGAGGGGAACATTGCTGGGTGTGCTGTGGCTGCCAGAGTGCTTTGATACAGCAGCCAATTTACTTGGAGTTACGCTGGGCAGTAGGCTTTACATCTGCTATGAAGAGCTCTAAGTACGCCGTGTAAAATCCAGTGCAAGTATACAGCCCAACTGCCTGGATAAGGCCATCTGATCCCATTGTCGTAGGAATCGTGGAGCAAGCTGGATAGGGTAAAGCTGGCAATCGGAAATTTAAACTTCCCACCTAAGTACTGATGATGTGTGAATGCCGGGACTTCCTCAGGCTCCCGATTAGCACAGCGATATAAGTCGAATTAGAGGCATCTCCTGATACCGAAAGATTTGGGCCAATGTCTCCTCTAAGTTACTTCAAACATGTTTGGACTTACACTCACAAATTTTGGATTAATTCTATTTGGCTCCACCTAGTGGGTAATTGCAAAAATAAAACGTTTTAAATGACATTTTGGCTTGCATCATTATTGGACGCTGGAGTCATGTTCTGGAACCTGTTCACATTCATTCCTGTTGAGGCAGAAAGCCCACAAACTTGGTGCCATCTCCTCATTTACCTGACAGCATCACTGGGTGAAATGGGCCCTGCTCTGTCGGCTGCCTGAGTGCTCAGCAGGGGACTGAGCAGTGTGCGCTGGTAACACGTGGTGCAGCAAGTCTGCTCCTCTTAAAGGGGATTTGCACTTGGTGGAATAAACTCAGCGTGTTGACACCAGCTGCAAGTCGAAGCTGCACAGATGGAGCACCCGCAAAGAGAGAGGGCCCCTTGGTTCAAGGTTGTGGTGTTGACGGCCTTAGTTGTGGAGGTTGACAGCAGAAGAGAGATGATGTCCCATGTATGGGCCAGAAGGCACTCAAGACAAACCCTCAGAAGGGAATGGGAGCACGTGGCCATGGTGATTAATGCCCGGTGTCTGGTCTCCCAAAGCTGGCAGCAATGGCTCACGTGGGTGGTGAAATTCAGTAAATGCATCTTCAAAGACTTCATACCCAAAGCACCACCAACCTCTCATGATGCTCATTGCACCACACCTCCATCACCCTCACACTGGCACCCACCCCCCCACCCCAGCACACACCTCCCTGCACCCCCACCCCTGCCTTAGCAGTCTCTGGCACTCAGAACTCATACACCATCTCACCCTCAGACACATTCCAATGATGCTAGCTTCAAACCCAGGTTCTTTTGTTTCCACATTCCTCTAGCTATTCTTCTATGGCAGGCACATCACCCAAACTTACTGCAACACAGTCACCAGGCATTCCTCTCTCTTGCAGGATATGGTCGCGCATAAATGAGTAGCTGTGGTTCTGTTGAGCATGAACCTGCTGTTCTCTCTCAGGATTTCAGCATTCATGCTCCCAGCACTGCAACTCCACCAATGCCCTTGCTATTGCCTGTCAGCCAGCCAGCCCAGACTTCTGCCACTCATGTTGAGATGGCATGGTACAAAGAAGGGCCTTCAAGGCCCAGAGCTGCTTGAGGGTGTCCTGCAAGGTCAGTCTCCCCCACTGAAAGTCAGAAACCTTCCACCAACCATCTGCAGCCAATTGGGCAGCATTGCACAGGACCATGTGGACAGGCAAAGGCACCCACAAGACAGGTGCTAAGAGAGTTCACAGGGGCAAACAGTTCATTTTTGATTGTATGCATTGGCTGAGGAAGATGTAATGGTAATGCTTTTGTTGGTGCCTTTTATTGCAGGATTCTGGCCAAAATGCTTGTTTGGACATTGCAGATCAATGGGAGGATGGGTATACAGAGGGACTTGGTATACTTGTACAAGAAATGCATAAAGTTAGCATGCAGGTACTGCAAGTAATTAGGAAGGTAAAGGGCATGTTGGCCTTTATTGCAAGGAGATTGAAGTACAGGAATAAGTAAGACTTGCTCCTGTTGTAAAGGGCTTTGGTGAGGTCACACCTGGAGCACAGTTTGCAGTTTTCATCTCCAGATATAAAGCAGGATACACTTGCCTTGGAGGCAGAACAATGAAGGCTCACTAGATTGGTTCCTGGGACAAGGGGGTTGACCTATGGTGAGAGGCTGAGTAAATTGGGTCTCTACTCTAAGGAGTTTAGAAAAATGAGAAATGTTTTTTGTGGGAGCATAAAAGATTTTCAAGGGGCTTGACAGGTTTGATGCTGAGAGGTTGGGGAATGTAGACCATGGGGTCACAGTCTCAGGATAAGAGCCTGGATCATTTAGGACTGAGATGAGGAGAAGTTTCTTCACTTAGAGGATTGTGAATCTTTGGAATTGTCCCACAGAGGATTGTGGATGCTCCATCATTGAATATACTTAAGACTAAAGCATCTTATCTGCAGGTTGGATGCCTGGCCCTTTAAAGAGCACTAGTGGAGTGTCACTCATTCAGTTGAATGCGTGTTTTTTTGATGAGTGACAAATGAATGCTTTCAGTGGGAATATGTATGACAAATCAGCCAAATGGCTGTTAGTCATCTTAATCTGGCAATTTAGGAAGCTTGCAGTACAGCACGCCCATGTGGGC
Organism: Carcharodon carcharias; assembly: GCF_017639515.1. Taxonomy (NCBI): domain Eukaryota; kingdom Metazoa; phylum Chordata; class Chondrichthyes; order Lamniformes; family Lamnidae; genus Carcharodon; species Carcharodon carcharias. Next base: position 170,247,816 of record NC_054473.1, read on the forward strand.
ACCCTTTCCAGCCAGGGGCCTTGTGCAGGTCCTGACATAAATGGCTGGAAGCTCTGTGTGCCCTCCTCTGACGGCCTTTGACTTTTGTAACGCCAACTCCAGCGACACTACAGTGTTGAATTTCTAGCTGTTATAATCAGGTTAGAAGCACATTTTACCGACAATGTTATGGCCTATGTATAACCTCAAGTTTGTTAATGGAATACATGCGATTGTTGCTGTAACTTATATATCTAACCAATTTGCTCAAAAATGCCTTCTGGCAATTGCAGTATTATGTTCACATTCATCCACGGTGTTGCCTATTGTTAGTCAGAACATACTCTTTATTATGACTGGAATGGTAACACATGATGAATTATATCACACAAGAGATCCACTCCATTTGCCATGCACTTGGGATTTGCTTTGCAAAACTATCAAAAAGCAATAAACATAATAGGCACCTATAAAATTAAAGGGACATTGAAGAAGAGAGATGATGTAGATCTACATTATCATATCACAAGAAATGTTTGATGTTAAATCCACATGGAACTTACGTACTTTATGTTTAATACAAGGTTTGCTAATATTGAAAATCTAATTCTTGAAAACTTGCTTCCACTTAAAAATTAAACAGACTCATTTTTATTGTCTTTTTTTTAAATACAAAAGTAGAAAGAGTTTTATTCACAAGGTGAGAAATATGATTCACAGAAAACGGAATCTTCTTTGCTTCAGGCCCATGTCCCTATTGAAAGAATATATTTCTCCATTCTACAAACATACAGAAAACATTACAATATAGTGAGTTGGAAAATTGCTTTTAAATCTGCTTTCCAATTCAACTCAGGCTGATAGAAGGAAGCAATGCTTTTAGACATATCTGTAGCTCATGTTTTTGTGCTACACTTTCTGCCTAAGATAGTGGTTGCTGTATCTCTTATCATCTCTGCACTCTGAGGCTGCTCTCTTCTCCAACACTGTGATATATCAGCCAGCGGGTGCTATATTTTAAAAATAAATGGTTGGGGGGGGCGCGTGGCGGTGGGACGTAGGCTTCACTGGCTAGGCCAGCATCCCTAGTTGCCTTTGAGAAGGTTATGGTGAGCTGCCTTCTTGAACAACTGTAGTTACACCCACAGTGCTGTTAGGAAAGGAGTTTCAGGATTTTGACCCAGCGACTGTGAAAGAACGGTGATATATTTCCAAGTTTGGATGGTGAGTGTTCCCATGTACCTGCTGCCCTTGTCCTTCTAGATGGTAGTGGTCATGAACTTGGAAGGTGCTATGTAAGGAGCCTTGGTGAATTCCTGCAGTGCACACTGCTGCTACTGTGCGTCAGTGGTGGATGAAGTGAATGTTTGTGGATGTGGTGCCAATGATGCGGACTGCTTTGTCCTGAATGGCGTGAAGCTTCTTGAGTGTTGTGGGAACTGCACCCATCCAGGCAAGTAGGAAGTATTCCATCACACTCCTGACTTGTGCCTTGTAGATGGTGGACAGGCTTTGGGGAGTCAGGAGGTGAGTTACTTGTTGCACGATTCCTAGCTACTGACCTGTTCTTGTATTTATAAGACTGGTCCTGTTCAGTTTCTGGTCAATGGTAGCCCCCCCCCGGATGTTGTTTCAAGAAAATATAATAATGTCTATAAAGTTATTGGAAATTTTAAAATTTCCATTTTAAAATAGAGTTCTAGCGGTGTCTGTGTCTATGAGCAGAATTTTGCCCTCGTCGGGCGGGCTTGGCGTGGGTGGATGGGACTGATCGGGAAGCCGCCTGCTGCCTGCGATTGGGACCCGACCGTGATTTCAGGCTGGCGGGCCAATTAAGGCCTGCCTAGTGTGAAATGCGTGCTTCGGCGCTCAGCACTGCCTGTGTTGTTGTGGGGGGAGGGTGGGGGCGGCGGTAGGAGGGTAAGAACGCAAGTTCGCACATGAGCGTTCTGGAAAAGCTCCCCAAGGTACAGAGCTGCCTCAGGGAGCCGAAGAGTTTTGAAAATTAAAAACAAGGGTTTTAAAAATGTTGACAAACATGTCCCCTCATGTGACTCTAAGCAGGGACATGTTAGAAATTACAATGAATTATTTTTTTTTAATGATGGATCAAAACCTCATCCCACCCGTGGGTGAGGTTTCGCAAAAAATGTAAAGGGCCCTTGGTCTATTTGCCTGCCCGCCAATTGTAAGGTTGGACTGGTGTGAAAAATTTAATTCAATGAGATTGTTAATAGCCTTAATAGGCCTGTTAATTGTTGGCGGGCATGCTGCCGACTCCTGCATCCGCTAACCGAAATATTGCACGAGTGCGCGATGATGTCAGGCGCTTGCCCGATGTCATCGTGCATCATTTTACACTCGAGCAGGTCGGGTGCATGCCCACCCAGTCAGTGAAAAATCCTGCTCTGTAAGTGTATGTGTGTGTGTCTTAATTAGATTAAAGCCAGCTGGTCTAGAGGCTTTGATGTATAGAAGAGAAGTAGGATTGAAATGCTAATTAGGTAAATATAGGGGAGTTAAAATGTGAATTGTAAAGGGGGCAATAGGCTTTTTAAAAAATAAACCATTCAAAAGAATGGGCGAAATATTAGCCAGAAGAAGCCAAACAATGTGATAAAAGCAAAATACTGTGGATGCTGGAAAGCTGAAACAAAAACAAAAATTGCTAGAAAAACTCAGCACGTCTGACAGCCTCTGTGGAGAGAAAGACAGTTAATGTTTTGAGTCCAGGTGACTCTTCTTCAGAACTTAAGTGGTGACATATACACTGGATAAGTGGGGTGGGGCAGATGAAGCTGGATAGAAGGCCAGTGATAGGTGGAGGCAAAGGGGAGATTGTAAAAGGTGTCATAAACAAAAGGTCGAAGGGGTGTTGATGGTGGTGATACTGGCTAAAGGAGGTGCTAATTGTGACATGAAGAGTAGAAAGCAGGATGAGCAAGTTACAGATGGCCCTAGTGGGGGTGGGGTGGGGGGAGGGCATGGTGTGGGAGAAAAGATCAAAATAGGCTAAAAGGTGGGGATAAAACAATGAATAGAAATAAATTTTAAAAATAATAAGAGAAATAGGTGGGAAAAAAATGTATAGATAAAAATTTTAAAATAAGTACTTGAAGAAGGGATCAAAAAGGCGGTGGGGATGGAGGAGAGAGTTCATGATCTGAAGTGTTGAAATCAATGTTAAGTCCGGAAGGTTGTAAAGTGCCTAACCGGAATATGAGGTGCTGTTCCTCCAGTTTGCGTTAAGCTTCACTGGAACATTGCAGCAGGCCAAGGACAGACATGTGGGCATGAGAGCAGGGTGGAGTGTTGAATTGGCAAGCGATAGGAAGTTCTGGGTCTGATTCATTTGTTGTGGGATCGCTTAACTCTGTCTATCACTTGCTGCTTATGCTGTTTAGCACACAAATAGTCCTGTGTTATAGCTTCACCAGGTTGACACCTCATTTTTAGCTAAGCCTGTTGCTGCTCCTGGCATGCCCTCCTGCACTCTTCATTGAACCAGGGTTGATCCCCTGGCTTGATGCTAATGGTAGAGTAGGGAATATGCCAGGCCATGAGGTTACAGTTTGTGTTTGAGTACAATTCTGCTGCTGCTGATGGCCCACAGCACCTCATGGATGCCTAGTCTTGAATTGCGAGAAACCTGTCCCATTTAGCACACAACACAATGGAGGGTAGCTGGACTTCGTCTCCACAAGGACTGTGCAGTGGTCACTCCTACCGATACTGTCATGGACAGATGCATCTGCAGCAGGCATGTTGGCGAAAATTAGGTCAAATATGTTTTTCCCTCTTGTTGGTTCCCTCACCACCTGCCACAGATCCAGTCTAGCAGCTATGTCCATCTTGGTCAGTGGTGGTGCTACCGAGCCACTCTTGGTAATGCATGGTGAAGTCCCCCACCCAGAGTGCATTCTGCACCCTTGCCACCCACAGTGTTTCCTCCAAGTGCTGCTCAACATGGAGGACCACTGATTCATCAGCTGATGGTAATCAGCAGGAGCTTTCCTTGCCCATGTTCAACCCGTTGCCATGAGACTTCATGGGATCCAGAGTCAATGTTGAGGACTCCCAGGGCAACTTCCTCCCATCTATATACCACTGTGCTGCAACCTCTGCTGGTCTGTCCTGCCGGTGTGACAGGACATTCCCAGGGACGGTGATGGTGGTATCTCGGGCATTATTAGTAAGATATGATTCCGTGAGGGTGACTATGTCAGGCTGTTGCTTGACTAGTCTGTGAGTCAGCTCTCCCAATTTTGGCACCAGCTCCTAGATGTTAGTAAGGAGGACTGCAGAGTCGACAGGGCTGAGTTTGCCATTGTCATTTCCGGTGCCTAGGTCAGTGTCAGGTGGCCTGTCCAGTTTCATTCCTTTTTTGAGAATTTGTAGCGGTTTGACACAACTGAATGGCTTGCTAGGCCATTTCAGAGCCCACTTAGGAGTCAAGCACATTGCTGTGGGTCTGGAGTCACATGTAGGCCAGACTAGGTAAGGACAGCAGATTTCCTTCAATAGCATTAGTGAACCAGATGGGTTTTTAGAACAATCGACAATGGCTTCATAGCTATTATTAGACTTTTAGTTGCAGATTTTTATTGAATTCAAATTCTACCATCTGTCATGGCAGGATTCAAACCCAGGTTCACAGAGCATTACTCTGGGTCTCTGGATTACTAGCCCAGTGACAACACCACTACGCCGTTGTTTCCCTTACATTCAAATGTCCAGCATCTGCAGTATTTTGCTTCTATACCATTGCAAATTTGATGCAGTGTTAAACATTATTTTATGGATAGCACACATTTTCCTAATATTTGTTAGAAAATAAATCAATCTGTAAGCATTGATTTGTTGTTGATTCATCTAGTTTCTGTAGGCAGTTCCTAGAAAACCTAATCCAGGAATTTATGGAAGACCACATAAATCTGTTCTTTATGTCAACTATCCTGCAAGTTTTGGACACATACTAATAAATCATGTCCCAGAAAACCTCTCATAATTAGAGAAATACTCAACTTATTAAAAGCATATGCAGGCACTTCATTTTGGTATTTGTTGCCAAATCTAACATATCTTTCCAAGGTATCTTTGACAAGAATTCAACCTGTTGATTCCAGGGGGCCTCTGTAATTTGGAGCTGGCTTCAATTCAGCTCAAAGCAACAGTTAAGACCACCCACTTTATACTGAAGATAGTGAGCCAATTAGCTGATAATTAAACCTGATGACTACCCTTGCAAATGAAGCACTAGGGATACATTAATTAAAGTTAAAAAATAGTGATTAAAATTACTTTGATTGGTATTGAGTTGAATTGTGAAAGAAATGGAACTAAGCCTGAATCCAATTATCAAACCATTAAGGGCAATTAACCATACAACACAAGTGGAAAAGTCCAATGATTGTTTCCACTGACAAAATCTTTAGAAATGCAGGTTGGAATATTCTGGAAACATGTTTATTGTGGATTCTAACACACTGCGGATTATTTTGGGACAAAATATTTTTGGGAGCGTGTTTAAATAAACCTGATGTTAAATTATAGATAAAAACACATCCTTTGGACAATTATTACCAGGATTTTACATCCTTCTTTATTCTAATTGACAGTGTTTTAGATTGTAAGTCCAGGAATTGCTATTAATGGGCTATTAATCGTTTGTTGGGAGAAATTTTGCAAGTTTATTTATACCTGATTATGAGCTAAAATGTGCCATGTTTCTCTTGTGCAGGGTTAACAAATGGAAAAGTTATATATGTAAGCACTTTGTGAAGTTACTAATGTGGGTAGCAAATTTCATTGCAACTCTGGGAACATGCAGGAACAGTACGTTTTTTAAAAAAACATTGGTGTCATGGTCATCAATACTCAGGATTGTTGGTATCTTCTGCCTGTGCCCATGACCTTGGCCTTGAGGAACTTTGGGGTTCCGAAAAGACCTTGAGATGTATAAGACAAAAGGGGAGATATTAACTCCCTGCACCCATTGAATATGAGGCATGCAGGATGGGTTAACCCTCCAGATGGTATTTTAACACCCAAGTTTTGGAAGGTGTGTCAAGCCCTCACCACAAAGGCCTCATTAGTTTGCCAAGGTCAGGATATAATGACATCAATGGGAATAGGACACTATTTTAGTGTTGTCTTGGATCTGACTCTGGCCTCACCAGAGAAAGCCACATGGAGAAACAGATGGCCCTGAAAAAGGCAGAATACTTAAGTTTTCCTTTGTGTCAGGAGGAGCAGAAGTGATCTTGTGAGCCCAAAAGACATGTGAAAACCCAAGGCTTCTCTCCCCTGACCACAAGCGCCCCTCCAATCACTTCTTTAACTGCTGAGGACTAGCCAATGACCTCATGCCTCTCATCAGTTAGCCTGACACCATGTGTGGGCAGGAATCAGACGGAGCCCAATCTGCTATCCAAACGCAATGCCTGGGCTGGACATGCAATATTGGCTTCCGTCACAGGTCAAACCTTCCAGGAACAGCAGCCAGGGTCAAAAGATAAGCCTGAAAACATTTTTGTCAAGTTTCCTTATGATCCAGTAGGAAACGAAATGCTCTTCTGGGAACTCCCCTTTGGATTCCCCCCTCTCCCCTGACCAGGCTTCTGCAGCCAGAACACCTTGTGCCAAGGGCCATTTCCTATGGTCCCCAACAGAGGCCTCCTGCCTCCCTATTTAGGCAGCTGGGCAGTTATTTCCCACCAACTTTGCGTACATTTCATTCTGAAAGTCGATTACTACCAGGAGTGGATATTATAAAAAAACCTTACACTGAGCCATATCGGGGCAGATGACATAAAGCTTGGTTAAAGAGTTTTAAGGAGCTTCTTAAAGGAGGAAAGAGGGTTAAGGATTCAAATAGATCAAAGGAGGGAATTCCAGAGTTTAGGGCCTAGATAGCTGAAGGCACAGCCAACAAACAGGAATCAATTAAAATGGAGGATGTGCAAGACACCAGAATTGGATGAATGGAGATATCTCGGAGGGTTGTGGGGCTGGTAGAGGGCAGAAGCCCTACAGGGATTTGAAAAGAAAGATGACAATCTTAAATTCAAGGTATTTCTCAACTGGGAGCCAATGTAAGTCAGTGAGTAAAGGGGTGATGGTTGAATTGGGCTCAGCGTGAGTTAGGACATGGGCGACAGTGTTTTAAAGATTAAGGAGGGTATAATGTGGGAGACCAGTCAGGAGTGAACTTGAACAGTCAAGTCTATAAGTAGCAACGCTATCAATGAGGGTTTCAGCAGCAGATGAGCTAAGATGCAAAACATCTCCCATTCATACATAAATAGTTCAGAAAACTCAAATTGACATTAAATAAGCAAAAGTACAATTCACCATTAAAACCTCACTCTCGCGATAGAAATTTGGGGGTGACTTCACTGATAGCTGGGTGGAGAGCATTTCCTGTGTATTCACTGTCACAAAACTAAAAACTGGTTCTTTCAAATCTGATTTACAATTTTATTATATATCACAGGGAATGGTTATCCTGTTGGCACCCAGAAAATGGCAGGCCTGGTCTATGGGAATAGCTGTGATGGTGATGCAAAACCAGAATTACCTGGAAAAACTCAGCAGGTCTGGCAGCATCGGCGGAGAAGAAAAGAGTTGACGTTTCGAGTCCTCATGAACCTCATGAGGGAAAATTTGAGGACTCGAAACATCAACTCTTTTCTTCTCCGCCGATGCTGCCAGACCTGCTGAGTTTTTCCAGGTATGAAGGGTCATGAGGACTTGAAACGTCAACTCTTTTCTTCTCCGCCGATGCTGCCAGACCTGCTGAGTTTTTCCAGGTAATTCTGTTTTTGTTTTGGATTTCCAGCATCTGCAGTTTTTTGTTTTTATCTCTGTGATGGTGTTGCCCCTGGTTAACAAGAGAACTGTACTTGATGACATAGTGCGGTGGGGGTGGGGGATTCTCCTCCTCTGGAAGGTGGAACCTCCTCTCATGGCCTTCACATCTGCCCCAGACCCAACCCATTTCTTGGGCTGGGTGTCATTGCTCACATGTGGTGGGGTCCTGGTGAGGGAGGTCAGTAGTGCAAATTAGAAATCTGCAGAGGATGTAGCGAGGAGTCTTTAATTGACATCAGCAAGACTGAGGCCTTCAGCAGGTGTTTAGGCCTGCAAGGAGAGAGGCTGTTACAAGGCCCTTTAAGGGGAATTTGGGCCTATAGTTGCTGTTTCTGTGGAATTATTGCCACCTTCCACGCGGTGGCCCTGGTTAATAATGATGATTGGAAAACATTAGGCAGAGAATGCGGGGGACATATTGGAGGGAAGGAATAACAGGGATTGGTCATGGGGAGAGATCACAGGGGCTGATCGCTGGAGTGATGGCCATGGAGGGTAATTGGGGAGAGAAAATTACAGGGGCCACTTAAGGGCCTCAATTGACCCAAGGGTGGGATGGGCCGCTCAATGCCTTCCCTGCTGCTGCTAGAATACCAGTAGAAGTGGGTAGGTATCAGGCACGCCGCCACTGCCATGGCACCTGATTTTACACACCAGCCCCCAATGCCCTCCACCTATCTGCCTGCCTGCCCCCGGTGGCAGCGCGGCTCTCATCATACACACACGTTTGCTTAAAGCGAGCCATGTATAGAGAAGGTGCCTCTTGTCAGGGAGCAGCCAGCCTCTGGGTTGCGCTGGCTGCTCAAAGGTGGCGGAACAGCTGACTGCCTCAGGATGAAGGCATTGTGGCTGCCACTAGGATACTGGACCTTCCCCAACATGACTGTCTGTGCACAGTCATAAACCAACTGCATGTTAAGAGAGTGCTACCTCTCACGGTTCTGGTACACCTCCCATTGATGAGTGATGGCTGTAGAGGCACTTGTATGCAATTGATGGGTCCCTGCACGATTAGGAATTTCACTACTGTTGGACCCTGGTCCTTAGTTAGTTGGACTAATGGATCCAGATTGCACGCTTGTTTTGGGGTGACCGTGTTGGTACCATAGACAGAGTAGATCAGCAGATAGTGCTTATGTAGAACACATTCTATTTATTTACAAAGGAATTCATGAGTTACACTAGTACGCTTACAACTCAAACCCTATCCCTACATTACTGACTCTAACTGTAGACTATTCACTACCGACTACTGACTACTAAGTTAGCCCATGCTACCCTGCTATTGGATAATAGGATCATGTGATCCGCCATTATACATTCTTCTCAGAGGTGTATTACACATCAGATTACTACAACCCTCCCCTTAACCCAGAGATACTTTTTATTCAGTTATAGTTACAATTTTTCTCAAAATATCAAATTATTTACATAGATAAGTAATTTACAAATTCAGTCTTTCTGGGGGGTTTCCTTATGCATGTAAGGCATCTCAGCTCTACAACCTCAGACACTTTGTCAAGAACCTCCTTTTCTGGTGTTGTCTGAACATCAGGTTCGTCGGTGGGCACCTGTTTCCTCAACTCTTGCAGGTACAGCTGATCCCTCAGACACATCTGTACTCAGTTGAGTTCTTTGAACAGGAGAAGTTGACGCAGTTGTGAACACTGGAGGAATCATTTCTTGATACTTTGTTTCTCTCCTCCTTATATGATCGATATGTCTCCTTATTACTCAGTCTTCCACTTTCACATGGTAAGAAACATGTCCAGTCACTGCATTTATTTCACCTGATAACCATTTGCGTCCTTCACTAAAATTTTTCACATATACCATCTCTCCTATGGTAAACTTTCTGTCATGATTACGCCAATCATGTCCAGTTTTCTGGCTTCCCTGACTCCTTTTCACCTTCCCCCTAAATTTGGCATTATTAAGTTCAATCTCATTCTGAGACAGCATTTCATCAACAATTCCACAGGTGTGACACCTGTTGTCGTTTGAGGGGTGGTCTGATAATGGAAAAGAAAACATGCTGGCTTGGTCACTATGGAGTTTCCTGTTAATTTCTTCATGCCCATTCTGAGAATCGCACAGGTTGTATAACTCCCAGTTTCTCTAATCCATCCAATTCGGCATCTATCTTTTCCCAAATTGCATGAGGTACTGGCCTTGCCTTCATAAATCGGGGTGTGGCATCTGGATCCACATGTATGTTTGCTTTAGTCCCTGGATCTTCCTGAGTTCATCTTGGAAAACTGAGGCATATTTTTGTAGTAGCTCAGGTAGCCCACTGGCTCTCAGCTCGAAGATCTCAGTCCCATCCAATGTAATTTCTTTCAACCAGCCTCACCCAAGGAGGCTTGACCCTTCACCTTATACCACCATCAAGGGTAATTTTCCTGATTGACATCTGTGCTGTACAGTAACCCTGCTTATGCCTTTGATTTTGATGTCTTCTTCCATTTAAGTCCTCAATTCGGCATCAATTTCTTCCAAATTGAACTTATGTTCTCCATGATTCAGTTATTTGAAAGTATGATCACCTATTACCGTAGTGGATGCTCCTGTGTTCCACTTCCATTCTGATAGGTCTATCATTCACCCTGACTGTTACATAGATTGGTTCTGTTCTTCCTACCTTTAAATTATATGATGAGTGAATATCTGAATCTGTTACTTCAGGCTCTTCTACGTTATGGATCTAATGGGGTTTTATCTTTTGATTGAAAATCTGCCTGATTCTATCCTTGCAATGCCTCATGAGGTGTCAGTTTCGATGACAGTAAAAACATTCAATTTTTGAAAATTTCCATTCATTACAAGGTTGTCTGCTTCCACCTCTGTTACCATTATTCCATGTTTCAGCTGCTGAGTCATTTCTTTTTATTTGTCTGCAAGCTTCTCATCAGAGCTGTGAATTTTTGTGCCTTTTTCGGCTGAGGCTCCCCACCCAACATGGAGGACGGCACCATTTTGTGCTCCCTGTGTGGCTTTTGAGTCCCTCACTGCGCTTTCCATGGCCAGTGCTATTTCTAGCACCTTCTGAAAATCCAAATTTGTTTCAGACAGTAATCTTTTCTGAATCGAATCTTCATTTATACCGCCAAACAATCTCTAAGGATATCATTTATAGATGTACTAAACTCACAATATTCTATTAACTGTTTCAGACTTGTCACATAACAAGCAACTGTCCACTAAGGCAACCCATTCTACTCTGCCTGTTTGGATAATAAGACCATTATACATTCTTCTTAAAGGAATATTACACATCAGATTACTACATCTACTCTGCCAAAGCCAGTGTCTGCTCCTCCTGTAACTCTCCAGTTCTTTAGACAGGACCTCTGTTACAGGCGCAGTGATGCATGATGAGCTGTGAGATGTTGACAATGTTGCTGGTTCCAGCTTGATGTAGAGGTGTCACGGTATCTTTAAGGCCACTGGCAGCACCGCCCTCGCCTTGCTCCGCAGTTGGAAGGTTCGATTGGAGGAGATGCACATTTCAGTGACAAATACCTTGGTAAATCGCAGCCACCTTGGTCACTGCTCCTGGCTGAGGTGGAGGTAGGAGAAGTGCTCCCAATGTGGGTATGCCCTTCTATTGAGAGTCCTCCTCCTCTCTCTTCGCACCCCTTCCCCTCTACATTGCTTGTGCTTCATCTCCTTGTTGTGCTGCAGTCTAAAAGGGACTGCAACCATAGTCCCCATGAGTGATAGCAGGCTTTCTGACTAGGTAAGACCTTTAAACTCCACTGAACCTCTTGTAAAAGTACAGCATCATTCCATCTGACTCCAGCAAACCTGGAGAGCTCTGCAACTCTAAAGTACTTCCACTAAATCTGCAGAGGCAAAAGAAAGTCAAAACCACCTCAATTGATAACCCCACTCTGATACCTTTAAAAAGTGCTCATTGGGAGGAGGGTGAATAGATTCCTGCACAGTCAAACGCCTGTTCAGCTGGCAGTGTTTGGGAGGGTGTTAATGGGAACATTGAGTTCCAAAATGGCAGGTCAGACAACAAATCAGCATTAGATGCTGAGTGATAAATCTCCCCACTCTGCATGCTTTGGTATACATGTGACACCCCCATGCTAGCACCTTTATAAGCAACACATGTCATGCGGACAGCACATAAGTTCTTGGAAGCAGATTGGTGATTTTTGAGTTTCTGGTCTCCCATAGCACTGACAGCAACATATTACAGAGCCCCAATTCCTGGCTAATAGTTCTCAATTGCAGTTTCACATTCATGTTTTTGCTTAAAAGCAAAGGATTAAAACCATGTGTTGAAATTCTATACAGTTGTGGCCAATTTCATAATAATATTATTAACCCTTTTAGGCTATATTACATTTAAGATTTGAGCACTGTGCAGTGTTAAACATTATTCTGCTGCCACCTCACATTTTCCTCATGGTTACTCTAAAATAAATCAATTCATTAAGTACTATTTTGTTGTTGACTATGTTACAATCCCCGTAGAGACCGATAACTGTTAAAAAGAATTCCCAGTGACCAACTTAAAGAAATTGCTGGACAAGGTTTCAAGCTTTAAGATTTTTACTGTAACAAACAAACTAAAAGCAACAGCAACTAAGTATTACTTAGGAAGCAATTAGTACTGTAAACCGCAGAAAAGTTAACTCTTACTCATGCTTTGACGGGACTGATAACCCCTGCCACATGCTTATACATTACAGCACACACTCCACAGCTACCCTTGGCATCCCATAAGTTCACGTCTCCCTGTTTCACTGAGCTGTAAAATTGAGTGACCGCTTCCCTCAGCCTTCGGAGAATTTTGAAATTGACTACCAGTAGTAGGATCCAGTCTAGTGATTTCTGCTCCCAACCATCCTGGAGCAAACCTTCCAAAGCCTTTAAATTGCTACGGGATGTATCTCTTTGACCAGAGACTGCCCTTCCTCCAAAACCCTGCATCATAGCAGAGAACTTGTAGCCTTCTCTCTGTTGACCATACCAGCTGCAGCCTTCCCCCCCCCCACCTCTCTCTCTCTGTGAGACCTCTCTCTTTCTTTCTCTCTCTCTTTTCTGTCCAAAAACTTGTAAGTGTGTCCTCAGTTAGCCTAGCTGCTCTTGGTTTTGTTGTTAGATTTGAACGTTTTGCACCCTGTTCCCAGTGAGAATCAACCTGGGCCTCCCTGTCATGGAAACCAAACCACACAATTTTGTTGACATGCAGAATTTAAAATAGATAACATGACTCTTTTCATTCTTCCATTCTACCTTGAACTAAAGAGACAGTTCCAAAACGTAATCATCTTATAAAACCTCATACTCATGGCAATTCACCAAACCAAAGCTGGTTTCGGTAGTAAGTTCCTAGAAAACTCAACTCAAGATTTAGAGAAGACCACATCAATCTGACCTTTATCTCAACCATTCGGCAAGTTTTACAAAAATAAGATTGATAAATCTTTTCCAGAAAATACTGTTCACGGTTTAAAAAACTAATTATTAAAAGCATATGCAGGCACTTCATCTTGATTTCTGTTGCCAAATCTAATTTCTTTCTCCAACATTCGATATTCTTGATGAGGATGCAAGGGCTGCGAAATTGAACTCCATAAAACACACACACGCACACACACAAACACACGCACATACACACACACACACACAAACACACGCACACGCACACACACACACACACATGCACATACACACACACAAACACATACACAAACACAAACACACACACACACACACACACACACACACACATGCACATGCACAGACAAGTATGTATAGGAAATAAAAATTTGGTTGCACTTTATCCAATTATTTGTCCAGAGAGTGTTCTTGTTATTGCCTTAGAAAATTATTCAGCAGAAAATATCAGTGGCTAAATGAGTTGAGATATAGGATTGGTCATTTGACCACCGTAAGGGGGAATTTACTGTGAACACAATGTTGAGCCTTGGATTGAATATTTGATTTATGGGAACCTGGGTATGCTCATGTGGGGGCCTTTCATCTGCCTGTGGAGAATTCTAGTCCTCCTACAATGATTCCATCTGGATGTTTAACTGGAGGGCAGATTTGTGCAGTACAATTTTTGCAGAGTAGGGGTAGAATCTCCACAGAGTCCTCTGGGTCTTAGTGGAAGATCAATGAGGACCCTAGAGAAACAGCATGAATAGAGGTTGTAGTGGGAGATCGGGAGCATCCTTGCAGAAGTTCTAGGGGTTTTAGGTTTGGTATGGTTAACTCGATTGTCATGTCAGTGACTGTGTGTACCTCTTTGTAGCACTGATTTTCTGAATGTTTGACAAGTATCATTAGCCATGGCTGTGAAAGGCATCCTGACCTGCTAATAATAAACTGTGTAATTTTCTTTGTGACTTGAACAATGCATGCATCGTGGTTGCCTGTAGGTGAAAGCATTGCAAAGGTTGTGGGCATTTATTGTATGTTTCTGTGCCCCTGGTCATGCACAGGCTCTGTGCTGAAGGAGTTATACATTCTTACAGCTCATGTAAGCAGAAGAGTTGTGGACAGGCGTCTGGAGTTTTGCATCTATGACACCCTGGGCTCAAGAAAATCATGCCATGTAAAGGAACCCTAGCTGTTGTGAAGGTGCTGCCAACTGCCCTTGAAGAATGAGATCACAGGGTTGTTTTCTATGATTTTTATCAGCCACTAGGCCTGTGTGCCTGTGCGTTTCAGGTTGGCAGTTGTGGTTGGTACCTCCTGTAGATGCCCAAGAGAGTCCTGCTGCTTTACTGGTGCCATAACTGAACTGGAGCACGGTTTCTGGTCTGCTTTAGATATGCTCCCCAATTCTGTCATAGCCTCTGTGCCACACGGCAGTGTTCTGAGCCAGCATTCCTCTGACACACTGAGGCACAGTTGCCTCACCTTAAAGAATAGCTACTAATGTGGAAAATGCACTGTAATCTGACCTTCTGGGCATCACTCCTTCACTCATCCTCCCTTACCCCAGGTAACAAGTCCAGTAGGATGTCCTTAGGCTGGTGATTTCAAAGTTAGAGCAAATGAATAGGTGCAAGCTGAAAACTGAGGCCTAGCAAAGTTTCTGAATGGAACACACAGGCACACTTCTTACTTAAAATTCTTTTCAACTTTGTCTGCTGAGAAATATCGTACTGGGTGAGTGGAAGTGGGTTGGGGGTGGGGGGAGGGGGTGGGGGTGGAAGTGCTGCGGGGGTGGTGCAGCTTTACATGACTGTGCTCCCTTCATATTTTCCAAAATTTTGAACATGGGTTTTGAACCAGTGTCATTTGGATAGGGTGTACGCCCAGTAGGTGGTCCCATAGTAAGCATGCTGCCCTTAGCGACTCATCATGCTGTTGTTTGTAATATCATAATCCAGATCTCATTGGTTTTCAGTGGGAGGGCTGGCTGCTGACTCCACATTAGGAGCCCAGTGCAGAATAGGCAGGATAATTAATATTACCGATTCCTGTCAATAAGTCCAATTGCCCACATTGTCCTCACATCACCACTGCTGGTGTAAATCAGCAGACAGCTTTCTTTAACATTCAGAGAATTATTTAATCACTTTTTGTATAGAAATTACAGCACAAAAATAACCCATTTGGCCTAACTGGCCTATGAGGGTTTGTCCATACGAGCGAATGTGCCATTTTTTAACATTGAATGATTAACTTTTTGAATGAACCTGAAGTCAAGATCAAATCTCAAGCCTTTTTACCGAATTTTCAAACATTACTTCATTCTCCAGGGAAATGTTCATTAATATGATTTAATAATTTTTTAAAGTCAAATGTTTTCAGCAACTGCATGTTGATAGCTTCTTTATCTCATGGGTTTTACAGCATCTGCCATTTGATGAGTTCCCAATCTGCATTGTACAATATTATAACTTGGAAAAGTAAAAGCAAATATTTCATTTATGTTGTGATTTAATTATTTATGCAAATTAGGCAAATGTAAAATTCACAAGTGGTAAAAGTCACAAGTATGTTATGACTTGCATCATGAGAGTTTGATAGGAATAACACATTGTACCAATGTTCATCAAATATTCATATAACTTGAATATTTTCTAAAAGTATATGAAATGGTAATTTTTAATGAGAACTTAATGTTGGGAAATAGGAAATAAACTATATGGTGATATCTCTGATCCTTTGTGAAGTTACTAGTGAGTGAAACAATTCTCACTTGTAATTCGACATTTCTGGGAAAATACCCAAAGCATTAAGTTTGTTAAATAAGCATTTTGGTCATGTTGGTTGATCCTCAGGGTTACATTGCAGACTTCATCCAAGGCTGTCCTTTTAGCAATGAGGGAACTTAACGGTTCCTTTCATGAATGAAGAGCTGATTTTAGTTCCCCAACTGTGCCTCCACCCACCCCAACCACCCTATGAGAATGGGGCACGCAGGGGCAGATTAAAATCGAGGCAGCGTCCTGCAACTGCAAACAGTATTTCAACAGCTAGGGCAGAATTTTTTTGCTCGTCGGACAGGTGCGTGCCTGACCTGAACGAGTGTAAAATGACGCACGATGAGGTTGGGCGAGCATCCTGGTGTCATTGCGCACTCATGTGATATTTCGGTCGGCAGGAGCGCGCGTGAGAATTGGCAGTGCGCCCGCCGACAATTAACAGGCCACTCAAGGCCATTAACTATCTAAATGAATTAAATTTTTCACTGCCCTTCCAACCTTACATGCGTTTTTTGCGAAACCTCATCCTTGGGCGGGCTGGGGTTTCAATCCGTCATTAAAAAAATAGAAAATTTTCAAACTAATTTCTAATGTATGTGCTCATGGTGGGGTTGGGGGGGGGAACACATATTTTTTAACATTTTGAAATTCTTTATTTTTAATTTTTAAAATCTTCATCTCCCTGAAGCAGGGAGCCAGGAAGAACAGTAGTGATTCTTTTGCCCCAGCTGACATTCAAGGACCCGAGGCTTTGGCCCCTGACAGCCATCGTCTACCCCTCCAACTACTTAACCTGATTGCTCCTAGCCATGACTTCATGCCCCTTTCCCTGTGCCTCAGGAAGCTTTTCCTGCATGCACCTGTGCACATGTACGAAGTTCCCCACTCAGCTTCTTCCCCCTGCACACAAGCAGCGCTGAGGGCTGCAGCACCCGCTTCATGCTGGGTGGGCCTTAATTGGCCCACCCAGCATGAAATTGCGGTTGGGCCCTGACAGCGAGTGGCAGTCAGCTTCTCGACCGCTCCCGCTTGCCCCCGCCGAGCCCGCCCGACGAGGGCAAATCCCTGGCCCTAGATTTTGAGAGGTATGTGAGGCTCTCAGTACATGTAGGCGAAGGCCCCATTAATTGCAAAAAATAAGAGTCTAATGACATCAGTCAGAATGTATTTTAACTTCTGTCTTGTGAATTGAATGCCTGGTTCAGGCCTCAACAAGCAAAGGAGCAGCAGGCCCCCAAGAGAGCTGAAAGCATAGTTTTGTCTTTTAAAATAGGTTTTCTTGTGAGCCAGGAGGAGCAGAGGTGATCCTCTTGCCCTCACCTGTCAATCAAGGACCCAAGGCTTCAGCCCCTGACTGCGATCGCCTACTCCCCTGATTGTTCGGGACTGCTCCTAGCCATGACTTCGTGCCCCTTTCACCTAAATTCCCACTTGCTAGCCTGGCATATTTGGCATCAAGTTTGGGCAGGAGTCAGGCCTGATATGTGTTAATGAGGTCTATCATTGGAAATTGCCTTAGTTGGCCCAAAGCTCGCTTAACAACCCCCTTGTTAAAATTGGGTCTTTGGCATTGGATACCACAACCTGCAGCTGTATAAATTTTTATCAAGATTACACTGATTAAAATTAATCTGTCATATTGTCAGGGCTTGTAGATACTGATTATGATGAGGAAGTAAAACATGTGTTTGTTTAGTTTATTAAATATTTGGTTCATATTGGGTTATTTCTGGCCTGTTCCAAGAAATATTACTTAGCGTCCTGACAAAACTAGTAAACATTTGACAGCGCCAATAACACTTGCTAATCAATTACATTAAGTTTATTTTTCACTAATGTCATTAAAATACTTATTCTGCTTTACGGTGCAACTTAAAAACGTTAACCTGTTCACTGTTCCGAAAAGGGTTAAACCACCCCATCTCATGACTTTTTAGGAAAGAAGGGGCTTGAGGACTACTCAAGAGTTCAATATGGTCTGACAGGCCAGATGTGCCTTGCATGGTTGAGTAGCTATAATGCTTTTGAAGTAAAATATTTGCTGTAAAATCATGGAATTAACGCCTATGTGCTTATCAGTTGTTTCTTTGCTCCAGCGACCCCATTGGAATTTACTGGCCTTAATATTTAAGTAGGCATCTTTTCCTTCACTTTGCTCATGATTGCTTCAACACAGCAGCAATAGAAGGCCTCCCCACCTTTGCACTCCACAAACTACAACTTATTGGCCATTATGGTTCTTCCCTCTGGAACTCTCTCCCCTACCCCTATCACCTACCTCCCAGTATTCAAAAATCTCCCGAGGACTGTTCCCTTTGACTATGCTTTCACCCCCAATCTTGCCTTTTCCCCATTCTTTCTTGCGTTGTGTGTCTCTCCTTTCTTCACAGCTTGTGAAGCAGTTAAAACGTCTCCCTGTGTTCGAAGAGCACTGGGGAGCAGACTTGGTCTACTATACGAAACAAAACAATTAATATTCCTCATAATAAAGACAGAGGGGGCTAGAAATACCCATTCCTGATGCCCCAATATTCAGTGGTGCAGGATCAAGGTGCAGGTAATAAGCCCGCAGCCTGCACCCCTGACCTGGCCAGCTCCATTGCAGGGGTAGACATCTCCTAGCCCCCTTCAATTTTTGTGGAGTTGGACCAGCTTCTCCATGACCTGTGGTTCATAGCCCCTTAGAGAAGATTTGAACAATGGTCTGGATTCTTGAACTTTTTGAAAGGTAAGTTCAAACCTGCCTCACCCATGCCCACTTCCCCCTGTGCTCCCACCATGCTTGGTAAAGAGATGCATTTTGAGGTGGCTTTAATGAAGGAGAAAGAATTCGAGAAACAGAGGAGTTTAGGAAATTTCAGAATGGGGGCTTAAGTAACCATGGTCACCAATGGTAGGGCAAAGGGAAGGGGATTGTGCAAGAGTTCAGAGTCATAAAAATAGAGTGGTCCTGGAAGGGTGATTGTAGGGTTGTAAGAGATGCAAGTTTATGTGATATGATGTGCATAACCTTTAAAGGAGCATATCTTAAACTACTGCCAATCAATACCACATCGACAGGATATGATGTATTCATACCAAGACTTGTAGGAAGTCTGCAAACAGCAGGGCTAGGAGTAAGATGTGTGTATAATAGTCTCCCAGTTAGCTTTATTTGTAAATAGACTTATCTTCAAATAAAGAGCCCACATTATTGTTTCACCAATCCTTTTGTATAATTGTAATGATTATGTTAAAGAAAAGAAGAACATAATAACAGTGGTCAGAAGGGAAGAGGTCATGAAGGGATTTACAATGAGAATGAGGCTTTTAAATTTCTGGTATTTGGGATTGGGAGCTAACATGTGTGCAGCAAGGGCCGAGGTAATGGATGTGTGAGACTTGGGATGGAATTGGATATTGTAGGAGGATGTATATAGTTGGGATATATCTCCATAGGGGAGATATGGAGTAAAGGGCTAACATCCGAAGCACCTGATGCTGATGTAACTATGATGTAATGACACATGACTAAGTAACAGAGATCTGGGGGAAAGAGAAGTCTAACCTTGTGCAGAATTCCCAATGTGTACATGGAGCTGTAAATAAATAAATAATAATTTTAACAAACTATAGTCTTGAGTAGCTTACTTAGGGAAAGTAAACAAAACCCTGAGTACTCCAACACACAATGGAAGGTGGTGGCAGCGGACAGTGAGTAAAAGACCCAGAAAAATCTCCAAGAAAAGACAACTGACCTGATAAGCTGACAGATCCTTGAAGGAAGGATGAAAGGAATGGATTGAAGACACACAAAAAAAGCCAGAGAATTGTGGGTGCAATAGATGCAAGCTGAGATACAAACCTGGAGTGCAGACAGCAGTGAGCACAAGCCAGAATCAACAAGCTACACCAGTGAAGCAGCAATATGTCTAGTACAAGCATGGAGTTTACATTGCCACTGAACCTTTCTGAAGTGCTGAAGGCTCACAGCAAGCTCATCATTGGGACAATTTGAGAAAGAGTTTTTCTAAGTATGGAACCACTTTTAGTTTGCAGAAAAAGGAGCAAAAGGATCAGGACAGCACTCAATGCAGTTGGAGCTATTGCTGATGACATTATAGTGAAGCAAGGAGTTGATAAGATTTCAAGCTCTTACAATGAAATCCTCCAGGCATTCAATTCATATTTCAGTGTTCGCAAAAAATTTAATTATAGAATGGGTAAAATTTAACAAGCGAAAACAAATACTAGGTGAAAGCATGGATTCATTCATCAACAGGCTGGCAAAAATTGCAACTATGGAATATTGAGGGATGAATTGATTTGCAATTGTATAGTAGTTGGGGTCCAAGATGAAGCTGTATCAGGTCTCTTGCAAATGAGCAAAGATCTAACTTCAAATAAAGTAATACAAATCGTGAGGCAAACTGAGTTCAGAAATCAACATAATGTGTTTGTTTGTGGGGACAGTGAGGTCCCTTGGAACAGAATGAGTGAAGCCATTCAATATGTAGGCCAGAAAAGGAAAATTGCACCAAAATGGAAGACCACGAAAATGGGGGAAAGCACACCAATGGCCATCTTGAAATGCTTTCAGTGGGGCGGAAAAAAACCTGCACAAGCTGGAAGAATGTCCAACAGGGGGAACAGAGTGCCACAACTATGAAAAACTAGGATATTTTAAATTTGTCTGCTGATCTAAAATACAGATAGTGTAGAAAAAGAAAGAAAAAAATATTAAGGCAAAAACACATACGAGAAGTGGAAGAACTACAGAAAAAGGAAATAACTTCCCTTGGAGGAGTGCATGAAACAGAAAATAAATGCTGGAGTATTAAACTTGAAGTGGATGGGCATCCCACAGAGTTTAAATTTGACACAGGGGTAAATGTTTCAGTCTTATCTGATGGAGTAAAGTGGCTTCCGCACATTACACCGCAGCCATCATCCATCCAGTTACAAAGTCCAGGTGGGACTACACTGACAGTCAGAAAACAATGCTTGGCAAAATAAAAATACAAGGATAGAGAAATCAATGAACTCCTGTATGTCACACAGAACCAAGAATCGTTGTTATTAAGCAGGAATGCATACTTATAACTGAAGCTGATCTATAAAGTTGATGAAGTTGCTGATGAGCAGTAAAGTAGCACATTCAGGAATGAATTTCCAAGATTATTTACAGGCCTGGAAAATCTGAAGGCCAAATATCATGTCCTTCACCCCTCAGTACTGATGCTAAACCAATTTGCCCCCTTCAGATGCGTTAGAGAGGCTGAGAGACAGAGCTGGATATCCTCAGCATAAACATGGAAGCTGACTCCTTATGTTCAGGTTGTCAAGTGTCAAAGCTAATCCCTGGGGATTCTGAAAGTAACATATAAGACACTATTGGGATATTTATGCAATCCTTTAATACTCTTATTGCGAGAATTCGGGTTCAGCAAAATACTTCTGCAATTCTCTGGTTGATATAGTAACACTTAATAAAAAATGTTGTTGCAAGATGTCAAACGGGAAAAAACATGACAGATCCATTCCCCCGAATTAAGCACACAAGCTCCCACTAAGTCAGGCTTGTTAAACCCTATTGTGCGAGGAGTAACAGTTCCACTCAAGGGGCTGATGAGAAAATTTCAGAAAGATAAGGTTTGGTGCAACATTGAACATTAATTTCAATAAAACGTTAAGGTTTGAGGAAAAGAAAAGGCTTGTTGAGCAAAAATAAAGCAATGTCAGAGCAATAAATTGATAATCTAGAAAAAAGATTAATTAATAAGGATGACCATTTGAGTGTGAGAGGGTCAAATTGTGCCAGAGCAGTTCACTCCCAGTCTCAGTGTGCTTACTCACTCACCCTCACCACACCCACTGTGTGAGACGATGCAAGTGTTTTGGTGGGTGGAGCTGAGGGTGAGTGTGTTGGTGTGTGGCGGTGAGGGTAAGTGTGAGCCCTGAGACTGGAACCGAGCCAGACACACACACACACACACACACACACACACACACAAATGCTTCCTTCCTCACACATGCTCCCTCCCTCATGTTCGCTCACACACGCTCCCTCCCTCACACATGCTCCCTCCCTCATGCTCGCTCACACATGCTCCCTCCCTCACACATGCTCCCTCTCTCATGTTCGCTCACACATGCTCCCTCCCTCACACATGCTCCCTCCCTCATGCTCGCTCACACATGCTCTCTCCCTCACACACGCTCCCTCCCTCATGCTCGCTCACACATGCTCGCTCCCTCACACATGCTCCCTCTCTCATGTTTGCTCACACATGCTCTCTCCCTCACACACGCTCCCTCCCTCACACATGCTCCCTCCCTCATGCTCGCTCACACATGCTCCCTCCCTCACACATGCTCCCTCTCTCATGTTTGCTCACACACGCTCCCTCCCTCACAAATGCTCCCTCCCTCATGCTCGCTCACACACGCTCCCTCCTTCACACATGCTCCCTCTCTCTTGTTCGCTCACACATGCTCACTCCCTCACACACGCTCCCTCCCTCATGCTCCCTCACACATGCTCCCTCCCTCATGCTCGATCACACACACACCTTCCCTCACCCCACATTCAGCCACTCATATTCCCTGCAACAGCAGCCAGCCACCGTCTCCCCCCGCCGCCATCAGCAGCCAACCTCTCACCCCCCACCCGTAGCCACCTTCTCCCCCACCAAACACGCACCCACCCTCTTCCCACTCCCCCAATTATACATGCAGCCATGCTCCCCATGCCCCCGCCTCCACCCCCCCCCCCCAACCCCCTCCAGCAGCTATTCTCTCCCCACCCCACCAGCAGCCACTATTCCTCCTACACCACCAGTAATCACTCTCTCCCCTGCTCGGTAGTCATGTTGCTCTGTCCCCAGTCGGTAATCACTCTCTCCCCGCTTGGTAGTCACTCTCTCTCCCACCACTTGGTAGTTGCTCTCTCTCTCCCCACACTCCCTCAAAACCTTCCCCCCTCATTATGCCATTTTTTCAGTCCTCTGACTGAAGGAAGCTGCCCCTCCAATCAGAGGCTGGTTCTCTCCCTTTGCTGCTGATAGGCTTACTAGTGAACTATCAATAGCAAGCTTGTGAGAAAAACAGCTTTTGATTGGAGGAGCAGAAACGCGCAGAACCTTCAAATTTACTTACTGGCATTTTAAACATGGGGTCCGTGGGTGAGAGAGAAAGGTCTGGTGGGCTGTAGGGTGGCCCCCGGGATGCAGGTTGGACAATTCTGCATTAATTTCTTCCCATTGTCCTGAAGCAGAGTGTGTTCAATGGATTAGCTCCCAATTTGTAAATGAACATTGAAGTTGCTTTTTCTTATATTCATTCATGGGATGTGGGTGTCGCTGGGCTAGGCCAACATTTATTGCCCATCCCTAATTTGAAAAGTTGCTCTCAAGTTTCTGAGAGAGTGGAATGGGTAAGACCAGGGAAATTGGTATGTCCTAGTCTGCCAAACATGAACTCTTCTGGTAATGGTATAGTTGCACTTAAAGGTGTCGATTTCACATTGCAACGTGTCGATTTTGCTTGATCTGTCTATATTTGATAATTAGGGATTTCACAGTGTGAATCATTCATTCAGCTCGGCTGTTAGATCTAGGGTAATGAGGAGTAGAAGTCAAGTGATGAATATTCCACTTCTCACACATATCCTGAAATGGCTTATCAGTAAATTGTGGACATACCAAATAAACTGAAAATAGCACTTAGAGTGTGCACGACAGTTGTGCTTGACGTATTGTTCAATTATTGAGATAAAGTAGTCGATAATGACGATGAAGTCAGTACCATAGACATGAAAGAGATCAGATGAGATTTTGGATCAAGGATGGTGTTGTGAGGGGTGGCCAAGTTGGTACTATTGATAGAGTTGATCAGCAGACACTTCTAAGGTGGAAAACTTCTAGTTTACTTACAAAGGTACTCAGCAGAATTACATGTGTGCTTTCACTTCAAACTCTATCTTTACAGTCTAACTACTAACTACTAGCTACAGAGGCAGCCCACTATCCTACTGGATATTAAAGATCATGTGATCTTCCCTAACATTCTTCTTAAAGATATATTACATATTAGATAAACCATAATTACCACATCCCTTCCCCTTTTACTCAGATATGCACTTTATATTTACAAGTGCAATTTTCTCAAGATAGCAAAATATTTATACTGAAAAATAATTTACAAGTTCAGTCTTTCTGGGAGTTTCCTTAGGCATGTAGAGCGTCTCAGCTCTACAACTTCAGATGCTTTTTCAGGAACCTCCTTTTCCGGGATTGCCTGAATATCAGGTGTTTTGGTGGGTATTTGCATAATTCTTCACTAAACTCTCTATTTCATCATCCATTCCAGGCCACCATAGGTAGCTGTGAGCTATGGTCTTCATTTGGGATATTTCTGGACGCGCACTGTGTAGTTCAATTAGAAGTGGCTTCCTGCTCTTTGGAGGTACCATCACTCATGGTCCCCACAATAAGATGCCATTCTGGCTGATTATTTAATATCTTCGGTTAAAGTATGGTTTCATTTTATCAGATACAGGCTCTTGTGACCAACCATGAAGAATTAGTTCTCACACTTGAGATAGGATTGGGTCCTGACTTGTCCAAAGTCTTATCTGTCTAGTACATACCGGCGAGGAATCTAAGAAATTTAACAATAAAACAAGTTCCTACATTCATTTTCTTGGAAAGGCAAATGACTAAGTGCATCGGCGTTCCCAATTTGATTTCAGGACCATGTACGAAAGTATACTCATATGCTACCAGGATTAAATCTTTATTTGTGTTTCGGTGCCTTCTTTCTAGCGCTGGCTTTCATCTTGCCCTTCTTTTCGACTTCACCATTGGCCAGACTTCTCTCAGATGAGAGCTCAACTTGACTTGAGAAGTTGCATCTCCTAAAATTTCATCATCTGTCTGTTTCTTATAAAATTCTGTGACTTTCACTTCCAAAGCCTCTTTGGCTTCATTTACCTGATTTTACAGCTCTTCTAACTCTTTTGTGTATTTGTTTGCTGCCTCTTGAAAAATTGGGCATTGTTGGGTCTTCTCTGCCAACTCATTCTTCAGTTGGTTCAGAGAAGGGTTGAATTCTTTCTGTTTCTTTTTGTTATTTTCCAGAGGTACAAACTTAGACCTGAGGGAACCTTGTAGTGTGTGAAGGTCTTGTAGCAGGTTTTCTTTTTTCTTTCGGATGTTACTCACCTTGTTTCGAACTCTGTTTTTAAGTGTGGTCTCTTCGAGTTCCTTTTGCTCTTCTACCAGGTTTTGGCTTAAGACAGTCTGCGTTTCTTCAGATTGTTGAGTCCTTACACACCCCTTTTCCAAACCAGAAGCACTTCCAGTTTCCTTTTCAAATCTCAGTAGCCACTCAAGGTCGATTTCCCTTCACCAATTTCGCCCTAGAAGACTTGGCCCTCTGCCTCTCAATACCAACACTGGTAGCTTTGCCAATTGACTTCCATAATGGAGAGTTAGACTACTTATGCTTCTGACTTGAATGTCTTCACCTGTGTATGTTTTTAATTGGGCAGTAGTTTTTTCTAAATTTAATTGATGATCCCCATTATTCAGATATCTGAAGGTATGTTCCCCAATTACTGTAGTGGAAGTTCCTGCATCCACTTCCATTCTAAGAAGTCTACCATTTACTTTCAGCTGTCATAAATATTCGTTCTGTCTTTCCAACCTTCAGGTTAAATAACAAGTAAATATCTGATTTTGTTGTTTCAGGCTCTTCGACATTGCAGATCTCACTGGGTTTTTTCCTTTTGTTTAAAAGTCTGCTTGACTCTTTCTTTGCACTATCTCATTATGTGTGCATTTCGGTGACAATAAAAAATTCTATTTTTTTAAACTGCCAATGGTGAAAAGACTGCTTGTTTCCACCTTTATTGAAATTATTCCTTGTTTTTACCTCTAGGTCATTTTTTCTCATTTCCCAGCTAGCGAGGGCTGTTTCCAGCTTCTTGGCAGAGTCTTGCATTTTCGCACCCTTTTCGGCTGGGGTTTCACGCCCGATGTGGAGGTTGGTGCCATTTTGCCTGCCCTGTATGGCTTTTGAATCTCTTTCTACTCTTTCCATGGCCAATGCAATCTCTAGCGCCTACTTGAAATCCAAATTTGCTTCAGATAATCTCTTCTGAATCAAGTCCTCCTTTACACCACACTCTAAATGATCTCTGAGCATGTTGTTTAGAGATGTTCCGTTAACTGTTTCAAACTTGCTACATAGCATGCAACTGTTTCCCCCTTGGCTTTATTTCTTGAACTAAATGTGAACCTTTGCATCTTTCCCGAGGGCTTTGTTGATAATGACCCTTCACGAGGTCCACCAATTCATCAAAATTTTTCAAATCTGGGGCACTGGCTGCTGTCAACCTTTGAATTAAGCTATAGGATTTACTCCCACATGTACATTGTTCACCTCTCTTTCCCCCTAATCCCGTTCACTTGGAAAGAGAACGTGAGGTGTTCAACATAATGAGACCAATCGTCTGTGCTTGGATTGAAAAGATCAATTCTTCCAAATTGTGGCATCCTGAGAGGGAATAACTTCTTCAGTTTGAACGGAACTTTTACTTACAATTACTATGCGAGGTACAGTGTCGATTTTGCTTCACTTGATATCTTCTGTTAAACTTGTTTTATCCTCATCACCAGAGTTGATCAGCAGACACTTCTAAGGTGGAAAATTTCTAGTTTATTTACAAAGGTACTCAGCAGCAACTACACGTGTGCTTTCACTTCAAACTCTATCTCTACACTCTTAACTACTAACTACTAACTACAGAGATAACCCGTGCTACTCTCCTATTGGGTATTAAAGACCATGTGATCTTCCTTAACAAACATTCTTCTTAAAGATACAATACACATTAGATAAAATCATAAATACCACACTAAGATAAAAGCAAAATACCGTGGATGCTGGAAATCTGCAACAAAAACTGAAAATGCTGGAAAAACTCAGCAGGCCTAGCAGCATCTGTGAAGAGAAAAACAGAGTTAACGTTTCAAGTCTGTATGACTCATCTTCAGAGAGTAAAAATATGATGAAATTTTTACTGTAGATAATACTGGGTTCAGGACTGGGTTCTGAATGTTCAGTACTCAGCAAAGGACTCAGTTTCATACGCTTATGCCCTCACCTCAATAAATTTCAGGCTCAGCATGATGCTGAACTCTTCTTCTGCTGCAATTGTCTCCATGCTCACTTCTTTGGGCAGGAGTACTCTCCCCGTTCAATGGATCCTTTCACCTACCTCCAGTATTCTCCCTCCACCTGGACCCCTCCCTTTGGCCTCTTACCTGCCCTTGATCTTTTCAATGAGAACTGTCCGTGTGACATTGGCCGTCTTAATTTCTCTGCTCCTCTCACCCACTCTAACGTGTCTCCTTCTGAACTTGCCGCACTCCGTTATCTCAGGTCCAACCCTGGACTTTGTTATCAAACCTGCCAACAAGGGTGGTGCTGTTGTTGTCTGGTGTACTGACCTTTACCTTGCAGAGGCTGAGCGCCAAATCTCAGGCACTTGCTTCTACCTCCCCCGGACCATGAACCCACCACCATACATCAAGCCATTGTTTCCAGGACTGTCACTGACCTCATCTCCTCTGGAGAACCTTCCTCCACAACTTCCAATCTCATAGTCTCCCAACCTCGTACAGCCCGCTTCTACCTCCTCCTCAAAATCCACAAACAGAATTGTCCCAGTAGACCGACTGTGTCAGCCTGTTCCTGCCCCATGGAACTCATTTCTTCCTATCTTGTTTCCGTTCTCTCTCCCCTTGTCCAGTCTCTTCCCACCTACATCCTCTGATACCCTACATCATATCAACAATTTCCAGTTCCCTTACCCTAATCACCACCTCTTCACTATGGATGTCCAATCCCTCTACACCTCCTTCCCCCACCAGGAGGTCTGAGAGCTCGCTGCTTCTTCCTTGAAGAGAGGCCCGAACAATCCCCATCCACGACCACTCTCCTCCGTCTGCCTAAACTTGTTCTCTCACTGAACAATTCCTCCTTAAACTTGTCTCATTTCCTCCAAATAAAAGGTGTGGCTATGGGTACCTACATGGACCCCAGTAATGCCTGTCTCTTTATGGGGTATGTGGAACATTCCTTGTTCCAGTCTTACTCAGGCCTCCTCCCACAACTCTTTTGCTGGTACATTGATGACTGTTTCGGTGCCGCTTCATGCTCTCGTCTGGAACTGGAAGAATTTGATCAATTTTGCTTCCATTACTGTCACATGGTCCATCGCCGAGACTTCCTTTCCCTTCCTTGACCTCTCTGTCTCAATTTCTGGTGATAGACTGTCCACCAATATTCATTACAAGCCGACTGACTCCAACAGCTACCTCGACTACAGCTCCTCACACCCCGTTTCCTGTAAGGACTCCATCCCATTCTCTCAGTTCCTGTGCCTCCGTCGCATCTGTTCTGATGATGCCACCTTCCAAAATGGTGCTTCTGACATGTCTTCCTTCTTCCTTAACTGAGCTTTCCCACCCAATATGCTTGACAGGGCCCTCAACCATATCCAATCTATCTCCCAAGCCTCTGCCCTCACACCTTCCTCTCCCTCCCAGAACCATGTTAGAGTCTGTCTTGTCCTCACATTTCACCCCACCAGCCTCCTCATTCAAAGGATCATCTTCCACCATTTCTGCCAACTCCAGCGTGATGCCACCACCAAACATATCTTCCCTTCACCCCCACCCCCCTGTCGGCATTCCGTAAGGATTGTTCCCTCCGGGACACCTTGGTCCACTCCTCCATTTCCCCCAACACCTCATCCCCTTCCCACAGCACCTTCCCATGCAATTGCAGAAGTTGCAACACCTGCCCCTTAACCTCCTACTTTCTCCCCATCCAAGGGCCCAAACATTCCTTTCAAGTGAAGCAGCACTTCACTTGTGCTTCCTTCAATTTGGTCTACTGCATCTGCTGCTCCCAATGTGGTCTCCTCTACATCGGAGAGACCAAATGCAGACTGCGTGACCATTTTGCGGAACACCATTGGTCTGTCTGCAAGCATGACCCAGAACTCCCTGTCGCTTGCCATTTCAACCCCCCAACCTGCTCTCATGCCCACATGTCCGTCCTTGGCCTGCTGCAATGTTCCAGTGAAGCTCAACGCAAACTGGAGGAACAGCACCTCATCTTCCGACTAGGTACTTTACAGCCTTCCAGACTGAATATTGAGTTCAACAACTTCAGACCATGAACTCTCTCCTCCATCCCCACCCCCCTTTTACCCCCTTTTTTCAATATTCATTTTCATTTTTTAATTTTTTTTATTTTTCATCCACTTATTTCTATTTTTATTTATTTTTATTCATTTATTCATTGTTTTATCCCTGCCTTTTACCTATTTTCAATCTTTATTCCCCACCACTGTCCCCTCCCCCCACCCCACCCCTTCCCCACAAGGGCCAACTGTCACTTGTTCATGTTGTTCTTTCTAGAGTGTTTACCCTTGTCCTGCTATTATCACATTCTGCTTTCTTACCTTAATGCCACCATCAGCACCTCCTTCAGCCAGTACCGCTACCATTAACACCCTCTTTGTCCTCTTGTCCATGACATCTTTGTCAATATCTCCTTTGCCTCCACTTATCACTGGTCTTCTATCCAACTTCACCTGCTCCAGCCCCTTTAAACAATATAAATTTCATCACTTTTTTACTTCTCATTAGCTTTGAGGGATAGTCAGAGGGACTTGAAATGTTGACTCTGTTTTTCTCTCCACAGATGATGTTAGACCTGCTGAATTTTTCCAGCATTTTCTGTTTTTGTTTCTCAATTCCACAGATGGGCAGGAACTTCATGTGGAATCAAAGACGCTTTGTGCTAACTTGGCATCAGCTTTTGACATGCCTCGTACTTTTTGACAATGACTTCAATGTTATTGTTCATCTGGTCTACCCCCATGTCTGAGCGATGAAGTTGTTGAAGAATATCAGGTCACAACGATTCTGGTATGGTGACCTGCATGCCTTTAAAAGTGACTCCCTGGGAAATGCCTAGCTCATCCCGGTAAGGCCAAAATGGTCTCATGTGTTCGTGGACATATTGATTTCAATAGACCATCCTTCAATGATGGTTTCCTGCAGTTTCTGTGGTGTAGAATCTTTCACTGTTTCTTCTTGTAGCTGTTGGCATTTGTGCTGCACAAAATGTACAAGATCAATTTGGAGAAGATCTTCAAGCTCGATCTGAGTGAAACCAGCTTGTAGATCTAAGGATATATCTTCTGTTTTCACTGGGTTGGGTAATCTGCTATCTATGTTTTCTCTGAGATTGACAGTGTGAAACATATGTTCACCGCTTTTCGTCTCATCGTGTTCATCATCGTCATTTTCTATTTTGTCAATCACCTCATGTATATGTTTCTGACGGGATACTGAATGGCCATTCTTATTGCTTGAAGGTAACACTGTGTGTGCTTTGTTTGGATCAGTGCCCAGCTCTGTGTAGCTGCATCAGCCTTTGCTCTAGCACATTGCTGCTGCCAATGGCCCTTTTTGCTGCATGCCTTGCAGAATTGATGAAAAGCTGGGCATTTCCTTGGTGCAAGCAGAAGACCACACCTTCCGCATGTCACCTTAGGTTTGGGTGTTTGAGTGAGTGAGTCAACAATTGGGGTTGTGATTAGGACCTGTAAACTTTGATGACCTGCGAGGATTGCTTCATATTTATGTCCGTCTTTGAGTAGCTCTTCATGCTATATGTTTTGGGCTTGTCCAGCAGATCTATTTGGAGTGGGTGTGATTACCAACTCAGCAATTCTGTCTGCTAGCTCTGTATTTGAAAAATCACAGTACGTACCCTTTCTTCTGTAACTGCTGACGAAGTGGTTGATGGATTCTGTAGGCTGCTGTTGAAATGACATGAACTCTAGTTGATGAATATGGAAGTTTAATGTGATTCTGAACCGGTCTTCCAATGTAGTCCATGGCCCGTAACTTCCGAGCTCCAGGGCATCTTGTACCAGGTGAGTACCCCAAAGATACGCCAGGGAATTGCCTCCTGGAGGTTTCCAGGTGAGGATTGCATGGCAAATTCCTGAGAAATTCAAACTCAACCCTGGGCAATTGCCCTGGAACGGGAACCATTTAAAAATGTGATTTAAATCGCAAACTTCTGATGGTCCCAATTGTCTTACAGCAATAGTTATCCAGAAAAGGTTTAAAGAACTAAAACCACTCCTAACTTCTGGGTAACTGTTATGCTAACCTCTCCCAACCCCTCCACAGGACAGCCGACTACCCCCCCACCACCCTGCACCCGCACCCCCCCCCCCCCCCCCCCCCCCCCCCCCCAACCCCCCAACCACCCTCCCCCCTGGCCTCCCCGCCAACCACTACAAACCCCAATCCTCCCCAACCCCTACAGGATCCCCCACAACTCCCGCACCGGACCACCCAATTACACTCTCACCCCGACTACCTGACTGCCTCTGACTAACAACCCCACCCCCCTCGCCGACTACCTGACGCCCCCCGACTACATGACCCCCGTAACTACCTGACAACCCCTGACTGAAACTCCCCAGACTGATCCCCCGACTACCTGACCACTTCCCAAACTGACCTCCCCTGACTGACTACCCGAACCCCCCCACCCCGACCATCAGTCCCTCGACTACCCGACCTCCCCGATTAACACCCCCCAACTGACCTCCCCTCGACTACCTGAACCCCCTCCGACAGATCCCTTGACTACTCGACTCCACCAGCTGACCATCCAACAACCCCCCTGCGCCTGACCTCCATGACTGACAAACTTCCAACTGACACCTACATGCCTCAACAGCTAACCCCCCACTCACTCAGCTGATACACTTACCTTCTTCCTGGCCTGGACCTTTAAATTTACCTGGTTTGCAGCAGCAAGTATTATAGAAAAGGGCTTACTTACTTTCGACTGAGCGGCCCTTGATGTTAGGCCCTTGGAGTGCGCTGCACTTCACAGATCTTGTCCAGCCTGAGTCAGAAGGTCAAGTGAGATAGGATTGCCTGGAGTTGAATGTAAGAAATTATAAGTAGAGTAGCAACCTGACTTGATTGTCACTCCATCGAAGTTATGGCTTCATATCTTTTGGGGATCCTTTAGCTCTTCTTCTTTTAATCCTGACATGTTCAGCCTGTGGAGATCTTCATTCCCAATTGCTATACGAATTTTTATGACTTGCTTGTCTGGGTCAGACACACATGAATCAAGAAACCAGGGCCTGAATTTTTCCCACGTTGGGTGGGCTCGTTGCAAGAGGGCGGGGGCGGTCTCAGAGCTGACCACCGCCTGTGATTGGCTCCGCGCCGCCATTTTACATGGGTGGGCCAACTAAGGCCCACCCAGCGAAATACACGAGCGGTAGCAGCAGCGCTACCTGTGCGGGTGGGGGGGGGAGGAGGGAGAGTCGGGTCCAGCGCTCTCTCGTGCGGGCACGTGAAAGAGTGCTTCGATCTCCCTGAGGCCTGGAGCTGCTTCAAGAAGATTGAAGCACTTTTGAAATAAACAAATGAATGGAATAAAAGTTTAGTGAGACATGTCCCCTTATGGTGACCGTGCCACATGAGATGGGACACGTTTTTATATTTCAGAAAATGTTTTAAAATTCAGTTTGTTAAAGCTTTAGGAAGCCTCATCCCGCTCGTGGATGAGGTTTCCTAAAAAACTTAAAGGCCGCTTGGCCTTTTCGCCTGCCCGCCAACCATTAGGTCAGACGGACAGAGTAAATTTGGAATCAATTAGTTCCTTAATGGCCTCAATAAGCCTTGTAATTATCGGCGGGCGCGCAGCCGACTCTGGCGCACGCCCGCCGAACGAAACATCACGAGACAGTGCGATGATGTCTGGGCACACGCCTGACATCGTCACGTGTCATTTTACACGCAGGCGTGCTGGGCCTGCCCCCTGCACACGCCGACTGGAAAATCCTGGCCCATAGCTCTGTACGCTTGACAAACATTTTGAATTCAGATAGTAGGTCAGCTGCATCCCAATTCAAACTGGGGAATCTTGTGGACATCCTGACAATATCCCTTTGACCTCCCTTCTTCCGTAGTACCTGGGATGACTGTCACCGTAAACGCTTTTGCTCGCTTTTCTGAAGCTGCGCCCATGAAGACAAGTTGCAGTGCGAACTCATGATGGGGCAATGGTGTCGATGGGTTTTATTCAATTTATTGTTCAGCAACTCCTGAGGCTACCTGTTATAATCGCAACCTTCTCTGGCCCGATTTTTATGACTTTTTTGGGGTTTTTTTTTTGTTTGACTCTCCTTCGCTCACTATCAATCTGGCCCACACCCTGGTCACTCGCCTTTCCAAACTGAGCCAACCAGGTGCTGACCCTTTCAATGCACTGTCCCACTCATGGAACTGACAGGCTATGTGCTGCAATCACACCATGAGGGATATGTCCGCTTACCAGCTCTTTATTTGAGCACCCTCTCAGTGCTGTGTCTCCAAAGCTTTTCTTTGCAGTCACCAGCTGTGATTCCGACAGTCACCAATGCTGTGACTTCGTTGTGGTCTGACCAAAATGTCAAGGGTGGTCTCATGCCATGTAGCATGATCTAAGTCTGTCCACCATATCGTGCCTGTATTAAATCTTGCTGTCACCTGTCTGACCACCGCTGATCACCATGCCATGTTCTCATAATGATAAAAATCCTTGAGCTTATTTGTTGTATAAGACATGAGGCACCAATCACTCATAAGAGATTGGGTATACATATTGTGGGTTCATTTATTAAGACTAGGCACATGAGAACAGTCTCACATAGTTGCATAGCTTGGAGACATTAGGAACTGTATATGTGTTCTCTGTTCAAAGTAAAAGTGAAACTAAGATTGGATCACGTAACACATTTCCCTTCTAATAATGGCATGCTGATATCCCTTAAAGACATATTATGGCAGCTCTTGGATCTTCAATCCATTCAGATCAATCATTTTTCCAGGTAGCTGAGAGAGTTAAGAATTTGTGCTCTGTTTTCCTATTCATTGTAGACATCAGGTAAATACAGAGCACATATCGTACTACTTATGGTATAACCTCATGGTCAAAGGGTAGACTGTTTGTCCCAAGGCTTGTTACTTTTATTCACTGCATAGTATAAAGTTATTTTGATTCTTGAGAGATGGTGTTGTGCAATGGACATACTTTTATTAATGAGCAAAAATAAAGAGTTTTGGGAAAGAAGCCCAAACTGTAGCATTCTTAACGGGTAAAGGCATCAGCTGAACTAAATGACCTTTTTTATTTGAATCCCACCTGCTGAAAGAATTACTTTAAATACCTGAAGTTTATGAATAACAAAAGCATCATCAAATAATACAAAGATTTCAACAAAATGAGACTTTGATGATTTATTCACCTCCTGACTCTCCAAAGTGTTCAACATCTGCAAGACGCAAGTCAGGAGTGTGATGGGATACTCACCACTTGTCTGGATAAGTGCAGCTCCAAAACCACTCAAGAAGCTTGACACCATCCGGGACAAAGCGGCCCGCTTGATTGGTGTCCCACCTATCACTTTAAATATTTACTCCCTTCACCACAATCCTGACTTGGAACTTCATTGCCCCCGGTCAAAATCCTGGTAGTCCCTTCCTAACAAACACCACATGGACTACTATGGTTCAAGAAGGTGGCTCACCACCACCTTCTCAAGGGCAATTAGGGATGCTGGCCTAGCCAGCGACACCCACATCTTGTGGAAGAATAAAAAAAGTTAAATGTTGTTTAAAAATTAATCTTCTTCCCTTTTTGTACTATATGCCCTCTTCTTAAGATCAGCCTGTCTTAGAGGCCACTTAGGTTATTGCAATTCCACAGAATATGATGCATGTAGAAGTCTTTGTGGAGTCTTCATACTTCTGCCAGTCTGCCATAAACATTCAGTCCTTTTGGTTTCAACTCAAAAGATGAAGAACCACTTTTGCATTTAGGCTGTAAGTGATGGACTGTCACAAATCTAACTATTTTTCTTAGCAGTTGGCAAGATTGGTTGTTTAAGGTTTCCACAAATTAGCTTATTTATCACAGGGCTGAAAATATTCTGGGCTAAGATTTCTTGGTTGACGCTCTGCCTTTAGACATGCTACTGTTTCTATTTTGTCTCAGTTGTGACTCGATGGCTAGCACTCTTGCCTCTGAGTCAGAGGTTTGTGGATTCAGAGACTTGTCCACAAAATCCAACTGACATTCCAGCACATCACTGAGAAAGTGTTACAAAATTTGAAGTGTTGTATTTTGGACGGGATGTTAAACTGCCTAGGTTCTCAAGTAGACACTAAAGATCCCATGAAACTGTTGGAAGAAGATCAGGGGAGTTCTCTCCGTTGTCATGGCCAATATTTATCCATCATCCAACATCCCTTAAAAACCTGATCAAAATCACATTGCTGTTTGTCGGAACTTACTGTGCGTAAATTGGCTGCTACATTACTTACATTACAACAGCAACTACATCTCAAAAGCTTTGGTGCACAGACCTGAAACATTAACTCTGTTTCTCTCTTCACAGATTCTGCCAGATCTGCCAAGATTTTCCAGCACTTTCTGTTTCCCTTTCATATTTCCAGCATCTGCAGTATTTTGCGTTTGTATCCAAAGTTCCTCCTTGGCTGTAAAGAGCTATGGAATATCCTGAAGTAGTGAAAAGCTCTATGCAAATGCAAGTCTTTTCTTTATCATCTTTAGGCATCCTGTATTAAGATTTATTCAGCTAGGTTACTTTAAGACATTTTTGTTTGAAAACTGTCTTGTGTTGCTATTTGTCTACATTTGTCAAGTCCGATTACTGCCACAATGCAGGGGTGTATTCAAACTTTGAGATCATGAAGGGACAGACTACAATTTTGGTGGAAGAATGAGAGACATAGGGCACAATTGTCCCAGATTTGTATTAAGTGTGGTAGCGGACATGAAAAATGATGAAGCAGCCGCAATGTCTGGTTTTCGTGTCGTATCGTTCTCTTCCCACAGGAGGACAGCCAAATTAAGCTGGGGCCCTCCAGGCCTCAGCTCTCCAAAAGATGGCTGCCAAAGTCATCAAAGGCAATAGGGAATACAACTCCACAGGCTGCCTCCAACCCTGCTGCAGATGTCAGGGCAGCACCTAGAAGTGGTAGGCAATGTAAAATCAAGAAAATTTGATCTCAAGTGGTTTCATGGATGAATGCTGTCTCTGTAGC
This sequence comes from Carcharodon carcharias, assembly GCF_017639515.1. Taxonomy (NCBI): domain Eukaryota; kingdom Metazoa; phylum Chordata; class Chondrichthyes; order Lamniformes; family Lamnidae; genus Carcharodon; species Carcharodon carcharias. The sequence continues at coordinate 170,284,069 of NC_054473.1, forward strand.
TGCAATATATTAGCTGTGAATATATTCTCTCTCATTAAATAAGCCTACAGTTGTCATTCAGCATAATTATATAGGCTTCACAAGACCTCCCCCTCCCCCTCCCCCTCTCCCTCCCCTATCCCGCGCCACCCCTCCCCCTCCACATCCCAATGCTAGCAGCTCAGCTGCACACAGCCAGATCATGAGTGATTCTGAAGGGAGAAGTGTGTGTGTGGAAGGGCCTTTCAGAGCCATAGAGCCATAACAAGTAGAGCCTTCATCCAACACACCCATCATACTGTCCTAAGCATTTTCAATGCTGCCTGCTGGGGTTCTCTTTCAGTTCTCCATCTGAGCTGACCTGCATCTCTGCCCACCCATTAATCACACTCCCATGCAGCACCTGTGCCCGTCCGACGCTAGGCTTTGCTCACTTTCCATATCATAAGGATGGCAGTAGTCATATTTCTGATGAGCTCCCTCATTATTTCCCCTCCCAATTTCACCCATATTCTTTCCCCCATAACAACCAACCCCCCTGGCATAACCTTAGACCTCCCTACCGTCACCTTCCAGCCTGAACCTTTCTCATTCCAGGATGTCCAGGTGAATGTGCATGTTCTCTACCTTCCTGAAAATCCTACCTCCATCCACATTGACCTCCCTGACCTTGTCCTTCCCACCTCTAGGGCTTGTGTTTGCTTCCGTGTTACTACCAACCACCCTTCCTGTCCCTGCTACCGCTAAAGATACATCCTCACCCTCCCAGCCTACCAACTCCCCTTGCCCCCGTTACTCTAACCATCCCCTCCAACCCTGAGTCTGTCTCCCAGGAGGCAGTCATTGTCTCCACAACTGTCTCCCTTGCACATTCACCTGGACATTCCACCGCCCCCCCTTATAGCTTCCTCCCCCCTTACTCATTCCTCCACCTTCACTCCTTCCTCCCCTGGTACTCCCTCCTCCCCCGGATACTTTCTCCCCTCCAAACTCCCTCCCTTAAACCTTCCCCACGACTTGCTCCACTCTCCCCCATTACAAATTGACCCCTCTGAACTCCCCCCCCTCCCCAGCTCCTTTACTGCTACCATCTTCACCCCCGACACCTTCACTCCCCCTCCCAGCTTCATCCCTCCTTCACTAAGAACTTCCTCTCCCACTCACAGCTAAGCCTTCCCCTTCACCGCACCCCCCCCACCTCCCCCCGCACTTTGCTGCATCCTTACCAGACCCTGGTGAAGTCTGTGAAGTTCTGAAGCGAAGTTGAAGCTCCTGCGTGGAGATCTCCCACCTTCCGAGATCTGCTTCGTGGTGGAGCCACGTGCGTGAGGATCCACCCAGCACGCGATGCACGTGTTTTCCTCCAGGGTCCAGTAGCTGTAGGCCTCCAGCATCTTCCTCTCCTCAAATTTCTGCGATCTGAGCAAGGTCCTGAAGACAAGTCACGATTTTGTCACGTCACGCTTGCCCAGACGTGTTCTGGACCGACTTATTTTCCCGTTGTTATAGCAGAGGACTGGGCAAGGGAGGTGACTCGGGTCAGGCCTTCATTTGCATCCCATTAGCGGGATGCAAATTGGCTTCATGCCAGCCTCCAGCGGGGTTCCTGATCCACTGTGGCGGGCAGCATCAGAAGATCCTTCTGATGATTCATGCCAACATGAAAATGATTTTTGGGCCTCTTGCCGAATTCTACCACCCCCCCTCCCCCCCACCCAACCCCACCTGCCATTGACCCCGCCGGTGGGGGCACGGGAACTTTCCGGCTCTAGCTTTGAAAATGTTCCAGGTTAGCATATAAACATGTTTTTAATATACGTAACTTTCCTTCAACTATCTTGACTTACGATCAGCCACTAAATCACTAGAAGGGAAGGCATAAACTACTAAACTAAAGCTTCAATACTAACCATGTTACTTCAGTTACTGCCAAAATGGGCCCAGGTTTTGCAATCACTGATGAAGTGACAGCGCTCATGGTTGATCTCAAAGAAAGCTGCCCACAAAGAAACTTCCCTTTCAGTTTGAATCCGGCACCAAGTCAAGAGGATCCAGCAATGGTGATGTCATCAAGCAGGCAATCAACTTGAAGCATTCTCACAGACAGCAAGCCAGGAAATAAAATGCACTGACGTCCTTCACTTAAGTTTTGAAGAGAGCAAAATAAATGACTTACCCAGGGGATAAAGGTAGAAGCTGAGATATTATAAGCTTTTAAAAAATAATTTAAAATGTGAATTTTTATCATCATGGAAAAATTTGACATTCCACAAATAGAAAATGAGTTTTCCAAAGGCAGGGAGATTTTTCAGCAGTAATGATGCAGTCAGTGCACCATTATAAACCCAGTTACACCTCATTAAACAAAGTTTAACTTTCTCAAGGGTTTTTACAGAAAAACTAATAGCATAAAAAGGCAATTTCTCATCAGTACAATGATTTTTACCTGCTGGCAGTTTAGGTAAACTTCAGCAGCATATCCTATGGGGAAGTGTAAAACCACTGATGGCAGCTTCTAGATTTCCGTATTTGACTGCCTATGTGTAGTCTCCAGAAATGGTTGACAGTTTCAGAGGAGTTATAACAGCTGACAGTTTCACTGTTGTTACTACAGAAAATCCGGGGCCATGGTCTTTAGAGGATTGTGATCACTATCGTGCCATCTACTGTTATATACAACAGTGAACCATCTTCCAGGAATGAAACTTTCTAGCTGCAATAAGTTTATATTTTGCTCCTTTTTTACTAGTTGCATATAAAATCCTTATCATAGAATTGGCTCAGACATATTTATGATTTATTAATTTAAAATTACAATGACTAAATTTATATGATGGTAAAGTATTTGTGCAATATAGTGCGTAAGACATTTATCACCTTTGTAGGGGAATTCTTTGCACCATTTTACCTGTTTGTCATCTTCAGGTGTGGCACTTTCCCAGCAAAGGCATCTATTTGTTTTACTTGTTCATACCCAAAGAGATTGGTGGACAAAGAGGTGAAACTGAGGGCAATTGTATTGTTTTAACACCTCTATGGATTTTCCACCCTTTGTGTGTATTAAGGGCAATGCCAATTAAGAGTTCCATTAGTGCTGTTTACCACTGGATGCAGTAAGCTTTCCACTTCAAACTCGGTGAATATCAAAGGGTGTATATTTTTCTTGTCTACATCACATCATCAATTTTAATCCTTCTGAGTTACCTCCCTTTCTTAGTTAGTCAGTGCTCTCCATACAAATAACAGCCCATTTGAGTTTTCCCCAAATGTGGAGGGCTGTACAATTTGCAGTCCATTTCCACATTCATTTCGCTTGTCACATTACGAGCTCCATGTCATGATAAAGCAGAGTGCCTAATTACAAGCAGCTTGCTATAAATTGCCTCATAAACTTATTTATCATTCATTTCTGCATTCACTCTTCTGCCTCAGACTAACTTCTGATCTCATCAGTGATGCAGGGGCTTAAGGGCCTTAGCAGCAACTTGCCCCCTCCCTACCCCACCCCCTACCACCACCATGGCAAGTCTTCCCTGACCTATATTGTATTCACTTATGTGAATTTTTGTTTGGTCGAACACTCCATCTACAAGTTCAGACAAAGCCCTGTCCAAAAATAAAATTGAGACAAAGTTGCTCCAGAATCATGCAGTCCACAGCACGTTTACATTTGGCAGGCATAGTGCTGGTCATGGATGTAAGCTACTTCAGAAGAATGACCCAATATTGTCAGAGGGAATTAGGAATGCTCTGTTGTAGTAAGGTGTGAGGGCTGTCACATGTAGTAATACAAGGGGGAATAGAACTAAAAAATAGTGATATTAACTTTACTGGAAGCAAAAGTGGAAACACACCCTAAGATACTTGCATAGTTTGTGAAAGTAATTTATTTAACGAGATCAATATGATATCAGTTTTTGGGCAGTGCAAGCAGAGACCTGGTACAATAAAATAAAATGACCTAGTAAAAGATGAATCACAGCATGGGTAGCATAAGGACGGCCTGTGCAAAGTGAAGTCTATCACTTGCACTTACAAACCATTGTGATTGGTGTGATAATCTTGATAAATAATATGAGAATGGTTCCAGGAATGAGAAACTTCAGTTACGTGGGATAGATTGGGGAAGCTGGGATTGTTCTCCTTAAAGAAAAGGAGTTTGAGAGGAGATCTGATAGAGGTGTCCAAAATCATGAGGGGCCTAGACAGAGTGAATAAAGAGAAACTGGTCCCATTGAAGGATGATTTGAGAACCAGGTGACACTGTTTTAGGACAATTGGCAATGGTGACATGAGGGAAAACCTTTTTTTTTATGCAGTGAGTGGTTCGGATCTGGAATTCACTGCCTGAGAGAGTGGTGGAGGCAGGTTCAATAATAGATTTCAAAGGGAATTGTGCAAGCATCTGAAGAGCAAACATTTGCAGGGTTACGGGAAAAGGGCAGGGAAATGGGAATAATTAAATTGCCCATATAGAGAGCTGGCATGGGCATGGCACGTGGGGTAGTGGTATTGTTGCTGAACTAGTAATCCAGGAACCCTGGGGACCTGAGTTCGAATCCTGCCACAGCAGATGGTGGAATTTGAATTCAATAAAAACCTGGAATTAAAAGTCTAATGAAGACCATGAAACCTTTGTCAATTGTTGTAAAGAAAACAGCTGGTTCACTAATGCCCTAAGGAAATCTGCCATTCTTAACTGGTTTGGCCTACATGTGATTCCAGACTCACAGCAATGTGGTTGACTCTTAAATGCCCTCTGAAATGGCCTAGCAAGCCACTGAGTTGTATCAAACCACTGCAAAGTCTCCAGAAAGGAGTGAAACTGGATGGACCAACAGGCATTGGAAACGACAACGGCAGACTTCAGCCCTGTTGACCCTGCAAAGTCCTCCTTAACAACATCTGGGGGCTAGTGCCAAAGTTGGGAGAGCTGTCTCACAGCTTAACATAGTCATCCTCACGGAACCATACCTTCCAGACAATGTCCCAGACACCACCAGCACCATCCCTGTCCTGTCCCACTGGCAGGACAGACCCAGTAGAGGTGGCAGCACAGTGGGGTTTCAGTCGGGAGGGAGTTGCTCTGGGAGTCCTCAGCATCAACTCTGGACTCCATGACATCTCATGGCATCAGGTCAAACATGGACTGATTACCACGTACTGCCATCCCTCAGCTGATGAATCAGTGATCCTCCATGTTGAACACCACATGGAGGAAACACTGAGGGTGGCAAGGGCACAGAATGTTCTCTGGGTGGGGGAATTCAATGTCTATCACCAAGAATGGCTTGGTAGCAAGACTACTGACCAAAGTGACCAAGTCCTAAATGACATAGCTGCTAGACTGGGTCTGCGGCAGGTGGTGAGGGAACCAACAAGAGGGAAGAACATATTTGACCTCATCCTAATCAACCTGCCTGACACAAATGCATCTGTCCATGACAGTATTGGTAGGAGTGACGACCGCATAGTTGTTTTGGAGACAAGGTCCCTCCTTCACATTGTGGATACCCTCCATCGTGTTGTTTGGCACTATTACCATGCCAAATGGGATAGATTTCAAACAGATCTAGCACTTCAAGACTGGGCATCCATGAGGCGCTGTGGGCCATCAGCAGCAGTAGAATTGTCTTTGAACACAATCTGTAACCTCATGGCCCAGCATATCCCCCACTCTACCATTACCAGGGGATCAACCCTGGTTCAATGAAGAGTGCAGGAGGGCATGCCAAGAGTAGCATCAGGCATAGTGAAAAATGAGGTGTCAACCTGGTGAAGCTATAAGACAGGACTACTTGCGGGCGAAACAGCATAAGCAGGAAGTGATAGACAGAGCTAAGTGATCCCACAACCAACGGATCAGGTCTAAGATTTTCAGTCCTGCCACATCCAGTTGTGAATGGCGGTGGACAATTAAACAACTCACTGGAGGAGGAAGATCCACAAATATCCCTATCCTCAATTATGAAGTAGCCCAGCATTTGCTACAATTTTCAGCCAGAAGTATCGAGTGGATGATCCAACTCGGCCTCCTCCGGAGGTCCCCAGCATCAAAGATGCCAGTCTGCAGCCAATCGATTCACTTCACTTGATATCAAGAAATGGCTGAAGGCACCCGATAATACAAAGGCATTTGAGCCCTGACAATATTCCGGCAATAATACTGAAGACTTGTGCTCCAGAAATTGCTGTGCCCCTAGTCAAGCTGCTGCAGTACAACTACAACACTGGCTTCTATCCAGCTATGTAGAAAATTGCCCACCTATGTCCTGTACACAAAAAGCAGAGCAAATCCAACCTGGCCAATTGCCGCCTCATTAGTCTACTTTTGATCATCAGTAAAGTAATGGAAGGGGTCATCAACAGTGCTATCAAGCAGCACTGTCTTAGCAGTAACCTGCTCAATGATGCCCAGTTTGGATTCAGCCAGGGCAACTCAGCTCCTGATCTCATTATAGACCTCGTTCAACCATGAACAAAAGAGCTGAACTCCCGAGGTGTGGTGAGAGTGACTGCCCTTGACATCAAGGCTGCATTTGACAAAGTGTGGCATCAAGGAGCCCCTGGAAAACTGGAGTTAATGGGTATTAGGGGGAAAACTCTCCACTGGTTGGAGCCATACCTAGCACAAAGGAAGATGGTTGTGATTGTTGGAGGTCAGTCATCTCAGCTCCAGGACATCACTGCAGGAGTCTCTCAGGGTAGTGTCCTCGGCCCAACCATCTTCAGCTGCTTCATCAATCACCTTCCTTCCATCATAATGTCAGAAGTGGAGATATTCGCTGATGATTGCACAATGTTCAGCACCATTTGCGACTCCTCAGATACTGAAGCAGTTCATGTCCAAGTTCAGCAAGACCTGGACAATATACAGACTTGGGCTGACAAGTGGCAAGTGACATTTGTGCCACACAAGTGCTGTGCAATGACCAGCTCCAACAAGAGAGAATCTAACCATCATCCCTTGACGTTCAATGGCATTGCCATCACTGAATCCCTCATTATCAACAGAAACTGAACTGGACTAGCCATATATATATACTGTGGCTACAAGAGCAGGTCAGAATAGGAATCCCGCGACGAATAACTCACCTCCTGACTCTTCAAAGCCTTTCCACCATCTGCAAAGCACAAGTCAGGACTGTGATGGAATACTCCCCACTCGCCTGGATGAGCAGCTCCCACAATGCGTCCTCAAACACTCAGTCACTCCACCACCAATGCACAGTAGCAGTAGTGTGTACCATCTACAAGATGCACTGCAGGAATTCACCAGAGCTCTTTAGACAGCACCTTCCAAGCCCTCGACAACTACCATCTGGAAGGACAAGGGCAGCAGATAGATGGGAACACCACCACCTGGAAGTTCCCCTCCAAGTCACTCACCATCCTGACTTGGAAATGTATTGCCGTTCCTTCACTGTCGCTGGGTCAAAATCCTGGAACTCGCACTCTAACTGCATTGTGGGGTGTATCTACACCACATGAATTCCAGTGATTCAAGAAGGCAGCTCACCACCACCTTCTCAAGGGCAACTAGGGATGGGCAATAAATGCTGGCCCAGCCAGCGAAACCCACATTCTGTGAATAAATATTTTAAAAAATGATGGGTCAAATGACCTTCTCCTGTGCTGTAACCACTCAATGATCCTATGATTCTATTTTTGACGCACAATTAATTCCCACAGGTAGATGCAATGAAAGTCTTCCTTCTCCTCAAGATTTTTCAGGTTGTTTGAAACAAGTTAGGGTAGCAACCCCATTTCAACACTAAGTGGGCTAATGGTGTTTGAGTACCAGCATCACCTCGCCTGACAAAGTAGCATGGATTAAAAAATAATTTTCTGTTAAAGCCTGGTACTTGAAACTGCCCAGGGCATGAAGATTCATTAAAAACAATGCAGTAGCAAAGGAGGCCTCACAGGAATGAGACCACTATCCAGTGTCCCCAGTCTGCTAGAAACACATACCAGTGAATTCCAAGTAGTCGTGCTGTGATTTTCCATCCTTGAACATTAATGAACAGAACATTCCCTGTTGCACTGAGAAATTTCCATTCACTTGTGTGTTGCTAGTAAGGTGAATATTACATTCGGGGGTCCCTGAACCACAGGTGAAGTTGGGTAGGACTTGCAAAGAGCAGCAAGAAATGAAAGTTATTTACGAGTTAGAGACTGTTTTGTGTTGCAGGTCTACACCTAACAGAAACTATAGGGACCTTCAACCCATCAGTCAGTACTGGAATGAAGTTGAATGCTGGAGGGGAGAGCACTGCTTGCTAAACTATTGTACCACCAAGTGCTGCACCTCCATTTGTTCTGTTTCATACAGGAAAATTTAGAAATAGTTTTTCATACATTTCACACCAATGCGCTGCATACTGATCACATTTTTCATTGAAATTGCTGTTTGTGTGGAACTGCATCTGAGTAATTTTGAAGAGAAACCATTCTAGTTACAAGATCATTGAAAAGGACTTGCACTTATGTAGCGCATGACATCATAAAGTGCTTTACAGCCAATGAAGTACCATTGAAGGAAAAACAGCAAAAACTGGGAAATAGGAATATTGGTCCAAACTGGTCTTGTACACTTTAAATTGGAACACCAATAAAAACTGGGAAATAAGAATACTGGTCCGAATTGTTATTTTCCTTCTAGGCACTGTTGTAACTTAGAAATTGCCTTAGTAACTTAGGATTGCCAGCCCTCCCAAAATTCTCCTGGAATCTCATCAAATTAATTGCTAACATCTGGACACTCATGGAGTCAACCCAGTAACAAAATCATAGGGGCAATAAAAATAATTATTTTTCAATTCTTTTTGAGTGCTTTTGATTATTATTTATAAAAGCATTGATGGGGGAAAAACACTGACTTGGAGGCAGGAGGTCATGTGATGAAACCTCCTGGAATATGACCAACAAAAGCTGACAGCCCTCCTGACTATTTACTTAGCCAGTTTGCACATTTTCTGATTTGCAGAATCGGCAGAAGGATTCAAATGCGGAACAGCATTACCTCCGGGACTAGTCACCACCTTTTGGATACAAATGAAACTATGCAATATAAACGAGCACTATTATTTGCCCAATATTGGATTACATTGTGTTGGACTTGTAAATAGGTTTCCCAAGGCATGGGTTTTGTGAGCTGGAGCTATTCATTTAACTGAAGTTCCTCTCCGTTTTTTTATCCAAAATGGGAATTTTAGTGGATACAGGCCTGTGTGCATATTCACAGACAATGGGAGCATGGATAATGGGTGCAATTTTTCATGCATGCGTTGGCAGTGGCAAATGTTGCTCTGCCAGCATTTATTGGGCATTTATGTGCCACGACATCCCTGCGGCTAGTCCTTGAAAAATAACTGCATGCGTTGCTTGACAAGGAGGAAAGTATGGTGTAAAAGAAAACATGTTACTGTGGTATGTTTTAGATCTTGTTAGTAATAAAGTGAATATTAGAGGGTGGGAGTGGTGTCTATCCCATGGAGGAACATGATCTAGGAGGCTGTGAATGGGGCGAGATGGGTGGGTTGTTTGGCTTAATGCTGAAGTCTCAAGGCCAGGATAGGACTAATGTAGAATGTGACAATGTGTTCATCTTTTGAAATTCCAACTGTCAACATGCCAATGGGCCCTGGTCTCCACTCATTAACAGGACAGCATCTATCAGATTCTGACAGCCCTGAGAGGCAGCTGTATATAACATGACTACTCTGGTCTGGAAGCTGCAATGCAGGTTGTTCTCCATTTAGCCTTCCATTGCCATCAGAGCTGCAGTTTCCTCTTCAATTGAGTTGGAGACAGTCTCTCATCTCTATCTAGATCTATAGAAGGGGAAGGTAAAAGCTAAGAATGGGTGGGCATATAACCACTTGAGATTGAGAAATCAGTAAAGGTTTAAAGGCTGTGCAACAATCAGGGGAGGGGGCATAAATCTGGGTGTTATACACAGTGAGAAAAGTGAGGTACTTCTACTGGATCTACCCTGTAACTCAACAAGAGGTGGTATCTCATTGTTCTGTTGGGGGGAGTGGGGGGGTTGGGGGGGGGTGGGTGGGGGGGGGGGGGTGGTAATGTTAGATTCACAGCTCAGTGGTTAGGGGTGTCATGTGGGTAGTTCTATACTGGGGATGGCGTGGTTTTGTTGGCTGTTTGGGAAAGGAGGGCTTTTGTGTGTGCTCTGTGGGAGCTGGGGCTTTCTGAAAATCTCTGTCATAGAAATAGTGTATCATATATGTCTCTCAATAATATATTGTGCTGTTGACCTTCAAAGACCTCTAATGCTGCTCTGCACTTCTTGGGGCTGAGATTCACCACTAGCAATTGGGCAGACCAAATAGAAGTTCTTCAACATCCATTAGCTATCAGGTGCCTCTGGAGGACTTAGTGCTCCACAATTACACTCCATGGGTTTTTGAAACTCTGATAATTTTCTGCCAGTCTCCTTGTTTTCCGTTTCATTGTCTGAAAATGTGCTTTTTTTTCATGCAGACAGGGTTTGGTGCTCAGGGCAGGGAGATGGTTCTTCTTTTGTACTTAGTGTGTTAGTAAGAGGGATGAGAGACGTAGAGTGGAATTTGACACCGGTGAGTTTTTACAGTCCCTCTGAAGTCAATAGCGTTTGGAACGACTGGCTGCATTTTACGGCCCTGCCCCTAACCATGACGGGGCCTTAAAATTCCGCCGGTGAAGTATAAATACTGATGTGTATTCAGTAGCAGGGAAGCTAAACTGAGCTCAACTGAATGGAGAAGCCAAGTCCATAGGATCAGCACAGTAGGATTGACACATAACGTTATGTGAACACCAGTGTGATTAATGAGATACATAACATGACACTCCCAGCACTGCCGACAGTCACAGTATTGATGGACTTTTGTGGCTGCCCACCATTTTTAATAGCATATTGATAAGAAAATAAGCTCAAAAGGAATGTGAGCAGGGCTAGATCATATGGCCCCTTGAGCCTGCTCTGCCATACAATACAAGCATACAAGCCTCAACTCTGCTTTCTTGCCTGCTGTCCATATCCTTTGATCTCCTAAGAGATCAAAATCTGTCTATCGTAGCCTTAGATACATTCAACAATGGAGTGTCCCCAACCCTCTGGAGTAGAGAATTCCAAACATTTGAATAAAGACGTTTCTCCATCCCTTATTCTTAGGCTCTGCCCCCAGTTTTCTAGAATTCCCAGCCAGGGGAAACAACCTCTTGGTGTCTACCCTGTCAAGCCCCTTCAGAATCTTGTGTGATGCAATGAGATCGCCTCTCATTCTTCGAAACTCCAGAGAGTATGGACCAAATTTACTCAGCCTCTCATCACAGGACAGGCCATTGGATATATTTGCCTCCAAGGCAAATATATCCAATCAAATCAAACATTCACTGAGGCTGCTACATTCGGCATTTTCATGACATAATCCTTAACATTAAAAATACTGGCAAAAGTAAGTAACTGTGCAGGTGTTTTACTTTTGCCTTCCATTAGCACACATGCTTTTGGTTTCTACATTAATATCAGTAGAGGGGCTTTCAAATGCTCATTGATTTTTTTCATCCAAAGCTGCATTGTACTTAATGAGTAACTGACTTTATTGCTTGTAAAATTACAGTGTAAGCAAAAATAAACATTTCAAATCTTCTCTTATCTGTGTGGGTGGTTCACCACTATCTGAGACTGAAAATGAATAACAGTAACACTGTTCCTGTTAACCTTTTCTCCAAATATATTATGACGCTGTTTTTCTGAGATTTATGACAAGGTTACAGCAGTAATTCGACACTGGCCTCGCCTTTCCTAAAGCCATGGGATAAATTTTCTTGGTCTTGTGCCTGGGTGTGTTGGATTTCTGGGTGTAGTGAAACTAGGAAAATCAGGTGGGGAGAAGTGCACACCCTGAGGAGGTCCATCTGATTTTCTGCTGTACACTGTTCCCAGGAAATCCATTGCATATAGATGCAAAATTTTAAAAATCTACCTCCACAATTTAAATCTAATTTATTTTAGATCACTATGAATTTTATACAAACTGGCTAACTCATCCCTGAATATGTAGATATGAAGAAAGTCTCTTATTAGCATAGTTAGAAAGTTAAGATCCATTTCAAGGCTTGGGCACATAATCTGTGTTGACACTTCAGCGTGGCATTGTGGGTGTGTTGCATTGTCAGATGTGCTGTCCAGGATGAGATATTAAGTCAAGGGTCTACCTAGCTCAGGTGGATTGTGAATATTAAAGATCCAATGGTAATACTTGTAGAAAGACAGAGTAGTTCTGGTACAAAAACAGAAAATGCTGGAAAAACTCAGCAGGTCTAACAGCATCTGTGGACAGAAAAAAAACAGAGTTAATGTTTCGAGTCCTTATGGCTCTTCTTCAGAATTCTCCTAGTTCTCCTGGTATTCTAGTAACTACTCTCCCTCAACCTAAAGCAAAATTTCTTTATCTTTCATCTCATTTCCACCTGTGGGATTTACCTGCATGAAAAATAGTAGCTTTGTTTGCCCAGAAGCAACAACTTCAAAGTAATTAATTTTATGTGGCGTTGTGTGGGCTTTCTGAGAGCTGTGATAAGGCATCATATAAATTACAAATCAAGTCCTTCTATGTGGCTAACTACATAAACTGAACCATGTATTTAAATGTAGGCATATCTCTTTACTCTCACTCCATCTGGACAGTCAATTATTTAGGAACGTTAGGTCATTGCCCAGATCATCCAGTCAACATTGACACCAAGCGCATTGACACTGCCTGAGAGGATTTCTGCGACATTACCCTTTTACAATTTTTTCAGCCGGGACTTCTGATCCTGACTGAAGCAGCCAAGGGTCAGCGCAGCCTCACCAGGGAAGACCTGGAGCAAGCACTCAGTGGCTTGCCATGCCTGATCCTCCAAGCAGGCCGCTATTTTCATGGAGGTAGACATCAGTGCAAAGACCTGAGACATCATGGCATTCTTGCTAGAGGTGGACTCCTCTAATCTCTCCCTAATGGTTTGCCTTGGGAAATACTGACAGGACTTCATACACTTTCTGCGGCTGTTGCAGAATGGTTGTCTTCGTGGATCAGCCTCTGTGTCCAGGCGAGCAGAGCTTGGAGTGTCCTGTGCTCTTGGAGGGAGCTCTACATTGCTGAGATAAAGGCAAAATACTGCGGATGCTGGAAAGCTGAAATGAAAGCAAAAAATGCTGGAAAAACTCAGCAGGTCTGACAGCATCTGTGGAGAGAGAGAGACAAAGATAACATTTTGAGTCTGTATGACTTTTCTTCAGATCTAAAGGGAGGTAGAGATGTGGTAAAATATATACTGATTAAGTGGGGTGGAACCGATGAAGCTGGATAGAAGGCCAGCAACAGGTGGAGGCAAAGGAGAGATGGCAAAAGATATCACTTTCCAAAACAGTGCTTCTCACATGTCTTCCTTCTTCCTTAACTGAGGTTTCCCACCTATGGTGGTTAACAGGACCCTCAACCGTGTCCGGCCCATCTCCCGCGCCTCTGCCCTCACACCTTCCTCTCCCTCCCAGAACCATGATAGGGTCCCCCTTGTCCTCACTTTTCACCCCACCAGCCTCCGCATTCAAAGGATCATTCTCCGCAATTTCCGCCAACTCCAGCATGATGCCACCACCAAATACATCTTCCCTTCACCCCCACTTTCGGCATTCTATGGGGACCGTTCCCTCCAGGGTACCCTGGTCGACCCCTCCATCATCCCCAACACATCAACCCCCTCCCATGGCACCTTCCTATGCAATTGCAGAAGATGCAACACCTGCCCCTTTACTTCCCCCTTCCTCAGGGCCCAAGCACTCTTTTCAAGTGAAGCAGCGCTTCACTTGCACTTCCCTCAATTTAGTCTACTGCATTCACGGCTCCCAATGCGGTGTCCTCTACGTTGGAGAGACCAAACACAGACTGGATGACGGCTTTGCGGAACACCTTCGGTCTGTCTGCAAGCATGACCCAGCCCTCCCTGTCGCTTGCCATTTCAAAACCCCTTCCTGCTCTAATGCCCACATGTCTGTCCTTGGCCTGCTGCATTGTTCCAGTGGAGCCCAACTGTGGAACAACACCTCATCCTCCAATTAGGCACTTTACAGGCCTCCAGACTTAACATTGAGTTCAACAACTTCAGACCATGAACTCTCTCCTCCACCCCCACCTCCCATTTTTCATCCCCCTTTTTTCCATTTTCATTGAAAAATTTTTTTATTAATGTTTTTTAATCACTTATTTTCATTATTATTATTTTTCAAATTTATTTCCATTTTGATTCATTGTTTTATCCCCAGCTTTTAGCCTATTTTCGATTTTTCTTCCCCCCACCCTACCCCCATTAGGACCATCTGTCACTTTTCAGAGTGCTTACCCTGGTCTGGACATTATCACATTTTGCTTTCTTAATGTCATTTTTAGCAAAAAAAAAACAAAAAACAAAAAACAGCGGATGCTGGAAATCCAAAACAAAAACAGATTTACCTGGAAAAACTCAGCAGGTCTGGCAGCATCGGCGGAGAAGTAAAGAGTTGACGTTTCGAGTCCTCATGACCCTTCGACAGAACTAGGTGAATCCCAGGAGGGGGTGAAATATAAGCTGGTTTAAGGTTGGGGGGAGGGGCGGGGGGAGGGCGGTTGGGTGGGGGGAGAGAAGTGGAGGGGTGTGGTGTGGCTGCAGACAAAAGCAGTGATTGAAGCAGATCATCAAAAGATGTCACAGACAGCAGAACAAAAGAACACATGGGTGTCGAAGTTGGTGATGTTATCTAAACGAATGTGTTAATTAAGAATTGGTAGGGCACTCAAGGTATAGCTCTAGTGGGGGTGGGGCGAGCATAAAAGATTTAAAAATATTTAAAAATAATGGAAATAGGTGGGAAAAAGAAAAATCTATATAATTTATTGGAAAAAAACAAAAGGAAGGGGGAAGAAACAGAAAGGGGGTGGGGATGGAGGAGGGAGCTCAAGACCTAAAGTTGTTGAATTCAATATTCAGTCCGGAAGGCTGTAAAGTGCCTAGTCGGAAGATGAGGTGTTGTTCCTCCAGTTTGCGTTGGGCTTCACTGGAACAATGCAGCAAGCCAAGGACAGCCATGTGGGCAAGAGAGCAGGGTGGAGTGTTAAAATGGCAAGCGACAGGGAGGTTTGGGTCATTCTTGCGGACAGACCGCAGGTGTTCTGCAAAGCGGTCGCCCAGTTTACTTTTGGTCTCTCCAATGTAGAGGGGACCGCATTGGGAGCAATGAATGCAGTAGACTAAGTTGGGGGAAATGCAAGTGAAATGTTGCTTCACTTGAAAGGAGTGTTTGGGCCCTTGGACGGTGAGGGGAGTGAAAATGAAGGAGCAGATGTTACATCTTTTGCATGGGCATGGTGTGGTGCCATAGGTGGGGGTTGGGGAGTAGGGGGTGATGGAGGAGTGGACCTGGGTGTCCCGGAGGGAACAATCCCTATGGAATGCCGACAGTGGGGGTGAAGGGAAAATGTGTTTGGTAGTGGCATCATGCTGGAGTTGGCGGAAATGGCGGGGGATGATCCTTTGAATGCGGAGGCTGGTGGGGTGATAAGTGAGGACAAGGGGGACCCTATCATGTTTCTGGGCGGGAGGAGAAGGCATGAGGGCAGATGCGCGGGAGATGGGCTGGACACGGTTGAGGGCCCTGACAACGACCGTGGGTGGAAAACCTCGGTCAAGGAAGAAGGAGGACATGTCAGAGGAACTGTTTTTGAAGGTAGCATCATCGGAACAGATGCGAAGGAGGTGAAGGAACTGAAAGAATGGGATGGAGTCCTTACAGGAAGCAGGGTGTGAGGATCTGTAGTCAAGGTAGCTGTGGGAGTCGGTAGGCTTGTAATGGATATTGGTGGACAGTCTATCACCAGAGATTGAGACAGTGAGGTCAAGGAAGGGAAGGGAAGTGTCAGAGATGGACCACGTGAAAATGATGGAGGGGTGGAGATTGGAAGCAAAATTAATAAATTTTTCCAAGTCCTGATGAGAGCACGAAGCAGCACTGAAGTAATCATCGATTCCTCTGACACCTTACGTCACATCAACAATTTCCAGTTCCCTGGCCCCAACTGCTTCATCTTCACCATGGACGTCCAATCCCTCTACACCTCCATCCCCCACCAGGATGGTCTGAGGGCCCTTAGCTTCTTCCTCGAACAGAGGCCCGAACAATCCCCATCCACCACTACTCTCCTCCGTCTGGCTGAACTTGTTCTCACACTGAACAATTTCTCCTTCAACTCCTCTCACTTCCTCCAAATAAAATGTGTGGCTATGGGTACCCGCATGGGCCCCAGCTATGCCTTTCTCTTTATGGGGTATGTGGAACATTCCTTGTTCCAGTCCTACTCCGGCCCCCTTCCACAACTCTTTCTCCGGTACATCGATGATTACTTCGGTGCTGCTTCGTGCTCTCCTCAGGACTTGGAAAAATTTTTTAATTTTGCTTCCAATCTCCACCCCTCCATCATTTTCACGTGGTCCATCTCTGACACTTCCCTTCCCTTCCTTGACCTCGCTGTCTCAATCTCTGGTGATAGACTGTCCACCAATATCCATTACAAGCCTACCGACTCCCACAGCTACCTTGACTACAGCTCCTCACACCCCGCTTCCTGTAAGGACTCCGTTCCATTCTCTCAGTTCCTTCGCCTCCGCCGCATCTGTTCCGATGATGCTACCTTCAAAAACAGTTCCTCTGACATGTCCTCCTTCTTCCTTAACCGAGGTTTTCCACCCACGGTTGTTGACAGGGCCCTCAACTGTGACCGGCCCATCTCCCGCGCATCCGCCCTCACGCCTTCTCCTCCCTCCCAGAAACATGATAGGGTCCCCCTTGTCCTCACTTATCACCCCACCAGCCTCCGCATTCAAAGGATCATCCTCCTCCATTTCCGCGAACTCCAGCATGATGCAAATACCAAACACATCTTCCCTTCACCCCCACTGTCGGCATTCCGTAGGGATCGTTCCCTCCGGGACACCCTGGTCCACTCCTCCATCACCTCCTACTCCCCAACCCCCACCTATGGCACCACCCCATGCCCACGCAAAAGATGTAACACCTGCCCCTTCATTTCCACTCTCCTCACCGTCCAAGGGCCCAAACACTCCTTTCAAGTAAAGCAACATTTCACTTGCATTTCCCCCAACTTAGTCTACTGCATTCGTTGCTCCCAATGCGGTCTCCTCTACATTGGAGGGACCAAACGTAATCTGGGCGACCACTTTGCAGAACACCTGCAGTCTGTCCGCAAGAATGATCCAAACCTCCCTGTCGCTTGCCATTTCAACACTCCACCCTGCTCTCTTGCCCACATGGCTGTCCTTGGCTTGCTGCATTGTTCCAGTGAAGCCCAATGCAAACTGGAGGAACAACACCTCATCTTCCGACTAGGCACTTTACAGCCTTCCAGACTGAATATTGAATTCAACAACTTTAGGTCTTGAGCTCCCTCCTCCATCCCCACCCCCTTTCTGTTTCTTCCCCCTTCCTTTTGTTTTTTTCCAATAAATTATATAGATTTTTCTTTTTCCCACCTATTTCCATTATTTTTAAATATTTTTAAATCTTTTATGCTCGCTCCACCCCCACTAGAGCTATACCTTGAGTGCCCTACCATCCATTCTTAATTAGCACATTCGTTTAGATAACATCACCAACTTCGGCACCCATGTGTTCTTTTGTTCTGCTGTCTGTGACATCTTTTGATGATCTGCTTCAATCACTGTTTTTGCCTACAACCACACCACCCCCTCCACTTCTCTCCCCCCACTCAACCGCCCTCCCCACCACCTTATATTTCACCCCCTTCCTGGGATTCACCTAGTTCTGTCGAAGGGTCATGAGGACTCGAAAAGTCAACTTTTTTCTTCTCCGCCGATGCTGCCAGACCTGCTGAGTTTTTCCAGGTAATTCTGTTGTCATTTTTAGCACCTCATTTAGCCAGTACAACCACCATTA
Source organism: Carcharodon carcharias (assembly GCF_017639515.1). NCBI lineage: Eukaryota > Metazoa > Chordata > Chondrichthyes > Lamniformes > Lamnidae > Carcharodon > Carcharodon carcharias. The sequence continues at coordinate 170,302,040 of NC_054473.1, forward strand.
ACAACTCTTTGACCTTTTGTTTATGACATCTTTTGCCATCTCTCCTTTGCCTCCACCTGGCCTTCCATCCAGCTTCACCAGTTCCACCCTCCCCTTAATCAGTATATATTTCACCACATCTCTACCTCCCTTTAGATCTGTAGAAGAATCAAACGGATGAGAAGCATTATCCCTGTCTCACTTTCTACAGATGCTGTCAGACCTGCTGAGTTTTTCAAGCATTTTTTGTTTTTGTTCTACATTGCTGACCCTGTCTCCAACACCTGCTGTTGCTCACATGTAAGGTGTGGTTTGCTATGTGTGCCCTGGGTGTCCCACCGAGATGTATATATTTGAATTAGTGAAGGCGCGCATAAATCTTAGGGCCGTTCTTCCTTGGAGTGTGTGACCTCCTCTGAGGACTCCTTGTTCTCCTCTCTCACCACCTCCTGCATCACATTTGAAGGGCCCCTGAGAGATGAAAGACATGAATTAGCACTGACAAGGGCAAAGGTTCAAAATCATACTCATGAAGATGTTCGTATTTCAGTTTCTAGTGACATAAATTCAGCATCAATTGACTAGTGCCATGTGGTTGTGTGATATTTAATTCTATCACCAGAAATCTAGAAGGCCCCCAACACTCCATCTCCAATGGTCAGGACTCTGCCACTCTGCTGATCTGCATGGCCTCCTCCTCTGTATCGATCACAGTGACTATAACTGGAAGGCCACCCTTGGTTCTCTCTGTCTCCCTGGAGTTCTGTGTTCTCTTCCTCTGAAAGGTGAGAAATCTAAGAGTTACGAGTGTGAGAAATGAAATGTTTTGAGAGGATGGAAAGGCGACATTTGTGGAGGGTAACTTTGAGGGATGCATGTGAGATACAATAAAATGAAGGCGAGTGCGATTGATGGCTGATCAGTTGGGGATGTGATGGTGCACCTCAAGAGAGAGGAATGAGTGGAGCTGTAAGTTGCGCTGGTCTGAGAATACTGGGAAATTCAGAGTATGGGTGTTGTCACTTAAATGTGGGGTGCCACTCAACTTAGTGCCTTGATGAGATCGTTGAACCTCTTTCAGCACTGCATTCTTGTGTGAGGTATCACACTCCTTCTACCGACCTCCTGAACCACTTTAAGCACACCTGCTTGGCTTCAGAGGGTGGCCTTTTCCAGCCATCCACTGGGAAGACTGTGGCCTCTTACAGCCTGCAGGATGACCTCCAATGCCTCAGAGAACTGAGGAACAGCCCTCCAACATAGTGCAATGATGGAGGCTCATTCTCCCACCATCATAGCAGTTCCATTCTATCCCCTGTTGGGGATTCCTTTAAATAGAGTGCCTTTAACTGTCTGGTGCAGGTTGTCATCACACCTGAATGCTCCAATCAGTTGGGAAACCTGGAAGCATGACGCTAATGCCCAGGCTGTGTTAAAAAGCCACAGTAAAGCTTGTTCCAGCAACTTTCATGCTCCCAACCAGCTGCTGGCCTGGCCTGCTCCATTTGGGTCTAAATGCTAAAATTCAGGCTATTAACTTTGTTTCTCTCTCCACAGGTGCTACCTGACCTGCCATGTACGTCCAGCATTTTCTGTTTATATTCATCATCATGGTTCCCCTTTGAGAGGATCTGTTATTGGATAATGGGAACATGAGCACAGGAGTACATGATTCAACCCCAGAGCCTGTTCCACCATTCAGTTAGATTATGGTTGATTGTATCTTAACTCCATCTACCATCTTGGTTCCAGGGTCCTTCATACCTTTATGCAAGAGCAGGTCAGAGCCTGGGAGTGCTGGGGCGAGTAACTCACCTCCTGGCTCCCCAAAGCCTGTCCACCATTTGCAAGGTACAAGTTTGGAGTGTGATGGAATACTGTCCACTTGCCAGGATGAGTGCAGCTCCAACAACACTCAGGAAGCTTGACACCATCCAGGGCAATGCAGCCGCTTGATTGGCATCCCATCCACTAACTTAAACATTCACACCCCCATCACTGGCGCACAGTGGCAGCAGTGTGTCCTATATACAAGAAGCATTGTAAGCAACTCACCAAAGTCCTTTCGACAGCACTTTATAAACCTGCAATCTCTACCACCTAGAAGGATAAGGGCAGCGGACACATGAGTGGGTATTTATTCTACGTTGGGCAGGCGGGCCTGGAAGTGGCTGTGCAACAGTCCGCCACCCACAATCAGGCCCCAGCTGCGATTTCACGCTGGCTGGCCAATTAATGGCCAGGTTGCGTGTTTTAAAGTGCTGTCATAGGAGCTTTGGTGAGTTGTTACAATGCATCTCGTATATAGTACGCACTGCTGCCACACTGTTTATATTGGTGGAAGGGATGCCAGTCAAGCGGCTGCTTTGTCCTGGATGGAGTCAAGCTTCTTCAGTGTTGTTGGAGCTGCACTCATCCAGGCAATTGGGGAGTATTCCAGCACACTCCTGACTTGATAGCCTCAGCGCTGCCTGGGTGGCGGTGGGATGAGCGCAAGCGCTGAAGTGTACACTTGTGTGGGGTTGCGCTCGGTGAAAGCTCCCTGAAGGTACAGAGCTACCTCAGGGAGCTGAAGATTTTTAACATGAAAAATAAAGATTTCAAAAATAGGGAAAACATGTCCCCACGTGTGACTCTGTCACATGAACAGGGACATGTGAAAAATGAGTTTAAAACATTTTTTTTTCAGTGACTGCCAGAAACCTCACCCTGCCCGTGGATAAGGTTTCGCAAAAAATGCAAAAGCCACCTGGCTTACTCGCCCGCCCGCTAACCATAAGGTTGGACGGGCAGCAAAAAATTCAATTTAATTAAGGTGGATTAAATGGATTTAATAGCCCTCTTAATTGTCAGCGGGCGCACTGCCAACTCTTGTGCGCGCCCGTCAACTGAAATATCGCGCGACTCACTAGACATCATTGTGCGCTATTTCATGCTCATGCGTGTTGGGCGCGCCCCCGAACGCCGAGCTGGAAATCCTGCTCATGGGAATACCACCAGCTGCAAGCTCCCCTTCAACCCCACGTCATTCTGGATCAGAAATCCTGAAATTCCTCCCTAACAACACTCTAAGTGCACCAGGCGGGCTGCAGCAGTTCAAGAAGGTGACCCACCACCACCTTCTTAAGGGCATTTAGGGATGGGCAACAATTGCTGGTCTAGCCAGCGACAAGCACATGCGATGATAGAATTTTTAAAAAATCTTTGCTGAACAAAAATCTAACAATTTCAATTTTGAAATTTTTAATTGACTCCCCCCCCAACTCAGCCACAAAACTATTGGGGTCAGAGATTTCAACTACCACTGTGTGAAGAAGTGTTTCCTGACATCACTCCTGAATGGTCTAGCCCTAAATTTAAGGTAATTTCCATTTGTTCTGGCCTCACCCACCAGAGGAAATAATTTTTCTCCAGCAGATCAATTCCTTCTAAAAAAATTAGCTCAGCCCTTATACTCAAGGGAATACAGGACTCATTGATACAACCTGTCCTCATAACTTAATTGCGTTAGCCTTGATAACATCATTGTGAATCAGGGCTGAACTTTTGACGCCCAGAACTACACAGAGCTTTATTTAACCGTAAGGCAATTTCCAATTTTGGTATTCCAAATTCTTTGAGATAAAGTCCAGCTTTCCATTAAAGCAATTGTCTTGCTGAAATACTGTTTGATGAATTATAATTTGACTGGAAAACAAAACTGCACTCAATGCTGTTTTCAAGTAACCCACTTTTTAAAAATTCATTTATGGGATGGGTTTATCGCTGGCTCAGCCAGCATTTATTGCCCATCTTTAATTGTCTTTGAGAATGTGGTGGGGAGCTGCCTTCTTGAAGTGTTGCAGTCCAGTGGTGTAGGTACACCCACAGTGCTGTTAGGGAGGGATTTCCAGGATTTTGACCCAGCGACATAATGTGAACTGACCTTTGACCTCCTGGTATGCAGAGGCACTGCAGATTCTGTCCAAGACAAGTTATTCTGATATATTTCATGTGTAGCCCTAGCCCATCTCCACATTTAATCAGGAACTCCTACCTGTACAAAATCACAATCTAACAACCTGATTGTGTAAGAAGGTATGACTTGTAATCAGATAGAGATCTCGCTGAGATTCAAATTGCAGTCAGAAGCAGAGCAGAGTCCAAGGTTAAAATTTTCTTGGGTTATAATATTTACAAGACTCCTGTTGTGTACTTATGTTGGTGATTTTCAATAAGGGTCAAATATTCAGCCACTCCTGGGCAAAACAATGGAATATTTGAATTGTTCTCTAATGAGCACGTAAGGTAACAAATTTAATGTATTTAATGCACAGTAGAAATAGCACTGTGTTTGCCCTGGTTTGGGTCATGTTATATTGCTCATTGAGGGGTGGTTAGCTCAGTTGGTTAGATGGCGATGGTGTGGATCAGAGTAATGACAATAGTATGGGGTTTGAACTAGTTCTGGTTGATCTAGACTTGGGGCCTGCCTCCTTGCTCTGCCCGTGGTAAACATGGAAGTAGGAACAGGAGTAGGCCATTCAAAGCCTTGAGCCTGCTTCGCCTTTCAATTAGGTCATGGCTGATCTACCTCAGCACCATTTTCCTGCACTACCCACATATCCCTTGATGTCTTTACTATCTAGAAATTTATCGATCTTTGTCTTACATACTGACATACTCAAAGACTGAGTCTCTGCAGCCCTCTGGAGTAAAGAATCCCAAAGATTTACCACCCTCTGAGTGAAGAAATTCCTCCTCATCTCAGTCTTAAATGGCCTACTGCTTATTCTGAGACTATGTCCTCTGGTTCTAGAAACCCAAGCCAGGGGAAACATCATTCCTGCATTTACCTTGTCGAGCCCTGTAAGAATTTTTTATGTTTCAATGAGATTGCCTCTCATTCTTCTAAACTCTAGAGAATACAGGCCCAGTCTCCTCAATCTCTCCTCATTGGGCAGTCCTGCCATCCTAATAATCAGTCTGGCAAACTTTTGTTGCACTCCCTCTATGGCAAGTGACATGATCAAAAGACATGAAGGAAAAATATCTACATCATCCTGGCTACTAATAAAATTATTATTTTTCTTTTAAAATAGACAATTGGCTGGGCTGATAAAATGGCCGCTGCTGACCGCATGATGGTAACTCTGGAAGTTTCTGAGTAGTTTAAAAGTAACAAAGGTTAATGCATCAAACCCCTGGAATGTAGCATTGTTTGCATTGTATAAACATTCCAGCCAAGCCAACACAAAAGATAGTGAGATGTCTACATCAGCTAGCTATGAGCAAAGGCAGAGCTATTTGTGATTCCTCATCTGTAATGTTGTGCTAATGGTTCTATAGTTATCTGCTCAAAACACAATGGGTTTTAACCAGGGGAGCTTCGTTAGCTGAATAGCTCAACCTGAAACCACCCTGCTACATGGCTGAGACTTGAACTTTTTGAATTGCTTTAATTGTGGAATTTTCAGATTCCATCTTCATTCATCTGTTTCAATCTCTGCATGCCTAATTCATATTGGGACATCAACACCACAAGAAAAGCGAATCCTACAACGCCGGTCTGCAGGCAGTTGAACTTTGCGAAAGAATTCCTCATTGGACTTTGATTCTGGACTCTGGATTCACGTGAAACCATAATTATTATTTTTAATCATCGTCTTTGCCTTGAGCCCCTTTCTTTCCCTTACTCCCTTTTTTATTGTTTAAATGCAAAAGGCGGCGGGGGAGGGGGGGTTGCGGGGTGGGGAACACTGCAAAACTCCTTTCCCACGTTTTGTGTGTGTGTGTGTGTGTGTAAAATAAACCAACCCTTTTATTTTACCTTATCTTGAGATTGCTGTGGGGTTACTAATAGAGGATTGGATGCCTCCAAACCGAAGGGTTGGGGAATATGCACCACCAAATATAAAAGGGGTAAATCAAAAATCAAAAACACCTTTCTGTCAACGGTCAGGTAGTGAGTGGTGAAATCAGGGCAATTTTAAATTAAATCCCCTCCTCTCTGTAACACAAGTATACCTTTAGGTAAGGAGGCCAAAACTGTACACAATACTCCGGTTGTGGCCTCACCAAGGCTTTATACAATTGCAGGAAGACATCTTTACTCCTGTACTTAAATCCTCTTGTAATAAAGGCCAACATAACATTTGCCTTCCTAATTGCTTGCTGCACTTGCCTGCTAGCTTTCAATGACTCATGAACATGTCCCTGCAAAAAGTCACGGCTCTTTGCCGGAGTTCAGTGAATAACTGCCAAGGACCTGCCTTCAGGCAGGCAACTCATGTTATTTATAGCATAAACTTTCAGTTTTTTTTTACATTTCCAGGATGGAGCACTGGACACAGTTAGATATAAACAAAATCAGAAAAGCAGGTTATTACTTACTGCAGTCTCAGCCACAGGCCACATGCCAGTCTAATAGAGAGAGCCACAATCAATCAAAACAACAGTGAAGTAGGCCTAATATATAGCAGACTTCACTTTGACTAGAATGGACCAAGGTAATGTGAAACAAATACATCTCATATGATAAGTACTGAGATTGTGACACAATTGTTGGAATTTAATGGGCAAAGAAGTGGCAGATGGAATACAACGTGGGGAAGTGTGAGGTCATGCACTTTGGTAGGAAGAATAGAGGCATGGATTATTTTCTAAATGGGGAGAGAATTCAGAAATCTGGAGTGCAAAGAAACTTGGGAGTCCTAGTCCAGGATTCTCTTAAGGTTAACTTGCAGGTTGAGTCGGTAGTTGGGAAGGCAAATGCAATGTTCGCATTTATTTTGAGAGGACTAGAATATAAAAGCAGGGATGTGCTGCTGAAGCTTTATAAGGCTCTGGTCAGACCACATTTAGAATATTGTGAGCAATTTTGGGCCCCGTATCTCAGGGAGGATGTGCTGGGCCTGGAGAGGGTCCAGAGGAGGTTCACGTGAATGATCGCAGGAATGAAAGGCTTAACATATGAGGAACGTTTGAGGACTCTGGGGCTATACTTGATGGAGTTTAGAAGGATGAGAGGGGATCTGATTGAAACTTACAGAATACTGAAAGGCCTGGATAGACTGGATGTGGGGAAGATGTTTCCATTAGTAGGAGAGACTAGGACCCAAGGCACAGCCTCAGAGTAAATGGAAGACCTTTTAGAACAGAGATGAGGAGAAACTTCTTTAGCCAGAGAGTGGTGAATCTATGGAATTCATTGCCACAGAAGGCTGTGGAGGCCAGGTCATTGAGTGTATTTAAGACCGAGATAGATAGGTTCTTGATTGGTAAGGGGATCAAAGGTTACGGGGAGAAGGTGGGAGAATGGGGTTGAGAAACATATCAGCCATGATTGAATGGCGGAGCAAACTCGATGGGCTGAATGGCCTAATTTCTGCTCCTATGTCTTATGGTCTTATGGACTTACGCTGTGTAAAAGTGAAGTATTATCAATTCACTTGTCACCATGGACTAAATTCAATAATGAAAGCCAAAAACTGATGAATCAAAGCTACCAATTCTCTCTAATGGTTGATGTACAAAGGAAGGAGGACACCTGGAATTTTCATTTCCAATGAGCAACTCCCCTGTGATTGGCTTATTATTTCATCAGTACCAGGCCACCCATCCTCTGCCCTCGTCCCTATGATTCTACTCACTTTTCATATAATGAAGACATAATGGGACAGGTTTTACTTTTCTGGTGGTTGAATGTAAAAAGATCACCCGGGTACACTGAAGAGAGGGAAATCAGGCAGGTTCAGCAGCAGGCATTGAAGTTTCTCTGCCCGATTTTCCTTTGCTTTATCCTTTAAAAGCATTTTAAAGATCCTTTAAAACCAAAATGTAAAAAGAGGAAGCTCTTTTCCTCTTCTGTCTGCATGGTTAGTATACCCAAAATCTCAATCCTTGGTTGCCTTCTTTCTATCGTTTCTGTGCTGACTCTTGATATTGTCACCCAGGAGTGTAAAGTGACTATATTGAGGATGCTCAGCTCCACCAGCTGTCCTAATGCATTATGCCATTGTGATATCATGGTGACAAAAATTTGATTATCAAATATTAAAGCCAAGTGCCACTACAGTTATTAAAAGCTGAATGTTCAACTTCTGGTTAAGTGCCTAGAAATCCAGCCCAATGTTTCAGGTTGATGATCTTTCATCAGAAATTATTTTCAACTGTCCTGACTAGGGAGCGGGGGGGGGGGTCATCTACCTGAAGTGTTAACTCTGTTTCTCTCTCCACAGGTGCTGCCAGACTCGCTGAGCTTTTCCAGCATTTTCTGTTTTCATTTCGGATATCCAGCATCAGCAGCATTTTGCTTCTTGTATAAGTCCTATCAACCTTTGCATGAGGAGGAAGGTCTGAACTGGGAACTTGAATGCAACCTTAAAGAAAGGCACAACATTCACACGAAGCAGCTGTACGGCAGTGGGACTGCTTTTCGGTTTTTCATGTAAGGGCTGAAGAGGCTGTTGGTGGTCCATAATTGAGCCCTAGCCATATAGTGTCATGAAAGTTGGAATGTTTTGTGGTGATGATATTACCGAAGCTCAAGGCACAAGTCAAAATATTCACCAGAAATTTCTTTAGGCTTTCCAATTGATAGGTGTAACTTTGGTCAAAGCTCATTTACTAGCTGGAGTTATGACAGCTCAGGAATTCCCAGCAACTGTCAACTCCTACTCATGTTCATAATATAGATAAGATAACTTATAAACTCCCGAAATGGTTCTGCAGGTAACTGATTGTTGCCACTTTCTTTTGCGAACTGGAGCTTTAAATTGACAGTTTGGATTTGAGAAATCTAAATTTTAAAGTTGCCAATGTTGATTCTTGCGAGGAATAGCCAGGAAAAGATATGAACAGGTTTTCAATAACAAACTGAAAACAGATTCATACAGAAAGATTCAACTTGAACTCTATCATATTAAAAATGATTAGCTTCAGTCCTGGCTCCATACGTGAAAATATTCAATCAGGCACACATTATTTTCACATCTATTTGAGTGGAACTGTGGTGATAAAACACCCACATTAAACACATTTTAAGTTTCTTATTACTACTTTGCTTTCTTCATCAGGCTTTCAAGGTAACATTGTTAATTAAACTTTATCTTCAAGTTGATGCACATCAGATCGTCACTGTAAAACTTGTACTAAGCTCTTGGGTAAAGGCAATAGTGCGCATTGAAATTGAGCTTGTGATAAGATAGCTGGCACTTCAGTAAAGTGTGTTTATGCCCTGATACACTTTGAACTGATATCAAATGGCGAGGTCATGCTGGGGGAAAAAATCCTTTTAAAATGTATTACGTAAATGACAATTGCTAGCATATGCAGTTGATTATAATATAATGTAATGCCTGACATTCATCTCATTGGTATAATGTGCACAGTTTGGAGTTCCAGGTTGGGAGCCTGAGACTGAGATTTAATTTTCTAATTTATGCTCACCGGGCAAAGCATAAACAAACTCAAGACTTCTAATTACATTGCTGATTTCTTCAGTCAGTTTCTTCAGTGGGTCTAATTGGCAAATGGAAAAGTAATCAAACCCAGGCAATGGGCAGAACAGCTGCAGCTGACTCCAATGTCAATGAGTAAAAGAAGTTGGACAAAGGAAGAAAGATTGTGTGAATGGTAGCCAGAGATAAAAGCTCTTGAGGTAATACTACACTCAATTGTTAACATATCAAGGGAGGCTTTTACTGCTGTAAAATAGGGAGGTACCAAATTTAAAATGAAGGTGATTGACTTACTGCTCCTTTTCTGGGGGTCTTCCACTGGGCAGCTCACACGACTACCAGAATGAGGGAGCAGTTTCACTGATCTATGCAAACTGCAAACGTATGTTCGACCGCCCAATATTCTGCCAGTCTCAGAGCTAGCAAGCTGCAGCAAGGTGCCTGTTTGGGTGTGCAGTTCATTGGTGGAAAGTTAAAGAGACCCAGTCCTCAATATGGGCCAGGCATTTAACCAGAGGCATCTGGAAAATAACACGTCCCTGGAGTGGCTGGCTACCCAATCATTAAAATCTGCTCTAACAAGTTATTACTTCCTCATTATCATGGTGATGGATATTAGTGCTGAGGGTTAGAACTCTTCTCAATTACCCAGTGTTAGTGTTAGCCTTAAACACTAAAAGCACAGCCAGTTGCATATTCAATGCTGGTTTATTATTCTTTGGTTTGCCTTAAGAGAGTGCTTATCAGTCTCCTGGGCCATGTCAAAAATGGACTGGTTGGGTCAAATGGCCTGTTTCTGTGCCATACATCTATGCAATTGTACCACTAGATATTGGACAGTAAAGGTTGTAAGAGATGTAGGATCAGCTTAAGAGAAAGACTGGTGGCTGTGCACTCAAGAGAACATCAGTTACAGACCTAAAATCATAACAGTGACTACTGTGCTCAGCATTGATCACTGTGTCAAAAAGCTAACATCCAGTTGCAGAGTGCAGAAAAGTAGCATAAGCCTAAAAATTTGTTGGCCCTGATCCCATTTTATAGGTTTTAATTTTGTGTCTAATCTTCTAATGTGGTGCATTCCACACCCAAAGTGTGCCACCTGCCATATTGGTAAAGGCTGAACAATAGGTGCAATGGGCCGATGCCTGAAGCAAGAGTTTCACATATGAATAGTTGATGTAATGCCTGTTTCAGGCCCCATTCCTGAAATTGGACTGCCCTGAACATAGCCAACATAAAGATAACCAAATGTAAATGTAAATCTAATCAGCAGTCCTTAAGGGAGCCACTGAAAGCTGTTACAAAATACCTAAGACTTTAAAACACTGCAGTGCTCCTCCCAGCACCATCAGCTCCACAGTCCTGCATTGGTCCCCTTCTAATCCCTTCCTCTCCCTTCCAGGACATATCTAAGACCCAAAGTTTTAAATCCTATCCACTGGTTTAATTTAAATGAGGCCCAAATCCAACATCATGTATGCTTTTGACCTACCTCAATTGGCAGAGAGGTTGATCAGAGATTGGAAAGCCAGTGCTAACTAAACTCATCACTTTGCCTGGCAGCATCTGTGAAAACAGAAAACAGGGTTAACGTTTCGAGTCTGCGTGACTCTTCTTAAAGAAGCCTTGAAATGTTAACTTTGTTTCTCTCTCCACAGGTACTGTCAGACCTGCTGCGTTTTTCCAGCATTTTCTGTTTTTTGTTTCAGATTTTCAGCACCTGCAGTATTTTGCTTTTATTAAATTCACCCCTTTGATCCCTTGACTCAAATCAACGGGTTGAGGAAAAAGTCTTGAAACTTGAGATCTTCAGTCTTAAAACTGAAAGAAAAAGCTTCATAGATTTCTATAAGACAACAAACTATGCAATGGAGAGGGTATAAGCTTAAAGATTTGAGAGTTGGACTCTAACATTTATCTTCTTCCATAGATCATTGTTTACATTTAATTCTTGGGCTAGAATCACTCACTGTAGCATGCCAGCCTCCTTTGGTTATTGTAAAACAAAAATGGAGGCCACTTAACCTTCTCCTAAAGTGCATTGAGATTAGGGATTTGAGGAATGTCAAAAGCCTGTATATTTGAAGAATAATACTGTTCACAACAGAAGAACTTCTGGTGACCCAGCATTCATTATCAGAACTATATCAAAGTAGGTTTTCTGAAGCACTTAGGATACCATTAACCCATGAAGGAATAAGATCTGATCTGCATTCATATAGAAGCAGTATTTGCTCCACTCTTCAAAACCTTCCAACCTGATAGCGAATAAGGACCCCAGGTTCTATTAGTAGCTGTCTCTGTGTATTTTTAAACAGAAGGAATGCCTGCACTAATAAATAATCATTACAGTATCAGCTATAACATAAAAAAACTCTAAGAAATATACTATTTAATTGTACAACAAAATGTGTCACAAAATGCAAAACAAAAACAGAATCTGGTGGTTGTTGGGCAAATAAAGCACGGGTAAGAAATGCTTTATTTAAACATTGCCTATTGGGTAAATATGCTGCCTGAAATTTTGTGAAAGTTCCACTAGTCTCCTGCTGTAACTCCAGTGGAAAATGACAGAGTCACTAGGAAAATAAGCTGATCCAGGTTTCCATTAGTTCTGAGAGTTCCCTCACTTATTTGTAAAGGGCAGACTTTGTTCACCCATTACCAACCAATTAAAAGTAAAACCCATGTCAGTGTTAGGACTGTGGAACTTGGATTCTAGCATTGTTGTGGTGATCGGTATCTCAGATGAGGCCTCCACAAAGGCATATGTGGAATCCAGCAGCTGGCCCAGGCTAGGTAGTCAGCCTGCTCCACCAACTGCAAAGATTGCAAGCAGATCAGCCATCCTTCTTCTGGGATTCGAAAGAGACATTGCGCAGGTTGGAGAGGACCTATGGGTGATTCCATTTCCACCCACCCCCATAATTAAGTAGCAAAACTGGAGTTCCATGGGCCAGGGATGTAGACATGGTAGCACTTACATCATTCTGTGTGATGCTAACGGTGTGCCCTTTAATTGAATACCACCAAAACTCTTGTTGAGGGAGAACTGGGAGGCACTTTCAAACATGATCCTAGTATAACAATGGGATTGCAAAGCAAAGAATTTTGAGGCAACTGGGCTGAAAGACCTCACTATTCAGGATGTAAAAGAAGCCTGTAATCCTTATAGATGATCTTTCTCTCACTGTATTTATCCAGTATTTCTATAGTTCAATCTAACCTATGGTGTCTGTATTTTATCAATCCTTTTTCTCTGAACTTTCCTCTCTTGTTCCTGCTGAGCTCACAACCTACCATCCTACTATCTATTCCTCTCCCCATGTTGAAACCATGATTCATCACAGGGATTCTTCAACTAACACATTGGGATTGAAATTGAACACCAATTCACCAACCTCTGGCTCCCAATGCTCAGTTTGAGTTCTGCCAGGATCACTCAGCACCAGACCTCATTACCGCCTTGGTCCAAATATGGACAAAAGAGTTGAATTCCAAAGGTGATTTGACTGCTATTGGCATCAAGGTAGCATTTGACCAAGTGTGGCATTAAGGAATGCTAGCAAAACTGAAGTCAATGGGAATTAGGGGGAAGACTTTCCACAGGTTGGAGTCATAACTAGCACAAAGGAAGATAGTTGTGGTTGTTGGAGGATAATCATCCCAATCCCAGAATATGACTGCAGGAGTTCCTCAGTGTAGTGTCCTTAAACCCAAATATCTTCAGCTGCTTCATTGATGGCCTTCCCTCCACCATAAGGTCAGAAGCGGGGATGTTTGCTGATGATTGCACAATTTTTCAGTTTTATTCCCAACTCCTGAGATAATGAAGCAGTCTCTGTCTGCATGCATCAGGGCCAAGACAATATTCAGGTTGGCCTGATAAGTGGCAAGTAACATTCTCACCACACAAATGCCAGGCAATGGCCTTCTCCAACAAGAAATAATCTCACTATCTCCCCTTGACATTCAATGGCATTACCACTGTCAAATCTCCCACTTCAACAGCCTGGGGGTTAAGGTTGACCAGAAACTTAGCTGGACCATTCTTATAAATACTATGGTTACAAGAGCAGGTCAGAGTTTGGGGGTTCTGTGCTGAGTAACTCAACTCCTGCCTCTGCAAACAGTTTCCACCATTTACAAGGCACAAGTTAGAAGTTCAATGGAATACTCTCCACTTGCCTGGATGAGTGCAGCTCTAGTGTAAGAAGTTCGATGTAATCCAGGACAAAGCAACCCACTTGATTGATACCCCATGCACCACCTTAAAAAAATGACTCTTTCTGCCACCAGCACACAGTGGCAGCAGTGTATACCATCTACAAGATGTACGGCAGCAACTTGCCAAACCTTCTTCAGCAGCACCTTCTAAACCTGCAACCTCTACCACCTGGAAGAACAAGGGTATGGAAGCCTGCAAGTTCCCAAAGCCACACAACATCCTAACTTGGAACTATATCGCAATCCTTTCTGACGCTGGGTCAAAAACTTGGAACTCCCTTCATATTATCTTCACCACATGGGCTGCAGTGGTTCAAGAGGTTAGTTCACCATCACCTTCTCAGGTCAACTGGAGATGGACAATAACTACTGACCTTGCCAGCGACATCATATCTCATGGAGTGGGAGCACAAAATGGATTGTGTTAGATTGACCACTCAATATTCTTTTCACCATATTTTGCTTTCCATTGGCCCTTAAAGTCTACAACTGTTTGAAGTCATCCATCATGGTCATCTAAAATATCTTTAATGGAAAATCCATAGCCTTCCTCCTCCCAAGCTGTAGCTACTGGGAAACACATCATAGAAGTACTAAGGTAGGGCATACAAGGCTGGTATTAAAGGCTTGCTAAAGTGATTTCTAATTACTTATTTTAATTATTAGAGATGGAATTGAGCTGTTTTATAAATTTGTTTTCCATTCTGCATTGCATTTGGTTATTTGCAGAAACATAGAAACACAGAAAAATTTATGGCATAGGAGGATGACAATTGACCCACTATGTCTTTGTGGTCAAAAAAAGAGGCACCCAGCCTAATCCCGCTTTCCAGTTCTTGTTCGTACCCTTATTGGTCACGGCACTTGAACTTTCCTCTAATTCTTCCATCAATTTCTTTAAACATATGCCTCCTAGTTATTGACCTCTCCACTAAGGGAAATAGATAAATTCTATCCACTCTATCTCAGCTCCTCATAATTTTCTATTCCTTAATTAAACCTCCCCTCGGCCTCCTTTATTCCAAACAAAATAACTCCAGCCTATCCAGTTTATTTTCATAGCTTCAACTTTCAATTCCTGGCAATATCCTTGTAAATCTCCTTTATATGATTTCTGGTGCAATCATATCCTTCCTATAACTCAGTGACATGAAATGTTTGCAGTACACTAGCCGTGGCTGAACTAATGTTTTATACAGTTCGAGCACAACCTCCCTGCTCTTATATTCTAGGCATCAGCTGATAAACCACCTTATTTAACTGTGCAGCCACCTTCAAGGATCTGTGGACAATCACTGCAAGTTTCCTCTGTTCCTGGACACTTCTCAGAAATCTACCATTCATTGTGTAGTATCTTGTCCTGCTTGCCCTCCCCAAATGCATTACCTCACACTTCTCCGAACTGAGTTCCATTTGCCACTTTTCTGCCTATCTGACTAGTCCAGTGATAGCTTCTTGCAGTCCACAGCATTGTTTACCAAACTTATTCCCGCTGTGACCCCATTTTAATACTTCACACTTAGTCCGACACCTGATTGAAAATTGGGGAGGGCTGGGACAAGGAGTTGCCAAGCGGGGAGGGGCTGAGGGGTAGGGAGAGTTGCTGATTGGGTGGGTAGGAGAGAGAATTGCTGGGGTTGGGTTATGCTGACTAAGGGATTGGGGAGAGTTAAAACACAGGGGTACAGAGACAAAGAAAAACTCAGACACCTACCATTTTGCAGGCTCTGTTGGTGTCAGTGATCAAGCCTCAGAGCTCCTTTCAATAGGCCATGACCCCTAGCAAAAAAAAATCACGCACATTTAAAGGGGCCTCTCCCCCAGTCCCAGAACCGTCAAATCTGAGTATCCACTCCACAATCAGCATTGCTGGCTCAGAACTTGCGACCTCAATTGCTCCCTACTGGGGGTCATGACCCACAGCTTGGGAAACCCCGGTCTACAGCTTTCTTTATCACTATTAACCATACAGTCAATTTTTGTATCATCTTCAAACTTCTTAATCATGCACTCTACATTTATGTCTAAGTCATTAATATATACCACAAAAAGCATGGTATTCTACTGAACCCTGTGAAACCCTACTAGTAACAGTCCTTCAGTCAGAAAAATGCCTGTCGACATGGCTCTCATTGTAGGCCAGCACTGCAGCTGTCCCTGGGTTCCTGACTGGGACTCATGAGCCATGTCAGAAGGAGATGACCCTTGTTGCCCAGTAGTCAGCCTATAACTTGACAACCTGACTGGAACAAGGGTGGTATGGAAGACTGGTGCAAAAAGAATGAATTTTGACTGTTGCCAGGATATTGGGTTCAAACCTGTATAATGTATGGCCTGTGGTCACCACCTATCTGTAGGTGAAATCTTTTTGAATGATAAGGATTTTCTGACTGAGAGCTCAGAGTTTTTCATATGGCTGGCCACTTGAGCTAATTATTGGACAGAAAGCCACACTCAACTGTCTGATTTTCTTTTCTGCTCATGGTAAATGTTTGTACCTTACCCTACACTCCAATCTGTACTTCACTCAATAGATCCTATAAGACCTAACAGTTACTGTGCAAAAAAATCCCTTCCTGCTGTTATTTAGTTACATCAAGGGGCTATGCTGCAGAGGGAAAGAACATTTCTAATGGTGTGCCGGCGCTTAAAAATATGTGTTCTAAACTGCCTTACGCCATAATGTTACTGGTTGTTTAGGAATAAATTGTATGGGTGGCTCCACAAAAACCAATAAGGTATTACACCTTTTATGTTGTGTACACAGTAGCACAGATAAGCGGATTGCATGAAAACAGGGATGTTGGGTATCTAGATACATTCAAGGCCTTATCAGTGTCATATTCTCATGTTATGAGAAAGACGGTATTGGGAGTGCCAGGACAGAACTTGGGATCGGCTTTCAGAACCTCTATGTTCAACATGAGCATGTAGGGATTTTTTGGGGGAGTCTTCTGCGGTTGATGAGGAGTGAGCAGGCAAAACGCTTGTCATTCCTTCCCATAATTATTTGAAGCTGTAATAGCTGTCCTATTACTTAGTTGTCAGCTCATAATAATGAAGCTTTGTGAACCCATGATGGACATGAATATGCCTGATTACACCGAAACACTGGATTCATCCTATACTATGCTTGAGTTTGATAGCCTGAGAGTACTGCCACCAAATAACGGTGAGTTTTGATGTGTAAGTGAATTTGCCTGTTTAAGAGTTTTGATGTGTTTAAGGTTGCACTTTAACTAGAATAATAACTTAACTCATACAATTCTTCTGCCTTTAAATAAACCATAAAGTATTCGGAAAATGATGTTAAATATTGGTCCCAAATCCAAATTACAATTGGAAAGACAGCAACAAAATAAAAACTGAATTTCAATTTTGCGACACAATCAGTAAATTTAAAAGTCATAACTCTGTCTATCAATTTACATAGAGCATGTGAAAAACTTTTCATTGTGTGCACTAAAGAAATAACAAATATAAGCTGTTAAACCTTTAGCTGTCATCGAGATGTCATAAAGTTTGCACTATGTTGGTCTATTCATTTTGAAATAACAGTAAACTGTACAGTAAAAAAAGATTGTATCAAAACACGTTTACCAAAAATATGTTTTATTTCTGCATTTCCTTTTCAAGTAAAACAAGGGAAACATAGAAACATTAAAGCATTTTGAATAAAGTATTAAATGTATAGGAATTTGCAGCCTAGCTTTAAAGGCTAATGGTATCTGGGTCACTGGAAGACTATTTGACTTGTAGTTAAAATTTAACCAGGTTTTAGCTACAGTATCTGTGTTGAAACCAGGTTGTTAGACGTACCATTTCATACTCGAACATCATACCGTGACTATGAATAATTGGAAGTCTGTCAAAATAGTAAATGAACATTTATTACTCAACTGTTTTTCCTTTATAAACTATCATAATGCCTCGCCTTGAATAAAATATCCCCTGGCCCCTCCCTACGCTTTCCTCTCCAAAGTCCTGAACATGTCGTCACCTCCCAAATCCTTGCCAATCTTTCCTGGAACCCCATGTCTGAATTCTTTCGGTCAGGTTTCTGCCCTGCCATAGTTCCAAAATGGCTCTTATCAAAGTCACAAATGACATCCTATGCTACTGTGGCAAATGCTCACGATCCCTCCTCATCCTCCTCGACCTGCCTGCAGCCATTGACACGGTTGATCACACCTTCCTCTTCCAGCACTTCTCCTCTGTTGTTCAGCTGGATGGGACTGCATTCACCTGATTCCATTCTCAACTATCTGATCATGGCTAGAGAATCACTTGCAATGTTCCCCGTCCCAACTGTTAACTCTGGTGTCCCCCAGGGGTCCCCTCCTATTTGTTATCCACTTGGCGGCACCATCCATAAATAAACACCAGTTTTCACATGTACACTGATGACACCCAGGTCATAAGAAATAGGAACAGGAACAGGAGAAGGCCATTCAGCCCCTTGAGCCTGCTTTACCACTCAATTAAATCTTCTACCTCAATGCCATTTTCCCACACTATCCCCTTATACCATCATATCTTTAATATCTAGAAATCTATCAATCTCTGTCTTGAATGTACTCAGTGAATGAGCCTTCAATGCCCAGTGGGGTGGAGAATTCCAAGGACTCACCACTCTCTGAGTGAAGAAATTCTTCCTCATCTCAGTCCTAAAAGGACTCTGGGTCTCTGTCCCCTGGTTCTAGACCCCTGCCCCCACCCCCGACTCCAGCCAGGGGAAACATCCTTCCTGCATCTAACATGTCCAGCCCTGTAAGAATTTCCTATGCTTCAATTAGATCACTCCTCATTCTTCCAAACACCAGAGAATATAGGCGCAGCCTCCTCAACCTCTCCACCGCCTCTCTCAACACTTCCGTTGCTAAATTATCAGAGTTTTTGTCCAACATCCTGCACTGGATGAGAAATAAATTCCTCCAGATAAATATTAGGCAGATGAAAATCATTGGCCCCGAGCTTCCAATCTCCGAGGGTGGGGGTGGAGCTGTATCCGTGAGATACCACAGAAGATGCACTGGGGGACCCTTCCCCAGGGTGCCTCCATGCACAGAATTTCAAACTCCTGATGAGCAATTATCCTGCACTGGGAGCCATCCAAAACCCTGATTGAAATTATAGAATTCAGATGGTTCCAATTGTCTTACCAGATCAGTTACCCAGGAAAGAATAGAAGAGATAAAACCATTTCTAACTCCTGGGTAACGATAGTGCTGACCACCACCACCCAACTCCCTGACCCCTACTGGACTTCCTGCCTACGCTCTGGCGCCACCGACTACATACCCCTCAACCTCCCATCTACCCTCGTGACTCCCCAACTACCATTCCTCAGACTACCCTCCTGACCCCCTGACTATCCCCCCAACCCGACTACCCTTTCAACCCCCTGAATATCCTCTCCCCCTCATCTACCCCCAACCCCAAGTACCCTCCTGGCCCCCTGACTACCCCCTACCGCCCACTATCCTCCTGACCCCCTGACCACCCTCAGCATCTGACTACCCTCCCGAACCATCAATGAGCTCCCACCCCGATTGCCCTCCTGACTCCCTGACTATACTACCAAGTCCCCGATACCTTCCTGACCCCCTGACTACTCTCCTGATCCCCGGACTACCCCTTCAACCCCCAAGTTCCCTCCCAAACACCCAACTACCCTACTGAGCCCCTGACTAGCTCCCTCCCTGACTACTCACTGACTACACCTCCCCCTCCAAATACCTCCCCAACCATCCTGACTGTGTCCCACCCAGACTAACCTCCCGACCAACCTCCTGATCCGACCACACCCCCACCCAATCAACCCTCTGGCCCCCACCACCCCATCCTACCCAGTTATCTTACACACTTACCTTCTTCCTTGGCTTCTCAAGGTGGCTGGAACCTTTAAACTTACCTGCTTTATGGAAGCTAGTAAAAAGGGGTAGAGACTTCCTTTCCTCCATCTCTGCTGCCCTAAAATGAAGGCCTCAGGAACCCACTGCACTTTTCTCATTTGGCCCAAGTCAGAAGATCAGGTGTAAAATGTGCAGTTCCCAACTAAGGATAGTAACAAGCATCAGATGGCAATTTGACTGTGGTTGCCACTCTTCAGATGTTATGGCCCAACATTGTATTTGGTCCCCGTGACAAGCTCAGTTCCCAAGGCTGGCATTTTCCATGCCCACTGGCGTCGGGCATATTCGGTGGCATGAGCGGACAATATGGTGAGAAGGCCAAATATCGGTTCCTTGATGTCAGAAAGTTTGCGATCATCCACTTCACCTTTCGATGGCAGGTTGCGTTCCCCACCATTGGACATTTGGAACCTCATTGTAATACATCAGCATACCATTATAAGGCCAGGCCCCCAGGACTCATCTTCTCTGACGATGCATTTCACAACAGCATAAAAGAGACGTGCACCTGGCGGGCTGCACTTTGCTTGGGACTTCAAGGTTTCTTTGCCTACTTTGCTTCGCCAGCACTCGCAGTCATCAGTGCCAGCCTTCACAGACAGCACCACATCACTTTTAAGAGGGCTCAAGGGTATGTGTCTACCTACCAGATCAGCCATATGTGGGTGGCTTTTCAATAGCTGCAGGGCTAGGTCTTGCTTGGGAAAGAGGGGGAAATGGCTTCAGGCAAGGGAAGAGGCTGCTGGGCGAGGGCTGTACTGGGGAAGGAGGGTATCCCAGGGTGTGTGTGGGGGCGCATATTGAACTGTGCAAGTGGCCTCTAGATGGTGAGGGCTGAGGAGGCAGCCTCCAGAGAAGATGAGGCCAGATGAACATAAGCGGGTGTGTGTGTGAGAAGGGGCTGTGATGTCCCTTGACCTGGCAGTAAGCAAGGTACCAGTGAATGTGTGATTGGCTTGAGTGTGTGGGTTTAGAGTGATGAGATGGTTGTTATACCCTGACTGCACAAATGAGGTCATTCATCCTCTATCTGCATTGGATGACCAACCTCTTCTGTGCAACGTTGGCACTGACCACTTCAGTCATCTCCTACCAAGCTGGAGTGGTAATGTAGCTGCCCCTCCTGCGGCCAGAGTGGGGGCAGAGGGCATCAAAGTGGGCCTCCACGGCGTTCAGAAGGTGCTCGAGAGTTGCTGTCTTCTTGCCTTTTGGGGCCATGTCTTCTTTGCTGCAGTCCTGGGCTGGAAGCACTGAGTGTGGCTGTACATTAAATGTGGTGCCTGGCGTGATGAAGAAGCAAGGTGATGGCGTGATGGGTGAATGGGAGCCCACCATGCAAATGGTGTGTTTCCCGGGAATGCATAAGTATTGCAACGGGTTTGGGAATGATACGGTGTGAAAACCCACCATCGCGGCTGGTGGGTAAAAGGTCATTTTACTCACCCACGACTGCACTTAGCGCAAACATGGGACAATTCCACCCAAGTCACTGACTGTCTCTCAGTCCTCTTACCCTTGCATTGAGGCTGAACAAGACTACTCACAACTTCGGTGCCATATTTGACACTGAGGTGAACTTCTGAGCGCATATCCATAGTCTCTAAAACCTCCAGTTTCCACCACCATAAAATTGCCCAGCTCCACTCCTGTCTCAGCTTGTCTGCTGCTGAAACCCTCACCTTTCCTCTGTTGCCTTGAGACTTGACTATACTAACACCCTCCCAGTTTCTGAAATCTCTTTCAGCTACACAGCCCTACAAGATAACTGCACTTATTTAATCCTGGCCTCTTGAGCATCCCTGATTTCTCCACCATTGAATCTGTGCCTTCAACTGCTTAGGCCCCAAGCTCTGGAACTCCCTTCCTAAACCTTTCTGCCACTGTACCTCACTTTCCTCTTTTAAAATTTCTTAAAACCTACCTATTTGGTTTAGCGTTTGCATTGATATCTTTTAATGTGGTTTGGAGTCCTATTTTATCTTATAATGCTCCCATAAAGTGCCTTGGGACATTCCATTGCATTAGAGATGTAGTATAAGTATACAAATACTTGACTTAATAGGCTTTTATGTTTGTGCAACTTGGTGCTAAATATTATTTCTAACTGAACTTTAATATGATACATGTTTAACTGGAACAAGTACATCTGATAAGCTCTTTGAATTCATTTCCTTGTCTGAGTGTGAACTACACAATTGCCAAAGCTCAACCCTGTATATAACTGTTGCTCCGATCATTACCATTATCATAAAAGAACATAACCCAAAGTGTACCATAAAATCTGTGCAATCAGATTGCTTAATTCTTTATATATAACTTTCTACTGGTGTGATTGATATGCTGTTTATGGAAAATTTGGAGATTTTTTTTAAGATACTGCTTCTGTTCAAGAAAAACAAAACATCTAGCATATATTGTAAATACAAAGGAACATCATAAAATAAGTGTGTCCCACTCATCAACAGAATATGTTGGAATGTTAACTAAATATCATGCAGTTCAAAGCGGGCACACTGTTGGCAGTGATGATTCTGCACATTGGTCCAACATGGCCTGGAGCGAATGTTCCCTCTAAGCTGTGCAGGTGTATGGCTGCAATAAACAGGCAATGCCTAGTAAAGAAAAATCAGAGGGGAGAACGTCTGAAGCTTGAGTGAAATTTGGCTTTGGGTCTCATTTCTATTCTACCACCGAGCTGCAGGCACAAACTGGGTGCCTACTGGATTGGGTTTCCACTGGGGGAAAGGGCAGGAAATCAGCCAGCTCCTACATTGAGACAGTCAGGAGGTTGAGTCTGGAGGGAGAAGAGGTGATCCCAATTAGGATAGGGTTGCCAACTGTGATTACATGTATTCCCGGAGGTTTCATCATATGACCTGCCCCCAACTTTCCGGCCATTAGTCGGCCAGCACATCCATCCTTGTGACACACTGCCTCCCTGTGCCAATTGGAAAGCAGACTCATTCGCACAATTGGAAGGTGCTTGACTGTCAGACAGGCAGCATTTTTTCCCCCTATTTTCAGTATTTTTATATCTAGTAAAGAGAAACGTTCAAAGAAAAGCACAAAATAAGTAATCTTTTTTAATGCCCCAATGATTTTTCTCCAGGATTGCACATAGCAATCACCCCCCTGATTTTTCGTTGATGTGCACCGCCTGTTTATTGCAGTGCGTGGTACATTTCAAGTAACATTGCAGCCACACACCAGAGGGAACATTAGCCTCCAGACCAGGCATGGACCAATGTGTGGAATAATCACTGTCAATGGCACACCCACTTTGAATTGCATGATATTTATGAGCAGGCCAGTCTAGTTAACAATCCGATGTATCCCGTTGGCGATTGAGGCAGGCTCATTGTATAATGATCCTTTGTATTTACAATTTATGTCAGATGATTTGTTTTTTCTCAATTTTCAATTGACCTTCAACTCTTGGAGACTCAAGGCCAATCCTGGAGGGTTGGCAACCCTAGGTTGGTGCTTTTTTAGAGTGCTCTCCAGCAGTCCCTCCAAGGATTGCTGGTTAGGCCATTTAACCAGACAAAGATTTTTTTTTCCAAAAATATACTTTATTCATAAAAAATTGTAAACTTATATTCCATGACACTTCAAATGGAACATTATTGAAAGTGCAATCGAGTTCAAATTCTTTCCATATAGCATGTGGCATTCTGATGTTCCTTGATAGAAATGCAATTACACATGATATTTCCAATATACATTCCATGTCAGAGATACCTCCTGAGGGATTTTAAGTAGCTTCCTTCCCCTTGGTATACTATGGCAGGTGAAATTAGACACTGTGCATTACCCATTGAGCCTTTGCAGCAGCTGCCCCAAGCTTTAATGCATCATTCAGCACATAGTCCTAGGCCTTGGAATAGGCCAGTTTGTAACACTCAGTTTTGGACAACTCTGGGCCAGGCAAAGAACACTTGAAAATTACACAAATGAGAGAAATGGATTGAGCTTGCCTTCAAAAATACCAGGAAACATTTCCCATCCCACACGGTAAAATGTTTTAATAACTGGTATGGGCTTTCCAGTAGCCATTCCCTTGTATTTTATTTTAATGGAGTACGTGGAGCAATTAAAATGAAAGAGCCATGGACTGCCTTCTCCTCGGTCTCAGCTATACATACTTCCCAGTCCTCTGGCCCTTTTGTTCTCTATGGATCACCTGGTGCCACATGTTCATTGACAGTATCTAATTTTCCAGGGTGGAAGTGTCTGAAATGGTATGTTGGACTCAGAAAACAAATGGTATAGGAGCAATATGTTGGGGCAGAGGAGTAAAGATCAGAATCTTGAAATTTGCGACACCTGTTTGGCTTTGTTTTCAATGTCCTCATGGTCATCTTCGTAGTGCATTAGAAAGAATTTTCTCCCCTCCTGCCTCTCCTCCACAATATCATAGCTTCCTCATTCTCTGTCTTCCATTGTTTTAATGGGTCTGCAAAAGGAGGATAGAAATTGAGAATAGTTGAGGGTATCTCCTTTTACAGTAAGAAAGCAAAGAAGGGTTTGAAAGCTTTTGGCTGCTTGTTGCTTCACATGGATGCCTTGGTGTCTGTAACTGCACATCTACTAACTTGCTGCCTGCACTAGTCTCACCAATCTCGTTATCTCCCACAACTAACACTAAGTGTCACCTCTGTAGTTCCATGCCTGCCCCAATGGGAGATAACTTCTCTGATCTCCAGAATGCGCCCTCCAGAATCCCTCTTTTTGTGGGTTTCTCCAGTGATGAACATACGAAAATACAAACAAGGAGCAGGAATAGGTCATTCAGCCTCTTGAGTCTGTTCTGCCATTTAATGAGATCATGGCTGATCTGAAATTACCTCAAATCTGCATCCCATCTACCCCCAATAACCTATTACCCACTTGCTTACCAAGAATTTATCCACCTTTGCCTTAAAAATATTCCAAAACCGTGCTTCTACTGCCTTTTCAGGAAGAGAGTTCCAAAGATACACGACCCCCTGAGAGAGAAAATTTCACTTCACCTCCATTTTAAATGGGTGACCCCTTATTTTTAAACAGTGACCCCTAGTTTTAGATTCTCCCACAAGAGGAAACATTCTTTCCACATCCACCCTGTCAAGACCCCTCAGGATCTTACATGTTTCAATCAAGTTGCCTCTTACTCTTCTAAACTCCAGCAGATGTAAGCTTAGCCTTTCCAACCTTTCCTCATAAAACAACCTGCCCATTCCAGTCATTGGTCTGATAAACCTTCTCTGAGCTGCTTCAAATGCACTTACATCCTTCCTTAAATAAGGTGACCAATACTGTACACAGTACTCCAGATGTGGTCTCACTAGTGCTCCATATAACTGAAGCATAACCTCCCTACTTTTGTGTTCAATTCCCCTTGCAATAAATTATAACATTCTATTAGCTTTCCTAATTACTTGCCGTACTGAGATTAAGGGAATTAGATTAAAGGAATTAAGGGAATTAGATGATGGCTAGTATTTGAGGGATGTTCCCAGTTTGCATTAGACAGCTGATGTAATAGAGGTTCTGGCATCACCTTGCGAAAATGGCAGAAGAGGTTGCAAAGTTTGGCATGCAAGTAATTACTGTTCATACAAAGAAACATGTTGATGTGTATTGTAAGATCCAGAATTTAGTGACACTCTTAATCACGGTACAATGCAAAGGACTACTTGTACAGCATTTAGTTTTAGAGTGAACAGTGTGTTGATGCTTATGGTGCCCAGGGTAGGAAAGGAACAGGTAATTGAATTTTTTCCAGTCTAGGGGCGAAAGAGGTGGCATTTCAGAGCCATGGCCATCTCCTGCTCTGTGGCAAGTGAGACATTTTTCTCAGGTTTCCACCAATGGGCACTTATGTTTTTCTCTCCTTTCTTGTATCTAATCTAAGAGTGTCCAAAGGTTGGTTTATTAAAACTGTGTTCTCATTTCTGCCTCCTTGTAATGCCTTGCTCCCTTCTTTTGATACCTCTGCTAGGTCCTCCACTTGAAGCCCTGCTTTAATATTACCACAAAAATTCACACAAACCATCCAATATCTGAATTAACTCTTTATGCCAATAACTATACTTTTGGCTGCTTCTCTCCCAGCTTTCTACTGCAATATTCAGTCATTCTTAGCTTTTTAACAGCAGTGCTCCTATCTCCAAGCCACCCAGAACAATATTTCCACACTGGATGGAATGTTCGCTACTAAAATGTCAATTAATGAGGTAACTAATTTACAGTAGCATCAGAAATGGAGGGGATCACTTGGTACAAGTCCCATCCCCAGGGTGTAACAGTGGTGTAAATGGCCGAGTGGATTTTCAGGCCTTGAGATTGGACTCCATAGCACCAACGGGAGTCGGTGCTACAGAAGATCCAAACCCATAAAATGGCAGCCAGAATATTTTCAGCCACTACTACCAGGTCCAGAGGGGTGAATAAATTCCTTTCTTCCTTCCTTTAAAAAGCTGTGATTTTTTTTTTCGACTTAACATGCACTTGATCATTTGCAAAGCTCTTCTTTGATTCATTCATGGGATGTGGGCATCACTGGCTTGGCCAGCATTTATTGCCCTCATTCAAGAGGGCATTGCTGTGTGTCTGGGGTCACATGTAGGCCAGGCTAGGTAAGGACAGCAGCTTTCCTTCCCTAAAGGACATTAGTGAACCACAGCAATCAGCAAGGGTTTCATAGTCATCATTAGACCTTTAATCCAAATTTTTATTGAATTCAAATTTCACCATCTACCACGGTGGGATTCAAACTCAGGTTCCCAGAGCAATACCCTGGGGGTTCCTGGAATGCTAGCCCAGTGATAATACCACTATACCACCACCTCTCCAATATATGAAGAAATAAGCCAGCCAGATCTTTTGAGTAACAAGTTAGGAGTTGGTTTAAATAGGCAGTTTTATGGCCATGTCGTGGCAGGGGCAGGGCTGTAAAATGTGGTGAGCCATTCAAAAGTTCATCGACTTTGATGGGACTGTAAAATTCCACCCATTGTTTAAAAACTCACTTAGGTAAAAGTATAAATCTTATTAAAAATGTAAAAATGTCCTGAATCCTGCAATGTAGACATACACGCATTAACATGCAAAACAGAACAAGTTATGGGTGGAATTGATAAGAGAGTTCATAAGAAAATAACGAAATATATGCTCTGACGTTCCTTTGGTGGTCTTAAAATTCTAGATGTAAGCTGGTTGTCTCTTCAGTCTCTTTTAAACTATAGTCTGCCTTTTTCCAAAGTGGATGTTATGACACTTGAAGTTCCTTTCAGTCAAAATTCTCTATCTCTGTGATGTATTGCAAAATATAACAGGGGTAGTGTCCCGAGCAGGGAAAGAGAGATGAATTTACATTCAGCAGTCATCTTCCTGATGGTAGTATTCCATTCTGCAGACTCTCTTTTGCTGTAACAAACAGACAGGCTTATAACCATTGCTTTTCACAAGTGGAGTTCCAATCAGATGACAGCTGCTTTTGGCACACAATGGGGCCAATCTATATTATCAGAGAGACTTTGCCCTCCCATTGTCAAAGCTATCAAGGTGCCATCAAAACAGATAGGAGGTCCTTAGTACCCTCCTTGCACAATAAGCTTTGCTAGTCCTTCTTTGTTCCTGGTAGTTTCTGGAGTCAGGAAGTCTGGTAGCCTCGTGTTCTTATGTTTAGCAGAGAGTTCAGACAATGGCAGGTATGATGTCCATCAGGAGAACTGCCTAGCCATGTCCCCTGGTAATCTACATTCAGAGACTTCTAGAGACTTGACCAATTTGTAGGTCAGTTGACTACTGCAGCCATTTTGAAAACACAGTGTCTTTGCAGATCTAGCTGTTTCTTTCCTTTTTAAAAACAATCCAAGGCATTACACCAGCTGATGAAATGAATGATTAATATTCCACGTTTCACATGACACATTGCTGTAACACCTGACTGGCAAGACATTAGAACTAGAATGCCATGTATGCATCAGAAGCCTGCAGAGTGGGCAGATCATGACATCAAACAGTTTCTAATACTGATTGCCATATTATCTGTCATTTTGAATCACACAGTTAATATTGCACAATGGACATCTGATTAATGTTTTTAAAGCGTTAATGATGCAACTTCCAGGTGAGGTGCTTTTGATTTTCTTTAGCTGGTGCAGAATGGGTAGAAATACTGTTTTGATTATTATTGGAAAAGTTTTGCAAACCTTTTAAATTTTCAAGCAAGTGATATTGGATCTTGACAAGGTGGCCAGGGAGTTGGGAGGCCTGTCAGGAGAAAGACTACTTCAGAGACGGGGGCTATACTTTCAGTACCTCTTGGACTGCAGCAGGACTTGGAGATGATGCACAGTCAGCAGAGAGAGGAAGCTGTGCACAGGGGAAAGAGTTTGGTTCTCAATAGAAGTCCCTACCCATCTAGAGAGGACTCCTCCTCCCTCCATCTCATTCAGGAGTGGTGTCTGAGGCTCCTATGTTGCACCAAGGAGATTGTCACCAAACTGTGCCACTTCCTGCCTAACCTGCAGCTTCATAAAAGGGTGAGAACAGTGCTGCCAGTTGCCATCAAGGTCCTAAATTTCTATTCCAGTGGATCCTTTCATGCAGGAGAAGGCAACGTTCTCTACATCTCGCGGTTCATTGTCCATCGCTGCATTAGAGAGGTGACAGAGGCCTTGCACAGAAAGAGCAGGGGCTTCATTGTCTTCTCACAGACTAGAGTGAAGCAGGAGGAGCCAACACATGGATTTGCCAAATGGGTGGGATTCCCCTTGGTGCAGGGGGCAATCGAGTGCACGCAATAGGCCCCATATGCTAACCGGGAAATGTTCTTCAATCACAAGGGGTACCATTCTGTTAAAGTTGGGATAAAACCCATTTTCTCTGTGTCCATGTGTGCTGTATAAGCTAGTGGCCTGTGGCATTTGTAAAGGACAGGATGTCCCAATGTTTGTTACATTTGTTACTGCCTAGTAACAAGGGCGGGACCCTCTTGGACCATGTTGACAGGTCACCCAGACCAGTTCAAGGGTCAGTGAACAGCATTTCAAGCATGAGTCAGTTGTTTTAGCCAAGCAGAGTCAGTCAGGAGCAGTCAAAAAAGAAGGTGGCTAGCTCCATACAACTGAAGTGCTGTTGATAGCTCTGAGGAGCTGAGATGGCAGGCTCCAGGAAGAGCAGGCTCGGGAGAAGGCCTGGAGAGCTGAAATTATGCCAGTAATCAAAGGCTGGAGTGCAGACTTGGGAAACCAGGGGAACAGTGCCTCTGGAGATGAGATTGAAAGCCTGAGAAGTGAGCAGTAGTTGAGATAATCCGAGTCAAAATGGCTTTGAGGGAGTTCCAAGGCTAGATCTTTGATAGTGCAAAATTGGAATCCCTTGTGAAGGAGACAGAGTTTTAACTTGATTTGGTGACTCACTGCGTCTCTGAGATCTGGGTGGGTTGCTGAGAAATCCATGGGATCTGTCTTGACGGTAACTGCCATTTGACATGCACTATGGGGTGTTCAAATGCCAGACTTACCAGTGACACCCATATCCCAGAATAAAAGAATAAACTTAATAAAAGCACCAGCACTTGTACCTGTCTGTGATTTGTCCATCCATAATTGCCCTTGAACTGAGTGACTAGCTAGGCCATTTCAGAGGGCAGTTAAGAGTCAACCACATTGCATATAATCCAGACTGGGTAAGGACGGAAGCTTTGCTTCCCTGAAGAACATTAGTGAACCAGATGGGTTTTTACAACAATCAGTGATAGTTGTCATGGTCACAATTACTGAGAATAACTTTCAATTTCAGATTTAGTGAACTCAAATTCTACCAGCTGCCATGGTGGGATTTGGACCCAGGTATCCAGGAATAGTTAAAACTGCGATACTCAATTCTGATGAGTATATTCCTGAAGCATATCATTTGAAATGCCGGACTTTAAAGGAAAGGCTGAAAGAAACATTTGTAGAACTTGCCAGAGAGAAGGAAACTCCAGTGGAGTTTAGAAGAGTGAGGGGTGACTTGACTGAAGTATGTAAGATCCTGAATGGTATTGATGAGGTGGATGTGGAAAGGAGATTTCCTCCTGTGGTTGAGTCCGGATCAAGGGGGTACTGTTTTAAAATTAGGGGTTGCTCCTTTAGGACAGAGGTGAGGAGACATTTTTCTCTCAGACAGGTGTGCGACTTTGGAACTCTGCCTCAGAAGACGGTGGAGATGGGGTCATTGAATATTTTTAAGGCGGAGGTAGATTATTTTTAGGCAAGGACATCAAAGGTTATCGGGGTAGATGGGAATGTGGAATTCGAAACTCAAACAGATCAGCCATATCTTATTGGATGGTGGAGCAGGCCCGAGGGGGCTGAATGGGCCTACTCCTGCTCCCATTTTGTATGTTTGTATTATCGTATGTGAATGTTATGGGACTGGTGGTTTTGGCACTGACACTTGAACAGGATTTTGAGAATGTGAGAGAGATAATGATATCTGAAGAATTTCGAAACAGTGTCCCTATAGACATTAACACATCTGGAAGATCATAAGTCTCCTAAGATATGAGAAGCAGTGATTCTGGCGGTTAGGTATGATATATCACATAGGCAATTAGGAAGCAGTAGATTTCCATTTGTAAACCTACAGGGAAGCTGGCTTTAGGGAAAAGGCAGAAGCTGCTCCATTCAATAAAAATGATTATAGGGGATAAAGAGAGTAAAGAAACCAGTATGCTTTTATTGCCGTAAGACAGGGCATCTCAAAACCAACTGTTGGAAGATGAAGAGTAAACCAGTGGCAATAATAGGTACACTAAGGAGTCTTCAGAAAAGGCTGTACCAGTAAAGGCAAAGAGTATTGAAACATTGGCAATGGTACAAGTGAAACATGTTTCCTCAGAACCTACTAGAATGGGCAATGTGGCTCAGAATAATCAAGTGAATTCTTCATGAATACTGATAAAGTGAGTCAGATTATTGGAGGTTATGGAGGTTTTGCCTCTAAAGGGGAAGTATTCCCTTAACCTCCAACAAAACAAGAAAACAAATTAATATTTTGAGACACTGGGGCAGTTCAGTCATCGATGGCTGATGATGTGATTTATATTCCAGATGGTTTAATGAAAGAAAAAGTATTCATAGAGGGAATTCATGGCATTTATGAGCCTGTTCCCACGAGCGAAGTCAACTTATGAAGTGACTTAGGTCAGAATCGTCGGGTCCCATTGGCAGTGGGCATCATGGCGGGAACGAGCGGACCATATGGCGAGAGGGCCAAAAATTGGCTTTATGACGTTGTGAAACCAATTCGCAATCGTCCGCTTCTCCTGTCAATGGGTGGGCCACATTTCCCACCGTCCATCGTCAGGAACTTAATTTTCATGCACTTGCATCTCGTTATTGTGCCCTCACACCGGAATCATCCCCTCAGGTCAAACTTACCGCCCACGTCAGCATGGCTTCAGAGTTGCCTTTAAAGGTTTGCATCTGGCGAGCTGAACTTCGAGGGGAACTTGGAAGTGAGTGCACACAACCTTGCTCAGTGGTCATGATCATCGCCCATAGGGCATCAAGGAAGAAGGGCCACACATCCGGGGCTCACCCAGGCAAGTCACTTTTTACCTGCTGGCTTTCAGTGCGGTGCTGAGGCAATGACTCCTGTACGGCTGGGGCCAGGGGCTGGTGGGGCAAAGCAGGCTGAAGGAAATACACAAGCACGTGCCAGGTGGGGAGTGGAGGGTGAGGGAAGCAGCCGCGTATTTGGAAAAGTTTGTCAAAAGTGAGCATTCTTCCTCATCTTCCATGGTCCACAGAAGCTGCAGGGTTAGCTCCTCAGGGACAAGGGCTGTCCACAGAGAACATGGCTGATGATGCCCTTGTGGCAGCCTCAGACTGCAATAGAGTGACGGCTCATGACATGACCCGGTTATTGAAAATGAAGTTCCAGTTCTTTGACAGGTCTGGTGGAACACTACAGTACAGTCCCCAAAGGGTTTCATGCATCATCGTAGCTTGCTGCACCTTACACAATCTGGTGCTGCAATGGGGAGAGAACCTGGCTGAGGAGGACATGGAGGAGCTCTACGCCCCCTCAATAAGGAGGACGTTAAAGGGGATGATGGTGATGAGGCTCTTAAAGACGAGGATGTTGGCGATGAGGCAATTGCACTTGCCAGTTGAGACAGGCGTGCTCATGAGGCCCTAATTGTTGCAAGATTCCAGGAGGATGAAGACGACATGCAATGAGGGTACTCCATAGATATCCAAATTGCCTCTGTGAATGTCTGACTCCAGTTTGGCTGAGGGCAGATCACTTGCACTCTGTGATCAGGGTCATATCATGGAGGTGCAGCCATGAAACATTAAGCGTACCTGATCCTTTGGCAGCTTTCAGCACCTCACCCCTTCAGGACCACATTGTCACCAGACAGAGATGCTGAAGAGGTGGGGGCCAGCCCCACCTCAAAGGTGCTGAGAGCACACAGAGAGAATGATGGAACTCTGATGCCTGCCCACAACTTTCTGCCTTTGTCTTGTGCAGGAACCAAGGCTTCACATCTGAATAACACGGACATTGCTCATCATAACTGGGAGGCATAGACAAGGAGACATTCTTGGGAGTTTATTTACAATAGTGAAAATTAACACACGTGATTAATACCCTGCCCAGGTTGTGCAACTATGTCTTCTTAACATTCCCAACCCAGCTGCTATGTCTTGGTTCTCCTCTGACATCCACGGTGGAGGCGGAGGTGGAGGTGGAGGTGGAGGTGGAGGTGGAGGCAGCCTGCTGACTGCTGTCTGTGGTGAATTCAGAATGCGTCCTCTGAAGGGCCGAGACCTGGAGGGCCCTGGCCTGCTTTGGGTGTCCTGCTATGGGCCAGGTGCACCCTCCTCGGCCTGTGGAGCTGGAGATAAAGGGGTCACAGGAAGAGGGGATTTGGATCGCCTGGACATTACCGGTGTTACCTGGGTGGATGGCCCCAGGGTGTTGAGCTGCTGGTCCTGCTCCCTACGGGTTCCCGATGTTCCCTGGCTGACTCCTTGAGGAAAAGATGAAGCTGGAGTGAGATCGAACTGCCCCGCACCCCACTCGTGTTGAAACTGTTGGAGGCCAAATATGTCGTCAGCGATGGAATTCAGCCTGTGCAGCACTGCAGGACCAATGTCGTGAACTAAGGTCTCCAAGGCAGCCGCCATTCTATCAGTGTTGACGTTGATGCATCAGCATGCCAATGCTATCGCCTCTGACTGAGGGTGGATGGGCTCCTCCAATATCCCTTGTAATCTGAGGACTGCACCAGACATCCCTTCCTGATCAAAAACAGAATTACCTGGAAAAACTCAGCAGGTCTGGCAGCATCGGCAGAGAAGAAAAGAGTTGACGTTTCGAGTCCTCATGACCCTTTGACAGAACTTGAGTTCGAGTCCAAGAAAGAGTTGAAATATAAGCTGGTTTAAGGTGGGGGGTGTGGGGGGGGGGGGGGGGGGGGGGGGGGGGGGGGGGAAGAGAGAGAGAGAGAGAGAGAGAGAGAGAGAAGTGGAGGGGGTGGTGTGGTTGTAGGCAAAAGCAGTGATAGAAGCAGATCATCAAAAGATGCCACAAACAACAGGACAAAAGAACACATAGGTGTTAAAGTTGGTGATATTATCTAAACGAATGTGCTAATTAAGAATGGATGGTAGGGCACTCAAGGTATAGCTCTAGTGGGGGTGGGGAGAGCATAAAAGATTTTAAATATTTAAAGATAATGGAAACAGGTGGGAAAAGAAAAATCCACACAACTTATTGGAAAAAAACAAAAGGAAGGGGGAAACAGAAAGGGGGTGGGGATGGAGGGGGGAGCTCAAGACCTAAAGTTGTTGAATTCAATATTCAGTCCGGAAGGCTGTAAAGTGCCTAGTCGGAAGACGAGGCGCTGCCCCCCCAGCCCGCGCCGGGCTCCACTGGAACAATGCAGCAGGCCAAGGACAGACATGTGGGCAAGAGAGCAGGGTGGAGTGTTGAAATGGCAAGCGACAGGGAGGTTTGGGTCATTCTTGCGGACAGACCGCAGGTGTTCTGCAAAGCGGTCGCCCAGTTTACGCTTGGTCCCTCCAACGTAGAGGAGACCACATTGGGAGCAACGAATGCAGCAGACCAAGCCGGGGGAAATGCAAGCGAAACGCTGCCTCACCCGAAAAGAGTGTTTGGGCCCTTGGACAGTGAGGAGAGAGGAAGTGAAGGGGCAGGCACTGCATCTTTTGCGTGGGCATGGGGTGGTGCCATAGGAGGGGGCCTCGTCTTCCGACTGGGCACTTTGCAGCCTTCTGGACTGAATATTGAATTCAACAACTTTGGGTCTTGAGCTCCCCCCTCCATCCCCACCCCCTTTCTGTTTCCCCCTTCCTTTTGTTTTTTTCCAATAAGTTGTGTGGATTTTTCTTTTCCCATCTGTTTCCATTATCTTTAAATATTTAAAATCTTTTATGCTCTCCCCACCCCCACTAGAGCTATACCTTGAGTGCCCTACCATCCATTCTTAATTAGCACATTCGTTTAGATAATATCACCAACTTTAACACCTATGTGTTCTTTTGTCCTGTTGTTTGTGACATCTTTTGATGATCTGCTTCTATCACTGCTTTTGCCTACAACCACACCACCCCCTCCACTTCTCTCTCTCTCTCTCTCTCTCTCTCTTCCCCCCCCACCCCACCCACCCCCCCGCCCCCCCCACACCCCCCACCTTAAACCAGCTTATATTTCAACTCTTTCTTGGACTCGAACTCAAGTTCTGTCAAAGGGTCATGAGGACTCGAAACGTCAACTCTTTTCTTCTCTGCCGATGCTGCCAGACCTGCTGAGTTTTTCCAGGTAATTCTGTTTTTGTTTTGGATTTCCAGCATCCGCAGTTTTTTTGTTTTTATCCCTTCCTGATGTTCCCGGGACTGTTTTTCCAGCTCCAACAACTGATTAAGGGCCGAGTCCAGAGGCTCATCATCTGACTCCGTCTCAGTAGATTCCTTGTCTCCATCAGTCCTCTGAGTGCTGGCGACTTCGGATATCCCTGCCTCGGCCTGTTATGGAACAGATTGTGTGCTGTGCTCAACTGATTGTGATCTCGATGCTGCTCTACATCCAGGTCCCACTGAGGTGTGTATTGCAGTGCTGGTGGAGTGTATGGGGTGAGCGCCGTGATGGGTCTTAAACTGTGCTGCCCCCAGGGTCCTCATCCAAGGTGCTCTCAGCACTGGGGTTGGGGTCGTGCTTGTCTGAGGGCGACTTGTCAGATATGCCTAGGACAGAAAGTGGAGGTTATTAGTACTTAGTCGGTGTAGACGGTAATATGGCGACGACTATGTTGCAGCAGTTGCTTGATCATGCTGGTCTTACCAAGCTCGCTAAGATTACTTGGCCAAACATGAGAAGCTTATTGCTGATAATGAGCAATTGAAGGAAAAACTGATCAGTGTAGAGAACCAATTTTCATGCATGAAAGATGAATTTGCTAATAGGAAATGAGAACCGGCCACAGGAATTATAACACTTGAATGAGGACTTAATGTCTAAATGATAATCATGTGGAAGCAAATTCAACAAAAATAGATCTTCAATTAAAACTTGATGAACTTCAATTACCAGAAGCCTCGATTAATTGTCATGAAAAATGTCTTGAACAGGAAAAGGAATTGCTGCTGAAACAGAACAGTTGGTTTCATGTTGAGTTGAAAACCAAGACTGGTGAAGTGTTGGAACTTTGTCATGAAAAGAGCAATGAGATTCTTGAATTCCAATGCAGAACAAGAAAGATGATGTGTGCAGTATGGAAGGGCAAATCCGGACTTTAAAAGCAGATAAGGAAAATTTTAAGGAGTAGATCAAGGATCTAAGGAGTAAATTTAAAAGAGTCTAAGGAGCAGTCAGTGACCGTGGGAGAAAGATTCCAAAATGAACTGAATGCCCATGTCAAGTTGTTAATCTTGTCAAAGGTTCTGTAGATGACTCTGAAACAAAGACAATTGAACTGACCAGAGCAATTGCTGAGCTGAACAAAAAGATTTGTAAAAATAAAAGCAAAATACTACAGATGTTGAAAATGTGAAATAAAAACTGAAAATGCTGGAAAAACTCAACAGGTCTGGCAGCCTCTATGGAGAGAGAAACAGAGCTAACGTTTTGAGTCAGCTCTGAAGAAGAGTCATACGGACTCGAAAAGTTAACCTTGTTTCTCTCTCCACAGATGCTGCCAGACCCGCTGAATCTATCCAGCATTTTCTGTTTCTTATTTTATATTTAAAAAGATTAATAAACTTTGAAAAGAATTAGGAAATAAGAGAGTAGGCAAATATTTGGATGAAATTGTGAAAGAAATGGGGACGAAAGTTCAATTTTTCAAGCACTAGTGCGAAGGATATGAAGCCATGCAGAAGACTATGCACATCTTTCAGGTAAACTAAAAATGACTTGAGTAAAGGGAGCAAAACTCCCTTGGTGCAAGCTTCATCTGGCGTTGATCCAAACAATGAAACAGAAAAATCCAATATGGAGGCAGTGAGCAAGGAGGATAATGGTTGTCAATCAGACATACACAGTTTCCATAGAACACTTAAAGGACCCATTGAAGGCACGTTTCCATCATCAGAGAAGAGTAAGAAAACCCCAGGGCAATTAGTGATGGGAAGTAAATGTTGGCTTTGCCAGCCACACTCTAGCATGTGAATAAGTAGAAACAATTGCATTTAAAAACAAGTATGCATCCACACAAAAGGAAAAGACTGTGTATGCTGGAAACCTGAAATGAAAAGGGCTGGAAAGACTCAGCAGCTTTGTGGAAGATGAAATAGAGTTAGGTTTCAGGTCTTTGACCTTTCAACAGAACACAAATACGTGGCAGTTTTATCAACAAAATACTTCGCTTTCAGACACCATCATGTGCTGTCCCCAGGCATGCCACTTGTTACATCAGTCAATTATTGCTCAATTATGTCTCAACAAACATACTCAGGCCTGTAGTTAAGCCCAAGGCTTGCAGTAGCCCATTTAATCACTTAACGTCTCATTACAGCTACACAGAACTGAACAGAAAGTTTTGGAGATGTTGAGGGACAGGAGTAAAGCAGAGGAGACCAGTGAAATGTGGGTGCCCAAAGGCTTGTTAATTGCCTGACCTGAAAATTTTCGAGGGGGAGAATCTTCTCCTTTGAGCAATGAGCATAGAGAGAGGCTTCTAAGTCCCAGTCTGTTTCTAAAGAGCTTGTTGCAAGAAGCAATTACAGGAGGAGATGATGGTGTAGTGGTAATACCAGTGGGCTAGTGGTCCAGAGGCTCAGGCTATTGTACAGGGATGGAGGCAAGTGTTTGAATCCAACCCTGGTAGCTGGTGGAATTTAAATTCAATTAATAATCTGGAATTGAAAAGCTTGCCTTAGTAATGGTTCAAGGGTAATTGGGGATGGGCAACACATACTGGCCTTGTCAGCAATGCCTACATCCTACAAAAGAATAAGTAAGAAAAATGAGATGTCATTGACCCATCAACTTCCCTCAAGTTTGAAGGCCCCAAGCTTGAAATCATCTGCAAGCATAGATTTGTTTCTGACCCCAGATCCAAATCATTTAAAAAACACTGTAAGCAGCAATAGCTCTGTTACCCCAGTAGTGATGCCTTGCTAGTGTATAGCATTTATACTACAGCTGTACCCATCTTAGATACAATAAAATGAATGTAAAAATTCTTTCAAACATAACTTACCTTTGTGTCAAATTGTATTCAACTCTCTGCGACAGTAGACCATACAACTTGTCCTGAGATATTGGATTTGGTGAATTTCACGTTTACATTGGTCCAAAGCTCCACCAGGACTTGGTTTTCTAGAAAGAAGGATGAAGTGGGGGAGGGAAGGTCACGGCAAGGGTTAAAACATTCTTGCTCCTGTAGATGTTTAAAAACAAAGGATAAAGCTACATGAAATTGCTCCTTTACCTATTGTGCAGCAATTAGGGGAGCTGGCAAATCGATGGAGCAAGTTCATTATGCAGTAGAATGAATGTGAGATTGCATCATGTAAACTATAACACCAGAATTGATGTATTGCCTGATGGTTCTTAGTAAAATACTGAGTTCTAAATGATAAGAAGCTTAATTTCAAAGCATTAACCAGAAAATTTGGCAAATGGGAAAACTCAGCTAAAGTTTAGGTAAGTCAGATTAATAAATGAGCAATTTTAAAACTGAAGATGCTGGAAAAACTCAACAGATCTGACAGCATCTGTGGAGAGAAAGACAGAGTTAACGTTTCGAGTCGGTATGGCTCTCATATGGAATTGAAATGTTAACTCTGTCTTTCTCTCCCACAGATGCTGTGAGACCTGCTGAGTTTTTCCAGCATTTTCAGTTTTCATTTCAGATTTCCAGCATCAGCAGAATTTTGCCTTTAATTTTAAAACTGAGTTTTGTTCCAGAATAATTCACAACCAGTCTCAAGGTTTTCCAGAAACATCTGCTATCTGTCACTAAGTAGGGAATATTCTCAGCTTCATTTTTATTCATTGGATCATTGGAAACGTTAAAGTTATTTTGATAAAAGGAATTATACAAATTGTCAATCCAATTATTTTTAGACATGATGGGAAAAGCAAATGAATTGTTTGAAATAAGTGTAAAACAGTTCTGGCAGCACATAAGGATATCTTTATGGGTCAAAAATTTAGCGTTTTTCTAACAATTAATTTTCTACTCGAGCTACTCTGATTGCTTAGTGAATAAACATATTCTGTGGTGAATTTGAGGATCTTGGTTGGGCCTGCAATAGGAGGTCAACAATGAAATTCAGAATTTGTAGCCAAGACAAGAGAAAAATTGGGAGGTATTCCTCTACCTTTGTGTTCTAATGAAGGTTAATCGACTTGAAACATTAACTCTGTTTCTCTTCACGTCTGGACCTGCTGAGCATTCCCAGTATTTTCTTTTCCCATTTCAGATTTCCAGCACCTGCAGTGTTTCGCCTTTGTTGGGGTATTCCTCTTCTCGGTCACAATTCAGTGATTGCTGATAGGAGCTCAAAGAGTTGAAGGGCAGGTGGGAGGAGGATCAAGAACAGCCATGATAGTATCCACAATGAACCGACTACTAACATTCACTGCCTAAACACACACTCATGTAGAATGATGTCTTGGATGTTATACAGTATGATATGATGGGGAAAAGCATTGGGGGAACTAGTCTCTAGATCTCTAGACAATAACAGAAAGATCATCTGGCATCTAGAAGATGAATATGCTAAACTTTAGCCTTCCTAGGTGCTGTTTCTCTGCCCTGTAATTTCTCTTTCACCCGTGGGTGGCACATTTCAGATAGCTTCTCCTCTCTGGGTTCTAATTCCAGTTTCCCCAAATTTCCCACACTCCCAACACCCATTCCTTCAAAATGGCTCAGTACCCTCTGACATGTTGATGGCCATTATGCCTCAGGCACAGGGCTTTAAAAATATCCCAAAAGATTACAAATTAATTAAATTAGCAAAGCAATATGTTCAAGAAAAATATGAAGGAAATGTGAGATATAAAGAGAGGGGAAACATGAAATGAGAGACATACAAAAAGGGAGGCAGGAAGAATGAGACAAAGTATTGGATACAAAGGACAGAATTTTCTGTGCCCGCTGGTGTTGTGCATGAGTGGGAAATGCAGTGGGAAGGACAAAAATCGGTTTCATGACATCACGAAACCAGTTTGCAACCGTCCTCTCCACCTGTCAATGATAGGCCACGTTTCCCACTGCCGCATGTCGGGAACTTCATTGTAACACATCTGCGTATCATTATAGGCCCAGCAAGCTGGAATCACCTCCCCATGCGGGATCATCTGAGCACGTTGGCATGATTGCATTTGGTGAGCTGCACTTCACTCGGGACTTTGAGTATTGTTTGCCTACCTAGCCTTGGGCAGCACTCGTGGTCATCAGCGCCAAGCTTCGCAGGCAGCACAGCATCACTTTCAGAGGAGCTCATGGGCAGGTCTCTACTTACGAGACAAACCTAAGGCACTGCGGTGGCTTTCCAATGGCTGCAGAATGATGGCTTGCTTGGGGAACGTGGAGAGGTGGCCTCAGGCAAGGGAAGAGGCTGCATGGCTAGGGCATTACTGGGGAAGGGGGATATCCCAGGGTGTGTGTGTTGGGGCACATGTTGATCTGGCCAAGTGGCCTCAAGAGGGTGAGGGCTAAGGAGGCAGTCTCCAGAGGGGATGAGGCCAGATAGAGATATGAGGGTGTGTGTGAGAGAGTGAGTGGTGATGTGCCTTGAGCTGGCAGTGAGTGAGATGTCAGTGAATGTGTGAAAGCTTAGGGTGATAAGATAGTTGCCTTACCCTGGTGGCACGGATGAGATCATTCATCCTCTATCTGCATTGGATGGCCAACCTCTTCTGTGCAGCATTAGCATTGATCACCACGGTCATCGCCTACCAAGTCAAAGTGGTGACACTGATGGGCCTCTTGTGGCCAAAGCAGAGGCAGAGGACATGGTGGCGGGCTCCAGTGGTGGACAGATTTCATTCCAGGGTGTGTCACTGATCTGCAGGGCTGCACTCTTCTTGCCTTTAAGTGCCATGTCTTCTGTGCAGCGGTCCTGGGCTGGAAGCTCTGAGAGGTGTGCGCAGCTGCTCTTTACATATGGCGCCTGGCGTGAGGAGGTAATTAAGTGACAGCTTGGCAGGCAAAAGAGATCCCACCCTCCAGCAAAATTGCATCTTTCCAGGGAATGTGTGATTAATGAGGCAGATAAAAGCAAAACTCTACGGATACTGGAAATCTGAAATAAAAACAGAAAATACTGGAAAAATTCAGCAGGTCTGACAGTATCTGTGGAGAGAGAAACAGAATTAACATTTCAAGGCCGTATGACTCGAAAGGCTTGGTAGGCGGTGGCAGTGGTGATCTGTGCCAATGCTGCACAGAAGAGGTTGGCCATTCAATGCAGATAGAGGATGAATGATCTAAGCCAGGATATGGAAACCATCTCATCACTCTAAACTCACGCTCTCAAGCCCATCACACATTCACTGGCATCTCTTTCACTGCCAGCTCAAGGGACATCAGCACCCATTCTCTCACACATCCCCTCACATGTCCATCTGGCCTCATCTCCTCTAGAGACTACCTCCTCAGCCCTCACCATCTTGAGGCCACTTGCACAGATCAACATGTGTCCCACACACAACCTGCGTTACCCTCCTTCCCCAGTACAGCCCTCACCCTGCAGCCTCTTCCCTTGCCTGAGGCCACTTCTCCCTCTTCCCCAAACAAGCCCTAGCCCTGCAGCAGTTGAAAAGCCGCCCACATAAGACTAATCTGGTAGGCAGAGATCTGCCTGTGAGTCCCCCTAAAAGTGATGTGGTGCTGTCTGTGAAGCCTGGCGCTGATGACCGTGAGTGCTGACCGAAGCAAGGTAGGCAAACAAACCTTGAAGTCCAGAGCATAGTGCAGCCCGCCAAGTACACACCTTATAAATGCTGTTGTGAAATACATCGGCGTGTTTTCCTGCCAACATGGGTTGGCGATCCAGCGGGTGAGGAGGGGGATGAGTCCAGTGGGCTGGCCTTATAATCTTATGCTGATGTATTACATTGAGGTTCCCAACGTCCGATAGTGGGGAACACAGACCACCATCAGTGGGCGGAGTGGACGATCGCAAACTGCTTTCACGACATCATGAAACCGATTTTTGGCCTCCTTGCCATATTGTCTGCTCATGCCACCGTACACGCCCCCAACACGCACGGAGAATCCCAGCCAGAGTTACGGAAATGATGAACAGAAAACAGTGCCAATTTTCGGAGTGCAGGTTGGAGACATCGCAATGCCCTGTCCCCCAGTTTCTGATTTGCTCTGCCGGTGAGCAACGTTCACTGCTCGCAGTGTGTATACAAAAAAACTATTGTAAGAACCATACAGAGAGAGAAAAGCATGGGAAACAGAAAGATGACGTAGAAAGAATTAGAAAGCAATCACCAAAAAATACAATTTTAGCACAAGTGAGAGAGATACACATCATTTTGAAAATTTATTTTTCATGACCAACACATTGGGAGATCAGCTAATGTGTTAATTTCCAGGACAGCATAATAGTCTGGACGGACTACAGGGATTCTTTAGGTGTGTAAGAAATTAAAACCGAGATCTATGTTTGTAAAACTGGTTATACAGAATTCACATGCATTGTAAAATGACATTTTCATGGCTTCAACACTTATTTTCTTTGACTGTTAGGGAGAGAACATAATAAATAGGAAGAAGCAGGAGGTAGACCATCGGGCCCCTCGATCGTGGCTGATCTTCTGCCTCAATTTCTCTTCCCTGGCCCCTCCCCATTTCCCTTGGTTCCCTGACAGACTGAAAATCTGTCTCTCTCAATCTTAAATATATTAACTGATGGAGCATTCATATCCCTCTGGGGTTCGGAATTCCACAGATTCACAACCTTCTGAGAGTCAACATTTCTCTTCATATCAGTTCTAAGTAATTGGCTCCTTATCCTGAGACTATGACCCTGTGTTCTAGGTGCCCCAGCCAAGGGAAACATCTCTCAGTATCTACCCTGTCATATACCTTCTGAATCTTGTAAATTTCAATGGGATTAACTCAAATTCTTCTAAACTCCAGAGTCTAGGTCCAATTTACTTATCTTCACATCACAGGACAGCTCTGTCATCCCAGGAACCGGCCGAGTGAACCTTCATTGTACCACCTTCTATGCAATGTGTAATATCACTAAAGCCATGTACGCTTGTAGCAAGACATCCTGATTATTTTACACTAAACCCCTTTCAATAAAGGCCAACATGCCATTAGCCTTCTGAAATGCTTGCTATACCTGCATGCTAACTTTCAGCCAGACTTTCTGCCAGACCTGCTGAGTTTTTCCAGGTAATTCTGTTTTTGTTTTGCTAACTTTCAGTGTTCCTTGTGCAGGTATATGCATGTTTCTCTGAACATCAACATTTAGAAGTTTCATGCCTTTTAAAAGATATTCTGCTTTTCTATTCTGATTACCAAAGTGAATAATCTCACACTTCCCCATATTATACCCACTTTACCACCTTGTTGCCCACTGACTTAACAAGTCTTTATCTCTTTGCAGCCTCTCTGGATCCTCCCTGCAGCTTACCTTTCCACCTAACTTTGTATCATCAGCAAACTTGGATACATTATTCTTGGCCTTTTTTTCTAAGTCATTAATATAGATTATAAATAGCTGAGGTCCCAACACTGATTCTTCTGGCACAGTACTAGTTATAGCCTGCCAACTTGGAAATGCCTCGTTTATCCCTACTCTGCTTCCTGATAATTAATCAATCCTCTATCCATGCTAATATATTACCCCTGACTCCATGAGCCCTTTATCTTGTGTATGAACCTTTTGTGTGACACTTTATTTGGAAATCCAAGTATACTACATCTACTGGCTTCCCTTTATCAACTCTATTAGTTACATCCTCAAATAACTGTAATAAATTTCCCTTAATAAAACCATGTTGACTCTGTTTAATCACACTATGATTTCCTAAGTGCATTGTTAAGACTTCCTTCATTATGGACTCTAGCATTTTCCTGACAACCGACTGTCAGACTAATTGGCTTGTAGCTTCCTGTTTTCTCTCTCCATCCTTTCTTGAATAACACGTTTACATTTATTAACAATCACTGGAGCTGTACTAGAATCTAGGAAATGTTGAAAAGTCACCAACAGTGCATCCACTAACTCTGCAGCTACCTTTTTTAGATCCCGAGGATGTAGGCCATCAGCTCCTTAGGATTTGTCAGCTGTAAGTTTAGTTTAAGGTTCTTCAATATTTTTCCCTGCTGATAATCATGACTTTTAAGTTTTGCACTCTGCTTAGCCCTTTGCTCAACCTCTATTTCTGTTAAGTAATTTGTATCTTCTACTGCAGATGGCTTTTAAGATATATTCCAATGGTAAGAAAACACTTCAGATGGGAAAGCCAGTGACAAGTTAAATTCATATTTTCATTCTTTTTCTGCTTCAAGCTCACAATGCCAGTTCTGAGACATTTGGCTCCAAATAAATACATACCTCACTGAATATTAATACACCAAATCACTTCCTGTTTGCTCCAATTATCTAAGATGACTCATCCACCCAAACCAATTAATGATGATGCTCTGATCCAACCATAAATGATTCATTTTCAGTGTCCAGCTTTCTACGTGGAAATCTATCAATCTAAATGGCAGGAGCCAAGGCACATTGATAATCTAATCACCATGGGCGTTGGTTGCATGTTTCTGTTTAATGACATCAGTTGTTTTTATGTTTAAGCTGATTTGACCATCGAATGATTGTATGAGCTGTGGTAGAAAATCACTATTTTATTTGCAATGTACAGAACCGTTGATCCACATGTAACTTTTGTTGACAAAACTGGTTAAGTGTTTATCAGGATTAAGCTGGATGACTCAGTGTTTCTTTGCACACTGTCCTCTTAATCTCTTGGAGATTGAATGTGGTGCAAAATTAAGAGCATGTGTGTCTTTGCAGTGTCTTAAATTCACATGGATCAAGCAAAGCTTTCATTATCTGCTGAAATGAAAACAGAAAATTTGCTGGAGTTCTTTGGCAAGTAATAATAAAGTATGGAAAAGAGCAGTAACGTTAGGCAGAAATTTTCCAGCCCTGTTGGCATCGGGCGTCGTTTCGGGTGGGCGGGGGGTGGGGTGGCAATACACTGAGAAGGCCAGAAAGCGGTTTCACATGTCTTGAAACCAGTTTGTGTTTGTCTGCTCCATCTGTCAATGGCGGGCTGTGTTTCCTGCTGCCATACATCGGGAACCTAATTTCAATACTTTAACATCTCAGTATAAGCCCTGCTCACTGGAATCATCCACCAACGCTGGATCATCAGGGAAGATTGGTGTGATTGCACCTGGAGAGCCGCATTTCGCTCGGGACTTCGAGGTTCGTTTGCCTATCTTGCTTCGGGCAGCAATTGCATTCAACAGCGCCAGGCTGCGCGGACAACAGCACAGCACATTTAGGGTTTCACGAGCAGGTCTCTACCCGCTAGACCAGCTGTAAGGCAGGGCTGCAGGGCTAGGCGAAGGGAGAAGGGGAGAAGTGGCCTCAGGCAAGGGAAGAGGCTGCAGGGTGAGGGGTGTACTGGTGAAGCGGGGTACCCCAGGGTGTGTTTGGGGGGCACATGTTGATCTGTGCTTGCGGCCTCAAGATAGTGAGGGCTGAGGAGGCAGTCTCCAGAGGGGATGAGGCCAGATGGACATGTGAGAGTTTGTGTGTGAAAATGGGTGGTGATTTGCCTTGAGCTGGCAGTGAGTGAAATGCTAGTGAATGTGTG
Source organism: Carcharodon carcharias (assembly GCF_017639515.1). Taxonomy (NCBI): domain Eukaryota; kingdom Metazoa; phylum Chordata; class Chondrichthyes; order Lamniformes; family Lamnidae; genus Carcharodon; species Carcharodon carcharias. The sequence continues at coordinate 170,346,930 of NC_054473.1, forward strand.
ATTGGCTTGAGTGTGTGAGTTTAGAGTGATAAGCTGGTTGCTATAGCCTGACTGCACGAATGAGATCATTCATTCTCTATCTGCATTGGATGACCAACCTCTTCTGTACAACATTGGCACTGACCACCTCTGTCGCTGCCTCCAAGGCTGGAGCGATGAAACTGATGAGCCTCCCATGGTCTGAGCAGGGGTAGGGAACATCGCAATGGGCCTCCATGGCGTCCAGAAGGTGTCCCTGAATTGGGGGCTGCCCTCATCTTGGCTTTTGGGGCCATATCTTCACCGAAGCAGTCCTGGCTTGCAAGCATTGAGAAGTGTGCACATGGCTGCAGTTTAAAAATGGCACCCTGCGTGAGGAAGCGGCGAGGTAATGGCATGTCAGGCTAATCGAAGGCTGTCCGTCAGCAAGACGGCATGTTTCCTGTGGCTGCAATATTAATGAGGCGGGAGTGGGACGATATGGCGCGAAAAGCCGCCATTGAGGCCGGCGAGAAGACGGCTTCTTTCCCACCTGCTACCGCGCTTTGTGCAAATCTGGGCCGATTCTGCCCTGAGTTTGTTTAGAAATAAATAACCACGGATTGATGCCCGAGACTATTGTTCCAGAGGAAAAATCCTGAAAAAAAAATCAAAGTTTTTGGAAAATTGGAAGTTTGTGGGTTCAAGCTCAAGACTCAAACATATGATCCACGTGACATTTCACTAAAACCATGAGGAAATGCTGAAACTGTTGGAGATCCTGAGTGGGATTTTCATCCTTGAGATGAGTAGCTGGAGTCGGGAGATTTCCTGACACGGCAGACTCACCTTGAAAGATAATGCGCCGTCAGACCAACTTTCATCCTGATGTGGGTAGGGTGAGGGGGGGGGGTCGTCGGCAGTGGGTGGTGGCAGGGGGAGGGTGTGGCATGGAGTCAGGCCAGCTGTCCCCGGAAGCAGATCAGGAGTGGCCACTACGGTGACTGAGTGCAGAGGCAGGCTGTTTAGAAGGCCTGCCCCGATTCTCTGGGACTAAATCCGAGTTGTTTGCTTATATTTTAGGCCCCCTAGCCCTCACCCCTTACACCAGCTCATATCCTTACCCACTCCCCATGCCACTTCCGTGCCACCTCATGTCCCCATATACCACCACCCCCCACTCCCAATGGACCCTTATACCCTGCATGCCAACACATGACCCCCACCCATACTCAAATGCTTGCTTGGCTGAAACAGATGGACACAAGGGAAAATATTGCTTGATTGACAGTTTATTCTCTTAGCTCTATTTTTCAAATGGGTCAACGTTTATTTACACAAGATAAAGAGGTGTCAAGTGCTTGTAGTCCTGCTATTGATACTTTAAAGGTCTAGTCAATTGACACTTTTATAGAGTTATAATAACAGCAGTTTTTTTGAAACAGTTGTGAATGGCTGTTTTTTAAGCCTTTCCACATGTGTTTTACTATAGGGTTCATTGTTTCTATAATGGGTGAATGGGTATGAAAGTAATTTGAGTTAGCATGGAGGACATGAGGAGCCACTGGGGCTAGATGGAAAGGCATATGTTGGCATAGAGGGTATGAGGGGCCATTGGGGTTGGATGGAAAGGCATATGTTGGCATGGAGGGTATGAGGGGCCATTGGGGTTGGATGGAAAGGCATATGTTGGCATGGAGGGTATGAGGGGCCATTGGGGTTGGATGGAAAGGCATATGTTGGCATGGAGGGTATGAGGGGCCATTGGGGTTGGATGGAAAGGCATATGTTGGCATGGAGGGTATGAGGGGCCATTGGGGTTGGATGGGGATAATGGGTGTCATGAGTTGGCTTGAATGGGGCATGGGATGAATGGGTGGGTGAGGGGTGACGGAATCCCAGAGAACCGAGGTGAACCTTTTAACCATCCCACCTCATCACTTAGCTGCCCCTGTGGCTGCCTCCTGACTGTTTCCAGGGTGGCAGGCTGACTCCTGCACCCACCCACCAATCCCACCCACCCGTGGAATGAAAGTTGCATCCTTTGAGGCACATTTTCCTGAGGAGGGTGTGCTGAGCAGAGAAATTTTCCAAATTGCGCCCTAGCATGAAAATTCAGCCCATGAAGTCTACCAAGATCCCTAGGTTTCCTTTAAATTCATTGAATGCTATGCTGCTAGGGTTTGTTGGATGGGTGAAGAGGGGTAGAAGGTGGCTCATGTGAAGCATATACATAAATAGCCTTGTTGCAGGATATAGGGCTAGATAGTGAGTTTCTATGCAGCACATTCTATATAATTCTCAGCTATTTCAATACTATTCATAGAGTACATACACAGTCTATGAAAACTGGCCTTTTTAAATGTATGTTGATTTCTGTGTTGAGATGACCATTTCTATATTAGTTTGAAATTCTTAACTAATTAAAGCCATCATTTTAAAGGAATGTGCAATGGACCCCTTGTTCTCAGGTTTATCTTTCAGGGTATTGATTAGAAAACCTAGATAAAATCAACTGCCAGGAAATGTGTGCCTTTCAAATCAAAAATAAAACAAGACGAGATATTTTTGCACCGTCTCTCCTGACAACGTTAAGATGGGTACCGACAGCGCTTCTGCACATGTGTGCTTGTCAGCGCATGCGCAGAAATCCACCCCAAGTATGCGCGAGTGAGACGGCGTGTGGAATGGTAAACTTTGGCATGTTTAAAAACTAGCGAGGGTAAATCATTGTGCATTCCTTTTCAACCAAATAGATCTTTTATATTGCACCAGTTAGGTTTACACTTTCCCTTTAATCATGCTAGAAAAATTCCTAGCAGCAGCTTTGACTTAATTTTTTGAGTCATTTCATTTTCACTAAATCATTGGTTTCTTATTGGAAAAACGTTTTTCACATGACTGTAAGTGAAATGACAATTCCAACAACGGAGTAATGTAAACAACTGATATGTTTTCTGATCTTCAGACATTTAAGTTATTTAATCATCTGTTGCTTTGGTTGGCATTTTTGTGCCAACCATATCAATAATGCTAGGTTTGGGGTAATGAATTTTCATATATATTTTGTATCGTCAGTAAATTGCTTCACAAGCACAGGTAACTTGATGCTGTTGGCCCCCGATAAAGATGGCGGCCATGCGTGGCATTGGCAGCAAATGCAGTCATATTTTTAGTCAAGAAAATTTGGAGTTAAAGTCAGATTTAATCAATGAAACAATTTTGAGGGAACAATTGCGTGACTGTAATTTGGTCTGTCTTCACCAAGTTCAATGTGAAAGGAGTCTGTGTACGTTGTTAACCTCATCTCTGCTATCTCCTCCCCAATGGCACTTTGCTCAGCTATCCAAATGCAACATGGGTTGTTGAAGGTACATTTTGCATCAATGCCCAACAAAGAAAGCCACTGTTTGCTTTAACCAGAACTTCAGTGCGCTAAATTTCATTTTTCTGGGTTTTCATGTGCTTAACAATATTTTTTTATGTTTAGAGTTGAGTCAGGTTTTATTTAAAAGAAATCAGAAGGCTTACAAATACACTGCCTGAGTATGCCCCTGTTTATTCAATATATACAATGTAACCATCCTGGCATACCAAATAATAATTTAAATAATTAGTTGCTAAATAATAGTAACTACTGTTTGTAGTTTCCCATCATAGAACAATGTCCAAACCTGGTGCAAGTACAATTGTTACAACTCATGAAAGTAAATGTCTACAGGCCCGATAATAATTTTTAGCATATGTCCCAGGGTAACTAAACCAGGTTTCATGTTTGTAGAACACCCTTTGCACAACCAATTTCCTGACCATGTGTATCTTATTATAGAGTTTCTGAAATTAGAAAGATAAAAACCAATGAAGAGTGTTGAAATGGACTGCAAAAAGAACAGAAATTAGGACAGACATATTATTGTATGAAAATAAATATGAAAAATAAAGAGTTGTACAAATGATTAAATGATTAATTGAACTGTTATGTTTATTCATGTGAAAATCTATTAGTAAAGTTAACAGTGCAATTCTTGGTATGGACCAAGGGATTCACAAGGACGCAATGTATCCAATGTGTGCTATACTGTTGGAGATGTTGCCTTTCAAATGATATGTCAGACATAGACATTGTTCGCCCTCTCAGGTGGATGTAAAAGACCCCATGGCACAATTTTTCAGAAAAGTTTGGGGCTTTCTCCCATTGTCCTGCGCAATATTTATCTCTCGTCATCAAACAGATTTTATGGTCATTATCTGATTCCTGTTTGTGGGACCTGTGTGTAAATTGGCTACCACAATTCGTACATTACAACAGTGACTAAACTTCATAAGTGCTCCTTGGCTATATAGTGTTTGGGAACAACCACTTTTGTAGTTGCAAAATCTGCTGTGTAAAAGCAAGTCCTTTCTACTTTGCTTTCAAATAGATATAGCTATTTTACATGGACATGTAGTTTCCTGTGAGTGGGACTTTGTCTGAAGTCAAAAAATCCAGTGTGTGACCTTATTCCATTAACACATGTGCTGGCAGTGGGTAAATTTCCTTGTCCTGATACAAACTCAGAAAATTCAATCTCTATGCCAGCTGTTCCAGATTAAGATGCAGCTACAGCAGATTTTATGTTCTGGCCATAAACACATGGACTTAGCTGTGAATAGATTTTGTGATGGCGCACTAGACCAATCTTGTAAAGGGTTGATGTTCTGGTGAGAGCTGCCCTGGTACCTGGCATGGGGTGTGCCTCCACACTGTAAACTGAATGTTTTGGTGTCGAAAATCTAATGTCTGTACTGCATTTATTTTTTTGTTTCATAGAAGCCATTCCATCAGAAGCTAGTAACATTAGTGTGTTGATGAACAATGGTGTCAGTGCCATGTGCTCAATCTGTGGTGATCGTGCAACAGGGAAACACTACGGCGCTTCCAGCTGTGATGGATGCAAAGGTTTCTTCAGGAGAAGTGTTCGGAAAAATCATGTCTATACCTGCAGGTAGGCTTCACATATTTGGACTTCAAGTCATTTGCCATGATGAAAGTGGACAAGGATTAGGCAAGGATTTTCCATGCCTGCTGGCGTTGGGCATGTTCAGTGGCGTGAGCAGACAATGTGGCGTGATTGGTTTCACGATGGCATGAAACTAATTTGCAACTGTCTGCTCATCCTGCTGTTGGCAGGCCACATTCTCCACCACTGGACGTTGGGTACGTCATCGTAATACATCAGCATATCTTTATTAGGCCTGCCCACTGGAATCGCTTCCCACCCCCCAACCCTCCCCCCACTGGATCACCCACCCACGTTGGCAGGAAAACACACCGGTGTAGAACACGCCTTGGCAACTGTGATGTGCAGAAGTCGGGACTTAGCTGCCAGGGCTTTGCTCATGTTGCAGATATCTGAGGAGCAGAGGATGCCGGAGCCCAACACCATGGGCACACTGGAGGAACATCCATGGCATGCCGGATGGATTCCCCTGGATATGGCTCTGATGCAAAGCAGCCCACAGAAGTTGAAAAGTCACTGTTGATGCTCGCAACGAGTGATGGTCGATGGGGTGGGAGAGGAAGGGCTATGATCGACTGGGAGAGGAAGAGTTGTCGGGTGTGTGAGGTTGAGAGTGGGGGAATGAAAGTGTCATGATGGGGGAGGTTGGGAAGGGGGAATGAAGGTGTAAGGATGGAGGGATGTTGGAAGGGGAGAGGACTAAGGATGGCATAAGAGGTGAGGGTGGAGGACGGATTCAGGAAGGGGGAGGGACTAAGTGGAGGGGGAGGAGGAGTCCTCTTGGCTGCGAATGAGGATGTGTGTGGAGCTGAGGGACTGGCTGGCTGAGGGTGTCAGTCACTTAGCAGAGCTCCCTGTGAACCAAAGTAGAGATAATTAGTGTGTGGCAGCAGAGTCAAAAGCGGGAGAGAGAGCACTCACAGCTGCATTGACGGGAGGGATGATGTGGTGCAGGATCCTCAGGTGGGCTTTCGCCACTGACCTCACCACCGCCGCAGGCAGGGTCCACATCCTCACCAGTCAACACGATGGCACATTCCTCAAGGTGAGTGCAGGGCCCAATGTGGGTCACCCCACGCCCGGTCTCGGACCTCTCCCTGCTGTTGTGAGCCAACTTCTCTTGCATGAAAACAGATGGAGAGAGTGTGTAAGCAGGACACAAGGCACTGCGTGGAATGTTTGTGCGGTGAGCGGCGCCATGGACAGGAATGAGGATGTGAGCTCGGGAGGGGATATGAGCCTGATGGAGATGTGAGGGTGTGTGTGAGAGTTAGCAGTGCTGTCCCTTGAGGTGTGAGATCCCTGTGAATGTGTGAATGGTTTGTGAGCATGTGAGTTGAGAGTGACGAGAAGAGTGAGTTACCCTGGCAGAGCGGATTAGATCGTTCATCCTGTTGTGGCACTGGCTGGCTGTCCCCTTTTGCTGGGTATTGGCGCTGACCACTGCTGCCACCGCCTCCCAATCCTGATTGGTAATGGCGCTGCCCATCCTGCGGCCAGAGCGGGGGTAGAGGACATCATGGCGGGCCTCCATGGCATCCAAAAGGTGTTCCAGTGACGTGTCGCTAAACCTGGGGGCTGCAGTCTTCTTGCCTTTCGTGGACATCTTCCCTGCAGCAGGCGTGGCCTGGAAGCACTGAGATGTGTGCGCGTGGCTGGACTTTAAATGTGGCGCCTGCCGTGATAAAGCGGCAAGGTCATGGCGAGGTCATGGCGTGGCGGCGCATGGGAGCCTGCCCGACATGGAAACGGTGTGTTTCCCAGGAATGCATAAATAATGTGGCAGGTTTGGGACGATACAGTGTGAAAATCCCTCTCACACACACACAAATGTCATTTTACCCGCCCGCTAGTGGAAATCTGGGACGGTTCCAGCCTTAAACTCTATAATTCAGAGAGAAGGTTGAGCAGATGCTTACTAAGGTATATAAAGGATTACGTTGCAGGAATAAGATAAATTCAGGATGATATTCCAATGTAAATGAACTCAGAATATTACCTCAAGATCAATAAGGCCAGAGGATATAAAGTTAAATGAACTTAAATCAGATCTTAGATCCCTCACTCAAAAAGGTTGCTAAATATTTGGAGCAGTTTACCAGGTAAGGTAATGCAGGGAATGATAATCGAGAAGTTCTAAATGTCATTGGATGCTAGGCCTGGTGATTGTATTACTGGATAAATTGTGGCACTGGATAGATGCTAAACTGGGTGTGTTAGAGTTCTGAATAGATATTAGACAGAGTGATTGATTTCTGGAGGAATATAATCTGACTCATTTAGAATTCTGGTGGGATCAGCTTAATCAGATGGATTGTCTTTTCTTTTCCTTGACATTTTCTGTGTGGTAAAATAATGACTTGTGCAGATGGTTAAGTCACTGAAATAGCTTTTGCAGTATTTTCAAAACAGACCACATCATGCTTATGCAATTTTTCCCAGAAAGCATAATCTGTATTTCTTTTGGCACCTTTCATTTTCGTTGATATGAATAACAAACATGAGGCTGTTACTGAATGTCATGCACGCACAAGAGAGACTTACTTCTGTCATATTAGGATTGGGTGGTGCACTGATTGTAAAAATGCCATTCCAGGTTAATAAGAATGGAGTATAAGAAGAGCAGTTAAGCTCATAGATTATCATGTTTAGGTATGTTTGTGATGGTTATTACAGACTACTTATTCCATGCAATACTCCAAGAACAAGACTTGTTTTCTTTTGAGAAGGGATCGAGTGATATGATGAGAAATGCATAGGTCAATTGGAGATTAAGCAAAAAGGTGGCATAGTCATTGGGTCTAAAGGCTTCCACTTGCCCCTGAAAGTTGTTTTGTTCTCATGAGAAAAGAAGACCAGGAGAGGAGCTAATCTGGGTTTATAGCATCATACAGACACAGTAAGCTCAATTTTTTACAGGGGTGGGGAAGGATTGCAGGGGTTGCACACATGGACAGGCTTGGGTTGTATAGGCCTTGTTGATCTTAATGGTGGTGCCTTATTTGAATAAAACATCCCAGATTTCCATCTGGATTCATTGCCTGGCTGGTGGATGTGCGGAAGCAGGAATCTGGTCGGCAACTGGGAACCCGAGGGAATGGTCCTTGTCAGTCAGTAAGCTGGGGAGACCCTCAACAACCAGGTTAAGAACAGCAAAGGACTTGGGATATCCTTTATGCGATGAGGCCAGGGCCTGAGGAGGCCAAAGGACTTATTGCGGTGTGCTGGGAGAGGATTCCTACTCCTCCCTGGCCCACAGGGAATTCAAAGAGATGGGCATTCTTCAAATTTGATGTGGCCTCTTCTAAGCAGCCAGCTCCTCTCTCCATTTCTCTGCCTGTGAGCAGCACTCTGCCCTAACATTGTCAATAATGTAAACCGGCTGTGATTTCTGGATCATAAGTACATTACCCTGCTTCTCGTGGGAGTCTCGTCCAGGGCTGAAACACCACCATTAATGTTATGGTGGCTTGGAATTTGTTGTTTGAGGCAGAATTTTGAAAATCAAATTAACCCTTCGCCTGGCCCTTTCTTGTCCTTTGGGTGTGAGGGGAAGGTCAAAAATGAGGCCAATAAGTCAGTTAAGTTAAATCCGTGGTCACAGAACTGGAGGAGAGGAATGGAAAATGAATAAACTTCAAGGAAAACAAGTACTTTTTGCATAAGTGCTAGAGGCACAAGAAATGTATATGACAGGGAAATTGGCTGGAGATCATTTCTGTCTACTTTGCACCATTAACACACACACCTTCCCCCCAACACCCAACTCCTCTAGGATAATGGCTGACAAAGACTACACCAATCTCCATGAATAATAAGCTTGCAAAAGTGGTCCACACAGCCTGCAAAGGAAGGCTTCAATGAGGCACATGTCTCCACTAGACTGGTTATTGAGGCAACCATCAATGTGTTAACAATACATTTTTAATCTGTTTAAATTGCATTGCACTAGGCTCCAGATCAGGAGTCAAGACTAGTTATGCTGTTCTCTTCAAACTTTACACTCCATGAAAGTCTGGACATTGCTAAGACTCACAAAGAGACCTTTGCTCAGTTGGAGCCAGAACTCCATGAAACCGACCATCAAGATAATCAGCACTCAATGCGAGGGCCATCAGAATGCAGATCATCTCTCCTGTACAACACAATGACCTACTATCTTACCTAGTTCTCTCCCGCTTGCAAATCAAGGAATATTCTCTCAAACAAATACCCATCTTGCCCCATGACAATGCATCACCTTTTTAAAATAATTCATTCTTGGGGTTTGGCATCGCTAGCAAGGTTGGCATTTATTACCCATCCCATGTTGCCCTAAATTCTTTGTAGTTGCTAGATATGACTGACAGGTTTGCTAGGCCACTTCAGAGGATACTTAAGAATCAACCACATTGGCTAAGGACTGGAGCCACATGTAGGCCAGGCTGGCTAATGGCAGCAAGTTACCTTCACTAGAGGACATTAGCAAATCAATTGGTTTTTAACAACAATTAACAGCTTCATGGTCACTTTTACCGATACCAGTTTTTAATTGTCACATTTCTTTTAAACTGAATTCAAATTCTGAAACTGCCTGTTGCAATATGCCATTAAGGGACAGCAGCATGACATCACGAGAACTGAAGTGTGCCATGTGAACCAGTCTTGAGTTTCACTTTTGCCTTTGAGTAGAGCACACACACAGCTCTGCTGCTGTTGTTTTCAAAATTTATCCCAATGTAAAAAAACTGTTCTTATGTGCCTAGTCTAAATAAATTAGCCCATAACATGTTTACACAATCTCTTATGAGTGATTGGTGCCTGTATATCATGACAACATGTCACTGCCAAGACAAAATTTGAACTCACATTTTCTGGGTTACCAATGCAGGCATTAAGAATCAAATAGCTGGATCTTTTAGATGAGACCTGTAGATAAACATTTCATTAGCAGTGTTCTCCATGTGAACACAATTCAGTGGCTGGACCATGTCCTTTGCATCAACTATGGAGGCCGATTCTTTCCATCACAGATATTGTAAAGTAGCAATTATATTATTAGACTAATCACTGAGACATCTGGATTAATAATCTAGAGTTTGAATCCTATCAAGTAGAACTAATAATGAGCATTATGGTATTGTACTGGATAAGAACACAAGAACAAGTATTGGAGCAGGAATAAACCATTGAGCCCATAGAGCCTGCTCAACGATGGAGCCTCCACAAGTTCCTTAAAAGGGAATCAATGATAGCTATCATGTTTACCATTACCGATACTAGCTTTATATTCTGGATTTATTAACTGAATTCAAATTCCACATTGGCCAAGGTGGGATTTGAGCCCTTGCCCCAGAACGTTAGCTGGGTCACTGTTAGCCCAGCAACATTACCACTATGTCACTGTTTTTGCCCATAGAGAAGGTATAGAGAATTCCAAAGGTTCATAATCCTTTAAGTGAAGTAATATCCCTTCATTTCAGTCCTAAATGATCGGCCCTTTATCCTGAAACTGTGCTTCCATGTTTTAGATTCCTCAATCATAGTGTACAGGGCTACGGGCCAAGTGCTGGTAAATGGGATTAGTATAGATAGGTGCTTGATGGCCGGCACGGACACCATGGGCCAAAGGGCCTGTTTCTGTGCTGTGTGACTATGGGCTGAATCTTCCGGTTGGCATGTGGGGGTGGGCCTGACATGCCGACGTGTTAAATGATGCGCAATGGTGTTGGGCGTGCGTCCCAACGTCATCAAATGTCATCACGATATTTCGCTTGCCGGGCACGCGCCAGAGGCAGCCACACGCCCGCTGATATGTCAACGGCCTATTAAGGCCATTAAGGAAGCAATTAAAGTAGTTCAGAATGCTGCCCGTCCAACCTTAAGGTTGAGAATGAGATTCCCTGAAGCTTTTATAAAATAAATACATAAATTTTCCCACCTTTACAAACATGTCCCAACTCATGTGTCATGAGGGGACATGTTTGAATAAATTTTTAAATCTATTCTGTATTAATTCTCATAACCATTCAATCTCTCTGAGGCAGTTCCGTGCATCAGGGAGATTGCTGCGCTCTTCCGACTCTCCCTCCTCCCCCCGCCTGCACAGATAGCGTTGAGCACTACTGGCCACCACAGGAAAAATCCAGGCCCATGACTCTGACCAGCAGAAACAATCTGTCAGTGTCTAAGCTATCAAGCCCCCTCAGAATCTTGTTTGTTTCATTGCCTCTCATTTGTCTAAGCTCCAGAGAATGTAGGCCAAATTTACTCAGCCTCTCATCATTGGACAACCCCCTCACCCCAGGGAGCAACTTAATGAATCTTCACTATATTGTTTCCAGTGCAAGTATATCCTTCCTGAAATTTGAGACCAAAGCTGCACACACTATTCCAGATGTGATCGCACCAAAGATTGTAGCAAGACTTCTTTATTCCTGTGCTCCAGTCCCCTTGCAATAAAGACTAATATGCCACTTGCCTTCCTAATTGCTTGTTACACCTGAATGCTAATTTTTTGTGTTCTTTGTATGAGCACACCCAAGTCTCTCTGAACATCATCTGAACACCTTTTAAAAACATTCTGCTTTTCTATTCTTACCACCAAAGTGAATAACTGCACACTTCCCCACATTATACTGCACCTATCATCTTGTTGCCCACTCACTTAACATGTCTCTATCTCTTTGCTGCCTCTCTGTGTTCTCCGCATAGCTTACCTTTCCACCTATCTTTGTATCCTCAGCAAAATTATATACTACACTCTGTCTCTTCATCTAAGTTATTAATATAGATTGTAAATAGCGAAGATCCCAGCACTGATCCTTGCAACATTCCAGTAGTCACAGTCTGCTAACTTGAAAATGCTCTGTTTATGCCGACTCTTTGCCTCCTGTCCATTAACCAATCCTCTATTCATGCTAATATATTATACCCAACTCCACAAGCCCTTAATCTTCTGCAATAAACTTTTGTTTGCCACCTTATCAAATACCTTTTGGAAATCCAGGGGCAGCATTTTCCCCCCGTTGGGGGAGGGGGGAAGTGTGGGAGCGGGCACGGGTGGGCGGGCTTCTGATCGGTGACCTCAGTTGGGGGCATGCCACCATTTTACATGGGCGGGCCAATTAAGACCCACCCAGTGTGACGTCCACCAGGAAGAGCAATGCGCTCCCTGTGCGGCCGGGGGGAGGGAATTCCCTCAGTCGGGAGTGCAAGAACACATAGATCTCCCTGAGGCAAAGTGCTACCTCAGGGAGACAGGCTCCGATTTAAACCTTTCAATAAAGGTGATTAAAAATTTTCCCTGCCATGTCCCCTCATGTGACACTGTCAATGAGTTGGGACCCGTCCATAACTTTTACTTAAACATTTAATAAAAATTTAAATACCCTCATGAAACATCATCCCATCCGTGGATGAGGTTTTATGTTTTCTCCGAAGCCCGGCTGGGCTCTCAGCCTGCCCGCCAATCTTAAGGTTGGATGGGCGGGTCCAACAATCATGTTAATTTGTTTTTTAATGGCCTTAATAGGCCATTGACAGTTCCTCAAGTGCGAAGCCGAGTTGGCTTCGCTCCCGCCAAACTGGAAATCTAAATGACGTGGGATGATCTCAGGACGCACGCCTGGCATATCCCCATGACATTTTACATGTTGGCGAACGGGGCCTGCCCCTGCTCACTTACGGGAAAAACCTGCCCCAGGTATACCACATCTACTGGTTCCTCTTTATCTACCCAATTAGTAACATTCTCAATAAACTTTAGAAAAATTTGTCAAACAGGATTTCCTTTTTGTAAAACCATGTTGACTTGTTCTAATCATACTACATTTTTCTCAGTGCATTGCTAAGACTCCATTAATAATAGATTCCAGCATTTTCCCAATGGCTAATGTTAGGCTACCTGACCTAGAGTTCCCTGCTTTCTCTCTCTCTCTCTTTTCTTGAAATGTGCACATACTTGTGCAAAAACAGGTGGCAGGTCAGAAAATTGGACAGAATATAAGGAACAGCAAAGGGTGACTAAATGATTAATAAGGAAGGATAAATTAGAGTATGAGAGAAAGCTAGCCAGAACTATAAAACCAGATAGTAAGAGCTTTTATAAATATTTTAAAAAGAAAAGATTTAACAAAATGAGCGTTGGTCCTATGGAAAGTGAGTGTGGAGAATTGATAATGCAAAACAAGGAGATGGTAGATGAATTGAACAGGTATTTTGCAACAGCTTTCACTATAGAGGATACAAGTAACACCCCAGAAACAGCTAATAATCAGGAAATGGAAGTGGGGAAGGAAATCAGGAAAATTACAGTCACCAGAGAAATGGTACTGAGTAAATTGTTGGAGCTGCGGTCGACAACAGCCTGGTTCCTGATGGACTTCATCCTGGGGTCTTAAAAGAATTGTCCAGTGAGATAGTTGATGCTTTGGTTTTAATTTTCCAAAACTCCCTAGGTTTGGGGAAGGTCCCATTAGATTGGAAGATAGCAAATGTAACTCTATTATTTAAAAAAGGAGAGAGACAGAAAGCGGGAAACTACAGGCCAGTTAGCTTAACATATGTTGTAGGGAAAATATTAGAAGCTATTATTAAAGAAGTTATATCAGGACACTTGGATAAGCTCATGGTCATCAGGCAGAGTCAACATAGTTTAGTGAAAGGGAAATCGTGTTTAACCAACTTATTGGAGTTCTTTGAGGATGTAACATGTGCTGTAGATAAAGGGGAACTGGTGGATGTAGTGTACTTAGATTTTCAGAAGGCATTTGATAAAGCGCCTCATCAAAGGTTATTGCAGAAAATAAAAGTTCATGGTATAGGGAGTAACATATTGGCATGGATAGAAGATTGGCTGGCTAACAGGAAGCAGAGAATAGGCATAAATGAGTCTTTTTCAGGTTGGTGAGATGTAATGACTGGTATGCCACAGTGACCAGCGCTGGGGCCCAATTGTTTACAATTTATACAAATGACTTGGATGAAGAGATGGATGGGGTTGTTGTCAAATTTGCTGAAGACATAAAGACAGGTAAGAAAGTAAGCAGTGAAGAGGTCATAAGAAGGCTACAAAAAGATTTTGATAGGATAAATGAGTGAGCAAAGGTCTGGCAAATGAAGTATAATGTGGGAAAATGCGAAATTGTCCATTTTGGCAGGAAGAATAAAAGAGAAGCTTATTATCTAAATGGTGTAAGATTGCAAAGCCCTGAGGTGCAGAGAGATCTGGATGGTCTAGTGCATGAATCACAAAAGCCCAGTGTGCAAGTACAGCAAGTAATTAGGAAAGCTAATAAAATGTTACCATTTATTGTGAAGGGAATTGAATACAAAAGTAGGGAGGTTATGCTTCAGTTGTACAGTGCATTAGTGAGACCACATATGGAGTACTGTGTACAGTATTGGTCACCTTATTTAAGGAAGGATGTAAATGCATTAGAAGCAATTCAGAGAAGGTTTACCAGACTAATACCTGAAATGGGTGGGCTGTCTTATGAGGAAAGGTTGGACAGACTAGGCTTGTATCTGCTGGAGTTTAGATGAGTTAGAGGCGACTTGATGGAGACATATAAGATCCTTAGGGATCTTGTCAGGGTGGATATTGAGAGGTTGCTTCCTCTTGGTGGAAAAATCTAGAACTAGGGGTCACTATTTAAAAATAAGAGGTCGCTCATTTAAAATAGAGATGAGGTGAAATTTTTTCACTCAGGAGGTCATGAGTCTTTGGAACTCTCTTCCTGAAAAGGTGGTGGAAGCAGAGTCTTGGAATATTATTAAGGCAGAGGTGGATAGATTCTTGGTAAGCAAAGGGGTGATAGGTTATCGGGAGTAGGTGGGATGCAGATTTGAGATAACTGTCAGATCAGCCGTGATCTTGTTAAATGACAGAGCAGGCCCTATGGGTTGAATGGCCTACATGTCGTATGTTCGTTTGTACATAAGTGGTGTAACATTTGCCAACTACCAATCCTGAATATAAGGGCTGTGAGCGGGGGAATGAAAGAAGAATACGAGGAAAAGGATAGCATCAGCTGCGAACTTTGACTGACCTATTCCCTCTCTGTTATCAGTTCCCAGGATTTCAAGTTCAAATTGACGCATTGTAGATTTTTTGCCAAGGTTTGGTTTTATGGATTATAACTCCCACAATGATTGCCAAATAAAATATATTAATGACAAAGCGAACAGTGGAAAGGAGCCTTTCAGTTCAGGCTTGCTTCTCTGATTTCCGTTTATCAATTTCTAATCAAGCATACACTTTTGTTTCTATCCAATAACTTGCCAGGGAACAATATTTAGATTTGATGCTGTGCAATGGAAAAACATGAAAGCATCGGTTCAAAAGCTAAACATTTGAAGTGGTTCAAGGATTGACTATACTGGGAGGACATTCATGCATTATTCAGAATTGGAGCCATTGTAACATTAATTTAACATTGTCTTTTTGAGCCTCTGGACACCCCAAAGCCCCCTTACAGCCAATTATTTTTGAAATGTAGTTTCTGCTGTCACATAGACAAACTTTCAAGCAGTTACAAGCAATAAAATCCCACAAAAGAGAGTAGGATAACTGACCAGCTGATTTATTTTAGGTTGTGTTAATGTTGGCTTGAATTTTGCTTGGGACATTTGCAGATTTTTGCCATGGGATCATGGGTCAAATTCCTGGAACTCTCTTCCTAACAGCACTGTGGGTGTACCTACACCACATGGGCTGCAGCGGTTCAAGAAGGCAGCTCACCATCATCTTCTCAAGGGTAACTAGGTATGGGCAATAAATGCTGGCCCAGCCAGCGAAGCCCGCACCATGTGAATTAATTAAAAAAAACTTGAAAAGTAGCCATGGTTTAATATCTTATCTGAAAACTGGCAATGCCAACAGTTCAGTGCTCTGCCAGTACTGCCTAATTTATATGCTCTGGCCAGTCCTTGAGTGGGGCTTTAACCCACTATATTCTGATTTAAAGGTGAAATTGATATCGATGAGCAATGTGCCAAAACATTAACCTCTAATTGCTTTCTCATTTTCCTGGTTTCGTCTTCTTTCCTGATTGTTTCAAGATGTTGGACTGTGGGAGCTCTCTGATATCTTGTCCTGTGACTATTCTTCATGTGCAAACTTGTACAATGAGTGTTGGGAGACTTTTTGATCTTTGGGGGACAGCAGGGAGGTCATGTGACTCAGAGGGGAGCACTCCTACCTCTGAGCCAGAAGCTTCGGAATTCCACTTCAGGACTTGTGGGCCACAGAAGGACCATTCATAACACAGCCAAAAAGGTTGACAATCAATGTGCGTATCCTTCCAACATGCACATGGCAGCTGGTATGAGAGGGTGTAATTCCTGGTCAGTCATGCTTGATGTGGAGTGATGCCCTCAAACCATAACCATTTGTTAGATAGATTCTTGACTGACAAGGGAGTCAAAGTGTATAAGGGGTAAACATGGGAGTAGAAGCCACAGTCAGATCAGCCATTATTTTATCAAATGGTGGAGCAGCCTCATGGGGCTGAATGGCCTACACCTGCTCCAAATTTGTATGTTCATACAAGACTGTTTATGTCCTCATGTAATGTCCACACACTTACTTTTCTGTCATAGCCATTGGGTAATGATCATGGACAGGAATCTGGACTAGCCTTTCTCTATGCCCAGTGGTGTTGAGACTGATTCTGGTAACCTTGGCACCACTCTAGTTGTGAGCAGCTAACTCAGCACAAACTAGGAATTGAAGCCAGGGCTTAGCGCCATAGTCGGTCACAGATTTACGCAACAAGCCATTGGGGAGCTATGCTGTGCTCTTCATGTTGATGCTTTACAAGTGGATGTTCTGATCACTTCAAAAAGAATTGAATGTTCTCAATGGCTCCCTGTTATTGCTGCTACTGTGAACAAGGGAAGTGGAAAAATCAGTTGCCAACAGGTCCAGTTTTAAATGGGAATTGGAACTAGTCCCAGTTGAGCTATTCCGAGTGAGTCAGTTGAGCTACTCCCAGTTGACTGCCTACCAGCTGGCCAGTTGAGCTGTTTCCAGTTGGCCAGTCAATCTGCTCCCAGTTGGCCAGATCAGCTACTCTCAGTTGTCCAGTTCAGCTGCTCCCAGTTGAATAATTTTCGACTGAGTTGTCAAGCAGGTTCTGGTTGTGTCCAATTAGCCTGGCTAAATTTACTGGCCCTGGTTGATCTACTGTTTTAAAGGAACACTTTGTCCATGGACTGGGTAGGGGGTGAGGTGTTGGTGACCATGAGAGCAGGGGTGGGAGTTTGGTAAGTTGCAGTGGCATGGCGGGGCGGGCCGTGGTGGGGCTGGCGGGGTTGCAGTTAAGAGGAGTGGGGGGTCTTTTAATTGAGACCGGGGGTCAACTTATCTTGTTGAGACCTACTGCTGGCTGACTCACTCAATTGCAGTGCCACATGAATCATTCAAACTCACCCTGCAGACTCCCAGGATCAGTCTTCACAGGCTGTCCTAGAAAATACAATGACACAAAGCGTCCCTTCTGGGACAAACAGTCAATGGACAATCCCTTAAAATGTGGGACACCTAGTCACCCTGCAGCTAAATATTCAAAACTTGCGAAAAGGAAATCTAGAAAATTAATTCATTCCATTCATATAAAAATTACTGATACATGATAAAAAAAACTATCAATAATGTGTTTGTGTGCTGTCATCAAATATAACCTGACAGGATGGATCAGAGTTTCAAATGTTATTGTGATGCATAAAAACACAAAACACATGATGCAAAAACCAAATAAAAAGTGCAGGAACCATAAAAATAAACATAGTTAAAGTACAGAAATGTTAAATTGCAGCAGTTAATCAAAATACTGAACTTAAGCATTTACATTTACATGTTGATTGCTTTACTGGATTTTTGTTTCTTGTTGAGGTCCTGAATTTTCTCGGATATAACTCTTTCTTGAAAACCTCCTCCCTGGGTCTGGAAATGGTGGGTGAAACATGCTGTAAAGTAAGAAAAAAAATCTAAGCTTTAAATTAATTTGGGACTTCTGAAACAGGTTGCAGAAGGTCTCTAAGCTAACCTCCTGCTGCAAGAAATATGCCGCCTGCATTAAAACAGTGTGCCAGCTTATCGGACCCACAGATACCAACAGCCAAAGCCTTGACAAATGATGAATTTGTCCTTTGGCTGTGTGCATCATTCCACATTCCCTCTGGTATCTCAATGCGACATAGCAGTTTTATCTGTAAGAAAAATCAGGGGCATACTCAGTGTCCTACATGGAAAATAGATTAACTGCAGATTCTACATGAGGCTATTCAACAGTTCAGTCTCAATGAATGACAAATCATTCGTGATGGAGGCAAGTTTAACACTGTGCCCACCGTCATAATGCTCTTACTGACTCTCTCCTGCTCCCCAGTTATGGCTGCTCCTGCTCTTCCCAGTTCTGAACACTTCCTTCCCACTCTTCGTTATGACCATTCCCGCCCGCCCCAGTACTCACCTCGCCCACCCCAGCATTTGACGCCTTTCGCCAGCTGCTTTCTGACCTCCTGGATGCCGAATCTCTTACTGGGGCCGCTCGCCCTCCTTCTGATAGCATCTCCTGAGCCACTCATTCTCACTTGGAAAGGTGCGATCAGAAGAAGGGCGAGCAGCCCCAACAAGAGATTTGGTGATCGGGACCAGGCCGTTAAGCAGCAGGAGCAAGCTGTCAAATGCCGGGGAGGTTGAGGCGAGTACCGTGGTGGGCGGGGGGGTGACCATGACGGGGAGGGGAAGCAGATATCAAGTACATTGGAGAGTGCGGGGAGTACTGGAGCGGGCAGGAGGCGACCATTACTGGGGAGGGGGAACTGTTGGCCCACAGAGGGCAAGTGCAGCAAGGGATTATCTCCCCCCATTGTATTTGTATGTTTATTTGTAATGTTCATCATTTCTTATGTTCATAACTTGTATTTGTTTATGTCTTATATCCAGCTCTTGTATTCATTTTATCAAAATGTGTTCATTTTTTTGAGTTTTATTTCACTTATATTTGCCACTTTTTCAACTCGTTCTGAATTGATGCCCATAGGTTTTACCATTATCCATTCTTGACAGGGGTTACCAGAGAATGTGAGGTTATTTCCTAATTTTTTTAGGTGTAAGGAATGCTACCATTGAGTGACAATTGACACTATATCATGACAACTAAGGTTCTTATGGCAATGGCTACTTGCAGAATGGCTTTTTTCATGCATATTGTTGAGAAAAATATTTTTGATTTTTTTTTTCCTATCCTGGGAAACTTTCAGCATAATAAAGTTTACCTTTTGCAATTATGTGACCCTTTGTGTCACTGTACTCAAAAAAAATCAAAAATCTTGAAATGGCTAAATACACAGCATTAATAAACCTTATATTTGTGTAACACATTCATTTTCCTGAGGGGAGGAGATAAGTAACAATGTGCTCTTCTTAACACATTGTAAACATGATATGAAAATGTGTACTGACACGCTAATGCCTTTTTGCCCTACTCAAGCAATCTTTTAACTTAAGTCAATCCATTTGGCTTGAACTGGTACATTTTCCAGTCCAAAGAATCAGTGAAGCAGCAAATGGTAACTGGCCCCACTTAATTCCAACTGCTTCCAATTTTGCCTGTCAGCTGATTCCAGCAGAAGTCAACTGGTCCCAGTAATATTCAAAAGGTTACATTTGAAGTCAACCGGGAAGTGAAATCACGCAGGGTTCCCATCGTAAGTGCCAACTATTCCAGCTCTATACAACTAAACCAGTAAACAAGTCAACTAGTCCAGTAAGATTCTAATGTCCTAATTAAATCCAACTGGACAAATATGGATATCAGCTAGTGTCCAGTTATAATCTCCAGTTATTCTAGTTAAACGTGATTATGATCTGTTACCCTGATAGAGATCAGTTATGATCCAACTGGTTCAAACTGATTTTTCTAACAGAAAATGCTGGAAAATCTCAGCAGGTCTAGCAGCATCTGTGGACACAGAAACAGAGTTAATGCTTTGAGTCCATACAACTCTTCTTCCCTCTGAAGAAAAGCCATGCAGACTCGAAATATTAATCCTGTTTCTCTCTCCAGAGACGTTGCCAGACCTGCTGAGTTTTCCCAGCGTTTTCTGTTTTTATTTCAGATTATCTGCAGTATTTTGCTTTTATTAAGGTAGGAACCACCATTGTTTAGCCAAGTTGACTGACCTCCATTCTTACCTAGCTAACCCCTTAACATCCAGTACTGTTATGAGGAGCAGCTCAAATCATGATTGTGGCCATCCAAGTCAGACCATAGCCCCTGTACTGAAACTCTGCCCTGGAAGATCCATCCCTGGTTGTATCATAACCATTCACACTGTGTTAGCTGAAGCCATTGAATGGACTATTAACCTTGACATCGAACTACATCTGTTCCCCCAGTCAAACGAATAAGAATAATCCAGTATTGCTCAAAAAGTGCCACGTTACACTTCAATAACTTCATAATTTGATTGACCATGTAATAATAAAATAGTTTGATTCATACAAATGCAGATATCATTGCTACACACTGGAATTATCAGTAAAGATTTCATTAACAATCATCATACTTGTTTATTCCTGTAAAGTGATATATTCAGGTTGTAAAAGTATAAAAGCGTTTGATAAAGGTTTGAGGAACATCCTTTCAATATAGGAGAGTCTTTGTCTTTGGTAAATTTGCATCCTGAAGAGAAGACGGACTAGACTCACAAACAAAAGCCCATGCAATGATATAATTAACATGGTGATATCATGTGATCAAAATGCATGCGTGCCTATAACCTTGTTTTAAATTTCATGATGATTATCAAAAACTCAATCACCTGGATGGATCAGAGAGAAATCTCCAGATTCTTTCCCCTGAAATTGGCCTGGGTTTTTACCTGTTTTTCACCTCACCCGGAAGATCACATGGGGCAGAATTTTCAGGTCGGCGGGCAGGTGTGCGCCCAACCCAATCAGACACAAAATCATGCGAGATGACGTTGGGTGAACTTCCATGCAATATTTCGGTCGGCAGGCATGCATGGGTGTCAGAGCCGCACCCACCATCAATTAAGAGCCCAGTTAAGGCAATAAAAAGGCAATCAACCAAGATTTTACAGTGCCCATGCGATTTTGCTCTCATCTCATGGGCAAAATGGGCAGGTGGGCAACCAAGGATTTGCAAAACCTCATCCAATTGTGGGATAAAAAGGGTCAGCAGCATTGCTAGTGTGAGTAGTGCAGAGTTTTGGAGATAGTTTGCTGCTGGTTGCTTATTGGTACTTGGCAGCTTCATCTCTGTTTGGGGCTTCATTCTTAGCATTTCCAGGCTTCATTTCAGGACCCATTGGTGTCCCTAAGGACCCCGGAGAATTCAGACCAGGTATCAGACAGTCTTCTGTGACCCTGGTACTGGGGACTGTGCTCTCTGCTGGTGGCACCTCCTCTGAGGAGGAAGAGAGGGGCAGAAGGGAGAGGAGGGCAGGTGTCTCCGTCCAGCTTCCAGGGGAGGGACCTGTAAGAGGAGAGGTGTAGGCACGAGGGACGCAGGGCCAGCAGGTAGTCCAAGGCATTAGGAGCTACAAAAGACACCATTATCCTGCTGCCAGGGTTAACAAGCAACAATGCAGCTACCTCAGTATGCCTGAGGTGCAATGCCAAAGGAGGCTCTGCCCCACAAGGAAGATTGTGATCTCTATTTGTCAGATGATTGGGCCTGAGATCAGCTCCGACTGTGTGGGTGGACACCACATGCCAGTGGCTCTGACGGTCACAGTGGCCCTCAACTTCTATGCCTCCTTCTCTTTCCAGGGGTCAGTGGGGGATCTGTGTGGAATCTCCCAATCAGCTGTCCACAGTTGCATCAAGCTGGTGACAGAAGATCTGTTCAGGCAGGTATTAACTTTCATTCATTTCCATATGGACAAGGCCAGCAAGGCTGAGCGAGCCAGAGGCTTTGCAGTGATTGCTGGGTTCCCCCGCATCCAGGGTGCAATCGACTGCACACTGGCATCAAGGCGTCAGCAGGTCACCCAGGTGCTTCCATCAACAGGAAGGACTTCCACTCCATGAACGTGCAGATCGTGTGTAACCACAGGATGCAGATTCTGCAAGTCTGTGCAAGGTACCCAGGCAGCTCCCATGACGCCTACATCCTCAGGCACTCCCAGGTGTTGAGGATCTTCAGTGCTCCAGCCCAACTGGATGGATGGATGTTGGGTGACGAGAACTATCTGTTGAAAAGGTGCCTTATGACGCCTCTTCACCCAAGAACAGAGGCAGAGCAGCGTTATAATAGGAGCCACACCTCCACAAGGGTGGTGATAGAGAGGACCATAGGTCTTCTCAAGTTGTACCTCCGATGCCTGGACCGTTCAAGGGGAGCATTACAATACCCCCCAGTCCAGGTGTCACTGATAGTGGGTTGCATGCTGCACTCTCCACAATCTGGCACTGACAAGAGGGGATCCATTGGAGGAAGAGGATCTTGATGCAGCTTCACAGGCCACAGTGGATGGATCCAGTAGTGAGTCAGAAGAGGAGCATGGTGAGGAGAATGCTGAGGTGTGGATGCAGACCTATATATCCTTCAGGAAGGCAGGGACATCAGGGATGCCTTGGTCCAACGGTCCTTCAGCTAGGCTGCCAAAGATCTGCCCCCACCTCACGCCAGGGCTGCCACCTCAATCCAGGATGTCCGAAATGCTCCTGTCATGTGAACCCAAAGGCCACTCAGTGCCTGTGCAATAAAGTTTAGAGCTAATCATTATATATTGGCGTACCCTGAAACAAAAATAAAAGGTGAAACATACTCAGGCCATCACAACAAAAGCAAATTTAACATATTGTCACATTAAAATCACATTGACATATAAACCAAACATAACTGAAGAGAAGATCACCCGTGAACAGTCCCTCATGTGCTCATGGTGCCTTAAACTTACATTTGCAAGTGCTGGGTCTTGGTGCCCCCACCAACCTCCTGCTGGCACCAGCGTTGGAGGCAGCTGCTGACTCTGCTGTCCTGTTGGCCTTGGTGACCTTGGCAGTCATCCTCTGGCCAGTGGAGCCCGTGCTGGCCCCGCCTGGGAGGGAACGGCCAGTGCCATGGCTGGCATCTCCCCAGTCATTGTAGCCTCATCACATGAGACTGTCAGAGGGGCGGAAGAGCTGCTGCCATCTTCTGGAGCTCCCTGAGAGGAGCCCGCAGAGACGACAAGCAGGTCATGCATCAAAGTGAGGTTACTCTGGACCTACCTGCTCACCATTGATGGACAGGCACCTAGCTGGGATGATGGCTGCCTCACCCATCAAATACCCTCATGGCACTGACCACCTGAGGTCACTGCCTGTGTGAGGACTTGCAGGTCCGAGCACAACCCCAGGAACCCCTGATTCTGTCCATGGAGCTCCCTATCCATGAGAGTCACCACTCTCTCAATGGGGGAGGCAGTGCGCTCAGCCATGAGGGTCAACGCAGTGCTCATGCTCCACATGGACTCCTAAATGATGGAGACCATGGCACGCAAATTCACATGGATCTCTGTCAGATCCTCCTGCACATCCTGCTGGACCTTCAGCATCTGCTGCCTAATGTGCAACCTCAGATGTTCATCATCTGCCTTCGAACCAGCATCGTCCTGGTCTCCAGCAGTCCTCCGACTGCCAGCGCCCTGGATACTCTTTGCCTTCAACTGCACCTCAAGCAAGTGTGGTGCCCTCACCAATGTGCATCGACAATGTAGCCAACAATCTAACGCCCACCGAAGTATTGGTATTTGCACTGGTGTCTGGCTCAGTGTGCGGCTGTGACACAGGTGCAGATGAAGCTCGGTGGTCCTCCAGCATCAGGGATGGCCCTTAGGGGTCTAGTGAGTGAGTGAGTGCTGGTGGATCTGAGAGAGAGCAAGGACATGTCATTGGTTAAAGTCTTCACACTGTCACTGTGCATGCCAGGCATCCTGGTAAGACAATGGAGATCTGCATCATGGTGCCATCATCTTCCAATGATCAATGGGTCTCCAGGTTTGAGACTCCCATCAGTTAAGAGATTACGCTAGAATGGTTGCACAATCCGAAACTCTCACCTCTGTGCACTGCACTCTTATCTTCGTCTGACATCCCAGCCTCTCTACGAAGGGAGCATGCTGGCTCTCCAGCTCCAAGGCTTCCTGCTCAAATCTGGTCAATATTAGGAGGTTGGGCGGGCATCCACCCGTCCGTCACCTCTCCAATTGGTTATAACTTGTTTTCTCCTGAAAGGACAGAGAAGCATTGATTAGTCCACTCTCTACCGGCAGCCTGGCCAACCCCATCTGAGAAACACCTTGCAGGGCACATCCAAGTTGTGGCCCTCAAGCCGCAAAGCACTCAGCCCAAGCAGCCAGAGCTCACGCCCTTGGCCATCTCCAGCATCACTGACAATTGGCGCTCAGACTCTAACACCCCTGAGCTCCACGGGGGAACAGCCGGCCCTTAACACTGCTGTACACTGATCCATGCCAACACCGTACTCACCCTCCCTGAGCTCAGTGGGTCATTGAACCTCTTGCAAAACTGCATCCATGCGTGCTGCACCACATCACGGGTGCTGACCTGCGCTGCCACCTCCTCCCATGCTTTCTTCATGAGGTGCAGCAGCCTCCTCCTCCCTTCTCTGTGGACAAGGGTGTCCCTCCTGGCAGCGCCTCCTCCAGGAGCACAGTGAGGCACTCGCCCGAGAAGCAATGGGCTGAGTGCCCACCCGAATAGCCCTCTCACCTGATGTCTCCAGCCGCACTTGATTCCATAACTTTAGTGTTGAAAACGCAGAGGGTACCTTCAAGGGGCTGCCTGGGCCGTCTTTAAACTGGCCACTGGGTCACCATTGGACCTGGCAGCCGACAGGTCCCACCCCTCTGCCCGCCCCTTCCCGACCATTGGCGAGCCATGTTGCACACTGGGAAGGCTTCAATTGGCCCTCCAGCGTGAAATAGCAGTCGTGGGCCAATCGCGGGCGGTGGCCCATTTCCCGGCTGGTCCCAGGCCCACCGATCACTCCTGACGGCCGACCTGAAAATTCCATCCATGGTTTCGGGTACAACAGGGAGTCTATAAAATGTGACACACAATGGGCCACATTTTACGGTTCTGGGGTTTGGGAGAGGGTGCCCTGCTCATCTTCCTGGAAGGAAAGTCGGTCAGCAGCTGACACAACAGGAAGAAGCCCACTCTGCTGCCATAACATGCTGGGGTTGGGCTAACCTAGGTGAGAGTGGAGTGGATGCCTGGGCAGTAATATATGACACAAAAATAGCAACAAAATTTAGTGCATTAAATAAAATGCAGCTGTAGCAATTTAGTAAGGCAAAAGAAATGTATGTAACTTTCCAACAAATAATAAAAAGTGATACTCACCTTTAAGGAACCAACTTCTGCAAGTCAGCCCATCAGCTCACTGAAATGCTTGTTTCAAATGAATGAGTGACCTTGAGGTGAGGCAGTAATGAGTGAGCCATTAAATCTGTTGTGGGACCAATTTTAATAATCTGGAAGGTTTGGGGTAAATGGGGTAAATTTAAACTTAAGTTGGTGAAAAATTGTGGGAGGTGAGGACCTGAATTTCTTATCACACTCCTAGGGATAGTACCAAAACAATTTTTATCAGTCACAAATGATATCCTAGCGAATGTGACAAAGGTCAACTTTCTCTCCTCATCCTTTTCAACCTGTCTGCAACCTTTGACACATTTGACCACACCATCCTCCCCAAAGCTTCTTCATTGCTGTCCAACTAAGTGGGACTGCTCTCACATGGTTCCGCTCTTATCTGTCTAGTCATAGCCAGCAAATCATTTGCAATGACTTCTCTTTCTGCTCCCAGACCACTACCTCTGGCATCCCCTAAGCATCGATACTTGGCCGCCTCCTATTTCTCATTTATGTGCTGCCCTTTGGCGACATCTTCCAGGTTAAAGGACGGTGTTAGTTTTTACATGTATGCTGACAATACTCTGCCCCAACTCATCACCACCTCTCTCAACTCCTCCACCGCTGCTCAGTGATCAAACTGCTTATTTGCCATCTAGTGTTAGATGAGCAGAAATTTTCTCCAATTAAATATTGGGAAGACTGAAGCCATTGTTTTTGGTGCCCGCTCCAAACACAGTTCCAACGCACCCGACTCTACCCCTCTCCCTAGCAACAGTCTGAGATTAAGCCAGTCTGTTTGCAACCTTGGTGTCATGTTTGACCCCAAGATAAGCTTCCGACCTCATATCAGTGTGATCACTAAGATGGCCTATTTCCACCACCGTAACATCAACTCATTTTGCTCCTGTCTCAGTTCATCTGCTGCTAAAACATTCAATCATGTAGACTTGACTATTCCTACACACTCTTGGCTGGTCTCCCACATTACGGCCAGGATTTTCCATCTCCGCCGTGGTGGGACCTGCCTCAGGGGATGCTGCAGGCCAGCCAAAAGTCCATTGACTTTCAGTGGGACCGGAAAATCTCGTTGGCAGGTCAGGCCAGAAAATCCAGGCCTATATCTTCCATAAAATTGAGGTCATCCAAAACCTTACTGCCCACGTCTTAACTCACACCAAGTACCATTCCCCATCATCCCTGTTCTCACTGACCTACATTGGCTTCTAGTCAAGCAATGATCTGATTTCAAAATTCTCATCCTTGTTTTCAAATCCATCCCTGGCCTCACCCCTCCCTATCTCAGTAACGTCTTCCAACCCCACAACCCTCCGGGATATCTCTGCTTCCTGTGCATCCTTGCGATCTCCTAGTGGATTATTCAATCTGCTCCATTGCACAGCCCCAGCCTGTTGCTCAAATCTTAACACTTTTTTTTTCCGGAATTACTCTAAAATGCAGCCTATCATGAGTCTGTGGTTCACAAGTGATGCCCTTCATGCATACCGCATTCAAACATGGAAGTGGCTGGCCTGTAGGTCAGCAAGAAATTACATTCTGGATTTTAATCCTTATTTCTCCTATTGGGTACAGCACATTGGCAGCCTGAGATGCTATTTCAAAACTTCTGTTACGTTTGGAGAATGGTGAAACACATAACAATTAAAAAGCCATTTCGACACATGAAATAATCAACGTTATCTTTCCTGTCCAAAGGTTTAGCAGGCAGTGTGTGGTCGACAAGGACAAAAGGAACCAGTGCAGGTACTGCAGACTCAAGAAGTGCTTCAGAGCTGGGATGAGAAAGGAAGGTAGGGACATTCATCTTGTTAGATCTATGTAAAGTTGATGCCTTGGCATGTAGGATGAGACACAACACAGATAGATAATTACTACCGCTGTCATTCATAAAAGATTAATAGCATGATAATTCCTTATCTTCTAGTATTGTTTTAATGAGAAGGTTCCATCAATCCTGCACACTGCCACTTAAATCTTACATGCATTACAGATGCCACAGTTAATCTTATTTTATTGAAAAGGTGCAATAAGATATTACTGGGAGCTCCAAACATGACCATTGTAGCTTAGCTATCACTTGATTGCTCATATGTCTTGTCAAAGCTTGGGGTAACAACAATGTGGTAGCATTGCCTCAACTCATCTATTTACTGCTTCAGCAAATCAGTGTTGTACAGGACAAAGTGCTAAATGAACGAATGAATGAATTCTGTGCTGAGAGCAACTTAGCATATACATCTGGGATTTTACTAACTACAGGAAAATTGGACGAATTCAAATTTGTGTTCTCTCAATCTCTCGCTCACTTTCAAAAGCTTACTCACAGTCCTCTAGAAATTAACTTCCATTTCCTCTATTTTTATCCCATCCACACTGGCAGATGTTTCATGTCAGCGTAGTTCTATTGCCCGTGATGACTTGTAGATGCTCCAATTTTGAAGGACTAATTTGCAGAGTTCTGGGTGTAGCACTAAACTGGGACAGATTTATTAAAGAACCGGCACAGGTACAATGAGCCTCCATCTGTGCTGCAAAACACTATGATTCTATAGGCTTTTCCCAACAAATCAACATTGTGACTATTCACCATCTAAACACTTCAGTGCCATAGACTTTATACAATAAAATTTACCCACCTAAAGGAGGTTCCACTACTGAAGATGATCATTTTGCCAGTTCCATCAGACGTGCTCAGAGCATCCCACAGCACTAGTTACACTGCTGCTATTTAATTCCAATCTAGACATGCACAGGAGAATTTGAATGGATTATATCGAATGGGTCTTTGGCAGACATTTGACACGGTGATAGCAGTTTTTTAAAAGTCAGGTACCATTGCTTATGCTGTTAATGAGAGAATTAATATAATGTAAGTCCAAATTAATGGAACAAATTAGATTATGAATATTTTGATTAATCCTGTGAGTGACTGATGCTGGTTTCTACAAATTCAGACTAAGGCTGCCAGTGAAAGCCCATTCAGAGGAAAATATACATCCAAAACCAGCCACGAGGGTGAAGGCAGTACAAACAAAGCCTGGATGATGAAGGAGTGAATTTTCAAACAAGGTCAGGGTTGGAACTGAGGTGGGTGGGGCCTGCAATTTGGTGCCCCTAGCCATCATGTTAGTGTGATGCCACGATCCCAAACCCGAGCCACTTTCAGAGAACAAGCAGCAAGCAACTGATTTAATTAATGTAATTAAGGGATAGATTGGAGAAGCTGAGGCTGTTCTCCTAAGAGAAGTAAAAGTTGAGAGGAGATTTGATAATGTTCAAAATCATGAGGGGTCTGGACAGAGTTGATAGCGAGAAACAGTTCTCACTACCGGAAGGATCGAGAACTAGACGACACTGATTAAAGATGAATGGCAAAAGGACAAAAACGACGCGAGGAAAATCTTTTTTATGCTGCAAGTGGCTAAGATCTTGAATGCACTGCCTGAGAGTATGGTGGAGGCAAATTCAATCATGGGTCTGAAAAGGGAATTGGATAATAACCTCAAGAGAAAAAAATTGGAGGGCTTTGGGGAAAAGATATGCAAGTGGGACTGGCTGAGTTGTTCTTACGTTGAGCCAACATAAACAGGACAGGCTGAGTTGTCTTCTTTTGTGCTGTAACCATTCCTTAATTTTATGATTCTATAAAACAGAAGAACAAAACAGAACAAAGGAAGACCAGTTACAAAAAAGTGATTAAATTAACTTATTGTTGGCCAAGTATATTGGGTCTAAATACATAACCTCTGTAAGATCTATTTAAATGTTCTGTCATGATCTCTTGGTATTGTTGAGTCTGTATCATTGAATCACAGTTGCACAGCTGTAGTTGCCAAACAGTTTATATATTGGCCTGAAGTATATATATGCCACATTGCAGATCATAGGGAAGGCTCAGCACCCCAGGAATGGAGCTTTGCATATTGAAGGTTGTGGGAAATGCATCTTCAAATTCCCAATACCAACTTTAGTCAAAATGAAAATGTATTCCCTTATGTTATCCCTTAGATTATGATTCCTCTTGTTCAATCATTACAGCAATCTCACAATTTCAGATGAGGTAAACACTGCATTGTTATGAAACCACTAATGCACAAAGGAGAAAAAAAAATAAACTTTATGTAATTACAGAGGCTTAGCCTGTCAGTAAATAATATAATCATTTTAGAATCACTTACAGTTCTTTTCCTGCCATCTCCTGGATCCTTGGGGTATGGTTCAGTACCACGGTAGCTCTATGGTCAGTCTTCATTTGCAGCCCCAGACAAGAAATATTGGAGGGCTATTCAATCTTGGAGGGCATTCCAGCCAGCACAACTAAATCTTTATTTTTACTTGAAACCTACACTGCCCAGCACAAATCACTGAATAACAACCAAAAGCAGGGAACCCAGCTCAATTTCTCTTCCCCAGACCAAAATACTGAGGCCAATTCTATCATACGCTTCCCCAATTGGAATCAAATACCTCATAACAAACTAGGCATTGGAACTCAACCATCTAGTCTGTGTACCCTGATGCTACATTGAGAGGCATATTTAGACTCAAGGCCATCAGGAGGTTTGCATTGCTTAACTTACTACCTTATTCACCCATCTACTAGCAACTCATTGGGGTAGATCTTGATTTTGCACGATTGTGCCAAATGAGTGATAACAAGTTGACAGGCTGTTTTACATTTTTCCCATCTGTATTACCATTGAAGTCATCACCTTTCTGCTTCAAAACAGCTCAAGCTGTCAAGTGCCCTTCTGTAGACAGATCTAAGCATGAAGGTTGGCCTTTAAAACTATCAATGTTAAATGTACATGAGATACCTTTTCTTCACTTAGAGGCTTTTTAAGAACATTGTGGGATTCAATACCCTGTTATATTATAATGCTGCTGCTGTCGATAGCTCTGACCATTTTAAGATTGCTATCCAGTGGCATCGACTGGATATATTCACTTGCTCCTCCAGAGATCGTAGTACCTTGCACACATACCACCAATTTTTCTAGCCATTGGTTCTGGTCAGCTGCCCATGCCAGTGATACTTTTTTTTTTGATCGGCAGGCAGAAATAAAAGATGAAATAACAACTCTCAAAATAGTTTTTGTGTTTCAACCTGTGCTGTGCTTTCTACCCCACAGTAAATGGATGGATTCCATAGCACCAGCTGTTAATCAGCCTTGTTATTCTGAGCCTATTGCATGTAGGGTTTGCCACCATCATTTTCCCTTTCTCTCACTCATTTTCTTCTTACTTTATTTTCTGTCTTTGATAACCAAATGTTGGCCAATTTCCTTGAGGGCTCCTCAAACAGGCTGTTCATTAGCATCTGCAAAAGGCTTAATACCCGTTGTAGGTGGCAGTCCTAGATGCCTAAAAAATGGTGCGGCTAATTTCAGGTTGGATGATTTGCAACCATTTTTAAGGGGAGGAGGCAGGACATTTGCCCAAGAGATTTAGCTCCATTGCACCTATTTTGCACCCATAATCAGGATAAATAAAACAAGATCCAACTTCTACCCCAGCCTGTTTTGACATCTTCTTTCTACTTACCTCATGTGTAAATTTAAATAAAATGAATGTCATCAGATAGAACTTGGAGCCTGACACAACTTTACCAATTTAGTAGTAACTTGAGAACCATATCATTGCAGTTTGGCCACATCAAGATACACCAAAAATGAAGGAATATTTTCTGTCTGGTAGATGCTTCTAAAGAACAAGTTTATTATTGTATTACAGGTAGTCCACACAGGAAGTCTTTTCCCATTTTAAGATATTATTGCTGCACTATGAATGAGTCTTGTGGCATAACATTGAAATTCATTTCATTTAAACCAGTTAAAAAAAAAGATACCATTAAAAACCAAATCGGTTTAATACTTCTGATGATTCATATTTGCTCCTTCCAGCAATTGAAGCTCATAAGAAATATATCAAACAAATGTAACAGCAGATTGCCATCTGCTGGCAAATGTATTTAGTATAGAACTGCCCAAAATATTGAAGTGTCAAACTTAGTGAGAAGTTTAGTCCTCCAGGAGTGCCTTGTGAACTTGTGCTCTCTATGATTTTCTGTCCATTATCTTAGAAAAATAGCAGGTGGTAAATGATAGAACTAGGTGGGGGTTGGTGGGGGGAGGGGTGGGGGGGTGGGGCTGCGGTTGTGGGCAGTAGTGGGGTTTAATGTTGGTGATAGGTGCCACTCCTGCTGGCACACACCCCCAGATCACCTCCTTTGGGGAAGGCCCGCCAGATTAAATGCTCATCAGACATTTAATTGGCCAGCATCAGGCCTTCTCTGGGGTTTAGCACACTGGGGACAGAAATCCCACAACCAAGGCTGCCAGCCAGTCAAAGACCAGAAGCTCTCCATTGCCCACCAGCACCACCGGCAGCTCTGGCTGCTGCCGATTATGCTCCCATCAGATAATTAGGGTTGTTGAGAGACCCAGGCCGCAGGTAAGTGAGGGTAGGATGGGGGTTGTGGGGAGGGGTCAGAGGAAAGTGCATGGGGTTGGCTGTCAGCAGATTCTGCCTCCGACACCACCCCCACAAACAACCTTCCTGATGCCCTAGGTGTCAATCTTGACTCATTCTTGATAAGTACTAAATAAATACCAGCATTTCCTTCTTGATTCTTACCAACCCAAAGGTAGGCATGCTTGTGTGTGTGATATATAAATATATATATATATATATTTCAATATAAAACATCCTTTATAACCCAAGGATGCTCCAAAGAGCTTTATAGAAAATCAAGTACTTTTGAAGTGTTGTCATTTTCCTAATATAGGAAACACAGCAGCCAAATTGCATGCAGCAGGACTCAAAATAATGACCAGACAATAATAAAAACAAAAAAACTGCGGATGCTGGAAATCCAAAACAAAAACAGAATTACCTGGAAAAACTCAGCAGGTCTGGCAGCATCGGCGGAGAAGAAAAGAGTTGACGTTTCGAGTCCTCATGACTGTTCTGTCGAAGGGTCATGAGGACTCGAAACGTCAACTCTTTTCTTCTCCGCCGATGCTGCCAGACCTGCTGAGTTTTTCCAGGTAATTCTGTTTTTGACCAGACAATAATGTTGGTTGAGAGATAAATATTGGCAAGGACACCAGGGCTAACTCCCCTGCTCTTCATCCAAATAGTGTCATGGGGACTTTTTCATCCATTTGGATTTAAATGCCTCATCCAAAAGTCAGCGCCTTCAACAATGCAGCATTCCTTCAGTCCTGCAATCGGAGCATTGGTTAGATTCTGTGCTGTTACCTGAAGCCAGACCTGAAGCCCAACCTTCTGACTCAGAGACAGGAGTACTACCTGGTGAGCAGCAACTAACATTCTTAAAGCTTATGGTTTCAAGTTCCACTCCAGGAATTTGAGCACATTATCCAGGCTGACACTTTATGCACTATGGAGGGAATGCTGCATTCATCAAGCTAATGCCTTTTGGATGAGGTATTAAACTGAAGCACAGAGAAGAGCAGGGGCATCCTCCTAGTGTCATAGCACACAGCCTCAACCAACACTACTAAAAACATACTCTCTGGCTTTATATTCCATTGTGGGACCTGGTGTGGAAGTTGGTTGGCATAATGTCTACATTACAACAGGACTTAAGCACTTCCATGGTTGTAAAGTAATTTGGGACTTCCTGACATCATAAAAGGTGCTATATAAATGCAAGTTATTTCTTGTCACTAACTCACTGAAATCAAAAGGTTTTAGGGACAGATGTATAATTTAAATTTTGAACATTGGATACTGGTGATTTAACATGTAATTTTTTATTTTGCAAAGCTGTACAAAATGAAAGGGACAGGATCAGCATTCGCAGAACCAGCTATGAAGATATTGGCTCTCTTTCTATTACAACCTTGGTACAAGCAGAAGCAATGGCTAGGCAGGTAACTTTACCGAAACAAATGGACATAGTGATGCTTAAAGCTATTTAATGGTATCTTGAAAATTATTTATCAATGAAAAATGTAATTCGTTAATTATTTTCGACGCCATTATGTCTAGAAAAATAGTTGGCTTGATGTGCTTGAGAAAGTTAATTAGGTCACGTGCTTTCATTAGTTGTATCAACTGAGCAGCTTGTAAACATCATTTTACCTCTGAGTCGGAAGATTGTGGGTTCAAGTCCTACTCCAGAGACTTGTGCACAAATACCAAAGCTGACAATCCCTCAGTAGTGCATTGGAATGATGTACTGTCAGAGATGTCATCTTTCAGATGAGCTGCCAGGCCCCAACTGCTCTCTTGAGATCCCATGACACCATTTCAAAGAAGAGCAGAGGACCTAGCCCAGCATCCTGGCAAATACTTATCCCTTAATCTCCAAGAGGTAAAAAAAAATTATCGGTCATTATCCCACTGCTACTTGTGGGAACTTACTGTGTGCAAATTGGATGCTGTGGGCTGGATTTTGGCTACTGAAGTAGGTAGTGTGAGTTGGGAAGATTCTCTGACTTTCCAGACCTGCTTTGGTAAAAAGTGCCCCGAATTGCGAGAATTTCGCTCCGGGGTGTGGGAGGGGCAGGATGAAGTTAGGCCCAGCAATCCCAGAAGCAGTTGCTAGGAGGACACGGGGTGGGGGACGATGGGTGAGTGCTGAGATGGGCTGGTTAGGAGGCCTGCCTTGGTTCTCTGGGTTCCAATTGTTTTAGGAGATTTTAGGCCCTCTAGACCTCATCACTCACATCCCCTCATGCTCTTTTCATACCTCCATGCCAATTCATGCCCCCCCCACCCACACCCCACAGCCTCTCAAAGCTACCCAAGTGAACTCAATTCCAACTTACCCAGGATATGCCATGGGCAGACCTCAGAAGCCATGTGAACATAAAAAAAATAATTCTAAAAATCTAATACAGCTCTCACTAGACGGACTTTATAGTGGAAAAACTCCTATTTGTGAAAGCATCAAAGCTTTTAAACCTCTTCAAGTGGTTAATCTCTTATAAAAATAACCAAACTTCTGTTCATACCTCTAATCCTTTAATAGCCTCTTTATGGTTTCATTCAGGGAGATCGGTTAGATCCATTGGCTAGAGTGTGATGCAGAATGATGCCAACAGTTTGGTTCAATCTATCTACCAGCTGTGGTATTTTTGGAGGCCCTGCCTCCTTGCCTTGCCCTAGGCTTGCAGAGTGGCACCCCTCAAGCTACATGTTGCCATCAATTTTTGACTCCAACACTGTTGGCTGAGGCCCTTGGAACAGCTGAATTGGAGTCTGTTTGAATCAGTGTAAGCTCAAATGGCCCTACCAATTTTGGGTTTCCCCAAATGTGATTCACACCCCAGCCCATTTCCCCACCAGCAAAAGGGTGGTGGTGGCATAGTGGTGTTATTACTGGATTAGCATGCCAGAGATCCAGGGTAATGCTCTGGGGACCCAGGTTCAAATCCCACCATGGTACATGGTGAACTTAATATAAAAAACAAAATCTGGAATTAAAAATCTATTGATGACCATGAAGCCATTGTCGTAAAAACCCATCTGGTTCATTAATACCCTTTAAGGAAGGAAATCTGGCCTCATGTGACTCTAGACCCACAGGAATGTGGTTGACTCTTAAATACCCTCTGAACAAGGGCAATTAGTGATGGGCAATAAATGCTGCCCTAGCCAGTGATGCCCAATGAAAAAAACATTGAATCTATCAGAAATGAAGTCTTCCCAACTCCACAAAAATCCAGTTCTGTATCACAAAAGGAGTTATTTGGATGTAAAACACTTTGAGGCATCCTGAGGTCATGAAAGGTGTGATATAAATATCAGTCTTTCTTTTCTATTTGAACCTTAAAATTGTGTCACAACTTTCTAACTCAGTTCAACACAACTGATATATGTAGCTTTTGGGTTGTATTTGGATTTAAAAGTGGTTACAGTACTGTAAAGGTTGCAGCAGCCATGGAGTTATTTAGTCACCAACAACCTGACTTGGATTGCTGAAGATGGTAAGTTTTTTACAGAGTGAAAGGATGATGGAATATTCGGCAATCATGTTGGTAAAAGGCATGAAGTAAATCATGACTTGAGAGGTTAAGTTCTACTGGCAGAATTGTATAACACTAGAAAATAGCACATCACTATATATTAGCATGTGCTTGCTGTTAAAGGTTAACTCCAAGCTAATCAGAGCCATCACTAAACAGAAAGGGTACTCACCATTATTATCAGTTTCAACAAAGCTGCTAGTTTCAGAAATTGCATGATTTTTATCTGGGCATTGCTAACATTATTTCAATAAATTCTGTTACAATTTTTGGCAATTTCTCTTTGGAGTCTCTCGGCTGTTCTCATTAGAGGCCTAATCCACAGTCATTTTCAATCTCTACCTTTCCAGTAATTAGCCCTTGCCTGGTTTCATGACATTCAACATTAACAACTCTTCTACTTTCAGTTACCTTTTCACCCTCATTATGTGTTGTATCACGCTTCATTCTTCAGAAATATTAGAGTGCTAAAACTGGTCCTTTTATTATAAAGTGCATAAAATATTTGTTCAGAATTCAATAAAACAACAAAGTGAAAAAGTAATTTAGCAAATATGCCAAATAGTGATCTTTAACCCACCAGCTGAAAACCTGAATTAAACTTTTAAAAACAGACTTTTTAAAACTTGAGTGCAAAGTGACTTGAACTCACAGGCCAAGATGGCTAGCCCCATATTGCATTACTATAGATTCCACAGTCCAATTCATTGGAGTGGAGTCAGTCTGTCTGCAAAAACAATTAAAGACGGTGACTTCAAGGGAGTGTGATGGACTCACATCTCCTGCCTCATTAGCAAGGCATCTTTGGCAATCACGTGAGGTTTTTAACTGTTGGAGACAGGCCATTAAGACTAATTGATTGGATAACGGAAGCCTGGCTAAGTCAGCTTCGAGGCATGAGCTGATCAAGTCACATTTGGAATAGACGGACAATGGGAAGGATTTTCCCCTCATCAGATGGGTGCAGTGGCTGGCCCTGGGAGCAGCCATGCAACAGTCCGCCACCCGCGATCGTGCCCCGACTGCGATTTCACGCTGGCTGGCCAATTAGCGGCCAGCCAGCATGAATCGTGCGCTGAAACACTCAGCAATGCCTAGGTTGGGGCGGGGGAGAAGGGTGAGTGGGGAAGTCAGTGCATGCGCATGGGTGTGCCCATAGAAAGCTCCCTGAAGGCACAGAGCTGCCTCAGGGCGCTGAAGATTTTTCACATGAAAAATAAAGTTTTAAAAAAAAGGAAAACCTGTCTCCTCATGTGACTCTGTTACAGGAGCAGGGACATGTTAGAAATGAGATTTTAAAATTTCTACTTTATTTTTAATTAACCCGCCCGTGGATGAGGTTTCCTAAAAAATCCAAAGGCTGCTTGGCCTATTCGCCCACTCGCCAGCTGTAAGGTTGGCTGGGTAAGATAAAATTCAGTTGAATTAATTTATTAATTGGCTTAACAGCCCTCTTAATTGTCAGCAGGTGCACTGCTGACTCATGTGCGCACTTGCCGACCGAAATATCGCGCGAGTGCGCGATGACATCAGGATGCCCACCAGATGTCATCACGCGCTATTTCACGCTTGTGCATATCGAACACGCACCCACACACCAAGTTGTAAATTCAGCCCAATGTCTCTTTTTAATCCCCCTGACAGTTGGAGAAGGAAGATCACATGACAAGTCTACCTTTTGCATGTTTTAAGCAGTTCTTTTCTCAGCAGAACTGAGCCTACGGAAAAGAACTAAGTGTGGTCCCTCCTGCCTCCTTTATTTGCCAACCCACCTGGTGAGCATTGAGCCCTGTTTGCTGACTGTGATCAACCAGTCAAAGATTTCTTAAAAGAATCCAACCCAACCCATACCTCTCCTGAAGTACAGCCAACTCAGTCAGCTACATCTTTAAATTGGAAGCATCGAGACCACTCAATTCCGCCTGAAGCCAAACGAGTCACCAAACTACAGGCTATATATTCTTTTAATTTTTTATGGAATCTAATTTGACCAAGCTACCTTTTCCCGCGCTGTAATCTGTATTTATGTGTGTGTGAAGTGCACACGCAAAAGTCAGTGCACTTTATCATTTTATTTAGATCAGTTTAAGTATAATAAAGCTAACCGCTTTCTTCTTAAAACTAAAAAAAATCTGTCCTATTGGTACTTTTATGATCACAGCACATAAACAGTTAAGCGCTTACTGAATTGGCAAGTATATCCTTTTCGAGCAAAAAAACCTGTTGTGGTCAAACAAGGAGAGGGCAAAGAGGGGAGCCATTTGACCCCTCCTCACCTGTTGGTAGCAATGCAAATATCAAATGCCAAAATAGTGGGGGCATTTTATGTAGTGCTGGATCGGCAAATTCTGTCTGAAGTTGGGTCTTTCATTCTTGTTATTAGTTGGGATTGAATTTGATATACATAACACACGGCTCATGTTCCAGCTCGCCAGAATTAAGAATGAAATGCTGAACTAAAAAACCTTGTCGTCTTTAATTTGTTTGTGGGGCAGCATTATCATTCTCAAATATCTCCAACATTTCTTCCTCGATCAAGAGCAAACAGTGACTTGTGACTAGCAAATGAGATTGCTTTTAGATGCTTGTAAGTAGGCTCATGGGTAAACAGACAACGCATAGCAGTATTAATCTTAAAATATTAACAGCTTCCCATGATTTAATAAATATATTTTGCATTAAAATTATACTTAATATTTATATATATAGATTAATTACAGTAAATATTGCAGCTAAAAATACGCTTTCATTTATATAGCTTTGCTCAGTTCATTGTAGCATATAAATACAATTGACCTCCCACAATGCACCTCATTTAGGAAATATAACGTTCTGTTACTTCCAAATGGCAGATATTACTTGTAATATAGTAATGCCACAAGTAACATGACTACATTTTAGTTTTTTTCTTTATTCATTCATGGAAATAGGCGTTGCTGGCTGGGCTAGGGTTTAATGCCCATCCCTAATTGCGCTTGAGAAGATGGTGATGAGCTGCCTTCTTGAACCGCTGCAGTTCATTTGGGGTTGACACACCCACCATGCTGTTAGGGAGGGAGTTCCAGGATTTTAACCAGCCACAGTGAAGGAACGGCAATATGTTTCCAAGTCAGAATGGTGAGTGGCTTGGAGGGGAACTTCCAGGTGGTGGTGTTCCCATGTGTCTGCTGCCCTTGTCCTTCTAGATGGTAGCAGTCATGGGTTTAGAAGATGCTGTCTAAGGAGTCTTGGTGAGTTCCTGCAGTGCATCTTGTAGATGGTACACACTGCTGCTACTGTGGATCAGCGGTGGAGGAAGTAAATGTTTGTGGAAGGGCTGCCAATCAAGTGAGCTGGTGCTGAGCTTCCTGAGTGTTTTTGGAACTGCACTCATCCAGGCAAGTGGAGAGTATTCCATCACACTCCTCACTTGTGCCTTGTAGATGATGGAAAGGCTTTGGGGAGTCAGGAGGTAAGTTACTCACCGTAGGGCTCCTAGCCTCTGACCTACTCGTGTAGCCACAATATTATATGGCTAATCCAGTTCACTTTCTGGTCAATGGTAACACCCAGGATGTTAATGAGGGGATTCAGCAATGGTAATGCCATTGAATATCAAGGGGTGATGGTTAAATTCTCTTTTGTGGAAGATGGTCATTGCCTGGCACTTGTATGGCCCAACTGTTACTTGCCAATTGTCAGTCCAAGCCTGGATATTGTCCAGGTCTTGCTGCATTTGAACATGGACTGCTTCAGTATCTGAGGAGTCATGAATGATGCTGAACATTGTGCAATCTTCAGCGACCATCCCCACTTCTGACCTTATGATGGAAGGAAGGTCATTGATGAAGCAGTTTAAGATGGTTGGGCCTAGGACACTACCCTGAGGAAATCCTGCAATGATCTACTGGAACTGAGATGATTGATCTCCAACAACCACAATCATCTTCCTTTGTGCTAGGTGTGACACTAGCCAGTGTAGAGTTTTCCCCTGATTCCCAATGACTCCAGTTTTACTAGGTCTGCTTGATGCCACACTTGGTCAAATGCTGCTTCGATGTCAAGGGCAGTCACTATCACCTCATCTCAGGAGTTCAGCTCTTTTATCCATGTTTGATCCAAGGCTGTAATAAGGTCAGGAGCTGAGTGGCCCTGGTGGAACCCAAACTGAGCGTCATTGAGCAAGTGCCACTTGATAGCACTGTAGATGACCCCTTCTATCACTTTACTGATGATCGAGAGTAGATTGTTGGGGATAGTTGGCTGGTTTGGATTTGTCCTGCCTTTTGTGTACAGAAGACCCCTGGGCAGTTTTCCACATTACCAGGTAGATGCCAGCATTTTAGCTGTACTGGAACAACTTGGCTCAGGGCATGGCAAGTTCTGCAGCACCATTCTTCAGTATATCGCTGAAATGTTGTCAGGCCCAAAGCCTTTGCAGTATCCAGTGCCTTCAGCTGTTTCTTGATATTACATGGAGTGAACCAAATTAGCTGAAGATTGGTATCTGTGATGCTGGGGGTCTCTGGAAGAGGCCGAGATGGATCATCCACTTGGCACTTCTGGCTGAAGGTTGTTGGCTCCCCCATCATTGAGGATATGGATACTTGTGGAGCTTCCTCCTGCAGTGAACTGTTTAATTGCCATTCACAATTGGATGTGGCAGGACTGCAGAGCATAGATCTGACCTGTTGGTTGTGAAACTGCTTAGCTCTGTTTATCACTTGCTGCTTATGCTGCTTGGCGTGCAAGTAGTCCTGTGTTGTAACTTCACCAGGTTGACACCTCACTTTTATGAATGCCTGGTGCTGCTCCTGGCATGCTGTCCTGCACTCTCCCCTGGCTTGGTGGTAATGGTAGAGTGGGGGATGTGCCATGAGGCACCCCATAGTTGCCCATGAGTAAAACAGGTGATAGTCTCCTGTATTCTCTGTGATTAGGTCTCTGTGTTTCTTTTTGATCAACTGGCAGGAATTTATTAGTTACAATGATTCATAGCATAGTAAGGTTATCTAGCCATCTCATCAGTTTATACCCACCAACTTTTCCCTAGTTTCTCTGAACCTCTCAGTTTTTCTCCAACTTTCTTTACACAAATTCTCTCACATAGTAGAGGACAGCAGTAAAAAAATCATTTCTAAGATTGCAGCTATTTACGAGTCTTTGTCACGTTGCATTTCAATTAGTAAAATAACTAGTTGGCCATTAACCTGCTTACAGATTCTTCCACTTTTCCCTGCCTACTTTAACTTACCAAACTTATCTCCAGAAGATTACTGTTTGACCTGTTTCATAGCCAATGGAAAGTCCTTTCTACATAAATGTGTGCAACTAACAACCACTGTTATAATAATTTATTACTCAGGGTCATTCATCTCTTTTATGGTCAGAATGTGACTACTGTGATGCCACCTAATGGAACTGTTTAGTAGCTGTTGTTAAACAAACTGAATTGCTTAAAGGGCATCAGCTACTTTTTTTTAGATCTTCACAAACACTAATCACGCTGAAATGTATTATTGCACCAATTGTTTATAATATTATTGTTGCTGAAATATTGTGCATTTCTCCTTTTCACCTTCAAAGGATCCCTGAATATTATTCCTTACACACAGTGTCATCTAAATGTCTGCATTCGTCAGCTGCATTTTAGTTCTCTTTTAATCTTTAAGTAAAAAGGTCACCCTGTCACTTAAAATTCTCAAATGAGCTGACTTAATTAACTCTCCCTGATGATGTAGAAATGCCCTTTCTATTCTTGACACCTCACCTCAGAAGTCACATCTCAGGATCACAGTTCCTCAAGTGCTTCTTCATATAATTGAATGACTTTCTCTGTTGGCAGATGTCTGCTTTAAGTCCTGTTCATCATGCTGATATTGCAATGAAGAAGATAGCAACCATCAATGACGTCAGTGAATCCATGAAGCAGCAGCTACTTGTGTTGGTAGAATGGGCAAAATCTATCCCAGCATTCTGTGAATTACTCCTGGATGACCAGGTGAGTGAAAGCCACAGGAAATAGAAACTTACTCTTGTAAAAAAAAAAATTACAGGTGCATTATTTTTAGTTACCCTGGTGTTTTGCATTATACCATCCCAGTTCATTTTTGATATCTGACAAGCATAGTCCATTCATTAAATAATTAAGTATTAACCAGGAGCCAGATAGTACAAGACATTTCATGTGAATTGTTTTAAGCAATGCATTGAAAATGTTTTAAATTATGTATGTATTGATTCTCTACAAAGTAAACTATTAGTTTTGATAAAGATGATTGCTGTTAAACATTTTGATACCAGCGTGTGGGGTTGCATTAGGTATTCCACCAGATACACTAAGTTAGGAGACATAGTAAGCTGTGTATATGGGAGCAGGATGTTATAAAGGGACATAGAGAAATTAAGAAGTAAGCAATACTGACAGCTGAGTTAATGTGGGATAATCCACTTTGGATCCTGGAAAGCCAAATCCAAATACATTCTTAATGGCAGGCGAGGGACTAGGAATGATGATGGAGTGAATGGGTTTGGATGTCCGGTTACATTAATCACTAATAGCACAAGTACAACATGTTTTCAAGAAAGCTGATGGAATGCTGGCATTTAACTCAAGGCAGTTAGAATACAAAGAGGAGGAAAATGATGTTTCCTCATTGATAATGGAGCCTTGATCAACTCCATTCAGTTTTGGGCACTGCACCTCAGGAGGTGTATAATTGACCATGGAAGGGATACTGCGTAGCTTCACCAAACTGCTGCCATAGCTTAAAATACTAAATTATTAAGACAGGTTGCATGAACATAGCTAGTATTTTCTTGTGTTTAGATAATTAAGGGGTAATCTAATTATTTGTTTAACATGATTCAAAAGAGTAGATGCTATTTGTAATGTACATTAATGATCTAGACATGAATGTAGGAGGTATGGACAGTAAGCCTGCGCGTGACACAAAAATTTGTGGTGTGGTAAATATTGAGGAGGAATGCCTTAGACTACAGGACAATAAAGACAGGCTGGTCAAATGGGCAGAACAGTGGCAAATAGAATTTAATCCTGAAAAGTGTGAGGTGTTGCATTTTGGGAGGACTAACAAGGCAAGGGAATACACGATGAATATTAGGGCCCTAGGAAGTGCAGAGGATCAGAGGAACCTTGGTGTACATGTCCTTGGATCCTTGAAGGCAGCAAGTCAGGTAGATAAGGTGGTTAAGAAGGCATATGGGATACTTGCCTTTATTAGTCAAGGCATTGAATAGAAGAGCAGGGAGGTTATGATGGAGCTGCATAAAGCGTTAGTTAGGCCACATCTGGAGGACTGTGTGCAGTTCCGGTCGCCACACTACAGTAAGGATGTGATTACACTAGACAGCGTGCAGAAGAGATTCACCAAGGTGTTGTCTGGGCTGGACATAGCATTTCAACTATGAAGAAAGTCTAGATAGGCTGGGGTTGTTTTCCTTAGAGCAGAGAAGGGAACCTGACTGAGGTGTACAAAATTATAAGGGCAAAGAAAAAGCTTTTCCCCTTAGTGGAGGGGTCAATAACCAGGGGACATAGATTTAAGGTAAGGGACAGGAGGTTTAGAGGGAATTTGAGGAAAGTTTTTTTCACCCAGATGGTGGGGTGTATTTGGAACTCACTGCCTGAAAGGGTGGTAGAGGCAGGAACCCTCACAACATTTACGGAGTATTTAGATGAACACTTGAAACGCCATAACATATAAGGCTACAGGTCAAGTGCTGGAAAACAGGATTAGAGTAGATGGGGGCTTGATGACCAGCGTGAACACGATGGGCCGAAGGGCCTATTCCCATTCTGTAAAACTCTATGACTCTCTATAAGATACAGGGAAGCAATTTCTTCTGGTGGTGAAACCCAGGGCAAGGGGCATAATCTTAAAATAGAGCTGGACTAATTGAAACTGAAATCAGGCAGCAATTTTTACAAAAGGAATTGGAAATCAGGAATTCTCTCCTCCAAAAGACTGTGAAGGCTGCATCAATGCAATGCTTCAAAACTATATTTTTTATGGGCTGTGGGTATCAAAGGATATGGAATAATTGTGAGTAAATTAAGCTGAGGTACAAATCGGTTACAATATTTCAGAATTGGTTTAAGGTGCTGAATGGAGTATTCATCTTCCTATGATCTTATCACTGTCTGTCTCTCTCTCTCTAAAGGTTGCATTGCTTAGAGCTCATGCAGGGGAGCACTTGCTGCTGGGTCTGGCCAGACGTTCGATTCCCTACAAGGACATTCTCTTGCTAGGTAGGAATCATCCTCTTTGTTGTAGTGAGAGGCTTTAACAGTTTTCAAGTTGTTTTGATTTGCTGTTTGCAAGCAATGTAAGACCACCCAAAGAGTGCAGTCAAGGTGAAACAAAAACAAAAAATTGCTGGAAAAACTCAGCAGGTCTGACAACGTCAGTAGAGAGAAGGGTTAACGTTTTGGGTCCAGAAGACTCTTCTTCAGAACTAAGGAGAAGTAGAAACATGGTGAAATACATACTGTATAAGGGAGTGGGACAGATGAAGCTGGATAGAAGGCCAGTGATAGGTGGAGGCAAAGGAGAGATTGCGAAAGATGTCATAAAAAAA
This sequence comes from Carcharodon carcharias, assembly GCF_017639515.1. Lineage (NCBI taxonomy): Eukaryota > Metazoa > Chordata > Chondrichthyes > Lamniformes > Lamnidae > Carcharodon > Carcharodon carcharias. Next base: position 170,390,873 of record NC_054473.1, read on the forward strand.
GGTCGAAGGGGTGTTGATGGCGGTGATACTGGCTAAAGGAGGTGCTAATGGTGACATTAAGAGTAGAAAGCAGGATGAGCAAGTGACAGATGGCCCTAGCGGGGCTGGGGTGGGGGGGGAGGGGACGGTGTCTTCTCTTCAAGAAGTTCCAGATCCTCCTCATGACCTCCAATCCTCAAGAAAAAAGTTAAAGGAACATTTAGTCAACAGTAGCCTCTAGCTGCTGTCCTACACATAACTTTACTGATTCATATGGGCTATGGCTCTACCTCTTCCATGCACTCAAAAAACTGGGGTCCTATCCCAGACAGTGTGTGCCCCATAGGGTTTATGGTACTCATTTAGAAAATATCAAAATGTCAGAATTGATATTTTTTAGCAAGTTGCAATGGATTGCAGCTAGCATATCTTGCAATTTAATTACACATAATTGGGGTTATCTTTTAATTGGAAGCCCCATGCTTCTATCCTGGATATTACTGCTTTTGTAAGTTTTTTACACCATGATTTTCATTCTGCCGTTAATTGCAGTGATGTTTCCAGGCATTGTGATGAGATGCTTTATCTAGCAACCGTTCATTAATGAGTCAATAAAGCAATTATGCTGTTTGACCATTTGTAAAGCATCAATGTTTTTACAGTGTGAGGGCACAATGTTTATTTAGAGTACAAACTCACACCACGCTCCATTCAGAGAAAGCACACAAGTGTCCTGAACATACAAAGTCCACTCACTGGATTTCAGTGGCTTGTGAAATTTTCCCCACAGTTCTTTTATAACACTGTCATTTCAAAGTTCAATGTTAAAGATGGTTCAGCTGGTAGCATGAAACTTTGTACATTTTAGCCGTTCACTCACTGCAGGTAAGCTGTACATTGTTGGCTTGCTGAAAATGTTGTCCATTTTCATCTGCATTATCCCTGAATTCAAAGTTTCATATGTAAGCAGAAGTGTTGTAATTTGCTAATTCACAAGTCTGCTTTGAGTATCTTAACGGTTGGGCAGAGACCTTCCTCGCATTGTTCAATATTCCGAGAATCTGTGTGTGTTTGTTTGTGATAATCTGTCCCTGGATGCTAGAGTTGTCACAAAAAAAGGCAACTGTTCAGTTGATGGGAATGAAGGAGCATAAGAAATGCAAAATTAAAAACCACATGCTTGATGTTCGAAATGTAAGCATGGATTCATTGGGTGCTACTTAATATAGGTGCCAGAGGATTTGCCCGCTGGCTGGAGAGCAGCAAGAGCTTCATGTCGCCTACTAAATTAAGTGCCGATCAGGCACTTAACTGAGCTGCTGCGGAACTTCCCTGGGATCAAGGACCCCGGGGAAGGAAATCCCGTTTCCCTTTCCCGCCCCCCCACCCTCCAACCCCCTCCACAGCCCCACCCAAGAGCTACCGGCCAATCAGAGGTTGGCGGTAATGAATTGCTTGGCAGGGCCACTGTGGAGATGGTGGCTGCTGCTGGTAATGCATCCACCAGACGCCCAAGATCTCCCAGGGACCCATGCCATAGGTGAGTGATTGCAGGAGGGAGGGGTTCGTCAGCAAAGGGTGGCTCTCAGCAGCGTCCCCTTCCCGATGCCTTGTCCCTCGATCAGGCACTGAGGGCCTGACAACGAGGGTCCCCCCTAGCACCCTCCCTCCCACCCCAACAGAAATCCGCAAAGTTTGTTTTTTGGGCTTCTCGCGCGGTGAGAGCCCCACCCACCACTGGGTGAATACCGGCAGCAGTGGAATGAGGCTCTTCCACGGGCATTAATTGCCCATCTAAGGGCCTCAATTGGCAGAGGGGCAGGAAGGACATCCACAAGCCTTCCTGCCCCGGACTTAATCAGGGCAGAGGTGGGTAGGTGGCAGGGTCCCCTCCTGGCAGATTAAATGCCCCCCCCCACCATCATATTTGCAAATATTCTAATTTGGCATCAAACTTTATAATCTTTCCATTCTGCAAGAAGTCTTGGGAAGAACTTTAGGGTCAGCGAGCAGGGGTGGGGCCTGCTTGCCGAAGCGTAAAATAATGCGCGGTGACATCGGGTATGCGTCCCAACGTCATGGTGAGTCATTCAGACCCAAGTTGGCTGTGCATCCCCTGAACTCTCAAAGGCCTATTAAGGCCATTTAAACATCAATTAAAGTTATTAACTGAGCTACCGGTCCAACTTTAAGGTTGGCAGGGGGTGGGGGCAGGCGAAGAGTCTAGGTGACCTTCACATTTTTCATGGAATCTCATCCACGGGCGGGATGAGGTTCCATGAAGGTTTTATAAGTTCAATAAACCTTTTCATTAATGGTTCTTGACATGTCCCAGCTCTTTTGCCCGCAGCCCCGACTCAGGGAATACCCACCCCACCCCACCCCCAGCCCACACAGGGAGTGCTCAGCGTTTCCGGGCGCACATCACGTTGGGTGGGCCTTAATTGGCCTGCCCACGTAAAATGGCAGCGTGAACCTGATTGGGGGCGCTGATCGGGTTCGCACCCGCCCCCAGCGAGGGGAATTTTCTGCCCTTTAGGAAGCATTATTAATTACAAATGGAAATATTAAAGCAGCATGCAGGCTGTGATGTTAGGGTTTTTGTGGAGGGGGCATTGAATTCCACCCTGTGTTACAGGACCACAGCCCACCATCTCTTCCTCCATAAGGCACTTCAAGGAGTTGTTAATTGTTATTGTCCTTGAATAAAATAAAGAAGAGATGAAGCTGATGTGTTGCATTCTGCAAATACCTGGATGCCGACCAATATATTAAACACACAACACTCCCAGTGGAGCAAAATAATATAAAATGCAACTATATATATCCACTCGCTGTTTTCTCTAGGCTTTTCTAGATAAATGCAGCAAAAAATGGAGAAAATATTTAAAATATCTGCTATAAGCCTATAATATACAATGTACAATTGTTTGATATATTGCTCCAAAATGAAGAACATAGATTGCAGAGGGATTACTGTGACTACTAGTACACGTCGTCAGAATTCACAATGGTTTATCAATGCTATTATAAAGCCTAGCATTACAGCCTGAATGCTGATTTAACATTTTCATTTGTAATTAATAATGCTTCCTAAAATTCCCTGAAGGATGGAAAGATTATAAAGTTTGCTGCCAAATTAGAATATTTGCATATATAAGTATAAACTAGATTTTGAGCTTTCAGTGATTTTCAGGGATGCCAGAAGATGCACAGCTACTTTGTGTCTGTGAACTGGAGGAACGACTCTGACAAAATTCTATCCTCTTTCAACAGGAAATGATTTCATCATTCCCAGGCACTGCCCAGAGTTAGAGATTATGCGTGTTGCAAACAGGATTCTGGATGAGCTGGTGAAGCCATTACTTGACCTCCAGATAGATGAAAATGAATTTGCTTGCCTCAAGGCTGTGGTATTTTTTGATCCAGGCAAGTGTCTTTATGACTAGAGTTTGTTCAGATATCAACATAGCTCAATGATGCCTGTGAAAGGTTGAAACTTAAGACATTGACAGTGAAGGCTCAGATTCCAGAGAGAAGCCAATTAAACATGAGGAGAAGAAGGGCAATAGACAGATCTTTCAGCATTTCCCATTTACAGATCCCCCGTACCATGAATTATTCCCTATCCAAGCAGGTAAATTGGGATTTATTGTTGTGTATCTTTATGAATCCACTAGCTTGGGTTAGACAAGTTGACCCTTTGACTATACATTCTCTGGATTGTGCTGTCCACGTCACCACCACGCCCCCTCCTCCACCTGCCCGATGGTATCGAGACATGGCGAGGGGAGCATGTAAACAGTGAAGCTGAGAGAACCTATGTAGATGGGAGCCCTCACAAGCATTCACCTGAGGTCAGTCATAGGCCCCATCGACTTGTTTCAGTGGAATCAATCGTTTCTGCTCTGAACTTTCAATGAAAAGCTCTGTGCTGCATAACTCATACGCTGGCAAACTTTCACTTGGCAAACAGAGGAGAGGACTGCACACCTGAGAGGGAGTCGGCAGAACTTTTTTTATACTTCATTTAAGGTGATTGATGGAAAGCTCCCCACCTAATTTTCACCTGTTCATTACTCCAAAACATTCTGCTGTATGAACACAAAAATATACCTTCCTTCACCAGTAAATTTAAATCAGATGCTCAGGATGAATTCCTTCATGCAAAAATATGCTACCTATCTAGAATCAGCAGCCTGGCATTGTAATAGGAGCGATTTACTTTAGGTTCATACCGCAGCTGGACGTTAGGCCAAGAGAATCAGTGTGCTATGCTAAGTGATGAGCTTGGCCTTTACAATTAGCTTTTTCTGATCTTTAATTACGACCCCCTGTACAAACAACATCAAATGTTGTTTGTGTCTACACATTTCTGTTTCTCCATCTAAAGTTACAGATACTTCTGATGCGTTATGTTTTATACAGAATCGTTAATTCACTGTGGCTTTTTTAATCATAGATTGCAGGGGTATAAGCGATTCGGCAAAAATCAAAAACATGCGATTTCAAGTGCAGGTCAACCTGGAGGATTATATCAATGATCGGCAGTATGACTCACGTGGACGATTTGGTGATATCCTACTGCTTCTCCCACCACTGCAGAGCATCACGTGGCAGATGATTGAACAGATTCAGTTTGTCAGACTCTTCGGAGTGGCAAGAATTGATAATCTGTTGCAGGAAATGCTCCTGGGAGGTGAGAAACCGGGTTTTTATTTTTAGTTACAGGCTGTTAGTAAGACTAAGCTAAAGATTCACCCATTTGTTGTGACTTGAGGGTCACAGGAATCTGTTTAATTTCCTTTACTGTATAAGTGATTAGATCGGCCTTTTCAATTTTAAATGTTAAGTTAAAAAATGCGAGCAAAATTTGTGGCAACAGCAAGTTGACATATCAAGAACTGGGTTAATGCACAGCTTTATTATAATAGATAGAGAGCGATATGATTAAAAAGAATTTTATTGGCAGCTGATGCCTTGAAAAATTAAACTTATCATTTCTGAGACATGGGGCAGAATTTTCCCCTTGGCGTGTGGAAGCGGGCCCCACCCACCGACATGTAAAATGACCTGCGGTGACATCGGGCGAGTGTTCCGACACCACCGCGCGCCATTGTGATGTTTCGCTGGGCGGATGCGCGATGATCTCCGATGCGCGCCCGCCATTAATTAACGGGCCACTTAAGGCCCTTGAGGCGCCTATCGACAGCGATTTTTCAGGTCCCGTGCGATCTTCAGGTCATCGCTCAGGCGCAACGGGCAGGTGGGTGGGACACATTTGTATAAACCTCATCCATGGGCGGGATAAGAAGGGGTCAGTGGGGTCGTGAATGTGCCCAGTCGAGTATTTAAATTTGAAAGTTACTGATACTTGCCTGTGTGAGCAGAAATACTTCAAAACTCATACCAGCTGCTTGGACAGGACTCACAACCTTCAGGTCAGCACTCTACAGTGAAGATCCTGTTTGGGGCCTGCAGGTTTCAGGAAGCCTTCTCTTAGCCTGGGAATGGGAGTTGTGCTCTCCACTGGAGGCACCTTCAGCTAGAACACCACAGATGGACCTCCAACAAAAGCCTATGCTGCAGGCTCCATACTCAATACCTGAGTGCTAAATCTGCCTGGATAGGAACACTAACTAAGGGCCTTGTCAATGAAGCTCAATGTGACACAACTCACTCATAACATCATGGATAACCATCTGCCTGCAGAGGAAAAGAGGCACCCTCAGCCATGGTCACATGTCTAAATTTAATGATACAATAAAATTATCTTAAGGAAACAAATTACAAAGTTGTTAAATACCACACCAGCTAATCATGACCTCATTGCGGGGCAACACAAAAACACCAGTGAGAAACTCATGGTGTGACTAAGGTGCCTTAAATTCATGCTTTCGGGTGCTACGTCTAGGTGCTGTCCCCTCGCTGGCACTGGCAACTGAGACAGCCTGCTCACTTTCCTGTCCTGTTGACCTCGATGACCTTGGCGGCCGTCCACTGGCCCATGGAGCCTGTGCTGGCCCCGCCGGGGAGGGAGTGGGCAGTTCCACAGCTGGCATCTCCCCAATCGTCGCAGCCTCATCGGATGCAACGGTCACTGGCAGAGGGGCAGAGGGAGCTGCTGTCCTCATCTGGAGCGCCCTGAGAGGTGCCCACAGAGACGACGTGAGGTCGCTTCAGACCTCTCTGTTCACCATAGATGGATGGGCACTGAGCTGGGAAACTTGGTGCCCAGATCATCTCCTACATTGGCATTGAGCAGCTGAGTTCAATGCCGATGTGAGGGCTTGCTGGTCCAAGCGCATCCTCAGGAAGCCCTGATTGGTCTCCTGGAGGAGCCTCTCTGTGAGAGTCGCCACCCTCTCCATGGAGGAAGCATGACGCTCGGCCATGAGGCTCATTGCATTGGCGATGGTCTGCGTGGACTCCTCCACCACGGAGACCAAGCCAAGCATTGCCTCATGTACCTCCGCCAGATCCTCCCACAAACCCTGCTGGACTTCCAGCGTTTGCTGCCTCATGGACGACTCCAGAGGCACATCAACAGCCACCGACTGAGCATGTTCCTGGTCTCCAGCAGTCCTCTGACTGCTGGTGCCACGGGCACTCTCTGTCTCTGCCAGCTCCTCCAGCGAGTGTGAAGTGCCCTCACCGCTGTGCCCTGCGATACTAGCCGATGATCTAATTCCCACCGAGGTGCTAGTATCTGCGCTGGTGCCTGCTTGGAACAGCTGGTGGGTCAGAGACTTCAGGGCCCTCAGGTGTCAGAGGGGGTCCCTCTGCCTCCTCCTCCCAGCCCTAATCCGCTGGTGCTGAAAGGAAAGTCAAGGACATTGGATCAGTTAACATGGAGACAATGTCAATGTGCATCCCTGTCCCCCGGATTACTATGTGCTCATCCTTCCATAAGCTATAATCAAGCCATGTTGCAAACTTCAATCACAGAACATTCAGCAGTGCCATGGCTGCTGGGACACTAATGGTGACCTCAGTGCTGGGTAAACATACCTGCCCGTGGCACCCCAGCCTCACTGACACCAGTGGACCTGGGCACATGGCGCCTCTCCAGATCGAGAGCCTCCTGCTCGGACCTGGTAATGATGGCCAACAGGGCCGGCCCTCTGCCTGTCCTCAGCTGCTCAGCAGCATCATGAGCATTCTTCTCCTGAAAAGGAGAGAAGAGCATTGATTAGTGCTAATTGTACCTGGACTCTCTTCGCTGCCGTCCCACCCCAACCAGACTGGAACACTGCAGGGCTCCAGTGCCTCCTCACCCTGCAGCTGCCACACACACACAAAGATGCCAGGCCTGTCCCCTTGGCCCAATGCAGCCTACATAACATTTGGCACCACACGGTCCAACCTTGCCAAGCAAGGAGACGCAAGCATGTGGAATGCAAAGGGCAGCAGATGGATGGGTGCCCCGCCACCTGGAAGCTCCCCTCCCAGCACGTCAGCACCCAGACTTTGACGTGTTTTGCAGTTCCAACACAGTGCCTAGGTGCAGCTCTCCCAGGTTGCCCCCAAAGCAGTAATGTGGGTCTCAGTGTACCACGTGCTGCATGGTGCAGAACCCATCTCATCACCACTCTCTCAGGGTGGTCTCGGCATGGGCAATATCTGCTGGCCCACCCAGCGAAGGACACATACCGCCAATGATTCAATGCAGTAACTGCACTCAGAGTTGGGGGGTGGTGGGTAGAGGCGGCAGCCAGGGGGGAAAGCCTACCTGCTGGGTTAAGTGACCAATGCCAACATGGAACTCACCCTTCCTGAGTGCCACAGGTCGTTGAAGCGCTTGCGACACTGGGTCCAGGTGTGTCGCACCACATCGCGGGAGCTCACCACCTCCCAGGCACGTTTCGTCATGTGGTGGGGGGGGGGGTGGGGGGGGGGGGGGGGGGGCATCCTCCTCCTCCCGTCCCACAGAACGAGGACCTCCTGCCATGCTGTCACCTCCTTGAGGATGGCGGCAAGGCAATTGTCTGGTCTGAGGAACAAGGGGCACAGTGCCCCCCCCACTCTACCCTCCTGCCTGGCCTGCTCACGAGCAGCGCTCTGGGGAGCCCTTCTGCTGGCCATGTTTGACAGCCTTTGCAAGACTGCAGGAGGAATTTTAAACAGGCCGCCGGTTCGCCATTGGACCCGGCGGTCATAGCAGTCCCGCTGCTGCCCGCCCTCTTCCGCTGTCCTCGGGAGCCGCGTTTCACACTGGGTGGGCCTGAATTGGCCCACCCGCATAAAATGGCGGCAGGGACCCGACGCGGGCGGTGATTGGGTCGCGCTGGGTCTCGCATGGCCCACCCGATAGGGCAGAAAATTCTCCCTGTGGGTTTAAATCTGGCCTAATCTGATGGAGTGAGGGGCGCCTCTCATTTAAGAGGAATTCTGCAGTCCAAAATTATGATTTTTAAAGAATACTGGGGACTGGAAATAGGTATTTAGTAGATTCTGTTAAACATAGCCCAAATTTCCCATGAGTTCATATCCGCGCTGCTTGCTGGACAAGGCGAAGATGAATTGTGATCAAAAACCATCTGTTGGATATAATCGAAATGAAATTATAATCAGGAACAGCTTTCCTCTTAAGATAGGTATGATTTCATGAGCGTGGATCTTCAAGGTAACTTTATTGATATTGTCGTAACACATACTTCAAGTCCCCCAGAGCAAATTAAGCTAATACAGTTAGCACATTCCTCAGTGGAATTAATAGATCCTTCCCATATTTGGTCACAGTATATTGAGCAAAGCATCGAAGCAACAGTGAGAAACAATTCCGACAGAATGGGACGATCAGTTCGGTGAAGAAATGGTATATATTTTTCTGTACGAATAGAAAATTGTATCAAAACTCAAAACGAAAAATAAGCAGAGCAGAGATTGAAGGACAGAATAAGATCCACAAGATTATCTCTGAATTAAACCATATGAAGCTACTTCACTTATTCATACAATTTGAAAACCTAAGGAGAAGAATTATATCATTTTTTCAAATTTTTATTTAAATATAGCCAAACCACAATTATTTTACAAGAATGATGCAGCCCTATCAATATTATTTAAGATAAATTGCTGTGGATAATTCCTAATTACCAATCTTCCCTAAGTTCTATCATTTTTCAGTATTTGTTTACCTTGCTTATTTGGCAAGTGAATACTGAAGTAGGATTCCTGTCATGAAGGTTAAAGTCAGGCATAAATGGTTTCTTAATAATATTGTGAAATAAACAACATCTGCTTCATTACCAGAACACAAATTCTCAGCACACAGTTACTGCAAACCTTGTACTGTAGGCCAGAATTTATTGCTCGATGGGTGGGCACGCGCCCAGCCCGATGGATCATGAAATGAGGCACAATGATGTTGGCCAAGTGTGCCAATGTCATCGCGCAGTCGCACCATAGTTCAGTCGGTGGGTGCGCGCCGGAGCCTGCCGACAATTAAAAGGCCTATCAACGCCTCTGAGTTATCATTCATTTTTCACTTCTTGTTCAACCTAATGGTTGGTGGGGAGACGAAAAGACCAAGCGGCCTTTGCATTTTTTTGGAAACCTCATCCACGGGTAGGATGAGGTTTCCAAAAGCAAATACAAACAAAATAAAAGCTTTATTTTTTTTAATTGAAAACATGTCCCTGCTCATGAGTGACATGAGGAGACATGTTTCATTACATTTTTCTGTGCTTTACTAATTTTTTCAATAACTTCTTCATCTCTCTGAGGCCTGAGGCAGCTCCGTGCCTTAGGGAGATTATTCAGTGCTCTCTCTCGCGCGCGTGTGCGCCAAGTTCACACTAGGCCAGCTTGCCCTTCTCCACCCGCCCGTACAGGCAGCGATCAGCATTGCCACTCGTGATTCACACTGGGTGGGCCTTAATTGTTCCACCAGCAGGAAATTGCGTTGCGCTGTCGATAGTGGGTGGCAATCGGCTTCTCGACTGCCCCTGCCCACCCACGCCAATCCCGCACGCCAAGGGCAAAATTCTGCCCATAATAGTATGCTTAACTGTGGTGGTTCTGATATTTTTGTTTGTGTAAATTCAATAGCTGTGCAATTTGAAGGTTTTGCAAACTGGGAGACAAAATAAAATGTCTGTTTTAATTTGAAAGTTATGTATCTGTAACATATTAATAATCTTACATCTGCATGCACTCCCTGGCTGCAAAATCTTACTTTTGTTGCTGGCTGAACTCTCTTATGGGTGTACAACACTGCCAAAGGCTGCGGTGGTCCAAGAAGCTGGTTCACCACCACATTCATAAGGGCAATTAGGCACGAGCAATAAATTCTGGCCTTGTAGTGATGCTCAAAACTCATGAATGAATAAAAAAAATTATAGTGAGAAAGTTGATACGAAAGCTGGTATTTATAATGAAAACTGCTTACTTGAATTTGTCACATTTGTAAATATACATTTCTATCAGTACCAGTGCTGCCACACCTCAGTTTTGCATCTCCCAGCCCTTTGGCTGTAATATCCAACCAACCCTGATTCTCTGATTCCCAAATTGTTGCATGTTTTGTAATGTAACTTTTTTTAAAATTTCTTCTTTCATGGGATGTGGGCTTCACTGGCCATGCTAGCATTTATTGCCTATCCCTAATTGCCCTTGAGAAGGCAGTGGTGAGCTGCCTTCTTGAACCACTGCAGTCCACATGGTGTAGGTACACCCACAGTGTTGTTAGAGAGGGAGTTCCGGGATTTTGACCCAGCGACAGTGAAGGAATGGCGATATATTTCCAAGTCAGGATGGTATGTAGCTTGGAGGGGAACTTGCAGATGGTGGCGTTCCCATGTAACTGCTGCCCTTGTCCTTCTAGGGAATAGAGGTCACGGGTTTGGAAGGTGCCAGCGAAGGAGCCTTAGTGAGTTGCTGCAGTGCGTCTTGTAAATAGTACACACTGTTGCCTCTGTGCATCAGTGGTTGAGGGAGTGAATTTTTAAGGTGGTGCCAATCAAGTGGGTTGCTTTGTCTTGGATGGTGTCGGGCTTCTTGAGTGCTTTTTGAGCTGCACTCATCCAGGCAAGTGAAGAGTATTCCATCACACTCCTGTCTGGCCCTTATAGATAGTAACAGGCTTTGGGAGTCAGGAGGTGAGTTCCCACACTTTGATCCCCACTGTTGTAGCCACATACAAACAAACAAACAAAGAGCAGGAGTAGGCCATTCAGCAACCCCCCCCCCCCCCACCCCACCCGAGCCTGCTCCACCATTTAATAAGATCATGGCTAACCTGATAGTAACCTGAAATCTGCATCCCGCCTACCCCCAGTAACCTATCATCCACTTGCTTACCAAGAATCTATCCACCTCTAACTCAAAAACATTCAAAGGCTCTGCATCCACCGTCTTTTCAGGAAAAGAGTTCCAAAGACTCCCCCTGAGAGAAAAAGATTTCGGCTCATCTCTGTTTTAAATGGGTGACCCCATATTTTTAAACAGTGACCCCTAGTCCTAGATTGTCCCACAAGAGGAAGCATCCTCTCCACATTCACCCTGTCAAGACTCCTCAGGATCTTATATGTTTCAATCAAGTTGCCACTTACTCTTCTAAACTCCAGCAGATACAAGCCTAACCTGTCCAACCTTTCCTCATAAAACAATCCACCCATTCCAAGTATTAGTCTGGTAAATCTTCTCTGAACTGCTTCCAATGCATTTACATCCTTCCTTAAATAAGGTGACCAATACTGTACACAGTACTCCAAACGTGGTCTCAATAATGCTCTGTATAACTAAATCATAACCTCCCTACTTTTGTATTCAATTCCCCTTGCAATAATAATTCTATTAGCTTTTCTAATTACTTGCTGTACCTGCATACTAGACTTTTGCCATTCATACGCTAAGACACCCAGATCTCCCTGCGTCTCAGAGCTCTGCAATCTCGTACCATTTAGATAAGCTTCTTTTTTATTCTTCCTGCCAAAATGGACAAATTTCACAATTTCTCACATTCTCCTCCATTTGCCAGATCTTTGCTCACTCACTTAGCCAATCTATATCTTTTTGAGGCCTCCTCATGACCTCTTCACAACTTACTTTTCTACCTATCTTTGTGCCATCAGCAAATTTGGCAAACCATCCTATCCATCCCTTCATCCAAGTCATTTATGTAAATTGTAAACAGTTGAGGTCCCAGCACTGATCCCTGCATTACACCTTGCCAACCAGAAAAATATCCATTTATGCCTATTCTCTGCTTCCTATTAGCAGCCAATCTTCGATCCATGCCAACATGTTACCCCCTACTATGAGATTTTATTTTATGCAATAACTTCTGATGCAGCACTTTATCAAATGCCTTCTGGAAATCTAAATACAGTACATCCACCAGTTGCCCTTTATCCACCGCACATGTTACTTCCTCAAAGTACTCCACTAAGTTGGTTAAACGTGATTTCCCTTTCACAAAACCATGTTGACTCTGCCTGATTACCTTGAACTTATCCAAGTGCCCTGCTATAACTTTTAAAAAATAGCTTCTAACATTTTTATATGGCCGGTCCAGTTCCAATTCTGGTCAATGATAACACCCCAGGATGTTGAAAGTGGGAGATTCAGTGATGGAAATGACATTGACTGTCAAGGAGAGATGGTTAGATTCTCTCTTCTTGGTGATGGTCATTGCCTGCCGTGTATGGGCTGAATGTTATTATTTAATTGTATATAATCAAAGTATACTATAAAGTGCCAGCCTAGATTTACTGTTGCACTTCTACCTCTGTGTCAAGGGTTGTGGGTTCAAACCCGACTTTAGAGCACATAATCTTGATGAGCTTTAATTGAATTATTATGGAAATTGTCTTTTGGGTAAGGTGTTAAGTTAGGGCCAGTTTACCAAGTTTACGACAAATTTACATCGGCAATTTTCATAAATTTTCCTTTGGGGGATATAAAGATCCAAAGGTACTAATCTGTAAAGAGTTATTCCAATGTCTTGGCCAACATTTAACCCTCAAACAAAACCTCCAGAAAATGGAATTGCTGGTCATTTATCACATTCTTGCTTGTGACACCTTGCTGTGTACAAATTAGATACCATGTTCACCTACATAGCAAAGGTGACTACACAGTAAATGGAATTCATTGGCTGTGACTGCTTTGGGACATTCTGGGAATGTTGAAGTCACTGTATAAACGCTAGGTCTTCTTTCAAAATAAGGACTGAAGTTATCCTTTTAAAATAGGAACTGAATTGTATTTGTTTGCACTAGTCTAATTATCCCCCACTTCACCTGACATTGTCACCTGGCCTGAACTAGCCCGGGATTATGGATTATGCGTGCCCCCAACCTAAAAATCGGTCAGCACATTGCTGATGTGAAATCTGGCTTCTCCGCTGCATGGTTAGGTTGGGGGCAGCCTTTATTAGTTAAGACTGGGACTTCGTCCCATCAGGGACAGTATGTTCCGCCCCTAGAGAGCTGCCAGTTAATCTGATAGGCCAGCAGCTCTGTAGTGCCACTAATGCCAGAGGAGAATACTGACTACTGAAGGGACTACAACTAGTCCGAAAAAAAGGGTGAGGATGGGACTTAAGGTAAGTCCAGGGATTTTGGAGGGGCACATCTGCGAGACCCCAACGAGGGGTGGGCGGGTGAGGTTAAGGGGGAGGTGGGGGCGAATGGAGCTGGGGGTCATGTTAGAGATGCCAGAGAGGAATCCATAAATGTGGGGTACCATCTTGGGGGTCCATATTGGGTGCAGGGAACCCCTCCCCACAAAGGAGATACCTTCCCTTCCTGTCTGACAGCAGCCTGCAGTTTAAAAGCTGCTGGGCTGTTTGCCTTCTTTCCTTCTGCCTTCCCTTGAAGTCCAAAAAGTTGTGCTGGAGGTGGAATGAAGCTCTTAAGTGGCAACTAATTGTCCACTTAAGGGCCTCAATCGGCCTCAGGGCAGGCAGGCTGCCTGATGCGTTCCCTGCCCCCTGTGATATGGGGGATAGGTCAGGGCTGGATGGGAAGACAGTGGGCTGGCAACCCACTTTATTTTACGCACCCCCGCCTTCAAAAACACTAATGGGGTGCCCATTAAATTCATTCCCCCTCCCCCCACCCCACACCCACAGTTGCAACACCACAGGAGATTAACTAATGTTATTTTTTTCATTGTTCGAAATTGTGATCCTATTTGAAAGAGAACCTGTTCAGAATAGACACACTTATTGTTCTAATTTATTAGTACATTCAAGCATGCAAGTTATCAAGAAAGCAATTCAGTTTTATTCAATAACTAATTCCAGGTAGAAATACATGTAACATTTATTCTATGGTTAAAATTTTCTTACATTTAGTCACTTCTTTGGCATGTTGAACTTGCCATTCACAATCTCATTAATAAAAGCTCATATAACACAGTATTAGGGAGATAAATGGACTTCGTCATGTACAAGTTGGAAGTTAAAATGAAAACAGTTGTTTTTCTGCCTATAAGGATAGAGACGTTTCTTTTTATAGTTTTCCAAACACTAGCTGACCATTTACTGTCCTCTACTGCTGACTGCACCATCTCAATGCAACTATCTTCACATACTTTTATTTATCACTTGTTACACAATGTTCAGATGGTAGAATCAATCTGTCAGATTGCTCCATGTGACTTTTAGCGGCATACCTGATGTGTGGAAACTTGGTGCTAAGATTGCGTGACAACAGTAAAAACAAATGTTTTGCTTCTCAACATTGGCTGCTCCAAACTTAACCACCCAAAGGAACTATGTGTACAAGGAAAGCAGTGTAAAACAGATTATTCCATTTAGTTAATCCATATTTACGGTAATCAATTGAAGCACCTGCAGCAGACCGAGAGAGCTAAGCAATGTCGGCACATGAGAAGAATAACAACATTAAGTCACTATCACACCCGCCTGACTGGATGGATATATAAAGCAGTTGTTTAAAGACACATTCTATAACCACTCTAGTTCCAAGGTTAGAGTTTCTTAATTTCAGGTGAAGAGAAATCTCAGGCAGACAATTTTACTTGGTTTGAACCTAGGTTTTACTGGAGAGTAATTCCAATGTGGATTTAACTGCTGAAATAAAGAGCAACTCAGACAGGCTATTGGGCATTTTCTGAGATCGTACTCCAGGACATTATTGGTGTGCTGCCCACAGTTTCCTGTGGTGTATACCAGTGACTGAGGCTCCTCACTGGCAGCCTAAATGAGGAAAGTTTCCCCCAAAATCTAATCTCTTCATACAATAAGCTGTTTCATTTTGATAAAAGTTAAGATATGAGCAATAGTAATGTTAAACGGTGGCTGAAGTCACTCCAGAATTTTAATTGTACTGTATCTTAATGTATCTTCCCATTTATCACATATATATCAGATTTTGGAATCCTTCCTTTTATGTCTTTTATTCCGTTTGCCTCTCTTTTCTCTTTCTTTCAATTTTCTTTTCTCCTCTCCTCTTCTCACTAACCAATATGATTGCATTGATACCAGCTACGCTCTGATACTTCATCAAATTGGTGCCCACACATCTTGCACATGCTAATTAGCTGTGGGGGATATTACAGCCAGGTTTGTTCCACCTGACACCCACACTCACTTTCTTTCCAACAGAGCAACAAATCCTGTCTAATCCCCTTTTCTAACCCAGGTCCACTGAAACCAATTGTTGCGTCCCTACTGTGAACGCCGTGGGAGATCAAACTAACTCAGTGCAGATTAGCGATCCAACCCAAAATTTTCTTGATCTCTGTAACTCAGTTACACACATTCTCTTAACACATTGAGGCCGCAGGTGGCTCTTTCCAACGTGTTATTGAAAGTGGTACCACACTGGTGGTACGTGGCAACTTAAATAATTTAACCTAATGCTACTCAGGCTGAGCTCTGGTAATGTGTCTAGTTTCAGAACTATAGGCGTCTCATATGTTTTTCACAAATTTGTGATGTGCGAATACTTTAAAATAAAGTAAAACAAATGTGGTCACCAGACTGATGTCTCAGGAACAAGAACCTAAATGTTGACTTTTATGGTGTCTCATTATGCTGCCTAGGCCTGTGTTGTAGCTTAGCTTCTTTCTTTTACAAAAATTTTGCATTACGACTTTCATCTTGCCACAGGATCCACAACTGAGTTAACGCAGTACCCACATTCTGGTCTGGTTCACAGTTCTTTAGGTGGCCCTGCAGCGATGTCAGCTGGTGTGTCCTCAGCAATCCGTCACGTTCAAATCTGTAAGTTGCCTAACCTGAGTTTGACTGAAACTTCACATTACAAGAAAGCTGCTTTAAAAGTCCTATTTTTTAAAGGTGCCTAGAGCCCTTTCCTGTAGCACCAATGCTTATTTTGAATTCTGTTGCAGTTCAGTTTTATTGCTAACTAGGGCAGATATATTGCTTATATTTCTGTTGTTGTTGTTCATCCATTGAGGCAAAGAGGACCATGTTCATCATCTGGAGTATTTTGTAGGGTTCCAGTGCGTATGTGGGTGACTGCTAATATTTTTATTTGTATTGAAAATGATACAATCTGAGACAATTTAAGATTTTCTATTCTTGAACACTTTTTTTTGATAGTCGCTTGGTACTACAGAACATAAATATTGATGAATAATTAGATATGCTGTCGAAACTTATCATCTTGCACTTATCAGGACAGATGGAAGAAAGCTAAATTTCAAAGGAAGCAACAATTTATACTGCATGAGAAAGGATGCTGATTGGTGGACAAGTCAGCTCTGATTGGTTGAGATATTGCCATGGCAAATGCACCAGGGAGCTATTGCACCCCCTCCCCCCTTCCAGATTTTGTATAATTCAAAAAAGGTGCGATGTCTGGACATATTCTTTTTGCCTGCAGAGGACAGGTCCCTGCATATGAATATGTGTAGCGTCTAGCAAGCGTAAATGAGCTATATTGTGAGCTTGACTGATAGTCGTAAATTGGTTGTTAGTGTAATTCTCAGTGCACTTGGGATTGTTCAGCAAGTGCTGCCCAATCATGGAATTACATCTAACGTTAGGCATTATGTTCTGAGTCTCACAAGCATGGGCTGCTTGAGTACAGTCAGTACTTTTTATTGAGCATGAAGGGTGTTTTCTTAAATTATTCTAGAGCAGGCTTGTCCAACGATGTCCCACTATGTGGCCTCTGGTGCCAGTTTTCAAAATGCCTGTCAAACAGATAAGTTCCAGTGGAAGATTCTGCATGGAGCTGTTCCCCCAATCACAGGCCGTTTCTTTCTCACCTTTGGTTCTAGTGAACCTATCAGCAGCAAATGTGGGACAGAAACAATCCGTGATTGGAGAAACAGCGAAAACCAACGGGGAGGGAGAGAGTATGTGGGTTGCGGGAGAGAGTTTGAGGGGGAGAGGGAGAGAGAGTGTAAGGGGAGTGAGTGTGGAGGGCAGGGTGTGTCCATAAGTCTGGCTCACTCCCAATTTCAGGGGTGTCATTCACCCTCATCCACACACACCATCATACACTCTCATCCACTCTCACAGTGGGTGAGGGTGAGTGAGTGAGCACCTGAGACTGGGAGTGAGCCAGACACACACGCACTCACCCCATTAAACCCTAATACTCATCTTTATTGATTACTCATTGTTCCTTTGCTCAGCTGGTTGTGTATTTTCATCCCTCGGCATTTAAAAAAAAAATTGTTGTTTGACACCCACCCCCCCCAACCCTCCACCTGCTATGTGAAAAAGTTGGACAAGCCTTTTTCAGCGCAAGAAGTCAATTGTTTTGTCGGTTTGAAGACTTACGTTAACACCGTAACCTGAAAATATTTATGTTTCTTGTAGCATCACCGGAGACTCCACTTCCACCCCCATCTTCTGGCTCTGGAAATGAGGAATATAAACTGCATCCTGTTGCCCAAATCCAGACTCCCTCTGCACGTATGCTGCCTCAAGCCATCATTCCCAAGCAGGAAATACTGTAAAAAATAAATCAATGTAATTCCACCATGTCCCTATGCTAAAAAAAAACCCAATTTGCTGCAAGCACTTCTGCAAAACATGACTACCGTTTAATACGTCAAAGCAAAATAGAAATGTTTTATTCGTTCACGCGATTTGGGCTACACTGGCTAGGCCAGCATTTATTGTCCACACCTAATTACCCTTGAGAAGGTGGTGGCGAGCTGCCTTGAAGCGCTGCAGTGGTGTTTGTACACTCACAGTGCTGTTAGGAATATGTTTTCTGAACTGTCATATACTGTGATTGCAAAGAGAATGATCAAGAGTCAGGTACTAATATCATCTTATATCAGTAATATGTATAGAAGTCAAAAATTTTCAACAAAGCCGATTACGTTTATACACTATTTGCCTTGAATTTCCTCTGTACTTGCACCGAGAGACACATCTGGCATGATTACAGAATTTTGGGTGTGAGTTATGCTCAGAACTACAATACACTCAAATCTCCTCAATTTTTACAGCTGTCTTTTGATCTCTCCACCTGAATGCATGTCCATCCATAAGACTGGTTCTGCTCCCTAGTTAGAGGGCCTTGTCTACGAGTTTTCTATATTTTTACTTGCTCAGAAGCTCCTTCAAAATTATAACTAGATTTTGAGGTGCAGCAGGAAATTAATTTTTCTGAAGTTTTATTGCAGTTGTTTGAGGATTTTTAATGATATCCTCACTGAGGTCTGTTTCGTATTCTCTGTTTCTTTTACTACATTTTATGGCATGCCACATTAAAATTTCAAAAGTTTGCCAATTGCAATGTTCCTAAACATGTATGTATAATGTGCATGAATGATATTTAAATGACTGTAAACTTTAATTTTCAAATGCGGAAAGAATCTATTGTGTGAGTACCACACTTTCCTTGACCTCAATTGTTCACACTAATTTATACCCAGTTTCACATTCGGGCATCTTCTAAAGGGATTGGCAGGAAATTTGAGTGCAATTTAGCATCACACATTGGGCGCTTTTTTGGGTCTAACTTCTGGACTTTGAGTGAATTCCATGCCATTATACTGTATTGCTTAGGAAATCTAAAAATTGAGAGATTCTATAATATGTTTTGAAAGAGTTGTGTGTATCATGTCACTGACATTGTTCAATTTGCCCAAGAATTTGCAGCAAATTGATGTTTCACCGTTAATATATTTCAATGATTTGTTAATTAGAATGAAAATTGAAAAGCATTTTGGACATAAATCTTGTGGTACTAAAGCATTGCATTACAGAGCACATGGCCTATACTTAGCAATTTCATTAAGGACTTCTTCAGGCCCTCTTTCTTGGGCTTAGCTACTTAAGAATGTGAGTACCCAGTTACATACGCCAGGAACACTTTATGATCAAAGCAAAAATAAAAGCAAAAAATTGCGGATGCTGGAAATCCAAAACAAAAATAAAAATACCTGGAAAAACTCAGCAGGTCTGTCAGCATCTGCGCAGAGGAACACAGTTAACGTTTCGAGTCTGTATGACTCTTCAACAGAACACTTTATGATCAAATGGCCTTGCTTCACTCACTGGTCAGGTTCACAGGTGAAAAAAGTTGGGCAAGTTACTGGATAATGAAGAGCATCCATGAAACTTAACCCCAGCAAGAAGTCAGAGCATACAGGAGAAGTACAGAGAAGAGGATAGCAAAAGGAGGAAGAGAATTAAGACACGCAGAGGAAAAACCCTCTCTGATTAGTTAATTGAATTGCCTAGTTAAAAGGCAACCTTCACAGAAGAGCTATTTTGCATTGCAGCTATAGAGAGGGGTTTTCCAGCAAGCAGCTGTAATTTCACGATAAACTTGCCATGACTTTATCACAATTTCTATGTGGACATTATGACCAGAAAAGAATACCTTGTGTTGGCAAAAAAAAAATGTCTGTCATCAAACAAAAAAAAATACACGTTGATTTTAAGATCATAATTCCATCTTTAAGTTTCGAATGATGACACACTATGCTCATGTAGTTTATATCATCTAAAATCTCATTGAGATTAGTGTCTTGCATTCACTCTGTCATTCGCTGCTCAAGTTATAGTCTCACTTCCCCAAATATTGCTCTAAAAACAAAACTATAAAATATTGCAAGAGTTGCAATGGGAAATATATTTAAAATAAATGATTTAGTTAGACCTCTACCTAAACTTAAGAATTCCTGTCAGAAAACTCTAAATTGAAACATTCATGATGTTACAGCCAGCAGAGAAGTGATAGGAGAGAAGGAAATAGTGTTGATTATCCTTGGCAAATGATGGACAAGAAATAATAGAAACATACACATGCATTCAAGATACCCACTCTCTCTCACACACATAGGGCAACATTTTCCCCCTGTTGGGGAAACATAAAGGGTGAGTTTGCTATAACATGATCTCCAAACTAGCCAATTAGTAAATATTGACAAAGCAAGGCAGGGCAGCTGTCATTCCAGGCCCAATCTTTATGTGATTAGATCAGATAGGTTGATGGAGTGCTCTTCTCAGCTAGGGATCATTGTCCAAAGTGATTGTGTTTAACAGGACGGTCTGCACCCAAATGAATAAACAGATTATCTCTGGATGTCTGTGAGTAGTTCAGCGGGTGGGTCATTCACGCTCGTTTAAGCTGATTGTCCTGATGGGATACTTCCAAACAGTACCACTCCTTTCTGAAACATTGCAATTTGCAAAGTTATGTAATTTGAAGTTATGTAAATGTTCGGCCATAATTGCTGTTTAGATCACTTAAGAATATTGTCTGTTGTCAGTCTAATTAAAATCTATCCTGTGGTGTCAAACCACTCAATAAATACAGTAATTTTTGATATAAAACATGGTTTTATAACAATGATAAAACCTTATTATGCACATTGAGAATACAGCAACTCCTCCAAATATAATTGCACATCATTTGGCACCAGTTGAAAAGTTTGGACATTTTTCTTCATTTTTATTCAGTCATGGGATATGGGTGGATTGTCTAGGCCAGCATTTATTGCCCCTCCCTAATTGTCCTTGACCCAATGACAGTGAAGCGATATATTTCCAAGTCAGGATGGTGAGTGACTTGGTGGGGAACAAGGTGGTGGTTTTCCCATGTTTTTGCTGCCCTTGTCCTTCTAGATGGTAGTGGCCATAGGTTTGGAAGGTGCTGTCTAAGGAGCCTTGGTGAGTTGTTGCAGTGCACCTCGTAGATAATAAACTGCTGCCACTGTGCATCGATGGAGGGATTGAATGTTTGTGGATGGGATGCCAATGAAGCTGGCTGCTTTGTCCCCACTTCTGACCTTATGATGGAAGGAAGGTCATTGATGAAGCAACTGAAGATGTTTGGGCCTATGACACTACCCTGGGGAACTCCTGCAGTGACAATCTGGAACTGAGATGATTGACCTCCAATAACCACATCCATCTTCCTTTGTGCTAGGTATGATTCCAACGAGCGGAGAGTTTTCCCCCTTATTCCCTGTGACTCCAGTTTTGCTAGGGTCCTTGGTGCCACACTCGATCAAATGCTGCCTTGATGTCAAGGGTAGTCATTCTTACCTCATCTTGGGAGTTCAGCTCTATTGTCCATGTTTGAACCAAGGCTGTAATGAGACCATAAACTGAATGACCCTGGCGGACCTCAAACTGAGCACCATAAGGAAGTTATTGCTAAGCAAGTGCCGCTTGATAGCACTGTTGATGACCGCTCCCATCACTTTACAGATAATCAAGAGTCAACTGATGTGCCGGTAATTGGCCGGGTTGTATTTGTCCCACTTTTTGTGTACAGGGCATACCTGGGCAATTTTCCACATTGCTGGGTAGATGCCAGTGTTTGGCTAGGGATGTGGCAAGTTCTGCAGCATAAGTCTTCAGTACTATTACCACAATGTTGCCAGGGCCCAGAGCCTTTGCAGTATCCAGGGCCCTCAGCCGTTTCTTGATATCACGTGGAGTGAATCAAAATGGCTGAAGACTGGCATCTGTGATGCTGGGGATCTCCGGAGGAGGCCAAGATGGATGATCCACTCGGCACTTCTGGCTGAAAATTGTTACAAATGTTTCAGCTTTAATTTTTGCACTGATGTGCTGGGCTCCCCCATCATTGAAAATGGGAACATTTGTGGGCCTCTTCCTCCCGTGAGTTAATCAATTATTCACCACCATTCATGACAGGTTGTGGCAGGACTACAGAGCTTAGTTCTGATCATTGGTTGTGGGATCACTTAGCTCTGTCTGTTAGTTGCTGCTTGTGCCGTTTGGCATTTAAGTAGTCCTGTGTCATAGCTTCATCAGGTTGACAACTCATTTTTAGGTATGCCTGGTGCTGCTCCTGGCATGCCCTCCTGCACTCTTCATTGAACCAGGGTTGATCCATTGGCTTGATGCTAATGGTAGAGTGGGGGATATGCTGGGCCAAGAGATTACAGATAGTGGTTAAGTAAAATTCTGCTGCTGCTGATGGCCAACAGTGCCTCATGGATGCCCAGTCTTGAGTTGCTAGATCTGTTCTAAACCTATCCCATCTAGCTGGGTGGTAATGTCACATCATACGATGGAGGGTATCCTCAATTGTGAAGATGGGACTTCATCTTCACAAGGACTGTGCGGTGGTCACTCCTGCTGATACACTCATTGGCAGGTACTGCTGCAGCAGGCAGGGTTGATGAGGATGAGGTCAAGTATTTTTTCCCTCTTGTTGGTTCCCTCATCATCTGTCGCACACTCAATCTAGCAGCTATGTCCTTTAGGACTTGACCAGTTAGGTCTGTAGTTTTGCTACCGAGACATTCTGGGTGATGGACATTGAAGTCCCCCACTCAGAGTAAATTCTGCATCCGTGTCACCCTCTTTGCTTTGTTCGGGTGGTGTTCAACATGGAAGAGCACTGTTGCATCAGCGGAGGGGAGGCGGTAAGTGGTAAACAGCAGGAAGTTTCCTTGTCCATGTTTGACCTGATGCCATGAGACTTCATGTGGTCTGGAGTCAATGTTAAGGGCTCCCAGGGCAACTCCCCCCTGACTGTATACCACTGTGCTGCCATCTCTGCTGGGTCTGTCCTGCAGGTGGGAAAGGACATACCCAGGGATGGTGATGGCGGTGTCTGGGACATTGTCTGTTAGGTGTGATTCCGTGAGTATGACTAAGTCAGGCTGTTGATTGACTAGTCTGTAAGATAGCTCTCCCAATTATGACACAAGACCCAGATGTTAGTAAGGAGGGCTTTGCAGGGGTGACAGTGTTGAGTTTGCCATTGTCATTTCCGCTGCCTAGGTCATATCCCTGGATTATTAGTTCAGTGACAATACCACTACGCCACTGCTTCCCCTCAAAATGGTTTGTGTATTAAAGATTTTTTTTTATTTTGAAAGCAATTTGATTCTTATGAAAACATTCTATGAATATGATCACTTATGCTGATAATGGTAAGCCCTTTCTACATAAATCCAAACATCTCAAGTGTCTTAACTAACACAAACCTGCACATAGATTTAAACACAGACACTCTAAATCATAGTAATTTAAATTACATTCATTGCTCTGGTTTAAACAGTACATTTTTTTGAATGGGTAAACCATCAAAATGCAAAATTATAAAGTAATTATCAGTAGTCAACAGAATAAAAGGTCAGATACTCACACACTGCTGAGAATAGCTGCAACACTAAAACTAGTTGCTGATGGATTAAAAGGTATTGGAGAGGTAGCATACTGCAATGAACAACGGAGGTTTCTGTTGTTACATCCAGTGCAGTATGGATTCTGACAATGGTCCAGGTTGTGCAAATGTAATGATGGCAAAACTGCCAGCCTTTCCCATTATTATTACGGCATAGAAGCTGATAGAATTTTCTGGATTCTGTATGTGCGCAATTAAATGTGGAAATCCAGGAATTGTATCAGTGATTATACACTTTCCCGTTGGATGCGCTGTTGAAGATGCCTCAAGGTTGCAATCAAGTAGAAATTACTGAACAGATGAAAACTTGCCCTTTATGCTATTAGTATCACTATAAAAGCTCTTGCAAAGTTACACTTTGTTAAATGAGGTATAATTGGGTTTTTAGCCGTGGACTCAGCTCATAATTGCGGCTGAAGAGCTTATTTCATGCTGAAAAACTGATTTTATATTTGTGGAATGGCAAATTTCTCCATTATGACATATAAAGCTTATGAAATAATATTTTGTACCTTAATCCCAAGTGTATGTCCCAGTCATTTATTTTGCTTTCTGTAAAATTTTAATTTGAAATGAAAAATTCAGCATTTGACTTCATAATTTGCTGTCTGTGAGAATACTTCAATGCGATTGGTTGCTTAACCTGCTTGAAGCATCACTGTTTCTGCCTGGAGCTCCCTGTGACTTGGCACCAGATTCAAACTGACATTGAGAAAAGGGAAATCTATGCCCTGGGATCATTATATCTTTGTTGGCAGCTTTTTTCGAGGTCAGCACCAAGCACCATCACTTAGCCACTGAATGTGACATCTGGTCAATGTTATTTTATCAAATGATGGCATGGAAGTCTCTTCCCTTGGTTATAAGAATTTGGTGGTGAAAGGAGCTTGGGCAATCTTATCTCCATTACTAATGGTCACGGTACAAAGCTGGCACGCACTTACAATCCCACTCACAGGGTGGAATTCAATGCCCCCCCCCAGAAACAGGTTTGGAGGCAGGTGGACATATGATTGGGCAGTAAGATGTGGAGTGGGTAGCCCGCCCTCAATCTGCCTCCACCGATAAGTCCAGGGCAGGAAGGCTTCACATCTGGGTGCTATTTGCTAATGAGCAACATATGCCCGCTTAAGGGCCTCATCCCACTGCCACTGGTATTCAACCAGCAGTGGGCAGGGCACTCATTATGCAGGGAGACTGACAAGACCTGTCATGTTTGCTCGCGGCCTCCCTGGGGTGTCTGTCATTCGAATCCACTCAGTGCCTTTGATCAAGGGGCATGCATTGAGAATGGGAAGGGGGAAGCCTGCTGGGCTTCTAATCCCACACCATACCCCTACCCTCAATCCCTGTGGTTTGGGTCCCTCTGTGATCCTAGGCCTCTCCTGGGTCTTTTACCAGTAGCAGCCACCACTTCTGGTGGCACTGCTGGCAATGGAAAACTGCAGTCCTCTGATCTGCTGGTAGTTCTCTGGGGGTATGGGCAGTGGATATCCTCCCTTGAGGTCCTAATCCTGGGGGAGTCTCAACCCTGACTGGGCACTTAATCCTGTCTGGCCTTCCCAACTGAGACAATGTGGGATCCCCTCTGGTTTTCCAACCCAAGATTAAATTTCACCCACAGAGACAATATGATGGGTTTGAATATGAAGAGGAAAAATTTACACTGGGGCAGCAGAGGGCAGTCTCTAGAAGTTGGGCTCAGTTGTTTTGTCGAGACCGGTTGGGAGTTAGCTCTGCACAAGAATCAGTTTGACCTTACCAAGAATAGCTTGATGCTGATGCTGGCTGACAGAATGGAAAAAGTGCTCCATTTTTCCATGTGCTCTGTATATTACAGAGTACAAAGTACAGATAAAGAAATAAATTAATGAGGAACAATTTGCACTAATTGCATTGTTCAACTTTGCTGAATTGAACTGCTCTCATAATAGCAGCGTTGCAAACAAATCACGAAACAGTGACAGAAGGTTGCGTAAACAACTCTTTTAATCATAGGATACTGAAGAATTACTGCAGGCACCATTATCAACAAAAAGCTAATAATTAGGTTTGTAATTAAGGTTGCGAGTGTGTAATTTAAATATGAATCAAGTATGCATATGAGTTCCTTGCAACTGATATAGCATTATGTCATTAGAGAAGTTGTTTTTAAAATGCAACAGATTTTAAATTCTAGGTATGCCAATATATGCAAACTTAATCGGTTATGTTTCATTATGTAAATGTAAATGCAACTAGAAACAATTGCAAATAAATTTAGGGTCATCGCTGTTATTTAAGAGCAATTTATTATTGTGCTTCCCTTCCAATAAACTGAAGTACAGTATTTCAAACATGAAAGAAACAGTGCTGTATCCTCTCATTAAAACACCTCTTCCATCCAAGAATATCCAAATGAAAATAAGATATTAAAGTATTAAAACCTAAACCTGTCATATTTTTGAATGACTGGCTATCTCATTTTCCATCAAAATAAAAAAAAGTTATTTCAGGAATTGCGCCGTCGAGAGGACAATAGAATAAGTTCTGACCACTGGGCTGGGCTATAGCACTTAAGCAATACAATTGTCTCCTGAGATTAGCACATTTGTGCTAATTTGTGGGCGTCTTGTGTTGTATACTGCACCAACATCTCCTCATGATTTTGTTCCGTGGCATCATGATGCAGGCTTGATGTGGAACTGAGTAACAATAAAAATAACGAATTTTCACAGTACAAAATTGTCAATAATTGACAATTCCACTCAGAGCAACGATTTGATGAGTTTCTGTATAAAATGGAAGAATTCACGCTGGTGCTGCAGGCTTAAAAAGTTGGGCACAGTTGTTTCGTTGAGATAAATTAAGGGGAGCTAGCTCTGTACCAGAATCAGTTTGACCTTACCAAGAATAGCTTGCTGCTGATGCTGGCTGACAGAATGGAATAGGTGTTCCATTTCTCCACCCCCCCACCTCCACCCCACCCCAATGTTCTGCCTGAAAATGAATGGCAACTTCAGATCAAGAAGGAAGTTAATGAAGGAGAATTAAAGACCGAAAAAGTCCCAGGATGATTCTCTGGCCTTTTGAAAAAGTCAGGGTAGAGGCAGGGGAGTGGAATGGTGCACATGAGTCCCAGTGGGGTGAGGCATACCAAAAGTGTTTGGAAACAAGGAGGTCCTGCAGATCTTAACAACAGGCCCTCATTTAGATAAAGCTTCCCAGAGTCTGGCCTGACACCCAGCCTAACTTGCTTACCTGGCCAGCATGTTGGAGCGGTGAATTTGGTAGTGGTGCCAGGGCAGGAAAGCCCAAGGAGCCCTTGAAAAACCTGTGGGGGCGGGGGCATGCCCGCTCGTCCTAGACAACAAGGAGCCTTACAAGAGGCATTTTCTGAATGTGCCACGGCCTCTTCTGGCATTTCGGCACCTTCCACCATGAATTTGCTCTGATGATGGCGACAGTGTGGCACTCCCCCTGATGTGAAGTTAATAATGACATCTTGCTGAGTTTTTAATAATGACCCCACCTGCCCTTGGCAGGAGACTCGTCGATTGCATGACCACCTGTCACAAAATTTATGGAGACCAGGAAGTGTCAGGTTGGAGGCCTGAGCTAGGATTTTCAAATGTTAAGCCCTCCCCGGACCAATCTCATTGGGCAAGGGCAGGAGGGTGGAGCACCGATCGCAGCCATGGCAATTTTATCCTTAGAGACGCTAAAAAATTCCCAACTGCAGCTGTTAACCTAATGGACCTGTTTTTGCCCAAATTATTTATTTCCCTTTATCAAAATGAATGCTCCAAGGGCCACTCTCCAGTCCTCCAGCACACATCTGCATTCAATGAAGACCTAAATTATAATTTCTAGGACCATGGCAATTTGCTTCCTCAGAATCCTAGGATGTATCCCTTTGTTCCATAGTGCTTTGTCTTCCTTTAGCCCAATTAATTTCTTCAAAATATTCTTATTATCTGTCATGGTATCATTTTACTCTCCATCACTTGAAGATTCAATTCTTTCCAATAACATTCTTTTAGGTAAAGACTGTTTTATAATACTGCATTGGAGATGGGAGGAGTGAGGGGAACCCAGGCTTTCTCATTGTAACGTGTCTTCTGGAAAGTGATATGAATGCGGATCATCAGATAAAGCGGAATTGTGCTTGACTGTGATTCACCTGCTCACACAGGCAAATAACTTGGCAACGTGGTTAGCTCCACTGTTAGCTTCGTGACAACAGCATCTTGCTGTCGGCCTCACCATCTCCACTCGCACATGGAAAACAGCCACATGTTTGAAGAATTAGAGGTTGCCTGACAAAGAGGAACTATGCCCCAGAGACAACAGGAGTAAATATATTGTGACAAAAAGCCAGGTAGCTAGCTGGATATTTTGAAGCTGTGAACAGTGAGCGTTGCCAAGAAGGCTGGTACACAGAATGTTTTCCTTTTGTTTATTTTTTTAAGACTTTTCTCCAGGAAGGGGACAATATCGGCATTGCCTGAAAGGAGATTTGCTGGCTCTGACCATATTACCCATTTCACAAGTACCAAAAATGAGCAAAGCACAGTAAGTGGGCAATGCAGTTTAATGAAAATGTGTAAAACTGAATCTACCTATGATTATCCCTTGTTTAATGTTAGCATTCAGCAAAGTACCAAAGCAGATCGTGAGATAGTAAAAGTTATAGCATTAGATATTTTTCACTTTAGAAAGTTTTGTAAATTTGCCGATGTCAGGCAACGTATTTAAGGATGAAAGCAAACACTGGTTGGGTTAAAAAATCAGGGTTCTGATGAAGAGTCATATGGACTCGAAACGTTAACTGTATTCCTCTCCGCAGAAGCTGTCAGGCCTGCTGAGTTTTTTCATCTATTTTTGTTTTTGTTTGTGAAAAAAAGTCAGTTTGCTGGTCCAGTGAAAAATATCTGTCAAAGAGGAATATATTGATCTTAAAGCACTAACTTGAAACCATTGAGAAAGAAAAACAAATTGAATTAAAATAAAAATCTTAAAGACTAGTACTGATTTAGCTATTATATGCAAAGGCTTTACTTCTTAGTAATTGGTAGAATGACATTATCAATATTTACTGTATTTTCCCTCAAGAGGGTCTAAAAATTCTGTATATAGTTATTGGGCCAAAATTTGCTGTCAAAACAATGATGATACCAATGACTCGCACCACTATTTATACATAGATGGTTCAAAAACTTCAGGTGAAGGACAGATGCAAGGTTAAACATGAATACTCAAAGGTTTCTGTCCGAGTTGTGCCACTCCACTGTTAGCTTTGCGACAAAAGCCTATTGTTGTCTGCCTCACCATTGAAAGACATTGAATGGTGTGAAGTTGCTGGACTTACAAAGTGCTCGTGAAGTAAACTTAGCATAGAAAATTAAGTATTGTCATTTCAAGTCTAAGTACTCTTTTAATGATGTGATAAATATTAATTATTGCCATTTTGGCAGAAAAACATTGCCTCAGTTTGAAATTCTCATCCTCGTTTTCAAATACCTCCATGGCCTCACCTCTCTATCTCTCTTATCTCCTGCAGTCCCAGAACATTCCGAGATACCTGCACTCATTTAGTTCAGGCCTCTTGAGCATCCTTTATATTAACGATTCCACCATAAGCAGAAGTGCCTTCAAGTCCCCAAGCTCTGGAATTTCTTCCCTAAGCCTTTTCACCTCCCTACTGCTCTTTCCTTCTTTGAGACACTTCTCACAAACTACCTCTTTGATTTGCCCTAATGTCTCCTTACATGGCTCAGTGTCAAATTTTGTTTTATAATGCTGCTGTGAAGCATCTTGGGACATTTAATCGTGTTTAAAGTACTATCAAAATATAAGTTAATATTTTTATTACAAGTACGAAGTCTCAATGCTTTCAGGATTAAGTGTTATTGGAAATTTTAAAACCATAACATTTTTAAATATATATTTTTATGTTTCTTTAATTATCTGAGTTTTCTCTCTTAATCCAAACTTCCGTGCGGTGGAATTTTCCGAGCCCGCTGGTGGTGTGTGTGGAAAATACGGTGCAACCTGTTTCAGATGGTGTGAAGACAGGTTGTGATTGTCAGCTCAGCCCATTGATGCCGGGCTGCGTTTCCCACCATCAGTCGGTGGGGGGGGCTAATTATAATATATCAGCGTACAATTAAAAGACCATCTCACCAGGCTCTGGGAACCCCGCTGTATCATCCATCCACGTTGGCGGGAAAGCACACCAATGTGTTTCACAACAGCGTGCAAAAGTGCACTTGGCAGCCTTCACTTTGGGGGAATTGAGAAGCATTTTCCACAGCTTGCCTCTTGTTTACAGGCCTCAGGGGCATCAGCGGGTGGGGGCAAGTGCTGGCCAGCCTCGGAGGCGAATGCTGAGGGGGGTGGGGTGGGGGGATGTCCAGGGGCAACTGCTGGTCAGCCTCAGAGGCAACTGCTGAGGGAGGTGGTGTCTGGGAGCAAGTGCTGGCCAGCCTTGGAGGCAACTATTGTCAGTGTGGGGGGGGGGGGGGGGGGGGGGGGGGGGGGCGTGGTCAAGTGCTGCCTTGGCACTGCATCCCATGCACAGGCAATTGAGGTAGGGGGAAGAGTAAGCGAGGGGAGTGTCCACGCATTAGGGACACCTGTATAAACCCCTGCAACTGAGACAGATCAGGCGCAGCCACAGTGATATGATTGGGGTCAGGCTCCTAGCCTGCCCATCAGAGGCACCAGAGGCACCAAAGGACCACCAAGCACTCCATAACTTGCCTCCCCCCATCCCCCCACAGTCCCAGCACAGACACCGAGTCAGCCATCATGTTAGCGGACCGCAGAGCATTTGGACTGCACACATTGTACGATCTCCTTGCCAATATTGGCCATGTAGCAGTCACTGCTGGAGGTGCTCACAGTCTCTTGAAATCTCAGCATTCCAGTTGGGAACAGTGTCCCCGATGTCGCAGGTTGACAGGGCAGCCATGCAGATAACTCACTTCTGGCCATCCGAGGGGGTGACCAGCACTCCCCAGGAAGCATTAAGCTGTGGTTACACAGGGCCAGGAAAGGTGCTATGTACACCCATGCTAACCACATCTCTCTCTCTTTTATGCTGCATCATGGATCCTGGTGATCTAGCTGTATGCCTGATGGCCTCCAGAGGCCATAGAAGACAGAGGAGAGAGTGAGTGAGGCTCCTGGCTGCTCAAAGGCAGGAGCAGCAACCTCATGAAGAAAGGGCAGCAGAGGCTCCCGCACACACTGCCCAGGAGTGACAGCGAGCCAATACTGGTCGGTGCCTAGCGATACCCAGGGTCTATAGACGCCGCCTGCCATTCCTGCAGATAACCGAGAACCAGTGTCGCTGATGACTGCACATGTCTAGGGAACTGGTGGCTCACATCTGCCACTTACTGCAGGAATTGGCGCCAAGGGGACATGGAAGGCACCCACTGCCAATGGCTGTGAAAGTGACTGTGACGCTCAATTTCTATGCCAGTGGCTCCTTTCAGGGCTCCACAGGTGACCTCTGTGGGATTTCACAATCCACCACCCACAAATACATCCATGAGGTCACAGATGCCATTTTCTCCATGGCACACAACTTTGTGCATTTTGCCCGGGACCGGGACAGCCAGGGTGCAAGGGCCATTGGATTCGCCGTGATCTCAGGATTCCCACAGTGCAGGGTGCAATTGACTGCACTCATGGGGTGCTCAGGTCTCCATTGCTACACTTGGTGGACTTCATCAACCGCAAGGGCTTCCACTCACTGAATGTGCAGCTGGTGTGCAACCTCCAGAAACACATCCTGCAGGTAAGCGCAACTTTACAAGGGCGTGTGCATGATGCCTACATCCTGAGTCGCTTGCCGATCTCTGCGGTCTTCCAGGGTCCACAGAGTCTGCAGGGGTGGCTCCTCGGGAACAAGGGCCACCCGCAGAGGCCGTGGCTGTTGACACCCGTGCAGCAGCCTCAGACTGCAGCAGAGCGATGCTATAATGAGGCTTTTGCTTCAGTTCGAAACTTGGTGAAGCAGACCATCAGGATGCTGAAGATGTGGTTCCAATGCTTGGACCGGTCTGGTGGAGCCCTGCAATACAGTCCACAGAGGGTGTCACGCATCATAATCATCTGCTGTGCCCTTTACAACCTGGTGCTACAACAGGGTGAGGAGTTGGCTGAGGAGGAGATGGAGGAACTGGAAGTCTCCTCGGATGAGGAGGACGCCAATGGGGATGAGGGTGAAAGGGTCCTCGGTGGTGATGATGACGGTTATGAAGCTCTCGCACTGGCTAGATGGGGCAGGTGCACTGGGGAGGCCCTCATAGCTGCCAGATTTGTGGAGGATGGTGACGACATGCATGAGGTGTCCCCGTAGATCCTCACATTGCAGTTGTGAATGTTTGACTCCAGTCTAGCTTATGGCAGCACTAATATCCTCTGTGAGAATCCTCCTGTCATGGATGTGCAATGGAGGCCCTCATAGTCGCTCAATCACTGGAGGATGTTGACAACATGCAGTGAGGTCACTTCATTGATCTTCATATAGCCTCTGGGAATGTCTGACTCCTGACTGGCTGAGGGTAGCTCGCTTGTGTTCCATGATCACGGCCATCTTGGAAACGCAGCCATGAAACTTTAGATGCATCCAATGCTGTGTCTGCCTTCAGCACCTCAGCCCTTCAGGAGCTGGTGCACAGCATCACTGGTTGCAGATGCTGATGTGTTGAGGGCCAGCCCCATCTTAAAGTTGCTGAGAGCACACAGAGAGCATGAAAGAACTCTGTGGCGCCTGCCCACCATATTCTGGCAGCAATGACCAGAACTGCAGGTATCAGTAATGTTTCTAGGGAGTGTGAGGCTGGACCATCACTGTGGTCTGAAGGCTGCACAGAGCACAAGGAAGAGGGCCCTGACTGAGACACCTGCCTTTTATCTTGTGCAGAAAGATTTTACATCTGAGTGACAAGAACACTGCTCATCAGAACAAGGAGCCATAGGCAGGGTGACATTCCTGGGAGTTTGTTGACAATAGTGTACAGTAAGTACATGATCAACACCTGTGTCTAGGCTGTGCAACTACTTTTACTTAACTTTCCTAACCCTGCCACTACATTTTCGTGCTCCCCAGACATCCACAGCAGAGATGGGTGCAGCCTACTGACTGTGATGCCCTGTCTGTGATGACTTTGGCGGGCGTCCTCTGGAGGGCCGAGACTTGGTGGGCCCTGGCCTGCTTTCGGAGTCCTGCTGTGTGGCAGTGGCACCCTCCTCGGCCTGTGAAGCCGGAGCTGCGGAGGTCCCAGGAAGAAGGATGGGCTAGTCACTCCCAGAACCACCTGAATGGAAGGCCCCGGAGTGTGCACTTGCTGATCCTCCTCCCTATCAAGGGCCCCTGGCTAACTCCACAAGTGGAAGGGGTAGCTGGAGTGAGATCGAGCTGCCCAGAACCCCTCTCATGTACACATTGTTGGAGGCCAACTATGGCACCAGAGATGGAGTTCAGCCAGCACAGCAGTGCAGGAATGACATCTTGGACCAAGGTCTCCATTGCGGCCGCCATCCTACCAGTATTTACCTTGGTGCGCTGCAATGCTGACACTATTACCTCAGCCTGAAGATGGATGGACCTCTCCATCCTGCCTTTCAATCTGAGGAGTGCAGCAGACATCCCTTCCTGATGTTCCAGAGCTTGCCTTTGCAGCTCCAGCAACTTTGACATGACGGAGTCCATAATCATCTGACTCGGACTCAGCAACGTTCTGGCCTCCAGCAGTCCTCCGAGTGTTGGGACCTGGGAAGTTCCTGCCTCCACCCACTGTGGATCAGAAAATGCAATATGCTTACCAGATTGTGGTCCCGAGGCTATTCTAAAGCTAGGTCCCACCGAGATGTGTGTCTCTGCGCTGCTGGAGGGTGTGGGTGAGCGCTGTGACGGGACTTCAGGGAGGGTGCCTCCAGGTTCCTCTTCAGAGGTTTCTTCGGAACTTGATTGGAGGCCCTGGGTCACGGACTCTGTCGGCTGTTTGGCAGATGTGCCTGTGAAAGCAAGGGGAGATAGTGCATGCGCCTGTGGAAAAGGACACTTCACTGACAGCATGGTTGTCTGATGCATGTTGCACTGCTGGATCCTCACTTGGTAGAGCAGCACTGACCTCACCATCAGCACAGGACTGGTCTCAGTCATCGCCGGCCAGCTGGATGGCTCTGTTCTCCAACTCTGTCAGATCTTTGATCCTCCTGT
Organism: Carcharodon carcharias; assembly: GCF_017639515.1. NCBI lineage: Eukaryota > Metazoa > Chordata > Chondrichthyes > Lamniformes > Lamnidae > Carcharodon > Carcharodon carcharias. The sequence continues at coordinate 170,424,659 of NC_054473.1, forward strand.
TGTGAGCCAGTTTGTCCTGCATGGATAGAGATGGGGAGAGGGTATCAGGACTCCTGTTGGGCCAGATGATAAGTATGCCTGGCCTGTGTGGGTGATCAGTGGTCCCATGGATGGGATGAGGACAATGACAGTGTTTGTGGAAGAGTGAATGATGATGTCCCTTACACTGGCAGTGAGTGAGGGCACTGAGGGTGTGTGATGGGTTTGAGAGTGTCTGAGTTGGGAGTGATGAGAAGAGTAACTTACCCTGGCAGAATGGAGATCATTTGTCCTTTTTGCAGCACTGGGTGGCTGTCCTCCTCTGCAGGGCATTTGCGCTGACCACCACTGCCACTGCCTCCCAAGCTGGATTGGTGACTTTGCTGCCCATCCTGCAGCCAGAGCGGGGTAAGAGCGCATCCTGGTGGGCCTCCACAGCATCCAGTAGTTGCTCGAGGGACCCGTCATTGAAGCGGGGGAGCCTTTTCTCGGTGGCCATGTCTCCCGGGCAGCGGTGGTGAGCTGGTAGCGATGAGTGCTCTGTTGGCGGCTGTCTTTTAAAGATGGCGGCTGGCATGATCCAACAGTTGGGCGATGGCGAATGAGCGAATGAGAGCCCACCCGCCATGGAAACGGCGTGTTTCACAGGACTGAAAAATAATGAAGTGGGCTCAGCGTGAAAACCCCTTATTTTTGTCAGTGGGTCGGACTCCATTTTACCCGCCCATTACTGCGCTTAATGCAAATCTGGGAAAATTCTGACCTGTACTTCTCTTTCTTTACCTCATTTGACATTGAATTCATCCACTTGAATTTACACTTTCTTAAACTGCTAAATTAATAATCCTTTAATTTGATTGCTAAATGAGATAGACTTCACTCAGTTTCCGGGGCCATTTTTCTCTCACTGTGATGCTGTCAGCTCACATTCAGAAACTTGCCATGCAAAACATTTAATGTGCAAGGGAAAGTGTAACTAACGCCAGACACAATTAGATGTCCTGCCGTGGTAAAATCTGGACCGTAATTTCCCAGCCTCTGCCGCCTCCCCACTTACTTAAATAGGAATTGAGATTAATAATGCGTTATTATCGACTATTTTGTTTCAAATAATTTCATGGTCAAGGTTAATTTCCTCAGTTTCTGAGTGATACACTGTAATGATTGGCCAAGATTGATTTTGAGTTCATTGCACTGGGATCCATGATTCGCACAGCAGGATCCTCAATGTTGACAACTAAACAATATAGAAACCGCTGCACACTGCCTTGACCGGCTGCATTGGAAATGGATCCAACTCAAAACCGTGGTGTGCTCCTCCTGCTCTACGTGGGAAGCCGGGCACATTTCCAGTGCCCAGGGCCGACATGTATACGGGGAGTGCCTCCAGCTGCAGCTCCTGAAAGCCTGGGTTTTGGAGCTGGAGCAGCAGCTGGGGACACTGTGGAACATCCGTGAGGTGGAGAGTATTGTGGATAGCACATATAGAGAGGTGGTCACACTGCAGGCTAAGAGCCCACAGGCAGGAAGGGAATGGGTGACCACCAGGCAAAGCAACAGGACTAGGCAGGCAGTGCAGGAATCTCCTGTGGCTATTCCCCTGCAAAACAGATATACCGCTTTGGATACTGTTGGGGGGGAATGGCCTCTCAGGAGAAAGCAGCAACAGCCAAATTCGTTGCACCGCGGTTGGCTCTGCTGCACAGGGGAGGAGTAAAAATGTGGGAATGCAATAGTTATAGGGGATTCAATTGTAAGGGGAATAGATAGGCGTTTCTGTGGCCGCAAATGAGACTCCAGGAGGGTATGTTGCCTCCCTGGTGCAAGGATCAAGGATGTCTCAGAGCAGCCAGGATATTCTGAAGGGGGAGATTGAACAGTCAGTGGTCATGGTATACATTGGTACAAACAACATAGGTTAAAAGAAAGGGATGAGGTCCCAAAAGCAGAATATAGGGAGTTAGGAATTAAGTTGAAAAGTAGGACCTCAAATGTAGTGATCTCAGGATTATTACCAGTGTCACATGCCAGTCAGAGTAGAAATAGCAGGATATATCGGATGAATAGGTGGCTGAAGTGATGATGTGAAGGGGAGGATTTCAGATTCTTGGGGCATTGGGACCGGTTCTGAGGGAAGTGGGACCAATACAAACTGGGTGGGTTACACTTGAGCAGGGCCGGGACTGATGTCCTAGGGGGAACATTTGCTAGAGTAGTTGGGAAGGGTTTAAACTAAAATGGCAGTGGGATGGGAACCTGTGCAAGGAGTCAGAGGAGGGGGAATCAAGGACAAGAACAAAAGAAAGAAAGCGGAATAAGAAAAGTGATAGACAGAGAAATCAAGGGCAAGAATCAAACAGGGCCTCAGTGAAAAATAGTGGGAATGGGACAAGTAATGTTAAAAAGACAAGCCTTAAGGCTTTGTGCCTTAACGCGAGGAGCATTTGCAATAAAGTGGATGAATTAACCGCGTTAATAGATGTAAACAGGTATGATATAGTTGGGATTACGGAGACATGGCTGCAAGGTGACCAGGGATGGGAAATGAACATCCAGGGGGATTCAGTATTTAGGAAGGACAGACAAAAAAGGAAAAGGCGGTGGAGTTACATTGCTGGTTAAAGAGGAAATTAGCACAGAAGTGAGGAAAGATATTAGCTCCAACAATGTGGAATCTGTATGGGCAGAGCTGAGAAACACTAACAGGCAAAAGACGTTAGTGGGGGTTGTATATAGACCCCCAAACTGTCGTGGTGATGTTGGGAATGGCATTAAACAGGAAATTAGAGACGCATGTAATAAAGGAACATTTGTAATTATGGGTGACTTTATTATGCATATAGATTGGGCAAATCAAATTAGTAATAGAGGAGGAATTCCTGGAGTGTATACAGGATATTTTTCTGGACCAATACATTGAGGAACCAATGAGAGAACAGGCCATCCTCGACTGGGTATTGTGTAATGAGAAAGGAATAATTAGCAATCTAGTTGTGCGAGGTCCCTTGGGGATGAGCAACCATAATATGATAGAATCCTTCATCAAGATGGAGAGCAACATAGTTGATTCTGAGACTTGGGTCCTGAATCTTAATAAAGGAAACTAAGATGGTATGAGGTGTGAGTTGGCTATGATGGATTGGGAAACATTACTTAAAGGGATGGCGGTGGATAGGCAATGGCAAATGTTCAAAGAGTGCATGGGTGAACGGCAACAATTATTTATTCCTGTCTGGTGCAAAAGTAAAACAGGAAAGGTGGCCAAACCATGGCTTACAAGGGAAATTAGATGCAAGGAAGAGGCATAGAAATTGGCCAGAAAAAACAACAGACCTGAGGATTGGGAGCAGTTTAGAATACAGCAAAGGAGGACCAAGAGATTGATTAAGAAGGGGAAAATAGAGAACGGGATTAAGCTTGCAGGGAACATAAAAACTGAGTGTAAAAGTTTCTATAGGTATGTGAAGAGAAAAAGATTGGTGAAGACAAATGTAGGTCCCTTGCAGTCTGAAACAGGGGAATTTATAATGGGGAACAAAGAAATGGCTAACCAACTAAATATATACTTTGGTTCTGTCTTTACAAAGGAGGTCACAAATAACATACCAGAAATATTGGGGAACACAGGGTTTAGTGAGAAGGAGGAACTGAAAGAAACCAGTATTACCAGGGAAATGGGTGTTGGGGAAATTGATGGGATTGAAGGCCGATAAATCCCCAGGGCCTGATAATCTACATCCCAGAGCACTTAAGGAAGTGGCCCTAGAAATAGTGGATGCATTGGTGGTCATCTCCCAAGATTCTATAGACTCTGGAACAGTTCCTACAGATTGGAGGGTAGCTAATGTAACCCCACTATTTAAAAATGGAGGCAGAGAGAAAACAGAGAATTATGGACCAGTCAGCCTGACATTGGTAATGGGGAAAATTCTAGAGTCCATTATAAAAAATGTAATAGCTGAGCACGTGGAAAACAGTGGCAGAATCGGACAGAGTCAGCATGGATTTATGAAAGGGAAATCATGTTTGACAAATCTACTGGAATTTTTTGAGGATGTAACTAATAGAGTTGATGAGGGGGAGCCAGTGGATGTGGTTTATTTGGACTTTCAAAAGGCTTTCGACAAAGTCCCACATAAGAGATTGGGGTGTAAAATTGAAGCACATGGGATTGGGGGTAGTGTACTGAGGTGGATAGAAAGCTACTTGGCAGACAGGAGACAAAGAGTAGGAATAAACGGGTCCTTTTCTGAATGGCAGGCAGTGACTAGTGAGGTACCGCAGGGAACAGTGCTGGGACCCCAGTTATTCACAATATATATTAATGATTTAGATGAAGGAATTAAAAATTTGCAGATGACACAAAGCTGGGAGGGAAGGTGAGCTGTGAGGAGGATGCAGAGATGCTTCAGTGTGATTTGGACAAGCTGAGTGAGTGGGCAAATACATGGCAGATGCAGTATAATGTGGATAAATGTGAGGTTATCCATTTTGGTAGCAAAAACAGGAAGGCAGATTATTATCTGAATGGCTATAAATTGAGAGAGGGAAATGTGCGATGAGACCTGGGTGTCCTTGTACACCAGTCACTGAAGGTAAGCATGCAGGTGCAGCAGGTGGTAAAGAAGGCAAATGGTATGTTGGCCTTCATAGCCAGAGGATTCGAGTACAGGAACAGGGATGTCTTGCTGCAATTGTACAGGGCCTTGGTGAGACCACACCTGGAATAGTGTGTGCAGTTTTTGTCTCCTTATCTGAGGAAGGATGTACTTGCTATAGAGGGAGTGCAGCGAAGGTTTACCGACTGATTCCTGGGATGGCGGGACTGACATATGAGGAGAGATGGAGTCGATTAGGATTATATTCGTTGGAGTTCAGAAGAATGAGGAGCAGGAAGGATGTTCCCAATGGTGGGGAAGCCCAGAACCAGGGGTCACAGTCTGAGGATATGGGGTAGACTATTTAGGACTGAGATTAGGAGAAATGTCTTCACCCAGAGAGTGGTGAGCCTGTGGATTTCGTTGCCACAGAAAGTGGCTGAGACCATAACATTGTATGTTTTCAAGAAGGAGTTAGATATAGCTCTTGGGGTGAAAGGGATCAAAGGGTATGGGGAGAAAGCGAGAGCAGGCTATTGAGTTAGATGATCAGCCATGATCATAATGAATGGCAGAGCAGGCTCAAAGGGCCGAATGGCCTACTCCGGCTCCTAGTTTCTATGTTTATATGTAACTCAGTGAGTGCATCAAAGTCCGCAGTTAGCTAATATTACAACAACAGTCACTACTGAAGAAGCGTTTGACTAAGGTAAGGGATATCTTTCAGTATGTAACAATGTGCACAGAACATTGACTTGAAACTCCATCAATATAGCCGAGCAGTCTAGTTGTGGTTTTCCACTCTCTGCAAGGCATCAACCTCCAGTAAGGTAAAACATCCAGATATCAAGTTGTTCTGCTGATCCATCCCTTATTTCAAGCTGAGTTGCATGTTCCCTCTTGGACGCAAGACCTTCTAATGGTGCTACAGACACAGGGGAATCAGTAGGATACGGGAAGAGGGAGCAGTCTACTGTTCTAGCAAAGTGTCAGTACAGATATGATGGGCTGAATGGTGCTGTTCCATGCTGGAAATTTATGTGGTTTTACATCATTCGTGAACATACAAGTATTTGGTGAGTACCACTACGAGAGTTTTGTAGAATCAAAAAAACAAACTCAAATAAGATTTTGCACATATTGTCATTGTTAACAAATTGTTTTAGTTACAACTATGTTCTTATATTACAATGAGTATTTTTCTTTTAACACGGGAATAAATAGTGATTAGTAGAATGAGTGATGGACAGAATTAGGGATATATTGGACCATTCTTATTATTCTAATGCATGTGCACTCTTGGATATTTGATGGACTGTTTCGTAAAATGTGATTTTGGAGAGCACAATTGATGAAAGCCACATTGGCAGGAGAAAAATGTTGCTGGGTATATTTATGTAACCTGTCTTACCAATGGTAAGTACCAAGAACTCCCAAATTCCCTGACACAGTCAATTCAAGTGAATTTATGGTATCAAGACTACACAGCAAAGAAAAATCAATAGCCCCCCATAGGGGGCTAAATGCTGCTTTAGTAACTAAGGCTTGCTGATAAAATAGTATGAAAGTGTGGTTAGAAATTTGGCTAAAGAACAGAAACCTGAGTAATAGTTAGCGGATATTTTTCAGATTTTAGGAATGCAAACAATGGTATCCATCAGGTGTATGTTGGAAATGTTGCTCTTCTTAATATATTAGGAGATGGAGAATTGTGAACAGGACTACATGTGATCAGGAAGGCATAGGCAAGTTAGTATGTTTGGGTAGTGAGAATGAACTTACGTTCATATATAGATCGATGTTAGATGAGCTGAGAAATTTTGAATGCAAGAATAAAGGGCTGTATATTTTGGGTGGTTGGGGGGGAGGGGTAGGGGGAGCTTGCCCCACCCCGGCAGGCAGGCTAAACAAAGACCAAGTGGGACTCCCACCCCTCACTGCAGAGGAAGTACTGTTCTCGGGAGCTGCCGGCCAATCCAATTGGCCAGCAGCTCCATCAGTCCTGTCAGCGCCAACAGTGCATTAGTGGGTGCTGTTGGGACTGCAAGAGGAGGAGGAAGATGACCCATGGATCCCCTGAACAGGTAAGTCCCAGGTTTTAAGTCGGGTTTGGGCATGTCAGGGAAGGGGCTGGTGTGTGGGTTTAAGGATGCATGCGGCTGGGAAGAAAGGGGTTTCTATCTTAAGCAAGTCACCTACCCGATCAACAAAGGGCAGCCCCTGAAGATAGAAGCCCCCCCTTTCTTCTCACCCTTGCTAGAGATTATTTTAAAAAATTGGGCTGCTCACTCACACCTGACAGGCCATGCCAAACATTTTATGGCGTGGGCATCGTACTATCCGGGTCAGTTGGCTTAGTAAGAAGCCTAATTGACCCTTGATTATCTATTTAAATATGGGATGAGCTCAGGAGTTTGTGGGAAGGCGGTGATGTTGGCACCCGCTCTATTTTACGTGCCCCTCCAAATGCACTAAATAATATAACTGATTTAATGAGAGTAGGAGAGAAAAGAGATTTAGGGGTTCAAGTGAAAAACCTTTGAAACCAGAAGGATAAATCGAAAAAGCTGTAAAAACACAAGTACATGTAGATTCTAAATCTTATATATAGGGGTATAGAGTAGAAAAGCAAAGGGAATAACGCTATTGTTTGGGGCACGGTTTAAATAATGTGACCAACAATGGAGACTTCCTGAAGGAAAGATGTCTTGATCCTGGAGAAGAAGAAATTTGTTAAGATGACTTCAGAAATGAGAGGTTTTAATTAATAGCAGAGACTAGACAAACGCAGGCTTTTTCCATTGTTATGAAGAATAAGAAATCTGTAGAGATATTATGAGTTTTGATGAGGCACATTAAGAAAAATTATTCTCACTCATTGGTGAGTTGGTAACTAGATTGTCAAAAGAACAAAGGAGAGGGAGGGGATAAAAAATTCAAAAGCTTGAAATTTAATTTAAATTAAAATTTAAAGGCTTGTGGAAACTTGGAATGATCTTTTGAAAACAGCAGTGGATTTCGTAAATGGGAAGCTGTTAAATTTTTGAAAAAGATCATTTTACAAGGGAATGGGGAAAGATTAGGGAAATGGATAAAGAGATGTGATATACCAAATGGTCACCTGTGTTGTAACATCCTGAGTTATAAGACTGGTTTACATTTAGAAATTGATGAACAGTGTCACGAATGACAACTTTAATGAATGATCATGGTTCCCAAAATCCAGTCTTTCAATTGATTAGGTAACTAGGGAATCATAAGCAATCGTATACAATTGCTTTTGGGAAATATTGCCAACTGAACATTGAGGGAAGTCACAACTCATGTTGCAGCTGGATTGACGAACACTATCCACACCTCATACCCTAGCAAAATCTGGCACCTTACATATTTTTTAATTCATTCATGGGATGTGGGCGTCGCTGGCTAGGCCAGCATTTGTTGCCCATCCCTGATTGCCTTTGTTCAGAGGGCATTTAAGAGTCAACTGCATTGTTGTGGGTCTGGAGTCACATATAGGCCAGGCCAGGTAAGGATGGAAGGTTTCCTTCCCTAAAGGGCATTGAGATGGGTTTTACAACAATTGGCAATGGTTTCATGGTCATCATTAGAATTTTAAATCCAGATTTTTATGGTATTCAAACTCCACTTTCTGCCGTGGTGGGATTTGAACTTGGGTCCCCAAAGCTTTACCCTGGATCTCTGGAATACTAGTTCAGTGATAATACCACTATGTCACCACCTCCCCTTTAACCCTGTTGCCGTCTACCTGTGCATTCTTGACAATTTAATGGACTTGCAGAACTGGGGCAGTGGTCACCTCCTGAATACTAGTTATGATTCTGCCCCAACAAATACTACAGAATCACCTATTTGTACCTGGAAGCAAAAGATTGGGAGTAGCAGCTGCTGTGTCTTAAGAGCCACAGGCAGAACAGCTGGAATTGCTAAGGTTCTCTTCAGATTACATTGCAGCATTTGGCATCTAAGCCAATATGAGCTTGAACCTTGCATCACACTTGGACACATCTAAGAAATTCAGCCACGACAAGCAAACTTCTTTCCAGGATGACATCTAACTCTTTCTTGCTCTTCCATGAACATCAGTGCTTTTCACTAATATGCTTCCTGCCCCCCCACTAAATTAGGGACAGTTTTCCTGACATTGGGAATCAAATATATAAAGGGTAAGAGAGAGGCAAAAGTGGACTTTGGGCCGCTGGAAAATGACGCTGGAGAAGTAGTAGTGGGGAACAAAGAAATGGTGGAGGAACCAAATTGGTACTTTGCTTCAGTCTTCACAGTGGAAGACACGAGTGACATCCCCAAAGTTCAAGAGAGTCGGGTGGCAGAGGTGAGTAAGGTGGCCGTTACCAAGGAGAAGGTGCTAAGAAAGCTGAAAGGTCTGAAGGTGGATAAATCACCTGGACCAGATGGATTACACCCCAGAGTTCTGAAGGAGATAGGTGAAGAGATAGTGGAGGCGTTAGTGGTGATCTTTCAGGAATCACTGGAGTCAGGGAGGGTCCCAGAGGACTGGAAAATCGCTAATGTAACCCCCCTGTTTAAGAAAGAAGTGAGGCAAAAGACGGGAAATTACAGGTCGATTAGCCTGACCTCGGTCGTTGGTAAGATTTTAGAGTCCATTATTAAGGATGAGATTTCAGAATACTTGGAAGTGCATGGTAAAGTCGGGCAAAGTCAGCATGGCTTCATCAAGGGGAGGTCATGCCTGACAAATCTGTTAGAATTCTTTGAGGAGGTAATGAGTAGGTTAGACAAAGAGAGCCAATGGATGTTATCTACTTGGACTTCCAGAAGGCCTTTGACAAGGTGCCGCACAGGAAGCTGCTCAGTAAGGTAAGAGCCCATGGTGTTAGAGGCAAGGTACTAGCATGGATAGAAGATTGGCTGTCTGGCAGGAGGCAGAGAGTGGGGATAAGGGGGTCCTTCTCAGGATGGCGGCCAGTGACTTGTGGAGTTCTGCAGGGGTCAGTGTTGGGACCACAACTTTTCACTTTATACATTAATGATCTAGATGAAGGAACTGAGGGCATCCTGGCTAAGTTTGCAGATGATACAAAGATAGGTGGAGGGACAGGTAGTATTGAGGAAGTGGGGAGGCTGCAGAAGGATTTGGATAGGTTAGGAGAATGGGCAAAGAAGTGGCAGATGGAATACAACGTGGGGAAGTGTGAGGTCATGCACTTTGGTAGGAAGAATAGAGGCATAGATTATTTTCTAAATGGGGAGAGAATTCAGAAATCTGGAGTACAAAGGGACTTGGGAGTCCTAGTCCAGGATTCTCTTAAGGTTCACTTGCAGGTTGAGTTGGTAGTTAGGAAGGCAAATGCAATGTTGGCATTTATTTTGAGAGGACTAGAACATAAAAGCAGGGATGTGCTGCCGTGGCTTTATAAGGCTCTGGTCAGACCACATTTAGAATATTGTGAGCAATTCTGGGCCCCGTATCTCAGGAAGGACGCACTGGCCCTGGAGAGGGTCCAGAAGCGGTTCACAAGAATGATCCCAGGAATGAAAGGCTTAACCTATGAGGAACGTTTGAGGACTCTGGGTCTATACTCGATGGAGTTTAGAAGGATGAGGGGGGATCTGATTGAAACTTACAGAATACTAAAAGGCCTGGATAGAGTGGACGTGGGGAAGATGTTTCCATTAGTAGGAGAGACTAGGACCCGAGGGCACAGCCTCAGAGTAAAGGGAAGACCTTTTAGAACAGAGATGAGGAGAAACTTCTTTAGCCATAGAGTGGTGAATCTATGGGATTAATTGCACAAAAGGCTGTGGAGGCCAGGTCATTGAATGTATTTAAGACCGAGATAGATAGGTTCTTGATAGGTAAGGGGATCAAAGGTTACGGGGAGAAGGCGGGAGAATGGGGTTGAGAAACTTATCAGCCATGATTGAATGGTGGAGCAGACTCGATGGGCCGAATGGCCTAATTTCTGCTCCTTTGTCTTATGGTCTTATGGTCTATGCAGGTACTCCTGCCCAATTCTCCCAGCCCTCCAGTCATCATGCCAGCTCTGGCAGGCTCCATTAAAGCTTGTTCCAAGTGTCAGTAGGGGAACATTTAGGAAATAGTGGTCATAGTATCATAAGGTTTAGATTAGCTATGCAAAAAAACAAGGAACAATCTGGAGTCAAAATACTTAAGTGGAGGAGGGTCAATTTCAACAGATCTGTCCTGGGAATGAAAGATTGGCAGGCAAAACTGTAAGAAAACAAGGGCCAGCTATTAAAGAGGAAACAGTCTGGGTACCATTAAGATATATTCCCACAAGGGGGAAAGGTGGGGGGGGTGGGGGGGGGGGGTGCGGGGAGCAAACAAACCAGAGCTCCCTTGATGAAGAAAGAAAGAGTAAAATGAAGCAGAGAAAGAACATATAAAGCAAATCTTGGGTTGATTATACAGGAACCAGGCTGAATGTACAAAGTTCAGAGGGGAAGCGAAAAATAAAATGAGAGGCAAAGAGAATACGGAAGAGAATGGCAGCGAACATAAAAGGAAGTTCAAGGGTCTTCCATGGGCATATAAATTGTAAAATTTTCTAAAGAGGAGGGGTGGGGTTGATTATGGACCAAAAAGGGATCTATACCTAGAGGTAGAGGCATGGCTGAGGTGCAAAATAATAATTTGTATGTCTTTACCAAGAATGCTGCCGGAGTCATATTATATGAGGGGGTAACTGAGACACTGGAAGGGCTAAAAACTGATGAAGAGCTGATATTTGATAGGTTGGTTATCCTCAAATTTAATGGGCCAAATCTTCTGATCTCCAGATGATCAGGGACCGAAGATGCAAGTCAGGATCCTGTGGAAGCCCTGATGCATGGGCATATGTGGGAATTTCCCTGGAAATTTAAATGGCTGATGGGCGATTCCCTTGCTTCCCAGGACCTTCCCGTGAATGTCTCCAATTCTGAGTTAAGGTCGGGGACTTGGGGCATTTCTGCGGTACTTGCCTGGGTAATTACCCAAGTATTAAGAACTAGTCTAACATCTCGGTAACTACACAACTGACCTCCCCACTTTGACACCCTCACCCCCAGCTACCCCACTCTGACCAGGCCTGACTACACCCCAGACCTGACTACTCTCCTAGCCAATTACCTCACCAAACCCCTGAATACCCCCTGGCCTGATCAGACCATCCTTCCCCCCTCCACCCTGCCGACCTGAGTACCACTTATCCACCCCACCCAATTACTCACCTACCCATTCATTAACTCACTCATGCAGTTATCCATTCACTAACATTCAAACTGGACCTTTAAACTTACCATGCAACAGCTAGTGCTGTAAAAAGGGGGCACGTACTGTCTTCTCCTGACTCTACTCTACTCTGATGGAATTCCCTGAGGAAAACTGTGAAGGATAGGCTAGGAAGATCCTTATAGAAATACGCACCAATGTCGAGTTGGGGGAATTTACGAGGGTGGTGGCAGAGCGCCAATCATTGCCACGGCTCGCAAGATTTGGGCCGTTAAGTCAACAGGACCCAATGGGATGCATCGGAGGATGCTGAAGGAAGTAAGAGTGGAAATTATGGAGGCACTGGCCATAATCTTCCAATCCTCCTTAGGTGCGGGGGTGATAACAAAGGACTGGAGAATTGCAAATGCTACAATCTTGTTCAAAGAAGAGTTTAAGATAACCCCAGCAACTTCAGGCCAATTATTTTAACCTTGGTGGTAGGGAAGCTTTTAGAAATAATAATCAAGACAAACAAACAGTCACTTGGACAAGTGTAGCTTAATGAAGGTATGCCTGCATGGGTTTATTAAAGTTAAATCATGTTTAACTAACATGATTGAGTTTATTGATGAGGTAATAAAAAGGGGTGATGGGGATAATGCAGCTGATGTGGTCCAAATGGATTTCCAAAAGGCCTTTGATAAAGTAACAGACTTGTCAGTGAAGTTAAAACTGATAGAATAAAAAGGACAGTGGTGGAACGGAGTCAAAGTTGGCTGAGCGACAGGAATCAGAGAACAGCGGTGAACGAATATTTTCCAAACTGGAGGAATGTATACCTTGGGGTTCTCCAGGGGTCGGTACTAGGACCACTGATTTTCTTTATATATATTGATGATTTATAGTTGAGGGTACAGGGCACATTTTCAAAATGTGCAGAAGACACAAAGCTTAGGAGTGTTGTGAACTGTAAGGAGGATAGTTTAGGCTTCAACAGGACATGGAGTGATGGAATGAGTGGACGTGCGGCAAATGAAATTTAATGCTGAAGTGCGAAGTGATACATTTTTGTGGGTAGAACAAGAAAAGGTAATATGAACTAAAGGGAACAATTCTAAAGGATGTGCAGGAATAGAGAGTCCTGGGCATTTATATGGTTTGGCCTCAACTGGAGCATTGGGCTGGATTTTCCTGGTCCCCTGGAAATGGGCATGAGAGGAAGGGGATCCTGGAAATAGGGGTAAGCCATGTCAGGATGGCTCCCTTACACATTCCCACTTCTGGGGGACTTCTTCAGGGGCTGATTGGCAACCAGTTGGCTGCCCATTCCAGGGAGGCAGACAGTCAAATTGTCCACTTATACTTAGGGGAGATTTTGCTGGTAATTTACTGAGTTCAGACCGCCCCCCTGCCATGCGCAGAGATCACCAGCTCATTAAAGGCAGCCTCCCTATGGCAGGCTGGGGTAGGGGGAATCATCGGAGCTGCAGGTTCCATCCCCACCCCGGCCGCACGTATGAAAGGCCAAAATCACAACCGAGCCCAATCCAGCAGATGGTATAGCCTCCACATTGATGTCCCTAACAGCTTCAACAGTCTTTATTTTCTGTATTCTGCATTGACCAGCGAGGGTGACTCCATGTTGAGGCACCCTCACGGTCCCCGATCCGCTTGGCAGCACCCACCTCTTCCTGTAGAATTAAGAGCCCACCCACAGTCCTTAAAAGGATGGTGAACATGGAAGAGGCCAATTAGGATACCATCTCCTAAAAAATTGCGCTGCTGGCATTTGGGGGCTCAGGACCCCATAATCTTCCGATGCCTGGTGGAGAGTTCTGTGCATTGTGTCCAATTCTGGGCACCGCACTTATGGAAGGATGTAAAGGCCACAAAGAGGGCTCAGAAAAAAATTCATGAGAATGGTTCCAGGGAAGAAGGGCTTTGGTTATGTGAATAGATTGGAGAAGCTGGGGTTGTTCTTCTTAAAGGAGGCTGAGAGATTTGATAGAGGTATTCAAAATCAAGAGGGGTCGAGAGAGAAAGGAGGTAGAAATAAATTGTTCCCATTGGTGAAAGGGTGGAGAAACAAAGGACACCAACTTGAGATGATTTGCAAAAGAACCAAAAGCATCATGAAGAAAAGCTTTTACGCAGCTAATGGTTAGGATCTGAAAGAGGTTGTGGAGCCAGATTCAGTCCAGGCTTTCAAAAGGGAATTGGATAAGCATCTGAAGAGAAAAAAATAATGCAGGGCTACACCAAAATGGGGGTGCAGTGGGAGTGGTGAATTGCTCTTACAAAGACTCAGTATAGCCCTGGCGGGCAGAGTGACTTCCTTCTGTGCTGTAACCATTCATGATTCTATTAAAAAAAGATTGCACTGAAACTTCAACAATTATCTTCGGTGGTGGTTTTACACCATTAAACAGTAAGCATTTACTGCCAAGTTAAACAAAATGCTTTAAATTGGCATGAGACTAAATGACATGATCAGGACCATAACTTTTCAAACTGCATTGACATGATTAAAATAATTTTTTTTTTCACAATTTCTAACCCATTGGGCTGGATTTTTATTCTGGGGCCTGGACTCTGAAGTCAGGTGAATTTCCAGGTCCCGACCCCGCCGTGTCTCATGCTCAACATGATTTTTGATGTATCGGCCAGCAAGTGATCAGTGTGTGCTCGAGCCATTGGTTGGACTCTCAAGGCAAGGGATTATTTAGGGGTAGGCCATTTAGGACGGAGATGAGGAGGAACTTCTCCACTCAGAGGGTGGCGGAATTCTCAACCATAGAAGGCCATGGAGGCAAAGTCACTGAACATATTTAAGAAATAAATAGAATTATAGGCTCTAAATGTGTCAAGGGGTATGGGGAGAGAGCAGGAGTACAGAATTGAGATAGTGGATCAGCCGTGATCAAATTGAATGGCGGAGCAGGCTCGAAGGGCCGAATGACCTACACCTGCTCCTATTTTCTACGTCATTAGGAGACCCTCTACTCTAACAATGGCACTTCAGCAGCTTCATCATTGCCACATGCACAGTTGTCAAGTCATCATCCATTGATTGGCTGGTGACTGCAGCTGTGGCCCAATGGCTGTGGCAGGTGCAGGGGAACTTCCCCCAGCAGGATGGAGCGTTGTGCCCCACACCCCCAACCTCCAGTCTTCTGTCAAGAGGCCACTTCCACCCTTTTGCTGTGTTTCAGCATCAGTTGGGGAGCTGCAAGCCAACTGGAAAATTCCAGATACAAAAGTCCTTCAGTACACATATATTCTGCAATGCTAACAGAAAGACAACATCATCATCTATCAAAATAACATACAATGAAAGAAATCCTCTGGATACAGAATTATATAAAATGTGTTTGCCCAGTTTTGTAAGCTTTAATAAACCTGAAAGTGCAGGAATATTTTTTTCTCCAGATCTGTATGCTGTAATTAAGTTGAAATTCACAAAGTGGGGATGGTGTACTTAATGTAGCTGACACTATGATTTTCATTTCTTAGGATTTGTCATTGAAATATGAGTCTGTTCTATGTTTGTCTGTGAAGTAATGTAAAGTATGTAAGTCTACAATGACAAAGTGCTCATGTACAGGTGTACACTATTACCTAGCAAGTTACATATCACAAATATGCTGTATTTTAACATATGGTTCACAATCATTAACTTAAGTGTTCTCCTTCCAATAAATGTAGGGAGAAAAATAAACAGGACAATAAGTAGCTTCTGCTGGTATTTTTGAAGAATATTACATTACTCGGTCCTGTTTGCTAATGATGAGAAAGATTGGAAGTATAAATATTTGTCCTACTGAAAGACGTAAACTGCGATAACATCAATAAGGTCTTTGAATATGCAAGGCTTCTTCCTTGCATGCTGCTGGAGAGCAGGCTAAAATTCTAGCATTTTGAACACACTCTCCAAATAAATCCCTTTATAATGGGCATTTACTTTTGTAAATTAAGTAACAATATTTAGACTTTCTATTCAGGTACTCAGTTTCAGCTTGAAAATGTTCCTCAGTCTATAAAAAAATATCAATTAGGGTGTGAAGAGAAATAATTTGAATAAACAGTAGGGTTTAAAAATAACTAATTGAACCAGTAAACATACATTGCTAAACTCAACTATACCTTGCACCCCTCAAACCTCCCATAAAGGTATCAATTCCTTGTTGGAGTTTGATTCCACAGGAGCCAGTTGCCCTCCAGTACTCACCCAAATGGCCACTATTCACTTACAAGACTCGGCAATGAACATCCAATTATTATTCAGCTGCAGGGGGCATCACAGCTTGTTCCTGTCTCACTCATTCTTTATACAAGCTTCCTTCCAGACACAGGGATTCTGGTTAAGTTTTCCCTTCCCTAATTCAGTGGCACACAGGCCGATTATAGAATACCTACTGATTCCCCAACTAAAAGCAACCCAGCAAAGGTTGAAGCAAGTATCTACCTGGCTTGAACGGCTCGAATAATCATTGAAGCCTAGTTTCTTTTTCTATTGGTCCATTAAAACATGTGTTCATCTAACATTTGGTGTATTTTTTTTAATCCAGCTGAACGATGCTGTTGGGACAGGAAACTGTAAGAATCCCTAAGGCTTGGGAAACTGAGCTAACAGTATTCCTTCTTTTGAAAAGGGGATCTATTAGAAAGATATACTGCCAAAATTTTACATAGATGATAAATGATACTGCATCATTTCTTCAATATTCCTAAATTTTAGCATGATAACAAGTAAAATAATTCAAAATGATTTTTTAAAAATAGCAAATCCCCACTGAATGTGTTGTGTTCTGCTTAATCTCAATATTATGAACAAAAACAAAAATAAAAATACCTGGAAAAACTCAGCAGGTCTGACAGCATCTGCGGAGAGGAGCACAGTTAATGTTTCGAGTCCGTATGACTCTTCAACAGAACTAAGGAAAAATAGAAGTGAGATATAAGCTGGTTTAAGAGGGACAAGTAGAGCTGGATAGAGGGCCAGTGATAAGTGGAGATTGCCAAAAGATGTCATAGACAAAAGGACAAAGAGGTGTTGACGGTGGTGATATTAGCTAAGAAATGTGCTAATAGGTGACATTAAGGGTAGAAAGCGGGATGAGCAAGGTACAGATAGCCCTAGTGGGGGTGGGGTGGGGGGAAGGGATCAAAATAGGCTAAAAGGTAGAGATAAAACAATGGATGGAAATACATTTAAAAATAATGGAAATAGGTGGGAAAAGAAAAATCTATATAAATTAATGGAAAAAAGGGGGATTGGAAAGGGAGTGGGGATGGAGGAGAGAGTTCATGATCTAAAATTATTGAACTCAATATTCAGTCCGGAAGGCTGTAAAGTGCCTAGTCGGAAGATGAGGTGCTGTTCCTCCAGTTTGTGTTGCGCTTCACTGAAACATTGCAGCAGGCCAAAGATGGACATGTAGGCAGGGCGGAGTGTTGAAATGGCAAGCAACAGGGAGGTCTGGGTCATGCTTGCGGACAGACCGAAGGTGTTCCGCAAAGTGGTCACCCAGTCTGCATTTGGTCTCTCCAATGTAGAGGAAACCGCAATGGGAGCATCTCATCTTCCGACTAGGCACTTTACAGCCTTCCAGACTGAATATTGAGTTCAACAATTTTAGATCATGAACTCTCTCCTCCATCCCCACCCCCTTTCCAATCCCCCTTTTTTCCAATAATTTATATAGATTTTTCTTTTCCCACCTATTTCCATTATTTTTAAATGTATTTCCATCCATTGTTTTATCCCCACCTTTTAGCCTATTTCGATCCCTTCCCCCCATCCCACCCCCACTAGGGCTATCTGTACCTTGCTCATCCTGCTTTCTACCCTTAATGTCACCTATTAGCACATTTCTTAGCTAATATCATCACTGTCAACACCTCTTTGTCCTTTTGTCTGACATCTTTTGGCAATCTCCACCTATCACTGGCCCTCTATCCAGCTCTACTTGTCCCACCACCCCCCACTTGTCCTACCTCCCCCCACCCCTTAAACCAGCTCATATTTCACCTCTTTTCTATTTTTCCTTAGTTCTGTTGAAGAGTCATACGGACTTGAAACGTTAATTGTGTTCCTCTCCGCAGATGCTGTCAGACCTGCTGAGTTTTTCCAGGTATTTTTGTTTTTGTTTTGGATTTCCAGCATCTGCAGTTTTTTGCTTTTATCTCAATATTACGAATCCTTACACCCGGCACTAAAAATATTCTGTAACTTCAACAATTAATTTGCAACATTTAAATAATCAGCTCTCAAATTAAAAGAATTTAATAGTGCAACAGACTTCGGATCACCCAAGAGTATCCAAAGCACATAAATGTAACATTGGTACAAAGCTGTTTTGCACATTTATAATTCATTTATATAAATGCAGCCTAAATCTAGTGCCAGACCCTGTCTCCTGAGGATGAAGTAGTCTTAGTCTGCCTCACTTCAGAGTTAGGCCGGGTCCCAACTCCAAATCTATATTAGATAAGATTAGATTTGGTGCATAGCAGAAATCACTAAACTTACACTGTAAATGCACTAAATAAGCACTGTCTGTCTACTGTTGTAATAGCTAGGTGAATAAACCAAGTATGCACCTGATCACAGGGTCTCTAACTTTTTCCAAAGCTCCAAGAACAGTTATACATATAGATGGGAGCCTATTTAATAATAATCAGTAAATAATTGCAACAGCACTTTTTTTGTCTCTATTCAGGAATCTTGAGTTTTTGTTTTATATGGTTGACCTCTCCCTCACCTTCCCCAAGGATGATATCAGCCAGCTTACAGCTTGGACTTTCAGGATCATTATAATACACATCACAGCAGAAGTACAATGGAAATGGGATATATACATCAATAACCCATATCATGACATTTGATATATCACATTAGCTGCATTACTCAGCTAAATGCATGCAAAAAAACATCATTATCCATAAAAGGGAGCTCTCAGCTTTCTAGAGTCATAAATGACATTTAATACTCAATCTATGCCACCACATTCTGCTAGTAGAAAACTTCGCCCTCCTATATGTTTTATAATTATATGGGGACCAATTGCTACACTAGGTTTTCCATCTTAGTGGCAGAAATCAAACACTAATTATTTCCCACCTGCTAAAACTTTAATTGTATTTTTGGAAAGCTTTGGTACAGCTGAAAAATAATTGGACCGAAAGTCTAGCAGTCTGCAGGATCATACTTTCTGATCTAAATTTCAGAATGGCGGTTTCATCCTTGAGGTCACAAAAATTATATGGCAAAACAGAGCACATTCTTATTATAGTTGAACCATTTAGGAACACTGAGGCTTCACAAACAATGAAAAATTAAATCATTGCACCCGTGTTGGTTTTCAACTTTTTTTATGTTTCAGAGGATTAGAAACAATGAGTAAAACTTGCTCTATCCTTACACCAAACAATCATTCTATATTCAACTGAATTGGAGATTTGTTGTGAAGATATTTTATATCAATTTTAGAAACAGCCATCAACAATATTACACTTACAATTCATCTGTGCATTTCAACAAAATAATAAATAAAATTAAAAAAATGTGATTACGTTCAGGGTAAACTTCGGATTATTGAGAAAACAGTGCACACCCACCCATGCCACAGACAGAGGGAAAGAAACTTTCCTGAAATAAAAAAAAGTACATGAACTGAAAAAATAATGTTTCCCCTTCTTTAAAGTTCCCTTTATATATATATATATATATAAAAAAATATAAAAACAGATTAAAGAAATTATTCAATTCTAACTTATACAGTTTATCATATGTAACAATTTTGTAAATACAATGCCTGAACACATTGTTCAAACGGGGAGTAAAGGATTGAATGGAATGGAATACACATTTTATGTTAAAAAAAAAACATTTTCAACCAATGTCACTAAATTAACATCAATCGCATCGCGGTTTACGTCCAAATATTTGGGATTATGTCACAAATGTTACATTGATGCAATACTGCAAGATGAGCAACTATGCAGTGGTTTATACAGTAGAGAATTAGGACGCATAACTGCCTATTCAAAGCTACAGTTTGATTTTTGGAATCCATTCTTTTGATGGCTGATGGGAGATTTCTGTCAGTTCACTAGTTCCAGACTTCACGAAATTTGCTCATAATTAGGTTACTATGTTCAATTTTAGCAGGCAGCATTTATTTAATCCATAGTACCTTAGGAGGCAGTACGTAGAAAGGAACTAAGTCTTGTGCTAATTTTATTTTAATATTAGAAAGATTACTTTTTCAAAAATGTTCTTCATCAGAATCAAACAGCGAATTCCGCTCCTCCCTTCATTGCTCTGGGAATGAGTCGTCTAATTCTAATGCCTGAGAAAGGATTAATCCACAGAAATGAGGGTTGTCCTCCAAAAACATTCTTCATTCCCTCCCATCGTAGCTTCCTTTCCCAAGTTGGTTTTTCATTTTTTAATCGTTCAATTTCCTGCACAATAGACAAAAGATGCACTGATTAGTGTGATTGCACAATAGGCAAATGCTCTAAATTAGAACCCAGCTTGATATTTTGCTCCTTCATCCACCCTTCTGCCCTCAACCAGCATTCAGCAGGGGAATCAATCTAGTTGTTTAAAATGGAGATAGGATATTGGTGCGTTACTGTTATTTTCTAAACTGTCCTTGCTTCCATAGAAATTTTGGGCGCCAGTGAAAGTTTGATTTGAGAAAGATCGATAACCAAACTGATTCATTTGTCTTCTGCAGTCTTTAATGATTTACATCCTCCAAGCGTTGTAGAAATGTGGTTTAGCATTTGAAAAACATGGCAAAACACTGCACCATCATGATCCATATCAATGGACCAATTTGTTATGCCCTAAAACTACACTGAAATCTACTTTATCCTATTATGAGCATGTGAAAAATTAAGTGCCTTCAAAACCTGACTGATTATGCTGTATAATCTTTTTTCTTCATTCATTTTGTAGTCTCCATGCACAATAGAAACTTACCCAACTGGCATTAATTCAGACGGGTAGAGGGCTCCCAGCATAGGAGCCACAGCACCAGCTATTGGGACTTATCTGCCAAGATCAATGCTATGCCTTGGCTAATTAAATCTAGACTCTAATGTTGCATAAATACATCAAGATTGAGTATGCTCATAGCTACATGAACAACCAATTTAAGATGTTCAGTTCAGCTCGTAACGTAACTCATTTACACTAGCTAGAAGCAACATACATTCATACGCAGAGACCCATTCTCTGAAAACAGAAGGAATATATTCAAATCTTGCGCCTTTTTTGAATAACAGAGTTTAGGAGCTTATGGTACCCCATTGCTTTCTCCATGGCAATGTCGTGGCCAATCAGTTGACTTGTCAACCAATCAGCACCCTCTTCTCCTGTAGTATAAATTTTTGAGTGTTTGAAATTTGGCATTCTAGTGTTTGTCCTGATGAGTGCAAGATAAAAAGTTTCAGCACATGTCTCTCTTTTCAGCAACACAATAGGATTGTTCTATGTGGTAGCTTATATATAGGGGTGACTGGAATCTGACTGAGAGATGCTCAGGAAATAGCCATGGAACGTATGTATTAATTTTTGAATTGTCCCCTGAGCTTCTTCCTTCTGAGGACGGGGGGCTTGGGTGAGGAGGGGAAAATAGAGCTGGATTCTAATATGGAGCATTTGCCTTGCAACTAACCATTTTTCTATTTATTAACATTTTGCTTTGGGTCCTGGTCCCACAGGAAACAAGTAAGTGTTGAGATGGTTTAAATTGCTCTGGGTGAAGTGTAATCACTCAAAATTATGAATACCTACATATTGGAATGATGCTTCTGTTCTGACTGCGTTGGGAGAAAAAAATGATGGCACAGCAATTTCTTCACCTGAATGCGCCGAGTAGGGCTTGGAATCTTGCCTGACCTTGCTACTAAGACCAGAGAAGCTAAAGCTAATTGTGCTAATGCTTGGCTAAGGTCAGCTGTCTCAACACACACTGGGGATTAGATCTAGTATCTTCTTACTCTCTGGCTCAGTATTCAACATATTAACTGATGGGGCCATTGTGGATTTCTAAACAAGAGAGTCTGCTTGACAAGTGAAACATTGCTGATTACAGCCCTTTAAGGTTTTAGTTTAAGCCCAGTAACTGATGAAGGAAGTCACTTGTAATTGATGCTGTTCAAGAACATCATGCATTCTAGCACTAATATAGTACTTTACTCGGTAGTCTTGACATTCTGATTCCATTGGATTGACTACAAGATTGAGCATGAGAAGCAATTTTTTTCAGGGAAGGCGGATAAAGTGGTATGGACCTTTTTTTCAAAAGTTGTTATTATTTACAGTGTCAGGTGCACCATGGCATGCAGTTCCATCATTTCTACTGATAATCTGTTTTAGTGATGCTGGTTGAACGATAAATACTGACCAAGACATAGTGTGCCGGGCTTTTCTTCAAAGTAGTACCATGGGATCCTTTGTGTTCACCTAAGAGGGCAGATGGGGCCTCGGTTTCACGTTGACAGATCTCCTCTGACAGTGCTGCAGTCTCTCTATACTGTAATGAACTGAAATATCAGCCTAGGTTATATCCTCAAGACTCTGGAATGGGACTTCACCCTACAACTTTCTGACTCGGGCGAGACTGCTACCAACAGAACTAAAGCTGATGCCTTTGGTTTTATCTGCGCTTTTGTGAAACTCGAGATTTTTATTTGTACTCTTCACTGATTTTAGAAATAATCTTTGGCGTTCCAACTATATAATGATATGTATTTGTGTGTTTTTAATCTTTACTGGAGCTTTTAACCCTAAAACATATCAGCACATTATCAGACTGTGGCGCAGCATAACAGAGAAACTCAACTTAATTCTCACACATGCTTCTTCTAGCATAGGCCACTGAATTGTGCTCAGCAATTTGTTTCTCTCCCACCTATACTCAGGTCTCTAATATTAATTATAGTATTAGTACTGCCAAAGGAGCCAACTCCTGGCAGACAAGAAATTGGAATCTTCCTAGATTGCACAGTTCAGTGCTACAAGCTTTGAACTTACACAGCAGAAAAGCATCAAAGTACATTTTGAACTGAAATTGAAATAGCAAAGCTAAGGGTAAAATGTATCTTACATCAGAATCATGCAAATAAAAATTGTGTCCCTTTTAGAGAAATGCAAATAGAAGCAAAGACCACAAGTTCTCTTTCTGCTGACATTTAACTTGGATTTCTTCAACTGCTTTTGTGTAATCAAAACATATTGTATGCACAAATTTCTAAAATTACGAAAAAAACATACCGTCTCGTCATTGCATATTGAGTGAAGCTGCGTGCCAAACATTACTGAGGTGAACGTGAGAAACAGAACTCCCTCAAGGCACAAAAAGATGATTAGGATTACAGTTACTGGAGGCGAGAAGCCACTGCATTCTGTGGAGGAAAACATCTCATTATCAAAATAGCCTACAAATTATACAATAATAGTGGATTCGACATGTTATCACTTTTCTTTTACACAATTAAAGCAGCAGTAATTAACAAAAGCTTTAATTAATGACCTTCATACGAAGAAAAGTAATGAACATCATAAGCAGTTGCACTTATAAATTTTGGAGTTCTCAACAGGCTTTTTTACTTATTCAACGTACATTTTGCCAAAACGTCAGTCATAAAAGCCAATTGGAACATATTCCTCTGTATTCAGTAGGTATACCAAAGATTTATTTTCCACAGTTTTATTTTATTCTTAAGAGTTTCCGAACTATCAGGTGGTCTTTGTAGCTAGTGTTTAGGAATGTAATGTAGTTGGAGTGATCTTCTAAACCTTAGTCATAACTTGTAGATTTTTAAAATTTACAGCACATATTTTTAATAGCAGTCTCATTTGAGTTAGCAAACTAATTTTGGTAAAACTTCAGATGAAAAAGAAGCCTTGCCTGTCCTCTTACTGTATTAAATTTAAATTGACCGTGATACTTTATCTCATTAGTTATTAAATACAAAAGAATGCTGTTGTATTTCAGTTTTTTTTTTAATTCATTCATCGAATGTGGGCTTCACTGGCTGGGCCAGCATTTATTGCCCATCCCTAGTTGCCCTTGAGCTGGTGGTGGGTGGGCTGCCTTCTTGAGCCACTGTAGTCCATGTGGTGTAGTTATACCACAGTGCTTTTAGGAAGGAGGTTCCAGGATTTTGACCCAGTAACAGTGAAGGAACGGCGATCTATTTCCAAGTCAGGATGGTGAGTGACTTTGAGGGGAACTTCCAGGTAGTGGTGTTCCCACCTATCTGCTGCTCTTGTCCTTCTAGATGGTAGTAGTCATGGGTTTGGAAGATGCTAAGGAGCCTTGGTGAATTCCTGCAGTGCATCTTGTAGATGGTATACACTGTTGCTATTATGCATTAGTGGAAGGGGGAGTGAATGTTTGTGGATGTGGTGTCAATCAAGTGGGCTGCTTTGTCCTAGGCAGTGTCAAGCTTCTTGAGTGTTGTGGGAGCTGCACGCATCCAGGCAAATGGGAAGTATTTCATCACACTCCTGACTTGTGCCTTGCAGATGGTGGACAGGATTTGGGGAGTCAGGAGGTGAGTTACTTGCTGTAGGATTCCTAGCCTCTGACCTATTCGTGTAGCCAAAGTATTTATATGACTAGTCCAGTTCAGTTTCTGGTCAATGGTAACCCTCAGGATGTTGATAGTGGGAGTTTCAGTGATGGTAATGCCATTGAACGTCAAGGGGCAATGGTTAGATTCTCTATTGTTGGAGATAGTCATCGCCTGAGACTTCCGTGGCATGAATGTTACTTGCCACTTGTCAGCCCAAGCCTGGATATTGTCCAGGTTTTGCTGCATTTGGAATTAATAATGATAATAATAATGATGAATTGATAATGGTAAAAGGTTCTCTTCTGGGTTACCAAAAATTAATTACTTTGTTTTGGTCGTAACTGCACACTCAGGGCTCCTTGTTAGTGTTAACGAATGATAGCTTGTCAACCAGCAAATGTTTGCTCCACTGCATCCTGTTATTACTACTCCTTTGAAGCTAATGGGTTCAACATTTTAATGTAGCTGTGGAACCCACAATTAATTAGACTCAGAACACTACTTAACATGGTTTCAATGCTTCAACTTTAAAACAAGGTATCTATGGGTGCATAGCTGGCATCCAATGGCCAAAAATCAGGTTTATTTGAAGTATTGGGCACAATGCGAAGTCAGACATCTATTTCTAGAAAATGATTTACCACTTGATGACTTAAGCATTGCTGAAAAAAAGAAACATATCATCAAAGCTTTTTGTCTTGCACTCATCAGCAAGCTAAAGCAACAGTAAAGGGAACAAC
Organism: Carcharodon carcharias; assembly: GCF_017639515.1. NCBI lineage: Eukaryota > Metazoa > Chordata > Chondrichthyes > Lamniformes > Lamnidae > Carcharodon > Carcharodon carcharias. Next base: position 170,449,795 of record NC_054473.1, read on the forward strand.
AATTTATACTGCATGAGAAGAGAGTGCTGATTGGTTGGCAAGGGGACTCTGGTTGGTAGAGGGATTGCCATGGAGAATGCAGCAGAGAACAGTTAACTGCCAAGCTTTTGTTTCAAATTCAAATCAGGCAGGTCGCCTCTGATTGGTCAAGGCATTGCCATGAGGAATGGACCAGGAAAAGGTGTCCTTAGTTGGAAAAGGAGTAATGCGAGGACCTGCCTGGTTTGAATTTGAAACACGAGTTTGGCAGTTAACAGTTCTCTGCTGCATTCTCCATGGCAATGCGTCTAGCAATCAGAGTCCACTTGCCGACTAATCAGCACTCTCTTCTCATGCAGTATAAAGTGTTGTTTACTTTACTTTTAGTTTATCTTGCAAAGCTGTCCTGATGAGTGCAAGAAGAAAAGCTTCAATAGTATGTCTCTTTTTTCAGCAATACTCAAGTTCTGTACCACCAAATGACTACTTGAAGACTTCTTCCAATTGTATAACTATATTCTGAAAATAGTTGAGATAGTGTTTAACAAATTTCTGAACTAAATGGAAAAAACTACATAGAAATGAAAAAAAAGTCACCCTAAAAATGAAAAAAATAGCCCAAGTGATCCCAACTTCAATCTTAGATAGTATCTAAACATGCCCATTAAATTAATTAGTCTTAAAGTAACATCTTATACAGTTTGAGTCAAAATCCCACATACTGATTTAAGGATGCTCAAATATATTATACAGAGGTCAAGAAATAAACAAGTAATATATATGGTCATATGAGACATCTTGTTATTTCACTATTCTAAAAGGTTTGGGGTCTATTCGGGCAATCTTCTGTTTTAACTCAACTGAAGATATAGTAAAATAGCAATTTAGAAGCATCTAAAGTGCATCAGACAATTACAAATGTTTACCTTTTACCCAATGGAAACTGTATATGGGGCTGAAATTGGTTAAAGCCGGAAGCGCAAAATGGGCTGATAGCGAATCAGTGGCCCATTTCACTTTGCGCCTCATTTTTTTGCCCTTAATACATCTCAAAGCATGCAAAATCACTTCTCACAACAAACTAATTTTAAATTATCACCCTTGTGTTTGAATACGTCATGCCTTTATCACTCCCTATCTCTGTAACCTTCCCCAGCTCTGCAACCCTCTTCCAGAACGCTCCGTTTCTCTGACTGGTCTATCATGCTTCTCTGCTTCTCTTTGCCGCATTATTGGTGTTCACACCTTCAACCGTTTAGGTCCCATGTTCTGGAATTTTTCCATAAATCCCTTCTCCTGCCTTGCCATTTCCTCCTTTAAGATTCTCCTTGAAACCCACTATTTTAATTCTTATTTGGAGAAGCATAAGTTAATAAGATACAGCGGCATGGATTATTTGAAGAAAAATTTCAGCCAAACAAAAAAATAGTGTAATTATCCTTCTAGGTTAAAAAGGTACAGAAATTTGAATGAATGGTCTAGAATTTCTTTCAACTCTGATCACATATTCCTCCCGTTTACCTCAGCAAAGGTCAGATATAATATTTTCACTGCATGAGTATCAGTCTGCTGAACTCACACAACCTCCCCAAAGTTAAGAGCACAAATTCAGTCGGATATTCAAAGTTGGTTAAAATAATACATGGGACGAGGTTAAGTACAAACAGCAAACAAACCTGATCAAACTGACAAGATGATGTTGGTAAATTCAGCCATTTTTGGAGGAAAAGTATTGAACCATTCATTTATCATCCCTTAATTTGCTGCTGTTAGATACAAAACATCTTTCTGAGCAAATGTGATTACTCACCATTCCACTGCTCTCTGATACAGAAGAAAAATTGGACGCAGCACAGTATCAGTGCATGGACTGAAATTAGTGCTATGTACATCTGTAAATGAATGGAGAGAAATGTTATTGCATAATGTCTGTCACAATCAGCATCATCATCGAGCATGATAAGTCAGCAAAGCCAGGATCAGATTGATTCAATACACTCCAAGGTCAAAACTGCATTCACACCCCCAAAGCTTCTTACTTATTTGGTTCACAAGCTGGTTTAGCAATGACTCAGATATGGATCCCCACGAATTAGCGCACTGTCTATATGTTAGTTAAAAAGGTTAGTCTGCTCTATGACAGTAAAAAAAAGGTTTACTTATTAGAGTACACAGAAAAATTGCTGTAATTGCTAGAAAATGGTAAAAATGCTTCATATGCTACACATATTCTGCCACCGGTGCATTGTTAAGAATGTAAACTAGCCAACACCTGATTTCATGTGATACTACTGTCCTGTAAAGCAAAAACAACCACTGTGGTTAATTGTACAACATACAGGGATAATTTGCATTCAAAGAGAAAGGTAAGAAACACAAATTTTTTTCATATCGTGACAACAGTAAAAAACCTAGGTTCAGTTTAAAGGCACAATTTTGCAATAGTAGGGGATGGAGATAGGTCACAACATTCTTCTCTTCAAGCCTGTCTCCCTGTAGGCACATGGCATTGTGAATTATCCGGATAATAGAGGCAGATCTTGTTTTATATCTTGTATCACTCCAAAGAATTGGCCAATTTTTTAACCAATGACCTGCAAATACCCATTTTTAAACAAGATTGCCCAATTGATGCTGAATCATTACGCAAATAATTTGTTAAATTTAAAATGGGCCAGCCAAAAAAAACCCCTCCATTTTGATTATTCCAAATTGACAGATATGTATTCTAGTTTCATCAGTCCTAGGGAGGTGCTGAGATCCTAAAGAATATTTCTGTTAACTGCTCAGAGAGTGCCATTTTACATGCTTTAGTCTCTGATTTTAGATCTAATTAATGATATTTTTGTGAGAGCTGGGAAGGAGAATGGGAAAATTATATCTACACTAAATTAGTACTAACTGTGTACATTGATGCTTAGCAGGGCCAGGGAGAGAAATCAAGGGCCCTGATGCTTCTCCTGTTTCTGCGCCTCTTATTCCTACCCTCCCCCACCATCCCCAATTGTAGTAAAATCTGCATCAAATGCAGTTCAAATAGTAATGGCGAGAAAAACAATGTAACTTATTTTTCCCACACAAAGCTTTGCACCAATACTTTATACTCAGAAAAGCTCTTACTTCGCCCCACACTCAGATATTTAATATGATTAAACACAATCTGAAAAGCTGCCTTTCATTTTATATAAAAAGAGATAAATAAACCTACAAGTCACTTTTAGGGGGGAGAGCCTTTTCGCATTTGGTCTAACACATTAACTAAGGCCGGTGGATGGCACAGAGACAGATCCAGTCACCGCACCCCATCTTGGCTTCCAACCTCACAAGCACAGAGTCTGGGAGGTGGGAGGGATTTTAGGATTGCGTCAGTGCTGAGTAGAAAGTTTATTAGTGACGAAGGCTGGCAGTGGAGCCTGTGAGATTGTAGGAGCCTGCGGAGAGAAGGTGAAAGCCCCCCGCCACCTGCTGCTACCTCCTGCCACCATCTGCCTCGCCAGCCCCTGTCTGCCAGCATGGCGCTTGCTTTTTTTAAAATTATATTTATATTGTCATGACCACGGATCCTTATGGATATATTGAACTTCTAAGTAAGACATATTTTTTTAAAAAAAGGGGCATACAAGCAAAAACTGGCTGAGACTCTAAGGTAAACACTTGCTGGAAAATTCCTATGCGGAATACTTGACAAACTAGTTGAGAGAACAGAATGTCACACCTAAAAGCTGTGACACAGCCTACTTCAGAGGCACTTCAAAGAAAAATATACAATGCAAACTAAACTGTAACCTCCTGTGGTTGCGGAGGTAATGGAAAATGATTACCATCTCAACTGAAACCACCTCCTGCTGAGTTATATCCCAGACTATGAACATGAATTGAGTTGAAAAGAAAATAGATCTGGACGAAAGACATGTTTGTTTTATCCCTTCCAGGAATACACAAGGAAAGGGGTTTAAAAAAGCCAACTGCAACCTTTGTTCTGTGTGGTAGTCTGGGGTTCTGCTCTGGTGTGTGTGCGCGCTGTGAAGGTCACAGCTGAAGAACACCAACTGTGCATCCCTGTGCTGGCAGGTAAAAAGTCCTTTCTCTCTGACTGCTGGAAGCAAGCCACAAGTCAGCAAAGCCACAGTCGAAAAGGAAACAGGACAACTCCTTTCAGCTAGCCTGCAGAACCAAGAATCTCCAAACCAAATGCTCAACGGCCAAAGTCAGCTCTACCGGAATCACTTCAAATTAACGGCCGCAATGTTTCACCATCTACTCCTCACGGACAAGCCAAAGGGCTGATATGTATATCTTTTTAACTTTTATTTTTGGACTCAATTTCTAACTTCTAACCTGTGTGTATGTGTGCTGCATTTTTATTATTTCTTCTCTCGTGTTTAGTAACTATAATAAACTCTCACTTTCTTTAACACAAGAAAGCCTGGTTAAATTGGCTCCTTTTAAAACATAAGTACATTTGGACTGGGAAAAGGTATCCATGAGGGAAGGAATTTTTTTTAAATTAACCTTGTTGCCACCAACTGAGGGGGTTGAATAAAGAAAGGGAGCAAGTTTATCCCTCCTCACCCGGCAGCATAACAATTTGGGGTACCTTGTCCGAATCATAACAAATTGGGGGGCCTCGCCCAGAGACCAGTCGTAACAAAATATCACTATTTTACCATAACTCTCACTCCTAACGATCTTTGCTGAAGCAAACTGATGGCAAAGGAAAAACTGACAAAAGTGAGAATTCTTAAGCAAGCTCATTGCATTCATTACAACTGCTCTACAAAGGCTGTGCTCACACATTGCCAGACCAAGTCAGAGTGAATAAGCTATGAGGGAAGATTAAGGAGGCTTATGTTTTACAGTCTAGGAAGAAATGATTAAAGGGAATACCTCATTGATGTATGCAAAATATTAATTACTATAGGTAAGATGCACCCAGATTGTTACTGCAATGCATGCTAAGAACGAAGAACTAGAGGACATAAAATAGAAATTAATTAAAAGCAAATCTAAAGAAAACACAAGTTAAGATTACATTCCTTTCAGAGTAAAAAACAGAACAGTCTACCAAACAGGTTAATAGAGGCTCCTAGGGGAGACGGTGGCATAGTGGTATTGTCACTGGGCTAGTGTTCCAGAGATCCAAGGCAATACTCTGGGGATAAAGGCAAAATACAGCGGATGCTGGAAATCTGAAACAAAAGCAAAAAATGCTGGAAAAAAACTCAGGAGGACTGACAGCCTGAGAGAGAGTTAACTTTTCAAATCTGTATGACTCTTCTTCTGAAGAAGAGTTAAACGGACTCGAAACGTTAACTCTGTAATACTCTGGGGATCTAGGTTCTAGTCCCACCAGGCAGGTGGTGAAATTCGAATTCAATAAAAATCTGGAATTAAAAGTCTGGTGATGACCACAAAAACATTGCTGATTGTTGTAAAATACCCATCTGGTTCACTAATGTCCTTTAAGGAAGGAATCTGGTCTGGCGTACATGCGGCTCCAGACCCACAGCAAGGTGGTTGACTCTTAAATGCCCTCTGAACATGGGTAATTAAGGATGGACAATAAATGCTGGCCTAGCCAGCAATGCCCACCACACCCCATGAACGAATGAAAAAAAGGGTTTTTCAAAGTACAATTAGATGTTCTGATGGGAGAGTTAATGTACTAGGGGAATGGTAGCAAAAAATAACTATTTTGTCTAGTTTTACCATGACAGGGTTTTAACATAGCTTTGAAAACTAGCTAATTGAAAACTGGTACAAATGTTGTGCCATTGTTTTAGTTAACTTCAAGGTTACAGGCTTGAGGGAAAAGTCACATTAAAATAAAACCATAAAGGTAGCTGAGTGAGTACAAGGAACTTGGCCTGAATTGGATTTCAGCACTGAAATGACTAGAAACTGCTTTCAGTTGTTTGGACTTCCAAGTACCTAGAGTCCATTTATTATGACAAGCCAGTGGAAATCTGTTGTGCAGAACTTGCATAGCCAGATCACTGGGATAGATATCAATCCTAATATTACAGCATTAAAGAAAGAATTTAAATACAAAAGGAGCCCAGATGGAATCCCTTTGGACTGAGCTGAGGGATAACTGTTCATCTTTTTTTTGGCCTTCCCTCACCGACTTACTCATAGACACTAGCAGCTTTGCTGTGGTCCTTGCCACTAACACCATTCGCTCCCTCCACTCGTCTCATCACTTCCCCTCAGCTGACGAGTTAACAAGTGTCTTGCACTGCCCAGCTGCAAATGACGTCCCTCAAGTCTGCGCAGGCCGTACTTTGTAATGTTGCCTTGTTATCAGGCGTGTGCATTTTGCCTTTATTGTATCTACATTGTGTCCATTTGAAGATATGAGCCCGGGTCCCCTTACAGCATGGGCCCCAGTGTTTTGCACCGTTCATAAACTTGGCACCATCCAAAACTTTGCTGCCTATGTCCTAACTCTCTCCAAGTCCCATTCACTCATCACCTGTCCTTGCTGACTTGCATTGGCTCTCCCGAGCTTTGGTGCTTAGGTATGTACTACTGATTTTGCACACAATCTATAGCATGCTTACTCAAGAGCCAAGATGCAGGTGAATAGAAATTCTTTCTTATTTGTTGTCGTTGAGTTTCAAATTACAGGTCATGCAAAAATAAGAACAGAAATTTACAGCACAGAAGGATGCCATTCCATCCATCGTTTCAGTGTCAGATATTTGCTGCAGCAACTGATACATGGGTGATTCGATAATGCTAATTATTTTATTTATATAATAAACATCCCAAGGTGCTTCACAGAAGCATGATATAGAAAAGTTTTACACCGAGCCATATAAGAAGATATTAGAACAGATGATCAAAAGTTTTGGCACAAAGGTGGATTTTAAGGAGATTCTTATAAAAAGGTAGAGCAGTGAAGAGGCTTAGGGAGGGAGTTATGGGACCTTAGGGTCTTAGCAATGATATCTCGGAGGGCGGGGTTGGAGAAGATTACAGAGATAGTGAGGGAGACACCATAGTGAGAGCTGAAAACAAGGGTGAGAATTTAAAAATTGAGTTACTGTTTAAACGGTCAATGAGGGCAGGGGCGATGGGTGAATGGGACTTGGTGAGAGTTAGGACATGGGCAGCAGAATTTCAGATGATGCCAAGTTTATGGATGGTAGAATATGGCAGGCTGACCAGGAGTGTGTTGAAGTAATCAAGTCTAGAGATAATGAAGGTAGATTAATTCTTGAAGGGCTCAGGAAAGAACTTAACACTTTTGAAGAGACAAGAAACTTTTGGAGAGTTTCTACATGACCACTCAAAATCAAAGCGCAGAGCATTAGTGGCAGAAAACTGAGGACAATATACATGTACTTCACATAATATTCAAGTTCCAAAGTTACTCAGTATTTGATAAGAGGAAGTTGCCTATGAAGCTACCAATTAAAAGTTATTGAGGTTGCAAATTGATATTCATGACTGGATGGATTTTGCTGCGATAGAAATGCTTAAGCTATAAATAATTTATGTAAGTGGTTGAAATTTTGAAAATTATATATCCTTACCAAAAAACAAAGACAAAGATGAATATAATTTGCTAGCCCTGCTGATGAAAATGCTATTCTTTTAATTAAGTTTACAAACTATAAGAAAATGTGGATTTGTTCAAACCTTTTTGATTTTTTAAGCAGTATGAACTACTTTATGGTGAAATCTCAAACAGAACTCCCACAGCAGGGAGGCAACCATAGGCTTCAATGAATCATGATGAAACTGGACTCATCAGCATAATTATTATGGTTACTATCTCAAATTTCATATGCTACAATATAAAAATTTATTCTATTTTATTGAAAAAGATATATTTTGATAAGGATTTAAAAAAAAATATTGCTTTAATTCATACAAAGCAGGGAGGTGGGATTCCAAGGAAGATGAGAGATGGCTCCACAGCACAAAACCTGAGCAATTTGCAACATCCTACCTGCAAGTTTTATAGTCGGTTTCTCCCTTAGACTGCTCATTTAAGTTAAACAGCATTGTGTTTTAAATTATAGTTTCCCACCTCAATCCCCCCAACTCGCAGTGAATTGAGTTTCAAATTGGTTATTTTAACAACTGCGCTTAGTTGAAAAGCATTCATTTTGTGTCTGCTTGCCAAGACTGTAATAATCAATCACTGGATGAGGCAGATTCAATAGATTTTCTGTAGTGTCCTAATCTCTCAGCAACAATGCATTGAAAATTTAAATCCTGTGCTATCCATGAACAGGATATACTAGAATAAAGTGCTCTGTCACACTTGGTGAATGAAATGAATGCTATTTAACAGAATTATAACCTTGGTTACTTAGTTCCTTGTTTCATGGCATCAATAATATTGTGGCTTGATTTTAAAAGGTTAATTGGAGGAGTTCTAAATGTTAGTTCTAAATTGTTTGCTATGGTACAATTTTAATTGCCCAAAATTTGCAGTAAACTTACAGTAAAGAGTACAAAGAATTTTTGATTGTTCTCTCCAACACAGTTGTTCACCCAAGGACAATGGTGGTCCATCTTCCGGATGCACCTTTTACAAATACTGTTTTTGGGAAAAAAGAAAAATATCTGTTGCATAATAAAAATAAGCCAAGAAATGCTCACTAATTTTCAAGCACGCAAACATTTATATTTAATCATACACCTCCATCGTTTTTCAAAAAACATATTCAAGAATGTCTGGGACATTATCTGCTACTACATTCAAGATATTTTTTAAATTTGCCCCCATGTCATTTGACAACCTTTGTACTTGACTTGCCACACATTATGGATGTTATCAATTGAGAATTTCTTCTTCTGGTGTCTCATCAGAAATAACTTGGTGAAATAACTTTGGCATGAGAGCTCCAATGATATAAATTTATTCTAAGGGATTTTCCTGGATTGGCTAATTAGTGGCTAGAGGTAGCGCTCATCGTCCAATTAAGGACAGCAGGCAGGCTCTTGAAGTTGGTGAGCCAATAGGAAGCCCTCCAGCTTGCAGTAGCTGCAGCCTGCCATTGCAGTCATGAATTGTGGTGACAAGTAAACAACAGAGAAGGCTCCATAAAGATCCTCATCCTAAATGATAGGGGAGCCCAGTACATCAGTGTGCAAGATAAGGCTGAAGCATTGTTACCAATTTCATTCAAAAGTGCAGAACCTATGATTCATCTTGGGTTCTTTCTGAGGTTTTTGGTATCACAGTTGCCAGTCTTCAGCCAATTTCATCCACTCCATTTATCAAGAAATGGCTGAATGCACTGGATACAGCACAGGCAATGCACCCCGCCAACATCCCAGCTGTTCCACTGAAGACTTGTGCTCCAGGACTAATCGTGCCCCAGCCAAACAGTTTCAGTACGACTACAACACTGGTACCAACCCGATAATTGCCCAGGTATTCCCTGTCCATAAAAAGCAGTACAAATCCAATCTGGCCAACAGCCACCCAGTCTACTCTCAATCATTAGCAAAGTGATGGAAAATGCCGTCAACAGTGCGCACTTGTTCAGTAAAAAGGTACACACTAATGCCCAGTTTGGACTCTGGAAGGGCCACTTGGCTCCAGAACCCATTACAGCTTTGGTCCAGATTAGGACAAAAGAGCTGAATTCAAGAAGTGAGATGTGAGTGACTGCAGGTGACATCAAGGCAGCATTTGACTGAGTGTGACATCAAGGAGCTGCAGCAACACTGAAATCAATGGGAATCCGGAGGAAAGCTCTCCTCTGGTTGGAGTCATACCTAGCACCAAGGAAGGTGGTTGTGGTTGTTGAAGATCAATCATCTCACCCTCATGACATCCCTGCATAAGTTCCTCAGGATAGTGTCCTAAGTTCAACTATCTTCAGGTGCGTCGGCATGACCTTCAGAAGGTCAGAAGTAGGAATGTTCGCTGATGATCGCCCACCATTCAGTACCATCCAAAACTCCTCAGATACCGAAGAAGTTCGTGCCTGCATTCAGCAAGACCTGGACAACATTCAGGCTTGGTCTGATAAGTGTCAAGTAACATTCATGCCATGCAAGTGCCAGGCATGACCATCTGCAACAAGAGAGAATCCCCTTGTTGTTCAATAGGACCACTATCACTGAATCGCCCTTCAACATCCTGGGGGTTAACATTGACCAGAAACTTCACTGAACCAGCCATATAAATACTGTGTTTACTGAGCAGGGCACAGGATGGGAATTTTGTGGAGGGCAACTCATCTCTCGACTCCCAACACCTGTCCACCATCTATTAGGCGCAAGTCATGAGTATGATGGGATATTCTCCATTTTCCAGGATTAATGCGGGTCTAATACTCAAGAAGCTCAACATTATCCAGGACAAAGCAACTTGCTTCATTGGTACTCCATTTGCCCTAAACATTCACTCCCTCCACCACCGCTGAAGTGTGGCAGCAGTATGTACCACATACAAGATGCACTGCAGCAACTTGCCAACGCTCCTTTGACAGCAATTTCTAAACTGCAGCCTCTATCAGCTAGAAGAACAAGGGGAACAGATGCACAAGAACTCCACCACCTACAGGTTCACACACCATCCTGACATGGAACTACATCACCATTCTTTCATTGTCTCTGGGTCAAAATCCTGGAACTCTCTTCCAAACAGCACTGTGGGTGTACCTACACTACAAGGACTGCAGCGGTTCAAGAAGACATCTTTCCACCACCTTCCTGAGAAGGGATGATGACAGTAAATGCTGGCTTTGCCAGCAATATTCGTGACCCACAAACAAATATATTAAAAAATTACATTACAAATCTGGTGAGAGTACGCCAATGTCAGAGCTAGATCCACATAGGTCAGCAATGCTAAAAACCGTATAAGATAGCCAAGAGGTCAGCACCCAGGTGCTGAGACTCCACACAAACAGCAACTTCTCTCATCAGGAACTGCTCAATTATGGTTGAAGGCAGGGTCCAAAACCCCTGCTTGAGAAGCCATTCAATTGTTTTTTTGATGAAAAGTAAATGTATTTTGACAGTGTTAAATGCAGCCTGTTTCAAGAATTCAGTAAGATCAACAACTTTTCAAAGTGCATTTCAGGATTTTGTTCCAGAGGATTTCAGGATGAGGAATGAACATTTGCTAGTGTAAGCTTTTATAGATATGTTGAAAGTTGCTGAGATTATGCTGCTTACGTTTTTTTAAATCACAGAATCATATAACTGTTACAGTGCAGAAGGAGGCTACTCAGCCCATTGTGTCTGCACCGGCTCTCCAAAGAGCACCATGACTTACAGCCATTCTCCTGCTTTTCCCCCATACCCTTACATATGTTTCTATTCAAATAATCATCTATTGCCCTCTTGAACTCCTCGATTGAATCTGCCTCCACCACACTTCCAGGCAGTGCATTCCAGACTTGAACCACTTGCTGTGTGAAAACATCTTTTCTCACATCACATTTGCTTCTTTTGCAAATCACTTTAAATCTGCGCCCGTTTGTTCTCAATCCCTTGATCAGCGGGAACAGTTTCTCCCTATCTACTCTATCCAGCCCCGTCATGATTTTGAATACCCCTATCAAATCTCCACTTAGCCTTCTCCTCTCCAAGGAGAACAGTCCCAACCTTTCCAATCCATCTTCATAACTCAAGTTTCTCATCCCTGGCACCATTTTTGTAAACCTCTTCTGCACTCTCTCCAATGCGATCATATCCTTCCTATAGTGTGGCACCCAGAACTGTACACAATACTCCAGCTGAGATCTAACTAGTGTCTTATATAGGGTCAGCATAACCTCCCTGCTCTTGTACTCTATGCCCCTATTAATAAAGCCCAGGGTACTGTATGCTTTATTGACTGCTCTCTCCATCTGTCCTGCCACTTTCAATGATCTATGCACATATACACCCAAGTTTTGCTGCTCCTGCACAGTCTTAAGAATTGTACGCGGAAGTTAAACCGACCGGTCTGTAATTGCTGGGCTTATCCTCATAACCTGTTTTAAACAAGGGCATAATGTTTGCAATTCTCCAGTCCTCTGGCACTTACCCGAGTCGAGGGACTCTTAAAGATTATGGCTAATTTCCACTCTTGCTTCCTTCAATATCCTTGGGTGCATTTCATCCGGAGACGGTGTCTCATCAACCTTAAGTCCGACACTTTATCCAACACTTCTTCCTTATCAATTTTGAATCCTTCTAGTGACATAGGGGAGAATTTTCCCCATGTTGGGTGTGCCAGTCAGGAGCGGGCGGGCGTAGAGCCGATCGTCGCCCACGATTGGCTCCATGACACCATTTTATGTGGGCAGGCAAGTTAAAGCCTGCCCATCGTGATGCACGGTTGGTAGCGCTCAGGGCTACCTGTGCGGGCGGGGGGGGGGGGATTGGGAAGAGGGAGTCAGAGCCTGTGATCCTTTGCGCATGCGCGTGAAAGAGCACAGAAATCCCCCTGAAGCAGCCATGCCTCAGGGAGATTAAGAACATAATGAGAATTTTTAATAAAGAAAGTTAAAAATTATTTACACATGTCCCCTCGTGAGACAGTGTCACATAAGCTGGGGCATGTTTATGAATTGAGAAAAATATACTTATTTATTTAATAAAACCTTCAGGAAACCTGCCTGTGGAAGAAGTTTCCTGAAAAATGCGAAGGCCGCCTGGGCTCTTCGTCTGCCCACCAACCTTAGGGTTGGACGGGCACCGTTGATAATTACTTTAATTTGTTTTTAAATGGCCTTAACAGGCCTTTGACAATTCAGTGGGAGTGCAGCCGCCTCTGGCATGTGCCCGCTGAACGAAAGATCTGAATTATGCGCGGTGATGTTGGGTTGCATGCCCGACGTCACCGCCTGTCATTTTACGCGTCGGCATGCCAGGCCCGTCCCCACACGCCGATGTGAAAATTCAGGCCATAGTTTCCTCCTTTGTCACTGTGGCCTTGGTGGCATCTGCTTCCTTGGTAAAGACAGACGCCTTAACACCTCAGCCATGCTCCCTACCTCCAGGTGTAACTCCCCTAATCGGCTTTACTCTAGTAACCACCCTCTTACTATTTATGTGTCAATAGAAGACTTTGGGATTCCACTGTATGTTGGCTGCCAGTCTTTTCTCATGATCCCTCTTTGCTTCTTTTATTTGCCTTTTCACCTCCCCTCTGAACCTTCTGTATTCCGCTCGTTTCCCAGTTGTATTTTCTACCTGACACCAGTCATTGGCACAATCTTTCTTCTTTACCTTAAGATGTATCTCCTTTTTCATCCAGGGAGCTCTGGAATTGTTTGTTCTACCTTTCCCTTTTGAGGGAATATACCTTGACTGTGCCCGAACCATTTCTTCTTTTAAGGTAGCACATTGCTCAGCTAGTTTCTCTAATCCTAACCCTAATGCACCAGCCTTTCCAGTCTATCTGGTCCAGCTCTGTTCTTGCCCCAATGAAGTCAGCTTTCCATCAGTTAATTATTCTTATTCCGGATTGCACATTGTCCTTTTCCACCATCATCCTAAACCTTATGATACAATGATCACTGTCTCCTAAATGTTTCCCCACTGACACTTGATCTACTTGGCCCACCTCATTTTCAAAAACCAGGTCCAACAGTACATCCTTTCTTGTTGAACTGGACACAATGCTGCAGAAAATTCTTCTGAACACAATCTAGGAACTCTTGCCCCTCTCTGCCCTTTACACTGCCACTGTCCCAGTCTACATTTAGGTAATTAAAGTCTCCCATTATAACTACTCTATAATGCTTCATCTCTCTGTAATTTCCCTACAGGTTTGTTCCTCTACATCCTTCCCACTAGCTGGCGGTCTATAGACTACACCGAGCAATGTCATTGCACCCTTTTTGTCCCTTAGATCTAGCCAAATTGATTCTGTCCTTGGACCCTCTGGGACATCCTCTTTCTCCAACACTGCAAAGTTCTCCTTAACCAATGCTGCCACTTGTCCTCCATTTTTTCCGATCTTTTCTGAACACCTTGTATCCAGGAATATTTAACACCCAGTCCTGCCCTTTCTTGAGCCAGGTCTCTGTTATTGCCACAACATCATATTTCCACATGCAATCTGCACCTGTAATTCCCCAATCTTATTTACTATACTCCGTGCATTCACATAAATGCACAGTAACCCTGATTTAGACGTCATGACTATCTTCCCTACTGCAACCCGTCTGGCTTGTACAGGTGTCAGCTTCCCCAAAGCCAGTCCCAGTATCCCAGGAATCTGAAGCCCTCCCTCCTGCACCATCTTTCCAGCCACACATTCATCTGCCTTATCCTCCTATTTCTGTACTCATTTGCACATGGCACTGGGAGTAATCGGGAGATTACTACATTTGAGGTCCTGCTTGCTAATTTTTGACCTAGCTCCCTAAATTCTGATTGCAAAACCACACCTCCCTTTCAACTTAAGTCACTGGTACCAACGTGGACCATGACCTCTGGCTGATCACCCTCCCCCAGAAGAATGTTCTGCAGCCCACTCTGAACTCAGGTTTAGCTGATATTTGCTAGGATATTGCAAAATTCACATAATTAGACCTGTTAATTTTACCCATACAGTACACAAGGAGCACAAATTATACAAAGGATCAACAGCAGGTATTTCAAGCTTCTAACCATCAAAAATCCTTAGTCAAAATTTAAAAAATACTGCCAAAACAGCAGGCGGAGTTCTTTTTAAAAGTCCTTATCAAAATTATCTAGAAATGAAGACAAATTCATTATGGTAACTGGCAAGCAATATAAGGGCCTTGTCCAATTAATGGCATGAAGCAAAGGAATTTCCAACATACCTTCATATTTGCTACACTTGAGTCAATTCAAAGATTAAACATTTTCTTCCCATTTCGTAATTTATTATGTTTATCTTGTACTTATAACAATTGAGCCACAGGATAACCATTAATTTATTTTCTGATAGAATGATCAGTGCTACTAACATTAAGATAGTGGAAGGGAGCAGAATGAACATTAGTAAAGAGCAACAATTTGAATTTGACAACTACTGTTACGATTCAGGCTTTCTCCTTGAAAAGTGTGTTCATAGTGGAAGGGGCAATTTCCATAAGAAAACCAGACTGGTTTTCAATGAACTGAACCCTGCACTTAAATACACTTTATGAATGAGACAACATGCCACAGTCTACCCATTAATTACAGTTTGATGCACTGAACCTTACATGGGATAACCACTTTCATGTTTGTTTCAAAAGACTGCCAGACTGCTGTGATCAATGGCCAGATTTATTTAGAAGATAGATAATTACAAAGCAGATGCACACACACACATAGAAAGCAATAAATTGAATTGGTCTCCAAGAGATTAAAATGCCTTTGACAGAAACTACCAGTCGAATTTTGTGGCAGTGGGATTTCACGTTCCTGCCCCAGTCAGTGGGGTTTAGAATGGCTCACCGCATTTTAAGGCCCATCCCGGCCATGACGGGGCTAGAAAATTCCGGCCTATTTCTTTCTTCTTTCAGAAGAAACTGATTTTCGTAAACTTCCCAGAGCAATATTTGTATGTGGGTGAGAAAGTATTCATACCTACCATATGGAGTATGAGTGTGAACACCAGTAATTTCAATGGAGATTAAAACTGAAAATTGCACTTCAACACTAAACTCAAGGTTAGTAGCTACGGCCAGAAATAAATCTTTTATAATGTAGGTGATACTACTGATGATGAACATGTCCATTTCCCATCTGTAAACCCATGCACGTTAACATTTAAAATCATGAGCCAGCCATGAAACCTAACCCAATTAGTTTCAAATTAGGAAGTGTCACTAACAAAGCGAGCTAGAAGATTTTTATTGTAATTATGGACAAATCAAGACAATTTCATGCATTGGTAAAATCATTTTAATAAGATAATGATTGATGGTGACAGTACTAAGCATGGACTGCCAAAATCAAGGCTTCTGCATTGGCAAGCTTTCAAATACTTAATGAAAAATCAATCAACTGTATGTTTCCACTATATTATTTGCTGCAAAACAGTTTAATTAACAGAGAAAAACAACAGAAAATGCATAATGTGCCTTAATTTTCTCTCTGCACTGCAACCCACCCAACTAAGATTGTCCTCTTTGTGTTCTTGGTCCTGGAAGCACATTGATTCAAGTAGAATTGTCTCAATTAACAGTTCTTTTAGGTCGGTCTAAACAGAGGTGACTTAATATCTCAAAGGTGCTGTAAGAAAAAAATCCCTGTATTCTGCTTCCTGTGTTTTGCTTCTCTGTAAGGGGGCTGTGACATTTTCTATTTGCAGCACAGTCAAAGTAAGTATAAGTTGAGAATAAAATAATTGAAATAACTGATTTTTATTAAAAAGATACTTGCATATTTCAGATGTATCATATTTAATAGCAACTTCAATCAAATTATTTGAAGATTTTCATGCTGTAGAGAATCATATAAAAAGAGATATTGGTAAAAATGGCCATGAAGCTGTCAGATTGTTGCTAAAACTGATTTACTATTGCCCTTTAGGGAAGGAAACCTGACATCCTTACCCAGTCTGGCCAGTGTGCAACTCCAGTCTCACGCCAATGTGGTTTACTCTTAACGCCCCTCTAAAGTAGCCTTGTAAGCCACTTGATTACATCAATGACTACAAACAAGAAAATCTACACAGGCTGCAGTGGTTCCAGATGGCAGACCTTCATTTTCTCAGGACGTCTACAAATGGGCAATAAATGTCAGCCTTGCCAACTAAGTCCACATTCCAAATAAAATAAAGCTAATATATTGAACACTTAAGCCCTTTATATATTAACTTGACAGAATTTAAAAACATCTCACAAATTAAAATAGCAATTGACATTTCACAATGACTGATCCTGATGACAAGTAAAAAACAGAATTTACTTGATTCTTAAATTGGTAAAGAATTGGTATTGATGCAAGACTAATGCTCAATAGACAAGGTATGCTTTCTGAGCTCAATTCAAAACCACAGTAGAGCTATATGTTGAGAAACTGCACATAATGCAGTTCAATAATTCCATTATTATAGGCAACTGCAGTATGCACTCAAATGAAGCAGAAGAAAGATAAAAGTGAAGCACTTTCTTTATAAATTGATGTAAACTGCACACTGGCTGACTGCTGACAATGATCTAGGTCACATACGAGACAAATTCATGCCATTTAGGAATTAATATGAGTAATATCAGTCACAAGGGCTGGTTTCCTCCACTGACATCAACTTCAGAATTATAATTCACAGTGTGGTGTATTTTTTCTCTCTCCATAGCAAATCTAATAATCATTTAGCTCCTTCACAAAAACGAATGCATCATTACAAAATCCCATTTTACATGGGTCATTCTATTTCTATTGTGATTTGAAAGCATCCCTTACAGAGAGAAAGCACACGCAGCAAATCTATAAAGAAATATATGACCTGCCTGCAACTTATTGAAACTTCTGCAATAAATCTTTGTGCAGTGTTACAGTAATTTTTAAAAATTCATTTATGGGATGTGGGCTTCACTGGCTAGGCTAGCATTTATTGCCCGTCCCTAACTGCCCTTGAGCCGGTGGTGGTGAGCTGCCTTCTTGAACTGCTGTGGTCCATGTGGTGTAGATATACCCACAGTGCTGTTAGGGAGGGAGTTCCAGGATTTTGACCCAGCGACAGTGAAGGAACAGCGATCTATTTCCAAGTCAGGATGGTGAGTGGCTTGGAGGGGAACACCCAGATGATGGTGCTCCCAGGTATTTGCTGCCCTTGTCCTTCTATATGGTAGCGGTTGTGGGTTTGGAAGGTACTGTCCAAGGAGCCTTGGTGAGTTGTTGCAGTGCATCTTGTAGATGGTACATGTTGCTGCCACAGTGCATCGGTGGTGGAGGAAGTACCAATCAAGCAGGCTGCATTGTCTTCGATGGTGTCAAGCTTCTTGAGTGTTGTTGGAGCACTCATCCAGGCAAGGGGAGAGTATTCCATCACACTTCTGGCTTGTGTCCTGTAGATGGGCTTTAGGCTTTGTGGAGTCAGGAGGTGAGTTACTTGCCACAGGATTCCTAGTCTCTGACATGCTTTTGTAGCCACAGTATTTATATGGCTCGTCCAGTTCAGTTTCTGGTCAATGGAAACCCCCAGGATACTGATAATAGGGGGGAGTTCAGCGATGGTAACACCATTGAATGTCAAGGGGTAATCCCTTAGCCAAAAATAAAATCCACATTCACAAACTATTTTTTCTCAAATATTCTCTGGATTGGTAATTAATGACGTACCCACACTTTGACAAATGTCTAGTTAAAACATGTCTTCTTACCAAATATAATTCTTAGTTAGTTACACAAAACAGTTTAGTCAGTTGTTAACTGTAACACTGATTTCCTGTGACCAGCATAAATTTGCAGCTGACTTGGAACTTTACCATTTCAGAATTCTTGAATCCTGATTCCTTTCTACACTATTATGTTGAACACTCTCAAGATCAGAGCAAAATTCCAACAACATTTAAAAAAAATTATTCTCTCACGGGATGTGGGCATCACTGGCTGGCCAGCATTTATCATCCATCCCTAATTGCTCTTGAGCTGGTGGTGGTGGAGTTGACTTCTTGAACCACTGCAGGCTTTTGGTATGGGTACACCCATGGTGCCGTTAGGAAGGGATTTCCAAGATTTTGACCCACTGACAGTTAAGGAACGACGATCTAGTTCCAAGTCAGGGTGGTGTGTGGCTTGGAGGGGGCTTTGGAGGTGGTATTCCAATGCATCTGCTGCCCTTGGCCTTCTCGGTGGTAGAGGCCACTGGTTTGGAAGGTGTATCAAATGAGCCTTGGTGAGTTGCTGCAGTGCATCTTGAAGATGGCACACACTGCTGCCATTGTGTGTTAGTGGTGGAGGCAGTGAATGTTGAAGGTGGTGCATGGGGTGCCAATTAAGCAGGCTGCTTTGTCCTGAATGGCGTTGACCTTCTTGATTGTTGGTGCACTGCATTCATCCAGGCAAGTGGAGATAATTCCATCACACACCTGATTTGTGCCTTGTAGGTGGTGGACAGGCGTTGTGGAGTCAGGAGGTGAATTACTTGCTGCAGAATTCCCAGCCTCTGATCTGTTCTTGTAGCTACAATATTTATATGGCTGGCCCAGTTCAGTTTCTAGTAAATAATAACCCCCAGGATGTTGATAGTGGGGGGGATTCAGCGATGGCAAAGCCATTGAATGTCAAGGAGAGATGGCTAGATTCTTTTTTGTTGGAGATGGTCATTGCCTGACACTTGTGCGGTACGAATGTTACTTGCCACTTATCAGCTCAAGCCTGAGTATTGCCCAGGTCTTACTGCACATGGACACTGACTGCTTCAGTATCTGAGTGGTCACGAATGGTTTAACATTGTGCAATCATAGGTGAACATCCCCACTCCTGACCTTATGATGGAGGGAAGGTCATTGATGAAGCAGCTGAAGATGTTTGGGCCTAGGGCACTACCCCAAGAAACTCCTGCAGTGATGTCCTGGAACTGAGATGATTGACCTCCAACAGCCACAACCATCTTCCTTTGTGCTAGGTATGACACAAACCACTGGAGAGTTTTCCCCCTGATTCCTATTGATATCAGTTTTGCTAGGGCTCCTTGATGCCGCACTTAGTCACATGCTGCCTTGATATCAAGGGCAGTCACTCTCACCTCATCTCTTAAGTTCAGCTCTTTTGTCCAAGTTTGCATGAAGGCTGTAATGAGGTCAGGAGCTGAGTGGCCCTGGAAGAACCCAAACCGAGCGTCAATGAGCAGCTTGTTGTTGAGCAAAGTGTGCTTGATCGCACTGTCGATAACACCGTCCATCACTTTGCACATCACTTAAACGTTCTAAAATGCATTAAAGAAAACAACATTTGGAAAGAACGGCATGGAAAGTACTTTTACTATACAATAGGCTCAGAAAATATGTATTTTATATATCTTCTGACTAAAGGGAGTCACGGAAAAATACTTGTTTGGGACACTCAGCCAGTTGCTGCATCTTCAGCTGAATGTCATGAAATTGAATGGTGAAGCAACTTAATTTCTGATGTAATTTCTAGTGCTCAGATCAAACAAAAGTCTGAAGTTGACCAGGGCTGAAGTTTTTAACGTGATTGGATTAGTCATATGCTATACTTCATCAAAAGATTTTAGTACTTCTTTCCAATACATGCTCTTAAATTCCCCAGTCTATACACCATCCCCAGCCACCAGGCAATGTTGTTCTATAATTAACCATGAAGATATTCTCAAGCATCAGTCTGCGCAAATCTCCCTCTAATTCTTTCTCTTTTTTGCTAGAAAAAATTCTGCTCTTCACCAACCATGTGGACCACACTAACCACGTGAAGAACAGTTGACATTTCTATGCATTGTATAGTGCTGAATATTTTTCCTTCAATTTGGTGTGCAATCGTTCCCTGACGAGAATGTAGCGGATTAAATGGTTCATTATAAATCAAGTAAACAAAGCTTTCTTGCTTTACACTGTTTGAATCCTTTGAGGTGTTGCAATTTGTATTTTACTTTGTTTCATTTCAAGCAGCAATAAACCTGGATTCCCTTCTAAGTTTACTTCTGCTGCATATACGCTATAATGGGGTAAATAATAACCAGCAGTGATCTTAAACAAATAAATATAATGGAATTGTCACATTGTGATAATACTCTGGCTGTCTCATTTCCTGTAAGAATTTGTTTTCAATTTTGATTGCGATACTTAATCAGGGAAAAAAAAACTACTCTCAGAATTTCTGAAGGCAATTGATTGCTAATTAAACGTGAAACAAGAATTGTAATGGTTCAAGAGTTATTGACCTTTTTGTCAATAACACTACAGTTCTACACAAAGATGCCTACTAAAGGTTGAGAACCTGTTATAAATGGAATGATTAGAACATTAGTCACAGCTGCATTGAAAGCTTTTTTTAAAAAAAAGTATAGAATATACAATACCTGCAATGGTGAGCTCGTTCTGGCTTAATACTGCAACATTTTGGGCACTTATAGATCACCTCACCCGGTTTCAACTGCAGACTCTCCATATACTCTTTTGTGGCATTGCCTTTAGGCACTGCACCCTGTGGAAAGAAACCATTAAAACTAAGTTAACACCAGAAATGTAACTCAAAGTCAACTTATTGTCAACCTTCACTTGAAACAATGTATAGAACACCACATTCTCATTCTCAAGCATTGATTATAGGCTTTCATTTTTTTTTCTAAAATCATGAAGGGTTCAGATAAGAGTAGATAAAGAGAAACTGTTTCCAATAGCCAAAGGGTAGATCACAGAGGGGGCAGGTTTGAGGTGATTGTCAAAAGAACCAGGGGCAGCATGTGAGAAAAAGAAAATTATGTAAAGTGCTTAGGATTTGGATGCACTGCCTGATTGGGTGGTAGATACAGATTCAATAGTATCCTCCAAAAGGGAATTGAATAAATACCTGAAATGCTTGAAAATACACTTGCACACTCATGGGGGAATGATGGGGGAATGGGACAAACCGATTGTTCTTTGAGAGAGCCAGCATAGACTCCTTTCATGCTATACTATTTTATTATTCAAATGCACATATGAACATCCTGCATGCTAGGAAATATTTCTCAGGTTTACTCTAAGATTTTAGGATCAAACAATTTAAGCCAAATTGATCATCTTAACACGGTCTATCAATGGTATACACAATACTGTAATTATAGATAACAAAATACATTTTTCCTTTCCAACTATCTACAAAAATTAGCCATATATAATTACAAATATAACATAAAAGCCAGCTTTCAGCTTTCTTTGTTATGGCAATCTAAAACTAACCCCACTCTATCTCCATAACCAGTTTCTTGCTGTGCTTCAAACATTTATTGAATTTTCCTTTAAAAACCCAATAGTCTTTGTTCCAACCACTGTCTGTGTTAAGCATTCCATCTTTATACATCCACCCCTCTAAAAAAAAAATCTCCTAACATCTTTCTTCACTCTTTAGCAACAGCTTTAAATATATGACTCTCTGACCAGAGGAAATAGTTATTTCCAATCAGAATCCTTTACAACTTTAAAAACTTCTATTAAATGTTCTCTTAACTTTCTTAGCTTCAGAAGAAACAGTTTTGGTATTTCAAGTTTCTATTCAAAATTACAATTTCCAAACTGGTGCTATATAAATACAAGTTGTTGTTGTTGCTCGGAAAGGATATTACTTCACACTTATTCAGTTTGAGCAATATACATTTACCTAACTCTTATCAGTCATCCAAGTTTCTATTCATATTGATGCAATACTTATTCCATATCCTTCAATTTTTCTAACGTGCCTCTTGTGAGACACCTTATGAATAACTATCATCACATGGGTGTCATTTTCTACTTAATTGCCATGGTCTGAACAAAGCAATGTATTTTTTTCTTCAAACATTGTCAAGCCATAAATGTCTCTTTGAATGATTTTTGGCTTTTCAGCTCATCCTTTCATTATAGATATTCGGTAAGTTGTTCAGATTTATTTGCTATGACATCTATGGTAGATATTCTGTGCTGTTGCAATTTTGTGACTGTTCCTGCTCCATAAATCAAATCAATTGCTCCCTTTTAACACAGAAGAAATTCTGATTTATTAATCCCAGGTTCCTGAATATGGTGTCAACTGAGGCAGAATCTAAATCTAGGGTGACTGAGCTCTGTGCATGTTTCACTGTTCCATGACTAATCTACTAACATCGCATTCTGAAATAAAACCGTTACGTAGTTAAAAACATTGACATAAAAACGTAGCCATTTCCAAAGGTAATGATTGAAAAGTAAGTTTTTCTTTCCTTTAGTCAAGATAAATATGTAAACAAAAAGCTAAGCCCATGATTTTTCTCTCAAAATATTGTTTATGTGCTTGCAATTTATTTTTATTTATAGTAAGCTCAATTACTATTTTCTATTTAATTTTATTTAAAAGGAATATCTGATACAGCCATCAATATTTTATGCAACGATCCGGCAACAGCCACTAACAAACAGAGCGGGATTTTCTGCACCCAGCGCAAGTCAATGGACTTCTGGCTGGGGCCCGCCCGCGACAGGGCCAGAAAATCCCAGCCACAGTGATTAACTAGTGACACGTTACATATTAACTCAACACTCCAGGCTGTAGTTCAATGCATACTATGCCGAGTGAAATTTGTTGAGGCACTGATCTGAATTAATTTGGTGCAATGTGATCGATGAGGTCAAATGGAAAAAATATATTTGCGGTGCCAACAAGTAAAGGGTGCTGACAGACAGCAAAATATTACTTTAAGTCTTTCTTGATAATTGCTGCAGCATATTTTGAAAATGCTGCATGAATGGGAGCAAAGGGGTAAATGTATTACCATTTGTCAGTATACCTTTCTCTCTCTCAAAATGTACTTTCCATCTCTTCATTTTGGACCATTCAACGCTTGCTTTGCTTTCAAGTGCTCTTCACAGATTAACAGTCGCTTTCCATTTATCTATACAGGTATAACGTTTCAATCCGGCTATCCGAAAACAAGTTGTCCAAAAAACATATTTTTTAGAAGTTGCCATGCGTCAATTAAATTGTTATTTAATGAGTAAAATAACTTACTGGGATAATTTGGCTGCATCAGCTTACCACACAAGTCTTTTCCCACACTTCAAGTGGTCCTAGCCATTCTTGACCCCACCCAACCTTGCTTAGCCCAATCTGCCTGACCCAATCCAAACTGAACAACCTGACCTGCATAGAACCACCCAACCCAGCCCCAGTGGCGAATAAAACAGATAAGTCTTGATAGCGATACACTGTGCAGGGCAATAAAGTATTATTTTGTAAACTTTAATAAAATCCGGCAAGATCTGAAATCTGGTATGAGCTCAGTCCCAAAATTGCTGGTTGTGAGACACTATACTTGTACAACAAAATTATATTAGTGGGTTACAAGAAATACTGGTCAAGTGTTGTGGGACGTTAACATATAACAGTTAAGATAATGCAATTCCTAGGCCTCATAGGTCTGAATTTAACTCAGTTCAGTTCCAATATGCGAATATTTATGACTAGGTATCGAAACATTCTTAAACTCACACTAAAACAGCACTCTTGTGCATGACAATTACTCAGTTTAGATCTTAAAACTTCATTTGTTAGCGTCACATAAAAGTTTTCCATTGTAAAATTGACTTTCAGGACTGATGCTTAGATAGTTTCAATTATTAAAATATAAGTGAATTTATTATTAAAATTTATTTGTAGAAAAATAATATAGTGTAGTTAAGGGTTGAATAAGCAGCTAAAACCTTAGCATGGAACTAAATCATTCAGATGAAAAATTATTTCCCATGTCCACTAAACAGTTGTAAACATAGACAACTCAAATAGAAAATGAATAACTTCACATATACTGAAATATGAGTCACGTCAGTTCATAGTGAACTATCTGCCAACAAAACAAAACATCTGGTCACGAATAGGGGGAAGTGGTGGTGATGGTGGAATTCCTCGATTTAGAAGAAAATCTTAGAAAGTTTCTCATGGTACGCTACCTATAAGGTCTCTCCCTACAAGGAGCAATGGATTGTGGAATTACCCCTATTACATCCAACAGTTAGTGTCAAGTCAAATGTAACTGGAATACTGCTGGAGATTATCGGTCCTATTTAATTCCAATTGCACTATATTTCCCTTTTTTCATATTTCATTGATGTATCTATACTATATCCCAGGTACTGGTACTTTTTTTTTGAAAGTGTTATGAAACTGAAGTCTATAAGATTGTTAGTTTTGGGGCTCTCTTAATTTAAAGTAAAACAGAGGAGTAGGGAGGTCATGTGACCTACTCGAATTCTGCTTGGACTTAGTTATAGAGCCATAGAGGTGTACAGCACAGAAAAAGGCCCTTCGGCCCATCAAGTCTGCGCCAGTCAAACAAGTACCTAACTATTCTACTCCCATTTTCCAGCACTAGGCCCATAGTCTTGTATGCCATGGCATCGCAAATGCACATCCAAATACTTCTTAAATGTTAAGAGTGTATCTGCCTCTACCACCCTTTCAGGCAGTGAGTTCCAGATTCCCACCACCCTCTGGATGAAAAAATTCTTCCTCACATCTCCTCTAAACCTCCTGCCCCTTACCTTAAATCTATGCCGCCCATTATTGATCCCTCCACCAAGGGGACAAGTTCCTTCCTGTCTACCCTATCCAAGCCCCTCATAATTTTATACACCTCAATCATGTCCCCCCTCAATCTCCTCTGCTCCAAGGGAAAATAACCCCAGTCTATCCAATCTCTCCTCATGACTAAAACTCTTCAGCCCAGGCAACATCCTGGTAAATCTCCTCTGCACTCTCTCTAGTGCAATCACATCCTTCCTATAATGCGGATTCCAGAATTGCATACAATACTGTAGCTGTGGCCTAATCAGCGTTTTATACAGTTCCAGCACAACCTTCCTGCTCTTATATTTTATGCCTCGGCTAATAAAGGCAAGTATCCCATATGCCTTCTTAACCACCTTAGCTACCTGTCCCACTACCTTAAGGAACCAGTGGACATGCACATCAAGGTCCCTCTGATCCTTGGTACTTCCCCAGGGTCCTACCATTCATCGTGTATTCCCATGCTTTGTTTGTCCTGCCCAAGTGCGTCACCTCACACTTATCTGATTAAATTCCATTTGCCACTGATCAGACCATCTGACCAGCCCGTCTATATCCTACTGTAATCTAAAGCTATCCTCCTCACTATTTACCACCCCACCAATTTTCGTGTCATCCTGAATTTACTGATCAACCCTCCTACATTCAAGTCTAAATCGTTTATATATACCACAAACAGCAAGGGTCCCAACACCGATCCCTGTGGAATCCCACTGGACACAGGCATCCAGTCACAAAAGCACTCCTCCACCATCACCCTCTGCTTCCTGCCACTCAGCGAATTCTGAATCCAATTTGCCAAATTGCCTTGGATCCCATGGGCTCTTACCTTCGTTATCAGTCGCCCATGCGAGACCTTATCAAAAGTCTTGCTGAAGTCCAAGTAGACTACGTCAAATGCATTGCCCTCATCTACACACCTGGTCACCTCTTCGAAAAATTCAATCAAATTGGTCAGACACGACCTCCCCTTAACAAAACCATGCTTCTGTCCTTGATTAATCCCTGCCTCTCCAAGTGTAGATTAATTCTGTCCCTCAGAATTTCTCAGAATAGTTGTTAAAGTTAAAGGGGGGCACAGGTTGATCTTCTGAGGAGATACAAGATGTTCATACCTATGGCATTAAGAAGGGCAAATTACATGAACATCTGGCAGACTGTGGGTAGACTTTTCCCATGTCTCACAGGGAGGTGCTAGGAATGTAAGGCTGTGTAAACGGTTATACGTTAAGCTATTTAATTCCAAGATAGAATGGAGCGGGGGAAGCTAGAGATAGATAATTAGCAATTCTATCTGGAAACAAACCTGATGGTCTGCCCATGTGATTCACATTACCATGGAGATGGGCTTTGAGAGGGGAAGAGTCCAAAGCAAGCCACTGTAGTATTGGGTTCCAGGCCTTCCGGAGATATTCCTGAAACTCACAGATACAAGACAGTCTGCAAGAATCTAAGAGAGACAGAGAACAGGAGATAGAGGCAACCAAGTCCTGCATCTGAAGCAGAGAAAATGCTGACCCTATTATTCACCATGCAGAATGCAAGTGGGAGCTTACACTCAGATTGAAGAGACTGAGTTTGTGAGGAGTTAAAGGAGGCTGGAAGAATCGTCTAGCTTGGGCTAGAGAGAAGGAATCTCCAGTATAACCCTCACAGTGGAAGTCAGTTCTGGGATTAGAAGTTACTAATAAAGGATCTACTTGCCTTAGAGGGAGTGCAATGAAGGTTCATTAGGCTGATACCAGGTATGGCAGGACTGTTGTATGAAGAGAGGTTGGTTCGACTGGGCCTATATTCACTAGAGTTTAGAAGAATGAGAGGGGATCTAATTGAAATGTATAAAATTTTAACAGGGCTAGACTTTCTGGATGCAGAGAGGATGTTTCTCCTGGCTAGGGAGTACAGAACCAGGGGCCACAGTCTCAAGATATGGGGCAGGCCATTTAGGACTGAGATGAGGGAAAATTTGTTCACTCAGAGGGTGGTCAACCCGTGGAATTCTCTACCACAGAAGGCTGTGGAGGCTGGGTCACTGAGTATATTCCAGAAAGAAATTGATAAATTTTTGGATATTAGGGGCATCAAGGGGTATGAAGCGAAAGTGGGGATATGGCGTTGAGATAGAGGATCAGCCATAATCATAGTGAATGGCAGAGCAGGCTCGAAGGGCCAAATGGCTGAAAGTTTCAATGTTTCTATGTAAAAGGAAAAATGAAGCAGACCATCAGGAGCAGAGAATTGGACTGGTTCTGGAAGAATTAAGTGCTCATTTAAGGGACAGAGTCAAGAATGGCATGGGATTGCCAGTCATGTTAAAAGTCATATAGGGAAACTTTTCTGTAATTTAGAATATAAGTTGTCTAAAAAAATGTTTAGCTAACGCTGCTTTTAGTTTGTTTGCTATGGTAAAATTCTTAAAGCTAAAAAATCTTGTGCGATCCTTTCCAGTCAGTCACTGGAAAATTCAAATATTTTAAAAGCTATTGGTCTCCATGGAGATCGTAACAAAAGATTATTTGAAAAAAAAAACATCAAGGTTGGGAAATCTACATCCACATCAGACCAACAGCAGCCTGATTATGCTTGTGCTGGCAAATCTACAAAGCAAGCAAAGTCATCTTTTAAAATGCTTTACCACTTTTTTTGCCTATATAGTATGAATAAATGCTGCACCAATGATCATAACTTACTAATAACTACGTTGCTCACAAGTTATGAAGTCAACCCAACCATGTATGTACCATTTCCTCCCAATATATGATCTAAATATGTATGTACGCTATGGATTAAAAAATAAATCACCTGTCATAAAATAACTTTGCTGAGTAGAAAGAATAACTGTTGAAAGTAACTTAGAATAATCAAGTTTTAATTGTAATTATTGGCCAAATTAAGGTAAAAGTTGAAAAAGCTTCAGCAGAAACAAGTAAAATAGTTTCCTTTTGATCAATCATTTTCCCCAACCCCTTGTGAAATCATTGACTTCTTCCTGAGGTGTGGTTAAATGGCTGTTGGCTACCTGTCCCTCTCCTCGGGGTGCCATGATTTAAATGTGAATGCAGAATGAAAAGGCCCATCAAGGAGCCATGCCTGATCCTGACTTCATAGTACGTACACAAATGTATGTATGAATTACAGGATGGCTGGATGGCAATAAGTAACAGAGACCCTAGCCGATTTCCCCACTCTTATGCCATCATATTGACATCGATTTTAGTTTCCCCACTATCGTCGAAGCTGATATTAATGAACTGGACTTACATCAGCATCAAACCCTCTTAGTCTGTATTGCTCAACTATACAGATTATACACCTTATCCAAATGCACCACC
The DNA here is from genome assembly GCF_017639515.1 of Carcharodon carcharias. Lineage (NCBI taxonomy): Eukaryota > Metazoa > Chordata > Chondrichthyes > Lamniformes > Lamnidae > Carcharodon > Carcharodon carcharias. Next base: position 170,478,216 of record NC_054473.1, read on the forward strand.
AAGTGGCTTTGAATACAGCAGTAAATATTGATGTTTCAACTGAATTTATTTGATGCTAAACATTAAATACATTTTACTGTATGCACTTACTGGGTCTGTCAACATTGTTCTCAGATGGGATGAAAGAGCCAGTACTGCCAGACTGTTAAATATAATGCCATTTATCAGTGAGTACCAGTAGTCTTTGGAAGGTAATAGCATTACAAATGTCACAACAAAGTCTGCATATAAAACCAGTAGCCAAGTTATGACAGCGCAGACCATTCCACATCCGTCGCGAATAAACCAGATCCGATCCACCATTTCCATATTGGCAGACGAGCACTCAAAGTCATCTTCGGAGCTCAGCAGAGGGTGATGGTCAACATCCCGGAATCGGTGCCCTGATGATTGCATGATCTGTCAGTCTCATCTATCGTGAAAAAGCCATGCATGTGTACAAGAAAAAGGCAAAAGCAGGGTAAAGGTCAGCACTTATTACATAATGAACTTCTTGACAGCTACATTACTTGGTATTTTTGTATTTTAAAAGGTATGGGCGAGATTAAGTTAGTCTTTTTTATTATTGATCTCCAGTCATAAAATTATAATTTAAGGTAGTAAAATCAAAGAACATGCTTCAAATGAAATCCCAAAATTTGTTTTTAATAAGTTAATATGCAACATTTGTCACACCAATCTTATTATGTAATGAACTCCCTTGTGCTATGCACATATACTAGTCACAAAACAAGACACATGAAAGTAAATCTAACAGAGATGTGATACCAATAATGAAGAAACGTTGCCCCTTCACATTTATGGAAGAAAACTATAACTTTAGATCAATGAAGTATCACTGTACTCAGCAATATCATTCTGAGAAAGCAATGTAAATATATCTATTTAAATGGAGTAATTATTCAAATTTTTCTGGATGAAATAAACAGTGCTTACAATAGAAGAATGTAAAATCCTCTTTGGATGTGCTTTTGTAATCAAGTGTGTTAGGTCTCCAATTTTTTGGCAGAAGGAGGCAGAAGAATGGAGAAAATAAACATTTGCAACCAATTCTGGTGTCAACAGAGTGACCCCAGCCCTTCACCAAAATGAAATACAGATATATAACTTCGCCTCCTCAGCCAAGAAAGGGATTGATATCCTCCTGTTGACAGAATTGGAAACTCAACCCTCCAACTATTGCTTCCATCCAAGACCAGCAAATAGCATAACCTACTTATGAAAAAAATGGCAAAGGTCTTTGAAGAGCATTTATAGACAGTGCAGAGAGGGGCATTCTTTTTTTACATACATGTGGTGTCCTCTCGTAAAAGCTATATCCTTCTGATGCCTTGTATACCATAAGTTTACGAAGAACATAAGCTAAAGTTCTGTCTATTTTATAAGTTCATTATTTAATTGATTTATGTGAGATATAATGATTTCGCCTTTGCATACCAAAGGTATATCAATCTGATACCCCTCTGTTTAAAACAAACCGATTTTATCTTCTCCAAATTTTTGCTTCCGTTATTAGCATCAAACACAACATAAATTAGATTCACTATGGTGCTGCCGCAACTCTGTCCTCACAGTACGCTGTAGACCCATGTATTTTAAAAAAAAAAATCCCAGGCTAAGTATAAGCGCAGCCTATTAAAACAAAGGTTCCAATTTATTGCTAAATTATGAATTTTGTATAACTGTCTTACACTTGAAATAAGTCTGCGCGAGTGGATATCATTAAACAGCTTTGGTAAAAATTGGCAAAGAGTAGTATACAAATGTAACATTTCGATAATTTTCGGGACTATTCAGCAAATAAACACATTTAAGAATAAGTCATACCTAAATGCCTCAGGTTTTTCCATGAAGTTGTTCCCGAATCAAAATTGCTTTTTCTGAGTTACTTTGAAAGACCTGCAGAGAATATAAATCACAACTCTCACTCACAGTCAATTATTAAACATTTATTCTTCACGGCTGACTAAAACAGATCTTACTTTTTTTTTCTTTATTCTTTCATGGGATGTGGGTGTCACCAGCAAGGTCAGTATTTGTTGCCCATCCCTAATTGCCCTTGAACTGAGTGGCAATTAAGAGTCAACCACATTGTTGTGGTCTGGAGTCATGTGTGGGCCAGACCAGGTAAGGACAGCAGATTTCCTCACCTAAAGGACATTAGAGAACTAGATGGGTTTTCATAACAATCGATGATAGCTTCATGGTCATCATTACTGAGACTAGCTTTTTTCATAGTTATATGAAATCTTGGATCATCCTGAAAGCATGAACATCTCCTTCATTTATAGCCTGTATAGTTTGTCCTTCTTAATGCCATAACCAAGCTTAAGATCTTGGGTCAATGGCTGAAGACTTCTATATCTGTCTGTATATAACTTTGCCTCCTCAGCCAAGAAAGGGATTTATATCCTCCTGTTGACAGAATTGGAAACTCAAGCCTCCAACTATTTCTTCCATCCAAGACCAGCAAATAGCACAACTTACGTATGAAAAAAATGGCACAGGTCTTTGAAAAGCATTTATAGATAGTGCAGAGAGGGGCATTCCTTTTTTAAGTACATGTGGTGTCCTCTCGTAAAAGCTATATCCTTCTGATGCCTTGTATACCAGAAGTTTATGAAGAACGTAAGCTAAAGTTCTGCCTCTATTATAAGTTAATTATTTAATTGATTTATGAGATATATAATGATTTCGCCTTTGCAAACCAAAGGTATATCAATTTGATGTCTGTTAATATCATCTTTGCATATGATAGGTGACTAAAACTGCCACTCACAGCCAAATAATGTTGGGCAGGAGTAAACTAAAAGAAACACGGGGGTGAATTTTACACCCCCATCCCCCACACTCCCAGCCCTGGTTGAAAAGTCAAATTCCAAGGTAAGGGTAATAAGGACAGGTGGAAAAGATTCAACCTGTTTCTCTCTCCACAAACACTACCTGACGAGGCTAAGTATTTCAAAATCTTCCCTCATGTTGGATGCCCAAAACTGAACACAGTACACCAGCTAGAGTCTGACCAAGGATCTATACAACTTGACAGCAGATTGTCAGTGAAGTAGCTCCATCTGCTTCTTCTTCTTCTTCTAGTCAGCAATCAGCATGGCTTAATCTTAAAATTAAAATTAATGTGCCTGCTCCCAAAACAGATTTCAAAAATCATTTCACATTGTATCCTTTCAGCTGACAAGGATTTGCCGTCATTGGTCAGAGCTCCCTCTCCAACAGATAAAACTAGTGCTTCAGTAGCGTAAACTGCTGCAGGTTGGATTTTTTTTAAAAGGGCTGGAAATCAAATCTATAAGAGAGGCACAGGATAGATTCTTGATCTGCATTATTATATTGCCATCTGATTTAATCGGTTAGATTATATAGGGTATGGTCATGTTGAAACTAATAATTATACAGTAATGGTGATACCATATATTTCAACTGGATCATTAAGCGCAAGAAATAGGCCTTGTTAGCACTTGAGTGGGTTCGCACTCACTTGTTAGCACTTGTTTTGTGGGCGCTATGGTTACCTTTAGTGCCTCAATATGACATCCATGGCGCATGCATTCTTGTGGAGCTAATTGCAAAGGATGCCATATTGGTGCAGGCGTTAATATCTGTGCAGTGAATGTCCACTAAATGTTTGCAGAGCAGGCAGACTGTAATGTCATTCAGCATATAACACTGGCTTGAAGCCAGCAATGCCATTTTGGAGCTCAACACTTGAGCTAATATCGTCTCTTAATCTTACCCTAGCTATAGCACAATGGTACCCAGTGTCTCACCACATGCAAGTACTGCCTCTAATCTATTCTCCAAAATCCACATAGGGCAGAGTTTGATGGTGACGGCCGGGGAACATGTCCTGAACACTGGCGGCACCCGAACAGCAGTAGGCCTTCTGTCGAATCAAACCCGGTGCAGTCCGGAATGCTCTCCCCTGACAGTTGCTGATCAACCAGAGACTGTCAGCTCTCCAATACCGCCAGTGTCATCTGGAGCAGTGACCACTGCCAATACTGCACTCGGGTTTTCACCAGAGATCGACACAGGAACCATGGAAGAGGGATATGTGGAGCTTGATGGGATCCCAGGGAGGGAAGCACCAGCAAGGTGGTGTGGTTGTTGGGGGGAGGGAAGAGAAGGGCAGGGTGGGGGAGACAGCAAGGGCAGAGGATTGGCCTCCTGTGGGCATCCCTCCCTCCAGATGTTGGTCCCTTAATTATGCACAGCGTGCCTGAGAACGAGGGAGTGCCTTCTACTTGGCTGCAGGCAAACCCGACTGGGTGGTGGGATGGAGCCCTTAAGTTTGCTCTCAGCCTTTCACATCCAGAGCTTGATTGGGGGAGGCAGTTGAGTAGGGGTGGCACCTCTGAACTAGCCTCTGAGGGGTCAGTGTCAAATCAAGTGATAGCAATGTGTTTTTATCATCACTCTCTTCTTGGTGTTGCTTCACTGCCAGGCCAGGTTGCACTTTTTAGGTATCTGAAAAGTTAAAGGCATAAAGTTAAGGCTTTAGTGCAGGGGGTGGGGAAGTAAGCTGTGCATGCTTACATCATTTGCAGCTTGAAAATCAGCAGATTGTGTGGGATGAGGGGTAAGTGGAATGTGAATAAGAGGATTATGTATGATTGTTTCACCTCCATCTCTGGCTATGGGCTTAGCAGTGGGTGCCACAATAATGGCCAGCAGCATCTCCTCTATGGGGGTAGGGCATGCAGATCATCCTGCCCATCCCTGGTTAGCTCCTACTGCCTCCAATTGTGTGCCACCTTGTCCTGCAAGAGAGAGTGGGAAATGTGTCAGTGAATGTCATGCAATCTGTTCGGCTCACACGGCTGTCATGGTTGAACAGCTAGCATTGTGTGAAACTGTGAGATGTGGGTGTGAGGGTTGCAGCAGTGCCAAGTGCGTGAGAATGAGGTGAAGCATATGAATGTCAGGTGTGAAGCATGGTTGGTAGCAATTGTTGTTGAGGTAGTGATGGTGCTGTGATGAATTAGGCAGGTGGAGTTGGTACGATATTGCATTTGAAGATGTATTTATCGAGCTTGACCCTTCATGTGAGGTCTTAAGAGTCATAGAGGTCTACAGCACAGAAAAAGGCCCTTCAGCCCATCGAGTCCACGCCGGTCAAACAAGTACCTAACTATTCTACTCCCATTTTCCAGCACTAGGCCCATAGCCTTGTATGCCATGGCATCGTAAGTGCACATCCAAATACTTCTTAAATGTTGAGGGCTTCTGCCTCAATCACCCTTTCAGGCGGCGAGTTCCAGACTCCCACTACCCTCTGGGTGAAAGAATTCTTCCTCACATCTCCTCTAAACCTCTTGCCCCTTTCTTTAAATCTATGTCCCCTCATTATTGATCCCTCCACCAAAGGGAAAAGTTCCTTCCTGTCTACCCTATCTATGCCCCTCATAATTTTATACACCTCAATCATGTCCCCCCTCAATCTCCTCTGCTCCAGGGAAAATAACCCCAGTCTATCCAATCTCTCCTCATGACTAAAACTCTCCAGCCCAGGCAGCATCCTGGTAAATCTCCTCTGCATTCTCTCTAATCCAATCATATCCTTCCTATAATGCGGATTCCAGAACTGCACGCAATACTCTAGCTGTGGCCTAACCAGCATTTTATACAGTTCCAGCATAATCTTCCTGCTCTTATATTCTATGCCTCGGCTAACAAAGGCAAGTATCCCATATGCCTCCTTAACCACCTTAGCGACCTGTCCCGCTACCTAAGGGACCGGTGGACATGCACACCAAGGTCCCTCTGATCCTCGGTACTTCCCAGGGTCCTACCACTCATCGTGTATTCCCATGCCTTGTTTGTCCTGCCCAAGTACATCACCTAACACTTTTCCGGATTAAATTCCATTTGCCACTGATCAGCCGGTCTATATCTTCCTGTAATCTAAGGCTATCCTCCTCATTATTTAACACCCCACCAATTTTCGTGTCATCCGTGAACTTAGAGATCAACCTTCCTACATTCAAATCTAAATCGTTTATATATACCACAAACAGCAAGGGACCCAACACCGATCCCTGTGGAACCCCAATGGACACAGGCATCCAGTCACAAAAATACTCCTCGACCATCAGCCTCTGCTTCCTGCCACTCAGCCAATTCTGGATCCAATTTGCTAAATTGCCTTGGTTCCCATGGGCATTTCATCTACCTTCGTTATCAGTCTCCAATGAGGGATCTTATCAAAAGCATTGCTGAAGTCCAAGTAGACTACGTCAAATGCATTGCCCTCATCTACACACCTGGTCACCTCTTCGAAAATTCAATCAAATTGGTCAGACATAACCTCCCTTTAACAAAACCATGCTGACTGCCCTTGATGAATCCCTGCATCTCCAAGTGTAGATTAATTCTGTCCCTCAGAATTGCTTCTAATAGTTTCCCCACCATTGAGGTTTGACTGACTGGCCTGTAGTTCCCTGGTTTATCCCTTCCTCCCTTCTTCAATAACGGTACCACATTGGCTGTCCTCCAGTCCTCTGATACCTCTCCTGTGGCCAGAGAGGTATTGAAAATTATTGCCAGAGCCCCTGCTATTTCCTCCCTTGCCTCATGCAACAAGCTGGGATACATTTCATCTGGGCTTGGAGATTTATCTGCTTTTAAGCCTGCCAGACCACTTAGAACCTCCTCCTTTTCTATGCTAATTTCTTTAGTTATATCACAGTCCTTCTGCCTGATTTCCATTCCCACTCGTCTCTCTCACTTGTGAACACCAACACAAAGTATTCATTTAGAACCCTACCTACGTCTTCCAGCTCTACACACAAATTACCACTATGGTCCTTAATGGGTCCTACTCTTTCACTAGTTATCCTCTTACTCTTAATGTACTAGTAAAATAACCTTGAATTTTCCTTTATTTTACCTGCCAATGTTTTTTCATGCTCCTTTTTGCTCTCCTAATTTCCTTTTTAAGTTCTCCCCTACACATTCTATAATACTCTCAGGCTTCCGCTGTTTTGAGCCCTCGGTATCTGCCATAAGCCTCCCTTTTTCTCTTTATCCAATCCTCTATATCCCTCAACATCCAGGGTTCCCTGGATTTGTTGGTCCCACCCTGTATCTTTACTGGAATATGTTGGCCCTGTACTCTCCCTTTTCCTTCTTGAATGAGTCCTACTGCTCTGACGCAGATTTATCTAAAAGTAGCTCCCAGTCCATCTGGCCAATCATACCTGACGTTATTAAAATTGGTCTTCCCCCAATTTAGAATTTCTGATTTCTGGCCCATCCTTGTCCTTTTCCATAACAACCTTGAATCTAATGGAGTTATGATCACTATCTACAAAACGCTCCCCCAGTCATACCTCTACCACTTGCCTGGCTTCATTCTCTAAAATTAAGTCCAGGACTGCCCCCTCTCTTGTAGGACCTTCTACGTACTGGCTGAAAAAGCTCTCCTGGATGCAGTTTAAGAATTCCACTCCCTCTAAAGCTATCACGCTATGACTGACCCAGTTAATGTTGGGGAAGTTGAAATCCCCCAATATTACTACCCTATTATTTTTACACTTCGCTGAAATTTGCCTGCATATCTGCTCTTCTATTTCTTTCTGACTGTTTGGGGGCCTATAGTACACTCTCAGCAATGTGATTGCTCCTTTTTTGTTTTTAAGTTCTACCCATTTGACTTCATTTGAGGAGTCTTCTAAGACGTTGTCCCTCCTTACTGCTGTAATTGATTCCTTGATCAATATTGCAATACCCCCTCCTCTTTTACCTCCTTCCCTGTCTCACCTGAAGACCCAATATCCTGGAATGCTGAGCTGCCAATCCTGCCACTCTCTCAACCATGTGTGTGTGACAGCAATGACATCATACTTTCCTGTGTTAATTTGTGCCCTTAACTCATCTGCCTTATTCGTCAGACTCCTTGCATTAAAATAAATATAATCAAACCTTGCCAAACTCCCTTGTGTCTTAACTGGCCTTCTATGCCTTCCAGACTCACTTGCTCTCTCATCTAATTTTGGCTGTGCATCTCACCCTGCTGAAACCCCTCTCAGGATCCCATCCCCCTCCCAAGTTAGTTTAAACCCTCCCCAACAGTACTAGCAAACCTCCCCGCAAGGATGTTGGTCCCATTCCGGTTCAGGTGCAACCTGTCCGCCTTGTACAGATCCCACCACCCCCAGAAATGGTCCCAGTGTCCCAGAAATCTAAAACCCTCCCTCCTACAGAATCTTTCCAGCCACGCATTCATCTGGACTAACTTCCTATTTCTATACTCACTAGCGTGTGGCACCAGACGTAATCCAGAGATTACTACCTTTGAGGTCCTGTTTTTTAATCTGCTTCCTAGATCCCTATATTCTGCTTGCAGGATCTCATCCCTCTTTCTACCTATGTCGTTGGTACCAATATGTACCACAATCTCTGTCTGTTTGCCCTCCCCCTTTAGAATGCCCTGCAGCCATTCAATGACATCTTTAACTCTGGCGCCAGGGAGGCAACATACCATCCTGGAGTTACGTTTGCGGCCGCAGGAATGCCTGTCTGTTCCCCTTACTATCGAGTCTCCTACCACTATTGCTCTTCCCCTCTTTTTCCTCCCCCAATCTGCAGCTGAGCCACTCACAGTGCAATCCCCAGAGGAACTGTCACTCTCACCATTTTCCAACAGAGAAAAATGGTTCTCGAGTGAGATGCATCCTGAGGATTGCCTGACTACCTGCTTGACACCTTTCTTCTGACCATTCCCTCCTTGTCTGCACTTCCGTAAGCTGTGAGGTGACCATCCACAAAACTCTCAGCCTCGCGGATGCACCTCGGTGCCTCCAGCCGCCGCTTAAGCTCCAAAACCCGGAGCTCAAGTAGCTGCAGCTGGTGGCACTTCCTGCACACGTGGTCGGTCAGAGCGCAAGGAGCGTCCAGAGCTTGCAGGCGGTACATAACACGGGACTGAGCTGCCCTGCCATGCCTCTAGTTGAAAAAAAAACCCTTACTTTAAGTTAAATACAGTAAAAAAAGTTAAATTATTTATGTACTTTAAGGAAAAACTAGAACTCTTACCTTTCCTTAGCTTAATCTATTTTAAACTGGAGAAAAAACTGGAGAAAAAAACTGGAGAAAAAACTGGAGAAAAATACTTACCCACTAGTCACCAATCAGCTTTCACCTTTGTGATGTCACTTTTTGAAGCTTCCCTGCACTAGCGCTGGTTCTGATCTCTCCGCCGCTCTCTCGTGATGGCACTCTTGTTATTTTCAGCAAGACCTGGTTGCAGGACACTCTTCCCAGGCTGCTTCATCATGATGCTGACTGCATGACACTCTTCCCAGACTGCTTCACCGTGATACTGACTGCAGGACACTCTTCCCAGACTGCTTCACCATGATGCTGACTGCATGACACTCTTCCCAGACTGCTTCACCATGATACTGACTGCAGGACACTCTTCCCAGACTGCTTCACCATGATGCTGACTGCAGGACACTCTTCCCATGAACTTCTTGTGCCACTGCATCCATGTCCTTTGGCTTGGGTCCTAACATTGACCTCCATGGTTATCCCATTGCTTCCTCAGCATGTATCTGAAGAACTGCCTGAGGATTTCTCTCCTCCCCTCTTCCACCAAGACCTCAAATGCAGCATGCGCAAACCTCTTTCTCCTGTTGTGCCACAACTCACTCTTTCCCATGTCACATCCTTTTCAACAAGGAATGCCAACACCTGTTCCAACCACAGTGCACCTCCCTTTTAAGAGGTGCAGGCTAGCTTTCAAGTGGTGTTAGCAACTCAACATAGGCTTCATGCTGATGTGTCCAGTGAATGTACAATGCGGTTACCACTGACTAGAGGCTAAGATTATTCAAATAAACATGCAGTACAAAGTTCACATGCTGCATGCATTACAGTCAACGTGCATCATGATTCCAGGCTTATTTTTAGGGGCTATCCAATTTGTTCCCCATTACATTCTTTTGTAAAATTGTTCTAATATTAGTTATTTGTTAAGACATTAATAAGCTGCTAATTTGGTTTCAGGTGGTGCAATCCCTACCACAAAGACTCCTTTGCATTTAAGCTCAGTGTTGTGGCTTGTATTCACCAGAATAGAAATCTTATCATCCACAACCATAAATAGAAGATGGCATCTCATGTGAGCAAAAGTCAGGGAGATAGAACTGGAACCACAGTGATTTTTCCCTGCCCCACCTGTGATAAGAAAGTTACAACAGATTTGGACATCAACTTCAGATGGGATGTGAATACTGTTGTGGAACGTTCCTGCACTAATCAAGGAAATCAATACGATTAGTCATCTATATACAGCGGAAAGTAATATTGATTTTTTTTTCCCCTTTGTGCTTGGAGAACAGATGCCATTTCACATTCAGTCTGCCATTGTTGGCCATTTTCAAGCAACCTGTGATGCCCTTTAACCTGGTCATATTAAAACTACAACAGGACAAGATGAAAGCTTGCGGTTCTCATACAATTTAATTGAGAAAGCCAAATTATTTTAAGTCTGTATTACGGCTGGAAAGTTCAAAGAGGGAAACAACTTTGATCCAGAACAATATTAGATTTAGGTAGGTTACATGGATCTAATTATATCTCATATAGATAGAATTAGTATCTGTTCTAAAAACTTTCAACGTTGTAAGAGTAATTTTGTGGCTCTCTGGCCAGCAATGCAGAGATTGCAGCTATGTATACGTACTTAGGTGCAGTGCTCTATTCGCTGTTCAAATATTGGTTAAATTTTTAATGTTAGCAAACAGCTGATGGAACAGATGGCCCTTCGCCAATTGTCAAGGTTAAAAATAAAAGTTTAAATGTTGGCTGCCAAGCATCTTTTTGAAGTTTACAGTTATAATGCAGCTGGTGTAAATTTAGAGTTATAAGTTTGCCCCTTAGTACGTAGACAAGGCTGCACTGGTTGCCCAGCCTTGAATGCCCATAAACTATAGATTTGATAATTAAATGCCTTGCTTCAGTGGGCTTCAAAAGTTGCACGTGTGGTGTGATGAGACTCATGAATTTTTAAAAGTTTATTCTTTAATGGGATGTGGGAGTTGCTGGCAAGGCCAGCATTCATTGCCCATCCCTAACTGCCCTTGAAACAAGTGACTTACCACACCATTTCAGAGGGCCATTAAGAGTCAACCACATTTCTATGGGTCTGGAGTCACATGTAGGCCAGACCAGATAAGGATGACAGATTTCCTTCCCTAAAGGACATTAATGAACTAGATGGGTTTTACAACAATCAACGATGGTTTCATGGTACACAAAAACAAAAAACTTAGCAGGTCTGACAACATCTATGGAGAGAAAGACAGAGTTAACGTTTCAAGTCCATTTGACTTCTTCAGAGGCCTGCTGAGCTTTTCCAGCATTTTTTGTTTTTGTTTCAGATTTCCAGCATCCACGGTATTTTGCTTTTATCAATGGCTTTATGGTCATCGTTACTGAGAATAGCTTTCAATTTCAGATTTATTAAGTAAATTTAAATTCCACCATCTGCCGTGGTGGGATTTGAACCCATGTCCTCAGAGCATTAGCCTGGCTTTCTAGATTACTAGTGCAGTAACAATACCACTACATCACTGTCACCCCCTAGCCTAGTCCTAGGCAAGTAAATTTTTGTGCCTGAAGCACCACTGATGGATCAGCTGGATTCCAACAGGTTTTATGGCCATTTTCTCTGATGCTAGCCCAGAAATCAAAAGGTCCATTGAATTCAATGTGCCACAGTGGGATTTGAACTAATTACTTCTTGATTGCTTGTCCAGTACCATAATCACTAGATTACAGCAGCCTTATACCTTGAAAATGTCTACAAACTCTGGCCAAAAACTCTTCAGACTGGGACTGTGTGTATAGCATACTTATTTAATGTGACAAAGCATGTCATGTTTCATTTTTAGCATTGCAGTCTACAAAATCTGACATTTGTCTATTCTAAATATACAGTTACACAAATTATCTGTTGTCAACTTACCTGTGCTAGACATAGTGGCTATCAAAACAAGTGCAAAAATTCAAAACAATTAAGGACAATCTTTTAGCTGATATTCCCAGATATTCTCATACAAAATGCTTGATGTTTTGGAGAAGTGATATCACAAATATAAACATCACATAACTGAATGTCAAAGCTCATTTTCCATTCACAGAATCACACAGGTCATTCTTAGACAAAAATAAATAAATATTAAAGCATGAGGCGTAATTACACTGAAATTCTAAGGCTTTACTTGCAGTTTATGATATCAATGATATTTCCAAATTAAAATTTTTCACATCAAATTATACAAGCCCTATAATATTCCTGTAAACTACTCACTTTTAAATAACTTTGCATCGTAGGCATCTAATGCTCATGTTCGCTTTTGCTTGCAGCATCTAAACTGCTCTTCACCGCTGTTAGTTCTATCCAATCAACCTTTCCCCGATCCACTGGAGATTGTTGGAAGAAAAACTCAAATCATTAATTCACCAATTTTTCTACACTTATGAACCTTTGAATTCAACATTCTTGCTCCCGAAAATGGAACATAAGGAGGTCAAAAGAGGATACAGATCAAATTAGATTTAACCAAATTTAGAATTTCATGCATCTCCAGTTTTCCTGAAGCACCCACCATTCTCCACAACAAATTAGCTGGTGTCTAGGAACGTGGATGTAATGAATTGTATACAACAATCTTAGTTTATGGCACCTGTGAGCAGTATAATTTTTTTTTCCTTTTTGCAGCTATCTGCTTATATCTTCTACGGTACATTTTCACTGTTGATCGCAAAAGCGAACACTCTACAAACAGCATTTTCATTATAGCACAACACCCCACTTCCAATCTCCCTATTGAAATATATTATGGCAAATATTAACTTATCATTCCTTCATTCTCGGGATGAGTGTCATTGGTAAGGTCAGCAGTTATTGCCCATTTCTGGTTGCCCTGACAACTGACTTGTTAACAGGACTGGAGTCATGGATAGCATATACTGGGTAAGGAGAACCAAAAAGCCAATGAACTGCTTTTGAAGTGTAATCACAATTGTAATACTAGCGTATTAAGGAGGCCTGTTGTCAAGCTATCTTGCCTAAAGGATGTTAGTAAACCAGCTGAATTTTGACAATAATTCAACACCTTCATGGTGACTTTTACTGAAACCATCTTTTTATTTCCAAATTTCCGTTAACCTATATTAAAATTTTTAAATTGACATTATGGGATTTAACTAATGTTCCTTAGGTGATTGATCCAGCTCTCAGGAATACTGTCCAGTAACATAGGGCAGGATTTTGGTGGGGGTGGGAATGGAGGTGGGTAGGTGCATAATTGTGCACTACTGACCATTTTTTTGTTCAAATCTCTTAACAAATTTAAAAGGACACCTCAAGATGGAGGCACCCTCTCTCTCTTACTTGAAAAAGCAGGCTGCAGTGCTCTTCATGCTGGAGGGCCTATGATTGGCCCTCTAGCTTTGAGGGCCTGCCTACCTTCCTTAATTGGATGGTGAGAGCGCACTCTGGTCACTAATTGGCCAATCAAAGAAAAATCTGTGTCACGTGACTGTTCCTGATGCAGTAAGGAGTCGGGACCGGCATCCAGTTCTACAGTGGTCCTAACCCAAAATGCAAAATCCTGCCCCTTCTCAGTACACTACCAGATTTAGGGAGTAACTGGAAGGACGGGTGGGGGTTGGGTTAGAGGTGAAGAGAAGGAAAGGAAACAAACCTAACATTGGGGCAGAAATGGGAGCTGAACATCTATCCATAGGAGGAATTTCAGGCGGCATTATTCAGCAGCCAACCTTCCCTGGAAGTGTGCCTGCGGCCAAGTCAGAACCAAGTGACTTCCGTATGTCCAGGGTAGCTGCCTGATTACGGACAACT